>NC_133390.1:54271082-56771082 GCF_047511655.1 Castor canadensis | reverse complement strand
TGAGTATGTGCCACTTTGCAAACAGCTGAACACATGCTTACATCTGTGTCAGAGCTTCCTCCACCCCAGCCCCCACAGACATTTTACTATGCTAATGCATTATAGTGAGTTCTAGGTCACATTTGTGGCCATCTTGTTGGTTTTAACTTGTCTGCTTACAGCTTCCTGTTTGTTTGCCTGTTACAGCTGCACCTGCCAGTTTTCTGTCTCATCATTACAATCTTGACAGGGGCCTCACAGTGTGATTTAGGATTTTATGTCCTTTCTCCCTGCTGTAGTTTGACCACTGCCTCTAAAAGTCCTGTTGAAAGTAAATTACCATTGTGATGACCTTAAGGGGTAGGACCCTCAAGAAGTGATTCGGTCATATGGGTTTTACCATCCTGAATGGACGAACTTTGTTATTGCAGCAATGGTTTAGTTATCTTGAAGTGGGATCCATAAAAGGAAAAATGTGACCCTTCACCCTTTGTCTCTCTATATGCACTCACTGGCCCTTTCATCTTCTTCCACAGGATGACACAAACTAAGACCCTTGCCAGAAGCCACACCATGCCCTTATACTTCCCAGCCTCCAGAAATGTGAGCCAAGTAAAAATCTTTTTATAAATTACTCATTCTTAGATATTATGGTATAGCAGCAGAAGACACTTCCAAATACTTTTATTAGCCCTTTGAGAAGAAAAACTACCATGTTTCTTACAATTCTTTGTAGTTTTAGAGCCTGGAAAAGGACTCAGAATACATTTTTTTAAATTGGGGAGGAGTCTATCATAAAAGTCATGCCTGCCCTACCCAGGTCCCCTATCTGCCCATATGCCTGGTGTAGCCTTGCCAGGAATGGATGCTTGAGCCAAGGTTAGCCTGTAGCTTTAAGATTAATTATTGCTGGCCCTGTTCCTAACAAAAAACAGTCTGTAGTAGATAGTATATGTTTCAATATTTCAGACCCTCTCTTATGTGAGGTCTGAAAATGAGATATTCTGAGACAATCTTCAGTCAGTAGCAAGGACAGAAGCCATATGACATACAGAAAGAAGGCAATTCTATAAAGCAGAAAAAGCAAAATCAAGTCAATGAGAGTAAAGTAGAAAACAGCTGAATTAAGGAATGGTTGAGTTACCATAGAAAAACCTGGGACAGGCAAGGTAAGCCAATAAGTGGGACCAACCTCAATAGGTTGCAATGTAACCTATTGCAATTGCACAGGGCCTTGAGTTCAGAAAGGCTCTCCACTTGCAAATGCTGTCTTGAAATTCTTAAGGGACTCTGAATTTTCATTTTGTGCTGAGCCTTACAAATTATGATGATGAAGGAGACCACAATGACAATAATGGCTATTTAAAAAAGTACAAAACAGAGTCAGGTACTTGAGCAGATGTGAGATCGGGAGGTTCCAATATTGTTTTCTCCTGTGTCCTCAGTAATCCAGACCCACCAGTCATGGCCAGTGCAGGATACTGTCTATTGCCTATAGGGCAATCTATTTGGAATATAAACATATCACTTCCTTTTGAAACTTCCATGTCTCCCAGTGTCCTTAGGTTAATGCCCGGTGTAATCATGAACTTGACCTTCACCAATGTACCTCTATTTGTCTCAGAGATATATGAAGGATAGGTTTGGAGCAATTCCATTGAGAATATTCTGTAAGAAACACCAAAATATAACTTGGTACCAAATTGTTACCAGAGAAGTATCTTCTTTCAGAAATTTTCACATATTTTTGCAAAGCTTAAGGCACTTGGAAGTGGATAAGAGATCAAACAGTATGTTGGAGGAAGAACAAATGATGGCTAGAATGAGATCTGAGGTGGAGAGGGATAATACAGAGTAGGTAGACCCTATTTATTCACCTTATTTATCTGCCTTGTTGAGTTGTATATGATGCTTGAGTTCAGAGCTAAATTGGAACAGCAGAACAAATGAGCACAGACTTTCTTCTGCCCTTTTTCCAGGCAGAGCTCACGCTCTAATTTAAACAAGTGTTGAATAAATATTTAAAGAACAAAGTTTTAAAGGTTGCCAAACTATTGGACTGCAGGGCTGGACACCGTGTTTCTGTCTAGCCTTGCTCACAGGCTGCTTCCTTCTCTAACCATCTGTCTCTCTTTCCTTTCACAACTTTTCCCAGTTCTTGGGCATTGTTACATCAGAGACCTCACAAAAACATTTTCTCTGCTTATAAAGAGCTTTTCTTCTTTTGTATTTGTGGACCAATCAGCTGGGTTCACAATGGCAGGATAGACGAGAGAAGGTTATAGGAATGGAGAGTACATGGCATAATAGATTCTTTTCAGTTCCAAGAAGAAAACTCTAAGACGACAAGGAAGTATAAGAAATATCATACAAAGTTGCTTTAGAGACTGTCAGATAAATCCAAAAAAAAAAGAAATATCATACAGTCCAAGCTCTTGCTATAAGGCACCTCAATGGCTGCAAGTGTCTCAAAGATAAGGATGATCTTCCTACTGCACCCCTTCCCTCGCACTCCCACCTGCCATACTCTGGGAAGTGCCTAAGAGCATAGGCCAGGGAGGCTGTCCTACTGCTGGATTCATGGCTTCACCACTTAAGGATTGTGATTCCTTGGGTATTTTTTGTTCATTTTTACACTTTCAAAATCGATTGCTGTGCCTGGTTTTCCATCTAGAAATTGGGGTAATGGTAGTAAAATAGCAACTATAGAGTAATAGGGTTAAATGAAACAGTTCATTACCTGACACCATAATTGCATGACACATTTTAATTGTTAACATAGTACCTGATGCTTGGTATTATTTTGAACTGCTGAACCCAATAAGTGCTTAATAGATGTTCCTTGCATTGAATTGAACACCAAATCCCAATGCTAAGCTCCTATTACTGCATCCTCACCTCTCTGTAACCTCATTCTCCCCCTTCCCAGCATTTCCTATTTGTAGTCAAGATAAAAATGAAAAGAATGATCCAATTTCTCCATTCCAAGACCCTATCAAATATTTCGAATTGCAAACAGAAGCAGAATGTTTTATGATGGAATAGTCTACTGTATTTTCCTGAAAGACTGTTTTAAAATATTCATCTACCCTACTTAGTAAAAGATGGCCAGTTTGCAAAGCAGGTGAACGATATTATGAAGCTCTCTCTTGAGCAATAGAAAAGCATCAGTTTGTGAGAATTGACTGTGTGCTGTTCATGGGGCCCCAGGGTCGTGATGTTGGCATTTAAACATTAGCAAGAATAGCACTGAAAACAAAGCTGATGTACGGAAGAATGAGCGCGCCCTGGTGCTGCCTTTTTGTTCTTTCAGAAAGATCATAGCATATTAATAGGAGTTACTTCTGGTTCTTCCTCAGCAGCTGCCACGTTAGTCTGAGCACACCATCCTTCACTTCTCTGGATTGTCTATTTAGTGTTAATGCAATGACTTTTAACAGGATCTTTCTTCCTTCTCTCTTTGCCTCCCTCTCCCCTTACTTTCCTTTTATTAACTCACTCAAGAATATTTGAGGTCCTCTACCATGGGCCAGGTAGTGGACCACATTGGCCTTGTACTTACCCTTGAAGTTGCCATGGGAATAAGAAGAGATCAGGCTCAATCCAGTCTGCAGGGGGAGAGGTCTCTTGGAAGAAGTAATCTTCCTCTGAGATCTGATCGGTGACCAACTCAGCATGGAGAAAGTGATGAGAGGGGCGTGGGGTTGGCAAGGGCAGTGGGAGAGGGTCATGGGAGCTCTTCTGAACTGGAGGGAAGAAGGTCCCCATGGCTTACACCTGCAGCTGTGTAGGGGAATTCCCATTCCTGGATCCTTCTGGGAAATTGTTTCTACTGCATCTGTACTACAGACATAGAGACATCAGGTGCCAACTCCTATTGTCATCTAAGAGGACTTTGTGCCACACTCTGGGCTTGCTGATCAGCAATATCTTCCAGTTTACAAAGCCAAGCCCCTAAGAAGCAGAGTGTTTGTCCCAGAGTCAGTGCTCCAACAGGCAGAGCTAGAACTAAAACCCAGGGTATCTCCCAGAGGGTCTTTCCTGCCTGAAAAATATCATCTTCACTCAGGTTCCTGAAATCTCTCCACCAGGGAAAGTTATACCTTAGAAAATAATACAAATCCTTTCCCATGTCTCTGTTGTAAAATCAAACACTGAGCACGCTTCGCAATGTTGAAAATGCCCAAAATAAAGAAAAGGGGACAAGCAGCTTGTTAAAGTTGTCCTTGTTATTTAAGTTACTAATACTCTCATATCTTGAATTCTTCTATTCCTAAAACAAATACATAATAAATTTTTTAAATTTTAAAGCAAATATTCCTTGGGAGGGATAATTTATTGAGTAACACTTAAGGGAATATATGTTTACTGGGATATTTTCATTCTAATAAGAGAAATTAGGGAATTTCCCCCAAAGTTAGTAATAGGCAGAAATTATGGTGCTAATCATCAGTGACATTTTCTTCACCAGGTACTGACTCTTCTAATTATTATACAATAACAATAAGCCTACCACACATTGGTGCTGGACATTTGTTCAAAACATTTTCCCCTTGTGTGGAATATCTTCTCATGCCTTGGAATACATTTCAGCTCCTCTAAGAAAACTCTGAAGATCCCTTCATGAGAAGTCACCTGTGCCCTCTCTTCTCATGTGTGTGACGATAGCTCTATTATTAAGTGCTTATCACACCCTGTCCTAAAGTTAATTAGGCATTCATCTGGTTCCCCTTCAAAATTGTGAATTCCCAGAAATTGTAGCTCAGTGCTTTGTGTTCCTCCCATGAGGCCCAACACAGAGCTATGTACACAGTAGGAGCTTTAGAAATGTTTAAAGGCTTAAAACAAAATTATGTTCTCCACTGACTTGAGTAAATCTCTAGTAGGAATTTCTCCTTAAGTGGCCAAGATGAGACGTTTTTCAGCCCGAGCCTTTGAAGGTTTGCTTCAGCCTTGATGAGTTTTCTTTGATAGAAAAAGAAATGTAACCCAAATACTCTCTCCTGTGATAAGAGTCATAATTTCAAGAGACTAAACTGTTCACAGGCAAACATTCTGAATTCTGTACTATGTTCTAAGCCAATTAGAAGCAATTGGATTTATGAATTTTTTATTTTCCTGATTGATTTTCTATTTAGTTTTCCTGAATAAGTACTTAAAAAATCTTCCCATAATATTCACCCTTTTTGTTGATTTCTCGTCCTAGAGAGCCAACCTTTCAGCAATTATATGAGCCCTTCACACATTTTTTTTTTGCCTTCCACTTCTTTTAAAGTAGTTTATTGAAATCCTCTCCAGATAAAAACCTTGAAATCATTAAGCAGATCACTGTTCAGAATCACATTAATTTTTCTATTTTTCTCCTTAAAAGAGATGACTGGTGGACAGCTTAGAATAGCAATGAGGTATGGTATTTATCTGTAATACCTCCTTTGTGATGAATAACTAATTTATTCAAAAATCCCATTACTTGGAACTTTCAATCATGGTAGAATGAGGTCTCTGATTTGGGTCCTTGTTCATGTGGAAGTGTCCTCCTTCCCTGGGGACATTCTGCACTATAGAGTCCAGCTGGGGATAGGGCCTGAATTTGAGCTCTGCAAAGTAAGAGGTATGAGCAATAGCTTGCTTAATTCTCAGATGAAAACAACCTTAGAGGCTGGGGCTTCGGTCATCATCATTTCTTCCAGGGATTTCAGCACCTGTGTCAAGGATCCTCTTCCTGCCCTAAATGCTCCCACAGTGGTCCTGGGTGGCTTCTGTATCTCCTGGGAGTTGGACTTCATCAGCACTTAGAGCTGTTGTGAAGTAAGAACTCAGACACGGGGAACCCTCTCTTTTACCATGACTTGCCGTGGCCTGGTCTCTGCATCTGATGAGTCCTTGCTTCCTTACTCACTGAGAAATGGAGGCACAGGGTCCTCCTGCTGGTAAGGCCCTTCAGGAACATCTGCGGTGGGTACTTAGCTTAGGAATCCTTTCTGCAAATAAAAACGTAAAGCCCCATAGGAAAGAATAGAGAGCAGCTCTGACTCAAGCATGTGTAGATTTTAAACCACGTACCTCAGCTATGTGGTGGTTTTAGAGATTACAGCATGGAGACCTAAACACATGGGATTTTGAATAAATTAAATACATTCTCCTAGGGTTTTAGTCCTACTGACAAATGCAGAGCCTTTGCCCTTGCAAAATCCCCCTTTGCTGCCACCTCTCCCATAATATTTTTGGAAGGCTCTGGAGAGTTTCTGACCTATGATCACGAATAAAATCATCCCACCAAGTATCATTTTATGCTCTCTCCACTCTGTTCCCCTATCTCTCTGCCCTTCTTGGCTTCCCCCTCTGTGCAAGCTGCTCCTTCATCTTACAGGCATTGTGAGTACCTTAGGAGCAATCTGTGTCACCGAGGATCAAGGTTGTAGTACTGGGTCTGGCGCTGGGACCAGATTCTGCCTTCTACAATGGTTTTCATCTTTGCCCTTCAGTTTCTCAGGCAAATTGTTTCTTCCTGTAGTTCACTAGGTACATTGAATGGCAGTGATGGATATGACTTGGGCATAAGGCAAGGCATCACCTCTGCCCCAAACACAGAGAAGAAAAACAAATTTTGTAAGATATTTAAATTAAATATGACTGATCTTTGCTAAAACAAGAGATAAGGTTATCTGAGAGAAGACAAGCTTCTAATAGTGAAAATTATATTTATTATGGCTATGTATCAGACAATGAGAATAGAAACCTGAAGAATTAATGCAAAAATTTGATCAAGCAAATCAATCATGCTGCATTATCTGAAGAGAACACAAAGACATAGCTGGTCACTAAGAAATAAGGGAACACTCCCCCTCCCCCCAACACACACACACCCTAGCTTCCCTAAACCAGAGAGGGAAAGAAGAGATCTTTCCTCATTCCCATTTTCTTCCCTTAGCATTGCTTTAAGGCTTTGCTACTCAAAGTGTGACTCACAGACCAGAAACATCAGCATTACTGTTAGAAATATAGACTCTTAGACTCTAGTCTAGAACTACGAGGTCTGAATCTGCATTTTAATGATGTTATAGTTTGGCCATGATTTGAGCGTGAACTCCAAGGGTTCCTGTGTTGGGAGGTAGGTCCTTGATCAGTGGTCTTGAGAGATGGGAGAGCCTTTGAGAGGTAGGACTTAGTTGGGAAGTAATCAGATGATTACTGATGAGGTTGCTGCCCTTGGAAGGAATTCATGTAATTCTCTTGGAACCCTGGTTAGGTTTTGCAAGAGGGTTGTACTAAAAGATGAGCTTGGCCATCACTGCTCTCTGGCTTCCTATTTGACATGTGATCTCTCCTTATTAAGTATACTCCTACCATGCGACCATCCACCATGATGTGAGGCAGTCGGGGACTCTCACCAGAACCTGCACAATGTTGTCTGGACTATCAGCCTTATAAACTGTGAGCCAAATACACTTAATTTCTTTACAAGTTACCAGGCCTCGGGTATTTCATTATAGGAACAGAAAAAGGAGTAATGCAAGGAGTGTGGGAGAGTCATACATACTTTACATTTGTAAAGCACTGCTCTGATTTTATCAACCACTCAGAGATGTAGAAAATATTTTTCAGATCCTTTAGAGTTTACAAGTGGATGAGGCAAAGAAAGAAAGCAATCTTGGGGCACTTGGAGAGGGATCAAGAGAAAAAGTGATTAAGAGGGATGCTGGGAATGTTAGAAGGAAAGAAAAACTTCATACTTCTCAGTTTTGCCAAAAACTTGTCTCTGGGCACCAGCCTTTATACTTGATGCCAAGAAAAGCATCATCCAACTGTGTAGGTTGAAATAGGAACTGCCGTGTTTTTTTTCCAACTCTACTGTAAGCTGAACTTGGGGATGCTGGCCCAGCAGGGCAGGACCTCAACTTCCCGCTTCCTGACAGATTACAGTCCCAGAAGCATTGTGCAAGAATTTAAGAACTGTCTTTGGGAAGAATAAGACATTCTTGACATTGCTTTTCCCTTGAATGGGCTCATTGAACACTCTAATGGCAATGGTCAAAGCATGAAGGTAGGGGAAGAAAATCCTAACTTTAATAGGGCACAATGTTTAGTCTTCCTTATGCTAAGGCATTTAGATATCTGCAGAATAGAGATATATAAATTATTGGCTTTGCAAAATAATGCTATTTCATTTGCAGAAGATGGATGAAGGTCAGAAACCAAACATCTGAAAACGAGACACATTTCTTCTCTGACTTGGCTCTTACATTTCATGAGTCCTACTGATAAATTTCTAACTGAGAAAGCTCCAGATAATCTCATTGTGGGAATGGGGGTGACACCTGCATGCCTTTGCTGTGCCTACTCTGGCTCTCACTTTGTCCAGGGATGAAATTAGTCAAGGAGAGAAGTGCAGTTGCACACCCTGGCTCTCACTCTGCTCTGGGTAAATGCCAACACCCTGGATCGTTTTCTTTTCCACTTAGAGAATCTGTCTTGGTGACCCAGGAAATCCAGGGCTTGCAGCCAGACACCATGCTGCAGTAAAGGGGCTTCTGCTTGGCCAAACAGCTGCGTATGACAATACAGAATTAGAAGTGGAGTCAGGGCAATGTGTCTCACTCACCGCTCTCTGCGCTCTGGAGACAGGCTGCTATTAATCACTTCGACCACATCTATCAGGCTTCTCTCATTCGGCCACGGCTCACAGTCACAGAGGCACAGCCAGGGTCTCCTGATAAATCAAATCCAACCATTTCTATGATAAGGATGACACAGGTGAGTGGGGGACAAACGTGTATAGTCTTAGCTATGAGTTCATGCTATTTAAAAGAGGAGCAAGAAATTGTCTGCAGACTGCTGTCCAAGTGCCAGAGACTTAATTATACACACACATTTTCTCTCATCTCTAGATCTCTATCCTATCTTTCTATATATTTTCATCAAACCTCCACCATAGGCCTGTGTGGGAATTAGTATTATCCCTCTTTTCAAATCAGGAGACTGAAACTCAGAGAGGTTAAGAAATATGCCCAGGATCCCACACCAAGCAGCAAAGTTAATATAAGGTCTTAGGTCTAGAAAATGTAACAGAAAGAAAGGAGAGGAAGATATATGGTAGAGAACTGACTTGGGGAAGGGGATGGGCCAAAACGAAGATGAAAAAGAAGCAAATGCAGGAAAGGAAAAGTCCAGGAGTAGAAAGCAGGCTGCCTTCCTAGCCAGAACTCCTGCACTGGGATTTCAGCCCTACCACATACAGGCTGATGACTTGGTGCCCACCATTTAACCATAGATTCTCAATCTGTAAAATGAGGTTAGTGATATCCAGCCAATTGCTTTACTGGTTTCTTTTCAGGACCAAATAAAAATCTATGTAAAAAATGTGCAAAACTGGAAATGCTCTGCAAATGGAAGCCAGTGAGTTGTTGAGAGGAGCCATATCCAGATCAGTTGCGTGATGGATAAGATCACAAGGTCAGGCCTCCAGATCTGCCAAGTGATGAGGAGCCTAGAGCAGCCCCTGTGTCCAATTGGAGGTCAGACCATGTGACAGCCTACGAGCCTTGTTTCTCCTGGAGTTGATCCCACAAAGAAGAGGTGAACTTTAGGTTCTGGGCAGTTGCTCCAGGCAGAGACAGCAGAGAGCCTAGCCTGCTGAGTAATTTTCTCACTGAGGTTTCAGAGACTGGAGACCCTCTCCCAAGCCCTACAAGAAACAGAAATCATCCTCTTTCTTTCTGGGTGAGGAGGATATCACCGACTTATGCTTTTTAATTCTATTAATGACACCTGGGGAGGGAGTGAGAGTAGAAATGTGGCAAATGGCTACTGGGGTGGGAGCTGGAAGGGAGAGAACAGTGAGTTTGAATGTGGGAATCCAGGGGAGGGATTAACATGACAAAATCCAGGAACTGGGAGGGGAAAACTGAAGTGTTTTATTGAAATAAAGTTCAGAAAGAGAAAACCAGAAAGTAAGACAATGGTTGAAGAAGCTTCTCTTGAGTTTTTGTATGGAGTAGAGTGCAAGAAATGAAAGAGACTCATTTGAGTAGTTTCTTTAAGAGGAATTTCCAATACTAGAAATTTTCCAATACTAGAAATTTCCAATACTTCCATGAATACTCATGGAAGTGTTCTTGGCCTACATTGGAAATGAGGCTGGACTAGTTTTAACTTTGTCCCACTAAGGACAACAAACTGTGTGCTGGTGGCTCACGAACCTGTCATCCTAGCTACTTTGGAGACTGATATCAGGAGGAGCAAAGTTCAAGTCCAGCCCAGGCCAAACAAATGTGTGAAGTCCTATCTCAATGGAAAAAAGTGAGTTGGTACCTGCCTATCATCCCAGAGATAGTAGGAAGCATAAAACAGGATGTCATCCAGGCTGGTCAGGGCAAAAAGTGGACCCTACCTCCAAAATAAGCAGAACACAAAGGAATGGAAGTATGGTTCAAGCAGCAGGAAATAGGAAGCCATGAGTTCAAATCTTAGTAATGCACAAATTAAAAAAAAAAAAAGAACAGTGCTCTATTTGTAAATATCCACCTTTTAAATGTGTGCCTCAAGTTTTCTAATTTGCTTTTCCCATGGCACCTGTCCAGAAAATACTGGAGGAAAGATGATACAGAATGACATAGAAAGGCCCAAAACCAAAGATGTGCTCTAGAAGCACATCTTCCTGGAAGTAACAGGAAGGAAGTCTTCCTTTGCCTGCTAACTCCCAAGGATGGAGTTGTGGGCTAAATGGTTCCCCCAAAGGTAGGACTAATCCAAATCACCAAACCTTGTGAATATTACTTCTTTAGGAAAGGGGTCTCTGTAGATGTGGTTAAGTTTCAGATTTTGAGAAGAGACCCTCTTGGATTATCCAGGTTGGCTCAAATGCTGTAAACAGCAGTCTTAAACCTAGTGAGGCAAGGGGAGAAGGTGATGTGACCATGCGATAAAGACAGAGCCTCCCAGGAATGCTTGGATCCACCAGCAGCAGGAAGACACAAGAAAAGACTTTCCCCCAGAGAGAGTGCAGCTCTGCTGTGAAGCCTAGATTTCGGACTCCTAGCTTCTAGAACTGGAAGAGAATGGCCTTTTGCTTTTTAAGTCACCAAGTTTATGGTTACTTGTTACAGCAGTCATTGGAAACTGATACAGGTGGTAATGGAGGAGAAGATGCCCAATGGCAGAAACAATTATGATTCTTTGACTTCTTTCTTAGGTCCAGCATGGGGTCCATTTATCAGAAGTAGGAGACAGTGGTATGAGCAGGGACCTTCTCTGCAGAAGACAGTACAAAAGATCACATAGCGCTTGCCCTCCACAGAGGTGTTCCATGAAAACAAGAGCCAGCAGACAGAGGCAAATATAACTCTCCGGGAGTTTTATAGAAATACGAAACTGTAAATGTACATCCAGAATCTCACTGAACTCCCCAAAACCCTTTGAGCTGGAAATGAGACACTGATGGATCAAGCATGATAAGAGCTGGTCAGACTTGAGTTTGAATCCAAGCCTCAACATTTAGTTGCTATGTGACTTGTCTTCCTTTATCTATAAATGGAAATTACAAAACTTCCCTCACTGGCTTGTTGGTATAAAGCTTGAAGCACTTCACAAAGTACTTGGTTCCCGAGGGGGCTGAGGAAATGGCTGTTGCTATTGTTGCCAAAGATCCCAGGGATGGTAAGACATGCCTACCACCCTTCTAGTCTCATTGCTCAGGGTTCAGACTATCTATGTAAAGGGCTCATTTCAACTGCTATGCAGCACTTGTTTGTGCAGGAAATTGCTTGCTATGTGCAGCACCTACCATTCTATGCTCACCTCTAAGCACAAGGGCTAGAAACATATAAACCGTATTCCTTAGACCCCAAGTGCCAGCAGGTTCCAGTTTAGACACTGCCCATATGACTCCCTTGTATGAGAGCAGAGCACAGGTAGAGGATTCTTTTTCTGGGCAGCAACAATCTGATGCTAACTTCTACAGAGGTGGCGACAGCCACAGAGGGATGCTCCAGGGGAGTGTCCAAAGACTGCTGGTTTCTGAAGCAGCTAAGTAGGTCACAGAATCCCGTGGGCTCACAGGCAGTGGCTCCTGCAGTGGTCACAGAGGCAAACTTCAGGGTCGGATCTCTGGGTAGCAATACTCCCACCACCCCCATTTTTGCTATATCTTGGAAATTTCATTCCTTATACTAAATCTTTCTTTGCTTGAAATATCTACACTGACTTCTGTTTTCCTGATTGTATCCATATTGAGTACATAAGTCCTGTTTCGAGGCACAGGGATTTTAGAGGCAGAGAGATTCTAGGGGCCCCAGAGAACAATCTTCACCAGGAAAGACAACCTTACATTTTCAATTAGAGATGTGTTAAGTGACAATCCTCCAGGGAAAGCTATCGTATTGGTCCAAATGCCTACAGAGGATCACTGATTGCATCAGAGCCTGTCCTTAGAGAAAGTTTTACAAATAGGGAAGAGAGAAAAGAGTATAAGAAGCACTGAGGCAGAGAGTTGAAACTTGTGGGGAGGGGGTGGAAGAGTGAGAGGAGATCCCTTAGAATGAAGAAAAAGTATCAGTGGGAGGAAATGCAGGTTTGCCCAGCCAGCCCTAACTATTTCTTGACTTTCCTTCATTTAAAAAATTGTAGTGAAATATACGTAATGTACAATTTGCCATTTTAAGTGCACAGATCAGTAGCATTTAGTCTATTCACATTGTTCTGCAGCCATCACCATCTCTAGAACATTTTTTTAGACAGGCTATAACTATGTATGTAGCCCAGGCTGGCCTTGAGCTCACAATCCTCCTGCCTCTGCCTCAAGAGTGCTGGGATTACTGTGCCTGGCTCCAAAACTTTTTACTTCTTCCCAAATAGAAATTCTCTTCCACTTACACAATAACTATCCAATTTCCCCTATCCCTAGCCCCTGACTACTTCCATGCTAATTCCTGTCTCCATGAATTTGACCAGTTCTCATACAAGTAGAGCCATACAATATTTTTCTTCCACTGGGATACTTATTTCACTTAACATAACTTTCGTCCATGTTGCGACATGTGTCAGAATTTCACTCCTTCTTAAGTTTAAATAATATTCCATCAAATGGACATGCTCCATTTTGTTTATCCATTCATCCATTAATGGACACTTGGGTTGCTTCCACTTTTAGCTACTGTGAATAATGCTGCTGTGAACATTGGTGTAAAAACACCTGCTCAAATCCTTGTTTTCAATTCTTTTTGGTAGAAAAATTCTACACTGAAGTAGAATTGCTGAATTGCATAGTAATTTTCTGTTAAATTTTTGAGGAACTGCCATACTGTTTTCTACAGCAACATTCCTGCCAGTAATGCTCAAAGGCTCCAATTCCTCCACATTCTCATCAACACTTGTTACTTTCTGCTTTTTTGATGATAACCACCCTAATGGGAAGGAAGTGTACTTATTGTGTGCTTGATTTGCATTTTCCTAATGTTTAATGATGTTGAACATTCTTTCATGTGCTTATTAGCCATTTATCCATCTTCTTGAAGGATATAACTTGACTTTTTACATGAATTATGTGGAGAATAAAGAGACTTTAAGTGGATAGGAAGGAAAATGTGACCCTCCATATGGGCTTCAGAAACTATGAGGGTTTTTTTCATAAAGAATGTGCAAGATCCCATTCCTTATATACATTTGGTGCAAATGAATGCAGAATGGGAGTTCTCTTCTTAGTCAACTAAACTTAATCAGGAAGCAGATTCCAATATAAATTCAAACAAGTTCTGAAATAAAATGCATAAAAGCACTTCAATTTCTATTGAAAGATGCATAAAACTCAATTGCAAGTTATGTCTGTCTGGGCTGCAAAAGACAGGAAACTTCACTTTGGGCTCATAGAGTAAGGAGGAGGAAAAAATGTGAAGGGGATAGCAATCCAGTGAAAAGAATAGAGACTTGCTGACTGGCTGCTCTTCCTCATGTCACACTTGATGCCCACACAAGTGATACTTGGAACTGTGCAGGAGACGGAGCTCTTAGGGGAGGAAGGAGAAGGATCACCTGCTCACGTGTGCTACGGGCATTTACCTGAAATGGGAGTGTGAGAAGGATTCTTGTCTTCAAATCCAGACATAAGAGAGATCTCTGCTTTCATAATTCTCATATTTTCACTCTAGTGGGTATGCAAATATTTAAGCATCTAGGACCTGACTCACCATCATTCCATGTATCTTTTATTAAGCTTCGTGTCATTCACAAAAGAATAGCAATGAAGTTAATTAATGGCCAAGTTGTTTGGAATCTATATCGCATAAATTTCTATCTCTATGTTTTTGGCAAAATGAAAAAGAAAACAACAAAAACTGCACCAGTGATAACTGCTATCAGAACAGCTAACATATAGCAGATGATCAACATGAATGAATGAATGGATGAATAAATGAACAGTTGAAAGACTAAGCGCCATCATTTCTTCCCTGAATGATCATAATTGCTTCACTGTGCTCTCCTTGTACCCTCCTCCCCATCTCCCCACCCACTCCCCCTAAAGTGGCTGTCCTCCACACCATGCAACTAGGAGTTGCCTTTAACTTTTTGTTCACTCTCTACTTCCTAGCCATCAGCAAGGACTGTCATATTCTAATGAAGTCTACACCATTTCTGCTTCTTGTCCATGCTCCTTGCCAAAGATTAATTTGGGCCTGACCAACTGTCACCCAGATTATTTTCATAGACCCTGTCTTTCCCATCAATCTCTCTGTAGTCTAATAGGTTATATCTGATTTGGCTTTCCTTACAAAAATCAAAAGACATCAGGAATACTATTTCTAGAGGCCTATGTAACCAAAACAATAGGCATGTACACAAAGAATAATATATACAATGATGATCAATACATCATTATTTGCTATATAAAAATCTACCTATACAAGAATAATTAAACAAATTGTCTATGAAATTGAATATTACATTACTATGACAAAAAAAGTAGACACATGGAAAGAGGTCTGTGATAAGTGTTACTTTTTATAAAAAGTTGCTGGGCAGACAGAGCATAATGACATTTTATATAAAATGTATAAACTAATAGTGCAGGAAAGAGTTAGCACATCAGACTCTATGGCTACACTTAGAAAGTCTGCTTTACAAAGACTAGCATCTGGGCTCTTGGAATTCAGAGAGGTCCCCACTTGATAAGAGTGGTACACTGTACCTATCTGTTTGTATGGATAATGTGGTATATTCTTTGGGGAGTCTAAAATTTTGATATATACCAGTTATAGGCTGCCCACAATATCAGCCCCAATATTAAACACTAAACATTGAGTCTCTAAAGAGCTTCCTTGGTAGATGACATTTCAGTGTCACAACTCATTGCTTGGAGAATTAAGCATGCCCTGGATGACACCATGGTGAGGGGACCCTGGCAAGCTGGTGTTTCATTTCTCTCTCCTTTGCCACATGCAGCTTTTGATGTTGTTGATCTTGCTTTGTGTCTTTTCACTATAATAAACCTTAGCCATAAAAATAGCCATATGCTGAGTCCATGGAATCTGGAGTCCCCAAACATACGAATACATAGCTATATTTATATGTGCATAAGAAAAAGTCTGGAGCCACCGAAGATTTTTAAATCTTAGTAGTGAGCTACAATTCTCACCTTATCTCTTACTATGTAATGTTTTTTAAACTATGGGACTATAACTGATTTTTAATTGTGTGCATCTTTAGTGATTTGCCATGATTCCTTATTTTCTGGAGCATCTCCAGTGACTGGCACTGGGCCTAGCACATGGTGGGTGACAGAAAAAATGACACTAATCGAATCTGAAAGCAAGCAAGCAATGTACATAGAGGTGATTTAGAAATAACCTAAAAGATAGTATTTACATGTGGACTCCTTTCAAGTTTCAAATTTTTAATGTCTTTGATTTCCAAGCTTGTTTTAAGCCTTTTTAATTTTCACCCCCAATTGAAAGGGATAGAGAAAGGAAAAAAAAAAAAGACAGAGAAAAGATGGAGGATAGATGTGGATAGAAACATACGTAAATACAACTTAAATGTCCTCACTCTGCCTCTCAGACAGAGGTAAGCAGCTGGCCCCTTCATTTGACATAGTCTATCCTAAAAAGGACAGTGTGTATCTTCCCTCTCAAAGACATCTCTGTTGGCAGTACAACCGGTGCATCAAAGGAGAACGTTGTGTGTGTGGTAGGTAGGATGTAGAACAAATGTGGAAACCGCTTCAATTTTCTTCCTTTTGAATTTGCAGTTTTTAAAGTTTGATTTAATACATTGCTAACTATAGGATCTGCTTATGTGTTGATAATCGTGGGCAAGTGTTTATTTATTGCCTCAGGCTATGATAATATAGAACTGTTGTTTTAAAATTTTTCAGCTGCTATGTAAAAGTAAATCATCATGGATTTAAATTCTGACATCAAACTCTGAAGCCTTATCAGAGTATAGATTTTGAGGGAATATCAGTAATTAAGGAAATTTATGCTCAACTAATGAGTGAAAAGTAGGATCAGATCAAGATCCTTGGAGTTTTAAACTCTATCTTAACTGGAAGTCCATAATTCAAGCTGGCACTGAGTCAGCATCTTTGAAATTTCTTCTTGCTTAATCATAGATAAACCATATACTATATAGACAGATATGAGTCAAGATGGCATAGCAATGCATGCTTCACATATGTGTATGAATTTTGTATATTCATGTTGCTGCCATCTGTGAAATATTCCCACTTGAAAATGAGTACATTAAAGTTGTCAGGCTGGCCCTGCCTGGGTTCTAAGAATAATTAAGAGACACCCAAAATCATATTTTAAAAGCTAGTTAAGTTCCTTTCTGGAACTACTACTATAGGCTTCCAGCCATAGCCTCAAAAAGGCTTTAATCCTGGTGAAAGATCTAAGCCCATTTTGCATGCTGAAGCTTTATAAAAGGTGAATCCATCTATTCGTGTTACAGAAAGTCAGAGTTCGCTTGACATTTTCATTACTAATCTCCATTTTTCAAAGTAAATTCACACTTCAGTTGGCTTTTAGTGGTCATAAATGGTTGTTAGACCTTGCCCAGGGTTCATCTAGATATTCCTTTGAGATATTCTTATTAGCAAGTAGACAGGTTTCTTCTACATAGCATAATATATAACCCACATATGGTCAAACACAAAACCTATTTTAGAAAGGGAAGGGAGGAGAAGGGAGTTGCCTGTGCAGATTTTGGTCAGTTTCTTTCCATCTTTTACACCAACTTAACTGATTAATGAGAAACAAAGTCTTAAAGTCAAATATCTTGATTCAAATTCAAGGAAAAACAATTGAGCAATCATTTTAGCCCAGCAAGTCAGTGATGCTTGTACTTTGAGGAAGAACATTGCTGGCAGAGGAAGTAAGTACTAATGCCCCGTAAGGAAAATAGATGAGCTAAAGAAAGTAGTGGAAGAGGAAGTAAGGAGTTCCCAAAGGGCAGAACTTGTAGGGCCTCACAACCATTATGAAGACTTTGACTTTACTCCAGGTGGGTTAGAAAGCCATCGGTGGGAGGGCTAAGCAGGGTGGCATGGTCTGAGTTAACTTTGGCCACAGAGCAGCAAATGTGGAGCAAGAAGGGAGATCTTAGGAGCTGTTGAAAGAGAGGATGGAATTTTGGACCAGGGTGGACTCAGTGGAGATGGTGGGAAATGGTCAGATTCTGGATGTGTCCTTGGGATTAGCTGACTGGTGGAATGTGGGGTGGGAGAGAAGGAGAAAGGTCAAGGACAACATTAAAGTTCTGGTCATAAGCAACTGGAAGAAAGCAGCTGACATACTGAGTCTTCTTTATCCAGTTTCTCCTAATATACTTCTACATCAGTTTTTCTGAAGGTACAAAATCATAGACTCAAGGAACCAATGGGCAAGCAGAGTCTCTTTCAGCGCAGGGAAATTCCAAGGGTGTGTCTGGGGTTTGGTTTTGGCCCTGGGTCAACTGCAGTCAACCAAGGACTGAGTACTCAAGAGTGGGCAGGGAAGTAGGTGTCTGGTTTTTTTTGTTGTTGTTGTTTTGCTTTTTTTTTTTGAGGATCTGAATCATTTCCTAGAACTTTCACCAAGGAAATAGAAGAGTTACCAGATGAACGACATCAGTCCTTATAAGAGGTGGGACCCTCTGAACTCAGCATGAGCATGGTCTGCTTTGTCTCCAGCTCAGATCTCCAGTGAGGACAGACTTGGGTGGGGAGGGCACCTTGGAATTGGACTGGACTCCTTCCTGAGTGAATTCAAGGCACTCTGGAAATCCCAGCACCGAATAATAAAGGAAACCACACATCTGCATTCTAATGTGGGTTCTGGGAGCAGCAGCCAGTGAAGCATGAACCATGAGTCTCCAGTAAATAGTGATTTCTCGGGCTAGGAAAGGCCTTCCTACCCAGAGAAGTAGAAGGCTGCTGAGAGCCTGCTGTGCAAACTCAAGCCTGGGAATAGAATCAGGAGTCAATGCCCAACAGGGACTGCTCCCAGGTATGGCCTATGTGACAAGTGCCAGGTACTAAATTTGGGACAAGAGGGATAGTAGATATCCACATTAAGTGGAAGAGCACTGAGATAGAAGAATCTTGGTCCTTTTTTTTTACATTTTAAAAAATTCAACTCAATTACAATTAATTTTTTCACCCCTTGAGTGAAGATTAAGTTGCAAAATGAGAGCAACTATGCTGTCAGGATGAGGGGAGCAAAGACAGGGTGCTCAGGAGAGCATTTTGCCATGGGCTTGAGCACATGCAGTCTCTGCTCTGGTCCTACCAGCCCCAGGATACCCTCAGGATTTATGACCTTGGTGGAATGCATAAAAGCAATTGTGGAGACTTAGCAGCAGGCTTCCTGCCCCCTGCTAACCTCCAAAATGCTTCCACCAGTGTCCAAGTTCCTAAAATGCTTCTTTCCTTCTACAAATAGGAAAGGAAGATTTAAAATACTACCAAAACGCATCCACATGAAGTTATAAATAAGGAAAGGGTCCATACTCGTGTTGGACTGATGGGTGAAAGGGGTAGGTATTATAGGAGCTCACAAATCAGGGCCAGCCAGTTCAAATTCCAACTTTACTCCCCAACCACTGTAGATCTTAGGCAAATTATTCAACCCAGTGCAGCAGTGTTCAACCTTGACTGGCTCATTTAACTGCTCTGGAGAAACAAAAAAAAAAAAAATCCCAATACCTGGGCCTTATCCCTGACCAAATCAAACTCAGAGAATGGACCTAGTGGTCAGTGTGCTTACCCATGTGCAGCCCCTTAAGATCCATGGTTGTTAGACTCCACCCCTGGTCAACTAAAACAATCTCCACAAACTCCTTGGGTGGTTATCATGTGCAGTATTGGCTGACAACAGACTTTCATTAGAAATGAGATGACCATGTCTGCCTCAGGTTGCTATCAGCTTAAATGAAACAATACATGTAATGTATTAAGCACAATGATTGCTTTTTAATAAATATTTAGTAAACAGTGGGTATTTTTTAAAATTATCATCATTTTTGCTGTTGTTATAAGATGCCACAGGAAAGAAGAGGAAGCAAGAAGGAAGATTAGAGGTCATAAATACAAACTTAGAGGCACTACAAGGTGACCAAATCTAACTCCACCAACCTTTACATTAGGCTGAGTGTGGCCCCTGTTTGACCACAGAACCCTGAGTTGGTGGAAACACCTGGTCTTTGAATACAACTCCCCCTTCCCTATCCTGTGACCCTTTGTGGTCAGCTCATGGAGAAGAGGTCAAGGAAGGGAGCAGTCCACCTGGGTGTGGTCCAGAACAAGAAAGGGAAGTTTGAAAAGAAACAGCCAACCAGACAATTCATTATTCAGCTTTGCAAGAATAACTGCTACACTGGCCACTGGGCACCACAGTGTAACTGAATTAGAGGAGACAGTTCATTTGTAAAAGACTGAGGTGCCTGAGAAGGCTCTGCTGAGTGCTATAAAGTGAATGGGATTTATAAAAGCACAAGAGAATGGGGGTCACCAGGGGGATATTCTGGGTCTGTAGGGAACTCTGTCTTCTACCAGGGAAAGGCAAAGTCACAGCTGTGGACTTCACCTTCCTATCTCTCCTGTTAGCATGCTGTTTTTTTAAATCAGTCTCCTTGAAATCAGACAGAGCTACCACCTACCAGCTATTATTTGCTTGGACAACAATATAGGGGTGATGAGTGAATCTCTCTGAACCTCAGGGAGCTCATCCAAAGACTAGACTAATAATATGTACTTTGAAATTTGCTTCTTGATTGAAGAATTCATTTAATGATTGGATTAAAGTCAATGAAATGAGGTCATGTATGTCATGTAACACCATCACCTGGTAGAAACTCCAAAAACATTAGCCTCGTGCTGGGGCTAGGCTTTGTTCAATAGACCAGTCTCTATTTCAGTGTCAGAGGGATCTTTGTGGGGGCAACAGAAGTACAGTCAGCTAGGTTAGAAAAACTCTTAGAGAAGGAATTGGTTTCCCGCTCTTCCTGGTTGCCCCCATAAATCCAGATAGCTTTTCTGTGGTGAAGACACATGTTGGCCCAGAGGCCTTACTTCCCTAAGGACAAATGCACAAGTTGTAGCAAGGGAGAGAAGGGGGCCAAAAAACTGCTGGTATCTAAAAGCTCCCATCATAACCCTTCAATCCCAGCCCTGTATGCACAGGAAGAGCTTCCTTTAATGACTGCTCACTTAGGTGATTACTGGGAATTAATTTAGTAGAGAAGATAATCAATAGATGGCCCACTGAGAGTGGTCTATTAAAGCAGACTGCTCTTCTCTTCAGGTGTGATAAATAGTGCGTTTAAAGTATTCAATACTATAATAAAGGTTGTAATTAAGTGAGGCAACTTGGCATCTTAATAACTACATGTTTGAAAAGATTTAAACTTTAGATTGAGACACAGAGTAACATTCATAATCCTTTGAATGGGTTTCCTTTCTAGAAGAAAGAAAATAATGTTGAACTCTTCTCCTGAGAAGCTGACAGGGCAGATCTGTCCCCAGATCTTTACGGAGTTAAAAGTAAGAGGTGACTTTGAGCGCCTGCCACTGCATCTTTTGTTCTCCATGTTTTCTGCTAGCTTAATTACTATCATATTCCTAGTGGGAAGAAGAAGGCAGAAGCAGGAGCTAGAAGAGAAGCCTGAGGGAATGCAGGGCAGGGACCCAGTTGCCCCATCAGTATGTAAATCATTTAGCAATATACAAAGGACTTTGGAAAAGTACGGTAAAGTTTCCCAGACCAAATCATTTCCATTTCTGTTTCTCATTATTAAAAGAGAAGTGCTTTCTGCCATCATTTGTCCTACCCTCCCCCATCCTTTGCAGAATTTGTGTGCATACACAAACACACACACACACACACACACACAGTTAAAATCTAATACTTCCTGTTCCTTGTAGATTTTGAGTAAGTACTTAAAAAGAAAACATGACCTACAGACACCTGTTATAAGTCTTCTACTCAGCAATTTGCAAAAAAGACACATTTCATTTGTTTTCATCCTATCCTGGTGATGTGTATAAATTGCTAGATGTTTGAAAATGAGTGTTGACATGGCCAAATATTCCCCAAGAGTTGGGATTGTTGAGTTCTAAGCATAGACTCAGCAAAGGAAAGAAAGAAAATGAATTCATTCTCATACTTCTTTACTTGTGTGCACACTATCTTTGATCATAATTTATGGACAGAGTTTATAAGAAAAAAATATATTAACCAGATAGTTTAGCCCATTTAAATCCCAGAGACAAAAGTAAGCTGGCCAAACTATAGCCAAATTCTCTCTGCCACCCCTCCTCACAATCACACTACTAGAGTGACCTCCAATTGTTGTTATACCAAGTTCTGTATGCAATATTAGTGCTCTCTGGTAGAGACCACGGATTTCACAAGCCAAACAAAATATTTATGGTGGAGACCATAAGAGAAAATTTTAAGCTTAAAACTGTCATTAAAGTTTAACTTCACAGTAAGTGAAAATACCTTAATTCATATGCTGGCAAGAAGACACATGTGTCTATAAAGGGCCTGCTCTCTGCTGCCTGCCAGGCACACTTGCTGCCTCACAATGCAGAGAGGGGTCTTTTCAGACTTCTTCCAGCTTCTCCCTCTTAGCTGAGTTGAGTCTGGAAGAAGTACATCTTCCAAAGGCAGCCCAGCCCTGCTGACCCACAGCACAGGTAAGCAGAGCAAGTCCTCACTTTACACAAATGCTCAAATTCTGCACGTTTATATAAATGTGCAGATGACCTGCATATATAGCCCACTTGGCTCTTTAGCACTAAAAGAAGAAGAGAAGAAAGCAGAATAGGAGGAAAAAGGAGGAGGAGAAAGAAAAAGAAAAAAGGGCTTCCTGTAATGCAAAGTATTGAAAGTACTCCTCGGGATAATGGCTTGGTTTTATCATACCCTTTGAAGAGTCCCTTTCCTCCAGCTGGGCAAAATTCCATAACAGGCAAGACTCACTGGTAGGAAGAACTTGGATTGGGCTCCAGGCCATACTATTCCCTCACATAGGTGGCCTTGCAGTGGCTTGGACTTGCTTAAGTTGCAATCAGAATCAACAGGAAAATACCCAGCATTAAGATGGTAAGTGGAGAGCACTGTGAGTGAATCAGTTGGTCTGGCAGGCCCGGGCCTCACGGGAGGCATGAGAGGCAGTACCTAAATCGCGTAGTCAAAACAACTTTGAGACTCCATCTCAACCTAGTCATAATGGTTATTATCAAGAAAACAAAAAACAAATACAAGTGAGAATGTGTGGCAGAAGGGAGGGGAAGAAGGAACACTTATACACTGGTGGTGGGGATGTAAATTAGTGCAACCACTATGAAAATCACTATGGAGGCTCCTCAAAAAGCTAAAAATAGAAGTACCAAATGATCCTGCTATACTACTCTGGAGCATATACCTTAAGGAGTCAGTCAGCTTATTATAGAAATACCTGTACATCCATGTTTACTGCAAGACTATTTATAATAGCCAAGTAATAGAAATAACCTAGTACCCATCAACAGAAGACTGGATAAATAAAATATATACACAATGGAGTATTATTCAGCAATAAAGAAGAATGAAACTATGTCACTTGCAAGAAAATGGATGGAACCAGAGAACATAATGTTCAACAAAAGAATCCAGACTCAGAAAGACAAATATCACATGTTTTCTCTCATATGTGGAAACTAGATCATAAAAAAACAAATGACTATAAAAGAGGGTCTATTTGGAGAGGAAGGAGAAAAGAGAAAGTGATGGGGTAGACATGATTGAACTACATTGTATGTGTGCATGAAAATGTTATAGTGAGATACACTAAAATTTGTTGAAAGTAGGGAAAGAGGGGTGATAAAAAAGAGTAATAGAGGGGCTGAATATGATCAAAGTAATAATATGCATATATGGACATATCACAATGAAACCCTTTACTTTGCACAATAAATACTGAATCAATTTTTTAAAATCTGTAAGCATTGACACACCTAGTCCCACCCAGAACTTCTGCAGGTAAAACCCAGGCAAGCACAGTACTGCAGAGTCCATGTATACTAGTATCAGTTCCAGAGTGTGAGGTCACTGCTGGGAAGGACTTGGGGACTCTAAGTCCTTCTTGCCTCTGCTGCCAG
This sequence comes from Castor canadensis, assembly GCF_047511655.1. Taxonomy (NCBI): domain Eukaryota; kingdom Metazoa; phylum Chordata; class Mammalia; order Rodentia; family Castoridae; genus Castor; species Castor canadensis. Next base: position 56,747,489 of record NC_133390.1, on the reverse strand, counting down.
AAGAGATTGTGGATGAAGGTCACCATTATCTGCAGGCTTCTCTGCCTTTGAAGTCAGAGCTGCTCAGGACACTCACCCAGTTCTACCCAAGCCAGGCTTTCTCTGTGCCATTGTTGAGCAGATAAGAATCCGAGTCTCCGATGACAACCTTAATCATTTATTCAACATATTTACTGAGTGCTTCTCGTGTGCCAGGCACTGTGTTAGGTGTTGGGGAGATGGTGCTGGGTGAGAAAGACATCAGCCTGTCAATAACCCTAAAGGTAACTGTCTAGCAAGGGAGACAGGCCTTAAATAAATACTCATATAAGTCATATTTAATTTTAATTGAATAACTGGACTAAGTGCAGTATTATCCTCCTCCAAGAGCTTGGCCAGGCACTGGGCTCTTGACAGCCTTTTGAAAGGAGCTCAGAGTTAGTTTGAAGATGAAAGTGTGTGTGTAGAGTCAGAGGGAGTTGAAAGACCATCTGGTCCCTCTTCCCTTAGCTCACAGAGGAGTGCACCAACATACAGAGCCATGCGGTGACTAGCTCATGGTCACATGGCTTATCAAACTCCCAGATAGATTTGAGAATGTGTACCAAACCACATGCAAGATGCAAATGTGTATTTCTAATTATATAACATAGCTACTTGTATTAGTGGATAGCAGAAAGTAGAGCGGTAGAAAGTCCCAAATCACAGTGGCTGAACTTGTTATTTTGGAATGCATTTCTGCAGAGAGTATGAACCTGAGCAATCCTGGGAATTCCCTTCAAACAAAATGATAAAACTGCACAATAATGACCTGACTCATGAGTTGCTGGGAAGTTGTCCAATATTTACACGCTGGCCCTTGCTCAACTCTTCTGTGGAGGCTGTGTCTTCCTGGGAAAGTAGATTTCCAGGTCTCAGAATGATAGAAGATCTTTTCTTTGCCTGGCACTTTCTTGGAGACACAGAACTTCTATTCAGGCAAAGTAGACAGGGGATGGCGTTTTATTTCAGTCAAGCTAGAATCAAAATGATCTAGAGGAAGCTATTACTAGTGAGCACCCAGAGTGCTACCAAAATAAATACCTGGCATACTTTATGAGGATTCTGCCTTCTATCCTGTCGAAGAGGTCAGATGTTCCTGAGAAGTCTGCCAATCCCCTCAGGCCTGATCTGCTGTATCTGACCACAAATGTCATGATGCTTCTCCTTGAGGCTTTCCAGAGTCAGCTCAGTATCTTGGGCAGTTCTGTAAGTACATTGTTTTTAGGATATGGTTTAAGCTGAACATTGGTAAGCTTGCTTGAAGAGTTTTTGAAATACTGTGGTTAAAATTGGATGACGGAACAATCCCAGTGAAACTGATGTGTCAGAGATGATTTACATATTCAAATTGTCTCGGTTGTAAAAGTTGTGGATTAAAGCTGTCAGTTTGGTTGACTTTGCCCTATAATCACCCTCTGGCTCTGACTGGTAAAATTTCATTCCATTGGAGGAGATTCTTATCCTGCTGAGATGAGGCTACTGGAACAACAGGATGCAAAGGGTTTCCGCCTCCTATGTTATCTGGAGACCTTTGATTGTTCAAATACTCTGTTGTCACTAAGAGAACTCACCCCAGAAGCTAACCTCTTCCTATTTCCTCTCCCCAGCTTCTCATGGACCAGCTGATTGATGATCTGGAGTGTGTGGCAATAAACTTCCCTTGCACAGGAGCCATTTTCATTAGATATTGTTTGCTGCCTTGCACAAACCAGCATTGCTTAATTGCTCCAAGCTACATTGAGAAGGGTCTTGCAGCTCAGGGAGAATCACACAAACTCCACTTAGAAATGTGAATGATTTTTAAACAGGCAGAAAGTATCACTGAATGTCCTATCTAGTGGTCATCTCCATATTTTATTGTCTTTGAACTATTTTACAACTCTATAAATTCTAGAAAACTGATAATAATGGAAAGTTTTCTTATCCACAGAGAGGAAAGCAAATTGTGTCTACTGGAATGCAATTGAATATTGCCCTGTGGCTATTCACTAGTTTTTCATCTGCTCATTTCAGCACTTCTGATTGCTTATGTATGTCTGTTTTTATTCTTATTTGAACCCATTATAACATCTCACTGACTTTCTCATTAATTAATGAGTTAAATAAAACTCTTTGACATTTGTTCATTTGATTTTTGTCTGAGTGTCATGATTTAAACTAGCTAAAAATATTAGACTTTAAAAGTAAGCTATGTCTTATATAATACAGCTGCGGAAATATTTCTTACTGTGGATTGTGGTGATTATAAAGTAGGAAGTTGTGACAAATTGACCTCTATAAACTGCCTAATTTGATGGCAGAGAAGAATAGTAGCTAAAATAACATCACCTAAAAGGGCTTGTCAGATCTTGGATTCTAACATACAGAAAGGGAAAGTGACATAACAATGTCAGTGGATCAAGAAGTTGGAACTCCCACCCTGTTTGAGGTTTCTGGTTGTCACTTCCCATGTCTTGACAACATTCAGTTGAGTATAACAAAGTTGAAACAAGGCACCCCAACATGGTCCACTTCCTATTTCAGAATTGATTATTGCCTATGTGAGAGTCCAAAACTACACAAGACTTATCATTAAACCCAGATGAAGCTCCTTCCTTGATTAAAAATAATCAATCAATACCTGATGGAGAAGGAGGAAAAACAATGAGCTGACCAGACATAGATGCCTTTTTTTCTCTTGTCTCATCTCTACTTCTGTTCATCAAAACTAGAAAAATGAGGAAAAGAAGAAGTACAAAAAAGCACATAACTTAGACAATCTATAAGCTATTGCATTTGTATTTTGTTTGCTCTCACCTGACTCTCAGAAAAGTCTGTTTACTATAGAGAAAATCTTTAAATTCTCACTTTCAGTTTTGATGCTCAAACCCAAGGCATACATTCATTATACAAAAAGAAGAAAAAAGAATTACAAAATAGTAGTATCTTTCTTTTTTAAAGACAAGACCTCGTTATGTTGCTCAGGCTGGTCTCAAGCAGCTGGGTTCAAGCCATCCTTCTACTTCAGTCTCCAAAGTGCACCACCACAGCTGACTTAAGATCTCATTTTAATGTAATGACTAGATAGGAGAATATACGCAAATAATTAACCATGTCTGGTGAACTGCCAGAAACTGTTTTATTCATTTTATTTTTTGCAAACTGTTTTACAAAATTTGCTATAAGAAAACTGAATTACTTTGATAATATTAGAAATAAAACTAAAATCAGAAAAACTGAATTTAGTCCAAAAGTCTATTAAGGCAGGCAGTTTAAGTTAGCAAGAAAGATACCTACATGAATTACCTTCTGTGATGGTCTTTCTTTTCTTTTCTCTTTCTTTTTCTTTCTCTTTCATCTTTCTTTTTTTTACAAAACAAGAGGAATATCACAGCAAGTGGTCTCATCAGCTGGAATGTCATAGCTCTGGACCCAGAGTTTCTAAAACTGGACATAGAACATATCTCTATGAGAGTTAGCACAGTTAAACAATAAAATCCTTAGGGAACTGTATCCCAGAAAATGACAGACATTATGACTCAGAATTTATCATAGAGTGTGATCTTTTAACCATGGGATGATTCCTCTCAGACTGTATTCAGCCTTAATAAGTTTGCTCTCTTCTGGCCAATAAAGGTTGAGGTATCAAACCTTTCACATATTGCCAAATTCAGAGAGTAGTGAAGCTCAGAGAGATTGAAGATTTTTTCAATTAATGCAAAAATTACTAGGATTAAGGAAATAAGCCATTTGAAACCAACTGATATCTGATTGAAAACATAAGAGGACTAGCAAAAGATAGAAAATCAGGATGACAATCCCTAAAAAAAGAATAAGGATAGAGATATTGTACTATTTCTTCAGAGGATGAGTTTGGATTTTAACATGAGAACCACAATGTATATTTGATGTTGAATGGTCCATAAACGAGTCCACAATAAGGACTCAGGTTCTGCACAGCTGAAACTTCAGAGATATCTAGAGTGTGAACTTCAAACTGTCAATCACACAAGGGACCAAGGAGTCTCCTAAGAAGGGAAATTGACTAGAACCTTTGAGGTGACCACTGAGACTGTGATCTAAAATCTCTAACCCAGAGGAAAATAGTTTCTCTCTCAACATCCTTCCTCACCCAGTCCCCAGTAATTCACACAGGATACAGGCGTGTCCCCCCAAGCAGAAGCAAGACAACTGAGATACATGAGAGTTTAATGATTGATGCCGGACCAGCCATCAGAGTCAGCTCCATTGGGACCACTTCCATAGGTTAAGGGAGAGATATCTGTGTAACAGAGCAAATGATACTAACAATAGTAATAAAGGAACACACACAAAAAATCTAAAGATACCAGATAGCACTGCTCTGAAGCTTACAGTCTACCTTGGAAAGATATTTCTTCTCTTTCATTTCAGAGAGAGATGTTTGATATGGAGAAGAGCCATCAATCACACATTGGAAGAAGATAGAGAGAATTTATGATGTGTTAGGCAGTAGGAGAAAATGGGGCCCATAGGTTCTGCAGGGAACTTCTGCACAGCAAAGGCATTCTCCTTGCTGGATGGCAAGCAAGTGGCCATCTTTGGCAGTAGCAGAGCATGCTACTTCTCAAATGTTTGTGTGGCCACTATGGGTTTGCCTTGGATTCGCAGATGGGATTAGGGATAGGTGGAGATTCTGGAGCTATCCGGAGACAAACCAGGAAGTTACTCTTTCATTTTTCTTAGAAAGGCTGCACAACATGTGGCCTGAGCAAACACCTCACATCTTTTCAGTTAGTGATTTTGATTATTCTCACATGCTATAGAGATACTCCTTGACTTACGATGATGTTACATCCTGATAAATCCAAAATATTTTAAATTAGAAATTCATGTAATCCACCTAACCTTCTGAACATGGTATCTTAGCAACACAGTACACTGTAGAGTACTAGTTGTTTATCCTCATGATTGTATGGCTGAGAGATGCAGCCTCCCTGATGCTACCTGGCATCATAAGGGAGCTTCAAACTATTCACCATTAGTCCAGGAAAAGATCAAAACTAAAAATTGAAAGTATGGTTTCTATGGAATGCATATCGCTTTTGCACCATCCTAAAATAGAAAACTCTTAAGTTGAACAACTAAGCTCAGGGACTGTCTGTACTCTCTTGTCACCCATAGATTGTGTAACAGAATAACCCCTCATGGATTTTTAGGTGTCTTAACTAGGTATGTCCAATTTCTGTGAGCTTTCTAGTGCCCACTTTCATATAAGGATATTTGGAAGATGATGAAGTTATCAATTTAGGAAGGCAATTTACCAATATAAAACTCATGAATTTTAAAGGCATTTTGACTCTTTGTCCAGTAATTCCATTTTTAGAAATCTACTCCAAAAAAATACTAGATGCAAAGATCTAGGTTTCATAGCATGTTTATTAACATGCTATGAAAGTAAAACTGCTCTCCATCTAAAGGCCTCCAACTTGGAAGTTCATTAAGTAAACTATGAAAATCTATGCCTGAGGTATAATGGAACTATTAACATAATAATTATAAAGAGTTTCTTATATCATATAAATACATTTATAACATAATTTTAAAAAGAAAAACAAGTTAGTAAATGTTAATATTTACTATAAATTCTCATCTGTATAAAATAGTATACATTTTACATGGAAATGAGAAAGTGAAAATTATTATCTGAGTGATATGTTTATAACTGAGTTTTATTCCATTTCCTTTACTTTTTCATTCTAACTATTTCAATTTTCTACAATAACCAAGTAATTAAATTATAATCTAAAAATAAAAGTATGTGTGTATGCATGTGTGCATATCTATTCCTATGTGTACTGGTACAAACATTTGTATTAGGTTCCTTGACAAGGAAGCATCTCTGGCCTATATGGTAGCTGTTCCATGTATTACAAGATTGGTAACATTATTGCTTTTCTTTTCCAGCTTGAAGAGTAATATAGGTATATTTGTTCTATTCCTTTTATTCTCTTTCCCCATAAAACACACAGACACCAGTAAAATCTTCATGTATCAGAGCCTGAGGTTAAATAAGATAAGGTATAAACGATATCTTCTTTAAATGGTTTCTTCCTTCCTCTCTTTCTCTTTTTCACTTTCCTCCTTACTATCACTTTTCCACACAGGGACATCTGTGACATGAGGAGAGAATGAGTAGGATGGAGGTGGAGGAGGACAGGGAGGCAAACAGATTTCTTGGCAGGAGCAAAGCAGTGAGCCAAAAGCTGCTGATATGGGTTTCAGGGTAGTTGGAGAAAGGCCTGAGAGGCAGGTTGAAATAGCTTGGATTTGATGAGACAGGCCATTTGGAGCCCCAGTAGGCTACCCAGCAGGGAGAACCAAAACATTCCAGAGAAGGCCGACTGTAAGGAAGGCCCAGGGCCAAGGCGCAGGGCACAGTCTGCCAGCTTGTCCCCATCTCCATGTGCCAGCACACACAGGAGCAGCAGAGTTGTTCTTTTTCTGTGGCTGTGGGTTGAGGAAGTCATATTCTTTCTACTTTGTCTGTATCCTGATTTTGGGTAAAACAGAGAACAGCAATTCCAATGCCTCAGGATTCAGCTGTTACGTAAGTGAGGCAGGCTGTGTGCGATGAAATACAGGGCAACAGAGACTGTGGCAAGCTGGGGACCGTGTGCTTGCTGAAATGGTCTGGTATACTTGTGTGCCAGCACTATCACCCAATAGGTGTGTGGCCAATGCTTGCAAGTCTTCTGGTTCTTCCAGGGAAGCTGAAAATCCAGAGGCGCTCTGAATTCTCAAGTGTGTGTGTGTGTGTGTGTGTGTGTGTGTGTGTGGTGTAAGACATCTCAATTTTTAAGACATCAGTTCAATTTTTTAAATAATCAAAACACTGTGTATGCCAAATATGTCATCTGCTGACTGAGTTTAACCCATGGATCACTATTTGAAATAAAACTGTGTAAGACTGCGTCCCTTCCCTTATGACTGGTAAAAAACATGGTGACCCTTGTAAAGAGACACATATATAGTGTCTCTTATGAACACAACAATGCTGGAGATACCATAAGGGACTCGTGATAAATACAAAGTTGTTCTCTGCTTTCTAGGAGCTTAAAATATTGCTGAAGCAGTAATATTTTCACTCAGGAAATTCAGGTAATAGTGTGATATAGGATTTGATATGAACACAGTAGATCAGATCAGATATGGCAAAGTCACCTTAAAAAGAAAGAATGGCTTTTAGGTCTATAGCAAAACTTGAGTGTAGTAAAATCAAGGTATGGAAGTACCTAAGGTATTATTTACATCCCAGCACTTGGCAGGTAGTAGATGATGTTCAAAAATTATTTCTTGAATAAAAGGGTAAAATTAATGAGATTAGAAGAAAATAAGTCAGTCTCATGAGTTGAGCCAGTGAGGAAGTAAAAAGGCCAATACTTTCATTATTGACATGGCAACATTGACTGGAAAGATGCAGACCTTGGAGGCCAGAGCATTTGGTCACTAGGGACCCCATTGCTGCTAGGAGTTGAGGTGATCAGCCAGTTCTCATTGTAACCTGCATTGTAATTCACAAGCTATTTGCCTTCTTTGCTGAATTGTCTCATGAACCTCCTAATGACCAATTAAGGTCCCTTGACATTTCGATGGAGGGAAAAAGAGCCCTGGATAGGGGACCCAGACACTGCTCATATAATAGTCTGTCTCCTCATAACGAGTGTTCTGATTCTTTCATCAGTGTTTGGGTGGTTTGGTTATAGGCCCTCTGTCTCCCCTGATCAGATGCTACTCTTTGGGATCCTATCTTAGTAACAGCAACTGACATCCTTGATAAGGCTCTTACTCATCATTCCTTGACTCTTAAAATGGGCACTGCAGACTAAAGGAGACTGATGGGCAGGATACACAGTTGTAGATCACAGAAGGGAAAAATCACTAGTTGTGGGTGATCAAGTGAAACTCAGAAAGGAACTTAATTAGAGTCAGGCATAATGAAACACACCTGTAATCCCTTTACTCAGGAGACTGAGGAAAGAGGATGCTGAGTTCCAGGCCAGTTTGGACTACATAATGGATTCAAGGTTAGCCTGCACTGCATAGTGACACCCTGTCTCCAAAAAAAACAAGAGCTGGGGATGTAGCTCAGTGGTAGAGTGCTTGTGTAGAATGTGTAAGGTCCTGGGTTTGATCCCCCAGCACTACAAAGAAAAAGATGATGCAGAGAGCGGTGATATGTTCTATCGTAAAGTTTATTTTGAAGGAGAATGAGAAAGAAAGTTGGTTAGGTCAACCTGCATGCCAGGTTGAAGGGTTTGGACTTTATCCAACAGACTGATGGGAGAGATAACAAAGTTCTGAGGAAAAGAACTACAGGATGGAATTGGTATTTGCTTAGATCATTTGATATGAGAAGGAAGGGCTTCACTGCATTCTCATTATTATTCAGAATTAACAGATCAATGCTGAAGGGCTTTGTGGGAGTCAAATTTAGCCCTTCCCAAGGATGTGAGCTGACTGCCAATGTCTTATATTTGGTCTCTAGAAAACATGTAGACAATCAGAGAACACAATACCCTCTGGATAATCAGAACACACTCAGTCACAAAGAAAGTAAGCTGAGAAATACCTCAGTGAAATCAAGCCTCATCATTATTAGTAGCCATCTCTGTCCATCCTGATGATACCAAAGGTTAAGATTTTATTGTCTTCCTGGATAACATTTGCAACACAGCCTTCAGAAGGCTTCAGAAGCACCTCAGCCTTTGGTGATACCAGGATATCAAAGTTATAACCATGTGACTTCCAAACACACAATGGGCCTTCCAAACAATTTCCATGGGCCTCCTCGCCACAGTTTCATGAAGAATTCTGAGTGAACAGCAGAGACTGGTACTCCGAGGTCCATTTAGACTGGGGAGGAAATTGTATAAGTAACAAATACCTGGAGAGGTGGTTTTCAATCTGTCTGGAGTCTTGAACCCATTCTTTAAATGAGAACTCATCTACAACTCCAATTCATGAAGTGGATAAAATCATGGAGGCTCTGGCTGACAGAGTCCCTTCTGATGGGCTTCTGTCCACTGCACTTTCTACAGCTAACAGACCTCCACTCTGAGAAACCTGAGTCACCTCTGTCCAAGCCCAAGACTTATAACAGTATGAAACTGGCTGGAATACACTGCAGACCAACGAACTAAAAATGCAGGTTAACTATAGCCCAGAGTAATAATAGTATTTATAATCACACTTTTAGGTATCACTTATTTTGCACTTAGTACATGGCAAAGATTATTCTAAGCACTTTACATGTACTTACTCATTGAATTCCCATGATGTTCAGAATTATTATTACCCCTATTTTCCAGTTGAGGAAACCAGGTAGAAGGAAACATAGTATCTCGCCCAAGTTGCTAAGTAGTAACATCAGACTTTGATCCCAGGAAAATGGATTTCAGAACCAACCCTTTGAATATCAGGCTAATTAGTTCTGCCTCATTACCTTGGCTGAGCTATTAAACACGTAGAATTTGTGCACAGCCTTCTAATTTCAGTATGGTTTTCCCTTCCCTAAGAAGAAAGCAATGGGCAGAGGAGCCAATCAGGGTTCACAAGGGTTTGGACCCCAGGCCAGGTTTCTTCCACCCCTATTTGCAACACTAGTAAACAAACTACTCCCCTAACAGCGTCAGAGAATTGACATCCCTGCTCTGTGTTTCACAGGAGGAAGGAATGCAGCACCGAAGCCATTGCTGTAAATATCAGAGTTAATGAGGGAAGACTCTTGGAGACCTAAATGAATCCATTTTATGGGTTTGTCATACATCAGGTTAATATGATTCTGACAAATAATTATATCAAAAACTGGACAGGGACTAAGAATGTTGTTATTCCTTTTGAATATTACAGCAGAATCTTCTGGCCAATTAAAGGATGATGATACCAGTTTTGAAGTGCAGAGGAAAACTATAACAATTTGTGGCATTTAGACAAAGGAGCTCTCACCCTGGCACAGGCGATGTGATTGTCATTGTCTGATTCCCTAATGAGCAGAGCAACTCCTTCATATAGATTATTGTACAGTTAGACCTGGTGTGGATATAGAGGAGGGGGATGAGGTAGAATAGACTATTAATGTGGACTTTCTTCCTTTTCCTTCCTTCCTTTCTTCCTTTCTTTTCTTCTTTCTTCCTTCCATCCTTCTTTCTTTCTTTCTAACATTGGCTGCAAATATTTTCATATGGAAGAAATACATATTTGATGAGCTCTAAAAGCAGGTTTTTAGTTTGAATATGTCAAACTGCTATGGCAGCTTGGTCTTTGGCTAGAAGGATGACTTATTCTCTCTTGGGTTAATTACAGTGACCTCTAAGGAGAAAGGGTTTCTTATTGATGGTGGAAAAAAAGATACTATATAGCTGTGACATTTGCCATTGTGTAATTGGGTTGCCCTGAAGTCCTGGAGCTGTGTTCCAGCCTGGAGAGCAAGCACTCCTGGGAAGAACTGACCCCAGTGAAGACCTTCATGGTCATGGGCCTCTTCTCAACCACAGGGGGCTTCTCCCCAGCACTAGAAGCTGTTGACTGCACAATGGCATGGTCCCAAGCAGGTGCAGAGGAGCTAAATCTTTACCTACTGGAGGACTGGGGACTTGTTTTAATTTGTGTAAAGGCATTGTCTTGGCTTAACAGTGGTCCTCCAGCATGATCAGAACCCACTGAGCTAATAGAGAAACTTAAAGGCACAGCTTTCATTTTCTATCCAATGCTCCCAAGCATCTGCCATCTGCCTTCCATATTCTCATACCTTACCATGTTTTGTCTCTTTGCATGGCATAACAATAAGTGAGAAAGGAGACACACATCCATGGCTACACTAAGAATAAAATCCCATTTGGCTTAACTCTTGTAGTTCTATTTCTTTTAATCAATAACATCCTTTCCTCACTATTCCCCTCTTCCCTTAGCACCCCTCCCCCAAAAGTCTTCTAGTTAGGAATTACAAGTGAGATGCTTTTTCAAATGTCCACACTTAAGCCCTGTTTTCAAAACCCAAGTCAATCAGGACCTCTACAAAGTGAAACTTAGGGAAATAGGTTTAGCAAGAAAACAGCTCAGATGCAGAGTCTCACTAATCAATTAAAACTAAAAGTACAGACTTCAACAAAGACTTTTCCCATGCTAAATTGTTTAACTACATTCTCATTAAGATAGGTGAGGTGACTTCCAGGAGAAAGCAAGCCATAATATTGGCATGAGGAAAAGTCTTGAAGACAACTGCTCCCTCCTCCCATCCTAGAAGTGTCCAATAATGAATCCCTTCAGATCACTGAGTACTGGCCTAGACACCCTCTTTCAGAGACATTCCTCCCTTCCTGCCACCACTCAGCCTGAGCAGAAGGCCCTTGGCTTGAGCAGAGCATTCGAGAAAATAGAGCAAGACCTTAATGAAGTTCAGCCCTCAAACCCAATATTTGGAAAAAATGTCTTTCATTTTTTCTTTCCCAATCTCAAGTAAGGATAGTACCATATATTTTTCTAAAGAGCAGACACACAGCATAAAATAAAATTATTTTTTCCAGCTAAGCCTCCTGCTGGGTTCCCTGGCCAACTTTCTGTAGCTCATAAAATAAACACAATTCCCATTCATCCCCCCAGCTCCAAATCCATCCTTACTTGGCTCTGGACAAATGGGCAGGTGGTGCTGCACAACAGGGCTTGGATGAACAATTTTTTCCTTCCTGGACGGAAGAAGTAGGATTAACTCAAAATCTTTTCTATTAGTGAATGACAGCACAGACAACTGGGAGGTTAGTGTGAATTTCATCCTGGAGAAAGGTATGGATGTGATTATCAGAACAGCCTTGCTGTCTCCCTTAGGGCATGTCTGGAATCTTCCATAGTGAACATTATCTCGTGCATGGTCCAGGATGGCTTTGGTAGATGAAAATGAGCAACTATAAATATACTGGGGCAGGAGGAGAGGGGAAGGAGTAGTATGTGTGGGTGAGGGGTCAGAGGGGCAATAATGTGGGCGTGTTAAAAAAAATCAGAAATAAAGTCCTGTTGTAAATAATTACTTCTTTTTAGCTTTGTTTCCTTTTAAAGATTAAAAATTTAGGAGGAGTTCAATGACATTGTCTCGAGAAAGAGAAACAGAAAAATAGGTACAGATTTTCTATGAAGTTATTAAACCTTAATTTCACACACGTGATTGGGCCTCAGTGAGCACTGAGAGTTGCTGTGAGTTGTAGAATGTTCTGGGTGGGAAGGAGAAGTCAGGTTGTAGTTAGATTTTCTGCATAAACACATACTTCATTTCAAAGCTGCTGAAGCTTTTTTAGTTAAGCACAAACAAACACATCTGCTAGGTCTTTATGTAGCCAGTAGGTGGCCACAGGTGACATCGCCTGAGGTAGGATACTCTTTGGCTTCTGCAGTCCCTGAGGCACGGTCTGGAACTGGAAGAACAAAGGTTGTAAGGGGAAGTGGAGAGTTGCTGTTGTCATTAGAAAGGGGTCTTCTCCTCCCAAGACTCAGGATCTTCTGTCTCTGATAATTAATGATGGTCCCGGGACCTTATCTAAAGATGAAAGTATAATGCATTGGATTCAATGATTACCTATCTACTGGATGACCTTGAATAATGAGGAGACAATCTGTACCTCTCCCTACAGAGGACATTGCAAATAGTCCTGGTCTTGGAAAGCCAAAATCCATTCTAAAAGAATCCTAAAAGTCCTTACCTACTATTTCCTGTGACAAAGAAGGAATGTATCCTAGGCCAGGATAATCCTTCTACAAGGGAAGTAGGTTTTCTTAAGGGGGAGCTACACATAAAACTGCGAAGAGTCTGGGATTTTCTCTTATTTGCAAGCTAACAAGTTAGCTGGCTACAGTTTCATTTAGAAACTATATAGTTTCATTTATTAACATATATACATACATATACACATAAATAAATACAAATTAAAGTTACATGCATATACACATACACATATCAGAACACATGAGACCTGTAGTTCAGAGACAAAACAGAAGCAGCAGATCAGAGCAAAATCCCTCAAAAGGCTCTGCCTTGAGGGTCAAGCGGCACCTAGACACACAGTCAGGTACATTACTGAACTTGAAAATTAGGAAACTCTGGTCTTATATAGGGTTGCTGGTGACTTGCACATCCTTCCTCTAGAGAGAGAAGCTAATCTTCCCTTGGAGTACAGGGAGGGGAAGTTTTTTTTTATCACTACTACCTTGGAGTATCACCAGGGCGGACAATGTCTCTGAGCTTTACTCTCCTAGACATCTCTTTATGCAAACACTTTTAATCCAATTATAAGTGTTTTCACTTAGAGGAACTTGGCCATGAAAAAATATATGATACTCATGGGGAATTTTCTCCCAAAAAATATGTGTAGATAAAATAAAAATACACCTCTCCCACCATAAAATCAATTAGACATACAGAACCCTTCAGGAATATTTTGTATGATTATACTACCTCACACAGTGGAATTTTGGAAACTAGAAGTAAAGGAAAGCGCATCTGTCTTCCACGTTTATCTCTCTATTATCAATCACATATGAGAAGCAACGTTCTGTTAACAGACATTGGAGCTCAGGTGTTCAAGGCCATGACTATTGGTACACGAATGGTGGTCTGAGGAGCACCTGTGTGATCCAGTAAAGAACACATAATGGGAAAGAACATCTGCCCAGTGGGCAGCTCAATAGGAAGGATGAGATAAACACCCTTTTTCTCAAAGTAGTCTAGAACAATGAGACTGTTGAATCAGAGCCTTATACTTGGAGTACAAGAATATACTTGTTTACTCTAAAGTACAGTTTGCTTGCTGAGTTCCTCCCCTTGACCTACAGAGGGAGGCTGGACTACTCCCAATAATATGAAGACCAGGCCCTAAAAATCTTGGCTGTTCATCTTTTTTGGGCCAAAATTCTTTGCCTTATCCATACACTGCTCTTTTCCTAATAACTGTGCCTACTGACTTTCCTAAAAGCAAGAGAGAAGAGTTTGTGTCTCTTTAAGGTGTATAGGAGCTCACACAAGGAAGAAAGCCTTCCTTAACTATGCAGCAGAGCAGATTCTCAGTACCTGTCAGTCTCACTGTGTGTAGACCTTCTCCTGCTGATCCTGCCAAGGCCCTCAGATTTTCAAGCTGCCATTCAGTTTTCCTGTTTCTACCCCATGGTCTGCCCACCTCTTCCATTCTTCCTTCTATCCAAGCAAGAGATCGATTATCTAAGTCTCTATTGATGGGGATGAGAGTGAAAGTGAGATCAGGAGGTATAAAGAAGGGGTTGCTCTTAGTTCAACCAATATGAAATTTTTTTACAGGTCAAAGAGCAGTTAAATGTTAGCCATCTTAAATGTTTTACCTAATGGTTCTTCCTACCCAAGGAGGCCATGTGGTGTACCTATCAATTGCCTTGCCCATAAATTAGATTCATTTTATGCCCATGATTTTTACTACTCACACATGGGTGATTCTCAAGTATGTATCTCCAACTCTAGCTTCTCTCCTGACCTAAACTGCCAGACATCCGTGTTTAGATGTAGCAAATTTGCCTTAAATCTAATGTGAGGCAGAAGAACTACTGGTAGCTAGAAATTCCAAGTCATCCCTGTGTGGGCTAGACCCTAGGACTTGACTTCTTGCTCTGGAACTGACTTGCCTTTGATCTGAAAGTTTGTTTACCTGCTTAATGTGTGATATGCATAAAATGCTTAACTTAAACAATTAACTGTATTTCATCAACTGAGTCTGTGAAGGCACTAACAAAATCCAAATTCTCCATATTACTGATCATCAGGATATTTTTTTGGTAGTATCTTAAAGAAAAACATGCTCTTTGAAAGAATATATATATACATTGCCTGGCACATTGCCCAGTGAGAAAGGATCATGGAGTCCATAGCAAGTCTCCTTATTCCCTTCTCTTTTTCTCCATCTTTGCTTTAAAAGCTTCTCATGCTTTTAAAGATTTCATTCTTTGATAATCAATGTTGGCCACACAGACTGGGTGAACAAGAACTGGTTCTGAGATTATTTGGTCCAGCAAAAAAAACAGAAAGCATTTTACTAAAATAGGATCATTAACATTTGTTTGAATCTGCACTTTATTCCTAACTGAAACCATCCTTGATGAAATTACCCAGCCCTTCACAGACCTTCCTCTTCCATATTCCCATGGCAATCTGTTTCACTCCATCCTCCAAATCACCAAGTTCTACCCAGAAAACATTCTTGGCTACTCTCTCATCAATTCTCCACTTCCAGTTAGTACACGCATGCTAATCCCTCCTTGATGGTGTTGAATCTATTCCCTGTTTCCCCACTGTTCTCTTCTAACCCTTCATAATTACTTACATTCAAGCAACAACTTCCAAATCATTTTCCCTGCCTCTGATTGTCTCCCATCTCCATATCATCTGGAATCCTTCAACCAAGGAGGTATTTCTGGAACAGAAATATGATTACATTGTTCATATTCCATACCTCCTGTTGTCTTTAAAATAAGGTCCTCACTCCTACAACCCACAAGTCTTGGTATCTCTCCGTTCTCAGAGGAGGGTAGGATCTCATGGTGGCATTCCTTAAAGGGCAGAGTGACTAGATTACTGATAAATAGTGGACAAGGACCAGTGATGCTGAACATACTGAAATAGGAGATGTAGTTGGGCCCAGAAAAGAGCAGTACCACCTCCAAATCCAGTAGATTATGTATTGAAAAACACCAGTTGGCTCCTGACCACCACTTCAGTCTAATTTCCAGCTACTCAAACTTTTTCATCTTGTGCTGGAACCATCTCAAACCTTGCATTTTCTGTACGTACTTATGCCTCTGTCTTGGCTTCATCTCCCTTTCTCCACAAGCCCCACTACTAGCTTCTTAATTTGCTAACTTCTTCCTACTTATCCTTCTAGACTGAGCTCAGATGTTACAGTACAGGGTTTCTCTCCTTTCCTCCCTTTCAGCCTGCGTGTGGCACCTAGACTCCCAATGCATCCTGTGCTTACCTCTCGATGATTGTATTTATTTTTTTTTTATTTTTATTTTTTTTTTTAAGTGTGTTCCTTTTGTAAGGACTTCCCATTGCACTGTTTAAGCTACAAAGAGCAAGAGAGAGTGGTTAGTTTATATATCCCTGGCACAGAGCAACTTCATGGTAGGGGCTCAAGGGATTTTTTAAATTACAGAGAATCTTCACTCTTTGCTCAAGACTTTTCTTTAGAGATAGGATTTTGCTATGTTGCCTAGGCTAGCCCCACAAACTTGGAATCTTGCCTCAGCACCCCCAGTAGCTGGGATTACAGACATGTGTCACCACAGCCAGCTAGATTAATGTATCTAAAGATTAAGACATCTGAAAATTAATAACATACATCTGCTTTGTAAAAATTCAAACAATGTAAGAAGAGACCATGAAGCATAGTAGATATGGTTACTGAATTTGAATCCAGGCTTCCCTGCTTAACACTATTTCCAAATCTATATAAAGGAGTGACAATAGAGGAGTTATTGCCTAGTAACTTAGTGTAAGTACTATAGATGCCAAGCTCAAATCTCACCTCTGTGTGAACTTGGGTCAAGTTACTTGACATCTGCATGCCTGGATTTATGAAAAGATAAGCAAAGATAAATTAAATTGATGCAAAGGTAAGGTAAAACCTTCATCCTGTGGGTTTTTGGTTGATTAAATGAGATGATACACACCAATTATGTAAAACACAGGGCAGATATTAAAATATTAATTATTATTATCATTACTATATATTGTATTAGTATATTTATTATTTTAATATAATAATAGTAAGAATATTATAAAAGTGTACATATTGAATACATAAGCTTCTTTTACCAGTGACAGTCATTATTAATATTTCTTTGTGTATTACTCTAGAAATGTTATTTACATACCGAATGAAGGATATATAGCTTTTTGAAAGGAAAGTGGAGAAAATTATACATATTGTACTTTTTTTCATTTCACAATGTGCTTAGAGCTCTAACCCTTTCCCTGACTTACAGAACCATGTATTCAGCTCTCTGGTCCACATTTCCATGATTGATTAATCAGAAAAGGCACTGTTGGGAGAGGTTTTTTTTTTTTTTTTTGTCTTTTCTTTTTTGGTGCTGGGATCGAATCCAGGGCATCACGCATGCTAGGCAAGCGCTGTACCACCGAGCTACACCCCAGCCCTCACAATGTGCTTAGAGACTTTGGCTTAATATCAAATGGAGCTCTAACTCATTACATCTATGGCTTCATTGTATGGCAGTTCCCAGGTTGATTTAATAGTTTCATAATTTTTGACTAGTCCTGCACTCCCCATTGATAATTACTTCTAGTTGTTTGGATTGGGATAAAATTTATTGTTGAAGAAATACATTAATCATAGTTGAAAGAAGTCTCAGCTACTCTCCAAACTTCAGGTTTTTGGTCTTCAGATTTTTCAGAGGTTTTCTACATTACCCTGTGCTCATGGAGCAGATATGCAAATGACCTGGGGTATCTCATCCCTAACTTGATTCTCTCTCAAAGTATTTCTTCTCAGGTCAGTATGGTAGCCACACAGTATTTATAGTAGTGGGTCTGTACAGTCTGAGTTCTCATCAGTAAATATTTTAGGTACCTGATTGCTACACAAGGAGGAACAATTTGCAACTGTAAGTCCAGAGATGGTTATAGGTGGGCAAAAGGGGATATATGTTTCTTCATCTTTCCAGAAGTGGGAAATGATTTATAATGTCAGAAATCTGCTAAAAAGTTAACAAGTACATGAAATCAGTTAAATAAATTATAGAACATAAGTCATGATTCTATTTGTGCTGTGACAACTAAATATGGGTAGTTTTTCATGAAGATAGAAAATAAATACAAATTGCTACAATACCAAATGGTTGTTCCCATTCCCTTCTCCCCTGAAAATATTGTTCACACTTTGTGCCAATGGATGGGATGTTATGTGGGAAGTGGAGGAGGCTGGAGTGGGTGGAGGGTAGAATGAAAGGAACCAGATGGAAGAGGTTGGAAAATGTCAAAGAGAAATTTCCCTTGTGTCCCAATTTGCCTGGAGCTGCTTCTGCCTGGAGCTCTACAAGAGAAAAGACACAGAAAAGAGGCTGAAGAGGAAAAAAAGAAAAAAAAATAGCCTCTTTGTGAGGCTTTCAAGGGGTAGACATTTCTGAAAAGCCAATTGTATTTCTTCCTAATTATGCAGGTCCATGGTCCAATCAGCTCAAAGACTGAGACAATAAACCCACATGACAAAAGTTTCTGGGATCCAGGTTTCTTTACTGAGACAAAATTGCTTAAAATAATACAGTTCCCCTCTGGAAAATTTGTTCATCATGGGCCTGTGTTTTACTAACTGTCAACTGGAGGAACAAAGGCAGATGTCAGAACCAAGTTCTTAGGCTTTATCCTCTGAGGACACGGCTGAGATCCTCCATTTGTCTTGAAAGAACAGCTCATCCTTCTACTGTATTTCATATACAATCAACCATTTTTCAGAGAGAGGTTTTCCTACTTTCATTCATCCCAATGCTCCATTCCTGCACAATCAGTCAGATTGGCTGAGCAGAGAGCAAGCCTGTTCATCAGTGTCTAGAAATCCCAGATGTACTTTTTTAAGCCTGGAATGCATTTTGCTGAATCTGGCCAAGCCTCCATCCAGATGGTTCTGCCCAGAGAGCCATCCAGGTGCTGCAGCTGGGACAGCAAGTGGTCTTCACCTTGAACTGTGAGGACAGAAGCTTTCCAACTCACTTCTGTCTCCATTGAGCTGGTATGGAAAGATGGAAAGAGCATTGAGTTTAGACACAATCTCTAGCGGTGTTCCTTACAGCTCTGTGACTTCATTTCCCAAAGATGACACTCGGTGCATGTTAATTATTATTATGACCATTTATTACTGATCAAAGGCCACCAATTGAAAACACTATTATCCTCAAATACCCTTGCTGCTCCTAGATCAGCTGCTTCTGCATCACCTGGGGAGCTTGTTAGAAATGCAGAATATCAGACCCTGGCCCAGACGCAGTGGATCGGGATGTGCACTTTAGCAAGGAGTTTCCTATGCACATTAGCACTGAGGTACTGCCATCCAGTCCTCACTTCCTGGCTCCTTAAACAGGCCTGCCTACCCCCAATGCTTAATTCAGAAGGACAACGTCTCCTAGTGTTCTCCTTATGGTGAACGTTTTTCTTACAACCCAGATCGAGGCACATGGCCAAATCAAATGTGAATTCACTTCCTGGGAACAACTAGGCAGAATATTTGACATTGAGTGTTATCATCACTATGTTTAACTCCTATTTCATAACCACGTTGCCTTCCCACTTCTGAAAAGGATGGGGAATTATTTTAAAACAGCTCACTTTTCCATCCTCTTTCATGATGCTATATGGTGGCTTTTTATAAACTTCTCTGCCAAAACATTTCTTTTAAGGACAAAAGATTCCCTTGCAGCCACTCTATGGGGTTCTGTCCCCTTTCTTCCCTGCTTCTGGAGATCAATCACTTCCCTGATGGAGCAAGTTCACTCAATCACCTGGCTTTGTCTCTCAGGGATTGCTAAACACCCGCCTTTTCTGTGCCAGTTTCTTCCAGTTGCACATATAGAACATCAGGCCATTAGCAACAGCAATTTCTGAATGTGACCTGCAATGCATACTTGCCGGAGAGCACTAACTTCATCAGGACCAAGTTATTTAGAAGTAGAGACAGCTGCGCTGCTAATGCCTAGGTTTTCTGGTCCCAGACTTATGGTTGCCATATGTGATGATGCCATGGAGACCCTGTTTGGAAGCAGTTCACAGGAGAACTGTGGTCTGTGGCTCTAGATGTTTCTACAGAAACAGCTAAGGTCATGTTCACTTTTTGTAATGAATTTCTATTTATCAGTTTTTTTGTTTGGTTGTACTGGGGTTTTGAACTCAGGGCTTCATACTTGCTAAGTAGGCACTCTGCCACTTGAGCCATGCTCCCACCCCTATCTTTTCAATTTTCTATTATGTATATGTATACATACATACATACACGTATATGTATGTATACACATGCCCACTGTGTGACTCTTTCAGCAAGAGTGACCACCATTAAGTACCCTTGATAAGGAGCTCTACAGTTCATGGGTTCCATAGGAATCTCTCAGGAGACTGCTAGAATGAGGGAGGGGCTGGTTGGCCATAGTATATGTTCACTGGAATTTGATCATTTGCAAGTACTAAAAGGCCAACTCACAATAGGAAAAGAGAACCAGGAACTAGAGAAAAGGTTAGATCAAAAAGAATTAACCTAGAAGGTAACACCCACGCACAGGAAATTAATGTGAGTCAACTCCCTGTATAGCTATCCTTATCTCAACCAGCAAAACCCCTTGTTCCTTCCTATTATTGCTTATACTCTCTCTACAACAAAATTAGAGATAAGGGCAAAATAGTTTCTGACGGGTATTGAGGGGGTGGGGGGAGAGGGAGGGGGTGGAGTGGGTGAGGGAGGGGGTGGGGGCATGGAGAAGAAATGACCCAAGCATTGTATGCACATATGAATAATAAAACAATTAAAAAAAAAAGGCCAACTCAAACAAGCTCGGGTTAGATTAGTAACTTGTAAATATTCTGGGTGGTAATCATGTACAAATAAAAATTACTGAACCATGATTTTAGGGACCATAATGGGGGTCTTACTGCTTCCTGGAAATTTTCTCCTTGTACTTGGGGTGTGTGTGTGTGTGTGTGTGTGTGTGGTGAGTATGTATGTGGACTACATGTCTTGGATCATGATGAAAGCTTATTACATGGTGGTAATAAGCTGGCTTCCTTTATGCCACCAGAGAGGACATCTGCAGGTAGTTATTTTCCTTGTTTTTCCTGAACTATGACCCTAAGGTGTCAGCAAACAACTGAACTGGTGCCTTGTTTTTATATTCCTCTAATGCTATACTAAGCAACTTAAAAATGGCTTTAAATTTTTACAAGATTGTAAAAAATAAAAAGGCAAAGAAAGTTATATGGCAGGACAATTTGTAGCCTAAAATATTTACTCTCTGGCCCTTTAAAGAAAAAGTTTGCTGTCTCCTGAAACATCAATTCTAGCAGAGAACGCTCAGGAGACATAGCATCCCTAAGGCAGGCAGGGTAGCAAGGGAGACTGAGGGCTCTGGCCATACTTGAGTTCTGCTACCTGGGTATCTAGGGGCAGTACAGGTACACCCCCAAGAAAAAATAGGTTGCAACTACAAAAAGAAAAGGGTAGAATTGTTGGGTAAGCCCAGTAGATATTCTGCAAGTGACAGATACCACTCTTACAAAACCATATCCAAAGTGTAGCTAGATAGCATGAAAGGACAGAGAACACTGGGACTAGCAACAGGGGAAACAGGCCTAAGTGGGCATGGGAGGGAACTATTAACTAAACCTACAGGTGCTGTGACTGTGAGCTTGGTCATCACCAGAGAGGGAGGGAAGAACATAGCAAGTGCCAAACTGCAGACAACGTAGGAGGAAGTTCACACTTCCCCTCCCTCCAGTCTCCTGCAAGGACCTCTCAAAGCTAACCAGAAACCATGGAGAAATTCCAAGAGGTCAGTGTTAGGGACAGTAGAGAAGTGTGCGGAGTGAATCAGGAACAGCCAATGGAGGCAATCCAAACATAAAGTGCACAGAGAGAACAAAGCTCATGTTCCAAGTCTACACAGAGCTACTTCACAGGTGGATGAATGCATAGTTGCAGGTCCCTGCCCTTGGTTTAATGCTCTGCTGTTACAATCTTGTGTGTGTGTGTGTGAGTGTGTGTGTGTGTGTGTGTGTCTGTGTGTCTGTGTGTCTGTGTGTGTATAATGCTGGGGATTGAATCCCGAGGCTTACAATGTTAGGCAAGTGCTCTAGCACTGAGCTATACCTCAAACTCCATCTTAGAATTTTTAGTCATGATTGAATAAGGCTCTAACATATTTCTTTTACACTAGGCCTCACAATTTATGCAGCCATTCCTAACTCTATTCTTTTTACTGCTTGATCTCAACTGCTTTATCTTCTCTGATATACTGTTCTCTCATCTATAAAATAAACTTAATGTTTCCCACTCTAGGTTGAAGAGCACATGAGATTTGCATGTTAAAGGCAGGCTCCAAGGAACTTCACAAAGACAGCTTCCTCCCTCCCCCACCTCCATGCCCAGCACACTCTCTCCCCACTCATTAGGTAATGACTTTTGGGCAGCCAACCTAAGAAAGAAGATCATGTGCCAAAATGTGAGAAATGAAATGGGTAGGTGACCCACTTGAACACAATCTTGGTCCCATCACAGGCCACAAGCTGATCAGAAAAGAAGTTAAATTGAAGAGGAGGGCTAATTGGTTGTTTTAGCTTCTAGTCACTATAGAACTATGAGAAAGGACCTTAATGCCCCTCCCATTTCTTTGTTTGATTTATGAGGAACATAAAGTCCTTAAATATAAAAATAAAACCTTGCCCAAAGTCATGAGGTTGTGAGTGTCAGAGCATTACCTCAATGCAGGACCTCTGGAACCAAATGCAGTGGGCTTTTGACAAACTACACATTCACCCTCACCTCTGAAACTGGATGTCATTTGACAAATACAAGGCTTGGGACTATTGTCAATTTGTTAAGGCAAAACTTTTCCTTTTTCATTTTGCTTTTTCTACTCTTCCCCTCCAAAAAACGTCCTTTCACTCCAATTGAAAGAAATCAGGGTTTTATTTCCTAAGGAAGATAGACTAGCATCAGGGGTGCAACGGGCTTTAGCTGAAGGGTCTCAGAACTCTGTGATGAAGCCTATGGCTAAGGTAAGAGCTGGATGCCCTGCACACACCCCAGCACTTAATGGAATCTGGATGGAAATTTCATTTTCTCCATGTAATGACAGGGGCTCTAAAATACTCAATGTTCTGTGAGTCTCGTTAAGGTGAAGTAATTCTGCTCTTATTGACTCAAAGATTTTCTGCCTGCATATATACCTAAAGGCTTTTTGTAATTCTCATCAGGGTATTTTTTAGATGCAAAACTGTCTTATATCCCATAGCAAGCTTTAATCCTGTGAGGACAATCTGTTTCTCCTGGCAGCACAGAGGCTACTAAATGAGCAGGGGTCAGCTGGGTAGTTTGAAGAGAAGCCTTGGTAATCTGTTAAACAAAGCCAGGAATTCTCTGAAGAGTGTTTAGCAAAGACACTACAGTTTGGAGTGAATAGGAATGGTTTTGTTCACAGCCTCTGCCTTGCTACTGGATTCAAAGAGTGTTCAGCCCCAGAAAAGAACATCAATGTCTTTCTTGAAAATTAAACACACATCACAAGTCTTCTTTTCTGCCTATGTTGAGCATTGCTTAACTGTGGAAAAGTTCATCACGCCTGAAAAATATGTACTTTTGCCTTTGATCCAAGCAAGTGCTCTATAAGAATAAAGATGTTATATTGTCTGTATTTGGTAAAATGAATTGCCAAGGATTTTGCTTCAGAAAGATCAACAAAAGACCCAAATAATTCTGTAGAGTGAGGTCTCAGAGTCTGGGCTGTGGACTGGAAAGCAGGGGTCCTGCATCCCGTTGGCTCTCAGCTTTATCACTAGCCCATGTTTGTGACCTCAAGCAAGGCATTTAAGCTCTTTTTACCTTTATTCCTCCATTTGAAAATCTGAGATAATACTTGCCGGCTACTTAACCTCAAAGGGGTATGTGAGGATTAGCCAATTAAAGTTTGCCAATGCTTGGGAATCAATGGAGGGGAAAATCTATATAAATATAAAGCATTGTTGCCATTCCCTTCTGTCTTCCTCTTCTCTGTCCTTTCCCCTCCTGTTTTCAGTGTTCCTTGTTCAAAGGATTGCTGTCCTGGGAGACTCAATGAGCACTACTTGTGGTTTTATTTTTGCTTGCTATTGTGGAAATGGACATCTCCTATTATTAAATGATTTGTTTGAAGCTGCTCCTTTCTATACCATTAAAGGAGGTTTCCAAATCAAACATCCTAGACTGTTAGTGAGGCACATGGGGCAAGTTTTCCTTTGTGTTTACCTTTAACACCCTGTAGAAAGGAGAAAACCAGTTTAACATAAAATAGAAGGTATAATCTGGAAATATTTGCCCAATAGGAATTCAGAGGTAATGAAGAACTAAAATAAAGTCAATTTAGAGCCCTTATTACAATCCTTAAAAACAAAACAATAATTAATAATAATAACATATACATTTTATAAACAGTGCCTCTATGGTTGTTTAAAATTAATATATCATAATCTCATCATATGATACCCATTTTGTAGGTGAGAAAATTAAGATACAGAGGTGTTAGTTGATCTGCTCAATATAATTCAGCTAATGAGTAGCAAAACCAGGGCTGGAATCAAATCTCATCTCTGGCCCCAAAAGCAGTTGATTTCTCAACTGTATCTTTCTGCTATCCTATGACTGTGGCCTAAATGATACTAAAAGTCCAATTCTTCTTCCTTTGGTGTCCTTGCCCTTACTGCACAGTCCATTTGTACTACTTGTACAATATATAATCTAATGTGACAGCCTCTTGGAAAGTCTAGAAAAGAACACTCTTTTCAAGACCACGTCCCCTGTGCCGTTGGATCATATAATGCCAAAAGCTCAAAATTGCCTACAGAAAGCCAGAAGTCAAGAATTATTAGAAGAGCTATTTTCTCTCAGTATAACTGCTCTGTAATCCTACCCACATGAAATAAGCAGCACATCTATTGTGAATATCTGGTAGGTCCAGATGCAAAGATGGAAGTCATTCTCATCTCATATGATATAATGGATGTCATAGTTTGCCAGATTCCTCTTTCAAAACCAAACCCCTCATTCCCTTAGATCCTGGGGAGCTTGAGGTTGATTTCCTCTCTAGGAATTGGCAACAGCCAAAGAATTGACTCTACAAAAGTCACCCTCCCTCCTTGGAAGCAGGATGTTTGATGACTGGAAAGGAAGTGGCTTATGTCTAACATCTCTGCTTCAAGACAAGACAACTCTGAATCTTCAGGACATCTCTGATCTACAGAACTCTTTTAAATTTGTTTGAGGCCTTGGTTGTCATTATACTACAGATCAGTTTTTTCCTAGTCTCAACCATTTTCTTTCCCCGTTTTTGATTATTGTTCCCAAGCATACTCATATAAACCTCCTGCACAGAAACCTAAAAAAAAAAAAAAAAAAAATCAGGGTCTGTTTCCTAGGGAGCTTGACCTGCCACAAACAGTACCAGAAGAGGCCCAAGACAGCACACTTAGGCCAACTGAAAATGAGGGCCCCATTACTGCTAGGAATAAAGCATTAACAGCCCTCAGCATGCCCTGGCAGTATAGTGGTTAAAATTTTACCTGTGGTAAACTAAAATGGGATAGTGGTAGAACAGAATGCACTAGCAAGCACAATATTTCTTACTCTGGGTGTTTGTAACAAATGAAGTAAGAAAAACTTTGGAGTTGGATGACTGTCACTATCCATGCATTAAAGAAAATTTAGGGGCCATATATGCATTAGAGAAAGTTAATGAAAGGCTAAGGCAACTGACTACCAATCCAAGCAAAATATGAAAGTCAGAGGGCTTCCTTGGCAATAAAGACTCTAATCTCCCACAGCAGGAGGATCAGGACCCAGACTTAGTATAAGAGAAGCAGAGCTCCGTGGAGGTTGAAATACCAACTTGATAGCTGGGCTACACAAAGTCATGGCCCTTGTTTTAGAAAAAGTGAGCCTCTAGGATTTAGGATCAGAAATCTAAATCCTCAGATCCTTCTGGGATCTCTGGGATTAGGACAAAAGCTCATTTCTTCCTGTTAAAAAAGATAGTGCTTCTTCCTCACTTGAAGATGTTTTAGAAGACTTTACTTTGTAAGATAGAATGCACCCCTAAGATTTAAAGCTGTTTGTCACCAGAAGGATAACAGGTGAAGCCATAACATAACCCAGCTGGAGAAGGCTGAAATTACAAAATAAGGAATGGTGCTGAAGGACCTACTGACATTGAGTGGATTTTTGGAGGTGCTAGATTAAGGGAGAGAATGGTAGAAGACAAAGTTGAATAAAGGATAGTCTGTCATTGGAGCATTTACCTTTGATTCAGGATTTCAGATGCTGGCAAGAACCTCAAGCAACATACCAACGTTGTTAGGGCAACTGATAGAGGAAGGAACCAAAAGGCTCAGGGAAGTGGGCATAGTGAAGTGGCTATG
The DNA here is from genome assembly GCF_047511655.1 of Castor canadensis. Lineage (NCBI taxonomy): Eukaryota > Metazoa > Chordata > Mammalia > Rodentia > Castoridae > Castor > Castor canadensis. Next base: position 56,721,283 of record NC_133390.1, on the reverse strand, counting down.
CTATACAATGTCAAAAAACTTGTTAATTGGTTACATTCTGTGAGAAAGTTCAGAAGACGTTCTATTTACCAAAGCAAAATGGGATATGCTAGGGAGACTGGCATTGTTAAGAATCTCAGTGGTAGCTGACCCCTATAGACCAGGACTAATATTGAAGGATGTTGTTGCAGAATGGGCTTTTAAAAGGCAAAACATTGATAGACTCTTAAAAAAAAAAAAAGAGATCAGGTGGTAGCCCTTAACTGTCAAAAGCAAGGTGAGATGAATTATTGTACAGAGTGGCTAGGTTGAGGAGGATGGTATGACTCACATAGTATGATGACGATAATTAGTAGAACATAAAGCATTTGCAAGGTCAAAATGAAATGAGCAGGCAACAAGGTTATTTCTTAATCTATACAATATAAAGAAACAAAGACTGATTATAAATGTCACAGTCCCTTGTGGATTTTTTGAGACCTGATCCTTTTGTCAACTCAGAATCTATTCACTGAGGAAAGGATGGATTTCATGAGAAAGAGACCCAGAAAAATAAATAAATAAGTATTTATTTTAATGATTCTCCCAGCCCTTCTCCAAAAGAACTTACAGTTATTTACTTAGTAACTATGTAGTGAAGAAAGGGGAGTACTTAAGCATTTTAAAAAGTGTGTGTTGACATTGATACATGGAGACACATACCCCTGTTTAAAGGGTACAATGAGGTGAGGATCAGTTAATAAATGGAACCCTAGATAAAAACTGAGTTGTAGTCAACTGGGTATAGGGACAAAGCCAGTAGTCATTTCCATGATTATAAATGTATAATTGGAATTGACCAAAATTCTACATTAGTTTCTCTGGGGTAAGAATTATCATAATGAAAATGGTCAAGAGAAAGTCTCTGATATACTACCCTTCTGTCCTGGACAATGTATTAAATCAAAAACAATGTTGCATACTGGAGAGAAATAACAGAGGTTAGAGACCATTTTTAAAAACCTAAAAAAGGGTCTTTTAAGGGTTGGCAGCTACCACCATGGAACTGACCTATATAAACCATTTAGGTCCTTTGGTATGACAGTGGATCAGACTATATGGGTATTCCTGAGAACTTTGTATTTTTCTACTTCAGACAAGAAGTGGCAAGCATTTTGGATGCCTTTGTAAGACCTGTGACGTTCAAAAAATGGAAGCTACATCTAATGAAGGTCCAGGAATTATCATATCAAGGATGGCTTTGGCATGCCAGAGCAGTGCCTTCAGGACAGTAAAGGACGAAGAATTGCATATTGCCTCTCCTAACACTTAAGGAGGAAGCACAGTGCCAGCTAGGCCTCTTTAGGTTCAGGATGCAACATAATACATACTTGGTGATAGTGCTCTGAGCAGATGTTTATTGCTGTGTTCAAAACTTAGCTTGAATCGATAATCGTTTTATGCACAGTGTCCATGGGACAGAATACAGGAAGTTCTTATCTGGGAGAGTCAAATATAGGTCTCTTGTGTACTTGGAATCAGACGATGGTTGGACTTAGATAGTAGAGGAGTGGAAGGAAACAGCCAGGAGAAGGAAGGGAGGAAGCAGGAACAACAGAGCTGTGAGCTGCCCAAGAACAACCTGTTCTCTCTCTCTGTCTCTCTCTCTCTCTCTCTCTCTCTGTCTCTCCCTCTCTCTCTCTCTCTCTCTATCCCTCCCTCTCTCCTTCCCTCTCCAGCTTCTTCCCCCTCAATCTCTACATGTAAGCTAGATTGGGCTTCCTTACAGCATGGTGACTAAATTCCCAAGCCAAACATTCCCCAGAAGGCTGAGTAGAAATTACGTATCTTTTCTAGCTTAGACTCAAAAATCATGCAGCCTTTTCAAGACTCCTTCAATCTGTTTTCCCAGATTGCAATCCTAATTAGCCCTGAATAAATGTAATTGTCTCTATTTTCAACTAGGTTGATTTTATTCTTGATCAGCATTTTTTAGTCAGACCCTTGGATGCAAGGAATAGCAACTCACTCATGTTACCATAAGTTTTCAGGAAACCCAAATTAAAAGGAGGAACTGCAACTGCTTGTAACTGGTGACCTCAGCTGCAGGAGGTCATGGAGTGTTTCTCCACTGCTCTTGAATCTATATGACTTGGCTCTTTTCAGCCTTCAGTTTCTCCCTCCTACTCCCTCCCCACCTTCTGTGTCTCTGTGTCATTTGTCTATCACCTGCCTTGACTCAGTTTCTGCTTTCTTGGTGTTGAGTTAGCATCCTGGCCTCTCCAGCATCTCTCTACATCAAGACATTTCAATACCAGCCGTCACCTTTGTCTTTTTCTTTAGGAATTTTCCTGGTTCAAATTCCCACGCAAGGGATAATTTGCTAGCCTTGAACTGGATTGTCTATGTTTAGGTCACATCCTTTTCTTGCTCATTTAGCAACCACTCTTGTGTAAAGAAAAGCTCAGTTCCTAGCAATTCTAGCTGGAAAAAAAAGGCAGGCGCGCCAACATGGCTGTGCATTCATCAGCATATTCCAGTGTAAATGTCGACCTCCTCTGAAGGATTGTGGTCTGGATCAGTCAAAATAAGAAAAGTAAACAGAATTATAAAACACAAAGTATTCTAAGAAGATGTGCTATTATATTTCAAATGCACATTCAAATGTATCTGCAGACTCATTTTTTAAGAATCAGTATATCAAGCTAATATCTTTGATAGTTAATCTAGCAAACCATATTTAAAGATTAATGTTTTATTAATCGCATATTGCGATCTTCTTCTTTAACATCCAGGCACATACAGCTATGTCAGGACCTCCAAGAGTTGAGACTGAATCAAGTTGCAAGCAATTAGGCATTAAAATGAATGCTGTACTGATATATAGATTTTAGCATTGTATTTTCTTGGATTCTTTTTAAAAGGGGGAGAACTCAGAAATTATTCTTTGTTCAATAATAAAGGCTTGAACATGCATCTGTCTCTAACTGCATGTGGTATCTACTCAAATTTGTATTGGAAAATTACCCTGTAAATGCTTTGTAGGCTTTTTTCCCCTCTCTCATTTTCAGTCTCTCACAGTTCTCACTTCTTAATCAATTCCTATTTTCTCAACACAGACTGCATTGACACAAAGCTATCAAGTAATAATTTTTTTTAGAACTCAGGATGGAAAGAAAGAATATAACAAAACAAACAAATAAATAAGAATGAAGCTTCAGGAACTTTTGTATCTACACCAGTAGGCTAAGGTATCTGTTTCAGCCACCACACTGGTGGCTGAATGGCTGAATTCAGATAAGTATGTGATTCGCTGATGGAATTATTACTTCTTTTTAGATTTTTGAGGCAGGGTCTCCCTAAATATCCCAGATTGTCCTTCAGTGCTCCATCCTTTTGCTGTAGCTCAGTCTCTCAAGAGCTAGAATTACAGACATGTGTCATTATGCTTGGCTCTAATAGAAATTTTTTAATTCAAAATTTTTAAGAAACATAAATGAGTTTTCTTTCCCTTGTCTTCAGGAAGGCCACAAATACAAATCCAATTATGAAAGAGATTTAATTTCCCTTTGGATCTATGACACAGCACAATTATTTGTGGGTGTTTAAAAAAATTGATAGCGTAGAATTCTCTCATTTGATACTAGGTAAAGTCCCCAGGAAAGGAAGCCATGGGTGGCATTGTCTGCTGACATTCATGCATGGTTCAACACCTCTAGACAACAGTTCGAAGGAATCTGTTTTTCTATTACAAGCAGACTCTTTTCTTGCTGAAAACTAAAAGAATCAGCACCCTGGCTTTTACAGATGGCTGCCTCCTGTAACACCCAGCTTCCCGAAGCTGGGTGTTTCTCCACATATTTTCCAGTGGTGTTGGAGAGAAAGGGGATCGGGTGATTGGTGAATTCTCACTGGTCCCCTGCATCTGTTGGTACAGCCTCTGTGTTTATGTGCCTGATTAGACTGAGAATTCCTGGGTCAACCACCCACAGATTGTATCAAAAATAATCAATCTTATTTGACTGTCTTAACATTTTGGCTATTTTAGTTGTTAAGGCAACCAGATCTAATGAAGTGTTCGCTCATCAATTTGATGTTCAACAACTGTCTGTCATGATTCTGAAGTTGGAGGAGGAAAAAAAAAATAAAAATCAACTGTCAAAACAGTCAATCCAAACACAGTTAATCCAGTCATGAATTTCTCCCTGACACCAGAGAGCAGTGCTTCTCCTCCTCCCACCCCTGGTTTTTCCTTCCTCCTCCTTTCTTGGATCTGTCCCTCCCACAAAGGGCTTCTCTCCTCCAGTGATGTTGATGAACAGGAGAGAAGGGAGATATTTTAGGTTTGCATTTTCCTTAAAGTGCTCCCTTTCCTTTCCTTTTTTTTTTTTTTTTGTTATTGAGCACTCCTAAAAGGATGGATACATTGCAGATATGGAAAATGTTTAACTTAATGGGAAATTTAGAAAAAGACGTCCTTTGCTTTCTCTTTCAAGATGCATTTCACTTTAGAGGGAGCACAGTTCCAAAGCCAGCGGGAGGAGGCTGGCTTGCACAACCCCTTCCTGTCCCTGAGCCTGCTCCAATATCCTTGGAACAGAAGAGCTCCGAATCTGGCCCTGGGGTGGGATGTGGCAGGCTTTCCAAGTTGAGAAATGTGTTAGTAATTACTTTTTACTGCTGTCTCCATTTGAATTTCCAGACTTATTCCTCCCAGCCTGTCTTTCTCCATCCAGTTTCCTACCTTATTCCGACTGCTAATTTAACCCTGGCCCCCTTCCTCCAGAAACATTTGACCTTGTGCAGGAACTTGACATCAACTTCTCTCCTCCCACTTCCCCAGAAGGGCAGCGCTGGACTCGGATAATTAGCATGAGCAGTCAGTGCTGCCAGGCTGCCTGCCCATGTACATGGGGCTCCAGCTGGTACAACAGTAGCCCCCTTTTCTGGGCAAAAGGGCAGTGGTCACTAGTTGCCAGGAGACCTTGTCCAACATTTTGCTTCAAGATGGTGCTGCGAGGATGTGGACTGAGCCAATTAGCTCCTTCAGTTGAAGACATGTATAGAAACAAGAGTAGAAGCAATGGAGCCTCCTTAGTTTACATACTCTAGCTTTGGATTTGAAGGAACTCTGTTTTTATTTTTAAATGAAGAAAGGGTATTCCATGTTAATTGAGAGCCTGGAAAGGGTTATGAGGAAACTAGCAGTTGTCTGACCTGCTTAAAAGAACAAACTTTACAATCATTTAAGATGCCCATTTCTTCCTTCTGTTCATAAGCTGATTACATACCACTTTAATTTTTCCATTAATTAAGCTGACAAGGGCAGATACTAAGTATGGTTTTATAACTGAAACACCATCATACAAATACTTAAAAATAATACTACTTCAGTTCTTTTAAAAATATCCCAGAATTTCATACTTTCACTAATTTAATTCCCTCCTAAATTTCACTAAATGAGTAGGGATTCACAATATAGGTTTGTGAATATATGTTCTTGAAGTTTATAGGATATAATTATCTTTGTAAAATGCCTTAGGTTAAAGGATTTGGTACAAAGTCAGAAGTCAGTTGGGTAGAGATGGTGCTAAAAACTAAGGGTAGGAGTATTGATGCTAGGCATCCACAGAACACATTCAATACAACTCAGTCTGTGAAGGGGTACATATAGCACAAAACTGTGGATAACTCATTCTATCCCTCTATTTTTTGGGCAAAGGATGGGACTTATAGGACTTGTAGGACTCTATGGGTGGAAGTGATAAGGCCTCTATGTATTAGGTGAAGAATATCCAGTGATGGAATTTGCCCATATTATTTCAAATAGATGAATGATAACTGGGAATCTTATTTTAATAATGATATTTTTTCTCTGCCCCCACTTTGGAGGACTAAATATAGGTTTTCAGTAATGAAGTACACTGCGTATACCAAAAAAAGTGTGTGGGAGCAAGAGCTCAGGCTTGAGCTAAAGTCCTGGCTTGAAAGGTGGCTTTACCATTTATTAGCTATGGGACTGTTGAAGTAGAATTGATTGTCATACTAATATAAAAAAGAATATGTTAAAATTTATTTTACCTATTAATGAAGAAAGCATTAGGGTTGTAAAGCTGATTCTAGACTTGGAGGTACTAGGTTCGTATCTGTAGATAAATAAGTCGGTATGTTGCTAAATTGAAGATGGAAAGATATGCCTTATGAATTATATTTTCTGTTGGACAGAAATCATTTGAATTTTATGAGACAAAAATCTACAAGTTACCATAGCTTCACAGAATCTGGTTTTAGTCAATGATAAACAGTTAAGTCAAACATAGGTACCTTCCCCTAAACAATAATTCATGAATTCCACTGTGATATTGAAAGGACATATAGGCAACTTTTTGACTTATTTTCAGGTTTTAGGTGATTTTTCTTAACAAGATTTAGAGAAAATTATTTCATATCTCTGAATCTCACTACCTTTATCTGAACAATGGGATAGCAATGTCTATCTTTCTAGTTGCTGAAATATTTAGATGAAATTATATATCTAAAGCACTTTTTTTCATACCTCAATAAACAGTGATGCCCTTCTCTCCCTATAAACCCTTTAATCCATATTATCTGATATTTTTCCAATCAGATCTCTTCCACTATTACCAAAATAATGATAATTTATGGTTACAATGATAACCCTGAAGTATGTCACAACTTCTGTGTCATTACAGATAAAACTATGTGTTCAGCATAGTCTTTTTTTTTTTTTTTTTAATGGTACTGGGGCTTGAACTCAGGGCCTACACCTTGAGCTACCCCTTTTTTTGTGATTTTTTTTTTTGAGATAGGGTCTCATGAACTATTTGCCTGGGCTGGTTTTGAACCTTGATCCTCCTGATCTCTGCCTCCTAAGTAGCTAGGATTACAACGTGAGCCATGGGCACCTGACTAGCATAGTCTTAATTTAAGTGTAATTTCTTATGTCCTACTTCTTAAAAATTCATTATCCATGGAACTTGACTTAGTTAAAAACAAAGTAACTAGTTAACCAAAACCATATTTTCCAGATTATTAAGCATAAAAAAAATTCTAGGAAGGACTTTTACCTGGAACACCAACTTGAATTCAGAAGTGCTTATATTAAGTGGTAGATATGAACAAATATCCTATAAATTTTGTTTCTTTTCTAAGATTTTATTATGAGCAGAAAAAGATACCTATGAAAAATAATATGCATAAAGGTAGAAGTCCATGCATTTTAGTCCTAAGGAAAAAGAATAATTAACAAGAGGATATTAAAAATGGCCATGATGATAGTTTTTATATTTCTAAAAACGTGTAATTAATAAAAATACTCTGATACCATGATAGAATTTTGCTGCTCTGACAGAATACCTGATATAAACAAGTTAAATAGAAGAAGGACTTTTTTTGGCTCATGGTTTCAGAGATTTCTGTCCATAATAGTATGGAGGATGTCACAGAGCAAAGCACTCACTTCATGCAGCCAAGAAGCAGAGAGAATGAATGTCTGCTGTGTAGGTGGGTGTTCTCCTTTTTTGTCTTTTTTTCTGTCTTTACTCCCAGCTTACTGGATGGTGTTATCCACATTCAGGGTGGGTGTTTAATTGTCTGTGGAAAGTCCACACAGACACACCCAGAGGTGTGCTTTACTAATCTCCTAGGTGCTTCTTAATCCAATCAAGTTGACAGGTAGCATCACAGGTACCTAACACCCACATTTAACACATCTTAACATTTTGTCACATCTGCTTGAGGTTTTTAAGAAGAAAAGAAGATAAATCTAAATTTCTCTTCCAATCTTTACCCCCTTCCTACCCCAAGGGTAACCACTGTTTTGAAGTTGATCTAGATCCTATGGCAATGTTATATGCTGTTATATGCCTATAACAATATATAGCACGATTTGGTTAGGTTTTACATTTTACTCAAGTTGCATCCTATAATGTATATCTTATCCAATTTATCTTCTTTTAAATCAACATTCAGTTTTTGAACTTTATTTGTGTAGTAAATACACCTATGTTTACTTTATCTAACATTCTAAAATATAACTATCTCACAATTTATTAAATTCCTTCTTTATTGAGGTATTATCATTCATGCTTTGTTGTAATGACTCTCCAAAAACTATCTTTTTAAAAAACTGTCTTTATATAAAACAAAGGATTTCCTGGATTATAGGGAATGCACATATCCTACTTCGGTAGATACTGACAAATAACCCTTCAAAGTGACTGTACTGATCTATGTTCCTACCAGAGTGAATATTTTCACATGAGCATGGCCTTGTGACTTAACTCTAAACAATCTTTTTCCTTTCCCTTTCTTTTGGTGCTGGGGATAAAACCAGGGCCTGGTACATGCCAGGTAAGCACTTTACCACAGAGTATCACTAGCCCCCTCACTTGCCTTTTTGATGAACTGGCTAGTCATAATCTATGCACATTTTCCTATGGGGTTGTTACTTTTCTTCATAATGATTAACAAATATACTGTATATATATATTTCTTTGATGGGTATATGCATTGAAAATATTTTTTCCTTGTACTTAGGTTATAGTTTTGACTAGTGTATGTAGTATGTATTCTTTTAGCTTGAATGCTGTTGACTTTCCTTTCTTGAAAAGTAATAGAGAGTAGTGTTTTTCAAGTGAGAATGCTTGAGTTCAACTGGCATCTTCACCATTTTCCAAACAAGTTAAAAAGTTAATAGCCTCTCTAGGACTCAATCTTTTATGCAAATTATAATCATAACTGTCCAATAGAGTTTTCATGAGGATTATGTTAATAAGTATATATTTATACTCATAATATTATATAACATACAATAAGTCAATAAATATTGGATTATTATTATTTTATCATTATTTTACTCTATAGCTTGTACTTTTTATGTGTTATTGAAGAAATATTTATCTTCCCTGATATAAAAACATTCTCTTAAATTTTCTATTTAAAGTTTCAAACTTTTCTTCCATATAAATCCAACTGGAATTCATTTTTGAAGTGTGGTATGTGTAGAAAGTCTATTTTTTCTCACACGGATTGCTATTTTTAGTATAATTCACTGATCATTTAGTATCATTTTAGTATCTTTTCCTCACGATATACCTCTATCATGGATTTATTGGAGTCTCAATTTTGCTCTAATGACCTACTTGTTAATACCATGTTGCTTTAATTACTATAGATTTACAATACCTACAAATATGATATTTAAAAGTTTTAAATTTTGCTTCTATATGATCCATATGGAATTTATTTTTAGGTATGGCATGTGTAGGAAGTCTATTTTTCTTCACATGGATAGCCACTTTTTAGCAGTCTTTATTGTTAGCTTATCTTTTCCTTACAATGTACCTCTAAAATAATGGATTTTCAATTGTGCTCCAATAGTCTACTTGTCAATGTCATGCTGCTTTAATTGCTATAAATTTGTAATTCACCTGCAGATATGGCAATCTAAGTCTTCCCTCTTTATTCTTCTTCAAAATTGCCTTACCTATCCCTGACCTGTTAGTTTTACACATGAATTTTAGGATAGTTGTTAAGTTCTGTAAAAATCCCTTTAGTTCACTTTGGATTTGAGGATGGTCCAATTATAAGGCTTGATTTCATCCGAAGAAAGTTCATTTGTACGAGATGTTAAGCAGCATGTTACATAGAAAGAGCTCTAGGCTAAGAATTGAATGTTGTGACTCTGAACTTCAACTCCCATCTGTAGAAAAGGCCAGACTATGGTTATACAGTAACATACCTAGAACAGAGCTGCTCAGAGAATATCCCTGGAGAGCTGACTGAGCATCACCTGGGAGTTCCTTAGAAAGAAAATTAGAATCTGGATCTTTGAGGATAAAGATCAGGAATCTGCTTAACAAGCTTTTCAGGAGATTCATATGCTTGGTGTGACAGTAAATTTCATGTGTCAACTTGCCATGAAAAAACTAGGTCATAGTACCCAGATATTTGGTCAAATATTATTACAGATGTTTCAGTAAAGGAATTTTTTTAACATGAGATGAACATTTCAATCAGTAGATTTTGAATATTAAAGTATATTGCCCTCCATAACATGGGTAAGTCTCAGCCAATTAGTTAAAAACCTTAATAGAAAAAAGACTTAACTACCCTGAGGAAGAGGGAGTTCTGCCAGCAGGTGGCCTTTGCATCTCAACAGCAACTCAGTTCTGGTCTCCAGTCAACACGGCAGATTTTGGACTTGCCAGTCTCCACAATCACAATCATATAAGCCAATTCTAATTCTTTAAGTCTCTCAGATAGACAAACACACATCCTATTAGTTCACCTTCTCTGGAGAATGCTAATACACATGGTAAAGTTTGAGAAGTCACTCTCCAGCATACCTGGCACAACTCCATGGGTGACTTATTCAAATTCACCCATTTGTAGAAGAGCCAGGTCTAGAAACTAGATCACAGGTGCCTAGTTTGAAGTGTTTTCATGTTTAAGAAAACACACTATAAAGAAAATAAACTGTTTATGTTGAGTGGGTGAGTTAAGGAGAGAAGAAATTTTATTTTCACAATGAATTAATTTAAGTGCTCTTTTTAAATAAGGAGTTCACCTGGTAATTCATTTATAATTTTCTATATACTTGACAGCAAAAGCATCAGCAGGGGACTGAAATGTTAGAGCTAAATACCCAGTTAAAGTTGAATCATAAATGAACATAAAGTATCCCTGAAATAAAAAGGTAAGATAATGTAAACTTCTTTTAGCAAATATTTGATTTCCCTATATATAATTTAGAAAGCTTTTTTTTTTTTAATAAAATGGGACTAAAACCACAAGTATAGACATAAATTCTGTGTACTCATTCACCTGGGCCCAGAAAGTGTTCTGTGGGAAAAATTAGGCCCTAGGAATGTGAGAATTTCCACTGTATTAGTCAGGGCTCTCTAGAGAAACAAAGCCAATGCAAGAGAGAGAAACAGAGAGAGACAGAGTGATTTCCAGGTGATTTATCCTGGAAACTGGCTTATGCAGTTATGAAGACCAGGATGTCCCATGATGTATCTGAAAACTGGAGAACCAGGAAAGTAACTTAGTCTGAAGGTGGAAGAAAACTGTGTGTGTGTGTTGGTATGTTGGGGTTCTAGTTTTATAACTCTTGGAGTCTGAAGCTCTGCTGTCCATAAACAGGAGGAGATGAATGACCCAGCTCAAGAAGAGAGAGAATTTGCTTTTCTTCTGCCATTTTGTTTTATTTGGGTCCTTTTTGGGTTAAGTGATGCCCCCACTAGTGAGGAAGGTTCCTCTTTACTCAGTCTACTGATTCAAATGCAAATCTCTTCTACAAATGCACTCATAGACATCCTGAGAAATAATGTTTTACCATCTATCTGGGCATCCAATAGTCCAGTCAAATAGACATATAAAATTAATCATCACATTCATCCCAGTAAGAAGGGAAAATGAGTCTTCATGCTCTCTTCAACCATATACCCGGATGTAAGGAGAACATTCAACAGAGGGATTTAGGGTTAGGACATAGAAAACATTTCCGTCATGTAAGTATTTTGAGATAGTAAAATACACTCTGTGTGACCTCTATCTAAATTCCCACTTACAACCCAATGGTCCCTACTAGGTCTCACACTTTATGTTGCCAAGTATAGGAACCAACTACTACTAAGAGAGATTTTACTGACTTGGACTCAATAATGGATTGGGCCTTAGTGGGTAACTGGTGGATTTAGAAAAAAGAAAATAAAAAACAACATCTTTCTAATCGACAGATCCATTTTCTCACTGTGTGAAGCACAAAACACACAAAACCATGACTACTTATAACAACTGAGAGAGTTTGCCGAGAGTGAAAGCCAATCCTCTCATGTGGAATATAAGCTTGGACACACAGACATTTATAACCTTTTATCTCTACCAAAAAGTCTTCTGTGTTTTCAAATGGCTCTGGGTTGTTTGAGGATGAACCAGGCCTTCAGAGAAATTTTGCAGTTCCCCTAGCTTCACTCTCCTGTGGGCTGGGGAATCTGCACAGAGTCAGTGGAGAAGGCACTGGGAGCATGACATGAGTATTTATAAGAGAAAATATGTTAGAAGAGCTTAAAGAACCTCTATTCCCAGACTGCCACAAAACAAAAAAGATATGTCCAAAGGACACAGCTGACTAGAATTTTGTAAGCTTCCAATATTCTAAGATCTATTATTTTTAAATGGCACCTCTTCTCCCAACATCTGATCAAGGAATTTCAAATATACACTGCCCCACCCCTGCCTTTATCAGTTGTCCTCTTAGGGCCCCTGTGGAGGAAATTTCTTTTGAGTTTATCAGACCAGACTCTCCAAAGGGAAGCCAACAAAGCCATCATGTTTCAGAAATGCATATGCTTGTCATTAAAATAGCTGTCCATTGTACCAGAGCACCTCCCATAAAAGCATTTTAATTCTCTAACCAAAATGTAGTTCAGCCTTAATTTCGCAAAGCCAATTTGTTTATGTTTCCAAGTTCAATCACAATCTATTTGTAAAACCTATTTAGAACCAGAGTCACATAGCCAGAATGATCATGCTCTAATTTCCTTATTAGAGAGATTCTTGTTGCAGCTGGCAGCTTGATTTGACTGCTCCCAGGGTCTGGAGCAACATGTTCTTAACCTCGTTTCCAGATTTTGTTCTTCCTTGGTTTTCTTCCTCCAACATACAAATACCAAGTCAGAGAGGAACAATTCCTGACATTGTTGCTAAGATGGAGGTGAAAGAAGAGACTGCCACCTTTTTACCTGTCAAGAAAAGAACAAAATTGGGCTACTCATAATAACTCTGCAGGAAAAGAAGGAAATGTTCTCAAAACACACTGTGACAAGAAAGATGCTTTAGGATTCAGGTAAAAGGTTGACTATTCCAAAGGATTTAGAAGAATGGTTTTCTAGGTAATTGAATCAAAATTAAAGCAGAACACCAATGCAGCATTCAAGAAAACTTATTTCTTCTCCTTTCTCTGGCACATTTTTTCTTTTTTACACAGGTGAGTCAATCTTTCTGACATAGCAAGATATGTTTTTTCAAGATAATTTAAAAGTTCTGTAATGATGCAAGGTCTTGAAGTATTTCAGTGTCTGCATCCATTGGTGAAGTCTTACTCATCCTTTCAGGCTGGTTCAAATGATATTTTATGAAGCTTTTCCCAGTGTCTCACCATTTTCCTGTTATAACACAGCCATTTGTTTTATATAGTATTATAGATTTCACTATAATATATAGTTTTATATAGTATTATAGATTTCAAGCAGAGAATGCTATGAACACTACAAGGAGGCTCCCACTTTCCTTTTATAGTAGTTAAAGTAATGTTATATCAAAAGGGTCACCCCTGTAATAGATTTTTAATTGCTCAGAGACCTTGCCTACTATCTCTCTCAAATTAAGTGAGACAGAGAAGAAGCAATGTGGTCTGCTAATAAGTAAGAGTTGAATAAATCCCTAACATCTGTCACTCAGCACTAAACTTGTTCTCCAAAAGAGTCTGGGAGAGGGGTGGTTCAGAGGATCAGGCAAGATGACATGTTTCAGATCTCAAAAATGGAACATTAATTTGAATTGGGCACTTCTACCCCTCCTTAAAGACTTATAATGGTTTTTATGAATATCCAAACTAATGTAAACTTTTTGCCCATGCTTCTAAATTTCTTTGGAACTCCTCAAATACTATTCTCTCTTTCTCTCTCTCTTTCTCTCTCTCTCTCTCTCTCTCTCTCTCTCTCTCTCTCTCTCTCTCTCTCTCTCTCTCTGTCTCTTTCTCTCTCTCTCTCCTCCCCCCTCTGTCTTTTCATCCATGGGTTCAAATGCTTCCTCCATGACTACCTTGAAGACACACATTGCTAACTGTCTAACCAATATTTATTAATCTGCCACATTTTTACTACTAATCTATTCAAGGCTCATGTGTCCAATTTAAATTAGCTTTCCAGACAATCAGGAATGGATATACAACCCAGTTTTGACCGTTTGGAAGTGTAGCAGACATTTCACAATGTTAAGGACTATTAGTTGAGGATGATGAAAGAGCAAGATTATAAAAGGATCTGGGCCATTGATGACATTGCTGATTCATCTCCCTAGTCTTGGACTACTTAACTCAGATCCTCCATGACATAAGACTAGTAAACTCTTTTCCTACTTAAAGCATCCTTTGTTGGGTTTTGTTGCTTTCAGCTGTAAATAAACTATTACTGATGTACCCTTCTTAACCAATTAAGAAGCTTATAGTAAATTTGCCTGGAATCTTCCCTGTTCGAATGTACAACTCCAACAATTATTTCCCTCACCACCTATATTAGTCAGAGTTCTCCAGAGAAATAGAACATATATTCTTTTTAAAGGAATTGGCTCATGTAGTTCTGAAGGCTCAGAAGTCACCAGATCTCCAGACAAATGTTACAGACCTGAGAGAGTCAATTGTATAGTTCCAGTTCACGTCTGACTGTGTAAGAACCTGGAATGCTGATAGTACAAGTGCTAGTCTGAAAACAGGAAAAGACTGATGTCCCAGTTCAAGCCCTCAGGCAGGAGGAATTCTCTCCTTTGTGTTCTATTGTCTTCAATTGATTGGATGAAATGCACCCACGTTAAGGAGGGCATCTGCAATACTCAGTCTACCAGTTCAAATGTTAATGTCATCCAGAAACATCCTCACAGACATTTTGTTATAGTTCAAATATGAAATGTTCCCTAAAGACTCAAATATTGAAGGTTTGTTTCCCAATGCCACTGTGTTCAGTGGTGGGGATCTTGGGACATTTTTGGATCATGAGCACTCTAATTTCATCAATGGATTAATCCATTGATTGATTTATGTTTTAATGGGTTTTAGGGAGGTGTTAGAAGGTGGGGCATAATTGAATGAAGCAGGTGACTGGGGACATGGCTTTGACGGTATATTTTTTCTCTGGTCCCTTCCTTGCACACTCGCTGTGTGCTTCTTGCCCACCAGAAGGTGAGCAGCTTTGCTCCACCACACACTCTCTGTCATGTGTTCTGCCTCAACACAAGCCCATAGCAATGGGACCAACCAACCATGGACTGAGATCTCTGAACCCATGAGCCAAAATAAATCCTCTTTTAAGTTGTTTATCTTGGGTATTTTGTCAAAGTGACAAAAGCTCACTGACACACATGCCCAGAAAACATTTGACCAAATATTTTGGCATGCCATGGCCAAAGGTGACATAAAATTAACCATCACAACCACACTAATGTCTCTTACATTAATGCTTGACAGTTATTGTCAGAGACACCAGAAATCCACATAAATCAATTTCCAGATATTATTAAAGCCCTCTTATTTAAACCATTTGTAGGACTGCCAAATAAAATATTTTCATTTGTTAAATCTAACAACCCCACTATTTTGTTTGGAAGCTATCTAAAATGTTTTATATACATTCCAGATATCTTGAACATTTCATAATTTTAATATTTTCTGCATGTTTCTGTGATTACCACACTGCACTTTCTATACAATGCTCTTTATTTGTGTTTACTGCTGTGTTTACCCTATATTAAATGGCTCAAATCTGCTAAGTTTTTGGAATATATATGTATATACTTATGTGTATACACACACACAATCTTTTGCTCCTTGATGGTTCGTACTGCCCTACTTACTGTCTGTCTGACCATAGTATTTTGATCCCGGTCTATATCTGATTACTTGTTCTAGTCACTCTTTAACATGGCTGTATTAGAATTTTTTCTAAAATATCAATAAATGACCCTAAATAATGGACAAATTAACCTATTTGTAAAAGTGATGACCACTGAGATATATATTTGATGCGTTGGAGAAAGATTTCTCACCTCCTGGTTCTTGGTTATGTTAGGTTGCAATACCTGTATAGTCAAGTGATCTCTCAATAAGAAAGGTGCTGCTATGCAATGCTGTCTCTTTTTGCTTATATGTATGTAGGTGTGCACATGGCTGTACGTGCACACACACACACACATTCAGCAGTTATCTAATAGGTTTTATACCCTTAACTTTTTTTTATCTGAGTGCTGTCTGTGCTAGTGTTTAAGCTCCTAGATGACAGAGAACTTTACTGAATTCACTTGACACCCTATCATTACTCATGGCTGGACTTAACCAGCTCTCTCTGTTGGTGTTGGTGTTAATTGCCTATATATTCTTGCTATTCAAGCGAGGACCCAGGGACCCAAAGCATGAGTATAGCCAGGGAGCTTGTTAAAAATGCAAATCAAAAAGCTCTCCTCAGATTTACTGAATCAAAATCTGCATTTTAATAAGATCTCTAAGTGATATTCATCTCAGGGACCAGGTACATCTTTCATGGAAGTTTGGGATGCACTAATCTAGAATCACCTGAAGGGCTCTTTAAAACACAGGTTCCTTAGACCTACCTTTAGACATTCTGAATCTGCAGGTCTGGGGTAGAATCTGAGAATGTGCTTTTCTATGAAGTTTTGAAATGGTACCAATAATTCTGGTCTTTGGACCACATTTTTGAGAACTCCTGGTTTTTAAAAAATGCAGAATTGGTCAAAGTTCAGAGGTTTAATAACCAGAAGTCTGGAAATTTAGCTTTTATTCCTCAAGCTGTGTGACCTTGAGAAGGTCTTCTTGCTGTCTCTGTCTCACAGGTGATTAGAGGATGTGAGGATTGATTCAGGCATAGCATTCATCTTCTCGGCATCTATTTACAGGTCTACTCTTCCTGCTGCACTGTCAGCTCCTTGAAACCAGGAACTTCATTTTAATTATCATTTTATCCCCAATGAGACCATAAAAGTCTCTTGGTTGAATGAGTGAATAAATGAGCAAATAAAGAAATGAATCCAACTGTGAGATAAGAGTCATGAAAGTATTTTTTAAATGAAGGGTATTTTACTATCATTGTATTCTAGATGGTCCCTAGTTCTTTAAGATTGCTGATAAACCACAGTACTGTTGGTTCAAGGATAGAGATAACAACAACAATACTAACAACTAACACTCATTTGGTAACAATATTGGGTGAGATGTAAAAAGTAATAACAGTTGATGAAGCAGACATACCCAAAATATTGTATCCAGTATTCCTGGAAATTGTGACATCAGGATGCAGGATTTGATGTGTCTAGAAGATTGTAGCAATAAAACTAGACTCAAGGTCAGTCAGAAATTCCAGGAAACTGGCAGCCAATTTCTGATTTAAGGGTGGTGCTGTTACTTGGGTGAGTCAGAAGACTTTGGTGAAAAGAATGCTACAGTTTTAAGCTTAGCAATCTAGCTTTCTTTTTGAGAATGTTCAGAAGGGTGAGTGATATGGGAGAGCCAGGGGGGAACACATGTGACTATATCACAGCCCCTATCTGTGCTGGACTCCTCTTGGCTCCTTGTATGACGTCAAGCTGCAAGGCCTAGGCTCGCACTCTCAATGCACAAATCCTGCTACTTCCAGGGGCCTCAACCCAGCTTAGAATCCTTCTGTTCCCACAAGGCCAGGTACACTGAGTGAGACACTAGGAAAATTTCTAAATTCTCTCTCATCTTGGAAAGCTTTCCTTTAGGCCCAGCCTTACCATGTCTAATAGCCATGAAAGCAAAAACCAAATGCTTCTGCCGAAACCAAGGGAATACAGCTTATCAAAAGGGTGATTTGATCAACAGCTCTATATGTAAGCATATGAGCAGCAGAATGTGATGAGGGACTGGCAATACCATTTTATTAAGAGAGAGTAGATGCCCTTGGTACTTGAGAACTCAAATCTATTTCCTTAAGAAATTTGAGAACTCAAATCTATTTCTTTAAAAAGTTTGAGAACTCAAATCTGTTTTCCTTAAGTAGTTTTCATGTTCCTCTGCCTTGTACATCTGTCACCTACTTGCTTGCATTGTTATTTTTTTTTCTTTTAAAGAAAGAATTCAGCGTAGGACTAGGCTACAATGTAGTGGGGTTTAATTAATGTTTGGGAAGAAGCTTGAGTTTCTGTGATGAAGTGTTGGCTGCCACTCAAAGTCTTATAGCACAATCTTCCTAGTGTTTGTTAAGGTTCAAAAGTGAAATAAAACTCACTTGGATCTGAAACACTGTTTTTAATGGGTGAGTTTTTACTTAGTATGTTAAAGAAAACAGCACATTATAATCACTTAAGCACATGAGTGCATCTGTAATATTGTTAAACTATAATCCAAAATATCTGTAGAGAGAAAAGGTTATAAAGCTCAGAAAAGTGACTATCATCTTCCTCCCAACAGATAATCATAATGCCAGTTGTGGGTTTTGAGAGGTATTCTGATAAAATTACTGGGAATTTGTACCTGGTGGTTTAGGTAATTTACGTGGGAAAGTTGAATACAGTTATTATTTGAATTTGCAGATCAGATCAGCAAATCTAAGGAATAGAGCATTAAGCAGAGCCAATGTGGGTGTAGCAGACATAAACATCTATGTGTTTATGTATGCAAATTAGCATAAACATTTGATAGGCTTCAAATTATTTTGAATGGCTTTTCCTTCCCTCCAATGACATGGAAATGTCACAGTCTCCAGACCTAAATCTCTGAATGCTGTTGAAGCACTTCCTCAGTGCATAAATTTCTTTGAGGCATTATTCTAACAGCCATGGTGAGCTGGGTTCTAAACCCATGGTGCCAGAAAGTAGATAATGGACTGAGGCTGCTATAGACAGATGCCCTGATAACAAGTGACAACGTCCCCAGACATTTTGTTCAGCAGTCAATGCAGTCATAATTTTCCTCCATACACAGTGTCTACCATGTTAGTCAGGTGGCTGGTGAGCCATCTAGCCAATCACTCAGGTCCTTGTCATCTATCTGGGTTCTGTTTAAAACACTGTACTGGATTTGTGTCCTGTTGATAAACATATTGGTGAAGCCACATCTCACCACACCACAGCCTGAGAGGTACCTGTCTGAATGCTCAAGAGCGTTGACAGCAATTGTCAAGCAACCATTTTTCAGGGACCTGTTGATATGGCTCTGAATCCTGCAGTTCAATGTGCTGATTTTATATGTAGACTATGGATTCAAATCATCATTCTCCAACCCATTGCTAGTTAGATAATCTTGAGACAATTATTCCTTTTCCTAAGTCTCAGTTTTCTCATCTGTAAAATGTGAATTATAACTAGACCTAACTCAAAGGATTGAGAAGATAACATAAGGAAAGGCCTTAGCCCATACAGTTAGAAGAAGTCTTGGCAGTCATCTTATCCTCATATCTCATTTTTAAAATGAGGATAGAGTGCCAGACAGAGATATTAAGTGTAAGAGCCAAACATTGGCAGAATAAGAAATTTCATGAAAGAAAAAAAATTCCATACCTAGTCTCTATGTGAAAGATCACATCTACTACCATTTTTCATCCTCAAAAAATTCTGTGAGATTTGATTAGTTCTTTTTATTTGGAAGAAGAAAGCTCAGAGAGATTCAATAAGTATGAAGCCCACACAGCACATGCTAGAGCTAGGATATACTTGTGTGACTCCCAATCTATGTCCATTCTTCTCTACCACTGTAGGAGAAAGGACTCCTATTTCTTTTGTCTGAAGAAAAATCAGAACACTCCAGAGCTATTATCACAGGGAAGACTTAATTATATCATAGAGATGCCCATGGGATATTCACATTTTAGATGAAATCCCAATATTAAAATGCTTCCTTCTAGCAAAGGCAGGGAAATATGGCTCTTTCACAGGCCTATCATGGCAGAGAATACTAATAAAGGAGAGAAACACAGACAGGGCATGGAGGGCAGAGCTCTGAGCAGACAGAGTTGAAGTGTCATGTAAACAAACCCAGAGAGAGCCATTTCTTGGCAATTAGAGGCAGGTATTTTGCAGAAAGTATTGAAGGGGGGCCAATCTCCATAGAAATCAACAAAGACTGTATTTAAAGAGAAATATCAGAAATTTTATTTACTGAAATGGAAAATAATCTCCAGATAGCAACAAGGCCCCAAAGCAACTATTACCATTCCAGCATAGGCTGCCTCTGGCAAAAGCAATGTAGGATCCACCACAGGGGTTGATAGAACCCAACAGCAGAGATATCCTGCCTCTATGAAAGCAGCAACTCTTCCCTTAGTCACAGAAGGAACTAGACATTTCCAATTGTCTGCATCTTCCATGTGCTCTTTGCAGCTCATATCTACCATGTTTTCTTGGGGGTTTGAGTTTACAGCAAGGGATTTGAAATCAGACCACTGGTTTTGAATTCCATCTTCACCCATTTCTGGAAGTGTGATCTTGAGCAAGTTACCTCATTTCTCTTCAGGAAACTGAAGTAACACAGAGAAATTCACACCCACTTCAAAGGTTTGTAGGGGTAATTAAATACCTAGTTAGTACTAGGCAGCAGTTGGAACAATTCCTGGCAAACTGTGGGAGCTCAGTGAATCCGTGTTGTTGTGATCTCATAGGGTTGCTGAGATGACGAGGTAGTATTCGTGCCTGACATATGGTAACTACTTGATAAATGTTTGCTATTGTTTAATTCTTGATGTATTTATCATTCACACTCTCTGTAGACATTTGTTCATCAAGCCCTAGGTTAACTCATCCAGGAGTAGCTACAGATTGATATGGGACCAAGTAGATCCTACCTGACCTTTGGCACCAAGATTCTGGTACACAGAGTAGACAATTAGGCAAGTGTCACCGCCACCCCACCCACTTTGGAGAAAGCTCTTCCAAAAAGAGATTCCTATCTGGTGTCTGCAGTGTAATCCACTGATAGGAGATTATAGTGGAATTTCTTTCTCCAATGACATAAGTAATTAAAGGATACCAAACACAGACCCAGAGTCAGAATTTTCATGTGAGAATTCATATCGCTTCAAGGCTGTACTAGCACTAGACCCTTACCCATAAGCCTCTTCCAAAGTTCTCCCACAGAGAGAGAACACTGATATGCTGCTTCTTGGAATAGGAAAGCCCAAAGAATACCAACAAAAACCACTTTATTTTAAAGAATCATACCTGATCCTAATGGGCAAAAGAAAAGCAAGAGTAGTGAAAACTAGTAGGGAAGCAGACTGTAAAAAGCAAAGTGATTCCCAGAGAAAGTAGGAGAATGCAGGGTACATGTGCAGGGGTTCAGGAGCAGAGCCAGGTTAAAACAGCTCCACCTTAGTCCTAGATACATTGAAATGATCAAGAGACAAAGGAAGACTTGACACCCTGAAGTTCATGATAAATAAAGCAATATGCAATTGTGTGGGTGACAAGATGTCAGCAGAAACTGTGCTGTTTCCAGACATGTCTTCAAACAGACAACAGAATCATCAACCCAGAGACAAAACTTCCATTATGCTAAATAACCCAGTCTTACAATGTCCACTGTGAGGTTTGTTTGCTTGTGTATTCTAAAAAAAGCAGCTTGTGTTCTTCGGCCATGTTTATGTGCCTATGAAATTGCTTTGGCTGTTTTGAGTGACACAGACAGTTGATGCAATTGAACCGAATCAAATAGGAAGTGTCCTTGATCAAACAACTTGTTGGATTGGAGTTGTGCACTTCTCTAAGAACTATTATCACACAGGTAGAGATAGCAGTAGGGCCAGCCAGGCGTTCAGGCATCCATCATTCACTCAGGCTATCTATGAATCCCTAGAGAAGAGTCCTCAGGGTACAGTCTGGCTCCAGTGGAAACCTAATTTAAAGCGGTTACCAACACTCTGGTTTCTCTTCATATCGCATAAATCTTTCGCCTTTTAAAGTGGTTACCAGATGACCAGCCTGGAGCCACTCAACATGCCCCAAACACAGAGAACCTGGGGGCTGTGTACCTTCAGTTTGACATGACTATCAGCCACTTTGATTCTTCCTGGCAGGAAATGTAAAAGTGAAATTTGTGCATATCCTCCTTTTGACATAATGAAGCATTCCATAAACTGAAAATCTCAGGACCCAATTATAAGGGCCAAATTGCTATTTTACTCATTAAGATAAATAGAAGTGGTCTCATCGATCTTACCCTTTGTAATTTACCTTATCTCACAGACGCCTCACAATAAAGAAAGTATTTATTCTATTTGGGGATTTGTTAGTTGCAGGTAACAAAAGCTCAATTTAGCTCAAGGAAACAGGGAGGAATGGGGATTGGGGGGTGGGGATTACTGTAAGGTTGTAGCACAGTCTTTCCTTGAAAAGCTGAACAACCAGACTAAGGACAGATGAAGTTGACATCTCTGGGACCTGTCACTCTCTCCTTCTATTCTTCCCTCCCCTGAGTCAAGTGCCTACCCTGTTCTGAGCAGCCTTCATTTGGAGGCAGTGTCACCTGATAAGAGTAGAGAAGTGTCCAATTATCAGGGGCTAAGGTGAAAGGGAGATTGCTGGAGAAGAGGGTACAAGCAAAGCATTACCCCCCAAAACAATCTGAGTACAATATTACGGTATCTATTGTCACATAAGGAAACTGAGGCACAGAAAAGTCACACGGGTTTAGTCATATACCTGGCAAGTGGCTCTGTTCTTCAGAGTTCAGGTATTTCATTCAAACACATTAATACTTTTGACTTTAAATCCTAAAGCTTGCTTGCTGTTGGATCACAGGCAAGGTATTTAATCTTTGTATTTCAATTTCCTCACTATCAAAGTAGGCTCATGTCAAAGGTTTGTTTTTAGGATTAAATTAAATGACACAATTTATTTAACCCATCTAATTTAGTACAGGGATATAGCAGCACACACAAGCTAATAGCCTTTCTTTTACCTCAGAGACCATGTCTTAATCTGAATTGCCATTTTACCAGTGACTTACACATGCTCTTTTTCTATTCTTTCTCTGCGTCTATGAGCAGCCACTCCCAAAGACTGTCAGCTCCTTGGGGACCATGTCCCATTTCTTTTGCATCCTACCCTGAGCTGGCTGGGCATATTGGTTGTCCCTTCAAATTCTTGTGAAATTAAACTGGCTGCACGAGTCACAAGTCACTTCTCTTCCCTGCAAATCCCCTAAGACCATGCACCATCTTTGTGTCTCATTGTGTCTTTGTCTGCCTCTCTGGAGGGATCAACCTGTTTTGTTTCTTTTTTCCCTTCTCTCTTTCTTTCACGCAGCTCCACCTGGAGGCCAGTGGCTTCAGTTTGCCAATGAAAACAAAAATTCAGTGCAGAAAAGTACCCCCATTCATGGACAGCTTTTCAACTTCAATGACTCAATGAAAAAAAGGAACCTGAATTCTACTTCTTGGGTATGTTATCATGGTATTTCTTTGTTAGGGGTGGGAGAGGAAGTGAAGAGCAGAAAATCTTCATGCCAAGTGGGAAAACTGGGTAGTATTTAAAGTGAAGGACTGCTTCCAAAACAAGAATTAGAATTATGGAGACATAGTAAGTAAGAAGTAGCTAATTGCTTATCTAAAGATGTCCTAACATTTGTAGTCTCGCAATCCTCCAAGAACTGTATGCATTCTGAATATCAACAAGGTGCTCAAAAATCTCCTAGACAAGTTGCTAACTTTGGAGAGATATACCATACATACGATGATGAAGGAAAAGTGAACTCATATTTGACAAATACTGCTACGTGTCTGCATTGAACTAGGCACCTAATATGTAGTCTTTTATTTCCCCAGCAATCTGTCAAGGTTGGTAATTTTATTCCAATTTTATAGATGAGAATTACCAAAGTTAATTGCCTTAGGCTATGCAATTAGTGGGGTTATGTACTGGAGCCCAGGAAAGGGACTGCTAAAGAAAAGACACCAGATCAGTCTTGCTTCCAAAAACTGCTCACTTTCCTTTTTCATGCTTTAGGCAATGCAGCTTGAGCACCATGGAATGAGAGAGAAGGGTAGCCGCCAAGGTGACTGGCTGAGCAAAAAGAAAGAAGGAAAGGAGTTATTGTTTAGTGTCCAAGCCACTGGGTTGATTATCACTGCAACAGAAACACTACTACTTTGAAGCCATTGAAGGACTATTTTAATAAGTGCAAAAATTATTTTGAATCAGATTGAGCTGGGCTCTATCCTTTATTATATGTCCTTGGACAAGTTACTTAGCTTTGGTAAGTCTGTTTCCTTACTTGGTAAAAAGACTACTGTTGGTTGCTCCCTCATAGAACTACTGTAAAGATTAAATGCAATAGCTTGCGTAATGAGTTCCTTGCTTAGGAGTGTGCCTGGCTCATAGTAAGTACTGCAGAAATGCTAGCTATCGTCAATAGGGGATAATTTTTAAGGAAATGGGATTTTTTTTTCATCAGTGGAATGCTATAAGGATGATAAGTAGTTATCCTTTCTTAATAAAATGATGTTATTCATTTACAAATAGCAGCACACATTTGCATGTAGACAATAATGTGATAATATCCTTAAATACAGCTTGTTCTAAGAAGAACATAAGAACCTACTGCTTCCCATTGATTCCAAACACCACCCTTGCTTGTTTACATTGTTAAATTGCTTAGCAACTTCTCCTCTAGGCTTTAGTAGAGACACAAAATTTCAATCAAGAGCAGACAAAATACCAGGAATCATAAATAAATGTACCACTACCATATCGAACACTAAGCATAAAATTGCCTGTATTTTAGTTTCTGCTCATGATTTTGACTTTCTGAAAATCCTGCTCTTTTTCCTTTTCCTCCTGAGAGGTGGTTGACTACAGTTGTTTGGTATGCTGGGCCTCTTGGAGAGGAAGGGTCTTGCTCTCTATTCCATGGTACCACCTCATCACTAATCTTACACTTTCTCTTCCCTTCATTTCACATTCGGGACCATTTCAACAACAATGGAGCGGGAAAAAGTGACAGTGATAAACTTTCCCTGCAGAAAAGAATAGAAACATTTACTTTTTATGCGTTCAAAGGACGTGGGCCCAGTGTTTATCTCAGTTGTGTTTTTGAATGGAGTAATTCATGAGCCTACAACACCTAGTCCATGGAATTCCATCGCTATAAATATCCCCTTGCCAAGTGGAATAGTCTTGGATGTCTGATAACCTTTCCTGCCATTCACATCACTACTCTATTTATTCATTTGTAATCTTCCCCACATTGGGTTGTATCTCAGGCAATCCATTTTAAATTCTGGTTTAGAACAATGTAGGAAAAAGAATAAGCAAGTGTTTGATGATTGACTCAAAAAACCTTAGTCTTGGATATCCACATGAATTTCTGAAGCACTTGGGCTGCTATAACAGCTATAGCAGCTTCAGAATTGCTCTCTTTATCAGGTAAATTCTTTCCATAGTTTATTCTCTCTCTATCATCTCTTTCTTGTTTTTTTTTAATTTTTATTTTATTCACATGTGCATACAATATTTGGGTCATTTCTCCCCCCTTCCCCCACCCCCTCCCTTCCCCTCCTTCCCCCCCCACCTCCTCCCTTACCCTCCCACCCCTCACTCCCTCCTTTACCCCCACTTCCCCCTCACTACCCGGCAGACACTATTTTGCCCTTATCTCTAATTTTGTTGAAAAGAGAGAGTATAAGCAATAATAGGAAGGACCAAGGTGTTTTCCTAGTTGGGATAAGGACAGCTATACAGGGAGTTGACTCTCATTGATTTCCTGTGCATGTGTGTTACCTTCTAGGTTAATTCTTTTTGATCTAACCTTTTCTCTAGTTCCTGGTCCCCTTCTCCTATTGGCCTCAGTTGCTTTAAAGTATCTGCTTTAGTTTCTCTGAGTTGAAGGCAACAAATGCTAGCTAATTTTTTAGGTGTCTTACCTATCCTCATATCTCCCTTGTGTGCTCTCGTTTTATCATGTGATCAAAGTCCAATCCCCTTGTTGTGTTTGCCCTTGATCTAATGTCCACATATGAGGGAGAACATATGATTTTTTGTTCTTTGGGCCAGGCTAACCTCACTCAGAATGATGTTCTCCAACTCCATCTATTTACCTGAGAATGACAACATTTTGTTCTTCTTCATGGCTGCATAAAATTCCATTGTGTATAAATACCACATTTTCTTAATCCATTTGTCAGTAGTGGGGCATCTTGGCTGTTTCCGTAACTTGGCTATTGTGAATAGTGCTGCAATAAGCATGGGTGTGCAGGTGCCTCTGGAGTAACCTGTGTCACAGTCTTTTGGGTATATCCCTAAGAGTGGTATTACTGGATCATATGGTAGATCAATGTTTAGCTTTTTAAGTAGCCTCCAAATTTTTTTCCAGAGTGGTTGTACCAGTTTACATTCCCACCAGCAGTGTAAGAGGGTTCCTTTTTCCCCGCATCCTCGGCAACACCTGTTGTCCGTGGTGTTGCTAATGATGGCTATTCTAACAGGGGTGAGGTGGAATCTTAGTGTGCTTTTAATTTGCATTTCCTTTATTGCTAGAGATGGTGACCTTTTATTCATGTGTTTTTTGGTCATTTGAATTTCCTCTTTTGAGAAATTTCTGTTTAGTTCACTTGCCCCTTTCTTTATTGGTTCATTAATTTTGGGAGAATTTAGTTTTTTGAGTTCCCTATATATTCTGGTTATAAGTCCTTTGTCTCAGGTGTAGCTGGCAAATATTTTCTCCAACTCTGTAGGGGGGTCTCTTCAGTTTAGAGACCATTTCTTTTGTTGAGCAGAAGCTTTTTAGTTTTATGAAGTCCCATTTATCTATGCTATCTCTTAGTTGCTGTGCTGCTGGGTTCCATTGAGAAAGTTCTTGCTTATACCTATTAATTCCAGATTATTTCCTACTCTTTCCTGTACCAACTTTAGAGTTTGGGGTCTGATATTAAGATCCTTGATCCATTTTGAGTTAATATTGGTATAGGGTGATATAAATGGGTCTAGTTTCAGTTTTTTGCAGACTGCTAACCAGTTTTCCCAGCAGTTTTTGTTGAAGAGGCAAAAGTTGGTTATAGTTGTGTGGCTTCATATCTGGGTCCTCTATTCTGTTCCACAGGTCTTCATGTCTGTTTTGGTGCCAGTACCATGCTGTTTTTATCGTTATTGCTTTGTAATATAGTTTGAAGTTAGGTATTGTGATACCTCCAGCATTGTTTTTTTTACTGAGTATTACCTTGGCTATTCGTGGTCTCTTGTGTTTCCATATAAATTTAACAATAGATTTTTTAATCTCTTTGATGAATGTCATTGGGATTTTGAAGGGAATTGCATTAAACATGTAGATTACTTTTTGGGAGTATAGACATTTTTACTATGTTGTTTCTACCAATCCATGAGCATGGGAGATCTCCCCACTTTCTATACTCTTCCTCAATCTCTTTCTTCAGAAGTGTATAGTTTTCCTTGTAGAGGTCTTTCACATCTTTTGTTAGGTTTACACCTAGGTATTTGATTTTTTTTTGAGGCTATTGTAAATGGAATTGTTTTCATACATTCTTTTTCAGTTTGTTCATTGTTAGTGTATAGAAATGCTAATGATTTTTCTATGTTGATTTTATATCCTGCTACCTTGCTATAGCTATTGATGATGTCTAGAAGCTTCTGAGTAGAGTTTTTTGGGTCTTTAAGGTATAGGATCATGTCGTCTGCAAATAGGGATATTTTGATAGTTTCTTTACCTATTTGTATTCCTTTTATTCCTTCTTCTTGCCTAATTGCTCTGGCTAGGAATTCTAGTACTATGTTGAATAGGAGTGGAGATAGTGGGCATCTTTGTCTGGTTCCTGATTTTAGAGGGAATGGTTTCAGTTTTTCTCCGTTAAGTATAATGCTGGCTGTAGGTTTGTCATATATAGCTTTTATAATGTTGAGGAACTTTCCTTCTATTCCTAGTTTTCTTAGAGCTTTTATCATGAAATGATGTTGGATCTTATCAAAGGCTTTTTCTGCATCTATTGAGATGATCAAGTGGTTTTTGTCTTTGCTTCTGTTAATGTGGTTTATTACATTTATTGATTTTCGTATGTTGAACCACCCCTGCATCCCTGGGATGAAGCCTACCTGGTCGTGGTGAATAATCTTTTTGATGTGTTGCTGAATTCGGTTTGCCATTATTTTGTTGAGGATTTTTGTGTCGATGTTCATTAAGGAGATTGGCCTATAGTTCTCCTTTTTGGAGGTGTCTTTGCCTGGTTTCGGGATAAGTGTAATACTGGCTTCATAAAATGTGTTTGGCAGTTTTCCTTCCCTTTCTATTTCGTGGAACAGTTTAAGGAGGGTTGGTATCAGTTCTTCTTTAAAGGTCTGATAGAATTCAGCAGAGAATCCGTCAGGAGCTGGACTTTTCTTTTTGGGGAGACTCTTGATTGCTGCTTCAATTTCATTTTGTGTTATAGGTCTATTCAGGTGATTAATTTCCTCTTGGTTCAGTTTTGGATGATCATATGTATCTAGAAATCTGTCCATTTCATTAAGATTTTCAAATTTATTTGGATATAGGTTCTCAAAGTAGTCTCTGATGATTTCCTGGACTTCCATGGTGTTTGTTGTTATCTCCCCTTTTGCATTCCTGATTCTACTAATTTGGGTTTTTTCTCTCCTGATTTTAGTCAGGTTTGCCAAGGGTCTGTCAATCTTGTTTAATTTTTCAAAGAACCAACTCTTTGCTTCATTAATTCTTTGTATGGTTTTTTTTGGTTTCTATTTCATTGATTTCAGTTCTTACTTTTATTATTTCTCTCCTTCTATTTGTTTTGGGATTTGCTTGTTCTTGTGTTTCTAGGAGTTTGAGATGTATCATTAGGTCATTGATTTGGGATCTTTCAGTCTTTTAAATATATGCACTCATGGTTATAAACGTTCCTCTCAGGACTGCCTTTTGAGTCCCATAGGTTCTGGTAGGTTGTGTTTTCATTGTCATTGACTTCCAGGAACTTTTTAATTTCTTCTTTTATTTCATCAATGATCCATTGTTCATTAAGCAATGAGTTATTCAGTTTCCAACTGTTTGCATGCTTTTTGTCTTTATTTTTGTTGTTGAGTTCTAGTTTTATTGCAATGTGATCAGATAGAATGCATGGTATAATTTCTATTTTCTTATATTTGCTGAGGCTTGCTTTGTGCCCTAGGATATGACCTATTTTGGAGAACATTCTGTGGGCTGCTGAGAAGAATGTATATTGTGTAGAGGTTGGATGAAATGTTCTGTAGACATTGACTAGGTCCATTTGATCTATGGTATATTTTAGATCTGGGACTTCTTTATTGATTTTTTTGTTTGGATGACCTATCTATTGATGATAATGGAGTGTTAAAGTCTCCCACAACCACTGTGTTGAAGTTAATATATGCTTTTAGGTCCTTCAGGATATGTTTGATGAAATTGGGTGTGTTGACATTGGGTGCATATAGGTTGATAATTGTTACTTCCTTTTGGTTTATTTCCCCTTTCATTAGTATCAAATGTCCTTCTTTATCTCGTTTGATCAATGTAGGTTTGAAATCTACTTTGTCAGAGATAAGTATTGGTACTCCTGCCTGTTTTCTGGGGCCATTGGCTTGGTAAATCTTCTTCCAACCTTTCATCCTAAGTCTATGCTTATTTCTGTTGGTGAGATGGGTCTCCTGTAAGCAACAAATTGTTGGATCTTCCTTTTTAATCCAGTTCATCTAATGGTGCCTTTTGATGGGGGAATTAAGTCCATTAACATTAAGTGTTATTACTGATAGGTATGTGGTGATTCCTGTCATTTAGTTGTCTTAGTTGTTTGAAGGTTTGATTGTGTATACCTAGATCAAGGTTAGTCTCTATTTTCTTGCTTTTTCTTTCCTGTAGTTTGGTGCTGCCTGCCCTTTCATGGTTATGTTGGGTTTCACTTTCTGTGTGCAGAATCACTTGAAGACTCTTTTGTAGTGTTGGCTTTGTGGTCACATATTGTTTTAGTTTCTGCTTATCATGGAAGACTTTTATAGCTCCATCTATTTTGAATGATAGTTTTGCTGGGTAAAGTATCTTAGGCTGAAGTTATTTTCATTCAGTGCCCGGAAGATCTTACCCCACGCTCTTCTTGTTTTTAATGTTTCTGTTGAGAAGTCTGCTGTGATTTTGATGGGTTTACCTTGTATGTTATTTGTTTTTTCTTTCTTACAGCCTTCAATATTCTTTCTTGGGTCTCTGTAGTTGTTGTTTTAATGGTAATATGCTGTGGGGTAGTCCTATTTTGGTCTTGTCTGTTTGGTGCTCTAGAGGCCTCTTGTATCTGTATGGGAATAGAGTTCTCTAGATTTGGGAAATTTTCTGTTATTATTTTGTTGAATATATTAGGCATTCCCTTTGCTTGCACCTTTTCTCCTTCTTCAATGCCTATGATTCTCAGGTTTGGTCTTTTGATGGAATTGGTGAGTTCTTGCATTTTCTTTTCACAGATCTTGATTTGTTTAACTAATAGTTCTTAGGTTTTTCCTTTAATTACCATTTCATCTTCAAGTTCTGAGATTCTGTCTTCTGTTTTTTCTATTCTGCTGGATTGGCCTTCCATTTTGTTTTGCAGTTCTGTTTCATTCTTTTTTCTGAGATTTTCCATATCCTGGGTGGTTTCCTCTTTAATGTTGTCTATTTTTGCCCTGAGTTCATTTAGCTCTTTATTAATCGTGTTCTTTGTTTCACTTTGGTGTTTATACAGTGCTTCTATTATTTCTTTTATTTCTTCTTGTACTTTCTCAAATTCTCTATTTTTGTTGTCTTGGAATTTCTTGAGTGTCTCCTGTACATGTTGGTTGACCATATCCAGTATCATCTCTATAAAATTCTCATTGAGTACCTGTAGTATTTCTTCTTTTAGATTGTTCTTGTGGGCTTCACTGGGTTCTTTGGCATAGTTTATCTTCATTTTGTTGGAGTTTGGATCTGAGTATCTGTTTTCTTCATTTCCCTCTGATTCCTATACTAATTTTTTGCTCTGGGGAAACTGGTTTCTCTGTTTTTTTCTGTCTTCCCATCATTGCCCTTGGTGTTGTTATTGTCCCTGTACTGTGTGCAATTAAGTATTTTCTAGCTTGTAATAATAACAGTGGTGGTATTTAGAATGGAAGGGTGAGAGGAGAGGGAAAGCAAAAAAGGTAAAGAAAAAGGGAAAACCAAATAAACAAACAGGTAAAAAATAGAAAAACAAACAAGAAAAAGTTTCAAAGATATAAACAGGGAGGCATAGTGTACTAACCAATAGTAAGCTAAACAGGTATTAGAGAGACAGAGAGAGGATTGAAAAATAAAGTAAAAATTTAAAAAAATCTCCACGTTCAAATCCAATAAAGTTTCAGACTTGATAATTTTTGTGTTAGTCCCTCAGCCTCCAATCCTGGAGATGGTGTCTCAGATGTAGTTCTGTCATTGTCTCATCAAAGGAGAAAAAAACAAAACAAAACAAGCAAGCAAACAAACAAAAACAAAAGCAAAACACCACAAAGTGTCCCAAGTTCAAATGCAATACAGTTTCAGTAAGTTTTTCAGCATGCAGGTGTAGTTAGGTTGTTTTCTCATCAAAGGTAGGGAGAGAGAAAAAAAACAGTCTGGAGACAGGTCTGTGAATGGCTATCTGCGGCTGTGGCTCGCCTGCCCACTGCTGTCAGCCTGCTGTTGCTGGAGGCTTTATTTATGTAGATCTCAGGGGTGAGCTTAGCACTCACCTGGCCCCTCAGGCTTTGTTTACTCAGATTTCTCCTGTGCATGAGCCACTGCTACAAGCTTTCCCCTTTCTAAGCACACTGGGGGAGGTGACACTGCACCAGCTTTCTTAGGCCTGCGTGTTTATTTACAGCTCATGTGGGAAGTGGGTCTTCCCCCCTCTCCTGTGGAGTTTTCCTCCCACTGCTGCTTTTACAAGCTTTCCTGTTCCTGGTTGCTGGGCGTGTGCCGCTGCTCCTGGCTTCTCTGGCCGGCTTGTTTATTTACAGTTCTGTGAAGGATTGCCCCTCCCCCCTCTTTGGCACTCAGGGCGCCCTGCCCTCTTTGCTAGTGTCTTTTTTTTGTTGTTGTCTATTACTCAGGTTTTTTTTCTTTTTTCCCGGGGTGGGGGTCAGTCTGTCCAGAGGGCTATGCTAATCTGGCCCAAGATTGTCTGTGGGAGTACTGCAAGCTGCTTCACTCACCTGGTGGTCTGCATCTTCCCAAGCCATCTAGGCACTGGCGTCTGGCGGTGGTGCTGGAGACCTCCTGGTTTCTCCATTTAACCTGAAGTGGAGATGCTCTGTGCAGGCTGGAGGTGTGGAGGAGTCAAAGTTTTGTCTCTTCTCTTTCCTGTAAGGTGTATCTCCAGCATCTCTCCAAGATTTTACTTTAGGAGGCACGCTTTCTGCTTCCTCCCTCTAGTCACCATCTTGGAATCTCCCTTTTTTTCTTTTTTTTTTTTTTGAGACAGGGTCTTGCTAGATAACCTAGGCTGTCCTGGAACTTACAATTCTCCTGCCTTAGCTTCATAAGTGCTGGGATTACAGATATGCACCACTATGTCCAGAAATACAGATATTCATTTTTGCAGTGCTGGGGCTTGAACCCAGGGACTCACATATGCTAGGTGAGTTAGCGGTGACTGAGCTACACTCCCATCTCTTTCTTGTCTTCTTGAAAAATGGAATTGGATAAGAACTTTCACCTCATGGTTTACCTCAGGTCCAGTTTCTAGCCTTATCAGGTTTTGGTCTTGAACATATCACTGCACCATTTTGACCATATGTTTATCTGTTTTCCCAAGGAGGTCACTATACTAGGTAAATGCCAAGGTCTGTTTTCAGCTCCACAATTTCTGAGCCTTTGTGTGTCAGTGAGGGGTTTCCACTTCTGGTAAGAATGCAGTTGGTCACATGAAGCTGATAACCACATGATAGAAATGTGATAACCACATTACAGAAAAAAAGGCAAACTTCAAATATCATAAAAGAATTGAACAACTTCTGGAAATAAGAATAATTACATAAAATTCTTAAGTAAGCCTAAATCACCAGCTGTTTGCTTCCCAAGGAGCATTTGCTTATCGTAAGTACACACTGCAGATTAGATTTGGGTCAAACAGAAGGACTCAACTGAATGAAAGAGAAACAAGTAAAACTTTTGGTCAATTTACAGGAGTAACATAATGGATTATAAAAGAGAAGAGTGCAAAGTACAATGGTCATTCTCAGATGTTCTGGAGTGGTGGGGAAGGCTTAGGAACTAAGCTAGAAGGAGAGAATATCCTGTAGACCATAAACCTTAAAAGACAAAGTCCTGCTAGAAATATGAGTTGGCAATAAATTCACAACAGTTCTTTTCCTTAAACTGTTTGTCTGACCTTGAGCCCCTGTGGAGTGGACATTTATGATACAAGCTCAAAAATCTCTGAATAACAGAACTTTCAAGGCCCAGGATATAGGGTGCTGCTAAACTCACCAGTAAAAGCTCAAAAGTGATCCTGGCAAAGAACATGAACAAGCCAGGCTTGAACTCAGACTTGTTAAAATGTTGTATCCTAACCTCAGACCTGGCATATCTCTGTCTGTCTGACTACCAGAGAAAAGGAGAAGCCCTTGCTAGAAGAGATTTCATCTGGACATCGGGGAGAGGGAGTATTTGTCTTATTTTGGGTTGTTTTTAATACCCAATGTCGGTAATACAACTCAAAATTACTGATAAGAAAAGAGAATTGAATATGTGATCTAGAGAAAAATATCAAGCAACAGAAGCACACCCACAGATAGCAGAAAATGACTTTAGAAAACACTATATTAAAGGAAACAGAGGGACTAAAATGGATTAAAAGATTAAGAGTTTCAAAAGAGAATTGAAAGAGTTAAAAATATGTAGGTGGGTATTTTAGAATTGGAAGATACAACATCTATACTTAGGAACTCATTGGATGAGTTTAATGGCATGTGGGATACAGCATGTTTAACTCAAAGACAAGATCAGTTCTTTGATGTTCAAACTTAAACACCACAGAGGGGAAAATGCAAATAACAGAACAAAATATAAGAGACATGGGTACACAATCAAAAGATCTAACACATGTACAACTGATGTCCCAGAAGGAGAGAATGGAGGACTGTGGGAAGAAGAAACTGTGGTAGAGATAACAATTGAGAATTTTCTAAAACTGGTAAAGATGCCACAGATCCAAGACCAGGGAACAGCAAGGATAAAGACAATAAAAATCACACTTAGGCGCATAGTAAAAGTACAAGAAATTTAAGACAAAGAAAAATATTAAAAGCACAAAAAGTGGGGAGAAGAGGAACGCATTACTTTTATAGTAACAACAGGTTGACAGTGGACTTTTCAGCAGACTACAGAAGACAAAGCTGTAACACTTTAAAGAACTGGAAGAAGTTGGGCACCAGTGGCTCACACCTGTATTCCTAGCTACTTGGGAGACTGAGATTGGGAGGATTGCAGTTCCAAGCCAGCCCGGGCAAAAGAGAAAAGGCTTGTGAGACTCCATCTCAATGGGAAAAGAGCTGGGTGCAGTGGCCTGCACCTGTTATCCCAGTTATGGCTGGAAACTTAACATAGGAGGATTGCAATCCCAGCAGGCCTGGGCAAAAAGTGATACCCTATCTCCAAAACAACCAGAGCAAAAAGGTCTGGAGGATGTGGTTTAAGAAGTAGAGTGTCTAGCAGGCATTAAGCCCTGAGTTCAAACCTTAACATTGAGAAAAAAAAAAAAGAACTAGAAGAAAAATATTGCCAACCTAGAATTGTATAAAAAGTGAAAATAAATTCACCATTTAAATGAAACCAAACACATTTGCAGACAAATAACCCCTGAGAGAATTTATCTTAAGAGAATGGCACTATAAAAGGAAAGTTTCAGACTGAAGCAAAAATAATTCAAGATGGAAACATTAATTTCTGGGAAGAAATAAAGAGTATGATGAAGCATAAATGTGTGTAAATATTAAAGAATAATTACTTTTTAAAAAGAAATTGAAGACTTGGAGGAACATAACAATTTAGAAGCAAAATTGTAGTACTATAACAAAGAACTGAAAGGTCTTAATGATGTTAAACTGTTGTAAGTTTCTTGAATAACTTGTAAAGTGGCAAAACTACTAACTTCAAGTATATATGGAGAAGTTGGGAAGCATATTATTCTCCAGACTAAAAGCTAAAAATGCCAAGAATGCGTAAAGCTAATAGAAGAGCAAAATAAAATAAAGAGACTTAATTTAAAAGCAAGTAGGAAAAGAGAAATAAAGGGACAGAGGACAGATGGGATAAGTAGAAAAAGTAGCAAGTAGGTAAAATTAAACCAACCATTTCAGTAATTACAGAAATTAGTGTGCTAAGCACCCCAATCAAAAACAAAGAATAGCACTTTTTAAATCAGAGACTTATTTCTTGGTTCTTTATAAGAAATATATTTTGAATTTGATATGCTTACCTGGGAGAAAATAAGGCAATGGGCCATCAGAGACAAAGCACCCTTGGTTTGCCATTTCACTTCTAAGTATTAATTGTTTGAACTTAGGTTAGTTGCATATCTACAAGTTTTAGTGTTTTATCTATAATAAAAGGGAAATTATACGGATCTGATGGGGTTGGTGTGAGAATGAAATAAAATTCATGAAAAAAAATCTAGGGCAGTGCCTAGCAGGTCCTCAGTAAACAATGGATATTATTGTTACTAAACATTGTGGCTAATGACTTCAGTGATGGAATCACATTACTTGACTTTTTTTTGTGTGTGTGATACTGGGGTTTGAACTCAGAGCTTGGAGCTTGCAAAGCTGTCTTCTGCTGCTTGAACCATGAATCCAGTTCATTTTACTATTGTTATTTTGGAGATGGGGTTTTGCAAACTATTTGACTGGGTTAACCTTGAACCCCAATCCTCCCAGTCTCAGCTTCCCAGGTAGCTAGGATTACAAGCATGAGTCACCGGTACCTGGTTTACTTGCTTTTAATTCCAACTCTGCCAGTTATTGTTATCAACCTTGAGTAAGGTTTTTAGAGTTCCTACCTCTTGGTTTTCTCACCCATTAAATGGGTTCTTTAAAGATATAATGGGTATTTAAAGACAACATGAGGTTGTCTGTTAAGACATAGTGCATTACCTGGAGTATAACGAATGTGTTCTCTACAAGTGGCCTAAGTATCTATGTCAGTCATTTGCTCAAAAGTTTCCATCCCTTTCCCATTCTACTTAGAGGAAAATCCAAATTCTTCACAATCACTTAAGGTTCCTCAAGATCTATCACATCTTTGGGTTCATGACCTAATCACTCACTCCCTTGTCTACTTACACTCACTCTAGACTCACTGGCCTCCTTGAACCTCTTGGAGTGGATATCTCAAGGCCATTGTCCTTGTAGAATCTACCCTCTGGACAGTTCTTCCCCTGTGTGTGCACCCACCCCCACCTCTCAGATCTGCATAGCTTGCTCCTTTACCCCTGTTGGGTTTTGCTCAAGTGTATTATGTAGTGAGGTCATGCAGGTCTGTTCGACATACACTTGTAACTTACTATCCCACCCAATCCTATTGCCCTGTCTTACTTCCTTGGCTTATTTTTCTCCTTAGCAAAAATCTATTTAACATTCTTTTCTATTACAATTGTATATGCATTTGTGACATGTCTTCCTCCATTACAATGTAAGTCCATAAAGGCAGGGATTTTTGTCTTTGTCACTACTCTATCCCCAGCACATAGAAAACTACCTGGCACATAGGAAGTACTCAAAAATATTTATTTATTCAATGAAAGAATTTAAAAGTTAGTCACTATTATTATTTACTTAGTCAATCATTTCTTCTCCCTTCTTTAGTAACCATCAGAGGTATGAGCCGTATCTGAACTCACGATATAGCACATCTTAGTCATCACATCTTCAAGGAATTCTTCCCTGAAGTTTCTGATCTATGTCACTTTCTCCTGTGTCACCCTCACAGCATTGATCTCTGTTGTGTGGGTCTTTGTTTTAAGTCTATCTTTTTCACTAGATCTATATCTGTAAAGACCTCACCTATTTTGGTTCATTTCTGTATCTCCATACTTAGTACAATGCTTGGCACTAAAATATACTCAACAAATAATGAATGAATGAATGATCAGAATAAGCTTCTGATTTGTTTTGTCTGGAGTAAAACTAATGTTGTACATTACTTGTCCCCCGTCGCTGTGCTGATTACTGTTTGTTTATGATTGATAAGCTCTGGCACTGCATATGCCCTTTCCTCACTGCACTGTATGACTCCAGCTGAGCTATGAGTTGAAAGGTACTCGTGAGTGCTTCACGTTTGTTCGTGTTCAGGGAAAATGTTAAAAGAGCAATAGGTTGTCGGTAAGCAAAAATCCATTTAATGTTGCTCAGATCTGGGAAAATATTCAATTAATATGGTACATCAAAAATTTCACAATTAGGAGGATCTTGATCATCTACTAAAGGAAAAAACAAAGTGAAGTTAGACACATTCTTTGTAGGGATGGGAAGATTATGACAACTATAGTGTGACAAAGAAGAAGGAAGTGTCATTTATTGGGAGCCTGATATATGCCAGATCCCATTCATGGTACTTTGAACTTACGATCCCATTTGAACCAACTAGCAATATGGTTGAGGAGGGAGGATATTTGCAAATATGGGTGTGCTTTCATGTATGCTTAGTTGTGGAGATTTGAAATTAGCCGACTGTAGCCCAGTCTCTGTTTCATACTAGTTGTGCAACCGTAAGCAGGTCAATTAATACTATTGAGCTTCTGTTCCAACATACCAACTGGTATGAAGATCAAATAAAATAACAGATAAGAGATCATTATTTGAAAATATTGAAAACAAATTGTGTGTGTGTGTGTGTGTGTGTGTGTGTGTGTGTGTGTTATGTTACAAGGATCAAACAAGGATCTATCCTTCAGACATCGTAATTATTTTTTCATTTTCTCAGGTGAAAGGTTAGGATTGGGATAAGGTCATATTGTATCCCCTTATTATCTACCCACTTCATGCAATTTTATCCAACAAATACATCAGACATCTGTAATGTGCCAGACTCCATAAGGCCATAGAAAATAAATGAGTTAAATATGATCCTTCCTCACAGAGTTCACACTTGAGAGGAGGAAGCATATGGGCATAAAATAACTTTAAAATTCAAAGCAGAATATGCAGAATGCTATTAGTGGCATTTATAAACCAGATAGTAGGAACTCACACTCAGTAATTCATTTAACAAATATTTATTGAATACCAACTATGAACCAGGCAGAATCCAAAGACATAATAGTGAGCAAGAATGACAAGAAGCCTGTTTTCATGAGGATCACATTTTAATGTGTGAAGTAGTGAATGCCCTGTTGTTCCAATGGATTAACAAAACAATTTTAGTTCATTGCTCTGTTGAAATAAAACAAGGTAAAGCAATAACAGTTTGGAAGGGCAGAAGGTCTGATATTTAAGCTGTGACTCAAACAATGAGAATGAGATAGACCTGAGAACTTCTGAAAGAGGATTTTCCACACAGAGTGAATAGCCAGCACTAAGATTGGGGCACAGGTGGGGAGGTGAGGTGATGGGTTTCAGGATCCTAAAAGAGAGTTATATGAAAATGCGCTATGTCAAGGAGCAAGAAAGCAATATTCCACGAAAGTGGGAGCAGATTGCATCCACATTTTGGTTGTGGTGAAGAGTTTGGAGTCTAATCAAAGTGCCAAGAGAAGCCACTGAAGTTTTTAAAAAGAGAAAAGGAAAGGGCATAGGAGGGTGCATATGGTGGAATATGCACTCATGTATGAATGGAAAAATAAGACCTGTTGAAACTGTTCTAAGAATGGTGGAAAAGGGGATAAAAGAGAATGATGGAGGGGGTGAATTTAACTAAGATATATTGTAAGCACTTTTGTAAATGTCACAATGTACCCCCAGTACAATAATATAATAAAAACTAAAAATATAAAAAAAGGAAAAAAAGATTCAATTTACATTTTAAAAGAGCAATCTGGTTGCCACATGGTAAGCAGAGACTGAAGTGAGAAGAAACTGGATTCAGAAAACACAGACAAAATGATATTTTTGGAATCCAGGTGAAGGATAATGAGTGGTGACTTGTCACTAAGTGAGTAACAGTGTAGATGGCAAGAAAGGGAGAGATGCAGAATGTTTTGGAGGTAAGCCAACAAGAATTGGAAGAGGAGGAGAAAGGTTGTTTCTAAATAAAGAATGCTTTAGTTACTATCTTTAGTCAAAAGCCTTTTTATGTCAAATGATACAGCAGTTAATAAATTGATTCCAAAAATATATTTAATATATATTTAAGCCACTATTAAAATTCTTTAGGTCTTTAAAAAGTTTTTCTTCTGTAAAAATAGTGCATGCTTATTAAAGAAAGATGTCAAGTACAGAAAAGAAAAAGCTCAAAAATAAATATATGTAATATAAAGTATGCTATGTACATATCTAAGATAAAAACGTCTATTTTTCCCCTTAGAAATACGATTTGATGTTGTATTGGGGGATTGGTGTATCAGGTTTTGCCTCCATTTCTGTATTATCTTTCAAAAACTGAAAATAATTTAACATTAACCCAAATGCTAGGTGTTGGCATCTTTCATACACTAGAGGTGAATTCCATCACTGAGGAAAACGGGCCTGGGAATGTCCCCATGTTCTTGTATGTTAGGGGTTGTTGGAGCACACATCCATCTCACCAAGACCTTAAATATTCTGCAGAGTCCCTGCTGCAAATCCATTCCCACCCGTATTATGACAAGGGAGGAGAGAAACTGAAGCTATTTTCTGCAACAATTGTCTGAGGGAGGACTGAGCAATATGGCACCTTGGGGATGCTAGGTTGGAAACCTTTGTCAGAAAGCAGTTAAGTCTGTGGTTGCAAGTAGCCAGTGGCGCCCTGGACCTGCAGGAGCGCCCTCGTGCCATTTTTTAATTCATTTGCCTCTTTTGGCCCTTTCGGCTTCTGAAGCCTAAGGGCTCAGTGGAGGTAAGGAACGGGAGGGACTGAGTCCTTAGGAGCCGCAGTCCTGCTGAGAATGGGTCTGGATCCTCCCCTGTCAGCCCCGCCCAAGGCAGAGAAGTTGGAGAGCCGTGAGGGGCCGCGGGGCGCGCACCAGCTCCGCGCAGCATCCTCTCCCCTGCCGCGCGCAGTAATGGATCTCTGAGTCCTAAAAGGAAGATAATGCCGGGTTTAGCTTATAAATAGATGGTTGTATGCTCTCCCTGCGAAGCATTGATTGAAGCAGCCAAGCTGACTATTGATCTAATTTTAACTTACATTTTAGCCCGCACCCTCCCTGCCTGGCAGCTGCTGCTCGGCGGAGCGCGGGGCACTGTCTCACACGACCGCCAGAGGGCGGGCCACTCGTCTTCCTGGCTCCCTACCCTTCTGGCCTCTGTTTACACAGACATACAATGCTGGCCTTTATTGGGTTTGAAAAATAGAAGTTTGATTTTCCAGCGCGGAGATGACCTCATCACTCACGAAAGTCAGAGGAAAACGGAGAATTGGATGACAGGCAGCAGGGAAAATAAAGCTTGCATTTCACCTCCTCCCACTCCTGCACCTACACAGAGCACTGGGGTGTGCTTCTTATCTTAAAACCATGCTGAGACCGGGAAGTGGGGGAGGGTGGGAGGAGTGGAATGTGAAATTCTTCTTGGTTCCCTGGCACTCCGCGCTCTGCAGCTTCTGGGTAGAAGATTAATATCACCTACTCTCTGCCTACAAAGGCCTTCTCAATAGCTCGGCAGCTGTCGCCAAATGCCAGTGCGCCAGCAGTCTCTAGGAAAGAGTGACTTCACTTTAAAATATTATTAGTTATTCCTAAATACAATTCATCTTGTCAAAGTTTAAGTAATGGTCATCAGCAGTTTTATCCCGCTGGCTTGTAAATTTCAGATGTACTGATGGCTTCAAATGAAAGTTGACAATGAAAGTCACATTTTTTGCTTGCTATCTTTTGGACCATGAAGAATAGGATACAGTACAAATAATTAGAAAGCAAATAGGATGCCTCTTCATAAGCCCCCCCAGGCCCTCAGCATTTGGACTTTCCTTGTGGAAATGAAATGTATTAGTAGAAGGTACTGTTCATCAAGCATCTGTTGTGTATCAGGCATTGTACTAACCATTTTATATTCATTAAATCCTCAAGACAAATGGTTAGATTCTATTATTCCCATTTTAGAGCTGAAGAAACTGAGACTGTTCTTCACCCAAAGACAAGTAATTAGAAAAGAACATATCCAAGATTCAGCAGTGAGTGACCCAGAGCCCATGCTATAGAGCACAATGTCAGGTAAATTAAAGACATGCTTAGTCTTCTCAAAATCTTAAACTCCCCCTGCATCCCCTAGGCAAAAGAAGGCACATATGAAGAGAAGGTGGTTACTCGCAAATAAGGCCTGCCCACGCCAAATCCGAAAAGCTCTTCATAGGGAAAGCTCTTGCAAAAGTGAGAGCCACAAAAAGAAACTATCTGCACTGGTAGAAAGCCACTGATAATAGCTGTATAGGATGGAAATAAAGTAGTCAGAAGGACAGTTCCCTCACTGACCATTCGATCAACAAATACTTGCTTACAGAAGATTCGCCATTATGTGGGCACTGGAGAACTCCGATGGAGAAGGCAGAAGTGGTCCTTCCCCTCAGAGGAGCTTGTGAGAGATGGGTTATAAATAAGTAAACAAACATTTCATTATAACATGCAACGATCATAAAGGGACATGGTTTGTTTGGGAGAGGGAGTCAAGGGACGTTTGATTGAGGAAATGACATTCAAGCACAGAGCTACAGGGCGAGTAGGAATTAGCCAAGTCAGGGTCAGGGTTGGTCCACCATGGAGAAAGGTGAGGAAGCCTTGAGGAGGAAATGGTGTTGGGAAAATGATGAGTGAATGGGAGAGGAAGCTAGAGAGCGCAAATGGAATCTTGTAAACAAGGGTGAAGATGAGCATTTCAAGTGCAATGGAGACCCTGCTTACAGATGTAGGCATGAGAAAGAAGTGAGCAATTCATGTTTTCTTTGTTTTGTTTTGTTTGTTTTGAGGCAGGGTCTTGTCATGTAGCCCAGGCTGGTCTCATACTTATGGTCTTCTCCCAAATGCTGGGATTACAGTGGTTCACTACCATACCTGGTACATAAGTTCATGTTTTAGAAAGATTATTTTGTCTACAGTAGGGTGAAGGGTTGGGAAGCAGGGGGTGATAGGGGCTGGAGAGACTGTCAGGAAGTGAGTGCAGTTGTTCAGTGAGAAATGATGGGGGCTGGAAAAGACCTGGTGTGTTGGAGACAGGTGGATGAACTATCTGCAGTGTTTGGTGATGGTTTGGACAGGATGACTGATGGACAGAGAGGGATCAAGGTTGTCTGCCAGTTTCTGGCTTAAGGCATTGGGTTGCACGAGACATCATTACTAATTCAGACAACTCCAAAAAAGGAGCAAATTGGGCAATGTCTTTATTGAAAAATGAAGGCTGCTGACCACCAGACAGAAGGAGAATTCAAAAGTAAGCATTAAGCTGTTGTCATTATTGCCTCCCCAGTTAAAAAAGCAAGCATTACCATTGTGAATAAAATGGAATAAAAAAACAATGATGCAGTGGTATATTTACACGCTTTGTTATGAAGTTTGGAATTTGTGGGCTCCAGAGGAACCTGAAAATACCAACAGCTGTAACTCTCTCGTCCTATGTGACTTAGGTGCCCGGTAGGCAACATTGAAGTTCACAGTCCCATTCATAAAGATAATCGTGGTGTGACAGTTGGAAAGGACCTTACTACACCTGTTAGAAAACTAAAGACACATAGGGATAAAGTGACTTGTCCAAGATCACACAAAAAGTTTGGAAGCAAACAAATGGCAGAACCTGGTCTCTGGTTCTTTCCCATGTCCTTGAGTCTTTCTCTCCTAAACCTTCTTCCTAAAGAGAAGTTGCTGGGCTACTATTAAGCCTAGGAATGTACTCTCATCCAATTATTTGAGAAAAGCAAGTCTCTAGACATTATATACTTCCCTCCATTCTGCAGTTCTCCAAACAAGAACCCACCTTCCATTAGTACAGTTGGTATTTAGCCAGGAGATGCTGCCTGAGGTCACCCAGCTCCTGGCAACAGACCATTCTTTCGTCTGGCAGAGTGCGTGGATAGATTATTTCCCTCCCTCAGTAGGATGCACTCTTTCCTTCGTGAGAGGGGTGCTGATCACACACTATGCACCAGGTCCTTACCTCCATAACGCTGCTAAATTAACAAAGCAATAAAGACTAGTGGCTTCTTCCCTGCTCCTCATGCAATTTTCTTGCCTGCTTTTAGAGTTTTCTTGCCTTTAGAGTTGGAACTGGAAAACATCCTCTTTCCTAATGCATATAGATACATGAGATGGAATGAATTATCCCGACACTTTGCTTTCTTAAGAGTGAAAATAAGACTAAATTTTGCCATTTTCAAGGTAGATTAAGAAAGATGGAAATGGTTTGAGTCCATTTTATCTATCACACAACATTTTCAAGTACATTTTTTATAACTTTGATTTGTAGTGGTTGTGTATCTTAAGTGTTAGATATAACTAAACCTGTTTGCCCAAATTCATTAATTTCTTTTCATCTCTTCAAGAGGTGAACACTTCTGCTCTTATCCATGGCTCTTCTGAAGTATTTCATTTCTAGGATTTCATCATCTCTTTCTTCTATTACAAGGATA
The DNA here is from genome assembly GCF_047511655.1 of Castor canadensis. Classification (NCBI taxonomy): domain Eukaryota; kingdom Metazoa; phylum Chordata; class Mammalia; order Rodentia; family Castoridae; genus Castor; species Castor canadensis. The sequence goes on along the minus strand of NC_133390.1, from coordinate 56,677,839 downwards.
GTAATAATAATGGCAGTAGTTTTCTAAAGAGTGCATTACATAGTACAATTTATAGAAAGGTATCTGATGGCATTTCTTGACAGAAACTAGCATTTATGCAACAGAAGACAGCCATATGATTTTTTAAAAAAATAAACAACTGAGTAAAAAAATGGCATAGGGAGATAGTTAGGACTCATTCCTGGAAAGTAGAATTTAATTGCTTGGGACTAGCCATAATATAATCTAATTACTTAAACGCTAAAAGCTGCCTTTATCAATCAGCCATAAATCCTTTTAAAATCCTCCCTACGTTGACTAAAGGAGGTTTAACTTGTTATTTATGTTTTCCTGCATTTTCAATCCTTTCTACAATGCAAACATGAACTTTATTAAAAGAAAAAAGCAAAAACATCTTTAAAAATTCATCCCACCTTGAAAGAGCCGTCAAAAGTCAGAGGATTATTGAAAAGGGTTGAGGGACGGAGGGGCATGCTCCTTGTATTACTCCCCAGCAAAATTCATTTGGGGCAAAATGCTTACAAAAGCTGGGCAGGCTAGCTATAAAAAAAAACAGGAAAAGTTTAGGAGTTAGGAACACTGCTCGTCGGACCCCTCTTAAATAGAAAAATGTTTCTTTTTTGACACTAGAGAATAACAGGGATTTACTCATTCATACACCAAGGTACACAGTGAAATAATGCTGTTCTGAGCCACTCCCCCAGGTGTGGCTAGGCTGGAGCTGGCTCTGAACATAGGTATGAAGTTGGATGTTTCTCTGGGATGTGTCCAATTTGTAACTGTGAAATCAAATGAGTTAACTATCCTAATTAGATTCACCAACTTGATTAGCAGACAGTGACCCAAACTGCTCACCAACTGGCAAGAACATTTATAACCTAAGATGTAAAGATTAATGAAGGAAGCAGGTGCCAGTGGTGGCTCACACTTATAATCCTAGCTATTTAGGAGGTGGAGATTGGGAGGATCAAGTTGTGAGACCAACCAAAGCAAAAAAGTTCATGAGACCTTCCAATCTCAATCAACAGCTGGGTATGGTGTCATGTGCCTGTAATTCCAGTTGTGCAGGAAGCAAAAACAGGAGGATTGTAGTCTAGAACAGCTCAGGCAAAAAGTAAGACCCTATCTCAAAAATAACCAGAGCAAAAGGGGCTTAGAAGTGCGACTTAGCAATAGACTGCCTGCCTAGCAAAAAGCATGGGTAAGGGATGGTGAGTTCCTTCTGGAAATTATAAGCAAATTATTAAGAACAACTCTGAATAAACAAATTGAAGCCTTTTTTTTTCTGCTTTTTGTGCTGCTTATGTAGCCTCAGCAAGCTGTTCATTGAAAACATTTCTTTACTGACAAAGATTTTAGGAGGGCCTATCTTCTCATGACCACCTTGACAGGCTTTGACATGCTGAGGCATAAGCAGGGTGTATTCACCTTCTCTCTGCTGAGCACAGAGATCTTGTCTTTCCTTGCTGCTGCTGTTGTTGTTATAGGTAGGAATCTGAATTTAGCTTCTGGATGCTAATTAGGGAAAGAAGACTAATGATCAAAATGTCTTCTTTTTCTCAGTTGTGTTGAAGCAAACAGATCTTTTTTTACTGTTTGATCTAAGATTCTCACTCCAGTCTGGAGTTGTGACTCCTCTTGCTTTTCCCACAGACACCCAAGCACATGCGTGAACCACCCCCAAACCTGGTGCAGAGGTAAGATGGAAGCAGGTTATTGGCCTTGCTCTACACTTTGCTCAGGCTTTGCCAGCCTCTGTACCACTTTAAGAACGCATTACAATGTGAAGGAGGGAGACAGCCTTAGCACAAAGATAACCCTACATCCATCCCAATTTACTTAAAAAGGGCCCCATTTGCAAGCTTCAGAATTTTATTACTTATAACAAACTGTTTGTGGCAAACTCCGTAACTGGCTGGGAGAGTATGTCACAGCACTGTGCTTAGGAATTAGACCTGCAATGTACTCCTATTTTCAAGCCAAGTGAGGGACAGTCTGTGAGTTTTGCCACAGAGAATCCCCAGACAGACCAAGTACAGTATTTCATATTCAGAGCAGAAGTTTGTCCTTGAGTTGGCAGTTAATATGTCTGAGAGGAAATTAACCTTTTAAGATCCACAGTAAATTAAAAGGTGTACAATATGCAGAAATCCTAAAACAGCCCAGGTTATGATGATACGTATTAACATGGAAAAACTACAACAAGTAAGGCATTTACCCTTTTTTGTGACTCAGATTCCCGAGCTGTAAAATGGAGAGGATTGTGATACTTACCTCATAGGACCATTTGGGTTTTTTGGTTGTCGCTGTGGTGGTGTGGTAGGATTTTAAAAATTTGTTTAATTTTTCTAGATAAGGTCTCACTATGTAGCCCAGGCTGGCCTTTGGTCTCATGATTCTCTTGCCTCAGCCTCCAGAGTATTGGGATTTCAAGCATGTGCTAACATCCACCTTCCTCAGAGGACTGTGACTACCCACAAATCACTGCGAATTCTACCTTCCACATAATACACTCTCCATAAAGGTTAACCCCACTATTACAACCATCGTCGCAAAGACATGACCATGGTTATACTGGGACTAAACTCCAACACTTCTGGTGTTGCTAATTTTACTAGCTCTAATTTCATCCTAATTTTAACATGATAATGAAAGGGAGATGGACTGATGACCATCTTTTCAACCAGTTCAATTCATTGTTGAGACAAAATAGAGGTATAGATAAATAGAAAACTAGCTTTTAAGATTGTTGATTTCCAGTGGAAGTGTAAATTGGTAAGCACCTAATAAAGGGTGTCAGAAACTTTAAAACACAAATACCTTATGCCCCCGCAATTTTTTTAACTGTGAATTTATTTTATGAGAGCAATCAGGAATGTGTGAAAAGACATATGTGTAAGATTCTTCATCAAACTTATTTATAATACTGAAAAAAGTTGGAAGAGACTTAATGTTCAACAATAAACTACTAGTTAAGTAAAATATGTGCATTCATGTGAAGGAATACTGTTCAGACATTAAATATTATGTTGCAGAAGGCTATATATTGACACAGACAAATGTTCACAATATATAGCCCAATGAAAATACATCATAAAAATACTATGAATGTATAAATCAAACAGTTGCGTTGAGATGAATCAATGTAATTTTTAAAATGAAACTTGATGTATACTCAAAACTTCATTGAGCCTTCCAATCTACCGAGAGCATAAATCTTATTTTGGTCTGTATTTAAGCCATGGTGTAGTCCACTGATTTTGGTTTTTTACAATCTAATCTGGTTACTGAGGACTTAGGCACTCTCTGTTGAATATTCTGCTGTGTTTTGTCACTGTCCATAATTCCAAGCTTCCCTTCCCTGAACTAGCCCTGTCTGTCACCTTCGCAATCTCTCACCCCAGCAGGTAGGGGAGGCAAGTCCTCCTGTGAGCCTGCCTGATCTGATGCCACTTTATTTCCACACATCTACTGCTAGTGTTCTTGTATACATGGTTTCTCAGGGCAATATTTAACTTCATAACAGCCCTCTCACAGAGCACTCCTTTCCCATGGAGAGGCAGCTGGGTGTCCTATTGGGCCCTACTGTATGCCTCTCTGCTAGTCTCTGTGCTCCCAGTAGACACTGGGTCTTCTCCCATGCTCTCTGAGAGTCATGGAGAACTCGGGAAAGTATGTCTACTTCTCCTCTCTCTTCCAGGCACATGGCAGGATCTCTTTACACTACACTGGCACAAAGTATCCCATCAAGTCTTCTGCCTTCTGAACTCACTTGAGAAACTGGCATCCTCAGTCTTACAGAGACACACATCAAACAGCTCCCTTGTTCCATGGAGTAGAGTGGGGGTGGTAGGAATAGGATAGGCAGAGATTGGTGGAAGGGCCATGGAGAAGAAGAAGACAGTTTGCCATCCTTGAGCCATCTGAGAGCCGTCTTCAGAATCCCTAATGACTCCTTCCACTAAAAATGAATCAACATTACTAAAATGTACTTAGGAAAGATAAAATGCACCATTATAAATGTGCAGTTTGGGATCAAGTGTGGTGGTACATATCTGTAATCTCAGCTACTAGAAGGTGACGATTGGGAAGATCACAGTTGGAGGAGAGCATGGGCAAAAAGAGTTAGCGAGACACCCATCTCAACCAATAAGCCAGTAATGGTGGTTTAAGTCTATAATCCTAGTTAAACAAGAAGCATAGGTAGGAGAATCGTGGTCCAGCCAGCCTGGGCAAAAATGCAAAGCTCTGTCCAAAAAATAGCTAAAACAAAAAGGCTGGGGGCACAGCTCAAATGGTGAGTGCCTGCCTAGCAAGCATAAGGCCCTGAGTTCAAACCCCAGCACCACACACACACACACACACACACACACACACAAAATATGCACAGTTTGATGAGTATTAACAAATGTGTGCACTGACACAACCACCACAGTGGAAATACAGAACATTTCATCTGTCCAAAAGTCCTTGCTTGTCCCTCTCAAGTCAATAGCTGCTCCCCTGACTAGGCATCATTGATCTGCTTATAGGCACATTTGTCACCTTCATTGAAGTAGTACAATATACAGCATCTTTTCCTTTAGTGCTAAGCAGCACTTTACTATATGGACATGACACAGTTTCACAATTTCCTTATGCATGCACTCGTGGATGGATACTTTCAGGAGGACCAGTTATTACAAAGAAAACACCTACAGACATCCATGTATAAGTCTTTATGTAGATGCCTTCTAGGGTAAATACCTAGAAGTAAAATAACTGGATCATATGACAGTGTATGTATAATACAAATTGTTTTCTGAAGTAGTTGTACCATTCTTCATCACCACTGGAAGTGATAAAAATTCCAGTTCCTCCACATCCTTACCAACACTTGTTTTCATCAGTCTGTAATTTTAGTCTTTCTCATGGGCTTATAGTGTCCCACTGTTCTTTTACCTTGGATTTCCTGATGACTAATTGATGTTGAACATCTTTTCATATGCTTATCAGTCATTTGTCTTTACTGATGAAGTATCTAGTAGAATCTGTTGTTTCATTTAGAAATAAAATCTTAGAATAATTTCAATTTACAGAAAAGTTGAAAAGATCCTACCAAGAGTTCCTGTAAATCACACACTCAGTTTCCCATTGGTCAGAACTAATAAGCCAACATTAATGCATTATTATTAAGTAAGGTTTAGGCTGCATTCTGATTTTCTTTCTGTTTAACTAATCCCACCCTACCCCTCCAGGATCCCATCTGGGTTATCACATTAAATATAGTTGTCACATCTTCATAGACTCCTTGAGACTATTTTAGTTTTTCAGACTTTCCTTGCTTTTGATGACCTTATCAGTTTTCAGGAACACTGGTTAGGCATTTTATAGAATGTACCACAACTGGAAACTTCTTTGCCCTTACCTCCAATACCAGTTGTTTCTCTTAGGAGTGTTGGTCTATTTCATTGAAGAATGTTATAACAAACCAAAATATAGGCTCTGGGTGTGCTCATTGCTACTGGTGTGTCTGTTGTCTATTTTTAAATAAGTGGCTTGTTTTTTTAAAAATTCTAAATGAAAGTTCTGTATCTGATAAGTAAGTATAGAGAATTGTTTTGGTTTCTTTGGTAAAGAAAAAATATCAGGAAATCATACAAACTTACTAAAAATAGTCTTTACATGGACTTTCTGGTATTCAAGCTTTTATTTTTGCTGGATACCTTTGCCTTGATGTCCCCTGGTCTTAGAGGAGGAAAATACCCCTGGCATTTCCTGTTTCTCCACATATGAGCAACCGTGTAGGAAGAATGGCTGGGAGATCTGTGGAGAAATGCTGAATTCAAAAGTGAGTTCACAAAAGGCTTAAGGATGTAGTGGCTTTAATAAAACCTGAAATGAAGACAGCATGATTGGTTTACATGACATTGAAAAAACCCAATGTCAAATATGGCTGCTGCTTTTAGGTTAAAAGCAGAAAAGCAGCTCATGTTTGGCTGTAGATGTGCAGCTACCCACAACCCATAGCAGGAAGACTTGATATTAAAGCTCTGGCAGTTTTAAGTCCCTTCTGATGACTGAAATTTTATTGGCATTTTCTCAAAATACAGTAGTAAGCCAAAAATATTCATTTCCACTACAACCAAGTGTCTACTCTGTGTAGGTAAAGAATTATGGGAGAAAAATGATTTTTAAAAAAGTAATCTCTTTCCCCTGTGAGCTTATGGTTTGGTACAATGATTTTTGAAGTTTTAATTGTGCACCCATATTAGTGATTCTTTTTGTATCCACATATCCAATATGTGTACACTTAATAGTTATAACCTACTTTGTATTTCACGGGATGCATCTATGAAAGTAGAAATTTTAATAGACAAGGTAAGGAAGAATATAAATAGCAGTTCCAATATTTCCTCTCAACAATCCAGGGGATCATTTTGCTCACTGCTTTGAGAGCTACCGCTCTATTAACCGAAAAGTATGTTATTGCAAAGAACATTAAAACACATGGAATACAGACATCACATCTAAATAAAAATAAAATCTGTTCTGTTTTGTTTTAAGAGCAGCCTACTTAAGACTGAATTTTAGGAAAACCCTGAGACCTGAATTTTTCATTTTCATCATTTCATGGGCTTTGTATTTCTGGCATCTTATTTCAAGGTGACTACAGAAACTTCAGTTCCCTATCAGTACTAATGGTACTGGTTAAAGGATCAGATTTTAAGAACCACAAGTTTAGAGAAATGAGTCTCAGCCTTGACTTATACATTAAAACCTTATATGGTCTGAATTTAAATGTGTGTTCCAAAAATACGTACACTGAAACCAAACCCAATGCTCAACATCAAGAGTGTGGGCCTTTGTGGGTGGTTAGGATTAGTGCACTTATACATAGGACTCAGGACACTGACTTGACCTTCCACTCTGTAAGGACGGAGCTGGAAGGCGACATCTTTGAAGCAGAGGGCAGGCCCTCCTCACAACTACCAAATTTGTTAGCAACTAGATTTTGGACTTCCCAGTCTCCAGAACTGTGAACACTAAATTTCTGTTTTTTTTTTCTCAGCCTAAGATATTTTGTTACGGTAGTTCCAATGGACTAAGACAAATACCCTGGGAGATTCTGATACAATTGATCTGGGTTACACTCTGGGCACCCAGGTTTATTTAAAAAAACCCCAAGAGATGCCAACCTGTAGCCAAAATTGTGGAAATTCCCCTAAATGCAGCTTTTCTTGTAGAAGTGACAGACAGACCCCAGTTAGTCCTAGACTGATTATAACTATAACCTCTCAAATCTTCAAGCTAATTATAGAAGGAGATCCTCCCTTTTCCTGAATGTTAATTCCATCTGTGTGGCCATAAGGAACTTTGAAGGGGACTCAGGGCCCAATATTCAGACAATAACACACCAAATAACATGCTCTTGTACCATCTTACAGCTTTGGGGACTCTGGCTATTAGCCAACAATAGCCACCACCACCACCACATGAAACAGGATCTAACCTAATCCGAGAAAGAAAATTCAATATGATGAAAATCGGAGTGAATTAGAGTCAGTTAATTAGTGCCGTTGACTGGCTGCAATTGTTTTTACAAGCTTAGCTTTATGAAAAAACATTAATGAGATAAAAACAAGTTGACTTATGACTTAAACTTAAAAAATGATCATGGTTGTCAGTACACCTTCAGAAAAAAGTCCCGTGCAGTATAAACAATAATAATTACTGCTATAGTGTCTTTGTTTTAAAGGTAATCTAGCATTGCCAAAGAAAATGCAATATTTTCTTCAACTTCTCTCTTACTAAGGCAGGCAAACTTTTGCACCAGACATGTTTTAAATTCAGACTTTCTCAGGCTCCAGAAAGGTAATATAATGCATGAATACTACATTACATAACCTTCCAAGCAGGCTGGGTCTCGGGCAGATTCCACAGTCAAGCTCATTAATATACTTAAGTGAATATTTGAATAAAGATGATTAATATGCAGAAAAGCTATAAATAACCTCATGTCAAACCAGTTAGTTTTTGCCAACAAAAGAGTTTGGCACGAAATGTATTTTTTAAAAAAGGAAATGGTTTTCCAGAGACTTGGGGAGTTTGAAATTATAACTAAAGGGTTGTCACACTGAATCACACTTAAAATAATTTTCAGCAAGAAGATTAAAGCTAAAGGAGTGTTAGGTCAACTACAAATTAATCAAAACATCCTTGTTTTCATGAAACACAGTAATTCGAGGCAGGTCTTCACTAATATGTGTGGGGGCTGAAGCAACTGTGCAAATGGAGATCTGTTAACATTTGTTAACAAACTGTTCAATAAATATGTTCTGCCTGCCACTTCAAGTATACCTTCATAACAAAATTTAACAATATGAGTACATTTGATTATTTTTAAATATGATTGGATATCCTCAATGGGTGAGTAATAAAATTCATATATATAACTCACAAATATTATTTACTTCTTCCACAGAACTGAACAATCCTTTAAATATAGAAAAATAGAAATTTATGTTATTGCAATCAAGTTCACACATAATTTATGGTAATTAGATAACAGGGTAAAATTTTGGACATATATTCATAAAAAGTGAAAAAGTTAAAGCAAGATATTGATAATCAAACTTTTTCAAATTTTCCAAAAATATGTTTTCCTCAAATAATTGAAAAATATCTGTTAAAATTAAAAGGCAGAATATGAGTTACACAATAAATAAGTTTTAATTAAAATGTGTGTAAAATAAAAATCTGTTGCCTGATTTTAAAAACTAATTACCTTTTATTAAATGTATTTATAATAAAATATTGACAACTCTAACATTCAATGTCAATGTAAAGAGTGTTTTTTTAAATTTTTTATTCATTTATTCACATGTGCATACATTGTTTGGGACATTTCTCCCCCTGTCCCCCATCCCCTCCCTCTGCTCCCACCTCCCCTTGATTCCAGGCAGAACCTGTTCTGCCCTTTTCTCCAATTTTGTTGAAGAGTAGATATAAGAAAGACAAAGCGTTTTTGCTAGTTGAGTTAAGGATAGCTATACAGAGAGATTACTAGCATTACTTCCATGCACAAGTGTGTTACAACCCAAGTTGGTTCATCACTACCTGACCTCTTCACTAGTTCCTGATCCCCTTCCCATATTGACCTCTGTCACTTTAAGGTTTCTGTATTAGTTCCTCTGTAGTGGAGACATCAGACACTTTCAGGTTTTGGGTTTCCTACCCATCACCATTCCTCCCAGATGTGCTCTCCCCTTATCATGTGACCCAAGTCCAACAACATTGCTGTATTTACCTTAGATCTAAAGTCTACATATGAGAGAGAATGTACGATTCTTGGTCTTCTGAGCCTAGCTAACCTCGCTCAGGATGATGTTCTCCAGTTCCATCCATTTACTTGAGAATAATGTTTTCATTCTTCTTCATGGCTGAGTAAAACTCCATTGTGTATAAGTACTACATTTTCCTAATCCATCTGTCCGTAGTGGGGCATCTTGGATGTTTCCATAACTTGGCTATTGTGAATAGTGCTGCAATTAAACATGGGTGTGCAGGTACCTCTGGAGTAACCTGTGTTGCATTCCTTTGGGTATATCCCCAGGAGTGAGATTGCTGGATCATATGGCAGATATATGTTTAGATTTTAAGAAGCCTCCATATTTTTTTCCAAAGTGGTTGCACTAGCTTGCATTCCCACCAACAATGTACAAGGGCTCTTTTTCCCCACATCCTCACCAATACCTGTTGTTGGTGGTGTTGCTAATGATGGCTATTCTAACAGGGATGGTGGAATCTTAGTGTGGTTTTGACCTGCATTTCCTTTATGGCTAGAGATGGTGAGCATTTTTTCATGTGTCTTTTGGTCATTTGAATTTCTTCTTTTGAGAAAGTTCTGTTTAGTTCAGTTGCCCATGTCTTTATTGGTTCATTGATTTTGGGAGAGTTTAGTTTTTTTAAGTTCCCTGTATATTCTGGTTATCAGTCCTTTGTCTGATGTGTAGCTGGCAAATATTTTCTCCCACTCTGTGGGTGGTCTCTTCAGTTTAGAGACCATTTCTTTTGTTGTGCAGAAGCTTTTTAATTGTATAAAGTCCATCCTTTCTCTTAGTTGCTGAGCAGCTGGTTCTACTGAGTTAGTCCTTGCCTATACCTATTACTTCTGGAGTATTCCCTGCTCTTTCCTGTACAAACTTTAGAGTTTTGGGTCTGATATTAAGGTCCTTGATCCATTTTGAGTTGATACTAGTACAGGGTAATAAACATGGATCCAGTTTCAGTTTTTTGCAAATGGATAACCATTTTTCCCAGCAACATTGTTGAAGAGGTTGTCTTTTCTCCATCATATATTTTTGGCACCTTTGTCAAAAATAAGGTGGGCATAGCTGTGTGGATTCATAGCTGGGTCTTCTATTCTGTTCCACTGGTCTTCATGTCTGTTTTTGTGCCAGTACCATGCTGTTTTTATTGTTATTGCTTTGTAATATAGTTTGAAGTCAGGTATTGTGATACCTCCAGTATTGCTCTTTTTGTTGAGTATTGCCTTGGCTATTCACAGCCTCTTGTGTTTCCAAATGAACTTTAGGGTAGATTTTTCAATCTCTGATGACTGTCATTAGGATTTTGATGGGAATTGCATTAAACATGTAGATTGCTTTCAGTAGTATAGCCATTTTTACTATGTTGATTCTACCAATCCATGAGCACGGGAGATCTTTCCACCTTCTGTAGTCTTCCTCGATCTCTTTCTTCAGGGGTTTATAGTTCTCCTTGTAGAGGCCATTCACATACTTCATTAAGTTTACTCCTAGGTATTTGATTTTTTTTGAGGCTATTGTAAATGGAATTGTTTCCATATATTCTTTCTCAGTTTGTTCATTATTAGTGTATAAAAAAGCTAATGATTTTTTGTAAGTTGATTTTGTATCCTGCCACCTTGCTATAGCTGTTTATGGTGTCTAGGAGGTTTTGGGTAGAGTTTTTTGGGTCTTTAAGGTATAGGAAAATATTGTCTGTAAATAGAGGTATTTTGACAGTTTCTTTACCTATTTGTATTCCTATTATTTCTTCTTCTTGCCTAATTGCTCTGGCTAGGAATTCCAGGACTATGTTGAATAGGAGTGGAGCTAGTGGGCACCCTTGTCTCCTTCCTGATTTTAGGGGAAATGGTTTCAGTTTTTCTCCATTAAGTATGATGTTGGCTGTTTGTTTGTCATATGTAGCTTTTACAATGTTGAGGTACTTTCCTTCTATTCCTAGTTTTCTTAGATCTTTTATCATGAAGTGGTTTTGGATCTTGTCAAAGGCTTTTTCTGCATCTATTGAGATGATCAAGTGGTTTTTGTCTTTGCTTCTATTAATGTGCTGTATTACATTTATAGATTTGCCAATGTTGAAGCACTCCTGCATCCCTGGGATGAAGCCGACTTGGTCATGGTGAATGATCTTTCTGATGTGTTGTTGGTTTCAGCTTGCCATTATTTTATTGAGGATTTTTGCATCGATGTTCATTAAGGAGATTGGCTTATAGTTCTTCTTTTGGAGGTGTCTTTGTCTGGTTTTGGGATGAGTGTAATACTGGCTTCATAAAATGAGTTAAGCACTGTTCCTTCCCTTTCTATTTCATGGAACAGTTTAAGGAGGGTTGGTATTTGTTCTTTTTTAAAGGTCAGATAGAATTCAGCAGAGAATCCATCAGGTCCTGGACTTTTCTTTTTTGGGAGACTCTTGCTTGTTGATTCAATTTCATTTTGTGTTATAGATCTATTCAGGTTCAATTTTGGATGGTCATAAGTACCTAGAAATCTGTCCATTTCTTCAAGATTTTCAAATTTATTAGAATATAGGCTCTCAAAGTAGTCTCTGATGATTTTCTGGATTTCCTTGGTCTTTATGTCATTTCTGATTTTACTGATTTGGGTTTTTTCTCTCCTCATTTTGGTCAGCTTTACCAGGGGTCTGTCAATCTTTTTGTTTTTCAAAAAATCAGCTTTTTGTTTCATTGATTCTTTATATGTTTTTGTTTGTTTGTTTGTTTTTCATTAATTTCAGCCCTTATTTTTATTATTTCTCTCCTTCTACTTGTTTTGGGACTTGCTTGTTCTTGTTTATCTAGGAGTTTGAGTTGTAGCATTAGGTCATTGATTGAGATCTTTCTCTCTTTTTAATATATGCACTCATGACTATAAACTTTCCTCTTAGGACTGCCTTTGCTGTGTCCCATAGGTTCCAGAAGGTTGTGTTTTCATTTTCATTAACTTCCATTTTTTTCATTTTAATTTCCTCTTTCATTTCATCAATGACCCATTGATCATTGAGCAATGTGTTGTTCAGTTTCCAATTGTTTGCATGTTTTCTACTGTTGTTTTTGTTGTTGAGTTCTAGTTTTAATGCATTGTGATTAGATAGAATGCATGGGATTATTTCTACTTTCTTATATTTGCTGGGGCTTGCTTTGTGCCCTAAGATTTGATCAATTTTGGAGAAGGTTCCATGGGCTGCTGAGAAGAATGTATATTGTGCAGAATTTGCATGAAATATTCTGTAGACATCAACTAGGTCCGTTTGATCTATGGTGTGATTTAGTTCTAGGATTTCTTTATTGGATTTTTGTTTGAATGACCTATGTATTGGTGATGAAAGATATTAATGTCTCCCACTACCACTGTATTGGACTTAATATATGTTTTTAGGTCCTTCAGAGTATGCTTAATGAAATTGGGTGCATTGACGTTGGGTGCATATAGGCTGTTAATTGTTATTTCCTTTTGGTGCGTTTCCCCTTTTATTAGTATGGAGTATACTTCTTTATCTTGTTTGATCAATGTAAGTTTGAAGTCTACTTTGTCTGAGATAAGTATTGCTACTTCTGCCTGTTTTGGGGGTCCATTGGCTTGGTAAATCTTTTTCTAGCCTTTCACCCTCAGCCAGTGCTTGTTTCTGTCAATGAGATGGGTCTCCTGTAAGCAACAGATTGTTGGATCTTCCTTTTTAATCCAGTTTTCCAAACAGTGTCTTTTGATGGGGAAATGAGGTCCATTAATATTCAGTGTTAGTATTGATAGGCATGTGGTGATTCCTGTCATTTAGTTGTTTTTGTTGTTTAGGGGTTTGATTGTTTGCAGCTGAATCAATGCTATTCTCTAATTTCTTCTTCTGTGGTTTGGTACTGCCTGCCCTTTCACGGTTTTGTTTGCTTTCATTTTCTGTGTACAGAATTCCTTGAAGAATCTTTTGTAATGGTGACTTGATGGTCATATATTGTTTTAGTTTCTGCTTATCATGGAAGACTTTTAATTGCTCCTTCTATTTTAAATGGTAGTTTTGCTAGGTAGAGTATCCTAGGGTTGAAGTTATTTTCATTCAGTGCCTGGAATACCTTACTCCATGCTCTTCTTGCTGTTAAGTTTTCCATTGAGAAATCTGCTGTGATTTTGATGGGTTTACCTTTGTTTGTTATTTGTTTTTTCTCTCTTGCAGCCTTCAATATTCTTTCTCTAGTCTCTGTGCCTATTGTTTTAATGATACTATGTCATGGGGTAGTTCTATTTTGGTCAAGTCTGTTTGGTGTCCTGGAGTCTTCCTGTACCTGAATGGGCATAGTTTTGTCTAGATTTGGGAAATTTTCTGTTATTATTTTGTTGAATATATTACAAATTCTTTTTGCTTACACCTCTTCTCCTTCTTCAATGCCCATGATTCTCAGGTTTGGTCTTTTGATGGAGTCTGTGAGTTCTTGCAAATTCCTTTCATAGGTCTTGAGTTGCTTGACTAATAGCTCTTCAGTTTTTCCTTTAATTTCCATTTCATCTCAAGCTCTGAGATTCTGTCTTTTGCTTGTTCTAGTCTGCTTGAGTGGCCTTCCATTGTGTTTTGTAATTCTGTTTCGTTCTTTTTTCTGAGGTTTTCCATATCAAGGGTCACTTCCTCTTCAATATTGTCAATTTTCATCCTGAATTCATTAATCCATTTATGATGTTCTCTGTTTCACTTTGGTGTTTATTTAGGGCTCCTATGAGTTCATTTATTTGTTTTTGTGTCTTCTCATATTCTTTACTTTTGTTGTCTTGGAATTTCTTGAGTGCCTCTTGTATTTTGGTTGACCATGTCTAGTAACATCTCCATGAAATTCTCAGTGATTACTTGCAGGATTTCTTCTTTCAAAGTGTTCTCGTGGGCTTCATTGGGTTCCTTATCATAGTTTATCTTTGTTTTGTTGGAGTCTGGAACTGGGTATCCATTTTCTTCATTTCCCTCTGAATCCTGTATTAAATTATTTTTGGAGGGAGAATAGTTTCCATCCCTTTTTCACTTCCCATCACTCTACTTGGTGCTGTTTCTGTCCCTAGTCTATGTGTAATTTAGTATTAGCTAACTTACAATATTAAAAATAACAAAACAAAGAATTCAAGAAAAAAAAAGAAAACCAAAGAAGTAAACAGGGAGAGGTGGTGGACAAAAAAACAGGGAACAAAACAAACAAACACAAAAAAATTCTAGGTTCAGGAACAATAGAATTTCAGTCTTAGTAGTTCTGGTGTTACTCCTTCAGCATCCAGCCCAGGTGTTGGTATTTAAGCAGAAACTCTATCTTAGTCTTGCCTGGTGGTTGGGGAGAATTGCTAGGTTTTTTTCCCATCTTTCAGTGGCAGCTACTTAGTCAGCTCCTCCCTCACTGAGGTGTGCCTTGTCCTCAGTTTCCAGAGATCAGCTCTGTGGTTCACCAGCCATCCTGCTTTGGAGTTGGCTTTTCTCTGTGTTGGTGTACTGGGGCCTTGTTTCTTTGCCTCACCCCCTGACTCTGGGGCAAGGTCAGAGATCCATCAGTGGGCTCCTTGCTGTCAGTGTGTTATGCTGGTTTGCTGACTGTTTTTCAATTTTGCAACAATCCTTGCTCCTCCCTCCTTCTCCAGGGTGCTTAGAGCACCCCACCCCCTCTGCTGTTTTCCTTTTCAGTTCCTTGTTTATTATTCAGTTTTTGGATTTCTTTTTGTGGGGTGGGGAGTCAGTCTGTACAGGGGGCTATGCTGGTTTATCCCAGGAGTGGCTGTGTGAATACCATGTGCCACTTATTTGCTCACCTGTTGGTCTGCTGGATGTCTCCCAAGCAGATTTGGAGCTGGTGTCTGGTGTCTCAGGAGCCCTCCTGTTTTCTCAGTGTAATGTGGTGTGGAGAAGCTTTGTACAGGCTGGGGGTTCAGCCTGGATTCCTCTTGGTGCATTTTTTCTGCCAAGGGTGGCTCCAGCATCTCAGCAAAATTTTTGATTTACAGAGATCACACTGTCTGCTTCTGCACTCTAGTCACCATCTTCCATCTCAGACACCATGTCCATCTTCTGGTGTCCTGTGTCCTCCTCACAGGACCCAGGGTGACTGCAGGTTATGGCAGGTCACAGCTTTGCTGGCAAGGACACCTCATGTGGTCACCCAAAGTAAAGAATTAATATCATGGTTCTTGCCTGTCATGTCTAGACCTACCTATATACATTTATGCATATATGCACATTTAAATGTCACTAGAAGTATTTAGCATTGCAAAGTGTTCCTCAGCCACCATGTGCAAATGCCATAAATGCCACATTATTCATGAGTCCTTATGGACCATAAATTAGACAGAAGCAGAGGGAAGCAGGAAAATGGACATTTAGCCCAACAGGCAGAGGATCCTTTGTGCAAGGATCTATTGCATTTTTACTCACTGGGAGAAAAGATTTTATAAATTCATTAATTTTCATTTTCTCCTACAAAGCTTGCAAACTTTAATCTTTCCACTCTCTGTGTCCATGTCTTTCATAACATTCAGATGCACTTTTGGTTGGAAAACATTTGGGCAAGACTTGGAGAGAAATGTTTCCCTGAGACTTCAATGGTATTCAGAAGAAAAGAGCCTTCCATGACTGGTAGTCTTGTGACAACACTGAATATAAGATCCTGCATATCAGAGGCACCAGTGTGTCCTACAGGAACTATGTAGTGTTTGTGGTATACTGAGCTTTCCAAAGTAAAGGTGAAATGATGGCAAAAATGGAGGAATTACTGTATGCAAGTCACACCCAAACAAGTAACTGCCCATTCTGTGTCTTAGAACTCCAACAATGAAGCATCTCAGTCGACTTCCCAATGTGTGGATACTTTTTCCCCTGCATGCCTGCTGTGGCTTGACTATGGTTTGAGTATGTACTTCAAAGGTTCATATGTTGGTGAGTGCTTTCAAAGAAGGATTCTAATGGGAGGTCATTAGGGATGCTGCCCTCAGAAGGAGTTTAGTGGTTTCTGTGAGACCCCATTTAGTTCATGAAAGAGGGTTATTAGAATAAGACTGGGTCCTCCCCTTACTCACTCTGGCTTCCCATCTCACCAAGTACTCTCTCCCTCTTTCATTCTTTCCTGCCACTTTGATAACATCCTCTAGAAAGTCTTCACCAGACCTAAACTAATGCCGGTTCTGTGTGCCCGAATTTCCAAAACCATGAGCTAAATAGACCTCTTCCTCTTTTCTCTATACATTACCCAGCTGCAGATGTTTTGTTTTAGTAATAGAACACTGACTAATACAAATGCTCTATATCAGTGGTCAGCAATCCATAGTGGACTGAATCAAGCCATGGACTAGAGTTTTATTGAAATACAGCCACTTATTCATTTGTGCATCATCTATGCCTGCTTTCACAATAAAATGGCAGAGCTGAAAAGCTGCAAAGTCTGAAATAGTTACTCTCTGGCTCTTTGCAGAAAATGTTGCTGACCACTTCTCTATTTCATGACTATCTGAAATTTTACACAATCTTCAGATACTGCCTCAGGGAAAATAGAAAACCACCTGTCAGTGTCATCACAAGTGATGGAGACATGGCTTAAGCAGTAGAGTGTCTGCCTAGCAAGTGCAAAGCCCTGAATTCAAACACCAGTACCACCAAGAAAATAAATAAATAACCTGGTTGGAGTTGTAGCTCAGTGGTAGAGTGCAAGGCAAGCATGAGGCCTGTTCAATCCCCAGCATTACAAACCAATCAACAAATAAATAGCCTTTTTTGTCAAGTCCCCTTGGTTTAATTTCTCTATTACCTGGAACCAAAATTTACAATTTCTACACATGTTTATTTGCTCAGTAAGCTCATAGTTTAGGAATATATATGCAAAATTCTGAAATGCTGATTACACGATAGTCAGAAATTTAGTAACAATAAAACTTTCTCCTTAACCAGAGGCCCTTAATCATTAAAGAAGTGAGATTCACCCAGGCTTCTCATGGTATTGGATAATTTTCACTTTTTTACCCTCAAAGATTTCCAATACTGTTGCCTTTTTGGAAATGCTTTGGGCAATCTGTGTGACAAGGACATTACAGGTATAAAAAGAGCATTCAAAGTAAAATTAAAATTGGGTTTTAATTAAGTGAAACGTCAGGAAACTTTCTGTTCTTTTTGCTTGACCTCAGAGAACTTTATTCACTTTGTTTTCTTCTGTGTACACCTTTCTCAACATAAATGAAGAGACTATGAACAATGGCTGTAAGAGCTGTAGAGAAAGGTCTCAGCCTCCAGATAGTACACTAAGTCAAGGATAATGTGATTACCAGAGAATTCTGTTGCTCAAGGCTAGTCAAAAGTGTGTTTGTCTTTGTGGACAGGTGGTGAGGTCTAGTGGGAAGAAAGTCATGTCTGCCCTTGATTGCTGGTATAGCCATCCTTAGCTTTGTGAACTTGAGCAAATTCTGTACTTTCTCCTAGCTCAAGCTGTAAAATGAGGATTGAGTGTGCCTTGCAGAGTTACTCTAAGGATATAAGATAGTAGACTTACAGTGTATAGCATTATATAAATGATAGTTTTCATGACTGTTATTATGATTTCCAGGGCACTGTATAGTGACATATTCCAATAATAAGAGTGTCAGAGCACGGAGAGAGATGAGAAGACCACAAGCATCCTGGAATAATCTCTGTGCACTCCTTACTCCTCTAGGAACCCCCTTTAGTGTGGAGATAGTTGGAGAGCCCTCCCATCATCTAAGCCACACTCTACTTCCTCTTTTCCCTCTGCATTCAAAGCCAAGGACTTTGTGACAAATTGTTCATATCCTTGGAGACCATTCCCCAATCCCCACGCTCCACCCCTGCAGGCAGTGAAGACCCAATCACAGGACATTTGCAGGCTTGTATGACACAGGCCCTGCTTCATGTGGAAAAAGCCATTTTCTATAGTTCTGAGGAAACGAATGATTTAGGACTAAGGTTGGAACTTTACTTGGTTTCTCTCTCAATTCCCTGCATAGTTGATGGGCCTTTGGTCTAAGCATGAAAGTGCCTAAATAGGTTCACAACCTGTTCCTTTCTCTGTGAAAAATAGGAAGCTACACAAGGCCCTGGATGTCACACTCCCCAGGAAGACAGACAGACCAGGGAATGAGGCAAAAAGGATAACCCACAATGCTGACTCACCAGCAAGGTGGTCTTGGGTAAGAGGGGGAGAGGTAACTGCCTGCACCTTGTGACTTGTACGAAGGAGGAGTGGAAAACAACGGGGGGAGAGGACATTAGTTTGCTTGGGCTGCCATAGCAAAGTATCACAAAACAGATGATTTAGGCCAACAGGGGTATATTGTCTGACAGCTCTGGAGGCTAAAGGTCTGAAATCAAGATGTCAGAAGAGTCATGTTCACCTGAAATCTTCAGGAAACAACCCTGCTTCATCTCTTCTAGGCTTTCTATTGATATGCAGAAGTCCATCCTTTGCCTCTGACTTCACATGACACTCTCCCCTGTGTGCCAGTGTCCATGTCTTCTCTCTTCTTATAAGAACAGCAGTCATTGGATCAGAGTTCGCTCTACATCAGTATTACCTCATTTTAACTTTACATCTGCAAAGACCCTATTTCCAAATAAGGTCCCATTCCTAGATTCTGGAGTTTAAGATTTCAACATGTATTTGTGGAGGGGATAATTTAATCTGTAACAGGTAGTGAGAGAGGAGAGGCAGTGGCCTCTGAGAAGCCTAACTCTTTAAGGTCCCCCATCACATTTTCCTCCCTGAAGTAACACCTTTAATGCTTTTTACCTTTAGCCTTCAGGCAGTTTTTCTCAGAGTGACAGCCAGAACAACAACTCCCTGTGGGATCTTAGTCACAATGTAAATTCAGGAGGTGGCAAAGGAAAGGGTGAGGCTGAAAGCACAGAATCTGAATTTTTATGCCTATCTAAGAATCACAGCCTTCAGTGAAGACTCAGGAGTTTTGCTTTATTACCAACCATTTTCTCTATATGGTGAACAGGTTTCAGTGCTTTTGGAGGTCAAATATGGAAAAAGTAAAGGAAAAAGAGAAGGTTTGATTGAGGAACTTGGCATCAGATAAAAAAGAAAAAAGCATAGAAGAAGGAGATGGGAATCTTAGAAGAGAAAAAATTCCCACTCATATGTTTTGCCCCCACTACCTGGCCATGGATATCAGCCTTTATATGTGGAAGCTAAGGGGAACATTATTCAGCTGGATAATTTCACATTGGACTGCAGCCTTGGCTCATTTCTACACCATTAGCAAGCAGGAGATGCTGGTCCAGAAGGCCAGGACCTAGGATCTCCATTTCTCCAAGACTCAAACTGGTCCCCTCAGTCAAAACACCATTCCCCAAGCAGATTGTTTCTTGCTAACGTGGAAATGTAAAAGCCAGTAAGAGTGAAAAGTAGGGCCTGGTCTCCTTTGGAATACACAGAATAAGCCATAGGCACACAGGGTATCTTACAAGGAATGAGTCTTGTTTAGCTCTGCTTCAGGGAAGGGGCTGTAGAATTTTAATTGCAAACAAGAATTAGTAAAGGGAAGAAGTAGGAGGAAGGTTGGTTTACCCAGCTCTCCTCTGTGATAGCTGATGACACCCTGTTTCTTGGCACTCAAAGAAAACAGTTAAAATGAAACCTCAGAGTGACTGAAACAGGACAATGAATGAATTTTCTACCATTCACTAAGTGCAGGACAAGCTATCAATAATACAGAGAGTTGGATCCTTGGTATACTTCCCATGTAGGCTGTTAGAAAGACCTTGGTCTTCCAAACACTTGAAGGAGATTTTAGGCCCTGTTGTTCAGCTTCTTTTCAATATTGCTGAAGGATTTATTTTCCTTCTAGAATGGATGTGTTGGGTCTAGAGACCTAAGGCAGATGAGTGAGTATCTCATCCCCCATGGAGAGCAATATCATTCCTACATCCTGAGGAGATGGAGGGCTGCATTCCTGCATCCTAAAGGAGAGGTACAGATCTGCCACAGGGCTGATGAGCAAAATGCTCTCAAGATTGTTCCCTTCCCAATAATGGTGCAAACCAAACCAGTTCACCTGAGAAGGCCTGCAAATCCATAAAAACCCCAGCTTTTACCTGTGCCATGAGCCACTGGCTTCCAGGCTCCACTGCAGTACCTTAGCTAATAAATCTTACTTTATATACCTGCTTTGGCTCATCATTCAGCTGCCTCATGAGCCAGTTCTCTGGCCTGTGAAGGACCCTTGACACCAGCACGTAACATTTTGGCGACACACGAAGAGAACCAATCTCTTCTGAACCAAGGTCAGTATAGGTTGTGCCAAACTGGGAAAGGCTGCCTAGGAATGTGACCGTGAGCGTCTGGCACTCCGATGGAGTCTGTTTTCCAGGAGAGACCCCTCCTCCCAAGGCTTAGCTACAGTGGAACTCTCAGGCTGACCCTCTCTCTCTCTCTCTTTCTCTGTCTTGTTAAGGAGGATTTCTCCTTTGGGAAACTGAGGAAAAGTTCCGAGCCCATTACAGCTGTACGGCAGGCAATCTGAGGAAACTCAGAGGCCAGATGGGGAATTATACCATACTGCCAATGCTACATGGGCAGAACCCAACTTCAGTGCACCAAGGTTTTTCTTTTTCATCTCCTTAAACCCTAACTCTCTCTCGTTCAAGATCTGACCCACCTAAGAGGAGGTCCAAAAACAACTGGTGGAAAGGAAAGTTTGTCTTCAAGCCACAAAAGGTGTTCTAGCCAGGGCACTCCCCGTTGTCACCCGAAGGCTGGAGATGCAACTTCCTGACCTGTCCTGAGGCTCCAAAGGTGGCTGTCTCAGACTCCTCCAGCCATGTCCGTAACAAACAATCAGATCTCTCATGCTTCCTTCATGGTTTCTGTGGCCCATGAGTGTTCACCCTTTTCTTTCTGTGCTCCAGTACTGCCCTTGGGCAGGATCCACCTGGACAGCAGTGATGGCCAATAATCCCTCATGTGTTGAGTCTGGAAACTCTTTTCCCCCAACCTTCAGCCTCTCCTTCCTCTTTCCCAAGCAGTTATAAATAGGAGTGGGCTTCCTTCAGTGAGTTTGGAAAATACACACATTCTGTTCCCTCCCTGGTCCTGCCTTGTCCTTTATCTCTGTCTTCCCCTTACTGGGATCCTGGCTTCCCATGAAAAGTTTGTACCATGGTATCTTATGACTTTACCACCCCTCTTGGTCTGCCCTTTCAGTTGCTAGGCACCAGTGAGGCAAAAGCGCTCATTCCCTAACTCTGCCCCCATAAAGGGAGGAGGGCAAGCAAACAGGCACACTCATGCACTGGACACAGCAGGAATGCCTGCCATAGCTAAGAGAATCCATAGAGGACCCAGCACATCCCAGGACACCAGCCACACATGGTGATGGCTGAAGCACGCCACCACTTCCCCAAAATAGATGAGAGGAAAAATAAATACATGTAGGCACACTTACATGGGAAGCGGGGAGGGGCGACAGGCTGCAGGATGGGATCGCTCACCCTGGGAATGGGAGGGGGCAACAGAGCTTTGCTCAAGCCCAGTTCCCAGCCCCACCTTATGCCTTGGGCCTGACCGACCCAGCCCTTATAAGCTAATTGTTATCTCAAGGTTATAGTCCCAGAAATAGCAAAATGGATGTTACTGTGGTCTCTAAACTTCTCACTTAAAATTTCCTATACTTTTGGCCTCAGCATAAATTTTCCCTCCAAATATTAGCACTAGTTGTCCCTTATGGTACTGTTATTGCCCCTAGACTCCCTCTGAATGCCCTTCTCTAACTTTACAGATGATGTATTCCTTTGTTAAAAAGGTAGCCTTTATTAAAGAGGCTGCCTACTGTTAGATAAAAGGCAGGATCCTAGCTTTTTTTTTTTTTTTTTCTCTTCTCACTGCGCTGGTCAGGTGCTCTAACCCAACCAGTTCGCTTTCCCCAGTCCTGACCATGGATGGGGGAGGAAGTCACGAGACAGGGATGCCTGGACTCGTTAGTAAGGTCATTCCCAGTCAGGACGCTGACCAGAAGGGAACTGACCCAGTTTATTGTTGTCATCTTTCTAGATGGATCTGTTCCCTTCCAGTCTTCTGGCTTGTCTATTAAAAACATTAAAAACATTATAGAAACTTTGTACTGAGGCCTGGCCTCAGTATACATTAGGTGACCAAGAGATGTGGCTTTTACAGGGTTCCTTAAATTACAATACCATACTTCTATTATACCTTTTCTGTAAAATAGAGGAAAAAGAAAACTGAGGTCCCTTATACAAATTTTCTTATATCTTCAAGACCACCCAGATTGGCTCCACAATTGCTATCTAGATACTCAAACGCTAGCCATTCTTTGTAAGCCACAGGATAAACATGGGGAAGGAGGACCAGAAATGCCCCTTATCAATGAAAAGGCCCACCCCTCCTGCTCCATCCTATCTTCTAAGCCACCCTAATATTCAAAACCTCTTAATGGGTGCTTTCCCCTTCACAGATAATGATAGGAAGAGGGCAAGTCTGTGTCCCCTTCCAGCTATCAGGGCTAAGGGAAATTAAAAAAAAAAAAAAAATCTGGACAGCTCAACTGATGCACCAGATCAATACATTCAAGCCTTTATCTCTGTGATCCAAATCTTTAAGTTGGCATGGCAGGATATTATGCTTCTATTATACCAAACTCTTTTCACATTAAAAAAGCAATGGGTTCTGGCCCAGGCCCTCAGGTTGGAAATGATTACCATTTACAATGAGCCCCAATACCTGTGGCACCCATGGTAATAAATGTGCCTATGTCTCCAGGGGCACAGGCAGTCCCCTTGACAGATCCATACCAAAAGGGGCTGGTGATATGGCTCAAACAGTAAAGTGCCACTTTGCAGGCACAAAGTCCTGGGTTTAAATCCCAGAACAGCCAAAAGAAAAAAAATATTTGGGGCTAAGGACATCACTCAGTGGGAGAATGCCCAGCATGTGTAAGGTCCTGGGTTCAATTCCCCAGCATTGCTAAATCAAAAAAAATAATGGTGAGGAGGATAAATGATGCCAATGCCACTTACTCCACCTCATAGTGGAAGGGCTAAAAAAGACCAAAGTCAAAGTGCTAAACTATTCCCAGGTGACTGTAGTACAACAAGAAACCCCCTTACCTTTCTGCAGCATCTTAAGGATGCTATCAGAAAGCATACCACAGTGGACCCAGAGTCACAGGTGGGAGAGGTTCTCCTCAAAGATAAATTTCTAACAGTCAGCCCCAGATATTCGTAAAAAACAAAGTCTGTGGCTGAAGTAGAAAAGTCATTGGATCAACTAATACAACTAGCCATGTCTGTAGACTATAACTGGGACATTACTAACAGGAAAGAGAAAGATAAGAGACATCATGACCTAATTGCTGCCCCACCTGACTGGGGCCTGCATCCTGAACTTGCTACCATGGTGGACAGGAGGGGCACTTCTGCAGAGGATGCTTAAAAGGGGGGCCAGCATGGGAGACAGCCCTGCCCCCAACCGGGACCCTGCCCTCTCTGCAAAAGTAACCACTGGAGGTCTAAGTGCCCCCGTCTCCAGAAAGAAGGCGGAGTGCCACCTCCTATGGGTTGATGGGTCCTGGCCTCCTGTCCACACTCTACTTCTTGGCATCAATGTTGAGGAGTCATAATGGCAAAAAAGCAAAAGGTCATTTTCTTCCTAGACAGTGGAGCTGTTTCTCTGTCTTACTATTCTCTCCTGGTCCCCGGTCCAATGACAAAGTTATTGTTTGGGGCAAATCTGGCCAACCCCTAAAGGGCTATTTTACCCAGCCTCTGGCCTACTCTTGGGGAGACCTCCTCTTCTGTCACTCTTTCCTCATAGTACCTAAAACTCCAGTGTCCCTGCTGGGACAGGATTTACTATCTCAATTAAAAGCTCGAATTCTCCTCCCCCCCACAGGCAACCATCTCTGCTGCCCCCTCCTTCAGGAACAAATAGATCCCACAGTGTGGACTGATGGGATGACTGTAGGGTGAGCCTGGACAGCCCTCCCTATTCAAATAAAACTCAAAGATCCCTCACAGTTTCCACAGCCAAAAACAACATCCCCCTCAAGCCTGAGGGACACGAGGCCTGATGCTTCTCATAAATTCCCTAAAAAAACAAGGGCTACTAATTAGTTTCTCCAGCCCCTATAATAAATTAAAAATTCTTATAAAAGTTAATTTTAAAATACAAGTTACAAAGTAAACAACTGAAAAGGATATAGACAGGTATTGAGTGTATTTTTTAAGACGTTAAAGGAAAAAAGGAATTTTTGTCCTAAAGATTGTTTCAAATATGGAGAGGAGGGATAAGGACAAGCCATCAAAGTGTTCAAAATATTATATAAAGGTCTGAGTAAGTTTTAAAAGTGTATACTAAAAAGCTACAGTGTGTGATAAAGTTTGTTGACTGTAATCTAAGAGTTGCCTAAAAGATTTTTAGGGTCATGTCAAACTACAATCAAATTCTCTATGTCAATAAAATAACGAGGTTATCTTAATATTGTTCTGCTCTAAATAACATCTACAAAAAAACTGTTTTGGGAAAGATTTTATCAAAGAAATTACTTGTGTTTTTTGTTGATCTTATCAAGCTTTAAGTACTATTTAATCAGAGTTCATTTATGTATTTGCTCATGTGTCTTAAATAAAACCACCTTATAACTGTGTAGTGTCTATACTTTATCTAAATATGGTACAAACATTTAAGAAGTTAAAAGTGTCAATTTATATAAAATAATGAGCTAAAGCTCTATTTTATCCAAAAGTGCTACATTTAACCTAAACCCTGACAGCCCCTGCCTCCTCTAGTGTTCTTAAAGAGACAGACTCACTCCCTGAGTCATGAGGGAATCCGTTTCCCACTCCCCCACACCATAAAACAGCTTAGAGCTTTCTTGGGAATTACAGGATTTTGTAAAATCTAGATCTCTAGATATATAGTCCTTACCAGACACCTTTTTATGCTTCTACTAATATTCCTATTTGGGTCTTGTATGATAAATGCTTTTGCCAGATTTATATCTCAACAGGTCCAACAGATCAAACTCCAGCTTTTAGTCATGGAATACTCACCTCTGCCTAGGCATGAGCCCTCCACCCATTCTACTGCAGGACCCCTAGAAACTACACAGGTCAACCCCTGAGACAAGTACCCTCTCCCCTATCCCCTCATCGCCCCATTGTCAGCATGAAGCAGCTAGATGAGTCATCATCACCCCTCTCCCCAACAGCAGCTGGGTGCTTGTCTCAGAGGGGGGATTTTTTGGGTCTGGAGACCTAAGGCAGATGAGTGAGTATCCCATCCCCCACAGAGAGCAATATCATTCCAACATCCTGAGGAGTTGGAGGGCTGCATTCCTGAATCCTAAAGGAGAGGTACAGATCTGCCACAGGGCTGATGAGCAAAATGCTCTCAAGATTGTTCCCTTCCCCCAATAAAGGTGCAAACCAAACCAGTTCACCTGAGAAAGCCTGCAAATCCATAAAAACCCCAGCCTTCACCTGTGTGGAGAGCCACCGGCTTCTGGGCTCTGCTGCAGTACCTTAGCTGTAGCCTTTCCTTTCTCTCTAATAAATCCTACTTTATATACCAGCTTTGGCCCATCATTCAGCTGCTTACGAGCCAGTTCTCTACCAACAGATGTTTGGTAGAGGAGAAATATGTAGAAAAATATTCAAGAAATGAGTCATTGGCCTTGAGAAAAGTAGAAAAAAAAGCTGCCCCAGTAGGAGGTGGTGAAAGGAAAGAATAGATTCTACATTCCAAAGAGTAAGATTTATATTAAAATTCCAAATAATTGGACAAAGATGCCCCACTGAGGAAATGGGATAGGGAAGGAAACACCACAGCCACTCTTCTGTATTTCATACACAGTGAGCTGATGAGGATATAAGGTTATGCATAGCCCAAGCATCAACTCTTTCAGCTTCTTCCGGAGTCTGTCATTTCTGTGATTAATATTCCTCTGGCTTAAGGTATTCTTTCAAAGACTCCTGTAATGCAAATATTTTCCCTAGGAAAGTTAACTCATTGGCAACATCCCCATGGTTTATTAGATTCTTTTTTGAGAGAATGTGGCACCAGGGCCCTAGTGGCAAAAATTCCTCTGTGAAGGAAAGGGATGATGCAATAAGAAGAAAAATCCTTCTGCCCAGCAGGCAACATGGGTCCCAGAGGGTCTGACCATGGCACTATCACAAAGCTGGGACCATGGCTATACTGTATCATCAGATGGGGGGATGGGGGGAAGACACGAAGGTGTCCCAAAGGCTGAAGAGGGAAGCACCACAGATAAAAATCAAGTTGTTGTTGGCAAAAGGCCCTCAATGAGATGTACTGTTTAGTTTTGGTTTTAACATCTAAAAGGCATGCTTTATTTTTTAGGGACTTTATTTTTTTACAACTTGGAAGAACATGTTTTCATGAAAGAGCGCAATGCCAAAGATGATGTTACTCAGATGTTGAAGTTGATGTGCAGACAGTGCCTTGAAAAGGATGTGTTTTAGTTCCTCTCCTTGCTTTTAGAATCCCTGAGATGGGCATAGCCCTGAGGCTCAAGGTTTTCCTTTCTTGCTGGCATTGAATTTTCTCCTTCTTAATCCGTCCTCCCTATTGATGTTTCCTGGCCATGAGGCACTTGTCCCTTCCGCAAATGTGCCCTTAGATGCTTGGTTGCCTGTATCCTTCCTAAAAAGACTTTGTTTAACCCCCAATTTTATCATCATGCATTTTGAATCTGACTTTTATGAGAATGAAGCCAAGAACAAAAGAGATAATTTATAAGGCTAGTGGGAAATGCACATAAGAAACAGAATAATTAAATATAACACAATCCCTATTAAAATCAGATCTCTGCTTTAGAGTAATTCTATAATTACCCTTTTTCCCCTTCATTTCTTTTTAAAAGAAGGCAATAAGGTACAGTGGGAAAACCATAAAAACTTTGGACCTAGACAGACGTAATTTAAACCAACTCTGCCTCATGTTTGAAGGGTGGCAAGCTGGGTATCTCCTTGAGCTGCACTCACTTGGTGTGGATAGAAATCACAAAATTACAGGTTGTTGTAAGGAATAGACATAATTCTTAAATCCTAAGGCTGCTTTGAGGATAAAAAAAGTTAATGTACACTAAGTAATTGGCAAAGTGACTGACACTCAACCAGAGCCCTATTAATTCCTATTAATATTATTAATAAAAGTTATAAGCTTTATATTATAATAAAAGTCATAAGGAAGAAAAATAGAGATGGAAAATATTAAGCTGCTCAGGAAACAGCAGGGTCATTGAGCATAGAAAAGTAAAGCTCTATCCCTTCCTAGTTTAACTCAAGGTAGGAACTGGCTTTCCTGACTCTGGGCATCAGCAATGGAAGAAAAATGAGGGTCACCAAGTGCAGGGAAGATTCAGTGGGGAGAAATGACACAGAAGGAGAGGGAACACACAGGTTTTTAGACAGCTGCATTAGGCAATAGCTTGAAAAAGAGATGCTATTATCATAAAGGCATATAAACAAGGAAGTGGACAAATACTCATTGCTTTAAAATCACTAGTCAATAACACTTATGTTTTCCCCTGATTATTAAAGTAGTACATGTTCCTATGGAAAACTTGGAATACATAGAAAAACACAAAATTAAGATAATCTGTAACACAGAGAAAATCATGCATTATCTAGGATTAGTCCTTGCAGGTTTATCTAAATAGTTGCTATATTAACATTCCTTTTCTTCTAAAACTTTGGGCTTATTTTACAAAAACATCATGCTTACCCTTTCTCTTAATTTTATAATGTGAACATTGACCTATTGTCCCATTTTAGCCTTCTAGTGCATATTCTTTAAAAATATATGATTAAAATTTTTGAGGATATAAAAATAGAGAGAGAATAGAATAATGAGCCTTATCACCCAGGTTCAACAGTTATCAATTCATGGTCAGCTATACATTTATTTCTCCTACCCAAGTCTTTGCACTATCTTGAAGCAAATTCTGGATACCATAGAAATTTATCTATAACTATTTCAGTATGTATGTATTTCTGTAAGACATGGTATTCTTCTCAGGAATATATAATATAATATTACCACCTCTGAAAAATTATTAATCATTCCTTTATGTCATCAAATATGCATTCACTGTTTACTTTTTCTGATAGTTAGGTTTTTTGTCCTGAGAGAGAATTAGGCAAAAATCCTGAGTTTAAATTGGAAGTATTACTATGAACTCACAATGTATTTTACCAAAACAAAAACAAAGATACTCATTCAAACTCTGTACACTGAAAAACCTACAAACAAGGACTAGCACCTAGTAGCAAACAACAGGTCTTGTGCCTCAATACCATTTTCACTATTAAAAAAAAATAGAGTTTCTTGGAGAAATGTCAGATTCTAGGTCTTAGGCAAGAAATAAACAAGACAAACCTGGAACATCTTATACCAGAAAGCAAAAAAGTTTGCAAGTGTCACTTTCAAAGGATTCAGGAACTTGGGTAGGCTCCCACTAGTCAAGATGTGGTCATTTCAACACCACAAAGGATACCTTCAGTGAACTGAAATGTATCAATTATGTATATATCTATGAGTTCACAAACAATGCCTTCACACACAGTTCAAAGTACTCATAGATCATTTCGAAGGAACAAAATTTTTATTTTGATAAAGAGAAAATATCAAGTATCCATCTTGGTTTTCCTTTAAAAATTGTATCTTAAGATAAAAAAATAGTTGATATGAGAAAGTTTTTTTTTTTTTTTTACTTAATGTTCCAACTTGTAAAAGTAGGAAAATGGGAGGATTAGAACACCATTGTTCAGTCATTATGATTTAATGATTATAACATCACCAAAGAACAAATAAACAAGAACAAAGAAAAGAAAGCAAACTACTGGGAATATTTTTTTTCCTCTTAATTACTCATCTTTTCTAACTTTGCTGTGCTTTCCTGGCATACCTATTTAATCTGATCTTGTCCATGAGGCTCTTTGATAATGGAATGTGAGCAAACCTGACAAATGCCAGTTCCAAAGAAAAGCTTTAAATGCATGTATGTGGTTTGGCTCTGCCCTCCATAAAGCTTCTGCCCTTGATCACGAAAACTGCAAGGACTAAGCAGTGACCACTTCTGCACTTTGTATCCCACAATGAGAAGACATGAACAGAAGACTTAAATACATCTCATATCCTGGAGCAGAACCAGAGCTGAGCTATAAACTTCATGAGCAAGAAGCACTTTTGGTCAGAGTGACCACTCAGATTTGGAAAAACTGAGTGATAAAGTAGCCTTGCCAAAGAGATCAGACTTGTTCTGAGTAAGTCCCCAATAACCAACAATTGCAGGGATAGAGGAACAGGTTAAATGACATTATGCGGATTCACTAAGAAAAACCCATACCGTGAGAAACTGTGAGACAAACACCCCAGTTTCTTTGCAAAAAAAATAACAAGAATTAAGAGAAAGATGGTGAAGGAAATTATAGGTGAAAGAGACTTGAGACACATTCACCCAATCACATTGTGCATTACAACTTTAACTTCTTCAAGTTCTTTGATGAATATTTAAGTTGAGTTCAACTTTTCATTTTAACAAGTAATACTAGGACAAAAATCTTATTATGTATATACATCTTTGGAGCCACCTATGTTTTTCTCCCTTGAAGAAATGCCTAGAAATTAAATTCCTTGGTATAAAATATGCACACTTTTAAAGCTTGGTACAATATAGTTTTTATTTATTCGTGATTCAACAAATAATTGCCTTTCATTGAGTATCTACCCTATGATTCTGTTAGGCCATATGGAATAAACAAAAATATGACAGTCTTTTTCCTTAAAAATTCAATTAGAGGTATAAGGAGAGGATTTCAAATGATGTCCAATTAGTGGGATGGATTATAAGTACTAGAACATTTCAGAGAAAGAGAAAGCTATGTGGGTTGGAATGATCCAAGAAGGCTTCATGGAGAAGGCAGAGTCTGGATCCATGCTGGAAGAAAGGAAAAACTCACAGAGTCAGAGAGGAAGGAAGTAGGCTGTTCCATACTGTAAAACATATACAGGACAAACTAGAAAAACCACAGAGCTTAATTGATATAGTAGAGTGCTTTTTATTTTAACAAATCCTTCAAAATCAAGAGATCTAAATAAAAAAATCTGTACTTCTAACTTACCTTAATAAAAAGAAAACTTTTTTTATAAACAGTCTTTCATTCTACAAGTAGACTGCAGTTAAAAATATCTCCACCACTTAGATGGGACTTGCTCTTTCCATTGTGCTGTAATAAATGCTTGATCATCTCACTGTTGATTTGTCTGGTCCTTATGAGTTTGGAGCTTGGTATACAGAATGAGGAAAGTCACCTGGACAGGTGAGGAATACCATGCCCCAAAGACATATAAATGAAATAAAGTGGTAAGTAGGGAAATAGTATGAGATGGTGCTGAAAAAATAAAGTTGGGATTAGATCATGACAAGTTTTATATGTCAAACTTAGAATTCGCCTTAAACCCTGGCAAAGAAGCCCTACCAGGAAGCCCTATCCCAGGCACTGAACCTTCTCTAGCCACACTCCTCTACAAGGCCATGTTCACCTATACTAGCAATTTCTTCACCTTCTACATCATACTTATAATTAGAACCATGGAAATTTAATGTCTTGGTGGCCCTGAGCCCACTTCCAGGGCCTGAACAGGCCTCTTCTCTAGTCCATCCACCAAGATGCATATGCTAAATCCAAGAAGGTCATGTGGTGACTATTTGGCAGTGAAAGATGGAGGGTTATGGACAAAACTGGTTGTGAGGTGGATGTTTACACATATGCCTGCTTGGCCCCTTGTGGTGGAATAGACTGGAAGATAAGAGCAGGGCTGAGCCAGGGAACTTATCTGTACTTTTATTCTAGTCCTATAAATGTCAGGGGTTGGCTCTTAACATGAAAGCACCTCATTGAAAAGGAAGTTTAGGAAGATTTTGTTTTGTTTTTTGAGGTTTGCTTTGTTTTGTTTTTTGAGGTTTGTTTTGTTTTTTTCTTAGCAGCTCTCAGAGGATGGATTAATTGAGATAAGAAGGAAGACAGGCAGGTTAGCTCACAGGTCTTGCAATAATACAAATAAAAGATGATGAATTAGCTAGATAAAGGACTGAAACAGAAATCCAGGAACAGCCAAATACCATTAAATTGCATGGTCACATAATCTCCACTTTTGAAAAATTGCAGCATTACCTAAATATTTCCATGTCCTCTTCTATCTTACTGTTCTATCATCAAATCTCAGGGAGCCAGAGTTGCAAATGATGATAGTGACTGTATTCAAGAATCAGTTGCATGATGATAAAGAGTAAGTAATTAGAGGAGGTTAATTTGATTAAAGCATGATATGTACAAGCCTGAAGTACCAAGATGAAACCCCTTTGAACTATCAATATACACTTAAAAAATGAAGGACAAGAGGGTAAAACAGGTCTTTCCCAGGGGTGGTGCCAGTCAGAGGGATGTAGGCATAAGAAAAGAAGAATGAGGGTGAATATGGTAGATGTATAGAAGAATGAAACCTTTTGAAATTGTCCAAAGAAGTGGGGGAAAGGGGAAGAGGGAGAATGATGGAGGGGGTAAATCTAATTAAGATAATATTGTGAACACATATTTAAATATCACAGTGACTATCCCTATACCACTATTATATGCTAATCAATTTTTTTTAAAAAATCAGCTGAAATTGTTTAGATTACATTTGACTTCAAAGGACAAAAGTTAAGGCAGAATGAAGTATTCCTTTAGGAGAGAAGACACAGTAAGGTGGCTACAACAGAGACTACTTTAACAACTAGATATACCAGAAGTTGTTAGAAGAAAGCTAACTGTGAAATTGCGGAGCTGGAAAAAAGGAAATTTTCAGCAAGAAGATGGAAGCAATTGGAAGGTGTGGTGAAATCAAAGAAGAAGGCAGGGTAGTTATTCATAGCTATTCTTCTGTTATAACTCCGAAACATGTGCTTAAAGAATGAATAGAAATTAATTGATTTGAAATAGAAAATCATTAAGACTTAGAAATATGGAAACATGAGAAATGACCCTGAATTAAATGTTTGAAATGGTTTTTAGGGCTTTCTTTGGTTCATATAAGTCACCTTAACAAAATATTTTAATCTAACCTTGCAAAAAAAAGCTAGTCATCAGACAGTTTGGAAGGGAATATCTGTGCTGATTCAAGGCAAACGGGATTGTAGGGCTCCAAAAGGCAGCTCTTGCCTCAGCATGAGTGTTGATTTGATCCATAGAAGACTGTCTTGTTGTCAACACGAGAAGCCCCTTACCTGTCCCCAGTCTGTTTTATTAGATACAGACCATGAGATGTGACCAACAGCAAGTCTCTGAGGCAGCTAGACATGGTTATTAACCAGCACTGCTGCTGTAGTGGGATGGGCACCAGCTAGTTAAGCATGTCTGGGTGAAGCATTGAAAGCATCCACTATACCAACTAGTTACCTTCAACCTGCTAACACATCATACAATGGTGAAATGAGTTGCTCTCATCAAAATCAAAACTGAAATACCACAAGGCAGCTTAGTGCAGAAAGAGTCCTGCTGATGAAGACAGTACAACTGGAAAAGAGGTTTCTGCTTCCCCAAGTCACTCAGCCCTCAGTCCTCATTCATAAAATCAGAAAAAATGTCTTTATCAAGAGTCACAGCAGAAAAATAAACATGACATACAAGCAGATTACACAATTCTTTTTATATTAATAAAAAAGGTCTGGAATGCCATCCTCTAAGATAAACTGTAGTTATCTCGGTGAAGGGTATTGTAGGCAGTTGTAGAGAGAAGTTCAGTAATGTGGTAAAGAGAAGACTTTAAAATGAGACTGCTTTTGGACTCTGGGCAAATAATTTAACCTCATGGGGCCTTGGTTTCCTCATCTATAAAATGGGGGTAGGCAAAAACCTACTTCATACAGTTTTGTTGAAAATTAAATAAGATAATCTATTAAAAAATCATTTCTGAAAGTGCCCAGCATGTAATACAAATATGAATGTTAGGTATTTATATTCTTTTGTTTTGCTTATTCATGCTTTGTAATTTTTCTACAGCAGTCACACATTAATTTTACAATAAGACAAACACACAAAGCCAAAAACAGTTCTTTGTAATAGGAACTGTTAATAACTGGAAGATATTTTAATTAATTTCTATTCTAAATGGAAATAAAATAATTAAAATTGTTAAAGCAACACATCAGTGAACAATGGCCACAAGCTCTGTGCTGCTCCATTCAGAAACATAAGGGTCTGAGGACTGAGGTTTATGCATTTGCATGAATTTTACTACTATTATTTTTATCTCTCCATTTGCACAGCAGTGGGAACCTCAAGTCCTGCCTTGCATATTGTTTTGTTCACTTCCAACTCTGTAAATGCATCATCAATGTTTCAGCTTTCAGGAGTCAGAGTGATCTTGTAGAGATGCCTGAGCTGTGAAGTACGTTTTTAAAAAGAGTATAAGAAGGTAGCAGCTGCTGCCCACTCAGTGAAGACAAATGAATGCAAATGGTTGAATCAGAAGCAGCTCCTGTCAGACTCAGCCTTGTAAACAATAAACTCCTCCTGAGAGCAGACGCCTCTGTCACAACCCAGTGCTATCATGGCCACATGCGTACTCAGCACATTCTCCACAGACCAGGTGTCTCTTGCCTGGGGTGTGAGGTCAGGATGGCCAATTGCTACTTTATCAAGAATATTCAGCTGGTTGAGAAAAGCCAATATTGAAGAAATTTATTATCTGAATGTTCAATTCCCCGGAAAGTTTTCTCTTACTGCTCAGGAAGAATGAGAAAATGGCAGTGTCCTCCCCCAGCACACACACACACACACACACACACACACACACACACACCACACAGACACACAAACACACACACAATATGCTTTAGGTCAAATTATCATCAAGGAGCCAGTAGGAGATCTCCTAAAATGGGCTGCTGCAGTCATGCTTTCAATCCAGCCACTACACTTGGCAGGTAATTGCAAGCCAGGGGCAAGCTACAAATACCATTAAATACAGACATTATCGTTCCTGACGCCCACAAGTGCCATCATAATAATGAATTACCAGTATTCTCAGATCCCCTGATCACATGGACTACACATTTCACAAGAACTTTGAAAGTCCAGACTATAAGATTTCTTTGGAGACTAGATGAATTCTGAGGGATAAAGTTAATTGAGGTAAAACAAAATGGTAATGGATTTACTCTAAATTTAGAGAGCAGCGAAGTTTTTTCTTTTTGGGTTCAGCTCTTTCTTTCCAAGATTACTCTCTGTCCTTTTCTAGTGAGTCTAGCATGGCTCTCTAGACCTAATTGGCAAGCAGAAATAAATAAATTGTGGGCACTCATCCAAGCATTCTGAGGGAATTTATAGCTGGAATTCTGTATATATTGATCAAAACGGGCACGCTGCCACAGTCGATGAGGTCCCTGGCAGACAGCCCTGGGAAAGTAGAGAAAAATTATAATACCATAAACTGTATAATCACTAAACATTTCAGCAACAT
The DNA here is from genome assembly GCF_047511655.1 of Castor canadensis. NCBI lineage: Eukaryota > Metazoa > Chordata > Mammalia > Rodentia > Castoridae > Castor > Castor canadensis. The sequence continues at coordinate 56,643,032 of NC_133390.1, read as the reverse complement.
CACAAATAAAGCATTACAATTTCTATAAGAGGAAATTATTCCTGATAGAGTCACCAGACTGCTTGGAGGTGGTATGCATAAAATAATGAGATTCCAGGAAACTCATTTTATTTTCATTTTTGAAAAGCCTTCAACAAGATTTTGTTTCAAAGGTAATTTTAAACACGTCAGCCTGATTTGGGGTGGTGGCACACTGGGGTACATATTTCATTAAGAGATAATGAACCCCTTTTTACAATTAACGTACACTAACAAAAAATGAGGAAAAAGAGATAATGATGGGCCGGAGGTTTAGCTCAATGGTAGCACTGCTCTAACATGCACAAGGCCCTGGGCTTGGTCCCCAGCACTACCAAGAACAGCTCAAGGCCAGCCTGAGCACCATGGTAAGACTATCTCAACAAACAAAACAAAAGAGATAATGATTTTGAGAAAGTCAGATTTACAGGGAAACAAGTGCTTTTCTGGGTAAAGAATCATAAGTAGCACAGTCTCCAGGAAAAAGTGTCACTTGGCATATTCTATAAATGATGGGAAGAGAGAGTAAAAAAGTAGGAACACTTTCAGGGTTGCAAAGGTATTAGACTAGACATTTGTAGGTGATTTAATGATATACAGAGGGAAACAATTGAGTCTGCATGGGACATATGACATTTGAGCTTCAGGATGAATAATGCAGAGGAAATGCATTTAAGAAAGAACAAAAGTTACCTACAAAACTGGAGCCTCTGATGTGATTTGTCCAAATTATAAATATTCAGTCTTTTATGTGCAAAGTACATGTATGCAAATTCTGGAGAGGTACAACTTTACATTATGAAGTATTCTGAAGATGCGAAGCCAATGTGTTGTTGAAGTCAAAAGGGAAAATGAGCTCTGGTTATTATTAGAATGCTAACTGGAAACAAAATGGAAAATATTCTTCAACCTTTGCACAAAATCATTTTATGTGCACATCTGCAAAACTGCTCCCACTCTGGGCATTGCAGCAGAGCAACTGAAAAGAAAAATGTACTGAAAGGGCAGAAAGCCTGATTCATACAAAAGGAGAGACATACCTTGAACATTAGCCTAAGAGAAATGAACACTTGTTCCATGAAGTTCCAAATGGAACTGAAAAGTTCCAGATGGCCTTAATCCTTCCTGTCTTGTGCAAACCTAATATGTGTGTGTGAGTGTATGTGAGTGTGCAAGTATGAGTGTGTGGGTGTGTGTGTGATGGTATGAGTGTGAGTTGAGTGAGTGTGTGAGGAGTGCATGAGTTGTGAGTGTGTGAGTGTGATGGTGTGAGTTCAGTGAGTGTGTTAGTGTGCATTGAGTGAGTGTGTGTGAGGGAGTGCATGTGTGAGTTGTGAGTGTGTGTTTGTGAGTTGAGTGAGTATGTGAGTTTGTGAGTTGAGTGAGTGTGTGAGTGTGATGATGTATGTGAGTTGAGTGAGTGTGTTAGTGTGTGTTAGTGTGAGTGTGTGAGTTGAGTAAGTGTGTGTGTTGGTGTGACTGTGTTAGTGTGTATGTATGTGTGAGTGAGTGTGTGTAGCAGTATAAAAAATTTCTAAATTTCTAATTTTGATTTCCATATCTCCATTTCATTCTTTTATCATTTAATCAAATATTTGCACTCCTTGCTCCCTGAAATAAACTCTTTCTATAGGAATTAATGATGTACTTATTCCAAATCCCATGGATAATTTTTTCTTCTCATTTCACTGTCAGCCATTCTCTTTTTAAAATTCTCTCCTCCCACCTCCTATTGCCACTCTTCCTGGTTTCCTTTCTGCCATCGACTATTTCTTGCCACTCCATTGGCTCCTCTCTCTCTGCTTGTCCACTTTAATTAGGTTATCCTTGCCTCATATTCTACATGCCCACCCGTGAAACTCACCATCACAGTAACTTCAATGACCACAATTCTCTGATTCTTCCCACAATTCTCCTCTCTTCTCCATCTCTCTTGAGTTCGAAATCCTTATTTTCACTTGCCAACTGAACTTCCAGCTGAATGTCCCTCACAAATGCAAGGACAACATGTCTAAAATCAAACCCAACACTGTCCCTGCACTCCAACCTACTCCTCAGTCTCAGTCCCACTGGCCCATGCTGGGTCTTGGGTGAATGCAAAAAAGGCACCCCTTCTCCAAGTCAGTTCAGCCTACACCAGGGCAGGCAGGAGTCCTCAGGGAAGACTATAGTATAGCCCTTACACCTCCTCTGCTAGGTTTCTATGGAGTGTACAGACAGAACAACTGTGTGTGACAGGTAATTCTGCCATTTCCTTATCACTCAACCAAAATTAAAGACTCAGTCATCACTTCTATACCTATTCAGATGTCAGGTACCATCAATTTTACCTTAGAAGTATTAGTACTGTGTCTCCTAATAGAAACACCTGTTTGAAAAAATGCTTTTGCCTGGAACTCTTTTTCGTATTAAGTTTTTATTAGGATATATCTGTTGTACAACGGGAATTCATTGTGACAATTCCAAATAAGCTTATATTGTACATTGGTTAGATCACCCCTACTGTCTCTTCCCCTCAACCCCCACCTGTCCCTATTAAAGCAATTACAAGAGGTTTCTTTGTTCTATTTTGTACATGAAGTCCATCAACCGTATTTCCTAACCTTAGTCCCCTTCACTCACCCTCCCCCCTCCCAAAAGTACACCCCCACACACTGTATCTATTTTACAGTCCTGTTTTTCACTACTAATATCTAAGTCAATGTTCAAAGGAGTTTCTCAATGTGTCCCTGCTGTTAGAATATTTTAGTTTGAGCCCTTCAACCCTTTCCATTACTCTCCCTTACCCCTTACCTCCCATTTTTCAACAAGTTTCAATACATATTCTTATATCCTCTACCTTCACAGATGTTATGTATTACAGTATTGTTGACACTCTATCATTCCTTTTTCCTCTCCCTCCTTCCCCAAATTCTATAGTATAGTTTTACTATTATAAGCATGTTCTATGTGTACGTTTGTATATATTCTGTTTGTTTTGTATACATGTTTATCTTTTGGACCTATCTTCCACATATGAGAGAAAATATGCAGCCTTTATCTTTCTGAACCTGACTTACTTCACTTAACATGAAGTCCTCCAATTGCATCCATTACCTTCAGACTACATGGTGTCATTCTTCCTTATGGTTGAGTAAAACTCCATTTTATATCTATATCTATATCTATATCTATCTATCTATCTATCTATCTATCTATATATATATAAAACATTTTCTTGATGCATTCATCAGTTGTAGGGCATCTAGGTTGTTTCCATAGTTAGGCTATTATGAACAGTGCTGCAATAATCATCAGTGTGCAAGTGTCTCAATCATATCTTGACTTATATTCCAAGGGTCATATTTGCCTGGCATTCTGACCCTCAATTCATATAGTACATATCAACAAAATTTCATTGCTTTTTTATGTGGATAAAAACAGCATCAATAGAGGTTTTCATATTTTCTTCCCCACCCTAGTAAATGGCTCTTTAGGATAGATTTACTTGTCCTTCTTTGGAGACTACTGGTGATAAAGTCTAAACTGCACAGCGTAATACACAAGGCCTTTTCTCACTGCAATAAAATGGCTTTCTAACCCCATGTTTCATTCCTCCATGGTTGATCCACCAAGAATACTGAACTCTGTTTCTTAATGGATGTGTGTGGCTCCGTGCCTTTGTACACATGCCATGGCTCTCTGGAACTTCCTTATCTCTCTTTCACCAGTGCACTTTTTTCTTATCTTTCAAGGCTTACTTATTCTGTCACATTTCCTCCACTCCTTTTCTTACTCTCTCCCTCCCAGCTGCCACCCAGGGAAGAATTGCCACTCCCCTCTCCTGAGTGCCAACAGCTCCTCCTATACGAGGTAAGCACAACTCTCTCCTGCTTGTCAGTGACATTTTTTACATAACTCCACCCACCCACTCCAAATTAGATTTCACTCTCTCTGAACTAGAAATCACGTCTTATTCATTGTTGTGTACCAAAGACTTAGGATTGTTTGACATGTCGTAGGTACCTTTTGAAGGTTGAATGAGTGAATAAATATGTGTAATTAAAGGTATCCTCAAATACACTGGGCTGCTTCTAGAAGCAGAAAGTTTCCCTTCTCTGTGTCCCAAAAAAGAGGCTGGTGGAAGGAACTAGAATGTTGACTATATAGAATGGGTCTTATGTGAGTGGAGGTGTAGTCTAGATATGTTTCAACACATAGGAACATTGTGTGTGCCAACAAGACTCTTCTGACTTCAAAATGGCATGCCACCCTCCTTACTCTGTAAGATACCTTCTGTGTCTATGGAAAATTTTGAGATGCTGTAAGTCTACTACTTCTACTTAATTCTACCCTGCATTAAATGTACTACAAATGATGCTATCCCCTAATTCTGTCATTCATTGAAGTGGTTTTAAAATACATACACAGATTCTTTGGTAGCCCTCCCAAAGAGGTAAAGCCCAATTCCTCTCTATTTAAACATGGGCTAGAATTTGTGACTATCTTCTAATGAATTATATAAAATAGAGGTAAGGATATAAGATTTCATTGTCTAGAATTTTAGATACTAGAAGGATCAACGACTTCTCTCTTGCTTACTGTTTTGTGGATTACTTGCTATGAGAAAGCCTAGCTTGTGTGTCCAAGAAGACATTCACATTCCTCACACAGAAGCTTTTGTAGAGAGGGGCAGAGGTGTCGTGCCAGTGGCCACATGAGTGACCCGCACAGGAAGCAGTTTCTTCAGCCCTGTTCAAACCTTCAGATGACTGCCATGCCTGGAATATTTTCACTGCAAGTTGATGAGAGACCTTGAACCAAAACTGTCCAATTTAGTAGTGCCTGTAATGTTAACCCCCAGAAATCCTGTGAGATAATAAATGTTTGCTGTTTTAAGCTGCTAAACTTTGAGACAATTTATTAGGCAGCAAAAGATAATTAATAAATGCATTCATTTGGTTTGAGCCATCTTCCAGAATTTTAGGCCCACCTTCCTTCCATAGTCCTATGGAAAAGATAACCTTAAGGCAAAAAAAAAAAAACAAAAACAAAAACTCAGAAAATTATATTTTTCAAGGCAGGATGTAAATTTGCAGAACTCATTAGCCCACAAAGTGTGATAGACTGAATGTATTTCCAGGCTTAAGAAGAGCTCAGCTACATTTTGTGGGTGATATTCGTTTATTCACTCATTCATAAATCACTCGAAAGCTCCTATTCTGTGTCAACCATTGCTCCTGATGATGATATGCCTCTTGGTCATGAAAGAAAATGGCTCATGCGTGGAAAGGTCATCTGGAGCTCTCTGAGGATATAATGACAGAGACCCCTGGCCCCCTTCAAATGACACTAGAGTGGCCCCTCCGTGAGAGGAGCTGGGGTGTGAAGTATAGACTAGAAGAGGATTAATTATGTTCTCGAATTTAAGATTTTTTAAGTTGATCACTCACTGCCTTCTAAATAATAAACCTATCACTTTTTATCTCTAGAGCATCAAGTGAAGCTCTTTTTAATAAGTGTGCCCTTTCCTTGTAGTTCTCCTCTATAAAAATGAAGTGTGAAAATTACTGAACAACAGTCTAGCCGAAAATTTAGACTCTCACCATGCTTTCCCCATTCAGAAATGTTTAGACGCTATTACAGAAAACTTGTAGCACAAATAGAAAATGAATTTCATCCAAGTAGAGTAAATGACAGGGGGCTAGAAACTATAAAAGATTGGAAAACTGTATAAGAGATACTCTTAAGTATCTAGATTATATAAATGCTTATAAGTTACAAGTTTGCATACAGTGCTATTAGGGAACCTACAATTAAGGTGTTGGAGGTTTTTCTTAAACACACACACACCCCTACATACACTCATGAGGAAATCAATCTCCTCATAAAAAAATGATAAGTATAACAGAGCCATTTCTGTGCCCCAGGAAGGCACACCATGTGTTGTGGAAATGCAGTGCCTCCTCAAGTCAAGTAAGTCTAACTTGTGGAAAGATATAATTTGCTGCACCTCTAAGAGCTTGCAAACAGTAACACCTCCCCAGGAGCTTGCCACTTTCCTACTAACCCCAAAGAAAGATATATGGAAAAGCCCTGCTACTGAGTAAGGGAAATGTGTCTTCTTATTTAGCACCAAAGTAGGGATTTGTGTGACACTCCTGTCATCCTTTCACTAAGAACACAAGCTTGCTGCACACCTGAAATCCAGCCTTCATGCTTTGGCTTAGCCAGGTCCCCTATAGGGCATAAATGATACCCTTAAGTTTTAGCCTGGGTAATGCCATCACCAGCACTATTTTCCCAGTACCAACACACAGTTAAAGTGCTTGAATATTCTAGACTCACTGTGATCCATCCATACCATTAATACTTTTAGTGAATGATGCTCGACCAAAAGAATGGGATATGGGAATAACTAGAACTACTTATCACTCCCTTAACATAGCCACAATGTCCTCAAAGTGTAGTCTCTGGACCAATAACTGGGAAACTGTAAGAAATAAACACTTTTAGGTATACATTAAAAAATAACATGCGGCACACAATAAATATATATTTTTTTATTTTTCAATTAAAAAATAATAAAGGAGTCATACCTCCTGAATTAGAAACTCTGAGGTTGGTACTAGCCATCTACATTTTAACAAGCCTTCCAGGTGATTCTGACGTATGCTAAAGTTTGAGGTCAACTGCTGTAGAGATATGAGTCCTGCATGATTCTATTTTGTTGGTTACTTATAGAATAATATGAACTGCAGGGGAGAACTTGGTTGTTTTGAAAGGTTATGAAGTAATTATGCTTCTATACTTTGAGATGAAAATGTATGGCTTCTTGTCTCACTTATCTTGAGAACCATGGTTAAAATCCCAAAGAATATCGACCCTTAAATGTTAGACTCACTGTTGCTGTGATGTTTGTGCAGCTTGTACTCATTAATCTTGAACTAGCAACAAACTATAACTGAGTCTAGTTTATCACATTACATATTGGATTAATACTTTCCTAGAGATGAGGGCAAACAGGCAATCCAGTTTATGTGTTGATAATAGGTTGTACCTGTGAAAGTACATCAAGGCCCACATAGAGGAAGGCGGTTGTTTAGCAATAGATAATCATACCCAAGCATCACAGAATAACTCAGGTTCAGGAAAAAGACAGGTAGATGACTATGATATTATGGCACTATTTCTTCCTGTCACTTAAATTTTCTGTTTAGAAATGTAAGCTTCCTTTGGAATTAAGCAGGAGGAGGAACCATGGCTTCTACTTATAGAAAGTGGCTTCTCAATTCAAGGCTTTCACAGCTATCAAAATAATGTTAGCACAGCACTTCTAACTTACAAATTTAAGGGACTAAATAACTGCCCATGTAGTCTTATTATAAGCAATAGGAAGTAAAAATGTCGGGGCATAAGAAAAAACACAAACCAAGTATCTCATTGTTCTTTTTTTACATGCTTTCTCTGCTTTATAGGTATCATTAATCCCAGGAAGCTGACCTATAATTTCTTTTAATCATAACCACTCAATTATAAACCTGAAGGTGAGACGTTTTTCTCTTAATGCTTAGTGAAAGTGATTTATGCAATCACAATTTTTTTCTGTCTTTTTTTTTCTTTTATTATTCATATGTGCATACAAGGCTTGGTTCATTTCTCCCCCCTGCCCCCACCCCCTCCCTTACCACCCACTCCACCCCCTCCTTCTCCCCCCCCCCAATAACCAGCAGAAACTATTTTGCCCTTATTTCTAATTTTGTTGTAGAGAGAATATAAGCAATAATAGGAAGGGACAAGGGTTTTTGCTGGTTGAGATAAGGATAGCTATACAGGGCATTGACTCACATTGATTTCCTGTGCGTGGGTGTTACCTTCTAGGTTAATTCTTTTTGATCTAACCTTTTCTCTAGTACCTGTTCCCCTTTTCCTATTGGCCTCAGTTGCTTTTAAGGTATCTGCTTTAGTTTCTCTGCGTTAAGGGCAACAAATGCTAACTAGTTTTTAGGTGTCTTACCTATCCTTACCCCTTCCTGTGTGCACAGGTTACTCCAGAGGCACCTGTACACCCATGTTTATTGCGGCACTATTCACAATAGCCAAGTTATGGAAACAGCCAAGATGCCCCACCACTGATGAATGGATTAAGAAAATGTGGTATCTACACACAATGGAATTTTATGCAGCCATGAAGAAGAACGAAATGTTATTATTCGCTGGTAAATGGATGGATTTGGAGAACATCATTCTGAATGAGGTTAGCGTGGCCCAAAAGACCAAAAATCGTATGTTCTCCCTCATATGTGGACATTAGATCAAGGGTAAACACAACAAGGGGATTGGACTATGAGCAATCACAATTCTTGATTGTAGTCAATGATAGACTACAAATAAATGCAAGAAAATGTGGTTCTGAGATCTTTTGAGAGGCCATATAATTTATTGTATAACTATCATTGTAGTTTTCACTGTGTTATTCTTTCTGAGAGAAGATTCCATCATTTTTTGTACAGATAGTTATTATGGCATATATAAATAATGTTGAACAGTTCGGTAAGTTCATGGAGGTGGGAGAGAAAGCCAGACTGGTTAAGAAGCTCCTAGGGAGACTTTCAAGCCCTGGTTCTAAAGGTTCTCAACCATATCAAGTTATCATCTCACTGTTCTTGGAACAGGCCTAGAAGACAAAACAGAATTTAAAACTCTTGGCTTTTAATTCTGGCATCATAATGTCCAGGCAACAAATCCTCTACTTTAGCTTCTGCCTCTATATTGGTATACAGATGCCCAGTATTTCCAAAAGTGTCTACATTTCTGTTCTGTTTTCATATACGAAGTAACTCTTATTTAACCAGCATGACATTGTCTTGAGCCTCCAGTTCCGCAAACCTGCCTTCTACTATAGCAGATGGAAAACTGAGATTATTTGCTTAATCAAATTTCCCAGATTTCAGGTGGGGATAGTCATGTGACCCATGTCTACTAATGAGCTTAAAAGGGGGCTTTTGGAAAAGTTTTCATCTCAGAAGCATAAAAAATACAAGTCTTTTTGCTTCTGCCAATTCCTTCTTGCTTCAACTGCTGCTGTTGGCATATGATGCCCCAACTGTGTGGCAGTCCTGTGACCTTCACCCAACAATCTGAGGACAAAATGTGATGATGTTGATGATAATGAAGTGAGAGAGTAGAAAGAATATCCAGTAGTGCCACTGAGTCAGTAAATCAAACTTGGAACTGTCTTTATCCAACTCACAGATATGTAAAATAATCAGATATCTTTATTGATTAAAATATTGCCAGATGGGTGTCTATTATTTGAAGCCCAAGTCATTCAAAATTGAAATAGATACCAGAGGTCAGAATTTGTGTTTTAGTTTTTGGTTTAGAAAATATCAGAGCTGTGATTGTAGTTCAGTGGTAGAGCACCTGTCTAGCATGCATAGGCTCCAAGTTTGATTCCATGTACCACACACACACACAAAAGGTGATGTCAGAGTTCCATGATAACCAATAGGTCACTAGAGCTTCCTTTAGAATATGTTTCCTACAAGTTCTTTTTTCTCCATTCATGCTGTACCTTTTGTAATATGTGGATCAAATCCTATTTGGGCTTAAGAATCTTTTAATAAGAAAGTTTAGTATTAATTTTTAATTTCAGAGGTATTATAGATAGTAAATTAGGGGAAAAGTATTTATATCTATCAGGAAGCTTACAACTTCCTCATAAATAATAATAATAATAATTGTGTAATTGTTGTTATTACAATAATAATAATAGTAGTCATTGTTAGTATGGGCAAGGAATCTGAAGCCCAGAAATGTTAAATAATAATATGTCCAAAATCTCTTTAATGAAGGTCACAGCCAGGAGAAGCTTCACGATTTGTCATAGAGTAATTAATCCACTCTCTCCTCACCTAAACTTCTCTTTCCCACATTAATGTAGTACATGGTTTGTTCCATTCATGAAACTCTTTATATGTTTCTTTCAACATAGATATTTATATATAAGAAAACTGTATTCATAATCATTGGCAGTAAGATATATATGCAGTCAAAAGATTATATTAGTTTATAGACTGTTCTCCTTCTCAATTTGTGCTCTTGAGAGCAGGGATTGTGACCCCAAGAAATTACTTCCTAACATTGAGGTAGCAACACATTGAGTGTGTAGTACTTTACAAGGGACTTAAATTTCTGTTAGGCAAAGTTTATGTTTACAACCAGTGCTCTCTTAGGGCTTTTTAAATGAAGAAACAAATTAAAGAGTGATAGGATGTTAAATTTTTAAAAATTATAAGATAAAGCCATAGTGAACAGTGAAAGTTAAGAAAGTTGGTGAGAATATATTTTGCAAAATTGAGTTATTTCCTCACCATTAAAAATGATTAAGTGCCATGTATATTGGTGCATTCCTGTAATTCCAGCACTCAGGAGGTTGAGTTAAGATCATGAGTTCAAGGCCAGTGTGGGCTATATAGTGAGACATGTCTCAAAAAGCTTTTTTAAATTTAAAAAAATAAAATGAGAAGTAACATGTTTTTGAATAAGACCATAAGTAGAAATCTTCCATCTTACAGATTCTACAAAACTCTTGATACACTAAAGACATCTCACAGATGTAAATTGCTATTATTGCTCATAAAATGCCAGTGATGAGATCATAGATCATATTACCTAATCTAAATTTGGCTAATACCAAAACAAACATACACACACATATATACTTATAATAAGTCTTTTATCCCGTTTCTATAAAACATTGGTATTATTTTAGGTAGGCAAACATAAAAAAGTAGAAGAAAAACCTTCAACTTAAAGACTGGCACTTTTAAAAAACCATCTAGCCCTTGTTCTAACTGCTTAAAAATAAAAATGATTTAGGAGCAAGAAGGTTTCAAACAGTCTTTAAGTCAAGTAGTATATAAAAGCAATTATAGGGGGTAACACATTCTCTGCTATATGGGGAAAAGTATATAAAAATGTCAAAATAGTAGCAATAAAAAGACTATAAATTTCATCTTCATGACCAGTCAAGAAATGAAAGATCATTGTACAGGCTGTGCTTCAAAAAAGTTAAAGTGTTCTATGAGTAAAGACAGTAGGTCATTACTACTTCCCAGAAAGGATAATGGGGGGAAAGTATACACAACATAAAAGTGGTTCCTACAGAACTTTCTCTCCATTTCTTTGTACATGGACTTTCATGGGGGAAAATAAAAGGCACGAAAGGGCTGTTCTCATGCTTCTTTCAGTGCAGCCAAGCTCTGCATAAAGTGCCAAGTGTAGTCTACTTGACCTGTGCATTGTTATCCTCCTTTATCATGTTTTCTGCACTTCTGCTTCCCTTTGGGGTCACACGCCTGCCTCCGACTGGTGCCAAGACTTCTCATTGCAGGTCCAACCTGTGCCTGCCTCCCAGAGAACACATCCATGTCTTTACCTTGTCTCTTCCTACCAGCATTACCTGAACCCCATTCACTCAGAGCCATGCTGTAACTTGCCAATGGGGATAAATCATATGAGCTAAAACTGTTCCTCACTAATAATAGCAAAATGTGCTATCCAAACAAAAAGATGTTTCATTTTAATGCCTTATGCCATGAAGAGAATGACATAGACATTGCTACCAAGGCCAACAGAGGGAAACTATGATCCTTTGGAAATTTCTCCATTTAAGGCATCTTTCCCATATTCCTACGCTCTCTCCAGATCAACCCAGTCTCAGTCATCCAGTCTCATCACCTAGTTCCTTCAGAAAACACTAGATCTCAGAGTCTGAGATCTCCCAACTTTAAGATGCTCTCATGCATAAAACTATACATGTAACTTAAAAGTTTAATAAAATTGAAGCTATAGACTGGAGTAGAAAGTTAATTTATGTGGTTGTATTTGTTTTCTATTGCTACATAAATTACCACAAATGTAGCAATCTAAAACAACGTCCATTTATTATCTCGTAGTTCAATAGGTCAGAAGTCTGGGTGGGCCCAACTAAGTTCTCTTTCCAGGTTCTCACAAGGCCAAAATCAAGGTGTCAGGGTTCTGGGCTCTCATTTGGAGCATCTGGGGAAGAAGTGCTTCCAAACTCATTCAAAGTGCGGGAAGGATACGGCTCCCTGTGATTATGCGACTCGGACCACCATTTCCTTGGTGCCTATCACTTGGGAATCACTGTCAACATCAAGAGGCCACTCTCAGGTCCTTGCCCTGAGTTCCTTCCATCTCAAGAACAAAGAGCCTCCTCTATATTTTCTCCCTTTCACTCTCTCTTCGTGTCTCTCTCTCTCTCTTTTTCTTCTCTCTCATCTCTTTGAGTTCCACTTTGCAACAACCAGAGACAACTCCCTGAAGGCTCAAGTGATTAAGTTAGGTCCATCTGGATAACTTCTCTATCTTAAGATCAACTGAAGAATAATCTTAGTCTCATCCAGTAAATCATTGTTATGTAAGGTAACAATTTTATGAGTTATGACAGGTCCAAAGATCACAAGGACTATCTTAGTATTTAATCTACCACAGCCATCTTATAGAACTTTGCTTATAACTTTTATAGTAGTCTTCATTTTTGCCTCTTATGATAGGTGATTTATGCACATGTCTTAGTTATTTCTGATAGAAAAATAACTCCCTAAGAGTTGAGAAGGTGTTTTCTTTCTAAATAATTAATTTGGGATATAGATGAAACAAATGAAAAAGTAAAATACAAAGAAGATGCTGAATTAATTATGTCAAATCAGGCAGCAAAGATATAAGTTGCAATGTGGACAGGAGATTCAGAAATATGTCTATTGAAATCAAATATTGCAAAGTTGAAAATTTGGTTAAGGACAAAACTTGAAAGGCACACAAGAGACACATCTTGTGTTGAGTTGTGAAACTTAATTTTTATTAGCATAAATTAATTGTACAAAGGGATTTCATGGTGAAATTTACATATATTCAAACCACAAGGTACTTTAATCAAAATCACCACTCTTTTTTGAGTCCCTCCACCCTCCCCTTTTTGAACAGTTTCAGTGGGTTTCATCATACTATTTTCATATATAAATAATGCACTTCAATCACATTCATTCCCCATCACCCTGTCCTTTCCTTCTCCCCCATCCTGCTGGCTCCCCCAACACACAATGGAGTATTATTCAAAAATAAAGAAGAATGAAATTATGTCATTTGCACAAAAATGGCTGGAACTGGAGATTATCATGTTAAGCCAGATAAGTCAAGCTCAGAAAGACAAATATTGTATGCTTTCATGCACCTATAGAATCTAGATATAAAGAATAATAATGTGATGTGACACTGCATTTTATCTCAGCTTAAAACTGCAAGCTACATGTTTGCCAGGATGAAGCCACTAAAACCCGATTATAAAAGAGGGCTTGGAGGCTGCTATCCTATGGCTTAAGTAGTGTGCCACCCTTTATGTTGTACCCAGTTCCAGTTCCCAGGTCACATCCTTACCCTAATCCAAGTTAGTTCTCTTCTGATGATCCCAAAATTTTAACTAAGTGCCTGCAGCAGTTTCTTGATAGTAATTTATTCCCCTTCACTGAGTAACTGAGTGTGCATCTCCAGAAAGATAGAAATTTAAACAATTGATCTTTTTTCATAAGCTGTTTTATAGATACCATGTTGCTTTATATGTATGTTATTTGCCTTAAAATGTTTGAAATGGATAAGAGAATCTTCTTTATTAAATGTATAAGTCTGATTTATTAACTTTCTAAGGGTTTCATAAAAATTGCAAATATCTTACATGTTAGATTTATAAGGCTGAGCTATTAGGTATTTGAAATATTTCAAAGAATCAGTTTATTAAATTGGTAATTATGGCTTGAAATGTCTAAGAAAATCTAGTGAATAAAGTTTCTAAATAGTGTTAATGTTTAAGGGATTTAATCCATCAAAATTAAAAACTAATTAAGCATTAATCAAATAACAAATGAAGTATCTAAAATTATAACACAAAATTATTAGATTTACAAATAAAATTTGTGAGTTAAGAATAAAGGCTCATAAAACTAGGTTATAAAATTTATATCTTTCATCAGTTGAACAATAGTACAAACATAAAGAATATTATGAATATTATCTTCTATGCAAAAAAACCCCTAGTACTTCACGGACACTAAATGCTTAATAATCACTATTGAGCACTGCAAAGTGACAACTGCAGGGGAGTACATCATAATAGTTACCAGTAGTTACGTACCAGCCACATGTCAGCTCGGCAATATGTGCTGAGTTTGTTCATTTATTTGTTTGTTTTTAAAGATAAGAAATAATTAACTAAATATCTTGCTCATTAAGTGAGCAAGTTGAACTGAACTGATAATCATTTTAAAATAGAAACTAGTGGTCATATACTAATCAAATTCCTTTCGTCACAAGTAACAGAAAACTGAAGTCAAATCATTTTAATAATAATAGTAACAACAACAATAACCAATGGATTTAGTGGTCCAAGTAGTTCAAGAACTACAGAGATAGAGGAAGTTCACCACTTGGAACTCTGACTTGTCCAGCTGTGACAAGTGTAGATAACTGACAGCTACCAGCCACTGGGTATTCAGGGCCCACCGTATTGATCCAGGACAGTGATGAGCTTTCTGGGTATCCCTGGCCACTAGTTCAGCAGAAGCAGTTGTGTCTGGGCATTTCTGCCCAACATGAGACTCCTCCAACTCTGCTCTGGAGCTCCTTTTGGATTGGCTACAACTATAAAATCTGCCTCAGAGCCTGAACCTCTCCTTGTCCAGTCCTGCTTCCTCTTAATTTGTGTCAGATTTGCATTAAGAACTAAAGACTTGTGGGGTACTGGTGGCTCATGCCTGATCTCAGGAGGCAGAGATCAGGAGGATCGAGTTTCAAAGCCAGCCTCAGGATGATTAAGATTTAAAGCCAGCCAGGCCAAATAGCTTGCAAAACCCTATCTTGAAAACACTCAACACAAAAAAAAGGGCTGTCAGAGTGGCTCAAATGGTAGACCATCTACCTAGCAACCATGAGGCCCTGACTTCAAACCCTAGTACCACAAAAAAGAAAAAAAAGATCTGAAGGCTGTCACTGTTCATATCCTTCCTCTGCTTTTCTCTTATTGGGAGAGATCTCACTGAAGCTTGAGTACTGGTAACTCCATCTCTCTGTCTGCTCACCAAATGACCTAGACACTTGGGCCTCGGGCCCACTTTTCTTCTATGTCTCTACTCAGCCTTCCCAGTGGCAGGACAGCCCTAAAGCTGTCAGTCATCATGATTGCAGTATGGTCACAAGATCAACTACAGCTATTGCTTTCTCATTCTCTACCAGTGGAGTGTCATAGCACTCATGACAGAAGGAGTAATGTTCTTCTCCAGAGACCCCATCAATCATCCCCTCTCTGTAGGACAGATGCTGCTGCTGTCTCAACCACAACTAGGACCTATTACTGTGAGATCAATTCCAACCAATCTGCATGTCCCCTGCAAAAAGGGAACAGAGAGAATGAATGGTAGGGGGACAGTCACTACATTTTCATGTGGAGCTTATTTTAATGTGATTTCTCTTTAGAAGGGAAACAATTTCTGTTGCTCTTAGTCTATTACAGCTGACCTAATGTGAGGACTCAGTAGAGGCCACCTGTGCAGGACCCTTATTTTACAATTAATGGGGGAACCACTCTTTTGTACTATTAACATTTTTTTTTTCTTTGAGATGCTGGGTATCAAACCCAGGGCTTTGTGCATGCTAGGCAAGCACAGTGCCACTGAACTATATCCACAGCCCACTATTAACAAATCCTTTTTGTTGTCTTTGAATTGATTCTAGACCCAAGCCATCATCTCTCCTTATCTATCATCCTGTTTTCTTCTGGAGTAGCCACTGTGCCTCTATCTACTTTATTCCTCAATAATGTTCAAGCTGTTCACAGCTATTTTATTAAAATGGTCACATCAGTGAAGTTTTTTAATTCCAGAATAGAAAAGTAAGCATTCTTGAACAACATCCAACATCACACCATAAAATTTGTCCCATGAAGACACCCCTATTACTATCAAAGAGCTTAGAGATGGTGCATCAATTACTAATAACGCAGTAGCAGAGGCCAGAAGTTGCCACTGGAATTTTGCCACTGCTGTCTCTGGAAGCTGGAAGCTCTGTTGGCTCTGCCTCCAGACTTACCAGAGTACATTCTAAAAAGTTCTTTCTTCTTCAAGTCACTGGGTTCCAGTTCAAATAGGGGCCAGTGTACGCTATAGGCAGAGCCTACATCCTGAGTTAATGCCCTGGCTTCAAGGGAAACACAACTGAGCTTCTGCCTATGGATTTCAGCTTCCAGACTGGGAAGTGAGCTCTGCCCCACAAGGTAGAAAATTCTAGATGCTGGATGTTTTTGTGCTTGCTTTTGTTCTACCATTCTTATGATCTACAGAGGGACTTTATGAGAGTTATCCTAATTTTTTTCTATGTTGGGGATTAAACCCAAGGCTTTGTACATGCTAAGTACATGCTGAGCTACATGCCACCCTTGATACCTAAATTCCGTGAGAAAAGAATACGCCAGTGCTCAGGGGCCAAGCATCAGTCACAGCTGCAAAAGACCCTCTCAGTTTGAACTTTTGAGGAAACTGGCTACCATATCAATAATAACATTTGTGTTCCTTTTGGTTCTGTTAGTAAGACAAAAATGTATTGCATTTATTAATACTAAACCCATAAACTTTATACAGAGCAGTTGCCACTATTATCTCAATATTCCTATAAACATTTATCTCAAAAAGATTAAATTCAGCCCAGAAAATGTTTATTCAACACATAATAAATGCAAGGCCTGTGCTAGGCACTGTGGGATGACAAATTTGTCTTAGATTGCCACTGAGACAACGATTTAGCTTTTATTTTAATTCCTTCATCATAGAAGAATTTGGTATTAAGTATTCATGATCTACTTTTATATTTCACTGTCAATTTTCCATTATTTCCAATTCTATGGAAGAGGTTCAATATCTCTACAATGATTTTTTAGAAGTTAATCTTTGCTACACTTGTTCTTTTGATCATATTATGCATATCATTTTGGAGTCCAAAGCAATATATATTTGAATAGAAAATGTAACTGTTAAAGATGTTAATTATTCATATTCTAAAGTTATAACTATTCTTATTGTGACAAAGGAATGTTGGAAATTCACAAATGTATGCCTGTGTTTGAGGGATATACAGTTTATGCTGGCTCTGGTGCAAACATGGTATTTAGTATGCATGAAAAACAGAGGGGCCTTATGAGAAAACATTTTTCAGAGAGCTGCTTCACTGCTGGAACTCAGCACAATCTTGAACTATTTGAACTGGATTAAAAGGTAAAGGTCAAGACTCATCTGTGAATTGAGTTTCAAATCCACTTGCATTGTCTTTATGATCCACTCCAATTTCCCCCATTGATTTTATAAAGGTTTCCATGTTATACTCTAATCTATTAATTTTTTCCATCTGAAACCAAGTTTTTATCACACTTGATCACAGGGGCGATGATATCACGCTTTTTAACTTCTATTTCCAGTATGACTCCATTAGCTGGGGATAAGTTAATAGGCGATTCAGACACACAAGAAGCAATTGTTAAGACCTCAGGCTCTGCAGTGAGACAAGCTTCAGTTTATCCCTACTGGCCATGTAATTTAAGGCAATTACATAAACTCTGTAAGTCTCTAAAAAGGACATCTCCACCAGTAATGCTTTCTACAAATGACTGCTTTTGAGAATTAAGTGACATATTTAAAATTCTTTGTCTGCAGCCTGGCAATGTCATTCCTAGGTATTTACCCAAGGGAAATGAAACAATTGCCACCCAAAAACCTCCACATAGTTTTATCAGCTTTTTATATTATTGCCTCAAACTGGAAATAAGCCAAATAGCCATCAAATTTCGAATAGCTAAATTATGTATATATGTGTGTGTGTGTGTGTGTGTGTGTGTATATACTATGAAATACTATTCAGCAATAAAAAAGGAATATACAAGTCACACACACACACAATAGCATGAATAAACATAATGGGAAACATTATTCTCAGTTTAAAAAGCCAAATTCAAATTCACAAGGTTACCTACTTTGTGGATCCACTTATATACGTATTATTCTGGAAAGGTCAAACTGTAAGAGACCAAAACAGATCTGCAGTTGCCAGAGTCTAGGAGTGAGGGCAGGAGACTGACCAGAGGGGCACAGGTGAAAATATTCTGATGAAGATATTTTATTTTTTGATTGAATGGTAGTTACATGATTGGATACATTTGTCAAAACTCATAGAATTCAACACTTGAGGTGAATTTTACTCTCTGTGAATTATACCTCAGTAATGTGACTTTTTAAAAAATCACCTGTCATACTATTGAATGTTGATTTTTAAACCTCTTTAATAGTGTGCCTAGCACCAAGTGAGCACTTAATGTTAGTTATTGTTGTTATATTGACTAAGTTGACAAGAGGAAGGAAAAACCGAAAAAACAGGGACCATCCATTTCCATTCATGTTCCATTTATTATAAAACATGAGTTAGGATTCAGTCTATTAAATAATCTAAACTTTTAGTTCTTTCTGTAGATTCAGTAGTCATTCAATAGAGTAAAAGTTCTTAAGTGGGTTACTAAACAGTAGTGATCATTACAAACAGCAATTTGTGGTCAAATGAGAGTTAGATACTTAAAGGTTATTTAAAGTCAACTCTGAGAGAAGCCAGAGTGGCAAAGCCTTCCAGAAGTTTTTGGGGTCCTTTTCTACCTGTCAGATTTGCACATTTTAAGTATTTATCAGTACACTCTGAGGTGGTTGAATTATAGAGACTGATTTACATAACTAATATCAGAAGGCATTGATGTATAAACCTTAATTACAGCATATCACTGAACAGAATTGTAACTACCATTTGGATCAGCACAGTTCTGTGCACTGATGTGATCATCACATTTTCTCTTTGTTAAAAGAACCAAAAGGGAAAGCTGGAAATATCAGCTTCCTCAGTGGACAGGGGTTCAGAGCATCAAATTCAATTAGTCCTGGAAGATACCTTACTCAGGTCATAGTAAAATCTCCACAAATCATTCCTGTTTCCACAACTCATCTGATTCAGTGACTTTGCTTAAGGAACAATGGAGAGGAAAAACTGACAAAATCTTGCTGGCTACTGTCTTTTCTGTAGACTACATAGTTCTGTAGAATTTTCATATCTGGTACATTACTGTTGGCAAAATCAGCTTTCTTGGTTACACCTACATCTGGTTCTTCCTCCCTGAGATTTGGTTTTCTTATGTCACTTCTTACAGATATTATCCGTGTTACTTCTGCAGGTGGTCAACTTCATCCTTCCATGGGTTGCTTTTGCTTATTTAACCATTAAAAAATACTTTAGCTATCTATTGCCTATGACAAGTCACCCCAAACCTTAGCCATGTCAGACAACAACTCAATTTTGTCATTAACTCTCATGGCTTGAGTACTTGACTAGGCTTAGTAGGTTTTTCACTCAGGGTGTCTCAGCGGTTGTGGTCAGATGATATCTTGTGCCAGAATGTTCTGGATGCTTGCTCCTCACCTGTCTGGCACATGGGATGGGAAGATGCAAACAGCTGGGGTTAGGAACTTCTAAACACCTGAGGTATGTTTCTTTGTCAATGTATGGTCTTTTCACATGATCTCTCCAATATAGTAGCATCAGGTAGGTGGTCATCTCACAGAGAGCTTATGGCTTAAGTGAGAGAGCCAGGCAGACACTACACTGCCATTTGTCATCCAGTCTTTGACACTACACTGCCATTTGTCATCCAGTCTTTGAAACCCCTAGGACATCTTTCAACATTCTACTAGCCAAAATAAACACCAAGGTCACCCAGATTTCAAGGGGAGGGGACACAGTATCTGCAAGGTACTGAAGGAACACATGGGACTGGAAATACTATTACAGACCATTTGGAAAATACAATCTGCCACGAAAAGCATTTTTAGCTCTTAGTCACTAGCGGACTGAGGGTGTGTTATTGCATGTGAGCCAAATGCCTCTTCTCAGGAGCAGTGAATACTGCATATATGGCTCCTGGTCCACAGCTCCTGTCCACAGCCCTGGAAGTACAAAGTGAAAAGTACAAAGATTGCAAATGAACAGATAAAGACATTAAGACGATGTAAAATTTAATATATTTCCTAAAAATATGGAGGTATTTCTAGATCTCTGACTTTGACCTAAATAGACAGATGCTTTTCAAAATACTGGTTGCTAAAAGAATGCACTGTAACTATTCCTTTCAAACAACTACATGAGTCTGAAACCATGTTTCCTATGTGTTGTAGAAAGTGGATATTCTTATGGTTTTGCATGTTCAGGCTTTTTAGGCCAATTTTACCAGGATCTGGGTAAAAGACAGGCTGCATAAGCAAAATGAGCAGTGAATAAATAGAAACAGATTTACCTCCCAAATTTACAGATTTATAGACAGAGGGATGTGTTTATGTTTCAAGTGGAGGATGAGACTCAGTGCTTTGGAGACATTCTGAATGGTTGTTTCTCCTTCCCCAAGAACATTTCCTTATAGTTCAGTGGGTAGCAACCCATGATCATTCTCCTTGCCTTCCAAAGAGAATTCACTTATAGTTAGGAGCAAGTTCAATCCTCAAAAAAGTTTCCAGATTCATATATTTAGGGTTCCTCACTACAAAGCAGACCCCAGTATGTGTAGGGCAGCATCCAACTCTAATCACATCACCACAAGGACGAAGTGGGACAAAGGGAAACTAAAAAGATTTACTGTGGGTGATAATAATCTCCCACAGACATCTCGTGTCTGTATGAATATAGAAATTAAAAACTCATCACTATGATAACAGCATAAAATAAGCTTCAATATTTCTATTTAAGTATATCAGTTCTCTTTTTGTTGTTAAACATTTGCATTAACAAGATTAATGTATTAGTTTTTATCTCAGAACGAGTTAAAAATCATTATTTTTTAAGTATATGATTGAATTGTTTGTAGTATATTCACAGTTTTATAGCCACCACCAAAATTAACTTTCTTACATTTTATCACCTCTGAAATAAACCCAGTTCCTATGAGCAGTCACCCTTTATCTCTCCCCACCCTGTTTCCAGCCCTAGGCAACCACTAACCTACTTTCTGTCTGTATAGATTCTCTCATGCCAAGCATTGCATAGAAATGGAATCATACAATATGTGATCTTGATTATCGCTTCTCAGGCTTTTGGCTAAGATTGAGTGCAATATGTGATCATTTGTGACTGGCTTCTTTTACTTAACATAATGTTTTCAAAGTTTAATCACGAAGTTTGTATCACTACTTCATGCTTTTCTATTTCCAAACAAAACTCTGTTGTACAGATACACTTCATTTTGTTTATCCATTTATCTCATGATGAACATTTGGGTTGTTTCTACCTTTTAGCTAGTATGATAATGTTGATTTAAAACATTCAGGTATAAGATTTGGTGGGGATGTCTATGTTTATTTCTTGTAGGCATATGCCTAGGAGTAGAATGGCTGGGTCATGTGGTAAATCTATGCTTAACCTTTTCAGAAACTGCCTGAGTGCTTTCTAAGGTGCCTATTGTATTCACAGTAGGAGTGTATAACTGTTCCAATTTCTCTACGTCCTCATCAGCACTTATTTGTCTTTTTGATTATAGCCATCTTCAAAATATTCATATAATATCTTACTTTTATTTGTATGCATTTTCCAACTTTTGCACAAAGCACTTCACATACACCATTTTTTTCAATAGGCTCATGAGCTAGATAATATTTTCTCTAAAGTCAAAAGAAAAATGAGTTGCCCAAGGACATATGGCCACTAAATGACACAGCCAGAACATTCTAGTCTGGGTCTTCTGATTCAAATTCCACAACTCTTATATATCCAAATGGTCTGATCACTTTGTTCATTACTTTGGACTTTAGAGATTGGGGTGAGCACATGAGGATACCTGATGGATAATAATAAGCATGATTATTCTCATGTCTTCTCATTTTGCCATTTGGGTATCAACTACTCGTTGTCACTATCTTCCTCCATTCTGCCCAGCATCAAGAGGAAGTTGATGAGGAGGATGTCCATCATGTGCTTGTGTTACATGCAATGATCAAAGACTTTTTCTGTACATCTTCATTGCTCCAATTAGAAGGAAAATTGCTTTCATTTTCTGATAGCCACAGAAGAAACTGTTATATTGCATGATAGTATGTCATCATAATATGACTTAGTTTCCAAGAGTCCAGCTACTGGTATAAATTCAAGAGTCCAGCTACTAGTATATGAGGCTTCTGCTTCATATACTAACAGGCTGAAATCCTTACCCAGCAGTCTTGGGGCTTCCACTTTATTAAATTCCCCTCCATCATGCTAAGAAAATGTTTTCAAGAAAGAAAACTTCTCAGCCTCCTCAAACTCCTGTGTTTTTGGGGATTTTGAAAGCACTGGTCTGGCAGCATATCTTTCAACCACTGTACAGATCATCTTCAGGATTGGATGTTTCTGCTGACTCAGTCATGGGTACCTCCCTGCACCAGTCCACACTGCTCCAATCCAATCTTCTATTTCCGGAGCTGCTTCTCCTGCTAACTCTGGTAGGCTTCCAAGGATCTTCTCCCTGTCCCAGGTGGTTGGCCCATGGTCTGAAAGTGTAGCCAAGTATTCCAAGCTATCTTTTTGTCTGCCTTCAGGAGAGATTCCAGGCAAGGTATTACAGAAATAACCAAGCAGCTGCTCACTCTAGTCCTGAGCATGGCACCAATGACCTTCCTTATGAAGGGATCAGAATATGCTACCCCAAAATATGCCACTTTGGTGAAAGGATTATCTTGAGCTGAAGATAACTGAAAATCAACACATTTTGGAGTACTTCTCTATTTTTCTTAATCTACCTAAGATCAAGATTTTTCTTGATTTTCTTCTTGTTAAGAATCCTCCATATTGTTTTCCATAGTAGTTGTACTAGCTTACATTCCCACTAGCTGAGTGTGAGGTTCTTTTTTTCCCCACATCCTTGCCAACATTTGTTGTTGTTGGCATAAATTCTCTCTTGAGAAATGTACCCCTCAGTCCCACCTTGCCTCCTGGCAGAAAACCTGTTCTGCCCTCTTGATCTCAAATTTGGTTGAAGAAAAAGCATATAAGATAAAAAGAAAATCAGCATTTTTGCTAGTTTGAGATGAATGTAGCTATACAGAGAGATTCCTTGTGTTGTTTCCATGCAGATGTGTATTACAACCCTTATTGGTGCATCCCTACCAGACCTCTTTGCTATTTCCTAGTCCCTTTCTAATAGCAGCCTCTGCTGGTTTAAGATTACTATGTTCGCTCCTATATAGTGAGCATATGAACTACATTTAAGTTTTTGGTTTCCTTCCTTTTCCCTTTCCCTCCCTTGTGCAGTCTCCCCTTAGTGTGTGATCTGTGTCCAATAACATTACTGCAGTTGTTTTAGGTCTGTAATCCTCATGTGAGGGAGAACATTTTTGGTCTTCTGAGCCTAA
The DNA here is from genome assembly GCF_047511655.1 of Castor canadensis. NCBI lineage: Eukaryota > Metazoa > Chordata > Mammalia > Rodentia > Castoridae > Castor > Castor canadensis. The sequence goes on along the minus strand of NC_133390.1, from coordinate 56,619,510 downwards.
CTTCACTTAAGATGATGTTCTCCAGTTCCATCCATTTTCCTGCAAGTGACAAAATTTCATTCTTCTTTTTGTCTGAATAAAATTCCATTGTGTATAAATACATTCCTCGGTAGTGGGACATCTTGGCTATTTCCATAGCTTGACTATTGTGAATAGCACTGCAATAAACATGGGTGTGCAGGTTCCTTTGTAGTAACCTGAGTTACATTTCTTTAGGTATATCCCTAGGAGTGGTATTGCTGGATCATATGGCAGATCTGTGTTTAGTTTTTTAAGAAGCCTCCATATTGTTTGCCATAGTGGATGTACTAGCTTACATTCCCACCAGCATTGTGTGAGGGTTCCTTTTTCCCCATATCCTCACCAACATTTGTTATTGTTAGTCTTCTTGATGGTTGCAATTCTAACAAGAGTGAGGTGGAATCTTAGTGTGCTTTTGATTTGCATTTCCATGATGGCCAGGGATGGTGAGCATTTTTTCATGTGGTTTTTGGCCATTTTGATTTCCTCGTTTCAAAAAGTCCTATTTAGTTCAGTTGCCCACTTCTTTATTGGTCCATTGATTTTTGGGGAGCTTAGTTTTTTGAGCTCCCTGTATTTTCCTGTTATCAGTCCTTTGTCTGATGTACAGTTGGCAAAGATTTTCTCCCATTCTGTGGGTGGCCTCCTCAATTTAGAGACCATTTCTTTTGTTGTGCAGAAGCTTTTTAATTTCATGTAGTCACATTTGTCAATCCTTTCTCTTAGTTGCTGAGCTGCTTGAGTTCTACTGTGAAACTCCTTGCTTATACCTATTGCTTCCAATGTATTCCTGCTCTTTTCCTGTTCTAACTTCTAGGTTTCAAGCCTGATATTAAGGTCCTTAATCCACTTTGAGTTGATACTAGTACAGGGTGACAGGCATGGATCTAGTTTCAGTTTTTTGCAGGCCGATAATCACTTTTCTCAGCAACATTTGTTGAAGAGGCAGTCTTTTCTCCATCATATGTTTTTGGCAGCTTTGTCAAAAATTAGGTGGGTGTGGCTGCATGGATTCATATCTGGGTCCTCTATTCTGTTTCACTGGTCTTTTTAGCTGTTTTTGTGCCAGTACCATGCTGTTTTTATTGCTATGGCTCTGTAGTATAGTTAGAAATCAGGTATTGTGATACCTCCAGCATTGCTCTTTTTGCTGAGTATTGTCATGGCTATTTCCAAATGAACTTTAGGGTACATTTTTCAATCTCTGTGATGAATGTCATTGGGATTTTGATGGGAATTGCATTAAACATGTAGATTGCTTTTGGTAGTATAGCCATTTTTACTATGGTGATTCTTCCAATCCATGAGCATGGGAGATCTTTCCACCTTCTGTAGTCTTCTTTGATTTCTTTCTTCAATGGTTTGTAGTTCTCCTTGTAGAGGTCATTCACATCCTTTGTTAAGTTTATTCCTAGATATTTGCTTTTTGTTGAAGCTATTGTAAATGGAATTGTTCTCCTATATTCTTTCTTAATTTGTTCATTGTTGGTGTACAGAAAGACTACTGATTTTTGTAAGTTGATTTTGTATCCTGCTACTTTGCTAAATCTGTTTATGGTGTCTAGGAGGTTTTGGGTGGAGTTTTTGGGGTTTTTGAGATATAAGATCAAGTCATCTGTGAATAGTGATAGTTTGACTACTTCTTTACCTACTTGTATTCCTTTTATTTCTTCTTCTTGCCTTATTGCTCTGGATAAAAACTCCAGGACTACGTTGAATTGGAGTGGAAGATTTAACACTCTTGTCTTGCTCCTGAATTTAGGGGAAATGGTTTCAGTTTTTTCCTGTTATGTGTGATGTTGGCTGTAGGTTTGTCATATATAGCCTTGCTAATGTTGAGGCACATTCCTTCTAATCCTAGTTTTCTTAGAGCTTTTATCATGAAGTGGTGTTGGAGCTTATCAAAAGCTTTTTCTGCATCGATTGAGATGATCAAGTGGTTTTTGTCTTTGCTTCTATTAATGTGCTGTATTACATTTAATGATTTGTGTGTGTTGACCCACCCCTGCATCCCTGGGATGAAGCCGACTTGGTCATGGCGAATGACTTTTCTGATATGTTGTTGGAGTCAGTCTGCCATTATTTTATTTAGGATTTTTTGCATCAATGTTCATTAAGGAGATTGGCTTACAGTTCTCCTTTTTGGATGTGTCCTTGTCCAGTTTTGGGATAAGTGTAATGCTAGTTTCATAGAATGAGTTAGGTAGTGATCCTTCCATTTCTATTTCATGGAAGAGTTTAAGGAGTGTTGGTATTAGTTCTTCTTTAAAGATATGGTAGAATTCAGCAGAGAATCCATCAGGTCCTGGACTTTTCTTTTTTGGGAGACTCTTCACTTGTCCTTCAATTTCATTGTTTTATAGATCTGTTTAGGTGGTTAAAATCCTCTTGGTTCAATTTTGGATGGTCCATTTCTTCAAGGTTTTCCAATTTATTTGAATATAGGTTCTCAAAGTAGTGCCTGATGACTCCCTGAATTTCCTTGCTACTTGTTGTTATTTTCCCTTTTTCATTTCTGATTTTACTAATTTGGGTCTTTTCCCTATACATTTTAGTTAGATTTGCCAGGGGCTTGTCAATGTTATTTATTTTTTCAAAGAACCAGTTTTTTTGCTTCGTTGATTCTTTGTATTTTTTTTCATCACTTTAATTAATTTCTGCCTTTATTTTTTATTATTTCTCCACTTCTGCTTGTTTTGAGTTTTGCTTATTCTTGATTTTCTAGGAGATGTAGCATTAAGTTGTTTATTTGAGATCTTTCTGTCCTTTTAATACATGTACTCATGGCTATAAACTTTCCTCATAGGATTGCCTTTGCTGTGTCCCATAGGTTCTGGTAGGTTGTGTTTACACTTTCATTAAACTCCAGGAACTTTTTGATTTCCTCTATTATTTCTTCTATGACCCAATAATTGGTGAGCAATGTGTTGTTTAGCCTCCAATTATTTGCATAGTTTCTGCTGCTGCTTTTGTGATTGAGTTCTTGTTTTATTGCATTGTGATCAGATAGAAATTTTCTTACATTTGTTGAGGATTGGCTTTGTGCCATAAGATATGGTCTATTTTGGAGAAAGTTCCATGGGCTGCTGAAAAGAACATATATTGTGCTGTTGCCAGATAAAATATCCTATAGACATCAGTTAGTTCCATTTGATCTATGGTGTCATTAGGTATAAGACTTCTCTGTTGAGTTTTTGTCTGAATGACCTATTTATTGATGATAAAGGGGTATTAAAGTCTCCCACTACCACTGTGCTGAAGTCTATATGTGCTTTTAAGTCCTTTAGTGTATGTATGATGAAGTTGGGTGCATTAACATTGGGTGCATATAGGTTGACAACTGTTATAGCCTTTTGACGTATTGCCCCTTTTATTAGTATGTGACCTTTTTTGTCTCATTTGACCAATGTAAGTTTAAAGTCTACTTTGCCTTATATAAGGACCCAAGATGACTGTTAGTGTAGGGAATCAGAATTCCTGAGCTCTGTGACTCCACAAACCACCTTGAGATGTGGGAGCTACCCTTGGGTAATTCTGATTGCTTCTAGCCAAAATAATAACCACTAACACATTAGGTGCACATAAAATTCAAGGACTAACCTTAAAACAGCCTTTAATTGCACCTAACAGCTGGGAAAATCCCAGCACAGCAGAGCTAATGGTGTGTGTCTGTCCTGAGATAAAAGCCCTGGGCCTTTTCTCCCTTTTTTTTCTTTCAATAACAGAAGTTAGAGCATCAACCAGAATCAAACTCTGCAACATCCTGGACCCCTAATCCATGGAAAGCCTCCCTCTGCCCCACTGTGCTGAATCCAGTCCCAGGAAGTGTCTGCCTGCAGGCCGATTTCAAACCTGCCTGTGTAAACCTGCAGACCCAACAGGTGAGCAACACACACCACATGCAACTCCCTTACCCACTGCCTGGGAATATAATCCAGCACAGCCCCTGGACAGATTGAAAACAGCCCCACCCAACAACAAAACTGAAAAGCATAAGCAGCAAATTGTAATCTAACACCAACAACACGAGTGGGATAGAATGCTGAACCTGCCTTGGAGAATGAGGATGGGGCAAGGAGCAGAACTGTCAGTGAACCAAAGTGAGAAAAGCAACAAAGGCTGAGAGCAAGAGTGGGGCAACAAGCCAACCTCCCCAAGCAGGGTGGTGGTGAATCATTAACTTAGTCTCATAGGACTGAGTGTGGTACTCAAAACTGAACTGTCCTACCCTGCTGGGGGAGGAGCTGACCACACAGTGTTGCAGCTGTAGGGTAAGGCAAACAACCTCAGACCTGCCCACCTTGCACTAACTGGCAGTGAGTTACCTCAGGCCCCAACTGCAACTTGCCCAGTGGACAGAAAGAACCAAATACTGGTCACAAGCCAGTCACCTGGTAAGACCATTTCAGGTCTCCCACTTACAACAGATGGCCCATAAGACCAAGGAAAGCAAAAAAAAAAAAAAAAAACCCTCCAGCCACCTCCACCTTAAGATGTCCGACAAGAGGGGCAGCACCCTTCCCTGCAAAGTCCAGAATGCCAAGCTCCAATACCAGGATTGGATGCAAAAGGAATAAGTCCAGAACGTTTACTGAGCAGACTACACTTTCTGTTGCTGCTGTACCTGTTTTGTTTTTCTGTATTATTAACTTTACCACTACTATTTGCCTATTTCCTATATCCCTATTCTTACCCCCTTCACTTTCCTTCCTTTTCTTGTGCTGCAATCCATTGTTCTCCCTCCCAACTACTCTTTCTGCCCCTTCTCATACACACTCTCCCCCTGTCTATCCTTCACCAACCTGTGAACATACTACCCCTCCCTTGTGCACACTCACCACCTGCTGACTAGCCTACTGTACCGACCGTACATACCACTAGCTCCCTGCAATCCCTGACACAATACCCTCCACTACAACAGAAGAAATACACCCAAATACACACAAGGGCCACAAAACCCAGCAGCCTCCATACCTCTCCCCCTACCTTTCCACTGTCTATTTTAGTGCCACCTTTACCAATTACCCAAGTTTCTATCTCTAGCCAAACAACCATTACCCTCACCAACTCCCACTGTTTGTAGATATTTCCACCAAGGGGTTTTATATATAATATATATAATAGGTAAACAACTGGTCTGGCATTGAACCTGTGAATTTGTTATTGGTAATTTATAACTCCAGGCCAGGGACAGGAATAGCACATCAACCTAGCTAACAACTAAGTTAGCCACAACACAAAAGTTAAGTCAAGAGAAAGAAAAGAGCCAATTAAAACCACTGACTAGTCAATCAAGAACATGGTTGCACAGCACCAAGTGGGGAGAAAAAGAACAGAAGGAAACTATACTCCTCAACAAAACAATTCAATGGAGGATTTAGTGGGAAATGAAGAAAATGGGTACCCAGTTCCTGACCCCAACAAAACAATGATAACTATCTCTAATGAGCCAGTGATACCCACAAAAAATCCCTCAAAGAGAAAATCATGGAAGAGGTCATGGAAAAGATACTAGATATGGTTAATCAGAAAGTACAAGATGCACTCAAGAAATTTCAAGACACCAAAATAAAGAACTTGAGAAGACACAGTAACAACTAAATGAACTCAGAGAGGACTTTGACAAACACCAAAGTGAAACAAGGGACACTATAAAAAGATAAATAAAGAAGACAACACAAAATATTAAAGAGAAGTTGAACAAAGATATGGACAACATCAGGAAAAAAGAATCAAACAGAAATCCTGGAAATAAAAAGTCCCTTTAGTCAAACAAAAAACACAGTGGAAGTCACTCCAGAAGACTAGAACAAGTAGAAGACAGAATCTCAGAGCTCAAAGATAAAACCGAAATTAAAGAAAGGAAAAAAAAAAAACAGAAGAAATCTTAGTCAAACAACTCAAAAGCTGTGAAAAGAATTGCAAGAACTCAGCAACCCCATCAAAAGACCAAACCTAAGAATCATGGGCATTGAAGAAGAAAAAGAGGTGCAAGCCTAAGTGATATGTGGCATATTCAATAAAATAATAACAGAAAATTTCTCAAACTTTGAGAAAGATTTACACATCCAGGTATAGGAAGCCTCCAGGACATCAAACAGACTTGACCAAAATAGAACCTCTCCATAGTATATTATCATTAAAACAATTAGCACAGAGAACAGAGAAAGAATATTGAAGGTTGTAAGAGAGGAAAAAACAAATATCATATAAAGGTAAGCACATCAAAATAATGCAGTTTTCTCAACAGAAACCTTGAAATCAAGAAGGGCATGGAGTGAGGTATTCTGGGCACTGAATGAGAATAATTTCAGCCCTAGGATATTCTATCCAGCAAAACTGTCATTCAAAATTGACAGAGTAATAAACAGAATAACAGTTCCATGGTAAGCAGAAACTAAAACAATATATGACCACGAAGTCACCAGAAGATTCTACAAGGAATTCTGCACATAGAAGATGAAAGGAAACAAAACCACAAAAGAACAAGAAGTATTAAACTACAGGAAGAAGAAAAGATACGCAATTAGAGAGTAGCATTGACTCTGCTGCACACTCACACCCTTAAACAACAGAAGCAACTAAATGTCTGGAATCACCACATACCCATCAGTATTAACACTGAATGTCAATGGACTCAGCTCCCCCATCAAAAGACACTGCTTGATAAACTGGATTAAAAAGGGAGATCCAACAATCTTGTTTACAAGAAACCCACCTTACTGACAGAAATAAACACTGGCTTAGGGTAAAAGGTTGGAAGAAGATTTACCAAGCTAATGGCCCCTGAAAACCCTCTTTCTTTTGTCAAGATAGGAATATAAACTCCTTAGTCAAACTACTACTTTGTATTTCACTTCTTTTCTGTGAACTTCTATGCATGTAAAATACCAATAGAAATTGTGTGCCTTTTCTCCTATTAATCTCTTTTGTTGGCTTCATATTTACATCATCAGTTTCTAAACCTAAGAGAGTACATGAAAAGTTTTCTCTCTGACACTTAATTATGCCAATTTTGTATCCAAATAGAGCAAACAGCCTTTAATTTGCCCATCTTGGGGTACTTTTCCTAGGAGCTAAAAACTAGTCTTTGATGCCTGCCCTTTATCTGGAAGCCTTAATTAAGGGATCACGACTTTGGGTCCTACAGTGCTCTTGACTGGCCCTTAATGGGGTAGATAAGTAGAAAAGCCTTACTTCTAAGAGAAGACAGGTACAAACACAGCAGGGATCATGGATTCTTATTTTATTTCAATGCTGTATGAGATTAAAAGGTTGGTAGAGGTAGAAATTTTGTTACTTGCCTCTTCCACAGTACCTTTTTGAGAATCAGTTGAATTGAATTCCATTAATCCACAAAGATCCAATTTAAAGACAATGAAACTCTCTGAACTGCTTAATTCAGTGTGCACCTTGCCATTTACAGGAACTCTGTATTAGAGATCACAGTCCAGAAATGGAGCAATTTACCATATTGACATCAACAGTCAAAAGTACACCTTCTTCCACCCCTATGTGGGCCTACATTTTAGAAACATTGAAATGTGGCAGAAAGCCCAAAAATGAAAACCTTTGCCAACAGTCACTGAATTGTCTTTAATTTGAACTTTGTTGGTTCCTCTTCTACCACATTTATAGGCAAGATTGTGGATCTGAGCTACAGAGATGTGGTGATTTAAGGCAAGGCTAACTCAGCTTTTCCTCCTACTTGGTAGTAATAACAAGTAGCAACAACTGCTTGAAAAGTCCCAGCTCAGGGCCCACACAGGCGACCACTCAATTCCTTCTGATACATATCAAAAAGGAGACCCCCAAAATAAGTGAGGATGTACTAAATAAGTGAGGTCTATCTGCTCCTGATTTTATGCTAAAATGTAAGTCGTTCTACAAATCACATATTCAGGCAAGGAAATCCAGTTAATTAGCAATCTCAGAGAACAGTACCGATTCTGAATAAATCCCTTCTTAGCAACGCTTAGTTTTTTTTCCTCTTCACCTGTTGAGAGTGGAGGATGTTCAGACCAGCTAATGTAATGTTGCTACCTAGGTTAGAGTCCATCACAGAGGGGCAGTCCCACTGTAGAACTCATACAGCAAATGGTAACTGCACTTTAATTGGTCTCCATTGTTTGACTTCACAATTATTTTTTATTACAATATCTTTACAGCAAGTGGAGAATCTAAGTAATCCCACAAAGAAAGATATGTACTATTCACACATGTTTGAAAATTTAAATATACTCTCAGAACTATTCACAAACGATATTCCACCAAAGCTAGTTGTTCCCAGGCTGATACTTAACAGTTACAATATAAGTACAGGAAAGAAAACATCCACTTTATAGCTTCATTTCAATGACTTGGGCATTTTCTCATAGGTAACATTTACGTACATTCCCATTTAGCTCTAGTTTAAATCACACATCAACAGATATAAAAAGAAAATAAACAAGGAGGAAGGAATAGTACACCATTTTTTTTTCAGGGTAGCTAAGGAAACCATGTCCTTCTTAAAGTAAAGCTTGGAGAGAAACACATTCCTTTACTTATAAATTTATTCAAAACACATTTGTTGAATTCTCATATATTATTATTGGAAGTGAAAATAGGTGCAACCACTTTGGAAAACTGGGGATTTCTATGAAAGCTGAAAATATATGAAACCTAAATCTATCAATTTTTGTCTTAGAAATGCAAATATTTGTGCACCAAAACACACTGTTTAAAAAAAATTAGCTAGGAAACAATTTGGCTAAGATGGACTCCTTGCCTTGGGTGCCTACATAAGTGAGCTGATGCAAAATGAAACTTATGCTTAACTAATCAGAAGCCACAAAAGTAGCAGCTAAGTAGGGACCTTCTACTGCAGCATATATTTTGTCTTACTTAGCACATTATAAAAGTTTTTCTGTTAAACTCTTTAAACTTTTAATGTCTAATTTTTTTCTCTTAACAATGTGTATAAGAAAGTTTATAGCACTAAGTGCTAGTGGCTCATGTCTGAAATCCTAGCTACTTGGGAGGCTAAAATCAGGATGATTGGGTTCGAGGCCAGCCCAGACAAAAAAAAGTGAGACCTACCTCAAAAATAAGCATAAAAAAAGGTCTGGAAGTGCACCTCAAGTAGTACAGTACCTGCCTAGCAAGTGTGAAGCCATGAGTTCAAACTCTAGAACTGCAAAAAAAAAATGTTTATAATAGCACTATTCATAGTAGTCCCAAATTAGAAAACTAAATGCCCAACAATAATGGACTGAATAAATTATGGTACATTGGTTTAACAGAATACTGTCAAGCTAGTAAATTAACTATAGTGACATACCCAAAAATACTTGGAAAAATCTTATAAATGTAAGGCTTTAGGAAAGAAACAAACACAAAAGAATACAAATTACATTATTTCATTTATATAAAGTCTAAAAACAGGCAAAACTAATATATGGTGTTAGAGTCAGGAAAGGTGTTAGCTTTGGGGGAGTGGGTACAATTGGAGGAGAATACAAGGGGAGCTTCTGAGGTCCTGTAAACATTCTTTTCCTTGATCAGAGTACCATTACAAGAGTGTTTTCACTATCAGAAAATTAACTGAAGTATATAGGTATGACTCATTTGGTTTCCTGCATTCATAATGTCTAATGAAATTGCTTTAAAAAAAAACTCAATTTTTTGTTGTGCTGTGGTCTGAGTAACAGAAGATAATAATATACTAAGTAAGACAGTTTTGTCCTCTAGGAACCCATATCCTTGGTGAGGATGTGTGGGATGCAGGCATTCAAGGATACGATGACGAATTACATGGAGAGCTCTAAGCAGAGACCTTGAAGTGGGCAAGAACAGTAGGGAAAGGAACCAGGATAGCTCATTTGGGGAAGTGAGCCCATCTGATGCTGGAATGATAGTCAAGAGCGCAGAGTATCTATGCAAGGGAAAGTTGCCAGGGGCACATTAGAAACAGCATACAAAGGAACCTGTTAGGTCTCAAAAAAGAGATTGGGAGGTCTGACTGTACCTCTGAAGTTTCTGCCTGAGAAGTGAGATCACCTGAGTTGACATAACTTAAGTGTTTATTCCAGGAAATACTTTTGCTTAGAATGTAAGTCATTCACTGGTCACAAAATATGATCTCCTTCTGGTCTTGAGTGCTTTGTTTCTAAGTCAACTTATTTTGAAAAGTGCAACAAAGAGAGAGGCATAGACAAGGAAACTTTGTTTGCAATAGATAACTAGAAAAAAGTACTGGGAAGTTCCTATTTTCAAAGATTTAAAGAAATGCTAATCTCTCAAGAGGTTAGTTAATTTGAAAGGTTGACATTGTGAACCTATATGGGATGTTGCTCCATATTCAATTTTCTTCTCTTTTCCCTGCTGAAAAGATTGCCTTTCTTATCACTAACTCTCCACCATGTTGACATAGAAATATGCACTTAAGGACTTGAGCTTTGTAGGATTTTTTTTAAGCTGGCCTGTAATAAGCCCTTGTAAAGGAAAAAATATTTTTCATTATGGGCATTTCAGGAACTTATAGCAAATTGCTGTTGCTTTTCAGTTTGATTTATAATTGAATTAACCAACTTCCTATACGGCCTTAGCTTATTTTCAATGACCTCTCTCCTGTGGTTCACTTTCAAAAGACTGTTTGATGAGAAGCTCTTTCAGTGGGAACAGCAATATTACCACCCACAGTGCTCATTAAGGGAGTTTGCCCTGAAACCTAGAAATTAAGGTTTTAATATTCTTATCTCAAGAAAAAGGAAAAATACCTGAAAAATAAGGTGGTGCTTTCAAAATACTCAGATATTAGGCTACTCAAACATATAAAGTTTCTTTTTTGGGAATTGCAGAGAGTCATGCCCATCCGTTCCTTCTTTCAATGACTAAACTCAGTAAACTAGAATTTTTGACAAAATCCTTTAATTCTTCTTCACATGCACCTTCCCTCTCCCAAAAGGCCTCAAGGTAAATTAAGTTCCAGGGATTGAAAACTTGCGTGTCCCATAGTTCTTCAAAGTAATTATACAGGTTTAACTTCAATATGTCCCTAGGTCAAAGCTCCATATCAAAAGAGAGCAAACTATGCACCAAGAAGGAGACAGGATTTGTGAAATCCCTTCTCTGGAAGAAAAGTCATGAATTGGAGTCTCAGGGTAAGGCAGAGGAAGAGTGAGAAGTGGGAAAAGCAAATCTAAGTCAGTCAAAATTTAGCCCAATACTGCTTAACATGGGGTTGATATTTTTGAACAGACAGAGCACAAAACCAAAAGTAAGAGTTTTGATACTCAAGAAAACAAGCATTATTAGGATCACACACAGGAGAGGCTGGGGTGGACCGTGTCCACTTTGCTTCTGCAGATATGTTGGAAATTCTACATCATGGTGGCCTTCCCAGAAGACCCATGATTTGACTGGTGCTGGGAGGATTCTCACACTCACCATAACATGGCAGTCAGGAAAGAACAGCAATACCCTGCCTCAACCTTTCCTGGGACCAGTGAGATTTTAGGAGTCATAGGTCTCACCAGCTTACCAAATTTTGGATGAAATATTGGTTAGGGGCTACTTTCAGGAATATTGTAGACTGAATAACCTACAAATCCTCCATCTACCAAGCACCTAGAAATGCCAGATGAACATAAATGAATATCCATATAAATTTGCATCTAAGAATACTGGAAAGCAAAGAAAATTCCAAGTATTCAAAAAAAGAGAGAGTTCCAGGAAACTGGAACTCAAGTGAGTAAATGTATAAAGTGATACTGGGCAGCTGTGGCAATGGAATGGGGCTGCCTCTGCTACCTAGGTTCCCTATGTCCATATGAATCCAAGATCCTTGAAAGTGAAATGTGAAATGTCTGGTTTTCCCCACTGGTTTTACACTGATGTGTAAAGAAGTTGTCAAGATAAAACTGGAAAAATTTAAATTAATGACTTTTCTTAGACCCACCATTGACCTGAGTTTTCAGGGCAAACCATTCCCTTGAATCTGGAAAAGCAGGTACTTCTACAGCTGAGATCTGGTTAACTAGAACAGAAGGTGCTATGAGAAATACTTAAATGGTAATGCTGATGAACTGCTGAAGTTAAGGGTGGAATAACCTGAGGATAAGAAACTCTTAGGGGACACAGTCCTGGAGGCAGGGGCAGGGCAGACCTTCATGGCTGTTGCTATAGATCCTCATGTAGATCCAAGGGACATTTCCTTAAGACTGGCAAAGAAAGTGCAAGAGCAACCATTGTGAAATACATCCAGAGATCTCCTCTTCACAAGAAAGACTTTGCCAGAGCCTTACTGCAGCTGGGGAAAGGCATATCCCTTCAGCCTTAGCTTCCTTTGAACTTCCTGGCTCATTTAAATGGGGAGGAGAGATTGTTGGTAACACAAGTCAGATCTTTGAGGAAATAGATTGAGAACACTGCAGTCAGTAGTGCAGTAGAAGAGTAGGAGACTGGGGAGAAAATCTATACTACCAGAGAAATACTTCTGAAGGTAAAAGATATGAGACACAGGCTCAATAATTTAGTTGGAAGGTTGTAGAATGCTTTTCCTCCCAACACACACAGCTCCAGCACAACAGTGGATACCATGAAAGTGCTGCGAGACACAGACAGCCCCTGAGAAGTACTAACAGAAGTCCAAAGTCCAGCAGTTATGACAAAAACAAGGAAGCTATTTGAATTTGAGCCTCTGGCCCCTGTAGCTACAGGAAGCATAAACACAACCTGCCTCAGTCACTTCCAGCAACTCTAACAACCTATCATTGAGTAATTAATGACAATAGAAATTTAGAACTCAAGTCCTAGAGGCTAGGAAGTCCAAGATCAAGGGTCAGCAGATTCATTGTCTGGTAAGGGCTGGCTGTCTGCTTCAAAGGTGGTGCCAACATGAAAGAATGGACAGTTGAAGTCCCTTGGGCCTCTTTTATAAGGGAACTAATTCCATTAATGACAGCTCAGTTCTTATGACCTAATCACCTCCTAACAGGCTCATCTCTTAATTCAATTGCATTCATTGGAGAGTAGGTTTCAACATGGATGGGCAGAGGGAGTGGGTAAACTTTCAGGCCATAGCACAGCTCAACTCTTTATTTAGCCAGATAAATCCTCATACAGGCCTATTATTTCAACTCATGCTACTTGATACATTACCAGCTTTCAACAGAAGAGTAAGAGGTATACCAGAAAGCACACAAAAGAAAACTAACTCAATCCAAAGAGTCAAAGCAATTATCAGAACCATAACAAGACTCGAATATGACAATGATGTTGCAATTATAGGACAAGGAATTTAAAAGAACTGTGATTAATATGCTAATGGATCTAATAGAAAGAGTAGACAACATGCAAAAATAGACAGCAATATAAGCAGACAGAAATTCTAAGAAAGGATTAGAAGGAAATACTAGAAATCAAAATGCCATAACAGAAATTAGGAATAATTGATTTGCTCAGCAGTAAACTTGACAAAGCTAATGCAAAATTCAGAGTTTGAAAACAGGTAAATAGAAAATTCCTAAGTTGAAATGCAAAGAGAAATCAGAATTTTAAAAACCAAGGGAACCTTCAAAAATAATTGTGGAAAAATCATAAAAGGCATAAATATGTTCAATTAGAGTGCCAGAAGAAAAAGCAAAGAAAATGAAGCAGAAGAAATATTTGAAGTAATAATGGCTAAGTTTTTTTGATGACAGACACCAAATCACAAATTCTAGATGCTTGGATTTTTTTTAAATTCCCCATTTGTAATTCTAACATAGTTGTCATATCTGAGTCTTGTTTTGGTTCTGATGATTTCTTTGTTTCTGCAGATGGAGTTGTTTTGTTTGCCTTCTAGTATACCTCATGATCTTCTGTTGCAAGCTGTAAGTGTAATAGAATAACATGAGATTGAGGTAACAGGCCTGTAGAAGTAAACAGTAAAGCAATGAAGAAAAACTTACCCTGGCATATCATATTCAAACTACACAGAAACAAAAATAAAGAAAAAAAAATCTTAAAAGAAGTCTCACCTTATAGAAGAATGAGGATAAAAATTATGAAAGACTTCTGATTCAGACACCAAATAAGTAGAAAGAATGGAATAAAAGATTTAGTGTTGAGAGGAAAATGCAATTCTGTGTCTAGTAAAACTATCTTTCAGAAGTGAAAGAGAAGATTTCTCAGATAAATAAAAACTGAGGAAATTCATTTTCTGCTGTAAAAGAAATGCTAAAAAATTCTTCAGAGAAGGAAAATCATATAGGTCAGAAATCTGGATCTTTAGAAAAAGAGGAAGAGCGTTAGAGAAATAATCAATGAAAATAAAGTTGTTAGGACCCGGAATCCTATTCCCCCGAGAGACAGAGAGCCAGGCGTGAATGCAATCAACAAAGCAGAGTTTATTGGGCTGGCTAGCCAGGGTCGAGCTCCCACACGGACACGCAGGACCGGTTAGGAAAACACGACCCTGAGCCTCTTTAGGGGAAATCTTATATAGACCGCGGTGACATGCATATTTTCGTTATCAACATTGGGCAAGCAGGCAGAGCACATCTTGCGCGTACCTCACATCTTGCACGTACTTCACATCTTGCATGTACCCCCCGCATTCTATATGCCCTAACTGAGCCCTGCCGCATTGCTTATCTTATCTACATGGGATGTTTGGTACTGGTTTCTCCAACAAGGGGGTTGGGGCCCGCTGAGACCTCCTATTCCTTTCATTCCCCCCTTTTCTTACGGCCTAAATTGAGGAATCATTCTCAAGGGGATGAAGAGCCTGATATTGTTGGCGGAGGACCAGAAGTTGGATAGTATTAATTCGACTTTTGACAAAAGTCATAAGTCGGTTTAGAATCCAGGGTCCTATGGTAACAAGTAATAGGATGATTATTATTGGCCCTGCCAATGCAGATAAAAGGGTAGCCAACCATGGGGACTGGTTAAACCAAGACTCGAACCAGCTTTCCCCGGCCTCTCTTTCTCGTTTTCTTTGTTCCAGGCTCTTTCGAAGTTTAGACATGGAGTCACGAACAACTCTGGTATGGTCAGCGTAAAAACAACATTCTTCCCCTAGAGCAACACATAGTCCCCCCTTTTGGAGGAACAACAAGTCCAGACCTCGTGGGTTTTGAAGTACTACCTCAGACAGGGAAGTGAGGGATTTTTCTAGGTGGCTAATGGAGGTTTCTATTCTCTCTATATCTTCGTCTATGGCTGCACGCAGCGAAGACATCCCTTTCTGCTGGGTGGCCAAAGAAGCTATGCCGGTTCCTGCTCCCGCTAACCCTAGGCTGAGTAGGGTAGCAATAGTTACTGTGGAAATAGGTTCTCTCTTTTTCCTTTTTTCAACCATTTTTGTATTCCAGTATGAATATAGACTCTCTTCTGAATGATAGAGGATGCGGGGCAGCACAGTCACTATAACACAGAATTCTTTAGAGCTGTTAAACACCTTAGTTGATAGGCACGGGGTGAGTCCAGACCGCGAGCATAGCCACCACCCATTGTCCTTTGGAATTACCCATTTAATAGCATTTTCCCAGGTAGAACTGGCGTTAATAACAGTACATAAGTCCCGTCTGTTCTTTGGCACTTTTCCTAAGCAGGTTCCTTGGCCGCTTACCTGCTGTATGGTCAGACCTCTCTTACGGTCTCCCCAGGAACATTGAGTAGGATTTTCCTCAGATGAGGTATCGTGAGTGGTGTTTAGCCCTATTGCCTCATAGAATGGGGGCCTCACATCATAACATAACCAACAGGAGTTAGTCATGTTAGGGTTGGTGTGGTTTAACGTCAGGAAGGCAGCACCCACTAGCTCCCAGAGGGGGTCTTTAGATGCGGTCATGAGACTGGGCCTCACCAGGGGAGGGCTGGTTTCTGATGGTCTTGGAGTTGTAACATTAGCCCGGGCTATGGTTGAGGGAAGGTGATGAGCTGTGGGAGGTCGGGGAGGTGGCTTTACATAGGGTGGCCTAAGTACCTTATTAGGGCCTATTGTTAGAGTAGAGACTGGTTGTTGCACACGCCACAAAGTAAAAAGGGCTCCTGGATGATTTGTTTTGTAGAGTCTGACTCCCCAGGATTTACCCAATTCCCAATTCGTTGCCTTTTTTCCTAAATCAGTGAAATTTATCATAATGGGATTACAATTGGGGGGAGTTGGGCATCCCTTATTTATAGGTCTAGATTGGTGGTATGTAATGCCAGATTGAGAGACTCTACTTAATTGAATAAGGTCCCCCTGTTCGGGGGGTGGCCACCATATATCCCCTGAGCTCTCACAACCCCATGACTTACAATAATAGTCTGCGATTCCTCCACATTTTTTTCTGTGGTTGGGTTGGGGAGCGGGGCAGACATAGAAGTAACTTTGGCGCAAATCCCATTGTCCCCTGCCAGTGAATAAGGCCCTTAAGTCAAAGTATAATTCTGGGAACCAGGTGCTGGGAGGGGTCACCTTGGAGGTCTGGTTAAGAATGTCTCCTGTGGACACATCTACAATCATCCAGGTCAGGTTAAAAGGTTGATGTGGATTTGTATGCCCCCAGCAAGTGGTGGACAGGGTTAGAAAAAGGAATAAAGTTACCGAGGTCCAGTATGAAGTTTGAGTTTGAAAAAATTTTCCTTGTGGTGGGACACCCTTCTTGTTGGCAGGAAGCCTTTCTTCATAGCTACCGGATCTGCCGGTCTGATGTGGGTGTAGTGGACCCAGGTGATAATCCCATTCTAGGAGGGCTGCGGAGCATCTGGAGTGTTCTCGTTTTTCGGAGCATCCCGTATCAGCCGGAGCTTGAGTGGGTTTGTTGGATGCTTCCGTGCGGACCAATTTTCCTGTTTTTTCTCCGGAGGGTGAGCCCGTCTTACATGGGAATGGTGTACCCATGCTGCAATCCCGTCGACCTTGAGGGCGGTAGGGGTAGTAAACAGTACAACATAAGGTCCTTTCCATCTAGGCTCTAGGGTTTTGGACTGATGCCTTTTAACCCATACCATGTCACCCGGGACTATGCCATGTTCCGGAGCCGGGTCCCTCTTAACAGCGTGGTATGCTTGAATTAAGGGCCAAATCCATTGTTGCACTTTAGCTAAAGCCTGCAACATGGTCAGGTAATTTGGGGCCAGATCACCTAGTTCTGGGCTTAAGGTCCTCTGAATGATGGGGGGTGGAGCCCCATACAGGATCTCAAAGGGAGTTAGCCCATGGACATAGGGGGAGTTCCGGACTCGGAAGATGGCCAAGGGAAGGAGCGTCACCCAATCACCGCCAGTCTCCAGGGCCAATTTGGCTAAAGTCTCCTTTAGTGTCCTATTCATCCTTTCTACTTGCCCTGAGCTCTGGGGGTTATATTCACAATGTAGCTTCCAATTGGCCCCCATAGTCTGGGCTAGTCCCTGCAGGACTTTACTAACAAAAGCCGGACCGTTATCTGACCCAATTGCCTCGGGCACCCCATATCTGGGTATGATTTCCTCTAGCAAAGCCTTTGCCACTACCTGACTCGTCTCCTTCTTTGTAGGAAAAGCCTCCACCCAGCCTGAAAAGGTATCTATGAATACCAGCAAATATTTGTACCCAAACTTTCCCGGTTTTACCTCAGTAAAATCCACTTCCCAACTTCTTCCCGGAGCCCTCCCCCATTCCCGAGTACCTGTATGGTGCCCCTCCCTTCGTCCTGGTTTCATGATTGTGCAGCTGGCACAATCTTCCACAATTTGGCGGACTGCTATGGTCTGGTTCGGAAATCGGAGCTGCGCAGATGTCAACAAGTCTAGTAATTTTCTCCGCCCCAAATGGGTGGACTTATGTAAGTTAGCCAACAGGAATCGTCCGAGTTTTTCAGGCAGAATTAACTTGCCTTCCAAGTCGCTTTTCCATCCGTCTTCCCCTTCTCTAAAGGGGGAGTGGGCTCTCATCCAAGTGAAATCCTCTGTGGAGTATTCTGGTCGGGGGGGTAGCGGAGGGAGCTCTGGGACCGGCACGTCTATCGCCGCAACCGTGGAAGGTTGCCCTGTCTCCATGGGAGGACTCACCATTGCTACTCTCTTTGCTTCTTGATCTGCTCTGTTGTTACCGACAGCTTCCGGCGTCTTGGCAGACTGGTGGCCTGGGACATACATCACTGCCACTGCCTTCGGTTTTTCCACTGCCATTAATAGACGCTGGACTTCGGCTAGGTTCTTTAGATGTTTTCCTTCTGCTGTGCGGAATCCTCTTTCGCGATAGATGGCCCCGTGGACATGGATGGTACCGAAAGCATAGCGGCTATCGGTGTAGATATTGACTCGCTTTCCTTTTGCCCTCTCCAGGGCCTCTGCCAAGGCAATTAATTCCGCTTTTTGGGCTGATGTTCCGGGTGGGAGGGCGCTGCTCCATACCGTATTTCCTTCTTGGTCGACTACAGCTGCCCCTGCCCTTCGGGCTCCATCTTGGAAAAAACTGCTTCCATCCGTGTACCAGTTTAATTTGCAGCCGGACAGGGGGGTATCCTTTAGGTCAGCCCGTACCTGTGTAACTTCGGAGAGGAATTCTTTGCAGTTATGGACAGGTGTCTGCAGTTCCGGGTTAGGCAACAAGGTGGCAGGGTTCAGGATTACGGGATCTGTGAATGTGATCCGAGGGGAATCCAACAAGAGCCCCTGGTAGTGGGTGAGCCTGGCATTCGTCATCCACTTCCCAGGGGGTTGTTTAAGGATTCCCTCCACCGGGTGAGGGGCCGTTACCCAGAGGGCCTGTCCAAAGGTTAGTTTATCGGCTTCTCTCACCAGCACGGCAATGGCCGCTATGATGCGGAGGCAGGGGGGCCATCCTGCCGCTACTGCGTCTAATTTCTTGGAAAAGTATGCCACTGGTCTCTTCCAGGGACCTAGCTGTTGGGTCAAGACTCCTTTGGCTACCCCCTTTTTCTCATCTACAAACAGAGTGAATGGTCTTGTAGGATCTGGCAAGGCTAAGGCAGGGGCCTGCAAAAGAGCGTCTTTTAGCTGATCAAAGGCCTGTTGTTCTCTCTCTCCCCAACTCCAATCTGGAGCTTCTTTGGTGGCCTCATATAGGGGTCTGGCTATTTCCGCAAATCCTGGAATCCAGAGTCTACAGAACCCCGCGGAGCCCAGGAATTCTCTCACCCCCCTAGTGGATGTCGGGGATGGGATAGCCAGAATAGTCTGTTTCATGGCATCAGTCAGCCATCTTGCCCCATCTACAATCCGATAATCCAAATATGTCACTGACCTTTTACAGATGTGAGTTTTCTTGGCACTTGCCCGATACCCCAGCTCACCTAATTCCGTTAGCAGGTGTTCAGTAGCCTTGATGCACTCCTCTCGGGTTTCTGCCGCTAACAGTAAGTCATCAACATACTGTAATAGAGTGACTCGTGGGTGGCTCCGACGAAAAGGTTCCAGGTCCTGGCTCAGGGCCTCATTAAACAGGGTGGGAGAGTTTTTAAATCCTTGCGGCAGTCTGGTCCAAGTGAGCTGTCCGGATTGGCCCCCATCTTCTTGCCATTCGAAAGCAAATAGCGGCTGACTAATTTCTGACAATGGAATGCTGAAGAAAGCATCTTTCAAATCAAGGGTTGTATACCATACTTGCGAGGGGGGTAGGTGGCTGAGCAAGGTATAGGGATTCGGAACGGTGGGATGAATGTCCTCCGTCCGCTCGTTTACCTTTCGTAGGTCTTGCACAGGCCTATAGTCCCCGCTTCCCGGCTTTCGGATGGGGAGCAGAGGAGTATTCCAGGCAGACTGACAAGGTCGCAGTACTCCTTCCTTTATTAGCCTGTGGATATGAGGGGCTATGCCTCTTCGGGCCTCCTCAGTCATAGGATACTGTTTCACCCGAATGGGGAGAGCAGAAGCCTTCAGTTGTATAACTACGGGCGGGAGGTGTTTGGCGAGGCCGGTTCCCGCAGTCTCCGCCCAGGCCGTGGGAAATCTTTTTACCCAATGAGTCATGTCCCCTCCTGGTTCCTGTTGACTCTCAAACAGACGATGCTCGTCAGCCAATGATAGGGACAAGACATGAATCGGGCTCCCTTCTCGATCAGTCACAATTATTCCATCTGGTTCAAAATGGATATGGGCCCCTATTTTGGTGAGTAGGTCCCGTCCGAGCAGGGGAGCGGGGCTCTCAGGGACGACCAAGAAGGACTGTGTGACCTGGTGTTTTCCTAAGTTCACCTTTCTTTTGGTAGTCCATGTACATAACTGCGTACCAGTGGCCCCCTGAACAACACTTGTTCGTGCCTTGTTCAAAGGTCCATGTGCCTTGTTTAAAACCGAATATTGGGCGCCGGTATCCACCATGAACCCCATCGGCTTCCCCTCCACATGCATTGTTACCCAGGACTCGGGGAGGGGGTCTGAGCCCCGTCTCCTTCAGTTCTCTTCTCCGGCTAGGAGGACTCTGGCCTGCTCTACTGCTCGTTCCCTTTCCCTGTTTTCCCCCGGTCTCCTTCCAAACCCTCTTCTTCCCTTTAACTTAGGACATTCTCTCTTCCAATGCCCCGTTTCCTTACAGTAAAAACAGTGTTCCTTATCCGGGGTCCTGGCGTGGCCCCCTCCCCTGGGTTGGTCCCGGACACCCGCTAGGAAAATACGAGCCATTTCTCTCTGTTGCTTTCGGTTTTCCTTAGCCTGGAACTCCCGGTCCTCCTTTCTCAATTTCTCCTGGGCCTCCCTGTCTTCCTTTCTCTGTCTTTCCTCCCTTTCTTCTGGAGTTTCCCTAGCGGTAAAGACCTTTTCCGCTACCTGCAGCATTTCCCTTATAGTCATCTCCCCTAAGTTTTCCTGTTTATTGAGTTTTCTCCTAATGTCTGGAGCTGCCTGATTAATGAATGAGAGTACCACAGCAGACCGGTGGAGGTCCGCCTCAGGGTCAATAGGGGTGTACTGACGGTATGCCTCATAGAGGCGCTCTAAGAAACCGGCTGGGCTTTCGTTTTCCCTTTGAACGACTGCTTTCACTTTTGCAAAATTGGTGGGCCTTCTGGCAGCCGCTCGGAGACCGGCCATAAGAGTCTGGCGGTAGATCCGAAGACGCTCCCTACCTTCTGCGGTCCCGAAATCCCAATTAGGGCGGCGTAGGGGAAAAGCCTCGTCTATGGCCGGTTGGAGAGTTGTGGGTCTCCCATTATCCCCCAAGACGTTCTTCCTCGCTTCGTTGAGGATGCGCTCTCGTTCCTCCGTCGTAAAAAGAGTATTGAGCAGCTGATGACAGTCATCCCAAGTGGGACGGTGTGTATGCATGATGGACTCCAGGAGATCTATGAGACACTTGGGGTCTTCAGAAAAGGGCGGGTTCTGCGTCCTCCAGTTATATAGATCACTGGAGGAGAAGGGCCAGTACTGAAACTGTTGCCCTCCTCCCGGTCCCCCTTGGCCCACCATCCGGACTGGAAGTGTAGGGACAGTTTCCTCCCCCTGTGTTGATGAGGGGGGCCCGTCTTCCCCCTCCCTTTCCCGGATCCCTCGGGGGCGAAGTCTTCGACCCATTCCTCCTCCTGCTGCCAGTCCTGTTGAGGAGGATGAGGAAATTTCCTCCTCCGGGGCACTGGCTTGGCCAGGGGGAGTCACGTATGGAGGCGGCCGATCTTCCTCTGCCCCTGCGAGGGATGGGTAAAGGGGGGAACTCTCTGGTAAGACCGGAGATGGTGAAGGAGATGCCCTAATTTGAGGACCGGTCAAGGTGGGAAGAGGAAGTTTTTCCTCCTCCTTTATGACCAAGGCGGGCGTGACTGGGGTTTTAGCCCCGGGGGCCGAACTGGAGGGGTGGGTCAGAAAAACTGTTAACCAAGGGGGAGGGTTCCTCACCAGATCCTCCCAAACCAAAATGTAAGGAATTTGGTCTGGATGGCCTCGATTGTCTGGCTGAAAAATGACTGCTTTAACCTTAGTGATCAGGTCTAGGGAGAGGGAACCTTGAATGGGCCACCCGACTCCAAAGGTGGGCCACTCTGCAGAACAAAAGGTGTCGAACTTACCTTTCTTGATGACCAGACCCGCATTTAAGGCCCTTTCTTTAACTTCTGGAAAGTGAGAAAGGATCAGAGACTTTGGGGTTGTTTGTCCCTGTCCCATTGTGGAAGGAGACTCAAACACCAAGAGAGATAGAACAAAAAGGGTAAAGGCAACAATAATTCCACACACACACAACACTCTCCAGCACTCGCTCGGACCGGTCCTTCTCTCACACTGGTGCGCACCCCATTCAACCTCCTCACCGTCCAACTGGGATATCAGGCCGAAAGGCGTCCACTTGACGGGTGGTCGGTCGACTAGCTCAATTAGTTCTTCACCTGGCGCCAGGGTTCCTAAAATGCTCGAGCCCAAATGAGAGGAAAGCCTCTCCCAATAGGACCCTGTGGTCCTCCTTGCGAGATTCCCAGAATGAATCTCCCTGGGGATTGGCCGAATCCCCGCCGCGGCCCAAATGGAACACTCAAGTTCCTCCAAATGAGGGTCTGGGATCCCCTCCCAACGCCTAGGACTTGGGATCGCCCCTGCTTTCTCGCAGGCAGGTTCTGTCTCTCGAGAAAATGAAATCTCGGTGGAACCTCCAAATGTTAGGACCCGGAATCCTATTCCCCCGAGAGACAGAGAGCCAGGCGTGAATGCAATCAACAAAGCAGAGTTTATTGGGCTGGCTAGCCAGGGTCAAGCTCCCACACGGACACGCAGGACCGGTTAGGAAAACACGACCCTGAGCCTCTTTAGGGGAAATCTTATATAGACCGCGGTGACATGCATATTTTCGTTATCAACATTGGGCAAGCAGGCAGAGCACATCTTGCGCGTACCTCACATCTTGCACGTACTTCACATCTTGCATGTACCCCCCGCTCACATTCCCCACATTCTATATGCCCTAACTGAGCCCTGCCGCATTGCTTATCTTATCTACATGGGATGTTTGGTACTGGTTTCTCCAACAAGGGGGTTGGGGCCCGCTGAGACCTCCTATTCCTTTCAAAAGTAAAATCTTGCAACTTTTTTATTCTTAATTGATCTAAAAGGCAACTGTTTAAAACAATATATCAATACATAGCCAGCTCTCCACATCTGTGGATTCAACTAACAATGGATGGAAAATATTTGGAAAAATTAATTGTGTCTGTACTAAATATGTACAGATATTTTTCTTCTCATTATTTCCTCAATAATGTATTATAACAACCATTTACATATCATTTACATTGTATTAAGTATTAGAAGTAATCTGGAGATGATTTAAAATATATGGGAGGATATTTGTAGGTTATATGCAAATATGCCATTTTTTATAAGGGTTTGAACATTTGCAAGTTTGGTATTCACAGGAGGTCCTGGAACCAACTCACCAGGGACATCAAAGGACAAATAAATTGGTGAATCTGGCACATCAGTAAGTGAAATCAATGACTGCAGTATCATAAAGTGACAGGGAAGAAGCAGAGTATTTTGGTATAAGGTCCTTGCACTACTCATGAAGTAGTAGTTTATTTGAGAGTAGACTTAGATTAGATGTAAACATATATTGCAAACTCAAAGGAAACCACTATGAAAAATTTAAGTGTAATTGGTGTGCTAAGAGAGAAGAAAAAAATGAAATCATATAAAATGTTTAGTTAAACACAGAAAAGACAGAAAAAGAGAGGAAAAAAAAAAGAACTGCAAGAGATAGAAAGTAACTACAAATATGGTAGATATCAATCCATATTAACAAGTTGATATTTTTTTCTTTCTTTTATTTTATCGTTTTTACATTTATTTACATGTATATAAATTGTCCAATCCATCTCCCCCCTCCTTCCCCTCCCCTTTCCAGGAGAACTTGTTCCCCCCTCTTGTTCTCTGTTTTTGTTGAAGAGAAAACATAAGAGATAATAAGAAAGACATCGCCTTTTTGCTAGTTTGAGGAAAGGATAGCTATACAGAGAGATTCCTAGCGTTGCTTCTAAGCACATGTGTATTGCAACCCACATTGGTTCATCTCTGCCAGACCTCTTCACTACTTCCGGGTCACCTTCCCATAGTGGTCTCTGCTAGTTTAAGATTACTATATTTGCTCCTCTACAGTGAGCACATCAACCACTTTCAAGTTTTAGGTTTCCTTCCCTTTCCCTATTCCTCACATACATGTTCTCCCCTTAATGTGTGACCCATGTCCAATAATATTACTGCATTTGTTTTAGGTCTATAATCCACATACGAGGGCGAACATGCAATTTTTGGCCTTCTGAGCCTGGCTAACTTTGCTTAAGATGATATTCTCCAGTTCCATCCATTTATCTGTGAATAACAAAATATCATTCTTCTTTGTGGCTGAATAAAATTCCATTATATATAAATACCACATTTTCTTAAGCCATTCACAGGGCATCTTGGCTGTTTCTATGGCTTGGCTATTGTGAATAGTGCTACAATAAACATGGGTGTGCAGGTGCCTTTGTAATAACCTGAGTTGCATTCCTTCAGAGATTGAAAAATCTACCCTAAAGTTCATTGGGAAACACAAAAGACTGTCAATAGTCAAGGCAATACTGAGCAAAAAAAGCAATGCTGGAGGTATCCCAATACCTGACTTCCAACTATATTACAGAGCCATAGCAATAAAAACAGCATGGTACTGTCACAAAAACAAATATGAAGACCAGTGGAATAGAATAGAGAACCTGGCTAGGAATCCACACAGCTGCACCCACTTTATTTTTGACAAAAGTGCCAAAAACATACAATGGAGAATAGACAACCTCTTCAACAAATGTTGCCAGGAAGAGTGGTTATCTGCTGTAGAAAACTGAAACTAGATCCATGCCTGTCACCCTGTACTAGTATCAACTCAAAGTGGACTTAAGGACCTTAATATCAGACCCAAAACCTTGTAGTTAGTACACAAAAGAATAGGTAATACTCTGAAGTAATAGGTATAGGCAAGGACTTCCTCAGAAGTACCCCAGCTGCTCAGCAACTAAGAGAAAGGATGGTTAAATGGGACGACATGAAACTAAAAAGCTTCTGCACAACAAAAGAAATGGTCTCTAAACTGAAGAGACCACCCACAGAATGGGAGAAAATCTTTGCCAGCTATACATCAGACAAAGGACTGATAACCAGAACACACAGGAGCTCAAAAAACTAAATACCCCAAAAATTAATGAACCAATAAAGAAGTGGGCAACTGAACTAAATAGAACTTTTTGAAAGTAAGTAGTCTAAATGGCCAAAAAACACATGAAAAAATGCTCACCATCTCTGCCATAAAGAAAATGCAAATCAAAACTACACTAAGATTCCACCTCACTCCTATTAGAATGGCTATCATCAAGAAAACCACCAACAACAAAAGCTGGCGAGGATGTGGGGAAAAAGGAAACTCACACACTGCTAGTGGGAATGTAAGCTAGAACAACCACTTTGGAAAACAATATGGAGGCTTCTTAAAAATCTAAACATAGATCTGCCATATGATCCAGCAATCCCACTCCTAGGGATATACCCGAAGGAAAGTGACACAAATTAATATTTAAATGTATATTTAAATATAGCAATAAAAAAGACAAAGTTTGTCAAAGTGGATTTCAAAAAGCTGTAACCATATTCTGCAGCAAGAAACCCATTTTAAGTATAAAGACTCAGACTAAGATAAAAGTAAAAGGAGAGAGAAAAATATACTATACTAACACTAATCAAAAGAAAACTGAAAAGCTGTATTCATTTCAGACTAAGCCAATTTCAAAACAAAAAATATCAGTGTGTACATGCTATTATTTGAAAGAGGAAGAAAATAACAGAAGAAATAGACAAAACAATTAAAAGTGGTTGCCTCAGAAACTGGATGAAGAGGCAGGTATCAGTGCTTTCCATTATAACACTAATTGTACAGTTTGGTTCTTAAAGCTCGCTATATAGAACTGGGCTCAGGATTCAGTTGGTAGAATGCTTGTCTAGCAAGTGCAAGGCCCTGGGTTCAGTCCCAGTATTGTCAAAAACCTGGCAAATATAATACACTATATATGATGTAATATGTAATATATTATGTATAATGTAATGTATAATATATGTAAGTCTATGTAACTTTCATAAAATAATATGGGATATTAATATAGTTAATCCTATTAACAGATTAAATTAGAAAAGCCATATGATCTTTCAGTACATGCAAAAATTGTGCATGATAAAACTCGATATTTCTCTTGATTAAAAACTCGTAGCAAAATAAGAAGAAAACTTTCTAAAACTGTAATAGGAACTCACAAAAAACCTGTAACAGACTTAATTCTTAAAAGTCAAACAGTAGAAGGTGTTTCTTTGTAGTCATAAAGATGCTAAGGGTTTCTATGACAGATTTTATTAAACATTATGCTAGAGGTCCTAAACTGTACAATAAAATAAAGTCACACAAATTATAAAGATCAGAAAAAGCAAAGCTGCACTATTTATAGGTGCTATGAAGTCTAAAAAAGTCTATGCAAAATCTTCTAAATCTAATAAGAAAATTCAGCAAGGTTTCTGAGCATAGACTCAATCTGTTGAAGCGGGTTTTATTCTCATGCACCAGCAACCAATAAAACATGTGATTTAAGGACACCACTTACAATAGTAGAAAAACTACATATTTAGGACAAAAGCCAACACAGATATGCAAAATCTTTACAGAGTGATAAAAGAGTCACCAAAATAAGTGGAGAAATGAACTAAATTCATAAACAGAAAGTCACATTATCAATGTTTCCTAATAGGAAGACAAAGAAATAGCATGGCTTATTTAAAAGTAGAATATATAATAGCTAAAACAAACAAACTATAGCTGTATGCATCAACATGGAAACTCATAAAGGTAATATTGAACATGAAAGCTTGTGGTAGAACACATATGGTATTACACAACTTATATATTTTTTAAAACATGAAAACTGTAATTTATGAATATAATAGTAAAAACATAAACATCAAATGTAGTACGGTAGTTACCTTTGGACTGGAAGATAGGACAGAATTTTTCAAACTTTGCTCACTGTAATAATTACAATAATTAAAAGGTATTAATGGCTGCCTCCCAAGAACTTTTAATTTAATTAGTATGAGGTGAGACTTAGGCAAAGGGAGTCTGATATCTCTTCAGGTGATTCTAATGTGTAGCAAAGCAGAGGCTGGAGTTTAAGGCAGGGTAGTCATATAGGTAGCTACTCTATAGGGGAACACTATTTCTTAAAATAAGTACTGGATCAAATACTGAAGAAATGTTAAGATGTGATAATGCTAGGTGAAGGTATATGGGCATTTATGATATTGTTTTCTACATTTTTTTGCTTCCTTGACCTTTCTGAAAATGAGGAAAAGAGGGAGAAGGGAGCAAAGTGAGCAGATTCTATCCCTTCTGATGCAGCCACCCACATCAATGCTATCATTAGCTGTTCAGAACAGGAGGTCATTCTCAGGTTACTTTATTCACCTCTTGTTTATATACTAACTTTGTAGCCATCTTACTGAAGCACAAAAGTATTAAAGAAAAGATAATGCCAGCCTTGTGAACCGATCTTGGTCCTATAATGATAGCTAATACCCAGCTCAGAGTGTGCGGTACACTAATCTCTACACACTTCGAATTGTCTGGGTTCATATTGTGACATTAATCATTCATCATGAACTATTGTGGGCCAGGTTCAATGTCATAAAAATTACGCAAATAAGGCAGAATGTATTCTAACACACTTGTAGCAGTCGCAACATTTATCTGTGGGCACTTACAGATTTACTAAAGTTAAACCCTCTGATTGAAATGCAACAGCTCTACCTGATAACAGCTGGAAATCAGCAGCATTAAATAATGAAGTGAATGGTTTGAGAGTCATGGCAGAGATTACTTAGTGAGTGTCAAGGTGGGGGTGTTGATTTATGTGGAAACATGAAAAGGAAGAATAAAATAATCTTCATAAATATAAATTCTGAGCAAAGTTGTTCTCTGCGGAAGAACACAAGATGCTGACTCTACCCATTCCTACCTAGTGATCAACGCAGTTGGACTGAACAGTAGAACTCCAATCTAGCTGCAAACTCAGATCCTCTGGAGAGATTTTCTTAAATGTCAGAGTCTTCCACAAATTCATCAAATCTGACTATCTAGGGATATAAGCTAGCAGCAAGCACTGAGAACTACAGGTCTAGGTGAACAGGACATTTGGAATTAGCTAATTTGATGATTTTGAAAATAATTAATTTTAAATTGTTGAAGCCTTGCCTTCAAGCCTAATTAAAGCAAACTAATTAAATATTAGTTTAGAAGGGAGTAAATCAGGTCCGTGCTCATGCATCCTATTTTTCTTCTGTTCTCCAAGCCCCTGAGGGCTTGGACTCTTTAGAGTCAAACTGGAAAACTTCTCATTGGAGAAGCCTCAGTTGAGAAACTGGGAAGTGATGCTGCTCATTAGTATCTAAGTGAAGATTAGTGCAGGCCTAAAAACGATTCTAAATGCTTTATTAAGAGCAGTACAGTGAGGGGTCATCTGAGCCTGGTGTTTCAGTACAAAGGCAGTGGCAGAGACCAGAGAAATGCACGTGATTCAACTTCTCATCATCCAAAATTCTACTCATCAGCTGCTCTTTGAACCAATATTTCCCAGTGGAGGAGCACTAAGGCTACTGGCTTGTTTGGTTTTATTTTTCAAAGACATTAACTTAAGCTGTTTATTACTGTTGCTGTTTAATGATTCATTTATGATAATTAATGTATTAATTCTTGGTACTCATGCCCTCAAGCAATTCTGTGAAGGGTATAATTTTAAAAATTCAACAAATATAAATAACAAGCTCTAACTGTCCAAGCAGTATTATTTAAGTGTTATTTTATGAATTATAATATTTCAATTCCATTAACTTAAAAGGATTAACTTCTAAGGGATTGTTGTCTTCTGATCCTATTTCATGTTAATTACTCCTTGGATGCTAATAACATCAGAGTGTGCACAACATTTTTTTCCCACTGGGTCTTCATTCATAGTAAAATTGAGAGTATAAAAAAGAAAGGTTAGAGTACTCTAGTTCAATTAAATCCAAAAGCTATTTAGGAGTCCTCCGGTGTACAAAGCACAGTATAGATAGAAAGATGTACAAGACCCAGTCTGTGCTCTAAACAGAATAATGAGTTTTGTGAGATCATAGTTCCAATTTATTGACCACCTACCATACTCCAGGTCCACATGTATGAATCTTTAATCTTCATGACAATGTTGCAAGGCAAGAATCACAATCTCTATCTTTAGAAGAAGAAAGATTAAGAAAAGTTAAATGACTTACAGGGACCCAATTAATATTTGACATACCCAGAATTTGATCCCCGCATGTCTTGCTGGGAAATTTGGTCTTTTCCTAATAGAATGTGTAAGCAGCAGACACCAAATAAAACAGTGACACAAGCATTGCTCATCTTTGGTCTCCTTGCCACTCTTACTTTATATGATCCTATTACTCTATTGGAGCTTTTGTCTTCCCATGCCTCTTTTCCAGTACTTTCTTTGCTGTTATCTAGATCCCAAACACAACCTAGAAATAGTTCATTTAGACATGTTCTCTGCATTGTCTGTTGTACTTCACCTGAGCTGTGCAATAAGAGAAGAGCTTTCAGCAATAAGAGAAGTGTTTATATCTTCACCATTTGATATGGTAGCCACTGTCCACATGTGGTTGCTGAGCCCTTGAAGTGTGGTAGTGTGACAGAGAAACTAAAGTGTTTTTTATTTTAAGTAATTTAAAATACATAGGGCCAGGGTATAACTAAAACATTCTGAACTCTCTCTGTGTTTAAACATTACTACTCCATGTTTTTTAGGTTCTTTTTTTTTTTCCCTCAGAGCCTGTTCTTCTACAACACAGTCACTTAGTGCATCTAGTAGACTGGTGGTGATTAATTTGTATGTGTGCCTCCCAGAAAAGACGGTTGCATCTGAGCTGAGGCCTTCTGGATATGAAAATGTAAATTTTCAGTTGCATTGAAAGGCCACTAGGGGAGCTGACTTTTTTTTTTTAAAAAGGCCTTTAAATCTCATTAGTACCACAACATGTGAACAGCCTGATGTTGGACCCACATAATATTTTTTGTCACATTCACCCTTTATGATAATCAAGCAATTTGTATCATATACCTTGATATAGAACTTCAATGTTTCCAAGTATTTTTTCAGAGTGCTTTTCCCAAACCACATTTTATTCTGCTTTCTGCTTTCCTTCTAGACTGGAGCCAACCAGAATGCCCAGTTTCCTGAAAAGTACTGCTGATTGGGACCTAAAGCCTGTCCCACAGCTGTAGCAGGGGTCTGGACCATGCTTTGAAGGCAACAGCTCCCCACCCCAGGGATACTGCATTTCCCCCAGGGTTACAAAATTAAAGGCTTGCAAAATTACAAAATTGAAGGCTTTTCACAGTACAAAATTGAGGCAGAACAAAGTATGCAGTTGAGACACAAAAGACAATAAGGGCTGATCTCATCCAATCAAAGGACTCCCAACAAAAAGGAAAGATGTGGAGAGCTTCAGGAGATGGGAGTCAGGGTTAAAGCAGAAGCCAAAATCAGGCATCAAAAAAGACAACTCTAAATCACGGTGGAAGGAGTCTAGCTCCAAAGGACCTGTAAAAGAATGCAAGGTCTCCAAGTTGATTTTGAGAGTCCATTGGATTGAAAGGACCTTTGCCTTCTGGAAGGTCACCTGTCCTGAGAAGACTTGCTTTGCTCTAATATATTCCTTCTTTTGTTGTACAAATTTACTTCTGATCCCTGAACAGGCCATAGGTGTTGGACTTTAACTTCAGAACACTGACATTAGACGAAGAAAGGCAAGAACCTAACAGAAAATAACTGAGTGGGATTCTTAAACAAATGCCTCCAAACTGTTACTCAAAAACAAGTTAGGGAAAATAGTCCTTGTCAATAAATATGATCAGTGTCTACTCAGAAATATTTTAACCTTTCATTCATGATCCACAGACTTTCCCTCTGGATGACTCACATAAAAGCTCCACATAGCTCCATCCTTATTGAAATTGGAGTTGCCCTCAGAGAAAGCATTAAAGTTGACATTGTCACCCATCAGATATGGCTCTTCAGGTACCCGGAGTCTCCCTTCAGATAAAGAAAGCATGACAGCATTAAGTCATCAAATGTAAAGGATCATAATTTTGCAATGAAAATAATAATAATTTAGGTAAGTAAAATAAAACATCCTTTTAAAAGGGTGCACAACTATTAATTTTCTGCCTTTTGAAGATTTCCTTCTGCAGCGTTTTTGATAGCTAGTGAGAGCTTTAGATGTAAGGCTGGAAATGAGGACTGACTATGCCAAGGTTGTTTCTTCTAAGGACCCTCACTGTGCCCTGGAAAAGGTGACTCTGGCACACTGCTGTATCTCTTCAGGTTTCTCTCCTGCATACATATTAAAAGGAGCTTATTCTCCTTAACAGAGCCTTTCTGATTTGACAGAACACTGTAAGATATATTCACTCAAGTGAAGAAAAAGGAAATTGAGGTCTGTTTGTATTTCCTTGAGGCCAAAAGCTTCTTAAGCAGAGACTATCATGTTTTTTCCTCGTTAGTGGACTGTAACGATAGCATAATATTCTGCATCTAATTAGTAATTTCATTAATTTTATTAGAGCTACAGTGTTGACCACTGAAATAGTTTGAAGGAATTGCCCTGGGCTTCCAGGGTGAAAGATAACCCCTTGTGGCACGAAAGTAGAAATGCACTCTACAAAAGACATGACTTAGCAGCACCTGCATGACTTTGCATTTCTCATTTCCTTCATGGTAGTCCTGCTGAGGTCCTCTGTGGGGACCATCAAGCAAGGCAGGGACCTACTAAGGGGAAGAGGTTGGCAAGGGAATGAGGTTGCAGCTCATTCATGTTGTGGTTTGTAGCTGTGAATATTGGTGTCCAATAAATCAGTGAATTATTATTTTTTTAAGTCATGAGATAATTTGAATATACATATGTATGTATGTGTGAATATGTCTGAATTTGTGTGAATGTGTATTTTTCATCAAATACATTATTCTCAGATAAGATGATGATTACTTAACAACTTTTACTAGATTTATAATCTCCATCAATGCTGAGTACGAATCCCTAACCAACACTTTTTAGCTATTTTCTTAAATACTTCCAAGAGCGTTGCTCACCATGAGCTTTAGCTGCCACCTAGGACATGCCCTTGCTGAGTCTAGGTCCCCCACCATCTCAGAGCTGAGAGCAGAAGGAGATTTCATTTTCACACCTCACACAGTTTATTTTGCTGTTTTCAGAAGCCGATTCCTGTACTTAGATTTCTCTTAACAATTCATTATAGGAAAGTGACTTAACAAGACCAAATGGGTAAACAAAAAGATTGAGTTGTGTTCATGTTTGCATGGTTTTATATTCACTATTTCATTTTTCTAGTGCAAAATACAATTAACATTTGAGTCTGATTGGTTGCGAAGAAATAGAGATTACAATTATTACAGAAAATAATTAATTCTGATGTCTTCTCACATCCTGGGAACCTAATCCTTCCAAGTTCATCCTAGTTTCCCTCTCTGTGACATCCATTTCAACATGGAGTTCTTCCTATCCTAGTGTTTTATTACATATAAATGGAGACTCACCTGGTGTTTTGTATATTTTTGTCAAAAAAAAAAAAACCTCACTGAGGATACAGATTGAATTATATAAAGTATTTCTTTAGAAGCTCATTCAGCATCTAAAACAGTGCTAGAGACGTAGGGGGCCCTCCATAAATATTTGCTAGATTGAAACTAGAAGCAAACATTAAGTCAAACTCAGTCCCATGAATCAAGGTGGCTATTAATAATCTTTTACCAAGAATTCAAATAATTTCACAAGTCTTTCCTTAAATCACTGAAACTCCATTTATCTAACTCTGGCACTTTTTATTCAACAACACATTTTTCAAACAGATCTTTACCCAAACCAAATGTATGCTTTGAAGAAAATCATGTCATGTAATTTCTAAACCAGTTCAGCAGTATATATTTTAATGAAAATGTCTGCATTTTTCCCATTTGGAAATCATGAAGTGCTTCTCAAGTCTATTTGTGGATGTAAAAAGTAAAAGGAATGACAGCTGACTACTAGTCTAGGAAAGAAAATTGTCATTTTGCTCTTTTTTTCATGGTAGATTTTTGGTCATGAAATCAGGAGCCTTCTTCTGGTAACCATCCTGTGTCTTCTGTGCTATGGTTTACCATCTTTGTGACCCTCCCCTCACACAGACACACACTGAACTGCACTGGGGATGAAGTGTCTCTTTCATCCTTGTGTTTCAGGTTCCTTTTATTTTTACATGCTTTATCACAATTCTCAGAACTTAACCAGTAGTCATAAGTATACCCTTTCAGAGATGAGATAACTTTTCAATGAATGATTTAATCGCTTATTCAAAGAATTGAAAATTTTAGTAAAATCAAGATGAGCAATTTTCTTCCCCCATCAATTCTCATTCTTCCAGCCCCCATATCACTTGTTAGTGGTTTCTGTGTATCCTTCCAGAGTTCATTTATGCTTAAAAGCAAAAAGGTGTTTATATATCTTATCCCTCCTATTTATTTAAAAATAACAACAACAACAAAAATAACCTATGTGTCGCCATTTAGTTTGTTTCTTCAAAGGAGAAGTTTGATTCCAATTCTTTCAGACTTCAGAGTTCAAGGCCCCACACATACACTTACAAAATTGCATTAAGTACAGAGAAGCAAGAAAAAAATCTTAGATCTTGGCTATGCTAAGTCCTTAAGATGCCAAGATTGGTGATGAGCTAGGGACACTGAGTGGATCATTTAAAATCAATTGAACTTTTACCTTGTTCATTTCAGTGTTTGTATTAGACATAGTAAAGGCAGGAGAAGAAAAAGAAAAGATCAAAGATCCAGAACATTTTCTGGCCATTATTTCTTTTAGCCAGCTTGCATTTCAATTCCCTGCTTTTCTTCATTGAATGACATCAAAGTTTGTTTCTTCCTATCAGCATTAGTGTGTGCTACTGGTGGTGGGATGTCTGGAGAGAGTATTGAATGTCTGGATCACACTGTCCCGACAGCCAAGGGCTGGGGAGTAGAAGAAAAGACATTCAACTCTTTCCCAAACACAGCAGACAAGGAGCCCAAAGAGAACTATTTGAAAAACAAATGGGATCATAACACTTTTAATAGTTGTAAGCAATAGTTCTCCACTACCTTTAGAAGAAAGCCCAAACTCCTCCTTGGTGTGGCACACAAGGCCCTTCTGAATCTAGCCCTTGTCATGTCTCATGGATCCCTGGCACTATTACAAGCTCCATGCATAAAGTTAAAGTTGCCCTCTTAGGGTGCAAGGCTCTTCCATTCCCTTTCCCTGACTAGCTCCTATTTAGTATTCAAGACCCAGATTGGGCCTCCACTGGTTCAGAAGGCCTCTTCAGACACCCCTATTCTTGAGGTGCCCTTCCTGTAGGTACCTACTGAAACTTTGCCTACCTAAGTATGACACCTGTCACTTTATATTGTCATTGTCTATTTTCTTCACCAATCTTAGCATTTAGAATGTGGAAAGTTTTTTTTTATTAATCTATTTGGGATGATATAAGAGAATACCATCGTGTAAAGTAAAAGGAGTAACAATAAAATTGATCAATAAAATTTATTTCTTATAGTTCTATAGACTGGGAAGTCCAAGATCAAGGTACTAGCAGGTCAAGTTTCTGGTGAGGGTCCTCTTTCTGGTTTTCTTTGTGTCCTCTTGTGGTAGGGGTTGGAGAGATAAGGAAGGTCTCTGGAACCTTTTATAATCCACTAATCTAGTTCATGATGGCTTAACTCTCATGACCTAATCATCTCCCAAAGGCCCCTACTTCCTAATATCATTATACTGGAGATTAAGTTTCAACCTACGAATTTAAGGAGACACAAGTGCAGTCTAAAACAGTTTTATAGTGGTTATGAGCATGAGCCCTGAATAAAATTTCCTGGGTTAGTATTTCATGCCTGCTACTCATGAACTTTGAGACATTGGGTAGAGTTATTTACACTCTCTGTCCTTTATTTTACTCATTTATAACAATAAATGAAGTAGTGCCCTCTTGAGTTGCACTCAAGATAATTAACTGATAATTAACTGTTATGGATATACAATTAAATGCTTACCATAGTGCAGAGAGTATTTAGCTAGTTCATGTATTTGCTTACTTTTTACTGTTTGTCTCTTTCTCCTCTTGGATGTAAGCTCTAGAAGAACATGATTCACTGCTGCATAACCAGCACCTGGAACAGTACCTGTAATTCTCTAGGAACTCAGTACACATCGGTACACTATCTGTTGAGTAGACTCTAGGATGAATGACATGTGAGTTATCATAGTGTGCTCAAGTCACTGCAGGCCAGCCAGTTTTCTGCAGAAGTGTAAGAACCCCTTCTTCCCAGCCTGATCCTTAAATACACTACATCCTCAACAAGTGTGTCACTTTGTCCTTTCCATTGTCAGCCACAATCTCTCACATGAGAATAAGACCCTTTGGCAATATCCGCTCTGGAGTTCAGAGACAGTGACAAATACGAGTACAAATATCAGCAACTGCAATCTCTCTTTCAGACATGCACATATACAGAGTTGCTATGAACAATGAGAGTCATGACAACTATTTCAAAGCAACTTACGTGAAACAACTTCCTAGTAATCACTTGTATCTCTACAGATATTGGAATCCAAATCTTTGTAGAGTTTATATCCTCAACCAGAAATTCATCATATTCGGTAGTCACTGACATCATCATATAACAAATAGGAACTTGACATTTTCAATATGAGGAATTTAATGTGACTACATTTTTTCTGTAGAAGAAAATTTTAAAGCATCTCAAGTAAAAAAAAAGCATCTCATATAACAAAAAATAGTTTTTGCTCAAGGGGTATTTTTTATAAATGGGGCTTGGGAAAATTGTTAAAAGTATCAAAGTTTGAATATTGATGTTCAAACTAACTTACACTGGAGTGTATAGGTAAAGAATATAGGACAACAAATTAGGAGCCCAGGTTTTGATGTTACTCAACTCACCTTGTTTAGCTGTGTGACCTTGAACAATGACTACATTGCTACTATAGTAGAGGGAGTTTATAGCAGGTGAACTTCAAAATCTTTCACATCCTGTCTTTTGGGTATTTTCAGCCTATGTTATCTTAACAACTCTGTAATGGATGAAACAATCAAGGGATGACCCCCTAACTTGACTCCATGCAAAACATAGTAAAAAATGAATAAAAGATGGCCTTTGCCCTCACAAAATTTACTAATGCAGAAATATTTAAGAATGATGAGGGTAGGTATACAGACATCGAAAGCAAACAAGATCTTTGTTCCTTTGCTTTGATTTTAAAAAATACACTATCTCTTTTTAAAGATTCAAAAAAAAAAACTGTGTTAAGTAAGATGTGAAATTTGGTTTTGTCATAGGGACGCATACAAGAAGTGGTGGTAGAAAAAGTTGGTGGTAGGATGCATTGAAAAGTGTTGAGAAGCGCTGGTCCAGGGAGACTGGATTTATCAACTGTGTGACATTGAACAAGTCTCTTAGTCTCTCTCAGTCTGTTTTCTAGCATCCTCATCCAAGTTACAGGATAATACTCGTTCTGTCCGCCCCACACACTTTGGGAGAAGATTGAGTTTTTTTGAAAAAATTCATGGAAGTGCTTTGAAACAGTAAAAATTTATAACTATAGGTTTAATAATTGTAACACCTATGCAACAAGCTATAGATAAATAACTCTACAGGTGAATGAATCCTGTTCATAATTCAGATGTACAAAATTATAGCTTATTTTCTACCTGTAAACATAATGTCTATTTCCAGCCTAGAAACTTTACCTCAGCCACTCTTGTGTTTCCTTCCTACATTGTCATTGTGGTAGGAGTGGTTGCCAAAGGCAACACAGATGCCTGTGGGAAATCCATTCCTTCTCACATGTTGACCCATATAGGTTGGCAGGGATAAGACATTATCTTTTGTCTAACTGGCACTTTCAGGTCCCATGACTCTTTCTCTGCTGTGTTTCCACCTCTTTGGAGGCATAGGAATTTTTTTGGTGAGGCTATCAATGGCCCTTCTTCCTGCATTCACTATGAAGTCCCTCTCTGAGATCTTTCTGTCCCTGGACTCCCTCAACTTTTCTTATCTATCACTTGGTTCTAAGATCATGTCCCAGGCTAACTAGTTATAAACTGGAAGGAAATATCTGTCTTCTGCCGTCTGGTCTCCTTATCCAGTCTGGAAGAATCCCTCCCAATCTCCAGATGAGCCTTGGTTCCCTTATAAACTCCTATCACTTCCTTCTTCTCCCCATATTTATTTTCCCTCAAAACACTCACCCTTCCCCTGGAGGCCTTAAGTTCAGCTTGCTCGTGCTCTCTCTCTCTCCTCTAACTCCTCAGCCTCATCCTCCCTTGAGATAATGAGCACAGAATTTCCTAGACACCTGAGGGTTGGAGACAGTAGAGCGAAATAGTGACAGAGAGGCAGAAGGCTGAGTTAATATTTTATAGCAGTTAATATTTTAAAATCCTGCTACTTCTGCAACAATAAGAATGGATATGTGGAAATAGATTTAGATTAGTTGAGCTTGAAAACAGTCCACTTTGCAAAAAAGAAAGAAATTTAGTTAATGAGGAAAGAAAAAAAATGCATGATCTCTGTACTATGGATGTTTTGAGCCTAAATAAGCAGCAGTTTTGCCATGTGACTCTCCTACCACTCACCCAACTCTGAGCCCATCTCTTAGGCAGATGAAAGGCTGGCAAGATGTACCTGTCTTTTGACCTGGTCTGTGGGTAGCCCCTGGGTCAGCATCCTCTGTGCCAGCATCTAAAGCACCTGCTGGAATGGCTGATAAGCAAGCAGCCACTCTCTTCTGCTCCACCCTGCCTTCCAGGCCCTGCTGTTCCTGCTAACCTGTCAGGCTGCATTTTCAATTATTATCTTTGAAAAATGTCCAGGTAGACCTTTTAAATCAATGAATGCAACAAGCTGAACACAAGGCAATGGCAATTGTGTGGCTTCTCTTGGGCTAATTGGTAAGACTATGGGGTGCTGAAAATCTAAGCCAGAAAAAAAATCATTGCTTGGAAGAAAGGAAGGACCACATCCGTACTATGTCTTCCATTAAAATGCATGAAATTTTAAATGACATCCCTGTTCTTCTCAGTACCCATCACTTTTCATCTTTTTATGCAAATTCTAAATATTTATTAACTTCAATTTATAGACTGTATTGTAGCCCCACATAGCCAAGGCACATATGCATTTTTAAAATATGTGGCATTTTTAAAGTGGCATTGTATAAAAATAATTAGTAAATAACTGTGTACTTATTTTAAAGACATAAGGTACTGCTTCACTTAATAAATTAACCCCCAAAATTGGTTCTTATATGAAGACCCATAACATAGGTTTACACTAGTTGGACAAGCTAGATGCACCTGCCAGAAAAACACAGTTCTGCCAACTGGGGAATCACCAACTGAACCAATTTAACTAGCCAGAGTTGTCAGAGGGAGGGAAAGGCTGTTTAGAAAGTCTGCTTTTGCCATATTCTGGACTTCCTGGACTTGCTCTGCAATGCATTCAGAATGATGGTTTTGTCCTATTATGGAAACACGTGAGATCCTGGCCAACATTCCTGTCAGTTGGTGGGTCACCAGGGCACCACCATTTTGGGTGGCTTGAGGAGCTGTCAGGTACACATGGCATTTGAAAGTCCACCATCCAAGAAAACACTCCTCCTAGGGAATTCAGTCCTCTGCCAAAGTATGCAGTCATCTGTTTCTCAAAAGTCTTGAGTGAATCACATTTCATATATTCGTATACATTGAAATGCTGCAGGTTTCCTTCTGCAGCTTTTCTATCAAAATCCACAGCATTGCTGTTCCCTTTTAAAATGACTTAGAAAAAAAAAAAAAAAAGAAAAGATCTTTAAAGCTATTCAACCACCCATGACGAGCATAAACTTTGTGCCCGGGATGCTATATTTTTCCCTTTATGCCCTCAAATACATTGCTACCCCTGTCCTTATCACTACTCTCCAGTCACAATTGGAATGCAGTAAAGGGGAATGACACAAACAACACAGAATTAGTGTGGCTGACGCATGGAGATCACAGCAGGTAAAAGAAGCAGATGGAACCAGTGAACCGTTTTGGGAAGCTGCTGTTTGCTCTGTCTTGCACTGCCCACTGTTCACCTTTGCACTGAACTATTCTGTGTTTCATACAGGGTAGAAAATGTCAATGTCTGCCTTATGGTGTTATTTGCATGAAACAAATTTGTATCTGTGTGTGTTCCATATCCTGAAGAACATCTGTATATTTATATCTTTTTTTAATCAAAAGTAAACTCATAATGTACACACTGCTTCAAAACCTGCTTTTTTATTGGCACATGCTTTTTTAAAAAAATGAACATACATTGATAGTATGAGGAAGCTTCATTGTGGTATTTCCACAGACGTGGACAGTGTACCTGGAAGAAGTTGACTCCCTGTAGTCTTCCTTCTGCACCCCCCTTTCAAACAGTATTTGATGGGTTTAATTATGCTTTTTACATATATATGGATCTATACACACATAAATATGTATCCATGTAATGTAGTTTGATCCTCTCCCTCCAGTATCCTCTCCTTTCTTTCTCCCACCTCCTGCTGATTCCCCCCAGGAACCTCCCATTTATACTCATGTGTGATTATTATTTTTATCATCATTAGAGGTCTACATATTTGAGAAAAAAAACATGATATTTAGCTTTTTGAGCTTGCTTGTTTTGCTCAACATGGCAATCTCCAGCTCTATCCATTTTCCTGCAAATGACATAATTTCAGTCTTCTTTTTTTCCTTTCTTTTTTGGTGCTGGGGATGGAATCCAGGGCCTCACACATGCTAGACAAGTGCTCTGCCACTGAGCTACATCCCAGCCCTTTATTTTCCCTTATGGTTGAATAATGCATCATTGGTACATACTGTTTTATGTCCATACATAAGTTGGGACATAATTGTTGATGAGTACAAAATACCCCACTGTGTAAATCTGTAACAATTTATTTAAACAATTTCCAGCTAGAGAATCTTTTGGGTATTGTCAAATTGGGCTCCAGTGCATGCCTCTGGTTCCCAGGCTCCCGTTCTTTAGCCAACCTCTTGTTTCAACCGTAGCTGCAATAGATCATGTCATGAAAGGTCAGACTTGCCTGGTGCTGACAGCCCACCTCAAGTTAGCACAGGAGCTTTTCCAATGTTAAAGATTCTGAAAGTTAAGGCAGAGAGAGTCATCTTCTTTCCCCCAGGCAGCCATCCAACCACTGAAAAACAGAGCTAGTGACTAAGTTCTCCGGCCTCCTGTTCTTCCGAAAGGAAATTCCAGCAGGCCAATGGGGTGATGCTCAGGAGGGTGCCAGGGAGGAAGCCCCAGAAACCCAGACCATCAGCTTTTCCTTCTTTGCTACTCTCCCCCTCCTGCTTCCTGGGATCATCTTGGAAATAAACTATTTGTATCCAGTCAAGCTCTGCTCTCTCAGGCTCTGAACCAAAATAGGGACTATGGTAAACAAGGACGCAGAAACTGCCCTTGAACATACATCTCTGCCATGTGGCCAACTAGTTCCCTAAAATAAATCCCTGCAAATGTACATTGCTGAGTCAAAGGGCACAGGCTTTCTAAACAAGCCCAAACAAGTGCTCTGTTTAACAGAGCTCCTAACCGTAAAGGGATCGATTTTATTTTATTTGCTTTTGCCTCTTCAATCCCAGAGCTATCATGAACCGTCTCCTCCATCAAGAAACAACACATGGATACTAACTTCCTGCAGTCTTTTAAGTCACCCTCTCCAGAGCCCCTTTTGCTTTTCTGAAATCATGATGAATGGAATAATTGGAATGCACACCCACTGTCTACCAAATAGACATCTCACTTTATTGCCTGGTAGTTATTAAGAATGAATAATAATTTTGCTGCTGAAAAGACTACTTAAGGGGAAAGTAGGAAATAAGAAAAACATTCACCCTTATAATTTAAGCCACAAAGAAATAAAACCAACCTCAAGATAAAATGTCTGTTTCGCCAACAGCTCAATCTTTTTATCATAAGCAGCACTGGCACTCTTAATTATAAGTAATAAAGTCTCTGGATTTTATTTTTTACCCAACATTGGTGGTAAGAAATGTGTAAGTAACTGCTCAGAAAAGTGCAAAAGGAACTCTAACATATGCAGGCGCTTTGGTGGGAGCTCAGTGTGGTCCCCTTCTGTGGGGAAATGCTGACTTTGGATCAGCCACAACCTCTCCACCAGGGGGATTGCAGAGCATATGCTTGCATGTATGATTTACATAAACATATATGTGATTATTTAAAAAAATTAGTTAACTATTCATAAATTCTAGCCATTTAAAGAGGCAATGTACCTTTCTGACATCTTTCAGGAAGTCTATTTTTAAACAGGATATAAAAGTTTCTCCTGGCAAACACTTGCACATTCCACCCTCTCAGGTGACTTCCCTAAAAAGGAAAGACAAGAAAAAAAAACTTCCAAAAACTTTCCTTGGCTGTTTGCCATCAACATCAATAACTGCAGCAAAGGCTTTCTGACTGCTATTTATTCTGTCTTAAATAACTTGCATGATTACAGCATTTGTAATTTTGTTGATTATAAATAGCACTAATGCTGTAATACATTAGCACAGACTGGCAGCATTATGGAGACATGGTCCATCCACACATGGATAGTCGTACCTTTGAGGATCATAATTTAAACATGTACCAGAAAGTGTTAACCTCACATGGCCTCTCTTTCCACTCACTCCAACACAGCTTCCTTGAAGCACTGCCATCACTGTCCTTGCTCAGTGTGTCTGTGGCCTTCTCCACCGTCCTTCACGCAGTCTGGGCTCTGCTTTGCATTCAAAAGATAATCCCTTGGTAATATATGGACCTCGTAATGTCCTAGTTTCTTGAATTTGCTAAAAGCTAAAGGCATTCGATTGTGAAGGCCCACCAGACATTTCTAGCTCTGTTTTAACAATGATATACCTTCCTTTTGGCAAGAGTCCTATTGAGTGAATGCTGCTAGTTTAGGATCCTTCTATGTTTTTTAAAAAACTCATACTTTGTTTATTGAGGGAGGAGGACAAAGGGTACAAATCAGGCCTTTATCCAAAACACCCTGATATCATAGAAGAAATCTACATTTCCTGTGTAATTTTAGTGTTCAGAATTTATGAATTTCCCTGTGAATGTAATTCAGCCTTCCTCAAAGCACACTCTTTCTCAAGAGTGATGCTTTCATATTGAATAAAGCAGACATATTTCCTATATTTTATCTATCTACCTTAGTTGTCTGCTGGATTCTTGGAAGCACTTTTCTCTTAAACATAAACCTTTCTTTACTGACCCAGAATGAGAAAAAATATTTAATGCAGTAGTAACATTCAGTAACAAAAAGAGGAGTGTCTTTGACAATTCTCTGGTTCAGGGCATGAATGTATGAGTCTATATGTGCATATAAAATTCACTTGATTTATCTTAAGGTTAGTTTTGTTTTAAAAAACCTAAAATATATACTATCCTGATCATTGAGATTTCAGTGTGATACTTTATGATATAATTTTCTGCTCACATTCATATATAGAGACCCCATATCTTAAAATTTTCTAGTATAATCAAAATTCTATTCTGTTTGATCATTTTCCTTGATATGAGGATATAAAAAAGATGTCATCTTAGGTAAAGACTAAAGAAAGGATAATTGTAAAATACAAAGGTATAATCTAAGAAAGCATATTCCAACCTTTATCTCAAATTATTTATTCATTTGCTATACCATGAAGTTTTTGCATCGATCAATCCTTTGAATATCCTCTAAATTTATTTCGAGTTAAATTTGTCTTCTGTCTAATCTTCTCACCATTCTGAGGCTATATGTAGACTCCAAATGCATGGAAATAATGAAGCATATTCATCAAAGAGCTGTCTTGTATAAACCCAACTTAAAAACCAGTGGATTTTTGGTATTATAAATTTAGCTTAAAAGGATAAAGACAATTCAGCTTCATTGTGGAGCTTATTTGTAGCATGAATTAATCTTCTTAATA
Organism: Castor canadensis; assembly: GCF_047511655.1. NCBI lineage: Eukaryota > Metazoa > Chordata > Mammalia > Rodentia > Castoridae > Castor > Castor canadensis. Next base: position 56,576,390 of record NC_133390.1, on the reverse strand, counting down.
AATAAAATCAACCATCCTACTTTACTCAATCCTTCAGGGAATATGGATCCTCCTAGGTTACTACTGAGCATCTCTGAATAGCAGCAAACTTCAGATTCTTTCTCTAATTGCTACAAATTGTCAAGTGTAAAGATTCTGATTTTCTCTTATAACCACCTTAACTATGCAAAGGCTTTTTATGAGGCCAGAAATTTGGATGAAAATAAATCATTCCCAGCAGCTAAAGAGGCTGCTTGGGGTCATGTGGAAGTACAGCAGGCCATGTAGGTGAATTGGGTTTAATATTGAAGATGTCATAATTGTCATAGGGATTAATCACATTTGTCTTTAGTCTCTATAAGGGTGGGTTCCAGGACCCCTCATGGACACCCAAATCTGCAGATGCTCAAGTCTATTATATAAAATGAAATAGTATTTGCATATAACCTATATATAACTTCACTTACACTTTAAATCATCTGTAGATTTCTCATAATATTGAATTCATTGCAAATGCTATATAAATAGCTATACTGTATTGTTTAGGGAATAGACAAGAAAAAAGTCTGAACAAGGTCTGGTGGTACATGCCTATAATCCCAGCACTCAATAGACTAAAGCAGAAGGATTGTGAGTTAGGCTGGTTAAGATTTATAGTGACTCTGTCTAGAAGAAGGTTAAAGAGGAGAGAAAGAAAAGAAAGGAATAAAGGAAGGAAGGAAGGAAGGAAGAAAGAAAGAAAGAAAGAAAGAAAGAAAGAAAGAAAGAAAGAAAGAAAGAAAGAAAGAAAGAAAAAGAAAGGAAGGAAGGAAGGAAGGAAAGAAGGAAGGAAGGAAGAAATGAAGGAAGAAAGAAAGAAAGAAAGAAAGAAAGAAAGAAAAAGAAAGAAAAGAAAAGAAAAAACAGAGAGGGAGGAAGGGAGGAAGGGAGGGAGGGAGGGAGGGAGGAAGGAAGGAAGAAAGGAAGGAAAAAATATCTGTACATGTCCAGCACAGGGTATTTTTTCAAATAGTTTTAATCCTCAATTGGTTGAATACTCAGATTTGGAGTCTGTGATTATGGAGTGGCGATTGAATATTCAAATAGTTCCAAGATATTTATATGCCCCTAGAGACAGTGGGGAAAAAACTTCAGTGAAAGTCACCTAGCGCTTACTTTTTTTTTTTTTAATTCAGGGAGTGCTTGCTCTGAGTGGGGTTTGTCTCCAAATCTGAATGGCCCGGAAGAGATGTGATTATAAATTTAAATATCTCAGAAGGCACAGCTCCCCCAGAAAGCAGACAAGTCAGGTTGATTTCCCTTAACTCTTTGGGGTGGATCTTCTGATGTGATTAAACTTTAGAACAAGCTGCCAAGAGGACTGTGAAGTCTTCATGCCTAAATATCCCTAAAATTAGAAGCGATAGCCACTTGGCTCAGATGGTTTATGTAGGCAAAGGTTTGGGCTAGTTTAGTGATTTCTAAATGAGAGTTCTAGTCCCTTGCTAGACTTACTGCCATGCTTCCTTCATTCCACAGCAAAATGAGAAACATACAATAATAGACTGTTTTTCCCATGTTACATTTATTTCATTTTAATTAAATGTTATATCTGCAATACAACTTCCTTTGTTTGTAACATTCTTGCTACTAGCTGGAAATTAATTTTCACATGCCTTAGCGGGAAAAAAATCTAAAGTGAGCAGCCCCATATCAATCCCAATTTCTTTTTTAAAGTTTTAATGGTCCTTGAAATCCAAAATTCTGGGAACCACTGGTCTAGATAATCTTCATTCAACAAATGTTCATTCAGCTGTCTGTTCTTAGACCATATAAAGGAAAAATAACTTTCTCCCACGGGATAAAGAAAGTAATAAAATCAACTAAAATTCATTTTGCACACATCATGCTAAGTACCTAATATACATAAATTATTTTATTTAATTTAATTCTTACAACAATCAAAAAACAAAGACACTGAACTGAAAGTACGGAGGGTGGGATCAGTAGCAGCTGTCCTCTGGCATAGGATCCTATAACTACCCTGGGAGTTCTCACCCTCCTAAGAAAACAGTTAATGTTTCCAGGGAGGTGGCATGGAACCAGAAAAACACCTTAAATTTCTAAATGCCCTGTTTTTTCTGAAACCAAAGCTGGAGTAGTGGGTTGGCTGGGGCATAGTAATGAAAACAAACACATAGAGTGGATGTTAGAGGCTCCAGGGAGATTTTGAGATGTACAGAACACCTCCAATCAGTCAGTATTCAGAGTTAATCAGAAACCATTTGTCCAGCTGGCCCAATCTGCCTGGCTCAACACTCCAATCATAGCGTCTGCATTTCACATGGTTTCTGTTTTCTGCTCCCTGATTTGTGCAAGCACTTCTGAATATGCCAAAGAACTAAACAGGGTGTGAACAGAAATTAGCATTTAGTTAGTGGTGATGGCTAATTACGGAATGGAAAAAATAATACTTTTTTGATTGAGCCACTTTAATTTTTAATTAAAAATCAAGGGTAAAAAAAGGCTGCTTTGGTATTACAATCCTTAAGTCACTGAGGCGTGAAGTAGGTAAATTAAGCCATCATTTTGATAATATTGTTTCACAGTAGCACCAGATGCCCTTCTGGATATTAGTATAAATTTTTGTTCTTTTTCTACTAAATAATAAGGGGATCACAAAGACACTTTGGCTTAGACACAATAAGGAAATTAAATTGCCTTTAAGTTACTAGAGTGAGTTGTCCCTCTATAGAAGGTTATAGCGCTTCCAAAAAATTATAAACTATCTGTAGTTATGGACTGAACTGTGAGCCCCCCAAAATTCTTATGTTGAAATCTTAATCCCCAAAGTGATAGTATTTGGAGATGGGATGTTTGGGAGACAATTATATTTGGATGAGATGAGGGCATCATGAGCCCTCATGATGGGATTAGTGTCTTTATAAGAAGATGAAGTGACACCAGAGTCCTCCACACCCTCCCACATAGATTTTCTTTAACTCACAAAGAAAGCTACCACCAGAAACGAACCATGCTGGTATCCTCACCTTGAACTTCCAGCCTCTAGAATTATGAGAAAATAAATCTGTGCTGTGTAAGTCACTAGTCTATGGTATTTTGTTATGGCAGCCTGAGCTAAGTAATACAGCTGTCCTTTGGCCTGTGAGCAGATAGCTCAATTGCAATGCAAAGGAGTTGTAACCAGCTTTTGTTTGGGTTTGAAAAAGGGAAAAGCAACCAAACCCCAAGGTACCCAAGTCTTTGGGAAACAGAAGGAAGAAAGATCTGAATCTATACGGGATACCTGGCCAGATTCTGATCCAATATATAGACAGCTGTGATGCCAGCTAGTCAAGCAAGTGCTGTCATCTCTGGTCATCATGGGTACTGAGAAAGTATCTGGTCCATCTCAGAAAGATGGAGTTTGGACCAGTGATGGCTTAGCCTGATGTGAGTAGGTCTCCTCGGTCCAGCTTTCAACAGAGTAGACAGCAGCAAAAGCAGTGGCAGTGGTGGTAACAGAGGACTTCCAACATGTCCAAAAATTATATGTGGCTTGCTCCACCCATGTCCTGTGTAGTCTGAAGCATGGAACAATTTAATGGCAGAGGAAAAATCAAAAGGAAGATAACAGACTTGGTATTCAGAGTCCTAAACTGCTTTGTATATTTTTACCAGGGTACAAGAGCAGATATGTACATGAATTTGTACCCTAAGTTTACTGAGTTATTATAATGGATTGAAATAGAGAAACATGACTTCGTTTTATATGAAAATTATCAACTCTGACCTCTAGAAGTCCCATAGAGAGGCAGTATCACGTGGCACCTAAGAACATGGGGCTGGTACCTTGTCACCTGGCTGGGAATTCCAGCTCTGCCCCATGTACCTCATCTGTCACATGGAGATAATGAAAATGCCTTCTTTCAGGAGCGATGGTGAGTATTAAGCATAAAGCATTTAAAATTGTGCTTTGTACTAAATAATTTCTTATTATTGTCAATTCCAACCCCAATATTTTATAGGAAAGGTTACCAAGGCTCAGAAATAAATCCCCAACCTCACAAAACAACCTCTTATCATTACTATTAAGAAGTACTATTAGAGTTACTGGCTGACCCAGTTTTCCCAGGACTATCCCAGTTTTAACATTGAAAGTCCTACATGCAGGGAAAACGAGGATGCCTGGTCACTCTACAGTGATGAGGATAAAGACATGAAGTGTAAGCAGTTGAATGAGGCCCTTGCCATGGAAGAGATGTTCTTTTGGAAGGGAGCATTGTTGCTACTGAAGACACTCCAAATGCAGGTTCCAGGGGTGTGAATCATTGGTAACAGCTAAGGAAGCATGTATTGTGTTATTGTGAGCATATAAGGATTCTCAGATAAAGTTTGGTGGTCAGGAATTTTCCAGACATGTTTCCTATCCTCCGGGGAAATTCCAACAGTATAGACGTGGTCTGTGTAAACCTGGTCTCATAAGCTGAGGGACTGTCCTGATATTTACAGAATGAAGTTCAGAACAATCATCTAAGATTGCATTTGTAGAGTATTTGTCTCAAAGGAGCCTGATGTTCTTGGCAGTCATTATTTCATTAATCCCACACTGTCTCTGGGCGGCATGAAACAGGCAGGTGTAATTATCTGTTTTGCACATTACATGACTTGGAGTTGTGCCTGGTTATAAGGTGCCTTGGAAAGAGATGTTCCTCTGATAGTGGGTTGAATTTGGTTCCCACTGTTTCTGGTGAATCTTAGACTTGGTGTGACTCTAGGGAATCCTAAATGAACATTGTAAGTAATCTTTCATCCTGATAATCCATCTCTCTGTTGTCACATGGTATTGTCACACCACATTGAACAACTTGTGTCCAATAGCTATGACACCGATCATTAGGTCAGGCCTCCAGAGGTCAGAAGCAACACTCATTCCACTCCCTGCACTAAAAATGCACATGCTACGCTTTTTTATAAACAGCAGAGATCTTTACTGCTTGATTAAATAATGAATTCATAAATGAGAAATGCCATAAAACTCAGTCCATATCCTGGCCTCAAGAACTGTGAATCCAAACAGAAAGGGGACAAATGAGAGAACAGAAACTGATTTCTGCATCAGATAAAGATGGTAACAAGAATAACAGAATAGCCAACAAGCACAATTAGAATGTACCAAGGCCATTCTAAGTGTTTTACATGTATCGATTTACTAAATCCTTGCCCTTAAGGCAGGAATTCATTTTTTCAGATAAGGAAACTGAGGTACAGAAGTTAAATTATTTTCTGAATGTTACAGAACTAATAATTGTCAGAGATGGGATTTAAATCCAGGCATGTTGGCTTTCAAGACCTCGGACATAACCATTATGCCCGTAAGAAAGGTAAAAACAAAACATTTAATGATCCACCAATATGTCTGTGTATACATATAAAGGAAATGAAATAAGTACCTCAAAAAGACATCTGCATTTCCATGGTCATTCTATCATTTTTCACAATAGCCAAGATATAAAAACAGTTTTAAGTGTCCATGGATGATAATGGGTAAAGAAAATGTATTAGATAGTTAATGGAACACTCTTCTGCCTTAAAAAACAGGAAGTCCTATTATTTGAGACAACATGGATGAACATGGAGGACATTATACTAACAAACACATGTATCAGTCAGCTTTCCATAACTGTGACAAAATACCTAAAAAAGTAAACTAAAGGAAGAAAGATTTATTTTGGCTCATGGATTCAGAGGTTTCAGTCCATGGTCACTTGGCCCAGGTGCGTTTAGGCCTGTGGCGAGACAGAAAATCATAGTGGAAGTGTGTAGTGGAAGAAAGGTGCTCAGTTCATGTTGGCCAGAAGGCTATGAGAGAAGAGGTCCCAATATTCCTTTCCATGGCATACCCCAAATGACCTATCTCCTCCAACTAGACTGAACCTCTTAAAATTTCCACCACCTCCCAATAGCACCATCAACGGGACCAGATTTCAACATGTGAGCTTTTGGGTGATATTCAAGATTCAAACCACAGAACAGAAAGAAAAATTATTACACTGAAGTAGAATTCAGCTGTTTCAATGGAACACATCTGTAGTTCTAGCTACTTGGAAGGCTGAAAGAGGAGGATTGCTTAAGCCCAGGCGCTCCTCCTCAACAAAAAAAAAAAAAAGGAAGAAAAGGAGGGAGGGAAGGAGGAAAAGAAAAATTGAATTTATAGAAACAGTGAGTAAAAATGGTGTTTGCTGGGGGTTGGGGAGGCAAGGATGAGATGTTGGAGAAAGGGCTCAAAGGTTCAGTTATATGTATTGAGCTTCTGGAGATCTAACATACAGCATGGTGACTATAGCGAATAGCACTATTTTGTATGCTTTTAATTTGCTAAAAGAGCAGATCTTTGGTGTTCTTCACATACACACATATACACACACAAACTATGTGAGGTGATGGTATGTTAATTAGCTTGATTGTGATAATCATTTCTCAATATGTACGTATATCAAAGCATCACATTGTACAACTTAAATTTATACAATTTGTATTTGTCAATTATACCTTAAGTAAAGCTAAAAAAAAGAACACTTAAGAAACTCATTTCCTCCTTATTAAATGAAAGTCACGACCTGCCTAAATGATATCTTTTGAGGGATCCTCACCTGTGCAGAATGGTGGCAAGGCAAGTGCTGACGTTTCTTCTCTCCAAGCTGAGATCAAGAGGAGTAAACACAGTAGCAGCTTGGCAGAGGTCAAGGACTTTCCTGGTTGAACTAGTTTCTACCGTGTCATTAAGGCTAATTGGAAATCAACATCACTATTCCATGCCCAGTGCCTCCAAATGTACCATGCTGTTTGCTTACATGGCCGCAAGCACATCTTTTTTTTTTTTAGATCAGGGCTATTGCACTTCAGTTTATCCACTGGGTAAGTCATGGCAAGAAAGGGTAGGGAGAAACCCAGAGAGGAGGAAATGTTGTGGGGTTCTCAGATCAAGAGCATTTTGCAAATAGTTTCAAAGGACCAGAGCTGTCACCTGTGAGTCCAAGGCAACTCCAGAGTCAGGTCACCCCTACAAGGATTTGCAGCCATGGGTACAGAGACTTGTGAGCATGGTGCATTTACAGATAGTGAGAAGCACATTGGCAAAAGCTAGTTTTATGACCATCCTAAAATGTTATATGGGGTGGTCTCATTAGTGGGGTCTTAAATCAAGCCCCACAAGCAACTCCAGTCAGTGAACCCCTTTGTGAAACTTTTGTACTTGCTTCCACACTGCCTGGGTTAGGGTAATTCAGCACATTTTCATTTCAATTTTGCCTCTAGAACATAAGCCAGTTTAAAAACGGCATTATCGCTTGCCAATTTGGGCATTACCCTTAGGCAATTAAAAAAAAACGAGTGTCATCAACCCTTAATCTTATTAAGCTGACTTCACCTGCCTCGGGATCCTAGTGATTCTCCCACCTGCAGCCTCCATCCTGTCTCCCAGTTCCCAGTTTGAAGCAGGATGTACACAAGCAACGAAAATACCAATCTTGCCCTTACCCCAAATCTCTCCCAAGACACAGATCTCCTCTCCTGGGCCTTATTGCTGAGTTATATAGACCAGCATTCCTTCTAGGCTGTGACCACCTCCCTGTTGAGCCCAGCAGTCCTTCTAGGATCCTGAGGGCCTTGCCCTTCCCAAGGCCTGTGGGTAACCATTCTTTTCGTACACAATCACATGGGCCAGGCACTGTGCTAGGAATTCGAGTAAGCAACATGGAGAAAGTCCTTGCCTCTTATGGGCAAAAGGGATATAAGCAATGTCTTCTTTTGTTTTGTGCTGCTGTAATAGAGTGCCTCAAGCAAGATAACTTGTAAAGCACGGAAATTTGTTTGACCCATGGTTCTGAAAAGTGGGAAGCCCAGTGTCAAGGGGTTGCATCTGGTGAGGGTCTTTGTGCTGATTTGTCCCATGGCAGAAGGCATCAGGGTGAGACAGAGAGAGGGAAAGGGACTGAACTCACCCTGTTACAGTGAAACCCTGCTAGGATAATAGCATTGATCTACCGAAGAGGTAAGAGCCCTCATACCCAACCCCCTCTGAAACGTCCCGCTGTGCAGCACTGTTGCACTGAATTCTATGTGTGAATTCCCACACATGAATTATGGGGACACACTCAAACCATAGCAGAAAATGAACAAATAAGCAACAAATACTCTAATTTTGGGAAGTGAAGACTGCTGTGATGAAACATCAAGCAAGGTAGGGTGGAGGACATGCGTGGGAAGGGGTTTCGTCCCATTCCTAAGATGCTGGCTACGGTCCTATCACTTGAGAAGATGTATTATTCTCCCTCAGGCTCCATTTTTCAGAAGTGACCAAGTTCAAAATGAAAATTCCAAATCCCTTTTGTAAGAATTTCAAAGCTGTGTGTGGTGATACACACATATAATCCCAGCTACTCAGGAGGTAGAGACAGAAGAGTCAGGCTTGCAGCCAGACTCAGGCAAAGTCAGTGAGACCTTATCTGAGCTATTTCAGTTACAATACATATATACATGGGAATGTCACAGTGAAACTCCCTGTAAACCTATCTTAAACAAACAAAAAATGTCTTTTTTTAGAAACGGACAGCAGAAGGGTAAAACAGGTCCCTGTCTTAAGAACTGGTACTAGTGGGAGGAGGAGGAGGATATAAGAAAAAGGCATAGGAGGGTGAATGTCATGGAAATATTATGTACTCATGTATGAAAATGCAAAAATGAGACCTGCTGAAACTATTCCAGGAATGGAGGAAGGGGGGAATAAAGGAGAATGATGGAGGAGGTGAATTCAACTATGATATATTGTAAGGACTTTTGTAAATGTCACAATGTACCCCCAGTACAACAATAATATGATAATTATAAAAAAGAAAATAATAAAAACAAAAGGGCTGGTAACATAGCTCAAGCGGTAGAGCGCTTGCCTACCACTACCCTGGTTCAATCCCTAGTACACGAAAAGAAAACAATCAAGATTGAGACAGCAGAGCATCAAACAAGTTCAGAGTCCTGCATGCCTACACAGGTCCTCTACCTGCGAAGGTGGCTCTGCCAATCTGCATGCCTTTGAAAGCCCTGCCTTAGTTCCCATTGGTGGGCTCAGCTCAGCCATGAGGGTGCCTTACTGCTTCACTGCAACTTGAGAATCTATGGCAGAGGCTTGCTTAGGCCCTTGAACCTGAGCCTGAACCCCTCTAGCTAGGGCTCCTCCCCAACCCCCCAGCCCATCTGCTGGCAGCCCCATGTTCCACATATGGCAGGTCCATGGGCAGGCAAAGAACTGCCCTTCCTCACTCCCACCTGCAACTCTCAATGCACAAGCCCCCACTCATTCCCGGCTGCCACTTCGCAGTCTTGCTAGCAGCAGCAGGATCAGATCTATGGGCAAGGGTTGTGGCCTTTGGTTCAGTGCCCACAACCTCTGGGGGCCCTCAGGAGAATGTTCAGAGCCTCACCCTCAGAGAGAATATGGCTGTGGGAAACAGCCTGTTCCTGGGCCCAAGAAACACCAGTTACTCGTTCACCAAAGCATAGCTGTAGCAAAGATGGCTGGTAGAGGAATACTTAGTGGGCTCTATAAGCCACATGCAATGACAATTCAGCACCCAGGTTTAAGTGCCACCTTCATCCCCCCTCCACTCCTGCTGCTTCGTGAGATGAAGGGGAGGGTATAACTGAATACGTGATTGTTGCATCTGCCTCTGTGACGAGAGAGATAACAAGCGTGACCCAGATGGTGAAAGGAACATGTCTTGCAAACAGGCAACCACGTCATACTGTCTTCTGTGATGGAGCATGGTGGTGAGTCACACGGAAAGGGTGGGGCTTAGTAAACTCTCGTGTCTGGGAATGAGGACTGGATGATAAGGATTCGTGTCTGGGACTCATTATTGAATGTCTAGAAAGAAGAGAACCAATACCCTTTTAAGTTTGGTAATGAAGGGGATTTAAAAATGTGATTTCAGGACTGTGCGAGCTTGTTTTTTCTTTTCTAAGGAAGTAGGAATGTATATAGATTAACCTGGACTTGCCACATCACTTTAAAAACTATGGAGAAATTTTTCTTAATTTTGCGAGTTGATATGATGTAAGTTTAGCAAGATTATCTGAGATGCTGGTTTATCATTTTACTAAAAGAAAACATTAAACTATGGGTGAAGGAAACTGGTACCCAAGATGTGATTTCTCTCATGAAATCAAGAGAAGAGTTAGTGGGAAAGTTGATTCTGGGTGTTGATTGCTCTAAACTGAGGCAGATGCTGAGTTTGATGTCAGACGTGTCACACAAAAAGAAGAACAGGAGCTTTGGAAATAGTCACACCTGGCCTGGCCTACCCACTCACAGCTGGGCTCTTAGTGCCATCTGTCTGAGGTGCCCTTATTCTGTGTTCTTCCCTTAATATTCTTGTTGGGTTTTTTTCCTTTCTGTATTTCACCTGCTCTCCCTGTGTTGTCTTTGAGCTTGAATCTGTGTGTCCATTTTCACCTGTCTGGCTTTAGGCTTCCCTTTGGATAATGACAGCTTCCTTGGATTTTTTTCCTTTGTTCTGCATTCATTTGGATCCAGTCATCTGCAGCCTCCAGACCCATCCAGCTCTGAGCACAGCATCCCATACAGCCTGGCCTGGGACTGTAGGCATCCACCCCCACTGTGTCCACAAACAGCCCCATCCCTTACCCCCTCCTCACCCCATTAGACCCTGACTCTGTGGCTTCCCCAACCTTGGAACAGCTGCTACCAAACAATATATAGTTTGTGGATAAACATCATTGAATAAAAGCAAACAATTATTTCATACTCTCTCAGCATAGTTTTTCTAGAAGGCAATTTTAAAGATTTGGCCTGGATCCTCTGAGCAGTACATGTATGTAGAGGTGCTTTGAGAATGTTAACATTTCATCTGAAGGAAGCCACAGCAGCAGGGGAAGTAAAGCTTCCACAGGGAAGTATGTGCTCACGTTAGGTTTTGTTTCTCAAAAACATTCTTAAAATTCAAATGCCATTTGCTTTTTCATAGTTCCCCTTCTTCATATTTCTAATCAGATCTGTCTTAAAGAACTCCATTCAGAGTACACACCTCATATATGAAATCACAAGGCGTCACCCTAGAATCCTGATGACCCCCAACAAGGAAGGATATGTGCTAACTAGGATTTCCTAGTCTTCTGGTAAAAACAAAAAACAAAAAATAAACATAAAAAACTTCCCTAGGGCTGGGGCTGTGGTGGGGCATTTGCCTAGAATGAGGCCTCGGGTTTGACCTCCAGCATCACAAAAAAACAACTTCCCTAGGATAACTCCCACAGGGAGCTCTGACACAGGGTTCCCAGGGCATATATGTAGAGAAACACACCTGCGGACTTTAAAGAGATCCGCTCAAGGCAGGTGTGGTGGCTTCTGCCTGTAATCCCTTTCCTGGAACACAGAGACAGGGGGATCAGGTTTGAGGCCAGTCATGAAAACAGTCAGGAAGACTCTACCTTAAAAAACAAGCCAGGTCTGCTGTTGGATAATGCCTATAACACCAGCTACATGGGAGACATAGGGAGAAGGAATTTGGTCTTAGGCCAGTGCTGGACAAAAAACTCTATCTGAAAAAAATAAGCTAAATCAAAAAAAGGGCTGGGAGTAGCTCAAGTGGTAGAGCACTTGGCACAAGACCCTGAGTTCAAATCCCAGTACTGCTAGGAAGGAAGGAAGGAAGGAAGAGAGGAAGGAAGAGAGGGAGAGATGGGAGGATAGGGGAAGAAACCCGTCCAACACTTTATTCCAATGACTTATTCATTTAAAAATATTTTAAAATTGCCCAAATATTTGTGTTATTCTTTCATTATCGATCTGATGTGGTACATGATAACAACATACAATCTGATTCTGAATCAAGGTTTTACAGGCTCTTGCTGTGTGGTACTAATTTGAAATAAGCCCATTTCATCTAAAATGCTTTCTGTTGCTCCCGTGTTATAGTCAATGACACATTTGTTTGGCTTTTCCATGTTTGCTCAACAATGTTAGCTTCTTTTAAGTGCCTTAGTGAACTCTGAGTAGAGCAAATTAAAAAATATCTGTGAGTACACTGTAGGACCTATTTCTTATTTTTAAGTAGGCAGTAAGAATTATTTTCACAAGGTATTCATAGACTTACAAGTACTATATGTGCTAACAACTAGAGCTATTGTTGTCATGATAGTTAAGTCAATAAGTGCATTTAAACTTGGGTCACACTCAACACTCAGCACACTCAGCATCTGGTATTATGCTGCCTTTGTATTTGACATAAGATTTTCCACGTTACACTTGACCTTGATACAAAAATAAAAAGATACATGTTTCTAAAAGAGAAGTCCATCAGATTTAATAGTGGTTCTCTGTCTGGGGAGACTTGAAAACTAGATGCTCAGGCCACTCTAAGATTGGCGTTGGCCCTCTGTAGCCACAGCTTCTGCATTCGTGGATTCAACCACAAATGTATTTTTAAAATTACATCTGCACTAAACATGTACAGATGTACATGTTCTTTCTTTTCCTTAATTCCTTGAATAATACAGTAAAATAGGCATTCACATAGCATTTACATTGACTTAGGTATTTTAAGTAATTTGCAAATGATTTAGACTATGCGGGAGGATATGCAGGTTCTATGCAAATACTATGCCAGTTTTTATGAAGGACTTGAAGAGCTGAAGATGTGGGAGTCCCGAGAAGAGGAGGGTGGGTTCTGGAACCAATCTCCTGCTGATATCCAGTGAGGACTGTAATTCCAGTTCTCTAGGGCTGTGTTTCTCAAAGTGTGGTCCTTGGATCAGGAACTTCAGCATCACTTGGAAATTTGCTAGGAAAGCAAAATTTCAGTCCCACCCCAGGCCCTCTGCATCATCACTCTGGGGAGCAGGTGGAGAAGGGGGTGGGACCCAGCCATCTATGTTTAACAAGCTGAGGTCTGAGGACCACTGCTCTAAGTCCCTACATGTGTATTTGCTAGAAATGAAAATATACATCAGGGTTGAGAATCACTGGGATAGTACTACTGCATGACTTCAGAAGCATGAAAAGGAAGAACTTGCTGGAACAGGAAAGTGCATACAACTTCCATCTATAGGAGAGTTACCCTGTACACCTCAAATGCACCTCTGAGAAGAGGATCAGGAGGTATAGCTGGCTAGGGCCATGCCGACTGACTAGGACATTGTCCATGTGGTACGAATGAATGATCAGAGGACTTGGACCTCAACTGCAGGTGGATGTAGTGAGCCCTTCCTCCACAGAGAGTATTTCAGACTAGATGGGTGAATGTACGTATTTTATATGAACTTTTACCTAATAAGTTTCATTGAAAGAAATATCCCAATATTCTCTTTAAGAACATTCTGATGAATACAGAATTATGACAAAGCAACAAATGGTTCCACTTCATTAAGCATTCAGACTGACTACAACAAATCATTTTCAACAATTGTTTCAAAATTCATTGCCTCAGGAGTGAGTCTTTAAACGTCTGATAGAAGCACATGGAAAAATACACAGTTGAGTCAATTTTATAGCTTAAGTTGTCTACGATTGATTCCCTTTGCTACAATTAAAGTAATTGGTAATTAAATGTATTAAAAAAACAAAAGACCTATTCAATTTTCCCTGTAGTTCAGTCATTATAGTAAACAATAGTTAAAAGTTTGAGAGTTCTAGGCAGGGCATGGTGGTGCTTTCTATAATCCCAGCTGCTTGGGTGGCATAGTAGGAGAACTGCAGCCTGAGGTCAGCCTGGAGCAAAGCCAACAGACCCTATCTGAAAAGATAGCAAAAAGAAAACAGGGTTGGGAATGTGGTTCAAGTGGTGGCACACATGCCTAGCAATCGTGAGGCTCTAAGTTCAAACCTCAGTACAACAACAAACAAGTTGGAGAACTGTTAACACAAATGAAGGGATACACAACTATTTTTATGTATCTATTACCTATCTATATATATTCATAGAGGTCAGTAGGAATTTATTTTAAAATTATTAGTATTCTTAAGCTTCCTTTTGTACTTTAGGGGTAAATAACTGTTCACTGAAATCACTTCCTTCAGAAAGAAAGGAGGCTTTATATTTACACTTGGGAAAGTATATTTCCAGAATTACTTAAAATAGGATTATCTCAAAAAATAAGGGAAAAGGTAGTAGATGCCTCTTCAGCTCACTGCAATGCAAGTCATCGCCCAAATTGAAACCTTCTCGTTCGCTCTCATTGTATGGGATGAGATTTTATTTAGTGCCATTTGAAATTCTTTGTGTCTGGAAAAGATACCATCTGATGCTTGAATCCTTTCTCAACTGTGCCATCTCCAGTTGTCTCCTGCCTGTGACTGATTACCTCTGGTGACATGAAGCCACTCCTCCTGGCACTGAGGATGAGTTCTATTTTTGTTCTGAAGGTTAGAAAATGACTTTTTTATACTACCCCTTTATCTATCTTTCTGTTGCCCATGTCTGTCTTGCTCTTCAACCCTGACTGTGTAGACCACGTCTAATTCCTGCACTGGTATCCTAACCCTTCACAAATTTGAAAATTGCAACCAAGATAAAATGTTACTGAGACACATGCAAAGTTTTCTACTGGGGCCCAAGACACAAGCTGTATAAGTACAATTGAAACAGTGTACTCGCCCCACATATTTCAGCTCCAGTTTACAGACAAGGAAGTTGAGGCAGAAAGTCATGAAGTAGCTCAGAGCTGTCAGTGCTAACCTACAGTGCTAAGCTTTGATGGGCTTGAGGCTTGAGCCTTGTATCAAATCCTGTGTCACTCCCCACCCCATTCCCATCTATAATGCCACACTGAAGTCTGGTAAGATCTTTCAGGATTTTCACTTCAATATTCGGTTTATTTTGTTCCTATGCCAGTACTCTCTCTATGATGACTTATTTAACTACCTTCCCTCGCATCTCTTACTAGGATGTTAAATTTAGTCTATAATTTCCTATAGTACTATATATATGAAGATTTGCAAAAAGTGTTTATTGAAGTGGAAGAAAAAGCCAAATATCTTCCTATTGATAACTTATGGTCTACAAAAAGCAACAAAGAAAAGGAAAATTATCTCCATCAAGAAATAGAATTCCTAGGCTGGTGGAGGAGGGAGGGTAGCTCAGTGGTAGAGCATTTGTCCAGTTTAGGCAAGGCCCTACGTTCGATCCCCAGTACTGAAAAAAAAAAAAGTAATTTCCTTATTTCTTTAAAAAGTGTGGTCTTATTTAGCACACAGTTGCTGGTGCCAAAGATATGTTTTAGTTGGTTAAAACTTGCTTCACTTACATTTTCCTCCTGAAGACATGAATGCTTTAAGAACAATTCTAACAAATGCCTAAATATTTTGCATTTGTCTATTTCTTTGATTCAACATGTTTCCTGACCATGTTTCTGTTTCCAGTCTTTCTTTCCTCCAAATGTTTATAAACTCCTCCTACACTCCTCTTGCTACATAAAGAAAGGAGTCTCCCAGCCCCAGTCAATTGCACAGGCTCACGGTTGTCTTGAGGCAGCCTAGAATTAGGGAAAGTTAGAGGTTCATAGAAAAATATTGCATTTCAGATTGATTGGACCGCCCTTGCCTGGCCCGGGAGCGCCCACGACCCTCCCCACTCACTGATTATTGGGTGGAGTCACCTGGTCCTCCCTTCCCATAGGGTATCCTAAGTTTTACCTGAGCCCACCATGCTCCCCGTTGTATTTCTCTTCCCTAACTTTAAATAAATTCCCGTTACACCCACATGTCTGCCATGGATTTTTCCCCCAGGACACAAAGAATTTGGAAGATTCCACCCCATAACCAGCAGTCTCACTCTGGCCTTATGCCCAGGGGCAGCCAGACAGACTGAGCTACTGTCCTTACCCCAGTCAATACCAAGTTCTCTCACCTCGCGCTTGCCATAGGCTCTCTGACTCCCTGTAAAAGCAGGGAGTTTTAGCAGTGCCTTATATGACAAGAGTTAAAGGATAGAGCCTGTTCATCGAGGACATGGATGATCTGAAAATAGTTTTGCAGTGTGGACACCCGTTATTTATATTTGTTTTTTGAAATCACTCTTTTGAGTAGATCAGCTTTGTTTGATTGGTTTCAGTTTGCCTCTAAACTACTGAAAATGTTTCCAAAAGACAATCTTTTTTTTTTAATTGCGTAGCACCTTTTATTAAATAACCATCTATGTACACATTGTGAATGCCAATCGAAAACAAAGAAATGTCCATTTATGTGTTGATTCAACTGTTTTTCTATACAATAGGATTGATGTATGGTTCCTTGCATTAATTTCAAATGTCTTTTTGCTTGTAGCTCCTTAGTCATCTAAAACTATATTTGTTGTGATCACAAAATGCACTAAGTGTCTGTTTGTTTGTTTACTTTTTGTTTGTTTTATAATCACAAATGTACTTTTTACCATACATTATGAGCTTTTCTTTTTTCTGATAATTTGCAGTATTTTGTATTAATATTGATAACCAAGATTCTTAATTTCAATCTATAACCTGTATATATGTGTGTTTTATATGAATGCTCCTACTAAAGAGTTGGGGAAACTTAGTAGTGAAATTCTAGAAAGGAAGTGAATTTTTGCCTAAATGATTCCTGCATTTTGATTACAGATAATAAATAAGAAGCCATTGTTTGTACTATGCAACACCTGGTTAAAGTTACACTGAGCCCTACATAAAACTAACTATAAGTTATTACATTTTATAGTATATTTCCTATGTTACTATTTGAATTTACAAGAAATATATACATTCATTTATCTATGTCTAGTCCCTATTTTTTTTTAAACTTTTATTATTCATATGTGCATACAAGGCTTGGTTCATTTCTCCCCCCTGCCCCCACCCCCTCCCATACCACCCACTCCGCCCCCTCCCTCTCCTCCCCTCCCCCCTCAATACCCAGCAGAAACTATTTTGCCCTTATTTCTAATTTTGTTGTAGAGAGAGTATAAGCAATAATAGGAAGGAACAAGGGTTTTTGCTGGTTGAGATAAGGATAGCTATACAGGGCATTGACTCACATTGATTTCTTGTGTGTGGGTGTTACCTTCTAGGTTAATTCTTTTTGATCTAACCTTTTCTCTAGTACCTGGTCCCCTTTTCCTATCGGCCTCAGTTGCTTTTAAGGTATCTGCTTTAGTTTCTCTGCGTTAAGGGCAACCTTTTAAACAATAGACACATCTGGTTCTTTTTTATTTAACTGGTGGGATTAGGATTTGAACTCAGATGTTCTACCATTTGAACCATGCCCCATTTAACTCATTTTTCAGATAAGGTCTCTTGCTTTTTGCCCAGGCTAGCCTCAGGTTCCTCTCTCTGCCTCCCTAGTGGCTGGGATTATAGACATGTACCACTATGCCCTGTCCTCATCTGGTTCTTCATGTGAGTATAAGCCCTAAGGGGGCATATTATTTCTGATCATTCCTCATGTGAAGGAATCACCCTCAAAGGAGTCACCAATTGTCATCAATTTCATCCAGGTTGAGCCTCATTTGCTGCCCCTGGGAAGTATCTCCTGACTCAGCTTTTCTTTTAATCTGTTTTAGATATGTACAAGTTCACCCCATGTATTATGAACATTCTGTTCCATCCATGAGCCAAATGGTGAAGTGGAGGAGAATGAGGGAAATGATGATTGCTAACTTTTACTGAGAACTTACTCTAAACCAGGCCCTGTTCTGAGCTCCTCACAGAAAAAAATCTCTTTCACCTTCCTCTCTGATCCAATGAGGCATGTACAGTATATGCAACAACGGGCTCAGAGAGGCTAACTTAGCTGAGGTCACAGAGCTAGTGAATACTGGGGCAGCACTGAATTCCACATAGTCTGAACCACCATGAAACACTGCCTCCACAGCTTCAAGGGTTCTTGGGGGAGATCAGCTCACATACTATTTTCCATTAGTACAGACCTGTCCTCAGAGCCAAAGGACTCTTAGGCCACCTCCCACAACTATGTACATAGAAGTAAGCTGTCTGGTAGTGCTCCAATTTCACTGCGATTCCTACATCTGGGTGGATAGTAGAAGGACTCTGCAAAAGTTGTTTTTGCAAGATAGAGATGTCCAATCCCAGAGAGAGTGTTTGGTTGGCCTGAGGTGAGTGAGGCTCCAGCTTTTTAAAAGAAATGAAAACTACCACGGTGCCTCCTAGGCTGCCACAGATCAGTGGATGGACTGGACCTTATCTTCACTGAGGAGCAAGTCCACACATCCTCACGGGGCAGGGTACCTGAGAAAGGGAGAGGATACCAGGACTTCGGCTCTCACACTCCAGCCACATTTCACTGCTAGGGGCCACACCTCCAGTTTGGTGTTGGGGGATTAAGAAGGAGCAGAGAGAAGCCTGCAGGGGCAGCAAACAGCCTCCAGTGTCCAGTTCTTGAAGCACCCAGGTTCTGCCCAGGGCCCAGCAGGCAGGTGTAATCAGAATTTCTCAGGGGACAGTCAGAGCAGATCCTTCAGCAAGCACAGCTTCTAAATTTGTCCTCCAGAATGATTAATCCGTTTAAGCAAATTCCTAGAGCATAATTAAGATGCTCTAATCAAGGAAGGAGGTTATTATGCAGCAGCCTCAGGCACTGATTTGGTGAAAGGCACTCGTGACCAAAAGGCCTCAATAACCTAGTGGGGTAGTGAAAGTGACAGGGTAGGCTCAGCTGGGAGGCAGGGTAAGGCAGGCCACTGGGAGGTTGGGAATGTCAAAGGAAGAGAAGACTGTGAAGGCTGGGGGGTGGTCAATAAGTGGAACAGAAGAAGGTCAAGGGCAGAGGGCATGGAGGTCACATTTCCAGCTTTTGGAGTTTATTACAAAAGGCATTAGGAATAGCAGTGTTTATGGAAGTGGACTTTGGTCCAGAAGAAACAGTCAAGGGAGGTACGAAATGTCTACTGGGGTCCCTGTCAGGGAAGGAGTGCCAGCCTCCCTTGGGGAGCAGTCACAGGAGTGACTAGCTGAGCCATGTATGTGTCTCCACTCTGGCCAACCACAGCTCTTCTCTGGGAGGTAGTTGGACAATGATGTCCAGATCACATCATCAGTTTCTAGTGAGTGACAGGAATACATCCTCTACCAAACAACTCCCAAGTCTAAGAACCACAATGGTATTTGGCTCATTCCCATTTTGTCCAGGCACTGGGGCTTCTGCCAGTGACATATCCTTGAAGGAACATTCTGACCTCCCCAAGGGTCCAGGTCTTTAATTGCAATGACAGGTTATCCCCTCATTCCTCTGTTCCCCTGCACAGAGCTTTGCAAATGACCTCCACACAGTCCTGGCTTGGGTGGGGAAGGGGAGGAGAGGGCTACATAGAGAACATTAGGAAGAGGACGAAACAGTGCAATACTGCTCATCTCCTCTCTCTCAGGTGCCATCTATCTCAACACTAGTTCCATTACTATGTGTCAATCTGAGCTTTTCCACAACACTCATCCGATTTTACTAGCTCCCTTTGTCAAACCAGATGCCCCAAGTCAGGCCCCATCACTGATAAAAATTTACAGCTCTCATTTGGCTCTAATTTCTTCTTAACCCACATAATACTGATTAAATTAAGCACTCTTGAAACGCAGGCTCTTAAAAGAAAAGGGGCTCATAGGGCTACCTAGTCAGAATAGGAAAGATGGTAGCAAATCTATTCTTCCCCTTCCTTCTTCCTGGGGACTGGAACTGCTCACCTGTGGGCCTCAACTGGAGCACAGTCCCAGGTACAAATAAGTATCAGTGAGATGGGGACACAACAAATGCAGAGGCATGTGGGACATGAGATGGCACATTGGCCACCTCTCTCATCTGCTCAACAGCTCTGCTCTTTGCTGGTGCTGACCTCTGCTCCCATGACAACTGGATTCAGGGGTAAGATTAAGCATAGTGAAATAGAGTCAAGTCTATGAGGGTAGTGTCAACAAGGTAGGGATGACTTTCTTTTTTTGTCTGTGGTTCTTGGAATGGAACCCAAGGCCTGTGCATAGCAGGCAGGTGCTCTGCTACTGAGCCACAATCCTATCCTTAGAGATAAGTTTTTAGTACGGTTTCTAGGTACTCAGCTCGCAGGAAAAGGGAGTCCATCACTCTGGAGAAGACCCAGACTTTTCTGGAGGTGGAACGTACGAAGGTACCAAGGGCAAATGAATGTTCTCTCCATGGGAGCTTAGCAGCTAGAGCAGCAGTCGGATCTCCTCAAGATCTTCGATCCTTGCCAGCCAGTGCTATTCTTCCTTTCCCAATTCAAGGACCTTTGGAGTAGCTTCCACGGTTCTGATTCCCACTAAACTGTTTTCTAAGGTTTGTTGACTAATATTGAAGATGGACTCCAACTCCCGAAAGAGTACAATTATGGAACAATGTCAACAATATTAATGCTTTGCAAACAAAAGATATTTAACTCAAATATTTAAATAGAAAGTGCTCCGTTTTGGTACTGAGCACAGATGAAAATGCTTTGCTGCTTGTTACTGCTGAGAACTAGTGAGAGGTATCAACAGTATTAAATAACATAAACATTTTCTCCTGGAAACCCCAGGAAAAATCCATTAGGGTCCTGTGTAATGACCCTAATTTTTAAATTATTTTTTAAATTGACTGTGTGTTGACTCTTAACTCCCTCCCTCAAATGAGATAGCCTATCTCCTGAAGTGTGTCAATCTCCAGTCCTGATGGGCCTGCAGTGTGCTCACTGAACAGACACAGGGCAGGGGGTGTTGTTGACAGTACCTATGTGTGGCCAGGTAAGCGGGTTATAGCTCTACCCTGCCCTTCAGGATAGCAGCAGAGCCCCTCTGAAGGTTAGTCCAGTGTTCCTAGGATGAATAAAACATATGTTCTTTCTCAGGAGCCTTGGTTATTCTGAGAGGGAGCCAACTGACATGTACCAAATTATAGCACCCTTACTCCAGGCCAGACACACCTTGTGAAGAGGCCCAATAAAGACTAGAAAGCAAAGCAAAACTTATGGCTTCTTTCCCCTATTTCAAAATAATATGCTAAGATAAAAAACAACTCCAGGTGTTTCTGTTGCCCTCAAAGAATGCATTCTGAGCCTGGCATCATCCATTTGCCCTCCTATACTAGTCTCCCCCCTCTCTCCATCCTACCCTGTGTCTGGGACGCTGCATGAATAAGCTGTTTCAGGAAGTTCCGTTGCTCTCTGCCTTGCAGTTGGGTTGGAACATCAGTAGTGGGAGGGAGAAAGAAGTGAAGTTAGTGTCACTGTGGGTTATAGTGCTCTCTGTCACCTGCCCTATCCACCCATCTCTGGGACTCCTGGCTTAGGTCACCCTCCCAGGACCTTGACCTTTAGGCCTGGGAAGGTCAGAGCTCACTGTTAAAAGTTGTGGGGCCCTAGTCTATCTTTTGTGGTTTTCCTACTATACCTTGGTGAATAATTCTTTTATGAGACTCACATTTTCTAAGTTCCATTGTGTCATCTATTTCCTGCTGAGACTTGACTAATAAAATATTGATGGGTTTCAGGACACACTATATCAAAACACATAGTGAAAATATGTTAAGCTGAAGGAATATGAGAAAATTGTGGAGGAAGCAGGAATGTCACTGTCCCTTTCCCCTGCCCTTCTCTCCTGAAGCAGGTCATAAAACCTAGGAAGCATTTCCTAACCATTCCCTGAAACAGATCATAAGACCCTCAGGAGGAAGAGGCCTGCTATACCCGGAAACATTCTCATCTCTGAAGATGAATGGTCTCCGAGAAGCACAGAAGCAGCAGGCCTTGCTAGGTTCCCTCAGTGTAGTGTCACTAGATAATATCCTTTATGACCTATCATGTCATATGGCCTACCATTTGGTAAGACATTCCTCACCAAATCTAGGAAAAAAAACATACAGATCAAACTATTTCTTCCTATCTTCATTTCTTTATAAAGGTTCTCATGTCACCTAAGATTTAATATTAAGTAAGTTGTGTGGTTTTCTCTTGATAACCTGTTTGTTATGAGAGGCTTCAGCCCTGAACCTAGGTGGGTAGTGAAAAACACACCCCCAATCAAATATTGTACTATTTCCAAAAAGTTTCTTTTGATGCTCCAGGTTTGTTGATGCCTTCGGAGTAACCAAGTGTTTTTTTCTTAGTAATCCAGTCCCTCAAAGAAGGGCCAGTTTGTAGCGCAAAGAACAGGTCTTACACTTCCCAGGCAAGAGCATCTGCCCAATGTCATTAACCCAGTGAAGAAAGAAATGCTCAACTGTAGATGGCCACTGACAACCAGGGTAGGAGCTCAGGATGATTAAAAAGCAACACAATCAGTACTTTTCTTATAAAAATTCAAAGAGTAATTATAATTTCAAATTTAGTATTGCTGAAGATCATAATTTTATTATAAAAATCTAATTAAATAAGAATGATTTGGATTTTAGTATTGCCAGCTGAAAGACTATAAAAAAGCCTAAAACATTGTAAAAAATATGATTAAATTTTCAGATTTTATAACTTTCGTGCTCTCTTGGAAATCTATCCATGTCTTTTCTCGCTCTTTGTGCCAAGGTCTTTCTGCTTCCTGGAGAAGAAAAACAGGGGCTGACTTACCTCTAACGATGAAGAAGGTATTGGTCTACAGTACACCTCCTGATACTGTGGATATGAAATCACCATCACAGGCTCAAACTAATTACTGGCTAATTAGTCCCGTCCTCTGGGAGGCCTTCCTGGCTCCCTCCACTGTACACCTCAGGCATTGAAAGCATTAATATTAGAGATTGTAATATTCCGATCTCTTGAGTTCCCACCCTCCTAACAGATGTGATTTTGCTGAGGGCAGAAATGAGGACCTTTCTGCTGGTAGCGGAAATATATACCTCAGCCTCCTAGTTTTGAGTCGGTTCAGTATTTGCTGCGTGGATGAATACTTGAATCAGGGTGAGTGGTGTATCACCCCTTAGAACAGACTGTGCTTCTCAGATTTCTCTTCCCCCAAATCCCGATAAAACCTGACATGAAGTGGGTGTCACAATAATGGCAAAGTTTGTAATTCGTCTTTTCCAGTTCTAAATACTGAAGTGATGTGGGCAAACACCAAAAGCACAGCCACCAACTCTTTGAACTGCCTCAAGACTTGGGAATGATGTGACATATGCTCTCTAGAATGTTATTCTGTGTCTGAGTCAAAACTAGAGCACACATGAAAACTGTGGCCACTCCACCTCAGAGCTTCACGCTTCTTAATTTCATTTAGAGAACATGCTCACCAATCTTTCTTGTATTGGGGTCAATTCAGGAAAAGAAAAATTTACCAATAGCTTAGTTTTTCTCCTTCAAAAGAGAAAAAAAATCTTTAGCCTTGTTGAGCCCTCAGAGAGAAAAATTGTATTTTTCACTTCATTTACACAATTTATTAAACAGAAAAATGTCAATGAGAAAATAAATATGGCTTTTTAGGCATGAAACTGTTCCCCTTTGGTGATATTTGAGAAATAGTCACTTGGAGGAGGCTGTCTAGTTTTTTAATTAGTAAGTTGTTTTTTAGAGAATTTTGTGGTAACAGAAAAGTTGTGTAGAGTACAGAGAATACCCACATTTCTCTTCTTCTCCCCTCTCCACACACACCTCATCAAGGTCTGGCATTAGTGTGGCACATTTGTTACAATTGGTGAGCCAATAGGTATATTACTATTCATTAAAGCCTAAAGTTTATGTAAGAGGTTTTTTCTTTTTTTTTTTGGACAGGACTGGGGTTTGAACTCAGAGCCTCATGCCTGCTAGGCAGGTGCTCTACCACTTGAGCCATTCCACCAGCCCAAGTGTTCATTTTTTGTGTTGCACTTTTTTGGGTTTTGGCAAATCCATGTCATATGTGTACCATCATAGCATCATCAAGAATAGATACTG
This sequence comes from Castor canadensis, assembly GCF_047511655.1. NCBI lineage: Eukaryota > Metazoa > Chordata > Mammalia > Rodentia > Castoridae > Castor > Castor canadensis. The sequence continues at coordinate 56,552,553 of NC_133390.1, read as the reverse complement.
CTGTAAGAATTACTGGGCTTCACCTATTTACCCCTTTTTCAACTCTTGGCAAACTCTGGTTCTTTTACTGTCTTTATAGTTTTGAGTTTTCTAGAATGTCGTAATACTTGAGATTATACAGTATCCAGCCTTTTGAGATTGGCTTTTTTCTCTTTTTTTTTGGTGGTATTGGGGCTTGAACTGAGGGCCTCATGCTTGCTAGGCAGGAGCTCTACCACTTGAGCCACTCCACCAGCCCTCAGATTGGCTTTTTTCATCTAGTAATATGCATTTGAAATTACTACATATCTTTTTGTGGCTTGCTAATTCATCTTTTCATTGCTGGACATTGTTCAACTGTCTAGATGTACCAGTTTATCCATTCACCTACTGAAGAGCATCTTTGTTGTTTCCAGTTTTGGAAAATTATGAGCAAAGTGGCTATGAACATTCATATGCAGGATTTTAAGTTTCTGTTCACTTGGATAAATGTCTAAGGAACCATTGCTGAGCTGCATGGTAATACTATGTTTAGTTTTGTAAGAAACTGCCAAAGGGTTCCAAAATGGCAGTCCCATTTTACATTCCTGCCATCAGTGAATAAATGAGAGTTATTGTTTCATGTCCTCTCCAACATTTGGTATCATTGGCATTTTGGATTTTTACTGTTCTTATAGAGGTGTTGTGGTGTCTCATTTTTGTGTTAGTTTGCAAGTCTCTAATGACATGTGATGTTGACTTGTACTTGTCATCTGTAGATACTCTTTCCTTTCACCCACCTTTTACTTGGGTTGTTTTCTAATTATTGAGTTATAAAACTTTTTTGTGTATTTTGAATACAAGTTCTTTATCACATATATATATATATATATATAGTTTGTGTATATTTTCTCTCAGTCTGTGGTTTGTCTTTCATTCTCTTAAGTTTTAATCATTACACTATACATAACATTTTAGTGCTTATGGAACTTGTTCAAATATAGTATCTCATAGCATTGCAAAATGAGCCCTTGAGGTAAATGTTACCATGCCCACATTACAGGTACAGGTATCGGAGTTCAGATAATTTGATTCTGGTCACAAAAGGGGTTCATAGGGGAGAAGGGAGTCTTGCCCCAATCAATGGGATGTTTCTGGTTACCTGTTGTACAATAGTAATAATGTTAGATGGTACACAGCTGTACAAATGGCTCTCCCCCCACTCCCAGTGTAATTCTCTGACTCCTGGGGAATGTGTAAAATCTGCTTATGGTAGGCTAGAGATTTGCATTAAGAAGGATCTTGGTAACCCTCACACCACATCTCTCACATGGGATGATTCCCTCCAATCTGTTCTCAGTGGCTATCCTGGGGTATCTGGGTTTCACTAGGGAGCAGATATCTTGAGATAAGAGATTTTAAAACAATCGTTCAGGGCAAAGGGGTAGAGGGAAGATGATTAACAGAAACAGAGTTGCAGTTGGACAGGAAGAGTAATTTCCAGTGTTTTATAGCACAGAATTATGGTTGACAACATTTAGTTGTATATTTCAAAATGGCTAGTAGAGAGGATTGTGAATGTTCTCAAAACAAAGAGATGATAAATGTTTAAGGTGATGGATCCACCTATTACTCTGTATATATGCATTGAAATGTCATAAATATGTGTTATTTTAATGTCAATGAAAAATAAAAACATTTGAAAACAAACTCCAGCCTTCCCCCCACCTCCTCTTTTTTTTTCAGAGTTCAAGGTGATTATCTGGAAACTTCATTTCCTCCTTTGGCAAATACAAAACTACCACCAATGAAATAAAAATACTCAAACAAAGATGAGGCCTCTTCTCTTGAAGTGACATCCTGCCTTTGGGCTCAGTTGTGGACACATTCACTCCCCAGTAAATGCTGCTCATCACTACTTGTAGATTCTTGGGAGGAAGGAACACACCTTGAGATACACAGGCACCAAGAGCTGCAGACACAACTTCTATCCACCTGGATGAATAGGTCCAGACTAATGCAAACGACACTGGGGTCTCTGAGCTTTGCAGGTTTCAAAAGCCCAGAGATTTGTCTTCTAGTACAAAAATTTGAAGGAGTGGGTAGGTGTGGGTAACTTCCATAGGAATTCAACAGCCACTGTTGAGGATAATCCCAGAACAGTCAGAGTTAACAACCCTTTCTTTCAGAAAGTGAAATTACCTGGTTTCAGTGATACCAGTTGTTGCTGGCTTCCCTCCTGTAAGAGTGTCACAGTAATTCTAATGGAGTTGTTTACACAAGTGAAAAATCTGACTCCTTGATGCCATGGCAAACTGCTCTAATGACAACCAAAGGCCTTCCAGTAAGAAAGAAATTTCCTTCAAACTCAGGAAGAAGTTATCTGGGAACAATGCCCTTCTTCAGGAAGGTTATTTATGTTCATTGGGCTAATGGTTTTTGTCCAGTAATACATTTAAATTACTTTGCATTTTACAGTTATGATTCACTATCACTTTTCAGAATGCTGCTTCTTCCTCCTATACAGCCAGCAATTTTCTCAAGTATGCAATGAAAGCACTGTCCTTTTGAAGTCATTTGAAATAGACCTGGTCTCAGTCATCTCAGGAGAATATTCTCTGGCAATAATCATTGCCAAGTGGAATGTATAAATGAACTGAAACCGTCTAGGACTTGCTTTCTCACTCTGATTCCCTGCAGGCCTTGTTGTAAGGCAAAAGTGCACATATTGATCTGGGGAAGAAACCAGACACTCAGCCTCTCACGTGTAAGAAGAACAATCTTCCAAGTCTGGTATAAGAAGTACAAGGAGACTGAAAGGAGATGCTCTCTTCAAGTGACTTATAAACTGAGTCATGCTTATCTTCTGTGGATATCAAAGAAAAGGAGGCTCCGTAGAGAATGCACATAATTAGGTTTATACAACCTTGTAGCAGTGATTGCTCAGTACACTGTCAGCTCATGGGAATATGGGCAGAGGGTGGAGCAGGGAGGGAATCAAATTCTTTTAAAACTGGAAAAGGTGGATCAGGCTGATGAGTGACTTTGAAGCATGTAATTCTATTTAAACATTTTGGGTCATTGTGCAACACAATTGGTTTAAAATATTAGCTTTATATTTGTAAGAAAAACAGAAGTGGTAGAATGTTTGCTTGCCTAGCATGTGCAAGACCCTGGGATTGAGCCCCAGGACTGCAAACAAACCAGTGGTAAGGAAGATGAAAAGTGTTCGTTTCTCAGCTTTTATTTTGTACACAGTAGTCCTCCTCATCTTGTCTCCAGGGGATATGTTCTGAGATGTTCCATGGACAACTGAAACCAGAGTTAATATTGAACACTATGTAAATTTTTTCTATACATATCTACCTATGATAAACTATAGGTTAAGCACAGTAAGAGATCAACAATAATAAAATATGATAATTATATCAATATACTACAATAAAGGTTATTTAAAACTTATGAATTGCTTATGTCTAAAATTTTCCAATTAGTATTTTCAGACCTCAGTGAGAGCCGTGAATAACTGAAGCCACAGAAAGCAAAAACTGTGGATAAGGGAGGTCATTATTTCCATAAAAATGAATTTCTCTTCTGCCTGATTTTCAAACTTGGAAACTGTATGCATAAGATTAGAAGATAAAATAGTTTTTAAGATAATTAAATGACAGGAACCACCACATACCTATCAGTACTAACACTTAATGTTAATGGACTTAATTCCCCCATCAAAAGGCACCTTTTGATGAACTGGATTAAAAAGGAAGACCCAACAATTTGTTGCTTATGGGAGACCCATCTCACCAATAGAAATAAGCATAGGCTTAGGATGAAAGGCTGGAAGAAGATTTACCAAGCCAATGGCCCCTGAAAACAGGCAGGAGTAGCAATACTTATCTCTGACAAAGTAGACTTCAAACCTACATTGATCAAACAAGATAAAGAAGGGCATTCCATAGTAATAAAAGGGGAAATAAACCAAAAGGAAATAACAATTATCAACCTATATGCACCCAATGTCAACACACCCAATTTTATCAAATATACCCTGAAGGACCTAAAAGCATATATTAACTCCAACACAGTGGTTGTGGGAGACTTTAACACCCCATTATCATCAATAGATAGGTCATCCAAACAAAAAAGTCAATAAAGAAATCCTAGATCTAAAATATACCATAGATCAAATGGACCTAGTCAATGTCTACAGAACATTTCATCCAACTGCTACACAATATACATTCTTCTCAGCAGCCCATGGAACCTTCTCCAAAATAGATCATATCCTAGGGCACAAAGCAAGCCTCAGCAAATATAAGAAAATAGAAATTATACCATGCATTCTATCTGATCACAATGCATTAAAACTAGAACTCAACAACAAAAATAAAGACAAAAAACATGCAAACAGCTGGAAACTTAATAACTCATTGCTTAATGAACAATGGGTCATTGATGAACTAAAAGAGGAAATTAAAATGTCCCTGGAAATCAATGAAAATGAAAATACAACCTACCAAAACCTATGGGACACAGCAAAGGCAGTCCTGAGAGGAAAGTTTATAGCCATGAGTGCATATATTAAAAAGACTGAAAGATCCCAAATCAATGACCTAATGATACATCTCAAACTCCTAGAAAAACAAGAACAAACAAATCCCAAAACAAATAGAAGGAGAGAAATAATAAAAATAAGAGCTGAAATCAATGAAACAGAAACCAAAAAAACCAAAGAATTAATGAAACAAAAAGTTGGTTCTTTGAAAAAATAAACAAGATCGATAGACCCCTGGCAAACCTGACTAAAATGAGGAGAGAAAAAACTGAAATTAGTAAAATCAGGAATGCAAAAGGGGAGATAACAACAAACACCATGGAAGACCAGGAAATCATCAGAGACTACTTTGAGGACCTATATTCAAATAAATTGAAAAATCTTAAAGAAATGGACAGATTTCTAGATACTTATGATCATCCAAAACTAAACCAAGAGGACATTAATCACCTGAACAGATCTATAACACAAAATGAAATTGAAGCAGCAATCAAGAGTCTCCCTAAAAAGAAAAGTCCAGGACCTGATGGATTCTCTGCTGAATTCTATCAGATTTTTAAAGAAGAACTGATACCAACCCTCCTTAAACTGTTCCATGAAACAGAAAGGAAAGGAAAACTGCCTAACACATTTTATGAAGCCAGTATTACACTTATCCCAAAACCAGGCAAAGACACCTCCAAAAAGGAGAACTATAGGCCAATCTCCTTAATGAATATTGACGCAAAAATAATGGCAAACCGAATTCAACAACACATCAAAAAGATCATTCACCACAACCAAGTAAGCTTCATCCCAGGAATGCCGGGGTGGTTCAACATACGAAAATCAATAAACATAATAAACCACATTAACAGAAGCAAAGACAAAAACCACTTGATCATCTCAATAGATGCAGAAAAAGCCTTTGATAAGATCCAACATCATTTCATGATAAAAGCTCTAAGAAAACTAGGAATAGAAGGAAAGTTCCTCAACATTATAAAAGCTATATATGACAAACCTACAGCCAGCATTATACTTAATGGAGAAAAACTGAAACCATTCCCTTTAAAATCAGGAACCAGACAAGGATGCCCACTATCTCCACTCCTATTCAACACAGTACTGGAATTCCTAGCCAGAGAAATTAGGCAAGAAGAAGGAATAAAAGGAATACAAATAGGTAAAGAAACTATCAAAATATCCCTATTCGCAGATGACATGATCCTATACCTTAAAGACCCAAAAAACTCTACTCAGAAGCTCCTAGACACCATCAATAGCTATAGCAAGGTAGCAGGATATAAAATCAACATAGAAAAATCATTAGTATTTCTATACACTAATAATGAACAAACTGAGAAAGAATATATGAAAACAATTCCATTTATAATAGCCTAAAAAAAAAAATCAAATACCTAGGTGTAAACTTAACAAAGGATATGAACGACCTCTATAAGGAAAACTATAAACTTCTGAAGAAAGAGACTGAAGAAGACTATAAAAGTGGAGAGATCTCCCATGCTCATGGATTGGTAGAATCAACATAGTAAAAATGTCTATACTCCCAAAAAGTAATCTACATGTTTAATGTAATTCCCATCAAAATCCCAATGACATTCATCAAAGAGATTGAAAAATCTACCATTAAATTTATATGGAAACACAAGAGGCCACGAATAGCCAAGGCAATACTCAGTAAAAAGAACAACGCTGGAGGTATCACAATACCTGACTTCAAACTATATTACAAAGCAATAGCAATAAAAACAGCATGGTACTGGCACAAAAATGGACATGAAGACCAGTGGAACAGAATAGAGGACCCAGATATGAAGCCACACAACTATAACCAACTTGTCTTTTACAAAGCTGCTAAAAATATACGATGGAGAAAAGACAGCCTCTTCAACAAAAACTGCTGGGAAAACTGGTTAGCAGTCTGCAAAAAACTGAAACTAGATCTATGTTTATCACCCTATACCAATATTAACTCAAAACGGATCAAGGATCTTAGTATCAGACCCAAAACTCTAAAGTTGGTATAGGAAAGAGTAGGAAATACTTTGGAATTAATAGGTAAAGGCAAGAACTTTCTCAATAGAACCCCAGCAGCTCAGCAACTAAGAGATAGCATAGATAAATGGGACTTCATAAAACTAAAAAGCTTCTGCTCAACAAAAGAAATGGTCTCTAAACTGAAGAGGCCACCCACAGAGTGAGGGGAAATATTTGCTAGCTACACATCAGACAAAAGACTGATAACCAGAATATATGGGAAAGTCAAAAAACTAAATTCTCCCAAAATTAATGAACCAGTAAAGAAAGGGGCAAGTGAAGTAAACAGAACTTTCTCAAAAGAAGAAATTCAAATGGCCAAAAAACACATGAAAAAATGCTCACTATCCCAAGCAATAAAGGAAATGCAAATCAAAACCACACTAAGATTCCACCTGACCCCTGTTAGAATAGCCATCATTAGCAACACCACTAACAACAGGTGTTGGTGAGGATGCGAGTGAAAAAAGGAACCCTCTTACACTGTTGGTGGGAATGTAAACTAGTACAACCACTCTAGAAAAAAATTTGGAGGCTTCTTAAAAATCTAAACATAGATCTGCCATATGATCCAGCAATACCACTCTTGGGGATATACCCAAAAGAATGTGATGCAGGTTGCTTACTCCAGAGGCACCAGCACACCCATGTTTATTGTAGCACTATTCACAATAGCCAAGCTGTGGAAACAGCCATGATGCCCCACTATTGATGAATGGATTAAGAAAATGTGGTATTTATACACAATGGAATTTTATGCAGCCACGAAGAAGAATGAAATGTTATCATTCGCAGGTAAATGGAACCGGAGAACATCATTCTGAGTGAGGTTAGCCTGGCCCCAAAGACCAAAAATCGTATGTTCTCCCTCATATGGGGACATTAGATCAAGGGCAAACACAACAAGGGGATTGGATTTTGATCACATGACAAAGCGAGAACACACAAGGAAGGAATGAGATAGGAAAGACACCCAAAAAATTAGATAGCATTTGTTGCCCTCAACACAGAAAAACTAAAGTAGATACTTTAAAGCAACTGAGGCCAATAGAAGGGGACCAGAAACTAGAGAAAAGGTTAGTTCCGAGAAGAATTAACTTAGAAGGTAACACACATGCACAGGAAATCAATGTGAGTCAACTCCCTGTATAGCTATCCTTATCTCAACTAGCAAAAACCCTTGGTCCTTCCTGTTATTGCTTATACTCTCTCTTCAACAAAATTAGAGATAAGGGCAAAATAGTGTCTGCCTGGTAGGGATTGGTTAGGGTGTGTAAGGGAGGCAGTCGGGGGAAGGGAGGAGGCAGGGGGGAGGTGAAAGGAGGGGAAATGTCTCAAACACTGTATGCACATGAGTTAAAAAAAAAGAAGATAAAATAGTTTTAAAAAGCTGGTATGAGTAACATTCAAATGAAAGTTTTAACTTCAAGAGAAAATTCACAAGGGCGATTTAAAAAAAAAAAAAGGGTGGGGGGGTGGATCTCGGAAGTGAATTGTGTAGTTTGTCTGTCATAGTTTGACCTTGGAGCTCTTGGCTCTGTTCCACATCTGAAAGATTGTGAAGGCAGCCAGTGCTTCTTCACAGAGCAAGGTGAGCTATATTTGTGTGTGTGTGTATGTGTGTGTGTGTGAGAGGATCCTATCAGCAGTGCAATCTCACCATTCGGTCAGTTCTGCCTTGTCTTTGCAGGCCAAGCCCTGCCATTCCCTAGGAAAGTAATTCATCAGGTAATTTATGACTGGATCATCTTGCCAACACCAATTAGTGATGGTGCTGCTCTCTGCAGTAGGCTTAAAAGCTGGACAGATGCTAAAATAGTCATCACTGAAGAGCAGGCAGTGGTGGTAGCAGGCTATGTCACAGCAATGCAACTCAGAAAAGGAAAAGTACATACCCAGACTAGAAAACCACTTGTTTTTTAAAAGAAGGCATATGGAATATTGGATGTGTGGGCAGAAGTGAAAGAGGAACCCAAAAAAAGTAATCCACATGGATAAGTGCCCAAACAGAACAAAAATTTTTGATCCAATTCCAATTTTAAAGTGTCCTTCTGAGGAATGCAGTATGTTTATTAGTCAGTGTGCATTCTGGTTAGAATTGTAGAGGTCAAGTCAGGGGACTTGTGAGGGTGTTTGAAGACCACTGTCTTCGCTTTTGCTTTAGCCACAGTACTCTGCACACATGAGGTCCTTGGGAAATGTTGCTACACATCACCTACCCATTTACCAATCTTTGGGAAGCAGGGAGAGGAAGTCCAAATGAAGAGTGTTGGCAATGATTTTATTGACTGAGTCTTTGGGCGGGGGACACAGACAGGTGCCTAATGACTTCAGGTTAAATCTTTTAAATTCTAGAACTTGTATGATTTCATACATAAATTACAGTGCAGTGTGCATACCTAAGAGAAATCTTGTTTTTTAAAGCAGATGTTTTTGGAGTTTAAAAAAAAAAAACAAACAAAACCCCTTTAACTATTAATCCCTAAAGGCGGCATTTTGATTTGGCCATGCTGAGGTGAATGTTTCGTTCCAAAAGCAAGATACAAAACCTTCAGCACTCCCAAGGGGGAACTAATCCCATAGAGCCCTGTAAGATTGGTACTTTCTGGAGCAGAGTCCTTTTTAAGGGTGAGCATTAGCAAAAGAAGGCTTGAATGCCCAGTTTAGACCCAAAATGCTGTTGGGGGGCAGCACACATTAAGGAGAATCCTTCACAAGTTTCTGGTTACTCCACAAATCCTTCCAGAGAAAAGGATTTGAGTCACTCATCCAGCCATAAAAACCTTGCAGCTTTCTTGAGTGGAAACAGATTTTTTATTGGGGAGGGATACCATTACTAGAGAAATTTTAATGATTGAAATAATTCCAGCCATATGCAAGAATTGTGACAAAGGTGAGAAAGGAGACCAAGGTGAGAAGGAATAGACAGACAGGGAGTCACACCATGTGGCTATATGAATTCAAATTCCAAGGCCTAACGCTTAAAACTGTACCTCTTGACCTTATATTTCAGATACTCTTAGGCCACCCAGGGATGCAGCCGGTGACCTATCTAACCCCACAATGACCTGTCTGAAATGAGCATAGCTGAGAATGCTCCATGGTCTAGGACACACACACAAAGCACCATGGATTTTCCCAAGACTTTTATCACATTCTCAGTCTTGGAGTTCTGTGGCCTTGTCTTAGCAGCTCTTTCTTTCCTTGTGCCAAGATCTGGTCTGTGGGAAAGAGCTTTAAAAATAAAATTCTCTATAAGTAGAACAGTAACACTCATTTTTTTAGTCTTCAAAGTGCAGATCAAGTTTCCCATAAGTTGATGTCACTTCCTCCATTTTCAACCTTATCAGTATAGCATATCAATGCCTTCTAACCCCTACAATAACCACCACCAGAAGACTGTGTTGTTGATATTTACACACAGTAGAGATTCAGTGCAGATCTGCTGAATGAACAGGTTGTTATGGGCACAGGGCAAAACAAATAATGGGCATGAGCTATGGGTGTTATAGAACTCTTCTGAGCTAAAATATGTAAGCTGAATTTTCCATGAGCTTAGAAATGGAGTAGAATAAGCACTGTTTTAAACCAATTTTATTCTAACAATAGTCTTGATTTTTGATTGACATATAATACAGGGTTTAATGCAGGTGGGGTAGTATCAGTGTGCTAAATACTTCCTATCTTATTTATAAAAAGGTTTTAGATATTTAAGAATTCATGTGCAGAATGTTGCTCTAAATATATTTTCAATATACTGGTAAAAACCCAAGGCAATATACAGTATAGGAGAAGTAAAGCTTTTAAAATTATTTTATAAAAGTAACTAAATTTTTCCAGTATCTATAAAGGATTGTATATTTTGAGTTGGAGGGAAAATTTTATCAATATTGCTTTCCTATTAAATATATTTCAAAAAAACTTCAGTCAATAGCAAATCATTATCACTAATTTTGTATCTAAGTATTATCTATTTATATTTTTTCAGTGCTTTAATATGCTTATTTCTGAAAGATATTATGTTTAATTGGTCTTTCACAAGCACCACTGAAATTGATGAGCAATAGAAATGAACAGGAAAAATAATTATATTTGAGCATGTGTCTTGGATCAGTATGTCAGCTTTAAAACCATTTGGCTTCTAAACTTAAAACATGTAAGACATATTTATATGCATTTTCCATTTCTCCCTTCAATATCCATTAATCTCAAGACTTACCTTTTGTAAATTTATTAGGGCAAAGAATCTCCAAGTGGGGTCCTAAACTAGTGTTTTCTTTCAAGAAAGGGATTTCACTTTATGTTTTAATTTCTGGCCTTCTGATCTAGGATTTCACATTTAAAAAAAAATCTGACTTTTAGCGCTCATCTAGAATTTTGTCTCTACACCTCCTGATTTTTGTCTTGTAAGTCTAGAGAAGAGAATACAGTAAGAACAGGGTTGTGGAGACTGGTGTAAAGATATATTGCTGACACACAAATTATAAAAGTTGTAGCCTTTGGGTCTTTTAAATCATTAAGTCTTGAGAAAAGATCATAGAAAAGAGATTAAAAAAAAAAAGACATCTTTAAAAAGGGCTCTTTTTGACCAAGTAAGTTAAAAGTCTTTCTGGAAACTGTGGATCAAGAAGGTAAATACAGATACCCTATCTGAGCAGTTTTTCTAATTCCAAATGACCTTTACTCTAGCACTTGTTTCTGGCTTCATGGGTTTCTTTTGCTTTGGATAGCAAATACTTTTGGAATACAATACAAAAACAAATAGGTGCACACCAAAAAGTCACCTTCAAAGTCTTTGTCTGAAACAGTCTCAGATGAACTCTTTCTAGGATATGCGTATATCCTGGGATTAGGATGTGAGGTAGAGAAAATGGGTAGGATACAGATGAAAGAGAAAATCACAAAATGTTGGTACTTGTTGAAGCTAGAAGGTGATGGGTACCTGTATTTAAATATTAACCTCTTTACTTTTGCAAATATTTGAAATTTTCTACAATTCTGAAAATGCAGACCATTTATGATAAATTGTTTATTTTTTCTGATAGAAATCTTTTTAGTATGTATGGAATAACACCAGTCATTTTGGCTGTAGTTCACTTACTGTTTTCTTACAAGAGATTTCATGTTTTATTCAAAAGGACAGACACAATTGTATATTATACATAGGAACATGTATGCACCCATACTTACATTTTATCACTATTTTCCTAATAGAATTTTTATCTTTAGTATGGACCACCACCATGACCCTTTTACCCTAACCCACAAATTTATTCTCAGTAATGGAAGTGTGTTTGAGTAACTTGTATAATTCATTAGGTAGGCTAATCTTACAGAAAAACTTTATATTGCACTACATATAAAAGCATGAGCTAACTGATGTGAGCTCTTCTGAGTTTTCCACACTATCAAATCTCCTCAAAGAACTTATCTCTAAAGCCCCAGGCCCTTTCAAGTTTATTTTAAAGAGAAAGTCATACATAGGTTTTCTTTTTTTTTTTTTTGAGATAGCCTCTCACTATGTAGCTCAGGCTGGCCTACAACACTGGATCCTTCTGCCTCAGAGTGCTGGAATTACAGAAGTGCACTACCTTGCCTCAGTATCTTTTGAACATACTTAAGAAATATGCCAACTTTAGAGCTGGAATAGAAAATAAATGTCCCCATGTCTACAGCTTTATCCCTGCAGCAAAGGCATGAGGAGGTACTATTGCCACCATCATTTAGTTAGGTGGTTCAGGGGAGTTAAAAACTCAGTGACAAAATGGGTTGGCCTAGAACTTGGAGCCAAGTCTGTGTGAACACAAAACCTGCTTTCATAATAATTACAATGTGTATGTACTTTCTAAAGGATTTAAAAAAGACTTATCTAAGGTTCAGGAATACCATTCAGCAAATTTGAGGTCTGAGTTTGTGCTGTTGGTTACATATCCAGTTTTGTTATACCTTAGGAAATAGGGTACATTCAATTTTTTTCCCAGGGAGGCACCCCAAAGGCTCTTGTCCCAAGTGGAAGACTGAAGTGTTTCTTTCTTTTGTTGGGCTCCCCTGTACATATAGGGAAAAGCAAACAATGCTCCCCAGACAGTGGTGAATTTCAGGCAAATATGTTTTAAGGGGAGACCATTAATCGATTTCTGAAATAGTTGAAGTATCTTTTATTATTTTTCCTACTGTTTTGAATATAGTACATTGAAGGCACATACTCTATGGGGGTAGTGTAAACATAAAGAAATGTATTTAATAATGTCTTAAAAATATTTCAATTTTTTATTAAATATTTTATTCAGTTTTAAGATCACAGTTAAAGTACTTTAGCATGTTATACACATGATTTACATGTGCAATTTTTTAGAAATATCAAATTAGGTATAAGATTTTGAAGAAAGAAATTATATAAATGTGTATATCGACTTACTACACATACATCTAAGAAAGCGGTAATTCTGTTGTACCATTAAGTGGAAATCATTTATTACATGGCATGTTTACACCAACTCTAAAGAGAACCAAGCCAATTTCTGAAAGCAAAAAAATGAGCAATTCGATCACGCTGAAACTGTCAACAGACTTAAGACCTGGTGGTCAAATGAAGCTACGGTTAACTTATGACAAGTAAGCAATTCAAACCTAGGAGAAAAGCTCACAATCTGGTATGTGGAATCTCAGGTGGTTTTATTCTCTTTTTGACAAATTCCTGAGAGCAAGAGACTTGATTAGTTCTAATAAAATGAAAAAAAAAAATGTTGCTGAGCAAGTTACTAAGCTCTAGATTGCAAACCTTCCCTACCCTCGGTTCTGCTGCTCTTAGAGCCGAGGCACTAATGTGAGGTGATAGGACACGTGCCCACCCCTTCCAGGGGGCTGCAAAGAGAAACCAGCAACAATTCATGAAACATGCTTGTCTCTGTGATTTAGGTTAGAGCTTGTGAGGTAAGATTTGCGTTGCGGGTGGAAGGGTTTGGAGGCATTTAATTAGAGCCTAGTTATTCAATAACCAATTCTGGCCCAAGCTACCAGGAAATCTTTGGAAGGAGTAGTAATGTTCGCAGGGATTAGTCCTGTGCATAAAAATCAATGAGGGCACAATCAGTTTTGACCAGACTGCCAAGAAAAAAGAAAACAAACAAAACAAAACAAAATCACTGGCCATAGAATGCTTAATTATAAAGTTCCTCCTCTCAATTTATTAGTATAAATCATACTATCACAAATAAAATTTGGCCTGAAGAGGAAACTTTTCTTTCTCAGAAAATGTATATTTATATATTTGAAGGAACAGGTAGCACAGACAGATGGGGATGCATGAGGAAGTCAAATGTATCTGTCTTATTATTCACTCTTTTGTTGCTTCTTTGTTCTGAAATGTAAGAGGATAATGTCCCCAGTGAAAAGGACAAAATCACTGAATATGGAGTATAATGAACTTAGCAAATCACTTTCAAATTAAAGCAAGGCAGTCTACCAAACCCTGAAGCTTTGCCAGACACATCTGGTTTGATGAACTAACAACTGCTGCTTTTTTTCATTCTACATATGCTGTTAGTGAATCTATATAAGGTAATTTTTAAAAATTCCCAAACTCAAAACAAGTCCAAATTTCTTTGGGAATGCTTGTATAAACAAAAGTAATATCAATTAGCAATTAGTACACTTTATATAAGGTGCAAACCAAGCACCTATGTGGGGAAAAGCTAAATTTTTATTTCCACCTTGCAGTCACTCTGAATACTTTATAGGTCAAGTGTAATAATAGCATTTGCTTCTACTGACCATTTCAGCAATACATTGTTCTCTCTGAAGAAGGCAGTTTGTGAAGTCAAAACACTGCAGTGGAAAATAGTGGCACTGAAGGTAGAAGCAAAAAAAGCTAAAACTTTTGAAATAGGACTTACTGAAATAACTTTTAAAGCCGAGGTAGCCCATTAGGATTGGCCTTACACGAGGGCTCTGTGGAGCAGTGCAATCAAAGTTGAATCTCCTCAATAGCATCACGTACACCCCAACTTTCCCTTTCCAAACGATGACTCCAGGCCTCCCCCAATTTCTTCCTTTTTTCCAGAGATGACACGGTGGTGCTTCTCCTTTGATGTATGGGTGCTGTCCTCCAGCCTCCAGCTACTGGTCTTCAGAACACTTATTACTCATACAGTAGTTTAGCAGGCAGCATGGTCCCACTGCTTCACATTAATGCCAAATGCCAAGCTTGGAACAGAGCTATTTAGTATACCCCACCCCATCCCACCCTATAAACAAAACCTATCATTCAGTTTTTAGCTAACTCCTGTTCTGTAACAGTTTATAATTTTACATAGGTGCAAACACTTCCATACACCAAGCCAAAGACTGCAGAGTGAAAACAAATTTTTATATGACTTAGCATAGCATCTGACTTAATAAGAGAATGACATTGATTGAACATGTCAGATTCTAAACCACTAGACCAGTTCAGATGCTCCTTTTGTTCATAGTGTTCCATTACTATTTTTTTTCTTTACTAATTGTAATGTCAGGAACTAGAATAATAATGTTAACATGGGAATTATTTCAGTATGGCTTTAGGACATCTGACAGAATAATTTCTAGTATTTGTAGGAAATACAACATTAAGATTTATCCTTCAGAAAGGGGTTTAATGAACTAATTAAAATTTTTGATCTACAATCTAGGGTAATCAAATTTTAGGAAAAGAACCTGTATTTTCAATGTGGCTGTGGGACATTTTTCCTTTTCCTGGTCTCATATACAGTACCTAACAAATAAAAACTTCAAGGAGGTCTTACAGTATTTTTCTTTCACTCAGCTTCTTAAAGCTGCAGTTTTAGTTACTATAATATACTCTTACATACTTCAAAATTACATAGGAAATACCCAGAATAACTAAATAAATAAAAGGCTAAAGAAAACTGGAACAATACTACGTCTCTAACTGAGACGAAATCTTCCACTTCCAGCATTGCAGAGAAGGGCTAGGACAATTTTTTTCAAAAGATTTATATACAGGTTTGAATCCAGAAATTAAGGTTAAAAGCATAAATATCAATACTTTCAACTAAATTCAGAATGGGTTCAGAAAGATATGATACAACAATTTAGAACAAAACAAAGCAGAAGAGCATCAATATTTTGGTTTGCTTGACATATATATAAGGTGCAACAACTTTTTTTCTTGAGGATGCTGTGGGAGAAATGTTAGTGTAGATGGTGTTTGCTGGCAGATTAAAAGTACACAATGTGATTTTCCAAAATAAAAAAGAATGAGAAGTGAAATGAAAAATGATAATGGGGGCACTACATATGAAGTATTTGTGCTAACAAATGTTGTTACCTGAAAACACCAACACTCCTCTCCAGCAGATTCAGAGCATAAGAAGCCCTATTACTGAAATCAAGACTTTACTTAGAGAATCAAGGCAAGTGCCTAAAGAACTATAAAGCTTAGGATTTCTGCTATTCTCAGTGCCTAACTGCTTAAAAATTAAGCATTTCTACAAAAAGGTTTGTTTTAAAGTATCTGAAAACAGTCATATCCAGTAAGTTACCCTTCCACCCCCCCCCCCCCCCGCCTAAGGGAAAAGCCACTGAGGTTTAGGAAAAGCAGATCAAGTAAGATATTAATCACATAGAAAAGAGTAATCTTTTGTTTTGCATCTTTTTTAAAAAAAAGGTCCCAGGAATATACAGCAGTCTCTTAAGGAACTCTAGTGAAATATAATCGGAGGACTGAAGGAGGGTGCTCTGGCAAATATAGATCTATTCTAATGTGTTCTATAGAATACCAAGTTAGTACCATTGTCAAGATGCATGTTCTGCACCATATAATTGTTGTTGGTTTTTTATTTTTATTATTTTTTTTTGGATTTTAGCTAATTGTAATTTTTAAATCACTGCTAGCAAGTGGTCCAAAACCCAACAGCCACCAATATCAGGACCCAGGAATTTTCAAACATCCACTTTTTGTTTGGAAATTTAGAAATATTAATAAAACAGCATCACAGTTAAAATAGTATGCTAAAATTGGGGGCTGTTCACTTGATTTATTTCTATGTGAATGGGGTTAAGTCTAACCACCAATTAACCTTATACTAAATCCTACTTCCTCCATCCCCACAATGAATATGTATTTTTGAGGACACCATTCCAATGTTGTGCTGCCATGTTTACCTGCTTTGAAAAAAAAAAAAAAGACCAAGCCCTGTATTGTCTTTTTTCAATCCTGTTAGAATGTTGTACATATTTTCCAGCACCAAAACTGAAGGAAAAGCTACAACCATGAGAAGCTAAACCTAGTTGGTATTAATAGAGTCACTTTTTATATGGCTATTAGGTCAAATTACAATTAGAAAAAAATCATTACAATTCAGTCAAGTATAAATAAGAAAGCTAGATAAAACCATGTAAACTGTCACCACTTAAGAGATCTAATTCAAACTTGAACTAGCACTACCAAAACTCTGCCAGTTTGAAAACCATTAAAAATTATTGCTGGAATCCAATAATTAAAATTTGGTAGTTTGTGCTGCAATGCAAGAGTGGGGAAATACTTTGTGCTATGGAACAAATACCCTGTAAAATCTGTAGCCTCAGACTAGTTTTGATTTATCACTTTGCATCTGTTGCTAGGAAACAAGACACTGTGAACGTTAGGTGGTTAAGTCAATATGTTGAATGTTCTAAGCCAGTTAATCCACTTGGCATATTATGTTTAAAAGCAACAAAACATAAAAAAGGAAACAGAAACTTGCAGGTGGATCTATGACTGAGAGGCCCACCTCAGGCATACCTTCCTAATCATTTACTCAATACCTCCTAAACAACACAAACTTGAAATGGCTCTAAAAACATGCAGTGCCATTTAGGCTGTGCATAGCAATTGCAACCCGTCCAGTCTGTCTGTGATGGATGTAAAAGGTCTGTAGCTCCAAGTCTACATAAAGTGAGTATCTTCAATGTGTTTAGAATAGTGAAGTAATACTAAGGTCACTTCTGAATAATATTTTTGTCTTTTTTTGTTTGTTTGTATGAACGATCCATTGGTCACTTAGACCTCTATGTAAAAATAAAAGAATCCTCAAGGCATGAAAACATCAGTAATCTGTAATCTGAAGAAATCTTCCCCGGTCTGGGAAAATATTTGCCACAATTTGCCCCAAGCAAATTCTTCTTGGTCACTCAAAGCTAAGAAAAAATTCAGATTGTAAGAACTGTAATTCATTCATTCTCATTCATATTCTCTCTCTCTCTCTCTCTCTGCCAACAAACTACCACTCTGGTGGCAAATATAAAAGTGCAGAATATATGGACCACGAGGCCGAGCATACACCGCTAACAATGGTACGTTTGCCTGCCCATGCTGCTTGGGAGTCTCTGGAACAGGCTTTTTTTTTTTTTAATATTTATTCTACAATATAAATGTAGGTATAACCTATTATATAAACCATCTTAGAACTTAAATCTCCATGTACAAAAAAGACTAAGAATATCTAATAATAATTAGTGCAGTGCGTCAGTTTTTTTTTTTGTTTTGTTTTGTTTTGAAAGAATAACTAGGTAATATATGAAACTAGTTTCACACTCTCTTGTGGAAAAGAGATGCTGGATGAGCTACAGTAAAGGCAGCCTTTTACCAAGTTACCACCTATTACTGTCAAAAGCCTTCAATGGAAAGCAGAGCTCCGGGATCATTGTTTCTGCTCAGTATCAAGACAGGTAACATTACCCTCAAAGATTCTGGGTTCCAAAAGAACAAACTGGCCCAGGATGCTAACTTCTGCTTCAAGTGAATCTGGGCCATATAGGGCAACAAGCACTTGTTTGCAGTCTGTATTTTCCACCACATGGACTTACTAGCATCCCTTGGTAAAGACAAGGCTAGGGTAGTAGGTAAAGCACAATGTTTTACAATTTAAAGAGCGCTTCACTGGTCAGCGCAAGAAATAAGTACAGGAGCTTGTGGCATTTCTTTTGGCTGTCCATCATGGGTGAGCGGTGTTGACCTCTGACCTCTGTAAAACAAGAAGGAAAAAATCATTTTCAGGGTATGTTATCAGAGATATGAGAGGACAATGAGTAAATATGGAAAGCAAAAGCTTTTTAATATCTTGTTTAATAGCTACTGCTGACTTGCTACTTATGTTATTTAATGAAACCTGGTTTTTAGGATTTGTTTTTTTGCTATCTTCGTTTTTTTTCTCTCTTCCTCCCTATGATTGCTTATCTCAAATTTTCCTCATACTAACACAACAAGGTGCCCTCTGGCTTGAAACAGCTAACCCCTTCCATTTTGTAGAGATAAAACCTGAAGTACCCATGGATTTGGAGTAACTCCTTAAGAAGTGGAATACTTTCAGTCAAGGACTGAGATTCTGAGATAATAATCTTCCTCTTGATGCACTGATATTAAAAATGACATGTTCCCTTCTTTACTTTTCCTAAAGTAAAAACACTATAAATATGGTGAGTCCCAGGCTCATTTCTTTTTATTTTAAAAATTTTTTAAAATTTCCTTTATTCATATGTGCATACAATGATTGGGTCATTACTCCCTCCTTCCCCCTGCCCCCTCCTTTTCCCCCTACCCCCTCCCTCACGCCCCCACCCCCTCACTTCCAAGCAGGAAGGGCTCATTTCTTAAGAAACATAGTAATATGCTCAATTTAAAACTTAAGGTCAATAAAAGCAATGACTCCCAAAGACAAAGATGGACTCTGACTCTAAAAAAGGAAGGAAAAGTAAACAATGAATGAAGGAACAATGTATACCTCTTATATAAAGAAACTCTAGAAGGTACACAGAGAGAGAGTATATATATAGACGAAAACAAGTACTGACTCTGGATCTTAGATCACAAGAAAATCCAGCCAACTTGAGCCAAAATCAATACACATGGAGGGAGAACTCCAGACAGGGCTAGAATTTACATTACTGGGACTGGACTATGATCAATAGAGCTGATGTTTTCATTTGGCTTCTGTGTAATTAGCAGTAAGATATACAATTTACTTCAGGGTTAAGAGAAAACTGTTTATAATTCTTGGCAGTTTCTACAGAGCTTCTTATTCTAAGACAGAACTAGGCACCTCCCTGATGCTTGCCAACAGGTCTGTCAACCCACTTACTGCTGTGTTCCCTGGTCTGTGGAGCAAAATTAGGCAAGGTGGCAGCAACATTTTCCCTGGTTTCACATTTCAAGACAGTAGTCCTCTTCAGAGTACTTAGAATCATTAGGGGCTGTTTTAAGACTCACCTAATATTAGCTCTACAATTATACCCAAGTTTCTCTTGATGTTAAAAAAAAAAAAAAGAAAGAAAAATAATGTATATTATATTTTAATATTTGAAAATTTCAGAATTCTGTGATCACTGAATAGTATGAGATATTTAGGATTCTAATTAGAAAAGCAAAATGTATTAGAATCAAATGTCTGAATTGATTTGCTCATTCATGTGTGACTGTTAAGAACCAACTGTTCAATATGTTCAGCTTTTTCTTCAAATAAGATAACATTAAAATACTATTTTTTACCTTTAAGATTATCCAATAATGTTTAAAGATCCAAAAGAATGTTTGTAAGTATTGGAAAAAGAGAACAAAAGAAACAAAAACCAGAAAAGTAAAAGATGAAAATCAGAAAAAAACAGAGTACAAGAGGGAGAGAGAGAAATTGGGGGTGATATCTTTATGAATGCCTAAGATATGACTGATGCTTGCTTAGGCTGCAAACCAGAGTAAAGAGCAAAGATTCTGGAGTTCAAAGACCTTAGTTCAAATCCTGACTCAGGCAGGAATTAGCTTTGTTCTTGACAAGTTAACCACCTGTACCATCACTAAAATGGGACTACGAAGATCTATGTGGAAGAGCTAGTTCAGGATTAGGTGTAGTGAGATTTCCTGAAATACTTTCAATATGCATACTCTCAAAAAAGGATTGTTCAAGTTTCCTATTTCCTGCATTGTGTAAAACTTGCCTTTCTATGTTGGGTTTCTAAACTTAATGTTAGATTCTTCATGTCAACAGCTCAGGTAATGTCTTTCTACCTCTAACTCTGCAGGTCACCTAGATGATACCTAAGTAATGATTAAATGGGTGCAACCTGAGTACAATACATTAACCTTATAGGAAGAAGGGTGGTTGGCAGGTTCGCTTTAATAGGGCTAAAGTTACAAGTAAGACTCCCTAGGGTGACTTGGATATTACAAATACTGTTTCTTAGCTTGATGTTAAAATTCTAGTAATCAATATTGTTCTTTCCACTGGGAAGTTTAAAAAACAACTTTTTTTTCTAGGCCAACTTCAGCAGTCATACTTCAAGAACTACCTCACTTATTCATTCACACATTCTTTTGCTCATTCATCTACTCACTTAACAGAAACTAATAACATGAAGAATAAAAAGAGTCTTTTGCTTTCAAAATGTACTAGAAAGAGACAGAAGCACCAGCAAATAATTACAACCCAGTGTGGTAGCTGGTATCAGAGAGGTATGCACACAGTGAGAAGTAGCATGAGACACACAAAACGGAGCAGCAGGAGGGAGAAAGGGGGATTAAGTGCAAAGACTGGAATGAGGAGCAGTGGCCCACCTACAAGGAAGGTGGACAAAGCAAGAACGTGTCTCAACTTGTCTCATCTGGAAAGGACAAGGGGTGTGTGTGTGTGTGTGTGTGTGTGCGTGCGTGTGTGTGGTGGGGGCAGGAGTTGATGAGAGTAGAAGGGTTTGCTTCAGCTGTTGCAAACTGGGAGTCAGGGAAAGTTGGTTAAAGGGCAATATGTGACTACAGTGTGTTTAGAAGAGAATGTAGGTAACAGTGAGGTGACTGTGTGGTAGGCCTTTTCTGAGTCCTGAATAATGATCTTCTGAATTCATGTTATCTTTCATTTCCACAATTCACAGAGACATCTAGTAACATTCAAGCAGATATTTTAAACTCTTTTTGCATGTCAAGTGTTTGTCTTCTATACTCAATTTAAAAACTCTTCAAGTGGAGAAGTGTCTATGCATTATCTTCCTCAGAATTTAGCAGACTGTAACAATGTTTATTAACATTTACTTACTATTAAGAACTTTCAGTGTACACAAGAAAAGGAATTTGACTTCTTGGAAATGTCCAGAGGCTATTTGTGAGGAAGCACTAGAACTATAATATGACAGGTAAAAAGCATAAGCAAATAAAGCTCACACAGAAGCCATGAGATTTTTCTTGGCGTAAGAAGGGGCATAAAGCCCTACAGGTGTCTATATGGGTTGTGTAAGGCTTCAAATGCTTTTGTACTAGACTGAAAGTCTAAGAAAGTTACTCATCCATGGGTAATCCACTTGGAATAAAAAATGAAATACCTAGATTTACAAAAGACCTTTCTACTTTCTTGAATATCCATTAAATAGCAGAATACCCAGTTATACACTTAGAACTTAATATACTTTCTGTGGGGCCGTATTGAGTTCAAAGGGTTTTCATGACTATCTCATCTGAAACTTACAGCTTTGTGATTCTTTGGGGATCTCATCACGCACAATGCAAGATGAAAAAACTGAGGTGTACAGAAATAGTTTTGTAGCAAATCACAGAAAATTAAAGAAAAATCCAGGTTTTCTGCCTGCCATGAGTCAGATGTCAAGATATTCCTCCTTAAACCACATTACTCTGACAGTTGGTGTCACCACTGCCACCAACACCATCTTCAGTAGGGATGTTCCCCACGTGTGAGCACTGGAATGTCATGGTCCTCCCACACAACATCTTCATGAACTGAGTGCCACCCACCCCCGTTTTCTAAAAGAAGAAACTGAGGGTAAGAGAGGTGAATGCTCTTGCTCAAGAAGACTGAGCTGGAACTCAGCTCCTGTCGTGATCACACTTAATGGTAGAATAGCATTGCTTCCCTGCTCTCAGGTTTTTATGGAAATCAGATTTATCCACAGGATGATATAATACTCAAAATAAAACACTTAGCTGGCTATGTTCCCTTGTTTTTTCCCATAGTGTTAATTACCACATGTACTTTTCTGACACATCATCTAAACAAAAGTGCCCTTGAACTAAGTTTGAATCTCAGTACGTCATAAAATATGCCACAGATAGTGTTAGAAGCCATGTTACCACTAACCTGTGCACATTCTCCATGGCTGCCACTTCAGCCAGGGCAGCAAGGCTAAAGAACGCAGACACGGCAGGCATTTCTGGAGTACTGCTCCGTGTCTCCTCGACCTCAGTGCTGTGTGCACAATCGTCATTACAGTCTGTCTCGGTTGCTCTGGGGAGACTCCTCTGCAATTGCTCCTTTGGTTTGTCATCTGTAACAAAAGAGAAATTCATCACAAGCGGTAACTGTCTTGAGAGAAGAGATGCTGAGAAAAAGCTGTGCCAGACAAAGTGAAAAGAGCTAGTATTCTTTACTGTTCACTTCTGCTATCCACTGAATAAAACACTTTTATTAAGTTCAATTACAACTTGCCAACTATGGATGGTGCTGAACCCTGAAAGTTGAGCTGAAGAGACACTGTGTTTCATTCAAGGTCACAGAATGGGTCAGTCTTGGAATGAGAAGGAAAAATGAGCCTTTGCCAAAATAAAACCCAAGGGATTTCTGTAGTTGGGGGCCTTTCAAATCCAATCTACTAAACATATCTCATGAAGCTGTGATATGTCTTCCTGTGGCAACTTGGGCATTTTGTGTGATGTGATATTAACCATTAGGATGGACTAATAAATAGGTTAATTAATCCTAGTGAGAACCCATTTTACTATTTTGTTCCAACTGGAAAGAAGACAAAGGGTCTTCTGCTATTTATGAAGAGGAAGATGAAAATACTATGTAACTGTATCTGCTGGAAATGAGAAAAGTTTATTTTGCAGACATTCTAGAAAGAAGGACTTTTTATTTTTTAATACAGGATCTCACTATAAAGCCCAGGCTGGTCAGGAACTTGTGATCCTCTTGCTTCAGCCTCCTGAGTGCTAGGATTATAGACATACCCTACAACACTTTGTTTAGCATGGTTTTTAAATATAGAAAACAAGTGATGTGAATGTCATATATTAGGACATAAAAGTGGAATGATGCCTTCCTACATAAAAGGAAATTATTTCCTTGAATCTTTAATTCTTTGACAAATGAAAATGAATGATATAAAAGAATGAGGATATGACAACCTTTAAAATAAAAGTCACAGAACAGATCCCAGATTGGAAGGGGAAAGGGAGGACATCAAGATTTTAGTCTTCATTCTATTTCTATTTCGCTGAATACATTCAGATGTAAAATTCCAAACTTTGTGAGTTTCATCTCTTATATGAGAGGGTAAAAATTCAGGGTCCTTAATATGCCTTATGGTTCTAACAATCTATATATGCAAAACACAAGAATAAGTGCGTACAATTAACCAATTATTCTCTAATTCTAACTTGTCAATTCATCTCTGTGAAAACCTCAATTAACACAAATTAGATAAAATGAAATGATGAAAGGCAACAGGTTAGATCACTAATGCCATGTGGTATAGTACCCCAAGATTCCTGGGAGGATGTTCAGTATCACTCACTGACCTATCTTTTACCTTGAGCCCCTCAGGTAATTTTTTCTGCGATGAAACTACCAGAAACAACAAATAGGCCACAGGTTATGAATGAAATGAGGAAATTTACTGTTTATTTAGACCAAAGAACTCAAGAAATCCATATACATTTTCAAGCTTCAGTAGTGGTCTGAATTAGCTCTACAGAAAGTGCTGGGTGCATTTTAAGGTTCCTTAATGTACTGGTTTGAATACCCGATAATTTGGTTTGTAGTGACATGAATAGCAAACCATGGAGTAATACAGAAATCAGTAGTTTTGAAAGTCTAGGCTCCTCTGGAATTTACTTCATCAGGACTTTTTTTGTGCATTCTGAGAAGAAGCTGAAAGTCCTAAAAATTACCTTTCCTTTCTAGGAATTCAGATATGCTCTCAGAAATATAACTATGATATTAAAGCATGGAATAAAACATGTATAGAGATATATAGGAAGCTGCAGAACATACCCATTTTTCCATGAGGAACCACAGTTGGCTTACAGTTATTTGTTGGCCAAGGTAGCCACAATGGTCACCTGCTGGTTCTGGTTATCTAGGCTTAAAATTTCCTTTCCTTACCCAAAGTACATCCTGCTGGTGATACTCGGCCATCTGCAGTCCTGACAAGGTGTGTGATCTTGGTTTTCCTTGCTTTTCTCTTCTGGCTGCCCACCAAAGGTTCTTGCATTGTTGTTTGCTCTGGAGTGTTGGGAATGGATAGGGTATTTTTAACCTTATGAACAGGCTCTGTGGTGTTTTTGTCTTCTGAAAATATGGCTGAAATGGGACAAACCATATACAGTTACATACAATAACATAAGGCAATAACACTGCTCTGGAAGAGAAACATTTCTAAATGTCTGACTCATTTGAATGGACAATTTACATTCAGAGTTTTCAAAGTAGTGATGAAAAAAAAAGAAAAAATTCTCTTGATTTGTTTACTACTTATTTATATTTGAGTTGAAAAATTATGTGCAGAGGATTAAGATACCGTTCTCTCTTTTAACATTTTTTAACTGTATGGATTTTGCAGGTTAGTGGGGAATAATGTATGCAAATCTGATCCTAAAGTATCGTAAGTCCTACTGATAATTAGGATCCCTATGTGAGATCCTTTGGGCCAGTTGAGCTGGATAGGAGGGTAAAAGAAGTTTCTTTTCTTATGAGGACAATGAGATTAAGTACGTTTCCTTAATATACATTTATGGTTGGGACATTTGCTTTCAAACACCAGGCTGAACTGATCATTCTGAACTGATCAGAAAAGAACTTGTGAGGCCTGACCTTTTTTTATGAATACTGACTTTTCATTAAGGACAGGACAATATTAAACTCTCCCATTCAATGAATCCAGAACAAGGTCAATGTGCTTAGTGAGATAATTTAATGAAGTCTCACATGTTAGCATGGTTTACAGAGACACTAGTTTTAGGCACCATAATTTTAAAAGAAATAAATTATACCACACTGTTGTATTCTGATTCACTATATATCAAGGGTAAGGAAGTCTGCCACTAAATCCTTTATCTCTGTTTTCAATATGATGGAACTCTTTTGTCTTATATACTTCATCCTTCCTATTCCATTAATTTAAAAGTAAAAAAGGAATATTCATATATGATTTTAGTAAGCATGAAGAAGTATATACTACTTTCATGATTGAAACTTTTTTTTATAATTGATCTTAGCCAAAAGGCCGAGAAATAAATAAACAAATAAATAAATAAAAATTTTTAAAATTCCAGTGGTCTAAGAGTTTTTAGGCAGAGAAAACTTTTCTATTTTTAATCTCCTAGGACAGGCATAGAAATCATTTTTGATCAAGAAAAGGGGGATGTGGGTCAGATAATCAAGGTCTGGCATGACAAATTCCAGGAAAACTAAACATGGAGGATAAATGAAGATACTTATCAGAGGGTGGATCTGAAGGTAGACATTGGCAATAAAGCAATATGTATGTGTGTGTGATATAAATAAAAGCTAAAATAAGAGGAAAATTAGTAAAAACAAACAGCGTTTAAAAAACCATGCTTATTGGTATGAATACTGCATAAGCCTCATTAAAAAATTTAATATATAACTCTAATCAGTTTAGGTGCATTCTTGAGAAAGGAGGGCTATGAATTAATAAGATCTTTTGCCCTGGAAATCATGGTACCCTTGTCTTTGAAAGATATCTGAAAAGAAGAGGCTGATTCTAGGCTTCACATTCTAAAACATATGGAAATAATTTCAATTATATCAAAAGAAGGTACGGGAAACAGAAATCACACCATCATTGTGGCTTGGCCATATATCAGATGACTGGAAAAGGCCTTAAGATAACAATTATTTAAAAATAAAACATACAAAACTTATTTGGCAATGCTCTAAACACCATTTTAAGTAAGTAATTAGCAATAAGGAAAACCCAGGCTCCTTTTAAATTGCAGATATATTCCCAGATTCACAACAATGGAATAATTTTAATCATGCCAGTTTTTTAGTCCTAGAATATTTATACTTTGTCATTTATCTTAACATAAGTCAATGGTAGGATGCATTTTTTTTTATACATTTAAAATTCAGTAAAAGCTTTAAGCAAAATAAAGGACAATTTGGTTAGAAATACTTCAAAAAAAGTTCCATGACTCTGTTTTTACCTTCAAAGTTTCTTATCAGTATAAAGAAGCCAAAAATCTGAATTTACAATGAACATTAAATAACCTCTGTGGCACATTCATAAGCTTCAACTTTTTAGCTTCTTACATAGATTCATCAGTTGCCCCTTCTAACTACAAAGTTTTGTTCACCTCTCCAATATGATCACTATAGAAGGACATTCAAAAGGAATATTAAGCTCTCTCTTTCCTCTTGCCAGAAAAATCCACAACTTGTAGAAAGGACTCCAAAGCAGTATCCAAAAAAATAAAAGATATATTACATCAGAAGAAAAAGCAAGGAAAAGAAAAGATATGAATACCAGAAAACGGTCAAGTATTTTGGGAAAGATGACCTGATTTTCATGGAGAGACTATGGGGTTATGAAAATAATTGTCATAGAGATGGCATTCTATTTATGAATTTGTATTTTATTAACGGTGGGACCATGGGTCTCAGTTTCTTCAGGTAAAGATGGGACTGAACTAGATTAGCTCTAACGGAGTCACTCTGCCCTAAAATAATGTTGGTTTTGCCACACAATCTACAATCAGCATCCTAGCCAGAGAAAAACAAGCCTCTAGTCATCTTCAGAGTTCCAAGGCTGGGGAAGAGTACTGCCTTGACTAGCACTATTTTCTTGGTTTTGTTTTTCATTGGTGAACTGATGAATGGTTCTATTTTTATTTGATGGTTGTTCTTTTTCTAGTTTGTTCCAGATAGATTGGTAAAGACACAAAATGAAGCAAAAGGCATGGTTGCAAACAATTTAGGCCCAAAGGGAGACTGGAAAAATACAGAAAGATCAGAAATCAGTAGACAAGAACAGGGAGTTCAAAGACTAGTTCATCTGCTGAAATGCATCAGCAACACTCAAGTTATAGATGTAAGTATACTGAGAAACAGTTGAGGGATAAATCAGGTAGTGGACTAAATGGAAGAGGTAAGAAAGAATACATTGAAAGTTCTCATAAGTCTCCAGAGCAGGTAAGAAGTCTTCTCTAAATCTATTAATGTAGAAGTGATCATGGTCCTGCAGATCATTCACATTTGAAAAAGGTAAAGAATATGATCTTACTAGAGTTTAGAAGATGAGGTTAAGAGTCTTGTCCCATGCTTTGACACAAGGGTTAACCCCAGAACATACAATTCTGTTTGGTGGCCTACACAGGAAACAGCCTTCAGGGGAGCCTTTAGAAATAACATTTTCCTAAGATAGAGGAATTGGGAAAGGTAAGTAAGGCTGAGTCAAGGAAATAGCTTTCTGGGACAAAATAGTAGATTGAATTCAGCCATATTGAACAAAAGCAAAGCAAACAAAAGACTAGGTAGTATGGAACATGAAATAATAACAAAAAGCCTTTCTTCCCCTCTTCAAACTAAAGGAAATGTGAGAAAAGAAAGGCTTTGTCATCCAAAAGCAAATTAGTCATCTCTTTTGGCTTTTAAGTGAACATACAAAACTGCCCAAGCACTCTGGAACAAGTCCACAGGGCTAGTTTTTATACTCAACAATAACCATAACACACGTGGAGCATAACATCTAAGAGTGACAATGTGAGCTCACTCTTGGAACATTAGGAATGTGGCAATAAGAGTTTGTCTTGTTTTCTAAACTCTATTTCCAAAATGTGGAGC
Source organism: Castor canadensis (assembly GCF_047511655.1). Classification (NCBI taxonomy): domain Eukaryota; kingdom Metazoa; phylum Chordata; class Mammalia; order Rodentia; family Castoridae; genus Castor; species Castor canadensis. Next base: position 56,524,164 of record NC_133390.1, on the reverse strand, counting down.
AAGTTTTTTGGAAAAACAGCACTGCACTTGGACTGAACCCCAAGAGGTAACTAAAATCATGAATTCACTTTCCAACTGAGGGGATTCAAAGTTACACTGAAATTATAGCCAGATCAAAAATTTCATTGCCTTTGGCTGGTCTCCTATAAGCTGGTCTCCATGAGCAGTCAGATGAGCCTTATCTAAGATCTTGGGAGACTTTGCTGAAGTTACATGGCAACTATTTCAAACTTGGAAAAGGAGATCAAGTTAGACTGGGTGCTGCTGTGAATCATGTTTAAAAGTATAACCTAGGATCTTCACCAGACCCCTGTAGTAATTACGTATATATATATATTGCAAAGAAATTACTCTGATAGAGATTTCTACAGTGAGGCTTTTGGTTTGGTTTTGTTTGGTAAGATACCATTTGAATTTTCCGCATCTGAACCAAATGAGGGCTAAAAGTCTATAGATAAGTCTGAAAAACTGAAATAACGGTGGCCAAAATGCTTAAGTGGAGACAACCCTGGCTCCTTCCTTCTTTCTTCTGTTGGCTGAGCTTCAATTCCTTACCATGTTTTTGGAGCTAATAAACTCCCTTAATTCAATGGGGCTGCTATTAAGATGAAAATAAAAAATATATATGTAAAAGCCCTCTGTAGTCCATGAAGTGTTATTAAGCATTAACTATCATCATAACATCATTATTATTGCCATTAAGAACACTTTAGCTTAAGTATGAGACTATAATACCATGTGCCATGGAAAGATAAGCACAGTGGGAGAGGTAGGTCTTTGTTTATCCAAAAATTTTACCTTTAATTCTAGGTCATAGGCAATCTTTTCTTTCTTAAACCATTTTGGATATGCAAACGTTTTAGGAAGTAGTTTTGCCATTTTGAATTTTAAAAGCATAGGAAAAAACATTTAAACAGATTATAAATTTAGAATTTAAACCTGAGATGTATTACTATGAATCTAAAGATTCCTAATTATTTTTTTGAAAAAAAATTACAAAGGCAATTATGCACAGGGTATTGTAAAGAACGCATAATGAACTTTAAGTCACCTACTTTAACCGAATTCAGGAACAGCTGAATAGCTGCACAGCCTCCACTGAATCAATATTTCTATTGGACACATTAGCTACAAGCAATTCCCGTCTTGCCTATAGGCAGTATGGTTCACACAAATTAAAAACTATCCTGTATTATGTTTTTCATTTTCTGACCCTATACATTTATATCCTCCAAAGCAAGTTCTTTTTTTTTTTTTTTTTTTCGCTTCCCTTTTTGGTGGTACTGGAGTTTGAACTCAGGGCCTTGTGCTTGCTAGACAGGCTCTCTACCATCTGAGCCATAACCTCAGTCCTACAAGGCAAAGTTTTAATAAGCAGGGATATGGCCATAGGTGACAGAGGATAAAGTAAAAGGGCCTAGATAATTTACAAAGCAGAGTTACCACTTGGACAAGTTAATTTTAGGGATGGTATCAAAATAAATAACCAAAAAAGGTCATATTAAATTACTAGTAATTTTCTGATGTCCAAATTGGTTCCATTTTTTCCTGGCTACATAAAATGAGTTTGCACCCTACACTAAATAAAGGACATGCATCTTCCAGTGCATGTTCTCTAAAGTTTTGTTCCATATACATTAATACAGTTTTCTATTAAACTCTTGGGACTGACTATAAGACTCAAAACTGATTTACTTTTCTTTTCTGCCATCCCCTCAAATACAGAAAATTAGAATATTTTGCTTCTAGCATCACACCACACATTTAAGACACCACAGTAACAAAGTCAGCAAGTGTTAGAGGGAAATGGAATTTACAATTTAGTATTACTACATGTTATCATACACTCAAGCCCTGAACACATGAATCACACTTAGCACAAGTGTGAGGTAAATCCTAGTGCGATTAAGTGATTTGTTCCACTGAAAAATGTTAATTAGTGGCAGATCTGAGGACTCAGATCTCCTAACTTGTAGGTTAGTGATTGTTCCCATCAACTACATGTGATCTGATACCTCAGTAGAGTTTTTAGTGTCCAAAAAAAAAAAAAGTATTTAGAAGAGGTTCATCTCAAGTAAAGACTAACGCCTTAAATGTCTTCAGATTCCTCTGATAAGTTATCAGTGTCTTATATTTATCAAATCTGTGCAGAATATATTTTTAAAATATATAAGAGCTAACATTTCAACTTGGGCATATTAGAATTTAGTACTGGGAAAATCATAATTCATATTTTGTTTTGCCTGCACTTAGGTAGAAATAATACTCTACAAAAGTTGTGAATTGAAATAACAGGTCAGAAAGCAGATATACTGCTGGCATTTTTTTATAAAAGTAAAGTGAATCGAAAGCAGACATGGCTCTTGGATACTGTGCCTACCAAACCAAAAAAAAACAATGATTAATATTAACTCAAACTTGGATGTTTTTGATAAAAAAAAAAAAAGAGTATTTCTGGTAAGTGATTTAGGCCAAATGGTATTTGATTCTTTCCCCTTCCTTTTTAGTAACAGAAGAAGAGTATATTTGACTTGATCAACTTAGTAGGTTGATCATTACTGTATTACAACAGGGTGGACTGATCAACTTCCCTTTTTGGACCTAAGAAATCACAGGGTCCAAACTGGATGATCTCTAAGATTCCTTCTAGTTTTCAAATAATTTCTAAGTAAGCACTACAAAAATGTTCGGGTCTTTTACAATCTCTGCAATGAAAGGAAGTCAATGGGAAAAAGGGTAGAATGGTCACCTAATTACCATAGAAATTAGCACTTGCCTAAGGTTCAATATTTAATAGCAATTAAAGGCACAAATAAATACAACTGTAAGAAGTTTCAAAATAAAATCTGCACTAGGACCTATAACATGATTGGTTAATAATGAATTTTTCTTTGGCTATACATGTGCTTCAGGGACATTCTATTTTAACATATTTAGAGGTAATAAGAAATGGGAAAGAGAAAACATTAAGGTCAGAAATCACTTCCATAGGCCTGCCCAAGCCCAGCCAATCAGGCGAGCTCTCTAGTGCCCTATTCTGACCTCCATGAGCATAAACACTTGCCTGCCATAGAATAGAAATGTGAATTACAATGCTATACATATTTAAATTGTGAAAAACTCAAATATCCAGCTAATATGATCCAAAGATAACCAATTCTCTTTTAACAAATCAAATGCTTTGATACACTGTCTGATCCTTGGCAGGACCCCCAAGATACTACTTTTGATTTGAAAATTAAAAATAAACTGTAACACACAGATGCTGTTGGTTGAGCCTTATGTAAAACTATACCTTTTTTAAGTCTGTAAAGATTATGCCATTTTTAGCTTAGACTACCTGTGATTAAGTTATATTGCTTCTTTTACCTTCTGTAGGGTGAATCGCTTCCAAGAAGAATTGCTTATGTGACCATTTATCCCCACTTCCTAAAAACAATGACAGAAAAGGAAAGAGCAGTGAAACTCTACCGTTAGTATAGATAGAAATGCTAACATAAACAAGACAATGTTCAAAATAACTTAAATATGAAACACAACACACATAAAATGGAATTTAATTTCAATTATCTTATTCTTCAAACACTTTCTCAACTAAACTAGTGAGGCTACACAGGAAATGGATTAAAATAAACATCTGTGTATTTTATGAAAAATATTGCTGGGTAACTTATCCAACTTTAATCAAGATTATTTGAAGCTCAGCAAAAGGGAATGACAAAAGCTGACATTTTACCTAAAGAATAATGTTTCTTCACTAGACGCAAGAGGAAAAAATAGTATCAATACAGAAAACAAAAATAAGCTGAAGTGGAGGTAAAAGCCCAAATTAAGTAAAATGTTACATACAGGCATGTATATGTGGATATGCCTATGTGTAGAAGACAGCTGTGTTTAAAGCTTCATTCAAGAAACATGACATAATTCACATCTGGCCATGCAAACAGGCATCAAATGAATAGGTTTATGGTAGTTGCAACACTGACATGCAGGCAGATACTACAGAAAGCCCAACTTCCTGAACATGAGGCTGCACAAAGCCAGATGGAAGATTTATCTTTATATGTAAGAATAAGAGTCCTGAACTGTGAGAAAAAAGAGAACTTAAGATGAACCCTGAAGAGGTTCAAGGGCCCTCAAGATCCTAACAACGAGATGGATGTTCAGAGGAAAAGAAGGGTAGTGTCCTTACAGAACAACAATTTTGTTACTGAAGAGGTAGGGAGTAGAGTCCAATATACAATGAAGTATATAGGTGAGGGGAAAAGTAAGTTACAACTTAGAAGTGGAGAAAAAGATCCACAAGAATCCCCAAGTGTCAGCAAAAGTATAGAAATAGTGGGACTTTCACATGATTATGATACTGTAAGATTTCAGGTAGTAAATGTGGCCATGGTCTGAAGGGATGCCAAATATAAGGAAAAAAAAGAATTGCCAAAGAAAAATAATTAGTAAGAGACCAAGAAGACTAAATTATAAAATGTGCTAAATGTACATGATGAGCAGCAATTTTAGAATTCTGATGGAACTCTGATCACAGAGATGGATATTCATTTTAATAGGAATCTAAGAGATTTGCAATTAGCTGCAGAGTCTAGAAAGGATGAAAACGCTGCATTAGGAGTTGATAGCACTGAAGCAAGCAGGGAGGAAAAGGTAAAAGCAGTGCATGGAAGTATTGCTCAAAGAAGAGTTCACAATGAAGGTGTGATCAAGAAAAACCTTAATGGAGGATGGAAGGCACCAATACCTTTTTCTGGAACATTAGGCTTCTCCTTTTTGTGCTTATATTTGCTGACAATTTTGTGGAATAAGTTCTTTTTCTGAGACTGGAAAGGACCTACAGACAATATTAATATAAATATATTTTAAGTTCACAATGTTGCACAAAACAATACTGTGGTGTTTTTAAACAATGACACCCTCCTCCCTCCTGTGGAATGAGTAAATTGAGTTGCAAGAAAGGTCTTCTTGCATCTTTACTTTTCTGGCTGGTGCTCAGTCCCTTCTGATAGGCTTATTTCAAAGACAGTAAGTTTTTCCTCAGAGATGTATTGGCAGAAGCCTCCATTAGGACTGGGACTCCCTAGGTGGAAACTGCAGATTTAGTGGGTACAAACAAACTGCAACCAGTAACAGCAGAGTGGTGGTAGCCTATAATAGAGATTTTATTCCACTTAAATGCCATGAAGGAAAGGAAGACACGTGCATTTCATTTGGCCTAAGAAATTATTTCCTACGAAACTGATTTCACAAGGACAGCACTTTCAGGATTATGTCTGATCTGAGAGCATTAGCCATCTTTTTGGCCTTTTCTCAGGCTGCTCTAGGAATTAAAAAAAAAGTTTAAAAGCAGAAAAATATTTGTTAAACTTTTTTCTGCATGGGAGGGTGAGAGGTCTCAGATTCTATCTTAGTTGTCTCAGATAAAAATAGAATTACATTTTTTTTAGTTAGTAATCAGAAATACCAATAAATGTGGTGGTTTTCCCAAAGTAGGTGGCTTTCCATACTTTGTGGATATTCCCATGTAATAATTTTAGAGCTTGCTTCCTCATCTGAAAATGGGGATCACTGAAGTACCTAAGTCACAGGGTTGGTGTAAGAATTAAAATATCAGAAGAATCACAAGCTGCATTTCCCATCTAACAGTCTGCAATGTGTTCTGCCTTCTGGCTGGACATGGACTATCTATGCTGTTGTCTAGTCAGTTCTTCTACCTGTACGCTAGCCCATCATCCCTCTCAAGTGGGCCATTCCATCAGTGTACAAACATATGCTACTTTATTCAACTTAAAAAAGGGGGGGGCTTCTGTCTAAAATTCCTGCACATCAGTTATTGCCTCAGTTCTCTGTTTCCTCTGTAGCAAAATTCCCCTCAGAAGGGCTGTCTACACTCACTGTCTATAATTTCTCACCTTCAATTTCTTATTTAGCTATTCCAACTAGGTTTCTCCCCTGCCACTTCAGTAAACCTATTTTTCTCACTGTCATCAACAACTCCATTCTGTCCATCCTTATCGTATGGGGCTTATCGGCATCTTATGATGTGGTAATACACTACAGCCACATTCTCAGTCTGAATGTTTTCTTCACTGAGCTTCTAAGATAGGGCCTTCTATTGTTTTCCCTCACTGATCTTTTCCTCTTTGTCTCCTTTACTTCCTCTTCTTTTCCCAGCTATCTTTATTTTGGGTTGCCACTGACTTTGTCCTTGTCCTCTTCTCTATTTATTCTCATTCCTTTGGTACTTACTTCTAGTTTCAGAACTTTAAATACTAGCTACAGGCTGATGACTCACAAACACATCATTCCAGCCAGGCTTCTCCTATTCTGTGTATTTGAAAAGCCAGCAATCTTACAATATCTTGCAAGGAGTTATGTGATTCAGAGACCCATTGTGTCTGTAACCTCATATTCTTCATTTCTCTCAAGCTGCACTAGCCTGTTCCCTGGACATGTAGCCTTACTCTGCTGCTATGACCTTTGTGTCAGCTGCTATCTCTACCTGGAAAATGCTCCTCCCTATCCCGATAGCCCCATGGCTAACTTCTTTACCTTCCTTAAAGCTTTGTTCAAGTATCTCCAGACCACCTATGTAAAACTGCAACCTAACCCCATTCCTTTTACTTGTGATCTTCCTTTCCCTATAAACGTATTATTTTAACTGAGTTTTAGGAAAAAAGCTATATTGGAACATAATTCACATACCAAACAATTCACCCATTTAAAGTGTATAATTCAATGTTTTTAGTCAGAGATACTTGCAACCATCACCAATTTTGAAACACTTCATCACCTCAAAAGTAAATCTCATACTTTTTAGCTACCACCCCCCTATACCTAAGCAATCACTAATCTATCTCTATAGATTTTATACATTATGGAAATTTTATATAATTGATATTATGGAATTTAGCATAATTTTTTCAAGGCTCACCCATGCTGTAATTACCATGTAGCAGAATGAATAATATTTCAGTATATGAATACAACACACATCTTTTTGCCTGGGGTTGGCCTCAGACTGTGATGCTCCTATTGATGGCCTTCTAAACAGCTGGGATCACAGGCTTGTGCTATAACACCCAGATAATTTTTTTACCTGGGCTGGCTTGGAACTACAACTGTCGTGATCTCCGCCTCCTGAGTAGCTAGGATTACAGGTATGAGCCACCATGTGTGGCACATAATAAACTATTGTGTGGATGTATGTGTCTTTTCTCTGGGGTATATACCTAGGAATGAAATTGCTGGGTCATACGGTTAACTCTATATTACTACCAGATTACCTAATAAAGCAAGTGCACCATTTTACATTCCCATTAGCAGTGCATAAGGGTTTTAATTCTTCAACAACCATACTAATATTTTTATTATCTGCCTTTTTGACTATAGTCATTATAAGGATGTAAAATGGTATCTTTCTCATTGTGAGTTTTTTTTTTGATTGTTTTTGGCAGTATGAAGTTTTGAACTCAGGGCCTCTACCACTTGAGCCACATCCACAGCCCTCTTTTGCTTTATTTTTCAGATAGTCTTGTGCTTTTGCCTGGAGCTAGCCTCAATGATCCTCCTAACCTCTGTTTTTAAAGTAGCTGGTATTATAAGCATGCACCACCATGCCTGGCTTGATTTTTGAGACAGTCTCACTAATTTTTGCCCAGGAGGGCCTCAAACTCATGATCCTCCTTGTCTCTGACTCCTAAGTAGCTGGGATTACAATTATCTGCCCAAATTTATTTATTTATTTTGGTGGGACTGGTATTTCAACTCAGCTTTGTGACTGCAAAGTAGGTGCTCTACCACTTTGAGCCACTGCCCTTTTTTTTTGTGGTACTGGGGTTTGAACTCAGCACATACACCTTGAGCCACTCCGCCAGTCCTTTTTTGTGATGGGTTTTTTTGAGATAGGGTCTCACGAAGTATTTGCGTGGGCCAGCTTCAAATTGCAATCTTCCTGATCTCTGCCTCCTGAGTAGCTAGGATTACAGGCGTGAGCCACCATCGCCTGGCTCCCTTTCCATTTTTAATTGTTTTTTTTCTCCCACTGTTGGGTTTTAATAGTTATTTATGTATTTTAAATTAAAATATCTTATCAGATATGTAATATGCAAATATTTTTTCACATTTAAGAAGTGTCTTTTCACTTTCTTGGCAGCGTCCTTTGAAGCATACGTGTTTTAAATGTTTGAAATAGTCTAATTTATATATTTTGTCTCGTTGCTTAGTTTTTGATGTCCTAACTAAGCATTCATTGCCAAGGTGAAATTATGCTTTACCCCTGTTTTCTTTGAAAAGTTTTAGGTCTTTGATTGATCTTAAGACATTTAAGTCCTTTGATTCATTTTAAGTTAAATTTGGTATGTTGGATAAGGCAAGAAAGGGTCTAACTTCACTTTTACATGCATTCTTTCCCACTGAGTAGTCTTATCATCCTTGTTGACAGTAAGTTGACCAACAATATATCGGTTTATTTTTTGGACATTCAAGTCTATTTCATTGATCTACATCTGTTTTTATGCCAGTATAACACATTTTGATTACTATTGTTTTGTCATCAGTTTTGAAATCAACAGCTTTTTTCTTTTTTAGATATTCTGAATATCTTGCAACTCCGTATTATTCATATGCTCATTTCCTGTCTTTAAGCATATTCCATACTTTGCATATTATAGGCTTGTACATTGTCTTTTTCTCCCAGTATAATGTAACCTCCATGGCAGTAGGGTTTTTTTTTTGCTTTCATTCACAGTATAATCACAGTGCTTAGAACTGTGAAACAAATACTTATTTCATGAATAAATAAATTTCTTAAAGCACTGCTTGATACAAGTGTGTAAAAATTATATTTGTTGCTGTAATTACTTATACCATAAATTTGTGCAAGCTTTTTTTTTTATGACTACACTAAGACAGTCTTCTAAATAACCAATAACAAACACATATGGATTAGTTGGTGGTTGTTCGAAAAGAAAATAGAAAGTGCTTCCAAGTTTGCTTCTTTGAAAAAAAGTGCACAAAGAAAATAAATCTGACAAGTAAAACGAAAGTATGTTATGTGTACATCTACACTAATATTATAGGTGTTCTCTATAATCCATTTTTAATCAGTGTTCCATGTATTTTATAAAACCTAGGCAACTGCTGGTTGGTGTATCTGAATGACATATAGACAATCATGGAAGAAAAAGTAGGAAAGAACAGAAAAACAATTCTAAGACTTGTTAGGATCATAAAGATCTAGTGATTTACCTGTAGGAAAATAATTTAATAATAATAAGGCATTGGTTCACAGGGAGAATTATGTAAAAAAGTGATTTAAGGAAGCAAATTGATTTGACATAGGGAATGGGTCAGAAAAGAAGAAACGGATGTATCTTTCAGACCCAGTCACAGTGAAAGCACAAGTTTAGGACAAAGCTAAAGACAGAGTTTGTTAATATTAACAGTGTGCATGCAGAGTGGGAATAAGACTATCTAGAGTGATTTTATACATAGAATTTCTTCTGTAAACTTACATTTATTTCTTTGCTCCAATCCAATCCCTAAACTAGCTATAAAATACTGTAAGCAAATGACAATCTCTTCAATGAAAAGTGACAAACTTGGAAAGAAAGTAATAAATAAGATCTAATCATAGTCACTGAAAAGCAGCAATTTTGTAGTCAATAAATGGAAAATTTAATTTATGCTTATAGCATGGTACATATGTTTGACATGTTGCCTAAAGAAAATAAAGCCAAAATTTATAATAAATAGTGAATATAGGGAAATTCGCTACTTTTTTTTCCTTTGTTACATTAACACAGAAGTATCCATGGTTGGAGGAAAAAGGTAGGAAATAAAAAGCAGAAAAAAGAGTTTTAGAAGGGATCATTCAGAAAACAAATAATTGACAATTGCTCTTTATTATATACTATCCCATTTCTTTCCCTACCAATTTCTCAAGATAACATCTGCATCAACTTCAAATTCCTTAAGACAAAATCACTTGCTGGTAAGCAAAGTGGCTTAGATCTCCATTTGAATTTTGGTAGAATGGCCTATATTCTGAGGGTATAAATCTCCAGCTATGGTTGGGTGAAAAACAAAACAAAACAAAACAACCCTGCAGGGCCCAACCACAAGCCAAGGGAATAAAAAGGTTGTCATAACAGATATCAATAACAACTATTATCTTCAACTATAATCTTCAAAGTTTGCTGAAAAATGGACATTTTGAGGGTAAGCAATAGTGACACAGAAACCATTTCAGTGTTAATGTGGTATGATAATTACTGAAGGTCAGCAGAAAAAGTGAATTAAGTGAACCTACTCTCCAGAACTGTTGTCAAAAATAAATGCCAGGCATACTTCCAATGGTAGTGGCTTTTCCCAAGTTCTATAGTTTTTTTGTTTTAAAGCTATAAAAAGAGGAAGGACTTTACCCTAAGATTAGTGCATTTTTGTATTGGACACATAAGTAATGAGTAATTAATGAATCAAATAATTTATTTACAGCAATTTATATCAAAGTGCTCCAGCTGCATATCTTGATGTGAATAAGTCCTCAGTAAGATGCACTAGCAATCAAGTTAACATTCATTAAAGGTGAGGAGCTACCTCCTTGGGCTGGACATGCAATCTTTGTTAAGGAACTCAAGATTACATCAGGTATATCTTTTTATATCTGTAAACATACTGTCACCATGTTCCTGAAAAGACTTGATGACAATGAAGACTCTCAACACAGTTCTAGGGAACAATACAGAGTTCTGCCTAACCCAGAAGCTATCACTTACGAACAGGAAAGGGTGGCCTGGCTATCATCAAACCTAAGTTCTCTCAGACTGAAAGTATCTTCAGGTTGGCTCAACCCCAGAGGTTTATTTTAATTAATAGCTTCTTTCATGATTGTTGTGATTTTAAAAAACCCTCAAATACTTAACATATTTTTGTTTTTTGTTGTGCTAGGGATTTAACCTAGGACCTTATGCATGCTAAGCAGGTGCTCTACCACTGAACGACATCACCAGCTACCCCCTTAATCATTTTTAATTTCAATCTTAAAATAAAAAGGAACAACAGTATGTTTGACAAGTGCCAAAGAATATATAAAGACAGAATGAACAGAGACAGACAGTGAAGTCCAGGTCAAGATGAGGCATAAAACATTCTAAAATAGCCCAAATTGAACTCAATTTGCTTTTTCTCAAAGACCCTACTTCCATTCTAAATTACTATTTTGCCAAGAACTCTGACTTCTGGGGCTTTTGCAAACAATGCTTAATACATTGGCAGTTAACATAAAATAATGTACCAAAACAAATCTTTTAGGAAGTTACAGTTAAACTCAGACTCATAAGCTTTCACTTAAAAACACAAAGAACTGAGAGCGAGAGAACTTAGAAAATGATGTCAGATTGGGCTACTTCACCTGAACTCTATTGTGAGTTAGATGGATTATAATTAACTGGATAGTTTTGTTCTTAAAAGCAAAGGGAAATTCTACTTTTAAAACATTATGCTCTTGTTTGATACAAGATCTGTTATGCAGACATAAGGATAGGGGTAGAAATAATTGGAAGACAATGGGAAATGGAAAGAGATTAACATGGAAAAACAAATATAAATACAATGATCAATGGGAAAATAGAGGAGTAAACCCAAGCAGGTACTATGATTCTGAGATATATAACTATAAAAGTGTAAATAATAATTTTTTCTAGAAATTAATTTCAGAAAAATTCTATACACTTTACATAACTTGAACTACGTAAAAAAGGTATCAAGTCAGGAAAAAACATAATGAATGCTGAATGACAACAAATATAGGAGAAAATAAAATATAGATAAATGGCAAATTGTTGGGGGGGAAAGCGAGTTTTCGAGTTAATGATCTCATATACAGTATTTTGAATGATTCATTATGCAAAGGTGAAAAGGGTCCAGAGTCTAAGAAAACAATCTCCTCTATTTTAAAGATCAGGTAATTATAGCACAGATGGTATGATAATTTCATAAATAACTTGTAATCTAGTATATTGGTGCTGCTAATGCAAATTACAAATCAGTCACAAATACTATTTCTTTATGTATTTGTGACTAAACAGACACTAAATCATTTAATTGATGCTTTATTTTAATTTCACTTTGTTTTATGAAATGGTATGCAGAGAAAAATCTAAAGTCTTAGAAGACGTCTCACATATGTAATTTATAAGAACCACTGATTTGTGGCCTAAGAGGCATAATGACAGAGTAAAAATGATGTTATATGAAGCATAATCTAAAGCTCCAAAAAGCTATTTCACATCAAAAGAAATACTAGTAATCTCAGCTGGAAGAGGAAAATCATATAATAGACAACTAAGAACGAAAAGAAGGTTTCATGAAAATAGATCCTAACTTCAGGGTTTTATAGCTTTACAAAAATAAATCTATTGTTACATTCCCTGATAGGTAATTTGGTCAGCTTCAGAGCTGTGAAACAAATGTCTTGAACTGTAAGGAGTAGGATAAAGAATGCATCTTGTACATCAAACAATTAAGTTCCATCTTACTGGCTTGTCAGGTATTTATCAGCAACTTTAAATCCAAGAATTATGGGAGCTCAAGATAGCTGGCATTTTTGGGTTCATGGACACTTTGTCTATTCCTAAAAATCTCCAGGGCACAGAGACTGTCATTTCATCTGGTAATCCATTATAGCACTCAGCAACCTACCCATCAACAAGTATACTTTATTTCTTCCCTTATCCATCTTGGAAGATCTTGATACAATGCCTTTTATTTTCCCCAACTGAGCAAACTTGGTGATGCAACATGTTTTTTTTTAGTTCTTCAGTCATTACACTTGTTTTTATTACCCACAGAGGAAAACAGTTAATTCTAAAATGGCTTTTATGTACCTTCCTGCCTTTATAATTATGAAGGAGGAATTTTCATAAGCCTTTCAATAATGTCCTGAGATATAGATCATAAGGTGAATCTCTTTGGCTGTGGCAACTCCAGTGCACAAAGGATTTGTGGATCTTGAGGGAGAATGGTTTAGGTTTCTTCAGAGAAGAAACTATAATTTTCTCTAGTCCATATGCCTTAAATATTCCCTCAAAATCCATAAAACTGTCTCTCTCCATTAATATTTATATTGGCTCTATCTAAATTACACAAAAGCAGGGAATTAATCTGAATTGACACAAAGCAGGGAACAGGCAGCCACTTTTGCTAGATAATTTCAAGAACTCTTCTATCGAATGTTGCTCAGAATGATCCTGAAAGCAGCTACACCTCAGCCACAATGACTCTCATGGTTCTAGTTCATCATCTTCCCCTACAGGACAGCTCACTGAATGAAGTTTCTCATGTTTGTGTGGAAAACAAGAGGAACATTTTCCTGCAATCTTTAGACCTATGGTAAAATTGGAAGATGGCAATATTGTTGTTTTGAGTAGAACAACCCTTCATTTTGCTTGAATGGCCTGAGTTGGGTAGGATGTTTGGAATCCCAACTCCTGCCCATAAATGTCAACAGTGGTCACAGGTGTTGAGACCACCCAACATGCCTCCACTTTTCAGTCTCCTTTTGGACAGAAGTGTTGTCCCTAATGAGTGTTGAGACCCACCCAAGTCATGTTGGTAATTTTAAGAGATTCCATTTTAGAGATAGGAGAAGCTGACAGTCTTAAAAATTAATATGCTAAGAAAAGCATTTTTGTAAATTTAACAAAAGCAATAAAATTTATAGCTAGAGTTAATATAGGTTTTTCATCTTCATTTGATCTACACTTCCAGTGAAGAATACTATCTACATCAGGCAAATAGAAGGATTCCATAGTCCCACAGACTCCAACATGTTGTAGACTCAAGAAACAGAAGAACTGAACTCACTCAGCAATTTCTACTCAACAAAAGCTCAACATCCTAAATGAGAGCTCTGGGGAGCAGAAGGTCAACGACCATGTATAAACTTTTGGAAAAACTTACCTTTACGAGCAAATATGTAGACTGAGAGGCAAAGGACAGAGGTTAAGGAGAATTATGAAGGACAAAAGGGAAAAGGTAGGGACCAAGATAATCTTGGAAATCAACCTGAAATTCCGACTCCTCATTGCCTCAATTCTAAATTTAATTACTGTACTCATCTAAAGGAAGCTATAGAAGCTTAGCCAAGGAGTCAGCTGAGATTCTGACATTGCAGGGCGGTATAGGTTATAGCTAACCTTTGCTGGTTTTAGTCGGTTCTGAGCACATATTTCCAGTCTTCTTCTTTTTTCTTGAGATGGGTACACATTTTCGGTCAAATGTAACAGGACTATATTGAGGGAGGCTGTTGAATTTCTTTTCAAATTCTTCATCCAGCTTTGTTGAGCTATTAAAATGGGGAGAAAGGAACCAATCAACATATGACCAAATATTTAAGCACAAAATTATGAGATATCCATATTTGAAAATGTCCTAGAAATTAGGACATCTTAAATAAATTCTGTGCAAAGAAGAAAACACCTTTTTGGAAATGTTTGAAATTTACCCAGTTTGTTTTTTTAAAATAAACTCACATGATAGGTTATTATGTTAGAAAAGTGGGAACATCATTTAAAAATATTAGAATATGCATAAAATGAGGAATTTGCCATTCTCTCCATTGGCAGGAGAATTTCTCCTGACCTTCAATACAAAGTATACTTTATTCAGACATTTTCTCATTGTAATAATTCATATACATGCATATGCACTGACAAATTCATTGGTAATATGATATACTGGGAATTTTGTAAGATGAGTTTTTAAAAAATGTTTATCAAGTAGTGCTTAGTTAAAACATACACAAATAAAAAGCATACATTTGAATATTAGGGGAAAATTCGGGAGATTTAACCAGATGAAGATAAAACACTCAATGAGCAAAGTAAAGCCAGTTTTCAATGAACACTGGCAGAGAGGCAACACCACTTTAACTTAAACTACAAATGACTTTAAAAATGCCCCTGGCAGTATTGGGAAATCTCTGGACTGGCTTTGACTGCGAGGTCTCTCAGCAATGGTAGCATGCCTGCTGTACCCTAGGCTGGCTGTTAGCTTTCATTTAGTGAGACTCATTAACTAAGGTACATTCTAGACAGATGGAAGAAGCTGCAGAAGAACTGCTGTGCTTGGTAGACAGGAAATGGAGCATGTATGAGGAAGGGAAGCATAGCTTTGGTACAACCTTTAAGAAGCTAACACACACACACCATACACGCTAATCTCTTTTTAGGAGATTTTCAAAGATTGTTTCATTTATCACTCTCACATAACTCAGCAGTTTCTTTTATTTTGGTGTGGGGGCAGTACTGGGGTTTTAACTCAAGGCCTTGTGATTGTTAGGCAGGCACTCTACCATTTGAGCCACATCCCCAGCCCAACTCAGCAGTTTCTAAGAGAAGTAGCAGAGACAGTTTTGTTGAGGAGTCTTAGTGCTTTCGTTATTCCCCTAGTACTTCTTTAAGACTTGCTTCTTTCTTGGCACTGAGACTTGCAAGGCATCAGCAGTTCTTCCAGAAGATACAGAGCATTGGTCTAGATACTCAAAGATCACTTTTTTTTTTTTTTAAAAAGGTAATTCTACATTTGAAAGTATCATTTGACAGTGACAAATGGGAGGATTTTCATGTGATTATTTAGGCCTAATGTAAGCAAAAGTAATTTAAAGTACTTTGGACTTTTAAAATATTAGAAATGAAATATATAAAATGACAAAATAATATTTCAACATAAATAATCTTAGAAAGCCAGCACCCTGAGAAATAATTTTCACCCTCCCATTTTATGATGATCTAGAGTCTTAGAATTAACTGAAAGTTAAAGCACTGTAATTTCCAAGAAAAATACTACCTCATTCCATAAATAGAAATGCAAATATTATGAGAAAAACAAAATACACTCAATTCGTAAAATTTGCATACCTCTAAACAGGCTCATGAAAAATATGGAGAATTATTTCCTCTCCATGTATTCTTTACAAATTGGGTTAATGAGAAATCTCAAAGAATTTTCAAAACAGTACACCTGAATATGCAGATATTTTCCTCACCAATATAAAGTACTGCATCTCCTAACTTACTAACAAAATGCTTTATATTGAGATTGTTATTAAGAGTCTGTGGCATAACATTAATTGTGAAATAATTCTTAAATGACTTTATCTTGGTATGTGTCATTGCTTACTTAAGTAATACATGTCAATGCATAATGTTCCCTGTACCAGGAGAATACTCAACACAATTTTTTTTTTCTGCAGCAACAGAAGATAGTTTAAAACAAGTCAAGGTTACAGGTAGAAGCATAATTTTATTTACTTCATATTTCCCGCCTGTCATATTGTTTTATAAACATATGTACATACATTTAGAAATCTTATAAAGAAATATAAACGTAGTATAATACCTATAGTATACAAAATGGGCAAGATGTAAATATACTAGTAATATCCATCCTAAGTTTCAGATGGCAAAGTGGGTTCTAGCAATATTAAGTGATGTACAATATCAGACTATTGCTATGTGGTGGGCATCAATTCAAACTCAGGCCCAAGTTTAAAATCTATATATAATTTGCAGTTGGACTATGATTACAGGCACTTACCCAAGGAGCGAGTCTTCCTTTGGCTTTGTCTTCTTGAACTTTTTGCTCCCACTGGTCCCACTCTGGTTAAATGTCCAGCTTTCTTCACTCCAACACCCTTCATGATCAGAGGAGTTTCCTTTTCCTGAACTTCGTTTACCTAAAGATGTTCAACAAAAAGAATACGCTCAGAATATTTGGTTGGGGGAGATCATTTCAGCTGCTTTGCAAGAGACTTCTTGACTCCTAGATACCATTTTCATGATGCTATGATGATTCATGTGGGGCTACCTTTAATAGTGGAATCTGTGAAACTGTGACTTATAACCTGTGAGATAAATAGTTGTGTTATAATTCAACAGGTACTACAGGGCTCAAGACACAGTCTAATTGCTGCCTTGTTTTCCATTTGAGAATCAGCTTAAAGCATGTGAGTCCTTTGCTGATGATAGTATTAATTCTAATTCCCCCAAAACTCATTGTAGTGAGTAACTATTTTACTATCAAGCTATTTTTCATTCAGGGCTTATTAGACTTAAGACTCACACATCTCTTGTTGAAATATAGCTTGGCAAGAGCTAGTCCCATGGCCAGATGCTATATTCTAAAATAGATGAATTCATAGGAAACAGTCTATGGAATAAAGGTGTACATGTTAACTAGTTTCTGAACAAGGTCATGTTTTAAAGAATACTTTAATTACAGTTTTGATTACCTAATGGAGAGGGCTAGGTAGAGTATTTGCTTCTGGATCTACAGAGCAAGATTCTACCAAATTTATCCACTTCCATCCATTTTTAAAACCAAACCAAAAGCACCATTCAATACTAATCCTTTAAAACAATGAGCCAACCTATAGCAGTAAAACAAAAATGTTTATATACTTTGAGTATCTATGTCCTGAGAACGACCTATAAAATAGTACACTCTCTCCTTAATGGTGCTAGAAAACAAATAGGTAACTGACAAATGAATATAATCTAAACCATACAAATGTATGATACAAGAACCACACAAATGTAAGATACTATTTTGATACCATATTGTTCTTTATGGTGGCTCTTTTCAATAGGTCTAAAGGAAAAATTCTGCTTGATTTTAATATTCTTTTCAGGTTTGTAGAAATCACTTACCTCTATCAACATTAGCTCTCAGAGAAGTAAGCATGCCCTCTGACACCAGGGTTTTATAAAGAGCACCTTTGCAAGACCTCTCAGATTTCCTGGAGCCACCAGTCTCTATTTTTCTGTGACAGTCACTATCCTCAGGCTTGGCCTGTCCTGCTAGGTTGGGTGGTAGTGCACCCTCTGTGGGGGTCAATGGTTCTGCTTTTATACCCTCTGGCACCTCACCAGAAATGTTCTTGCTGGCAGAAATACTAATGAAATCTGGAGGTCTTGACTCTTTGGTGATGTCTGAGGATTTCTCTTTTGTGATTTTCTTCTCTCTTGATTTCACTTTTTTCTTTGGTGGCTTAGCATCCAACATGCTTCCCTTGCCACTTGAAGATGTGCGGACCTTCTTTTTTGGGGTTTCTCCAAGTTTGTCAACACCCCAATCTCCTTTTGCAACAGCTTCAATGGTGTATATGACACTCTCAATGTCAGATTCTGAAGACTGTCTCTTCTTGCATGTCTTCTTAGGTGTGGATTTATCATTTCCATGTCGATCTGTTTTGCTTTTCTTCTTTTTCTTTTTCAGCTTTTCTGGTTTGTTTAGTGCAGTGGGATCCTCAATGATCATAATTCCATGAGGATGGCACATGTCCTTTTTACCCGGAACGTCACTTATTATTATTTTGCTACTGGCAGAGTATGAAAAATCAGGGAAGTGACTATATTTTTGATCTTCCTGTAATTCTTCCTTTCTAATTTCTTTGGGGTCTTCCATTTTTATAGCCATTTCATCAGCCATTTGTAGCTCTTCAAAATTTCTCAATTCCTTAGACTCTCTTCCATTGTCCTTAGCTGATTTTTCAAATTCTGCTTCCTTTTGCAACCCAGTGTCATCTGCTTTGTCCATTTTTATTTCTCTTCCTTCCTTTTCCTTTTCCAATTCTATAATTCTTCCATCATCTGATTCTCTTGCTTTTATGAGCTTTGTTTCTTCCATTTTCATCCCCTCTGATGCCAGGCACATCTAAACAGTTAAAAAACGGTGAAAAGCACAAAAATATGCTCATTAATCTATAATCAAAATGAGTTTTAACTTTTCAATCATATTCCCTTTAAATAATAAAACAAAGTCCAAAATTTGTAGTATTTGGCCCACTTCTGCCAAACTAACTTAAAATGACTCAAGTTAAAAAAAGGATGTAGGCAATGTGATATACTCAGTCTTTAGTCAAGCATATATCTGACTTGTCATTTTCTAGCATCACAAGAAGTTTTTCTAGGAAAACAAGATTTGGTAAGAAGATGGGATTCATAGGTGAAAGACCAAATTTGAGTCTCAGTTATACTGCACGTTAATTTTGTGGTACTGAATGAGTCACTTATTCCTTACTTCCCCATGACTTTATAAGATGGGAGCAAGCCTATCTGAGAGGATTTTGTGAAGTTTAAGTAATAAGATGTGCTTAGTACCTAACTGTCCCAAAATTCTGTTCAAATGTTTGCCACACATCCCTCAAATAAGGAAAATAGCAGTAACTTCTACCTAGAAATTAGAAATGATATGATGATTCATTAAACTAGAAAGATTCTGATTAATGAACAAACATTACAGGCCACAAATGCTGACATACAATTCTAAAACCACAAAAGCTCTGAAAATAGTTTTGTTTTGTTTTGATCTCATTTAGCAGCAAATGTGATCTGATCTGAATTTACTTGGCTGCAGATTCTGACCTGAACCAACTGAAACAGTTTAATGTCAAACAATTTATCTCACTTACTGTGACCTTTCGTATTTTTTTTGCTATCAGAATATTCATGCATTTGAATATGCACTGGAGAAATTACATAGATTAAGATACATTTACTACATTATGTTTTTAGAATCTGAAAAATTGTGAATACCAATACACAGATGGTCCCCAATTTAGTTAACTTCTAAAATTTTTCATCCAAAATTCCCAAATTTCACAGAAAGGACATTCAAAGGGAAGGATGTCATCTTCCTCTCCAGCTCTCAGGCACTTTGAAACCTCACTCTAAAACTGTTTTTTAGAAGGGAAAACTGTAGCTTATTGCTAAATTAATTTGCAGTATCTGGGTTTTCATTCATAAACACCGGACTGCAAGCTCCCAAATGCCAGGCCTCAAGAAAGACACCAAACATACAAAAATCAATACAGTCAGGTTTCTGCTTTTGAGGAATTTATCAAGAGGAGGAGGATGTTAATTTGGTCAAGAGCAACCCAGGAAGTCTTAGTCATAACATAATTACTTTACTTTAGCAACTCAGAGGGGAAAGAACATTGGAACTTGCTGAATCAGTACAAAATCAAGCTGATTGGTTTTAAAAATCATATTAACAAATGGCAGGTTGTCAGAGATCATTAACATTCTTATATAAAGTTCATTTTTAAAGGTAGGTAATACATTCAATTAAATATAAGATACTCTTTTGTCTCTTTTTTTTTTCTTTAGCATTTTCAATGCATCCCAAACCTTTCTGAAGAATTACATTATTAGTTAGACTGGGAAGAAACTGGAGAAGGGGTGGGAGAAGGAAGATACTGCATTTAAAAAAAATGAACATGACAAGAATGCTCAGCCCTTTGGAGCATTCCTAGGGAAGATCTGAAATATGAAGGATTCACAACAGAGCTGTCTTTTTTAGGAACTGAAGAAAAGCTACCTTTTAGAACTTAGTAACTATGAAGACTGAGAACTTCCCTTTAATCATAACCCAACTAGAAATAAACCCAAAGCAAAATGTTATCTTAAGTTAATTTTAAAACACTAACATATTCAATCTTCTGCATGTTTTGTTCTTATGGAAGAAATTGTTTTCATATCAATTTTGAAATAATTTGTTTTTCTTCTCAACTATCCTAGCCCGTCATGAATAACTATCTCATGTTGGCAGAAAGACTAGTTTTAGAAAGAAGGCCAGAATAGTATTGTCAAGTTAAGTTTTATGTTTTGTCAAGCACTGCCACTCTGGTGGCCTTTAATAGGTCATTTCAGGGACCTTTTATCATGTAGGTGCTGGTTTTTACAGTGCTATGGTGACATTTTCATTTGCACAAGTTCAACTTAGCAAACCTAATAATACTTTGTAAATTCTATTCTCTTCTTCCATATTTCAAAATGATTCTCCTCATCACCCAACAGGATTCTAGAGCTAGGAATGAAATGGAACACATGCAGACATTCACTCTGGGGACATATTCTGAAAAACAGCATAATATTTCTTGTGTATGTAATTACACCAGACACAAGTCATGCTCTTCTTCCTCTTTCAGGCTCTGAAAACTTTCTTTACTAGTAGAGTATGTTAATCCTAAATTATAAGAAAAACAATTATATTACTGGAGATGTAATTATACAAGTAAAACAAACACCTTGGAATTTAAAAACACAGATGACACTAACCAAAAACCAAATCAGATTCTGAGAGTTGGGTGTTACGCTAGAGGTTGTCTAATATGACCTTTTTCTAAAAGCAGGAATTCACTATACTAGTCTTTCTGAGAATTAATCAACATCTGTACAAAGACAGTGAACATGTCACTCTATCAGAGAGAAAGTCTATTTGATATTTTTTAATATTAGGAAAATTTGATCACCTTTTTAGTCTTAGTTACTGAAGGGAGGATAGGCTTTACTGAAAGAGCTGGGTAGCACAGCTTGCTTAGAGCCACACTGAAAGCTATGAAACTCAGACTTGAACCCAAAGGAACAAACAGAAGCTGAGAAAAGGGGTACAATTGGGGTACTGTGAGGCAAAAGAGAATGAATATATACAAACATGACTTGTTAATGAAATAAAGCTTTATAAGGGTTGAAGAAAATGGATACTTCAATTGTTTCACACACCAAATGAGAAATAGAATTACTTGTTAGTTGGTAGGGAAGGTAGGTTGTGGGGAGCAGATTATGAGAAGCCTATGAGAACGTGTCATAAGCACAGCTGTGCTCAATGATCTACAGGCTGAGTTTGGCATGGCCTCAGCTGCAAAAGAGAGGGAAGTGAAAAATTCAGCATAGCTGCTTTCCTAAGTTGTTAACCTTCAGAGAAGTAGAACGCAGGTTTCTCTTGTTACAATGTCATGCCCCCCCCCAACCGCAACTGTTGCTCCACCTCCTTGTTTACCACTGGATATAAAAGACTTGCTGAAGGAAGATGTGGAGGTTTTTTGATGGAGGATTTTTTGATGGAGGATGGATTGATTGGTGGGCTGCTTGCAAGAATGATGGAGCTGGTGGGCCGCTGAGTTATGCTAGAGATTAAAGGGAACATGGAACAGCGCAAGTCTGCACCGAGAACTTCATACATAGGCTTTAGAAAACCTAAGCTAAAGAAAAGCTAAAGAGAACATGGGACAGTGCAAGTCTAAGGACCGACACTTTAGGAGTTATGCTAATGCAGTTTCTAGCCGTGGCTGCTGTTGTTTGTCTGCAACAAACAACAAAGACTTTGAGAGTAAAGGGAACATGGGACAGTGCAAATCTGAGAACTTAGACTTTAAGAAAGCAAAAGAGAAAACATGGAATAGTGTGAGTCTAAGGAAAGAGACTTAAAAGAATAGAAAAGAAGCAAGATTTTAAAGAATTGTAAAGGAGTAAGGCCTTAAAGAATAGAGAAGAAAAGAGAAATAAAAGAAGAGTCAACACACATGGCCCCAACTTTCTGCATATCTATCTTCTATCTTTTGTCCCTTCTGCATCTCTAGTCACCCCCAGTTAGGACAGTTAGGTTGGTAGAACAGGAGTGTGAAAAAGCTCCCTCCAGTAGCTATTTTTTAATGGGTCCCAGAGAAGACTTTTTTTTCTCTTTATACATAACACATTTTTTGGCTTGTATTGGGCTTGTGCTCAATTAAAATCCCAAATTTCTTTTTTGCCTGCATAATATCCTGGAAAGCTTGGCCTCTACTATTTTATATTTTTGTAATTGATTTATGTTTTGTACCTAGAGGCAAGAATTCCCATTCTTCCTTATAAACTTACTCTTTCAAAACTTGAATTATCTTCCACTTTATATTAAACACACTTTATAGAGCTGCTTTTTTGTGTCTCTGTCTGTATCTTTGGTAGCAATGTTGAGTAGCACATACGCAAGTATGGAGCCTTTCAGCAAACCTCCTGATTCCTTGCATCAGATATTTTTTGAACATTCATAAACTTCAGCAATCTAAGAATGCTTTGTAATCCAGTGTAAACTCCCATTTTGTTCAGAGGGATATTATGATGTTATCTGTTATCTGTCAAAAGACTTCCTGAAATTAGAATACAGTATGCCAACAGCATTCTCTTAGCTTGTTTTTATAATCAACCATAATAACAAACAGAAGATGAGGCTGGCTTACTAGTCAGGATCTAACTATGCGAGCAGAAACACCTTAAACCATAACTAGCAGAGGGAATTTAATGCAGGGAATAGATTTGTTACATAGGTCATGGATGACTAAGACACCTGGACAGGAAGTGGTGAGAGAACCCAGAGATTAGCAATAGCAGGGAGATATGGTAGAGAAAAGGGGTAAAGAATGTTCATGAACCCAGGGGCAGGTGCCTAGCGGAAGAAGGAAGCAGAGTGGGCCTATCTGGAGGGAGTGGGAAAATGGCAGAAATGCTATTTTTGCTTTGCCCTGACATCTTCTCACCTCTTCTCTATATACCCTTGCCTGTTTTTTCCTCCAGTTACCTAATTTCTCACCAGTGTCTACCACTGGCTGAATCCAGATAAAAGCTGAGGACAAAGATGCAGAGGAAAGGTAGTCAACAGCCATTTGGCATATAAGACAGAAACAGAGCACAATGACCTTTAGGAAAACTCTGGTAATTCCCAGATTTCATCTTCTTTTTTATGAGTTCAAACATTATTAGAATAATTTCAAAAGTTTTTAGGAAAAAATATCCTACATTGTAGGAATCGTGCTTATTCTTTTCGAAAATTAGAATGAAGATTTGAAGATTTTCCATGTTTGTTCTTAATGAGTTCTTCCATAACTTGTCAAAGATTGCCAAAAGTGAGACAATTTTTATTTGTAAGGTCTTATTAGTATCCTACAACTGATTTTCCTGCTGTAGGAAATCTGAATTAATATACTAAGACCATTTTACTGTAGCTTATTCTAACTGGTTTAATACATACTCATTTTTCTTTACACTTTCTGTTTGGATATAATTTCCCTGACCCCCACCGCACAAGGTGGCAAAACAATAATTACGTAGTTTCATTTTTTCTTGTTTTTGTGTTAGCTTTACTTCCTCTAATCTAGAGACAGCCAATTTCTTTCAATCTTTAATTATAAACAGTTAAAATAACATGAAGGTTTTTTTCTGTTTGTTTTTGCCAACCAGAGCTCACAGTGGATTTTAGTGTATTTTTTCCTGTTAATTGATAGCATTCTTTTGTATTTCTTTTTAGTTATTGGTTATACAAAGTTCATACTCTTGTACAGATAAGTTCAATAGTGTTTATAGGTAATCATAATTTGAAAAAAATATTCCCTGTTCTTTTACTGAAATGTGTATAATAGTGCATAGTGAAGTGTGTTTTGTGTAGCAGGGAGGGAAAAAATGGGTGTGGGGGGAGAAATGAGAAAGGGGAGAGAGAGAGAGAGAGAGAGAGAGAGAGAGAGAGAGAGAGAGAGAGAGACTGAGATTTTCTCATTGACCTTGAGCCTTAGTATAGTTCCTCAGTTTTTTGAAACTCACTTTTCATTAAATCTAAAGGGATACACACACACACACACATACACACACACCTGAACCCTTGCTTTTGGTATTTATTCCCTACTATATTTGGCATTTCCATATGACATAAACAAAACCTGGGAAGAGATACGGATATAACAACTCTAATAACATGCCTTCACTCTTGGAGGTGAGCAAATTATATGTTGAGAGGCAGTTTCAAAAGGCAGAGATTCTGGAGCTAGATTGTGTAGCCTACAGATGGGTTCTGTCATTGATTTTCTATGTGGATGGAGAGGCCACTGCCAAGTAAGATTATTCATGGGATTTCCCAAAACCTTTCTGTACTCAGTTTACCAACATATAAATTGTAGGTATATTTCTTGCCTTAGGAATACTATGACGTGCAATGACACACACACTAGAACTTTTCCTAGTACAAAGCAAAATAATGTACTCTGATGACCATCTGCCTGGGGCCTTACGCTATAGAGAATATGTTAGAATAATGTTATTACTATTACTAGTAATATTCATACTGGTTTCATCAGTAGCATGCTTTAAGCTTGGCAGACTAACTGTTTTGCTCTAAATTTCTATACCAGGGTTGATAGATTCTACAGGGACAGAAAAAAAATCCATGCACAATAAAATTAAACTCAAAAGGATCTCAATCAATTTTCTTTCAGGAAAAAAATATAAAAAACACAGAAGCAAGCTCAGTTCTACTTTTAAGTACAAGTATATCTACTTGTATCTACTTTGGGTGAATTAAGCTCCATACATTAGTGGAACTTACAAATGTGGACACAAACTACATTATGCACACAGGATGAACATGCACACAATCATAAAAGAACATAAATAATCCCTGTTAAGATGCCCCTTAACAGAGAGTTGGTTGTTAATCAAAACTTGAAATAGTACACGACATAGTAAATGACAATTTCTTCTTCTATTATTATTTTAGGTTGGACAGTAACCTTCTTTAGAAGTGAGAACAGAAAATCATCTGGACATATTCCGGGACAGAATTCCCACAGCTGTATTCAAAGAAGTTAAAATGCTAATTAGCATTTTAAATCAAATGGTATTTTTTCTAACTATAACTCAGAGGGCATAGAATGTATTCTGTTCATCTCTGTATTCTTCTCCAAAAATATCTCTGCACCTTTTAAAAAGGAGGCATTCAACAGATAACTGTGTTAAATTGAATGGTTCATTAGCTCTTGGTCTAAATGAAACTGAATTTTAGACTGATGAGTCTAAAATGCATCCTGATTCAAACCAGGAGTTACTTTGTGAGTTGATAAAAAACAAAACTAGTTATGACCAGCTTAGACCAACAATCACAGTGCCCTTCTTTACACCTCACAAGAGCATCAGTGAAAATAATTAAGAAATATTTAAAATTTTTCTCTGCCAGCAGAAACTACATGTAGATTTCTCAGTATTTTGTGCAGTGGGAAAACTGATGGTGATGTACTGGAAGAAATGTAACTCACTCCCAGAAGGAAAACAAAAAACTGGTATGCTGATTCTGAGGTACTAAGGTTGTGTATGTTGGACCAATGTATATAAGTGATTATCTCTTCAAAATGATTACAAAGACAAAGCTCAAAAGAAATATTAAAGGGGTGAGATGAAATGTGTAGAAGAGAGATTACATTTTTATATTCTTATGTCCAGGGAGGCTGTCAATTTTAGTCTAGGTAAGAACCTATCAAGTAATTCTAGCTACTCGGGTGGTGGAAGTAGGAGGACTGAGGCCCAAGGCCAGCCCCAGGCAAAAGTGTGAAACCCTATCTGAAAAACGAACTAAAGCAAAAAAGGCTGGAGATGTGACTCAAGTGGTAGAGCTGCTTGCATAGCAAGACAAGGCCCTGAGTTCAAACTCCCATGCCACCATCACAACACAACACAACCCAACCCAAGTAAGAAAGCAACTTAGACTCAGGGTTTGTTATTGGGGATTCACTTTAAAGGCATAATCAACCTGTGCTGCATCAAGCTTTTATTTTTTGAATCAGAAACACTGTAAATGTATTATGTTAAGATGCTGGCTCATTTCTTTAGTATGTCCTGCTTTAAAAGACTTAATGAGTCTTTAAGGTATAGGATCATATTGTCTGCAAGTAAGGATAATGTGACAAGTTTCTTTACCTATTTGTATTCCTTTTATTTCTTCTTCTTGCCTAATTGCTCTGGTTAGAAATTCCAGTACTATGTTGAATAGGAGTGGGGATAGTGGGCACCCTTGTCTCGTTCCTGATTTTAGGGGGAATGGTTTCAGTTTTTCACCATTAAGTATGATGTTGGCTGTAGGTTTGTGATATATAATGCCTTTACAATGTTGAGGTACATTTT
Source organism: Castor canadensis (assembly GCF_047511655.1). Lineage (NCBI taxonomy): Eukaryota > Metazoa > Chordata > Mammalia > Rodentia > Castoridae > Castor > Castor canadensis. The sequence continues at coordinate 56,497,399 of NC_133390.1, read as the reverse complement.
CTTAGAGCTCTATTTTCTTAGAGCTTTTATCATGAAGTGTTGGATCTTGTCGAAGGCCTTTTCTGGATCTATTGAGATGATCAAGTAGTTTTGTCTTTGCTTCTATTGATGTGCTGTATTACATTTATAAATTTGAATATGGTGAACCACCCCTGCATCCCTGGGATGAAGCTGACTTGGTCATGGTGTATGATCTTTCTGGTATGTTGCTGGATTCGGTTTGCCATTATTTTATTATGGATTTTTGCATTGATATTCATTAAGGAAACTGGCCTGTAGTTCTCCTTTTTGGAGGAGTCTTTATCTGGTTTTGGGATGAGAGTAATACTGGCTTCATAAAATTAGCTAGGCAGTGTTCCTTCCCTTTCTATTTCATGGAACAGTTTAAGGAGAGTTGGTATTAGTTCTTTAAATGTCTGCTATAATTCAGCAGTGAATCCATCAGGTCCTGAACTTTTCTTTTTAGGGAGGCACTTGATTGCTGCTTCAATTTCTTCTTGTGTAATAGATTTATTCAGGTGATTAATATCTTCTTGGTTCAGTTTTGGGTGGTTATAAGTTTCTAGAAATCTGTCCATTTCTTCAAGATTTTCAAATTTATTAGAGTATAGGCTCTCAACATAGTCTCTGATGATTTCCTGGATTTCTGTGGTATTTGTTGTTCTCTCCCCTTTTGCACTTCTGATTTTACTGATTTGGGTTTTTCCTCTCCTGATTTTAGTCAGGTTTGCCAGGGGTCTGTCAATCTTATTTATTTTTTCAAAGAACCAGCTTTTTGCTTCATTGACTCTTTGTATGTTTTGTTTGTTTGTTTCTATTTCATTGATTTCAGCCCTTACTTAAATTATTTCTTTCCTTCTGCTTGTTTTGGGATTTGCTTGCTCTTGTTTTTCTAGGAGTTTAAGCTGTAGTATAGGTCATTGATTTGAGATCCAATACCTTAAAGACCCAAAAAACTCTACCCAAAAACTCTTAGACACCATAAACAGCTACAGTAAGGTGGCAGGATACAAAATCAACCCACAAAATTCATTAGCTTTTCTATACACCAATAATGAACAAACTGAGATGGAAGTTATGGAAACAATTCCATTTACAATAGCCTCAAAAAAAAATCAAATACCTAGGAGTAAATTTAACAAAGGATGTGAATGAACTCTACAAGGAGAATTACAAACTCCTGAAGAAAGAGATCAAGGAAGACTACAGAAGAGGGAAAGATCTCCCTCCCATGCTCATGGACTGGTAGAATCAACATAGTAAAAATGGCTATACTACCGAAAACAATCTACATGTTTAATGCAATTCTCATCAAAATCCCAATGACTTTCATCACAGAGATTGAAAAATCCACTCTAAAGTTCATTTGGAAACACAAGAGACTGCGACTAGCCAAGGCAATACTCAGCAAAAAAGCAATGGTGGAGGTATCACAATACCCGACTTCAAACTATATTACAAAGCAATAGCAATAAAAACAGCATGGTACTGGCACAGAAACAGACATGAAGACCAGTCTAACAGAACAGAAGATCCAGATATGAATCCACACAACTATACTCACTTCATTTTTGACAAAGGTGCCAAAAATATACGATGGAGAAAAGACAGCCTCTTCAACAAATGTTGCTGGGAAAAGTGGTTAACTGTCTGCAAGAAGCTGAAACTAGATCCATTTATCACCCTGTACTAGTATAAACTCAAAATGGATCAAGGACCTAAATATCACTCTTGAAACTCTGAAGTTACTACAGGAAGGAACAGGAAACACTCTGGACCTAATAGGTATAGGCAAGGACTTCCTCAATAGAACCCCAGCAGCCCAGCAACTAAGAGATAGGATAGACAAATGGGACTTCATAAAATTAAAAAGCTTCTGCACAACAAAAGAAATGGTCTCTAAACTGAAAAGCCCACCCACAGAGTGGGAGAAAATATTTGCCAGCTATACATCAGACAAGGGACTGATAACCAGAATATACAGGAAACTTAAGAAACTAAACTCTCCTAAAATCAATGAACCAATTAAAAAATGGGCAACTGAACTTAACAGAACTTTCTCCAAAGAAGAAATTCAAATGGCAAAAAACACATGAAAAAATGCTAATCATCTCTAGCCATTAAAGAAATGCAAATCAAAACCACACTAAGATTCCTCCTCACCGGTTAGAATAGCCATCATCAAAAACACCACCAACAACATGTGTTGGTGAGGATGTGGGGAAAAAAGAACCCTAATCCACTGCTGGTGGGAATGCAAGCTGGTGTAACCACTCTGGAAAAAAATTTGGGAACTTCTTAAAAATCTAAACATAGACCTGCCATATGATCCAGCAATTCCACTCCTGGGGATATACCCAAAGGAATGCAACACAGGTTACGCCAGAGGCACCTGCACACCCATGTTTATTGCAGTGCTATTCACAATAGCCAAGTTATGGAAACAACCAAGATGCCCCACTATTGATGAATGGATCAAGAAAATGTGGTACTTGTACACAATGGAATTTTACTCAACCATGAAGAATGAAATCTTATCATTTGCAGGTAAATGGATGGGCCTAGAGAACATCATTCTGAGGAGCGAGGTCAGCCAGGCTCAGAAGACCAAAAATGATATGTTCTCCCTCATATGTGGACTTTAGATCTAGGGCAAATGCAGCAATGTAGTTGGACTGGGATCACATGACAAGGGGAGAGCACATATGGGTGATATAGAAATAGGCAGAAAACCCAAAACATGAAAGTGCTTAATGTCCGCACTCCAGAGGAGCTAACACAGAAACCTTAAAGCGACAGAGGTTATCATGAGAAGGGGATCAGTAACCAGTGTAAAGATCAGTTAGAGATGAGTCAACATGGGTCATAACACATGTACACAAAAGCAATGCTAGGAATATTTCTGTATAGCTATCCTTAATTCAACTAGCAAAAACACTATGTCTTCCTTATTATGCTTGCTCTTTTCTTCAGTAAAATTACTGATAAAGGCAGAACAGGACCTGCCTGGAACTGAGGAGGGAAGAGGGGAGAGGTCAGGGGAGGGGAGCAGGGAGGAGAAATGACCCAAACAATGAATGCACATGTGAATAAATGAATAATAAAAAAAAGACTTAATGAAATGGCAAGTGAAAGACAACAAACCATATGTATTAGATAAGAAGTAATACCACAGTAGAAACCATTTAAGTAGTACCAAGAATTGGCAAATTGTTCCAAAATATAAATTATTTTACTTTTAATTATACATTTTCTTTATTATAAAGGAGTCAGCTAGGTTAAAAACAAGGTAGTGTGAAAACAGACCTACTGACACTGGTCAGGAAGTTTCAATTTCAAAATCTCTGCTTTTTAGTACAAAACAAATGTTTTGTGGCTAAGGTACATTTATGATCATTTTTACAGACTTATTATCTGCCAAAACAGTGTAGGTATACCCCTAGGGTGGCATTTAACAGTGTTTTCCAAAATGTACATTTTACCCATAATTAAATAAAATCAGACTGCTTTTTGCCATAAAAATATACACTGGTTGACAATTTCTGAGAATAAATGATAGGTTTTCTGTTAAGAAAATTAGACTCCATTATAAAAGATAACTGGTCACAGAACAGCATCTCTTGACACTGAAATGTGGACATATTTATTAAATAGCTTATTTGGTTTGAAGCCCTTGGTCTAGGTGAAATGGTGGCTTAACTATTTCTTCAGAAATTGCATAGTTTCTGAAGCTTCTGGGTGGAGTGTGAGGGGTTGTTGTTCTATAAGGCCATCTGCTAAAGTCTCCCATGAAGATATTAAAGGCAGTTATTAAACGCATTTTTATATCTTAGTTTCTCCAAAAATAATGTGATTGGGATTGAGAGGAAAAGTTTTAGGAGATTTCTAAAAATGACTAGCAACTTTTCATAAAAAGAAACACACTACTTTCAAATAAAAAGTCTCCTTAAATGTATTTTAAGTATTAAAATTCATTTGTATGATGACACTAGGAGGAATGGGAGCTGAGATCTACAGTTTTATTTTCTGGGATTGAGGTGGTTGGAAAGGATAAATCACATCAATAATATAGAAGACACAACAGAAAACTTAACTGGAGTCATTGTTCAATCAAATACCACCAGTAACTGGCAGTGGTGGGAAATGTTCATGTGATTGGAGGGATCCTAAACCAAGAAAGAATTTCCTACTTTTTCTAATACTGTGTCACTTCTATAATTTTAATGCACCTTTTCTGAAATGAGCCATAATATTCCATATGATTTAATTTTTATAGATAGAATAAATTTATCTTTCTATACTGTTTTATTTATTTATAAATGGTTTTAGCAAGTGAGACTACAGGAGAACCTGGGGAGTTCAGGCCTGTGAAACTGTCTCCATTCTTATTTAATAAATACAGTTAATGACAACTTTTTCAATTTCCTTAAACACACAGATTTGTAATTTTGTCTTTTTAAATGCGGGGATATTTGGAGAAATAAAGAATCTTCTTTCTTAAACTTCACATGTTACTACGTTGATAAACTGAGATAAGAACATAACAGTGAAAAAAGAAAAAGAGCATAACAGTGAATACCACAGACCAAGCTCAGTCATCCTGTGGCAATTTTTACCCTTCTTCTGTACTAACAGGATTGTGGACTCTGCTTTTATGCTCAGCTATTTCCTATCTATCTCTCCCTTCTCTTTTCTTTCTTCCATCCCCCTCCTCCCCACTCTCTGGGGTTTGAGCTCAGGGTCTCACATTTGCTAGCCAGAGGCACTATAGACATTTTTGCCTAGGGACAGCCTTGGATGGTGATCCTCCTACCTGTGCCTCCCCCGTAGTTGGGACAACAGGTGTGTCCAACCACACCTGGACTATTCATTAAGATGGAGTCTCACTAAGTCTTTGCCTGGGGCTAGCCTCCAACCATGATCCTGCTATATTCACCTCTCAAATAGCTGGGATTACAGAGTTGAGCCAGTGCACTGGCCTATTTCCTCCCCTGTTGACTCATCTAGTATATGATTTCCTTGACTGTCCCTTCCCACTTAGCATCTTTTCATCACTTCTTTTCTATAAGCAGGGCTTACCTTTTGTCTGCAAACATCTAGGCTCCTGAAACAAGGCTCCAAATTCAGTAACAAAATTCTGGAAGCCTTCCTTTTCCTACTCTTACTCAGGTGTAGAGTTAGTGACAATTTTGAACTCCTCTTTTTCTTAGTTGACATGCACATTGACTCAATCATCAAATTCACTTGAATCTTCTGAAACCTTCCTGGTATCTGCTGCTGCTCCCCCATTCCCACTGTCATCGTTTTCCAATCCTCATCCTTATCATCTCACACCTAATGCCCATAAAGACACTGCTCCATTCCATGCATATCTGCCAAGAGAATCTTTTCAGATGTTGCTTTCATCACTGCACACGCCTGCCCCAAATCATCAATGGCTCATTATTTTCAAGCACAAATTTCTTTGCTTTACACTAAGCAATGTCTAACCTGACTTGAAGCTATGCTCTATGTTCATCTTTCATAAATCTCCAACATAGCCCCCTACTCCTGCCAATGGGATTTACTCATTGCCATCTCCCTATCTCCTTTGCCTTGTCTGTTTCCACCAAATCAGTCTCCACTGTATATGTGTTGTCTAATATAAAAGAAGGAAGTGTGCAAATGTAAGTGGAGGATGGAAATGATTGTTGACCTCAGAATCAGGGCTCATCAGGGAAAGGACAGGACAGTGTCATTTAGAGAGCAAATACCTAAGAGGACAGCCACTAATCAGCTCTGTTATTCTCAGAGGGAGGCTAATCCAGTGTCTCCAGAGCATCTAAATTTTCAGGAGTAATCAGAAAGGTGTATTTATTTGAAGTCTAATTAAATATTAGCTAACTGAAATGTAAAATATGATACAGCTCAACAAAATGTGGGTCAAATAAAGTACTTCTACAGATGGAGGTTGTCCAGGGTTGCTAGTTTCAACCTCTAGTTGTTCCTAACCAACTCCTTCATCAATGCTAGTTCAGGCTCTCTCCCCTTTGCCTGCTACCTAGAATATTTCTGCTAATACTAATTTCTCCCTTTCTTAGTTTCATACATTAACTGTGTGTACCCATTTACATTTAAGTGAAGCCTCATCATTTCATTGCATGGTTCCTTGTAAAATCACTTGCACTACTTATTTCAATTCTTCCCTCCCCACCCCATCTTTTTTTTTTTTTTCAATCATTACTGGGGTTTGAACTTAGGGCTTCACTGTGCAGGTACTCTACCACTTGAGCTATGCGTCAGTCTTTTTTTGCTTTAGTTATTTTTTGGATGAGCTTTCATGTTTCTGTCAGCCGTTGGCCTCAGATCACGATATTCCCACCTATGGATCACAGGCCTGTGCCACCATCATGTCCCGCTTGTTGGCTGAGATGGGGTCTTGGTAACTTTTTGCCTGGGCTGGCCTTGAGCACTGTGATCCTCCCACTCCCTGCCTCCCTCTTTTTTAACTTTTTTTTCATCTCTTTGCAACTAGAGAGTAGGCACCTTGAGGGCAGGAGTTGTATGCCATAATTTCTTATAACCCTCATAGTATTTTCCAAAACACCTCTACAAGTAGGCCTCTATTAACGGTGTAAGATGAGTCTTGGCAGTTTCAAAAGTATAGAGATTTTCTGAAAAGGAAAGATAAACTCCATGTCTTTGACAGTAGTCTTGAACGTCTGTCATCTTATTCAGTAATATGTATATCCAGGGTAAGCTATCTTCCATAAGACCTCTGTGATGTGCACAAGTCTATAGTAGCAATTTATACAGTGTTTTATATCCATTTAAAATCGACTGACAGAATAGTCTATTTAGGAGCAGAGCCTATACAAACAGACTGTCTGGGTTCCTACCTTGGCTCTCATACTTACTGCCCACATGATCGTACGCAAGTTACCTAAATTGTACACCCTTTGGTTTCTTAATGTATAAAAAGAATGATTATGTCCACCTCAGAGTACAGTAGTGAGAATTATATAAGTAGATGTCAATCACTTGAAACTGGGCATAACACTAGTAGATAATAAATGTCAGCCATTATTATCTTTGGTTAAATAAAACTTACTTGGAGAAAAAAAAAGCTATTAAAATTTAATCTATTTTAAAGAACATTTGAAATTATTTCAGAAAACTTATCCATAGAATTAATAACAGTATTTTTAGGCTTATGCTCAGTCCCTAGTCATATTCTAAAACAACACTATACCAGGAGGTAAAGTGTCCCTAAACAGGTTTTAGTTCTCATTGTACTAAAAATTTGTGTACAAACATTTGCAGGTAACTTCAGAAGCCCTACCGTTACTGGCATGGAGTAGACCCTCAATGATTATTGTCCGTTATAATAAATGAATAAACTAATCTGTTAACTAGACAATGCTGGCACTACAGGTCTTCAATTACAGTAAATCTGCTTTATTTGTGGATTTATTACTCACAGTAATTTGACCTAGGGCAATCAAAAAAACAAATAAAAAAAATCAAAAGAAACGCCAAAAACAAAAAACTTCAATTTCTGCATACATTACACAGTTCAGCTGATGGGGAGAAACTCCCAGTCAGCCCTGCGTTATCATCAGTTATATTTAAATCACTGTGTGACCTGCCATTTCCCTGCCCTTAATTTAGTGAAAATATGCATCCCAAAGAGCAAGTGGTGCCCAAAAAGCAAGGAAGAATTATCGTAATCTTTCCAAGTCAAAAGGATATGTAATGTGCTCAATTTAAGTGATAAAGTGATTTTTTTTTTTGTGGTTTGTTGAAAGGCAGCAGGTCTTTAGCGAAAGTTGTGCAGAATTATAGGAAAAATGAATCAAGCATCCACACTACAGTATTGAACTCTAAGCATCCTAAGCATTCATGGTTTCTCCTCAATGTTCATCTCCTTGGAACCATATAACGGTGGATATTAAAGTCTACTATATAGACTTTTTATTTGCTAAAATGTACAAGTAAAACTATCTGTTGACTCTCTTCAGGGTGTTCTCAAACATTGATCTACTGATTATCTTGGCTATGCTGATTAAATCATTGTGCATATTTTATGTTTAATTAAAACAGGGAAGGCTTTAGGATACTACTCTAAAATATACTTTCTTAATATTGTGGTATCATATTTGTGTGCAGTATAAATAGTAAAGTGAGATTTTCTTGGCAAATTATTTTTTAGTGATCCTACTTCATCAAGGCATGTATTTTTACAAAAAGGTTATAATAAACTAAGTCTGAGTATAAGCTGATTTGCTATACCTGGAATGGGCTTATTTCAGTCATTTTACCCCTTTAAATTATGATACCAGCATTCAAACATCTGTTAAACCATAGCATCTATTTCAAATTTGGGGTGCATCGCTATGAATTAGAAGAATGTTCTTTTTAATGAGCTCTGATTTAATAAGGAATTCTATTTTTATGACTGAAAGAAAATGACAAGACGAACTCATCTCTTTGGCATCCCCCATAGCTAAGTTTACAAAAGGTTCATAATTTTTTTTAAAAAATTGAATGAAAGTATTAAATATGGAAAGTTAGTTTGAATATATATGACACACACCCAAATAGTCTCATCAATTATCTAACCAGAACAAGCACATGGCTCATAAAATCCGTATTATTTAAGAAAAAGTCACTTCTTTCAAATAAATTGTCTTGATAACCCATACAGTCTAGAAAACTCATGATGTCACAGTCTCTCTGTTTAGTAAGATTTGCTTACAAGCCAAAGGTACTCTCCTTGTCAGAGCCTCACTTTCAGTTGTATCTGAAGTAGTTACTTTACACTGACTCATACAGTTTTCTTCATAACTAATCCCTGCTGTAATCGTAAGTTTCTCCTAAGAGTTTTCCAGTGATTCCACGCCCTCCATTTGATTGGAATTTGTCTTCCACAGCAGCTTGTCAGCTTAGTGACAGGCCACAATGGGTTAGTTTGTCCTACTGTTTATTCATTAGAATTTCAGGCCTTCATATTTTTATGTGTCTAATTTGGATCTGGCTAGGCTTTAAAAAGTCTCCAAAATTAGATATCAGATATTTCAAACTCTCAAAACTTTATGATATAAACTACCATAAAATTTAGAAATTTTAGGAAATGGTAGATCTCATTAAACTACAGTTTCCCTCCTGGTGCTGAGAAAATTTTGTCCACATCTTCTCTTGATGCAGAGTGGTCACAGCCTGGCAGAGGGAGTCTCTGCTCATGTCCATCTTGGCAATGCAACTTCTAGTATGTTCCTCCTCAACTCTATCCTTCATTAGCTTTATGAAAACACATTTTCTATTTTGCCAGTGGAATACCAGCATTTTATATACTTGTCACATCAAAGGTACAAGTGATAGACACAGATGTTAATCAAATTAGATACTAGAACATGCCATATGAATTCTTCACTATAATAAACAAAAATTAACACATCTGCCTGATTGAAAAGTAGCGCCTTCTAGGGATTTATTGGTTAGAGAGAATAAGAGAAGAAACTAACATAGGCTTAGGCTGGACTTGCTTAACCAATCTGAGACAAAAACTAACCCTACTTTAAATATTACCTGCAAAAAATATTTTGCAATATCTGTGTAACCTTTTACAGTGCCTAGTTATTTTTAGTAGCAAAATTCCTTTTTCCAAAATTAAATGTTAACCTTCTCATTGCTGAAAATTAGATATGACACATTTCATGGTAAAGGACACTGATCATGATTTTGTAATTTCTACTTCTGCACATCTTATCTCAATATATTCTGAATAACTTGCCTCTGCCAGTTGAAAGAGTGCAGACTTCCCACAGCGTTTTACAGGCTCAGCACCACCCAACTGCGAAGTGTTTGAAGAGATCTACATGGAAAAAAAATTCACATAGAGAACACAATTGATACTAATATTTTATTTAGGAATTTTCTTAGTTTATGGGAGTATCATTATTCCAAGGACCAAATAACTTTAAACATTTCAAGCTTGGGATAATCATTATCAAAGCCATATTCAGCAACTCAAAAGTAATATCAACAAATACGTGTGGCTCAGGTGACTAATGACAATAGTATTATCTTGCATAATATAGGCTTTAATTCTATAACCTTAAAGAATAGTATGTACATTCATTTCTATTTAAGTATTAATACATTAACTGATCAAATATGAAAAAAATTTAGAATCATTTTGTATTCACCAAGCAGTAAATTAATTCTTAAAAGTAAACATTTGGGATCTCCGCAGAAAGATGGCATCAAGTCAGTCAACAGATTTTTTTGAGAATGTAGTACATATGTACTAGGCAATATGACAGAAGCTGGGAGAAGCTGAATTTTATATAAACTTTGAAAGAATTCACTAAAATATACTCAAGAGTGACAATAAAGGCCACAAATATAAAGCGTGTGGTTAAGAATCTATGAGTACAGCAACATAAATATAACATTATACTGACTACATACTTTTCTGCAAATTTGGCTAAACAATGTCTGGGCACTGATAAAAATAAACAGCACTGCTCTTTCTTGCTTTTATGTGAAATTTTCACTTTCAATTTCTAGCCTCAGTAAGAGCTGAAAAGGACATACACTAATAAGGACATTCTTCCCTTGGAAAAGTTCTGTCATCATTAGAGCAGTTAGCCAAGGTCTAGGCATTTTATATTTTTGTGATTCTGAATTCTTTCTCAGTTTAGAGAGAACTATTTCTCAATTCTGTTGAGGAGGCAATCCTGCCTGGTGACTATATCCTTACAGGTGGCCTCCAGGTTCCACAGGGGATTCTGTGGAGTTGCCAGCTCTAGAATAGACTGGGCATGTGTGTGCTCACTGATAGAGAATTCTCCCTAGAACACCTGCTGAATAAGAGGTCTCTGTAAAAGCATAATATATATTATATATAAAAAGCTACCAAGGTCATTTAAAAAAGGGTATAGTTTAAGGAAGTTCTGAGATCTCTTTCCTCCTAGATATTCCTGGTTTTAACAGACTCCTTTAATATTCATTTCAATAATTTACTTTTTGTTAGATTAAATTAAGAGGCTCATTATTTCTGAAGTTTGTAATATTTTCTAGTAGCTGAATTTTCACTGAAAGATACCACTTCTACTTTTTCTAGACAAGTTGAATTCAATTACTCACCTTATTACTAGACTAAGAGAAAGTAAACACATTAATATCACTGACTTTTAGTGACTTAATGAATGACATGCTAAACATAAACACCAGTCTCTTGAACCAAGATAGTAAAATAGAAAGGGCATAGCCTCTGTGCCAGAAACACACACCTTCATTACTTTCTGTTGTGTGGACTTAAATAATCAAGACTCTAAGTCTCACTTAGTTTACCTTTAAAATACCTGCCTTATCTTACATCGTTACAATTATATTTTATGTGAGTAGCTTACTGCTGTGGCCACATTATGCTCACAATGACCAGTATTAATGATTTATCATTAACACTAGCAAATAAACTTTTTAGAACAATTCCAGAAATGTTACAACCTGAAATTGAACAGAATTAAAAACTGCAATGACTGAGAATAATACTAAATTTAATAATTTGTAAAATGTGAAATTTTTACTTAAATCAAGAATTACTGAAGGCCAGCAAGCTGGGTGGTGCTGCACTACATGGCCCAAACTATTTTTGTAGCTCTTTCACTGGCTCTCTCTGTTGTTGCTTTTGTTATGTAGGTTTTAGCTTCTTTATTCTGCCTTCACTACCATTTAAATGTGGTGCCTAAAGCAGTGCATGGGAAAATGAACTACTGACTACATGGATGCAATGACTGTCCTTGTGTTAATGCACAGCTGTGTGAGTGTGAGTGGAGGCTTGAGATGGCTCTTGTCTTTCGAAAGGAACCCCAATGAATAACAGGAATGGTTTTCATCATTGTCTCTGGGAGGATTTTTACCTATTTATAAAGCACAGGACATGGCAAGATTTTAAATACCAAAGGTTTCTAGAGGGCTGATTTCCAAAAGGGCATGGGTGTGGGAGGTTCAACATTATTTTATTGGTCCAACACTTCCAGTGGCTCCTGTCAATAGAATTTTCATAGAATGACTTAGTGGTAAGATAAGTTTCCTAAAAATGTCTTTTAACCTAGGGGGAGGCTTGGTGGAAAACTGGACATATGCTAATTTCAATGGCTCAATCCTCATCTGGATTTGTCTGCAGCACTTGGCAGTGGTAATAACTCTTTTAGGATATTCTTCCCTGGCAGGGTCCTACCACTCAGGCCATTCCTAGTTGGTCTTTCTTTGGTGATTCTTTAAATGTCATTTTCCTCAAGGTTTTGTCAATGTTACACATTTGTGTCAATGTTACACATTTTCTCTCAGCACTCTCATCTATGATGATGTCTTTGATTTCAAGAATAGATTGTATAATGCTGATTTGTTATAATTGTTCATTCCTGATAACAATTTTCTATTTAAGAGATGTCTTTCAAATAGGAAAATTTAATTAGTGTATGTTTTTCAGTCACTGGCTGGCTATGGAGGGAAGTGTATGATTGCTACGCCGATAGGTGGGGGCACTGCATAGTATGTTCATGGCTGTGCTCTTTATTTTCTTCAAATTGGATGGTGCTTGCTAATTTGTTAACTATACTGTAGTCTCTATTCTGAGAATTATGTAATGTTCAGATAAACAGTACTCATTCATAAGTGTTAGAAAAAGGGTAGGTAAAAGAGTACATGAGGTATAACAAAAAATGTTAAAAAAAATTATTGACCTGGATACTAAATTATTCACTTTATAGTAGCCTCAAGTGAATGAGTACACCAAGGAAACGGGTGGTAAAGATTAGACAATTAGGTAATGGTAGAACTCTTTTGCAATTATGAGGGGGATTATAAACACTGTAGCCTGGGAAAAAATGACTGGTGCCTATTGAATGAATACATATATTAAGAATAAATGAATAATATGAGGATGACTGACATTACTTACCTTAAAAGAAATGTTAACATTTCTAATAAAACACATAAGTTCACTGATTAGTTTCAGTGAAGTATATGGTGTTTTTATTGAATGTAATATTCTGTAACATTCTGAATCATCATGAAAATTCTAAACATTCTAAAGCATCATGAAAATGATGCTTTAAATTTGGATCTACTGCTTATATCCAATTGCAATGAAATCTTGTATTTGGAGAGAGTATTGTACTTATATTGGCAAGGTAAATATGTTCTAAGCAGAGTTTTAATGCCCAAATCTATTTATCTAAACATCTACAGTAACTCACTATATCTTTTAAGTAAATGTGTAATTTCAATGCAAAAATATACTCTAGGTTTAACATTCAGCCATACAGCACAGAAGGGAATATGTGGATTGGTCATACCTTTTAGATCTCTTCACAGAAAACAACAGCTCCCTTTCTTTCTTTTTTTATTTTTTTAATTGTTGTGCTGTGTGGGGGTACATTGTGGCATTTACCAAGGTTCTTACAATGTATCAAATATATCATCCTTGAATTCACTCCCTCCACTGCTCTCCCCCATTCCCCTTTCTCTGATTCAACAGTTTCAACAGGTATCATTTTTGTATTTACATACATGTGTATACATTGACTGCACCATATTCATCCTCCTAAACAGCTCCCTTCTGGGAGCAAAACAGATGGGCCAATTTGAATCTAGATGAAATATGACTTAGCATTATGGAATGGGAGACAGGCTGAAGTGAGGGGAGGCAGTCTCTACCTCTCTTTCTAGATCTTACAAAGTAGAAATATTTTCTTTTCCTTAAGGTAAACATTCATAAGGAATCTATAAACACTTACAAGGAACCTATAAACAAAATGTGCTTTATTGAGTTTCATGATTCCATGTAACTTTAAAATGATCAGATTTGGTTAGGAAAAAAAAATTCTTTCAGCTTTCAAGGTAGGAACCCAGTTCTTGATGTGAAAGAAAAAAAAAATCAACTTAAAGAAATGCCCAAGGCTTTATTGTTTTCTTTTTTAAGTGTGTTTCTTGGATAATTACATTTTATGGTAAATGACCCATTTCTAGTGGAAGATATGGCTAAATGCCTTCGTAGGGTTCGTAAATGGAATTAGCAGGAATGGTTTTAAAGAATTTTGCGTGCCTGACCTTAAAACATGTATTTCAAAACTAAACACCTTTAAAGAATAAAGTGTTTCCTAAATTGTATAAACACTGACTTCTCTCAAAGTAGATAATAATAGGATGGGTGTATAAATCAGTTCACTGGATAATTTTCAATTACATACTCACCTTTCTTCCTCTCTTCTACCCTTTCCCTATAAGGGCACAGATATGAGAGGGTGTCTTAACGGTAACAGTTTAGTTATTTGGGGGTTAAAAACAATAAAATTGTAGAGTAGTGACCTTAAACTGTACTGCCCTAAAAGGAATCTTACTGAAAATGCAAACTCTTAGGCACAACCTCAGCCTTAATGAATCAGAAACCCTGAGAGTGGGGCCCAGCAACCTACCTATGAACAAGATTTCTAGAAGACTGATGTATTTTAAAGGTTGAGAGCTTTTGCTATGGACTAATCAGAACAAGAATTTCACAAGTCCTTTGTTTTCTCAAAGGTGATAGTGTTTTATGAAATAATTGTAAGAGTGATAGGGGTATGTATCATTACAATTAGTATTTATAGCCTATTCTATTTCTACTGCAGAATATATGCTTGTAGCAGATTTTAGTAGATAGTTTTATTAGTTCATCTAGTTAGTACTTATTTAGGCTTAAAAAAATTATCCCAGTATTGGACTGATAATATGGTCAAATGATGTTAGAAACTGAAACTTAAGGTTCTTTTTCATCGCATAGGGGAAATGACTAGATAGGTTATGCATCCTTAGAGAACCATGAATTTCTCTTATGTAAAATACTAATACTAAGCACCAGTGCCTTACGCCTGTAGTCCTAGCTACTCAGGAAGTAGAGATCAGGAGGATTTTGGTTTGAAACCAGCCCGGGAAAATAGTTCGTGAGACCCTGTCTTAAAAGTAACACAAAAAAGGCTGATGGAGTGGCTCAGGTGGTAGATTGTGAAGCTCTGAGTTCAAACCTCAGTATCACCATAAATAAATAAACAAGTAAAATGTATATAACATTTACAATTAAATAATTGACACCTTAATTTGATCACTATTTAAAAGAGCTTACAGTAATTATCAACCAATGTAAAATATAACTAGGAAAAGTAATATCCTAAGAGTTGGGGGAAGATTGCACTGGATTCTAGGGAATAACAGAATTTATATTTTTCACATTGTCCATTTTGGATTTTCCATGATACATGCCTTCCTAGTTAAAATCCTTTGAAACAAGTACTAATGTATTTCCAAATGAACAATTTTCAGCTTCCTCAAATCATACATTCTCTTCGTTTCAAAATTCCCAAGCCCGCAGGGACAAGTGCTTGTGGGGTAACACTTGGAGATGCCTCCCTACATCACTTACTTTGAAGTATGAAGTTTTTTCTTCCCTAGAAAAAATCTTGGTAAAATTAAGAAACAAGGACCAAATCTTTTTCACCACTTAAGTAGTGAGTGTACTGAACATCAACAACAACTTATTTTGTTTAGTAGAAGTACAGGATTCCATTCTGCAGAATCATAGGATAGCTGCTACTGCACGTGGGTGAACTGCCCAGGACTTCATGGGCTCCTAATGAATCTGCTAATGGTATACCTTAAAAATCTTAAAAAATGCTCATACTGTTAGACACACACCAATGCTAGCTGAACTCCTACACATTTAATTAATATTTTATATTAAGTTGAACATACTTGGTAGTTAATGCAAATGCAAGTATCAGGTATGTCAAAGATGAGCCACTATACCTTCCTACTGTTTATACTACAGAGAGAATTTAACAAACAGAATGTATGGCAAATAAATTGTTTTGAGTGAAATATTTTTGAAAAGCTAGATGGGAATGGCTTAGATATCAACACTAAAAATAAATTTAGTTGACATGCCAAATTCTTTTTTAACTCTTAAAAAACTCATTAGCATCAGTAAATGAATGTCAACAACTGGAGAAGAGCAAGGAAGTACTTTCCCCACCACAATGAAAATAAGTCTGTTTATAAGAATGGAAAATTATAACAAAACCTTAATTTATTCAGATACATCAAGCAAATTTTTTTATGAAATTATAACATTATGTATTTTTATTACTATTTTTATATAATAGCTCACAGCAGCTAAAGCAAATATTGTGGCACAGAAGCAGGCCAACTGACCGTACAAAGTTAAAGTGGTTCACAGAAGTATCCCAAGAAGAAAAAGCACTTTTTTCTTATGTAAGAGCCAAAAGTAATTTTTTCTAATTTTCAAAGTAAGATGCTAAGTTTTCTCCTGCCAAAAGAATACCAGTTTACATTTCATTTATGCAATACTCTTTATTCAAATGAATCAAAGTGATTTAATACATCAATATTAAATCCTGCTTATCATTTTCTCACAACTCTATAAAAATATTGCTTAGTTTCCAATATGCATTTTTCCTGGAATTAATAAAAAGGAAAAAGAGGAAAGACTAAAACATGTTTTTATATTTGCATGAACTGTATGTATTTTATTATTTGCCATATACTGCTCATACTGGTTGAGGCCAGGGCTTTTGTGGCAAAATCAAGCATATAGATTTGCATACAGGCCAAGAAAATTTTTTCTTGTGTGTGCTCTCTGGCTGACAAACCAAAGAAATCTGAAATCTGAGATCTTGTGAGAACTAACCTGATCTAATCCTGGGATTAAACACAAATAAAAATACTGGCTGTAGCTATACCTGTCAAAAGCTGATGATTTAACAAGTCATGTTCACTACTTAATTTGCTTTGAGAGTTATTTATGAATTATAGCATCTAATTTCACTATTGGAATGTTTAATAAACTGAAATTCTCTGGCCTTCATATTGATAAGTTTTTTTCAATCTTTAAAAATAAGGTATAATTAAAAGCAATGTAAAATAAAAATAAGTGAATTACTGGTTAAGTGCCTATTTTGAGTAAATTCTTATTTTTGGCGGTACCAAGGTTTGAACTCAGGGCCTTGTTTTTGTTTTGTTTTGAGCCACAGCCACAGCCCCTGAATGAACTCTTTACTGAATGCTTATAAAATGGGTCTAAAACCTGGAGCTGATTTGATATGACTACATCAATAGCAGGAAAAATCCATAAATATTCTGTGTATTGTTAATAATACCAAGTTGCATGCCTAAATTTCACTACACATCATTAAAATTCCACTTCAGCATTTCCTGAGATCAACAAGTTTTCTGAGCCCAATAAGCATTTTAAAAAAATGGATATACCTCTGCAAACTGAAACAAGGCCGATGCCTGACACTGTTTTGTACGAGCATCAGAGTGGGATGTACTTGAAGATATCTGAAAGGAAACAAGTAATTTTTAATGTACAAGGACATTTTCCCATCAGATTATTGGATTCTGCCATGTATTTCTACTGTAGACACTAATAAAGATCAGACAAGAGTCATCATCACCCTCAATCCCGTTTAGAAGAGCAGTATAAAATGATGAAGGAAGATGAAGTCCATGTTTCTAAACTCAGATGACTAGAAAGAACAAAAACAGAGTTTTGCTCATTTGCCATGTCCCTATAGGGGTAACAGGTGTATGTCAAATAGCAGTTAAGGAAACCTGTTAAAATGAATTTCCTTATTTCAATGAATTTTTTTAAAGATACAGTATTAAAAGCTAGAAGCTGCAAGTAAAGCCAGTCACTCTCTTTTCATTACACCACTACCTTTAAGCTGTTTTCTGTGCACAGCCAGCTGTGAAAAAGCACGGGAGAAGCATATGGAGGTGGGCTGGGATATCTGGGATTAAATCTTAGCTCTGCTACTCACTGGGCAGTTCAACTAAACTTTCCGAAATTTATTTTTCCAACTATAAATTTATGATGATGACAATTCTCATTTTATAAGATTATGGTGAGAAAAAAATAAACTGTAGAATACATTGTCTGGCACAGCACCAGAACTCAATAAACTGTTCACTAAATATGAAAAGCATTTCCTTCTTTTATAACACCTGCATCCCAAGACATATATATGCATACTTTTAGTGTCTGACAGTGGATAAAAGATTCTGCCACACAACACTTGATTCAACTAGACCTTTTGTTTCCACTGGGGAATTATGGTAGTCTCATTCAAACTGATGTAAGAGTTGTGCAGAAATATTTTCGAGGATGTTTTGAGAACAAGTTCAGTTACTAATCTTGGACAAAGTGAACAAAGATCTGACCAGCTACAAAACAGTGAAAGTGAGTCACAAACTCAGGAATCTTAGGTATTACCATTTTAGTTCATTTCTAATCCCACTGAATCTCCTGAAGTAACTATTCACCAACTCCAAAGATATTACTACACGAAAAATGTACTGTTTTCACTAAGTGAAAGTAGTACTGTTAACAAATATATATTTATACCATTCTATTGATATAAGCAAGGTAATTAGGAATATATAAGTAGTCGAAAAGGACTGGCCTGATGTGCTGGTGTCAAAAAAGTTATAAACTAAAAATCTGTTTCCCCTTTACAAGACTGTGACAGAATGGGCAAATGCTAGGAAGGATGAGAGTATCAGAATATATTAATGAAAGACAATTTAAATGATCAAGAAAAGGCCAGGTGGTTTAAAGTTCAGGAAAAAAAATTAATGAGAGATCATAATGAGTTCTAGGGTAAATGAAGATAATTTGGGAAGCAGTTTTAGCTACTAGGTAACAAGGATAATGTGATTTTCTACATTATTTATTTGAACCAGTATTAAGAGACATATTTTGAGCTGAACAGTTCTATCCTAAAATGTAAAACTTTGACAGCTGCTGACCTCGGGCTATAGTTTCAAATAAGAGAAGAGGAATAAAGTGTAAAAAAAAAAGAAAAAAGAAAAAAGAAAGAATGCACAGGTAATAGTCGCTTCTGTCTTCTGATTTATCAAATCAATACAAATTATATTTATAACCTTACTATATCCATGAATAAAAGTTAATGATGAGGGTTTAAGTGTAATATTTAGTGTGACTTAACAAGTTTCTATAAACATATATTCCTCCTTTCCAAAATTCGATTCTATTTTCCTATTTATGTTAATTAAGCTAAGTAGAATTCTTTGTTTTCACTTACTGTTATCAATCCAAATTTAGGCTTGCTTTTCAGTTTCCTCATTAATTAAGTATACATTATAATGTATTACCTCAGCAAACTGAAACAATGGTGACTTCTGACGTAATTCAGGAGATTCTGAAACATCAGACCTGCAAGCGCCAGAGGATATCTGAAACAAAGAAAGATGGCATGAGCATCACAGGAAGGGAAGGGAACAGATGACAAATGCCACCTAAAACATTCTTATCTTGACAAAAGAACAGTTTTATTTATCCTAATTTGAGGCAACACTGTGATGAAAAAATAGTTATTACAGAAAGTTTTATGAAAATGACCACTGAATTGCTAAATAATGCAGAAATAGGAGATGGGCAGCATCTCACCTAAAAGAAATGTCTACAAAGAAACCCACTTTTCCTCTTGGTTTTCTGTTACCAGTCTCAAACAATATTTACTTCTTTCATGTTGTTTCCTCATTATTTCCTGTCTCCTAACTACATGAAAACACAAATAAGATATGATAGAATAACTCTTTGTTTTTCAGGATATTCATGTGTTTATAATACAAGCCTCAATCTTAGGAAGACTAATACTTATCTAAGAAAAATTTCTCTCATGATATGTATTTTCTGTTCTACTATGTGACATGTGGGTAAACATTTAACACTTCTACTGTCCTCATTTGCTATCTTTATTATTGAAATGGTCATAGAAATACTACTTTAAAAAATCCTATCAGTCAAGTATTCTTCTCAGGATATATACTTCCTCTTTCGTTTTAATGGTAGAACTGACCCACTTCTGTATTTGGGTGACAATCACTTAGGTAGTGAACTGTAACTGAAAAGTCACAGGACCCACAAAATGTTATAGAGGAAAGGCTTTTATTATTCCTCTGCCCTAATCCCTTCTCTTATTTTACAGATGAAAGAATTTAGGACCAAAGAGATGAGTGACTCCTCTTCCCCAACACTTAATAATCCTCTTATTTTTTATTTAACAGATATCACAAAAGACATAAATGTTTATTTCACATCCTCTTCCTAGATGCTCTGTTTAATGCATTATTCCCAACACTGCCTGGACACAATGAAAATATTTAACAAGTATTTGCTGAATGAAATAATA
Source organism: Castor canadensis (assembly GCF_047511655.1). Taxonomy (NCBI): domain Eukaryota; kingdom Metazoa; phylum Chordata; class Mammalia; order Rodentia; family Castoridae; genus Castor; species Castor canadensis. The sequence goes on along the minus strand of NC_133390.1, from coordinate 56,477,141 downwards.
AAAGTTGACAAGAGGTCTTAAACCCCAAATCAGTAAGGTCCCTATTTTTTCCAACGAAGAAGTTAGGTTGTCTAGGGAAAATAATTAATGTTCACCTTAAAGGAAAAATAGAAAGTTACAAATAAATTTTAGTAACTTGTTTTCTGACTACAAAGTAAGCTGTAGAAATTCACTGTCAAAAATCTGGAAAAAAAAATACAAAGTTAAGAATAAAAATCACCTACAGTGTTACTACTATTCAAGCATAGGCGTTGTAATATTCTGTGTATATCCTTCCAGTTGTACATGTTGATTATTTTTTCATGAAAATAGGGTATTGTACCACAATTACTTACTGTTCTTTTTTTCAAACAATAATAATTCCTTACATTCCTAAATCTTTTCCAATTTAGTTTTTATAGCTACATGTGAATGCAATTAGATGGTTAAATTCTATGGAAAGAGTTATCAGTCAACTGGGCTATGACCCCTAAAAACTTTCTCACCAAATCTCTTCTCTTAACATTGGGGATATGTTTCCTAGCAGCATCATAGGCCTTTAAGCAGGCGTAAGCACTGGAAATTTTAATTGTCTGCCACCTTTGAATTTTTAAAGAGCAATATCTACCTTCTCCCAGTTATAATCACCATAGAGAAGGTATGGAATCTTTAATTAATTTGCCACCTGAGGAAAGCTTGACTCTCTTATTGCCATTTGATTATTTGGCATGTTGTGCCAAATGTCTCACAAAGGAGCTATGAAATGCACTTAAAAGAAAACTAGTAAGTCCTCAAATTACTACCTTTAGCGATTCCCTCTTGTATGGAATGACTTAGCAAAATATATCCTTATGATTTAGGAATGATAAAAAAATCACTTCATTGGTTAATAAAGAAATACCATGTGTTTTGTTTCAAGGTATGTTGGTAAAAAATCAAACTCTGATTTAAAATCAACTTGGAACTGAATGAAAATTATGAAGTGCCTTTTTCTTTTCCAGTGCTGAGGACTGAACCCAGGAACTCACACATGCTAGGCCAAGAAATGTGCAACTTACCCATACCCCCAGCTATAAGATGTATTTATAGAACTTAATAAAATAGGCTGTGCATGTGACAGAAATCTATAAAAGATATATGCAATGAAATATATTATCATTTAGGGTAACTGTACTTCATAAAGCCTACTGAACCTATACAGTCATGTGCCACTTGACAACAGGGACACATTCTAAGAACTCCATTGTTAGGTCATTTCTTCATCATGTGAACATCAGAGTATACTTACGATATCACTAGAAAATATACTCTTATGCGATCATTTTCATATGCATTATGTCATTATGCAGCACATGACTTTTTTTTTGGTGGTACTGGGGTTTAAACTCAGGACTTTGTGCTTGCAAGGCAGGCACTCTTACTACTTGAGCCATGTCTCCAGCCCTTTTTTCCTTTGGTTATTTTGGAGAAAGGGTATCATCTTTTGCTCAGATGGGTCTAGACTGTAATTCTATTTTATGATTTCTACAATTGTCACGAGATGAGAGATGTATATCACAAAACCCTGCTTTCTTTTGTTGCGATGGGGTCTCACAAACTTTTTTAGCCTGGGGTGATCTAGAACCATGATCCTCCTGATTTCAGCATCCCATGTAGCTGGGATGACAGGCACAAGCCACTACACCCAGGTATTGCTTGACATGCAGTCTCATTACCTTTTTGCCCAGGCTAGCCTCACACTGTGATTCTCCCAATCTCAGCCTTCTTAAACAGCATGAACCACTGGTGCCTGGCTATATCACTATATTCTTACTTTAACATTCCATGAAGTATGAGAAATAGTTACCATTTATGTGGAGGTAAGCTGCCTGTGGCCTAGAGCTCATATTAATAATAAGAAAATTCAACCATTTTTTCTTATAAGTTTCAGTTATAGATTACTTGGCCACAATAACATATCAAGTCATAAAGCTTGAAAATTAAATAATATTGTTTGGAAATCTTTAAGATGGATGGTGTTAAATAAAACTATTTGAATGGAAGATTCAGATGTATGTAATTATTAGTATCTGTGATCCTACACAAGAAAAGAAGTCTATACATGTGTGTTTATGCTTACCAAACATCTAACAATAGATGCACAATGAGTATCTGTTGACAGACTTGATTCTTTCTGTGTGTGTGTGTGTGTATATACAGACACACAGTAACCTGGCTAAAGAGTCCAACACAGGCTGTCCAATGGCTTAAAAAAAGAATAAGAATAGCATCATTAAGGCTAAGCATTTTACTCTAGCAGACCATGTCGTCTTTCAAAATCTAGCTACTTTTACTTTATTGCACTGTGGATTTTGCATTTATCTCTAGTATAGTGAAATAGAAGCAGTGCAAAATTTGGAGCCAGGAGGACTGGGATACTACTAAGCTATGCGGTTACTTGACTTGGTTACCTGACTCTAGTCCGTAGCAGAATAGAAGCAGCAAATTAGAAACCAAGAGTAGGGCCAAGAGAAATGGAGAGAGTTGCAAAAGGAAGAAACAATTCCAGAAGCAGGATGAGACAGGGAAAAGAAACAAACGCTACAAAGAACAGGTAAAAAATTTCGTAAAGTAGTTATCTAAAACAAATTAAAAGTAGGGTAAATAGCTTCAAAATTTCTCTTGAAAGCACACATTTAATGCAGTAATTTTTATTTATAATGACTCTAAATTGTCAAGGATGATATAAAATATATTTTTATTAAGAAAGGAGTGTGATACAATGTTAAACATTTCTATCTAAAATTTCAAACTGCATCCCCACTACAATAAAAAATAAAAAATTCAAACTTTCAAAATGGTTCAAATGACACAGCAAACTTATAAATACATATGTAGAAATCATTCTTGAGAGCTTGATAAATAAGGCATACGGTAAAGGTGTGTGCATTTCTATGCTAGAGCCAGCTTATTTCCTAAATAGAATAGAGTTAAAGATATTTATTAATGAAAAGGTACTAAATAAGCAGTGGTTAAAAAAAGGGAGAAAAACTCCAAAAGATATCGTTTCTAGAAACAGTCTCTGAAATAATACATAAAGCCACTAGGTGTTGCTATGTGCCCAAAAAAGAAAACAGCTAAAGGGTTTTTTGTTAACCACACATTCAATTTTCCTTAAATTCAATTCTCCCTGTGATTTAGCTATAATTCTCAATAACCAAGGAAAGGGAATGATTAGTATAATTAAGAGTTATGACTAAGTAGTTTTTTTCACAGGAGAATTATAGATGTGGAAAAGTGATCCAGCCTCCTGATATGAAACAAGATCAATCTAGTTATGCACTGTAATTAGACTGGAAAACTAGGAATTGTCAAGGGCCTATCCCTACCTTGCAAGGCACAAGACCACAGCCATATACTAGTTGATACTATAGTGGCTGCACGGTCAACCAAAAGGGCAAGTACATATTATAGTTCAGCCACATATTCCAACTCTAGCTAATTCAAAACTTCATTTATCACTCACCCCATTCAATAAATAGTATGTACCTGTCATAAAGACTGCCGCTTTAAAGAAGCTTAAATTCTGCTTCTATCCAATAATCCCAGGGAATAAAATGGTGACTAAAGGGAGCAGGCCAGGCCAGACCACTTCTCTTTGTAATTCAAGTGAAGGTGACATCTATATTAGGCAAATGCACACTCATAATACCAGAACTGCCTTTACGAGACCAGAGAAAGAGCCATCATTTTGTAGTAGGGAGGAGGTAAGGAAATATCTGAGATATCTCTAGAAGGAAAGGCAGATTTTCTCTCACAAGGACGTAGAACTGATGTAATAGCAAGGCAGAGAGTATGGAGACAAGTGTGTGCCTTGTGTTTTTGAGAAACAGTGACTTCGGAGTGGGTAAAGACCAAGATGCTATGTAGTGTAGTAGGAGATGAAACAGACTGACAGAAATTGGAGTTCTGTTTTATGAACCCCGCAAAGTAGGCTAGAAGAAATGGGGAGCCGGTCAAGGTTTTTAAGTCAGAGAAACAGAATGACAAGAGATATGCAATTAGATAATTATGTTAGTAGTGTGCAGGTGACCTTGGCTGGCAGTGATTGGAAATAGGAAACCAATTAGAAGGTAAAGGAAATAAAGTGGCAGAGATGTGAGGTCCCAATTAAATCAGAGATAGCATTTGTCAGTCTTCAGTAATTGTCTGGAAGGAAGGCAGGGCAAGAGGGAGAAAGGTCAGAGAAGGGAGAAGGGTCAGAGAAAGAAGAAGTCTTGGTTGGGTGCAGGTAGTATGTTTCATGAAAACAGTCTGGGGTACAGGATTCCATCTAAGAGTTAAAGCATTGCACCCTGCTACCTGACACAGGAGTGCACTACACCCAAAGATGGTGGGCTACTGTGGGGAGCATCACTAAACAGACCACAGACTAGAGTGCTCCCTAAATTAGAATGTGCTCAGCCATCTGACTGAAAGGAAGACTAAGATACTGATTTTACTCAGGGCATTCAAGCTACCAGAATTTTGATTTTACCCCATGGGCAGTTTTCCTCATTACAATTCATGCAGCAGAGCAAATGGGAGTCCACTTAAGCCTTTCTACAAATAACTGCAATAAAAGTTAAAACAACTGACAGCATCATTCTGCCTCCATTTCCTCATTTGATAAAGTGGGAAAAATGTTACTTTACTTTACTTTCTTGCAGTCTGTGAAGGACCCTGTGAGAATAGAATGTAACAACAGTAGTGTATGTAAACAGTCTCTCAACAATTACCCTCTCTTTGGAAGACGGCCTTTTTCATTCTTGATCTTGTTTTTCATCTTCTTATCTCAGTGCTCTTGCTGCCCCTTTTCTTCTCTGAGAGATCAAGGAACTCATGCAAACTCATAAGCTCAGCCTGGGAAGTCACTGAGGATCTATGACTATCAACTGGGTTGAATACAAGGGCCCGAGTATGACTTTGAGTTCCACTAGGGACAGAAGGAAGAGGCCAGGCTCTTTGGCTATATGGGCAGTAAACAGTGACATAAAGGGGAGAACCTTTATCCAGGAAGAGAAAAAACTAAAAGCATTCGTGTCTCTTTCAACGTAGAATTTAAATATAGTGTACTTCCTCACAAAGTGAGTCTAAAAGCTTTGATGGGGCAGCAGGGCTAGGAGCTACAGGCAGGGAAGCTGGAATTTGATGGATTTCAGTGTCTGAAATAGTCATATAGTAGTCTAAGGTAGGCATGTATCAAATGAACTCAACTGTACCAATATGTAGGAAAACAATTTTTCTCATTTCACTGATATCAGAAATTACAATAAAAAGGTAAAAACTTTCAATTTTATTTGTATCAATATTTGTTCTAAATTTAAAACTCACTGTTTAAAATGTGAATATATGCATTCATTTAACAAATACTAACATAGCCAATTGTTCTCTATCTCAGATCTTGCCTATCTTATCATTTAATGGAAAATATGTGGGCTTAAACCCTAGTACAACTTTCTCACTCTATGACCTTAGGGAATGAGGACAATAATAAACTGACCTCATAGGGTTCTTGGGAGGATGAAATGAGTTAATCAATGTAAAGGGCTTAGGTCTGTACCTGGCCCTCCCTGAAAGCACTCAGGAAATGCCCAAGAAGGCTGTGACTAGCTTCAGTAAGGGTGCAGCACAGGACATCTCAGAAGTGGCCAGAAGGGAAACCAGGTGGAGGGGCATGAATCACAAAAGCCACTGGATGCTACTGGATGGCTAGTCATCCTGGGTTCAAATCCCAGTTCTGCCATTTTGTACCTGTACCACCACGGGAATTAGTTTTTGTCTCTGTCCCCTCACATAATGATTTAATATTCACTTGTAATGTAGCTAAGACTTAACTCATAATTTTGCTCTGAGGACTAAGAGTCAGTTTTACATAATGATTTTCAGAATAGCACTCTGAACAGACGCTATACAGTAAAGGTTAGCTGTAATGGTAACTACTCTGCAAGCAAGTGCATAATTTCAATCTTGTCGTTGTTCCCAATCCTAAACTGCTTAAATTATTCTAGAGTCAAGACTTACATATAGTAAAATGAGAAAAAATTTACAAAAGACTTTTATTACAAAGTTTATAATAAAATACAAAACTAAATATAATTGTTGTACTGTCTAAGGTCTATAGAGAATTAGGAAGAAAAGGAATCTTGGTTTCCTGTAGAAGGTGAAGGATTGATAATACAAACTTACCAAACAAAATATATTATTTTCAAACTTCAATCACATGAAGATTTTAATACACGATTTTCTTGTTTTTTAAACAAACTGTGGTCAACAAATGAAAATCAATGGGATTCTCAAAGTCAAAATTTCATGTGAAAGATCTACTATTAAGACAATATCAGCTATACTTTGAAGGCAGATACTTGGGAATGGTTTGTTCCCTGGCCTCACACAGAGAAGGTATTCAATAAACACTTTTCATATGACTAAATGTAGGAAAAGATGCACACAGTTCTATACTTTTCAGTATTTATGCAACATGATCTTCCTGTGTAGGTTCTTAAAGGGGGTGTGTCATCATTTGCTAGCAACTCCTCCACTAACTTTGATGTTAATTCAGCTGAAGTCATACTTCCTATATTGAGTTCTCCCAGATATTAATTTGTTTCCTTCTTGAGCACCTTGCGATGAAGAGAATCAATTACAACAATAAATTCTAACAAAGTTTCAATGGACAAGGAACTGTGTGTTTGTGCGTGTATGTGTGTGCATGAGGCACATAAATACATGCTGCTGGTAGTGCCTATTACAGCCTGTGGAAGTAATGCTTGATATGATTTACGCTTTCAAGTTAAATATAAAATGCCTAAAATAATTTATGGTAATGATACTATATATTACAGTATTTTTTTCAGGAGAGTTAAAAAAGCCTTTCATTTTTTATTTAATTAATCTTCACAGTAGTCTTGGGAGTTACCAGCAAGCTTGATAAAAACAATACTGTCATATCTATTCATTCGAACAAAAGGAAGGAACCAGGAATTCTAAAATCATGGACCCAAAGTCAAAGGCACTTCCCAATACATGGGAAATTTCGGCTTCAGTCATTCAACTGAAGAGGTAGTAATGCATTCAAAACTTCTCATCAGGTGTGATTTTTCTACCTATCTATTATTATTTTCTATTTTCCACAACAGTCTCTCCTTCTGTTCTGGCTAAATCTGCCATTTTGAGACAAAAATCACTCATGTCTGTCTTACTCAATAAATCAATTTTTCATCTTCAATCAGTAATTTCTATAAAAACAATTGTTTTAAAAACATTATCCCAAATAGTTTAAGCATTACCATGTAACACGGGCATAAAGATTACAAAGGATATATTATTTATGTGAAAAATAAAAAATTTTAAAAAGTTGTAATCAAAATTCACTCCTTTATTGACTCAAAGTTATCATAAAGGCTGCTTGGCTCAGTAACAAAGACACATAAAAAATGCTCAACTAATAATGTCACAAATGCATTATGTCAGATTAAGATTTAATTAGAAGTCTGAGAAAACTTCAATGTTATTATTATTTGCTCAATGACATATCAACAAACTATAATTTCTGTCTAATAACTATGAGAGGAAACAGTAGAGGTCAAAGAAACTTTTAATATGGGATTTTATAATTTCAGTTACAGTAAAAAAATGCCTGGATTGTTTAAGAAAACCTTTTAAGTTATATAAATTTTTTCATATTAAGAAAAACAGTCTCTTGAAGATGTTTTTCTTTGTGGTTAGGTATCAGGACAATGAACAAATGAAACATCCTCCCTTTAAGAATATTCCATATAATAATGTTAAACTGGCAGAGGCCACTATGGGAAGGGGACCAGGAAGTAGTGAAGAGGTCTGGTACAGATGAACAAATGCGGGTTGTAATACATATGTAAGTGAAAGCAATGCTAGGAATCTATAGCTATTTTTATTTCAAACTAGAAAAAATGCTGTTTTTCTTATCTCTTATGTCTTATCTTCAACAAAATCAGAGAACAAGAGGGTGGAACAGGTTCTGCCTGGAAGTGTGTGGGGGGAGGTGGCCTAAATAATGTATAGGCATGTAAGTAAATGTAATAATGATAAAATTAAAAAAAAACTGAAATAAAGATTTATTTTGGCTTGTGATATCAAGCCATATTCAACTGGTTCCACTGCTTTTGGGCCTGTAGCAAGGGAGAACACCATGACAGGGAGCACGTGGTAGAGTAAAGCTGCTTGCTTCATGGTAGTTGGGAAGCAAAGAGAGAGAGAGGGGGGTGCAGAGGAAGAGAGAGAGAGAGAAAGAGGCTAGGGTCTTAATATCCCTTCAAGGCTGCAGACACCTCAATGACGTAACTTCCTTCCACTAAGTTCTATCAACTCAACAGTACCACAGTCTGGTAACAATGCTTTAGCATATGGGGCATTTAAGATCCAAATCATAACAGATACCTTCTCATTTTCCCACACCTAAACCAGCTCATCAGTTTCTTTCAGTCTTCATTTCCATATGAAGGTTTCCAAGTCACATAAAACCTGTACTAATTAAATTTGATATTATTTTGTTTGTCTTAATATATCTTCTTTTGGTATAGAGGTTCAGCTATGTAACTAAAGATATTTGTTTTCGTCTAAAAAAAAAAAAAGTTCCAAAATAAGGGTTCTATGGTGGCATTTAAAGGTCAGACTTTTTCTTCAGCAGAATTTCTGACCTCACAGTTACTGTTCCAAATGTCATAAACATACAGTATATGAATCTCTCTCATCTTATTACCCTACTAATTTTTTAGGAAAATGTAAGTTACATATTTACTATGTTTGTCTTATGTTCATCTGCCAATGTAGACAAGTCCTTAAATTTTGATTACCATGTTTACATATTTGGAATAAGACTTGGTATAGATATCCAGGAGTTGGCTGGTCATGGTGGTACACATCTGTAAATCCCAGCTATGTGGGAAGTAGTGATCAAGAGGATCATAGTTTGAAGCCAGCACAGACAAAAAGATAGTGAGATGAAATCTTAATAAACAAGCTGGGCATGGTGGCATATGGCTATAATTCCATCTAGGTAGGAGGATCACAGTCTAGGGTAGCCCTGGGCAAAAAAACAATGATACCCTATCTGAAAAATAACTAAAGCTAAAGGGTCTAGATGCATGGCTGAAGTGTTAGAGTGCTTATCTAGAAAGTGCTAACCTGAGTTCAAACCCTAGTACCAGGGCAAACCCTACTATTGCCAAAAAAGCAAATGAACAAACAGAAAAACCTAAAATTAACCTAGGAGCTAAATAGTCACTGATACATATGATACAAACTTTCAAACTAATGGCATTTAGAGACAGAACTATGCCACACAATTTTTACTGCTTTGTTATCTCAAAATTATCCTCAACAATGACCTAAATATCTCTAAGATGAGAGGAGGGAATATGAAGACAGAGATGGCATCTTAAAACCTCATTACTGCCACGATTTTCCTAGAATAGGTTTCCTTCTCCCATATTGTTAACCTCTGTAAGTCATTTAGTCTTGTTTCTTTAGCTTGAGAATTCTCAAAACACTTCCATTTCATCACATTAAAGGTCCACCATTGCAATGTTTAAATTACTTCTGTCAAAACTCTTATGTTCTTAAAAGGGAGTAGGAAATATTCTTCTGAAAAGGACTCAAGAGGCAAAACTTTATATAAAGGGGAAAAAAGTATCCTTTGCTTTGACTAGCATCCAGAAGTTCTATATACGTTCATTTGTTTACATTTGTTCTGGAAAGTTAAAAAGAATATTAAGAGATATTGGGAATACAAACAATTATAATCTAATTTGTTAGGAGAGGTGATGCTGACTTTCATAATGCAATGCATCATTAGAAATCATGAGTCAGATGTGTTGAAGTGTCAAGTGTACATTATTATTCAAACACAGCATGGAATACACTAGGGACAATCTATACTTGAGTGCAGATAGCATTACATTAGGTAATTACTACATTAGGTAGCATGAGGCATTAGAAAGCAAAATGACATCCAACAATGCTATTGTGTTAGAAAGTAAAAACAAGCTTAATGAAAAGTCTGCAAAAGCACAAGTGACATTAAGTTATTTTTTCAGTTAAAAAAACCAGTGCAACAGCAACTAAGAGATAGCATAGATAAATGGGACCTCATAAAACTAAAAAGCTTCTGTTCAACAAAAGAAATGGTCTCTAAACTGAAGAGAACACCCACAGAGTGCGAGAAAATATTTGCCAGCTATACATCAGACAAAGGACTGATAACCAGAATATATAGGGAACTTAAAAAACTAAATTCTCCCAAAACTAATGAACCAATAAAGAAACGGGCAAGTGAACTAAACAGAACTTTCTCAAAAGAAGAAATTCAAATGGCCAAAAAACACATGAAAAAATGCTCACCATCTCTAGCAATAAAGGAAATGCAAATTAAAACCACGCTAAGATTCCACCTCACCCGTTAGAATAGCCATCATCAGCAACACCACCACCAACAGCAACACCACCACCAACAGGTATTGGAGAGGATGTGGGGAAAAAGGAACCCTCTTACACTGTTGGTGGGAATGTAAACTAGTACAACCACTCTGGAAAAAAATTTGGAGGCTACTTAAAAAGCTAGACATCGATCAACCATTTGATCCAGCAATACCACTGTTGGGGATATACCCAAAAGACTGTGACACAGGTTACTCCAGAGGCACCTGCACACCCATGTTTATTCGGCACTATTCATAATAGCCAAGTTATGGAAACAGCCAAGATGCCCCACCACTGACGAATGGATTAAGAAAATGTAGTATCTATACACAATGGAATTTTATGCAGCCATGAAGAAGAACCAAATGTTATCATTCGCTAGTAAATGGATGGAATTGGAGAACATCATTCTGAGTGAGGTTAGCCTGGCCCAAAAGACCAAAAATCGTATGTTCTCCCTCATATGTGGACATTAGATCAAGGACAAACACAACAATGGGATTGGACTTTGCACATGATAAAAGCGAGAGCACACAGGGGAGGGGTGAGGATAGGTAAGACACCTAAAAAACTAGCTAGCATTTGTTGCCCTTAACGCACAGAAACTAAAGCAGATACCTTAAAAGCAACTGAGGCCAATAGGAAAAGGGGAACAGGTACTAGAGAAAAGGTTAGATCAAAAAGAATTAACCTAGAAGGTAACACCCACGCACAGGAAATCAATGTGAGTCAATGCCCTGTATAGCTATCCTTATCTCAACCAGCGAAAACCCTTGTTCCTTCCTATTATTGCTTATACTCTCTCTATAACAAAATTAGGAATAAGGGCAAAACAGTTTCTGCTGGGTATTGAGGTGGTGGGGGAGAGAGGGAGGGGGCGGAGTGGGTGGTAAGGGAGGAGGTGGGGGCAGGGGGGAGAAATGACCCAAGCCTTGTATGCACATATGAATAAAAAAAAAAAACAAATAGTGAGGATAAAAGCAGAAAAAAAAAGAAAATAAAGAAAAACAAAAGTAGAAAAAAATAAAACAAAATGAAAACAAAACAAAACAAAACAAAAAAAACCAGTGCAATATAAATACCAGTAACTAAACTGATTCAGTTTTTACTATGTTGAATTGAACAGAATCAGAAGCTAACTTGAACAGATAGTTAGCAATCTGGAACACAGATATAAAATATAAATGGCAAAAGTATAATGTGATATAAACAGCCTGTATAGTTAAGTAAGTTTTAACTAATCTGTATGGCATACTCACAATCAAAAAAAAAAAGTAAAAAATATAACCCTGCAATAAAATTGCTATTTTGTGCTAAACAGCTATTCTACTGGGGATTGAAAATTTCCATCTCAAGAACCCAAGTGTGATGAAATAACACAGCCTGTAGTTTAATTCAACTGGCCTCTGTTAAGTGAGTCTGGAAAACAGAAGACTCCACAAATGTAGACTATGTGTGGTTAACTGCCACTTACCCCCACCAAAAAAAAAAAAACCTACAAATTTTTATTAGAGTAAATAACTAGATCATGAACCCAAGATTATGAGGCCCTGGGTTCTTTGCATTTTCCATTTTAAAGAACAAAACAATTCTGGAATGCCTTGATTCCAGATTTCCAAAATAGGAGTTCTGAATTATTCAGATACTAGAGAGACTGATAGTTTCATGTTTTTTTTTTTTCTGTCATCTTTCCACCAACAAGTTTAAATGAGAACATGATAAAAGCAGGGAATGAATAGAGTGAAAGAATAGGATTCTAAGATACAATCTACATACTAATGACAGAGTCATTATCTGCATCTTGTATTTCTTATTCCTAGGTTAACAGAACTTAAAACTTGCAACAGACTTGTGTTGTGTCTTCTTAGGCTTACTTACATCGCTTCTGCTATTCTCAGCACACCAGATGAACAGAGAGATATTACTGAGAAAAATTATAGGTAAAGTCTGTTGATGAGCTGTAAGCAGTGAAACTGCAGAAACAGTAAGGTAAACAGTACACAGATACCCAAAGGCCCATTGTGAGCAAAATGGAGAGGGATGAGGGACTAGCTTACCTCTGATGTGCCAAGAGCATGTTCTCCAGCTAGCAGCAACATGCTCAGGCCTCCCATTTGGGTAGGATCTAAATAAAAATCAGAAAAGAAAATCAGCTTACAAGTATGAAGTACATATAATCATACAAAATCAGCAAAGAATATTTATAAAGATAGAAATGCAACATAACCATATAAAACTTTTATGGAAACCTTTCAAAATTCTTTATGCAACACTAACCTGGCATAAATGTACTTAGTGATTACACCTTAATGAGCCTTTTTCTTTTTTTGAGACAGGTTTTGCTATGTAGCCCAGGTTGGAGTTGAACTTGTGATCCTCCTGCCTAAACCTCCCGAGTGCTGGGATTACAGGCTTGCAGCACCATGCCCTGCTTTTTAAATGAACCTTTTAAATATCACTTGTCTCACTATTCTATCATTGTTATTTTTCAATACTATAGCTCTTATAACATGAGTTATTTCTCAAATCTAAAGCTTTTTTCCAAGCATGGGGAGTTTAGATAGAATTTTTGTCTTCGAACAGCAATGTAAGTCAGGTTCATGAGGACAAAGGCCACATGTTTTCTCTCATATGCAGAATCTAGACACACACACACATGCGCATATATATATATAAGCATGACTATAATCATGGGACTTGCTGAGGGGACCAGGAAGAAGGGAGAGAGAGAAAGAGAATGATATGGGGGGGATGAACAATACTGAAATACACTGTATTTATGTATGAAGATGGTATAAGATATCCCACTGAAACCTGTTGAAAAATAGGGCAGAGGAGAGGGAGCAGGGAAAACAGAAAGCAATAAGGGGGTAAATCTGGTCAATGTACAATATATGCATTGTACAATATATGCGTTGTGAAATACCACAATGAAAACCCTTTGTACAATTAATATACAGTAATAAAAATACAAAGATTTGTTAATCACAAATTATTACTTGTTATGTGAAATCAGGACAAATAAAAAGAACAAGGTGGTCTGGTGTGGTAGCTCACACTTGGTATTCCAGATACTCAAGAGACAGAGATAGGATATCACAGTTTGAGGCTAGCCTGGGTGAAAAAAAAAAAAATTAGTGAGAACCTAGCTCAAAGAACAAGATAGACATAGTGGCACTCATCTGCAATTCCAATTACTTGGGAGGAGTTACATAGGAAGATCATGGTCTGAGGCCAGACTGGGGAAAAAGTATAAGACTCTCTCTGAAAAATAACTAAAGCAAAAAGGGCTGGGGGTGTGGTTCAAGTGCTAGAGTACCTGCCTAGCAAGCACAAAGTCCTGAATGCAAACTCCAGAACTGTCAAAAAAAAAAAAAGAAAAAGAAAAAGTAAAAGCTCAAGGCTATTAGAGAACAGAGAAGCATTTCCCAAATGGGCCTCCAAAAGCTAGTGAGATTTTTCAAATAATCTTTCTTTAACTCTTTCAAAATAAATTTAACAGATGTATTTTAAACAACTGAAATCTTAGAGGTAAGTTAGGCTTTTGTTCCCAATAACTTCAGTTTAAATTTAATATGTTTTTGTTAGCAAAGATTTTTTTCATTCTTTCTTGCATTTCTGAGACATGGCCTCCCTGTAATACCCCAGGCTGGTCTGGAATTAACTATGTAGCTTCAAACTCAAACTATGAACTTCCTGTCTAAGTGTCCTGAATGCTGGGATTACAGGGTTACACTATTACATCTGGTTATTTTCAATCTTTTAATAATCAACAGAAACAGAAAGACAAAATAAAAACTGCACAGTGCTAGACATATGACCCAGGTTATAACTTAACAAAGTATTACAGATAATAGAAACCTGTATTCTTTAAGGTTGCTTTAAATGAATTAAAATTCAGAATTGCAATGAAAGAACATAAGTAAAAATGCCTAACCCAGTGTCTGTTACAGTGTACATACGTCGTCAATGAATGCATATTTTAGGAATCTCTCTACAACTGCAAATGAGGATTAGTCATTAGGTTGTTTAAAGACAATCAGTTGTTACTTTTCCTTTTGTAGAAAAAGATATGCCCTTAAGTACATCTTTGCATACAACCTGTGTTGAGAACTCTTGGAGCAACTCTTCATATTTTACATACAAATTTTAAAACACTGTGAAAAGGGGAGATAGATTCCTCCAAATACAAAAGAGAGAGTGAGAGAAGAAAAATGGGAAAAGGAGGTTATGAGGTTATTAGAGAGAAAGCTATGTCACCAAGTTATCAGGTGTTCAAGATAAAAGGTCAATACTGGAAGACAACCACAATAGAAGACAAAATACCCAAGCCGACACTGGCTGATTTGATGAAACAAAGCTCTTGTGTTATTTTAAGATTCCAATTTTAATTGAGCATTAAATTTAAGAGCTATTGTGCCTGCTAAAATAGATACTTAAACCTAATTAAAAATAAAAATCAGGAGGGAAATGAATTTACTACAAAATAAAAGTTCATCTTGGTACTTGAGAGTGCAATACTTTTGCAGCTGTCATCTGAGAGGCCAGGAGGACTGAAGAATAGCATTCTAAAGATAAAAACGTGTAGTTTAAATTATAAAGTAAAATAGGAACATGATTACATAATAATCTAAGTTATATACCAAATGTGACTTGACTTTGTTAAGAAGTTTATTATATTCATATTAAAAGATAGGCCAAGGAATTATCTTTCATATAATTTATATTTACATAATGTTATTTAGAACTATATATTCACATAATATATTCCAAAATATATTCACATAAATAGCATACTTTCTCTTTACTAGTCTGTAGTATATTAAATTCTAAATAGCTCTCTCTCCGGGAATTCATACATTTGACAATTTGGGGGTTATTCTATAATGTAAAATGATAAGTTGAGCAAACAAAATCGGAGATTTCGTGTTGAAGAAAATGAAAACTGGTATTTAAAATCCGTTTAGTATTTCCTAGATTCAAATAGCTAAACACCAGGTTTCAGTTAAAAGCAACTTAATTCACTTGTTGAAAAGGGACATAGCAAGAAATATCAGTAATGGTACCTACCACGCACAAGCTAAACAAGACCTATGGATCATGGATTTCCAACATACAACATAGGCCATTATTATTGAGATAAATGCTATACAGCTGTTTTTCTTCTTTCCTGCTTTACTTTAAAGAACATTATTTTAAAACGTTGACCTAGAAATACATTGGTTAAAGTCTAGGTTCAACTTTCATTTTGTAGGTTAAAAATCAGATTAGTAACTGTCAGAAACAAGGCTACAAAAAGACATTTTTCATAGCTTTGTCGATTACCTATAATTATTATTTGGTCTGTGAAGAACAACTAAATGTCAAAAAAAAAAAAAAAAAAAAAAAAACCAAAAAACTCTAGATATACTATCCTAGATTTAGAACTGAGGAAAAAAAAAGCAATGGCTGCTAAGTAACTATCAAGGAAATTCACTTTAGAAACAAGTCATCTATATATCCCTTTTTTGGTCTTGATAATAAAATGTCTTGGAAAATACTCCAAGTGATACATTCTGGGAAGTCAAGAAAGCTCACTAAGACTACTTAGTAACGGGTGGGCTACAGCTAAGTTTGTACCAAGTGACAACTAAAACAAGAATAGATCTTTATGTTTTGGGTTCCTGTATGGGATATGCAGAAACATCATTTTGGAAATTCACCTAGAATTATACCACACAACAATCACTTGAAAACTTTGTTTTCCAAGAATACTACTATATTATGTTAAGCTTCATATTTTTTTTAACTTTTTTTTTTTTGACAGTACTGGAGTCCAAACACAGTGCCTCATATTTGCTAGATAAGCCTTGACCACTTAAGCTACATCCCCATTCCTTTTTTGCTTTATTTTTCAGATAAGGCCTCACATTTTTTGCTTGAGCTTACCTTGGACTGTGATCCTCCTACTTATGCCTCCAAGCAGTTGTGATTCCATGCATAAGTAGGTTTGTTGGCTAAGAGTAGGGGGTCTCACTAACTTTGGGCCTAGGCTGGCTTCAAACCATGATCCTCCTGATCTCTACTCCCTGAGTAGCAGGGATTACAGGTGCAAGCCACCATGCCCAGGTCTCACACTTTTATACTATGAATCACACATTGAACTATGAAGTTTGTGGGCATTTAAAAAAAAAAGTGTCCTTACAGTATGGCTCAACCTCCTTTCCAAATCTTCCTTGCAGGTAGTTCAGGAATATGATTTTGAAGAAAGTTTGCTTGTTACACCTAGAATTTTAAATTTGCTCAGCCAATACAGGTATGGAGATGGGAGGAGGGGGTAGGATGAGAATTCTCTATAAGGCACAACTGTCAGATCCATCTCAGATTTGTGATGGAGTTGTTCATATTTTGATTTTTCATATTGTGATTTTTTGATAGGTAAACTCATCAAAATCACAGCAGATTTCTCAATGGAAACCTTAAAAGCAAGAAGGGCATGGAGTAAGGTATGCCTGGCACTAAATGAAAACAACTTCAACCCTAGGATACTCAACCCAACAAAACTATCATTCAAAACAGATGGAGCAATAAAAGACTTCCACGATAAACAGAAAGTAAAACAATATATGACCACCAAGCCACAACTACTAAAGATTCTTCAAGGAATTCTACACACAGAAAATGAAAGCAAACAAAACCATGAGATGACAGGCAACACCAAACTACAGGAGAAGAAAAGACAAGGAATCAGAGAGCAACATTAATTCAGCTGCACACAATCAAACCCTCAAACAACAAAAACAACTAAATGACAGGAATCACCACAAACTTATCAATAATCACACTGAATGTTAACAGATTTAACTCCCCCATCAAAAGACACCATCTGGCATACTGGATTAAAAAGGAAGATCCAACAATCAGTTTTTTACAGGAGACCCATCACATTGACAGAAACAAGTACTGGCTTAGAGTGAAAGGCTGGAAGAAGATTTACCAAGCCAATGGTCCCAGAAAACAGGTAGGAGTAGCAATACTTATCTTGGACAAAGTAGACTTCAAACTTATATTGATCAAACAAGATAAAGAAGGACACTCCATACTCATAAAAGGGGAAATACACCAAAAGGAAATAATTATCAACCTATATGCACCCAATTTCATCAAACATACTCTGAAGGACCTAAAAACATAGATGAACTCCAACACAGTGGTAGTGGGAGATCTTAATACCCCCCTATCACCAATAGATAGGTCATCCAAACAAAAAATCAATAAAGAAATTCTAGAACTAAATCACACCATAGATCAAATGGACCTAGCTGATGTCTACAGACTATTTCATCCAACATCTGCACAATATACATTCTTCTCAGCAGCCCATGGAACTTTTTCCAAAGTTGGTATCTTAGGGCAGAAAGCAAGCCTCAGCAAATATAAGAAAACAGAAATAATCCCATGCATTCTATCTGACCACAATGCATTAAAACTAGAACTCAACAACAAAAACGACAGTAGAAAATATGCAAACAATTGGAAGCTAAACAACACATTGCTCAATGATCAGTGGGTCATCAATGAAATAAAAGAGGAAGTTAAACGTTCCTAGAAATTAATGAAAATGAAAACATGACCTACTAGAACTTATGGGACAAGCAAAAGCAGTCCTAAGAGGAAAGTTTATAGCCATGATTGCATATATTAAAAGGACAAAAAGATCTCAAATCAATGATCTAATACTACAGCTCAAACTCCTAGAAAAACAAGAATAAGAAAATCCCAAAACAAGCAGAAGGAAAGAAATAATTAAAATAAGGGCTGAAATCAATGAAACAGAAACAACAACAACAAAAAACATACAAAGAATCAATGAAAGAAAAAGCTGGTTCGTTGAAAAAATAAGTAAGATTGACAGACCCCTGGCAAACCTGACTAAAATGAGGAGAGAAAAAACCCAAACCAGTAAAATCAGCATTACACTCATACCCAAACCAGACAAAGACACCTCCAAAATGGAGAAATATAGGCCAATCTCCTTAATGAATATCAATGCAAAAATCCTCAATAAAATAATGGCATACCGAATCCAACAACATATCAGAAAGATCATTCACCATGACCAAGTTGGCTTCATCCCAGGGATGCAGGGGTGGTTCAATATATGCAAATCTATAAATGTAATACAGCACATTAATAGAAGCAAAGACAAAACCCACTTGATCATCTCAACAGATGCAGAAAAAGCCTTTGATAAGATCCTACACCACTTCATGATAAAAGCTCTAAGAAAAGTAGGAACAGAAGGAACATACCTCAACATTGTAAAGGCTATCTATGACAGACCTATAGCCAACATCATACTTAATGGAGAAAAACTGAAACCTGTTCCCCTAAAATCAGGAATGAGACAAGGGTGCCCACTATCCCCACTCCTATTCAACATAGTCCTGGAATTCATAGCCAGAGCAATTAGGCAAGAAGAAATAAAAGGAATACAGATAGGTAATAAACTGTCAAAATATCCCAATTTGCAGACAACATGATCCTACACCTTAAAGACTTAAAAAACTCTACCCAAAAACTCCTAGACACCATAAACAGCTACAGCAAGGTGTCAGGATACAAAATCAACTTACAAAAATCATCAGCTTTTCTATACACCAACAACAAACAAATTGAGAAAGAATATATGAAGACAATTTCATTTATAATAGCCTCAAAAAAAATCAAATACCTAAGTGTAAACTTAACAAAGGATGTGAATAATCTACAAGGAGAACTACAAACCCCTGAAGAAAGAGATCAAGGAAGACTACAGAAGGTGGAAAGATCTCCCATGCTCATAGATTGGTGGAATCAAAATAGTAAAAATGTCTATACTACCAAAAGCAATCTAAATGTTTAATGCAATTCCCATCAAAATCCCAATGACATTCATCACAGAGATTGAAAAATCTACCCTAAAGTTCATTTGGAAACACAAGAGACTGTGAATAGCCAAGGCAATACTCAACAAAAAGAACAATGTTGGAGGTATCACAATATCCAACTTCAAACTATATTACAAAGCCATAGCAATAAAAATAGCATGGTACTGCACAGAAACAGATATGAATACCAGTGGAACAGAATAGAGGACCCGGATATGAATCCACACAACTATGCCCACGTTATTTCTACAAAGTTGCCAAAGACATCCTCTTCAGCAAATGTTGCTGGGAAAAGTGGTTGTCTGCCTGCAAAAAACTGAAATTTGATCCATGTTTATCACCCTGTACTACTATGAACTCAAAATAGGTCAAGTACCTTAATATCAGACCCAAAAGTCTGAAGTTAGTACAGGAAAGAGCAGGGAATACTCTGGGAGCAATAGGTATAGGCAAGGACTTCCTCAACAGAACCCCATCAGCTCAGTAACTAAGCAAAAGGATGGACAAATGGGACTACATAAAATTAAAAAGCTTCTGCACAAGAAAAGAAATGGTCTCTGAACGGAAGACACTACCCACAAAGTGGAGAAAACATTTGCCAGCTTCAACATCAGACAAAGGACTGATAACCTGAAAAGACAGGGTGCTCAAAAAACTAAATTCTCCCAAAATCAATGAACCAGTAACGAAATGGGCAACTGAACTAAACAGAAGTTTCTCAAAAGAAGAAATTTAAATGGTCAAACACACATGAAAATATGCTTACCATCTCTGGCCATAAAGGAAATGTAAATTAAAACCACACTAAGATTCCATCACACCCCTGTTAGAATAGCTACTACCGAAACCACCACCAACAACAAATGTTGGTGAGGATGTGGGGAAAAGGAACCCTCATATACTGCTGGTGGGAATGCAAGCTAGTGCAACCACTCTGGAAAACAATATGGAGGCTTCTTAAAAAACTAAACATAGATCTGCCATATGATCCAACAATCCCACTCCTGGGGATATACCCAAGGGAATGAGACTCAGGTTACCCCAGAGGCACCTGCACACCCATGTTTATTGCAGCACTGTTCACAACAGCCAAGTTATGGAAACAGCCAAGATGCCCCAGCCCTGACGAATGGATTAAGAAAATGTGGTATTTATATACAATGGAATTTTACTCTGCCATAAAGAAGAATGAAATCTTATCATTCACAAGTAAACAGATGGAACTGGAGAACATCATTCTGAGTGAGGTTAGTCAGGCTCAGAAGACCAAAACTCGTATGTTTTCCCTCATATGCAGACTTTAGATCTAGGGCAAAGGCAGTAATGTTGTTGGACTTGGGTCACATGACAAGAGGAGAGCACATATGGGAGGAAAGGGAATAGGTAGCAAACCCAAAACTTGAAAGTGTTTGATGTCCCCACTGAAGAGGAGCTAATACAATAACCTTAAAGTGACAGAAGTCAATATGGGAAGGTGACCAGGGAGTAGTGAAGAGGTCAGGTAGAAAATAATCAATTCAGGTTGTAATATACTTGTGCATTGAAGCAATGCTAGGAATCTCTCTGTATAGCTATCCTTATCTCAACTAGAAAAAACACTTTTTCTTATTATTGCTTATGTCTTCTCTTCAACAAAATTGGAGAAAAGGGCAGAACAGGTTCTGCCTAGAACTGAGGGGGGTGTGGGGGCAGGGGAGAAGTGACCCAAACAATGTATGTACATGTGAATATATGAATAAAGAGAAAAAAAAAAAGAGTGGGAGAAGGGAAACAAGGTAGGGCAATGGATACACAACCTTTAGGTTAAAGATAGGGTCAGGTATAGGAAACAGCACTGGATGCAGAGTGTGATGACCTGGGTTTAAAACACAGCTTGTCATTGTTTGTAAATTTTGCTCCTCCCAATTCTGTGATTAGTTAAAAATAGTGACTAAATATATTGCTCTGTCCTTAAAAAAATAGATGAAAATAGTGTCTAAACTCACCGGCCATTCCAAAGTTAAGTTGAGGCATTTCTTCAGTCTTTGCTTTCTTGGGGCTTGGCAAATCTCTTGAAGACTCAGATGGGAAGGCCCAAAGTTTCTTTCGTGGATTGACAGCAGGTGTTTGTGATTTTACAGGCTTGTTTGTGGTAGGACACCATTTGTAGCCAGGATTTGCTTTCATAAATGCGTCTTTATACTATAAATAAAAGAACAGATAGATTTTAATCAATATACAGATTGAAAACAATTTGAATGGCCTTCACCCTATTCTCCCATTTAGATAAGGAGTGAGAAAAACATTTGCAGCAATTTCTGTGGCTTTCCTCATAGTAAAAATAATAATCTCATCAATAGCTCCAGAGATAAGGACATGGAGTTGTCTACTGGAAGGTCCATTTGTGGTACTAAAATCACAGAGGTTGGGTACTTTGTATCTTTTATTCCCCAATATATTTTACTTTCCAAAAAGCTGTCTACTGTTGGAAGCAGATGGAGCTGTTTATAATAGAGTTGAGGACTCTAGAGATAGAGCACTTTCCATATGAGGCAACAGTGACCAAGGCCAGAAAAGTGACCTTTCCGGGCTTCAAACTTGAGTACATAAGCTGACCACCAACGCCTATGGCTATTATCAAGAATGGTGCATGGCAAAGCACCTATTTCAGAGTAGGTTTCAGGTACACATTACAGAGTGTGAGTCAATATCAATTCCAGGAACCAGATTCTACCCATTGCTTCACTTAATATGGCAAGTACGGTTTTAAAAAGTAAGTCTCTGCTTTTATGTGTAAGTAAGACATATGCAGGCAAATTTAACATAGAAAAATACTCAATTGTGAGATAAAGGAGCCGAGATCAAGAGTGGGAGAAGGGGGAAAGTAGGCCAATGACATACAGCTTTTTGGTAATTTGAAAAAAAGCCATGTAAAAGAAAGAACACTGGATGCAGTGTGATGACCTGGGTTCAAAATGTACCTCTGCTTTAGCCAGCTGTAGACATTAAGTAAGTTGCTTAACTTTTCTCAGTCTCAATTCCATACCTGCCAATGTTTTGTAGCGAGCACACATGGTTCACATATGAACAAGTTTTAAGGACTCTGATGTGTCATGCTGCAATTAATCCACCACAAACTTTATATCTTCCTTGGAGGTTTCGACCTTCACTGACAACACCTTTCTTTTTCTTTCATTTTGTTCTGAGGCTCCTTCTGTTATCCTTTCTCCCAATTCATGTTACCTCTTTCTCCTCTCATGACAGTAACATTAAATGATATTTTTCAATTGACATTCGTTATATGCTGCCTAAATTTAGGTTATCTGATAAAAATGTGTTTTCCATGTAGTCTTCAACTATTATTATTAGATATTTTATTAAATTAACATAATTCTTTCAATGTCAAAGTTTGCCTTTAAAAATGGCCAGTGCTCCAAATAGCTTTTAATTTAACCCAACAGGAAAAGAAGGTCCCTTTAATCTTGCTATAAGGAAACAATATGCAATCTAAATAAACTTTTCCCACCATTTCATTTTGAATTATACAGATAATAATCTATGTCTTATAATCATCCCAAGGTTATCTCAACTGAAATCTTCTGAGTAGTTTTTTACCTATAAGATGTAAATTTATGTGTGTATATATATACACATGAAAAGATAAGCACAAAAAACTCTTATACTCCAACTTTTACAAAAATAACAAAAATGGGTCACAAGGGTAAAACCAAACTGGAATTTACCATTGCACAGCAGAATGTATGTGGAAACATCAAATGTGACATGAGACATACACTACCACAGTGTATTCATCTGCATGGTAGATTTACATATTAAGCTGAGGCAAACAGTCTTGCCTGCTGTCTGGACACAAAACATGACAAATGGCAGGGAGAGGTGAAAATGGAAGTACCACATACATTGTTATTGTGCTCCAGGAAAATGCACATGGACTAGGTTTGTCAGACAGTCATCTGGACAAAGGTCACTATTCTACAAGGTGACAGAAGACTTTCAAGCGAATTTATTAAGATATTTGTCACGAGAAATAAAATTATCCTTTTTCAGTAGTTTAATTTGTAAAGAAGAAAGTCACAATTGTGACAGATGCTGGACGATCTCACTAGCACTCAAATTTCTTGTTTCTAGGTGTCCTCTCCTTTGCTTCCCATTCCCATGTTCATCTGCTAGACAGCTCTTTTGCTAAGAATCATTTAGTAATCTGCTTCAGTAAAAATCAATAAGTGAAATGGAAATGTTAATACTGTCATCCTGAAAAATGAATTATTGTCATCATCACTTTTTTTGAAGCATAGTTGATGATAATAGGGCCAGTCAGCTTAAACTAATTTATAATGGAGAGCTGGTGTTAAAGACAACATGAAGCAGTGACAATCACACCACAATTTCTTTCTCTTGTATATATTCCACCCACCTTCACTGAAAATACTTTGTGAGTACTGACTAGATGACAGATTCTTATTGGACAATGGGGCCAAGAAAGAGGATAAAATAGAGTCCCCTTCATAATGCTTACAATTCAAAATTCAGTACACAAATATATTATTTCTTTTTACATATGTCTATAAGACTTGCTCTGACTTAGGCATGAAAAAATGGTCTTGCAATAGGTATGTAAAAGGAGAATCTACCTATGAATGGAAAACAAAAGGCATGAGAAAAGTTTGGAACATGAAGGGTTTTATAGAAAATGATAACTGGGAATTTACTACATGGAAATTGTACGACAATATTAATCTTCCAGATTTTTAAACTCAATACATAAATACAATAAATGTTCATTGATTGAATATTTATTCAATCAAATATATATAATATGTGTGTGCATGTGTGTGTTTATTTATTTGTTGGTACTAGAGATTGGTCCTTGGAATTCATACATGCTAAGCATGTACTTCACCACCAAGTACCCTAGCCCTCCAATCAGGTATATATTGAATAGAAGGATTAAGGATGTGGGAGGCAGAGAAACTCCTTAGGGGTTTAAAGTTAGATGGAAATGTCATAATTTCAAGTGAAAACATGCAGGTCATCACAACCAATGTATGAGTACCAAGCAAGGCAGAAGCAGGAGTGGACTCAAAGTGTGAGGATGCCTATCTGTCCTCAGAATTGGGTACCTCATCAATCACTTGCCCTGATTCAGCTATAAGAGACAATAGAAAGGTTTAATCATTTGTTGTGGTGAGGTTATTAGAAAAAGGATTACAAATAAGCTGGGTAAAGAAAAATGGCAGAGATTTTGTTTATAGTCTAAAACAGGTAATTGTTACCATACAGGTTGACCATGTGGGAAAAATTCATCATCATAGGACTGAAAGGGTCAAAGAGTAAGCCCCACCTAATCTAGACATTCAGGACCAGGCTGTTCATGCTAGAGATGGAAAGGGAAGCTCATTTACCTTCTAAGAACACAAATCACAGGCACTAAGACTTCAATGAAAGACTCTAACAGATAATTAGGCTCTTGCTAAAATACTGACTTTTCAAATTCCCCATTAAAAATTTACCTCACAGCCTCCAATTTCTTTCTGCAAATTTCCACCAATTAAAAGATCTAAATGAGATCTACTTTACAGATATAGTTCTTGATACAAGGCAATTAGTAATGTTTGCTCCCTTCTGTTAGACCCTAACCACCACTGCATTTCATTAGCAATAATAATAAACTAGTATTTCAGTCACTGAGTCTATTGATATTCAAGACTGTCATTAAATATACACCCTTTATCATAGTATTTTGCCTCCTTTATATTTGACAATGGAGTTATTATATAAC
This sequence comes from Castor canadensis, assembly GCF_047511655.1. NCBI lineage: Eukaryota > Metazoa > Chordata > Mammalia > Rodentia > Castoridae > Castor > Castor canadensis. The sequence continues at coordinate 56,451,998 of NC_133390.1, read as the reverse complement.
AAAAGACAATTATCTATTATGCAATTGCTTAAAATGGGGTCTCAACATTAAATGCTTTCCAGATCATTTACACAAATGGAAATCTGATCTACATAAGACTGTAATATACATGAAAGATTTTCTCCAACTATTTATTTTTAACTTGGGATGGGGTACTATCTAAAAGTCCGCTAGTATTTCTAACTATTATAGTTTAGATTATTTAAACAGAGTCAAAGAGAATGGCAACACTACTGAAATTCAATTAAAAAGGGATGCTGAAAACGGCTGTGTAACTGAAAACAGGTAACTGTGGTGCAAGTATGTAAAATACTACAATGTTGTTCTTTTTGTTGTTGTTGTTTAGCAGTAGTGGGGTTTGAACTCAGGGCCTTGGGCTTGGTATGCAGATACTCCACCACTTGAGCCACACCCCCAGCCCTAAAATACTACAATGAAATAAAATCTACAAAAAGTTTAAGTGACAACATAACAAATTATCTGATTTTTTAAAGAGTTGTATTTTATTTTACAAAATGAACCCCTAGAACAGCTTAGATTGGAGACACTTCTATTCCTTCCCATTGGCAAGCAGAAATCACATTACACAAGGGAGAGATTTGAAAAGTGGCACTACTCTGTACTTCCTTACTTTGAGGACTTTTCCTTCACTGAAATTTAGAACTTATCATTGAGATAATATGACTCAATATACTCTGACATGAGTTGTTCTTGCTATTTTGAAAAGGAAGAAAACTAATTATACTGTTTCACATGATACAACACTTAATTAAATTTATGGTTTTGACTGAATAAAGATATTTTTAAGTTATACATTAACCTGAAATACTTTTGTAGTAAAACTACTCCAAACAGGAATTATACACTTAAAAAAGTGACCTCAATGTTGTAACTAGGGAATTGTTTGGTTGCTCTGTTGTGAAACAGAGCTACTGATATGGCTAGTTAAATGGTATAAGGGTGAGAATTAGTGTGGCAACAGTAGTTCCATTTTTATACATACGTATTTTTTTGGGGGGGAATGATACTGGGGTTTGAACTCAGGACCTTGAGCTTGCTAGGCAGGCACTCTTCTGCTTGAGCCATACCTCCAGCCCTCATATATAAATTTTTAAGTTACAGTTTTACTTAGTAATTTGGGTAATTAGGAGAAAAGCCAGTTTAATCCGTTTCTATTCATTTTTTAGAAAACCAAAAGTTAGTATTTTTTTTTTGCATCTTAATTGATTTTATTTTATTTTTTTTCTCGTTTATTCTTATGTGCATACATTGTTTGGGCCATTTCTCCTCCCCATCCCCATCCCTCCCTCTCTTCCCTGCCCCTCCTCACTTTCAGGCAGAATCTGTTCCGCCCTTTTAAGAATTTCTTTAAAAATTTTAATTTTGTTACTTTTTAGGGGATTGGGTGAAAAAAGTATCTGGCAAAGATCCTTTCTGAAAATGTATTCAATGATAAGGAAGATGTGTAATTCATATATTAAAAATTGGAATTGTGAAATGCTTACGTTTTCTTAAAAATAGGTTTACTTTGGTTTAATAATGTCCTTAAATTCTTTAAACTTTTTTCTAACAAAACAGTTTATAGTAAGTAAGAATTTGCATTTTTTCAAACAGTGCAAATGTTAATAGATTACAACTCATGAGAAATGAAAGGGTAACTTCTTTGGAGGAGAGTCCATTTTTAAGGCAACAACAAGGGAATAAGTGAACTTTACAAAATTAACTGAGCTATAAATAATCACAAACAGATTAATTTTGTCTTGAAGAAATATAAAATAAGTACTAATTAAAATTCCACAGAGCTATGGTAATGATATTTCCTTGAGTATTGACAACAGATAACAACATTTACAAAGAACTAGTATGGTTTTCCCTTCAAGTTTTATTTTATTGACATAACTAAACTTTCAAGCTTTACAGCTTGATTTCTTATAATTATTGTCTTATTTGCCTTTATATTATCATCTCCTGTGACTCTCTTACACTAACCTAGGCTAGGTTCCAGGTTAAAAAAAAATACAGCAACAACAAAGAAACAACCTTTCTGGTTCCTAAAAATGATCTCACTTCCCCATATCTATTCTTAGCCATGTCTTTCTCTCTGAATCTTGTACCAAAACCAAGGACTTTATAAAGACTTTCTGATCCCACCTGCCTCTCCCCTCCTACCCCAGCACAAGCCGACTCTTCCCATAAGACTCATGACCTTTTATCATTACCATCCTTGAAGTACTTACCCAAATCTACTTATCTGAAGTAGATAGGATAAAGACATATTTAAAAGGTTCTAAAGTCAAATAGAAAGGAGTATCCCAGATCCACCATTTGTTCAATAAACATATACCTGATCAAGATACAAACATCTCTGAGTCTTATGTAAGAAGAGAGATAATCATAACTTATTGTACATGTTTGCATTTACTTGAAACATCAAGCAACGAATGAACCAACTAATCGATAAATATATGCATGCTGTCTTATGCTTCTGATCTTAAGAGATAAAAAATATCATAAAGGTCATTGGAATTGTCTAAACTTTCCAGCTCCTCCCCTCCTCTTTGCACTAACTGTTCTAAATGAAAGTTGCATGATTCTTTAAATTTAAGGTCAGTTCATTAATTATGATCATTAGTTTAAGTGACAAGTGGTAAGCTCCAGCAACACCATAAGCAAGAATATAGAAATTTATATTTCTATATTTGTAAGAGTACATATGTACAGATATTAAAAGAAAAGGTAAAACTGCTTCTGTGCCTCCTAACAGGCAGTCCACACATTGACAAATCAGAACCTGTAAATGTCTCCAACACTGCACTACCTTGCACACTGCTGAATTTAAGAAAAAACCCATATTATAACCCAAGGATAGTATTTATTTATTTATTTATTTATTTATTTACAGATTGATTGATTGATTGATTGGCACTGGGGTTTGAACTCAGGGCCTCACACTTGCTTGGCAGGTGGTCTACCACTTGAGCCACTCTGCCAGCCCTAGGATAGAATATTTTAGATTACTTACGAATAATTATTACTCTAATAAAATTCATCAGGAAACTTGAAACCCTCTTTTAACCAGGTTTTTTCCTCCAAAAAATCAAATTAGTACCATGCAATTACTTAGGAAAATTACAGTAAGCCCTAGAATGGGTACTTCCCTTATCAAATGAACTAATATAAGACAATCAGTAGTAAGGGAAGAGTTAAGGGTCAATTTTCAGGAACTAATAGATATACAAAAGAATCTCTCCAAAGTTATTTTAATTATTACTCATTTTTAAATATGCTTCTTTGGAAATCAAAAAGAGAAAGGAACAGTTACATAACAATGCTTTGGTCAAATAACTACAGACCACATATACAACAGTGATCTCTTAAGATTATATTGCCTACTAATACAGTAAATGTCTGTTTATGTAAGTATACTATGATGCTTGTGCAGTGACCAAATTTCCTAATCAGACATTTCTTAGAATGTATCCCCTGTTGTTAAGTGATGCACAACTATATTTCTCATTCAACATTCAACTAATAACGGGAACACAAGCAAGCATGCACGTATGCACTATGCTGAAAGAACATTTAAAATTAAAAGATTTAAAACAGAGTTTAAGAACAACAGTGGTGAGGAGCTTGAGAAGAATAGATACCGTATTTATCACTGGCCTTAAATCACCAGTAACTACCATAGAACCTGGTACAATGAAACCACTTAGAAAGTACTGGTTCACTGAACATTTAAATTAAGGTTGCAATATTAACACAAAAGGCACAACCACAATTACATGCACTTTAATATAATTGTGAAAAGATTTAGTAAATGGATACAAGTAAGAATCATGACTAGAGATCAACTGCATAGTAACTTTGAAAGTAGCCAAATTTTTTAAACTTTGCAACCTTTCCTAAGAGTAGCTATGTACAAGGCAAGCTGCAATGTGGGACATTATGGTTTTCACTTTCAGGTTGCAGGGGGCCTTCTTAATAGGTTTCATTATAGCAAAACTATGGCAAATATTGTGAAACTAATTAAGTAATTAGTAAGAGATTTCCTGTGCAAAAATATTTCTTCCTCTTAAAAGTGGTCACCTATTGGGTTTGTAAATTGGCTGTATTTAAGAAAAGGAAAACAATATTGAGTGGTGGAAGAAGATATGCTTGCTGCATGTCATTGCAAAAAAGAAAAAGAAAAAGAAAAAAAGAAAAAAAACCCCAGCAATACAAAAATAAACTCCAGAATTTAATTACAGATAGCTTAGGCACCTCCCTGTGAGGTTTCAGAGATAATTGTTTATTTTATCTTATAAGTATGACTATGAAAGGATATAATGTTGTATAATGAGAAAGTTTTATTAATTACTGTTGTGCTAGTGGAAATCTACTGAAACACTTAAAATCATGCAGGTTATTGTAATTGGTTTTTAAATTCTCCACATGCCCTACATAGTTAAAATTCTACCTTTAACAACAGTCAATCCCAAAAGCCTTGTGAAGTCATTAATTACAAAGCAACTATGCTAATCATTTATTTACTCTGGATTCAAATTTTCCTGAACAGTTCATAAGCTTTTATTTTGTCCGTTACATCATTAAAACTATGATCAATAAAATCAATAAAATCACAGCAACTGAAAATATTATTTTTCCACATACTGAGATGTCTAATAAAGTATTTGGAAACTACACACTTTATTCCACTTTTCATTTTTTCAAAAAGTTAAGCAAATATTTGGAGTGGTAGGAGTTTGTAAGCCAAGATGTTTTTTTTTTTTTTGGTGGAGGGAGGTTTTGCAAGATACAACTCTGAAAAAATGTTAGAATAATTCCTTTTAGGTTTAACTATAATGATACTGCTTTGCTTATTCCTTACTAAACCCCATCACAATGCATGATGATCTTACATTAATTCCAGATTAATTTAGAAATAGAACCAGTATATACTTTTTGAAGAAATTTAGTAACTGGTATCATTTTGGAACTAATAATGTCCTACCTCTCAATATCCTTCCTGCATGGAAATGTTTCTTACCAACTACTGCCTACAGTGTTTACACATATGCACACATCACAGCACATCCTGTTCTACCACCATTCACTCATTTATTGATTTTAAATATGCATGTTACACTACTTTCAGAACCGACACAAATCAAAGCAGACCTCTGATAATTGTGTTTATAACAAAATCAAAAAAGCTAGGAGGCATACAAATCTTTGTCAAACTTCCTCATTCTAGTAACATTAAAAAGAAAGACACCAAGATCAAAGATTGACTTACACATATGATCACAAAACTGTATGGCATCAGAACTAGATAAAGACTCTTTCCCATGATACCACATAGAGTAACTGAAAATTGTCATCTTACCATTGGCATTCTCTGACAGCAAAAGTTTAAATATCATCAATCATAATAAATAAATCACCATTCATAGTAAACCATTCATAATAAATCAATCCCTTATATCCATCAATGGGAATACAGACAATAAAAAACTTGGTAATAAATGCTCTTGGCAACTCTACCAGCATTTCAAAGGAGGACTTGGAACACAAAAGCATGAAGAAAGGAAGCTCTTTTGTTTCCACTTCACACTGTGGATTTAGGATTTATCTTATCATTACTAGACTTTCAACAGGTGCTCCACACTACTGAGTGGGAATTACAGCTCATTATCACTCTAACACATAATCCTTATAACTTACCTCCTTGGCCATGTCTGTGTATTTCTGCTTTTCCTTTGGGTCGAGAACAGCCCACCAATCAGCTAGTATCTTGGTAGCACCTCTGTTATCAAGCCTTGGGTGTTCTTGACGGACAAGGGAGCGATGGCGTTTGCAGAATAAAAGAAATGCATTCATAGGTCTTCGGGCTCGCTGTTCTGGTGATTCATCATCTTCAGTCTCATCAACATCTTGTTCTAGGCCATCAGCCCCAAGAAGTTGAACCTATTACCAACCAAAACAAAAGCCAGGTTTTTAAAATATCTTGAACAATTCTGATTTAACCATCACTAATGGTTTGCAAATTGTACTTTTTTTTGAGCTCCATTTGAACACCTAACAAATTGAAAAACTATTTTAAATCAAGAACCATGAGTGGAGTTTGGTAGCTAACTTATGATCTATTCTGCTTAGTTTCTATAGCAACCTGTGCATGTCTCTATTACAGCATATATTACATTGTGTTATAATTGCTTACATTTTTTTCTCTCTCACTAAACAGTGAACCTCTTGAGGACAAAAAAGTCCCTTTTCTGCCTTTATAACCATAGTGCCTAACCATGGTCTGGTACAACATTAATACTTAACTGACTGATAAATGAATGAGTAAACTTAATTTGTAGTTTATGGGGTCTCAAGACTAATAATAACCACACAAAATCCATGAATAGTAGCTCTTTCTCCTCTTTAGAAAGTGCTTCCCTATAGATAGTAAAACAAAAATGTTTATCATTGAAAGTAGATAATAAAATGCTAGTATAGACTACCCAATGTTTCTGCACTCATCACAACTGGAGCCTCCTACTGTAAAATATCACAATAAACATTTACCATGATTATTTGAAAGAAGAACCACATGGTATATCTTTAAGCTTGTAAATATCAAGCTGTCTTGTCTAGTGAAATGTTATGGCAATAGGAATAAATTCCTCTATACTTAAACCTTCAAAATCAGTTTTGAATCCTCTCTTTATCTAAGTACTTTGTTTAATCATTTGTTTAAGGTTTTCAAGTAGTTCTACAAAGCTCTGAATCTGTGTAATTCTCAATACCACTTTGGTCTATGACCTACTCTTTGTAATCTTCTTTATAACACTTTTACCATATGGCTGCCAGATTAAATTTCTTAAAGTACAATCCCAGAAAATTACCAAATCCCAGAAAATATTAGGATTATAAAACATCTTCCAAGACTAAAATATGATTCTGTGATGTTTCTTGGAAACAATGTAACCATAAGTGCAAGATGCTTACTAAAACTACTTTAAAATTTTTTCTTACAAAGTTAAAATCAAGAAGAATCAAGATAGCCATTAGTCTACATTGTGTAAAAGGGCAGAAATTCTTAAACTTGAGTGCCCTGAAATCCCTGGGAATACCGTTAAAACACAGATTGCTAGGTTCTGTTCTTAGAGTTTCTGGATTCTGTAGGTCTGGAGGGGTCCCTGAGAATTTGTATTTGTAACAAGCTCCCAGGGCATGTTGATGTTGCTGGTCTAAGTAGCACACTTTGAGAACTACAACAACAGGCAACCATGCTCCTTTATAGAATCTCTACTGGGCAACTGTCATAGGTAGATACTTTAGAACAAATCACTTGCTTAACCTAATTTTAAAAAGACTTTTAAATTTATGTAATTAATTAATCACTGATTTTCAAAGAATATTTACTTGGCATTTAAAAACTCAGTAGCTAAGGAAAAATTAGGAATGATAATATATTACGTAAGTCAAGAACTTTTATTTTTCTTTCAGAAAGAATAACTTGTGATTCCATTACAAAATTATAAAACTGAAACTAAAAGTTGGAAAAAGTATCACACTGCTTTGAGAAGAGAGTAATACATATAAACAAGAAAGTTAAAAAGTAGTGTGCTGACTGCAATAAGAAATGGATGAGGTAATGAAGCACACATGATTAGTACAAGAAGCACAAGAAAGTCTCCCTAGAAAAGGTGTTGTCTGAGCTAAATTCTGAAAGATGATCAGAATGTGTCAGGTAGTCAATGGGGAGATAGAGGGATCTAACAGTGATTAAGGTTTGAAGGTTTGTTTGAACATCAACATGAAAGATCAAAACAGGGTTTGGGAAATAAGGTTATAGAAAATATGGGCCACTTTATGAAGAATATGCTCTGCCATGGTAAAAAGCATGCATTTAATCCTATAGACCAGTGGCTACAGATTGTATGGACCCACGGAAAACATATTCTATTTTGCCAAGTATAGGTGCTAAAAATGTTTAACTATCTAATTATAGCTATTTCATTAAATTAGTTAACTGAAAAGTAAGTGGCTAAATACATGAATAAACAGCAAAATAAAGATGAAAAACTATCTGGATTTATTTTTCTTTCACCAAGGGTCTATTAAAACTTGTAAGAAATCAACACTTGTAGCTACAAGCTGGATGCAATGGAGTGGTTTTTTAATCAGGGGAAAAACATTGTGAGATTTGCATTTAAAGAAAGAATTTTTGTTAATAGTGTAAAGCATGAATTTTAATAGTAAAACTAGAAGCAAACAAAAAACCAGACAACCCAGTTAAAAGTTCATTCCAGCTATCCAGGCCAAAAAAAAAAAAAAAAAAAAAAGAGAGAGCGAGACAGCTGAAATCCAGGCAGTATTAATAAAAATGGAGAGGTAAGAACAGAGATATTAATGATGGATAGAACCAAGAGTGGATGGGATCTAATTTGATTTAAAAGTTCAAAAAGGAAGTATCTCTATTTGTGTGACAAGTTTCTTCACACTACAGAGAATACTTTTTTCAAATTTCAGAAAATAGATACCAGGGAGGATCAGAAAAAAAATCATTGTGGATGGGCTGCATTTTTAGTGGCTAATGGGTAAGCTCTGGGGTCACCCAAGTCTGTGGAATAACAATCTGGATATCAGTGAGAGAAGGTATAGAGATTGTGGGTATGGATGACACCACAGAACATGAAGTGAAAACAGGAGAGGATTTAATGACTTTAATCCTTCACTCAACAACTATTTCCTAGGCACCTGCCATGCGCAAGTGATACAGAAAGAGTAGTTAGCACACAAGTCTCTGTCTTCATGAAGCAAAGCAGCAGCATGCATCTTTTTGATGTGATGCCCTCCAAAGTGCAATGATGTATCACTAAATATGGTTCCTGGATCTTGGACTTCCTAGCATCTAGGAGCTGAGTGTGTGATATTCTGGTATAGTAGCAGAAAACAGAGTAAGACAAAGAAGAATAAAACTTGCTTCAACAGGAAAAGAGGACTAAGGCAAGATATATAGAGAGAACATATGTAGAGACACAGAAACATACAAGAAAATGAAGGGGTAATTTCTGGTAGACTCTAATATCTCTGTAGAAAGGTCAGATTTCAAAGGGTATCCAGAGATCATGTCTAAGAATGAGGAAGAATGTTTATAATTTCTGTTAACCTGAAAGTAGGAATTTACCAAAGACCCAGGAATAAAAGGCTGGATGGATGTCAAAGGCCTGAGAAATATTAAAACGTATTATTTATAAAATTTGTAGTGACATGAAATATGTATTTAAGTCTTCTTTCATTCAGCATACATTTATTCAATATCTACTACATGTCAGTCACCAATCTTCGTTCTGGCAAAAGAGGAAAAGCAAGAGAGGTAAGGCCTCTGTTTTTATTGGGCTAGTCCTCTGGTCTGAGAAGACAAGTATACAACTAAATACAAGGGAATTAATGATAAGTGCTATGAAGGGAAAACTATGACTTAGAATGAGTTAGGTAAGAGAGATACTCAGAGATGATTAGGTTCTGTCCCTGAGTCTTGAATAATGAGGAGAAATTTGTTATGTCAAGACCTGGAGCCAAGTGCTCACGCATGAGGGAAGTGTTCCAAGAAAAAGAGAGGTGGAAGACTGAGTGGCCACAGATGTTTGGTGGGATGAGTGCAACCTGACATTAGAAAGGCCACCACAAAGAACACCAAGAGAATAGACGTAAGGCAGCTGATGGTGGCAGTGTTGGGCTGGAAGTAAAGAGGCCAGAAGCACAACAGGGTGGCTATTAGGGGAACACATTGAGTTTTACGAACATCTATATTTCAATGCATTTCAATATTACTTACCAATCATTAGTTGACAGAAATACTTCTTCAGAAGGGACTCTTTCAGTTTAAATTAGTAGGAGGATTGGTACTTTAAGAGCAATCAATAAAAATGTAAATTTAGGAGTTAAACAATTCAAGTTATGCAGACTTTCAGAAACATACCTTTCATTCCATACATGTTCAGTATATTTTCGAGAGTATTATTAGTGCTTAAATATACTCAAAATTTCTATACCGAATGGAAGACTTACCTTATCAATGTCTTCCTCTTCCTCCTCTTCTTCCTCCTCTTCTGAAAAGTCAAGAAGTTTCTTTGCTAGCAATGGATGCCACTGAAGACACTTTCGTTTTGGTCGTTTCCCAGCACCTTCTCCTTCTGCTGAATGATCTTTATTTCTATTACTCCCTTTCATTACTATGGCCTGTAGTAAGGAAAAAGAGAGAGACACAAAGAGACAGACAATCACAGAAAGAAATCAAGGTACATTTAATTAAAATTAGTTTCTTTTGCTCTTAGTTTTAATTAGATTATAATTTTAAAGACTAAATTATCTATCAGCTCAAGCATTTACTGGATTCAGTGAGAATCCAAAGTACACAATCAAGCATTCATTTTTGTGGGCTAAATTAAGCTAATAAAATTTTTCTTTTATGAAATCTACTTCCTTCTGTGCCATAATTTCAAAATTTTAAAAAATTTTATTGTTGTGCTAGGTAGGGGTACACTGTGTCATTTACAAAAGGGTCTTACAATATACCAAATATGTCATACTTGAATTCACTCCTTCTACCACTCTTCTTTATTCCCCACTCCCCAGGATGCTTACTAGCTATGTTCACCTCTTCATATTTACTCAGGGTAGTGTTTCTCAGTTTCCCACCTGAGGAATGGTTAAAGATACCTCCCAAAGAAGTAACAGGGCTCATGGAGGAAGCCCTCCAGGCATTTTCTGATAGCTCCTATTTTACCATAATTTTTATGTGAATTTTGCATTCTATACTAAGATAAATCTGTACTTGTAATATTACCAAATAAAATGAATACTTTCTAAGAATCAAATGGTTTGGATTGGAAATAAAACTATTTTAAGATGATATATATTTTTCAAAAACCTTGTGCATAGCCTTCAAGGACTCTGTGAATAACACATTATAGTCATTTAGTACGAGACAACAATACAAATTCTAAATTATTTTTAAATGATTTTTAAAAAGTTATTCTTGATGATAAAACCCTCCTCATCATGCAGCTTCATACATCCTTTCTCAACTTTTTTTTTCTGATTTTTCTCATTCAGTTGATATTAAAAACAGACATGACGATCAGTGGAAAAGAATAGAAGACCCAGATAGATATGAATCCACATATCTACACCCACCTGATTTTTTTACAAAGGCACCCAAAACATATGATGGAGAAAAGACAGTCTTTTCAATAAATGTTGCTGGGAAAACTGAGTATCTGCTGGGATACTAAACTAGATGCATGCCTATCACCCTGTACAAGTATCAACTCAAAATGGGTTAAGGACCTTAATATCAGACCTGAAACTTTGAAGTTAGTGCAGGAAAGAGCAGGGAATACACTGAAACTAATAGGCATGGGCAATGACTTTCTAAATAGAACACAAATGGCTTAGCAACCAAGAGAAAGGGTTGACAAACGGGACTAAATGAAAGTAAAAAGCTTCTGCACACAAAAGAAATGGTCACCAGACTGAAGATGCAGCCCACAGAATGGGAGAAAAAAATTTTTGCCAGCTATATATCTGACAAGGGATTAATAACCAGAATATACAGGGAATTAAAAAAAACTAAACTCCCCCTCAAAATCAATGACACACACAGGAACAGGCAAATGAACTGAACAGAGCTTTTTCAAAGGATGATGTCCAAATGGCTAAAAAACACATGAAGAAATGCTTAACATCCCTGGCCACAAAGGAAATGTAAATCAAAACTACATTAAGATTCTAACTCACTCCTGTTAGAATGGCTATCATCAAGAACACAAACAACAACAAATATTGGTGAGGATGTGGGGAAAAAGGAATCCTCATACACTGTTGGTGGGAATGTAAATTAGTGCACCACCATGGAAAACAGTATGGAGGCTCCTCAAAATAAAACTGCCTTATGATCCAGCAATACCATTCCTAGGAATATACCAAAAGGAATGTAAGTCAAGATACAATAAAGACAGTTGCCCACCCATGTTTACTGCAGCACTGTTCACAATAGCCAAGCTATGGAAACAACCCAAATGCTCTGCAACAGATGAATGGATTAAACACACACACACACACACACACACACACACACACACACACACACACACACACACACACACACACACGGAGGTTTATTCAGCCATAAGAAAGAATGAAACCATGTGGTTTAAGGTAAATGAGTGCAATTGGAGAACATCATGTTAAGTGAAATAAGCCTAGCTCAGAAAGACAAAGGCTGAATGTTTTCTGTCATATGTGGTCAAGAAAGACACAATACAAAACCAAGCAATGTTACAAGAAACAGGTTATACTAAGGGGAGTTCACTATTGAGAGAGGGAGAATAAAAAACGGAAGTTAAGAAGGTGGATATGGTTGTACTTTCTGTACAAGAATGAATATAGAATTTTTAAACCTGTTGAAATCACCATAAGAAGGGGGCCTAAAGTAGAAAGGAGAAAAGTAGAGGACATGAAACAATTTGAGTTATAATAAATATACACATGGAAATGTCACAAGGAAACTCCCTGCAGAGTTATCTTAAACAAACAAAAATGCCTTTTTTTCAAAAACAAAGAACAGAAAGGTAAAACAGGTCCTGTATGGGGGTTGGTACTAGTGGGAGGCAGGGAGGATATAAGGAAAGGGTGTAAGAGGCTGAATGTAGTGGAAATATTATGTACTTACGCATGAAAATGGAAAAATGAGACATGTTGAAACTATTCCAGGAAAGGGGGGAGGGAGGATCAATGTGAAAATGTTCTATAAAGTAAATGCAGACAGATATACATAAGTACACACATATATACACACAAACACACACAAATTACTGTTTATACACACTCATGCAAAAACTCAAATACAGTAAAATGCTATCAACCTGAAAGGTTCATGAACAGATGCTGACAATTACAAACACAGAGTTGCTAGTATGGCCTTTTTGCTCAATGTATGTGCACACTGGCCCAATGCCTACTATTAAAAAACTTTTAAGAGCATATTAAAACTGAAAACTGGAATCTATGAACAAACAGTATCAAGATTCATTCAGTTCTCTAAACAATATAAATAGCATAAGCAAACTTAACTATATTCTTTAATTGTTTCTGGTTTTGGATCATTTTTAAGGCTTACTTCAAAACTAAAAATATATTCATGCTTTCTCCTTGAACTTGCATGACTTCATTTTAAATATTAAAATTTTCATCAATGTAGTTGTTGTTTTGATAAAAGGATGAGGTAATGATCTTGTTTACTTTTTTCCTAAATGGCTTGGCAACTGTACCAACACTATTTCTTAAAAATCCAGCTTTTCATTCCTTTGGAATGCCACTAGTTAACTTCTGGATTCTCCTATTAATAATGATTTCCCATTAACTGCTTCCCTAACCTTTGACCAACTTTAATATCCTTACCAATCATGTTGCCCTAGATCTGTTTTTAAAATATATCAGTGAATATAGTCATTAAAAAATTTAAAGTTGTACAAATCATGTTCTTCGCACTAGGTCCATATGACCTTGATCATTTTCATTTTTTAGTAACTAAGCAATATTTCAAAATATGAATACATCACAATTTATCAAATCAATCCACTACTGACAGACATTGAGATCATTCTTTTATTGAGGATTGCAATTTAATAAATTGCACTTTAATAAAATCACTTTAAAAGTCTTCATTTTGATAAAAACCCTCATTAATTTATTAAAAGCCATGTTCAGATCAAAAACTACAGAAAAATAAACAAAAGAAAGGAGGAAGGAAAGAAAGAGAAAATAAAGAAAAATAGGAACCAGAAACTGTGTTCATATGGCTTTCTTAGTAAGAAACTTCTGCTGAATATATGAAGTAATTATATGACTTGTGTGGCTGCCTTAAGAATACAAGAAGTTATTGAAAACTCTAAATGGAACTAGTTATCTGGTATGCTCTTAATAAAAGAACAAAAATTTCTTGTGAATTGATAGACCATTTAATAATTCCCATTCTATCTACAAATAAAACTTGGCACAGGCAGCCCAATTTCCAAAAATACCAATGCTATACAGAGAGAAGAGGAAATGGTTATTTCTGTGGTTTATTAATCACTTCAGGACAAGTTGCCTGAGTGGTAATTAAACCCATATTGGTGGCCCAATACTTTATGATAACATGTTTTTAAATAGTAAAAGATATCAATGAAAAACTGCAAGTTAGGCAGTTTTTATCAATAGGAGAGGGTAAAGTGATTTCAAGTGCCTAGAGAGAAATACAGTTTTAGCCCCTAGGTTTCTAAATTAAATTACACTGTTTAGTTTTATATGTAGTAACTCCCTCTTCCCCTCCCCCCTCTCATATTCCAAAAGCTCATGTGCTGAAGATTTGGTCCCCAGCTTATGGCACTACTGAGAGGTATTGGAAGTTTAAGAAGTGGAACCTAGTGGACATAAGTCAGATCATTGTGGACATGCCCTTGAAGGGGATATTGAGACTCTAGCCCCTTCCTCTCTCTCTCGTTTCCTGCTGCTGTAAGGTGAGCAGTTTGCTCTACCATGTGCTGCCCTCCATGATGTACTGTAACCACTACAGGTACCAAATGCTATAGGCCCAAAGTGATTTCAGACCATGGTCTGAAACCATGAACAAAAGTAAATTTTTCCTCCTTATACCCTAATTATCTCATGTACTTTGTCACAGTAACAGAAAGCTGAGTAACACCCCTTTCCATATATTTTTTAATCATCTCTGATTACTCAGATAAGGGAGAGAAGTCTGCACATGATCAGCATAGATATAAATGTTTTTCTTGATCATTTTCAATCTGAGGCAGGTTAAATCCGAGGAGTCAACAGAGGACCCCATGGATAATCATGTCTTTATATATTTATATACAATCTAAATATTCAAAGAGAAAAGAGAATCTCAAGAATGAAACTAATGGGTAGTATGTGACTTTAGGGTTCACAGTTCACATTCAATTCTATCCTTCACACTGGTTCTCATGCTTTTCATAAAGTTTATATGCTACTTTGGTTAGGATGTCCTTTCTTCTTTTCCTTCCCTCGAACTCACGATCCTCCTGCTTTAGCCTCCCAAGAGCTGGAATTATAGTCATGTACCACCATGTGCAGCTACAATGTCTTTTCTGATGCTCCAAATACTAATCAGTCATTACCCAGAAATACACACTAGGAAGACTATGCACTGATAATGATACTTACTACATTTTCCCTTTAATTAGAATTATTTGGGCACATTTTACTTCTACTGCTACATTTTTTTTTCTGTATCTCTCTCTGCTTAGCAGCATCCTGCACATCAGAATGCTAAGATCAGTTACTTGGGAGGGTTGTCTCAAACAACTATACAAGCCCTGATGCTAAACTGTGGTGATGATTTACTATGTTTGCACACTACAATGGCTTCAAAACTAACCATCTCTTTCATTTCCTTGAATTCAGATATCCTTTCCCAAGTGAAAAAGAAAAGGGGATGAAAGCTGTGTAACTCTCATATGTAGACAAAGGTGACATGTGTGTGAAAACCACCATCCATCTGGACTTTGGGAAAAATGAGATTGGCAACCTTCAGCACAATGTTAGAAACAAAGTAGTTACATTTTTAGCATGAACAAATGATTAAGTGAATTGGACACAGTATATCTCAGATGAAATGCTCAAGAAAAGAGTAATCTAATGGCCATAAAATACCTCCAACTGTAAACTGGACATAATAATCTGTAGTTATTTAAGGTAGTTTTTAACTTCCCATGGGTCCATTTTCAAACTGTGGAGAGTGTAAACAGTGGGGGTGGGGTAGTCATGATTCCAATTATTATTTAGAAGTAAAAGAATGAGAAAAAATGAAAAAATTGGGAAAGACGAGGGCAGAGAAAGTATAAGCTTGTGACACTACAACTCATCTTTAACACTGAGAAGGAAAATTAATTTTTATCAGTGATAGAGAAATAGTCCTGTAATTGTTTTGCAACTAAAAACCACATGTATTTTTAAATCTGGCTTCTTGTTCCTGAACAAGAACAAATTAAGCTAACAGTCTATACAAAATAAATGAAGGAACTGAAGGACTTCATTCAAAAGGGGTCATTCTTCCATTCTATGCTGCAACTCCAGAATAATTGTAACCAGGTTATTTAAGTATCAATGGACTCTACGTGAAAGACTCAAAAATATCAAATTATGCTGCTAAGACTGTCAAACACTGCTGAGGCCCCTATCTAAAATACTGAATATTCATTATCTTATATAAAAAAAAAAAAAACAATGCAACCAGTGTGTGCCCCTTTTCTATGTGGAGATGAGTGTCCCTAAATAGATTATTCATTATATGGAATTCAGTGTCAATCAACTTGATAAACTGGGGAGAACTTTACCTAACTATATTCAAATGTAGCAAGTCCATTCATTAAAACCTTTCTCATGATCAAACTCCATGAGAAATATAAAGATGGTAGAAGAAAACAGCACAAGGCAAATGCTATATTGATACAAGAAAGAAACAGGAAAAAAAAAAAAAAAGACATTAGAGCCTGACAGGCCTTCCTTAGAATCCTTCCTCTCTTATCATCAACTACTTATTGGGAAGTTATTTATCATGCTGATCTTTCTCATGTCAAAAATGAGTATAGTAGCTCTACTTTGACAACACATATAATGTCCATCACAGTGCCCAGAAGGTTCTCACTCAGTGTTATCCCCCTTCACTCACAAGCCTCATAAGAAGGGACATGGGGTTTAATAGACAGCATCTACCCAGTTACACAGTAGCCTAAGATGCTGCTTGAGAGAGACAGATGTCTCCCATATAGCAGTGATCCAAATGTTTCCCAGATAATATAATATCTAGCCTAAGAAACTGAAAAAGAAAGATGGAAGGTTACCTTTTCTTGTTTGATTGATATGTGGTCAAAGGCAGTACCTTGGCACAATCATAAATTTTGTGAATAAGATCCTTTCAGTCTTTCTATTACCTTGCCTTACAACTGAGGCAATTAGTATTTTCTGTCTTTCAAATAGTGTGAATTGAACCCTGTGGCAAAGGGCTAAAGTCTAAAGTATTTTCTGATTCTCTAAAAAATTATATTCAAATTCTAGAAACAGAATTCAGATTCAATGAAGCAGGGAAGGGTTAGAGAGGCTCCCAAAAATCTTTCTGCTAGCCAACCACACATTCCAACTGTAAGGAAGGTCTCTCCTGAGTCTGGCTAGGACCGTACAGCTCCACAGCTTTCTCCTGAGTTTTTAGCTCCTTAAAAACTATGGCATAGTGACACTAGTACTACCACACAAATCTGACCAACCTCTTTCAATCTTTTAAAGGAATCCTGCTGCCAGCAAATAATTTAGGGTAAGAAGGCCTTGCCCCTTCTTACCTTAAAATTCAATTTCCTATCAAAATTGTAGCTCATCCTTGAAGGTGCAGTGAATATGCAGAAAGTGAATATAGGAAAATACTTCTCTGCTTTGTTACTATGCTTTTATGCTGTTTTGTCCGAAGGCAGAAGACTTGAACAGAAAACATGCAGAGAAGGTTAAGCCAGGAATGTTTGGAAGAGGAGGGGAGAGAGAACAGAAACAAGCAAATTGACAAGGCGACGTAATAGGTATAATAAAATTAGTCACTTCCGCCCAGCTTAGACTAATCCTAGTCTTAAAACATGTTTCAATGGCTTTATTTTCTTCTCTGATTATTTGCTAATTACTTTCATTATTCTAACAAAATATAGTACCATAGTACAATCAGCTCACTGTCTGTCTTTCTTTTCTTTTTGTAACTGGCCCTCTCCTTTCGTAATTCTAACTATATCCATCCAACTACTTTTTTTTAAGGTCAATCCCCAAGTTTCTGGAAGCTCCTGTGGTCTGACACTACCACAAAGCCTTCCAATCTTAATGTGGTCTTCAAAGTACTTGCCAGTGAACTTTTTTTTTTACTCATTTTATTCAATTACATCATGCAGTGCCTGTCATAAATTGTGTTTCTCCTTAACTCCTACTAATGATGGCTGAGTAAGAGTAATAGCTACTAATCACCTATAATACCTCCTAAGTGCCAGGCACTAAGAGCTTGCACTTATTAACTCTCTTAACTCACAATAAGTCTAAGAGATTATCATCCTCCTTTTACAGATAAGAAAACAAGGAACAGATAACATATGTTTTGCCTCTTTTATTCATAAATTAACAGAAGACTTTACTACTACATGCATTTGTCATGTCAGAGGACACAATTTTCACACTGGTCAGATGTAGAAGTACAAGATAAACTCATAGAATTTCTTCATTTATTTTCAATTCAGTTGAATGCATATTTCCTGATCATTTGGTGAGCTACAAATAATGTTTGTAAATCATATCAGTAGCACATAGTTGATGGAACCAATATTTCAACTCAGGAGGTCTGGCTTCAGAGTCAGATTGTTGCCAATATTGCTTCATAATAACAATTAACAAGCTACTGAATGGACATTTGCTATATACCAACCACTTTAATGAATTAATTTCTTTTATCCTTAATACAAGTTTTGGAAAATGGTACCACATTTTAAACATAAAGCAAAGAAGAATGACAAAGTTTATGCAACATATCCAAGGCCACTCTGCTAGCACGTGATGGGGCCAGGATTCAAACCAATGTCTTAGACTCCACAACCTGACCTTTCCATCATTCTTCCACACTGTCCTTCCCACCATAATCCTAGGCATCCTAAAAAAAAAAAAAAATAGATTTTGCTTCCTTAGCTGGTCTACTGATTTTCAATTTTTTTTTTTGTTGCTGGGGACATAGTTCAAGTGGTAGAACGCTAGCCTAGCATGCATAAGGCTCAGGGTTCAATCGCCAGCACCACAAAAATTTTAAAAAAGGAAGAAAAGGAAAAACAAAAACTCACCACCACCAAAGCACCTTGTTTCTTTTCTTCTGTCTTTTCACAAAGGCAGAAATTCAAGGTCAACTCTATCCCTCATCTAATTTGTATTTTAATTTTCCTTTTTTGCTACCCTGAGTTATTAGTCTTTTAGACTCCTTGAAGACCTGTGAACAATTCCTTCTACACTAATATTTTCTCCTATACATAATCTTACCTCTAAAGCCTGCTCTGAATTCCTATCTTGTTTTAGCTAGTCTTCTCTTTGAATACACTGGACTGTGTCAGGCCAGGAGACTGCATCACCCCAAGCTGTGCACGTAGCACCCAAGGAGAATTGGTTTCACTTGTACTGTTATTCGGTCATAGCTCCCACATTGCACTGCACTGATGGTCCTAATTTTGGTTCTAAACTGGAAGATTAATTTCCTAGAGAACATGTACAACTTGTTCCAACCATGCCACAGGTTCTGATTTCTCTGCCTCACAATGATTCACACTTATGCCTTTGCTTTAATAACATCTCAGAGAAAATACTGTTAACTGGGCCAGGCTTCTTACTTCCTCCATATCCCTCAGAAGTTATGTCAGAGTCTGGTAAACAACAAACATTCAGAAAGTTTTTACCTATGTGTTTATGGGTATACCCACACATGTTTATGTATGCTATCTATGCTTTTCCTATACATACCTCTACAAATACTAGAAAAGTAAGTCATTTTTGCTTTCTCTCTATAAACTCAAATCACTCCAAGTGGCTGTTTGCCCCAACATCTAATCCCTCATCAACATCTGTCTTTTTTACTTCTTTCTTATGTTTCACTCCTTTCCATTCTCACTATAATGGTTCAGCAGTTTAGTCTTAAACTTAGCTGCAGCTATGCTGACTTCAACTGTCTACACCACAAACATCTGCTCATGTCTTTTTTTCTATATGCCATCACCTGGAGCTTGCCATGCACTCTGGCCTCCAGGCATCTGCCCCGCAGTTTCCTTCCTGTGGAAATTTGGTCCTAGCTTCCAGACTTGGCTTGGCTCTCACCTCAAGTGTTGGTAGCCTTCTCTAGTCTGACAGAGATACTTCCAATTTGTCTCCACAGCACCCTGCACTTAATAGACCACACTGAAGTGGCTATTTTCTTCTTTACATCATGCTCATCTGACAGAGAATAGGGGCTACATATGTTCACTAGTATATCCAGGGCCTGACAGAGACTCAGGCACACTGTAGGCAAACACTTGCTCAATGAATGAGTTCTAGGACTGTTCCCTGTAACCTGTTCCCATTAGCTTTATTCCTTCTCCTAATCCATTCTCACTACACCCTGTTCTGTGATCCTGTAATTCAGAAATTCCTAGCATTCACTAAGATAACCAAACTAAAACACCTGGCAATTTTATCATTTGGAAATAGTCTTTATGTAGCAGATGTGATGTGAGAGAGAACAATTCTTCATGAATAATTTTGATCTCATAAGAGAAATAATTATCCATACCCTTTTTTCCTATACCCATGACTGAACACTGATTATTTCATCTGTGCTTCAATTTACATGCAGTCCTTTGAATTTTAAGAGTGATCACACTTATTTTTCAAAAGCAGATATATTAAATTTCACCTAAACTAATCAGAGTTTAAAAGAATTACTTTTATATGATCTGGTTGTTTTTCAAGTTTAAAAATAATTTTAAAATTCTGGATGTTTTCCATCATTCATCCTGATCTCCAATTATAATTTTTTAAAAAATAATGATTCAGTTAAGGATCAACAATGTAGGGTGAAGAGAGGGTGAAAAGGGGGGAGTGAATATGATTGAAATACTTTATATACATATGTGAAAAAAGAATAATGAAACCTGTTAAAACTTTTTAAAAGACAGGAGGCAAGAAGAGTAATGAGGGGTGAATTTGATCAAAGTACATTATATGCATTTATAGAAATATCAAAACAAACCCCCTTTTTACAATTAATATATACCAATAAAAATTTTAAAAAGAATCAACAATCTATATTAACAGTTGTAATCTATAAAGATGGTAAACTATACAGATGATGGTTAAACTTATTCATTTTATAAAGTAAAACTTCTTGGCATTAATGGTTGCAAATCAGAAGATACTTTTTTTTCCAAAAGTAAAAAAAAAAATCTTTTTTTTTTTTAAGTACTATAGTATTTACTCAAGTAGCTAATCTTAGTTTCTGGAATGTCTACCTGCTGCTGGTTTGCACTATGATATACCAGATTCTCTTATCAGATCCCAAATTACATGAAGGTAAAGTATTGCTTATTTTTCATTTCCAAAATGCTTAGAACATTGTTTTGAATATATTTATTTATCAAATACTGCTTGAAAATGCATGAATTTAGTAACTGCATATTAACATGCATATTTGCCAAGGAAATTAGTTAAAATGCACAGGATGCTGTGACTCATTTATATTTTCTGTGTAACTAGTTAAGCAGAAAAACATTTGCTTTATCCTTGCTTCACATTTGGTGAAACTTTTTTCTTTAAATATATTCCAATTTCCTGATTCAATATAGAAAACAAAATGTAAGTACTTACTGATGATTCACAGTCTTAACAGTGCAGAACATTGCTAAGATATAACATTAACAATTCTTTCTACATTTTGCCCATTATATTCCTTTTATATTGATTTTAGGTGTTTGGGGGTGCCCTAATTCCAGGACCAAGTATTGAAAACTTGTTTTCATTTACTAAATTAAATTTATGGCACTAGCTTAAAAGTGACTCATCACAGAATTATCCAAAAAACCAATTCCTATTTATATATTATTTATTTGCCTTTTTTCCTTTTTAAAAACTATCTAAGTGAGAAAATAAATAGTTTTAAGTATTATATGACCTAAAGTTACTTCCTTCTGTTCTCTAAATGCATGGTATGAGAACACTGTAAAGCAATATCTTGTAAGACACATTTACTGAAGTACTAAGTATTTTCCATGGACTAATTACATAAACGGCTCCCTCTGCTGGTCAAATTTTTACCTCCTAACATTTTGTTTAAACATAAAGGTAATGCTTTCTAGTATAAAGAAAATAAAAGCTCCTCTATAAAGCAATTATAAACCATATAAACCTGGAAAAGGCTCTTAAGAAGCTGTTCTGCATCATTAAGGCATGGTGTTAACTGATTTTAGGGAGACACAATCACTCAACTATTGAGTTAAACCCAGGAATTTTCATATTTATCATTCTTCTCCTAAATAAGATTCATAACTCTACTAAGACCATTTTCATTAATTCAGTTGCTTTCTTCATGGAACTTCCAGAGCACTCTGCAACGAGTATCTACCTAAACCTTTCCACATTTACACACTGGCATTATATTAAAGGGACCCAAGCAGGGAATGCTCTCATTTAGACATTGATTTGTTAAGGCCACAAAGTTAGCTGCAGAATATATATAATCAACAACAAGGATTACAGAGCAACCAATGAGATCAAACTGGTTTTTACTCCAATCTCTTTTTCAAAGGTAGAAAATCCATAAATATCATAAAGTCATTCAAAAATTGCTAAATTATTTTTCTGACATCATCTAAGAAATTGTTTCAATTTTAACAAATTGTAAAATTTGAGTATATTTCATTAAGTTCCAAATATATTTTCTGACACAAGAAAATCAGTATTGTCAATAAGCCCTCCTGGGCCACTACAATCACTACTTTCCATTACACACCACTTTATAACTTACAAAGCCTTTACTGCATGCATTTATTTATATAATATTACATAATCCTGTGAAGCGAGTATAGTTTTGCCCATTTTATAATTGAGTGAGAAGAAACTCAGTTTTATACAGTATTTCCTATACCCTCAATTGTTCCAACTAGAAACACAGCCCAAATCACAGGAACTTTCTTATGTATACTGCATCAATGAATTTAGTTTTTAATCGATACATTTACTTTGGGAAGAAAAATATATGAGGATTTTTGGCATTTCATTACTATCTTATTATTTAAAGGATTTCCATTCATTTTTCAACATGTCTCATAGATTAACCATTCTAAATAGACTGAAGAAGGGAAAGAATTACAAAGCAGATTGGACATGTGTCTATGATTCATTGTACTTTTTTTCACTTTGGATTTTGTAAATATTGATATTACTACTTGTAAAGTACTCTCAGCAATGCTTATGACTGACAGCCAGAGTGCTGCATCTTTCAAAACAAATATGCTTTATTGATGGAGAGCATATACATCTCCATCTAATTTTTTCTGAAAGGAAGGGGAGAGACAAACAACATGAGTTCTCAGTATTTTATCTGAATTTGGCATTTTACATCAAACATAATAGATATCACAGTTTAAAAGATATCATGAAAGCTCGTTATTTCCATAAGCAACACATAGCTTGTGAAAGAGAAGAGCACTCTACAACCTGCCATATAATCCTAGAGCAGCCTAAGACCTCCTATGTTTACTGTAAATGCTTCTGAATCTAAGCAAAAATCCACAACATATTTGTGTAAAAGAAAATGTCCTTCATATGCCTAAGTATCTGATGCATTTTAAAAATAAACTGTGTAAGAATGAATAAATGGATAAAGAAAATGTATATATACACAAAAGAGTATTAACCAGCCATAAAGAAGAATAAAATCATGCAATTTATAGGAAAATGGATGGAACTGGAGACCATTGTGTTAAGTGAAATAAGCCAGACTCAGAAAGACAAATATCCCATGTTTTCTCTCATATGAGAATCTAATTTTTTTTTTAAGTAAATGAGAGTAGATTGGGACCATTTGGGAAGAGGAAGGGGACAGGAGGAAGAGGAGGAGAGACAAGAGAGGGTAATGGGGAATAAATATTATCAAAATAGGTTATATGGATGTATGAAAGTGTCACAATAAAACCC
Organism: Castor canadensis; assembly: GCF_047511655.1. Taxonomy (NCBI): domain Eukaryota; kingdom Metazoa; phylum Chordata; class Mammalia; order Rodentia; family Castoridae; genus Castor; species Castor canadensis. Next base: position 56,428,208 of record NC_133390.1, on the reverse strand, counting down.
ATTATTTTGCACAATAAATATACACTAATAAAATGTTTAGGGTAATAGTAAGTTTAAGTTAAAATTTGAAAAAAGGCCCACTGGAGCATAAGTAACATATACTTAACCACTCTGATTCTACGGGGCAAAGATACATAAAACTGTCATTGTTTTTTGGGTATTTAAAAATCATAATCTAATAGCAAATGCCAGGTGCATTTTATATATTATAAGCTTTTCTCAAACTGAAAGGTAAGATTCACTGAGGAGACAAAGAATTCTGCTTACTTAGCTTTCCCAGTTGTTTGGCTTTGATGACCATCAAACCTGTACTTGGAAGGTGAACAAATCCCTTCTACAGCTCTTATATATATAGCTCCTCTAAGGAGACCTCCTGATCCCAAGTCAATTTTTCCAGGACTTCTCAATGGACTCACATTAGGAGAAATGTCACTGATTGTGAAAGATAAGCTGGATCAATAAAGGACTTTTTGATGACATGAAACCTATGTAATAATGAAACTATTTTGGAACTAGACAGCATGTAATAGAGTGCAAGAAACATGGTTCAAACCATTAGAGTAGACAGTATATAATAAGGCATTCTTGACACTCTCGGCATCTAGATACTTGGCAATTACAAATTAATTACAAAAGCCATTGGAAAAATTCCAACATTTTAAAAACTCTCTTTGATGACCCCAATTAACCCATTGTTAACCCTTTAACTAATAGCTAAACCTATCTACACCACTGCACCACTGAGGGAAATCCCAAGTTGCAGGAACTTCCTATCACTGTAAAACTTTGCCAATTCTAACCTGGCTTCTTTCACTCAGCAAAAATAACCTTTATTGTTATCTAACAACTGGGTAAGTTCTGCAATTTTCTAAGGTTTATAATAAGTAGAAGAGAGTCAGGTGACTGGCCATTCCTGAAATCTCAAGATTTAAGAAGAATTGACTAGGCACTTACAGGAAAGGAATGTATAACAGAGAACAAAATTTAAATGCCAATTTTTTTGGCATTCACACAAAAATGATTAAAGACAATCTGGAAACATGTTAAAGTGCAATAACACTTTGTGCTTCCCATACTTATTACCTATTTTGTACAGAAGCAGAGAATTATTGGCTCAACAGTAGTACCAGACTCAGAGTAGCATCCTAGTGTCCGTTCTGGTTATCACCTCACAAGAAGATTAAACGTCTAATGTCAGGCCTATTCAGTGACAAAATTAGCAACTGATGAAACAGAAAAACTATGGATGGTCTAGATGGCCTTGAAGTCCCATTATTATTACTCTATGCTATGATTTTACCTCATCTCCAGCTGCAGCCAGAAGGTACTGCAGAATCACCCATTTCCCTGTACACAAGGCCTCCATCATTTCTGTCTCTTCACCAGGAAGGTAAAGACACAATAAATAATTTCTGCAGCCCCTCATGTAGCCTTTACACTGACGAAAACTTTCTTAGCTGTATAGATGGATCATAATAAAATTGCAACAGCTGTTTTGTGTATATGTCCCACAATACTTGTGTTTTGCTCACAATTTAATTAATATTGGATTCTATAATTTGAAAATTGGTTATAATACTGATTGCTGTATACTGTCACTAAATTGTTTTATAATCACTAACATTTTAAACACTTTGCCTTTTCCTTAGTTCTATATAAAGGAAAAAATGACATCTTCAATATTTTAATAAGACTTTCCAAGCTGGGTGTAATGGTGTGTACCTAACAGTCTTAACTATTTGGGAGGCTGAGGTAGGAGACTCACTTAAGCGTAGAATTGGACACCACCCTAAGCAACATAGTTACATCTCATCTCAAACAAACAAACAAATAAACACCATCCAACATCCACTTAGAAGGTATATGCAATAGCATACTTTTCCCTTAGAAAACATCAATTTCTAGGACTGAGGTCATGGCTCAAGTCATGGAGCACCTGCCTAGCAAGCAGTACAAGCCCTAACACTGCACACACAAAAAAAAGAGAATTTCTAATGTCTTCAAAATAAGGCCAGAGATCCTTAGTAAATGTTATTTTTTATTTATACATAATTCAGTGTATGATTTCAGAAATTAGGAGATTCAGATTTCTTAAGAATTTGGTTAGTATTAAACCCTCAGCCCTATTCTGCATTTATTCAGAATCACACCGATAACATCTGGAGCAAAACTGTGCCTATGACTCTAGAAAACATGAACAGCACACTATATATTGCTTAGATTTGGCTAATAGTAACTGTGGTGCCAAATCTGGGTCATTAAATCCTAGGCTCCTTCACTCAATCCAAACCATTCAAGCACCAAGAAAAGGACCTAGTGGAAATACTAAGGGCTTCTTCATCATGGAAAGATTAATGGGGAATTATAAATGCCTTATATAGGAACAGAAGAGGCATTTCTTACTGACCCCGATAGTGCTAAAATATTGATACTGCCAAGTCTATAGCATGACTGTCACTGCTCTTCCAGTGCCTATCTTCTAAAATAGGTTTAAAAACTTTTCTACTGAAAAATCACCAAAAGTTTATGGTATTAGAAATTCAGTCATTATATCACCATTTGAATGTTATTCCTAATACTTAGGATTTACAATATTGAAAGGAATCCTATGCAATAAAAGTAACACTTCCTATTCAGAAATGTTAATATTTTCAACTTATTAAGTTACGTTTTTATTAGAAACAAGGGTAGACTTACAGTTTAATATTGAAACTAGAATTCTCATGTAACAAATTTAAGTGGTACTAGATACGCCTTTTAAAATTTTCCTTTCTTGAGTTAACCACATGCCAGGAACAATACTATGAAGGAAGAGCCATAATTGGCCACATTTTACTGGTAAGGCAATTGAAGTGCAGACAAAAACTTGCCCAGGGTAACAGCTAGGAAAGCAGGATTCACATTCAGGTGGCCCAGCCACAAAGCTATGCTGCTGTTTAATTCTTGTCCACATGTAAGAGGCGTTTGGGAGGACTATAAATTTAATAATCATTGTGATATTTAAAAAAAAGATTAAACAAAAATGATTTCTATTAAGTCCTCTAAAGATCGAGGGGCTCAGATTTTTTAAAAATGGAAATTTCCTTTGTACTTTAACTCTATGATTTTCTTTTACAAGTGATAGGTACCACGTAAAACTAAGGTGACTCAGTATAGTTCAACTTCAGTTATTCTCTGTATTAGTATAAAATTTGGGTCTCACTTTTGAGTAAATGGTTAATATATATATATTTAATTACAAATGTGTGATTACTTTGAATATGTACTTTTAGGTAAGACACGAATGGCTAAAGTACTGTTTTTTAAACAATAATTGCCAGATTTATTTAATGTAAGGTGGCAGAAAGAACTCAGTTTTTTTCCTTCACTTTTAACCTCTAAAATGAACTAGATAAATACAGGAAAAGCTTCTAAAGGGTAATTTTATTCTTTTATCATAATGAAACAAGTCACAGCAAAATGGAGTAGATAAGATAGGATCTATTTGAGGGCAATTTACAATTCTCAAGGTCTCTTGCAACATGATAAAATACCTCAAAAAAAAAAAAAAAAAAGACATACACCACTACCAAACCAAACAAGACAAAACAACAAAACTGTGGTTATAAAACATAGGAGCTAAAAGGAGCAGAAACCTACACTGAAATTGTAAGTGGAAATTAATAAAGACGAAAATCAGAAAAAATGAATGAAGGAATCTGTGGTTACTAGAACTTTTGCCCAAAGAGAAAATTAGTTGAAATGCTCCAAGCAAGACCCAGGGAGAATGGCTGTAAGCATTACTTCCTGTAGGCAATAAGCAATCAGAAAAGTGGAAATCAGGGTTCATTACTCCTGGTAAGATAACCTGCATTATCCTCTTACAGATGCATCACAAGTGAAAACTGATGAATCAAAATGGAGGCTGGAAATGAAGGGGAAGGGTGTTTCTTTTACATGTAATTTTCAGGAAACTTTGATGAGTTTCATTCCTGGTTGAGTTTTCCCCTTCCTTTCATCCTTCAATTTCGTTCAGAAAAATCATGGTGCTTAGGTTGTTCAAGTGTGACTTTGCAGCTAGTCTAATATTGTATCAAATTACTGCCTCCAACATTCCTTAGAGAAAGCACCTAATTAAAAAGCCTGAGGTTAGTGGATCAAGATAGTTTTATGTTGGTTCCAAGAACAAGAACTTGTCAAACTGACAAATCAGTGTCTTCACTCTGTTAGATATACTGTCCTGTTAGATGGATTTCCTATTTCTTTAAAATGTGCTTCTTGATTCTGGCAGCCTCCTCTCAAACTTATATAACACTCTGGTTCTTAAAGTTTATAAATTCTTATTTTCTGTTCTCCAGTTTTTCTACAGATTATATTGCTGACCTCTGCTACTGATTTGGCAGAAGTCATCTGGAAGCCATTTGTAGTAACCCTACCACAAAATTAGAAGTCCATTTCTACAAGAGAGAACTTTACTTTCTAAAATACCTAATTCAGTTGTCTGTATTAAAAAAAAAAAAAAGTCATAAAAAAGGATCCCTACTTCTATGGCACTACTCTCCGACCTTTTGTCTATAATTAGAAAAAAAGATGAAAGGCAGGAAGTGGCCTATCAACAAGTGAATCTTCTTTGAAGACAGATAACAAAATATTGCAATGAAAAGTGCATTTATAAATGAAAGTTACTATTATTGAACAAATTCTAAATATAATATCTATTTTTGATCTTACAAAAGCATTTTTCTCACTGTTCACTGCTGTCATTCATGGTTTAGTTAAGCGCACCACTCCCAACTATGGGACAAATGTTCCCTGAATTTTAGCCACGTGAGTTATTAGCTTTTAGATGACAGGCTAGAAGCAGCTGCTTAGGCTCTGCCACTGCTATGTCCTAGCATGCTCTGCCTGCTATGATGACATATAAAAGAATGTCACTGAAACAGCATCCCTCTGGTCATTTGGGAGATCCTTCTTTCTGTGGTGTCAGTGTTGGAGATTCATTCAGCTTATCCTTGAATAGGGACTATTATTTCAGTAAAAATATTAAAACAAGAAGAATTTTGAGGAACTTAAGAGTTTAAGTTTTATATTTAAAAGTGGAATCTAGTTGATACAGGAAAGAGTAGGAAATACTCTGGAGTTAGTAGGTATAGGTAAGAACTTTCTCAATGAAACCCCAGCAGCACAGCAACTAAGAGATAGCATAGATAAATGGGACCTCATAAAGCTAAAAAGCTTCTGTTCATCAAAAGAAATGGTCTCTAAACTGAAGAGAACACCCACAGAGTGGGAGAAAATATTTGCCAGCTATACATCAGACAAAGGACTGATAACCAGAATATATAGGGAACTTAAAAAACTAAATTCTCCCAAAACTAACGAACCAACAAAGAAATGGGCAAGTGAACTAAACAGAACTTTCTCAAAAGAAGAAATTCAAATGGCCAGAAAACACATGAAAAAATGCTCACCATCCCTAGCAATAAAGGAAATGCAAATTAAAACCACGCTAAGATTCCACCTCACCCCTGTTAGAATAGCCATCATCATCAACACCACCACCAACAGGTGTTGGCGAGGATGTGGGGAAAAAGGAACCCTCTTACACTGTTGGTGGGAATGTAGACTAGTACAACCACTCTGGAAAAAAATTTGGAGGCTACTTAAAAAGCTAGACATCGATCTACCATTTGATCCAGTAATACCACTCTTGGGGACATACCCAAAAGACTGTTACTCCAGAGGCACCTGCACACCCGTATTTATTGCGGCACTATTCACAATAGCCAAGTTATGGAAACAGCCAAGATACCCCACCACTGACGAATGGATTAAGAAAATGTGGTATCTATACACAATAGAATTCTATGCAGCCATGAAGAACGAAATGTTATCATTCGCTGGTAAATGGATGGACTTGGAGAACATCATTCTGAGTGAGGTTAGCCTGGCCCAAAAGACCAAAAATCGTATGTTCTCCCTCATATGTGGACATTAGATCAAGGGCAAACACAAAAAATAAAATAAAATAAAATAAAAGTGGAATCTATTCTTAACCTTTCACATTTTCTTTTACAGCAAAAGCCTAATGATTATGTGCAACTTAAACAATGAAACAAGTATATTTTACAATAAAAATATCCTGTCATCTCCATGACCAAAGTTAAATTTAAAATAAATGATATAATACCACTGTATTATATCATTTATTAAAAATTATTTTCTTAGATGGGATTGGTGATATACACCTGTTACCCTAGCATTCTGGAGACTGAGGTAGGAGGATCTCATGTTCAAAGCCAGTTTGGGCTACAAAGGGAGACCCTGTCTTAAAAGACAAAACAAAATATATATAAGTGTGTGTGTGTGTGTGTGTGTGTGCGCGCGCGCGCACGTGCATGTATTTTTCTTTCCTCTAGTAGTTATTGCTTTCACAAGTTTTTTAAGACAGTTTTCCATGGGTATCTTTTAACGTAATGAGTAAACAATAGACACTGACATAGTAAAATAACAGCGAGGCTCTTATTTTTGATAACTAACAGTCCTTAAAGTTCAGTTAGTAAAGAAAAACAGTGTGTTCTACCTTCACCATAAGGATAATTTGTAATCCTTGGCTGAAAGTTCCTGTCACCACAATACAATCTTTCTGGATAAACAGGAGAACAACTACTTCCATGTGGAAAAAAAAATCATGCCTTTGAAGTTAAGATGTACACATAAACACAGAGAAACACACTCTACAAAGTAGAGAACTATATATTGATAAAACACACATTACAACCCAAATCTCACCATCTTTGTGAAATCCAAATAAAACACTAAATATTTAGAAATTCTAACAAGAAAGGGCACTGGAATTTGATGGCAAAATCAATGAACAAAAAACATTTTTCCCCAAATGCATTGCAGTTAGATTTATATACCATGATTCTAATTAAAAAGAAAGTAGTAAACTATAAAAGTATATTTATGCCTAGAAAATACTAGAAGTATAAACATCAAAATGTTCACAATGATACAGGAGGTGTATGTATTGAAGGTAATACCTAATTTTGTCTTCACGTTTTTCAGTGCAATTCTCATATGACATGCTTCATTTTATAAGCAAAAGAGAAAGCCAGTAGGTAATTTTAAAATCAAGTATTTTAAATGCAATGTAATAGTGGACAAAGTATCAGGCTTCTGAGGTACCATATAAGTATGTTACAGTGAAAAGTCATTTTCTCTTCCCAGTCTTTTGTGTGACCATGTAACTTCTTTTCACACTTGCTCAAAATTAACTGCTTGAATACATAATTACCGCAACTACAGCGAATAGACCTTTTTCTCTGAAATCCAATTACTGTGGAAGGTTTTATAGTTTGAGTATTAAGAAATGAAGCATTTACTTGACTATATACACAGAGGTATAAAGTCTCTCAATGTGTTGTATCCTAATTAAGATTGAATTTAAAAATTTTTTGTTTGTGTCTATACCAGAGTTATCTTTGCTTATCAGTCAATGGTCTGGGGTCTAGTGAAAGAATACAAAGGCTATAATTCCAGGTAACTTAAGTGATTTAAATATTATGATTAGAGGCTACACAGTTGGTTTGCTACAGTGAGTTCCCTTGATCCAATGGCATTATATTCATATAGCTACTAAGACATTATTCCCTTGATAGAATTTTTTTGTTTGCAGGTTTGTCTTCCACACTTAGAAGAAGTATTATGTACTACAAAGAATGCTTTCATTAAGTTATGAATAAATGAACTGTCCTTGAAATAATAATAGATCAAGAAACCATGGTGAATCCTTGCACCCTTAAGAGCACAGAAAGAAAATTAGTAATTTTTCCTTCCTTCAGTAAGTTTTCAGGATCTCATGTCTTCTCTCTATACTCTAGCCTCACTCACTCCAACCTTGTTTCTAACAACTTCATGAGTTTGACATCTGTTTTAAACAAGAGAAATGCAAATGTTTTTATATGTAGTACACATAACAAGACCTGTTTTTTCCTCCCTTACCATGAATTAACCTTAGTATTCTATTATGCTAAACTGTTATGAAGAATGTGAACATATATTATCTTTTTAATGCCACATTTAGCATTATTTCAGTGTTAGCTTTATCAGCAGCTGCTGAGAACATGCTTTGGCTGCAGCTCTTCAGGACTATATGGACTGACTTTCACATCCAGTTTGACTCTGACCCGTGGAAGTAAAATTGACACAGTCAAGCCACCGAGTAAAATGTAATTTACCTTAGTAAGATATTAAGTGTGGAAATCTCCAGAGTTTCTATAGGGTTACATCACCATCTACCCTATTTGTTATTTATATGGCATGTATCTTCAGCATACAAATGGCTGCAACTTCTAATTACTTATCTGGTTCTGCTTAACTTACAGTAATATACACTAGCCTAAATGCTTTTGGTATTTTGGGGGGGACTAATCTTACTGACAAGACTATTTCACTTCCTACTGAATTAACACACATCTAGGCCTCCTTCCCAACCCTTGATCCCTAACCCAATCACTGTGACAAATATATTTCTAAACACTCCGTGTAGGGTGGTAGGGCACTTAGTTGAAAAATCACTGCTCTGCCTACTGTATATAAATTTTGATTTAAAAAAATAATTAAGACTCCTAAACAAACAAACCAAACCACACAACAAAAAATAAGTTTCCTAGGGGTTTTCCCTCATGATAACATTACTACATTAACTAGACCATTCCCCAGCTATTTTCAGGAACGTGCAAGGCTCACCTACTGCATTCTTAAAGTGTTCTTGATTGGCTTCAATATGTTCTATGTAGCCTGACTGCTTATAGTCAGGATGTCATAAAACTTCTACATCAATTAGTTACTTCTACTTGCAATTACGTATGAGCTATTCAAATTTGGCTAATTTTGTTAAACTGGGTTTCTCAGTACTACCATAAAGTCTTCAACTATTCAAGTATAATATTAAAAAGCATTAAAGGAAGCAGGAGAATCACTACTCCCTCTGTGTTAGGCCACCATAGTATAGCACACATAAAGATGCACTCTGAAAGACCCAGCAGGAAATAGTTATTTTTAACAGTTTAGGGCTTCTGGTCAGCAGAGCAAGGAAAATCTGATGAGTCATTTCTAAAATATGATGTGCCATTCTAAATCTTGCAGATCTGTTTAGTCAATAATCTGGAATTATAAATCTGCATTTCTAATTACAAGAATTTCATAATCACTGAGCATGAAAGTTGAAACTTGTGTGTTTCCATATCTACATATATAGCAAATCTTAGTGAACCTGCGAACAACTGAAGAGGGCTTTTAAAAACTGATATAGTAAGACCTAGTAGTTCAAAAGAAACACAATGATCTCCTCAAAATATTACATAAATAGTGGTTTTAGTGACTGCCCTCTTTCTGTACCTTCTTCCAATAGTATAATTATATTATCAGGTACAAGTCCTAATACCTTCATAATTTGGTTCTCATGCCATTTTCAAGCCAATCAACGCTTTCATTTTACTTGGAAACTACTTATCCCTTGCTTTTTTGTGGCTACTTCCAACTGCAGTCCATGGGCTTTTTTAGAAGTTTTAGACTTCTAAAATCCTGCTTGGATTTGGTGATATTTTGCCTTGGGAAGAACCATCATCAGAGATGGTAAGTGGTTCCATAACCAGCTAAAATAGAGAAGCCAGAAGTGTTCATTTATGCCACCTTTTACCTCAGCTCTATGACAGCTTTTCAGATCTTCCTAAGAACCAAACAGCCTCACGTGGCCAATAAGGAAGGTTTGGTCTCTTCATTTCTCATCATCCAAAAATAGGACGCCCTTATCAGTGTCTGACCACCTACTGGTCACAGCAATTCTTAAGGGCTCAATAGAAAGCATCTCAAATCTTGAATTTTGCTTTTGCTATATACTTGCTCCTCCAAACTTCCCTGAATCCTGGGACTCAGACCACATTTTCTTACTGAAGTAGTTAATCACTACCAGACATTCCTCTTTAAAATGCCAGTCTCATTCCTCTCATGCTGTTATATGCTGAGCTGTCCCAATGAAACATGTGCCAAATAAGGTTTACGAGAAGAGTAATTTTCACGGATTCTTCATGGATACACGTTAGACAGTACATGTTAGACATTATGACATCAACACGAGAGACCCCACAGGACAAGTTTGGATGAAAAACCTGGGCTGTACTAATACCTTCTATCTTACATTTGCTCATTTGTTTTATTTTTTCTACTCTGTAAAGACTAAAAGCAAGTAACCAAGCAGTGTAATAGAAACCTGTCATTTCTGGGATCTGTTCATGTTGCTGGCCACATACCAGGCCCTTCTTGAAGTGGCTATATTTTATTCATCTTTGAATGCCCAGTGCTGTTGTTGTGCCTGGCACACAACAGATGCTTAATAAATGTCTCTGCAGTTGGGAACCCATGCAGCTACCATAGTCAGAGCAGTATGAACTGAACAAAGTTGAGAAATGATGGAATTCAAACCCAGAAAACACCATGAGCTAGAATTTTAGGAAATATACATCAAATTATTACTATGCCACAAATAGTCCACATAAAAAATTACATATTGTTTGTGATACCTTACAAAGACATTAGCTATTTGAAGCATAACTCTCTATTAACTACTTTGCAGCTTGCAATCTCACATTCTGATTTCACCAATGCCAGTTAAAAAGTCTTATTAACTGTTTAGTCTTTTTAAAATGAAGTCCTTAAATATAACTTTGAAACAAACTCCAGACCACCTGCTTAATTCCATTGTCTACACCCAGGTACTTCACATGACTTGGCATGAGCTTAACAGCATAGACGCTTATGTTTCCCTTAATTCATAAACCTGCTCTCACAGATTGTTGGACTACTTGCCCTCTGTGTTACTTCAGGTGAATAACCTAACCTCTCTGTACCATGGCATACCTGTAAAAAGAGAAATAATACTATCTATACACCAATTTTTTTCATTTAAATTTTTTTTATTGTTGTGCTGGGTAGGGATAGCATCCAATGATTTTTATATACACACTACTTAGAATAGTGGTTTGCATATAGTGTTACACAGTTTTGCTATTATTACTGTTATCACAATTAATCATGGAATATACACATTCAAATCAAGTTGAAATACGTTACAATTAACAACTACTAACCATTAACTCCATTAACCTTAGCAACAAAATTCATTGAACATTAGCGAGAACTTACTATAACCAGATGCTGTGCTAAGTTAACCTATACTGCTTTTAATGCTTTCGTGTTTTCAGTAAATAACAAGTAAAGGAATACCTCTGCATGTCCAAAGTCTGTAGAGAAAGAGTAGAGGTGAAAGAGGTAAACAGAAACAGTGGGGGAGAGTTAAAATGAAACAATTTATAGTGATTAAGAATTCTATACAAATAACTGGTTGACAAGACATTTGAGATACACTTAAATGGAAAAGAGAGACAAATTACATGGGATATAACTACATTTTTATAACAATACATAATAGATGTGTCTAAAATTCACAGACAAAAGAAAAGACCTGGAAGAATGAATATTACATTGCTTATAACATGCTATCCTATAACAGAATTATGGGTGAATTTTCATTCTTTTAAAGCTTTTCCCTAACTCACAATAATTTAAAAATCAAAAAGGAACACATCTGGGTGTACTGGAAGCTTCCATAAACTATAAGTTCTTTAAAATACTAATAAACTTACCAAAGATTAATCATTTATAAACTTGTATGTGCTATTAAGAATAAGACTATTGGTTTGTGACTAATTAACTATTTAGAAAATGAACTCAAATACTAAGAGATTCTTCAAAGGATTGGGCCAGAGGTTCTTAGAATCTTAACTTAAAAAGAACTTTGGAGCTGGGCATGGTGGTGCATATCTGTAAATCCTAGCACTTGGGAGGCCAAGGCAGGAGAATCAGGAGTTTGAGGCCAGCTTAGAGTACATAACAAAACCAGGTCTTAAAAAAAAAAAAAAAACCAACTTTGGAATACAGAATATTTAAGCTGTATCTCTGCTATAAGTACAATGTCCTACACCTGAGAGAAACAAAGTTTTTTCTAATTTACACCTAGCTATTCCAACCAATTTGTACTTTCCATATATTTATAAATATTATGAAATTTTAAATGGTTATGAAAAGCAGGCTTCCCAATATTATTAGTACAGGTTCCAATGTTATATTGTGTTTGAGAAAATGTCAGGGATGTTGTAGAAATGCTCTCCACAATGAGTGGATAATACAGCAAAATGATAAAAAAAAAAAACTCTTCTAGTGAGAAGGTGATTTAAAAGTTACATGAATCCAGATATTCACGAACAACCAACCTTTTGAGAAAGAAAAATTACAGTTTCACTTACAACCTCTCAAGAATGCTGCAGGTTGATTCTAAACACAATTACAAAGTGCCATCTAGTGGATGTTTTATAAAGTTTCTCTGTTCATTTACAATTAATCTTTTAAAAAGCTATTCTGCATGAGGAAATAGTTATTCTTAACAGCTTTTCTTCACTAATACCAATTTGAGCTGGTGGATAAAGATATATTTAAAACATACATATGCACACCTCTGATTAGTAACACTGATTTTAAATTGATGTTGAATCTATTCCACTACCACGAAGATCAGAAACAGCCCAATTACCTGCTAAGAGGTCCAGGACTTATAAAAGCCCCGTGCCCAATTTAAAAGAAAAACCAACTTAACAAGCATGGTCAGTGGATAATAATCAAAGGTTAGCATGATAATATCAGAAAGGTAATTATGATATGAATATACCATATGCTATACGAAAACAAATCCACTTGTTCTAAATAAGCTATATCTAATATTTAGAAAACAGTTTGGTTTCCCAAAAAGCCTTGAAAGTGGTGCATGTCCCTGTATGTGCAAGGCTGCAAAGGCACTCTTTTATCAAGTATAGCAGCAACACAAGTCATTGTTGAAATTAAAATGAAATCAATGAACACAATACAAATCATCATAGCAAAATGGAAGGTTTAAACATCCAACCAAATATTTAAAGTATTTAGTCTATAATAATTCAGACAAAAGTTTCTATTTAGATTTAATCAGATAAAACTGATATTTACCTAATTACCCTAGGAATACACTCATCATAGTTTTTTGTTTTGGGTTTTTTTTTTGGGGGGGGGGTCTTGCCTTTGAAAGCAAATTTTATACATTTTTTTAAAGCTCCTAATTTTCTAGATATTTTCAAGCTTCCATATTACAAAACAGAAACCATCAATTTACTTGAAGGGAACTGTAGACATCGGTAAAAAGGTTTTACTTTGAAAAAGGCTGTTTGCAGATTGTCATAACTGGTTTCCTTAGGAAAATGTGCATTTATTACTGCTGTTCCTGGTGTCATAGATAATTTATAGAATAATTTGTTAAAGAGCCATTCTTCTCAAAATGAAACCCTTCATTTTATCAAATTGATAGAGACGATTAGCAGTCCCTCCCTTCCACAACACACACACACACACACACACACACACACACACACACACACAATTTACAAATGAGGAAAACAAGACAGTAGTCAAAGGTTTGCTCAAGTTCACCAGGCTAATTATTGGCAGAGTTAAGATACAGGTCTCTTGATCACAAAATTAAAACTTTTTCCACTGTTATACAATGTGTTTTTAATTCTTCTCCAAATAGAAATGGGATGCTTCTATTAAGATTTTTTTAAGAAAAAATGTTCTTAAGGTACTACAGACTCATTTTTATTCTACAGGGTCCAAATGGAACTGCTGCCTAGGTGTGTCTGAAAGCTCAACAACACTGTTAAAACTGAGTTCCTCCTGGATCATCAGACGGAACAGTGGGAATGGGACAAAACAGCTTCTGTGGAGCAATCTACACAGTGAGAGGATTTAAAAATCAGGGAACAAAACCATCCCCTACAGAAGTGGGAATCTCGTGCTCACTAAAAGGGCACAAGGAAATGTTTCTGTTTTCCACCAACATGGCCCTTAAGTTTGTTGTAACTAAGGAAGCACCAATGCCTCTGTAAATACTCACAAGGTAATGGCCAATATACAGAAGTTCATAGACTAACCCTTGCTATTTGAGAAGAAAAGCTCTGATTTCCCTCGAACTGCCATCTTTTATATCTCATCATCTCCCAGAGTAAAAAGAAACACATGACACATTCTTTCAACTCTGAACCAATTCCATCTTCATGGTCTGAAACTCATTCCTGAGTTTTCCTATCAGATATGGGGCAGCTGATGCTTGTATTTCACTTTTCAGTTATGGTTAAAATGTCCTTTTTGTTATTATTTTGCAATTTATTTTCTGCTACTCATATGATCACATTTTCTGACACAGTACATATGCACATGAATACACTTGCACATAAGTGCAAACTTGGATGCAAATACTGACACTCAGCAGGAGAATGCCTTGGTTAAATTACCTACCTCTAAACCTCAGGTTTCTTCTACGTAGCCCTGGCCCTCTAAGTCTAAATTACTTGAAGACTGTGGTTTTTTTGTTTATTTTCTTTTCAGTGGTATTAGGGTTTGAACTCAGGGCCTCACGCTCACGAGGCTGTGGCTCTACCACTTGAGCCACTCCACCAGTCTGGAAGACTGTATTTCTTAAAAATATATTACAATAGACTTCATCTCACAACAATTTATCCATCTATTCCTAACACTATTCCTTTACCAAAGGTTTTTAACAGATTTCTGAGGAGTATAATGATAAGACTGAAGCTAAAAGGGGCTCTTCATAGGTTATATGTGAATTGCTTTTGAGAATGTCTCTGCAGACAACTTACTTTGGCTTGTTCTCTACAGAGACTACTGTGGGAGCCTAAGAAAAGCAGCTTTGAGATGTGCAAGTACACAGATTTTGTACTGCTGCCATCAGCCTGCAGCAGCTGCCAAAGGAAAGGGGCGAGTCAAAGCAATTCTACACATAGCATTCCTCAATGTTGTCCCCTTACTTGGCAGGGATACACTGGGATCAGTCATCTAAGCTGAGTGTCCAGCGTCCCAAAGTCATTACTAGAGCAAAAGTTTCCTATCCAAAACTTTCAGAGTAATATAAAAGTTTAAAATGTCAATGCAAAGAAAGTCTTTTTATTTAACTATTATATGCTTGGAGTAATCTGTGAAAAATTAAAAAGGGTAGTGAAACAATGACTTAGTAATGGGTTGCAAATGCATGTTTTACAATATTTAAATACAACCTTTCTAGGCCAAAGGTGTTACTGGCACTTACTGAAAAAGTAAAGTAAGATCAACAGGCAAGGTTTCTAATACTACTTACACAAAGAATTATAAAGGTATTTACATGTGAATGCCTCACTTCCAGGATCCTCTGACAGATTTCTAACTTTAAGGAATTAAAGATGATTTACCTACAGGCCATATTTTTCTCTGGAAAATATGTCATTACTGTTATTAATGGTTTGGGTCAAGTTAAATTACATGTAAGTATATGCTTTTTCTAAGTGAGAGTGATCTGGCTTTACATTTTGTGTTTATATCACTTTGTAAAGAACAGTTCATTTCTGACTACCAACATAAATTAAATATTTGAAGACTGGAAGCAGCTTCTCTTTCATACAAACTGTTGAATGAACATTTTACATGAAAAGAAACTTTGTCATGGAGAAAAAGTACATGTTGGCTGGGTATGGTGGTACACACTTGTAAACCCAGCACTCTGGAAAATGAAGCAGGAAGATCAAAAGTTCAAGGCCTGTCTGGTATACAGATCAAGACTCTATCTCCAAAAATAAAAGATACATGTTTAGAAAATATAGAAATATTTTAACAAATAAGCTTCATTTAAAATTTAAAATAATTCTACATATGTGTGGTATACTAATTTTCAATAGCATTTACAGTAGACAAATGTTAATCTGGTATAAGGGAAATTTTTCAGGAAATTTTAAAATAAGTCATAATTGCCAGCAGAGTGGTATAGTGGAAGCTTGGTAGACCCAGAAAATAGGTCTTAGTAATAATCTGCTGTCTCTTATTAAGAACAATTTATATAAAGAAACTGATTATAAGAGAGACAAGCATTTAGTCAGAATTCCTTCCATTCTCCAAAGGTCTGAAAAACTTTAACTTTTGCCTATATCTGAATTTTGTGAGGATAGTATGAAACCGTTAAATAGGAAACAAATACTATGATTCCTGTGGGGTGTTTTTGAGGTGTGGGGTGGATGGGTGGGTACTAAAACAAAAATGGAAAATGAAAATTTTATTAAAAACATATTTTAAGTGGCCATTTTGTCAGAAACAACTGAACTCATACACAAAATAGGAAAACTCATTATCATACCTCACGAAAAATTCTTTGCTGTAATCAAATTTCATTGTCATTATATCCCATGTAAGGTTTTGCTATTGTGCATCTCTGTAACATTACTACTATTAGGAATGTTTTCTCTGTTAAATGTCTCATCAAATGTCTGCTAAAAACATAACGTGGTCAGGCTCTGGTGGCTCGCTCCTGTAATCCTAGCTACATGGGAGGCAGAGATAAGAAGGATCGTTTGTGGTTCAAGGCCAGCCTGGGTAAATAGTTCTTGAGACTTACCTCGAAAATACTCAATTTTAAAAATGGCTGGGAGAGGCTCCAGTGGTAGAGTGCCTTCCTAGCAAGTGTAAGGCCCTGCTTTCAAACCTCAGTACTGCCAAACAAACATGTGAAACTCTTTTTTTCTTATTAGCCTCACCTAACTTGACTTAAGAATACTATTTCTACTCATTTTGAACTCTGTTATAGTTTGAATGTGTTTCCCTAGAATTTATGTGTTTGATATTTAATTCCCAATGCAAGTGTGAGAGAGGTGGGACATCTAACAAGTATTAGGTCATGAATCATAAACGGATTGATGTCATTGTTGGAGAAATGATTTCATTATCTTGAAAGTGGATTTGGTGTGAAAGAGAGTTCAGTTCTCTCTTGTTCCTCCTTAGTGCACACGCTCTTTTGACCTTCTGCCTTCCCAGATGGGATGAAGCAGAGAAAAGGTCCTTGCCAAAATACCTGCCTCCCGAACTGTGAGAAATAAAGTGCTTTTCTTTATAAATTACCCAGTCTGAGGTATTCTATAATAACAACACAAAAGAAACTAAACCCCTACTTTATCTTTCATTCATAAATCAAAGAATTATAGCTTTATAATAAACTTTAGGGATTAACTAATTTACCCTCTCATTAAAAGAAAAAATTCAAGCCAAAACTTAAGAATTTGCTCCAGATCCCAGAATGACTTCAAGTTAAAAACAGTTGGGGCTAAGTACAGTCACACATGGACTTAAATTTTTCATTTTCATTCATCATTGAGGAAGTCTAAATAACATTCTTGAAGGCAACTGAAATTTAACACTTTTTTAAAAACTGAATCACACTTTTCACAATGTGTAAATATTCTATCTCATTAAAAGTCTCACATCACTAAAATGACCAATAGTCTTCAAAATAAATGTACTGCTTTGATTTTGATATGAAGTGTCCCCAGAAAGGCTCATGTGTTGAAGATTTGGTCCCCAGTTGGTGGAGTCAATCATTGACAGGTGACTGGATCCTGACAGCTTTGACATAATCAAATTATTGGATGTGGGGCCCAGTGGAGGAAGCAGATCATTGGTGGTATAGTCTAAAAAGATGTACTTTGTCCTGTGCCCTTTCTGTCTCTTTCTGCTTTGCAGCTGCCATGAGGTGAGTAGCTCTGGCCTCATCACACCCTCTCCACCATTATGCCTAGCCTTGCCTCAGACCCAAAGTAACAGGACCCAGTATACATGGATTGAAACCTCTGAAACCTTAAGCCAAAATAAATCTGTTTTCCTCAGTTATTTGTCACAATGATGAGAAACTGATGAACACATGTACTGAGCACCCATTGTGGTGTTGGGCATCGTTTTTTTTGGGGAGCGGGGGGGGGGGGTTAGGCACAAACACCATATGAGAACTAAAAAGGAATTTAGACCTATGATAAAACTTATCATGGGATCCTAATATATTCCTGGAAAGGTTAAATTAACTTTGCATACTGTACTCCAATGGACTGTAACACAATAACTTAAATATACCATAGTCTAGTATTCTTCCTCTGTTCCAAGTGCTTGTTTATACCATTCCTGACTTCAACCTCTAAATAACTCATACCTTGTATGTAAATGTTTTCTTGAAAACATTGTACAACAGTTTCAAAAATATACACTTTGAATGAAATTTATAACGCGACTTCCAAATGCCACTTTCAATTTATGCAATCATATTAACCTACATCCCCTTTAAAATACCTCCTGTATGATGTACATAAAGCAGATGTGATCTTTCTACTAATACATCAAATCCTCCTAGTAATTTTCAGACTGTGATTTGAAAATAAGAAAAATCTTTCTCAAATAATAGTGCTAAGAATTGTATGTGATGATGTGAAATAATGTGGTTATTTTACACATGGATTGAGGTAAAGAGATCATTATGGTCTCATACAAGTCCAGCCATAAATTACACCTCATCTGAATATGATCAATTAGAAAGCAGTATGTCTAGTTTTTGAAGTTTTAGTAGTGACTTTTATCACTAATCAGGATTTGGTGTTAGGACTTTTACAAAACAGATCAATCTTTCCATAGTTATCATAGCTAAAGAATCACTGTTGGGCACCCATGGCTCATGCCTGCAATCCTAGCTACTCAGGAGGCAGAGATCAGGAGGACTGGGTTCAAAGCCAGCCAGCCTGGGCAAATAGTTCGCGAGACCCTGTTTTGAAAAAACTCATCAGAAAAAAGGGCTAGTGGGGTGTCTCAAATGTTGGCCCTGAGTTCAAACCCAAATACTACAAAAAAAAAAAAAAAAAAAAAAACCACAAGTAAGGGCTGGTGGAATGGCTCAAGCGGTAGAGCACCTGTCTAGCAACTGTGAGGTCCTATGTTCAAACCTCAGTATCACTACCACTACCACCAAAAAAAAAAATATATATATATATATATACACACACACATAATATATATATGTGTATATATATAAATACACACACACATTTATAATCAAGAATCATAAGAAAAGGCTTTGAAGCATTTCCTTAAGAAACAATCTTAAAATTAATCTGCATTTATAAATATGATTATTACTTTAATGCACCATTCCATTGTAAATATTTACTTATGCCAGGGACTTAACATCCTTTCACTACCTAAATTTTTACAACACTGTTCTCTCAAGGAGACAGTCAGTTTGCAGCCCTATACGGATCTAATAAAATGTGAATAATTTTATACTGCTGCACTCAATTTTACGGTTCCTAAAAGTCTTTTGGGACATCATTCTCAATATGCTTCTGGTCTTGTCCATTTCATTCTCTGAACTGATTTTCTTCAGTGAAATAAAGTATTCATTGCCTTTCACCAAATCACACACACACAAAATTACAGTTGTTCCTCATCTTGTGAGTAATATTCAGACATATCTCTTTACAAGTCAATTTTGAGATGAAGATTCTGTGTTTTCCTTTGAAGATCAAAAAAAAAAGTTCAAAAGAAATATTGAGCCTTGACACTTAGTTCTCTTATTAGGCATCTCAATAGTGTTTAGGCTCTAATCTTCTCAAATCTCAACCAAAGGACACTCTACTTGTGAATTTCAAGACTTTGAGTTATAGACAGAAGCTGTTATTACAGAAACCCAAATCTAATCTGAATACTTATTTTGATTTCTTTACACTACCCAAAATCAAGTAACATTTGTTGGACAACTACAGCATCCAGCTAACACATTTATAAGGATGAAACAGTAATCTGAAACTATCATTAACCACATTTTTTTGGGGAAGCTGCTTTTAGGAAATAGTAACAAATTATATTAAAGAGAGAGAGAGAAAACCTACCATCAATTAAGACCAACAAAACAAGCAAAAACTTACCAGAATGCTTACATAGGAAGTGGAGAAGTGGAAGACAGAGATATTGCTGGTGTTGTTATGCACAACTGGCTGTCAACACCTTCTTTAAATTTTTAGCACCTTTTATGTAGTATTTGTTTTTAAATTATGAACGAATTAAAGTGATGACATTAAGGTCACGATCCCATTTAAAAAAAAAAGCAACTTCACTCTATTACTAATTCACTAGTAAACATTTATTTTAAAATAAAGGCTCCAATCTAAATTTCAATGAGTAAGAAAATTAATCAAAACTTATTTATTAAGCATCCAGTTTATTCCATAATTTTTATTCTGAGAAACTGAGACATTAGTTTTGTTGTTTATATAAGTAGTTTTTCCCTATCCATAGTTTCAGTTACACTAGGTTAACTGGAGTCTTAAAATATTAAATGGAAAATTTCAGAAATAACTCACAAATTTTAAATTGCATATTATTCTAACAGCATGATGAAATCTCATACCATCCTGCTCCATCCAGTCTGGCATGTGAATCATTTGTCCAGTGTATCCACAATGTATATGCTACCTGCCTGTTAGTCAATTAGTAGGCATCTGTTTATCAGATTGATTGTGGGAATATAACAGGGATTTTGTTCAAACAACTCATTTTACTTAATTATGGCCCCAAAATCCAAGAGTAATGTTGTTAGCAATTTCAATTTGTCAAAGAGAAATTATAAAGTGCCTCCTTGAATTGGAAAGGTGGAAGTTCTCAACATAACAAGGAAGAGAAAAAACTGTATGCTGAGGATGCTAGGATCTACAGTAAGAACAAATCTTCTATCTATGAAATTGTTAATAAAGTAAAAAAAATTGTGCTTTTTTTGCTTTGCATCTCAAATTACAAATTTCATTAATTAAACATTACTCTAGGTATGTGTGTACAGGAATAAACATTGTGACTTGGTTTATTGGTGAGTTTTAGCTTACACTGGGGAATTTGAAGCATATTCCCTGAGAATTTGGTGGTAGTGGTAGTGGGGCTCCTGAATACTAAAATTAGTGTTTGTTAGAAAATGCAATCTTTTCAAAGTAATACAAAATATATTAAAGATTAAAATTTTGTTGACTGACATTTTCTCTAAATTAACAGAAAAGAGTATTTTCTCAAATGCTGTGATTGAGAAACAGAAATCTAATTAGCTAAGTTTAATACATAACATCTGATTCGAACTCAAATTCAGGTGTACTGATAAAAGCCCGCATATAAGAATAAACATGAAATAATTCCCAAGGAAGTAATGGATGACAAAGGGTAAAAAGATCACCTATCTTCCATTTGTACACCTCATGAGTCACAGCAGATGAGGAGAAAGGCTTGAATTAGACCACAGACAAGCTTAACTTAAGAGTTTTTACCACTTCTAGTTGTCTAATTTGGGGCCTCCATTCATTCATCTATAAAGGTAGGAAAATACTAATTTCATAAAATGGTGAGAGTAAAAGCAGGTAATAAATATAGAAAACACCTTTAGAGTGCCTCACTTATGCTGTCTAAAAGATGAAAATGCATTTTTAATATTTCTTCAAAACCTTCAGTACCACTTCACACCAAAAAGATTACAATAGTTTCTAAACAATAATCTCCATTACAAACTAAACCCCAACCATTTACAATTATTCTTTGAATCTTTCATTACCTGCATTCAAACCCTTCAACAGCCATTTAGTCTGCTCTTAAAATTTCAATTGCTTAATGGGTGTTCTATATCTTTTTGTGCCTTCTCATCTCACCCACCCACCCCCACACTCAAAACTTGGCCCCAGATTACCTTTGCTATACCTCTAGCTCTTCTTCCTCCCTTTATATTTCTTAATTCCCTACAGTATGACCCATATACTGCCTTGTGACCCTCTTTTATCACTGGCTCAAATGTTAAATCTGGGACTCAGTCTCCTATTATATCTCCACTCCAAACACATCTACCTCACCATCATTAAGAATAGCCTCTTAACTATAGTGAGTCTTAATAAACAAATTCCTCACTGAAGATCACAGATTTAAATCCCCTAAGTTAGACTTGTCCATAGATCATCCTCACAACTGTAGCCTCTGAATGCAGAGAGGGGATCGAGAAGTGTAATGCCTCTTATTGTTCTTTGAAGTTCCCACAAAAGAAAGAAAAAGGAAAACAAGGCTCTTGACTTCATCAACCCTAATAAGTACAAATAATAAAAGAGCCAAAGCCTGTAGATGGAAACTGTCTTAGAAGCCATCTGAAAGCACATAATTTCAAACAAATCAATCAAACTATATTTTTAAAAATTTGAAAGAAAAAAAGAGACATACTGAAACTCAATCCTGATTAAGCTCCAATAAAAGCAGAAGAAAAACTGTCTACATGAGCTTTAATCCCTAACAAAAGCTGAGTGGATGACTCTCTAGTGAAAATCAGACCCACACCTGCCTTCATACTGAAATCTAGACATTCTGTGACTCAGAGTTCCAGAGCACCTAGTTCCCTACGTCCACAGTGGTTCTTGGCAGGTTACTACATGACAAATACATAAACCCTGTGTTTATTGGACAGCCTGAGAAGTAACACTGCTAACTACCTAGTTATAACAAACACATCTGTAGGTGCTGTGTAAGGGTTAAATAACACCAAGTAACTGTAAATTGATGGAAAACACAGCTAAGATCCTCTAAGTTCAAAACAAACCTTAACCTAAGGACAAAGATGCCATCGTTGAAAAAAGACACGGAGCTTGGCTAGCACAGAAAAAGAAGTTAAGTGTCTACTGGCTGAGGACAAAAGAAACATACACATTCAGAGTAAGATTTGGTGTAAGGAAATAAGTTGACATATACATAGAAGAAAACCCCATTTAGTGATCTTTAACAACATACTGTTGTCTAGATGAGATTCCTAGAATACTCATTCCTCAAAACAATTACCATTCTTAGGATGTATCTGCTCTATTCTTTTTTTACTGTTTTTACAAAAAACACTCAGCAACTTATTTTTCATTCAGTGGAACCTAATCAGCCTTTTAGAAATATGGATTTTATAACTAAAATAATGAATGGTAATATATTAGAAAATTAAACTCAGGAAAATAAATGTACTGTTCACTCATATTTCCTCAACATTACAGGCCCAATGGAACACTTTACTGCTTTCTATCCATATATGAATTCTCAGACAAAAATGAATATTGTTATTCCAGCAACACCTAAATTTGAATAAAGCTATTAGGAACTATTTTAACAAAGGAATTTTAATAACACACATAACTCTACTTTTGGTATAATTACTTGAATAATTACATAAAGAACAATTTTAAGCTTATTTTTATACTCAATGTCAACTATGCTTTATAAAACTATAATGCAAAAGCAAAAATTAAATATGTAGTTGAAAATTTATTCTTAATTTTGCATGTAAAAATCCTTTCTAAGTTAACCACATTCAATACAGGATGTGTCATAAATATATTTCTAGCTACCTCAGAAATTTTTGCTTTATATGTTTATGTATTTATGAATGTTCTACTATATTTAAGAACAGTCCAATTTGTTTTATTAATACTACAGCTTATTTTTAATATTTATTGCATTGAAGTAAAAGGCTATAATGCTTTGAGAAGATATTAAATTAAAATCAGAGTTCTACATGAGTAGTGTAGGTTTGGTGAAATACTCTCAAGCCTGACTAAATTAATAAAATACTGAGTGAATTACTGCTACAAAAGAAACTTATCACTGTAATTTAAAATATTAATGTGAATGCTTAACAGGTCAAGCCTTTTACATTAATCAAAGACCTAATATAAGACTGATTAAACATTCTTCTTTATCAGTAGAGTTTTTATGACATGTAATTTCTCCTATTTTTTTCTTACAAGCACAAAAGTATGTTTCTTTTCTTGCATTCCTATTTTTTTATTTTTTCCTTTTTTTTTTTTTTTTTTTTTTTCGGTGCTGGGGACTGAACTCAGGGCCTACCTGCCAGGCAAGCGCTCTTCCACTGAGCTAAATCCCCAACCCCTCTTGCATTCCTGAGGGACAAAAAGTTACCGGTTCTTCTGGAGATAGGATGCTACTAACTGCTTCTTTAGAAAACTGAACACTTAGCATAATGTTTTCTTAAGAGTTCTGTTAAGTAAGCAGTTAGGAAAGATGAATTATCACAGACAGTCTGGCTTCTTGTCCTCCTAGCTGTATAGCCCAGTGGATCACAGGTGTTCATTTTATGGAGGATAAGAGTGGCAGGTTAACAACTAAGCTTTTAATTAATTTAATATTTTTAAAAATCCAAGATGATTTTTAAAATTCCAAATTTGATTTAGAATTAAGTGAATTTTATTAAAAATAAATCCTTCATTAAATAAGTTTCTCCTTTTTTCATTTTTTAGATGTAAAATTCTTCCCCTGCCTTATTGTCTTCTTAGTTTAAAATCTGTCAGATTTACATGGAAGTTTCACAAAACAGATTAGTAACACCACGATTAGATTATTTTGGGTCTCTTACTAAAGGTCAGAAGAATCTACATGACCTTGGTAATAGCAGGGCCCTCAGGAGTGATGGGTGTTGATGATCCACAGGAGTTAAAATGCAGGTCCCCTACCATTCACAGCCTGATTTCTGGCACCTTTTGTCTTTGGTGCAGAATTCAGAGACGATCACACAGTGAAGTTTGCTTAGGAACTATGTCATGTGAGAATCATTACAGCCAAATAACTCTTAGAAAGTGGCTGTAGTGCTAGACCAGCTTAAGTTACAGTGGGAGCCCCTACAATACTGACAGGAAGACTGTGGGATGGTAGCAAGGAAAGGAATTCAGGCCCTCACTCATCATTTACCTGGACCTGAGGAGTCTCCAACAGAGGAATCAGAGCAGAAAGGAATGGACAACTTTGCCTCCAGCACCAGATAAACACAGACTCACTGACTCAAAGGAAAAGTCCAATAGAAAAAAAAAAAAGTCTACTCAAACATCAACTGGAGTATGAAAAAATGCATGGGGCTAAGTTGTACAGCAAATAACAAAGGGTAGGACAAGTTGTCCTGGTCACAGCTGTAGGGTTGGGGAAAGAGGGGAGACAAAATGGCAGAACTTAAGCTTTTGCACTGAACAATGTCTGGGTCGCCTGATGAAGAAAACTGAGAAGCTATGGGCATTCGTTGTAATTTCTCAAAGAAAGATAAATGTATTCTTTGTAGAACAAATCAACCCTAATAACAAAAAGAGAGGAGGAGAACTTCAATATATGCCCTACTTGTTAGGGTTATGAAAGACAATAACTAACAGGTTGCTGTGACACAAATATGGGCCTCTAGAACAGTAAGGTAGAAAAATTCAAGCTCTGATAGTGGTTCCCAGACAGACAATATTTTGCATTTCAATTAGAAGAATACAAAATGTTGGCATCAAAAGGAATCTTACAGATCACTAGTTTACTATTCTCATTTTTCATAAAGCCTGAAGTTCAAGAAGACATGAGTTGCTGTGATTTTACAAAGCCATGCACAGTGCTTATTGCATTTACTTCTTTCCTTTCTATATTCACTAAACAACTTTGAGCAATTAAGAAGTGGGCATAGGCTTAATCCTAGTATTCTACCCTGAATAAAATCATAAAGTGGATATACTAGATACTGGCAACATACTTTTAATAGAAAAATATTAAGATTAATCAATTAAAACCATGTACCACTAGGTATCCATATTATAAGGTTAGGAGGAACTTCTTATATTAAAACCAGAATTAAGTATACAAGTATAATCAGACACCAAAAGAATTACTTAGAAAATCAAAAGTAAGTTGAAGGAGAAAAAAAGGGAAAGATTGGTAAATACAGCTTTAGTCATATTTTCAAGCTATTAGAACTTGCAGAGCAGAACAAAACATGAGTTTATCAAGTAACTGCAGCTTGCAAACAGTCCTCTGAGGGTCACTCTTTCCCTATGTCAACTCAAATAAGGGGAAAAATAGAACAGTAAAAGATGCATACATTTCTCTGTACAACTGTCTTTAGTAAAGAAGATGGGAATGACTGACATTTTTATTTATCATAAGAGAATATGGTATTATTATGATACAGTTTTCTGGAGAAAAAAACTTTGTGAGCAAACATACTCAGCCATTTCAGGATGTCTAGACTTAACTGGGTTTGAGAAAAGGTACGAGTGATAACTGGAAAACTGACAGAAATAAAAGCAACTGCTGCAAAGAGGAAAACTAATTTTTAAAAAATGATGGTCATCAGGATTAGTGTTGAGATGGCATCAAAGAAAACTTAAAAATCACTTCTGTTTTTAATCTTCTGGCCAGATACAGTAATATTCAGAGGACCATTCATAAAGATATGGCAAATATATTGGCTAGAAATCTAGCATTTCAAAGACGTAAGGAAAAAGAAAGGAGGAACATTGGGATTGCTTAATGGGAGCATAAATTGTAATGAGCCTATGAAAATTCATTAATTTACAGAGTCTGAAGTTGGACACACCTTCAGTGCTAACAATTCTATTTCTGAGCATATATCCTAGAGAAATACTAGGTACATAAAGATGTTACATGTGGGATTTAAGAAATTTTCCTCTACAGCTTTATTACTAACAACAAACACAAATGGAAACAGTCAAATAACCACCAAAAGAGAGTAAATTTTAGCATTTTCTCACAATTAAGTATTATATACTACAACTGACTGCAATAATAAATGAATTACAAATGGAAACAAGATGGCTGTTATAAACATGATGTTGGGAAGAAAAAAATAGGTGTCGTAAAAGAAAGCATACCGTATTAGTTATATAAAATTCAAAACAAGCAAAATTTAGTTTTGAGAGTAAATAAATATGTGAGAAATTACAAAGAAAACATGGAAGTAATAAGCTCCACATAAAGGAATAGAGGGTAAAGATAGGTGATACAATCTGGCATGGACACAGAGTAAGCTACAAAGATACTAGCAATGCTCTATTTTCTAAGCTAGTGGCAGGTGCTCAGTTATTCATGTCCATGATATTCTTTATACTTTATTTACATCTTAAACATATTCTTTGTATATAACATTTTATAAGTACTATGACATTACTTCTATGTTTAAGAAGCTGTCAAAAATAACCTAGTATTTAACAAACTATTTAAAAGGTATTTTTAAGCATTTGTAAGTAACAAGTACCTAGCATATACTCAGAATTTTATAAAATTATTTAATTTGCTTAACTTTCTAAGATAAATATTTTCAACTGTAATTTACAAATGAAGAAACTAACTATTGTTAAGTAGCTGACTGTCCAAAGCTAGCAACACTGGGATTTAATTACAGCAAACTCTAACTCTGAAAACTATGGAGCAACTGCTAAATAGAACTGCTAAAATACAACAGCAAAAATAAATTTCCAACAGGGTATTAAAACAGATTTGTTATACTGCAGCTTGCTATTTTAATCAATCTTAACATTTTAAATGTTCTAATAGTTTGCATTAATTTTATGTTATAATACTTCATTACTACCTCATAATCATAATTTACCCTTAAACTCGATAAATTCTAAAACTGGCAACAGATACCAATTATGTTTATAGGAAGTCACAACTTGGCCATACTTCTTTTTTCTCAAAGATTGAAGTTTAAGGAAAGTTAGGTGTTGGTAAACTGAAACTTAGCATTCTCATTTGACTACCCTCCCAGCAAGGATTCACTCACCACAAGCAAAAGGGCTTGCCAAAGCCCCACAGAAATTACTCACTTCCACCTTCTTTTTCCTCATCTCTCTTCCAATTATATTTTAAAACCTAATTTTAACCTCAGTAATACCACACGGCCTTCTCTACTCCATTAACTTTAAGTCCCTTTAGAACACAAACAACGCAATTCACTTATATAATTATTTGTCACCTTCAAAATTTATTTTCATTTGCATGTGCACCCCGCCTCCAAGAACTATCAGAAGGATTTACAAGTTTGTTTCTTCTGCACTGAGCCCTAATTCATTCTTCTTCCCCCAAGGTACTGCCAACTGTGCTCAGTGAACAGTAGTCACTTTATAAATGCTGATTGACTTACTACAGTGGAACAATTCGTCTCTGGTATTTCTCAATATCCCAGTGAATCCTCCACATCTATAACATGCTGGAGATGATACCAGGTACCGCTAGAGGCTTGGGGTCTTCCTGAGGGTGCCTGAGATAAGAAAAACACAGAGAGAGACCAGAGACAGTCAGGAGAAACACACAGAGAAGAAAACATGGAAATAACCAGAGGATAGACATACAGAGCTTAGAAAGCACAAGAATCAGGGGTTACAGATTAAGCAGCCAGAGAAAGTCAGAGATAGAGAGAAAGTTGGCAATCTAAACTTGGGCTTTGGTTTTGAAACTACATTTATGGTATTATTTACTCATGTAATAGGTGCCTTTCATGTTACTAAATTTATGATATAATCATATCATCCTAAAGTTTTGCTAAGGTTTTTCTGAACTTATCTTTTTCGATTAAAATAATATAGACATATATCTATCTAGCCACAAAGTAATCCAGCTAAGAAAATTTTTTTCCAATATAGAAAATGGAAGTCAGAGAGATAATGTGACTTTCCCAAGGCCATAAGCAAATAAATGATAATTGAGGCCCAAAATTTTCTGATTCCAAAATCCAGTACTTTTCCTAATATGCTGTCATCCCAAAATTTTTAATAAAATTCAAATTTTACATAATTTGGATTAAAATTTTTCTGTCTTACAGGACAATGAACTACTTAGGTAATTTATTAAAATGTTTTTAAAATATGTCAGAAAAATGAATTAGAATAAAAATATATCAGAATGATAGAAAATTTAGAACAGAAATTAAAAAAGTAGTCACCAGACAAAATTGTAAGACATTCAAAAAGAGTGAAGAGTTAATTCATTTGCTTTTACAATTTTGCTATTTCAAGGTCTATGGATCCAACACATTTCAGCTGACCAGAAAAATGAAAAGATGTTCTGCATTTCAATGAATTCTTAACCAGTAAAGAACTGGTCTCAAAGTTACTTGCTCTTTCATGTCTTATCTAACACTACACTGCAATATCATTTCAGGGTACTCCACAGAATAGAAATGATTTTATGCACCATTCTTTGTAAGCATTAATAGTTTCTCTTGAGAAATACTCACACTCTTTTAAATAATCATACCCTTTTGGAAGCAATCAATATAATTCCCAGAAAAGCTCCTTCGATACAAGTGCAAAGCATAGTATTGGATTTCGAAGCAAGAAAAGACAATAAGAATACAAAGGAAATTCTACTTAATTGTGCATCAATATATTTTCCATCATATTCAGCATTTTTAACAGAAATTTTCAAATAAGACCAAAAGGAGTACTGCTCTGCCCTCTAGTGCCTGGTGAGGTTTTGGCAACTACATCCTTTTTAAATTTTTTTAATTCAGTTTTGGGCAATACTTAATTTCTTTTCAAACTTCATAATCACAGATTTTTCATCATTTGAGTAGTGAAAAAAGAGTCTTGGTAAACTTAAGATATGGTTTGTAGTATAAACACACTGCAAGAAAGAAACTAGGGTGTAACATTTTCTTTTCAATGGAACAGTCCAGCAAAGCACGCAAACCCTCTTTCTAATTTTTTAAAATATAATCTCTTCTAATCCTTACATCTTTATGCACATTATTTGGGAAGGCCAAAAAATTCCATTTAATTTTTATGCTAAGAACTTTATACATTTTATAACTTTATAAACCTCAAATTGGTCAATTTTATTATTTTGGAGTCTGAGGTATCAAGACGAGTGGTACTATTAAAATTATCTATTCATCTAGTAAAATTAATCTTTACCAGGTTTCATCTTTGGAGAAAGACATACACATCCAATTCTCAAAGCAAATAAACTATTGATAAGTTTTTTTTTCCAATTTAGAAAATGGAGGCCAAGAGGTAATGTGATTTCCCTAAAGTGACAAGTAAAAATGGTAATTGGGGCCCCAAATCTTCAGAATGCAAAATCCAGTAACTTTCTTCATATCCTGGGTTGTTCATATTAAAGGCACATTATATAAATCCATAATTTTGACACAATAAAATTCAAACCTTACCTAAATCAAAATAATTTTTCTACAGATTATAAGGGTAAAATATGCTTAATATAAAGTTATACTGAACATAATTTACTCTTCATTGTCCAAATGGCATTTTAGGATTTTTTTCTTGAGCCTCAGTGTTATCCTTAGGAAATTCACCAGTATGTATATATAGGGAACTCAAAAAACTAAATACTCCCAAAATTAATGAACCAATAAAGAAATGGGCAAGTGAACTAAACAGAACTTTCTCAAAAGAAGAAATTCAAATGGCCAAAAAGACACATGAAAAATGCTCACCATCCCTAGCAATAAAGGAAACGCAAATTAAAACCACACCAAGATTCCACCTCACCCCTGTTAGAATAGCCATCATCAGCAACACCACCACCAACAGGTGTTGGCGAGGATGTGGGGAAAAAGGAACCCTCTTACACTGTTGGTGGGAATGTAAACTAGTACAACCACTCTGGAAAAAAACTTGGAGGCTAGTTAAGACATAGTTATTATATAGCAATTCACCCTAGCATTTTGATGAAGTGAACTTGTGTGATATTGCAGATTGAATCCAGGACCTGATGCTTTCTAGGCAAGTGCTTTACTTCTTGAGCCATGTCCTCAGTCCCAGGGAATTTGTCATAGTGAAATGTTCCTCTTAATTTCTACTGCCATAAGCCTCTTATGAGGAGCCAATACATTTCAAGCACACTATTTCTACTATCACTAAACCCACTATACTACTCTGTGCCTACAAATTTATGTTAAAAATAAACATTACATTTGTGTATGTGAATGTAAAAGGGTATCTGAACAAGTAAGCATAATAGGCAGTGTAATGCTATACAAAGCCAGACTGCCGAAGTTTGCATTCCAGCTCTGCCACTTGTTGGCAGTGAGATCTTAGGCAGATTATTTAGCCTTCTTGTGCTTTAGTTTCCTCATCTAAAAAATGGAAATAAAAAGAGACACCTACCAATAGTAATGTTTTGTAGGCTGATAGGTATTTGTATTACACTGATATATATGCATTTATTAAAACTTACATGTTTTAAGATTTTTGTATTCCACTAAATTTAGATTTTACATCAAAGAAAAAACTTGTAAGTACTGAACTACAGTCAATAATAGACATGCTGAAGTACTTAGGAGGTATAGCGATGCCTACATTTTTAACTGCATCAAAACATAAGTTGAATTAATGAATGATAGACATATTGAGAGATATACAATAAAATAAACTTAGCAAAATATTAATGGCCAACTCTAGCTGGTGTTGAAAGAATGTTGAAAGAAAATGGGCCTACCCGTTGTCAGGTTGCTATGAAGATTTTTAAACAGTATAAACATAAACAGTATAAAGTATAAAAAACAGAAACACCTGACTTAATCAAAAGTAGCAAAAGGCAACATGTTTATTTAAGCGAATGAAAAATAGTGATATATTCTTCCCAACGTGGCAGAAAAGAGAACGAAGTAATGAGGCACTGAGCTCCCAAACTGGAATAAATGCTGCTATCAAAGGTGTTATCGCTCAAATTTCAAATACATCATAAAACTGTAAGGGCTATAAAAAAAACAGTCTTCAAGTCAGAAAGAACTAGATTTGAATACTAGCTCTGTATTTTAATTAGTCAAGAAAGCTCATTGAGCTTTAGTTTTCTAACATATTAAATAAGAATAATGAGCACCTATGTCTAAGGGTCATTCTAAAAACTAGGAGGAAACACACACACACACACACAAATACACATATACATGGCAAGAAATCAGCACATAAAATGCAAATAACATCTTCAATTTTCATCATTAACTAGGGTGAGTCTTACATACCCTTACCACCATTATCTGCAGATGTAAACAAAAGTGGTTATAAATCTGGTTCTTCCAGAATATATAGGGAACTCAAAAAACTAAATACTCCCAAAATTAATGAACCAATAAAGAAATGGGCAAGTGAACTAAACAGAACTTTCTCAAAAGAAGAAATTCAAATGGCCAAAAAGACACATGAAAAAATGCTCACCATCCCTAGCAATAAAGGAAATGCAAATTAAAACCACACTAAGATTCCACCTCACCCCTGTTAGAATAGCCATCATCAGCAACACCACCACCAACAGGTGTTGGCGAGGATGTGGGGAAAAAGGAACCCTCTTACACTGTTGGTGGGAATGTAAACAAGTACAACCACTCTGGAAAAAAATCTGGAGGCTTCTTAAAAAGCTAAACATTGATCTACCATTTGATCCAGCAATACCACTCTTGGGGATATACCCAAAAGACTGTGACACAGGTTACTCCAGAGGCACCTGCACACCCATGTGTATTGCGGCACTATTCACAATAGCCAAGTTATGGAAACAGCCAAGATGTCCCACCACTGACGAATGGATTAAGAAAATGTGGTATCTATACACAATGGAATTTTATGCAGCCATGAAGAAGGATGAAATGTTATCATTCACAGGTAAATGGATGGAACTGGAAAACATCATTCTGAGTGAGGTTAGCCTGGCCCAAAAGACCAAAAATCCTATGTTCTCCCTCATATGCAGACATTAGATCAAGGGCAAACACAACAAGGGGACTGGACTTTGATCACATGATAAAGCAAGAGCACACTTGGGAGGTATGAGAATAGGTAAGATACCCAAAAAACTAGATAGCACTCGTTACCCTCAATGCAGAGAAACTAATGAAGATACTTTAAAGTGACAGAGGCCAATAGGAGAGGGGGACCAGGAACTAGAGAAAAGGTTAGTTCGAGAAGACACAGGAAAGCAATGCAAGTCAACTCCCTTATAGCTATCCTTATCTCAACTAGCAAAAACCCTTGGTCCTTCCTATTATTGCTTATACTCTCTCTTCAACAAAATTAGAGATAAGGGCAAAATAGTTTCTGCCTGGTAGTGAGGGGTGGGGGGGAAGGGGGGAGAAATGACCCAAACATCGTATGCACATATAAATAAAAGAAAAAAAAAGACACATTGAGTTAAGAAAAAAAAAATCTCGTTGTTAGCCTAGAAATTGCCTTTAAGGTACTCCCACTATTCTGACGAGCTTTCTAAAGGATATTTATTTAAAAAGAAACAAAAAAACACTGGACTTACATAAAGTATCACTATATTTGGTGTAAAAGAAGAGTTGGAAGTGACAGAACTCATTCATCTCTGTAGTGCCAATTATAATAAACTAAAGCATTTAGAAAGTACATTTGCTGATAACATTTTAAAGAAAGTCACTTCAGTGCATTTGAGGAAATGCTATCAGGACCTAGGAAGCTTTGATTTGAAACAATCTATGGTAGTACTGTCCAAGGAAAAGAATATTAATTCTACATTTACAGAAGATGAGTTCTATGTTCCCAAGGAGTTAATTTGTAAATCATTATGGATTATTTTACAAAGACAGTAACTAAACATAGTTTCAGCTAAAAAGACAATGAAGAAAACTTGGCACTAAAATGGGAATATTGGAAACACTATACAACATGGTATCTGCCTAGACCAGTCTATGAGAACTGCTTTCTCCAAAGATTTGTTTACCCATAGATTGCTAACCCAAAGACATTTTTATGAATTTAGATGTCTGTCAGTTTTTCAACAGTACTCACTATGAAACTTTTTCCTGTATTCCACAGCAGTACACTCTACTGCTTCTTTCCACAAGATCTGATTGTTTTTCTTTACTTAAGACATTCCTTATCAAAAAGGTAGGTATTGCCAAAGATTCTGTTCTTAGGTCTATCATCTACTTTTTCTAATTTTCAAGGTTTCAGCCCTACCTCTTCTTTAAGGTGTACCTATGTTCAACCTAAATCTCTTCCAAACTCATCTCAAAAATTATAACTATATCCACCGGGCATGATGGTGCACAAATGTAATCCCAGCACTTGGGAGGTTAAGCAGGAGGATTGCAAGTTCAAGATAGCAAGGTCAAGTCCAGGCTAGTGTGGGATACATAGTGAAACCCTGTCTCAATATTCTAAACACTCAAATGGATGCTGCATTTCAAACTCTATCTCCCCTTCACCTTCCCTCCTCCTAAATCAGCTTCTACTACTATTTCCTTACTTTTGGCAGTAGCACTGCACCTCACATCAAAAATGATTCTGCCTGAAAGCAAGTGGAGGGGTAGGGGGGAGAAATGGCCCAAACAATGTATCCACATATGAATAAACGAGAAAAAAAAAAAAGAAGTACATGGGAAAGAACTCAAGTTAACAAAAATTTTCCAGAAAACAAACATTAAATTAAAAAAAAAAGTATCTGTGACTTCCTTTTCAGTACTCTCCATTATTTCCTTCTAAGTATTCCTGTAAATCCTCAAAACAAGTTCAGCTGTAGTTTAGTAGTTTTTAAATTGGTTAAGGTGACAGCTACCTGGAATTCATATTGCAATACACAATGAAAACTAAATGTATAATAACCACATACGCATGTGCGCAAAAAAGTAGTAGGCATCAAGTATTTCAGAGCATCTTCTTTGAAGAAATCTGTAAAACTGAGTATCCACTAATTTCTACTCTATGGATTGGAAAAAGGCTTACTTGATTTAAATGTCTCAATCCAAAATACTTCAAGATACATCTAGATTATAACCTTCATAATGTCTCTCAAAATAGTCCTCTTTACAACTATCAACACTCTATTAGAAGAATAAATTTTGTCTTATCTATGATAATGCTAAAGCCCTCTAAACGAATCTTTCCAATGCCTACTTTTTTCCCTTTCCAGTCAATTTCATTAATATCTGCTCAAAAATCTTCAAGGATTCATCTACATTTGGGGGGAAAAAAACAAACTTAGCCTGACATTCTTGACAACCCTCTTACATCTGCCTTTTTCTTTTTTGGAAGAAGGTTTTTCTTTTGAGGTAGGGTCTTGCTAGGTAATCCAGGCTAAACTCAAACTCATTATATAGCCCAGGCTAGATGTGAATTCACCATCCTCCTGCCTCTGCCTCCAGAGTACTGGGATTATATGTGTACCACCATGACTGACTTTATCTGCCTTTCTGCCAAAATTTCCCATCTGACAAAAGGAGTTTATTTCAACTTTCCAGATTTCTCTTATTTTTCCTTGTATTAGTTATACTTTCAATTGATATGACAAATACTGCAGAAAAAGTAGTTTAAAGGGAGGAACAATTTATTTTAGCTCATGGTTTCAGAGCTTTCAGCCCAAGGTTGGCTGTATCCATTATGTTGGGCCTGAGGTGAGGCAGAATATTAGGGTGGTGGAAATGTGTGACAGAGGAGGCTGATCATCTCATGTCAGCTACAAGGCAGAGAGAAGAAAGAACCAGGGCAAATAGAACACCTATGGACACACCCCTAGCAACCTATTTCCCGCAGCTAGGACCCAGCTCCTCTAAAACTTTCAGTACCTCCCAAAATAGTACTGCCAAGCTGGGGACTAA
The DNA here is from genome assembly GCF_047511655.1 of Castor canadensis. Lineage (NCBI taxonomy): Eukaryota > Metazoa > Chordata > Mammalia > Rodentia > Castoridae > Castor > Castor canadensis. Next base: position 56,392,828 of record NC_133390.1, on the reverse strand, counting down.
GCCTGGGGTACACTGCATATTCAAACTAACATTCCTCCTCTGTGAAGTATTCACTGATATTGTTAAGTACGCTTTAGGATCTTTTCACAGATCTCTTAATACTGACCAGCTGAGTTAGGTTTAGTCTTAGATTCCTCTAACTACACAGTACACAATTCTACGAGAACACCCTATAGCTTGGGAAAAAAAAAAAAGTGATCCATTTAAATATCTGTCTGTCTTCTATACGAAATCTTTAAATTTCTGCTTATCCTTGTTAATCTCCAGGAAGCAACAGTGACCATTATGCAACTGGCAATCTAGAGGCACATAAGGATATTTTTAAAAAGCATTAAGAATGGAAAGTTTTAAAATATTTTTTCAGAGGTACATTATAAACACAAATATGAAAAATATTCTATTACAATGGAAATAATCAGTAAAACAATTCTATGATTTTGATGACTAAAAACTAATAAAAAGAGACGTGACTAGGAACCTTTACTATCAACAAGATGTATTACAGTAGCCTTATAGGAAAGAATTTTTTTGTTTTCCAAAAAGTGAAATTCCAAGCGAATAAAGAAAAGCAACACCCATCATTTTCACAGAAACAACTAAGCTATCAAACTTGAAAAATTTATCATTCATTTAAATGTTCACTCTACCAAATGAAGTAAAAAATTATCTGTATTCTTGTCCTTCAAATTATTCACAAAATATAATTGCTGTAAGATATTCTAAAGGGGATTAACAGCAGCTTTCACTTTTCTTTCTATCTATCTATCTATCTATCTATCTATCTATGCTACTGGGGTTTATATTCAGGGCCTCACACTTGCTCTTTTACTTAAGCCATGCCCCCAGCCCTTTTTACTTTAGTTTGTTTTTCAGATAGGGTATCACACTTTCCCCATGCTGGCCTTGGACCACAGTCCACCTCTCCCAGGTTGCAGACATGTGCCACTATGCCCAGCTTTTTTTTTTTTTCCTCAAACTACTAATATAGGTATAACAGAGATAGAACTGAAAATTTAAACTAAGCAGGTAAAAGTCAATACAAAACCAAACACAGTATTAAGAATCATCTTCATGATCAATTTGAATACAGATATTCTGTACTCCTCAAAATAAAACACCTAAAAGGTAACTTTATCTTTTGAGTTATATTAACTAAATACAGGTACCATCATTCCATTTATTAAAGCCCAAGGTGAACTAATTTGCCTATTTTAAGTCTTACAACCTCTACATGTGTTCCACTCACAGGGTCATCACTGAAATTAGAGAAACATGTTCTTGAAGGCGATCAAGTCTTAAACACTTGCTGATTAAGTTTACAAGACAAATGAGCCAAGTGCCCAAAATTGTTTTGCTCTTCATTTTGAGTTCTCAGACCCACTAATATGTTTATTGATTATAAGGACTAATACAAACTTAAGGGCACAAAGAAACCTTTTTATTTTAAAGAATACGTCTCTTCCTGAACTCAAGTCTTGAAAAAAATAATTACCTCCACAGAACCAAGGAGATACATATTAATATCAAATTTGATGGAATACAAGAATAATGAAGGTGAATTCCTGTAATACTAATTCACAAAATGTTTACTGAGCAACTTCCATGTGCCAGACACTGTAGGTTTTAGGAACATAGCCATGTACAAAATAGATACTCTAGTGTAAATTGAAGACCCATAGCATCTTGAAGAGGTCCTATGAAAGAGCTATATGTATACAATCATATATTTATACACTGATAGGTGAATATACACAATACCCAGTAGACATAATACACACTTTACACTAAAATGCACAGAAATTCTGAGAGATAAATGTTAAGGGCAATTTCCTTCTTGCTATGATTTGGATCTGGAATGTATTCCAAAGGCTCAAATGTTAAAAGGCTTGGTCCCCTCTGCCCCTGGCACTACAAGGAGGTAGTGGAAACTGTTAAGAATGGGGGATCCTAGTGAGGCATCTTTGTGTTATTGGGGGTGTGCCCTTGAAGGAGACTGTGAAACCCCATTGTATCTCCGTCCCTATCTCTCTCTCCCCAGGCATGAAGTGACCAGTTTTGCTGTCTGTGCACCCTACCATGTGCTCCCCCATCATTGCCATGCAACACTCCCACCAAAGGCCTGAAAGCAATGGGATTCCCAAGTCATGGAATAGAACTTCTCAAACTATAAGCCAAAATCAACTTTTTCTTTTTTTTTTTTTTTTTTTATTTTTCTTTTATTATTCATATGTGCATACAAGGCTTGGTTTATTTCTCCCCCCTGCCCCCACCCCCTCCCTTACCACCCACTCCACCCCCTCCCGCTCCCCCCCTCAATACCCAGCAGAAACTATTTTGCCCTTATCTCTACTTTTGCAAAATCAACTTTTTCTAAGTTGATTTTTACAGGTATTTATTATAGTAACAGAAAGCTTGGTAATACACTTCTTAGTAGATCCAGTTATTTTTCTGGGGAAGCACACTTCTCTATAATAAAGATCAGAGAGAATACAGACTTCAATATAAAAATACTTAAGTTACCCATCACCTTTCAGAGTAGCATTGAATGTATGGGGTAAAGTCATGCCTGGATACACATATACCGTCCTTACCTAGTGAGCTTCATAATCAGTAAATTAATCCTATGGTTGAGAGGAAACACACTGCTAAAATTCACTGTTTATGTTTTTGAGTTTTAGTCATTTCAGAAACAGTTTTTTAAAGGGTGACTGAAATCAAAAGTAGAAAAAAAAGTTAAAATACCTTTCAACCAATTAAAATGACATCTATAAAATGAAATCACTGATCAATAGCTTATCCTGTAGTAAATAAACACAGAAGTGAACTGATACATACTACAAATGAATTTAAAATCATTTTACACAGAAGTGTTCAAGTCTCAAAGATATGTTTACTTTTGATTACATTTTGTTTTAGATAGGCGCCAAATCAGTAGCAACTTAAATTATTCTAGTGATAAAGCACACACATATACCATCCAAAAATAAAACAAAGTTAATTTGAGCCTACAGCAATATCCAAACAAGCAAATATACTACCTACTTACCACTAATATAATCAACTGATATAACAGAGAAAGTATACTATTGTTTAGTAGAAAGAAGTACTATACAAACATTCAGTGAATTGAATTTGGCTATTACTGGAGAAATTCAAACTATTATCTACCCTAACTTCTATTGCAAAGAAGAAATGAAATAAAGAAAGAAGGAGGGAGGGATGGAGGGAGACAAGATATCATATTTGGGTATACCTACTTATTTAATGGTATTATTGACTTTTACTGGTATTACTTCAAATAGATAATTTTTTTTTTCCTGTCAAAGCCTTAAATATATACCATTTTCCTGTTCGGATTCTAAACTGATTCACAAACTAAAAGTTTACTGCCTTGAAAACTTGTGAGTTGGCTCATGAAGACAGTAAACAGAAAACAAATATATCAAAATATAACTCTCTTGTTCTTCACTCTATTTTTCACATATATTCTATTCCTAGGTAACAATGAATATTCATGGAAGTCAACCTTTACAATGAAGTAATTCCTCCATTACACAAATCATTGTGATTTGCAAGTTCTTAGACTTCATTCCTTCACTTTTAAAAACCTCATTTTCTTGCACAGTGACTTCAAAGTAAATTGAGAAACTTCAAGTGTCTTCCACCTCAAGCGTACCAAACCTATTTTTAGAATCTTAGAAGACTAACCAGATTTCTTGTTTATAGAATGAACAGTGTAGAAAATATTTGACTTTCATTTCATTCTTCAGCTAAAAAACAAACAAACAAAACTACTTCTGTTACAGAAAGAACTGTCTCCCCAGAAAATTCACATGGTGAAGCCTCAATCTCCAATGTGATGACTTAGAGAGAACCAATAAGAGGTAAGAAAGATTAAGTGAGGTCATAAGGGAGGGTCCCCTGATGCACAAAGGAAGGGTCCTGTGAAGACACAGAAAGAAGGCAGCTATGTATAAGTCAGGAAGAGAAGGCTAAACAGAAACCAAATTTGCCAGCATCTTACACATGGCCTTCTAGCCTCCAGAACTGTGAGAAGATAAATGTTAACTAAGCCATCATTCTGTGGCATTTTATTATAGCAGTCTGAGCAGACTAACACACCCTCTAAAGATGAATGAATGGTCTGCATTTTTGAGATAGTTTTACTCTACTGCTATTCCAGCTGGACTATACCTGATAATTTATGAAGCTACTCCATTTATAAAAAGACACTGGAATAATTTGAAAAAAATTCACCCTCCGAAGTTATTTTTTAATACATGTGTTATTTTAAATTAAGTAAAAGCAACTGTCATTTCAGAAACAGCAAAGCTTTAAATTATAAAATGTTACTATATTGTACCTTCTGACAGTAAAGTAGGCAATGTCAAAAGAAAATGAGCTCTAAGGAGCCTTATTCTTCACTCGAGAATAGTAACAAAAATCTTAAAATGGAAATGCTGATTACTGTGCCAGAACTACGATTCAAGTGGCAGAGTGACTGCCTTGCAAGCAGGAAGCACTGAGTTCAAACCCCAGTACTGGGTGTGTGGGGGGTAGGGGTGGGGATGCTAATGTGCTCTACATGGTGAAGAAAAATTCACTGGCACCATCTCGTGTTCTTGTATCTTGCCTTAAGATTATTTAAGATATAAATTTCTTGTAACTTAATGCCAACTTCATTAATCAGAGTGTAGACCATATATTCACTCTTGGCATCAAGAGTGACTATTAGAAGAAATTTAGAAGTCCATTTAGGACTTCTAAATTCTCAGTGGCAGAAGTAAATTATTAGATCATAGAGTGGCTAACATTTTATACAAGTGGTATTTTGATACATGTATATTATGTGTGTATACATTTTTTGTGGTGAAAGCTTTAACTACCATTTCTTGAGTAGTCTATGTGCCAGGCATTATATCTGTCACTTGACACAATTACCTCATTTAATTCTCACAGTCCTACAAGGTAGAGATAATTATCCTTATACTAAGGTAGGAGAACAAAGTTACCCACGTCTTCTTTTCTAACTTTACAATATGTACTGGGGGGAGGGGGGTAGACAACTCACTAACCATGTTCTTTTCCCTCAACTTTAAGGGAGTATAAACTATCAACAAAGCATTGTATATATACATTTCTGCCTATAAATCATTGTAATCCACACAGGTTTACTGGCAATGTTTTTTAATACCTGTGGATTAACTGAAATCAATATTGGCTGAGGAGTTCTATGTACCTAGCAATTTTCTATGAGACTTTAGGAAATAATAATGCAAAGTCACTACATAGTGAATATGACCTTAGGTGGAGTACCTTAGAAAACTCCTTGGCTAGAATTAAGTTCCCTACAGTGTCTGCATTCTTTATCTCTACAGTGATTCTTGAAATTGAACTTAAGTACTAAAGCACTTGGCTACCATTATATCTGGTAAAATTATTATGTTACTACTGGAAAAAAAGCAAAGTACTCATATCCTTATTCTCTTCCTCTATCAAATTAGATAATACCTGCCACAGTTCTATAATCTATTACAAGTAAGTAACAAAGTTCTCAATGTTGGTATTGATTTTAATATTCCATAGTCTATTCTGTTGACTCAGTAAAACTATAATTTATTCTTTTTCTAACAACTGTGTCCTAAAAGCACAGCAAACAGAAAAAGCAGTAATTAAATCCAGTCTTCTTTAAGACTTTGTTGTTTAAATATCCTGAAGCAGCTGGAAGAGTGGCTCAAGTGTTAAGAGGACCTGCCTAGGAAACAGAAGCCCTGGTTTCAAACTCTGGTACAGTACATACATTCAATAAATATAAACTCAAGCCAAACTGCATACATTTTTACTGTGTGTGCAACACTAAACAGTGTCATTCAGAATAATGGTTCAGAGGCCTTATGTTTACCCTCACAGCATGAAAGCAACATTTAGTTGCACACCAACTAACAAGGAAAATGGATACAGATATTTTAACATAAAAAGCTAACGAGAATTCTTTGAAACAAAAGATTTCAGATTAAATTTGAATTGGAAAGTTAAAATAAGTTTCTATCCTGAAAACTGCAACTAAACAATATTTACCATATTTGCTCATTTTAATTCATACCAAGTTCTTTAGATTTATAAGTCATCAGTTTACCATACACTATGTACACATCAATAATCAGTAATCACACATTTTATTCCTAGACTGGGAAAACTTTATGCATGTAAGTAACTATTACTAAAACTAACTTCAAAATATTATTCTCATATTTAAAAACAGGTAATTTTTCCTAGAGAAATAGCTTTGAAAATACATCTTTGAAAGAAGTAAGTTTTAGAGTTTGGTATAATTTGTCACATGTATATACTTCAAAATCTCAACTTTTTCTTCATTATGTGGTTTTCATATTTTAAATGGCTTCATGATACAGCTACACATCTCTCTTATTTTTAACAGGCAAGAAAAACTACACAAAACTTTGATATTGGTTCATTTTTCAATTAAAGCCAATGACAGTACAAAAAGATGCTATTGAGGAAATTAGTATTGTTCAGATATGTAATCTCTAAATATCCAGAACTTTCAACAAATTGACTTTCACCAAAATCACACTGCTGTAAAGAAACAAATCAGACTTTGAAAAGTTAACAGAAAAAAAAAAATCATGATTTTATAAGATTTACCTTACTTGATGATGAAGGAATAAATGTTACTTTTAAAAAAAATAAAATTGACAAGAAAAAAATATACAACTGTCACACTTCCCTGCTCAACATGGAAAGTAGCTCATCAACTGGGCAAGAGCTGAGACCAGCTGTGGTAACACATAGTTCTTGAATGCCTCACTGTTTCCAGGTAAGTAAAGTAAGGTGTACCTTCAGAGCAGCTCTTACCAGTCAAGTCAAGATTTTCCATTGTGATTTCAATGGAACATCAGAACTTCTAGCTTCTGTGATGCAGCAGGATTCTGTGAAAGACCCATAGCAAAGTGGTTAAAATGGGGAACCAGCAAAGCCTTCCCAACAAAGCAGATACTCATTCTCCTTTGGAGATAATCCCCCCAAAAAATGAATTACAACTAACTAAAAGCAGGCAAATATCCCTATGTTAACTCTGTTTAGAGAAAATGGCCCAAGGTGTCCATTGTCAATTTTAATTTAACAAAAAACAGTCTGTACAGTTAACCAATGCAAATTTCTGACATTAAAATCACCTAGACTAAGAATTAATTACAGGCAATCACTTCTTAACCTTTTGACTAAGACCAACTGCAGAATTTACCCTCTCAGGAAAATACTGGCTAAAACTGACATCTTGTATAAATCCAATTCAACTATATAAGCTATGATTCTGACTGATATTAATATCTTATGATTTATCTTTTTAAATGTTTTAAAGACAATGAATGGGCCCAGGCATGATGACAAATACCTGTAATCCCATCTATTTAGGAGGTAAAGACCCAGAGAATTGTGGTGTGAGGTCACCCCAGGCAAAAAGTTAACAAGACTGCCTCTCAACCAATAAGCAGGGCATGTTGGTGGAAGCCTACATGCAGGTACAGTTAGCCACCTTGGGCCAAAAAAGAAAGGGAAAAAAAAAAGGGAAGGGAAGGGAGGATGGGAAGGGGGGAAGGGGAGAAGGGAGAGAGAGAGAGAGACAGGAAGGAAGGAAGAAGGGAGGGAGGGAGGGAGGGAGGAAAAAAGGGCTGGAGGTGTGGCTCAAATGGAAAGCACCTGCCAAGCAAACACAAGGAGGCCTTGAGTTCAAGCCACAGCACCAGCACCACCACCACCACCACCACCACCACCACCCACCCACACACACACACACACACACACACACACACACACACACACACACACACAGTACAATAAAACAAGTAAGAAAGCAGCTAAGGGGTGAGAAGGACACAGAGAAAACTAACAAAAACTATTGTTTTCTAAGTACAAAGCACTAAGAAAATATAGGAAAGATGGTCAAAATCAGCAAAAGAATGTACATACAAGTTAAATAACATCATATAATACTGAAATACAAATATTCCTAAATTATGTCATTTTTAAGAATTAACAAGTTATTAGTTTCAGTTTTTTTTTCTTTTATTATTTATATGTGCATACAAGGCTTGGGTCATTTCTCCCCCCTGCCCCCACCCCCTCCCTTACCACCCACTCCGCCCCCTCCCTCTCCCCCTCACCCCCTCAATACCCAACAGAAACTATTTTGCCCTTATTTCTAATTTTGTTGTAGAGAGAGTATAAGCAATAATAGGAAGGAACAAGGGTTTTTGCTGGTTGAGATAAGGATAGCTATACAGGGCATTGATTCACATTGATTTCCTGTGCGTGGGTGTTACCTTCTAGGTTAATTCTTTTTGATCTCACCTTTTCTCTAGTTCCTGGTCCCCTTTTCCTATTGGCCTCAGTTGCTTTTAAGGTATCTGCTTTAGTTTCTCCGCGTTAAGGGCAACAAATGCTAGCTAATTTTTTAGGTGTCTTACCTATCCTCACCCCTCCCTTGTGTGCTCTCGCTTTTATCATGTGCTCAAAGTCCAATCCCATTGTTGTGTTTGCCCTTGATCTAATGTCTGCATATGAGGGAGAACATACGATTTTTGGTCTTTTGGGCCAGGCTAAACTCACTCAGAATGATGTTCTCCAATTCCATCCATTTACCGGCAAATGATAACATTTCATTCTTCTTCATGGCTGCATAAAATTCCATTGTGTATAGATACCACATTTTCTTAATCCATTCGTCAGTGGTGGGGCATCTTGGCTGTTTCCATAACTTGGCTATTGTGAATAGTGCCGCAATAAACATGGGTGTGCAGGTGCCTCTGGAGTAACCTGTGTCACAGTCTTTTGGGTATGTCCCCAAGAGTGGTATTGCTGGATCAAATGGTAGATTAATGTCTAGCTTTTTAAGTAGCCTCCAAATTTTTTTCCAGAGTGGTTGTACTAGTTTACATTCCCACTAACAAGCAATTAACAATAAAAACAGCATGGTACTGGCACAAAAACAGACATGATGACCAGTGGAACAGAATAGAGGACCCAGATATGAAGCCACACAACTATAATCAGTTTCTTTTTGAGACATATTTAGTTTCTAGTTTGCCTCAGAGGTAATACTAAAACCAAACTCAATGAAAAGGAGCAATTTTCTGCCCCCAGAAAATTGACAATTATTTCCTTTTAATCTGTTAAGCAAAAAACTAGAAATTGGACATCACCTACTGGTTATATCTCTAGCAATACTATTAGTCATTTAATGACTTAGCTAAACTTTTTATCCTAATCAGCCAAGATGATGTGGAAAAACTGGTTCTACACATTAAATATCAAAGTATGTAATAATTCATCTAAGTACTTCTATCTAGAATTAAATGACTCAGTTGTTGCCCAGTCCTATTAATGAAAAAAATAGCATGAAAGAATGAATAAAATACTAAATAGTCTCTTGTGACTTCATACAAGATACAATGCATTCATGCTTAGGTTTCTGAAAATAAGAGTACGCATGATAAAATAAAAACAGATTTTTAAAGCTAACTACAAAGGACACATACGAATATTTTCAAAATACATGCCTATACTTTTATAACATCTTATGAAGGAAGAATGCAGTCCCCAAAACTGATAAATAGTAATAGAAGTCTACTTATTACTATCATAAAGTGGACATTATTAAAAATACCCTTAAGAAAATCTCACAAACTGTATTTCATATTTATATATTTTTCTTCATACAAATCCATAAAGCAAGTATACAGAATCATGAAAATACTAAAAAACAAATGAGCAGAAGAAACTGTACAAGAAATAAATAACTGTAACTATTAAGTAAATAAATTAGTGTAAGCTACAAAGATAAATAAAATTTGTACAGCCAAAATTAGGAGAGGAGGACCCACCATTAATTTTGACAGTGTGGGTTTAATTCTTATTTTGGTTTAAAGATCTCTTTACCTTTTAGTCTAAGAAGTGAGCATATGTTATCTGAGAAATAAAATATGCTAATTCATCCTACACAAGAAATTCTTTTAGGAGCTCCAAGATAAATTCTTACAAATCTTCAGATATCCTTATAGATTTATTTATTTCTATAATAGGAGATGTACATATATATACCAAAATAAGACTATAATTATAGTACATTTTATTACTGTTTGATAATTTATTACCTGTGATGCACTATCTATGGATAAGAGCAGGGGTGGACTTTAAATCTCTCCTAAGAGAACAGATACCATACTGAGCTTATGAAACCAGCCACATAACAGAGGCCAACTTCCATGCTGAAGATTCTGCCTGAGAGAGACTCCCTTTGACTTCTCTCAGATTTTATCTGACTATTACAAATGCCTACATGAGTAGTTAAAAAAGCAGTTTCAGCATAAGCAGTACTGCACTTAAATTATAAGTATCTCAGAGTTTTTTATTTGAGAGAACTATGTTGCTATGTGACATGTCAGAAGGTCAGATGGACAAATGACCAAAGTGTGAACACAATGGTGACCTGAATATGCTCTGATATCAAAGTCAGTGCAGATTTTTGTGTGAGCCACCTGGTATCTGTGTTCTCTGGGTCCCACTTTGCCTTCTTCTCAATCTTGCTCATTTCCCAGATCCTGAAATCCTGACACCCCATGATCAACACCCACTATCTCACTGAGCACTTCCTTCTCCCTTTTCAAGGCTTTTGTTTCCCTCCCATGTTACTTCCTCCCACAATGCAGCCAGCTCTGACCTGCCACTGCTCAGGATTCTAAGAAACTTCATCGTGGCAGGTGGGACAGCCATATATTAAATATCTATTATCTACTTCTTACCACAATGGGGCATCTGGGTTGGCACCTAAAAAAGCCTATCTTAAAGATACAGCCACTGAAGTGCCACTGAAATACCACAAACCAACTGGCTTTCTGGCACAGCTCACCCCTTAGGCTGCTGCATTTTGAGAAGCTTATACTAAGAAAGGTAAGGTGCCACTTCTTAAAATGAGGCAGCTTCTCAAATACAGCTAATGTACACTATTGTATTCAAAGTATATCATGGCAAAATATCCTTCTACTCCAAAATTATGTGTTATGCATCCTGATAGCTCTACTACCAAGTCAGTGCAGAAGAGACTCCAAGGAACCATGTGCCCACTTACATGGAAGCCTATTTAATCCCCATGAAGGATTGTTTTTCTGATGTTTTCATCAATTCTCCAGATAATAGATTAAGCTTTAACTAACTCATTTTCATACATACCACTAATTTAATCAGGCTCAATAAAGGTCATTCTGGAGTATAATTATTTGTTAAGGAACAATTATATTCAAATAAAAAAAATGTCTGGCATGATACAATGCATGGTACAGATGCCTCTCCATTTGTGGCACAAGAACATTAACAAAAAAAAGCCAAATTGCTAGAAAAGGAAATAAGACTTTTCTTCTTTCTCCTAAAAACGAAATACTCATGCTTTTACACCTGAAAAAAAAATGGGGAATGTGTGAAATATTTAAATTTCTTTCAATTATATTTACGCTTTGAAAGAAGCTACATTTCTAATCTAAGAGTTAGCATGAACTCTGAGAGCCAAAACAAGCCAAGGTCACTCACTAAGGGTTCTAGGATCTACATTTCCACTAAATCTTCTGCTGGCTACTTTCATTTTCCCAACAATATGTATTACAATCTTCACTTTACAATGCAAATTTTCTTAAAAAGAATTTTCCTGTGTTAACTTTTTTCTTGACATGAATATAATTATGTTTTCCTCAACTCACTCTTGTAAGTACATACTACATGCTTATAAGTGAACTGAAATATAAACTCTAAGTTCTGACTTTAATATAATGCAATATGATCATGTTTGTGGTCAAAAACTTCTTTTCAATTTAACTAAAGCTTTCCCTGTCCTGTGTATGTAATAAGGTTTTCTCTCTACTACTCTATATATTCTTTTAATCTCCTCAATCATGGCATCAGATATATTATGCAATGTTATAGTACTGATAATGATGCTGTTATACTAGCTGTTAGGCAGTTTAGCCAATGAATGCCATGACTCAGGTCACTGTTATCCACCATAGGCCAGAACTAGAAATGCCAAATAGTCTAATCTCCAGCTAAATCAATTGCTGGAATAAAATATCTTCATAGAGATAAAATACAACTCTAGGATATCATATATATATATAATACACACATATATATTACACGTTTGCATATGCAAAAGTGTAAAAGTTATGATATGAAGTATAAACAAATACAACACTTTTGTTAATATTACTCACCCATCTTTTACAGTTGAAGCCTAAACCACACCTATTTCACAGGCATTACTGTCCAGGCATCAATTTTTAACTGACATTTCAAATATTAGCTACACTAAGAATGGAAATATTTTAAGGGAAAATGAAAATTTGAATTAGTTTTTACCATCTTCCCACTACTACCTTTGTACTTACTCATGATCCAGAGCTTTTCAGTTAAGAAATATTAAATATAATAATAAAGGCAAATAAGTCTTGGGAGTTCCCTTCATATCTAACAATAAACTACTAAGTAATTACAGATTTGGTCTGTAATCAATAAAACTATGGATAGCACAGAGAGAAAACTAACACTCATTCTTTAATAGGCTTCTTTAAAAAGCAATATTTAAGATTTGGAAATCCCTTTCCCCTTCCACAGTCAATATTGCACCAACTATAAAATAATATTTTAAAAACTACTTATTACCTATTTGCCAATAGTACAGCAATGCAAATGATTTAACCTTTTGCTGTTTGAGAAATTAATCACCTACTATGTGCTAACACAGCACTGCAAAAGTTCAAACAGTGTTGCTGCTTTCTTAAAGCTGATGGATGAAGTATTTGGGTAATGACACACACACAGAGACAGAAATTACATGATAGAGTAATATATAATAAGTGTTAAATGCTAAAGAATTTCTTTAAAAGTTAGAATGAATAAGGGGATTATTATGCAGGAGATGAATAAAGGACCTAAAGCACAGATGACTTTGGGTTACACAATGATAAGATGGAGGAGGGTGTTAGAGGCACAGTGTTTGATACCAGAAGCAACATGACTTCCTGAAATATTAGGAGGCATAGGAAACATATAGCTAAAGCACAAATTTCATATCAGAGTACGGCACACAAAATATGGGAAATGAGAAAGCAATGCAGTCTGCTCTTTTTTCTGTCCACAATCTCCTAAATAGCAAGTAACATCAGCAGCAAGGGATTGTGTTAAGCCTACTGGCCTTAGGGATACCACCCTGCATCTGTGGGCCAATTCCTAAGTCTCTCTGAGCCCTGATTCCACAAAATGTTATTTCAATACCTACCTCTCTAATGGTTGCCTTAAGAATTATTAGGAGATGCTATAAATAAATGCAAAGTGTTCAGTATACAGAAAATAATAAGTATTAACAATCTTATCATTAGAGTTAAAACTAGGTGGTAGAAAAAGCACATTATCAACACAGTGAAGTACGCCTTGAATATCTTTAGCATTTAGACCTAAATGAATTTGTATTCTCTCAAATGGTGTTTCACTGTAGATTCTATTTTAATTTCAGTGGCCTTTACATATGTTTAATTCAGACAGTATGAGTAGCCAGTTTTTACTATCAATTTCAATACATTAGCTGTTTTGATAATATAGATATTTTATTATAATGATCATTTACTGTAAGATCGCTGCTTCAAGGAACATGGCAAAACCATGAATTTCTGGAGTTTCCATAAGTAGGGGGTAGAAAATGAGTAGGCATTAGTTCAATCAGATGGCTAGGCAGGGAGGCACTGAATGCCTCTTTTATACTCCTATGAGCTGTGTAAATGTGCCTTTGACCTTCTCAGGCAGGAGAAATTACACATTTAAGGCAGGAGGACTTTCACTTCCAGAAAAAGTATAAAAACATGCTTGCTAGCAGATACATCAAGAATGACAGGTAACACCTACGTACTTTATGAAGATTCATTAGCTATCAAGCTACTGAGCACTAAATTGGAAAACAGGATAGCCCGAGCCCCATACAATATCATTACGAGACTGAGTTAGCTCAAGTAAAACCTTACCAACACATTTTAGGATTTTTGCTATACCTTCAGGAAAGGGGTTCTGTGCGTGAAATCCACTGAAGAACCCTCAGACCATCTTGTTCTCTGAGATAATACAGAGAACTGCTTTCACACCATCGATAATTCATAACACAGAAAATCACATTCTTATGGGAAAAAATTAGCCCAAAGTCATGTGATGAAAAATGAAGTAATAGGCAATTTACATAATAAAAATGGAAAATAATCTGTTCTAAAAAGTGAAGGACACTGCCTTTCTCCTATCTTCTTTTACTGCTATATTAAGATAATTTAAAGAAATATAAATGTATACATATAATTTAAATTTTAGGTATTTAATAAAATAAATTTTAATAAATGTATTAAATTACATACATTTATACATAAAATTAAAATTCTATTGCTATTTTTGAAAAAACAGAAAGTCTTTACTATCCAGAAAGAGTTCCTGTCCTTTTCAGATATGTCTGATATTTCCAGTAAATACCTTACCAGCAGAAAGACTCTTGCTCCAGATATAATAACTGTAACAGTATTCTGAATGAGAACACTCAGGTGTTCACACTGAGTCTACTCAGAAGTGACCTGTGATGTGTCAAGATACTCTTTGTTGAAGTTAATTATTCACAAAACTGTTATTCCTGAGATAAATAATACCACTTAGTAATCAGCTATTTTAAATTATGAAACTCCAAGAAACTTTACTTAAGGGGCATCAGGGACATCCGACTGAAACATTTCCATAGCTCCAAGAAAATATTCTCCAAGTATGTCCATAGATTTATCCTTTGCCACTAATTCCAATGTAGTGACCCACAGAAATAAGTCATCAATCCTAGGGGCTATCAATTACTTCTGTTACAGGGAAGTAAGATCCAGGAAACTGTGACTGAACAAAAGGTGTTTACAGCGGGATTATGACTGAGTTGAGATAATGTCACAGGTCTTCACAGTGCTTTTCCCATTACTCCAAACCCAGCTTTGTAGGGTTTGATGTTGTTCCCCATTAAGACATACTGTGAAATCACAGAATCACAGAATTCTGGAAGTAAATGAAAAAGGCTGTTCAGTTCGGTCTTTTACCTAGTAAGATAGAGGTAGGAGTAAGCCAGAACCCAGGGCTTCTGACACACTGAATAGCTTGGTCCCAACACCACACTGTTCTTCTGAAAGATCATTAATCAGGTTGAGCTAAAGTTTTCAATCCATAGACTAGCAGGAGACTCCAGACCAGAATACATTACAGCCCCATTCATCTTGTGGTCCTCCACAGCAGCAAAGTTCAGCTGGAAAAGTATCATCAAAAAGAGCCTAACTTTTACTCTCAAGAATTCAGAGAATGTTTCTTGACTCTAGAACCTTTCCCTTTCTAGTTTGAAGGCAGAAAATGACATCTTTTAGCTGTAGAGGTAAGCATGCAAAACATTTCTTCTATTTCTAAATATTCTAATAAATACCTTGCAGTAAAAGTTAATGTCAGTTACACATGGATGTGGACAGAAGACATGGGAATACCCTGTACTTTTCCAATTTTACCTAGAATGCTATAAAAATAAAGCCTATTAATTAAAAAAAAAAAAGCTAATGTCAACTTCATTCTAACAATACTGAAATACAAATAGCAATTCTCCATTAAATGCTCACCCTCCGGAGAAACACCCAGTACCAATTAAAATTATGTCCTATATTAAAACTAAGCACAGACCCTACAATAACCAGTATAAATGTTCCACTAGAAATTAATCTTTAAAAACTGCCTTCTGCATTACTTGCCATTGTTCCTGTGACTGTCAATATTTAAAGTAACATAAAACATTTAGTTTGAATAAGCTGACTAAAGACATCAAAGAAAATGCTCTCCAAGTATTTCCATAGGTTTATCCTTTGCTATTAATTTTGATGTAATGACCATCAGAAATCAGAGTTATACAACCCCACAGGGCACCAATTACAAGGACTACAAGGCAAATGCAAAAGGCTTATCCTGAAGCAGCCCTGAAATCATCTCAAATAGCCGTGGTTCTCAATACTGCTAATATTCTGAAATTTTAACTTCTTATAATTAACAAAATCACACTTTGTCACCTCACTGGAGAAACATCATTTAAAGAGGAGAATAATCAGTTTTTCTAAAGCATAAAGTAATAATCATATATGTTTTTTGCTTACCTAGCATAAATTCTCCCCAGTTTTTAGTAAACAGTACTTTGATTTTGGGGCAAATACTTCATGCACCTTGTATGTGCATGTCTTTTGAGAAGAGTCCATGTCCATTGAGTGGGAATGACCTAATTCTACTCAAGTTTCTGGAATAGTAGTATCATCCAGGCTTGGCCAATCAGCTTATTCCATCTTCTTAGACTTTGCAGCTGGGTGAGGAATTGTTTTGAAACCTCACTTATAACACACACTGCAAAGTAAATAACATATGTTATTCTGTATTATTATCAGTGCCTAAAGTGAGAAGAAAATAAAGAATGGCTTGTGGCTTTGTTGAAATAAGAGAAAAAGAACACAAAACTATTAGACCACATACATAATTCCTGAAAAGAAATGAAAGGAGTACTGATTTATTTTATACTATTTCTAATCCTAATTTCAATTTTTTGACACATCATGATACTTAGTAAGTTAAAATGTTTAGATTTTAAACCTCTACTTCTGTTACAACAATTTCTTCAATTTATGTTTCCTATAAAAAGAAGTTTCGGGCTGAGGATGTAGCTCAGTGGTTTAGTGTTTGCCTAGCATGCACAAGGCCCTAGGTTTGATCTCCAGTACCACACACACACACACAAAATAGATTTAGGTTTCAACACAAGCACTGAAAAACTGGCAAATGCTAATTTGACTTCTGAAACTAATTTTAAGGGGATTTCCAATATCCTGAAATTTATTATGTACTGTCGTACACTATAAGGGGATAGTAGCACATGATTCATTTTCCATGTATAGTTATGGTCTGATTCAGGAGGAGGAAAAAAACATGGAATAATTGGGAATGTAGTATTTTGCTTCCCTAACAGTTATTGCATATACCTCTAGAAGAACATGAACAATATGAGGGATTCAAATAAAATATATCAACATCAAAACTATTCTGAAATACTTTTAAATGGTATTTTCATAGCTTGAAAAGGCACTTAATGGTGTTTAAGTTAATTTTATAGATGGTAATAGTCACAAAGAGCCAAAGAGTTTATCATATAATATATATGATAGATATTATTTTCTTCACTAAATACTTTGTATCAGCTTACATGACTCAAGCCCCTTTCATAAAGTTGAAGTTAATTTATGTAATGTGTTCACATCTGAGCATACACATACAAACCAAAAACTCAAGCTTCAAAACCACTGAGCTCTATGGCAACTCAAAATCCAGACAAAGAAAATGTCTGCTATAATACAAAAGAAACTATGTAAGTATTTGTTTCTTACTTTTCAGATAAGGTGAATACAAAGAAAGGAATATCAATAATTATAAATTCAGGCCTAAGATTTATATTCAAATATGAACTACATCATCAAGGCCTTTACAGTGTTCTGAAACTGCCAAAGCCTGTTGTGACACACAGTTATAACCAAACTTTAATTACTGGACTTTGGAGATGAACAGTAACAAGACTAGTCATACACTTTGATGTGAATTCTGATGTGTGGCTCACAGCCTTCAATGAATCTAGTTAGCACCAAGAGTTTCAGATAATGAATTTGGGGGTATCGTCAAGATATAATCTAAGATACAGACTTGAACTTCAAGTATACTTGTTTAGAGTAAAATCTCAACACTCTTGCTAACAAAATTATTTTAATTAGCTAATTAGATGTTCTTGATCCCATACCTCACTCCCACTACCTTTTATCTGTCCAAAGCAACCACTTTAATATGCTTATCGAGTACTTTGCATGCATGCTAGTTTTACATAAAACTGAGAATGGTACATCAGATAACAGAGGTCAAGAGGACAGATGCTGTTAACAGGGAAACTCTAGGTTTCTCTTTTAAACTTCCAGCATGAGAACTCAATGCAGGCTAACAGACACTGCACTATATTAAAAATCTCCAACTGTGGAGTAACAAGAGTAGGTTAACACATAAACACACCCACAGATTTAGAAGTACACACTGTTATCTTTAGCCATTTATTACAGAAAGAAAACAGGTATGCTCTAAACCTAGTAGCATCTTGTGGAATGAATAAAAATCCAGAAATAAGGTTGCTTTCCTTAACTGAAATGCGTATAAAATGATATAGTGCATTATGAGTCTGCACTGTAAAGTACCCCAAAATAAAGTGGACTTAGCAGAAATACACTGTCTCTCAAAAAGAGACAAAAGCCTGCTTTGCCTGATGGCTGTTTATCTGCATTAGTCAAGCTGTTTAAGTAGCTGGGAATTGATCATATGCAAATTTCTAATTAAAATATAATATAGAATGCTTTATACAATCAAAATATTTAATATTAATACAATTCATTCACCATATATTAACTTTATGCTCATATTATTGTAATGAATTGAAACGTGGTTAATACAAAGAACTCAAAATAAATACCATTACCACCTATTTTAATAAAACTCTCCTTTGGAATTCAAAGCACTCTATGGACATTTGAATCAATTAAAAATTAAAACAGTAACAGTAAGAATACAGACCCACCAACAACTATAGTTATACTCATCAACTATACAAATAAGAAAAAATATCCCTGGTATACAAATTATCAGATGGGCAAATCATTCAATCACAAGGGCTCTCTATGTTCACGAGAGATTTTTGTTAACAGTATTTTATCAACATCCCCCAAGAATGGACCATTAATTATAAGACAGCAAAGGAGTTCAGACACATTTGATGAAGAATTTGTTTTTTAATTTGTATCTCACAGACTTATTTTCATTTTATTACCTTTTGAAATTTGTCTTTCAGGATATTTTTACCTAAACTTGCAAAGTACAGAATGCACCCCTTGATTTGAAGATCATGAGGTTAACATCTTGGTAGGATTAATGTACTTCATAATTGACTCCCTGAGGGATTTGGCTATTTTTCCCCTGCTAAGGGACATTCCCCTCAGTTTAAATTCCATTGTAAAGATAAGCACTTTGATACACAGTGGACTCTTTTTGTAATTGCACATTTTTATTGTGTGAACTCTTCTCAGAAAGTTATCCCAAACATCTGACATAAAAGCAAAAAACAAAACCCCCACAAATTCTAACTTTAAAATTCATATTTGCTCTATAAAAATCAACTTCAAGTAAATTACAGGTAGATATACCTAGACACTTCCAAAAACTGAAAGGCACACGAACAAGTGGAAACAAGAATCTCTAAGGTTTCACTGAAGTTTCCCACCAGGATCTGGAATTGTAACCTGTGAACAAGCTCTTGATCGCCACTGGTAATGGCAGAAAACTAGACTGGGTATTCTTAATACCATTTTCAATTCACTTTGAAATACCTTTTACTCCCATAAAAGAATTTTCTTAAAATGGTAAAATACATGCAAAAATAATTTGATATGCTTAAGTGTTTAAGCATATCAAATTTAAAGTAATATTATTTATGCTTTCTTATGGTTGAAATTAAAATAATTTTTACATTTCTTATGTACAAATCAGAAAATAGCCATGGGAAAGAAGTTAGAGCTGGTAACTAAGGAAAACTGACTTGGGATTTAAGGGTCACCAGGTTGCTACAGACATAATCTACAAAACAAAAAGAATGCATGCACTGGTAATATTTGCATGTAAGAAACCCCCACAAAAAAGATGATGTTTTTAAAAATAAAATAGAACCCCCCAAATTTGTTCAAAGTTATGTTTTTCTTTCCAAGCTAAATCTAAACAAAGAGAATGGTTTTAATTCATCATGCAAAATAAAACTTATATATATATCAAATACAAAAATGCTTGTTTAAAATCTTTAGATGCCATAATCCAGGACATTTCATTGATTTTTCTTTTCTTTCTTTTTTGACTGTACGGGGATTGAACTCAGGGCCTCATGCCTGCTAGGCAAGTGCTCTACCACTTGAGTCACACCTCAAGTCAATTTTAATTTTTTTCTTAACACTTCACTTTCTTCTGCTACAGCAATTTTATTCTTTCTTTTCATCCAAATCTCTTCACTATTTTCATCCAAGTGAAATCCCTGGGGCACTTTATGAGTTATATTTTATTAGACAAAAGTCTGATTGCTGATTGAAATGGGGAACAAGCCCAAAATGAGCCCAAGGGCTCAGAGGCCTAGGCAGAGTAACAAGGTGGTATCCTCCTGTGATGGAAAAGCTAGGTGTCCTATGGTTAAGAGTGAGGAGGGTACTAAAAGTTTTTTTTCTAGGCAGCAGAAATTCACTTTGAGATCTCTTTTACATGGTATGTGTTACATGGAATGAACCAGAAAAAGGCTGAACAGCAGGATTTATGAGTCACCCAAACACACACAGGTTAAACCTATGGTACAGAAATGTCTCCCAGGGTCCTTATCTAAGGAGAATGGGGAATGTGGGAGCCCAAGGACTGAAATAGGGAATCCTCAGAGTCTGCTTTTAACAGTTCCTTTATCATTGTCACAAGAGTTACCTCTGCCAGCGAAATATATTGGGGTTTTTTTTGGCAGTACTGGAGTTTGAACTCAGGGCTTTGTACTGGCTAGGCAGGCGCTCCACTACTTTTGCCATTCTGCCAGTCCCTTTTGCTCTGCTCCTCTTATTTATGCTTCCCCCAGTAGCTGAGATGACAGGCGTGTACCACCACCCTCAGATTTTTGAGTTTCAGGCATCCTCTCCCCACCCACCTTGACCTGGCAATTGATTCTCCTGATTTATGCCTCTAAAGTAGGTGTGGTTACTGGTATGGTGAGCCACCAATGCTCAGCTCCTCACCTGAGAAATTTAAGTAGTTCAGCTCAGAGTTCTTCACTTCCCACCCACTCACCTAGAGGATTGGAAAGGACAGGGAGAAGAGAAAACATATTCAAATATGAAGAGGTATATTTACTTTGAGATATCTGTTTAACCAATCAGATCTTGTAAGGACCTCAAAAAATTGCCACAATGCCACTTCCCTTTGAATCAATTACTCACAACCTGAATTACAAAACACAATCAGGGCCACTTTCAAAATGCAGATGCTCAGGCTCTCCCTACCCAATTAAATCAGAATAATCCCCAAGGTTGGTCTCAGGTACCCTTAGAGTTTACAGATAGCTCTCCAGGTGATTCTAAGGTGCAGCCAAACTTGAAAAGCAGTACAGTGGTTTAAAAAAATTTTTTTTACCTGCTAAAAAGTGAGTGTGCTGATGAGCTCAGAGGATTAGAGCATAGGGTTAAAATGGTCACAGATAATACTGAAAAAGTTCAGTCGGGCTTACTCTCTTTTTATGGCAAGACTCTCTACTCTGACCAACTGATGACCTACATACGAACAGATCTGTGTACAAAGAGTGTTGGAGTAAATCTCTGTAGAAGCACTGCAGAGTTGTCTTCACAGTTACAAGATAATAAGAAGCAATGCCCTTATATGTCTCAGTCATGCCCTTTCATATGTTTTCTCTCATATTTTACAGCTAAAAACAAGTTTTGCAATATAGCTAACTAATAAGGAAGCACTAAGTGGCAACAAGATGACAGAGTTTTGTTGTGTTCACTAAGCTGCAACCAGAAGCAAGTCATGATCACTATTAAAGATAAAACATACTAGGCACATGTAGTGTGTTTAAAGAAAGAAAAAATCTCATGTTCCAAAATGACACTGATTATTGTCTAACATACTAATAGGTAGTGTGAATGAGAGGTACAGAAGGGATATACTCTGTGAGGCTGCCCGATTTAACAGTTACTTTGAAAAAAACAAACAAAGGCTGGCCATATTGGTGGTACTCCTGTAATAAAAGCTACTCAGGAGGTGGAGATCTAGAGAATTGTAGTTCAAGGCCAACCAGGGCAAAAAGTTAGCAAAATCCCATCTCAACAAAATAAGCTAGTTGTTGCTAGTTTGTAATCCCAGCTACATGGAGGCATAGGTAGCAAGACTGAATTCCCAGATTTACTCAGGTAAAAAAATGCAAGACCTTGTCAGATAAATAACTAAAGAAAGGGCTGGGGTTTGGCTCAAGTGGTAGAGCACCTGCCTAGTAAGCTGAGGTCCTGAGTTCAAACCCCCATACTGCGAATAAAAAAAAATTTTAATTTTTTTTAAAAACGTCATTCTATAGTGCTGCCCAACATCATATGCATAATTAAGACTAACTTAGAGACTCCTACTACTTTGGATTCTTTATGATTTTTCTCCTTATATTAATGGCTAGCCCTTATATGTAGAAATAAGCAGACATTTATGCCTTCATAGATCTTAGTTCCCAAATGATCAGGTATATAAGTTGTTTGTATTTTACTTTCTTTTGATTCCTTCTCATTAACAATTCATTTGCATTTCAGCATCCTTTTATAAAAAGGAGATGCTAAAGGACAAAGCTACTGAACAAATAGTAAACTTTACTTCTGTCACCAAAAACACATCCTCAGCTCTGCAAGCTCAGTACAACAATGAGAACCAAATCTTCTGGGTGGAGGTGAGGGGGTGCTTAGCTACTCTAGAAATTTTAATGGAGGTTCCCAGCACTCAGATCAAAGATTCAAAAAGTAAACACTTCACAATTATAAAGAAATCAAAACACTCTGAAGTGGGGAAGATCAAGGAAATAAAAATGCTGGTTTTGAGGAACAGGATAGCATTTCTTATCTAGAATTTTTCTACACAAAAAGATGTTTCCTTCAGGTACTAATACAAGAATGAGTTTCTAATCTTTCACCCTTGTCAGTTCCCATTTTATTTAAATAAGGGAAACAAGCAATGAAGGCCAGTTTTCAGAGCAAGACAGTGTAAACTATACATGTCAATGAAAGAAATGCTAATATTAAGTATTTTTTAAATGCCACATCTTACTTTTGATTTTTGGTTCAATTTCAAAATGTGTCCTAATGGTCTGTAACTTTATTATTATGTCACTGAGATTACTGGAGTTCATTAAACTGAAGGAAATGATAACCTAACAAAGGAAATTTCCTTACATAAAAATACTAAGCATACAAGAGATTTAAAAAGTACTTAACATGCTTCAACTTTGTTCTTTACTAAGCTTTCAAACAATTAGTTTTATATTTTGTCATCTAAGAGATACAGAATAAAGAAATTGGTACAATATTTTATTTTCATTCCAATAAAAGAAAAAACACTTTTAAATATGCTGTATTTGTACATGTATGCAATTTTCACTTATATTCAGTAACTTTAATTCAGTATCTTTACTCACTGGCAATTTTACTCAAAAATATGTAATCTTATATCATTCTACACTTTAAATTTATTACAGTGAGCATTTACATCTTTAGGATATTTTTCAAAAATATGGAGCCCTGAAGTGGCTAAATATTCACATACTACTACTGAATGCATTGGGAACACTTCTTATGGACTAGTTTTTATCCTAAAGGTGAAAAACATTTCAATCAATTTTGTTCCTGAACAGCTACATGTAATCAGAATTCAGATGCTACAACATGATGGGTATTTTCAGTATTTAAATAGGCATCGTAAGAAAAAAGGAAAAACTTTTTTCAGTCACCAAAAAAAAAAAATTCATCTAAATAAAACCCACATTTTAGAAAATTTGTTACAAGTGTGAATAAAATAAAACTATTATACATTCTTGTTTTGTATTATTTTCTAAATAATTTAATAACTGTCTTCTCCAAAATAAGCCATATTTACATCACTATTAGTAGTAATACATTGTTATAATTGGGATCTGGAATGCCTCCATTAGGCCCACATATGAATGACTTGGTCCTCAGGTTGGTGCTGTTGAGAGTTAGTGGAAACTTCAAGAGATAGGGCCCAGTGGGAGGTCTTCAGGTCACCGGGGCCACGCCCTGAAAGGGGATATGGGACAAATCTCTTTTTCTCTGTTTTGCTTCCCTGCCATAAGGTGAGTACTTTTGCTCCACCACACACTCCTAGGAAGATATAAACACAGGCCCAAAGCAACAAGGCCAACCAATCATGGACTAGAACCTCTAAAAACTATAAGCCAAAATAACTCTTTTCCTCTTGCTAAGGTGATTATCTCAGGTATTTGTTATACTAATGGAAAAGCTGACTAGCATAAGCTCCTATGAGCTAGACACACTTTTCAAGCCAAGCACAAATCAGGTACTTAAGTGAACCACTTTAAAGTAATCCTCAGCCTCAGTCAAGGCTTCACATAAAAGTAGCCCAAGCCAACATCTTGACTAAGCCACTCTCAAATTCTTGACCCACAGAAATTGTAGGATAATAAATTTTAACTGTTTTAAGTTGCATGGTAATTTGCTACACTTCAATAGTAACTACAGCAGTCTCCTGTTATCCATGGGGGAGTACATCTCAAAAACCCCGACTGGTATTTGAAAGCAAAGGTAATATTGAACCCTATATATAACTTTTTCCTTACACATACACACCTATGATAAAGTTTAATTTATAAGTAGGCACAGTAACAGACTAACAACAATAATAGTAAAATAGAACAATTATAATATACTATAATAACACAGGAAATAAAGTCTGATTTAACTTATCTAAATGTGCTATTGTATATGGAGAGTAAAAAAGTACTTACCATATGCCAAATGCTATTATAAATGCTTTATATTAACCATTTAGTCTTTACAACAATGCTATGAGGTAGGTTGAGGAAGACTAAGGAACTTTCTCAAGGTCACACTGATAATCAATAGCACAGTCACCACTGAATCCTGACAGTCTAGCTTCTGAGCCATGAGCATATGTTGGCTCCCATGGTCTGTAATTCACTTATTTCATTAAGTACTATCAGTAGTCAAACACCAATGGTGTTTGGAATTAGTATGTTTGAATTTTAAAGCATACTTCCCTCTGCATTTTACTGCTCAAAATCTGTTATTTATTTAGTTTTTGCCATCTCAGGCAAAAACGTTTCATTTTTATGAGTAGTAAATGAAAATATGAGTAAAACTCACCTTGTGCAATGTCTAATCTATAATCAGTATTTATTTATGTTTTCTCTTTTTTGCAAATGAAGGTTAATATTAAAACCTATGAAATTTAAGCCCTTCACTTTCACAGTCCCTTCAAAACACTGTACCTAATTTCATATTCATAACTTAAAAAGGGCCTCTAAATTGTATGACTTTGATACTCCAGAAACCCTGGATCCACTTCTGTTCTTCTCATTAATTATGTGGAAGAAGCACAGGAAAGCGATTCTTTTAAGTTACTTATAAACTATTGGTCTCAAAAAAAGAAGTGTGGGTCGGATCCTAAATACTATATAGGCACTGAGAAATGAACTATCGAATAAATCACTATCAATTCTCAAACTGTCCAGTACGCAGCAAGTAAGCAGGACAAATAACAATGAAAAAGCTCTGAAAGAACCACAACTCTCAAATGACTAGTTGGAATTGAATCCTGAACTTAACTGAGTCAATGGCCTACTAAAATTAAAATATCATTATTTTCATGGGATATAAAACAGAGCCAGCATCTTATAAGTAACTAAATGCCCAGAAGAAAATACAAAGTTAACTAAAGGAATAGGAAAAATCTCAACTTGCATATTAAAAAGGACAATTAATCCACAGACACCAATCTGAAAAAACATGGATGTCAAAATTAACTGATAAATATTTTAAGAAATCTTTATAAGAATGCTCTAACAAGTAAGGGAAACATCCTTGAAAAGGATGGACAGACAGAAGGGCTCATATGTGAAGCACAAAATATATGCTGCTCTGGAAAAGTCTGGATGTTTCTTGGGCAAATATGCACTTACTACATAATCATACAATCTCACTCCTAGATATTGACTCTGGAGAAATCAAAACTTGTGTCCACACAAAAACCTAATAAAATTGTTTATAGTATCTTTATAATTATCACAAGTGGGAAACAACTCAATGGGTAAATAAACTGTAGTGGGTGTCTGGGGTGAATGTATGTGCATGTATGTATGTAATGGACTAATGCTCAGCACAAAAAAAGAAAAAAGAAAGGACGAATGGCTAGGTGCCAGTGGCTCATGCCTATAATTCTAGGTACTTGGGAGGCTGAGATCAGAATTGTGGTTCATGGCCGGCTTAGGAAAATAGTTTTGAGATCCTATCTCCGAAATAACTAGAGGTGTGGCTCAAGTAGTAGAGCACCTGGCTTGCAAGTGCAAAACTCTGATTTCAAACCCTAGTAAAGAGAGTGGGGCGGGGGCGCGGAGGCATTATATGAAGTAAAAGAAGCCAATCTCAAAAAGTTATGTACCATGTAATTCCATTTATATGAAATACTCCAGAAGACAAGACTACCTATGACAATGAAGAATAGATAGTGGTTACCAGGGGTTAGAGTTGAAAGGAGGATGTGACTGCAAATGGATAGTATGAAAAAATTTTGAGGGACATTGGAACTTTTCTAAATTTAATACATTTACTATTTAAATTTTACACAAAATTTGTACATTTTTAAGTTCATAGAACTATACACACAAAAATTCAATTTTACTACTAGTTAACCTAAAATATAAAAATTTTAAAAATCCAAAGTTCAAAATACTAAACTCAGAAAACTAAGTTGCTAGCTTAGTTATGAAGAAAAGCATTTATAAGAGATGAGTTGTATCAGCTGATTGGTTAGAAAGCATTTGGTCCACTGCACTGAAGGCCAGCAGAACCAAGTGAACCACATCAGGGTTGAGAGCGTCTCACAAAGGTATAATCCTGCCCACATGCTTCCTTTCTACTACACACAAAACCAAGGCCAAAACAGAACATGGAAAGAAAGTCAAAGAGCCCTGTGTCACTCACTGCCTGACACCTGGCAGCAACTCAGGTCTTCAAACTGAATGATATCTAAATTACCTGAGATGAGAATCTCTCTGTCTTTCAAAGATACATTCCAAAGTTATTAATTCCACCTGGAATTCTAAGCATATATGCTCTATAATACAATCTATGCAGTGTTTTTACTTTCTTTGCCACAAAGAAAAGACGAGGGAATTCTACTTTCAGAAAGATGGAACAGGTATATGTGTCCCTATTCTTCTTACTAAATACAATTAAAATTGCTAGACATAGCAGTGCTATACACCTTAATCCTAGTTATTGGGAGGTAGAGGAAAGCAGTAGGATGATGAGTTTAAGGCCAGCTAGGATACACAGCAAAACCTTGTCTGGGGAAACAAACAAACAAACAAAATGAAAAGCCTGGGGGCTGAGGGCATGGCTCAAGTGGTAGAGCACTTGCCTAGCTAGCACAATGCCCTGAGTTCAAATCCCACTATTGCCAAAAAATCAAAACAAAATAAACTAACAAAAAAGCTAAACATTATATACATAAAACAATCCTAAAAAGACTCTGAAGGGTAAAGGGGCAGACCTGCTAGGGACTTCATTACCCAAGAAACAACAGAGAATTTTTTGGTTTTCTTTTTACCTCATAAATTCCAGATTTGAAACTGAAGAAGTTAGGCATCCAGAAATGCAAACAGGGCATAGATTAAAAGCCAGGTTTTTCTAATCAAAGGACCAAGAAAGGGCAGCATAGCCTGACAGAAACTTTCAGACAATAACTACTACACAAGAACCAAACATCACAGAAAAAACCGTGGCCCCACACTTACCACTGGCAGATAAAACCAAGTACAGGACCTAGACTTCTACCCTGGACAGCCCGTAAAGGTGAGCCACAACCCCCATAGTGGGATGGTGGCAGAGAAGAACAAGTAGGAAGCTGAGGTCTTTACCGCCCACCATTTATATTCACGGAACTTCTAGCCACCTATCCAGCAGTAATGTTTCCTTTTCTCTCATTGCTTGGGTGGTATCACACAAAGCCTAATGGAAGGTCAGGACATTGACCAGTACCAGTATTAATGAGGGCACTTTTCTTATATTAATCAGAAAAAGTAGATTTTGGAACAAAGTAAACTATAAGAGACACAGAAGACATTACACTGTGATCAAAGGGCTAAACCATAAGATAGAGCAAACTCAAATGTGTATGCAGCAATAGTACACAGAACAATAAAATATCCAAGAAGTAAAAGACAAATCCACAATTATAGTAAGAAATGGCAATACCTTTCTCTCAGGAACTGATAGAATAATTAGGCAGAAAGTAAGAGTGGACACAAAAGTCAACAATATCATCAATCAACAGGACCTAATTGACGTTTACAAAACACTTAGTTAACGCCAAACCAACAAAATATACATTCTTTTTCAAGTACCCAGGAAAACATAACAAGACAGATTATATCCCTAAATCAATATACAGATTTAAGAGTTTCTATGAAAGCCTTAGCACAATTTTTGTAGATAAGTAGATATAGAAAAGATTATTCCAAATTTTATATGGGAAGACAAAGGAATTAGAATAGCAAAAACACTTCTGGAAAAGAATAGTTTGAAGAATCAGTCCACCTGCTGCAAACAAGGCATGTAGCTACAGTAATAAAGAATGGCTGATACCAGAAACACAAAGAGCAACACAACAGAGAAGAGAATCCAGAAACAGAACCATATAAATATGCCTACCTTACTTTTAACACATTGCAAAACCAGATACACACAACTTTGAATCTCCCAAGAATTATGTTGAGTAAAATAAAGCCAATTCTTAAAAGACTGCCTACTAGATAACTTATTTCTAAAGCATTCTTAAAATGACAAAATCACAGAAATATATAACAGATGAGTGTTTGCAAGGAGTTATAAATGAGAGGGACAAAAGGGAAGTTGGTATGGCTATAAAACTGGCAACCTGAGAGATTCTTGGGGTGATAAAAATATTCTTCATCTTGAATATACATATGTCAATGTCTTGATTGTGATACTGTACTATCATTTTATAAGAAGCTACCACTGTAGGGCACTGGTGGCTCACACCTGTAATCCTAGCTCCTCAGAAGGCAGAGATCAGGAGGATCATAGTTCAAAGCCAGCCAGGGCAAACAGTTTGAGACCCAATCTTGAAAAACCATATCACAAAAAATTGTGAGTGGCTCAAGGTTAAGGCTCTGAGTTCAAGCCCCAGTGCCAAAAGAAAAAGGAAAGAAAAGAAGCTACCACTGAAGAAACCCAGGTAATGGGCATGTGGGATCTCTGCCTTACTTCTGATAACTAAATCTACAAATACCTCAAAATAAAAATGTTAGCCAAAAAAATTTATAAAGCAATACTAATGACATGCAAACAAAATCAGTTCTCTTTCATGCATGCTGCCTTTCAATGGGTAGAGGCTGTCTCCTTTGCAGGGCCTCAGGCAAGGTTTACAAAGCCAGCCTTTACTAGTACTCTACATTCCTCAGTAGTTGATCTCATTTACTGAGAACTTCAGTTAGCATACACCAAAGATTGCTAAATTTGTATTTTAAACTCATGTCTCTCTTCTGACATCCAGACTTCACTATTACAATTTAAACAAGTTATCTTCTATAGCCCCCAAATGTGCTTCTCTTAGAGCTTTCCCTGTTTCCATAGTTGTCACTAGCCATGGCTTGAATGTCTGCATCCCTCCAAAATTCTTAAGTTAAAATCCTAACCCTTGAGATGATGGTTTTAGAAGAATGACTTTTTTTTTGGTGGAGGGAATGGGGGGGGGGAGAAGGATTTATAAGTCATGAGGATGAAGTCCTCATAAATGGTATTAGTGCCTTTATAAAAGAGGATCCTGAGAGCTGCTTTGTCCTTCTCACTAAGTATGAACATAGTGAGAAAGTGCCATCTATGAGCAAGGAAATGGGCCCTCATGAGACACCGAATGTGCCTTCACCTTGGACTTCCTAGTGTCCAAAAGAGAAATAAATTTATGTTGTGTACATACTACCTAGCCCATGATATTTTGTTACAGAAGCATGAGTGGACTAAACATCACTATACCATCCAAAATGCACCTAGAGGTTCAATCTAGTGTGTGGTTTACTCTGCATCACTCACATAATCAATTGTAAAACATCCCCAGTACTGCCACTTGACTGATGCACCAATATAGCAATCTACTGACTGATTTCTACAGTCCCAATTGCACCCTTTCAAAAGCATTCCTCCTCAAAATGCAAACTCAACACCTCACTCCCTGTTTAAGTCTTCAGTGTTACCACTGTGTTTACCATAATCCTTACCAAAGCACACAAAACCCATATATTCTGGTTTCCATCTGAATTGTGCCATTTTTCACGTTCATTTCTAAACTCTAGTTATATATGTAAGACTTTTCTAGTCTCTCCAAGGCATTCTGCTGCTCTTGTCAGGGCCTTTACACTTTCTCCTACCACTCCCAGCCCAAACTACCTAACATCTCATCTTATCTTATCATCAGATCTTAGTTTATCCATTATGTTCTCTAAAACATTTTTCATCAGACCTCAGATTAGGATAAGCCATTATTAAACAAAGACAGTATCTATGTAATTTCAAATCCAATCAAATTAAAGTGGTTATCTTTTAATTTTTATAAAAGATAATTCCAAAATTCATACAAAAATAATATCTAAGGTAAAAATAAATGTTATTTCAGTGCATAAGTCACACAAATTTGATTTGGTGTTTTATTTAGATTAACTTAGGCCTACTTGCAAGTTATCTAACATCTATTTTCTCTGGAGCTTTCTGAATATGAAATACAATAGCAGTAATTCTAGTCAGAGGTTTTGCCATTGATAAGGTATGACTATTAATTATAACGAATACTTTAGCAACCAGTACACTATTTTCTAACAATCCTTTGCCATTTACAAGGCTTTAAGGACCTTATATATGTATGTATATGTTTGTGCATTTGTATATATATTTATGTATGTACATATACACAAATATGTACGTGAAGTTTTTAGAGATTTTTAAGTTCACTTTGGAAAAAATAACGTTTTGTTATTTTTGCTCTGAAGTTTAGCTATCCAGCATTCTTTCTAAAGTGTAATAGCAGTCTCTTAATAACATCTAAGAAAATGACTGCAAGAATGCATCACATAAAAAGTAACTACTTTGAGTCTTCAGATGTTTCGAATCACTCTATGAATAGTAATTTAGAGAGGGTATTGTTTTAAATCTTTATATCTTATTATTTTTCCACCCTTTGTTAACATAGATGCACACTCTGAATATGGCCACATACCCCAATCACATGTTCTTTGTTTTTTACATAACTCATCTCCGGTTTCAGTTAAATTATGGATACTTCATACTGAGTACTACTCAAGAATTAACAAATTCTACTAGAAACCATACCTTTATCTTATTTCACACTACTGTTTTCATATTAGGTGGTTCATGGTGTGTGTGTATATATATATATCATGAATGATATATATATTAACCCTTTACATCCTGTTTAAAAACATGAAGCATTAAAATAATGAAGGGATCACAGGAACAGACTTCAGGATATGCTATAAGAAGTCACATGAAAACATAAACAATATTAATGGGGTAATATAAAATATACTACAAAATAGACAATAGAGATGTGAAGCTATAGGGGCAGAATAAGGAAAGGATGCTCTAAAAATGCAGCTTATATTATACCACCCTTCAATTAATAAAACCAGGGATTTTCAAACTGTGAAGAAGCACATATAATCAAACCTGTATTACTGAAAAAGCTGGAGACATAGTCCAACTGACTATATTTACTTATAAACCCTTTTTGTTTCAATAACTGTTACTGAAAACCTTTCTAAAATACATTAAAGCATACTTTCTTGGTTTAGCAAATACAGCATAGTGAGCCTAATTAAATCTCTCACTGGTGACAATAGGTCTTATCCAGTATTACCTTGTTGTAGCCATCAATTTTCACAGGCCACTAATGAAGATACAGACATTTGGGTTAGATGTATACAGACTGGCCCTAGGCTGTTCATTCCTTGGGAACTCCTTTTTGTTTATGTTTTATATTTGTTTTCTTTACTAAACTGTTTAAAATCAGTTTTCCAAGAGAAAAGGAGCTTATTTTCCTATAAGTCGAGAGCAGAAAAAAATAAACCTGGTTATCTGAGCTTTTACTATATCATTGAAGCTCCTCTAAAGTAATGGATATTCTTAAAAAAATCTGTTCCATTTTCAATACTGTTAAAGCAATGAATGCCCAAGGGCAAAGCTTAGGAATAAAAAAGGTAAAATCCAACTTCTATGTGAAGAAGAAAAGAGTACAAAAGAAACATGGACGGTATCCAGGTATTTACTAAATATGGTTCATGTGCTAAGTATGTTTTATGTACTAAGTACTCTGCTAAACACTATGGTTACAGCAAACCTTCCTTGCCTGTGCCTCAGTTTCTTCATCTGAAAAATCTGGAGAGTGTCCATATATGCCTTACCTTTAATATACAAAAGCTGTGATTAAGAGTAAAGTGATGTTACCAGCAATTAATTAAATGTCTATGTGCACACATGCACATTAAAGAGAGCAAGAAAGTGAGCAACAAAGCAGAAGATAGATGGAGAGAGAGACAGAATGAGTACGTATGTGGGAGAGGGGAATATCTAAATCTCCTAGGGAAGCTAGATGTCCAAAGTCCTAAGAAAACTATTCTCTGCTATTAGTTTAGGGATATTAGCTAATTATTTTACTCCTCTTTTTATTGCTTTGAACAGAACACTAAATAAATAGCAAATTAATGGCTGGGCTGTACATTAAAATGCTATGGGGTTTAATATTAAATATCAAACAAAGCAAGTGAAGAATCAATCCACGAAATGTATCTGTTTCCATTTTCTCTGAAGTCTTACTCTAAGAAACTGCATCAGCACTTGCACTGAAATACAAAAAAACACTGGCCTAGCACTAGCAGGGCTGGATTTAGGTGTCAGCCTTTGCAGTAGTGAAACTGTGTGATCTTAGACAAGTCATCTGCTTACTGGCAAAACATTTCTTTCTATTTGTCATTAATCAAGAATGTTATGACAAATTCAACACATTTCCTTTTAAAATAAAGATGTCACACCATTAGTCCAGGAGAATGCTTGGATATAACACATTTTGACTCTGGAAAGGCATTAGACCAAGTATTGAACACTACCATTAAGACATGCTGAGTTACATGGATTCTCAACTCTGAACTGCAAGTTTTGAGTAATGAATCAGAAGAAATATTGGCGTGATGGACTGAATTAACAAGATTAAATGAATCCACAGATCAGTTTAAAACTGCTATTGTATGCATACGATAAACTTCAGACATCCAGTTTGGCTATATCACTCTCCATATGTGGAATAACTGATTGATTGGGTTTTTTTCTCCCTTTCACAAGTATGAATATAAATCCTGGAATTATAGTGGAAAAGAAAAATCTACAAGCATAGGGTAGGAGAGGTCTGATTTTAGCACAGCTCATGTGAAAAAGAACTAAGAGCTTTAGCTGACTTTAATCAAGCTCCCTATGAGCTATGATAGCCAAAAAGGCTATCATAAACTTAGCTCCTTCGAACAGGATAGTGTCCAGAGCAAGAGGAATTTAGCTTTACTCTACCTTTGTATCCTATGCAGAGCCCCACACAGACAGAATGATGGACTCAGTCCCAAGGGAACCTTATTTAAGAGCAGTATTGACAAATGGGAGCAACTGCTGGAAGGAAAGTGATGAGTATGATAAAGACCTAGAATATGAGTCCTGAACACTGAGGAAACTAGGGCTATTTGCCAGGAAAAGTTAAGTCCTGGGGGGGGAGAGATTATATTAAATATCTGATTAACTATTATGTGATGGAGGAGTTTATTTGGACCTAAAAGGACACATGAGAAAGCAGGTTCGGTGTCAAAACAAACAGTACTCAAAGTGGATCAGCACTGAGATGTTCAAGTAATGTCAACTCCAGCTACATAAGAAATGCCTGGAAATAATTTTGAAACTATCAATGCCCTGGCCCTACCTCAACCAATTAAATTAGAACCTCTGGGAGAGGGCCTAGACAATGGTAGGAAATAAAAGTTTCTCTTGGGTTTCTAACATGGAGCTACACTTAAAATGATCAACCAGGGTGCTTACCCGTCCTTGTATGGCAAAGAAGCGATTCCTTCTCAGAAGTCTGCATTAGGTTGACCTCCCAGATCTTTCCTGTTCTAGAACCTTGTATTCCTTTATTTTTCACTTGTTTTTTTCTTTTGTGGTGCTGGGGATTGAGCCCAGGGCCTTCACTTGATAGGCAGGTGCTCTACCATTGGGCAGCATCCCCCTAGCCCTAAAATCATTTGTATTTTCAGGTTTTTTAACTTAACATCATCTTCTATGATCATGAACATCAGCTTATGAATGAAGGAAGAAAAGAAATTTAAATTTTATTTAAAGGGAAGAATACTTTCTTAAAGAATTTAGTTTGGGTTACAATACCTAACATGGTCTATTCATGAATAACAGCTTCAAAGACTTAAGCACTACTAACTTTGTGGAAAAGAACAATACCAGCACCTTCACATATAAATAAACTTGCACAACTTTTTACAATCCAACGGATTGTAAAATAAACATAAAGCATGCTAACATTCAAGAGTTCTTTATTTTCTTCCATGATGACAAAATTAAAATCAAGCCAGATAATACTTTGTAATTTGAATGGTCTCTACCACTAGTAGCTTATCCAATGTGCATGATAAAATGTTGTATGTACATGTTTTAAATGTTTTCTAAAACTTTCTATAACAAGTTTCTGGATTTTTAGTAATCAGTATGAAGTTGTCCAAGCTTCCTCCGGTTGTGGTTACATACTTATTCTTAATCCTTTTCTCTGACTACAGAATAAAAACATTATACAGGTTTCCTTATCTCCTTTGAAAAGATATGTCCCTGTGGGTTCAAAAGCATTCTGGCTAGGCAATGATGGTAGTGGGTTATGCTTCTAAATTTTATTGACCACTCCTTTTTTTTTTTCACTTTGATTTAATATACCCTCTAAAACTTTAAAACGTTCACTTTAGATTACAGTGAAACATCAACCATTTCCTTTTACTTTTGCCATCTGTCAGTGCAAAAAGTTCCTAATGAATGTGAAGCTTCTTTGGGGCTACTGTCATTAATCTTTGTCATGTGGTTCATAAATAATGAGAGAAGTATTAAACATCATCATCTTGTTTACAGGCAATACCACCCAAAGAGCCTGAATAATACCCTGGATTTCACAAGAAATGTTCAGCCTTACTAAGGCATATTTCAGAAGTCCTGATGAGGAAGAAGCAACATTTTTTTTTACCATAAGCTATTTAACTGCACTAAGTTTCAAGTAATGATTGCCATTTCCATATCAAAACACTACAAAGAATTATGATCTTAGAGCCACCTGAGCAGCTGCTGGACTGCAGTTTTGTTCCATAGTGAATACCTTTCCAGTTTTCAAGCACATACCTCCCATAAAACTGTTCTTTCATTGCAGCAGGCTACAAAGCTGGTTATAACACCATAACACCAGCATGATGTGACAACAAAATTCATGATTTTCTTTTTTCAGCTTGCCCCTTCCTTTTTTAAGAAAGTCTTTCCTCGCCCTCCATCCAAAGAAAACCAAACCAACAATACTTCCACAAAACTTGCTCAGTCTATGAATATAATGCTTTCAGTGAAAGCAGACCAGCTTTATAGAACAGCTTTCAGAGAAGCAGGAAGCTGATCTGAGCAGCAGAGAGCAGGGATGGGGTGGAGCAGAAAGGAACTGAGCTGGGGAAGAGCAAAGCAGAGACAGTCCTGGCTGTTCTAGTTACTTACTGACAGTTTTATCTAATAGGATTTATGAAGGGGTTGAGCATCCATCCTGCCATACCTTTTCTTTCTTTTACGAATCTCTGTCAATCTGGTAAACTATGACACAAGGGAAAGTAAGGCCTCCCCCACCAGAGCCCAGTTGCAGGGAAATGATGTAAGCTTCCCACCTCCCACGAGCCCCAGCTCTGCCAATCCACCTCTACTCTGACCTGTTCATATCCCCTCCCTCCCTCAAGGCCACTGCCCTGGGGCTAACAGCCCTAGGCTTGCCTAGCTAAGTCCTATTGTGCTGCAGAAAGTATTTGGCAGGGTTAAGGAGTATTTCTGTTTTGAGAAAGTCTTCAATGAAAAAGTAAATGCCTTTCTATTTAAAAAATAATGCTCAATCACCAAAAGCTACTTAATCCCCAGGACAAATAATATTAAGTAGGACTAAGTGAAGAATGCAACTTAGTGTAAGGTAGCAGAGGTGTGATGCAGCAAAGAGTGTAACAATGGGAGTTAGCAGACATGGGTTCTACTTTTCTCATACCACCTTTGTGACCCTGGGCTACAGTTTTAACCTCTCTGGTTTCCTTTTCTGTAAAGGGGAAGGATGAATATAAATTATGTCAGAGATCTCTTGTACTATTATAATTTTATGAACTTTTGATACCCCAAAGAAATAGCCAGAAGCCATAACATAATATGACTGTGGCTCATTATTCACTGTTTATACAAAATTGCAACTAATTCCTTATATTAAGCCATTTAAGATACACTTTGTCAAACTACTAGCAAATGTGAGTAGGACTTACACAAGACATATAGAAGTAAAAGTTACAGGGATTTCAAGTAAAGACATATAGAAGTAAAAGTTACAGGGATTTCAAGTGTTGATCCTGATCTGAAAAATTTATGGAAAATTAGGATTATGAAGGCTCATACTTAGGAAAGGACAATTTATCAACAGATGCATGGAACCAATTGAGACCTGAGAGAGCATAAACTATTTACCTGGTCAGCACTGTTCTAAATTTAAAAAGCACCCCAGGAATTTAAAAAAATATATATGTTTTTAATTCACAGCCCATAATCTACTGTTAGTAGCACAACAGTCTTCAAATGCAGAGATGCACAAACTTCCTTGAAGTATCTGACTTCCAAAGGGTATGCAGATGCATATAAATAACTTTCCACATCAACTCTTCCAAGTACCCTTTCCTAAAACTGGCCTGCCTTAGATATCCCTGGATAGGATAGCCTTTTCCACCTTCCCATTTCCAACCACACCCTTCTCACACTTTACAAAATCAAGGCACTCAGCTCACCCATGCCAAGTCTCATTCTGGTCTGGGAAGAAGAGGGGAAAAAAAAACCCCAAAAATCAAAAACACTAGACAGGCTTCAAAGGGAAAACTGGAAATATTGCCAGTGAAAAAAATGAATGGCCCTAACCTAGTCAGTCTTTTACAACACAAGTGGCTTTGCCAGTTCTTTGCTTAGAATAAATCTGGAGGATGATCTAATTGAATCATCAGCTGAAAAATAATTAAAGATAATTTTAAGTGACAGATCACTGTAACTTTGAATATAGCCCAGGAGTCCAAAAACATGGTAAGACTGCTAATTTAATACTCTCATTCTTGTTTATGTAAACAAAATTTCACATTATATATATTTAAAAACAATTAAAAATATGCTACTCTTTCTTCAATAAATATTAACTTTATGAGCTAAGTGAAAAATAAAGGGAAAAATACCAATAATGCATTAGGAAATGTATCTTCAATAAAACTTTTTATCTGATATTATTTATCAAAAATTGTAACTTAATACATGTTATTTTGATCACTCAGTGTAGTCATATGGTCACAGAAAATTTAATTTTTATCAGGTAAGTATGCTAAAGTGCTCAATAATAGATTTTTCTAACATAATACATGGGGTAAAATCTGTTGAGAAAAATGTAATGAAGTAAGAGTTCAAGGAGAAAAATTAACACTAAACTTTCATACTACTAAAGAATCATTTGTAAATGGATAAAGGAAGGTATTATAAACTACAGTATTTGACTAAAATGAATATATTTAAGAAGGACATAACAACTGTATTAATAAATCAAATATAAATATGATGAGAAATATAGCATTAGTAAACTGTTGCTTAAGAAAGACATGAGGGAATCAATGTTATGCAAATTCTTTTACTGGATAAAGTTTATAGACCACTATTCGAGTTTACCCTTACTTCCACTGCCAAATACCTTTCAAGTGTTAAAAAAAAAACAAAAACCCAGCAATCAAGAAGCTCAGGTAATGAACCACTTTAAACAGCTAAGTTTTCCAGATGAATACCAGTTTAGTTTCCTACTTTTAAACTACTCTAGATGCAAATCTTTCCAAAATGGGGACTTTATCTCATCTTAAATAGACTACAGCACCATGATTTAATCTTTACTAGTGTTTCCCAGGCAAAGTAGTAGCACCAATACATAATGTCTCCAAAAACTCAGCCTCTGAGCCAGCACGCTCAGAGATGTGAAACCTCAGGAGCAAGTGCAATTCCTGGCTCTTGGCTCCTAACTCCAGCAATCACTAAGCTGCACCTGAGACAGGCACTGAAACTCTTGAGTTCTAACTTTTTCACTATAAAAAATTAATAATCTCACCTTGTGAAACTATCTCACAAAATGACATGAGTCCATCAACAACACACATGAATACGCTTTACTTAAAGATTCCATACTAAGAAAATTCAGTGTTCTGAGTTTTAGTTGACAGCTGCTATTAGAATTGCCACAGGCCAAACATAGACTCTCCCTAAACTACCAACAAGATTGTTAAGATTTAGCAGAACACCAAGAAGTCTCTAAGATCAGTTAATTAATGTGTTAGAATTATAAAGTTATGATTATATAGTCAAGAGAACTTAAAAATCTAAAAAGAAATCATACATCTATTTCTTTTGTATATGGCTTTTTACAAATGTAGGGCTAATGGAAATTTTTACCTTATTCTAAAAAGCCATTCCCTTAAGGTATGCGTATGGGTGAAGGACGTTTGGTACCAATGATCATCTTCTATGTCTGAAACTTCCCAAATTTGATTATTATTTTGATAAATCTAACTACATCTATTTGAAAAGTTACAACAAAATTCCTTAAAACTGAGTGTGCCCCATTTATCAGTAAAAGCTAAGATTTTATGTACCAGTAAATGCAGCAAAATAAATACTCAAACTTTAAATTTGAACTTTCATTACATACAAAGATCTGGTTTAAAATGTTTCAGATTTCCTAACATTTCCTTGTAGTACATTAAGATTGAGCTTTCTGTTCAATTCTTATTTTTTGGAATTAAAAATCACTTTAAAATATCTTAAAAATCAGTAATCTCACAAAGAATATATAATTCTAATGCACCTTTCTATTAAATCAAAGCACTGAGAAAAAATAAGAATAAGTAAATTATATTTTTCAGCCTAATAGTCTTTCAAATTTTTCCAACTATAAGAGCGATACTAAACTGGAGGACTATTATTTTTTTGATGGGGTTAATCTCTAATACAGAACTACAGAAATAGCTACCTACAAATTAAGTAATATACATAATGCCAAAAAATTTTTTAAATAACAACAATTTTGGACCATAATGATTTTAAACCAGAATGAATTTACTGGCAAGCTACAGATTCTCCTCACCACACACTTTTAAATATTTTTTATTTCCATAAAATCTTACTAAGAATATTTCAATCACTCATAGTACTCTGCCTCAAGGAAACACTTCTATTATTATTAGACCTTTTAAAATAAGTAGAACATTATTAAGTGTGGGATTTGGGTTTTCCTTTTAAGTGTGTGACATTACTAACAGTTATAACATTTGCTTATTTTTACAATTCCTTACAAAATAATAAATTATATTATACTTGGTAGAAATACATTGTCTCAAATCAGATTATATACACCCATATGTATAATTTATTTTCATGTTCTTTTCATTTAGTAAGTTTTCCAAAGAAAAGGTTTATTTCTACTATATTTTGACATCCTTTTAATTCCAAAGTTTCCTATTTGAAAGTCACAGCTTGAAAATGTTTTATCAAGCCCTTCCTAATTACAGAAACATCGAAGATTGATCTATAATACATTAAAATGCTTACTGACAAAGATTTAGCAAACATTTTATAAAAACTCACCTCAGAGAAAACCACTGAGGTAAATACCTCTATTCCTGTTTTGTAAAGAAAGATACCAAGATTGAAAGGTCAAACATCTCATCTACTTAAGCTACAAAGACTTGATCTAGGCTTTCTTACTCAAAATCAGCTGCTTTTAGCATATACTGCATAATTTAAAAATATCTGTTCATCAATGTAGCATAGTCCTACAAAGTTTAGAGAAAAGTTTACATTCTTCTAAAATGGTGCCTCCTTCTTCTCCTTCCTCCTTTATGATTCTTACTATTTATGAATCATAAACCAAGTCTTTATAATCTTCTTTTAATAGACTTACATTGCTACCATGAATTCTCTAAACCTGGTTTTGATCCATTTTACTCTTCGATTATTTTTATGAATTTTTTCACCATCCAGTAAAAAATAAAGAATGTCCAAGGAGCTCACTCAAAAACTAAGTCCACTTTTTTCTTCTATGGGTACTATAGTAAAAAATAATAATAATAATAAATATATATATATACACACACATATATACATATATACACATATATGCAGATATACATATATACACATGTAATATATATACACATATGTATCACATATACACACAGAATCTAAATCACCAATGAGAAGGGGTATCTAGCTTAAAAAGTAATAATATGATTGTGCACTTAATCTATATTTCTATCCTTAAGACTAGAAAAAAAATCTATCTGGAATGGCATTGGCTTTTAGAAAACTGGCTGATTCCCAGGGGTAATGCCTGGAAGCTAGAGGTATTTCAAGTTGTATTAGGGAAACAAAGTCAAGAAAAGTCAGTAACTAAAGTTTCCAGCAATCCTGGAGTAGCCAAAGCTATGACTTCCACTGGGACCACATGACCTGTACTGCTACTGAAAAGTGGGACTCCTGATCCCAAACTCCAAGGCAGTTTAATTCCTACAATCTGTCCCTACCCAAATGCTGGGCACGAACACATAGCATAGCTTTGGATAATTAAATAAATAAAAGTAAAAAGCTCCTAGATGTGAGACAGAAAGACAAGCCACCCAATATGGTCAGTGAAAGTAAAGAGATCCATCTGTATAGGTAGGAAAGGCTCTGAATGGTGCGTATATACTTGAAAGTAGTTTAAAGATATAGGGAGAGACTGATAAAGTAAGTAAGACAGGTGGAGTAAAATAGATATACACCTACATATACATTTTAATAATTTTCTGTTTAGTATGTTATAAAGCATGTAATTAGTTGATTTGCAAACTATTTTATACTGAAACAGGTACTATCCTACTGATTCCATAGAATAATTATGAAAATATTTTCAGAGATGTTTACAAAGGTAAACTGTAAAACTCTAGATTATACATGTGAAGCCATGAATAAAAGGACAGGATTAAGACAAGTAGGCAGAGGCTCAAGTGGCTCAAGCCTGTAAGCCTAGTTCCTAGGAAGGTGGAGATCCAGAGGATGGCAGTTCATGGCCAGGCCAGGCAAAAACTTCAGAAGACCCCTATCTCAACCAGTGGCTAAATGTGCTGGTGTGTGGCTGTCATCCCAGCCATGCAGGGAAGCACAAACAGGAGGATCACAGTCCAAGCTGGCCAGGGCATAAAGCGAGATCTTATCTCAAATCTAAAGCAAAAAGGCCTGGTGGAGTGGTTCAAGTTGTAGAGAACCTGTATAGTAAGCAAGAGACCCCAAGTTCAACCCTCCAGTACACAACCCCACTCAAAAATAAAGATCTACTATAGACAGGATGAAGGAACCATAACAGACCCCCCCAAAAATAGAAAGCAATAAAACAAAAGCATAAAGGGACTAACCAAAATTCATAGCATATGAAGCAAAATCTCTAGTCAACTGTGAAAATCACCTTTTAAACAAAAATTTGTTTTACTAGATCTTGCTCTTTCTCTAAATGTATCTGTGTGCCCTTTTCTGTAATTAGAAAGGCCAAAATTCTGAAAACAGTCATAGAGAAGTTCGGAGATATTTCTGTACTTGAACAATAATCAGATTCAGTTGCTCCCTTTGATATCTTCCCAAAGAAAATTAAGAGTACGATTCCACTTCTGAAACTTTGGGAAAAAAAAAAAAAAACAGTTATGTGGCACTGCTCAAAAACAAGTCAAGACTTAGGTGTGTGTGCTTTCACTGGTGAACTTCTTGAAACAGTGCCAACTGGAATCATTCAATCACTTAAGCCAATGCTGCGGCATTGAAAGCAGCTGGAATATATGAATCAGTGGTCATTTCTATGTTATGGTTTTGTTTTCAAATAATCATCTAGAGGACCAAATAACCTGATCCAAAAGGCAATTTGAACACAAAAAGGAAAAAAACACTGGATTACAGGGTAGAAAATGTAGAGAATTCAAAATTAGGATTAAACTAATTTCAAATTGTTCTCTTTTCTACTTCATAGCTTTGTTTTCTCAGTTCTTTTATAAACATTTGGAGGGTAAAGAACCAAGTACACTTCTTTATCCACCTTTTTCTTCTGCTAAAGTGAAGTTTGCATAAAAATAGGATAAACAGAATAAAATGATGTCTAATGGTTCTAGTATGGTACTTCAAAAGGCCAAATGGAAGTTTCATGGGGTAGGTTAATGGCAGAAATGAAAATAAGCCAGTGAAACATATCATCTCTAATTCTGACAACATGAATGTTCTTCCCAAACATAATTTATGCATTTTTTAACCTAACTTGAGACTTTCTTTTACTCACAAGTGTTCATTAGTCAATAATATACATGATTTCTATTAAAATAAAGACATTTTACCCATAAACAAATCACTATTGACATTTTTGACATCCAGTGTTTTTGCTTGGTAACCCTCACCTTGGCACATAAATAGGAGCTCTACTTTTAAATCATGCTATATGCTAAATTTTTACCCCACTCTTTTTTATTCACTTATG
This sequence comes from Castor canadensis, assembly GCF_047511655.1. Taxonomy (NCBI): domain Eukaryota; kingdom Metazoa; phylum Chordata; class Mammalia; order Rodentia; family Castoridae; genus Castor; species Castor canadensis. The sequence goes on along the minus strand of NC_133390.1, from coordinate 56,349,889 downwards.
TTAGTTTTAGTAAAATTAGCATAAATATATATATTTAAAGATTAATGAAATTATTTTAATGGCTGGATTAAATACGTATATATACATATATTTATGAACTGGAATTAGGAAACTGACAGGTACAGAGAAATTAAGCATCTTGAAAAAACAGTTGCCCAATTTAAAGGGAACAAACTGGAATTTGGAGTAAAAATGTGATTCCAGAGCTCATGCTGGTAACCAAATTGCTTCTCCGAGTGTAACTATGCTACATCCTTCCTCTTTTTCTCCAATCTCAATACAACACATTAACTCCTGGCTAATCTCCAACATAAAATGGCTACTTGATCCAGACTGGCTTCCTTACTATCCTAATACCCTTTATCCTTCCATTCCTTCATCTCCAAGCTCCAGGTTTGCTTCCCTTACTTTGTGATCATTGTTGTTCATACAGCTCTGCCAGTTTGTATGCCTGTCAGTGTCTGTACTCACTCCTTTTTCTGCCTCTTCCATACCCAACCATCTCTGACCATCTGGCTCTTATTCCCTCCCCCTACATAAAGCCCTATCTGACCAATCAGAACCATCATTCATTCATTCAAATCACTCAATAATCACTTATTTAACACCTACTGTGTACCAGGTACTGCTCTAGACATGGAATAGAAAGGGGAACAAAGCAGACAAGTCCTGTACATTTGTAGGAAGAAAAGAAGTGTGTGTGGGGGGGAAACATAAAGATAATTCCTGTCAGTGACATGCATTGTGAAAACAAGGTAACTTCGGTACTATTTTTTGATTGGCCTTCTACCAACTTGCTGTAAAACTGAATGACTAAAAGCAAAGATTCCAAGTCCAAAGCTAGCACATAATAGGTATATTTCATTCGCGAGTGAATTAAAGCATGTATAATGGTGGATGGATTGGTGGATGGATGGATAGATGAACTGCCTCAAACTATGACTAACCCACTTGGTCTATAAATTTTGCTTTCTTCAAATAGATTGTTAACTTCTACAGCAAGAGCCCTGACCTTGCCACTCTGTCTTGGTGGACCTGCCTAGTGAAGGAGAAAATGAATCTGAGTGTTCATCTCCAGTTAAGCCACGGTCCTCACTATCTGCTATTTTCTTTCCCAAGGCTCCATTTGCACAGCCATGCTCCCTAACTGCTATAAACATCTGCCCTCAGATAGGTTCTGCTTTAGGATAGTGACCCAAAATTTAATAACAGTAGCCAGCAAATTGAAATATTTTGTAACAGATTAACTAGTTCTTTAGGAATTATGAGAAAAGCAATTTCTAGTGCAGATTACATAAAGTTACAAGAGATCCAAATCGTTCCAGTACATAACTAAATTCTTTAAAAGTTCATCAAAAGTAATTTAATTTCTTTTTAAAATGTTAGTTTAATTTAGAAATGAATGTTTCTAAATAAATCAAGATGGCAAAATTCTCAAAAGCATGATTATATCATTACTTGAATATATCATCACAATAATCACAGATCATCATCAGACCATTTCTCAAACTTGCTTAGCTTTGGTAACAAAAACAAATCCACAGGTAACTCTGCAGACCCCAGTCTAATGAAAATGGCTTTAGCAGTTAAACATTCACTGTAGGTACACATTTAATGGCAACAGTTTCATAAACATAAATGCAAACTTTGTAATGAAAACTCAATAGCAATGTTATTTAAAATCTAAGAAAGCCACCTGGAAAACACTCACATTATTTCTTTTATCATCTAAACTAAACATGATTTAAAATTTTTTTCATTAAGAACTAGATGACCCTAACAATATGGCCATTACTTGGCTCAAGATCTAACAAAACACAGTAAAGAGTATCTCTCAGTGATAAGAGTACTAGCCTAACATGAACTCTGGGTTCGATCCACAATACCACAAAAAAAAAAAAAAGGTATCTCTCAAGAAACAAGAAACAACTGAATGTATATTTGTGGCTTAAGAGTGTGTGTGTGTGTGTGTGTGTGTGTGTGTAAGTGTATGTGTCACGAATAGTGTACAACAAAGTTCATTCTTGATTAATATTCAAATGCTAGGGATTCTTTATAAATTTTTATTTGATTTTTTGTTTTGCTTTGTTTTTGTATTTTTGAGAAGGGTCTTACTATGTAGACTATACTGGAATTTGCTATGTGGTCCAGGTTGGCCTCAAACATGCAATTATCCCACCTCCATTCCCCAGTGCTGGGATTACAGGCATTCACCACCATAGCCAGCTATCTTCTTTTTTTTTTTTAATTTTAAATTTTCCTGCTCCTCTTCTACAATTCTTTGTTGGAAAAATCAGCTAATATATATATGTAACTCTTTATAACATTAGCTCACTGCTATTTAGAGAATTATGTGAGTTAATTATCTTGACTAAATAATCATTGCCTATTTATTTATTTTAGTTTTTATATTGGACTTTTAACAATGAGACTAGTGAACATTAAATGAGAATCTTTAATAATGTAGTTTCATGAAAGAACATCAGAAAACATATTTGAAATGTGATCTTTTACTGTTTGTTCACAAAAATATCCATTAAGTGGAAACAAAAATGTGACCCTAATCAACAAGATAAACAGCAGGGTAAAAAGTGTAGTTTCTGGGACCTCCAGTGTTAGGGGTCACTACAATACTTTGTGAAATAAATATAACTAAGTATCTTGGTTTTCTTGAGTCCTTCTACTATCTTCAAGTAACATAATTATGTAAATTCACTTTGGGGTTAAGTTTTGACTTTAGTTCTCCAGAGTCATATACACCAAGTTTCCTATTCTGGAATATTCCTCTTTCTCAAGTGACTTATGTCATTTTGAATCATGAGACCTGTCTACGGCCATACCACCCTAAGCGCGCCCGATCTCGTCTGATCTCGGAAGCTAAGCAGGGGTGGGCCTGGTTAGTACTTGGATGGGAGAATCAAGAGACCTTAAGAATTTTGATAAAACATTTTCCAAATAAAATAAAGAACGACAGAAAAAGAAACAGGACAGTATTTTTAAAGCCCCATATAATTAGAGGAAAAGGCTTCTTATATAAACATTAGAACTATAAAAAATGGAATAACTTAAGACTATTTAATTGAACTTGTTTTCACATATTTTATAGATGAAATGGTAAATCTTCATTAACTTCCAGAATATAGTGGCTGCAGCCACTACAATATGGCATCTCTGCTCTAATTCTCCAAAATGACTCTCCATATAACTACAGATAGTTTTCACATTGCTAAATTGCAGCAGTGCATTTACATCCTCACCTTATTGTTTCTTCCAGTTAGGTTACCAACTAGGCATTCTCCTGGTTTCCCTCCTGCCTCCCGGCCAGTTCTGAGCCCTTATACTGACTGATTTCATGCCAGTCCATCTGATAACTAAGTGCTGTTCTTGTACTCTTCCCTGCATCTTTGTCTCCACAAAGTCAGTAATTCTTAAGATTTCAACTGACACATCATTTCCTCAAAGAAGTCCTCCCTGCTTACAAAGTTTTGGCTTATTCAGAATCCATTCTCTCACTGCTCTATTTACCATTTAAGCATTTATGTTAATTTCAATTAAAATAACTGCATATTTAATTATTTGATGGATATTTCCCTTACTAGAATATCAAGTTAAGAGCTGTGATCCCTGATACTTGGCTCACAGGTTTCAATCCAGAAATATCAGAATGAGTAAGTTTCACAAACGGACAATTAACTTTGATTCTAAAAGCTATGTAAAACTAAAGAAAAAATTGTATTATTTTAAAAACAAACCAACTGCAAAAAATTAGTTGAATGAAGTTCAGAAGAAGTAGTACTATTAGAGATACCATGTATAATTTATTTTGAATATTAAAATGAGTGGCCTTTTCTGCTTTAAACAAAACAGCATCATAAAAATTAGTCCCCAAAGTGAAATCTATTTTATAGAACCATTAATCTGCTCAGGTGCAACAGAAATTAGAGCATAAACATATTGAAGTAATTTTTTATGGCGCTGGGCATGCTAAGCAAGTACTCTACCACTGAGCTACACTACACCTAGTCTCAGGCAAGAATGTTTCTTAAACCTGAATTAACATTTAAAAACTACTCCCAGTGACACAATTTACTTTTAAAATGATAAATGAATCATTAATTACTGCAAAATCTAGTTATCTTGCACTCTTGGTAATATAAAGGTAAATCATTCATGCTCCCTTTCCTTATTCATAAAATACACGGTTGAGTAGCTGATCTGCAAGGTCCTATTTAATGCCTTTGAAAGTTTAAGTTTACACCAGGAAGCTAACACAGTAACATCCCAGTTAATCAGAAAGCCTTCTTCTGAAGCTCTTTACAATTCAAAATATAAAAGACTGTAAAGACTTTTAAATAAAGTTGAAAATTCTGCCAAAATTTGTTTTATTAATACTCAATACATTCCATTCATTTAAGGCAGGCCTTTAAACTTCACAAAAATGTTGATTAAAATTTTGATCACAGTTACAACATTTCATAGTTCCTTCAGTAAATAATAGAAAATCATATAACTAGGCTTCTAACAACCTTAAAGAGTCAAATGATATAAAAATAGGAAAAAAGTATTAAAGCACAGATCATTCTCTAAAAAATAGCATTATACAGTGCTGACAATGAAGCAAAGAATATAACATACTTCCACAGCCTATAGCTACAACATTTTATCAGAGCTAATTGCAATAATCACAGTTTTACATTATCATAAAAACAAAATGAGCCAAAAAAATGAAATTACATTTGTTAAATTCAATTCATCAAGGTAGAAAAACAAATCATTATTGAAAATCTTAAAATTTAAACTTACTGTTAAAGTTTCCAGAATTAAATTATAAACAATATAACTTAACTGGTACATTGTATTTCCAGCAGCCAAACATTACCATGGGAAGTACTATTTTATTTGTATGCCAAGAACTTTAAGGCAGGATAATACTAGCTTGACAATAAGGAAAGATATGAATTTATCCCAAGAAGTATTAATTGTTTAGCACTTAGGTGGCTATGGTTTTCAAAGATGGTCACTTAACTGGTAGTCAGTCTACGACACTCTTACAACTATAAAGACATAACTTCAATACTTTTGTAGGACAAAAATACTTTAAAATATGGTAGGAAAAGAGAGGGTGGGGGGGAGATGAACACAAAGTACTCTACACACACATATGAAAACACAATAATGAAACCTGTTAAAAATCATTTTTTTTAAAAGGGGAAAGAAGAGTGACAAATAGTAATAGGTAAATTTGATCAAAGTACATTGTACAACAACCCCTTCTGTACAACTAATATATGCTAACAAAAGTTCAAATCCAAGTGCCACCAAAAATAACAGTTCATGTCAAAATTTAAACAGCTGGCTCTGATTAACTTTTTCATTCATATTTTTAGTAATATTTTACAGTAAGTTAAGTGTTGTGAAAGTGAGAAAGAGTAACACACATGAATTTATTGTGTTTCCAAAAGAGTAACATCAATCAAAACTACAGAAAAATATGTAACCCAGGATATTAATATGGGAAACAATGAAATGATATCAGTACACCAAAGAAAAACTTGCCCACCCATGTGTATTTTGGGGCACTATTCACAATATCTACTTTGTGGATTCAGATTTCGTACCCATCAATGGATAAATGGATAAAGAAAATGCTTGCATATACAAAATGGAATGTTGTTCAGCTCTGAAGAAGATTGAAAACCTGTACTTTGTGACAATAAGGTTGGAACTAGAGAATGGTATTCTAAGTGAAATAAGCCATATATAGAATGTCAAGTAAAAGATGTACTCTCACACAAGTTAAAGTTTTTTTAAAGTCCAACTGAATGAAAATAATGTTTATTAGAATTTGGGAAAGAGAGGGTGCACAAAGAGGATTGATGTGGTCAGTGTATTCTGAAGGCATGTTTGGAAATAAGTGCAATTAATACATGTTAATAATAAAATAATATACAGAACAAAAAAAATAAATAAAAAATAAAAAATTAGTTTACTGTCTAAATACTGGGATAAAACTAAATACAAGATAAAAACAAGACTTAAAAATATTATGTTAATAAAAAGTGTCCATACATGGTGTGTGCATGCTGAAAATCTGGCAGCACTGGAATTTGAAGTCAGGGCCTCACACTTACTAAGTAGGCATTCTTACCACTTGAACCACTCCACCAACCCTTTTTTGAGATGGGATTTTTTAAAAATAGGGTCTCGCTAACTATTTGCACAGGCCTGGCTTCAAACTGCAATCCTCCTGATCTCTGCCTTCCAAGTAGCTAGGATTACAGGCATGAGCCACCAGCACCGTCTGAAAATTATTAAGGTAAAAATTGCACAAATATTTTTCAAATATTTTCAGAAGTAGTTTTGCTCAGTATTTGCTAACTACAGAAAGTACTTAAAAATACTTCCATCCAGTAAATATAAATGTTACTAATCAAAAAGTTGGGCAAAATATCTAGTACTCTAACAAGCTAAGAAGAAATGACTACTTTTGCCTAAATCTTTGAAATCTATGTTATCACTACAGAGGAATAATATTGCATAAATGCTACTAAAATTTTTAATAATAATAACTTCTAATATTGTAGCATCATTCTTTCTAAAAATATATGACAACTATTCCTTAGAGGATATAGTATATGATTAAGAATGAGATTAAATAATTCTATAAATTCTTCCCTATTGCTGATATATTATATTCTTTATGTATAAGTCAAATCTTTACCTTAAATTCCTGTTGGCATAATAAAAGAAGGGCTAACTCAAGATAATAAATATACAGTATGGATACAATGGATAAAAACTGAACATCATCAGCTCATAACCATAGCAGAGGACACCAATTAGCAAACCACTAGTTATAATTTGGCATACAATTCTATACTCAAAAGCTACTTTTTAAAAATCTCTGCCCAATTCCACAATTATTAGCTTTATTATACGTGAAGCAATGCTGCCCCCGAAGATAGAAGGAAGAAAATACAGGACCTCACTTCAGACTTGACAGAAGGGTACAAATGAAAGATCACAGAAGGGGAATTTCTGAGCATAAGCATCAACCAAAAAGGAGCTGGAAAGAGGCCATTCCTTTCCAGTATGCAGGGGAAAAATGGTCTTAAATTTTTCTTTTATCTACCCCAGATTCCTAAAAAACACGTAATTATCATATGTATATAATAAGCATAATTATTCTATGAAAGCACAATAAGTGAAAATATTATTAATGATATTTTAAGGGAAAGCTACCAGCTTCTTTGAAAAATCAGAAATTTGTTATTGTTTCTAGTGAAATATGGATTGTATTTAAGAAAAATCCATTCAAGAATATATTTTTAAATTATAAGATGTTTTTACTGATAACACATCTATACATCAGTCATATTTTTGGTAAATTAAGAATTAAACTAAGGCAATATAATTGACATCAAAAGACATTTTTACTAATTGAATCCACATAGAAATCTTACTCTAGAAAAATCTTCAGGAAAATAAAACAAACTGTTAATATATATTATCACACAAATGTGCTGGTAAGATAATATTCAACATTCAAAAGAAGTAAGGAGATGATAATGTTGGAGGATAGTGAATAATTTTTTAAATACCAACCAAAAAAACCTTACAGATTTTCATTTTCTGTCCAAAATGCTAGCACAACAGAAAAAATGGCTTTAAAAATCAAATAAATAGACAACATAAACTCCTGGTAAGCACAGTACTTTATTTTTTTCATTTTTAAAAAAGCATGGTAAATATACTCTATTTTTAGTAAATTAATCTTTTAACAATTTCCTATATCTGAAATTAGACTCTGTAACTGATGCCAAGTGATTAAAATGATCTAGATTCAATTAATTGCCTATATAATGCCATAAATAATTCAGTTTTATATAAAAAATTATTGGCATCTTAAAATCTGTTGTGCTGATTTAAAATGAGCTTCTCAAATATAATCCAAAGTGGGGAGTGGAAGAATCCACTGCCATAACATGTAATTATACAATTAACAAAAATGTTCCAGAGCTTGCCAAGTTGTGTTCCTAAAACTATATTTAAAAACCTACAGAAAATGTTAGTAACACTAAAGATACACAATCTACCTAACACAGATAGTTTCTTACTGTTCCCTCAGGACACTAAGGACACAAGTAACGGAATGAAAACAGAGAGGGAGAGAGGGAGGCAGGCAGCTTGGTGTCCTTCTCAAAGCTCAGTGTGCAAACTGGGGAAGAACAAACCACATAAAGAAGGAGGATTAAACTCTCTTAACTTTTTCTTTCTGGTAATAAAAGAGGCATTCTAAACATAGGTTAAGTGTCTACATATAAAGAAGCATAAAGAAATCTGTTGGGATGGGAGGGATTGTAGAGCATCCATCAATATTTGTTTGAAAAGACCTGCCAGGCTCTCAGGAGTTACACTTAAATAATGTGACCCCTTCCTGACAGGACAATAAGGAGACAGATTAAATCCTTCAAGAAATGATTCATCCTTGGACACATGGCGAGAGGGGAACAGATATAAAGCTCAGATCCTGTGTATTTGCTGGAGCATTTGGGCAGTTCTTTGTGGCCCTATAAGTAAATAGCTAGTGGGTCTAAGCCACTAGTCTCAGGACAGGAGGCTCCAAGCTAAGCAATAAAACACACAACTGTTCCATGCACAATCAAACAACAGCACACATTTTTCTCTTATGTTTGATCAAAGAATAAATCCCAGTGTATGGTCCTCTACAAGACCTATCATCTGACTTTGATTTTGAAGAAAACTCTTAAACATAAGCAGTATAACAAAACAATGAAAAGCAGATTTTAAAAGTAAAGCAGCTCACCAACTCTAGAGGAAATACAATCTGAAAATGAAAAAATATATGCATTCTATACATACAGTTCTTCTCAGCTTGTGTAATCCCTCCCACTCTTATATCAGGGCTGGAAGTCAGAAAGAGACGGTCCTTCAGGGCCCATAGGATTACCATATCAGTTATAAAATCATTGGAAGGGGTCAATATTTAAATAACCACCTAACTCAGTAACTCTCAAAATTAACCCATCCTGATTACAAAGCTGCCTTCTATAAATGTCTTCTTCCACTCTTCCAAGTCTACCACTGTCTTGAATTTCAAGAGATGGGGGAAATGTCATAAGCAGGGGACAACCCTATTCTCTTGTGTCCCAGAGGAAGGGAAGATCACATCTGCTGGCTGTGAACCTTGGACTGGTTTCCTGGAAGCACCTCCCCTTAAACCCAGTGTGCTGTGCTTCTCCCTCCTTCCTGCAGATGGAGTCAGGCAGGGAAAGAGCCTGCTCTGGGACCAAGAGCCCCGTCTGCTCTCTAAGCAGACAGGAAAAACGAAGCCACAGAAAGCCACTGGCTTCTGGAAAATGAGAAGGAAGGCAAACGCAGATGCTACTGTTTTTTAAATATTGTAAAATTCTAACCTGGGCACTAGTATGTGAAATTTTCTGTACACACAAGATGTAGTGAGAAATGGTTTCTAACAACTGACAGATGAAGTTTAAACCCCACCCTCTTTAACAGAGTCAAGTCTGTGTCCCCACAGCCTAGAAGACATAGTGGTAAAATACCCTCTCCTGAATGAATTTATATTCAAGTTGCTTTTTGTCTGTAGCTCTTCGCTGTTGCCTGGAAACAGGAAACCCTTCCCACCTACAAGCTTCCTGACTACTCCCCCCATGTCTCCCTCTTACAGTGAGGTGAATATACCTGGCCACACTTCTAGGTACAGTTTATCTTAAAGAAGACCTGATTCTTTAAAATATAGCAATAACGGAAATTTGTCATTTAACTGTTTAGCGAGAACGCTGACTAGCCAATGAATTAGCAATGAAAATTTGACTTAAGCAAAAGCATTTAAAAATAGTGAATTTTAGACACATATTCATTAAAACAAATGTGTCAAATAAAAACAAAGGTTACTCTCAGGGTTTGTTTGGGTTTTTTTTTTTAATCTACTTCTTTATCTCACTGATTATTCTTTGAACACCCTGCTTTCTTGGAGTAAGAGAGAACACTCTAAAATAGCCCCCTGTGCTTGAATAATCACAGTCATCCTGGTACCCCCTTACTTCAACACCCACAGCACATCAGTTGCTAAGCCTTTACAGTGTCTAGTTATCCGCTATACTCATTTGATCTTTCCTTTCCACTCTCTTGCTTTCACTGAACTTCAAGCATTAATTTGCATTTAAGATTATTGCACCAATAAGATCTACTACTTTTTATTGTTGATTACTTAGCAAATACCATGTACCAAGAAGTACAGAAGCTATTTACGCATCTTTTTTCACTATTCCTATTCCATTATTCCTTGTGCCTAATAGTCAATGAGACAGGTACTACCATTACCTCATTTTATAGACAAGGATACCGAAATTTAGAGTGTATGTACTTTACCCAAAGTCTTATACCGTTAATGTAAGCCTTGAATTCCTCTCCTTGAAAGATAGTAGAACAACTACTTCATGTTCTATTCCTACCATTGTTTTCATTTGAAAATACTGTTTTTCACAAACTTAAAACTAAAATGTGGGCTTACCTCTATCTAGCTGAATCACACTGTGCTCCATACTCAACGGTACAGTGCACTGGTCCATCTCTTAATCTTTAGAGAAAAGTGGGGGTGTTCAGATTCCATTTTACTATTTTAATGAATGAGGTTTATGGCAAGAAATTCTATGTGCCTTTCAGAGAAGCAGTAAAAAGTTAAATATCTTCAGGCTGGGTATATGGCTCAGTGGCACAGTGTTTGCCCAGCATGCTTATAAGCCCTCAGTTTAATCACCAGTACTACAAAATAAATCATATCTTCTTGTGATTCAACATTTAAAAAGAGCTTTGGGAGAAAAACAGTATCATAAGGTAAGTTTTGGTCAGTTCCTTGTAGTCAAAGACATAAGAATGTTAAAACAAAAATCACAGGGAAAAAATAACTAGATAAACAGAGTGATAAATCCATCCTTAGAATGACAATTTGTACCTTAAGAGTATTGAAGATCTGAAAGTAAATATGCATCATGTATTTATTCAACTTACACAATTTTGTCTGTAATTTTCCCTTTTTAGTAATTCTATAAATCCTTTTAAGTTTTGGTTTTTATATGCATAACACATAAGTTCCACTATAACTTAGGCTACATAAAGACTCCTAAAGAAAAACTTTAGGTATCAAAGTCAGAGAGTTACTAAGGTCATAAATTGAAATTATCAACTGTCGTGTATTTTCAGATAACACATTCTCTGATTAAAAAGAAAAGTCAGTTATTCATTCAACAAAATATATTCCTTTTGATTCTTAAATAAATTAAAGAAATCACATCTTTGTGCTAACAAAAACCACAAAACAGCCATTTAATTCTAAGCAAATGATAAAGCAGAACTGGGTTCCAGTTACTGTATTAAAGTTTAAGAACTACTTCAACTTCAGCATTTAACTGGTATTGCCTAGGCCACTGTTTCTTTGCATGTACAAAGATAACACTAGCAATCCTGACTACCAACAAGTTGTTGTGAAAGCTAAATGAGAATGTGGATGGAAAAGTGTTACATATAACATTTGGTGTCTTTATGTTTTTTTCTTTTTCTGAACTAACTTTGTTTTCCTCGATTTGAATCACATTTTTTTCTCATCACATTTTCAATTGTCAAACAAGAAAGTCTTAGAGCCAGCACTCCTATCATTTCTAGCATAAATGCTTCATTTAGAAAACTTGCTATGTTATATTTATTAAAACTTTTAAGATACTATGTTAATCAAGGACATGTCTGTTAAAATTATTTAAATTAGACAACATTATCCAAAAATTAGTATAATGACCAATACTACATTAGTAGATATTATTAAAGATACATGATTTTTAAGAGACTGGTTTCAAACAATCCTTTTGATTCAGCTTCTTAAGTACCTGGGACTACAGGCACATAGCACCACACCAGGCAAAGATATGGCTTTTATTTAAGAACTTTTTCAATAGAATAATGATACGCACTGAAAATTGTTTAGAAAGGGGGAGAGGAATCAGGAAGAGTAATAGAGGGGGTGAATTTGATCAAAGTACATTATACGCATGTATAGAAATAAAACAATGAAACTCTTGTACTATTAATATACACTAACAAAAAAGAGAGGGAAAAAAGTACATGGCCAACTATATATTTTTCAACTGAGAAGAGCACGATCCAAGGACTATGCTGTTTCTGGAGTCAGAACGTTTGGTTCAACTGTTAACATACAGCTTGAGTTGTTTTAGTATTAACAGACTCAAATTAATTAATAACATTTCACAGAATTGTACCAATCAAATGAATACATGCAAATAAATGTTTTCATAAGTTTCTTTTAAAAAACAGAATGTTTTTGGCTATGGGAATTATAATTATCTAAAGCCTCAAGCATAAAAGAAATGGCTAGATGATATGATGTTTTAATAAAAATATAACTAGCATATCCTTTAAGAGTACAGTAATTCTTTAAGAGCAAAAATATTTCCATCCCTATCAGATAGTCAGCATGGACAACAAAGGTGACAATTTTCATTTTTTTTTCCTTAATGAAAACCTATGAAACTCAGTGTCAAACATCTTAATCACCAGAAAAGGGATAGAATCAAATGAACCCAATTTAATCAAACTGTCTATGAATGCTGGCAACAGAATGAAGTAATGTCAAATAAACTTTAACTAGTATTTAAAATATTATCTAAAGTTAGTAATAATTTGGTATACTAATAAATAGTCCATGTATTCATAGAGTGGTGAGGCAGGGGAAAGACAGCAGAAAGACAATAGAGGATTTTACTATTTTTAATTTAAATTATACAACTAGAAAATAAAGAGTGAAAAATTATTCCAAGAAACTTTATCATTAAGTTCATTGAGACAACATAAATTTCTAGGATGATCTTTTTTTTTATGGTTTCTAACATTAACTTTTTTATTGTTTTTACATTTACTCACATGCATATACATTGTTTGGGCCACCACCCCCAAACTTCCGGGCAAAACCTGTTCCACCCTCTTGTTCTCCAATTTTGTTGAAGAGAAAACATAAGAGATAATAAGAAAGATACAGCGTTTTTGCTAGTTTGAGATAAAGATTGCTATACAGAGATTCCTACCATTGTCTAGGACGATCTTATCCATATAATGGGGTTGGTTATGCCATAAGAGTCTGTAAGCATAAAAACAGTTTTTATTTATTTGTCAGCTTATTTGTAGGTTTATGTGAGTCTTTGGTTCCATTTTACCCTGTTTTTAAGTCTGAAACAATTCTAATATAGAGTGGTTAGATTCTTGGGTGTCAAACCTAAGTAGACACTTGGAGAATTGCAACTATTGTCCCAACACACTAACCCAGGAAAGTATACTTGGGTTGCTTCACACTGTCCTCTATAGCCTTGAGTCATTCCATCTGAAAAATAAACCTGTATTAGTAATGTGGAAGGACAATACAAAGAAGGGGTCAAGAAATACTCTTTAACACTCATTTTTATCTTCAAATTATATTAATAATGGTGACTTAAAAGGTAGATATTCAATATTGCTCAGTATTTCCCCCATTTTATTCATTAACATCTCAATGAAGAACTTCCTTTACTTCACTTAAACAAATAATTAATGAGTCTTTCTTATCATATGTAACACTGAGCTACATGTTGGGAGTACCAAAATATGTCACATGATCCTTATTCATAATTTCCAAAGAATCAGCTAAGCTTTAACAGACAAGCATAAAAGCTATATATTTCCTTGAAATTATATTTCTAGATACATCAACTTTGTTTCTTGCAAGGAAGAGTAAAATAAAGAGTACTCAAATGTAATTTAACATAATACCAGAGAAAGAGGAAGCAGGGTTTAAATCTAGAGTCCTTTATTAAGTGTGTGATATAAGGTTAGCTACTTAGCATTTCTGGGTTTCAATTTTCTCACTTGTAAAATGGGAGTGTTTATAATTCTTAGGAACAGTTTTCCAGAAGAATAAGTGATATTGTCCTTGAAAAGGTTTCTGACTATATCCTTGTTTCACAGTTTTTATTATTTATTTATTGTATTTTCCAAAACAAACTCTGAAAAAATATAAATATCCTTATGAAGACATTGGAGAGATATTAAATTAGGACTGTCCTAGAAGACTAAAACTATGTATTTCCTGTAAAACTCACTGAAAATGTTAGCAAAACTATCACCATGTTTATTCTACCTTTCTTCTCACTTTTAAAGCCTATATAACATTTTCATTTTATCTATGTACCTAAACAAATTTTGAGTTTATATAACAAAATACCAAACAATATGACTAAATCTTCTTATCCATTAAATATAACTTATCTTATTTTTATTTTCTGAAGTTTATATTTAATCTGTGTACTAAAGGATCAGAATTTTGAAACATTGAGAAACATAACATTAATATAGGTTAATTATTGTGAATATGATCACATTCCCAGAAGGATATAAGGTTGAACATAGTAGTATGATTATTTTCACTTGGTTAATCTATTTATTAATAAACTGGGATAACATTAAAAATACATACTAATTATAAACTTACTAAAACTTTTAAATTAGCCAGAAAACAATGGTATAATGGTATAAACTAAAGACACAGACTTCTTTTGAAGACAAATTTTACAAAAAGGATGGCTCATTTAACAACATTGCTTAATGGAAAAAAATTTTACATTCCTTAAAACGAGCCTTTTAATTTAACAACAGAGAGAAATCAGTATATTTTAATGAAAGAGATTAGCTTTCCTAGTCATATTTAATAGATATAATTTTTATATGAATGGCTGATAATTTAAATGCTACTTCAAATATCAGCCTGTTTATACATTTGTATATTAAACACTGAAATGATTATACCATATTGACGTTAATTCTAGCCTTTTTTCTAAAAGAATGTGTAAACATACTAATGATCTAAAGGTTACAAGGAAAGGAAGGAACATGTTGAGAGTTTGCTTTTAATTATAAAGCATTTAGATATAAAGGCTAACTAACAATTATCAACTACTTTTAATATCCAAGAATTCCTTCTTAATGTCAGGCATTTTAGGTTTTTCTGAGGAATTACATTCTAGTAAAACGGCGTTTAAAAGGCACCACTGTCTCAAAACAAAGTATTAAGCAGAAAAACCAAGTTTTAATCTATTGGCTCTTTCTAAAAAATAATTGCTACAAATTCACTAAGAATTTCTGAGAACTAAACCAAGGATTATCTGAATATTGTAGTTTTTTAACATCAGGAAACACTGTCAGATGTGGCTACTAGCATACAGGGGTTCTATTCAGGAACAACTGTATCATGCTAAGTACCTTAAAGAAGGTAGTTCACTTTCTAGATAATATTTCCAGTCTCTTAATTTAACACGATAAAATTTTCCATAATCTTTATATACCCTTTCATATTATGTTAAATGATTTTTTTCATAAAACAAGTATACTTTCAGAAAAAGTATACCCTGAAGTCAATGGTGCAAAGGAAAGCTAACAATTCCGCCCAGCTGATTAAAGCACATCGCGTACACATGCCGCTACCACCACATGCACAAGGACCAAACACTGAGCAGGGAAAAAAATGGGTAAAAAAGAAATTACTCCAAATAAAAAACACACAGGTAGGCCAAACACACCCTTTCTTGAAAATACCAGTAACTTGGGTAAGTTTGAGAAACCAGTAGAACCAGTGATCAAAGATTTGCTTTTGTAATGAATTTCAACAACTAGAGCAACAATCTGTTGCTTTCAAGGGACAAAGATACCAAGAAACTCTTAAGGATATATATTTAGAACTATTGTAAAGAAATCACTGAGTAAAATGAGATAACGTGTGAGTAAAATAAAGATAGTACAGTTCCTGACACACATTATCTAATATGTTAGTTAATACTATTATGATTATGGAATTTCATTCTTACAACAGAGTAGAATTTTTACCACAATTTTGCTGGAAAACTGAGTTGAGCTTCACAGGCATCAAGTAACCAGCTGTAACATAGTTAAGGAGCAGTGAATCAAGATCTGAATGCAACTCTGTGTGACTGTTGGATCTGTACACTTATATCAGAAACATATTTTACAAGTACTTCAAAATCCTCTGGAGGTATAGAAAAAAGAATCTTAAGCCCTAGAAATGAGACTATAGAAAGTCTAAAAATGATAAAATTACTTATTGAGCTAAAAGACTGAACAGAATAGTAAGACACCAGTAAAATACCACTGAAGATGAATTAGTGAAAGGAACCTGAGCCAAGGATTTCTCCAAAATTTAAAACAAAACAAACAAAAAAAGGATAAAGAAATAAAAAAGTGGAGACACACTGTCCATCTGCCTGCTACCAATTCCAAGAGGTGAGAACAGAGATTGAGGTAGAGGTAATATCAGAAAGTAACAAATTTAACAATTTGATATAATTAAAGAATACAATTTCACATTGAAGGGAATCACAGAGTACCAACTGAAATAAAGCAAAAACAAAAATGCTTAAGACATATCAAAGAAAGATTTTGAATAACAAAGATAAACAGAAAATCTTAAAAATTATCAGGAAAAAAAGAGACAGTAAACATCCTCTTTGAACAATAAAGGGGAAATTTTCTATCCTTGTCAACTTAAGACATTCAAAAGACAGAACACAGGAAAATAAGAGCTTGCTCCAATTTCTCTGATACTGAGAGAAAAGCTATAGACATCTATAATTTCAGATATTGTTAGAAAAGCAGTTTCAATATGTATGTTAAAAATATAAACATACACACAAAATAGAAAAGAAACTTATACTATTTAAACCAACAGAACAAACAAAAAGCAAAACTAAAAGAATATTTATTCATTCCAAGAAAAGTCTGGAAAGTGTAAATGAAGTCAAAGGATAATAGGGGAAAAAAATTTAAAGTAGCATATTTAAGTCACAATAAATATAAATTCCCCTATTCAGAGTCACATTCAGGTTAACCTAAGAAATGAAAGAATTAAAACCCATCTGTGTCTATATCCATAAAAGATAAATGTAAAATAAGATAACACACACATTTTAAAATTCAGAGATGTGAAACTACATAGAGATAAATGGATTTTTTTAAAAAGTAGGTGTACAATACTGACAAGAGACAAAAAAAGTAATCAAGGAGAAAATCTTTATAGGGATAAAGAAACATTTACACTATCAAGCAGATAATTTTTCGTAAGTGTGAACCCAGTCACTGAGTCTTTATGCACAGAATAATATAGTTTTGAAATATATAAAAAGAAAAAACAAAGCTTGCTACATCATAATCAGATTAGAAGATTTAAAAATACTTCTCTCAAAATATTGAGAAAATTAAAAGAAAACCAAGCAATGCTGTGAAGGATAGAAAACACATTCAAATTAAACTAGTAGACATACTATTAAATCTAGAAGATATGAGTATATGGAACTTTGGACTTCGCTTAAAAGAACTGCATTCTTTTTTTTTCTTTTTTGCCAGTACTGGGGTTTGAACTCAGGGCCTCACACTTGCCAGGCAGGTGCTGTACCACTTGGGCCACTCCACCAGTCCTTTTATGTGTTGGGTAATTTCGAGATAGGGTCTCATGAACTATTTGCTTGGGCTGGCCTTGAACTGTAATTCTCCTGATCTCTGCCTCCCAAAAAGCTAGGATTATAGGTATAAGCCACCAGGCCAAAAAAGAACTGCATTCTTTTCAAAAAACGCATGAAAAACAAAGATTGGTCACATAGCACACAACAAAGAAAGTATTAACACATTCCTAAATATTGCTGCCCTACCACCCATATTTACCATCCTAAACACAGTAACACATTAAGAAACCAATGATAAAATGATAATGAAAAAAATATTCAACTGGGAATTTTAAACCACATTTCTAAGTAACATACAGGTTAAAGAGCAGATAAAAGCAAAAGTTTTAAAACATTTCAACCTGAATGACGTGAATGACCACACTACCTAAAAAACACTTGTGAGATGCCATCAAAAATGCTACTCACAAGAAACAGTAGAATCAAATGTCATTTTAGAGAATAAAAAAGGTTGAAAGTACATTTTTTCAAAATAAGCACTATGAAAAATAACAAAAAAATAGAATTAAGATAAAAGAATTTAATAAATACATGAAAAATCAAAAACTACAGACACAGAAAAGCGGGCATTAGTAGAGAACACTAAGATTAACTTTGAAGACTACATGAAATGGACAGTTTGTTAATAAAAATATAAATTTTGAGCTCTGAAAAAAGAGCTCAAGTCCTGAAGCAGTTTTATAGGTGTTTTAACAAACATTCAAATAAATATTTTTTACTTTAAGCAAAGTGTCCCATAACATGGAAAGCTTATTAGAAGCTATTTTAACTGAGACTCATTTATTCCTGTGCTAAAGTCAGTAAAAATAGAAAAGAAAACAATTATTGTCCAACCACACTTCAACATAAATACAAAATTCCTACGTAAAATTTTTAAAATAAAATGGTAAAATGAAAAGAACATCAAATAGAAGTCATCTTAGAAATATAAGGACAATTAACATCAGAAAATTTATCAACGAAATTCACTATGTCAACAGGGGAAAAAAAAAAAAAATGACACGACCAGTCAACAAATTTATTGCACCATGCATTCATGATAAAATTTGATGGCCAAGGATAAAAGGTAACTTCCATAACCTGATAAAGAGGCTCAAAGAGAAACATGAAGAAAACATTGTGTACAGTAGTAAAATAAATATTAGATGAGTTAAACATGTAAAAATATGTATGAGTAAGGATGTACTCAATCACTAGGATGAATCAACATCACATGTGAAATATTAGAGAATGCATTAGCCAAAAAGAAAAAGAAGGAAAAAAGATTGAAAAGGATGATGAACAGTTATAGATGATTCAATTTTCTGTAAAGAGAATCAACTCACAAACTAATAAAGGGGTTCATGAAGTAGCCAGATTAATATTAAAAAAAAATCAGATAGCTTCTATACACCAGCAATAATTAAAGAGAAAATACGATTGTAAACAAATCCCCTTCATTATTCCAACAAAACTCAAGGAAAAAAATGTGTAAGATTTGCAGAAAGATTAAAAAACTAACATTTCCTGAGGTAGGAAAGAGAAAACTTGAATACAAGGAGTAAATGTTACTGGATGGAAAGTCAGTACTTTAACACAAACAACTTTCTCCACATTAATCTATTAACTGTATGCAATTCAGATAAAGATTCAAATGCAATATTTAGGATCAGAAGATGATTCTACATTCATTTGGAAAAATATTCCAAAATATCCAAAACAAATTTGAAGAGGAGTAATTAAGAAGAGAATTTGCTCTGTTAGATAGCAAGAGGTATTGCAAAGCTATTTGCCAATCCTGTATTTCCACAGAAATAGAAAAACAGATTGCTAGACTACAACATAGATGTTCAAAAACCAACCTGAAAACATCTGTGCATGGTAAAAAGCATTAATTCAGAATTAGAGAAAGCACATAGTTGTTCACAGAACAGCCTGAAATCTGGCTGTTCCTTTGTGTGGAGGGTGGGAAGATTGGAGAGATAAAGGATTCATCTCTACTGCACAGTATCAAAAATGATCAACAGTTTTTTAAGGGCTAAAACATGAGATTCAAGCTATCTCAGTTAACACTGGGTTAGAAAACATTCTTAAAGTACAAAAAGGACAAAAAGGAAAAGGTTGATAAAGTTGACTACATGCGAACTATCAGAATCCCCTTGAGAAATGACACTATAAACAAAGATAAAAGAAAAACTGTGAAAAATATTTTCATATAAACATACACACATGCATGCTTATATATTAGACAAAGAAATAATATATGGACTGATATATAGACGAACAATGCAAAACAAAAAACCTGGCCAATAAACAGATTAAAGAGTACTCAATCTCATTAGTTATCATGTAAAACTCAAATTAAAACAACATACTATTTTCACACATCTAACTAGAAAAACTTATCAAGTTTTATAAACATGAAGGAAAATAATGATGATGCTCTGCTTTTTTCAGTGAAATCTATATATATTTCTACTGGGGAAAATAAATAAATAAATATATATAAATATATATGTATGCATGCATATATATTTGTGTATGCCTTAGAATACACACTTAACTGATAAGTAGTTAGTCTGAGAGCTGATGTGGGTAGGTGGCAAAACATCAAGATTAGGAGTGAAAGTTTTAAAAAATGTATTCTTTATTCATTCACCAAATATTTACTGAGTGTTTAATATATGCCAGTCCCTGTAATAAGAACAGGACACAGGAGCAAACAAAACAAAGGTCCTGGTTTTCATGAAACTTCCTTTCTGGGGGAGAGGTAAGCTATACACATATAAATAAGCAAATAACAACAATTCTTTTTAAGTTAAAATAATTTCAGAAATTAGTAAATACTAGGGAAAATAGGACTTTTTAAA
The DNA here is from genome assembly GCF_047511655.1 of Castor canadensis. NCBI lineage: Eukaryota > Metazoa > Chordata > Mammalia > Rodentia > Castoridae > Castor > Castor canadensis. Next base: position 56,329,434 of record NC_133390.1, on the reverse strand, counting down.
TTCTGGAATATAATAGTCTTTGTCAAAGAAAAAAATGTATTCATACATTACCTGAAAAATAGAAACATTTTTAAACTTTATAAACTTTTACTTTATAATAGAAATATAGGTTTGACAAATGAAATGCAGACTTTGTATTGAAATGTTTGTACATCCACTGTGGCACCCAGTAGATTGCAAAGCACTGTCTGGTCCTGTGAGCTGCAGGTAAAAGCCACAGTGGGCTTCACATAGGTCTCAAGAAGGTAGGGCAGGAAAGGGCTCCTGAGGCCACAAATACACAGGCCTGTACTGGATCATGAACTATCTGAAAAGGTCCCTCTATCAACAGCCTGTCCTCTTCCTCTCTCCCTAGACACGTAGATTCAAGCCCTGAGCTTCTCCCACACAGCAGGCAGGAGAATCTGTACTGCTGAAAGCTGTGGGCCTAACAACACTTCTGAACCAAAGAACCTTACAAGGGCAAGAAAGTAACTCTCAGGCTTTCAGGTCAAAAACAGACTTGAGCTTGTCTACTTCCTAAATACTTGCATAATACCACAAATTCAAATTCTCCCTATATTTTGGAGGAAAGAAAAAACCCACTGATCACTGTTGTCTGCACTTCATTTGGTAAGGAAAAATAACCTCAAATACGGGTACTTTGAAAGTTATATTGTCTTTGATTAAAACACTCTGTAGAAGGATAAAGCATGCTAACTCATTTCCTTTCAGGTTACATATAGTCATTTCATTAAAAATACAAATCTGAATAGTAAGTACCCTTTCTGGTATGGAAATTTTCTCTGCCTTCATTCTAAAACCTGTAGTGTAAAAACATAGATTTACAAGTCTGATTAAGCAAGAAGCAGTTTCCATTATTAAAAATGATCTTCACTTTATTTTATCCTTGATATTTCTTTAATACACTCACAAACATAATTTGTCAAAAATTCTATTCAGTTCAGTTAACCTGTCAAAAAATAAACAAATATTATAAAATACTTTATTCAGGGATTATTTGTATTATATAGGGCAACTACCAACATACTACAAAATAGCCCCTTAAATTGTGCATTTGTCTAAAGCAATGACTCAGACTCTAAAGAACTTTTATTCTTTTAAGACACTCCAAATCTGCCCTCTATAAAAAAACATGGTCAAAGCATGAACATTTGAGTACAGCAAAACTTCCCTTAAAACAAGTATGTTTATTTGAACACACAATTTCAGAATCAAATCAACAAGTGTTTTATGGGTTCATGCTCATGAGGGATCACATGTGTGTTTATTTTAATGTAATCACACTGAAATAAACACAGCTGCATTTATTTCAATGGGTGAGAATTCAGATCTACACATGTTTGTGCAAGAATGAATCATGAAATCATGGCTTAGTGCATGGAAATGTGAACAGGAGATACCACAGTACAATCACTTTCTTTAAACATAATTGAAAATTAAATCTGTGACTAACAGATATTTCAGTAAAAGGTACAATTGCAATCAAGAGTACCAACTTACATGGTCACATCTTAATGTTTCCTTTGTATTTCTGAAAAAGGATTAATGACAGTATAAAATTAATTTGCAAGAGAAACAATGAAATTGTAAATAAATAACAAATATGCATGAATCTACTACTCAGATTGAACAAGTATCTCAGAATATATACTTTAGACCTTTTTAAATTTTAATTAACTTGAAGTCCTCCATTTTGCTCCTTGGTCCCATTCATCTTCATCTTTACCTCCTTAGAAGCAGACTTTGTCATAAATTTCAATAAACAATATATAGCCCTGTTTGGGATGTTTTCTAAAACATATACAAAAGATATAATGAAAAATTATTTTACAATTTACTTGTTTTCCATCACCACTGTTCTTGAGGCTGATTCATACTAATTCATTTGTTTTAATTGCTGTACATTTGTTCTATCATGTGAATACAGCACGATTTATCTGTTGTCCTACTGGTGGCCACTGATGCTATTTCCAGTTTTCCATAACAAAACAATTCTACCATGGAGATCCACATATACCATGCTTTTGTGTAGACATTTGAGGGATGTGTAACTAGATGTGGAACTGCTATATTTTTCAACTTTTGCTAGATATTGAGAAACTGCTCCCTTAAGTGGCTGTATCAATTTGTACTGTGATTCCGAATGGGTTGTACATAACTAACACAATCTGTCCGATGCAGTGTTCAAGGAATCAGTGTCTTAAATGGCAAAATTTCACTTACTTCACATCTTGCAATACCCAGATAAAGACTGACTTTTACATTCTTGATTGATCCACTTAGATTAGTTACCACAGTGGTTCACAACTAGAAGTAATTTTTGCTTCCTAGAAGACATTTATCAATACCTGAAGATGTTTGTTATTGTTTTGATGAGAGGGTGGTACTAGCATCTAGTTGATAGAAGCCACGCTGCTAAATATTCTACAATGCAAAGGACAGCCCACAACAAAAAATGATAATCTAAATTAAATGACAATTTTAGTCCATTAGTAGTAAAAGCCAGTCTCTCACCACTTTTGAGTTGGTCTTTCCTCTCAAGTTGCTACATTTTTGTCTTCCTAGGTGTTCAGGAGAGCCCACCTCCTAGAGCTATTCAATACCCCCAAATTCATTTTCCCCAATGTTACCTTTTGAAGAAAAGACTATCCACCTGTTTATTCTAGTATAAGCTGGAGACACAAATTCACTTTCCCTCCTTGAGCAAGTATAAATGCCAGAAACTTTTGGCCTATGAGTCATTCTTTTTTTTTTTTTTTGGTAGGAATGGGTTTTAAACTCAGGGTTTTCTGTCTGCCAAGCAGATACTCTATCACTTGAGTGATACCTCCCGTCCCTTTTGCTCTGGTTATTTTGTCGATGGAGTCTCGCAAACTATCTGCCTAAGCTGCCTTCAAACCTCAATCCTCGCTATCTCAACTTCCAAAGTCAAAAGGATTACAGCCATAAGCTGATGTTAGAAGTATTTTCTAACATCACAAGCAGCTGGATTCGGAATACAGAAAATGAGTTACAATACTTAACACCATTCTATACTACCTTTACTCCGAGTATTATAAGTAACTGACAACACATACCTAAACTGAAGCAACTAGAAATACAACTAAATCTGAGTGTCCTAGCTTAGCAGAAAGAAGTCCTATTCTTGCTTCCTAGGTGACTTTACTTAGTATCTCAACTGAGATTTTTGCCATTTCTTTTATTTATATACCTAAGGTACAGCACAACAAGAATAAGAAAGTTAAGATTTTAAGCCAAACCAATTAATTACTTATTTTGGGGAAAAAAATGGAAGATAAGAGATAAAAAAGATTAAGATACCATTTAGGAAGACCTGGAAAAAAAAACACGTTTTTTTTTTTTAACCCATTTGAGATTTTTCATTTTTCCATTGGTGAAATAAAGGGGTGAGGGATAGCTTTCCCTCAATTTAATGTGCAAAATGCAACTTCAGTATTCATTTGGGGCATTCTAGATCTAATGGATAAAAAAATTAAACAGAAAGTTCAAAGACCAAGATTTTTAATCCTAACTGACACTAACTCTCTCATTACTTCCATTTCATCCTGGGCAGCTGGATTATCACCCCCAGTGGCTTTCACTGATTACCTCTAAAATGAAGGTTTCTCAATCTATAGTCAACCTCGAGTTTTAGTTTAGAATTTCCAGCACTTGCTTGACATCTTCATATGAGATGCCCCTTGACAAATCCCACTCCTGAACTGCAATGTCTCTGTATACCCATCTTATACCTCAGAAGCTCCACCCATGTGTGAAAGGCCCAACTGCCCCTCATCAGCAGCATCTTTGATGGTTTCTTCTCCTTTGGTCCTCCGACTCCTGTCCTGCTTCTTCTGCAGTATCTTGTTGATCTGTTTCTTCTTTTCCAATTTAACTACCACAGCTGAGAGCAGGTCCTAGTTTATTCCATACACTGGCTGCTTCCAGACTTGCCTCTCTCCTGCTGATCCCTAGTTTCTCTTCCTAAAATTCATCTTTACACATCTGATGTCATATTAACTCTTTTGAATTACAGTTCTGACTATGTCACCTCCCACATTAAAAATCTTCACTTGTCTGTCATCTAAGGTATCCATGACTGGACCTCATATCAGCACTAAATAACTTTTCTCGCAGAACTCTCTTTGATAAGCTAAATCAAAGCCAAGCAGAATAACCAGCTATCTCACACACTAAGTCATATATTCACATGCCACTATGCTTTTCTTAGGTCATTCTTTCTATCTAGAAAGCCTCTCACATAAGTTTTCACACATCCATATCTTACCTACTTTAAGGCAAAATTCAATGACACCCCTTTTACAAATAACTTGTTTTTCTCTAATCAGAAGCAAATCCCTCTTCTGAAAAGTTTCTTATTTATGTCTTCCCATTTTGTTACTGCATTGATTACTCTGACCACAAGAGACAGTATAGATAGTAATGGTTAGAAATATGGACTCTGGAAGGTGGCTACCTGAGTTCAAATCGTATTCTTAGCTGTAGAACATTGAGCAAGTTCCATAACTTCCCTAGACCTTATTGTAGTGGACAATGTGATTCTCACTCACATCTCTTTCACCTAGGTAGCATACCCAGTGTCCAACTAGTGTGAGTGCTAGATGCTAAGAGCTACACAAGAGACACTTTACTCAGAGAATCTGGGAGATAATACCTTCCCTTCACTGTCCCCAAGGCAGCTTCCCTCCACCAATGCATTACTGATAAGAGTATCGAGGTGGCACTCTCGGTGGCAACTCTATGGTGTCACTCATGCCTCAAAGCTCACTAAAGGGTCTTGCTGAGGTTAGATTTTAGCAGAACTCACATCTTTGGCCTCACTTCTTCCTCTAATCCAGTAGTTCTCAAATTTTAGACAAGCAGATTTTCATTTATCTGGTTTTTTTGGCAGTACTGGGGTTTTGAACTCAGAGCCTCACCCTTACAAGGCAAGCACTCTTACCACTTATGCCACTCCACCAGCCTAGTTCTCAGATTTTAACATCAATTACAATCACCTGATAGGCTTATTAAACCACAGATTACTTATTACTCAGAACCCCTGAGTTTCTGATTCAGGGTCCTGAAGTGAGACCTGAGAATATGTGTGCAAACAGGTAATGCTGACATTGTTGGTCCAAGGACCGTGACTCTTCCCATCCTATTCCTGAGAGCCCTGTCTCAATAAACCACTTGCCCAAAAATTTGCATCTCAGGCTCTGCTTCTAGGAAACCTAATCTAAAATACACAATGTCTTAATAAATAAAAGTTGTATATCATTGCTTAACTCAAATGAGCACTATGAAGATAAAATCAGATAATAAGTGCAACAGGCTTAGAATATAGCCTGGTGCATAAGAAGCTCAATAAATATTAGTTGCTGTCATTAGTTCCCTTGATATTAGGAACCTTCCTTGAACATAGGATATTTTATCTCTTAATCAACTTTCTATCTTTTTAACTGTGTAACACCAATACTGACTACTAGAATCAATCTATTTGGCTTAAGGTATTATGCACTGCACTATATACAATAACTAAAACTTATTCTCCTCTAAAAGGGAGATTTAATATTTTCCTCCTGAAAGATTATGGAGGAAAAGAGGAGAATAAGCACCCAGTCACAGATGCAATGCCCATGAAACAATTTTTTCAAATGGGACTGAAAGCTGGACATGGTCATCCATGGGGTTCTTGGAGGATGAGTACTAGAAAGTTAACCTGGAAAGGATATTAAAGAAATGAAACAGTGAATCCCATATATAAGACCTTGCTATAAGACAAATTATCAGCAAAAACAATGAATTAAGAATGTGTATGAATCTGCTCAGTCACAGATCACTCTGGCTTGACAACCTGTTTGCAATTAGAGAAATAGGAAAATTTTGGTGTTTTGGTGAAAAATAAAAATTAGTCAATTTCTCTAGCTAATATTAAACTTCAGCTCAAGAAAGTTCATTGGAATTTCTAGTCATTCTGCACAGCTATCATATTGACGAATTTTACATTTCTTGAAATGGAATAACTGTGCCATTGTCCACTGACATCATCCCTAGGGAGTACAGAGTGATATATCAAATAGAAGCCACAAAATCAAAAGGTAAATATTCCTAGGAGATCAATTTTCTAGATGGAAAATCATTCTACTGGAATCACTACTTCCAGGTTAAAACAAGTGAGTATATTCTTAACAGGATTTGGAAGTTTATACCGGTATGCACTTTTGTCAATAATCAAGATATACTGTTAAGATCTATGCATTTCACTTTATGTCAACTGTAACTTACTTTGAAAAAAGAAAAAACAGGGCTGAAGGTGTGACCCAAGTGTAAAGCACTTGCCTCACAAGCCCAAAGCCCTGAGTTCAAACACCAGTAACTCAAAAATAAATGAATAGATAGATAGAAAGACGTATATATTATGGAACAGGATATGATATTCGAATGGACTTTCGAGATAAAGAATTCTCAAAACTTTAACAAGTTTAAGCTTCCAGTAGCAAAATATGAGCTATAAGACTGCCCTCTGTCATTTGAATAGAAAAATTCGTGAAGCAGAACACTAATAAATCCAAAGCATCCTCTAATTCTACCTTCCAGGTTTATTTAAGAGAAAGCACCAGAATCTACCCAAAGATGCTTGGTTCCTAAAAGTTTTCTGACATTTTCTTTGGTTGTTTTATTCAAATTGAGCCTTCTCTGGAAATTTAAATGGGTATCTTTGTAGAATTTTCACTTAAGATAGTCTGTGCCTTATTGGGCAGTGGCTCACACCTGTAATCCTAGCTACTTGGAAGGGTGAGATGGGGAGAATCATAGTTTGAGGCCAGCCCAGGCAAAATGTTTCCCAAGACTCTTTCTCAGCCAACAGCATGTGTGTACCCATCATCCTGGCTGGGCAAAAAACGTTCAAGAGACCCCATCTCAAAAAAAAGTGCTGGGTGTGGTGTGCACCTGCCATCTCAGCTATGGTGGGAAGCATAAAAACAGAAAATAGGAGAACTTTGCCCAGGCCAGCCTGTACAAAAAGTGAGACCCTATTTCCAAAATAACCATAGCAAAAAGGGCTGGAGGCTCAAGTGGTACAGCACTTGCCTAGGAAGTGTGAAGCTTTGAGTTCAAACTCCAGTACCGCTAAAAAAAAAAAAAAAGGAAGGAAGGAAAGGAAGAAGGGAGGGAGCGATACAACCATAGTTGTCCCTAGCAGGACAGTCCGACTGGCTCTGTCAATTAAAGAAAAACTGCAGAAAGTTACCAGATACCTATAAGTTGAACACCTAGCATTTATGTATGATATTCCCCTGCAGAGAGAAGGGCTCTAAAAGTTTGCTCAGCATTTAAACAACATTTAATTCAACAACAACAACAAAAATAAAGACATACATACACTAAAATTATTAACTGAATATGAACCCTTTTATATAATAATAAGCATGCAAATCTATTCAATAAACACCACTGAATTATGCAATTGAATAAGCAGCAATTCTACTAACCAATGGTTTTCTGAAATGGAAAGCAAAGTCCTAGTGTCTTGGAGGAATTGGAAAGATAGCAACAAAGAATGATATAATATCAGAGTATGTAACGGACAAAGCTAAGCAGGCCCCTGAGCCACTGAGGCCAGACTTGATCTGACAGTAGAGAAAAGGGCTTGTTGGGAAAAGACACAGATTTCTCAACTCTGACATTATCCACACAAGAGTACAGATAAACTAAAAAGTCTCCTATTTGCAATAATATCCCATTATTTTTCTATCATCAGCAAATTTATATAAATTATAATTTTGTGTGAATTGTATTTTCTTATTACCTCCTCTGGGGACAACAGTTTATAACATTTCTGACCTAATGTTCAAGATAGGGAAGAATATTTGCACAGCATTTTTTTTTCCCTTTGACAGTCCTAGGATTTGAACTCTGGTTTTCACACTTGCTAGGCAAGCATACTGCTTGAACCACACCCTGCAAGCCAACTGTCCAGAAAATTTTAAGGCCCTAGGAAATTATTACTTGTTGAAATTCACAATTATGAGTGAACAACCCTTTGCTACTTTGCCCATGATTTCACAGGATGAAACCCAGGAAGCATCTGCATTCAAGAGCACCAGCTTCCATAACAGTTCTTTATCCCACAGGAGTTACAGATGCCCTTCTCTTTGTGGCTTAACTCACATCTTTCTAAACTAGAAATGCTGTATTTCCAGAACATGAATACTGTGGCTTTTTTTTTTTTTCCATTCTTTCTTTCTTTCTAAAGACAGGGTCTTGCTCTGTAACCCAGTCTGGTCTCTAACATGTGATCCTCCTGCCTCAGCGTTAAAATATTCTTCTTAAACATGGGTGGGACAGAAATTTTGGCTCAGTTTCTGCCTTTTGAAGAATAATTTTTTGTTGGATCTAGCAGTGATGTGATCATAGAAAGTGTTTTCTTGAAAAGTTACCAAGCACTCTCCAAGCTTATGGGTCTTTAATGAAGAATACAACTTGGGTGGATTATTTTACCCTTTGTACATTATTTTCCCTTTGCTAAGGTGCATTTGGAAACCTACAAGTTCCTTTGTGAGCATGTACATCTAAATCCTTAAACCGAGGGACAAACATAAGAAAAGTGTCCCAATTGTACTATATTGTTTGGCTAAATCATCCTTTTCTCACCCCTTCTATTCAAAGGGTAAGATAGGATGATGGGAAACTGAGCAGCTAAACTTCATATAGAAAGCTTTGAACTAGCAGAAACAGATACTGTGAAAAGAATGTAGAAACGAAGATAAAGTACCCTTTAAAAAAGCATAGATTTCCATATTAACATAAAGTCATTCTCAATTATCTACACAGATAATTTCTTGCCAAAAATATTCTTTATGTGGTAGAGATTTAGACAATATGGAAAAACAAAATGATATAATAATAGCTGTGGATAAAAATGCTCTGTGATATCTCCATCGGCAGGCTCAAAACCACTGGACTTTCTTCCCACAGATATGTTTCCATGCCATCTTTTCTTTTTTTTTAATTGAGCCATAATATTTGCATATCATGTATAATGATTAAATCAGGGTAATATCTCCATCTCCTTAAACGTTTATTCATTTTTTTTATATCTCAATTTTAAAGAGAAAAATTACCACTAGTAAGTTTAAAGTATTTACAAACCATAAGATATAGCCATGACTCCAAAGTCACTCAGGGTAACTGTTTATCTGGAACATTAAAAGAAAATCACAAATTTAAAATACTACCAACTTCTGCAATTATAATACAACCTAGTTAGAAATCTGGAAAATAAGTATAGTTTTCCAGGATCCCCTACAGATACCAAACCCCACAGATACTCAAATTCCTTATATAAAATGGTGTAGACTTTCATATAAACTATACTGTCCTTCTCCTTCTGTATATACCAAACCATCTCTACATTACTTATAATACCTAATAAAATGCAAATAGTTATTACATTGCAGTGTTTAGGAAATTATGACAAGAAAAAAAGATTGTACATGTTCAGTAGAGATGCAATTTTTTTTAAAAAATATTTTCTATCTGTGGCTGATGAACCTGCAGATGTGGAACTTATAGATATGGAGGACTGCCTGTATTCATGAATTTAAAATCTAATGAAACAAAATAATTAAAAGAATTAATTATAGAATATTATAAATTAAACTGGGTAAGTAACTCTACCTTCTGCTTCAAATTAAAACTGTTCTCAAAAAATAAGTGAAATGATCAGTTAATTTACAACAAAACCTTTTTGGGCCATTTAAGATAGATCATGTTACACAAAGAAAATGTAAGATAAAATGACTAATTTATTTTCCATAAATAATAGTTACAAAAGGAGTTCAAAAAGTAAGAACGATTAATATTCCAAACCTATAATCAATAGTTCCTAGACTCCTGTCTGTTTCATTCCTTATCTTCAGCTTCTTTTCTTCAGAAAAACAGCCCTCTACAAACCCACAAGCTCTGGGTTTAGTTACCAAATCCCATTTCATCCACCTTACCTTCTACCCAGGTTTATCTGGTTTCTTGCCAGCACTTGTCACATATTCGAATCAACTACAAGACATGCAAAACATACTCCTTGGATCTCCCTCTGAAAATTCTGATTTGTTCAGGAATGGATCCGGGAGGGAGAAGGTGGGAATCTCAGATAGATCTCAAGGCCTCATTTACCTCTTCATCTACCCTTTCACTTTGGTGGATGGTGCAGGCTACATTTTTCTCATCTACGCCTTTAAAATGCACCTCTCCTGTTTTGGCCCCACAGTCCTCTCCCACAAGCCACCTTCACAGACACAACCATTATCCATCCAATCTGCCTTTAGCCCAGATACTAAAAAGCACAGGGCTAAGTTTTAGCCATAATTTCTTTGGAGCAAGAGGTAAAGTACAAACTGGTCACTGACTCCTCAGTCTATAGAGACAAAACAATCAGAATGCAAATCACAAAGCACAGAAACAGTTACATGGATATTATTTCCCAGATAAAATTTTAAATAATATCTCTATCTTATAGTCTTATTATTTAAACAATATGATTTAAAACACGTATTACACAATGCTCAATAACCAGCAACAATAATGGTTAAATTCATCAGTATAACACAATGAGAATTTTCACCACTCATTTTAATGATATGTCTCAGTACCAAATAAGACAAACTTTTCACTACTGACTAGTCAGTTCAAAGTTGGCAAATTTAGTAGACCCCTAACAACCTGTTGTAACTCTGTTAACCAAAATAAAATTTCTGAAATCAAGGTTTTTCCTTATGAAATCAAATGAAGAATAGCAGGTAAAATTAAGACTTTACTGCCTCAGCAAAAATGAGTAAAGATGGCTTTGATCTATAAATCCCTATATAACCACAGCTGCAATGTCCTTAAAGATTGCATATCTTCCTGCTTCTTGTCATGGTTGAGACTAGCTGAACTGTCCCTGTTCTTCAGACCTGAACAGGGAAATAGGAAGAAACCAGATAAGCATTCATCATCTCACTTCAAGAGAAGTAGCATTTAGTTGAGGAAGAGGAAGCTGAGATAACTCTTATTATCTTAATTATTTACAAGTACATCTACTGATCTGGACTTTTAAAAAAATTATCTTACTTTTTACAAAGACTTAGAGGACAATCATTTGATTTCACATTTTTCCATCCGTAATACTGGAGTCCCTAATGCTTAGTTATTATAATGGAAACTTAGGGGTACCTATTTTTTGTTTACTTTATATTCCCAAAGCTTAATACTATGCCTTCCAGGCACATGGCAGGATGTTAATGAATGTTTATTCAATGAATACAATGGTTTTTGTGATCATCCATTTAAGAGTTTACTGCTGAAAGAGTTGTTTCAACTATTTCTCTGACATGAGAAAAGGATAAGACCAAGTCTAAGAGTAATTCCTTAACACACTAGTGTCTCTTATAGCTGAAACAAACCCAGCAATTATGTGCTGGGTTATCTTCCATGTGCCATTTACTCCGCTTAAAAAGGCCCAACTTCTGCAACTAAAGTAAACATAGGATCTCTCAACCTCCCACATGAGGAAAAAAAAAGTTAAGAACTTGTAAAGAATTATCAAATCATCTAAATTTTAAAATGTTACAATTTGCCAATGTTTATGGGAGATCCTTCCCCTTGAGGCTTTCACAGGAAGCAGTCATAGGAAATCACTCCTGAAAGGGTATTCCTGATCATTACAGCCAGTCTCTCATTTCATAGATGGGAAAAATGAGATCTGCTGAAATAAAATGTCTGGCACAGGTTACTTACTTCAGTAATACAAAAGCTCCAGCTAGAATCTAGGTTTATCCATTTTTAGAACTATATTAATTAAGCCTATGATAAAAAGGATACTGTATATTTTTATATTGTCTCTTCTAATACTGTTATGCATATATGCTAGATATGAAGGCAAAAGCTGAGACAGTTTATCTGAAGAATGATTTTCCTAACAAAAATGTATTGTACTAAGTAAAACTTAAACAGTATTACTATTCTAAATGTTTTTTTAAATGAAAAAACTTACTGAAATACTTTTATTGGATACCACTTTATAAGACTGATGATCATAAAGAATTTTCACATAAAAATCAACAAAGCATTATCACTGGACTTTAATACTAATCCAAAATTCAGCAATAAGTAATTTGTATGTGGTTACTTCTCTATAATCTCTCTCCTTTCCTAGTGTGTGTGTGTGTATGCACGTGTATATACAAAAGGCTCAAAAGAACTATAAAAATATATTTATAGTGTATAAAAACTGAACTGCAATAAATTACCTAAACACTGATACAACACATTAACTTAACTTTTTTTTTTGCTTTAATAGCGTTTGTAAGGACTTTTGAGAGAATGAGTTAGCTAGTACTAAACTCTCAAAAAACTTGTTCCAGTAAATTTGATTTGATGCTTTCATTTTCACAAGAAGAATTCCTATAGCAAAAAGAGGCATTCAAAACCACTCCACTGAGCTACAGTTGAAATATGCATGCTGTCAATTCAGCCAATAAAGTATCACTTGGCTCCAAACATGTTTCTATAATCCCTACAGCCACCTGAGATAAGTTCCTCCTTACTTCCAGCTCTGATACTGAAAGACCCCTCACCTAAGGCTCTTGCTGCCTACCCTCAGCTCCAGTGTCACCAGTGCAGGCTAATTAGCCTACTTTAATGATCCTCCACTGGTTGACCTGGCATTAAGACCCTCAAGATCTGACCTCTGTCTTACGTGAAAACCACATTTCCCTTGCACTTATCCTCTCTTAAGGTGAACTAAATCACTGCTTTCCCCTCACCAGGACTGTCTTTTCTCCTTATTTATTCATCCAGCAAATATTTATGGACAGCCTACTCAGTCCCACCTGCAAAAGTATACAAAACCAAACAAGGTAATCTCCCCATGCTCAGGGGAGTGTGCCCAAATCCCATTCAATCCTCAAGGCCCATTTCAAGTTTCTATAAGGACTTGCCTAATAATGGAGTCAAATGTTACTGGATCCCACATCTGACTTTCAATAGCATGTTGTCTATACTTTTCTTTAATTACATATCACTATCCAAGAAATCAATACAGGTGTTCAAAGGTGTGTGATATCTACTATATCCAGACATGTGCTTGATTCTTTTCCTTGTGTGATCTCATGTAAAAGGTTATTTCTATATGTTTCCTTTCCTGTTTTATATACTCCTAGTGCACAAGGACGTATACCTTACTTGCCCTTATCTACTCTGGAACAGTCCCAGTGTCTGGAGGACAGCAGATGCTCCAAAAACACATGCTGGAAGATTAACAGATTAATGAATGTATGGGAATGGGGAAGAAGAGAGTATTTATATCCTCAAAATTTTTTTTAAAATATTAGTTCAACACTAATCCTCTTCCTTTTATCCTTTTTTTTTTTTTCTTTTTCTTTTTGGGGATTGGAGTTTGCACTCAGGACCTTGCAGTTGCTAGGTAGGAGCTCTTACCACTTGAACCAATCCACCAGCCCTTACTTTTGTCTTGACTTCTTAGAAATTTACTTAAAATTTATAAACTTACTTTAAATTACTTAAAATTTAAACAAACCCTTCTCCCCATTTAGCAGTTTTTAAAGGAGGCAACTAAGAACAGCACACATGCTTAATATACCCTTCTCAGTCCAAAAGGCCTATTCCACCTGACTACTATCAAAAATTTAAAATAAAAAATTAAGACAAGTATGAATGAGTACTTTGTACTTTAGCTGCAATGAATGCATTATCATTTGCCCTTAATTCTGCAACTACAGAAGGCTATCCAGAGTACCAGGGATCCTCTACCAAGCATAAGAGTGGATTCCTAAAGCCTGCCACAAGATACAGCTTCTGTACTACTTTTCATACAGAACAGGAATATCTCCAAAACGGCCAAAGGCACTCTAAACACCAAGCAGAAAAAGGCACACAGGTCTCAAGAGGATGGGGCATCCCCAAACAGCATTATGCTTACCACCTTCATACACAGACCTTCTTGACTTGTGCAATTGTGTACAGAGTATGACCCCTAACTCCTCACAAACCTGGAGAGTGCAACATCCACTTTTCCTTCCCTTCCTTGCTTTATGTTTCCTGTAACACATACCATACTACTTATTTTATTGTGTTTTTCTCCTACTAGAGAGTATACTCCATAAGGCAGCCTGGGGACAGAATCTCACTTTCTAACCCAGACTGGCCTGAAACTCACTATATAACCCAGATTGCCCTCAAACTCTTGATTCTCCTGCCCCATCCTCCCTAGTGTAGAGTACAGGCATGAGCCACCACTCCTAGCTAAAGGTATAGCATTTTTAATCATCTTATTATCACTATCATCCTAGAGTCTAAAATGAAGCCTAGTTCATAATAAGCCCAATAAATACTTGTTAAATAAATGCTATATTTTTATTATTTAAATAATGTTCTGATTATTTTCTCTCTTTATAGGTATACTACTGTCCATTATCAGTATCCCAACCCCCCAAAACAACTTGTTCTCTGAATCTATAGTTTTTTCACTCATAAATGGTTGAAAATATAAGATCATATATTATGCTTATTAATAGACTAATCAATACAAATACAAACACGGGTACATTGAACATATCTAACAACAGAAACACGAGTGTCTTTTTTTTACAAAAGTACAAATTTATAATTATAAATAATTGCTAAATGCCTATAGGTAAAGCATTTGCATGCTTTATATGTTAAATTTTATAATTTTTGATATGATTCCAAAAGGCAACTATTACTTTCCTTGTTTATAGATGAGGAAACTAGAATACAAAGAGGCTAGTGCCTTGCCCAAATACTCACTGCTAAAAGGTGGCATAGATGACATTGAAATAGGAGTTGTCTTACACATGATTATACTTCTAAACCATACTGTCTCTCAGGTAGATATTTAAAAGACCAACTTAATTAAGTTTCCTCTTGAGAGGGTAGCTGGGCCCAGAATTCTGTTTTAAATCTTGAGAAAGAAGCTAAGAAAATGAGGAAAACAAGAAACTGTTCTAGAAATCAGAAATTAAAGATTCCAGCATTTGAGTACCTAGATAATGAGGACAGTGGAAAGAAAAGTGGCTTTGAACTTAGAGGCTGACCCCCTCCTGTGTAATTAAAGATAGGTTTATCATCCTCTTACAGCCATGGTGGCAAAATTTGTGGAAAAAAAAAAAGAACTAGAGAAGACAGGAGAAAGGAGAGAAGGTTGGATAAATGTCAATTATTAATTTTTGTTATGATCTTTAGTAAAGTGAAGTATTTTAAAGTATACAGAAAAGAACCTGAAACACAAGTAAAAGGAAATAAATATATACTTAATGTCATATTTTATTCATTTCTTGAAAGGTAAGAAAATATTAAACAAAAAGAAAACCAATGGGGATAAGTTTCATGGGAATCTGAGAAAGAACTGATAGGATCTTAAAATTATGTCAAGGATTTGCAAAAGTCTTTATATTTCATACTTTCATGAACGCTCATTTACTTAACAGGTATTCAGCTAGGTTCTGTCAAGTCATGAAAGGCATAATCATCATCTGTTCAAATAGGATAAAGTTCAATGATTTCTTTACTAAACAGATTTCATGAATGGTCACCAAAACTATTAATTTATTAAAGATACTGTTTTAGAATGATCATAAATTCTTTGCAATTTTTTTTATAGTTCTGTAGTACACTGTAATTTATGCCATCATCCTGACTCTAGCTAACACTCAAAGCTATAAATCTTTCCAACAAAAGAATTTTAGAATGTTTGTGTTTTATTTCATATTATCTGGGGAAATACTTCTCTAGTATTATCCCATTAGAATATAAAACAAATCATTTGTTAATTTAATAACTTATACAATTTAAAACAAAGAAACAAGCTTTAATCTTTCAAACTATCTTGAACATTACCAAGTTTACCTAAAATACTCATTAATCATGAGTCAGAATAAATAAACTAGTAGAGCAGTGATGTTAACAGACCATAAGAAGCTACTCAACAAATCAATGTAACTTTTCCTTCTAAAAATATGGCAGTAGTTGGGGAAGAGGGGAAACCATAAATTGCTTTCAGGTACTATAATTCTGTCATTTTTATAATGAAGTAAGATCATGTTTTAGGTACCAAATATTGTGATGAAACAGCTAACTCATACATTTTAAATTGCATACTTAATAAGAGCTGTTGGATTAACATTATAATTACTATGTGTTTTTATAAATTTTTGCTATTTAACTCCAAAATACTAACTCTTTCCATAATAAAAATCCAAGAGAGAGTTTCTAATACAAGTTTCTTACAGAAGTTGTCTCATGTAAAGTAAGATGTGTCACTAGAAAAAATCATCACTAAAAATCACTTGCTAATGATTTATTTAATCAGATGATCCTATGTATTATGGAATCTAAAAAATCTGAGTTTTATGTAGCCAAAAGTAAGCAACTAGCTTAAAACTATGGTCCTTAAGTTATCCACACTAAAGTTCCTTAAAAATTCCTAAAATTGTAGCACTAGTAAAAAATAAAATAAAACAACTAATAATTTACAGGTAGGAAGAGGCAGGTTAAGAAGTAACATGTTGGTGAAGCCTAAGAGGAATCCCAGTGGCTCCCAGGTCTTAGAACTGATCTTCAGAAGGCATAGAAGAGGGTGCTGATTCAAACATTAACAGTCTGGTGCAAGCTAGAAAGCTGGTGAGAAAGTTTAGGGTAAGATAGGCAGGGAAGCTGATCATTTACTAGTGGAGCCTCAATAAAAGCAAAGGGTTTAGCATTACCTTGAGGGTTCATGTGCAATATTCCTACTATAAACAATTAGCACCTTTGAGCTACTATATACAAGTACATTCTCCTTTTCACAAATAAGCAACATCTACTGAACTTTCTACCAAACTATGAAAAGGATTGGTAAGAGAGCATCACTGCAAAATCTGTTTGGTACCCTGTACTTAATAACCATGTCACTGAGTGGAATGAAAGCCCCACAAAAACTGTGTGGTTCTAACTACTTAACACATCATCACTCTCTACTGAGCAAGACCCAAACTGGACACAGACTACCACAGCCACAGAAAGGGTAATGGATTTCCTGTTAAATATCCCACCAATTTCCATTCCTTAAAGAGAAAGAAAAGAGAAAACAATTCCAGGGACTAGTACAAAGATAGAGTATATTACCATCTTGCCAAATATGCAAAGAATTAAACCTGCACAGTCCTCAGTCGCCCAAACAACCACCTTAGAGCAGACAGGCAGCATTCTGAAACCTTCTGCCTCCAACTAAACATAAGGTACTGATCTGCTACTGCCATTCTCCCTCAAAAATTAAAAGCTTTTATTTCCACTTAGCTGCTACTTAAGACTTATAAAAGCTTCATTTTTCCTTTCATTCTCTTAATTCAAATCCTTGTAGAGCATACTTTTCCTCATCACAGGTTGCCAATTTTTGGTATGTGAAAAATCCCATCAAGTTGCACTTATATGATGTGACAATTAACTTTTAATGATGGAAAAAAGAGCTAGATGCTTAAAGTCATTTTGCATTCTATTACAGCACCCATTTAATAAAAGAAAGTTCCTTTATAAAGGTCAGAAAAGTTTTTCTTTAATCAGACTCTAAAAGACAGACTAACTTTGAAAATACATAGAATTGGTTGGGGCAAGAGATGTGTAACAGAATAGAGAGCCTTTTTCCAGTGCTGCACTGCAGAAGTAATGTCTCTGCTATGTATTCTTTTAATTTATATTTTTAATTATGCATATAATTTTTAAATAATTTCATAAATGATCAGCATTTTATATTCAAAAACTATATTTATAGATTTCTATATGTGAAGTTTTAATATCTGATGTCTAAAGACATGATTTCCTAGGATATAACTGCCTGCAGGGTCTCAGCATACATCCACGCAAGTTGTGCTTTGTACACCTCTAGGGGGCGCCATTCACATCAGAGAAATAAGTTTGCATGTTTATTGTGACAATTTCCTACCAGGAGGCAGTGAAGTATCTCGTTCTAAGAAAAAAAAATCTATAATGACAGTTTTCTAATATTTGGAAATAAAGTGTATCAAAAAAGAGTGATTTTTTCTAATTTACAAAAAGAAGTGTTACAGTGGCAGTAGCTACCTGGACAATCTGGCTCTTATTCTTTGGGAGTTCAGGGCTGAATGATGGCCATCCCCCAAGCAAACTCCCAGAAGCAGAACTCTGATAAGGCATACCAGACTTCCTCCCTGAAATGCAGAGCTGAGGTTATTTTCTGCCAAATGATACTTACAAAAATACCAACTTCAAGAATATCATGTGGTGTCTTAATTGACTGATGTTTAGTCCATATGCATTTGAGCTGATTCGGTAATAGTAACAAAGTATGTGGTCACAATATTTCACTACAGATGTTTCTTAATAAGGCCACCACGAGGCATCAGAGTATAGGAATCAGCTAAATCATTCTAACAACTAAATTAGTTATGGTTTTACAAAATTTCTTTTCTCCTGATCAGCCTTTGAGTGGTTTATACTTTCACAGATAGAACAAATCTAACAGCTCTGGAATAACTTTTAAAAACTCTTTTGCTTAAGATTAGGATGAGCTGCTGTGAGGATGGGAGGTTTTTTCTTAAGATCAGACTGTAATAAACTTAAGGCATTTGATAAGCTGGCATGCCATTTAACAATGTGTAATTGTTTTACAAATTTGTGCTGTTTTTACAGGACACAGGAAGCTACAGCAAAGCCATGTTTCAATTTATTATCTCTTAGCTACCAAAATCACAAAATACCACGAAGTAAATAAGTTATCTAGTAAGCTAATAAAATGATTTCAAAGTAATAAATATATTCTATTTAGCTTCATTCTGACAATACATAGCATTTTAGTTCTTAAAGTCTTTTTAACCATTTATAAACAATAACTACAAAAAGTCACACAATCCTGCTGTGAAGATGGTGCCATCAATTAGCTAAAAAAGTTTTCTACATCATTTTGGAGCTAAACATTTCTACAGCAAAACACCACACCAGGAAGTCTCATATCAGACCCAGTTCCTTTTTCTTGGCCTGCCTTTCTTCAAATTTAAAATGATGGATTGTATTACTCCAAGATCACCTGCAATATCTCTTTCAGAGCTAAAATTCTAAGTATTCTTTTTTAGATTTAAGTTACTTAAATTTAAAACTATCTTCATTTTCATACTGTGGCACAATTTTTTTTTAAATCAAAGATATTCCCTCTCTACATAATGCTAACGTTTTTTGCCTTCAAAAGTTTACCTTACGCTTTACTGAGGAGCAAATGTTTGTAAGGCAATCTGCCTGACGATGTAGGTACACAAATAGAGAAAAGCCCATTTTATCCTGGGCTGGAATGTCATATTTTAAACCCAAGGCATTACAATTCAGTGAGAGTCCAGACAAGTCCATATACTATGCAGTGGTATGAATACCATGTGGGAAATACAAGAGGCAGGATAAGAGAATGAGTGATTATGAGTGTGGCCTCAGTAGACAAAATAAACTGGGATAGATTGCCAGCTCCAGCATTTACCAGAAGAATGACTCTGGGCAAGCTGGAAAGCCTCTGAACTCAGTTCCTGCATCTAAAATGGAGAACAATAGTTCTTACATCACAGGGTTGTTGTGAGGTGGAAAAGAAGTGGAGTCACTGGCATCATAGTTCACTGCTTAGAAACTGAGATTAGGGGGAATTTCTAACTATTTATTCTCATGGCTTATAATTTCCTACTCCACTTTAAATAAAAAGCTAACCAAAGAAGATAAAATTCATGGTTTCTAACACTTGCATTGTAATATGCCTTCTTCAATAAACAACATGCTTTGGTTTTAGGAAACTGCAACTACTCAATGAACCTCTTCTTCAGATTAGCACTGCAGTATGTTCAAAGACAATATAGTCAAATATAAATTATAGAAATTAAGTTTAAGAGAATCTATGGAAACAAATACTCTAAGTAAGTTGCTTTTGTGTCACATCTTAAATATTTAAATAAAAAAGGTTCTGACATTCTAATATACTCAATCTTTTATCATTCTCCCACAGTAAAATAATTAATACAGTTTTTTACTCTTGGGGAACACAGAGGTAAGATTCTAACAAATAAAAACTCTTATTATATAAAATATTAATTGAATAAATGATCCTAAAATAACTTTTAAATAGAAATGTCTTCTCTTTTAGAGTTGGCAAAACTATACTGGATTCTCTTAACTCGCCTATGAAACCTCCCCTTCAAAAAGTGCCAAATTAAAATGCATTTTAAATTTAAAGAGAAAATACTTTACCACTTGCCTCCACTCCTTTGAAAACGCTAGTAGATAGAAAATTATGAAGCGTATATATTCTGGTAATAAGAGTAGCTCAAATAACAGATCAGATTTTCCAATTAATTTTCACTATAATTTTAGAAATGTTTCATAGGAGAAAATGACTCCAACATTATACAAAAATACCAAATCCCACATACAAATCCCAATATACCTGCATATGGTGGCACACACCTATAATCCTAGCTACCTAGCTGATTGGAGGATCATGAGTTTGATGCCAGTTTGGGCTACATAGCAAGAACCAAATTAAAAAAATATATACCAATATACAATTCAAAGCTCATCCTTTATCATTGTGTGGCCCCATACACTTTATGTTCTATCACAAGCTATAAAAAATGTTAAACCCAATGGACAGGCTTTTCATATGATCTTAAAACACTTACTTAAATGCACAAATAGGTTTTATGTAGGTTCTGGTCTCAGAGAGCCGGTGCAAAATCAGTTACCTGAGTCAAGTCTCTTACGTGGAGCGTGTGTCTTCATCTGTAAAATGAGTACACTGATATCCTACTATCTACCTCACAGCACAGTTAGTAAGGGAAAATAAGATGTCAAACCACAATATAAACTCTAACTTATAATAACAAGTGTAAAATACTATTACCACTGTCCAGTAGTACTAAGGGTGGGTGACAGTCTTGCAATAAAGACCTGATGACTTAATGACTAACAAGAGGTGAAGAAAGATGTCTTAACTGTTTAAGTCCTTACTGGGAGACCATACCAAAGTTGCAGGAGAGCCCTCAAAAGAAATTAAATTTTCATTCAGTTGTGAAAAGGATAGGCAGATTGGATTGTAAGGATTTGTAAAGACAAAAGGGAATTTCCTATGTTTACTATAAGGCATCAGAAAAGCAAATTAGAATATAGTAAGTTTCTTTGTTTTCTTTTTTGGTGGTGCTCTTCTACCCCTTGAGCCACACCTCCAGCTCTTTTTGTATTATCTATTTTTCAGATAGGGTGTCTAGCATTTTGTCCTCAATCCCCCTACATCTTCCTCCCAGAATGTAACAATTAATTACTTGTGCAGATGTGAAACTGCTTTAAATAAACATGTTCCTGTCCTGACCAGTGTGGCAGAGACAAAGGACACTTTCACGTGGCCAGCTTCTAAAGGAAAGAGTTAATCCCACATCTTCTTCTCAGTGAGAAAATGTTGCGCTGGGGGTGTGGCTCAAGTGATGGAACACCTACCTGCCTAGCAAGGATGAGGCCCTTAGCTCAGATCCCAGTACCTTCAAAAAAAAAAAAGTTTGCTCTCCCCAACTCTGAGGACATTCAATAAAACAAAAGACAAGTTTAAACTGTCACACTAAGTTCCATAACAATGTGGACTTTGCTTTGCTCACCAATGTATCCCTTAGCACTCAGAACATGGTAGGCACTGAAAAAATACTACTAAATAAATATACAGAATTAGGCTGGTTAGTAGGCTGAGAACAGAGTTTAGCTAGAATTCCTATCACCTTTAAAAAAAAAAAAAAAAAAGCCTGAATAAGAAAATTCAAAAAAGAGTAGAGAAAAAGTAAAACACCATGTTTTGTTTATTAGTAAATAAATTCAGTCCTAATTGTAAAAGTGTAGGTTGGGATGATTTATGACATATCCCAGCTGTAGTAACAGAGAAGAAGGAATAGGATAATAGCAGTTTTGGTCACTAGAGTACCTCCATTGAGGGAACACTTGCAGGGCTTGACCATATCTGCCTATGATTCCACTGGCTTTGTTTCATTCAGGACAAAATTATTTACAGGCCTCTGATGTTGACTCCAGTCTACTCGTGTCGGCTAGGGGCCTCCTATACACAGTATGTAACCTAAAACAGCAATTCAATTAAACAAAAATTAATCAGATGCCTACTATACTATATCCTAGGACAAAGGGCATAAAAATGAGTAATATTCAGATCATATTATTTAAAATGGTCATAATTTTTGCTTCAAGATCTGAGGTCACAAAAGCCATTCTTCAGAAATGTTCTTTTTTTGAGGGGGGCAGTATAAGGAATTTTTCCTTATATTCACTTTATCTTATCTTTCTAATTTTCTAACTGAAACTCAGAATTACCAAACTGAATGATAGAGGGAAATTATTTGTTTTACCAAAAACTGCTCTTCTTCACAAAATAATTAATACTGTGTTCATTTATGCAGCTCCCCTACTGGAACTTTATAGATCATTGGTTATTTAATAGAGAGACGGAGGAATAATAAAACTTTAATCTATAAAACAAGTACCCATTGCTAACCGGAAATCAATTAGAAATAAATATGAAGCATCATGAAATTATAATGTCAATAAAAGCATATTGTTCAATTTTGAAAAACGAAGTCAAAATTTTTTAGGAAAACATCTACTTAATGATGAAAAGTACAAATCACTCTAATTCTTAAACTCTGTGTATTAAGCTTAAAAGCCATATGCTTGTATTTGAAATATATATCAAGAATGACATATAAAATCATACTTAAGAATACTAAAGAAAAGAAAAACAAGTGACTCATGATCACAGTTCTGTATGTAAAAAATTCATCACTGTGTAAACTCTTTGCTTATGGGTGATTCCATTCCTCAAGACCTTTCAAACTATAGGAAATGTATACAAATTTGCATTACTTATACAGAAATTATATGCAGAAAATTATTAATATAAAACAAATCCTAGTCTTACATCAAATGTGAACATGTTCTCTGAGTCTTAAGTCTGTACAGCACCAAGTGAGGTAAGAACTCATGTGTACACGACACTTGCAAAGAAGTTCATTATTGCCAGGAGAACCAGTAAGAGACCCATGATGCCAAACAGCCCCAAGACAGAGAATGGAAGAGAAATTGCTCAAATTATTAAACTGTGTATTTCTGTTCCTCTTTGGTACTTCAATGTAAACACTGGTTATTATCCATGCTGTGACCTTATGAAGATTTATTTTCCCAGATCACCTTCTTTTTTATGATCTCACTTATGAATGCATTTGTTATTAAAGTACCCACAACTGTCAACTAGAACACTAAGCATAATATTTTAGAGACAAAATTCTAATGTAAATTGGGCAATTAACTAGAAGGGAACAGTCAAAAGGAGCTACAGATAAAACTGGGTGAAAATACAAAACTTCTAAGGTATAGAAACACAAAAGTCATGATTAAAAGACCAGACCCTGTTCAATATGCATAAGTGAAAACAAGTACCAAATTTATGGGTGGCTCCAGACCACTGCTTCCTAAAGAAGGAGAGAAACTGCAACTAAAAATGCTGGTTGAAAACATCCTGGAAAATGTAAAAACTGCTTGAGCATAACTCAATCTCTCATGGACAGAAAAAAACACTTTTATCTCTTTAGAATTCCATATTAATACTTGTACTGGAAGTCTTATTAATATATTCCCAACTAGTATAATTTATCTTAGTAAAAATAAGTATTAGCTACAGTAGTGTATATTTGTATTGTAGCCCTTGACATCTAGTTCAAACTTACTATTCTATTAAGTATGCTTTTAATATTATTTAATGTATGTGGAATCCTCTTTGAAATGTTATATAGTCAAACACCTTTCTTCTGTTTAATCATGCTGTCATTAGATTGTGACATTAATAGCAACAAAAGAAGCCCAAAACACTTCACTGAAATATAACTTTAATATAATTTGAAAGCTTAATCAAAGAAGTCAGTGCAAACTGGGTGTGGTGGTACAAACCTGTAATTCCAGCAGTTGGGAGGCTGATGCAGGAGACTCACAAGTTTGAGGTGAGCATGGGGTACAAACCGAGTTACAGGCCAGCCGGGACTATCTGGCAAGACCTCATCTCAAACAAACAAAATCAGTGGCCTTATAAATATATCAAAAGAGTGTACTAATGTTTAAATAAAATAAGGCTTTTAAGACTGATTTTTTAAAACACACTCTAGTGCTTAGGACAAATTAATTTTACAGTCTTACTGGCAGTTAAGGACACAGTGCTGCAGCAACAAAAACTCCATCAATGCCACAGCAAGAAACCCCCACCCCATATTTCAATGTCCAAATGCTATGCTATAGACTTAGACAGTTTTTCTCTGGCATTTATTCAGTATGATTTTATACCACATCTATTAGAACAATTAATACAGGCTAATTTATATGATAGATATTTACATCTACTGGCTTTTCCAGCCAGTAGAACATGTTTTGCTTTAAGGACAAGGGTTGTTCCATAATCATTTTTATATCCCCAAAGTCTAGGCCCAGTGTCAGCACACTATGGGCACTGGATCCATGGATTGTGAATTAAATTGATAACACTTTTTGCTACCGGAGTCTCACCAGCACTACTAGACCAAATTATTTAACTTGGACAATGCTGTTTGAACAAGACTAAGGAAAACAATAAGAAAGGTGTCAAATGCCACAAAACTTAAACTAATTCAAGTTACCAACCAACGGTGAACAGTAAGAAAGTATTTTACTATGTAGGGATGAAACAAAATAAATGGAAACCCAGCACCTTTGGAAACATATTACTTGGCTAAAACAATGCAAAAAAGAACACACTATAATAATTAGATGATCATTCATAAATGCTACTTTGCTAAAAATAAACACTGTAAGTTTCATTGATCAGGGAAAAAGCAAAGCCACTTTAAGAAAAAAAAGACAAAAACTTTTAATCTTTTATATCTAAATTAAAAACTGAATGTTGAACTTGTAAAGATTAAAAAGAATTTAATTTCAAATGAATAGGGCTCCTAACACCAAAAAGAAACATGTTACTTTGCATTTTCTAAATACAAGTATTTTCTCTATACAAAGTCATACTTTATAAAACCCACTCTACTTATCACTACAAAAACAAGTTTCTGAATTAAAATAATTCAAAGTGCCTACTCTTAAACCATTTCCAAAAGCTGATGAATTAGAACTGTTGAATGAACCTATACCTAATTCATTCTTGATCATTAGATACTGTGTTGTGAAGGCCATGAAGTGAAATCTACTTATTAATTTTTCCACTAATATTCAATTTTCTTTCAAAATAGATGTCAGAAAACTATTTTACAATACTATACATGCTATATGGTTAAATTCCTCTAGCAAAATATATTCATGGATGAAGCATTAAAAACTACCAGAGCACGAACACCCACTAGTCTTTGACAGTGACCTCTCAGATGAAAATTTACAACAGTCACTGGGTCAGAAAACTTCTCACCCAATTCCCTAAAAAATGATAAGGAACAGAGTCCCAACCTTACCATTTCAAAAAGAATATTTCTCTTTTGGGAGAAAGGAAATTTGGGGGAATTCTTGGCCAAGAGTTGCCCCCAAAACTTTCATTTCTAGCTTCTTGGCATGTGGCTCTAATGGCAGGTAAATATAGACAAAGCCCCAGGAGACTGTGGCACTGTAGACAGGCAGGCTGAGCCTGGCAAGATCACCTACTAGCTGTGTGACCTTAGACAAGTTATTTAACCTGAGACTTAGTTGTCTCATCATTAAAATAGGGGTATTTCTCATCTGAAAGTTGTGAAAAATGAAGTAGTAAAACTAAAATTTATGCAGTAAGGGAGGCTCTCAGTCAAAATTATCTTTCTCCCTTCCTTCTAATGTACAAAAATACTTGATAAACTATTCTAAAACATATATTCAATTTTCCCTTGAATATACAGCAAATTGTGCAGCCATTCTATTACCCTACAAAAACAAAAATGATTGGATAAGGAGTTTAGTTCAATTTATTTCATAATAACAACAGGTGCCTTTATTTCACATAGCCTTGCTAAGGGTTCCTCATAATCCCTTCCTAATTGACACTTATATGTAATACTCAAACCCACTTATCAACAATTTCATTATATGGTTAGTAATAAATACTAAAAAGACTCAAAAACTACCAATCTTTAAACATCAAATAGAAATTTAAAAAGATCAACTCTATATTCTCATTCTAAACTATTTACAGGTAGTATATGCAGACAACAGGCTCAGAGACAAAAAGAGGGATGGGAGGGGGAAAGGAAGAGAAGAAGAGGGAAGGAAGGACAGAGGAAGTGAGGGGAAGGGAAGAAAAGAAAGAAAATGAAAACTTTAACAACTCAAAAGATAATCAGAGTTTAACAGGGAGGTGTAACAATTTATTTTCTCATGCTCCACCACAGAACAAAATTCCTTTTGCAGTCAATGAGAACTCTACACTTGGGTTAAGTTTTGAGAGGTACACCAAAAGGTGAAAAACAAGCTAAGTGTGGTGGTGCAGGACTGTAGTTCCAGTACTTAAGGAGGCTGAGGCAGAAGGATCATGAGCTCAAGGCCAGCCTACAGTTTGGACTACATAGCAAGACGCTGTCTCAAAAAAGAAAAAAAAAAAAGCTGAAAAACAACTTAACATTTTTCAATACTAAAAGAATCAGCATTGCTAAAGCTCTAAATTATCAATCTATATCAAAGAATATAGCCATGAAAATAAATAGAAGTTGTATCAATAAACAATTCTTTACCATTAATAAAACTCTAAATTATCAATCTATATCAAAGAATACAGTCATGAAAGTAAATAACAGAAGTTGTATCAATAAGCAATTCTTTACCTTTAATAGTTCCAGTCTGCATCAAATGAAGACTGACTAAAGTTTTACCACAACAATAAACCAGACACAGCTATTACTCTGCTCCTAGAATGGCATATAGACTCTTCCTCTTGACATACTTTTTATTTTCCTGTGGTGGCTTTATAGAAAATTAAAAGGCAAGATCTTAACATTCGCCAGTTTTTAAGACTCTAGAACCTCTATAGAATAATTTAACCTGAAAATATTCTCATCTGAGAATAAAATAAATCTTCATAAAACACTCTCTATTTTCATTTTTCTGATAGAAAGAAGTGAATGTAAGCAGCAATATAAGGAAATATAACTCTTTTATGGAACTTCTGACAACAGGAAGCCATAATGAAAGCAGCCTGAATTTTATCGAGCCTTATTTAAGAAACATTCGAATTGAACAGTTTATATAAATTTGTGTGTTTGTGTAAACTAAAAGCTAAAACACCATCAAAGGAATCACAATGTCAAAATGGAATATATGAGGCTTATATAAATGTGAACTAACTAGCCCCTGTGTATGAAGGCAATGAAGATTTACTCATTTAAGAATTTTTTTATTCTGCTCAACTTACGGGGTGCAAATGATGTTGAGTTCCTGACTTTATACCCTCTTATGCCTTGCACCCTTGTATTTGGAGCCACCAGTTTTCAACACACAGTTGGAGAGCATTATATAAAATGTTAAAAATTCTTCCATGATTTGCTAGCTTGCAATGAATTCAAAATAGAATTTAAATGATCAGTGATCAAAATTAGCAAAAAACACTTTTATTAGTTTAAATGGGTAGAAATATCAGATAATTTCACTCTGTAAACTAAGAAAGTTAACACAATCAGATACAGTCCCTTATTTAAAAAACCTTAGGTCCAGATATGCTTTGGGATTCAACCTTTACCTTTTAAAAAGGTAAAATGGTGTAAATAGCACATATTATATAATATTCCTAGCTAGATTCCTAGCAGATAATAAATAAGTAGCATGGTTTCCACAGTAAAATATGTGACTATTCTTTCTAAGTGGCCTTGAAAACTACTTTTAACAGTCCTGGGACAGTTTGGGTTAGGTTCTGGTACCCAATGAGTTTTGATGCCAAACTTTTGAAGGAAAAAAAAAAATCTTTCAGTTTCTCAGTAGTATAAATCTAGTTCTAATACTAGTATACATCAAAGTACAAAAGGATTTCAAACAACACAAAGTCTATTAAGTTACTAGAGATCAAAAAAGTATGGCAAATTACAATTTACGAAGTGGGAGGATGTTCCTGGCAAAAGTAATCTTAAAAATTAGGAAATGCAAAAGATACTGAATTATTAAATACCAATTGTTAAGACTACTTAAAAATAAATTATTGTTAGAGGTAATGTATACTTAAATAAGACAATACTGCTGAGAACCTTGATACATGTGGTCTTCTGTGCTTTCTTTGCATTTGACCATATGTTTCACTGTCCCCACCTTTTGGTTTTCACATTGAGATTTCAGGGATTTAGTTGATGTATTTCCCATTCATCTTCTTCTTAGATTTCCCCTCTCTTATTTAAGTGCTTATTTTTTGCAATGTAATTTGGTAAGCACAACATATGTAAATACTTCTCAATTTTCATGCTTTGACACAAGGCAAATTTAATTGGTTAAAAGGAATTCCCCAGGTAACTAAAACATGTTAAGTTCCACAGTTTATATAAAGTTTTACATGTATGTATATTCAAGATTTTCATTTTATCATTTTCACTTGTATTTTAATATGCCATCTTCATAGGAAAATGAGTGGCTTTATCACACTGTGAACTTCCAATAAAACTCACAGCATAATTTATCTATGTCTCTAAACAAGAGAAATCTTAATACCCCAAGTATAAACATCAGTCACCTGTGTCTTGATGGAAGAAAGTGTGAGAACTAATGACCTAAGACATCCTAGTATGTATCACAGCCATGAGAGAAAATCCTCATTGCTGTCAACTAACCACCTTGAAATATAAAATTTTCATATGCTATGCCTTTTTTATTTATTTATTTATATTTTTGACAGTGCTGGGAGTGGGCTTTGAGCACACACAGGCTGTATCACAGAGCTTCATCCCCAGCCATATGCTATGTCTTGGGGGGGTTGGTGGGAAGGGGAGCTGGGCATTACTGGGACTTAAACTCAGAGCTTCCAAGGGCTCTACCTCTTAAGTCAAACCCCCAACCCCTTTTGCTTTAGTTATTTTTTTCAGGTAAGTTCTTGCATTTTTGCCCTGGGTCAGCCTTGGACCATGATCCTCCTACCTACGCTTCTAGTATATCTTGCGATTACCAGCACATACCACCACACTGGCTAATTTGTTGAGATGGGGTCCCTCTAACTTTTTTGCCTAGTTGGCCTCAAACATTGATTCTCCTAACACTGGTAGCTGGCCTGCCTATGTGATGCCTTTTTAAAGGGCTGGGAAAGTCATTCACACCAAACCCAAAGGAACAGTGTGGTATGCTTCAACTTTTCTTTTCTCCTGGCTATGCTTACTATTTCCTTCCTTAACTAATTACTTATCCAGCAACTCACATCAAGGTAAAAATACACCAGTGCCTCATGATACCAAAGTTGAGAGAGTAGTGAGATGAAATACAACTATAAAAACAGACTACTACATATTTAGTGCTTGACTACAAACACTCAAGGTCAGTACATACATTACTGTCTTGTATAGTTTCATACTATTGCATAATAAATATTAACATGTCCGTTTTGCATACAATAATGGTAGTTTGAGAGCCATGAAGTGATGGCTGGAAGTCCCTCAGCTAGTGATCAACAAAGACAACGGGAGTAGAACCTTGGGCTCTTTGTCTGCAAAGCCTCTACTCCTTGTACTGCAAGTGCCACTATGAAGATTCCTACAGAGTGATGCAGGGCCTGCTGGTACTGCAATCATGTGACTAAAATATCACCACAGACTGCCTCAGCAGTCACCAAACTCAGAGCACAACCCCTCTTCAATCTTTAGTCATCAGGTCCTTATAACAGTTTCTCAAAGTAAATCAAAGGACTTCCCACCTAATTCAGAATCACCTGCTGTGTCAGATAAAATCTAAATTTCTGGGGCCCAAAAATAGTAAACCAAAATATCTGGGGATGGTACCTAGGGACCTCCATTTTTAGCTAGCACTTGAGATTGGTGTTTTTCAAACATAGTAAGCCACAAAGTCAGTTTAGTGGATGGTACTCAGTGCTTTTTGTTTAATAAAATAACTTGCAACAGATTCAACTTATAAAGATTAAGTAGGAATAGAAAATATCGGAAGGTATTATACTTTATACTATTTTGGAAACTTGTTTCAGTACAATTGTGTGGACTGGGATATAAAACATATTTCTTCCCATACATCACAGACAAATAGATCTAAGAAATACAGCTGTTTTAAACTATCCTCATTTCTCCTTTTAAATAAGTTACCAGTTTTTATTCAATTATTCCTTTTACAAAAAATAAAACCTTGTATATCCTTTTAGGATCTCAGTTATTCCATCCCAAGAGCTGGTTTACTTATTTAACCAACATTTTCAGTACTTTAAATTTTTCTAAGATGTCATAAACTCTAACTCATCCCTAATATTTTTTACTTTGTTTTTTTATACAACCTCCTTACTCTCTGTAGTTATTTCACTACCTAGATTCTTAAACTGACTCACATAACTTAGCTTTGTATTCCAGTAGGTGTGCAATAGTTCATGGTATTTAGTTCTTTAAGTCTTTCATTCCTTCATTCATCTTCTATTTATATTTTTAGATAGGATTTTTACTGGCATACCTTTTGGCATATCCTTGTATAGCTGGCACTTATTTCAATTTATACCACCTCTTTTTCTTTGAAAGGAAAAAAAAATGAAAACAAAACAATCCTCATTAATACATGAGGCTCTTCTTGGTATCTCTCCACAGGTTTAAAATGATGTGTAATGTACAAGCATTTCAAGGAACTGTAATTGCCTTCTAAAGGATAATATGACCACCTATGAATGTTGAGTGAAACTGTACTCAAAACTTTCCTCAGGTTTAACACAAAACACAGAGGTATCTACAATTCAACATAGTATGTGATGACTACCCTTGAGGTAGCACACACCTACTGATTGAATTATGGCCACAGAATCTTCAAGCTGGAAGAACCTCTCGTCAGTCTTCATTCTTCTGAGCAGTGTTTCTCAAAGGTCTAACCTAAGGAACATGTGCATCTGATTTACCCAGGACACATGACAAAAATGAAGCAGTGAAACTATGTTTTTGCTGAAGTTGGGGTAGTTTTCATTTCATAGTGAGAGTAAAGCATCTCACTTAGACCAAGGTAGTGAAATGTTAAAAAATAAGGTACACTTTGAAGTTCAAGAAAAGTATCTTCTTAAGTATTTGCTTAAGTTTAAATCTTAAATTATAGGTATCCCACATTGTTGGTGATGCCATATGTCAAAATTAACCGCCTAAATTAATTTGAATACCTCAACTCTAAACATTTTCTGCACTTTTGTGAGACACAGAGAATAATCTCAGGGATTTCCTTTAGTACAGCAAAAACAGTACTGCAGCAAACTTTTGTCACAATTTGCCAGCAAAATAGTGTCACTATAATGACACTATTTTCAAAAAGTTTTTTTAAAAAGGGTTAAACTGTGAAACCGTTATTACTTCTAAAGATTTCTAATATAAAGGTAACAGATATCCATGGTAAGATCCACTTAAAAATACAGCTCTTGTTTTTACCTAAGTTCTTCATGAAATATAGTAAAGCATATACTTTATGCTACTTAATGACTATTAATAAGAAATGCTTTGTAATTTTGCTGAAAATATGGCTTTATTACTTTAGCTGCTGAGTTGCACCACATTATTTTCAGACCCTTGTTCCTTTCATATTAAAAGCAAAGATATCTCACAAACTCTTAAAATCTGACACTTTTTAAAAAATCTGGACACAAGGACCAAGTTGGATTTTTTTCTTAAGTCTCAAAATTTTAAATCTTTTAAATAGCTAAGCCTCTAGTGGAAAAGTCTTCCTAAAACCACCTGAGTACTGCCAAAGATGTTAACACTACAAAACAACACCTCTGAACCACCTTTATAGTAACCAAGTATTAAATGTGAAATGCAAATTAAGGCTTCAGTTTCAGAACTTAATAGAGATATGCAGAATAATAAAATGGGAAGTTTGGAAACTCTTGACATGGAGTAGCAAAAAGCATGTTTAAATTCTTATTTTGATAAGGAAGTCTCAGACCCAATAAATATATTTTACATGCAAGTAACTGGTAATTCATCAACAAGGTGACTTAACGATCACAATTCTAAGTTTTACACTATTAAAAGCACTTCACTGACTTCAAAGGCCATCGCATTTCTTGAAAATATTATTTTAATGAAGCAGTCATTTGATATTTAGAAGAAATGCAAGAGCTCACCAGACTGCTTTTATTCTGGTATCGCTTCTCATATTAATTTCTGAATTGATCAAACACATTTCCATGGGGAAAGTAACACTAAAAGTTTGCTACAGTGAACAAAATAATGTACCTCACATGCATAAATGTGGTGTTCTTTATAAGCAGGAATACATCTTGAATACTATTACTGTATGTTCAAAAAAGAAAAACACTCCTCCCATACAAGTTAAGAAAAAAATCAACGGCAAAATAAAAATCCATGTATTTTGGTGTGTACTAAATTCATCTTACGGAACAATCTCATTCCAGTCACTCCAACCAGCCTGTTATATATGTGATATATTATGAGCTCTCCAATTGCACAAACTACCTAATCATAAGGAGTAGTGTAATATTTACATTCCATAAAAAGCACTGCAAACAGAATTTTAGATTATCTAAGGTCCCTAGTAATGTCAAAGTATATGTTGTTACTAGATGGAGACTTACCACAAAGGCCAGATCTTCAAATAGAATTCCTCTTAATACTAAGACAACATTTTATTAACATACACAATATTCCACAAGCAAACTAGTGAACAAAACAAATAAGGTCCCTGAATTTTCTTTCATGGAAAACTGAATTCAATCCCTGTTCATTCACAAAATACAATTTCCAAATTCACTATGGTAATAACATGAAACACCATAGCTGATTTCAAAAATTTAGTACAACTAATTTTCTTAGCATATCAGCAACTCAAAATACCAGGGGTGTTCCTTTACACCAGAGGGGTAAACTTGCAGGTTGGCTTTCTGCAGTTTCAGCTCACTGTAAGGCTCTAGAAATCCTGCTTCCACTACACCATTACCTCTCACAAACTTTTCAGGTACTTACTGTCCCACACATATTTTGCAGTTTCTTCCACTTGAGAGGCATACATTAGAAAAAAGGCACTTAACAAATCTCAAAGTTGCTGTTTATTTTTTACAAAGACTAAATGCTCCTAATTTCTCCAACTACATAAATTTTGAAGGAAAATATGATCAATTTTGAATCAAGCTTGTGCACTGAATACTAAATTTACTTTATTGTCTTTTCTACAATGCTTCTTCAAGTTTTTAATAATTCCAGCCATACACTGCAAGTCTTTTATAGTACTGTTTACCAAATTTACTAGGCTTTCGACTGTATAAAATTTCATTATCAATTGAAACTCCTCAAAAATCAGTTTTCAATGACACTTGCAGATAATAAATGAACATTTAAACTATCTTAATAATAACCTACATCTGAACTCTAAAGACTAAGAATCATAAATGGACTTTTACTGTGAGAAATTCGGTGTGATAGGCTTTTTGGAGTGTTGTAACCCCAATAAAGCATCTTCTTATATGAACAATAATAAAGACCCTTATGTCATTACTAATAGCCATCCAATTTCCCTGTATGAAGAGTTTGCATACTTACCCAGGAAGATACGTGGGAAGTACACAGGGAGGAAGATGAAGCCTTTGTCATATGATAGTGACCTATAAAGTATCAAATGAAGGTACATCGTTAGTATGCAAGGCTTTACAATAAACAGTAGAGTCCCAAGTCCTGTAGTATCTATGAAGGAAGGACATCAAAACCCAGGAGTTCAACTCCCCACCAATCCCTTTCCTTCTCCACCCTCCCCCGCGCAAGAGCGGTAAGGGTAGGAAAGGGAAAGCAGCTACCCATATTCAAAGGGGAGGGGGGTAGCAACCCAGCTGGCATTCCAGGATCTCTCCAGCACCCTGGCTTCCTACTGCCTGTGGGTACAAAGCAGAAAGTTACTCCATTCTGCAAAGGCAAAATCCACACGGTGATCACTCATCAACTTGCACAAGTGATCGCCACCGCTCCCAGGACAAATATACCAGTAACCAAATCATAGAGATCCATAGGCAGTCTGAGTCTTGCCCTGCCCAGGAGCCAGGGGAGGTGCCACCGAGGCGGCAGCGGGTCCAGGTATCTCAGCCCTCAGCCCTGCAGACCTGGGCGGTCACAGCCATCTCCCTAAATCCCGCCCCGGGTCACAATCCCGAGATTGGAGATCGGAACCCACAAGGAAAACACCAGGCTGCAAGCGATGGGCCACCAGGTCTGTGGAGTCGGGGTGGAGGGAGCTAGGAAACGGGAAAGGAAGCAGGGAGTGAAGGATCCCACCCTGGCTTTGTTGCTGGTCACCATCAAGTTTGCATCTTAGTACAAAATGTCGATCTTAAAGGCTGACAAGACAGAGGCAAAGGCAGAGGGAGAAAGAGAAAGGCAATAGAGTCCATCTTGCTTTGGGGAAGAGGGGAAAGAAAATATAAATGAAGTGCAAATCCTACACTCCAGGCGTAAAAGTCTTCTAACACCTTTCCACAACGGAGGAGCAACGAGTGGGGTGTCCCCGTACCCATGCCCGCTCGAACTGGCGGCGGTCTGGGCAGAAAACGCCTCCCTCTCCTTCTCTTCTTCCTCCTTCCCCTCCTCCTCCCCTCATTCCTCCTCCTCCCGTTCCTCCTCCTCCTCCTCCCGCGGGCCCCGGCGAAGATCCCGCCGCCACCGCCTCAGCCTCCGCTGCCCCCCGAGAGGCGCCGCCGCCGCCCGGCCCGGAGCTACCATTCCAGGCTTGGACCGCGCGGCGGGGCGCGCGTGGGGCCGGGCGGCCACGCGGAGACGTCCGCGCCGGGGGACCCCCCGTGCCCCCTGGCAGCCGGCTGGCTACAAAAGTCGCGCGAGCAGAGGTGGCGGCAGCGCGCAGGGCAGGGGGGCGCGCGTGGGGCCCACGCCGCGAGTGGGCCACCCGGGGATGGCGGAGAGCGCCCCTCCCCGCGGGGGGAAAGTACCCCAGTCCCCCTCCAGCCAGCCCCGGGAAACAGCAGCCCCGCGTCCGCGGCGGAGAGAAGAGAACTGGACGTGTCATTAGCAGGACAGGCAATGGTTTCAAAGCCCCAGGCCAATGACCATTAGCCGAGGCAGAGCTCGCTCCGTCCCCATCCCCCACAACCTCCACCCACCTCCCTCCTCGCCCCCCCCCACCTCCACCCCACCTCGCGAAACTTTTCAACAAGATCCACCTGGACTAATTTGTCCTCAGTTAAAATATTGACTAGTCCCCATACGCTGGGAGGGAAGGGGAAGGCACGCTTTATTTTCCTTTCTACAGAAAGGAAAGCAAAAAATAGCTTCTCTCTGTCTCTCCCTCTCCACCCCCCCCCCTCCTGTCGTACATGTTGTGTCTTAGCTTTTTGCATCGTTTCGTTTTACCTTCCTCATTTAGCAGATATCACCGCGGATCTTTCACACATAAACGTGTTTCAGATCCAGGGATCCTTGTAAAATTTACCAGACTCGGGTTGTTTTCGGTCTCAGTTAAGTTTCATACAATACCCCCCCCAAATTAAATAAATAAATAATACATTTCTGAGGGTGAGTGGTGAGCGAGACGAGGTGGAGGAGGAAAAGAAACCTCGAGCCTGATTTCGGTCATTTACTAGCGACCCGGATCGCAGCAAATAACAGTGTACCACGAGTGTGGCTTCGGAGAGCTGGGGAGCTCTTTCTAGAGGCATCGACCCCATCCCCGGATAAAGGATCTGCAAGTTTTCTGTCATCGCGACCATGCAATGCCATAACTTACCTTCAGAAACGAGACTTCAAACAGCCAAGGCCTTCCTCCTCCTCCCCTCCACCACCACCCCCAGCCTCCTCGCTCTCTTCACCTTAAACTTATTGACACAACATAATCCCACATTCAAGCAAAATCCTGACACAGCCTTCCTCCTCCTCTTCCTCTCTCCCCCCCTCTCTCTCTTCCCTCCCGTTCTCGTCCTCTCCCCCCCCCCTTCCCTCCCGTTCTCTCTTTCCTCCCTCCCCCTTCCCTCCCTCTGCTCTCCCCTTCTCCCTCGCCCTCTTCCCCCTCTCCCCCTGTTCTTCCTCCAGGCTACTCTGGCACTAAAACAGCACTTTCTCTACTCGCCGCGCATTTGGGCAGGGGTGGGGGTGAGAGGGCACAGATCCGCGGGGCCGGAACACCCCAATCCCAACTCTCCAGATGAACGAGCAACTGGGCTGCTGTTCCCGGTCCCCAACGCACACGAAAACGCTCCCTGGACCCGCGGGAGCTTGGCTCCCGCACCTTCCTCCCCCCCCACCTCCTCGGCCCCGGCGCCCCAGGCCCCACCTCCCCAGCAGCCTAGAGAGACACAGAGAGAGCGGAGAGAGAGAGGGGGAGAGAGAGAGAGAGAGAGAGAGAGAGAGCGAGCGAGAGCCCAGGCTGGGGCTCCACGTACTTTCGCCGAGATGAAGTTTGGGGCTCCCCGGGCGGCCGCGAGCTGCCCGCCCGCCCGCCGGCGTGAGGGCTCTGTTGTTGTTTTCCTCGGGCTGCTCAGCCCGCGCCCCGGCTCCGTGCCCCCTCGGGCGGCGCTGCCCGCGCGTCGAGAGGTGCTGCTTGCAAACGCAGCCTGGCACCGGCTGGCCTACTACTCCCCAGCCCGGCCCCCAGCCTCCCAGCCTCCCAGCCTCCCAGCCTCCCGCTCGCCGGGCACTGCCTCCGCGCCCCCCGCCCCCGGGCCCGCCGGCGCGGCCGCCCGGCCCGCCGCGACCCTCGCCCCCGACCTCTCCCGACCCAAAGTTTTAGCGGAGGGGGAAAGTGCCCTGCGAGCCCGGCCGGCCGGCAGTGGCAGCCCCGGACGCGCGGGGTTCCCTCGTCTTCCTCAAGTCCACCCTACCGGCTGCCGCTACCGCCGCGCCGCCGCCGCCGCCGCCGCCGCTGCGCCTGCCGCGGAGTCCTTGGGGCTGCAGCCCGGCTGCTCGCAAGTGAGTAGGAAAACAGAAAGTGCGGGGAAAGCGCCCGAGGAGCACTGGGGATGGGGGCGCCTACCTCGCGGGCTCGCCGCGCGTGAGGGCGTGTGTGTGGCTCGCCCTCAGGGCCAGTCAGGGCTTCTCTGTGGGAAAGTGGCGAGGAGCTCGCGGAGCCGCTCTGCCTCCGCTTCACTGTACACTGCTCCACATACAGTACATGCAACCCGGAGAGACTGAAAACACTCATTTTATATAAGGCAGCCTGCCATTGGCCCGCGCCCTGACGGACAGGTCGCGCAGCCAAACAGAAGGCCCGTTACACCCAAACACACGCACACATACACACATTTTACAGAGACACACAAAGATCATCACATTTTCTGTTTTCTAATGTTCGGGACCTGTAGACAGTAGGAGAGGACAGGTAGAGAGGCCCAGTAGAGTGGCGTAAAGGGAGAAAACCCTGTCTCTACCACGTTACCAGGCTCGAAACTGATGTCCTTTTGACTTGGGAGGGTTATGGTAATAAACTACAACTCTACTGGATATGGAAGTGAGGGGGGTTTTTTGATCGCAGCCCTGTGGTGCCCTGTGAAAGAGGCGTGCATCGTGTTAGGATCTTACAGCCCGACCTGGCTAACAAGTAGCCAAGAAAGACTTCCATCAGCTTGCATTTCTATTGTCAATGGGTCAGCTATCACATAGGCCAGAATAGTGCCAGATAAGTTTATTAGGACTATAATGCATTGAGGTGGTTAATGCCTCATGCCTAGGTAAAATCAGAAAAATCAATACACAACACGCACAAGCAAAGATCAACATTTTGCTAAAATAGCCAGTCTGCTTTCAGCTAGTTAGAGGAGTGCAATCACCTGTGTGGATGTGCAAACTGTGCTATAAGAGTAAGTCATGGAAGATGAGCTATTGCCCCTTTACCTCAAAAACAGGCCTTTTCATTCAATATATGCAAGATTTATATTTCTATAGTGTATATCTATCTATAGATAGATGGATAGATAGATATATAGATAATGTGGGTTGTATTTGCCACATTTCCCATCATATGTGAATACTCTATGTTGGGTGACTTTTGGAGATGATGAACTTGAGAGCTAGTCTTTATTTTTTTTCTATGATACATCTTCTGCAGATTATATTTAACAGTATGCTATAAACAAGTCAACAGGTTGCTGGGAAAAAGCCAAAACTGGAAATTAGGAATAAATGTGACACTCAACTCTTAAATTAACTAGTTGAGCAATTTTCAGCGAGTTATTTAGTCTCTTTAAGTTCCAGAGTTGATTTGAGTTTTTATTTTAAGATTAAAATAAGCAGCTTTTCCAAGATTGCCTTCATTAAATGTTTATTCAGCATCTACTATGTGCCTGTCATTATCCTAAGACCCAGATGTTTTCCTAAGGTTCTAAGACTGAATTATTCTTAAACACAAACATTTTGAGATTAAGTAAACAATATGATTTTATAACCTAGATACATTGCTTCAAAACTTAAAGGAAGCCTGAATAAGACTTCCTTTATAAATGGGACTTATTTCAAGTCCGCTTTTATTTCCTTGATACCATCTTAAGGTTTTTCTCTCACATCCATAAAGTTGATGAAGTTATCAACGAGTGTGTGTATTTGTGTAAGAGTGGAAAAGAGGAAACAGATACAGAGAAAACTTACGTTTATGAAGTTCAGTAAGCAAAGTGATATTCAGAACAATGTTTTGTTTATTTTAAAGGAAAATAATTTATGAAGAGAAAGTATAAATACCAGTATTTTAAAGTGATAATATTAAAGGTTATATTAATGACCTTCTGCATTTGGTTGACAGAAGGAACAAAGTGTTTTTTATCCATGCTACACTGCTCTGAGGTCTGTGCTAAGTATTATTATCTCTATTTTACCCATAAGAGAAATGAGGCAAGGACAAATTAGATAGGTTGCTTGGTATTGCACAGAATGCCAATGAAGAAGGAACATAAACCCAGGACCTTTAATACGCAGCACAGGTTTTGAATACTTGACAGCCCTTCCTTCCAAATAACAAACTTGAGGGACAAAAGGTGGGTGGAGGAAAAACTTTCTTAGATTTCACTGTGCTTATTTTTGAGGAGGAAAAAAAGCAATGAGTTTCTCTATATATTTGCTATGCAAAGTATTATGAATTATTTGCTTGTATGTATTTATGTGTTATGAAAATATAATAGACCACCCCCTCTTTTAACTCTAATCCCCACCATAGAAAAACATACTTTATTTTTAATAGTCACAAAGATATTTTGGTGAATTACATTTATCTTAGAAGAATTATTTAAAGGTACTGTATTCAGACTTTTGGATCACACATTACTGTTAAATGAGCATGTAGCCCATTATATTTATGCATACATTAAAATGTACCACTGTATGGGAATATTATTTACTATTATAAAGCATATTGTCACAAATACAAAATGAAAAGGCATGAGATAGATTTTTCTAATTAAGTAAGAGTTTTAATTTCTTCCATAGTCCATTTGAATGTAGACCCTTGATACAGTGTTAGCACATATACCTCAGGGTTTTGTATTCTGGTTTGGAGGCCTCTGACTGCACAAGGTGCTAACTGATCAGGATTGGTGCACAAGAGCATAAGGAAGTTTGCTTTGAAGTAACTCCTTGCAAATCATTACTGGAAGACTGGTAAGTTCACATAGCCTTTAGAATTTGGAAAATTGCACTTTTTAAAAACATGCATTGAATATTAGTGGTATGTTTGTAGATATTCTTTTGCAGAACATTTATCGAATGGGTTCCGTGTGCTAGCTACTTGTATATACCAGATGTTGGGAAATGAAAATTGTCTGCCCCTGGGAGAACTGACAAAATTCCAGCCTCCCATATGATAGATAGGACCTCAAGAGTAAGTAAGGAAAGAAGGGTTAGAATTCTAACTTTCATGGAATATTTAATTATTTTAGAAATGCTTTTTAATTTTTAATTTTTTTAAAATAAATATCAAATTTTAAATTCTAGTGGCATTCTAAAATTAAAAATACGACCAAGAAAAAAATGATGACTTTCACAGAATTTATTTAATTTTATGACGTAGTGCTATAAAAATAGAAACTATTAATTCACTGGGTAAAATGACACTAAAGAGCATCAACACTTTCTTTCTTGTTTTTACATTTGGTGGTCAATCACAGGTTGACCTCACATGGCTAGCATCTTCTTTCTCATGGTGGTGATTGTCCATTTTCTTAATCTTATTTTATATGAATCCTTTTACATAAAGTGATTTTAGAAAAACCAGATGTGGTGATGCATGCCTGTAATCCCAGCACTTCAGAGGCTGAGTCAGGAGATTTGCAAGTTTCAGGTCAGCCTGCAATACATAGGGAGTTCAAGGCCAGCTTGAACTACACCAGACCCTGTCTCAAATAGTAATAATAATAATAATTTTTGAAAAGCAAATTTAAGTGTGTATAAATGTGTATATACAAATTTGTGTGCTTAAGTATGTCTATAAATAATTTTATTTCCTAATTTCTATTTTACTTCTTTATACAATCCTAATTAAAGTCCTTAGTTTGCCACTTCCTAGCTATATAACCTTGGGAAAATTTCATAATCTCTTGAGGACTCAGTTTCCTTGTTTTTAAAATAGGGATAATAAGAGTAACCAAAAACTAAATGATATATATAAAAATCTTAAGCCTGAAATATAATAGACATTCAGCCAGTGCCATATTTATATACCTCTCGCACATACAAGACAAAAATATTGCAGAAAGTTTTGTAAGACTTAACTATGATATGAATGGAATTTATGGAACCTGTTGCAATTTACTTTCCTATTGTTTACAATTGCCTTTTAGCCTACACTTTACCAACTCCAGCATCTCTGCACATAATAAGAAATATCAGCCTCATCCTGGATAATGCAAACAGTTTATTAGGTGGGCATTATTGAACACCTAAAAAACAAACTTGTAATAAATCATTCTTTGAGACAAGCTCTGTTTTAAGCATTGAAATTCTAGATAGTTGCAGTCTTACATAACAGTTTATGACTTGTACTTGAACTTTCTGAACTTCACTTTTTTTCTATATAAGAAAAATAAGGGGGAAAATCACACCTCTTCTTTTAGGGCCACTGCAAGGGGGCTAAAAAATGTAACTCAAACAGTGGGACCACTGTCTCATCACCAATGCAGAGATTCATATTCTTGATGAGAACCAACTTCTATTGGGTCACAGCAGAGTTCACAAAAAGAATGGAGTACCTTACCCTCCTAGAATGATGCTTGGATAAGCATTTTGGAATTCTTACTCCCCTGTGATCTTCTGTAGGATTTAATCTGCATTTATATTACTGATGTATTGCCAGAAATATTTAAGTGATGGCAAACATCTTGAGGAAAATGATGATGTCTCCCTCTATATTTTGTCTTCTAGTAATGGCTAGAACAATAACTAGCACTTTGCCTGACATGTAACAGTGAATCAACAAAGATTTGTAAAATAAATGGAGAAAACAAGCAAAAACAACTATTAATTCTAAGAAGCTCATATAGAATTCAGAGGTGAGTAAGAGAAGTAAAATATCAGAGAAAATTGTGGGTACCAGATAAATGGTAAACAATACTCATAGATTACATTTTCCTATTATTTTAATTTTCTGAAGCATTTTTACACTTGAGGTAGCTTAGCATACTCACTAAAGTCAACATGAAGTACATAAAATGGATAGCAGGAAAGTCTTTTCAAAGATGAAAGAATTTGGGCTGGTAGAGTGGCTCAAGACTAAGAGCATCTGCCTAGCAAGCATGAGGCTGAGTTCAAACCCCTATGCTGCACTCCCACCCCAAAAAGAGAAAGGAAAAATTGAAACAAGGAAAGATTAATTGATTTCCTCAGTAAAGAGCTGGGTTATTACAAAGGTTCTAGAATGCCTTCTAGTTCTGTCAAAACTTTCTGCTCTTTTTTCTTTTTCTTTCTTTTTTATGTTCTTCCTTTTTTTTTTTTTGAGAGGAAGAGAGGACTACCAGGGAATCACTTAAGGGTTATACCATAAAACCAGGTCTCTACATGGACAGTGATGTTACACTTGAGGACTTGCTCATCACTTAACATTAGCAAGGAGTTTTTTCTAGCCATCATCCCTTTAGAAACTTCAACATTAAGGAACTTCTGCTAGAAAACATCCAGCTCCTGGCAACTCCTTCTTCCAAAATAATCTATCATTTCATCTTCTGACAATTTTGATAACTCTAAAGCTTGTCCCAAAATTTAACACAATTTCTCTCAAGTTTAAAAGTTTTTCTTTTCCTTCTCCCTTGGAGCCAC
Organism: Castor canadensis; assembly: GCF_047511655.1. Taxonomy (NCBI): domain Eukaryota; kingdom Metazoa; phylum Chordata; class Mammalia; order Rodentia; family Castoridae; genus Castor; species Castor canadensis. The sequence continues at coordinate 56,286,940 of NC_133390.1, read as the reverse complement.
ACAGAATAATCTAGTCCCTCTTCCATGTGGCAGGCATAGTATACATGCAAAGACCGCTATCACAACCACCTTCTGCCTTGGTTGTGGCTTCTCCAAGTTCCCTAATGTGTCTGTTCTCCCTAGGGTACCATTCCTAATTCTTGGTCTCCTCTCACACACCCTGTCTTTGTCTCTGTTGAAGCGCTTCTTCAAGTGTGTTGTGCAGAAAGTGGGGGCTGAAGAACTTTGTGGGACAGCATGACCATGATGCCTTGATACAATATTTCTGTTAATGCAGCCTAACAGAGAATTCAGGCTCTGTTGACCAATATTTTGCTTATTATTTTAAAAAGTCTTTTTGGAGAATGCTTTAATCTTATCTAATTTATTTGGGGGAAATTGAAGTACAAACTTTAATAGGCCAACTATTGTATTGAGGCTCTGGAGTTAAGTCAACATGGATTAGCTTCTCAGCTCCAACATATACTAACTTTATGAACATGGACAAATTTTATAGCCTGTCTTTGCCTCAGTTTCTTGTATATAAAATAGATAATAATAATAATGTATCTCATAAAGTTATTGGAAGGGATTAAATAAAACAGTGTGTGTAATATGCCTAAAACAGTAATAAACACCCAATAAATGGTAGGTTTCTTTTTCTTTTTTTCTTATGAGTTTCATTCCACAATTCCATTTTGTAACATTTTATAAGCTGATTAGTTCATTCAATGCATTTGCTATTGCTCTTGCCTCCTTTGACTCATTCACAAATTTCATGCCTTCTTTACATTTTTCTAAGTAATTTTGAAAACATTTTCCAAAGTAGAACCCAAAGCATATACCTTCCAATAGGTTAACATTGATCCATTAATCAGTACTCCCATGGCCACAATTGTTGAAGCAGTCATAAAACCACCTATTCTCACCTAAATTTTTGTCATTTAAGCATAAAGGAATTTATAGCAAATAACCTAAGGATGTAGTAATCACCCAGGAGTTTTATTACAACTTAACATATTATTGTATTTCCTCAGATTTCTTTTTAAGAAATAAAATATCTTAGAGTCAGTTGGAACCTCCTTCCTGGTCCAGTCCTCCTCTAGTTCTCCTTAGAGATGACCATTATTTTGTAACTTCATTGTCATCTTGTTCATATTTTTGCAGCCTGCTCATAAAAATACCTGATTTGACTTTATCAAAAGGCTTTATGAAATTTGAAATTTTCATGTGCTAATGTTATCAGAGAGAAGTTCTTTAGCAATGGGAGTTTAACAACTCTTGCTAAATAAAATGAAAACACAATTATGGCAGAATATGGGATACCTTTTAGAAATAAAGAAAACTGGACAACTAGATCTCAAAAAGCCCAGGGACGCTGTCACCTCCTGGTATTGAGATCAATTTTAGGTTAGAATATCTTTATTATGATGAATTTGCTTCAACTTTTTTCTATCTGTTCTTCATACCATAAAGAGAGAGGAATGGGTGAGTATAATTGGCTTCACCAATGATTTGTGCTTACCCTTTGGCCAAGGTAGAAGAGGCCATATGCTCTTGTTTCTTTACTTTAATGTCCTTGAGCTGCCCACCTTAACCTCCCCACCAAGATTGCATAATTACCTAGTGTGGGGAGAAGGGATGGTGGTGGGAGAGCCAAGGGACTGAGTTATAACAGAAATATTCAGCTGGATGTGATTTATTGGTAACATACTAGTTCTTGTGTTCCTTTCATACCCTATGTAAATGTGTTATTATTTTGTATTTGTCAAATATATTTTAAAAATAAAATGAACTTTGAGAAGACAATAGCATTCAAAGAAAGTTTTTTGGTTCCTGATATAAAAGGATACTACTAAAAGAAGGCAAATAGATTTTGGACAGGTGGACGCAAGAGATTTATAACATTTCCAGCAGCCACAATAAAACTGAGGTGTCAATTTTTTTACCCTGTTACAAAGCAAAAATTGGTTTGGGCTAACCTTAGCTATCCCATGCTGGCCGGCAATTACTTTGTTCTTTTCCAAAGTATGTGTAGATCTTTCCTTCACTTGCCTATCCAGTCACATTTCATTTTGTTTCAAGGGCCATAAAGCCACTCAGATAAGCTTAAGAAAAAAAGGAAAATTAATTGTACCACAATTGGAGTATCCCACAGAACTCAAGGACGTTAAAGATAACCAAGCATAGAAACAAAAGCAAATTGCCTCAGTGTCAGCAGGTGAAGGGCAAACACTTGCCTATTGCAAGGGACTGAGATGGGGGTAGGGAGAACAGTACTTTTTTCTTTTAATGTTTGTAGGCAGACACAGTCCTGAAAAATGAGCACATGCATGGGAGAATATAATGGGTATCCTACTACATAGCACTTTCTAGTCTTTTGTCTAGGCTCTGTGTTTCATTTATTCTCTATAATTTTCAGAATCTACCTTTTTCTTCTAACCCCAAGAAATTTATCTAGAATTATTCAGACTGTATTATGACCTAATCTTTTTATAGCTATTCAGAAACAAATTATTTCTTTATATGTTTACCTTTTTATTTATTATGTCCCTTGATTGGTTCCAAAAACAATTTCCACTGATAATCAACAGTTCATTTTGGTGTGTTTTCTCAAGACTCTAAAGTATTATTTGATGGAACTTGGAAATCCGAAATCATATGTGGTCTCAACTTTTTATTTTTTGATTCAGAATCTTGCGAAGTAGCCCAGGCTGGCCTGGAACTCTCTATGTAACCTGCAACTTGTATTCCTCCTCCTCATGTCTCAGGTGCTGGGATTATACGTGGGTATCACCATGCCCAGCTCAAACTTTTAAAATTTATTTCTTACTTCCCATTATATTTCTCAGCAATCTACTCAAGGAAACCAAAGAAAGAAGGAGGTTTATTGGATCACTACACAGGTAAGGTTGCAGCAAGGAACAACCAACAAAAAGCTGTAACTCACCACTCTCCCCCTAAACACACACATAGAAATGAAGGAAGATGATCAAAGCTCAAAACAGATAGGCCAGGAGCGTTGTATGAAGGTACAGTTGCAACACAGGAAGCATAATTGGCTAGAGATGGCTTTCTCCTGTAGAAGGATGCATAGAGTTAAGAAGTTAACTACAAAAATTATGTTTTGAAGTGAAGGAGCTAAGAGTAAAGTGCCAGAGTGTGCTAAATGGTGGGCTTTGTATGAATTCATTTCTAAGCTTACCCTGCCATATATGAGCTAATTACGAAAGAGAAATATATTGAATCTAGCCTATGAGAAAGAGCAGCTTTAAAAAGAATAATGTGGCCATACTCAAAAAGGAAGCATTAGTTACTAATTCTGAAATTATGCTGAAGTTTCTTTATAATGAAAGAATTAACTCCAAGTCATAAAACTGCTTAGCTATTTGAAAAGTGATGTTTTTCCTTTCTATCATTCCACATTTTTTCTTAAAACACCATTTTTTTCCCTCAGAAACAAAACGTTCTAATCTTTTGGTTTGCTACAGTTATTTTTCTAAAATAGAAAAATAAAATAATCAGATTGTTACGGGTTTGTTAAAGTGCTGACTATGACCAATGCTGTTGAAGAGAAGGAAAAATGAAATGAGTAATTATGTCTGTTACAATATAGGGAATAGGGAGGGAATGAAGAAAGAGGAACAGAAAGAGGAATGTGTTCTAACTAGAGGAGGGGAGGGGAAGATATAATACAAAAGAAGCCCTTAACAGATAACTCTGATAGAAGAAAGGAGAAGCTTCCTAGAGTTTCTTCAGCAGGTTGAGGGATAAGGGTCCTTCTGCCCTCTAAATCCTGCTCCCAATATAACCAAATCAGTGGTGAAGTCTAACTTTGACCCTTCTCACTTAGACCATATATGTTGTTTCTTCTAAACCTTCTAATTTCTGAGTAAGGTCCCATTCCTTCTCCTCTCTAAACATACTTTTTCCGTTTGGAGGAGAAAAGCAAGTAGTAGAAAGCCCCTAACTTTTTCAGCCTACCCCCACCCTGTCTAGTGTTCCCTTCTTAATTGAGAGGCTGGATTTGCTCTTCCAGTCTTCATAAATTGGTATTACTCTGATTCTAAAGGTATCTCAAAGCAATGCTTGGAGAGGAGGTGGTCTAAGGGCTTGGTGGTCAATCATCTGAGAAATCAGTGACTTCAATCCTGAGTGAAGAAATCTTTCTTCTTTCTGGCAGTCAGTAAAGCTCAAACTGCTTTTCTGGTAAGGATGGAAGAAAGAAACCAACTCTAGGAACCAGTAAGTTTCATGGTCACTCATTCATTAATTCATATAACATTTACTAAGTGCCTTCTCTGTGTCAGCTACTATGTTTATTGCAAGAGACACCAAACAGATGTGATCCTGTGCTAATGGACCTTGTGGTCTAGCAGCAGAAACAGCTGCAATATACAACATGACACAAAATGTTCTTCAGAATCAGGGGTAGAGGCAGAGAAAACCAACTGCAATGCTGGAGGAATATAGAAGTAGAAGAGCAAACCTCAGGTTCTGAGGGTGCTTAAGATTTAAAGATGAGAGTATTTCCTTAGCTAAGGAAGAAGGCTGGATTATAGGATTTTTAGGTTCTTGGGTTGGATTTATATTCTAAGAAAAAAAATGTCACTTTGGGATATGTCCTTTGTATGATTGATACGGTTATTCTTTTTATACTCTTAGGTTTGTGTGTAGTAGTAAGTGATCGGGAGAGATTATTTTACTTCTCTCAGAAATTTCACTGAGAGACTAAATGTATTAGGGGTTTCAGCAAAAAAAAAAATGTTAAGTATTAGAGGTTATAAGAAGATACGTTAGGAAATACTACACACTGGAGGTCTCAGGTGGCAGCTATACAGAACAAAAAAGTTTATACACTGACAAGAATGACTATCGCCATAGTTAAAGCATGTCTGGCAAGAATGACAAACACTGGATATTGATGTAGATTTTAGTTTTTATTTATATTCTGGAGAGACATAATTACATTTTGATTTTATGTCATTTCTTGTGGAATAGACCAGTTATTCTACTGGGATTGTATGTCTTCAGCAAGCCATGCAATTTGTATTGATATTTGTTTTATCTGTGCATGTTCATGGGGTCTGTGTAAACTAAGGCTCCCAAAGGAGGCAGAATTGCTTAGAGCTTAAGACCTGATGACCAAGCCTTGTATGCACATATGAATAATAAAACCATAAAAAAAAAAAGACCTGATGATACTGGAGTTAGAAAGATCTGGACTCAAACACTGGCTCAGTTCTTTTAGTGATGTGACTTTGAACAAACTTCTTAAGCCTGCCAAACCTTAGCCCTTAGTTTCCTAAACTATAAAATAGGATTATAATGGTTCCTACTGCTAAGGGTCATTATGAGAATTAAACATGACCATGCACACAAAAATAGTTCCTGACAATAAATAATAGCTCTTATGTGTAGGTTGTCATATAGAGTGATGTTTAGTGTCTGGTACATGGAGCTTTAGATGATAAATAGAAATTTTATCTTCTGAGTAAGGTAATTAAAATGCTTCAGAGATTTGGGTCAGACATTCTTTAAAGATTGCTAAAATTTAATAAGGTGGCACAATACATATAATGGATGGGATGAACAAAGTATTTTCTTCTGTTTTCCTTACAAAAGATAGCAATGTTCCCACTTATTTAGGTAACACTGGAGAATTTCAGAGTATTTATGTACTTCTGACTTGACTCATTTAGCTTTCTTAGTATGTGTCTACAGTAGATTAAGAACACAATTTTAACTTCCATTTTATATCTTTGAGTCTCTGCAGTATTATTACAGCAGTTTCCAAAGTGTTGGTCACCAGAATTATCCCAGTGGCTTATTAAAAATTTAGATTCCTGGCCCTGACAGTAAGAAATCTCTGAATTTTAAATACCCACCCTCATTGAGTTTTATGAACACCTAAGCTTAAAAATAAAGGTGTTCTACAAATAAACTATCCTCCCTAAGTCTGCAACAAGTTGTGCTTATTATTTAAATGATTGCATGTGTGAAATATTTACGTGGCACATCCTGACACTTTCACAGGACCAAAAACTTTATTCTTTATACCTTAGCAACAATTTAAGTTACTTGATTAATAATGATTTACTTTCTCTTCTAAGTTTTCAAAACCAATTGTCTTTTCCTGTTTATTGTAGTAACATCTAAACTGTTACTTTACCCTTGTTACCTAAGAGTAGGGCTGGATTTGGGGCAAAGGTAAATAGTTGTATGTGGGACCAATACAAACTTGTGGGTTAACGCAAACCTCTCCATGGTTGAACTTGTTAAAGCTAGCCTTTTCCTTTGTCTCAAAGTCTTGTATGTTCCTACCATATATTCCCATGACATCTCCAAGGTGTTTAACTCTAGACCTTTCTATCCTGATCGCTATTCCATATCCATTTGACTTTTGATTGGTATCTGATTCTACTTCTAGAAATTTATAAGCCATGAAAGGTGGCAAAACTTCTATGTCCATGCCTCAGTTTGTAAATACAGAAGAACTATATATGGAGAAGTGTCAACATCAATTGGAAGGTGAAGGGAGAAAGGGAAAGATGCCTTTGAATTCAGTGAAGAAGTCTTGATCTTCATATTGCTTAACCCTTAGGTAGGTACAGGCAAAGAGATCCATGAGCTGTGAAAACAGCTCTGATACTTGCTGCACCAATATGTTGAATCTACAGTTATTGAGCTTGTTAAGAATAGAGAAAGCTGATATTTAAAGTTCCATGGTTGAGGATTGATTGTTATATAAAACAATTCTACCTTCCTTTTGATTAAAAATGTTTTTGGAGAGCCTTCTAGCTTTAATGAAAGCATCATACTTTATGTTTTTAATATGGAGGTTGCAACTCAGGAAAGCAAAATCTCTTCAGCATGAATTGACAAGTATCCCACAAAAGATACCTACCTGTCCGATTAACTACTTTAGTAAAATGGAAACCTGTATGCTGAGATGGCTCCCATCTGCTCTCTTGGTCACAGATATGACTCTCAATAGTCTGTTCCAGAGCAGTGGTTACATACATGGGTTTTGGTGCCAGATAGATTTGGGGTTTTTGAATTCTGGCTCTACCCCCTCACCAGTGTGTGGATCCAGACAAGCTATCTAGCCTTAAGTTTCATCAACTGGAAAATGAGGATTATAATAGCTATGGTGAAAAAATAAGGCATTAGATAATAAAGCCCTTAGTGTCGTCCTAGGCATGTAGTAGCACCCAGTGTGTTCTTCTTCAGAACCAATGTTATGGTTCTGTTGCCACAATCTTTCTGTGTATCTTCCCCAAGTCTTTTTAGAATTCAGTCTGTCAAGATGTTCCTAATGCACTAGTTATTGTGGGAACATTTTTCTCAAATTCATTTATCAATTTAACAAAATTTTAAGTGAAATAGAACAGGTCTTCCTGAGATGCATAGAGGGGATAGGAAATGCATTTTTTTGTGAAGTTGTACAGAGCTCAGTATACTTGGGCAATTTTAGGTAAAAGTGAGAGATTAGAATGCATAAAATAAGTGGGAAGTCATTTCTTAATTTCTCAAATGCAACAGAAAAGCAGCAGAAGGGAGTTTGGTAGTGCTTTCCCAAGAGATGACAATAACTATTTTCTGTTTGTTTTCTCCTTCTAACACCACTCTCCTCTATTCTTCAAGGTCACAGACTCTTCATCCTCCACCTATCTTGGCTTCACATCTTAGGACCTTGGGTATTAGATAATGTTATCAGTAAAACATGAAAAACTAGAACTACTTATGCTGTATCTCTGTATGCCTCATAATGTAGAATTTACATAACATAAAATTGTATGTTTACATATCATAAGGTTAAAATGCTTTGTAACTCAGGAAGACAAATTAAACTATAAATCTATGATTAGATTTAATCTTAGGCAATTTTATTAAAACACAGAAAATTTGTTTTTAAATCTTGATTGAAGTAGTAAGATCATTGCAGTTGGGTTCAGAGACAGGGTCTACACCTACCCCTGCCACTAACAGGTGTCATTTGACAGCTTTGTGCCCACAACTTTCTCAACTATGAATTGGGGGGTAGAAAGTGGTGTCCCTTCCACCTCTGTAATTCCACTAGTCTTTGAAAACCTGCAAGAAAATTTTTCTTCTAGAAATTAAAGCAGGTATAATGTGTAGGACTATGATCTCTTGACATCTATTTTATTGAAAACTGTAATTAAGGTGATTTGTCCATTTTTGGATGGGACCAAAAATAGAGCGTGGTAATCTTCCATACATTATTTGTGCCTCTTTACCTTTCATGTTGTAACCGAAAGGGAGAATTTACTCTTACCACATACTGCTCACCAGCAGTTTTTCCATGTATGTAGAACTTCAAGGCTATACCAACAGACATTAGCAACCAAACACTTAAAATATTCCAGTATTTATAAACTTACAGAAACTTACAAGTGACCCTGGCCTGTTCGCAATGTCTCAAAGCCCTTAGCCATTATTATTTATAACAGAGTTAATTTCTATCAGCAATATGTTATAATATAAGTAATACATTATAATCTTCATTTCATATGGGAAAAATTGAAATGCAAACAAATTTCACTTTATAAATGAAAATTACCCCACTCTATAAACCTAGACCTTTCCTTAATCTTCTAGACCAGGATTGGCAACCTACTGCCTATAGGAAATCAACTTTCCCTTTCCTCCCATTTATTTTAATGTGGCTTTAAACCACATTAAACCATTATAGTAATATAGTTTGACCATTACTATGCAGTAGTGAGAAGTGCCATTATAGAGTTATGATGGGAAAGGAAACAGAAAGGAGAGGTTCTTGACTTAGGTGAGGGATTGGTGATGGCTTTCCAGCAAAGAAGATATTTGAACTAAGAAGGGGAAGATTGGAAGATGTGGAAGTAGGGCACATGTGTTCCATGTTAGAGTAATATTTCTCAAGACCTATAATAGTCAGGGTTCACTGAAGGAAACACAAGCCAATGTAGTCATCTTAAGAAGGAAATGATTTAGGTAAAAATCATAGGTAACAAAATCATGGGAAAGCCAGAGAAATGGGTCATAGACTGGCCTCGCAGGAATAATTCTCAGAAGACAATAGGAGTGTCACAGTAAAGCCACCAGTAAAATTATTTATCCAAGATCTTGTTGCCATCGCCAGGGAGAAATCAGGAAGGCATCCCTGATGCAGCTGCCACTGCAACTGCCTTTCACAACTCAGGAAGCCTGAAAATGGACACGGGATCTCTGCTGTAGAAAAGGGTCTCTATAAGATTGCTTCCAGTAGAAAAAACAGCCAAGAAAGCAAGATGGCTTCAGCCCTTTTTTCAATTCTAAACCTTAGAGAAGTACATCTATTTTATGCTTGCTTTCTTTCTTATAAAAGAAAATGTGAAAGATAGTCTTTAGCTTTCTAGTCTCTGCAGCACAGGAAGGCACCCTAGAAAAGTGATAGAGTAGAAGTTGAGCAAGCTAAGCCACTGAATTTGCCTCATGTACAGAATCAATGTCATCATCTGTCCAAAGAGTTGCAAATAGTTTGGAATGTCTGAAAAGTGGTCCACAAATATTCAGGCGTAAATCCCTTTTTAATATCAAAATGTTGAAACTCTGATGCACATGACAGTAGTTATATTTTAGCATCCTATAATTGAAAAATATATTACTAATAGTTGCATTTGTATAAAGTTTTATTTTATTAGTCGTTAGTATAGATACCTATTTTAGAAGACTGGGAGTGATAGTATTAGTTCACATATACTACATTCATTACATATATTACTTCATTTGATAGTGATGCAAATATAGTCAGTCTATATCATTTATTTAGTCAACAAATAATATACAGGGGACCACTTGTGGATCCCAGAACTCTTCAGTAGTACCTTGGAATTCAAGTGTTTTAGATTCATATTTGGGAACCATTGAACTGTGATAGCTTAAGATGTATGATGAGGGAAAAGCAAGAAAAGAGGTTCTAAAAGGATGCTAATGGGGTGAAAAATTCACAAATTTTGTAGAAAAGAATGACAAAACAAGATTTTCATGTTAGACCATTCTGGCAAAGACTGGCCAATAAATTGGAGGAATGAAAGTGAGGGTAAGAAGATACTAGAAGCAATTTTTTGTCATTTAGGTGAGAAAATAAGGGATATAATAAATAAAAGTTATTTGTAATTGGAAATGGAGAGAAATTGATATTTAGAGATAGAGTTGATTATTTATTTATTTAGCATAATGTAAGTTTCTAAATAGAAAAGAGGATGTGCTTAGGTAATCATGTAAACATAGAATAACCATTCCAAGTCTTTGAGCAATACATTTATACACACGTATAAAATTAAAGTTAATAAAGAGAAATGAATATAGTACTAAATTAGTGAGAGTAGGCTAATAATCCCAAAACCTCAGTGGCATTAAATATAACAGATTTATTTCTCATTCATATCACAGTCTGATGGGGAAGAGTCTATGTGTGTACATGTAGTGGTAAGAGGGAAGCAAATTCTGTTCTGTATGGTTACTCAAAGATCCAGACTTTTTCCTTTCATTGCCTCCACCATTTCCTAGGACCACTCATTTCTCTACATTCATCTAGATTGGAATTAAAGAGCTGAATTAAAAATAGGAGGGGAACTTATAATCTAGGTTTGGGAAAAGTATACATCACACATTTAATTGATTAGAAATCAGTGATGTGGCATACCTGAGTCGGTCATGAAAAAGGTAATCCAGTTGTAAGTTCAGCAAAACCAAAACATGACTTTTAGGAGCATCTAGCCCATCTCTACTATAAATATATATTAGGTTAAGATAAAAAGAGAATTTGGAAATAGGACTGAAATGAGTTTAATTAAATTATGTCTAAACATGATTGTTGTAAAGAGAAATGTGAAACATTTGATTATTGAAGGAATTCTATGCTCATATAGCATAGGAACTGGAGAGAAATGGGAAGGAGCAATATGTCTACTGAGTCTACAATAGATGTTAAAGGAATTATCACTGTCTCCAATACTGTCTATGGGTTGGAGTATTCTACTATTCATTCATTAACTATTTACTGAGGGTCTGCCATTTTCGAGGTACTGTTTTAGGTGCCGAAGTAGCAATAATTCATCCTATCTGCCAGGTAGGTATATCTCTTTGGGTAGAACCAGATCCTTATGGTTTGAAGGCCTAAGCTTTTATAGTATTCCACTTAATTCATTCTCTTCTGATTCTCTACTACCAAATGCCTTCTAATTCTCTCCTAAATTGCTTTGGTCACTGGAAGAAAGTACAGTGATTCCAACATAAGTCTTCTAATCCCTGTGATTCCAGCAACCTCCTTCTCCTTGTTCTCTTCTTTCTCTTTCTTTGTTATTATCACCATATGACATGATACTAAGTACTGGGCTTTGTGCTAGGTATTTCATATGTTCTTTTAACTCTCATGACAGTTGCATTTCATAGATGCAAATACTGAGTCCCTGAAAAATTGAGTAACTTGCCCTCACAATAAGTAATGATGAGCCTGGTTTAGAACCTAGTTCTGCTGATGTCAGAGTACAAGTTCTTCCCACCACAATAAAAGCATGATTCTGCATCTGAGTGTATAAATGAGAACATAAAAAACATGAATTACCTCCTTGAACTGATAAAAGCTGGGTACATTGGCAAAATCAAGTTACAGGTCACATAATACTTAGGACCCAGAAGAAATTTGGGAGAAATACCCCAAAAGATCATTTAACTCTATGAGGATGTGGCCAGGGTACCTGGTTTTCTACCTGCCTCTGACATCCCTATTTCTGAACTTAATTTTCAGTATTGGTTGACTGGTAATTTCACAAAATAATCTGTTTACCAGAGAGAACTATTAACATATTTTTATTTTCATAATGCAAAAGAAATACTCATTAATAAATTTTAAAAATTAGATATAAAATTTGTGAGATTACCAGATGAAAATTATATTTGATTCCTTCAACAAAAACTATACTATGTAGTCACAATTATTGAACAAAATTGTAACCCGAAAAGTATATTTTTGAATCAAAATGTATTGATAGGAGTAAATCAAAGTAAATGTGTTTCCTTCTAATGGCAGTTTTATTTTCCCTGAGTGGGAATTTTTAATTTCCTCAATTGCTTCTAAGTTAGTGAGTAGGAAAAGTACTTAAATGGTGATAAAATTTGTAACTAATGTTTGATCAGCATGCAAAGGATGACAAGGAGAGAAGAACAGTTCTGCATGTGTCACAATAGACCATACACGCTTAATGCCACTCCATACTGATTTTTCCAACCAGTGTGTAACAAGGGAAATCATCTATTTCATTTTAATTTTTCACATTAATACATATCCTTATGTAAATCTAACTCTTACACAATGTATTGCTCCTTTAGTTTCACGGTCTTTCTTTTTTTTTTCCATTTTTCTTTTTTTTTTCTTTTATTATTCATATGTGCATACAAGGCTTGGGTCATTTCTCCCCCCTGCCCCCACCCCCTCCCTTACCACCCACTCTGCCCCCTCCCTCTCCTTCCCACTCCCTCAATACCCAGCAGAAACTATTTTGCCCTTATCTCTAATTTTGTTGTAGAGAGAGTATAAGCAATAATAGGAAGGAACAAGGGTTTTTGCTGGTTGAGATAAGGATAGATGTACAGGGAGTTGACTCACATTGATTTCCTGTGCGTGGGTGTTACCTTCTAGGTTAATTCTTTTTGATCTAACCTTTTCTCTAGTTCCTGGTCCCCTTTTTCTATTGGCCTAGTTGCTTTTAAGGTATCTGCTTTAGTTTCTCTGCGTTAAGGGCAACAAATGCTAGCTAGTTTTTTAGGTGTCTTACCTATCCTCACCCCTCCCTTGTGTGCTCTCGCTTTTATCATGTGCTCAAAGTCTAATCCCCTTGTTGTGTTTGCCCTTGATCTAATGTCCACATATGAGGGAGAACATATGATTTTTGGTCTTTTGGGCCAGGCTAACCTCACTCAAAATGATGTTCTCCATTCCATCCATTTACCAGCGAATGATAACATTTCATTCTTCTTCATGGCTGCATAAAATTCCATTATGTATAGATACCACATTCTCTTAATCCATTTGTCAGTGGTGGGGCATCTTGGCTGTTTCCATAACTTGGCTATTGGTTTCACAGTCTTTCTGACCCTTTGCATCTTATGTTGTCATTTATGCTGGTGCTTAATTTCTGAATTATATTATTGTCATGCTATGGAAAAAATAAAGATGTAGGCCAAAGTATGTCCTTCAATATCACTGTAGAAACATATATAACAATGTCAGTGCTGTTCTTGGGAAAAGTGCTATGGTAGATGTGTGATTTGGTTGGCAATAATGTTTTAGTGAAGCATACAAACTTGAGAGCCCGCCATCTGAAATGCTTTGCAGTAAAGCCAAGCATTATCCCAAGTACACATATGATGATTATCCAGTTCAACATCTGTATCCATAGAGTGAATAACTACAAGGCTGCTCAGCAGGGCTTGATAACTTATCCATCTACTATTTAATGTGGAGACTACAACTCCTTACTCCCTAGGTTTAATTCTGTGGTTCTGGGGAATTCACCTCACCTTCTGAAGGTTCAAGTTTCAATCTGTAAAATGAAGGAATTTTGGCAAGATCCTTTCCAGATTTAAAATCTAGCAGTACTACTCCATCGTGTATGGAGGGTAGTGGAGAAGCTTTCCTTTTAATAATTGATTAATAACATGCATAAAGTGATATTTAGAAAATAACTGTTATCTGTAGGGTTGCAGTACTTGCATACTGAATATGAAGCTTCTAATTAAAAACAACTGCATTTCTTTCTATCCTATAAACCAGTTTAAACTGAGTCCACCCTGATGTTCCTTCAGGCTGACAATAGATTCAGTCTGTGATTACTGTGAATTCTCATCCCTGACTTCATTTATGCCAGATTGCCAGACTCTCTTGAAATCACAAAGCCCTTGAAAAGCCATTCTGATTACCCTAGAACCAACTCTGTTTTTCACTGGAACCTATGCCAGTCGGTGAACATCTTTTGTCTCAGGGGTCCTGTGATTTGGAGACTGCTGAGGCAAGGCAAGTTTGGGTGAGTCTAAATATGTCTGCCTCTGACTAATTTCTTCCCTGAACCCCAATCCAGGGCATCAAATCTTCAGAGTTCCATTCCCCCTCTCCTCAAGTCTTCTGTCCAAGCTAGAGAACAACCTTCTTTTCCTTCTTGCACCCTTTAAATGATATTATTTTCTCCTGTCCTGCTCTGGGATATTTTGCATAAACTCTTTCGTGAGTTAAGAATTTTATACAAATTATCCATACTGATAAAAATATCTCAGAAGAAAGGAAATACAAATCCTTAAGACTAACATCTGTGATTGAGAACAGAGAAAAATGCACAGGATGAAACACAAATTAATATTTCAATAAATCGTTCTACCACACTATTGAGTCATTAAAATATAATCATGTTTTGAGGGGAAGGCATTTATATTTATTTTATTGTTTTTTAAAAAAGTTCTATTGAGAGCCAATTTCTATACCATTCATTAACCTATTTAATGTGAGTATTTCTGTTTTTAATAGTGAGTTTGAATAAAGGCAAATTTAATTAGAGGGGATAGCTAGAGAAATTTATGGATGCTTTAAAGGGGACTACTGAATGCCTTCAAAGGCTTGTAGAGTTAATGGTGCTGGCCTTTTTGTTATATAAAATTTTAATAAAATATTTCATTTTATAAGATTAATCATAGGGCATGTAATAATATAAAAAGTTGTTATACTATAATGTTAACTGAAAAGGGCAAATTACAAAATTATAGATAGACTATGATCACACCACTAAGAAAATATACATAGCTAAAAAGGTGGGAAGAAAAAAATGGCTAAGTTTTGATGGTCAGATTCAGAGTATTATTCTATTTTCTATTTTCATAGACTTATATATTCCTTAGTTAGTATGTGTGCTTTTAAAATGATAAAGGAAACCTCAATTTATGAAACTGAACTCTTTTTCTGGAAGCACATATCATGAACACTACTCATCGGGCCTGACACGGGTCACTTGGAGAGATCATACTGATGCCAATAAATTGCATTTGTACATTGTTTTATAGTTTACAAGTTTCATTCAAGAACATTATCTACTTTCATTAAGAAAGAGGTAAGAAATTTACTGAGGAGGTGATCAAAAGTTATAGAGGCCAAAAAAAGGAAAAAAATATGTAAAAGAGCCTGTTTTTATAAGCAACTCTTTCTGGTGGAAAGAATTTTCACCTGAGTTGACAAAAGAGCAAGGAAAGTAGGTGTGAGAGGAGCACAGGGCAATTCCATGGGGTCATCACTGACCTAAGAATGCAGCTTTCAAGCATAGGGTTTTTAATGTATGATGTTTTTTCCTTTCTCTGTAGGTTCCTTCCTCTGGAGGTTGTCCACAGGGAGATTGTTCAAAGGAGGAAGAGGAATGAGGAGTAAAGATCCCATTTCACAATGAGTGAATGAGTGTGAGAAGCAATGAGACACCAAATAGCTTTATGCCAGGGATGCTTGAAAATCAGTGACTTGTAAGTCTGAAGATAACCTGCTTTGAAATAATGTGGGAATATGCAAGACTGGCTTAGGTAAAGTGTATGTCATATTTTATCAGGAATGGAATTTTACTTTTAAAATATAATAAGTAGATTATATTTACAGCAATAATTAAGATGAGGTAAGTGAAAACAATGTAACTCTTAATAGAACTACATTTTATATTAAGATTATAAATACTTTCTTAATGTAAAATTTGAGATAAGTATTGGCTCCTAAAAACAAAGAACTTTATTTTTATTTTACAGATGCCTTAAAAGCAAGGCTATGAAAATTCAAGGGAAAAAATATCTCACCTATTTTACTCGGCAGTAACAGCTTATTTTATCAGAGTCATCAAATTAAATTATAATAGGCTGTATTTTTTATATGTAAGGACTTAAAAAATAATCACTATTAACTTTTTCAGACTTTCTAGTGTTCTGAAACCACTTGGATTGAGGGAAATTTTTAGGTGTCAAAGCCTAGACAAGCATTTGAAAGATGTCTAAATGACATAACCTCAATGTAATGTTATTTCAAGAAGTGAAATGGAATATAGACTAAATCATGGTAGACTAAATCATGGAAGCACAATGCACCAGAATATATAATGCAGCTTTCAGTACTTTCAAAAGCTTCAGATCCTGATAGGTTATAAAATGTCTGCTTTGGAAGAAACTCAAACTAAGACAATGGTTACGTTCGTCTTTGCGTTGCCCTTGTATTTTAGTTAAATCAATCTCAAGGCCTTACTAGGTAAATCTTGCTTCACAACTATATTACAGTGTCTGAAGGATTGCAAGAGTTTTTATACATTGTGTTATCCCCATTTGTACGTAGGATACTGCCTTGCATGTAGATTTCTATTAGTAAATACTTGTTAAGTAAGGTCAAGATAGTATATAGAAATGCTGTCAATTCCTTTGAGGGTTCTGGTCACCTAACATCTAGATTCTTATGAAATCACTTGGTGCTCATCAGCATTGGTCTAACAAATGGACATTTGACATTCTTTATATCAACCCAGCATCAAAATACCTTGCTCATAAATGAGTGATCCAAGTTATTGACACTGAAAATGCAAGCAACTTACTTTGCAAGCCTCTGTTGTAGTTCCCTAAAATATTCCCTCAATATAAGGGGTTTCAGAGTACTAAAAATTCTGATAAAGTTAATAGCAGTTGTTTTTAAAGTCTTTACATTAAAAAATCTTCCCTGTGATAATTCTTTTGATGATTCTTAGGAAATAAGTTACTACTGCTGAATTTGTGGCATAAATTCCACCAAGATTTACCCTGTCTGGACTCCAAGTCAAAGTCAGGATGTAAAAAACCACACACCACTCAGAATGCATCCTGAAGAAGGGAGGTCATAATGGTAATGGTAGCCATGTCATGAGGTCAGGTTTTAAAAACGAAAAATTAAGTTCCTTTTCTGAATAATTAAGCCAGAGTGTTAATTTGTTGTTTCCAATAGGAACTTTATCCTATATTTCAAAGAGCCTTCAGGGTAATTATTTGGAGTTGCTAGTAGGAAATGTTTATTCCCATGAAGTGGAATTCTAATGAATTCCATGAAGGTATACATTTTGCCTAAGTAGAAATCCCCAGGTACAGCCTTAATCCCCAGGCAACCCAGCAAAGGACTCTGGATGTATGGGATGTTAGCTGAGAGGAAAAAAGTAGAAGAGGGCCATATTTTATTGCAAGCATGAAAATTTAAAAAATTTGGAAACCAAAAGAATGGAGTAGAAAGGGACACTTTGAAAAGTTACCATTTCCTACAGTCCACTGGAATTGCTACCATACACATAACAAACATAGCATACACACACACACACACACACATACACACACACACACACTCTACATCTTCACCAAAGGCAGCATTTCAAATACAAAAGACAACTGACTAGTAACATGCCTACCATTTATGCCTACCATGTATAAGCTAGGAAAATTCATTTTAGCAGATGGATTCACTCAGTTGGGAAGAATGATCTCTTTAATAAAAATGATAAATAATAAAAGACCTTTCAAGGCTAGGCCATTATGGACACTATGCACTTTATCAGACAATCATAAAACAAATACAGAAAACCATATTTATTATTAATTTTTGAGCAAGCGACTCAGTTCTTCCAAATCTAGCTCCCCAAATGATGGTATTTTCAAAGATTTTGCAAATATATTAACTTTCAGATTATAAAATAATTAGTACATTATTACACCAAAACTGAAATAATAAAATAGCTAAGATTGGATAGAAGAAGGTAGAGCAGAGGTGACTCTGTTGTCAGGATGGGGATGAACCCTCTTAACATCAAATCAACACAAGAAACACTAGGAAATAATTAATTACATATCCATACATAATCAATATACTTGGCTACATAAATATATAAAACTTTAAGTATATATGAAATAAAAGCAGATGTATATATAGATACCTTACATCAAAAGGAATACATAGTCCAATAAATATGAAAACATGCATAAGTTACTAAAATAAATACAAATGAAAGTAAATAGTATTCTAAACAACTAAATTGTTCATTGTTTTCTAAACAATTTTGTTACTGAGTACACATTAAGATGCTGTTCTCATGTTTCAGTAAAAATTAATTCATTGCTTCTGGAAGGAAATTTGGTAGTAGTTTTTTTCTTTAAGAAAAAAAAAAAAGAAAAGAAAGAAACATGGAAATGTTTGTATGCTTTGAGCCACCCAAATTTCTTTTAAAGAAACAATGAAAGACATGCATGTTTGTGTTTACCTTACTACTATTCTGTTTGCAAAGAAATTTAAAACATAATAAATGCCCAAATAATTTGATAGATTATTGGTTTCCCTTATAACAGAATATTATTCACTGACTAAAAACATTTCTCAAAGAGTATTAAATGATACAGGAAAATTCTAACAACATACTGTTGAATGGAAAAGGCAGAATAAAAACTATACATATTTTTTTCAATCTTAATTTTTACAATGTTCACAATAAAAGTGTTAGAAATAATTACATTAAGATACTAATAGTGTATCTGTAGTTAGTAGGTTTTTGAATAATTATTATTTTTAGTATAATTTGTATTCAAATAATTCTAAAATTAATTTTATTCACAAAATCAAGTCTTATTATTAAGAGTGATGTTTAATTACTTTTCACGCGTGAAATAACATGTTTCGTAGCATGACTGTTCTGAAGAAGTAGGAACAAATATTCATTTAGTCCATTTTAAGAACTTTAGTGTTAAATAGAACAGGTGTTAATGATCTGAGCTAGAAAAGGAAGAAATTGAAGACTAGAGAGATTAAATGACTTCCTAGTATTCAGTTAGTTCAACAAGCATATTTTATTTTTCACACATATAATAATTAACTATGAATTGGATTAGACACTTAGGCATTAGATATAAAAGATTAAAAATTGTTCTCAAGAGTTTGCAATTTTATGGTATACAACATTATTTCAACACTTGCTATTTTCAGTTAGTGGGATAAATGCTGGTAGAGGTATGTGGTAGGAACTACACAGAAACTATTAGTTTTAATCATTTGAAATTGCCAATTGAACTATTTGTATAACTATAAAAATGATAGTTTCATTTTATTCATTCATATATACCTAAATCTAAATGGTGGTAGTAATGAGGTGAATCTTGATGAGGGAAGAGACAAGTAAAGGTGAAGGTATGTTCACCTCTAGAATAGGGAGACAAAAAAAACCAAATTTAACAGGGAAAATCTTTAACTACAACATGGGATCTGATAATGAGAGAATGGCTAATAAGAAATAAAGAAAACTAAAGAAATATCAGGTGTAAGAGTCTGCCACCACCCAGTCCTATCACTGCGCTAAAAGACCCCAGGAAGAACTCCTGTGTCCCTTGTCCCAGGTCTGAGACTTTGTCAAAGAGGTTACAGCCATGACTCACTGAATGACAGAGAAGGTGCTGTGATGAAAGTCCCGAAAGCACATCCCAGGGTGCATGGGAAACTGTTCATAGGCTGGTGCCTGAGTGCATTCTGCTAGGAAACAGTCCATGCCAATGTTGGGGAAAACTATTGGCTGCTCCTTACTACCTGAGCTGCAGGAGCCTGGTGCTGGTGAAGCCACTCACAGTTCAGGAGGCAGGTGCCTGGGGGAACCATGTGTGATATAGGAGCCTGGTGCCAGAGAAGCTACACTTGGTGATGAAGCCAGCTTCTGGAGCACAACAGGGAGAAAAAGGAAAATCTCTTCCTCCTGAAATCTTTCCACTGCCCTCTATTGACAGAGTTTAGCATAATGTCAGCTGCAAATAAAAACTAAAAGGCCAACTGTATTTTTATCCAGCAGGCAATGAAGAGTGAATTTTGAACTGAGGCAATAAGTTTGTAAGTGGTGCAGTGTAGAGTGTTCTAGCCAGTGGAAATAACATGAGACAGGATTTGTAAAAGGGGCTTCCATATTTGCCAGCATGTTGGATTAAATACCCAGACTGGCACTCCCACTATAAAACAAACTAACGAAAAATTAAATGTCATACACACACACACACACACACACACGTTGTCATTGAAACTTGTGTTTAACTATATCAGTGAGATGGCAAGAAAGTAAGAATACTTAGATGCAAACCTATTTGAAAGCATAAATTTTAACACCCAAGATATCTTTCATTTTGGTGAGATTTGCTAAGTATTACAAACTTGAACTTTTACAGCAGGGTCTTGTAGCGTATAGGGAACAAAAGATTAATTCCAAGGTTCTCTCAAATTGGACTGTATAATTTTGGAACTCTTACATTTCAGGAGAATACAGCATACTCCGTGTGAAAGTGAATTTCTATACTTATTCAGTGTGACAGTGAAATAAACCCACCCTACTTCCCATTTCCTAAGGGGACTCCAAGAAAAATTGCAATGTTTATACTTTGGCACTAATTAAAGAAGAAATCCCCTACAGAATTCGTAACCATAAGCTGTCCCATAGAGAACTACAGCCTGAATTTACATCACCTACAGCATCTTTAAAACTTCAAGGTGAAATTAAGTTTAAAGTGATGCCAGTTTGTTAGTCTTCCTATAGCATTTGGAAAAGTTAACACACCCTCTCAGAAGAAAGATGCATTCAATCCAGGCTTCAAAAAGTCCTACATGTAAAAGCCAAGAATTAATAGGTCACCATCAAAAATCACAAAATACACAAGGAAACTGGCCACAGTGAGCAACAGTCAGCAGAAACCATAAATCCACAAAGGCTTTATGTGAATTATCAAGAGAAATGGGGACTAGAACATAGTTTAAGTACAGAGTGAGTACCTAGCAAGCACAAGGCCCTCAGTTCAAACTCTAGTACCATCAAAAAAATGCATCAAGACAATTGGTATGTGTCATGTAGGTTTACAGAAACAGGGCCAGCAATGGTGGCTGTTGTCTATAATCCCAGCTACAGAAATGGAGATCAGAAGGATCATTGTTCAAGGCCAGCCTGGACAAAAAGTTAGCAAGACCCCATTCTTAACCAATAAAGCTAGGCATGGTGGTGCATGCCTGTCATTCCAGCTGTGTGGGAAGCCTAAATAGGAAGATTGCTGCCCCTAAATAGGAGGATTGCTGCCCCAGGAAAACCACAAAACCCTATTCAAAAAATAATTTAAAAATGCTAAAAGAGCTGGAGTCAAGTGCTAAAGTACTTGCCTAGCAAGCAAAAGGCCCTGAGTTCAAAAAACCTAGCACCACCAAAAAAGAAAAAAGGAAAAGAAATAAAAGATGATCAAGATGATTTGAAAATGAGTCACGTAGTATCTCCGGAAATGAAAATTCTAATAGTTAAAAAAATTCAACCGGTTGGTTTAAATGCAGATTAGACATTTCTGAAAGCATAAATAGGGGACTGAAAGACAGCATTGAAAATTATGCAGAATGTAGTACAGAGAAATTAAAAGGGCAGAAGATATGAAGAAACATTGAGAAGATTTCACTTATATCAAATTAGAACTCCAGTAAGAGATGACCATAGACTGGGGGGAACTAATATAGACTTAGTTGTGATAACTCAAAATAGGATTTCTGTTAAGAGTTGTTAATGACTGAGTGGAGCTAGATGTCTTTTACTAGTAGGTTTTGATAATTCAGAAACCAAAATTAGGGGCTGGCAGAGTGGCTCAAGTGGTAGAGTACCTGCCTAGGAAGCATGAAGCCCTGAGTTCAAACCCAGTACCAGCAAAAAATTTAAAAATTAAATATAAAAGGACAGAGTGTTTATATGTATATTATATATATATAAATGTTATATATGTAACAATTATATATATGTAACAATATTGAAGCTGTATACAATTTTAAAAAAAGTTAATGAATGAATGAATATAAACATATCAGTTATAGAATGATGAAAACTAAATTGTTACTAGATGAATATTCATAGAAGGTATTGCTATTTGGCCAATACTCTGTATTGACACGTTATCTTCCTAAAATACATAAATACTTTTGTAAGTCCCCAAATTAAACCTTCAGTGATTTTCCATTGTCTTTATCATACGTTAGAATGTTCTATGTTGGTACTATGTTTTTACATAGTCCCATCTTATTTATATAACCTTATTTTCTATCCCCAATATGTTCAGTCATCCTAGATATAATCTTTTTTACTAACTCTGTAATTTTGCCACAACTCCTCACCCAAAGATTATGTCATATGTATTTTTTTCTTGTCTCACTCTCAGGATAATTAATAGCCTTTTTCTCTTCTCTTATGGCATTTATTCAACCCTCTAGTCTATTGTAACGTGTCACAATTCATCAGGTTTAGATGTTGAAAGTTGCTCTCTAACAAGTAGAAGGAAGCTCTTTGAAGACAGCAACTATCTTATTCATTTTATACCCCAAACTTCTAGCACAATGCTTTCAATATTGGAAGTATTTAGCAAATGTTTACTTGATAATTCACAGTCCAAAATTATAATCTCATTCTTAGAATAAACTAGAGTTTTATAGAAGACACTGTTCTTTGGTCTAGGAAAACACCACCAATCTGGATCATCTAATTGACAAATATGAGTCTTTTTTTTTTCACAAAGTCTCTTTTTTAATCAAAGTATAAATTCATCTGGGAAACGATTGTCATTTTCAGGTACAAAGATACTACACTCATCAAAATAATTGTAAAATAATTGTACGTTATACTTAGCTGCTGAATGAATAGCACAAGTACACTGTTTACTTTGCCAGCCAACATTATGACCTCAGATGTGAGTTTGCAAATGGATTAATCTTCATAATAAGTATAGCCCTAAGATTGTGTTGGAAAATTGCTACAAGGTATATACTGAGACAGAGAAATGATAACATCATTGATGTCTACCAACAGACTAAACATTTTGCTGTATGATAGTCCTACTAAAGTTGTGGTATTTATTATATTTCTGTTTTGCAAAAAAAAAAAAAAAGGAAGTAAATATGTGAGTCAGACTAAGGGGCCAACAAATAAGTTACATTAAACACATCAAAACAATGCAAATCTTGATGACTCTATTTAATTATCAGTTGGTGTTTAAAAATATATACTAAATTAAATATTTTAAGGAACATTTATCATGTTTTCATTAGTTCCAAATATATTTGCTAATAACAAAGCACTTTTCTTCTTAGCACAATAAACTATTATAAGTCACAAAACAGCATACTTTGCACCTCTTATCCACACAAGCAAGAACATTATATATTTCCATGAGTAATAGTAGTTCATTGCAGACGTTGTCCTGAAGAATAGACACCCACTCCCATCACACTGAGAACCATTATAATAGGGCATGTTAGTGATGACAATCATTCATTCTCCTTTACACAGCTTTCTTTCTTTTTTGTGGTATGGGATCTGAACTCAGAGCCTCATGCTTGCTAGCCAGGCATTCTACTACTTGAGCCACGCTGCAGCCCTTTTTTTGTATTGGGTATTTTTCATGATAGTGTCTCTCAAACTGTTTGCCTGGGCTGGCTTCTAACTGCAATCCTCCTGATCTCTGCCTCCTAAGTAAGTAGGATTATAGGCATGAGCCTTTGGCATCCAGCTTAGATAGCTTTCTTGAAGAATTTGACCATTCATTACATTGGGAGAAGCTGACCTTTATTTACATATACCTTTAGCAGTGGTTTATTAAATAATGCTTGAACCATTAATTCAACCCAGTGACTGGGTTAGTGGCCACAAAGCTAAATGTATAAGGTCATATAGCAACCCAGGTCATTGTTGAGGGGCATGAATCACATATGGATCATGTGTATCTGATAAGCAGACAGGGAACTCTGAGATGAGAGGTAATGTGTCTTTGGAAAGAGGGAGAGATGGAGAAATACCTGATGATGGGCTTCAATAGCTTTCTAATTCTCAATCTATCCAGGTGAGACTCAGCAATTATTCCTGCCCTTGAATCTTGCAATTTGTTTAAATTTGGACCTTACTTAATCTTTCTCCAGAATATTTGTGTTTCTTACAATTAAATGGTCCTTGAGCATCAGGACAGAGTTAAAAAATAGTCAGTACCCATGTATTTTAATTTATAAAGATCAGATTAATCTGGCAAATACAGTTTCTTATAATGCTGTTGATAACCCAAGATTGTCCAATATTTTCAGCATGTTTATTCTTTATTGAGGTTTAAGAAATAAGGATTTGGAGTTTATAATATTCCTTGTTTCAGATCATCTTTCAGAGTGATCTTTTCTAGAAGTTGACAAACACTTCCTGTAAAAAGCCAGATGTAACTATTTCAGGCTTTGTAGCCCATTGGTCTTTTACAACTTCTGCCTTTGGGTGAGAATTACTGCAATAGCCACCCATAGATAATGCATAGAGGACTGAATTTAGGTCCAATAAAATAAGCAGTAGCTAAATTTTGCCCTTGGCTATGATTTGCTGACCCCTTGGACTAGGCAGAATAAAACTTTGTGCCTAGCCAATTTCAAATGTTCATCTAGAGATTCCCTGAGACACTGTCTTTCAGACTCATGTTTTCTAGTTTATAAAATGAGAGTGTGTTACTAACTCTATTTGGCCTCATAGAATTTGATGAGGAATATTTAATCAGGTTAATTTAGATTAACTCTAGTAAAGTATAGTGCTTTTGTTGAATTTATTCAACAAAAATTTTATTGGACTTTCTTCTAAGCACTGAAAAAGGTAGCAAGGAAAGAAAAAACGCACAAAACTAGTAATAAGTAATAATTGATATTTGTGAAAGATAGGTGGAATACCAGAGAGAGGTTCAAAAACTCTTTATATTTCATTGACCACAATTAAATAAGAAGCTTTTAAAAATTTAAAACATGAATAAATTAACTACCAGGAACTATAAGTAGCCCTACAACAAGAGGAGAGAAAAACAAATCATACCATAATTGCTAAGAGCTGTAGTTTGGCATAATGTTATATATTAAAGATGTGTTTAGCCAGGTATGATGGTGCATGCCAAGTAATCCCAGCAATCGGAAGACTGATGTGGGAGGATTTCGAGTTCAAGGCCTGTCTTAAACAAAACAGCCAGAAATACACAAAAGATGTGTTTACTCTGTTAGGAAAATATGTCATTTACTTCTTTATGAATATTTTAAAAAACCCTATAATCCCAAATGGTCAGTTTAGATTCATTTAGTCCTGAATTCCTGACTGCTAGATAGAATCTAGCTGACTTTAGTTAAGTTTCTAATAAAGTCTTGATTTGGAGATACTAAAAATATAAAAGGCTCAGGAAACCACATACCTCCCTCAGTGTTTCTTCCAGAAAAGGGTCAAAGGTTGAATGAGAGAAAGAGACTTGTATTGTTGTTCCCTTGAAGTCTGAAGTTATCTTCCAGATTATAGATAGATTATAAAGGAGTTATTCCATACATGGTAGGAGGTAGCTCCAAGTCCAAGAAGTTCTTACCCAATTGTGTGCCCCAAAATTGTGGAGTTCTTGAAGCACCGGAATATATATTTGACACTTTTCAAAGTTCAAGCTTTACTGGGAATGATAGTATCCTTTTTGGTTTTGGAGCACAGGGATTGGGAATAGGGTAGAGAAGAGAGGAGGTGGAGGAGAAAAGAAGGGAGGATTTTTTCTTCTCTTGAAAGAGGAAAATTTAGTCAAAAATTTTATTGATGATGAGAACAGGAGCTATTCTGCCCTCATGATTAATACTTATTAGAACTGGGCTGCAGAAGCCCCAGACTATCCACCCAATTGCATGCATTCATTCACCAGGTAACTGTCGGGAAATTCTCTGGAAGGCTTTGCTGCTTGCTTCTGCTCTTACACTTGGAAACACAAATTGCTCTCAAAAGAGATCTCTGATGTGCTAGACTTTAAGAAAATGTATGTAATAGGCAGCAGCTTAATTATCTGAACATATAAAATGCAGATTCCTAGACCCCACCAGAAACATGCTTAATGAGAAGCTCTCTGAGCAGTATGAGTTGGGGGAGGGGGAGGAATAATTGGAGAGGCAAAATCCCCCAGGATTTTGGGGGACTCAGGGATTGGTTGTTAAGCAAGATAAAGGTAAAGGCTGTTTTCTTTTCCAGAAATACTTTTCTAACTGATTATTCCCAACAATCAAGCTTAATTCTCCTCATTATAAATAAAGGATCATTGTGTCCAAAGTGATACTACGTCAAGAAACTATTCTGAACTTCTGGAGAAATTTCTTGGCGAAAAGATGTTCACAATGATAAAGATGATCTAAGGAGTTCTTTGAATCAAGATGGGCAGTTTGGACAGAATTAGGCAGATAGAGCTAAGCTGATGCCGTTCTGTATGACATAAATGGGGTTTTAAACTAAGGGCTCATGGATCCCTGCAACAGGTTCATTGAAGGGAATAATTTACACTCTTATTTTCACTAATCTCTAACTGAAAGTTAGCATTTCTTTCTATTATGAATCTGGCAACAAACTATATTACCGTTAGCAGTACGTATGACTGTGTCACCAATAGAAAATCGTATGTTCTCCCTCATATGTGGACATTAGATCAAGAGCAAACACAACAAGGGGATTGGACTATGAGCACATGATAAAAGCGAGAGCACACAAGGGAGGGGTGAGGATAGGTAAGACACCTAAAAAACTAGCTAGCATTTGTTGCCCTTAATGCAGAGAAACTAAAGCAGATACCTTAAAGCAACTGAGGCCAATAGGAAAAGGGGACCAGGAACTAGAGAAAAGGTTAGATCAAAAAGAATTAACCTAGAAGGTAACACACACGCACAGGAAATTAGTGTGAGTCAATGCCCTGTATAGCTATCCTTATCTCAACCAGCAAAACACCTTGTTCCTTCCTATTATTGCTTATACTCTCTCTACAACAAAATTAGAGATAAGGGCAAAATAGTTTCTGCTGGGTATTGAGGGGGGGAGCGGGAGGGGGTGGAGTGGGTGGTAAGGGAGGGGGTGGGGGCAGGGGGGAGAAATGAACCAAGCCTTGTATGCACATATGAATAATAAAAGAAAAATGAAAAAAAAAAAAAACAAATGACAGAGAAAGGGCCCAAATCCCATCTGATTCCAAAGCACTTGTTCTTACTTTAAGGAGATGAATACTTTTACAGACATTAAAAAAAAATAAAATAAAATAGATTTACCTCTAAAAAAAAAAAAAAAAAAGAAATCACAGATATTTCTGTTACCACATTTCAGTTGTTATGAATAGCCCAAAATGCCATTTACATTCATAACAACTTCACATTAGGTTGTTTTTAGACTTGTCATTAGATCTTTTAAAAAATGTTAATAAGTAATACAGTTATTACCTTATCACACATTTTGAAATATTTTGATAACCGTAAATCAGTGTAGTCAGTTTCTTTATAATCCTATAATTTCATTGTATTCATTGAGAAACATTATTCTGAACAGTGGTCTATAGGTTTCACTTGTCTCAGAAGCATTTTCTAATTATATATTATGTGACTTCACATAGAATTTCCAAAGAAGTCTATGGAACTTAAGAAAAGAACCCCTGTTCTAAAGGAATCCCAAATTCTCGAGTGGTTTTTGGAACAGCAGTGAGCATTTTGAGATTTAGGTTGGTTTAACTTTGTGCTATGCATCATCAATTATATACTGGAGGCTTCCCAAGTACTGCCTATGTCTTTTAGCCTAAACACAAGGGCTTTTTCATCCTGGTTCATTGAACCAGCTTTACAGTAACCAACCCTGACCACCCATGGAGTCTAACAGCTTTTGACTCTGATTGGTGATCTTGATTCTGTGTGCCTGGTTGTCCTAGTCTTGTCTAACTGGCAATGCTTTGGTTCTTAAATTGTATGCTGACCATTGACTTAACAAGTACACTATGAAGAATTCTCCTGTGGAAGGGAACTGTGAGTTACATTTACTGCTAGGACAGAGGTGCTCACACTTTGGTACTTAAAGCCCTATGATTAGATAAACACAAGTGTCAGAGTTCAAATCTTTCTCCTGGCATGTACTAACTGGCTGTCTTTGGACCAATCTCTGTCTCTGTGCCTCTGTTTCTTGATCTTCAATGTCAAGATGATAGCATGAGTGCATTCAGGACAGTACATGATATATAGAAAGCATGTGATCAATGTTAGTTGTTATTAAATATACAGAATTCAGAGCCATAGCTCTAACTCCTAACTCTGAATTTCATATGCATTTTATTAAGTTCCACAGGTGATCTGATATGCTTTAGAATAACCTACTTTTTATTAGTGCCCCCTAAGAAGCCATTTTAGACATTTATTCTCTTTGAAATTTTAGTACCATAGCTATATGATCCCATAGATCTGTTCATGTACTTGGCCACTTAAAGGATGACAGACAATTGGAATATGTAAGATTTTTGCACACCCTCCCCACCAAGAACCAAATTTTTTTGTCCCTCCTGGTTAAGAAAGCATATTTTAAAACAATGGGTTCTCAATCTTAGCTGCACATTAAAATGAAATAAGGAAGCTTCTACAGAACATCTATGTCTGGGACACATCCCCAGACTGGTTAAATTAGAACCTGCAGATGTGGTCTTTTTAAAGATTTGTAGCTGATTCCATCATGCAGCCAATGTTGAGAAACTCTTCTTTGGAGTTTGAGATCCTCTTACAGGAGATTAAAATCTGGTTGGCAAGCAGGACCTACAAACATGAACATAAACAATGCACAAATGAATGGAACAGTGAGTGCTATAGGAGTTCAGAAAAAGAAACTAATAGGGGGTGTTCTGATTAGGATAGGCTTTGTGAAATGGACACAGAAACTGAGCAGGATTTGGAAAAGACAATGGAAGAGAAGTTTCAAATATGGAAGTAGCACATCCAAAGGTTCAAAAAGGACAGAGAGGAACATACTGGATTGAATAAAATTATGCTTACCTAAAACCTGTGGTGACCTTATGTGGAAAAAGGATCATGTAGATGCAATTGAGCTGAGGATCTCTACATAAGAACATCCCAGATTCCGGTGGGCCCTAAATCCTATGACAAGTGTCCTTAGAAGAGACATGTGAAAACAGAGGCAGATTGTAGTGATGTCTCTGTAAGCCAGGGAGCACCAAAAATTGCCAGCTGTCACCAGAAGCTGATGGAAGAAATGAAGGATTGGTTTTCCCCTAGACTCATTAGAGAAAACACAGCCCTGAGGACTTGTTAATTTTTAGACTTCTTGCATCCAAAACTGTAAGAGAATAAATATATGTTGTATAAGAGAATAAACATATAAATGTGTGTATATATATATATATACACATATATGTGTGTGTGTGTGTGTGTGTGTTATATGTCACCAGGTTTGTGATTATTTGTTAACTGCAGCCCTTAGAAGCTAATACTCTATGTGCTCCAGAGCTGTGGGTTCTTGAAATATCTGAATATTTATCTGGCATCTTTGTCAAGAGTTCAAGCCTTGTTGTGAATGATGCTATCCATTTTGTCTTTACAGCATGGTGTATGTGAATATGGTAGAGAAGAGAGGAGGCAGGGCAGAAAAAGAAGGGAGGGTATTTTCCTCTTTTGCAAGAGGAAAATTTAGTCAAAATTGTTGGGAGACAATGAGGAAAGCAGTTTGATAGAATAAAGGGATTAAGAGTGAAAAACAAAAATTGAACTATGAGGTAGGTACAAACAGTAAAGTCATTGTTCCACAATGTGTTATTAATCAGGGTTCTCCAGACAAACAGACAGCAGGATATATAGCAAGATCTATCAGAAGGTATTTATTATGGCAATTGGTTCACTTGATTATGGAGACCAAGTTTTCTCATGATTTTCTGTCTGCAACCTGGAGAACCTGGGGATCCAATGGTGTAATTCTTAATCTGAGGCCAAAGACCTGAGAACCTGAAGAGCTCACTAGTATATGAGAGCAGGAAAAGAGAGCAAAGTCACCCTTTCTCTGCCTTTTTGTTCTACCATTCCCTCAACAGATTGGCTAATGTACATTGGTGAGGGTGGATCTTTCACTCAATCTACTGATTCTAGTGCTCATCTTTTTTGGAAATACCCTCACAAACACACCAGAATAATATTTTACCAGGTTATCTGAGTGTCTCTGACCAGTCAAGTTGATAGGTAAAATTCACTGCCACACACAGTATACTGCCTCTAAGGAGAAGTTTCAATGTCTAGGGATAAAGTACAACTTGAAACCAATGTAACTGAAAAATTAATCTAGTAATTAATGCTGTATAATCTATAGAAAGTAAGTAGAGTTAGGGAAGCTACCTACTATTATAATAAAATTAAGTAAGGGAAGTGAGGGCAATCTGTATGTGAGAGGGCTTCAGAAGAGGAACTTTTAAAATGGATTCAAATATTAAGGTTCACAGGGAGAACATGGCAGGCCTTGATACCTGATCTGTATGGCATGAAGAAAAGGAAAGTTCCAATAATGATTTCAAGGTTTGAGCTTGAGCAAATAATGCATATTACATTTAAACTTAAGAGTTCCATTAGCTTTTTTTTTTAATTTATTTTAAAATTTGTTTTTGAACAACTTTATTGAGTTATATTTCACGTAATATTCACCTGTTACAAACAGTTCAGTTGTTGTCACCATAAGTCAATTGTAGAATATTTTTGTTCCCAAATAAGATCTTCATGCTCATTTACAGTTAGTCCCATACACTTACCCCCAGGCAACTACTGATCTACTTTCTTTCTCTATAAATTTGCCTCTTTATAATCTATCTTATAATGAAATAATATATATTTATACCTATATATACATACATAAATACATATTTTTCATATATTACATGAAAAAGATCATACAATATGGATCTTTTATGTCTGGACTTATTTTACTTCACACAAAGGGGTTTTTGTTTGCTTGGTTTTTGTAGTGCTGGTGATCAAACATAGGACCTTGCACATGCTAAGCAGGCACTCTAACACTAAGTTACATTCTCAGCCCTTGATTTTCTTTGACAAAGTCTCACTAGGTAACTCAGGCTGGCCTTGAACTGACAACCCTCTTGCCTCAGCCCCCGACTGCTGGGATTAGAGCTGTGTGCCACATCATATAATGTTTTGTGATATGTGTCAGTGATCTGTTCCCTTTTATGCTAAATGCTATTCCATTGAATTGATAGATCACAGTTTACCTATCCTTTCACAAACTGATGAACATTTGAGATGTTCCCAGTGTTTGCTGGTATGAACATTCTGATATAGATTTTCATGGGAACATATGTTTTCACTTATCTTGGGTAGATACCTAGGAGTAGAATTGCTAGGTTGTATGGTGGCATTTGTTTAACTTGTTGAGTCACTGCCACTTTTCTTCCAAAGTAGCCCTGCAATTTACATTTCCATCAGCAATGGATGAGAGTTCCTATTCTCCATATCCTCAGCATCATTTGTTATTGTCTGACTTCTAGCCATTCTGGTGGATATGAAATATCTCATTGAGGTTTTCATTTGCAATTAGCCTAATGAATAATGATGTTAAATTTAACAGTTATTCATATATCTTCTTTTATGAAGTGACTGTTTATGTTTTCTACGTGTTTCATTATTATTTTTCTTTTTATTGAGTTGTATAAGTTCTTTATATTTTCTAAATACAAGTCCTTTACTTTGATATGAGTTTTGCAAAGGTTTTCTCTTAGTCTGTTGCTTCTCTTTACATTTTTTTCCTTCCTTCCTTCCTTCTTTCCTTCCTTCCTTCCACAGTACTAGGGCTTGAACCTAGGGCCTAAAGCATACACGTTAAGGATTTAGCACTCTACCACTTGAGATATGTCCTCAGCCCTTTTTTATTTCATTATTTTGGTTTTTGAGCCAGGGTATCCCTGATACCTTTGTCTAGGCTGGCCTCAAACTCACCATCTTCCTGCTTCTAGCTAGAATTATAGGCATACCCTGTCACATCTACGTCTTCTCACTTTCTTAATGATCTTTTTCAAGTTAGTAAAGTTTTAAATTTTGATGAGGCTTAATTTATCATTTATTTTCTTATTTGTACTATGCTATTGGTATCATATCTAAGAAATCTTTGCCTAACCCAAGGTTTTGAAGATTTTCTCTTATGTCTTATTTAGATTTTCCCCTAAAAGTTTCTCTCCTATTTATTTAAATTTTCCTCTAAGTTTTATTTTTTGGATCCTACATTTGAATCTATGTTCCATATTGAATTGATCTTTATATATGGTGTGAGGCAAGAGTTTAAGTTCATCTTTTTTTGCATATGGATATTTGGTTTTCCCAGCACCACTTATTGAACAAAATCTTCTTCTCAATAAATTACCTTGGCACCTTTGCCAGAAGTCTGCTGAATACAAATGTCAGAATTTATTTCAGGACTCTCAGTTCTGTTCTATTGATCTATATGTCTGTCCTTATGCCAGTCCCACACTGTCTTGTTAACTGTAGCTTTATAGTAAGATTTTAAATCAGGAAGTGAAAGCCCTCTAACTTTGTTGTTTGTAAAATTGTTTTGATTCTTCTAGGTGCTTTTCATTTCCATATAAATGGATCTGCTTGTCAATTTCTTCACAAAAAGCAGGCTGAAATTTCAATAGAATCCACAGATCAACTTGGAGAGAATGGTCATATTAACAGTTTTGCATCTTCATTCCACAAACATGGAATGTCTCTACATTTATTAAGATCTTTAGTTTCCTCAAAATTTTATAATTTTTTGGTGTACAAGTCTTGCATTTCCTTTATCAAATATATTCTTTAGTATTTTATTCCTTGTGATACTGTTTTATTCTTAATTTTATTAATGAATTATTTATGCTTAATATGTACTAATTTATTATCCTACCTATTGTTTGTTTGTTTTTGTGGTACTGGGGATTAAACCCAGAAAGTCATGCTTGCTAAGCATGAGCCATACCTTCCACCCCACCTATTATTTCATAAATACTTTTTAAATTAATGGGTTGATGTGTGAATGAGCAAGAGGAAATGCTTTAGCCAAGGGAGAGAGGCTATATGTTATGTTATAGATTTATATAACATAAGCTTGGTACTTAACAATTTAACATTTGTGAAGATACTTGATATGTGTAGTTTGTAATGGAGTTATTTTTTATAATAACTTTATTGGCTATGTTTAAGGTAAGGTATACAAGATGATATTATAGGAATTCTTACAGGATAGTGGAGCAAACTAACATGTCCATCATTCTTACAGTTACCCCTTTCTTTTGTGGCAAGAACAGCTAAAATCTACTCATTTAGCAGAAATACCAAATACAGTTCAGTTTTATTATTATAGTCTTTGTGTTGTATATTAGAGCTCTAGAATTTTTTTTCATCCTGTGGATCTGTCTGCTACTTTGAATGTTCTCTGATCTACATCTTCCCCTTTTTTTGGTCACCTCTTTTTTAGATCCTACATTTCCTTAGCTTGTTTCCTGCTGCTATGACAGAATGCATGAGATGGAGTAAGTTATAAATAATAGATGCTTATTTGGCTCACCATTGTGGAGGCTGTTCACCATTTGGTGATGGTTTTCATGTTCCCTCCTAACACAGCAAAAGCATAATGAGAAAGCATGTGTGAGACAGTAAGGGCAAGAGGAGCCTCAAATCATACCAGACTCACTCTGTTGATAACTGACTCCCACTGTATCAGCACTAGTCACCTTTTAAGTGGCCACTCTTAATACTGTCACAATGGCAAATGAATTCCAACATGAATTTTAAAGGGGACACTCAAACCATAGCAGACTTATTGGTGTGATCATGCAACAATTTTCTTTCTGTGTCTGGCTTACTTCACCTAACATAATGCCCTCACAGTATGGAGTTTATAATGCCTACCTCATAGACTGATTGTGAGATTAAAACAGAATAAAATTTGTAAAGTTCTAGCATAAATATAAACTTTAAATGCTCTGGGGCTGGTATTCAGAAGGGAGGCATTTTGCTTAGCAGTGAACTTGATTTAGTACTCACTGTTCTCCTGTCAATCTGAGGAATTATGGGATTGTTAGGATTGTCCCTCATAAAGAGTAAGGCTCTCTGACTACTATTTTTGTTTATTTGAGACAGGGTCTTGCTATGTAGCCCAAGTTAACCTCAAACTTTCTGTCCTCCTGCCTTAGTCTCCCAAGTGAGTTGGAGATTACAGGCATGCACCACTGTGCCTGGCCTAACTAAGGACCTTGAGCTTGCTAAGCAGGTGTTCTACCACTTGAGCCACACTCCAGCCATTTGTGCTTTAGTTATTTTTTGTATAGTGTTTTGTGTTTATGCTGGGTCATCCTGGACCATGGTTCTCCTACTTATGCTTCCTGCCTGGCTGAGATGACAGGTAAGTGTCACCGTTCCCAGATTTTTATTGGTTGATATAGGGTCCCAAGGACTTTTTGCCTTGGTTGTTGTTGAACAGAAATCTTCCCTACCTCAGCCTCCTGCATAGCTAGGATTCTGGGTGGGAGCCACCACACCAACCTTTTTTTCTTTTTTAAATTAGCATATGTTAAGTACACAAAGGGGTTTCATTGTGATATTTGCAACATGCATATAATGTAATTGATTTGAATGTCTCCTGCTGCTTCTTTCCTTTCCATTCTCTCCACTAAAGTCAATATGAATAATTGTTAATAACTGGATTCATTTTGTTTAGAAAAATTGTCGGCAAAGCTTAGTAAATTGACTTCTCCATTGTGTTTTTTTTATTACCATAACTGAAAAAGTGTTATTTTATTTCATCTCATAACCCTTTTTGAATAAGAAGGAAACCTTGTTTCTTCACTTACTCCTTTATTCATTTATCTTTTTTTTTTCTGCTGTACTGGAGTTTGAAAGCAGAGCCTCATACTTGCTAGGCTGTATCACTTGAGCCACTCTACCAGCCCTATTTGTCATTTCATGAGTACCTGCTATGTGCCAGGTCCAGTGCTAGTAGGAAGGTAATTCCAAACATGCAAACAGAAAAAAATAAATCTTTTGCCATTTTCTGAATAGACAGGCCTTCGTTTTCCAGTGGCCTCAGAAGACTTTGCTCAGATCAGGATAAGTAAGGGCCATGTGAAAGTCTGCTGCTTCATTAAGTTCCCTCCCTGGATTAGAGATTCTTTGAAAAAGTTATCACCATCTGGCTGATGTTTCTGCTCAAAGGCTCCTTTGAGTGGTATACTAAATTTTTGTTAACAGTATGTTTTTCCAAATCTCTTTTCTGAATTTTAGGGATATTAACCTACGATCTTCCACTAAGTGGAGTTGGGCAAGTCACTTCAACTCTCTGCACTGACAGGTCAGACTGTGATCTCTGAGGACTTTTCCTCACTTTAGATTCTGTTTTCTAATTCTTAAGTCTATGACTGTGAGTTTGTTGATGGATGGAGAAGGCAGGGAGGTAACAAAGGGGAAATGTCTTCAAATGGATTCATGTATTTAGTACCTGGAACATTAGCGTATATAAGTGACATAAGAGGGCCGTTTGTGGTGGCATACATGTGTAATCCCAGTTACTTGGGAGGAGGAAGTAGGAGGTTCAAGGTCAGTGGGCAAAAAGTTAGAAAGATCCTATCTTAAAAAACAACCTGGATGTGTTGGTACATGTCTGTAATCCCAGCTATACCTGAGGCATAGGAAGAGGATTGTGGTCTGTGACCAGCGTAAGCAAAAGTGAGACCCTACCTAAAAATAAACTAAAAGGAGAAAGGGCTGAGGATATGATTCAAGTTGTAGAGTGTTTGCCTAGCAAGTGTGAGGCCCTAAATTCAATCCTCAGTACTGAAAGAAAAAAAAAAAAGATTTGTCCATAAGTATAGGCTAGACATGCATGGCCTTATCCCTTTCCTTCTCCTTTACTCTTGAGTGTAAATTGATGGAAGTTTGAACTGTGGCTAGCTTTTCCATGGCTCAAATTTGTTTTACAAGGTAGGGAAAAGGGCAGGTCAGTGGTTATCCACTTTTGCAAGTGACTTAGTGGATAGATCTGTCTAATTTAGGGATTCAGCATTAAGATACCTATTGTTGGTCTTCATCTAAACTACACCCTCTGACCTGACCCTTTATCAATCATGATGATAAACATGACATATTTGCCATTGGGCCAATGTCCTTAGATTGAAAACTCAAGTGAAGAAAGCAGTGGTGTCATTTATTGGGCCCCTC
Source organism: Castor canadensis (assembly GCF_047511655.1). Taxonomy (NCBI): domain Eukaryota; kingdom Metazoa; phylum Chordata; class Mammalia; order Rodentia; family Castoridae; genus Castor; species Castor canadensis. Next base: position 56,250,855 of record NC_133390.1, on the reverse strand, counting down.
ACAAAATTCAGCATGTCTTCGTGACTAATTTTCTTCCGGGCTTTAATGAGGAACATAGCAGAGAGGTGGCTTTATTCAGGGAATATTCTACAGGGCCTCTGTAGGTAGGTACACTTCCTTTTGGAAAGGAAATCAAGTTAGATAAGCCTGACAAATATGAATTGGATAACTGCTTCATTTCATACTTTAAAATTAGTTAGCTCCCCTCCTGTAACATAACTGGAATATTTCTGGAATCAGTCAGTCACTGCTGTCAGGATGTAATGATCAGATACTTTCAATCATTACCTGAAGAGCTCAGCAATGCATTTTTAATTCCATTTACACTTGTAATTCCTATATTCTGATTCCTAGACAAAAATTATATTCAAGTCAAGGAGATTTTATATTTTATAATGCCATAATCCTTTTGCTCCTTATATATTTAAAACAAAAATTGGAAAGAGAAATTCTAAGTCCTAAGTAGTGAGTATCTGGAAATGATGATTCAAAATTATATTTAAATAGAGAAACATTACCAGTTCTGAATATTTGGTGGCCAGTCTTTCATTGTCTTACTTTATCCTCTTCCTTGGTAAAGTATCCCAAATATGTACCTCTGGCTCTAGATTTCTCTTGAGGCCCCAAAACAGAGCTTTCTAACACTGCCTGCTGGGTTTCTCCAGATTAACAGGCCACATTGAATTCAACAGATTTAAATTCCAACCCCAAAATATCATCTTCCTGCTATAATTTATTACCTCAGATAAAGACAACATCAATCCAGTGAGTCACCAGGCTTCTTTCCTGAGACCCTCCTGTATTCCTCCTTTTTCCTCTCTGGTATGCAGCCCTGAGAGCCTTTCTCAAAGTGTCCCAGAGCTATATCTCGTCTCTGTTTTCACTGTCAGTGCCTTGGAGAAGTGCTGATTATGTCTCACCTTGGCTTTACTGATGGCCTCCTGTCTACCTCCTCCAGGTCGTCCTGAACATTCTGAGATTTCCAGAATAATCTTTCTACAATAAAAATTTAGTCCTGTCACTCCAATAATCAAACCTACTTGATCTCCCTGATACTTATAAGATCAAGTTTAAAGTTACTAGACTAGATATTTAAAGAGGCCTGTTCTGATTAATGTTTATCATTTTAATCATATTCTCTGTATTCCTCCCGCCTGGTTAGCCTTGAACTCTGTTTTTCCAGGGATGTCTGTAGCTAGTAGCTATATGTGCCTGTCACCATCTCTGTTTTCAATCTTATAATTGCTCCTTTCAAGGTCCTTTCCCCCATCACCACCTCCATCTTTGTGTGGCTTCACAAAGAAAATGCCATCTCTCTTAACAGTCTTTTTTCACAATCATATCTGCAGTCATATTAGCACCTGACCTTTGGGAAAAAATCTGTAGACATATCCTTCCCATGCACATAATTGGTCTTCCAGCTCTGAAAAGCTGTCTTTGGACTTTCCTCTTGAACCTAGAACCAGGACAGGCCACAAGTGCCACGAGTTCTCATTCCTTGGGGGTAGCACTCAACCAATGAAGGGAGCAAGTAGGAAGATAAAAACCCAAGTGTCCTTACCTCATGTGCCTAATTGAGGCATCTTCTTTGGTGTCCCCAGAGTTCCCCAGTAGGACTGAGCTCCAGTTGCTCACAGCAGGAATCTGTTCAGTAATGTTCCTTTTCTTATCAGCTATTTTGGTTCCTTGTCTAACTTCCTTACTCTCCTCCTGGTGCTTTCTGTGATCACCTCCCGAATAAACCATTTGCAACCACATTCTTGTCTCATGGTCAGCTTCTGTGGGAACTCAGTGTAATAAGTACACTGTCTATGCTGTTGTGGCAGGTTGCTTAGACTTTTCCTGTTAGAACTTCATTTACCTTGGGAAATATTCACTGAGAAAATCCTTTGGATTAGGAACAACGTCTTCCTCAGTATGTTCCTTCTAACACCCAGCATAATCTTGAAGTAGGTGCTGGGCATCTAAAAATGAATGAAAATGTTTCAGGAAAAATGAAAATGTACATTTGTGTTCTTAAAAGAAAGAAAATGTTAAAACTTTCAAGTATTTATAGTAACCTCTGTAGCAGAGTAATGGCCACCATGTCATTCCTTAGGAGCTCTGCCCTGAAGAACAGAATGAATTGTCTCTAGCCTTCATTGCATAATTTTCAAGTTACCAGGTATTGTGAGTCAATTTTCCATTGTACCTGTCTTGTTTTACCCCCCTGGCCTCTAAGCTCCCTGAAGACAGGCCACTTCTTTATAATAAAAGCCACTCACCTGGTGCCTTAAGCACAGTACATGCTCAGCTCCAAAAATATTTTTTTAATAAAGCTAAGAGTTATAAAGCACATGAGAGTGCTTTAAAATGTTTTTAACATAGTTTATTTTTCAATAATCCTAGTCACTTTTATGCCCACTATAAAGAGATAAGCCAGCAGAGTTCAATCATATCACTTATACAGAATTTTAAATTGAGAGCATCCAAATTAGTGAGGTTCTACTGTACATAAGAAATTACTTGAGCAATTATTGAAATCATCATAATAGAGGGTAGAAAGTAATGCAAATTAACAGTCTCTAGATATCCTAATTGTTGGTCTTCATCCTCTAGCTTCTTTTTCTTGCCATCACCTCTGCTGAAGCATTTATTCACATTTAGCTTTCTCTCTCTTCCCCCCAAAGAGGCAATCTGTATATCTTGTAACTTTTCCTGTAGCCAGAAAATCTAATTCACTGTATCAGACACAGCTATGTGTGTTCCCCAGGCTGCTGTAGACATAACCCGTTAAAAGTTAGCTTAGTTAAAGAAACATAATAACACAAAACGATAGGAGGGAAAAAAATCAGTACTGTATTGGCCTGGACCCACTCATCTCATTTTTTATAAAGCAACTCTTTCTGTGTTTGGTATTTCAGTTTTACTTTAATCATCAACAAGTCCTGGTCAGTCAGAATTTCACCTGGGCCATGTCCCTTAGGAAATAGCATTAGAATTTCCTCTGCCAGTGGCATTGGCAGCTAAGAAAGTAGAAATCCAGGGTCTGTCTGTAATCATAAGTAGAGACCTTTACTTTCCTTAATGACCCAAATAGCTGCATGATTTTACAAGAGGACATAAAAGTCAGTTGAATAATTTTTAATAGATTCTGCATATGCTATGGCTGGAAGGCTTGTGCATGTAGCTGTGGTTCCCATGCACTTCACCTGCTAAAAGGAAGGCAGGTACAATGCTGATGTATGTAAAGTAAAAACATTTTGAATGAAACTATTCTCATAAGGTTGCAGTTCTGGCATTCTTTTTTTAAGATAAAATAAATTTTGGATTAAATAAATTTGAACCCTGTAAGATTTAAAAATTATTATTAAAGAGTAATAGAACACATAGTTGGTAAGGAAGAAGCAGTTGTTTTGAATTATGTTCTGTTTTTAACAACATCCGACAAAATGGTAACTAGGACTAGGGTGCCTAGGCAGACAGACTGAGATGCCTTGCCCTGCCAACAAGGAGAGATCTGTAATCTACGTCTCACATTGTTACTTCAGGATCCGCTACATCATTTGCTGCCTAGTGCAAAATGAAAATGCAGAGTAACTTGTTCAAAACTTGTTAAGGTTTGTTTTTCAATGCTAGGGATAAAAAACCTGGGGCCTGGCACATGTTAAATAAAGTGCTCTAAACCGAACTATACCCATTGTCTTATTACTAATTTTTCAACAGAGTAGAGGATTAACTCCAGTGGGGGTAGGGAAAGCATGCACAATTGTACAGGTCCCGCACCCATGAAGCCAGGCCTCATTACTCTCCATTTATTGAGCTCTTTTCCACAAGCCTTTGTTCTTAGTGGTTCTTGACTAAATGAAGTACATAGCAACACATTAGAAATCTAGTCTTGCTAGAGTGTGATCCTAATAGTTAACATGTTGGAACCTTAGTTCCTCAATGTGGCAGTGCCTAGCAGGAAATATTTAGGTCATGGGGGCAAAGCCCTCATGAAATTGATTAATGTCTTTCTCACGTGAGTGAGTTCTTGCCTCATGGGACTGGACTACTTACCATAAGAGCAGGTTGTTATACAGTGAGTCTGATCCTTACGTTTTGCCTCAAGCCTGCTTGCCCTTCTCCTTTCTGCCATGAGTTGAAGTGGTAGATGTGACGCTACAGTCTGGACTTCTCAGCCTCCAGAATCGTCAACCAAAGTAAATCTTCACAAATCAATCTCAGGTTTTCTGTAATTAACAGCAGAAAATGGACTACGACAAGCCTATAAGGGGGGCTGCCTAAACATACTTCTGTGATTTATTAATAATCTAAATATCTACCCACTCCTCAGTGGGAAGCATCAAAGATTTTGGGGTTAGTGCTTGCTCTGAATAGAACTTCAGTAACTAACCTTGGAAGAATACTCTTGCATTCCTTCCCACTTGATCAGCAGTTGTTAAAAACCAAGTTTCATGTACCCCCACAGTGTTTGGAAATGAGGGATAAGTAGCAGTGCTCATAAATTATTTCACTATGGCCTTTCCCACAAACCCCTCCCAGTCTCTCCTCCTTGCTGGAACTAAGTGGATAGCTCTTACTATTTCAAGGCCTCCCAGGAGCAGGTCTGAGCAATTGCCACTGGGCCTCTCCCCTCTTCCCTCATGAGCCCCTGAGGCAAGAGGGGGAGGAGAATAAATAAATCGGCTTGAGATATAGAACTAAGTGTTCACTCCTTCTGCCCCAAACTCTACTCCTTTCCTTATCTTGGAGGCCCAGCTGTATCCTTGAGTTTATCCTTGACTTGTGTTACTTTATTATCCTTGGGAATAGAGAGAGGGGACAGAGCAAGCAACTTAGATTTTCTCTTGAAATCAGAATAAAGGTGTGGATATGCAATCCACCTCTGCCAAAAGATTCAGTTTTGCATTACTGAGACAGGTCAGTTTTAGGCATCTACTAAGTCATGTTTAATTGGAAACAGCATTGTATTAATAATCCTGAAAAATTCTGAGTAGTTCTAGAAGAGTATCTCCAGATTGGATTAGAATTTATGCACACTGGCATCACATTTCTTCTAAACCCTGAAATCACATGTATTGTATGAACTAATTTTTTTAATTAATGTCTTTTAAAAACACTGGCTGTTATGCTTTTTAGTGAATTCCTATGACAAAATGGTACATTCAGCTGCATTTTAAACCAAATTTTGTCACTGAGCAAAGCAAACTTCTAAACATTGTGATTCTTGTTATCACAAGCAGTTATGAAAAAGGCATTCTTTGGGCATCTTAAATTTAATGTCTATTATGTCAGAATAATTCTATCTTTATTTATTTGAGAAAGAAAATGACATGGATTATTTGTTGGATTTTTAAAAATGAGATATTTAATAAGGAACTGGTATGATTTCTACTCCTATTACTATTTAAATATATGTCCTATTTTAGTTTTGAATCTATAAACTCTTAAGTACAAATTGTCCTTTGTTTTATTTATTTATTTTTTTGGTGATACTGGGGTTTGAACTCAGGGCCTCATGCTTGCTTAGGCAGGCACTCTACCACTTCAGCCATTCTGCCAGCCCCTAAATTGTTTTTTAATAAGCTAAAATTTAGTAATACATTTTTACATTGAGTTGGGTTTTCATAGAGCTTAAGTTGATTGATACTTTTCTTGGAAATTGATAAAAGGGGATCTTATCAAAATTAACTGTTTTATAGGTTTGAACCTATATCAAACACAATTTTCAGTCAGTTATTACTAGAATAACAACACTGTTTTACTTCACAGGATTTGTGGACTTTTTACTTATCACATTTAAATATGTTTTAATGACTCACTGCACAATAATTAACATACAATAAATTGTACATGTGTATAATCTGATACATTTTGATGTATTGAGACACCCTTGAAAGCATCACTATTAAGTGAATATAGTCATTACCCTGAAAAGTTTCTGTGTTTCTATTCATAATCCCTTCCCTTCTACACCTCAATGTCCCCTTCTCACCATCCCTAGGCAACTGCTTTCTGTTATTATCAATTAGTTAACATTGTTTAATCTCTTTTTTATGGTTTGACTTCTTTCACTCACAGTAATTATTTTGAGATTCCTTCCTGTTGCTGCATTTTTCCAATAGCTGTTTCATTTTTATTGCTGGATAGTATTCCATTATATGAATAAACCAAATTCTGCTTATTCATCCACATCAAATGCTTTGTATTTCTTTATTTTTCTCTTTTTTTAGTATACACTGCATATATACTCCAATCATGGCCCTGAAGAGGCCTCCTCGTATCACAGGAGTTTTGTAGTCAGCACATCTGGGTCCAAATTCCAGCCATGTCTCTTGTAACTGTGTGAATGTGGCCTTTGTGAGTTTCTTCTCATGGCTTCAGTTTTTAATCTGAAAACTGAGCATGGTAATATGTGCCTCTTAGGATGCTATAAAAATTAGATATGTCAAGTACATAGAACAAAACTTGACCTACTAAATGCTCTGTGGTTGGTGGTTATTATTAGTACTCTGTGAATTCCTTATGGTATGTTCAGTAGAATAACCAATACACAATAAACCCTCAACAAATATTATTATTATTAATTTTGCTAATAATACTACAGTACATTAACAACTCCTTATTCCTTTTTTTCTCTTGTCCCTCTTCTGATCTCAGTTTCTTTACTATCCTGTTATTAGTAGGTTCACTGTTATCTGACCAGGCAGGACAGAGAGAAATTGTACCCAAGCATGATCCCAGGGCCAGCAACATTAGCCTTGACCTGAAAATTTGTTAGAAATGCAAATTCTTAAGTGCACTACCCCAGACCCACTGAAACAGAAACTCTGGAGATAGGGCCCAAGATCTGTGGTGTTACCTGGAAGAAGCCATCTAGGTGTTTCTGATAAATCTGAAATTTAAGAACCAGTACAGTGGGAGAATTACCAGGCTGGGGAGGAGTTAATAATGCAGGCTCAGTTCACATAAATGTTCTCGTTAGCAAAAGCACACTGTTGACTAATTGAGCTTAATATCAACTAAAACCCCTACGTCTTTTTCACACATGTTGCTGCTAATCCCCATATTGCCCATTTAGCACTTGTACGGGATTCTTTTTGGACTGAAGTATAAGTCTTTACGTTTATCCCTATTAAATTTAATCTTGTTAGATTCGGCCCATCGCTTCAGACATGTTTGGGGAAATTTTAGTTCAGCTGGAATGAACCATGACGAAAAGGCAGGGCCTAGAGACCAAAGAGTAATGTTGCAAGGACGTCTTTTTTTATATTAGCCAGATACTGGCCAACGAGATGCTGGGTATGGTGGGTTGCTATAAATACTTGGGACCCCCGGGGGTAGAGTAATTTGATTTCAGTTTAATTCAACTAACATTTACTGGGGCTCCACCAAACTCCTGGCCGTGAACAAGATACAGGAGAGGTGCTAACTAGCCCTCTCTTTAATGTTAGACAGAAGTAGAGATGAAGGGTTTTGTTTGTTTGTTTGTTTTCATGTGTGTGTGTGTGTGTGTGTGTGTGTTGTTTTTAGCAGAAACATGAAGCCCAATGTACAAATACCTGCATGTCTCTTAAAGAAAAAACACTAAATTTTTTGAGTACTAGATCCTTTTCTATATACTTTATTTATACTTTCATATTTAATTTTCAAATAAGCCAATGATGTAGGAACAGTCAGCCATTTAAAGTTGAGGAAACTTAGAAGCAGAAATTAATGCCTTTCCTCAAGGTCACAAAATTGGTTAGCAGTAGTAGAGCTAGAGGAAATCTCAAACACATACGTGTTTAAAGAATATGCTGTATATAGGCTTTCTCCCTGAGATCAAGAAAATTAAGCTCTTTAAATATCAAAACTGGATTGAGAATGTTCCTTAGCAGTAGAGTACTTGTCTAGCATGCTCAAGGGCCTAGATTTGATCCCCAGCACTGCAAAAACAAGTAAACAAAACAACAAACAAACATCAGAGTCACCAGTGGCTTAAAATCCAACCACAAACTATTGATGCTCTTAGACTAACATATAATGGGTAAATTTACAATCCTAAAACCATTAAAATAAGAATAAATGACCCAATCATATATATGTTAAATAGTGCCTCTTTGTTAATTAAGAAAAAACTTACATTTAGTCTTATTTTCATTTGCCTATTTGAAAATGTTAACCATGTATAATCAATGTCTATGTTAATATTGTAACTGCAAGTTGATACCTCTAGTAACACAATCTTTGGAAAGGATATAATTTCTTCCTCTGGGGGATTCCATTTGCTCTATTTTACTAATGATACAAAATGTACATTTTTATAAAGTAGCTTGGTGTGTGTGGAATACTCTAGACTTAGAGTCTGTAGGTTAAAACTTGTTTCCAACTTACTAGTTATATCACCTGGGGCAAAAAATTTAACCTGCATTTAACTCAGGGTTTGGATCTCTAAAATGAAGATAACAATGTTCATGGAGTTGTAACAGTTGACTGAGAGAGAATCTATGAAGATGTTCTGTGGTCTGTTACATATTTTACAAATATAAGGGTTTTTTTTAATACTTATGTTTTATAAGTTGCCAATTCAAAGAGCAGAATTAAAATTTTTGAGCTTCCATTCTTTCATAGTTTATTATTAGCAGTAGAACTTCCTATAGAATTTCTTAGGAACAATGTACTAGAGCAAATATTAAAATTCTCAGTTTGGTTTGTTAACTCATATTTCAAAAATAAATTCTCTTTAACCAATACTAACTTTGTCAATACCACTAGCATCATCATCATGAAAAGAAACCCACTAGATGCCTATTTTCCTGAAGCCATGTACCGTGGTCATATAAAGTGAGTTAAGCTGATAACAAAGCCTGCTTCATTGGGACTTTATAATGTAATATGGGCAAACATGATATGAATAGGGAAGAATAAAGACATGCACTTAAGTGACCAGATTTATATCCTTGCTATTTCTTATTAGTTGTAGGACTCTAAGAAAATGACAATTTTTTAATTCAATTTCTTAATCTCTAAAATGGGGATAATTGTACCTACCTAATAGTGATATTGTGAGAATTAAATACTGTGGTATGGGTAGAGTGGTACAATATCAGTACTTAATGCACAGTCAATATTAGGTAAATTTGAGTGAAGTACTCTATATTACAAGATGAAACTCTTAAACCTTTCATCTCTCCCTTCTGATCTTCATACCCTGCAAATCATAAGCTTCCTCTGATCTTACTGAATAATATATATATATATATATATATAGTCTGGAAAACCATTGTCAGTCACCTATACTGCTTCATTAACTCCTTGGACTCATATAGTCTTATAGCAGGAACCCAGACTTTAGAAGTCCTTAAGACCAATCACCTTATTTTACAAATGAGGAAACTTGAGGTCCACGGAAGTTAAGTGTCCTCCCCAAAGCCAGAAAGCCAGCTAGTGAAGAACCTGGATGAAAAATCTAGACTCCACCCTCAAAGTATGCCTCTCCCCTCTTCCACATCTCCGCAGCTTCCGTGGTCACTTTAACTTCCTCCTATATACTTGCCAATAAGACTATGTTAATTTGGCCTGCTGCCAATTTAGGCTGCCCATTTCAGCTAAGTCTTCATGGTTAATTTTGTTTATTCATCTCCTCTTTTTTTTTCTTAGCATGTAAGCCTCACAATTTATTTACCAAGGGTAAAAGGCCCTCTGCCTTTATTTATTTGGCAAATAAAACTTTAATTGTGTCAAAAAGTGAAGCCAATAAAAGCTTCCCTGGTTGAGTAGGGATAAGGATGCAGGCTGGGTCTAGCTCAGACCCTTCTCCTCCCTGAGGGAGTCCCACTGAATTCCCAGGGCATCTCTTAGCAACACAATTTAAAAGTTGCTATCTAACAAACACACATAGCAATGGTTATTTCTAGGAACTCTCAACTGTCAGGAGAGAATCAGTCTACTTCCTATTCAAAAATATAGAAATACTAAACAAAATTCCACAAATATTGTATATTTTTAAATGTTTGCATTTAGCATTTTTAATTCAGATAAAAAGTTGACAACAGTGTTTGGCCTTTTTTTGACATCACATGTTTAACATGATTCTCTTCTCCTAGTCCCACTCCCAACTTTCACTGGCCCTGACAGTTCTTAACTTGTCTTGTGCCTCATTTCTCTAGTTCAAACTTAACTCTCTCATTCAACTATCATTTAATAACTGTTCTGGATGTGTTATGTCCCACACTAGTTATTGTGGCCATAGACAAAAGAGGACAAAAGTCTTTGGAATTCAAGCAATAGCAGATTAATAAAGGAAATGGAGCTAGCTCCAAAGATGGTCCTTGTAGAACCATGCCTTCTGGTATCCAGGCCTTCAAGTAGTTACTGTGTCAATAAACATGGAAGTGACTTCATCACAGTTCAGGGCCTACTCTTTAAGAGGACTGGAAGCATCTTATTCCTTTCTTTTGAAATACTGTACTTTGCATGCCCTGAACTGCTATGTAAGAAGTTGGGCTACCTTTGGGAGGAACATGTGGAAAGAAGCCCAGGTGTTTCAACTATCTCCCTGTTGAAGTCCAGCTCTAGAGCTATCTCAACCACTGCCTATGCTTGAGTGAATCAACTTCGAAGTTCAAGCCAGGTTGAGCCCTGCCATTGACTGTAACCCCAGCTGACAGTGCATGGAGCAGAACACAGCTGATCCCACTCAAACCACAGAATAGTAAACTAGTTTTTGTTTAACTCACTGTGCTTTGGAGTGGATTGTAACACAGAAATAGATCACTGAAACAGATGAGTAAAAATAATTAGGGTGCCATATGGTAAGTGCTCTCACTGAAGTATGTACAAACTGGAGTGGTAGCACTGAGAAAGCATTCAATATATAGTATGTGGCTAGGGAAGAGCAGTATACCTGGGTTCATAGAGGAACTGGCTTTATGAATTGGATCATGAAAACCAACTAAGACTTTGTCAGGCAAAGAAAGTTACATGTATAAAGAAGCTTAAAAGAATATATTAACATGGAGAATTATAGATAGTTCAGTTTGGTTTGGGAAAGGAGGTATAACAAAGGTATATTAGAACCAATTTACAAAAGCCTATTCCCATCAGGCTGATTTTTTTTTTTTTTTTTTTTTTTTTTTTGTGTGTTACTGGAGAAAAGAATCCAGGGTCTCCACGCTTGCTAAGTAAGTGCTATACTACCAAACTACATACTAGGCCCTTGTCAGGGTTATACTAACCTGTAGGCAAAAGAAAAACAATGACGGCTCTGAGGACTGACATGAAATGAGCAGTTGTCAAGTCTGTTGTCTCAGATCTTAGCCATTAAACCTCTAATAGATACTTCCTCTTTCTCCTTTTTCTTCTGTGACTCTATACAGTTTCTCCTCCTGTCTCTAAAAGATGCTTTCTTTTTGGCTTCATGATAAATACTTTTACCCTGTTATTTCCCAAATTTCTGTCTTTTTTATTCTCTACTTACCTTTCCCAATATTTTCATATGGCTGCAATGAAGACTTCTTGGAAGAAGATTCCAAATCTCTATCTCTAGATTGGCCTTACTTTCTTTCTTTTTTTCATTTTCTTTAAAAAAATCACATATATTCATTATACAAAATAATGGGTTTCATTGTGACATTTTCATATGTGAATATATTACTTGATCATATTCATGCCCTATTATCCTCTCTTATCCATCATCCTTCTCCCCTCTATCCCATTCCTCTTTCCTAATAGTTCCCTTCTACTTTCATGTCTTTGTTTTTTCCTACATTCCATATAAGAGAGAAAACATGTAATTCTTGTCTTTCTGAATCTAGTTTATTTCACCTAACTTAACATGATGATCTTCAGTTCCATCCATTTTCCTACAAAGGACATGATTTTGTTCTTCCTTATGGATGAATAATTGTGTATACATACCACCTTTTCTTTATCCAGTACTCCATTGATGGGCACCTAGGTTGATTCCATAACTTGGCTATTGTGCATAGTGTTGCAGTAAATGTAAGTGTGTAGATATCTCTATAGTATGCTGACTTTGATTCTTTTGAGTTTATACCCAAGAGTGGTATAGGAGGATTACAAGGTAGCTTATTTTTAGTGTTTTAAAGAGCATCCCTACTAATTTCCATAGTGGCTAGACTAATTAACATTCCCACCAACAGTGTATAAAGGTTCTTTTTTTCTCTCCATCCTGACTAGCATTTTTTGATTTTTGATTTCTTGATGATAGCCATTCTGACTGGTATGAGATGGAATTTCAATGTAGTTTTGATTTGCCTCTTCCTGAGGATTAAAGATGTTGACTTTTTTTCACACATTTGTTGAACATTTTGGAAAGTGTCTTTACAGCTCATTTGCCCATTTATTGATTGGATTATTTGTTGTTTTGATGTTGAATTTTTTGGGCTTTTCATGTATTCTGGATATTAATCCTCTGTCAGATGAGTAGCTGGCAAAGATTTTCTCTTGTTCTATAGGCTGACTTCACTCTGTTAATTGTTTCCTTGGACTTACCTGAATATGTGAAGAAACTTTTTTTAAATTTGATGCAATCCCATTTGTGAATTCTTGCTATTATTTTCTAAGTAATTGGAGTCCAATTCAGAAAGTCCTTGACTATGCCCCTATCTTAGAGTTTTTCCCTATGTTTTCCTCTAGAAATTTCAGTTTCAGATCTTAAATTAAGGTCTTTGATTAATTTTTGAGTCAAATTTGATACAAAGTGAGATCTAGTTTCAACCTTCTACATGTGGATATCCAGTTTTCCAAGCATCATTTGTTAAAGAATCTTTTTTCCAACAGATAACCTTGTTGAGAATGGGATAGCTGTAGCTGCATGAGTTTATTTCTGGGTCCCCTATTCTATTCCTTGGGTCCATGTCAGTTTTTATGTCCATACCATGCTGTTTTTATTACTATGGCTCTGTTGGCCTTACTTCCTAAATGCCACATTTTCTGAGAAATTTAAAGCAACAACTTCCATTCTCCACTTTCATACTAAAGAACTGCCACTTCTCCTTATTTCCATATTTATGTAATTTCTTTTTCTTACTCAGGCTCACCGTCTCAGAACCACATTTTCAGTTCCCTGCTTTCTAACACACCTAATCCATCAGTTAACTTCAGTTGCTCCTCCTTTACAGTGTCTTTCACATTTTTCTGCTTCATTGCTCTCTTCCTTATAATTTCCTTAAAATCTGTATTGATCTTGCCAGTCTTCTGCGCAATTATTTTTTTCAAGGCCACTGGCTCTGTAGCTGAAAATTTAACCCATATCTACCTTATATTCCAATACTTTCCTTCCTAAACTCACTGCTTCATACTATAGTTGGTAAATGGCCTTAATGTCAAGTCTAGTGTAGCACCACTCCTGTGTTGTATGTTCTATGTATAACATTCCTTTTTATCTTCCAAATTAGGTAATTTAGGTATATGAGGATGATATTCTAATTCTAATTCTTCTAATTTGTCTTCTTCTTTTTCTTGTTATTATTATTATAATAATTATTATTATTGGCGATACTGAGTTTGAATAAGAACTGTGCATGTGCAAGGCAGGCACAGTACTGCTTGAGCCATGCCTATAGCACTTTTTGCTCTGGTTATTTTGGAGGTGGGTCTTGCTTTTTGCTCAGGCTGACCTGAACTGAGATTCTCCTATTTTACTTAAGTTTTCTGTTATAGCTGGGAAGATAGGCATGTACCCCCATGCCCAGCTTTTTCTTTTTTTCTTTGATATAGGGGTTTGCCAACCTTTTTGCCAAGACTGGACATAATTTTAGCATACTGAAAACAAAGACATACCTGGTTGGGGTTACACATGTGTTTTATTATCATGCTAATAATTTTGTTTTGAATAATTCTGTATGTAAGACTCAATAGCAGGAAATGATAAGCAATCATGAGCTTACTTAATTTTAATTAATTTTATTGATATTACTTATAAAGTTTTGACTCATAATTGCCCAAAGAAGAGTTTCATTTTCAAGCAATAAACCTACCTGAAGTTAAGATGAAAAAACACAAAAGGCTTTAGGATATAGTTAAAAGAAGCTGGGATTTGGAGGGTGACCATCTATCACTCCTTTTCTTGGTCTTTGTCCCATAATCTGTACAAGTGAATGTTAGCTTATTTATCACTGAAGGGAGAATGAGAAAATGAATGTTAAAATTCTTTGCAAATTTTAAAGCACTATTCAAATATTATTTTATTGTGATAGGCTAGGGAGACGTTTTTAGAGAAGCTTCCAGTACTGTATCATTCCCTCCAAAATAAGAGTGTAAAATGTTCCAGATAAAATATATCTGTCTTCTGTTTCTTGGCTTTACTCAGATTTCTTCATAACAAGTATATATTTTTATTCTGAATGAGTTACCTAGAAGAACCTTTTAATTAACAACTCAAATGATTACTATGAATGAATTTCAATGTTGAAGAAGTGCTGACTGATTAGTACCTAGGTCCTATTCTTTTATAAATTAAATACTTAAACTATGCATAGTATTTAGCAGCTGTTCTCAAAGCCTTGTTCTTCATCACAATTGTTGGATAAAATCCAAAACAGAATAGGACAAGTGGATCTTTTCCTGAGGTACTAACATTGAAAAGGCCCTCATATTTTTGAATAATGATTTTTAAAGGTTGTGCACATTTTTGAGCCCCTTCCTACTTGGCTTCCTTTGAATCTCTAGTCAAGGTGGCATATCAACCTTGAGCCCTGGACCAGTACCGTTGGGCCAGTTGAGATGTTGAAGTAAGAGTTCAAGATCAGAAAATCTACTAATACCTTTAGGATGCCTTTTCTTTCATCTCTTTTCTTTCTCATAGCGCTGACTTGAGGGTACTATTGGGATGTTTGCACCTTGGTGAAAATTGCTACTTATTGTTCTAAAAGACATAAAAGGGCCAAAAGCCATGAAATGTGTGTTAGCCTTTTCATAGCTCCTCAGTTATCCAATATGTATAAAGTTACTAAGTTTGAATACAGAGTCTATGGAATATTAAATAAACATCTTATATATTTTCAATTCTTTTTTCTGGTCCTACTTAACTAGTCAATAGCAACTCACTATCTTGTTCACATTTCCCTCTTGTTCATACCTATTTACTATGTGCCTACCATAACACTGGTACTTAGTGAGTAGCTAGCTCAATGAAAATGTTAGTAAATTAGTTGCTAAGGTCCATATGGTTCAAGTAAGAATTATGTTAAAACAAAGCAGGAAAGTATTGCTATTTGCTGCTCTAGTTCTTACAGTCACAAGGTTGTCAATAGCCCAGAGTCATGAAAATAGATAAGGTGCTAAACAGCTCCTATAAGATCATGGTTTGAAGGTTAATTTTAGCTGTCAACTTGACTGCAGAAAGGAATATCTAGAAGCATTATTTTTAGGTGTGTTTGTGAGGGTATTTTCAGAGGAGAGTAGCATGTGGGTCTAAGTGGACTAGGTGGGTAAGATCAGTTCTCAATATGGATGAGCATTATCCCATTAGTGGGAGCCCGGAGAGTATAAAAACAGAGGAAAGACAAATGTATCTGTCTGTGGGAGCAGGGATACCTTCTTCCTCTCCTTGGATACCAACACTCTAGAATCCCGCTTTTGCACTATACAACTTACACCAGTGTCTCCCTGTGTTTTCAGGCCTTTGGCCCAGGACTGAGAGTTACACCAATGGTGTAACTAGTTCTAAGGCCTTGGACCTCAAGTCAGCCACGCTACCAACATCCCAGTGTCTCCAGCCCACAGATAGCCTGTCATGGGACTTCTCAACTTTCAAAATTATGTGAGCCAATTCCCTTGGTAAATCTCCTCTTTTATCTATCTATCTATCTTATCTATCTATCATCTATCTAACTATCATCTATTCATCCTAATAGTTCTGTCTCTTTGGAGAACCCTGACTAATATATAAGGTAATGTTGTATTGCCTGTTTTGGGTGTTTCTTAATTTATTTCTTCCTCTCTTTTTTTTTCTTTTCTATCTTCTTTTGATGCTGTAAATCAAAGCTAAGACCTTACACATGCTAGGTCTTAGGCAAGCACTCTACCACTGAACTATACCCCATTTCTTCTATGGAAAGTTGAAGGGCAAATTTAAGGAGCCAGAAATTCCACTTAGGAGACTAGGCCAGATCCTTCTTGTCCTAGGCTATCTAGCTGGGAGATGAGGTACAGTGACACAAAGGTGGAGAGAATGACTTCCTTAATCAATGTCAAGGCTCATTAAATTGCAGCTAGCCTAGAAAATAACTGGGATCTTCAAGATTAAGGACCAGTGTTGCTGCCCTTACTTTTCCAGAGGAGTATGGAAATGAAGGGTCCTGTGACAAAAGGTGGGTTTGTTAGAGTGGTGATGGCAGCCAGAGGAGCAATCCTCATGACCTCTGTGGAGCAGAGAAAACAGCTGGACAGCTGATATTTTCATCAGCTATGTCTTTGCCCAGCTGCACAGATGGGCGCTTAAATTATATAATAAATCACAGGCATTCCAATGTACCTATCAAACCCTGTCAGTTATATTGCTTAAAATCTTTAGAATCACAAGATCCTCGAGTATGTTAGTCACAATTGGGGCAGTTTGTTTTAATATAATATTTTATCTACAGTTGTGAAAAAATGAAATCTTTTGGAAAAGAGAGGAAATAGTTATATTAAACTCTAAGTTATACTTCCAATTCTTCTTCTCTGCTAAAGATCCCACTTGACTTCTTAAGGTACACATCTCCTCCTTTATGAATAAGACCTAATGCTATCTAGTTCCAATGTCTCTTTTAAAGCAAAACTGAAATTGAGCTTTGTAAAATTTTTAAAAAGTAGTATTTTTATTTCTTTATGATTACAAAGGATTTAACTTCATCAGTATTCAAGAGGTCTTGTATCATTCATGATGACTCAATAGCAACGTGTCTACAAATTATTTAAGCCCTTTCCATGACTCATGCCATGTATTGTTGCAAAGTAAATTTTTCCCTCTCTCCTGAAAAAAGAGCCTATTTTTCATATGAAAAAGAGTAGAGATTTGGAAACTTTTAAGAAAGAGATTTTGCTAATAATATAAATGGTTTTTAACATTTTTTAAATGAATCAAAAGCTGTCGCTAACACAGAACTAAGATCCTAGAAACCAAAGACCTCCATTTAGTGCAACATGAGCACCAGTATTATACCGATTTTACTATGACTTACCCAGAAATGCTGGCATGGGAGTGCATGTACCAGGTAAAGGGAGGCTAGTCTATGCAGATTTGGAACCAATTTGACCTGAGTATATCCAGGAAGCTGTCTTGGTCTGTGCTACCATAGCAAAATACCACAGATGGATAATTTATAAAGGAAAAAAATTCATTTCTCACAAGATCAAGGCAGCAGCAGTAGATTTGGTTGTCTGGTGAGGGTTGCTCTCTGCTTCCTAGGTGGTGGCTTGTTGCTACATCCTCCAGCAGAGAGGAAGGCTGTGTCACCTCACAGAAGAAGGCAGAAGAGCAAGTGATCTAAACATTGTGTGAAACCTTTTCTATAAGGGCCTTAAACCTAGTCAGGATTCATGAACTAACTACCTCTTAAAGGCCCCTCTTCTTAATACTGTCTCACTGGCAACATTTGAATTTTGGAGGACATTCAAACTATAGCAGGAGTCTATTGTTATTGAGAACAGTCTTAAAGATCAGCATTGTCCCTGAAAGAAGTCATAGTCAATGTATAATAAGTCATAGTATGAATTTAAAGCTATGTTAAATAACTAAGACTCAAATTCTTCAGTAACCTGGAATGACCAAACGATTTCTAGCGTATACTTTTTCCTGGATCTTTCTTATTTTCACAAGAAATGATGGTAACTGTCCTTAAGATCAAAGGTCCAACTTCATTTAAGATATTTTTTAGTACCTCCCTCTATCAAACTTGTTGTCGGGAATCTTTGGGCTGCTTGCAGAAGGGAATCCAGGTATCTGCAAAATTGTTACCTGATGGGTTCCATAACTAGTACAATACTCTTGGACACTGGATGAACAGAGTCTTTATTTTATTTTTTTTGCCAGAAAAATAGCTACCATTATTATTATGTGGTGGTCCTTATGCTACATTTCTTACATAAATTATTTGCTAATTCTTTACTGAAACCTAATAGGTAGGTTATTTTCTCCTCTATGGATGAGGGAACTGAGGTTCCATTAAAAATGAGGTTTCTGGTGGTGTTAGCCTGTAATTCCAGCACTCAGGAAGTGGAGGCAGGAGAACTGTGGGTTTGATTGAGGCCAGCCTGGGCTACACAGTGAGAGCCTCATCTAGTATTAGTAGTGCATTCTGATTTGCTCCTGATGCTGAAAGTCACTGCCATCAGTGCCAACCACTCGCAGGCCTGCTGGGGAAGGCATTTTGCCTGACAAGAACCCCAAACCCCTTACTCCAATCAGCTACCATGACTACACAGCTGAATCACCTGTGGGCTCTTTGAAAAAAGAGTCTTTAAACTGACTATATTAAACTCTCTGTGATGCTCCATGCCTTAGAAAAAAAATAAACATTTCTTTCTGGAGTATTATGTTTTACATTTGGAAAAATTTAAAAATAAAAAGCCATATAAGTTACCAAGGTATCAAACTTTTAGACAAACACACACACATATACTTATATAATACTTGTATATAATTGGAATGTTTTATCCCATACATTTGAGTATAAATGTATGTCTCTCTCTTTTTTTTTTGTTTTATTTTTAGAGATAGGGTCTCACTATACAGCTAAGACTGGCCTTGAACTCAAGATTCTGCCTCTGTTTTCCAAGTGCTGGGATTTCAGGTATGTGCCACCATGTCTGGTGGAACACATCTTTTGTTTATTTATTTATGAAACAAATTCAGGCTGATAGGTGCACTGTTATCGGAAAGTCCCCAGCTGGGTACCAGTGGCTCATGCCTATAATCCTAGCTACTCAGGAGGCAGAGATCGGGAGGATTACAGTTCGAAGCCAGCTTGGGTAAATAGTTCAGAAGACCTGATCTCAAAAAACCTTTCACAAAGAAAAACAAAAAAAAATAGGGTTGGTGGAGTGGCTCAAAGTGGTTCAAGGTGAAGGCCCTGAGTTCAAACCCTAGTACCGCAAAAAAAAAAAAGCCCTAGATATACCACTTGAGCCTTCTTCACCCACTTGGCCAATTCCCTTTTCTTTTCTGTCCAGTTTCCCAAGAATACTAGGATATACTTACTCAGTAAAGGATGCGGCAATGGGCAGGGCCATTACTTATCCCAGTGCAGGGTACAGAGTTATGGAATGATGAGCCAAGTCAGGACGGTCATTGCCTCTAGCTGGTACCTGCTATCACTTTTGAAGACAGGGCCCAAAGCCTGATAGAGGCTTGTTTACTCTGTATGACGACCTTGCTGGTTTGGGTGCCTGTTAGTTTGACAATGGGGCCCTGAGCCCAGGCTTTGAAATTATAGCTCTTATTTTGCTCCCAGATACTCAGTCATGTTCACCACATCAAAACATTTTGTATTACTATGTCATCATGGCTTGCTTTAGTCACACTGTAGCCTGGGAAGTACCCTTTCTTCAAGATTGTTTCAGGAACTTCCTTAACAGTTTCAGCTCATCAGATTGGGCAAGATCTCCTTGGCCACCTATCTGGGTCTATTTAATGAGCCTCAGGGAACAAAGATCCCTTTGCTGCTGAAAACATAAGGACACTTTTTGCAAAGCAATCCTTTCTCCTTCTAAGGACAAGTTTTCTTTAAGACATAATGAAGGAGATTGCATTAAAATATTTTTTTAAATTATTATTAAACCCTTCCTTTAAAACCATGCATACTTAGTTATTTATATAACTAGGAATTTTCTTTCAAATAATTCTCTGAACTGGAAGACTTCTTTGCAAGTAATTTATAGTTAAGGCATCTAGACATAAGAGTGAGAGATGTAATTTTTAAGTATGTCCCTGCCTCCAACAAGGGGTGTCTCATTGCTGCTCAATCAGTCACAGAATACAACCTAAATATAAAAATATCATCTGAGTAAATGGCATAATCTTTGCCATGTTGGTGAAGTTAAAGACATGCCTGGCTTCTCTTACTTCAATATCCAAATCCAAGTCCTATTGACCAAACAGAATAGATTAGTAAAAACCATCTAATATGCCATCAAATATCTCAATATATCATCTGAATATACTTTCAAAATATGCCTCAAATTTTTCATCTCAATAGCCAATAGTCTTAACTGTATCGTTTCTTACATGGACAATAGAGGAGGCTTCCTCCCATTAGTCTTCTACTGCCATTCTCGCCATGTTCCAAGAGATTCCTTGCCATAATAAGAAACAAAAACATAAATCAAAATATGTCACTCTCCAATGTGAAACCTGTCAATGATTTTTCCTGGTTTCCATTTCTCAAAAACTTAAAGCCCTTTCCTAACTATGGTATACTCCAGTTTTTCAGCAGCTTATTTGCAGTTTTTAGAACACAAATCTCAAATTTTCCCAAACAGGTGTTCCCTGACTTCATTTGTAAGTTACCTCAGTTACTTTCCTATCATCTTCTTCATTTCCTTCTTGTAATTTTCCTTTTGATGGGGTTTCAAGAAGGAGTAAAGCTAAATGTCAGTCATAATAATTATCTGGCTATTCTAGTCATACATTTTTGTTGTTGAAACAAAAATCATCACCATGTTCTATATAGTTTTAATACCTAACTTTGATAATATTAAATCATAAGAATTTCCTAGATTATTAAAGATTCATCTAGAGCATGATTTTTTAATATTTCATCCATTTAGGTAAGTAGAACTCTATTGTTAGAAATTTAGGTTGCTCCTTGTCTTTTACAATAGAGCTGGAGAATGCCAAGTTAATTATAACAGCCCTTAGAAAAAAAAGAGCTTTGCTCTTGAAATTAAGATTATAGTCTGAAAGGAGAAATTATGGATCAATGAAAAGATAAACAAAAATGTACTCACAAAATCAAAGTACCTAGTGTATTATATTTTTGCATCACTGTGACAAAACAATATAAGGGAGGAAGGATTTATTTTGGCTCACATTTTCAGAGTTCAGCCCATGTTTTCTTGGCCTTATGCATTTGGGAAGAACATCATGGTGGTGGGAGCATGTCCATGAGGAGCACGTCACCTCGGTGACAGAGAAACAGAGAAGAAGGAGAGTAGGACAAGATACAGCCCTAAGAACACACTCCCAGTGATCTACTTCTTCCAGCTTAGCTCCATCTCCTGAAATTTTCAGAACCTCTAAATAGTGCCACCAGCTAGGGATCAAGCCTTCAACAATTAACCTGTGGATGACATTTCATATTCAAAGTGTAGCATATAACCTCTGACTCCCAAAGGTTCATGGCTATCTCATAAGGCAAAATGCATTTAGTCTATCTCCAAGAGCCCCTGAAGTCTGAACAGTTCTGACATTTTTCAGAAGTCCAAGTTTGAAGTCACCTCTGAGACCCAACACAAAATTTTAGCTCTGAGCCCCTGTATAATAAAAAACAAATTACATGCTTCCAAGATACAGTGCAGAAGGTAAATATTTCCATTCCAAAAGGGAGACATAGGAGAATAGCAAAGAACGATCAATCAAAGGATGACCAATACCTAGCAGGGCAAACACTAAATCCTATATCTCCATACCTGGCATCTGGGGCATATGATGTTGTGTTCTGAGTTCCAACAGACTTGAGCAGCCCTGTCCATATGACCTTGCTATTTGCAGCCCAAGTGGTCTCTCTCTTGGGCTGCCTCCATTCCCTGTAACTTTCCTTAGCAGACCTTCCATGTTCCTAGCATTTCCAAACATCCTAGAGTCTCCATTGCAGCTTAGGCTTTATCCTTACAACTTCACACATCACCCTTTCTGGACTTCCAGCAGGAATTGACCCTGACCTCCAGTTTTCCTATGAAATTTGAATGGAAGCACCCACAACTCCTATAATTTTTGCATTTTGTATGCTGTAAAATCAGCATCACATAGATGATGTCAAGGTTGGCCACCAGCTTAAGTGGTAAGCAGGCCCCCCTGGACCATGGCTACATTAGCCTCTGAGTGCCTGGGCAGCTGAACATAGTGAATGAAGTCCTGGAAAAACAACTTCTGAGTTGGTCTTGTGTAAGCAGAGCACATCAGATGCCTAGGGGGGTGGTCAATTCTGAAGGCAATGACTTACAAATCATTTTATTCTTTCATACTCTTGAGTCTGGGATGGGTGGAGTTTGACCAGTTCCTGAGATGTCCTCAGGGCCTCTTTCTGTTTTCCTGATGCAAAGTACTTGGTTTCTTTTTAATGGTGCTAATCCCTGTAGAAACCATGCCTTCCTTAGCATCAACTTTATATAGGTTTTTCTGACTAAACTAAAAGTTTTTTAAGTCTTTCTGCTCTTATTTTTGCTACTGATTCTCACTTCAAACCTGGTTAAAAGTGGCTAACAATAGGCATGCCACATTCTGAATGTTGGACTGTCTTGAAATTTCCCCTGCCAAATTAGTTAAGACCATTGACTTTAAACTCAATTTCCTACAAAGTTGCAGAAGAAGGGGAAAAATGTGCACAAGTTTTTTTGCCATAGTGAATTGTGAATTGCCTGTGGTCTAGTTCTCAACAGAGTTCTTGCTTCCATGTAAAACCTCATGAGCACAGTCTTTACTATCTATATTTCTATTAGCATTCTTTTCTTCTGACCTTTACCACACTTGCCCATTAGACTCTACTTACAACATCCTGGGCTCTCTCTAGCCCTCATCCAAGAGGTTTCCAAATTCTTCTCACAAACCAGTTCCATATTCTTAAGAACTAAATTTTCAGGTTTGGTCACAACAATACCATTGTCAGTATAACTTTTCTATGTTAGTTACTTTTGTGTAATTGTGACAAAAATGCCTGAGAAAACAACTTAAAGGAGGGAAGATCACCTTTGGCTCATGATTTAAGAGGATTCAGTCCATGGTTGCTTGGCCCTATGTGTTTGGGCAGAAAGTGAAAGCATGTGACAGAAGAGGCTCTTTACCTCATGGCAGCTAGAAAGCAGAGAGAGAAGTCAGGACAAGATACAGCCCTAAGGTCACAACCCCAGTGCTCTCTTTCCTCCAGCTAGGCCCCACCTCCTAAAGTTTTCAGAACCTCCCAAAGTAGTGCTACTAGCTGGGGACTAAGACTTCAACAATGAGCCTGTGGGAGACATTTCATATTCAAACCACAGCACCTAGAATTTGAGTTGCCCTTGAAGCACAAAAGAACTAAATTTATGACAAATAAAAGAAATTCAATGTAAACATTTTGAAGCTCCTTACAGTTTCTCCATAATTAACATGGTGAATAGTGACAGAAAAGTAGGCTGGTGCTGAAGGCTATGGATTGTGTTTCTGATATTCTCAACTTGAGATATTTGTGGAGCATCCAAAAGGAGCTATCTAGTAAGCAGTTGGATTTAAAGGCATGTGGCTTGGAGAAAGTTCTAGTTTAGAATAAATAATTGGGAGACATCAGCATGCACTGAAGGGTAATGGAGACCAATGGAACCTGATGCAAAAAGCCAGGGAGGGTGTGCAGAATAAGAGAAGATAAATGGACAAAACTGTAAAGAACATAAACATTTGCAAAATAGACAAAGGAAGATGGACATTTAAAGGAAGTGAGGAACAAGAGTCCAGAGAGCTAGGAGTAAAGTCAGGAGAGAGTGTGTTGTTAGATTCTCCAGTATTGATTAGCCTAAGCCTGCTTGACTGATTACATATCTGGTTACTTTTCTTTCTCTTCACTTATTTCTATCTGCCCAATCTGTGTTCACATAGAGCATTACTTTTCCAGACAGAGCATCCTCTTCTTTAACAAAAGAGATCCATGTCATTATATTCCCCAGAAAGAGTATCCAATAAGTTGTTTGAGCTCATTGAATGAGTAGGTGGAGTTCTCTAGGGTGTGATTTGGAGCATTCAGGGGAAGCTGCTTGTGTGTCCTAAAATAGTGCTCTGTCTGACCTGTAGCAAGACCTGGCATTCAGTGGGCACTCAGTAAACCTTTGTGAGTGAATGGATCCAAGAATATTGAATGACTAAGTATCTTATTAAAATGCAAATATTCTGAGAGGATGACAAATAAATTGTCAGCCCTGTTTAACAATTTAGTAGGCTGGGGATTTGTTCTCAAAGTTCTTTCCATTGTTACTATGCAGTTAACTCACAGGACCAGTTATTGTAGGTTTATAGAACTAGAGGGGAGGCTTACCTGGGAAGGGTATATCTAATACATTGGTAGAGTTTTATAAATCTGTAAAAACCATCTATATTTGTCTCCTAGGCTTCCACAAGAAATTAGCACAAATTGGGTGACTTAGAGTAACTGGAAGTTATTATCTCATAATTGTGGAGGCTGAAAGTCTGAAATCAAGGTGTCAGTAGGGCCATGTTCTCATTGAAGGCTCTGAGGAAGGATCTTTCATCTTCCTAGTAGTTGCCAGGAATCTTTAGTTTTCCTTGTCTTACAAATGCTACACTGTAGTTTCTGCCCTCATCTTCACATGGTGTTCCTCTCTCTGTGTCTATGTGTCTCTCTGTTTCTGTTTTCTCTGTTCATAAGGATACTCTCTAATCTACTCTGACCTCATTTTAATGTAACTAATTACAATCTCCAAATATCCTATTTCCAAGTAAGATTACATTCTGTGTGGACATGAATTTCTGGGGAAGACTATTCAACCAAACATACCATCCATTATAATTAGACACTCAGCTAACTTCTAAGGAAAATATGGTGTTAGATACAAGTAATCATCATATGATATGGGGCACCAACATTTGAGTGTGTGTGTGTGTGTGTGTGTGTGTGTGTGTGTGTCTGTCCAATAGAATAAAGGAAATTGGCATTATTAAATTTGTGAGAGGTAACCTGAGAGTACCACACAGTAGGAAAGATAGAGTAAAAAGAACATACATTTACTCTAAAAAATGTTATGAGTACATATTGTAGGCCAAATTTTGGGTGAAGGACTGGAAAAATAGTGACAAAATGAAAGCAGTATTATTTATGTCCCTAGAGAACATACAGTATATTAGAAAAAGATAAGAAATAAAGAAGTACAAAACAAATATGCCTGAAATGTAAGAAATGTAAGAAATGAGAAAATATAATGTGATTTTATAGCATAGCTTGTGAATGAGAATAACTGAGGATAAACTTCTTAAGGTGGTCAGGAACACTGTAACTTGGAAGAGAAGAAGGATTCCATCATGGGAAGTCAAGAACAGGCATTTCACTTCCTTCATCAGTTTTTCAAGGCTGCCACTAAGCAAAGATCGCCAAACTTACCAATCAGGTTGAGGGTGTTCATATCCTATGCCATATCTTAGCCTTTTAGTTGTATATCATAGAGACCCTGACATTTTTCTCCTCATTTTTGCTCACTTTTTTCCTATACACACACACACACACACACTATACTTTTTTCTGAATAATTTGAGTTACACATATCTTGACATTTTAACCCTATAAATTTCAGCATATATCACCTAAGAAAAAGAACAATTTTTATATAGACATTGTACACTTTCTATAATCATCTCATTTGACATTAACATAATACTATTATCTAATTATAGCACATTCTTTACATTCCCTCAAATTGTCTGCATACTGTTCTTTGTAGGCATTTTCTTTTTTTCTGATCAAGAATCTGATCAAAATTCAAGGATTATATTTAGTTGACTTGCCCTTTCAGTCTCTTTTAACCTATAACAGTATAGCACCAAATTTTTTTTATGACATTGGCATTTTTAGAGATTCCAAGTCATTGCCTTGTGGAATGTACAATATAGACCCAAACTTACACTGGACTTGTAATGCTCACTTTGAAATTTAACTAACTGAAATTGCTAGCAACCTATATTGTTACAGTTCAAAGTATCCCAAACCCAATCAGTGATGGTATGAATAATATTTCCTTAAAGAACTTGGGACTGCTTTATGAAAAAGTAGAAACCAGTTTCTTAGCTCTAAAAGCTTCTCAGAAGTCTTCATGCACTAATAGACATTACAAGTCTTTAAGAGAGTATAGAATACAGTCATCCATAGGTATCTACAGGAGATTGCTTCCAGGACTTCTATAGACACCAAAATCCATGAATGCTCAAGTCCCTCATATAAAATGGTATATTTGCCTATAACCTGCACACATCCTCACTTATATTTTTAAATCACTTCTTGATTATTTATAATACCTAATACAATGTGAATGCCATAAAAGAGTTGTTATACTGTACCACTTAGGGAATAATGACAAGAAAAAAAGTCTGCATGTGTTTAGTACAAAAGTTTTTGAAAAATATTTTCCATCTGCAATTGATTATATCCATGGATGTGGAACTCATGGATATGGCAGGCAGACAATACAAGTTTTTACCAACTAAAGCAGATACCTTAAAAGCAACTGAGGCCAATAGGAAAAGGGGACCAGGAACTAGAGAAAAGGTTAGATCAAAAAGAATTAACCTAGAAGGTAACACACATGCACAGGAAATTAATGTGAGTCAACTCCCTGTATAGCTATCCTTATCTCAACCAGCAAAAACCCTTGTTCCTTTCTATTATTGCTTATACTCTCTCTACAACAAAATTAGAAATCAGGGCAAAATAGTTTCTGCTGGGTATTGAGGGGGTGGGGGGGAGAGATAGGGGGTGGAGTGGGTGGTAAGGGAGGGGGTGGGGGCAGGGGGGAGAAATGACCCAAGCCTTGTATGCACATATGAATAATAAAGGAAAAAAAATCTATGGGCTTAAAATAACAAATATTTATCCTCATACACAGTTTCTGAGAACAATGAATTTGGAAGTGGTTTTTCTGTATGGTTCTGGGTGAAAGTCTCTCCTCAGATTGCAGAGAAGATGTCAGCTGGGGCTCGATCATCTGAAAGCTTGACTGGGACTGGAAGATCTGCTTTCAAGCTGGCACACTTACATGGCTGTGGACAGGAGGCCACATGAATCTCTCCCCACATGGATCTCTCCATAGGGAAGCTTGAATATCCTCATGAGATCGCAGCTGTCTTTCACCAATATGAACAATCTGAAAGACAGCAGGGAGGAAGCTTTAATGCCTTTTATGAACTAATCTCATACACCATCATTTCTACAATGAGCTACCAAATCTATACAAAACCCAAGAGGAGCAGAATTAGATTACATACTACCACCACCTTTTTTTAGACTCTAACTTTTGAAGAAAGTAAGCCAAATAATTTGTAGATATACTTTTAAAACACTGTCAGGACCATGTTAGGAATCCAGAATTCTTCCTAACACACTTTAGATAACTTAATGTCGAAAGAGCTCATGGTAAGAATTTAGAAGGGGTAGGTCTGAAATCAGACTCATTTATTAATTGCCTCAATTTGGGCTTGTCTCTTAACTTTTTGAGCTTGAATTTTTACATAAGTAAAATTAAGGTGGTGCTTCTTTGTTAGATATGTAGAACTTTGTCTCTGTAAGGTACTGAGTTACCTAGTAAATGAATAGTTGTTGTTTTTGTGGTGCTGGGGATTGAACCCAGGCCATGTATGCTAGGCAAGAACTCTACCACTGAGCTACATCCCTAGCCCTGTTATTGTTTTTAAAGACCTTTATATACTTAATTTCCCTAAACCATAAAGAGACTACTTTTCTCCTGTGTCTCATAAGCTAGCAGTAAGGCAGTCCCTAAAGAGCAGTTCAGAAAATGTTTTAAGCAATGGCAGTCTCATCAGAATAAATATAGAGTCTCCCATGGTGACTACATGGCAGGACAAAGCAGGTTTGGATATGTGAGTCTTGATGGGATATGCTTCTCCAAGATTAGTCTTCTTACTTTATAGTCATATCTCATTACAAAGTGAACCACACAGAACAGACATAAAGAAAACGTTACTGCAAGCCAACTGCAGTTTTTATGTCCAGGCATTTTAGAATACTTATAGGCATAATCTTGTTAATCTTTATAATACTGTGAGGTAAGTCAAAGTATCACCACTCTTAGAGGAAAGCGTGACAAAACTTGAGTTTATTCTGAATCTCTCTATATTTTTCTAACACCTTGCTCTGAGCAACTGTTATTAGGGTTCTTAGCCTATAAAGATCTATTGGTCAATACATTAATTAAGGCATTAAGTTTACATCCTGTGTCAACTACAATTGTTTACTGCCTAAGCAAACCCTCCTTAATTTATTATAGTCATTAGTGTCTGTTAGCAAGACAGAATGTGTTTGAGTCTTACAATAGTATGCAGTTAGCAGCTTTCTGGACTTGCCTCACTTGATCCATTCACCTTACACTTGACTGGGCCTTCCTTAAGAACTGATTATCCTTTCCCTTAGAATTATAAACAGTCATAGATCCTTCTTTTTTGTGCCTCAGCTCTCAAAGCTATAATATGAGAGTATGGGATTAAGTGATCTCTAAATTATCATGCACATCTAAAATTCTGAGTTAATAATTATCTGCTTAGATACAGAGATTAAGGCACCAATGGTAAAAATAACTACTCCAAATTACACCAATTGAGACAGTCCAAGTTATTAGCATGTTTTTATAACTAACTATCACTTTTAAGGGTTAACAATTTTATACTAATTAGCATACAGAATTGCTACCACAAAAATTTGGTCTAAGTTTACAGAGCATATGTCAAAAAAAGTGAAACTCTCCTGGGCACATAAGTATTGCCTTTAGAGAAAGAGGGGAAGGGAGGGGAAGAAGGAGAAGGAGGAGGAGGCTTTTGCTATATGGTTCAGCAATAGAAGTTTGGGGCAGTAGGATGTAACCTGGAATGCAGACATCTTTGAGGAAGTAGGCTATTAAATGACAATTGCTAAACCTGTAGGAGCAGATCTGAGTTTTGTAGGTCCTAAAGCTTATTCAGTTGTAAGGTCCCTCTTTAATAAAAAGACTACAAAATTAGTAGCCTAATGAAAATACATTTTTATTCAGAAGTGAATTCAGTTAGATGTGACTCCATATATTTGAATGATCACAGCTTCTCCCAACAGCATCCAATACATAGAAGGTGCCATGGAGGAGATTTGGAAAGAGATAACAGTCTTAACCATCAAGTTTGAAGTGTCTTTTGGCAAACTGTACAAAAACCTATGCTCATATGAACATGTTGCTCACTCCTGCCCAAGGTTCCTGGAAGAGGTCTATGAAAATGGGTCCAGAGTGTGAGCTTCATTAGTTTCACATTGCACTCACTATGTTGAGAATATTCCATGGATAGTTAAGTGGAAGTTTTTTACATTGAGCCATAAAAACAATCTTGAAAATTCCAGAATGTATTATTAAAGTTGAAAAAGGCATGGATAATATGTGTGGCATCATCTCATTTGTGTAAAAACCCAAATAAGCTAACACTGAAGCAGTGTGTGTGTGTGTGTGAGTGTGTGTGTGTGTGTGTGTGGGTGTGTGTGTGTGTACATGTATAAAATTCTTAACAGTGGTTACCTTTAGTGAATGTATGAAGTATGTGAGTATTATTTGAATTTCCAATGCAAATAAAAGATTCATTTGTTACATGTAGGACTCCTTGCTAATAATAACTGAATATTGCTCCATTATCTTGATTTCAAGCATAGCATTCTCCCTTATTGGCCATGTTTCTAATTAAATCCCTCTACCAGCTTAAATCACATGTCTGTTATTATAACCATTGTGCATACACATTTACTGTCCTGTTACCTCTTACTTTGTCATTCTTACTTGGAAACTTCATCCCTGCTTGCGTTCAATTCTCCTCCTACTCTGTTCCTGTAGCTACACAGCTGAATGTGGCTGGAGAAAAACCACACAACTCATGCTGACTAGTCTCATTTTAAATTCCTTACCTCATCCCAGGTGGGCTTTTAGTGCTACCCTGGAATCCTACTATATTTTTCCAAGTCCATTCACTCTCCCACATGCTTAGGTGACTGTTTCATACTTTTCCTCTCTCCGCAAACCTCCATACCTCCTCTGCCATCCTCACTCTCAGATGCGACAATGGTTATTATTTCATTGAGAAATTAGAAATGGAAAATAAAAGAAAAAAACCCTACAACATCTTAAAACCTTGTAGCAGCTTCCATCCCTATATTTACCTACCCACCTGCCTGTACTCCCACCCTCCACCCTCCCTCACGTTCCATGGATGAATAGCCAGTTTCCATCTCAGGCCAGCCCTCAACTTGTGCTCTAACCAAACCTCTGCTCACGTGCTTATCAACACTCAGGACAGTTGGAGCCCTAGGTACACTAGGTACAGTACCTAGGGCCCACTATCCACCATTACCTCTTACCTTGATCACTACAGTAACTCCCGTCATCCTCCATCCACCCTGTTCCTTTCTTCTTGTCTATATTATTTATACAAAATATATTTATAAAGGGGGGGGTCCCTTTAAAATCAGAAGATAAATATGAAATAAGACCAAAGAAAATATTTTAATATGTAATGTTAATGTTCATTTTTATATGTTTTAATCATAAAATATATTTTTACTTATTTACTTTTTTTGTGGAGGAAGAGGCCTGCAATGGCAAAGTACCCCAGGCTCATGTTTATCAGAATGCTGTGCTGATGTCACTACTTCCTTATTTCTCCTTCAGCACTACTTTCTCCTCTTTCCTGTAGGTCATTCCCAATCAACAAGCTTACCACACTTACCCATTTAACCTAACTCCTGCCTTAACTTGCCTTTCCTTCCAATCACCCACTCCAAATTAATTTTCTGTTATTTTTTTTTTACAGCAAAACGTCTAGATTTATTTTTCTATGTTTATTGCCATCTATTCTTCTTCTATTTTCCTTTGTTCTCAGGTTTTCATGCTGCTGTGGCACTGAAACTTCTTAGATAAGTTACCAGTAACCTCTATAACTCTAACTCCACTGGCTAGTTCTCAGTCCTCCACTTACTCCTAGCAGCAGCATTGTAAATTAAGCCATTTAATTTGTCACTGCAATAACAACATATTCCAGAGTAAAAGACAGGTACTACTACTGATTACTGTGAGAAACAGGAATCAACTTAGACCAAGTGAGGTGAATATTTTTTTTTTTTTCTTTTTTGAGACAAGATCTGGCTATGTAGCCCAGTCTGGCCCCAAACTCACAATCCTCCCGCCTCTACCTCTCAAGTGCTGGAATTACAGATGTGCCACCACCCTGATTTGTGATGGTTAATTTTGACTGTAGACTTAATTGGATTGAAGATAGTCTAGAAGATTAGAAAACTATACCTCTGGGTGTGTCTGTGAGGCCATCTCCATTGAGGATTTTCTAGGGGAAGATCTGCCCTTGGTGGGTGGCCTGAATGGAATAAAAGGGAAGATAGGAAAGAGCCCAATAGCACAGGCATTCTCTCTCCCTGCTTTCTGGCTGACATGATGTGAGCTTCTCTTTTCTACCATGCCCTCCCCACCATGATGGACTGAAATCTCTGAAACTATGCTTCAAAAAACCTCTTCCACCTGAAATTGTTTATATCAGGTATTTTACCACAGTGATGTAAAGTCCAACACAGACCATTTCAGGGCACCTTTAGACCTAATTTCCAACTGCTGCACACTGGTGTAATATACTGTTGAATGAAATGTGAAAATGTTCTACTCAGGTTATAAAGCGCTCTTCTCCATAACTTCTAGTGCCCTCTTCTACCACATCACTCTGGCCTTACTCTGGGACCCTCAGACATACCCACAACCTTGCTCTAGAGGGTTAACACTTCACACTTTAGAAATGTGTCCCTAGACTGGTTAATACTATTACTATACTGGCTGTTAAATATTTTGGATAGGAACTTTGAACTCAATTGTAGGGCTTTAAATGAACTAAATATATGTCTCCAGTTCAGACTTTTCCCCTAACTTATATTTCCAATTGCCTCTCCACTGTCTCTACTTGAATACATTGGGGTATTTTGAACTTTCCCTTCCAAGATTGTTCCCCATATAGTCTTCTCCAATTCAAGTAATGGTAACTCTATCCTTGCAGTTGCTCAGGCCTAAGTCTTGGGGACTTTTTGTTTGTTTAAACTCCTCTCATTATTTCACACCCCACATCTAAACTTTTAGCAAATATTGTTCACTTTGCCTTCAAGATACATAGGCCACTGCTTATTCCTCTACTGCTGCCACTGTCCACCGTCACCTCTTACCCTGATCACTGCAGTAGCTCCTGTCATCCTCCATCCACCCTGTTCCTTTCTTCTTGTCTAACACACCAGACAGAGTGATAAAGCATAAGCCAACTCATGCTGCATCTCTTCTCAGAACCCTCATCCCTCATTCAGAACAAAGGAGAAGTCCTTGTAAGTGGCCTGGAGGCACAAAACACCTAGTTTATGCTGTCCACCAGTACCTCTGACCCCCATCTCCTGCTGCTCTCCCTTCCCCCTCTCTCTTAGTCACTCTGATCTCCCTGCTTTTCTGTAGGTGCTAGGCACATGCTTGCCTCACAAGAAGTTTCTCCCTACAGGCCCTGTTCTTGCTCTGTGCTGCACACAGCTGGCCCTTTATCTCCTTCAGGTCATTGATTAAAGGTTATCTTCTTAGGGAGCCTTCTTTAACAAGTCATAAGCCCTACCCCATTGCCCTTCTCTGTGTTATTTTTGTCCACAGCACTTATAACCACCTGACACACTGTAGACTTTACCTCTTTGGTATTTGTCAGTTTGCTCATTGCTATAACTGCAGGGCATAGAACAGTGCCTGGTATGTGGTAGGTGCTCAGGCATTACTTGTGAAATGAATTCTTCATTGGAAAAAAAGGGCAAATACCATTTATAAATTTTTAATTGCTTAAAAAGTTTTGCTATTATTAACTTTTACTAATTATTCACTCATATGCAGTAGAGAAAGTCTTCAGGAACAGAACAGATAGTTAATCACAGCCCTGATCTAGAACTTCTATAAAGAATAAGTAAAATGGGAATTTTGTATATTCTTTGGAAGCTTAAATACTAAAAGGTGTATCAATGAGATTTATATGCCCAAGTTCAGAAGAAAAGTATTAAGCCACAGCACTGAGCAGGGGACACAGTGTTCTAAGCCAGACACATAATCAAGCCCATCTTCTCAGGTCACACTGCTGAATTCCAATAAGACCAATTCTTGCTGGCAAACCCAGCTCTCCCAAATAGCACTGAGAAGTGAGCTAGGGAAAGGCAAGAAATCAGGCCCTTTATTCTTCAAGGAAGATTGGAAATAGAAGAAAGTTATAAATGAACTGGAACCGTGGCGCTGCTGTGAGCGTTTGCCTACTCATCATCCTTCTTTGCCTGGGATACTTCAACTGAGTCACCTCATGAAATTCACTAATTGGCACAGTGTATCATGAAACCCCCTCTTTTGTCATCTATAATACTCTTGTGTAAACATGTACCTATCCTTTATTCTGTCCACTTAAGAACGATTTAATTTACCAAGTCAATCAGGAAAATACAATCTTACAATTGGAGAGGCATTAATAATTCTGGTGGGTGTTTTCCAGTGTGCTTGAACATTAGCCACTGAGGAATCTCTTTAACACGCCCACACAGACAGATACTCATATGATAAACCTCTGCGCCCTTTGCAGCCCGTAACTGAACATTACTCACTTCTTAGCCTTTCCAGGGAAACCTCCGGAGAATATCACTTCCTATTTGCAAGGAGATGAGAGTTGTCAACTGCTGCCCTCCTCACTGCAGATATCCAGAATCAAGCCTGTTTCTTTACCTGGTAGAAAGGAGCTTAGTTCAGTAACTCACTCAGAATAATCATGACCTCATAGAATTTTTTTTAAAAACAAGGAACTTCATTTTACATACAACTCATGTACTTTATTTAAATCTATAATGCTTAAATTTTTCCTTTTCTTACCAAAGTAAAAAACAAAAAATTAGCCAGGCACCATTTACTCATGCCTATAATCCTAGCTTCTTGGGAGGCTGAGATTGGTCTAGAGGGTCTGATTTGAGACCAGCCCAGGCAAAAAGTTTGTAAGACCCCCATCTCAAAGGAAAAAAGCATGGTGGAGCATCCCACCTATGGCAGGAAGCCTAAAATAAGAGGATCACAGTCCAGGGCAAAAACTGAGACCCTATCTCCAAAATAACCGGAGCAAATAGAGCTGGAGGCATGGCTCAAGCAGTAGAGTGCCTGTCTAGCAAGCACAAAGCCTGAAGTTCAAACCCAAAAGTACTTCCAAGAAAAACGCTTTAGTTTAAAAAATATTTTAATTTTTCTATATTTTTCCTCTGTTTACTGCAATAGATAAGATGAAAGGGGGACATGTTAATGTAGTTATTATGAAAAGGATATACCTCTTAATAATCACCAAACTTATAGGGGAATGCCGAAGTGTAAAATGAAGGAGACATGTCTTATTTAAGAATATTTAACAAGAATAAATGGTTTTCAGTTATGTATCTTGTTGCTTAATTCACATATGTATATAAAAGAGGATAAATACACACACACTATATATATATATATATACATTTATCACATTTTCCTTTCACTTCTAGTTTGAATATCACTAGTTTAGAATTACCAGCTTTTTGTTTAGGGGAAAAATGGTTTCATATTCAAATGTGAAGATCTAAGAAAATTTTTTTGTTCCTTGGTTTTCTCATCCACCTTACATATAATTCACAAATGTTTGGATAAATGACAACAAAATTTAAAAATTTCCTTATTGAGTATTTTTAAGTTATATAACCATGATGTCTGATATACATATATATAGTGAAATGATTACTGCAGTCAAACAAATTGATATATTTATCAGCTCACAGAATTACTTTTGTGTGTGGGGGTAAAATTACCTGTAATCTACCCTCAGCAGATTTCCAGTGTGCAACACAATATTATCAACTAAAATTGTTAACCTTATGCTGTACATTAGATTTCTAGACCTGTTCAACCTACATAACTGAAACTTTGTACCCTTTGACCTACATCTCTCTTTTCCCCCCAGAAATGTTTTGTTAAAGGCTAAAGCATAAAATCCTAATAATGAATTCAGTAAAATAAATTAGTAAAAGTAAACTATGTAAACTCATAGTAAAATAAATTATGAAAAATGTGGTGCTTTTTGCCACCACATTGGTGCCTCATTCACTAATTTAGGATCAGAGTAAAAATATTTTAGTAGATGTAGCAGTATCAGAACTCATTTTGCTGATGAAGTGCAAAGCAAAACAAAATGGACAAACATTTGAGAAAATGGTTTCTTGGTATCTAATTCAAAAAATTCTATTCTGTGAGTGAGTCCAAGAATCAATTTGGATGTTTCTTTTATTACATTTTAAGGAATATTTTTCTTAATTGAAAATTTTATAGTCCACGTCAGAAACATGTATTTGAAATGCTTTGCAGCCTGCAGAGTAGCTTTATAGTCATTACCTTGCTTGATTCACATAGTATCTCCCTAATGGTAGGTGGTACCTTCCAATATACCTGTCTTACAAAGGAGTTGACAAAAGAGGAAAGAAGTAATGGTACAGGGGGATGCAGCTCAAGTGATATAATGCTTGTCTAGTTTGTCTAGCATGTGGCCCTGGGTTCAATCTTTACCACACAGGGGGGAGTAGGGTGGGGGAAAGAGAAGAAAGAGAGAGAGAAGCAATGATGAGTCACAGCTAATAAATAGATGTGTAAAAATCTGAATCCAAAACATCTGGCTTCAAATATATCCACTATGATGCTTTTCATCTCATAGTTTATGCTAATGTAATGATAGTGGTAGTAACTACTAAGGTAATTCAAATGAAGACAGTGTTTTTGAGGAACTAAATTACTTAGATAATTGACTGGATATTTTTTATTGCTGTACAGATTGAGTTGTGATTTGAGTGTCTCTGAGAGGGCAAGTAAAAAAAAGGCCCACAACTTATAGTTAAAAATGAGAATTTTATAATCCTTATTTCTCAATCTGTAATCTAGGAAGTATTTCCTGAGCCAAGAGCTCCCAAAGTATTTTTGTTGGAGACTATAATCTCTCCTCTGAAATACAGATTTCATTAATTCTTCATAGTTTGTTATATTTCACATTACTTTCCTTAGGACTAAAAAGAAACTAAAGTTCTAGAATCACCCCCTAGTAATGTGCAAAGATGTCAAAAATGATACTGTACCTACTATCTCCAAGACTTCTTTTCTAACTAATTTACCTGTGGTGAGTATGTGAACATTGCTAATCAATCTAAATAAGCAAATATACGATAGTCACAGTATTATTATTATTACATTGAAGGCTAGGTAAACCCTTCCCAAGATACACATCTCTCACATTTGAGATCAGTTTGTTAATATGAGATCATCTCCTCAATAAAGTGGTCTATAGGTGTATCTATTTATGCTGTTAAATATTTTTCAATTACTTTTTTGAGTTTTATGTAAACACACACACTAAGTTGCTTACTCACTAAAGAGTTAACCTGACATGGAAATTTTACCTGTGCCAAATCTTTCCTTTAATTGAATGACTGTGGCTTTCCCTCATGGCCGCAGATGGTATGGAATGCGTTTTCCTACTCATAAGCATCTGGCAGTTGGAAATTCTGCAACATGTACAACTGAGATGTTGGATAAAACAGAGCTCCTCCACAGGTCTGGGAAGCCATTGCCTGGCACATTATGAATGCTAAAAAATATTTCTTGAATAAATGAATGAATGTTCCACTAGCAGATTTGAGGCCTTATCTGCTCCACTAATTCTCTCTATTCCTCAGTAACTTGTTATGCTAACAATGGGGGAAAATTTGGGGACAACCTTCCTAACAAATGTCAAAAGCATGCAACTATAATTTAGCATTAATACAAACTGAGAGAAAAAGCAAATAGAGGGGTGTGATCGACAAAGTGACTAAAGTTGGTGAGAGCTCACCAAGAAGACAAAGAAGCTCCAACAATGATGAGCTAGAACCAGAAGCCTCTGGACCAATGAATATTTAAGCTGCTTGCTCAGTTAGTTTAGTTTAATCTCAGCAGACACTGGGACACAATGTTAGGTGCTAGGACTACTGGAGGTCTTTCTGAAAATTAGGAAACAGAATAGTTCAGATTAAACAGTATTTTAGTTGCATTTACAAGTTATATGCTAACTATGCTTTTCTTCACTCTGGAGAAAACTTTTCAGGTTAAATGCCTCTATAATTAAAATAATTGGGAAATGTGAAAAAGGATAATTAATACACTGTTTCTTCCATTTGAGAAATTTTGAGGGAACATTATGTAGTGTATAGTCACGAACCTGTTGCATTAAACATATTGAGCATATTATTTCAAAATTTAACTCACATTCTATTTAAAAATAAGTTTATCTAATATTTTCTAACTTTTCAGATACACTAAACAAAGTTTATCTATTCAAGTTCCAAAGGAACTCTAGTCTAACAGAAGAGGATGTGGGAAAAAAATCATCCCACAGACTGTGAGCCATAGTAGAAACAAATGAGGAACAGAAGTGGATTCCTACACATGTAAGGGAATATCACTTTGAGGAATACAGCAGAAGTTCAGGACAGAATTCACAGACGTAGTACTGTCTGACCAGAGGTGGGACAATGAATGGGCATTTACCAAAAGAGACAGGTGGGAAAGAAATTACATGTAGAACTTAGGCATGTGTAAGAAAAACAAAACTAGGGAGGATGTCATATATTCAGAGGACTGCAGTTTAATAGTGCTCAAAGTTTCAATGAGAGAGTTGTGAGTAGTGAGAAGTGGTCGGGTAATATCATGAATACTGTGTTTTCCTTGGTTTTTAATTTTTTATTTATTATTATTATTGTAGTCTTGGGGATGGAATCTAGGGCCTTGCACATGCTAGGCAAGTGCTCTACTACTGAACTATATCCTGAGCCTTTTTTTTTTTTTCTTTTTAATGAGTCAAATTTTGTTCTGTAAATTTAATGGGGGAATCACCAAACAGTTAAGTAAAGGAAATAATTTGTTAAGAGTGCTGAGAAAAAAATACAAGTCCCCCTGGCTTTCGGACAGAATGTCAATATTCTTGTGATTCAAAGGTAAGTTAGAAAGAGTGGAAAGTAGAAGTGGGAATTCAATAAGCAGCCTAAATCTATTTGCTTACTGACAACATATGCGCATCTATGCTTAGTGCTTAAGTCTGAGAAGGAACAGTAGCCTAGTTGGTTCTCTTTTAGTACTGATTCTTCCACTCTCCAAAACAAAGGCAGAAACCACTCTAGAATAATTCATAAATTCTCTCCACTTATTTACTTCCTTTTTCTATTTCTCAAGTGTGGCCTGGTCACGAAAGGGAGGCATGGAGGACTGTAGCATTGGGTGGGGAGAATCCATTTTCCCATGGAAGGTATTGGTGGCACTGAAAAACAAAATCCAGGGACAATCTGAAAGTCATATCTTGGGAACTTGTTCTAACCATTTCTCCCATCAAACCTCATTGGCTTTTTTTCCTTTAAGAAAATTTATTAGCATTCATTAATAGTACAAAGGGGTTTCATTGCGATAATTCCATAGATGTGTACAGTGTCCTTTTAACAAGTTCACTGCCTCTGTTATATCCTTTTCCCTTTTTAATATTAGAGTTCATACCAGTTAACATTAGCAGAAATGAAATAATTCTGTTTCACTCAGTTTCCCTCTCCTCTGAGAGAAACTTGGTAACAGTCAAATACCTAGAAGGCAAGCAATTAGAAGAGGAAGCAAAGGACAAACCAGATTTGGCTGTGTGTTTACTGCAATTTCTGAGTCATTTACATCTTTTCACTCCTCCTAGATGGAACCAATATGCATTGGATGTGGTAGAAGACAAATTAGTTAAGAAATCTAGGTGGCCCTCTAGATCTCATTCTGCAATTAACTGTGTCAGCAGTTCTTTGGAGTTTTCATGATTACTGTAATTTGTACCCAGATGTAATATTTGTACATTTTGGGGGGTATACAATAATTCAATACAAGCATATAATGTGTAAATATCCAATCAGGATTAAAAGTACTTCCTCCAACTCCTCAAACATTAATCATTTTTATGTGTTGGGAATTTTAATACTCTTCTAGTTACTTTGAAATATATAACCAGTAGTTACCTTTCTGTGCTATAGAAAACCAAAACTAATTCCTTCTATTAGACTGTGTTTCCCTCTATCTTTCACTGTCTCTAGTGACATTATTCCACTCTGTTGTATGAGAACAATTTTTTAGTTTCCACAAATGACTGAGAATATGTGCTATTTTTCCTTCTGTGTTTGGCTTATTTCATTTAATGGCCTCCAGTTCCATCCATGTTGCTGCAAATGAAAGGATTTTATTCTTTTTAGGGCCAAATAAAGTTACATTGTGGATTTTTACTACATTTTCCTTATCCATTCATCTGCTGATGGACACTTTGGTTAATTCCATATCTTGGCTATTGTGAACAGTGATGCAGTAAACATGGGAGTGCAGGTGTCTCTTTGATATAAGGATTTCATTTCCCCTGGATATATATTTCAGGGTTGTTCTGTGATCAGGAAAATGAGGGAATGTTATTATATCAATGTTTCTCAAGTTCTTCTTTGCATCATATCCACCTGAGGTGATTTCAAAATATACAGATTCCCACATCTGCATGGAGGATGTAATGTAGTGGGTAGCCTGAGGTCTCTGTATCAGACTGTCCAGGTTTAACCCCTATCCTGCCACTTAACTTGGTGACCAAGGGTGTTATTCCAAGTCTCTGATCTCATTTTCTCATATGTAAAGCAGGGATAAAATTAACAATCTCTACTTCATATTGACGCTGGAAGGGTAAAATGATAGAATGTTTTTTTAAAAGCTAGCCCATATTGCCTGTCACATACTGAGCATTCAACACATGCTATGTATTTGTATAGTCCATAGTATGTAGAGTGTGTGTGTGTGTGTTTGATACAAGGGAGATTCTCCATAACTATCTGTTGAATAAATAACAAGTTATTTTAATGTAAATTTTTCTTTTGTGCTCAGATCTGAAATTATTAGTCCCAGTAATTACTTTCCCAAGAAAGCCAGTTTGAGGGAATTGTTTAAATTTCGAAGCTCAACATGCTCAATCTTTGCCTTATGCTTACTTTTATACTGTGAGCCTCGGGATAATTAAACAATAATTAAATGATAAAACTGCTATTAGAGTGAGTGAATGAGTGAAGAAGGGAATGAGTCTAGGTTAGCTGGCTCTAACAGGCTACTGTTTAACAGAACGACTCTCACCTAAGTGAGCATCCCCACTTTATCTCATAAGATGCCAGAAATTCACAACTGACTGCCATTACAATTGATTTTGAAGCACACAAAAAAAGCAACATTGCGTTTCAGTATTGTTGTCCAGGCAGAAAACTGGACAACGTAACTTTTAAGAAGCTTGAAAACCAGAGCTATACATAGCGAACTTCTCTTCCCCATTAACCCGCTGCTCAGAGCAATCCGCGCACGTTGCAGCGGGTTATTTTCCGGTGGTGGTGGTGCCTCGTCAAGGACTCAGCTTGTAGTTCTCCCGGGTGCTTTTAGAGACAGGAGTTACCAGTGCAGAGCAGGCTGGGAGGAAATCGCCTTGGAATCTCTGGAGGTGGCCTCCTAGAAAGATCGCTGCGAGGGGAGGAGCCTTGATTGTCCTGGAAGAAAAGCATGGCCCCATCCGGGAAGTCACAGCTTGCGGGGAGGCTGGGTCTGGCAGCTCCGGGTCCTGGAGGTGGCAGACACGGGGACCGCGGGCCTCGTAGCTGGGGCCTGCGCGGTTGGGAGGGGGCTCGGTGTGTGCAAGTGAAAGACGCACAGGCAGGCGGACATGCGTGGGCTCCCGCCTCGCCCCCCGCCGGCGGGGTGGGAGCTGAACCTGATCCGGCTCATCCCTGCCAGCGGTCCGCTCCTGCCGGGCGGGTGCCGCCGAGAGCCCGAGCCCTGGGCCTCCGCGGGGCGCGGCAGCCCCTCCCTCCGGAGCCCGCGCTTCCGCCCGAGACCCGGCGGCGGCCGTGACCGTGCCTGCGCCGCGCCTTCCGCCCGGGAGCTGCCGCCGCCCTAGCGGAGCGCCGCACCCACAGGCCGCGGGAACTCGGGGACGCCCGGGCTCCGGGGCCTCCGCCACGCGATGGAGACCCAAAGCTGGACGCTGGGAGGTGTCAGCCAGCGCCCCCCGTTCCGCTCCCGCCCGAATGGGCTACTTGGGCACCTGCGGCCTCCTGGGAGCGGGGACTTGCCAGCGATTGCCGCCACAGCGGGTAGGGAGGGTGAACTGACCCAGCGGAGCCGCCTTCCTCCCCCAGACTCGCAGCGACACCGGCGGGGCCGACTGCCAATGCGGATGGGCGGGAGCCTCAGAGGGGTCCGAGTGGATCCCGGATCTCCTGCTGCCACCGGCAGATTGGAGGCGTCTACACTTGCATTGAGAGCGTGCACCCGGACATTCCTGTAGTCTTCCTGAAGATCCCACGCCAGTGTTCCTACAGCAAACACAGTGTGGTCTGGGAGCCATCCTACCTCTTCCCCGCCCTTCCCTCTTCTCACCTTCGTCTATCTCTTACCTTCTTCCCAAAAGCTCCTAGGCAAATATGGACATGAGCGAACAAGTTAGAATACGGCCAAGCAGTGTGTGTATTGGGAGGAGGGTGGTAATGAAGTGGGAGAAAACGATGAAAATAAAATTAGAAATACCCGAGAGTGTAACAACACACACACACACACACACACACACACACACACACACGTTCCCAGCTTGCTAGCAGTCTTGGGTGTGTCCAAGAGGAGACAAATCTTAAATATTCAGTCTCAGGAGGAAATGTCAAATGTACAGGTATCAGTGGTAGTGGGGAGCTCTCGCAGTATTTATTTTACTTTTCTAAAGCATATCCGTATTTCTGAAATTAAAGGGACCGGAGAAGTAGCACTGTTGGAAGTCCAGCTCTGGACACGGTTGAGGCTGGATTCTCCCGGAGGGGACCGCTGTCACTGCAGCAGAGGTCACTGGACTCTGCTCAAGGTGTAACGGGAAGGGGAGTCTACTTCAAGGGCTTGGGAAAACACCACGCTGTGCTCTAATGAATGAACCCACCCGGCTGAGGGCAAGTGCTCTGCGTAAGCACGAGGGGGGGTGCTGAATAGAGGGCGGAGAACGTAAATTGAACCTTGGGTGTATCCTGCCCTTCCCCCAACGAAGCCATGTCAGATTCTTCTTCATGATCCAGCATTCTCCTCTTCACTTGCGAACAACTGCATTAAAACGAGGCAATCGAAGCTGGCTGACGGCGGAAAACAGGCTCTCTGAGAGTCCTCTTGCGTCTGCGTAGTCCCGCAATATTCTTTTATTCAAGAGGCCTTTTCTAGTTGATTCTAACCCGCTTCGGGTTATTGTTCTCAACACCGATAGGGGGCAGCCGGTGCACTGCGATGCCCCGGAGGGCGACGCGCAGGAATTGCGCCTTGGTTGAACTGGGAATCCAGCTAAACCTAACGTTTGGGGTGGAAGGCAGGACCTGCCGCCTAGACGACCACAGCAGCAGCTGCATAACCTGGGGCCTGCCACCCTGAGACCTCGGAGCTTTCCATGTGCAAGGGGTGGGCCAAGCCATCTGTGAACCGAGCAGTGCCTGTAAACTTATCGTACAGCATAAATCCGGATGTATGCAAATGCTGTCATTAATAAATTACACAGTCATTTGAAAGTATAGCACTCTTATTAGTGTTCGATCACTTGGATGCTGGTGGGGCTTATTAAATTACGTTGAATTTTAACAGGGTTTCTCTCATTAGAAGCTGAGAAGTACGAATCCATGGAGTCGTTTGATTACGGGAGGAGGGGGGGATGAGGATTCCGAAGAATCTGGAAGAAGAAACTGGGAGGACGCAGCCTGCTCTGCCCGAGCTGGTGTCTGCGGGCGCCGCGAGGCGCAGCTCCATCACACAGCGCGGAGCTGCGCGGCTGCCGTGGGTCTACACCGGGAGAGGCTCGCGAGCACCTGGGGTTTCCCGAAAACCTATCGCCCTTGCTAAGCCAGAACACTGAGTTCACAGTTGTCAAAGAGAAATTAGCTATCTTCTCCAAATCCAGATGGCCTCAGGAATGAGCGCATTTTTCCCCTAAATGAAAAATACATTTGGAAAGTAGTAATTTTGTTTAAGGAAAGAAAAATCCGATGTAAAAACTTACAGACTGGTTGTTACAATCGTCTCTAAGTAGTTTTTAAAAGTGAATAACTTTAGTCAAGTGAAAAGTCTAAAATAGCAGCAAGGTTGTACCCCTACTCTATACATCTCATGCAGAATAGAAAACGCTCATGAATCCCAGATATACCTTT
The DNA here is from genome assembly GCF_047511655.1 of Castor canadensis. Lineage (NCBI taxonomy): Eukaryota > Metazoa > Chordata > Mammalia > Rodentia > Castoridae > Castor > Castor canadensis. The sequence goes on along the minus strand of NC_133390.1, from coordinate 56,207,620 downwards.
GGAAGGTGGGGAATGAGTAGTCTGTAATTATAGAATTTATCACAACCTGACACCAAAATGCTTTTTATTTTATTACAACGAGTAACAAGAAAATTTGATGATATCTACTTTTAGTGTAATTTTTCTAACACATAATAATTCTAGAGAGGCAACCATAACTACTAAAGAGTGGAAGAATTTTAATAACATACTTGTCAGAAATTGTATGAGCATGGAAAATTCATATCATGTCAGAATATACTCTTCCCCAAATCATAATGAATACCAATTAAGATAGCATAGAAATTGTAGGAAAATATTACATTTGAATTTGAGAGGGGTAAGGAGGAATGAGGAGGGAAAGATCAAGTTGTGGTCCATTGGGGGAAGGATAAATAAATCTAGGTGAATAAATCTAGGTGGGAGGATTTTTTAAATTGAGCTCAAAATCCTAAGAGTGATCAAAAGTTTCCATCTCCTTCTATGGAAAGCCTGACATCTATGGAACCATGGGGGAAGACTCTCAAGGAAATCTGAGAACACAGTTTGTTCTTTGTGTTTAAAGATAAACCTGGACCAACACAATACACGTAAGCAATTGCACACTGATCATGGACACATTGTATTCCATGTTTAATAGGGTCACCATTACAGTGACCAAAAACTAAAAAAAAAAAAAAAAAGAACAAAAATAAAATGCTACATGCCACAAAAGAATCCCAACCTTGACTTTCTGTATCCCAAATGGTTTATGGAGTTAATGACAAGCTAAGGGGCCAGGTGTGGTGGCTCAGATCCGTAATCCCAGCTACCCAGGAGGAAGAAATCAGGAGGATCTGGGTGATTCCATCTTGGGCAGAAAATTAGGGAGATGCCATCTCAATAATCAATGAGCTGGGCATGATGGTCCATGCCTGTGTGATCCCTGGTATGCAAGAGGCATAAGTAGGAGGCTATCAGTCTAGGCTGGACTCCAACAAGACCCTATCTGAAAAATAACTAATGCAAAAAGGACTGGAGTCATGGCTCAAGTGGTAGAATGCTTGCCTCACAAGTGTAAAACCATGAGTTCAAACTCCAGAACAGTCTAAATAAATAAATAAATCCCAAAAATGGGGTAAGAAGGAGACTACAATTTATTTTTTAAAAAAACAGAAATCATATGATTACTTAGATTAATTAAGATCCATTGTTTTTGCTTTGCCTGGGATTATATAGATAAAGAGCTCTAGAGTCGATCTAAAATAGGAAAATGAATTGACTATTACTTAATGAATATAATTTGTTTGCTAGTCAATAGTTTTAATTACAACAGGTTCATGGAAGAGTTATAAAAATAACTGTAAATATTAAAAGGGAGACTTTGGACATGGAAAGGAGCCATGGATACATGGTAAATTCTCATACAACATTGTTATTGCATGTGTTGTGTTCAGCACTTAATGAAAACTCTCTGATTATAAAGGAGTTGTGCTGCAGTTGAAGATTTTATAATACATTTCTAGAATACATTCTTATGTGAAGAACACTAGTGTAAATCCATCATATATAAATTACCAGCACAATTTTGGGTCATAAAGGGAAGGGGAGAAGAGGTATATTGGCGATTATGCAATAGTGAGTCTCAGAGAACAGTGTCCCTGGTTCTTCCTGATTGTTACCTTTTCTTTAGTTCTGCTGTTCTCAAATGTTTTCATCTTAGGATCCCGCAAAGCTTTTGTTTATGTTGATTTTGTGGATTGTATCTATCAATGGTCTCTATATTAGAAGTTAGAGTTGGAGAAATGTTTGAAATATTTCTTTGTCACTTAATTTGTAATAATGATAAGCCATTACATATTAAAATGATGATATATATTTTAAATGAAAATTAATCACATTTCTTCTCCACCAAACTGAAAAAAATGTTTTATATTTTGCAAGCTCTTTATTATCTGGCTTAAAGATGGCAGCTAGATTCTCATATTTGCTCTGTATTCCATGTGTTTTGGCTAATCATGGATAGTCTTTGATACTACTACCAAATCCTGCAAGTGGCAGTTCTAAACAGTTAGTTGCAATATGGAATTTAAATCCATATTGGCATACTTTTTGTATTCTGTGCATTAAGAGCCAATGGTCTATTTAATGGACCTTTATCCATAGATCATTTGTAGCAGCATTCTCTGGTCATTTGGGATATATTGATTTAATGAATTACACAGATCTTCCAAATGTCTGTTTCACCATACATTCTCAAAAATATTTTCATTAGCTTTATTTCATCAGGAAAAATGTGCACATTAAGATACATTCTTTCCAATATTCTAATTTTGCTTAAAAGGAAACTTTTATCATTAAAAATATTGTCAGTTGTTTTTCTTGAAGTGACAGCTTTATCTTGTTGATTTCTGAAAAGATATCTGCCAAATATTCAAGGCTGAATAACCATAGTTTACCTGTCAGTCAGTTGTTCTTTCAAATAAAATGCTATTTTATATATATATTTAAAAAAAAGCAACTAGTTCAACTTGAAACACAATTGTACCAGTACTTTTCCTAGACAACCATCATATTTCTGTGTGTGACAGAAGCAGGTTATGTAGCCTCCCCATTTTATCTCACAGAATATTATGAGGACCTGTGGTGAACAGTCAGGATTTAATAAAATTAGTATTTTCACTGCCTTATTAATCACATTCTTGAGTGAAACAGGCTTTTTGTTGTTGTTGGTAATGTAAATGTGTGGTGATGAAAACTACAATGACTATATAGTGTTCCCTTATCTGTGGTTTCATTTTCTGAAGTTTTGCTTTCTGTGGTTTCAGTTAGCTGAGGTTAACCGTGGCCTGAAAACAGTAAATGGAAAACTCCAGAAACAAACAATTCATAAGTTTTAAAATGTGTACCCTTCTGAGCGGCATGCTCTCCTGCTCCATCCTACCCAGTACAGAGTCTGCTTTACATCCAGCGTGCCTGTGCTATATAAGTTGCCAACCTCTAGTCTTTCGGCATCCGTTTTGGCCACCAGATTGGTTGTTGCAGAATTGAAGTGCTGGTGTGCAAGTATTGTGTCCTTACATCAGTCACCTCACTCCATCTCATTACACAGATATTTTATCATCTCGTGTATCACAAGACAAATGAGTATAGTAAGATACTGGAGAGAGAGCACATTCATCTAACTTCCTTTTTTTCTTTTTTGTTAGTACTGGAATTTGAACTCAGGGCCTCAGACTTACTAAGCATTCACTCTACCACTTAAATTACACCACCAGCCTTTTTTGTTCTAGTTGTTTTTCTCCAGGGTCAGCTTAAGACCTCTATCCTCTACCTAAGCTTCCCAGATAGCTTGTTGATTGAGATGGGGTCTTGCTAACTTTTTTGTTGGAATTGGTCTCAAACTGTGACCCTCCCCACCTCTGCCTCCCAAGTAATTGGGGTTATAGGCATGAGACAACATACCCAACTCATATAATTTTTATTGTAGTATATTGTTATAACTATTCTATATTATTATCAATTATTGCTGTCAATCTCTTACCATGCTTAATTGACAAATTAAACTTTATCATAGCTTTGATTGTATCTGGAAAAATACGCCATATATAGTATCTGGTACTATGCACAGTTTCAGACATCAGTTTGGGGTCTCGATACATATTTGTTCTGTGAACAAGACTACTGCACAGTTTAATGCCATTGCCTTGCTTTTGCTAAAGCAACCAGTTTTACCCACTATCAATGAAAACATAACACTATGAAAAGTCAAATGATACCTTAGGATTTTCATGAAAATTGTTTTTAATCTCACAGAACCCTGGGCCCCACTTGGAGAAATCACTCTTGTAGCCCTAGAACTAGAACAAGGTGTTTGATCACTTACTTTGATTTAACTACACGCTGCCTTATGTTGTTGGTTATCTTTTGCTGTCTATAAACCTAATCCCTTTTATTAGAAACTTTATCATTTAGGTAGTTGTCTCCTGACAACTGCTGAAGTGCCTGGTACCAGATATAATTAAAGTTCGTTGGTGATTGATTGACTGAAACATTGAAATTAGTGGTTCTTGCATACTCTTATGTTATCACATATCACGTTCTAGTAGGTTTAACTTTTTACTTATGTTTCAAAGTGAGGACAGTGGTCTTTGGGGAAATGTATTTTTTCAAAGGAAGGAAACAAAACATTCTTCATGATATGATTTCTCCAAACAGCTGACATCATTGCCAGCCTATTGATGTGTCTTCTAGTTTATCTATGCCATTGCTAGTATGTAGGGCACAGTTTCTCATACCAGTTTGTAAGAATTTGAGTCCAGTTCGTAATGATTTGAAAATACTGCGGTCATTAGTGCTACCTGAGGAATGGCTTCTGGCAGTAAAGGGCTTGTCCAGTTTGTATGAACAAGCTGGAAAGTACAGCTGGGCTTTGGACAGTTCATTAGTTCCACTCCTTTGGACCATGTAAGACTCCTTAAATATATGAGAAAGTTCTATTGCCTGTAAGACCATAAATTCATCAATTATACAAAGCAATATGCCTGTGTTTTTCACTTATCTCACTGCTAAGTGTTTACTATTAGAAATTGCATAGTGGCAGAGTTTTTTCTTAATCCAGCAAAGGAATGTAAAAACATGCAGCCAGTTAATTGCAAAGAGCAAGAGCTCATTTCCAGCATGGAATATTACTTCTCTTTTTACAGACAAATATGTTGAGAATAATCTAATGCACATGTGATTCAGTGACAGTAAATGGAAGCCAAGGAAGTAGGTATGCATGCACAACATTCTTTTAGCATGGTTGTAATTTATATTTGAGCTCAATGAGTAGTAGGTGTACTTAGGCCTGTTCCCCCATGAAGTAGCAGGCCCAGTACCAATATTTCACTACTAATCCCTTCCAAGAGGAGATATGACCAGTAACTTACCTTCTAGCCACACACAAAATGTGGGTAGTGCAAGTGAGAATCTTGATTGTGTGTGTGTGGTGCTGGAGCTCAATTTCAGGGTCTTATGAATGTTTGGCAAACTTTTTACCACTGAGCTATATCCCCAGCCTGAGAATATTGATTTTTAATTTTGCTTAATTTTAATTCATTTGATTTTAAATTTCAAAATAGATTCTCAAGTCAGTTGCCAGAAAACTTATGTCAAAAAAACTTGGAATGTTAACCTACTTTTGCAATAGTAAGTTTTGCAAAATCTAAATACTGATCAAAACTTTCCAGTGAAAATTTAGGAACCAAGTTGAGATGGGCTACCCATGTAAGATTGCCTACAAATTTCAATGACTTAATATGATAAGAAAGATAAACTCTATCAATACATTTGATTAATACTGATTACATGCTAAAATGATATTCAGATGTGTTAAATTAAATAAATTTTACCTACTTCCTTTACTTTTTCTTACTATAATTGAAAATTATATATGCCTTTTATATATTGGACAGAGCTGTTATAGGTCACCTTCCTACCATCTAAAAGATAAGAAGGCAAATGAAAAAATACTGTCTTCACTTCATACTCATTAGGTTGAATGTAGATTTATTCAAAGCAAATGATATCCAAAATTTCAGTAGGTACCAGTTCAACATACTTCAAAAGTCTCTTCACTAAGTCATTATTGTTTTTGTGTTTCTGCATTATGCAGTGCCAGAACAACTTTGAATCCAATTTGCGTTCTGAGAATTTTTTTTAACTTTATTTTTTAGAGCTGTTTTAGGTTTATGGCAAAATTGAACAGAAAGTATAGAGTTCCCTTATAACCCATTCCCACACATACACAGTCTCCCTCACTACCAACATCCCACACTGCAGTGGTACATTTGGTACAATCAACCTACATTAATACGTCTCACCCATCCACTTCTAAAATTACATTAAGGTTTATTCTTTTTTGTTGTTGTTGGTATTGGGGTTTGAACTAAGAGCCTCATGCTTGCTAGGCAGGTACTGTACCACTTGAGTCATGCCTCCAGCCTAGGGTTCATTCTTGATGTTGTACATTCTATGGATTGGACAAAGAAATCATTTTTTAAATGCATGTTGCATATATTTCTGCTTTTCCACTAGTATATTTCTTTTAAAAATGGCATTAAAATAAGGGTTTTCAATGTTATAAATGCAAGTATTTTTCTGCTTAAAATGTCACTATAATAGAAAAATTGATAAAACAAAAAGCAGTTTTTTTCTTTTAAATACAGAAATTAACCATGGTCTTACTGCTCAGGAAAAAAAAATTAACTCTTCTTTCTGTGTATATAAGTTCAGATGTACTTATGTAATGTAATGTAGTTTAGGTACTGTTTAATCACTTCATAAGTACTTGAACATTTTCTAATTAGTAATTCATTTTTAAACCAAATAAATAGCTGAATAGTATCTCATTTTAAATGTCATTTATTTTACCAATTCCCAATCTGATGATTCTTGTATATAAATTATTTTTATATCTCAATGATTTCCCTTGGTGTTGAACACACAGAACTGCATCCTAAGAAATCACCAAGATAATGAGCCATTAGGACTGTATGTACATTGTCAAAGTGCTATTCAAAAAGATTGTGGCTATCATTTTTGCAACAACTTTGCTGAAACTGAATATTATGATTTTAAAAACATCAATATTACAAGCGAAACTTGCATTTTTATTATTAATGAGGTTGAACATTTAAAACCTGTATGAGAGAATAGTTTTTCTTTTGAATAGTCTGTCCATGACCTTTGCTCATTTCTGCTGTATAGGTATATATCTTATTATTTCTATGACATATTTAGAGGTAAGGGTATTAAATCTCTACCAAACACTCATGCTAAAAACATTTTTTCCAAGTTTACAATTTGCCTTTTAATTATGCTTATAATCATTTAAATGGAAATTCTTTTAATTTTTTAACCCACATATTACCCTTTTAATTTATTGATCCCTCCTTATCTAAGTCTAATAATGAATAGTCAATTGCATTTTAAATAGACCTTATTTAAAAAATAGCTCACTCTAATTTTTCTGGGATTTATTTTGATGTATTTATAAAGTAAAAGTTCTAATTTTATTGTTTTCTAGTAGGTTCCTTTAGGTAATTGTCAAAATTATTAGGAAGTTTTCCCTTCCTTCCTAACTTATCACCATGGAAATGTAACTTATATAAACTTAAAATTAATCTGGAGAGATCTGACATCACTGTAACCGTCAAATTGCTTTAGATGATTAAAATAAGTGATGGTTTTATGTCTGTCTTTTCCAGTCATACTGCATATTGAGTGTTTTATAAAATATATATTTCATTAAAATTTCATAAAATATACATTTCATAAAAACTTTTGTTTTTGAAAAGTACATGTTGGTATTGTAGATAGTTCAGAATGGGTTTTTAATAAAGAAAAAGCAGAGAGAGGGTGCTACATACATTATTTCTTACAGGGCATAAAAGTAATTGGTGATTTGTCAATTCAGAAATGAATTTCCTAAATGAAGAAAAAATAAACCCATGAAGAGAGGAGGAAGATAGGGAAAAGGAGAAGGAAATAATAAGCTAATGGAAAAAAAATAAATTAGATAAAGAGCAGATTATGAAATACAGAGCTAAATATGGAAATAAAAACAAAAGGGGAAGAGGAGAAAGAAAGAGAAAGAGAACATTATTGATGCAAACTGAAACACTCTACTTAAGCATCGGAAAGCATAGAGCTTCTTTTAATTAGTATGTTAGTCCATAAATGAACAGTCAGGAATCAAAAGGGAGAAAAGCTCCTATTGTAGAAGCCTCAATTTAATTTATAACATATTATATAAATTTATATTTTTCTTATAAAATATATTAATTGGTTTTGAATTTTTTTTAGTTAGATTTTCTATATGTAATTCATCATTTGAGCACAGAAAATGATTTGGAGCTTGTTTGTCATGCTTTATCATTTAATACCTGGCTTACCTAAAGTAGTTTTCATTTGGTGATAGTGACTTTTTTTTTCCATTTAGTATTTCTGGAAAGTTTTTCACTATAATCTCTAGTTGTTTCAATAGAGAAACTATTAAGTAAAAATACCTGCAGAAATATGTTACTAACATTTAGATATATGGGAAAGGTAATTTAGATTATTTCACAGATAAGCTTAACCAAAGGGTAGGAAGTGTAGAGTTTGTATATAAGGGGCCCCATTCAGAATGCAATCGCAGATCCCCACATTTCTTCCTGAAGATGGCAGTATTTCAGTGACTAAACCAGTGACAATCTGAATTACTATACCAGATCTCTAGGAATTCTATGAAGGTGTCATGTTTTGATAGTTAAGCTTCAGCAAAACTTTTCTACTTCTTAGTTTGAATCATATGCCTAGAGGGATATAGGCTGCCTGCTTGCTGACCAATGGTTACCTAGGATAAGGACTCAGGAGAGTAAGGTAGTGTTTTAGTTCCTCAGGTGTCAGAAAAATCTGGCAGTACTGGAGAGAGAAAAAAGAAATACTTTATTAAATTCAGAAGTTATTGTAAAGTAGCAAATGTAAAGAGACAAGAATTAGAATTATGTGTCTTGTGATTGTCAGCTGTCATCTTTAATTGGCAAGTAACTGTTAATTCATTCTGGTACTGTTAACAGACAAGCAAAACATGGCAAGTGTTTGGTACATATGATGACATAAACAAAACCTGAGTTTTAATGGTAATTAACATATTACCAAAAGAAGTCAGAGCATTAATAGATTTTGAATGAATGTATTGATTAAATTAAATGAATTTTATACATTTTAAGGAGCAAACTCTAAAAGGAGAGTCTGTACACGTCTATGTATATGTGTATTAATTAACATATAGGAAAATAAGTACACATAAGCAAAAAAGAAGTAAATATGAATGAGCAAAACTGTTATGTAAAAAGTGAAGGTTGAATTTACAGCACTGTTTAGTCTTAATTTATCTTAAATATCCAATAAACATTAACAGTGTTGATGTTCAGGGGTTAATTCAGCATTTATTTTGATTGGTCAAGGCCACATTTAACTGAAAATAGCCTGGTTGATTTGTAGTACTGTCTACTGAAAATATCTAGATTATAGTTAAATGGAACTTGAAACTACAAAGCCAGCAAGCCATGCTGGGAGGGGTAGTCTTCTGAAAGTTGTCACCAACAAAGGAGAGAAACTGATTTTGGAGTCCCAGCAGTGTGATATTTTATCAGTTTACAATATTCATAAAAATTCTCTTGAAAATAAAATATTTTTCCTTTAGTTTCTGTTTCACTGCAGTGTCAAAATATACCCTGCCAGAATTGTAAATGCTTTTGTGCATTATATCAATTTTAACATTTCTTTCTGTTCCAACTATATAAATTGTTCTAATTTTACACTGACATTCCACTTCTGAGTACATTCCCACAAAGTTTTTGATAATTTTTAAATATCTCAGTCATTAGCTGTATAGACACCTTGGGGATATTTTCTCATACTCCCTAATGAATTAATACTTTATTGTTGTATCGTAGGTTTGTACTCGATTCAATTTTTTCCTTATTGTTTACTGTATACTATTGATATCTATAGATTGATACCCAATCTCTTCAGTGGAAACCACCTTATTCAACTCAATACTTTTGAGAAATATTTTAGGTTCACAGCATAATTGAGCAGAAAGTACAAAGAGATATGCTTTCTGTCGTCACACATATGAACTTTGGCACTGTAGAATGGTTTATTTGCTCATTATTAAATGATAATTTCATAGGTGCAGAATCCTAGGTTGGGGTTATATATTTCTCCTGAAATATTTCACCCACTCTTTTCTTGTTTGCATAGCTTCAAACAAGATGAATTCTTAACTTTTCTCTTCCAAGTGAAGGTTTTTTTTTTCAAGATTTTTTTCCTTTATATTTGGTTTCTTTGAAGTTTGAATATGATATTCCTAGATGTGGTTTTTAAAATTTTTTAACTTTTACTTCTGGCATTTACCCTGCTTTGTGTGCTTTTGAACTTCCTGGAGTTGTGAATATGGTATCTGACATTAATTTCAAGAGAAAATCTCTGTCATGATTACTTTAAATACTGTTTTTGTTCCACTCTCTCTCTTTTTCTTCTTTTGTTCTCATGCATGTATTACAACTTTTGCAGTTGTCATTCTTGGACATTCGTTTCTGTTCTTTTCTTTTTCATTCTTTTTTTCTCTTTACTTTTCACTTATGTAAGATTCTGTTGTTACAGCCTGGATCTCAGAGATTCTTTCCTAAGCTGTATCTAGTTTACTAATAAGCCCATCAAAGGGCTCCTTTATTTCTGTTATAGTGCTTTTGATTTATAGCATTTCTTTCTTAGAATTTCCATCTCTCTCTTTACATTGCCCAACTGTTTTGTAGGTTGTTACTTTTCCCACTAGAACCCTTACCATATTTACCATAATTGTTTTAAATTCTTGCCCTGATGATTCCAAGATATGTGCCGTATCCAACTCATCCTAATTCTTTCTCTGTCTCTTTAAACTGTGTTTTTGCTTTTTAGCATGCTTCATTTAATTTTTAATTTATAATTATTTCTGTTTTCTTTTTTGAGACAGGATCTCGCTATATAGCCCAGGTTCGCCTGGGCCTTACAATCCTCCTACCTCAGCCTCCTGAGTTCTGGGATTTCAAGCCTGAACTACCTTTTCCACCTGATGCTTTATAAGTTTTGTTGAAATCTGTATTTGGTGTTCAGAGTGAAAGAGACACCAGTAAATGTTCCTTAGCGATGTAGTGGTAAGGTGTGGGTAACAGGAAGTATTCTATAATCCTATGGTGAAGTCTCTGTGTTTTGGTGAACCTAAGCCTTTTGACTGTGAACTTCGAAAGTGCTTCTCAGTTTTATTTCCCCCCAACAGGTTGGGCAAATGGCTAGAGGGAGCTGTTGTTGGGTATTTCCCTTCCTTAAGTAGGGTAGGGAAATAAAATCCCAGCAGGTAAGGTTCTGATAAAATAGTTTTTCCTGAGGGCAAGATTTGTAAAGTAGAGTAAATGATTCCTTTCCCCCTCCTCTTTCTGGAAGCATGAGGAGATTTTTCTTCAATATTCACCATAAAGACCTGGTAGAGTTCTTGGAGATAAAACTCACAAAAATATGGGGCTCCCCTGTGATGGGTCCCTTTGGAATTTTTAACTCTCGGACTTGTTCTCGCTGTGCCTTCAGTAATTCATCTTTTCCTACACAGATAATGGTTTAGGCATAGGCTTCCTTTTACCTCTATTATGGGTTCTGATCTGGTAAGTTCTGATTTGCTGTGTTTGTCTGTTTATATATCCTAATTTGTAGGGCAGTGGTTTGTCCCGAGACCTCATTTTTCTGAAAGATGTGAGAATTGTTGATCTTTCAGTTTGGTCATCTTTTTAATCATTATTATGAAGAGTATTAACTTCTAAGTTGTTTATATAACAGATCAGAAATTGAAAGTCTCCAGTTCTTCATTTTTTGATCACAGATGTACAGGGCAATTAAAGCAATATCCATCTTTTCCTTTACTTTTTGTACAATGATTTGGAAGATTTCTGTGGAAAAATATTAATGTGGTATAATCTTTATATTCCTCTAAGATACAAAAGAATAAGAGTAAAAAAGCATAGAGTAATTCTATAATTGTGTTAGTAGATAAATCCTGAGGTATACAAAATTTGAATTATTTTTAAATAGCTCACTACTTAGGTGCAGATTTTGCTTTTGTCTATTTATGCTGCTAAAACATAATACTATAGCCTGGGTAATGTATAAAGGACAGAAATTTATTTTTCACGGTCTGGAAGGTAGAAAGTTTGAGGAGCCAGCATGTTTGGTTGTCTAGTGAGGGCTGCTCTATGGTTCCAAGATAGCACCTTGATCCTGCATTCTCCAGAAGGGTTGAAGGCTGCATCCTCACTCGGAAGCAGAAGATAGAAGAGCAAAAAGGAAACAAGACTCCCTCCTGAAGCCTTTGTATACTGGTGGTAATCTGTTCATGAGTGTAGAGCCCTCATGACCTAAACACCTCCCAAAGACCCAAACTTCCAACACCATTGTGTTGAGTACTAAACTCCCCAATACATTAATTTTAGGGTACACAATTCAGACCATAGCAGTTTTGAAGTTATTATGAGAAGTGAGTGTAGACACAATCCCAAACATGAATAAAAATGCCAATATCAAAAATAAACACTTACCCTATTTGTACCTCACTAGTACCCTTACTATTAGCAGTGTGGAACCAAATTTGGTGGTAGAACAAAGATCATAGACACAAGTTGATTACATTTCTTTTTTATTTTCTTTCTTTGAAGGGCCACTCAGATCTTTTTCAACTGGTGAGATAACAAAATTGCCCTCAGCTACTAAATATCTCACCAATGTAATTAATTATTTCACATGGATTATCAGTCCAGAAAGCTCAGAAAACAATGTATTTGAGACTCTTGTTTCAACTTTTATTATTGACATTCAGCAAGTAATATATGGTGTTTTACCCACTTTGGTTTCAAGAAAAATAGAATCCTAAAATGTTGGAGGCATAGTTTCCACACTTTTGTGCATAGGATAATATAACCTGATGGACAAAATGTTCAAAGATGCTATAGAAGTTCATAGATGGGTGAAATTACCTTTGGTTGAGTGATCAAAACAGATCTCATGAAGTTAATGCCATTGGAGACAAACGTCTTAAGGACAGCAATAATTGCCAACAGTTTTAAAAATCTTCACACTATTTTATCTAATTATTCCACTTCAAAGTTATTCTAATTGCAAAGTTATCCATTGTAACATTTTTTTATAACAGCAAAAACAGATGATATTTGGGAAATAGGAAAAACCAAACTAAGTTTTTACCTTTTTGGTAGAAAGCCACAAGCCTTTGGGATCAATTTGAAAATGTTTGACTTCTATACCATTAACTACATTATCTCTTTTTTTGATTCCTTGACTCAGTCAGATTACAGAATTTATATAGTTAATTTATTGACTTTCATTAAACTATAAACTTGTCGAATTGAGGGACTTTGTCTTTCTCATCAGTTTTTCTTGAACATAGTACACACTACTAGATTCTTTGAGAGAAACACAGATAAGAAAGGCAAAGTCCCTTAAATGAATTTTAATTACTATGGTTTAATTAACCAGCATCAATATCCCCAAAACATGGTTCAAATTCAATTACTATGTATGCTCTCACTGACTAATTGCATAAAGTACAAACTTTGTTGCTGGGCACAGGTCAACTGAGTATGTTGCAATATCCAGGAGAGAACTAAATACTATGGATTCCCTGACAAATCCTCTTTGGTAGACTCCCATTCTTGCCTTTAGGGTTTTTTTTTAAACTGTGGTAAAAAGTACATAATATAAAATTTACCCTCTTTGCCATGTAAAGTTCAGTGGTATTAACTATATTTACATTTGTAGTAAAATATTCTCTAGTACTTTTCATCTTATAAAAATAAAACTTCATATCCATCTAAAAACTTCCTATTTCCCCCTCTCCTCAGCCCCGGGAAATCACTGTTTACTCTTCTGTTGCCATGATTTTTACCACTCTAGATATACATATAAGTGGAACAATACAACATGTGTACTTTTATGACCTTCTACTTATTTAGGATGTCATGGATCTACCTCACAGAGGGAGGAATAGGGCATGCAGCCATGTCTGTGTGGTATGTTAAATGCTGTTTAAAATTACTTTTCTTAATCCTTTAAACAAAACATTTGTAAATAAAAATTTTCATATTTTCTTTCTCCAATCCAATGCATTCTCTTGTGTAATTCAATGTTAATGCCATCTACCAAAATGACTAGGAACAAGCCTCTAGTCGAACAAGTTGAGTTTCTCATTGTTCAAAGGATCACTGTGATGTGTTTCAATAAGATGTTTAAAAAGAATTATTAAAGGATTTGGGCTTTGGATGGTTGATTTTGAGAAGGATCCAAGGAAACAAAATTTGCTGTATGTGATTACTGTAAAGAAGTGAAGGCAGTTTCTCAATAAATCTTATATCTATAGAGAGGGCAGATGAGAACAAGCACAAAAGTACAGGCAGTAAAGAGCAGGAGTTTCTATTAGCCAAGAGAGGTGGGTGTTTGCTTTCTTTTGTAGTTTCTACAATGACCTTATATTGGTTAGTGCTTAGACAAAATAATGAAGAAGTCTTGTTCTGTCTTACTTTATAATGGTCTCAGAATGTCCTCATTTGATGTTGATGTTTTGTGAAGTTGTTTATGTGCAATAGGGGAACATGTTCCTTCCTCGGAGGAACGTGGTGAGCATTAAATGAGATAAAACATCCAGAGTTCAGAGCAGATTAATTCTTCTAGAGTGAGAACTCATGTTAGAAATAATTGACTTTCATTAGCTTTCTCCGAGAGAGAGCTAATGAGAGAGGTTTTATTTTTATTCATTTAAGAAACACTTATTGGATAATACCTTTTTTACAGGCACTGTGTTAGCAATGCAATGGTGAGCAAGTCCTATGTGACCTCAGCCCTTATGTAACCTGAGGTGTATGATGGGTATTAGATAATTAAACAGAATATTTGACAGAGGATGAAAAGTTGTGTGAAAGGGGACTGCAGGAGCCCCTGACATGGCTTAGCCGGGTTGGAGAACTCTCTAGGAGAAAGTGATGTCTATGATGACATCTAACAGATGGATAGGTGTTCTCTGGCGGAGTACTCTAGATAAAAGGAACAGCATAAGCTCAGACAGAAAGCAAGAGAGAACATGCTATGGCCTGTTCAATGGAAAACAACAAACAAACTGAAAGACAGAACGGAAAAATAAATGTCTTTTTAAGTGTACACTACATGAAATTATTTCTTTTCAACCCTACACATAATTTTGTGTGCTACTGCAATAGTGTTTACAGCTAATTAATTAATTAATTAATGAGGACACAATACTTTGAACACACAAAGTGCAGCACATTTGCTGACAAAATGGTGATTAACATGATTACTGTTTGAATATAGACTCTGTTTACTATCTGCATTTGGAGTTCCAACTGTGTGCTTGACTTCATGCACTAGAGACAGCTGCTTCACAATAGGGCTGATTTAATGGCTATTTTGGGACTTTCCTTCTCTCAGTGTGAATGCAACTGAGGAATGACTATTAATGGAAAAAAAAAGTGGTCTGAATTAATACCATGGTCCTTTCCTAACAAGTCATTCTGTAATGTCTATTGCTTTCCCAGTTCAGATACACTAATATCTGGCTAAAAATGTATGGGGTAAAGTATAATAGAGGGGTTTCATATGATCAAAGTATATTATATGTGTCTGTGGAAATGTCATTATGAAACCCCTTACTATGTACAATTTAATTTATGCCAATAAAATATGTATGATGAAGAGAAAATGTATTGGAAGTTTGTGCTATTTTTGGTTATTACAGTATATAAACTTCCTTGGTTTGGGATCCACCAAAAAACATAACTTTTTGTGAATTCCACTATTACCCTTACAATTACACATAATTTCTAGAGATATAACAGAATAAATGGAGTCCTAATGACTTGTATATTTGCCCTTGATAAAAAAGACTTCAACGTTATCTTCTGTTATTAAAAAAAATCCCAGAAAGTAATACCCTAAGTTTTAATTGTTAATGAACATCTTAAAGTATTTAGTTTACAAATAAAATGTATAATTTTTATTGTCGTTTCTGTAATGAATAACCAGATGTGGGTGGCAGAGCCTATTGTTTAAAATCACCATGGCTAATAGACATTGTTTTATCAAGATGTTGGCTTTAATTCAGTCTGAAGGAAGTTTCTGGTGAACTGTTCCCTTAGTGTGCAGAAATCTCTCTTCAGTTACCCAGTGTGTCAAGTGACTCCTA
Source organism: Castor canadensis (assembly GCF_047511655.1). Lineage (NCBI taxonomy): Eukaryota > Metazoa > Chordata > Mammalia > Rodentia > Castoridae > Castor > Castor canadensis. Next base: position 56,191,839 of record NC_133390.1, on the reverse strand, counting down.
TGCTTGGTTGGCTAGCAAAATAAGCTGTTGGGAGTTTGGCTTAGAGAAGTTATACTAATAATAATAGACCTGGAAATGGTTGGGGACACACTTCTATGGCAGGTGTTGAATGCTTGTAGCAATCATTTGGCTTAATGTTTGGTCCCTATCATCAAGAGCTCATTTCTGGTAGGGGAAAAGTTCATAAATATTTTTAAATCAAGCAGATTATGGCGAATATCATAGGAGATAACATAAATTCTTGCTGAAAAAGGAACAGGGAAGGGAGAGATTACTGGGTAGTTTTCATGACAGAGGTGGCTTTTGAAATGGACTTTGAACAGTAGGAAGATGTTCAAACTACAGGGATGGAGTTAAGAGTAGGAAAAGGTAGAACATAAGGATTGGCAGTAGGACTGAACAAAAATAATGCTGGAAATAGATGCTCCATCCATCTGTTTTATCTCTGACCTTTCATTAAATTTGAAGTGATTATTTAGTAAGGACTTGTTATTGTCATTTCATTAATTGTTTTCTAATAGTTTTGTAGAGCCTTTCTTCATTTCTTTCTCTGTTTTCCTTTGATCTTTCTGTCACTGTATGCTTTGATTCCTTCTCTTTATCTGTTGTAAATTGACTAGAGATTTTGGGGGTTATTGCAAACTTACTAAAGACATGTTATAGTCAAAAAGGCCTATTTTAAGCTGACAACCTAATTTCAATCATATATAAAAGCTCTACATTTTATTTCCTCCCACATTTTTATGTCAAAATTTACATAATTTTGTATTTTGTATTCATTAATAAATAATTATAGCTATTGTTATTTTAACACTTTTAGCTTTTGACCTTTACCCTGGTGTTATAAGTGATTTATATAGCATCATCACAATAGTAAAGTATCCTGAATTTGACTATATATTTACTCTTTGATTATATGTTTACTCTTGAGTTTTATACTTCCATGTTTCCTCTTACTAACTAGTACATTTTGCTTTAACTTATAAAGCTTTCTTTAGCATACCTTGTAAGGCATATCTAATGACAGTGAACTCTTCCACCTTTTGTTTATCTGGGAAAGACTATATCAAATTTGTGGGTAAGGTATTTTGGCTGGCAGATATTTTTCTTTCTGCACTATACTTTCTGCCTGTTCCTCTGGCTTTGCAGGTTTCTGCTGAGCAATCTGCTAATGGTCTTATGAGGGTTTCCTTGTATGTGATAAATTCTTTTCTCATGCTGCTTTCAAAATTCCCTTCATTTTGCTTGTTGACAGCTTGTTTTTATGTGAATCTGTTAGAATTGAATCTATTAGTGCACTTTTGAGTTCCATATGCCTGGATATCCATCCATATTGTGCCTTGGATGTGGGAAGTTTTCAGCCGTTATTTCTTTAAACAAAAACCAGCTGTTCCTTTCTCTCTTGTTTCTACTTATAGAATAATTCATATGTTAGTTCTCTTGATGGTGTCAAATAAATCCTATAGACTTTGCTTATTCCTTTTCACTCTTTTTTATTCTCTGCGTAATTTCAAATGAACTGTCTTTGAGTTTACTGAAATTTTCTGTACTTAATCAAGTCTGCTGTTGATGCTCTCTATTGCATTTTTAGTTTAGTTATTCTATTTTCCCGTTTCAAAATTTGTTTGTTTCCTTGTTGTTGTTTTCCATGTCTTTGTCAAACTTTTAATTTTGTTCTTGTATTTTTTCTGATATTGTTAAATTATCTATTTGTGTCCTCTGGTAGCTCATTGAGTTTTTAGAATAATTATTTTGAATTTTTCCCAGGTAGTCTTTGGACCTCCATTTCTTTGAGGTTGGTTACTGGAATTTTATTGAGTTCCTTTGATGGTGTCATGTTTTTCTGATCATCCATGATTCTTGTATAGCCTTTTGTGGTTGTCTAAACAATTAAAGTCTTCTAGACTTTATGGACTGTCTTTGGTAAGGGAAGACTCTCACCTATGAGGTAGGGGCACACTGAAATATGTTTTGTCTCTTGTGAGGCAGGCACTATGTGTGGAGGAATGTGGTAGCCCTAGGTTCAGAGTGTAGGGTGTCTTGTCAGTTTAGATAGCTGGGGTTCATTACATTAATGACTGTGTGGTCTTTTGTAAGACCACAAGAGATGTGGGGTATTTGTAGTGACTGTATGGGATGTTTGTGGCCTCAACAGCACCTCCAGGTCCAGCAGCAAGGGACCAGGACAGGTAGCAGTGGGAACTGAAGAGAGCAATGTTACATACATTTGGCTACAAGGGATAGCTATAGGCATGTGCATGGTAATAGGCTTGACTTCAAGCAACTACAGGATGGCAAAGGCTAGAGTCATGTTAGGGGCCAGGGCCAACTTCAGTCACATGTATGGCAGTCGGGGAAAGCTGCATGTGTAAATGTGGCTTTTGGACTGGGGCTGGCATAATGAACATGCATGACTACAGCTGGAGTCTGTGAAGGCAAATAACTGGTCTCACCATGAAGGCTACAGGGTCCTCTTTGGAGTAGACTGCTAAAGTCTATGATTCCAAAACTGTTGGTCCTCAGAGGTGACAGCTGCAAGGAGTCTGCAACAGCTTCTGTGATCGCCAGGGTCGTCATCAGTGAAGGATAACACTGAGGATAGAAGTGTCACCCAATACATGGCTGATACCGCTAGCACCCACTGTTCTTTGTTCCTATCTGTCTCTAGATAACTCAGTTATATCAGACTCACTCATGATTTGAGTGGAGTAGAACCAAGGTAAGTCCTTCAGATACTATCCTGAAAGTTGGGGAAGCTAGTTGTTCAGCCTTCTTTCTTTTTCCTACAAGGGGAACTTATGGGCTGGGAGTCCCCTCAGCAGTAGTGTTGGACCTGGAATGGTGTGATACAAATGAAATGAAACTTTTTCTTACTTATTTTGTGCCATATTGTCTTGTGCTTTTGTCTTCAGTGTGTTGCTGCCTCTTCTTAACTAAACTTTGGGGTACCTCCAGAGCTATTTTCCTTCTTAATTAGCTGTCTAATTATTCTTTTTTAGGGGAAATAAAAACTGAGATATCCTACTTCATCATCTTGCCAATATACTTCTGACCTGTCATTAAAAAGAGTGAAGAAATGGACTAACGTTGAATGAAGAAAAGTAGAGGAGATAAACCAATTGGAGTTATAATACATATATACATGGAAATATCACAAGGAAATTTCCTTTGTAGCTGTCTTTATCTTAAATAAGCAAAAATGTTATTTTTCTCTTTTCTTTTTCCTTCTCTAAAATCAGAGAATATGAGAGCGGAACAGGTCTTGCTGAAGGAGGAGAGTTGGTACCAGGGAGAGGAGAGGTGGTGGGGAAAGGGGGTAAGAGGGTGAATATAGTGCAAATACTGCGTATACATATATGTAAATGCAAAAATGATACCTACTGAAACTATTCCAGGAAGGGGGGAGAGGGTGATAAAGGAGAGCAGTGGAGGAGGTGAATTCAAGTATGATATATATGATACATTGTAAGAACTTTTCTAAATACCACAATGTACTCCCACCCAGCACAACAATAAAAAAAAAAAAAGGCATGATCCCATATCCTGGTCTTGTTGGGATTGTCCCAGGTTATATATAGTAACCTGTGTTAGGTTGAATAATGCCCCCTAGAGATATCTGTATCTTAATCCCAGGAATTTATGAATTTGTTACCTTACATGGTAAAAGGGACTTTTCAGATGTGATTAACTAAGATTCCTGAGCTAGAGAGATTATCCAGGATTATCTGAGTGGGTCCAGGGTAATCACACGAATATTTATGAAAAAAGATAGGAGGATCAGAATTAATATTAGGAGATGTGATAATGGAAGCAGGAGACTGGAATGATGACAAGAGGCCATATGCCAAAATGTGAATGTGGTCTCCAGAAGGTGAAAAAATCATGAGAACAGAGTTTTACGTTAGACACTCCTGAAAGAGCCAGCCTTGCGGACACGTTGACTTAAGCCCAGAGAAACTAATTTTGGACTTTTGATCTCCAGAACTTCAGGATAATAAATTTGTACTCTACTAAGTTTGTGGTAACTTGTTACAGCAGCAATAGGCAACTAATACAGTAATTATGTATATTGACCCATTTACACTAAAAACTAACCTTGGTTGGTGATAAATTATATCCTTGTTTTATGCATAAGGCACAGCATCTTACTAATCCTTGGTTCTGTCAAGAGCCATTTTAGGAAGTAAAGGTTAGGTCCATCTACTCTGATTGTCAGGGACTAGCTCTTAGAGGTATGAAATTGATCAAGTAAACATACACATGGGGTATTATGAGCTAACCAGATTAAATGTGGAAGAGGATTGAGGACTGAGAGGGAGAAGATAGGGAGATGGGATATTACTGTGACTCCTTTACTTCAACAGCCTCCAGTGTTCATGTGTCCATGGAATCTTAATTAATGGCTTAATTTGGCTTAAATCACATCTTGTTGTATTTGCTCAACTTTGATATAGACAAGAAATAGGATTTATGGTGAAAAATTTTCAGAAGCATTAATTTTGGAACAGTTAGAAGAATTTGCCTTTTAGATCCATGTAAATTCTTAGGAAGTTCATTTGCCCAGCAACCATCTGTCAGTTCATCTTCTAAAAATATATGAAAAAGATATTTTCTTCCCCATAATATCAGTTCTACTATCTACTTAAAAATAAATGCTATGAGTTCCAATACCATGATTTATAAAACCAAAAAGTCTTTTGAAGGATTATAGTCCATAAAAAACCTTGAAGTCAATTTCTATAACTTCTATATTGCTTGCATTAATAAATTTCCATTCAATTATTCTTTATTTTTAAAATATTTGGATTCTTCAAGGGTTTCCACAAGTTTTTGAGACATTCTTTGTATGAGAATTAATTTGAGATGGCAACTTATTCATATATATACCATAATGGTGTCTTGTTCCAGTTTATGATATAATAGAGAAATTTATCCTAGTGATGACTAAGTAAAACAGTATCTTTGTGACTCTGAAAAAAGTCATTCATTATTGTTTCATTTTTTCTTGAGCTTTTTAGGTTTGCTCAAATGTCTACATAAATGAAGGATTAAATTGTACATTAATTTTTAGTTTTCACAAAGATATTGAAAGAATTATTTTTATATTTTAAAGACCTTATAAAATGGACCCTAGGAAAATTTTCATTTGGGCTTATAAATGGATGTATTTTTTCATCTGTTGTTATGTATCAATTAGATAAACTGCAGGGAAAGAACTTTATATCCTTTGTCTATATCAATTACATAAACTAGAGAAAAGTCAATAGAAGTGAAGAAAGTGAAATAGAAACAAAATAAAAATCAGATTACACAGCAATTAGCATAAATTAAAATAGAATTCTAGTAATTCATGAGCAAAGTCAAATAATCAAAGAAATATAATCTACAATATTTAAACATGAATAAATGCATTACTTTTTAGTAAAAACTTTCTTTGTAAATATCCAAATATCCAATGCTTCAGAAGTAAGCATGTTAGATCAAGGAAGCTGTAAAAATAACAAGATAAGAAATGGTAGATTGATGTCTGGAAAAGTACAAAAAATTATTAAAAACAAATGTATATACGTGAGGAATAATAAAGCACATGGGGGAGTGGGGTTTGAACTCAGGGTTTTGTGCTTGCAAAGCAGGCTTGAGCCATACCTCCACTCCATTTTGCTCTTGTTAATTTTGGAAGTGGGATCTTGTGAACTATTTTCCTTGGTTGGCCTTGAACCTTAATTCTCCCAATTTCAGCCTCCCAAATAGCAGAATTACAGGCATGAGTCACTGGCACCTAGTTAAAATACAATGACTTTGAAAAGTTAGTTTGAACAATAGTAGATTGAATCTCATATATGCTATAATTAGTAGACTGATAGTCAATACTAATTCCTAAGTAAGTAGGAACTTAGTCCCACGTACAGTTACCACTATGTCCTCACATTAAGCATTTTCATCCTTCACTGCATTAAGTAAATTCTTGGGATGGACAAACTTTCATTAGAAGAAACAGAAACAATTGAATAGACACAATCTAGTTTGTCCTAATCTGTATTTTCAGAAATCTCTAAAGCTAAGATTTCATGATTGCCAACCAGAATACTCCGCAGGTAACAAGATCAAATGAATCCCATTGAACATCTGCTTCTTAATGAGGACAAAGGGTCTCCTCTGAAAATAGAGCTGAATTAACTTGGAATTTTAAATACTTCACATAACTGAGGTCACTTATTAGTCTCCATTTTTAGATTTTGTAAAACATAATGCTGAATCTTTTGGGTAGTAGACATATTTCTAAAATTCATGGACAGTATTAGTAACACACAAAGGAAAGAATTTATGACAGAGCCACTCAATTGCTTAGGCAAAGAAATAAGTGGGTATGACTTAAAGGTCACATCAATGTTGTGTAAAATGTTCTGTGATTGTATGTGAATGCTCAAAACTATAAAGGCACATGATCCAAATATAAGTCATGTATTTATGTTTATACATATATCACTGTAATTGAGTAATTACATTTATGACACAATTGACTTGTAAGTATAAATCTAGATATACTTTAATAAATTTTCTTAAACTGTTTCATACTTTGTATCAGTGGGTGACTGATCAGTGGGTGTTGCTAACAATTACATAAGATAAGCTTTAATTAACTAGGACTAGAAAATCATAGTAACAGGTGTGTCCCTAAGCTTACTGGAGAATTCACAGAGGGGAAAATATCTTTGCTCTACTGCTTGAACCACATCCCCTGCTCTTTTTTGCCTTAGTTGTTTTTCGGACATGATCTTGTGTTTTTTGCCAAGGGCTGGCCTTTAGATCATGAGACCATGAGTCTCTTACCTATGCCTCCTGTGGAGTTGGGATTGTAGATAAGCACTACTATGCCTGGCCAATGTAGTTGAGTTTTGAACCATTAAATATTCCTTAATAAAAAACAGACATAGCCTGTTGAATTAATGCAATATAAACATAATTTAACCTACTGAACTCTTACTTTCCTCAAAATATGAAAAGTTCATGGGAAAAGTAACCTTTTAGATGTAATCAATATGGAAAATCTTTCATGCCAACACACATACACACCTCTATACCTCTACACCTCCACAGGATAACAGATGGAAAAGGCTTATGCATCATTTACTAGAGAGGAAACCAGAAAATGTTTATTCTGAGCTCTGTGTTTTATAATTTGGAACCCCAAAAGGAACCACATATGCTTAGGTCTAGCTAACCACTAGGTGGCAGAAAATGTCATGCCACAGGTAAACAAATGTTAATTACAGAATGCTCCTTAAATTATCATTTATTGAGTAAGCAGAGGGTATCTGATTTTGGCTTGGTGTTGTTAAAGATTTAGAGAAGTTCCATGTGATTGTGTGATGAGAATTAAGCTAGGAGTCCAGAGGCCTCTGTGTCTGTCCCACACTGTTGTCTTTAAAAGGCAATGGTGGTACTAGTGTAGGTGGTTGGAAGGGTGATGGGCATAATTGGATTGAAAGGTTTTTTTTTTAGTGGTTTAGATAATTGTCTGGAAATTTGCTCTGAGAAGATATACAAGGCAGGGTAGCAAAATCATAAACCATCATCTTACCATCCTAGTTCTTTACACATGGTTAGTTTGACTAAATTCAGGAATCTGTCTAACTTTCATCTCCCTTCAACAATTATAAATCCAGAATTAATTTTTGCTAAAAGTGACACTAAATAATGAATGCTTAATGTCTTAGTTTGGGTTCCTTGGGAAACAGACTGAGATGGAAATCTGTGTTCAGGAAGTTTCTTGGGGCCTCTGTCCAGAATGACCCCAGCAGGCCGTGAAGAAAGTATCATAAAACTGGTGCTGGTGGCTCATCCCTGTAATTCTAGCTACTTGGGAGGCAGAGATCAGGAAGACCATGGGTTTGAAGTCAGTCCCAGCCCTGGGCAAATAGTATGGCAAGACCCTATCTCAGAAAAAAAAAAATCACAAAAAAAAGGGCTGGCAGAGTAGCTCAAGGGGTAAGAGTGCCTGCTTAAGTGTGAGGCCCTGAATTCAAAGAACAGTGCTGCCAAAAAAGAAAGTAGCATAGATGCAAGAGAGACCTCAGCTCATAGCACAGGGCTCTGGAGCTGATATCATCCTTTGGAATTCTGAGCTGGGACAAAGGGATCTGGCCATTCCACCCACACTTTGAATAGTCCTTGGTGTAGGCTGTTCCAACAGTGCATACAAACTTTTCTGAATCATTTTTCCCCCCTGAGGGTACCTGCTAAAGAGACCTGAGCTGTAAGCAAGCAATCTGCAAACTATCTCTCAAATATGGCAAAATGTGTAGCTAGGCCAGGTTTGGTGGTTCATGACTGTAGTCCCAGAAACTTGGGAGGCACGGACAGGGAAGATCATGGTTCAAGTCTAGCCTGGGCAAAAATTTAGTGAGAGCACATCTCAATAAACTAGCCAGGTATGCTAGCGTACACCTGTAGTCTTAGATATGCAAGAGGCATAGGTAGCAGGATTACAGTCTGAGAATGGCCCTCAGCAAAGATATGAGACCCTATCCAAAAAATAACTAAAGCCAAAAAAGTCCTGGGCCAAGGTTCAATTCATAGAATAAGAGACTAGGAAGTGCAAGAACTTGAGTTCAAACTCCAGTTCAGCCAAAAAAAATGTATACCTGGGTCATTATAGGTAGCTCTGGATGGCTCCCTATTAGCATGTCTACACAGTCATGCTCCATGTGCACATGTAATATAAACACCTACTCATACACATATGTATACACACACACTGTCCAATAACTTTTATCACAGCACCTTGACCTCACCTAACAAATACTTACATCTTTTAATTTAAATATAGAATTCCTCAAGAGAGAAGTTCATCCTTTTTCAACAAAAATTCCTTCTGAGTATTTTATACTCAGCATCAAAAGTCATTTTAGAGTCTTAAAAATAGCATTCTCTCTACCTCCACGTTCTTACCACTACCCCCCAGCTCCACCCAAAAGCTTTTATAATACATTATCTGAAATGTTTTTAAGGCGTTTCTTTCACAGGAAGAACAATACCTTCATGTATAAAAATCCATATCTCAGCTAATGGCTAAGGATTACACTGACTAAAGGCATAATGAGGTCACTATGTTCAGTTAATATAAGGCTATTTCTCTTTAGCCTTTTGAGCCTCAGTGTCAGAGTGGTTATTCTTTTGTGTCAAAAATTCTATATTCTTCTTCACTCATAATAAAAAATTCCATTAAAATAATACTCGGATCATAATCTCTAGCCTTGGAATCAGTTACCTAGTTGTTTTGACTCCCAGTTTGACAATGTCAACTGGGAGTCAAACTTTTGCTAACTTCTTTTAGCAAAAGATTTTTGATAATACTACATTAATACTATTTCCTATTTTTATTGTAATGAATGTTACTGAATTGGTTGGGTTAATTAGTTTCTTATCTTATTATGAAAATACATCAAAATATTAGGTCTTATGAGAAATTATATCTTTCTATAGCCAGTAAAACGAACATTTTGGGGCAAGTTGTTTGAAGTAATTAAAATGCGAGTCATATTGGTTATCGAAAGCTGGTGTTTTTCTTCATAGACATTGAAGTTGTTTCTTCGCTAGTCTGTCAGGGTAGGAGTCAGATTCTCCAGCATTATCTTTCCAAGGTGTCTAAGCTACTCAGAACCAAAAACCTAAGTCCTCCCTTCAGACCTACTGTGAATTCATTTTCATTGTTTGCAGTGCAACATTTATCAATGACTACTTACTGTCTTCAGCATTAAAAATCGGCATTAAAGGGCTGGAGGTATTGCTCAAGTAGTAGAGTGCCTGCCTAGCTAGCATAAGGCCCTGAGTTCAATCCCCAGCACCCCCAAAATAAATAAATAATAAACAAACAAACGAACATAAAAGGAAATGATAAGATTAAAAAGTTAAGGTAGCATGCTGAAAACTTTTGAAGAGTGTAAAACAATAGTCAACATATCATTTCCCAAGGGCTAAATATTTTTAACACTAAAGTGAGGCAAAGACTATTTCTGAATTTTCAGATGAGGAAATCGAGGTACAGGAAGAGTATGACATATGGCCAAAATCATAGCACTGGTAAGCTGATGAGCTTAGCTTAGGCAATGGTGTTCCACGGTTCATATTCTTGATTGTTACATCACAGTTTCTTCTAATGAAAAGAATATTAGAAAGTTTATATTTTCCTCCCATTCCTACATTTTAGAGTGTTTCCCCTATGCTATAAATTCTTATTTCTGATATTTTGAAATATGAAGGAATGCTTTGGAAAAAGCAATGGCAAAACTTATGATAAAAATAGGAAGGCAAGATAGTGATATGCAAGGACTTGGGTTATGCCCAATCTCTGTTTAAGAAAGAGGATAACAGTTTGGAGTGTGGTAAGGGATGAGGTCAGAGCTGATATTCTTGGTAGCTGCTGCTTTCTCTCTTTCAAGTGGTGGATCTATGGCCTGGCTGGTTGTTCTATCTGAACCCAAGAATGGAGGAAAGGTACAATAAATTGATCAATAACCATATTTTTGAACTAATAATATGAAATTGGTCAATACTGATTGATCAAACATTTATATCTATCACATGATTTTTGCATTCTAAGTGCCGCTCAGAAAGAGTCAAAGTCCAACCCAAAGTACTGAATTTATTCTTGTTGTAGATGGAGGATATAGGTCCTTGAAAAATTAGTCTCAGTAAGAATTTAATATAGCCATAGTGGTGCACTTCTATAATCCCTGCACTCAGGAGGCTGAGGCAGGAGGATTGCAAGTCTACATATTAAGACTCTCTCAGGAAAAAAAAAATACTTAATTTCCCTATGTATTTCTCTTGACTGCTTCTTCAGAAGGAAAAGCTAGGCCTACTTTATACCTCTTGACTTTTGGCCATTGCAGTTTTATCTTTTTAATTAAGGGTTCTTAGCATACTATGTCTAAAAGTCATCCCTTGAACATTATTCAGGTTTTGGTAGTCAGTGTAATATTTTATATAGTAAATGATTTTTTGTTTCCTTTCTTCTCCTTTGGCATCCCCAATTGATCAGCTCAGTTATCTGAACTCAGGGAAAGAACATGACAGGGTGGAAAAGAGACTAAAAAATGTCTTCCTGTTTTGGTTCTTAAAAAGTCCTATGTTCCTTGGGGAAGTATCACTAGTGAAAGCAAGGCTTCCTTCCCATGACTCCCCAAAGGACAATTCATGATTCTGATACCTGTACTGAAGATGGAGCCTGAAGAAATGGGATGAGAAAAAAGTGGCTGGAGCATAAAGGGTCAATACAGCCAGGAATGAAGACCATCTCAGCAAAGGCACACTATGAAGACATTATCAAATATCCAAGGGCTTCTGGAAAGTAAGTCTGTCTTCTCATCACCCAGAGACCTTGTGAGGATTTCCTCTGTACAAGCTAGGACTTTTCTGGTGACTGTCCAGTATCCTTTGCTGAAACTCAACTGTCCACCCTCATTGTGTGAACAAGCCCCTCTTTCCTGTACTTCTCAGTGTCTATAGAAGAAGGATAAGTCTTTGAAAACTTAGATCAGATTAGGGAAATGGAAAGAATGAATAAAACTAATGCAGTGTTCCCAGTACCCCACAAGTGTGGATGATATAAAGCCCATACCCTTGTTTGGTTCTGTTAACCAAAGTAGGTATCTTGATAACGCTGTCACTGTTTTTATTCTTTTTTTTCCATCTATGTCTTTATTCCTTAGGTTATTTCTTTTCAGATTGCGTTTGCTCCTTTTTTTCTTTACATTCTTTAAATGTTGATGTTTCTTAGCCTCCCTTTCATACCTCTTCTTTTTTCCTTTTATCCATATTTTGGGGAAATGACCTCATCCATTCTCATAGCATTGACTACTATTAATATTGCAAAGATTCTCAAATCCATCCTATTAGTCTAGACTAGTTCTAAACTCCAGATCTACATATCAAAGTGTCCAATGAACATCTCTTCTTTGATGTACCACAGGCATTTCACTACAATCAAACTCATATTTCTTCACTCCTAATTTACTTCTCCTGTGTCTTGGAGAATGCCACCACCATACTCCCAGTATTTCATCTTAGGAATCTGATAATCATCCTTGTGGTCTTCTCGCCCTCTCATATCCAACTGACCTAATTCATATTCTTGTTTAATAAAATCCTGATTCTCATTTTCTGTTGAATGAATCACTGCTATAAAGACTGTACCAAAATTCCTGCCACCACTACCCAGAGTTCTCAGAAATGTATATGTATTTATGTGGGATAAAAATCTGATGAAATCTTAGCAACTCCTACATGAACTATTCTGAGTTCAGGGGTTAGAATGATCTTGCTAAGGACAAAGGCTGGTAGACAAGGAGAATAGATTTGATTAGTTCTGAGCTGGCCCAAGAGCTAAGGGTTTTAGCTTCTGTTTGAACCCAATTTATTATGTGGCATATGAGAGCAGATTGCTGGCTTCCTCTAGGCATAAGCTCAATTCTGCAGCTTCCTTGGACAGTCTTCAGCATTTAATAGTACAATAATTTTATATAAAGAGAAATGTTTTGAAAGTACTAATATGCTTTGTTTGCAATTCCATATACTGGGAAATATCTGTTTGCTTCAAGACAAGCTTATTGTATGGGATTACATGTATTATACCAGAATTGCAAAGAAAAAAGGTTACTATCAGCTCCCAAAATTCAAAATAAGACTTTAAACAAGACAATGGTTTAGAAGATCAGGCCTTGTAGAAGAGGATTATAAAAACTCCTTTAGGATATTTAAAAAAAATGTGGCTCAGAGAACTCAGAATTTAATGTTTTTGTATAATATAAAAAAGATTCCCTTTTTTTATGCTTATAACATGATGCTTTTTCCCCTAAGTTTACTTTTTCTCTGAGACACACATCTAGATTACAGTTCTCAGCATCCCTGGCACTTAGGAATAGCCGTATCACTGAGTTCTGGCTGATAGGACATAAGAGGTAGTGATTTGTGACTACCTGGCCTATTTCATAGGAACCTTATGTCAGATTCTGCAAGGATCAAGAGAAGACAAGAACTACATGACGGAAGAAACCTTGTGTCTACATGACCATAAAGAAAGGCATTTGGCCAGGAATGTTTTTATTGAACTGTGATAATGTGACATAAATATTTTATTATGTAAGGCCATAAATATAAAAGAGTATATTTGTTATAGCAGCTGATATTCTCTTAATTAACACAAAGATATAATTAAGACCAAGTGAAACCCAAGAGATTGTGAAAGGGAAGATGGGAGGAGGGATGGAGAAGCACAGAGTAAGACCGGCAGGGGCCAAGTTCTGATCAGCCCTGTACAGGATTTGGTTAGGACAACAGAGGTGTGATGTATTAAAAGGTGAGGCAACACTAACTACCTACAATCTTTTGCATTTCTTCATATGTGGAACTCAGCAAGTTGCCCCACATCCGTCTAGGAGTGACTACATCAAAGTAACTCAACGGCTCAGTAAGTTTGATCGCACTGAAGCAATTTCAGATTTTAAATTTCCTACTCCACTCTCAATTCTTCAGCAGGGGCTGGAATCAGGTGTATCTCATGCCCTTGAAGTAGAACCCAGAATTCCCAAAGTGGCAGGCTTGAAAATTTACCAGTATAAGGGGTGTTATTGTAGTACTATGGAAGAGAAGGTGAGGTAGTTTGAGGTGAGGGCTACAGTTTGGGCAGCCTGAGCTGGGCCTCAATAAGAGTCAGCCAGACCTCTGTGTGTGTGTGTGTGTGTGTGTGTGTGTGTGTGTGTGTACTGTTATGCAAGAGAAGTCAGAGATGGGATGACTCACTCAGGGAAGAATACTGACCCATGTCCACACAAACAGACTAAAGCCTGGGTTAACAAAAGCCCCAATGTCAGAAGGGTGAGTGACCCAGTGGTGCATAAGACACCTTGCTGTGGAGACAGAGGTAGAAAACACAGAGCTGATCCATTAATTTTTTGCTCCTGCTGTCTGGAGGTGACATGAGCCACACACCTCGTATCTTACACTCTAGATGTCATTTTAGGAGCAAGAATGGGAAGGAGAGGAAAACTGAAAGAGGTAAAACTGAGTCATCCAAAGGAGATTCTTAAATTAGCAGAATAAATTTCTGATATGTTGAGTGTTTAAAATGTATGGAGGTAGTTTAAATCATAAAAATAAAACTAACAAGTTTAATTGTTGCCTCTATTTAGTAGGATGATAATTCAAAAGAAAGATTAGGCATGTTTTAGAGATTAAAGGAACCACACATTATTACAAATCTGAGTGTCCCTTGGTGAGTCATCTGCCTTCTGTTTTTTCCTGATTTTTATTATAATTATCAACACATCTTGCTTATAAAAATTAATGGGATTCTTTGTGATATTTTTATACATGCATACATTGTATACTGATCGTATCGATCCACCCTCCTTCTACCTTCTCCTTACCTCTTCTCTTCCCACCTACTCCTGCCCACTTCCCAGTCCCTAATGATTCTTCTTCTATGCTTTTTAAAAATAAAATCACCCCTTCTATGGAAGCAAAAGACTTCCTTTCACTTTGTTTTCCACTCCCACTTCTCATCAAAACTATCTTCCTCCTCAGTCTTGCCCACATACCATATCCCGTATCTCCTGGTCTGAAGGAGATAGGATGGGAGGGTGTTTTTTTTGCTGTTGTTGTATATAGGGCGTCTATGGTGGACTTTGTTTCAGATTCCAATTTGCTTGACTTTTTCCCCTTGAGTTAATCATTTCTGAAGGCAGGAAAACTCTTACAGTCAAAATAATCTTAAGGTTTCTAGGCAGAGAAAGTTGTGGGGTTATAACCATTGTCAGTTCTTTAGTACATAAAAATGAAGTGTGTATTGGTGTGTCTCTTTATTCTCTTGTCACTTATAACTTAACCTTTTGCATTGATAAAAAGTGTTTGAAGTAAAACTTAAATGTGGATCTCCAATTTTTTTGCTTAGAATCTGTGCACAAAGATGTTTTTATGATATAAAAATTCATTCTGTACAAAAAGATAGCCTATTATACAAATACTAGGCATTATCATTAGGTTGTCCAAGGTACCAAATCTCTTACAAAATATGCACTTTTCAATTTATTTATTTAGGCACTGGGACCTGAAACAGGACCTCACACATGTTGTGAGCACTCTACCACTGAGCTACACCTACAGCCACACAGACTTTTCAAGCAGGGAGAGGTTAATGTGGTTACTTTGCATTCATCCACATACCACCGTTATTTTGATATAGAATATTTATGTCTAAAAAGTTTCCAGCTCACTTTTTTAGCATTTATTTTTATTGGTGTGCTGGGTGGCAGTACAGTGTGGCATTTACAAAAGTTCTTACGACGTATCAAATATATTATACTTGAATTCACCAGTTCCACTATTCTCCTTTATCCCACTCTTCCCCCAGCTAACTTTTAAGAGAAGCTATTTGACTTACAGTAATGTGCAACTCAACCACTGAAAAAATAAAACTCCGAGTTTAACCAAATAGGAAATGCAGAGGAAGAAATCCTAATATAATTTGATATGGCTTGAAATTTACTGTCAGTCTTAAAAAAGTCAAGACCACAGGCACTGGTGAAAAGCTAAATATAACTGCCCAATGACCAACAGTGACTTAAAAGGATCTCTAGGCATTCTATATTTGTCAAGAAGGTTTAGATGCAAATTCTGATTGAAGTATTAAAAGCAAAGAGTTTAGATTGATGAATGAATGCTATAGTTAATTTAAAAAGAAGTGTGAATACTTACATTAATATCTCTATTTTCCCCTTGGATGTGCTCATAAAAATAGATGGTGTATCTTACAATCAATGGCCTCTTAGACCACAGAAAATGTGACGGTTTCATTGTTCCCCTCCCTTCATGATCTTGTCTCTCCTTTGCAAATGATTCTTCCATACTCCCTTCCTTTCAAGTGTGCAGCCCAGATCCAATGAACAATTTCCACCTCTGGAAATACACTATGATTTCTAAATTTTTTATAACTAATGCACATCCTGTGCTTAACCTGCTTTTTCCTTTACCCCACTCTCAAATGAAATTTTCCTGGCTTACTCTTACTTACACATCAAGACTCAGCTCAGACATCACTTCTGACTATATCAACTCCATATTGTACCCTGTGGTTATCTCTGGCACTACACTTAAAATGCAGTCTTATATTTTTACTTGCGTAGATTCAACAACACACAAACAAAAGCAAACATATTTCTCATACAGCATGGCCCTTACATGGAAGCCAAATTCTTCATCTGGTGCTTAACTGAGGAAACTGAAATCAGTTTTCATGCTGCTGGTGTGTGATCACACTGTATGTGAGAGATTTACTGAACTATTATAGTTTGTTGTGTAGAGTTGCAAGGCTCAGTTTGAAAAAAATCATTCTGACTATTTGAAGCAGAATGAACTATAATACAGGGAAAGGAATGCCCATATGCATTCACCAGAATTCTAGAGGCTTAAGAATAAATCTTTCAGAAGTTCATTCTTGAAGCAGAGTCTACTCAATAAGTCCAGTATTGACCTGTTGAGTTCAAGAATATAATACCATAGATGACATTCAGGAATCAGGAAGCTACCAGTATCTCTACTGCACATACGTCTGGACCCTTACAGAGACGGAGACCAGACACCAGACAATACTGGGAAAATCCAATGTCTCCAGGAGCAACAAGTAGCAGGAAGATAGGCTCTTCCTCATTTTTGGAGCTGGTCTCATGCAAGTAAACTAAATACCAGAACTAACTTGTGTCCTAGAAACCTGGCTTCCAGGGCTTCTGAGCAAAGGAGTTTTAGCTCTTCAACTAGTGCAGGTCAGGAAGGCACTTTAGGAGACTGAATTGCATGATGAACACCAATTCTCTGCATCCAGTATAAACAGGTTTACTATAAATTTTAAGCAAGGTTAGGACCTTCACCTGTAAGTTTTGATTATGCACTAAAACCTACACCTCACATAACTACAAATCCATGATATATTCTAAGATATTGGCCTTCTAGTCTTTTCCCACTCCTAACAGAAACTGTGTACACTTGTCTTTGTAATATGGTACCTAATGCTGTGTCTGGTAAAATGAATGGATGAATGTATGAATTGGTAAAATAGAGAATGATTTAAAAAACTTGCATCCTTTGTGCTTTTCTGAATTGACAGATTTCTTTGACATTCCATGGTTACCAACCAGGGACAGTTTTCACTCTCTACCAGGGGACATTTGCCAATGACTGGAGACATTTTTGAGTGTCACTATTTTGAGGGTGGTGGGTGGGTTTACTACTACTGACATCCACTGAGATGCTCTTAGAATCCTAGAATCACAGAATAGTTTCCTGAAACAAAGAATTACCCAGCACAAAATATGAGAAGCTGATTTTGAGAAATCTGTTCTAATTGCTTCTTCCTCTCACTTGTGTCTACCATAATATTCTTATGCCAATAAATCAGTGTCCTTGAGAATTTGGACTAGCTTTTCCTCTTTGGTCGGGTTTCCCCCCTGTAGTCTCTCAATGCATGCTAATCATTCTATTCCCACATGTATTAATAATGGATCTAGGGACACAGACTGACCGTTAAGTCCTTGTATTAGAACATTAGGAAAAGAAATTTTTGAAGTGTCAGTCTTCAACTTTTCTTATTTAATCTCACTGTTCTAGATTTAAAATTAAAATTTCATTTCACTTAGATAATGCCTCAAAAACTGAAAGATGTTATTCTAATATATTTTGAAACTTGATGGGCAATATGCTAATTTTACTGAAGTAGTTGATTTATTTATTTATTTTTCTTTTTAAAAGTACATGACATCTGAATAGCCTGTAGTTTTCAAGAACAATGAAATTCTGTCCCTAAAATTAACAGAAAAATCCAGAACTTCTTTTAGTTTTTAGAAGTTTATTCCATTTCAGAACTAAATACTTCTAGAAGTATAAATATGTCTAATAAAATAATTATTATAACTAAATACTTATCATAATTAAAGCAAGTATTTAGCCTACACTCAAATATGTCAATAAACAGAACAGGAAATCAAGATAGTTCTTACTGCCAGAACTACGTGAACCTCAGTTTGGGCTTCCAACAAATCTATTGAGCATCTACTGTTACTCTCTTGTAGTCATTGAGAATGCATTAGTGAACAAATTATACCCAGTCTCTACTCTCACAGAGCATACATTACTTAGTTAGCGCTCCTTTACTAGATAATCACGTAAGTGGAATTTCATTCCTGTGGTGACAAGTTCTATTATTGAAAATCACAGGATGGTATGAAAGTAAACAGGGAACCTAAGACTATTTCTAATCTAATCAGGAAAGCGTTTCATAAGAAAGTAGTAATCAAGCTCATACCTGAAAGATGACTAAGTGCTAGCTGTGCATAGTGTAGGGGAAACAGCATTCCTGGAAGTGGCAGATGTAATGTCCTAAAGCAAGAAAGAGCTTGTTTTGTTCAGAAAATGCAAAGAAGGGTTTGAACTTAAGACTTAACATTGAGGAGCAATTGAATGGTTTTAGTTCAGGAATTATCTGATTAGGTTTACATTTTAAATGATTATTCTCATTGATGTATAAAAAACGGAGTTGTTGCAAGAAAAAGTGGGTTTTAGAAAACTCGTTTGAACGTAAGTAATCTAGGTGAGAGATAATAGTGACTTAAATTGGAAAGAAGATGGATATGGAGACAGAGCCTAGTAGATTTGGTGACTGATTTTCTTTTAGAGGGGAGCAGTTGATGAAGGGAGACATTGAAAGTATTTAGATAGGAGGTGTTTAGAACAGCTCTGGAGTATCTGAGAGGATGTTGGCACCATTTTCCATGGCAGGAAACTGAGGTCAAGCTGTTTTTGAGCAAGGTGTTATAGATAAGCTATTTTGGAGCATCTTGCACTAGATTTTTAAAAAAATTTTATTGTTTTTACATTTACTCACGTGTGTACACATTGTTTGGGCCACCTTATAACACCCCCCCCCCGTAGCTACTTATAACACATTCTAGTGTGGGATGTGGAAATGTTATAAACATTTGGACCTATGTATCTGTAACTCAAAAGAGTGGACAGGACTGAAGAAATTATTTTGAAAACCTCTGACTATAAATGGTGTTTTAAGATATGAGAATAGATGAGATCACTTTGGGAGAGAATGTGGAGAAAGCTAGAAGAGGGCCCAAGGCTGAGTGCAGAGGAAGGTCACATCAAAAGGTTAGGTAGAGAGGACAAGCCCATAAAGGAGTCTGACATGTTTTAGGAAAAACAAAGAAAATATAGAGACATAGAAAGTTGGAAAAAAAGAAAAGAGATTGTTACTTAGCATTGTGGAAGTTTGTGTTCAAAAGATGCTGAGAGATCAAGCAGGAGAGAAATAGGCATTGACTTGGCAACATGCAGATCATTAGTGACTTAATGAGAGAATTTAGGTGGTTAAAAAAGAAGCTAGATTGGAGCGGATTGCAAAGTCAATAGGAAGAGAGAATGGAAACTGAAGCTATAGCTATGATATTTTATAACTAGGAGAATAGATAAGAGTTTAGTTGGGGATTTTTAATTCAGTAAACTTTAGTTTTTTTCTTTTATTAGGATAGGAGAGACAATAGTATGTCCAGTAAAGAAGGAGAGGTTGAAGTTACAGAAGAGATAATGGGTATTATCCATCAAGGGAGATTCCAGAGAAAGTGTTAAGAGATGGGATTCATACTACATTCCAAGGGATTTTCTTGTGACAGAAAACACTTCCTGTCACTAAAAGTGACAGGAGGAGAGAGATAATGAGTATGAAGTTTAGAATATTTATTTTGAATGAGTGATGTTAGTTATCTGACATTATTAGCACATATACCTCTAGGGCCTAAAACTAAGGTCCATATTATTGGGAGATTAAAATATAGGACATACTTGCTACTAGTTGACTATTTACTAAAGACCATTTACTATAATCTTATTTGAGGTGGATTGGCAATAGGTCACTTCACTAGCATGGGGATTGGGAGAGCGAAAGTGGCCATGTACATCCATGTGTAGTATATACACATGCTGTTCTCACGTCTCACACCCTGTCCCACAAGGTGCTTTGGCTAAGGACCCCCCAGGAAAGCAAATAAAAGTTGATGAGCACCAGACAACCATGGAATCCTGATGTGCTGGTAGACATCAGGACTGGAGAATACTTTGGGGTCAGTTTTCATCCTGTATTCTGGACAGCACAAAGGTAGAAAGAGTTAAAAAAAAAAACATACAATTCACGTTGTTGACCATAATTGTGGTGACATGTCAGCACGAAACAAAGAATTCAGCTACATTAACTCAATCAGTAGGGAATTATTTCTCACACAGTAGTAAGTGCTGAGGTGCAGGTTGTTGATTTCAATTGCTATCAGGGTGGGCCTCTTGCAATTTGTTTAGTCTTCCCTCATGTGGTGAATAAAATACTGAAGTTCCAGATGTTACTTGCTTTTGATGCAAAAAGGAGGAGAAACTTGAAAGGACTTATCAGTGGTATGTGTCCCTTTTTATCAAAGAGGCAAGAATCCTAGGATTCCCCAGCAGATCTCTGCTTACATTTGGGGTCAGGGGATAAAAGGAGGATGAGAGCATATATTTGTGTATATAGGCACTGTAGCTGGAGATACAGTAGAAGAATATGGGAAATAGCCTCAGGGTAGTGCAATCAATGGTGTCACTTAACAATAGGGAGCCAAGAAGTCATGCTGAGGGGAGAGCAGTGTTCAAGGAGATTAAAATCATAGAGACATGTAGTAAGAGCAATGGAAAATCATGGCCAGGGCTTTGGCAGAGGAGGCAGAAGTCACCATAGAGGAAGAGATTGGAAACACCAGCATGGTATCTGCAAAGGAAAGAAGTGGAATCATCAGGGAGGTAAATATTCTATAGATTTCTAAGCCATTTTATAGGCATCCCAGGATGGTATTATATCTTTTATTTACCATCACATTACCCAGTACTTAGCATATTCTTATTACTTACTAAACTCTCAGTGATTGCTAGGTGATTAATGAATAAATGAACTATCTGAGAACATGCTGAGAAAGGAAAAAATCAACAAAGTGAAGCTGTCTCCCATTTCTTATCTGCAAACCATACATCTAATAAAGGGTTAATATGAAAATATGAGGAACCCCAATAGCAAGAAAACAATCCAATTAAAAATGGGCAAAGGACTTGAATTGACATTTCTCAAAAGCAGACATAAAAATATCCAAGTATGTGAAAAAATGCTCAACATCAGTAGTCATCAGGGAGATGCAAATTAAATCAGATATCATTTCAATATAATGAAATATCACCACATACATGCTAGAATAGCTATTGTCAAAGAGACAAAAGATAAGTGTTGGCAAGTATGTGGAGACAAGGGAGTAGTACACTGTTAGTGGGAATGTAAATTAGTAAAGCCATTATGCAAAACAGTATGGAGGTTTCTCAAAAACTTAAAACTGGAACTAGAATTAAGTTATTAAAATAACTTAATAAATTTCATGTCTTACTACAAAAATGATAAGCAAATGAGGTGATGATATGTTAATATCCATTCCACATTGATTTAATTATTCCACATTGTATATGCATTTTAAAACATTATATGATAGTCCATAAATATATATACTTATGATTTGTTGACTTTAAGCAATAAGTTTTTAAAAGAATATAGTGAGATAAAGCTCACTATAGAAATAAGAATGTGGTGCTTCCTTGCTCAATTTGGAATTTATTTCATAGGCATCAGGACTGTTTCAGATATCCAAATGGCTAATTTTCACAGACTTGGAGGAGGACATAACTTCTTCATGTCCTTTCCACGTATGTAATGGAAAAGAGACTGTCCAAAAGAAACACACGGAGTTGAGGAGTTTGGGATAGAGATAAGTGTCAGGGACTTGCCAGAGATCCTTACCCACTTAGGGACTGCAGAAAAGTACAAGACTAGGGAGAGGAAATGGAGCAACTCAGCTTCACCATACCCAACGTGTGTCTTTCTCATCTTTAAAGGATGCTCTGCACTTTCAGTTAATGAGGGACCAGAAAATGTGGCTGAGGAAATTTTGCTCCTGATTTAAAATTCCATTTGACTCTGAGCTGAGCTTGTTTTAATGAAGTGAAAAAGAAATGAATCTGAGACTATCTAGGTCTTTGCCTCATGTAGATGAGTCATAGTGAATTGAATCTTTATGATTTTTTTTCCTTCTCCTTTAGGCTGCTTAGTCATACTGTATTCCCAAAGTTATAAGTACATTGAAATTAATTTTACAATTGTGGAAATTCAAAACTTAAATGTTTTTTGTTTTAAGTAGACTGTAAAGGGGCGCTATGCAAGCTATTTTGTGTCAGATTTGGTAATTTTCAAACATCTAAAATTTTTGTATAATTATTTGTTAGTGTTATTCTTGACTTTCTTACATTTCATTGTTGCAAATGACAGAGTTTTAGTTAGTGTTTCTGCAAAACATACTTACTCTAAAAATAATTTTTTAGTGAACTGTAAAACAACCAAAAAACTTTCTATCTTTCCTTAGGAATTAAAAAAATAATTTGTTTGAAACCACAAAGTGATCAAAAAACTTTCTTTCCTTGGGAACTAAAAAAAATAATTTGTTTGAAACCACAAAGTGATCAGTGATCAAATAAATAGAAGGAAATTAGATTAAGAGCCCTTTTCATATATATTCTCAGAGTGACAGGCTATGAGAAAAATAATAAGCAAATAAAAAAACCCTACAGCTAAAGTTATTTTCCTCACTAGATTATAGCTTGTTCTACTCACTTGCTTTTGAAATTCAGATTAAGGAATATTCAGTTGTCTTCCTTACACAAAATAAATTATGCAATTGAATTTCATTTTGTATAAGATCAGTTTAATGGGAAAAATAGGGATTGAAGAAAAGAAGTTGCATAGAGAAAATGGCAAAAAACACAAGAAATAGTGTTTGGGAGATGACTTAGAGGACCATTCAAAATAGCTGGTCAGAGAATGGAGATGAAGTCTAGGATCAAATGTGTACATTTAAGCAGTCATACAAAGAGAACAAACAGAAGGTGAAGTATGGTTGTTGTTAGACACAGAAATTAGGATTTGGGGAGGGGTGCTTGGGAAATGGATGCGATAATAAACAGGAAGTTGGAGTGGGAAGCCAGAAAGTAAGAACACAATCAGGAATAAAAGAGTTGGTCAACAAAGAAAAGACAATTGCTTATGACCAAGTGAGTGCATGTGTGACCACAAAGGCTACTGTACCATTTTAAGAAAAACTGACATAGAAAGAAGGGTCAGAGATGGGGGATAGAAACAGAGACAAATGGAGACACAAAGAGGCAAAAATGTGCAAGAAACCCACCAATGGAAATGGTAAAATTTTATTTAAAAACAATAGGAAAAGTGAGGGAGAGTGAAATAGTGTTATTCATTAAAGAATACAGTGAGAAGGAAGACAGATGAAAAGTGGTTCACTAGGTTTTTTTTTTTTTCATAGATGCAGGAAAATATATTTTATAAAATACAATGTCAGTTAATGATGCTATCCGTAACTAGGAATAGAATGGAATTCTTTAACCAAACACAGTACATCCACAAAGCAACCTTACAGCATGTTTAATTAGGAGACATTGAATTTTTTATCATTAAGACAAAAATGTATATTCTCACTATCCATAGTCAACATTGTTTTGTAAGTCCCAGTTGGTAATAAGGCAAGATATAAAACTGAGTGGCATACTGATAAAAAATTATTTCTAGTTTAAGCTAGCATGCTATGTACATAGTCCAAAGAATCTATGAAAAACTTGCCAGTACTAAAATGTGTGTTTAGTAATGTCATAGGGTTAAAAATTCAATACAAAAATAAATCAATAATATCTCTACATACTAGCAAGAAATAATTAATTTGATATTAAAGAAAATAAAGAAGCAAACAAAAAACATAATAGCATCAACAAAAGAAGCACTGAGATATAATTTTTTAAATGTATGCTGATTCTGGATGTTTGAACCTGGAAACTGATGATGAAAGAAGTATATGAAATCCTTGTCAATGGATATATAGCACAGTCATGGATTGTGAACTTCACTATTGTTGAACTGTCAATTGCATTTAATTTGTCCTTTAGAATTAGTGCAAATCAAATCAAAATCTATGAAAGCCTTTTTTCCCCAATGTTGACACAATGATTCAAAATTTATGCAGGAAGTCAGAGGAATTTGGCATAGATAACAATTAGAAAAACAATCAGAGGACTCATATTACCCACCCTGAAGACTTCAATATAGCCATAGCAATTAATACACTGTGACAGTAGCAGGATTTGACAAGTTTCAGGTATGACTACAAACATACGTTGGGACTCAGAAACCCAAGACCCAAAGAATGGCAGTATGATATTCTCAGTACTAAGTTGATTAGAAGATTTAGGAACAAAGTCTCTCTCTGACCTTTTCGTGCCCTCCCATCTGCTGCCCCTCTTCCTTGACAGGTTACTTGCTCCCTACTTTATTCTCCCTTGAAGACATTCATTCCAGATAGGTCCTTCCTCACATCTGAGAAAAAGAAATGCTCCTCAAAGAGACAAAGAAGGATCTGAGCAGACAAGGCTTGCTGGTTTCTGCTCTCGTTTTTCCATTACATCACAACAGTCCATTCTTCATCAGATTGAATAATAATAGTCCATTAAGAGGAAATATCAATTCTTAACATATATGCACCAGACACGGGAATACCCATCTACATTAAAAAAACTCTAATGGACCTAAGAACACAGATAGACCCTAACACAGTGATAATGGGAAACCTGAATACCCAACTGTCACCAATAGATAGGTCATCCAGGCAAAAACCAACAAGAAACTTCACAGCTCCTATACACGTTAGACCAAATGGATACAAACACATCTATACTCCAAAATAGATCATATTTTAGGACACAAAGCAAGTCTCAACAAATTCAAGGAAAATCATGATCCTGTATCATGTCAGATCACAACAGAATAAAACTAGATCTCAACAACAAAAGAAACCACAGAAAATATTCAAACACGTGGAGACTAAAGAACACACTGCTGAATGACCAGTGGGTGTCAGGAAATATAAGGGAAGAAATCAAAAAGTTTCTAGAACCTAATGAAAATGAAAATACAACCTACCAGAATCTGTGGGTCACAGCAAAAGCTGTGCTAAGGGGAAAGTGTATAGTTACAAGTGTTGACATTAAAAAAAATAGAGACCTCTCAAATACACAAGCTAATAATGCACCATAAGCTTCTAGATAAACAAGAACAAACCAAAGCCAAAACCAGCAGATGAAGAGAAATAATAAAGATCTGGCAAACTAAGTTTTATGTTAAATGTATTAATAAATGTTTCCTGTCAAATTCTGCCATTGTCATGAATGACAGGTTTTGAAGTAAGTTATCATTGTACTTTAAAACTCATTTAAGCTGCTTAAATATTATTCACAGATCTTTAACTGTTGAAAAAAAAATACGTTAATATTCAGGTACCACCTGAGGCTTCTACCAGAAGTGTGTGTGTGTAGTTATTATTACTACTTTTTACCTATCAACGTCACTGAAAATAGATAAAGAAATTAATCAAAAGCATATAAATCTCTAGGATGTCATTATATTATACATGCATATTTGAAAGCATAGATGTAGATATGTTTGAGTGTATGTGTATCTTCATAACTACATAACTAAGCGTGTGTGTATACACATTGCCAAATAACATTAACACCTGATCAAAAGCTCAGGTAACAGAAGCCCAGAATGCAAAATTCTAGGGTGAGAAAGCCCAGAGTTTCAAAGATAGTGGAATATGCCCAGTATGATCTGTGAGGAATCATTGAGGAGTGGTAGTAACGTCAAATTCCCCCACTCCCTGCCCCGCCCAAACTAAAGATAGAGCCCAGGGCCTCAGGCATGCTAAACAATTGCTCTGTCAATTAAATCATGCCCCCATCCCTGTTTTCATTTCACTTTTGAGACAGCATCTCAAAAATGCTGCCTTTGCCCAGGCTGGCCTTGAGCTCATGATCCTCCTACTTCCACCTTCACAATAACTGTGACTATAGATGTGCACTGCCACACCCCGCTCAGATTCCTATTTTTGATCAATGCAATTTACTACTCTATAGAATTGTAGGGATACCACTCAGAGGGTGAGAGGCATTGTTAAATGTGTCTTGGACTGCTATACCAGTGCATTTCCTCCTACATCTGGCTATTCTTTTAGCTGTCAGAATTCAAGGGTTCAGTGTAGTCTTAAGGGCACAAGACCCACCATCTGGAACACTAGAATGTGATCTACATCTTATATCTTGGGTAACTTTAGACAGGTCACTTCTGCCTCTGAATCTCAGGATCCTCCTCAGTGAATTAGACCAGCTTTCTGGTCCTCAGTCTTTCTTCTGCCTCAAAATACTGAACATATAGCTATTGCTCAGTCTATTCAGTAGGAGCAGAGTAGTGGTGGTGGTGATGGTGGTGGTAGTAGTAGAGTCAGATAGGACATTAATTGAGTGCTTACTGTGTATCAGGTGATGAACAAGCATTTTTCTTCATTTCATCTTTAGCACGTAATTCTGCATTACAGTCTATTTTTATCTCCAGTTCAGAGAATTGGCTCAGAGAATTGAAGAAATTCAGCAAGGTCACACACTAACAAGTAACATGGCACCCATTAATTCAGGCCTAGTCAATATTTAATTGCTGTACTTAATTTCTATAAAACTGCTTATTGTCATACTCAAGTGGAGAGGTCATATCACCCCATATCATGGACATTTTATGATTTTGGGGAAGGATCAATTTGCAAAAGTCTGCCTGGAGATATAAAAAAGTTTGGTTTGGGGGCTCTTCACTTAAATATCACAAACTAAGTAAACTTAAAGCTTCTTTTCATAGCTAATCTTTTGTGACTTTAAATCCTGCTGATGAGAAAGGGGAAAACTTCTATTGCTACCATTTGCATTAGGTTTAATCTAGTAAATTCCATTTCTTTTTGTTGTTTTTGATAGCCTGCATACATTTACCAGTCATCAGTTCCTCTTTGTCTCCTTCAATAACTCATTGTCTTCAGAGCAGCCTCTGATCAGAAACTTCATTAAGTCAGCTCTGATTTGTCTTCTGATCATACCACTGAGATAACATATTGAAAATGCCAGCTGGGTCACTGGTGGTACTCCTCTAATTGGGCTGCCATAGGCATGATTTCGTTAATATTGCTCTAACAACAAATAACCATGTCACTGGTATCTGTGATCCAATTACAGCTTGCAAATCAAGCAATTATTATCTTTATATTTGGCAAGTATAATTTGACTGAGGGTCACTACAAGTGAGAGTGGTACACACATTCTGATATTCTAATATCTGAAAGATGTGTCATACATTTCATTGGAGTATTGGCCTGTGAGAACACCCCTTGTGAAATGATTAGTGGAAAGAATACATCATCAGAATCAGGCTCTCACCTGGCCACATTTTCATGCATTTATTTTCCTATCCTAGAGAAGAGGAAACCTTGACTAAAGGAAGAGATTGGAAGAGTCCTGTTGAGAGCAGTTCTTAGAAGTTTGGGCAGATTCCTCAGAGATGAAATGTTACTAGGGAAGAAAGACCAACCATTGCATTTGGTTAAATTGCCTGTGGAGACACTGTCTGCTTAGTATTTTCAGAGCACATGTATGTGCCTTGATCCAGATGTCAGGACTACTGCTTCTGCATTATTTCCCTGAATACACTTCCTCTCCTTGGTAGGAATGTCTTCACTGCCGTAAGGGCTATACCAGAACTTCAGAACCTCAGTTATTCTCACTCCTATTGGGAGTTTTCTTTCATCTTTTCCTTGTCTTCCTTTTATCCTACCTCTACCCCACGTCTGTCACTTGCCGAGATACATCTCACATCTCACATCCTTGCTCAAGCTTTAGGTGAAAAAAAAAAAAATGGGACGGGGAAGGGGAAAGATGAGAGGATAAGCAAACATAAAACATCATCAGGAAATCACCACCAGGATGCTAGAACAATGCTTTTCTACCTACATGTTCCTTGGGTCCAATATTTACCTACTCTACCCAAAACAATCTGTCATTGTTATTACAAAGCTCAAAAAAAATGTGGAGTTTTGTGTTCCTTAAAAATAGCTCCAAATAGATTTGTTATGGTTTGGATATTAGATGTCCTTCCAAAGGCTCACTTGTTAAAGGTTTAGTCACCAGCCTGTGGAGCTCCTGGAAGACAGTAGAGCCTATAGGAGTTGGGCCTTTTTAGAAGGAAGTTATGTCATTTGGAATTTGACTTTGTTTTTGCTTCCTAGCCACCATGAGGTGTTCAGCTTTGCTTCATCATATGTTCCCTACCATGACATTACTGCCTCACTACAGCTCCCCAACCCCCCAAAAAGGGTTTATTTTGGCTCCTTGTTTCAGTAGGAAGTAAGGCTTTTTATAAGATGATTATCTCAAATATTTTGTTGTAGTGACAGAAATCAACACAAGGTTGAACTACAAAAGATAGATGTGGAAGTAAAGCCTACAGTCTTTGCTTTACCTCAGCATTTCCAATGTTGTCATCACTACTTATTGAGCACAAATATGTTCAAGGAACTATGCTATGTGTTTTCCATGTATAAATTCTCTCCCTTGTATCTCAGCCTTCAGTCCTTCATCATTGTGAGAGAGCTTGACCCCACTTCAGTCCTTATTCCTTGGACATTCCTGGCATCCAAAAGAATCCCTTGTCTTCTTCCTCACCCAAGAGTTCCCCTACTTCAGCTTCTTATCTGCAGAGGCCCCTATATAGTTCCTACCCTTTGTACCCTGATCCCTAAAGTATCCTCTGCTAGTGTCATCAACCTGTGGAATTTTCATTTCACCATCAAATATCAGGCAGAGCAAAGAGAGGAACACTGCTCTTGAAGATGTTTTCCTGAATATACTTTGGCACAGGAATACACAGAGGTTTAATTTTGTAGTTTCATTAATACCATTATCTTAGGTGCATTATAGTTCACTCATGTTTTACAAGTTGGATAAAATCCAACTCTAACACTATTTCATTGTGATATCCATTCAGAGTTGTAAACCAAGAATTTACAACTGAAGATTCAGGCCATAATCCATTGATATGTTGGGAACAGTACATTTTTGAAGAAAACTGGAATAATATAGAGCAAGTCATATTTTTTGGCTTGAGAAATTAACCTGAAACATTACTTTTTTTGACTTGAGAAAAAAACACTACTTTCAGGAATAGCAAATTTTTCCTAACTAGTACTCAAGTTGTATCTCATAAAAAAGTTCTGCATCAGATGTGTGGGTTTTTAAAATCCAAATCTAAGCAGCAGGCCAACAGAACTGACAACTGGAAATAACATCATTTAAAAGTATATTCATTCCAAGGTAGGCCTGGTATCTTTTCATCTCTTTTTGTTCATACCTAGCTTAGCTGGTTCCTGGCACAGAGTCAGATTTCAATGAATGTTGATGAATGTTGTTTTTAAATAAACAGAATGCTCTTGGTGACTATGTCTATTCAAGCAAGTATTTGTAACTGAACTAAATTATTTATATTAAATTCAGCCTTCCTTATTTCCTCCAAGTCCTTTTCTTTGTTGCTTATTTATATAGTGTGTAATTAAAGGTTGGCAAACGGTGGTTGTAGATGATGGAATATTGGTTGAATGCCCAGACCAGGAGGAGAGATTCACACCCTGTCTTATTCTTATCACACTATCTTTGGATGAAGGAATTAAGAGTTGGTTTAGAGCTTTTGTATTTAGCCTGTCACTTTCTTCATTATTTGTCTGGAGTCCTTTATGGCTGATAAAAGGAGGCAGAATCTTGAAGGTGAGCTGATTGAGGCAGGGCCCCTATGTCCTATTCATCTTTGTGCCTCCTATTAACATTCCTATAACAGCCTTCCATCTAGTTAGAAAGAAAGGGAAATGACCACCATTTGTTAAGAATCTACTAAATTAGGTACTGTTATCGACAGATGATCCAACTGGTACCACCTAATTAATGCACCAATTTTAAGACTTAAATTATTCTCAATTTAGAGTTGAAAAAAAATGGAAGAATGCCAGGTATAAGAATTTTGCCAAAATCACACAGTCATGAGCTTTACCATTGTGCCCAACACATTTTGTGTTCAGTAAGTAACTGTTCTAAGGTCTGTACTGCCTTCCAAATACTAGCTCTTTTCACTACTGAGTGTGGCCTCCCCAATAAATGTGCCTAATAATAACAACAATGGCTTGAGACATTTTGGTAAATGCACAATGGTTTTCATGTCTAACTTAATATATGTAATAGACATTCATCTAATTACATTTATATATAATGTTTCTTGTAGACATCCAAGTGAAGAAGATAAGTTGTCGCTTGGATCAAAAGCTCAGAAGATTCTAGGAGAAGCTGAATTAGAAGTCCTTTGATTTGGAAATCATTAATGTGAAACATCTATATTTTAAGGGAATGATTAGTGGCAGAGAAGTTATCTAAGAAAATTGAGAAGAATCTGGCAAAGTGATGGGCAGAGAGCCAAAGAGAATATTGTTAGGGAACACTTGATTCTATGAGCTATGGAAAGCAAGGGAGAGGAGAAGGCAAGGAGAAAGAGGTTGGGTCTCCCATTCTAAAAGAATGATGGGAAAAAGGAAACACAGAAACTAGGCAACCAGGTGAGTGTTTTTGTAAGTTGAATACAAAGACTTGATTGAAAAGTGGCGAGTAAGATGGAAGAAGGGGCAATAACTGAAGACCACTCTAAGACACTGGAGGAAGAATGTGGACAACAAACATACTTCCTCTGAGATAAAAGGTGATGAGATGTGAGAAGCAGATGAATTTGAAAGCAAGTCCTCAGGAAACATTATTTGCTCACATGAAGTTGTAAGCTCAGTTATAATTTTCACAAGTCATATGAGATCTTGTCTAGGTGATGATAATAATTGATTCAAAAGCAAAATAATTCCATTCCTCACAGGAAACTTAATTCATTACCAAGGCAAACAGAATCATTTCTAGGGAAAGTTTGAAGCCTCTAGCAAATCCTGTAGAGTCACCTTCATTCTGTCTGATATTCTTATGTGAGTAAAAATGGGTTATAATGAACATGGTGAGAATCCCTGCAGAGAAAAATGAAATTCATAAAAGGTTTGAAATAAACCTGTCAGTACTTTACAAGTATATAATGCTTCATGGCTTTTAATTCCCATGTTCTCATTCAGCCCCCAGTCCTATGCTTTTGTCTATTTTTCCCTTCTGCTTGCAATATTGTCGTTTTCACCACCACCTCCTAAACTTACCTCCTTCAGATAAGCCTCATGCACACTCTTACATACCATTTCTGCTGCCATCTCCATCTACCATGCATTTACCTATCTTGTTCATTACTGTCTTTATACAGTATAATGAATGTCTCTTTTCTCTTACCCTCCGTGTCTTGATTTTAGTGAAAAAATTAATATGATAATTTCCTTTTTGCAGATAACAGAACAAACCTAGTTGAGATTAAATAATAGAACTTACAAATGTGGGATTTAGAACTTGAGTTCAAAACATACATCTTGTGGTCCCCAAGCCCATGTTTTCCTCCTAAACTGTTGTCTCTTTTGAAACCTGAAGTGCTGTCTGAGGGGACATATGAGGAGGGGAAAAGTGAAAGTGTGCACTATCATACAGTTGCTCAGATGATCCAGACTTATACCCGTGGAGTCACTTTTTTCCTCCATTTGTGATATCACCTAGTGATGGCCTACTTTCCCTTGCTACTCTCCTAATGTGAGGATCATGCCCAGTGGGCTGAAGTAGAGATCTGGCTGCTCTTTATGGACATAAATAGTACATAGCATTGCTTATGCCATTATCCAAACAATGATTTACTTTGTAGGCACAGTTATCTCATTCAAAACAAATCCATTTAATATATACCCTAGCTTTTATTAGTTACATAACATATTGACATATTTTAAAAGGTATTGTGGACATATCATATCTGTAAATTTGTAAAGAAGGATCAAATAAAATATATTTGTAAGTGAAAAAATTGTGGCATACAATTACTACTGAATTGGCACCACACAAAATTGTGTATCTACATTAGCTCCTTTCTTCCTTTTGAAACTTTGTTATTAGCTTGCTGCCAAAGCCGTTTTCAGATTGTTAATAGAGTAACTAAAAGTAGTACATTCACTAAGAATATTTGTAGTTTAATAGCATATGGACCCAAAGGAATTACTATGGGTAGATTTCATTCATTAAGTGGTAAGGGAAAATTATTCATATTTAGAAAAATTATATTACAATGGCAACTATTACATCTAAAAGTGAAGCCTACCCTGGCTAGATAATTTGTCCAGAAAAATACCTTGTCATTTAAGTGTTTATGATATTATGCTGATTTACTTGGCTCACAAATCCTTCCTTAGATTTTGCCTTTTCCTGTCCTGTAGCAAATGTACAGGACAGAGTATTTGTCTCTTTGTGAAAATGTAGAAGTTACCCAGAACCATATTCATCCTTTCCTCTCTTTTCTAGTTCTCTGGTGGAGATGAAGCTGAAGTTGGATGAAAAATCCTATTTTTAATTAATATTTTCCTTGCAATAACTTGGTCTTTCAATCTCCTTTTCATACTACTCAACTTTCGTAGCCTTGACAATGGGTGTCTTTTTTACTACATGCTGTTTAAAATCTTTCAGTAGATTATGTCTCTTGTATGGTGAATTTTATCTACAAAAGCCACTAGACAAAAGCATATATAAAGCTGACTTAGGGAGTTCCAAATGTGTTTCCCATTTCCTGTGACCCCTTTGTTCTTTGCTTCCAATCAGCTACAAGAATGGATGAGTCCTTACGAATTGCCTTTGAGAGGACAAGAACACTGACAGAAAGTGGACCATGAACTGACTGTAGATGTGTATGAACTAAAGGGGAGTTCATACAGACAGTGGGTCCACAGTGCGCTAACTACCAAGGAGTTCACAACCACCACAAAGATGTGTGAATGCTCAGAGTAAACCAATTACATTTATTTTGTACCAAGCAAAGCAGAAAATAACTCTATAGTCGAGTTACTTCCTCTTTTGAGGACCCAAAAAGGCAGTAAATGTAGTTGAAAACAGAGAAACAGATTTCGGTTAAGCTTCCGATAGGTCTAGAGAAGAGACAGTCTCTCTGGGGTATGATTTGTGGTTCCTCAGGAAGGATTGTTGGTCTAGAAAGAAGCCAGTGGATGAATTCCTCTAACTTGGTTGCACTGAGGAAGAATCTCCATTTTCCTCCATGAACAAAAGTTAGCTTGACCCATGTACCAAAGTCTGGGTAAATATAAAGACTCGGCTCTTTTTTTAAGCTTCTTGATACATTGTTTTGGTTACTTTTCCTCAGACTTTTAATTTTGGAAGAAATAATTTTTTTCTCAAGACAATCAGTGGCCTCTGGATAACTGGGAACTTTCTCTGGTTTTGCTGAAGAGATTTCAGAATTTTTAGAGGCTGATGTGTTCAGAGTTTCTGGATGTATGAGTTTTTGAAGTAGTTCTATGATTTCTTTACCATTTTCTCCCTCCAAAACCTCTAAACAGTGTATGCTAGAGCAAGAATTCTGGTGTTCCAGTTCTGTCACCTTCTTCTTTAAAGTATCAATGTCTTTTTTCATAGAAAGGATCTCTTTGATATTTGTGACTTGCTTGTCTTCATTAACATTCATTCTGGTTTCTAGGATCTCCATCTGCTTCTGATAATGGTCAATCTTTTCCTGGAGTTTTGATATTACATTGACAGTGTCAGTCATTTGACTGAGGAGTTGAATTTGGGTCATTTTAATATCTTGGAGCATTACTGTGAGATTCATTTCTTCATCTGAACTGAGGCCATGATGGGGAGTCATTGTTGGGTATCTAGTTGAATACTGGTGCTGGATCTTACATTTTTGATGAACCTTATTAAGAGATTTTCTGAGATTTGAAGTCCACATATGTCCAGCAGCAGCTTTTACCCTTTTGGTATGAAATTTGTACATCTTTCATTGTGAAACAAGGTATTGGGGGTTGGGAAAGCTGACAAGAATCACAGGAAGAAGAAATGTCGGAACAAAATGAACTTTCTCTTACTATTTGCTGGATTTCTTTCCTGGCAACATCATAGAATGCTCTATGGAGAATGTCAAAGGCTGCAACAAGCACTCTTAGGTGATCAGCTTCTCCTAAGGCAGCCCTACTGGAGAGCTCAGTGAAGTAATGGTCCACTGCATGGACTCCTTCCCACAGTAGTCATCCTCCTGAGCTGATGTCATAATGGCTGCTGGCTTAGAACACATTTAGGCATCACACAGCAGCCCTCAAAATTCTGCCACAGGATTTCTTTTTCACTTATAAATATTATTGTGACCCACCTGCCTTTTGTTTATGTTTAGTTATTATATCTACCGATATTCCATATTAGAAATGAAAACTAAAAATATCATATTTATTAATTTAAATGAAAGACTTATTACATGTTAACGTAAATGACATATTTTTATGAGATACAGTTTTATTTTCTATAGAAAACTAGTGAAAGAGTGTCTTATTGCTTAATATATCTGCAGATATTTAAATTAGCTATATTAATAGATGACTCCTATATTCTCATATGTTTCTGCATTTTGTGGTGAGTTGTTTTGAGTGAAGTACATGAAGAAAATGTGGCCTTGTAGAGATAAGCAGGAGAGAATATTAGTAGACTTTTCAGATACTTAGGGTATTATTTTTTCTTCTTCCACAAAAATTTGGCAAGTGATAACTTCTTAAAAGTTATTTGCACACCAGAACAACAGGTGTTGGCGAGGATGCGGGGAAAAAGGAACCCTCTTACACTGTTGGTGGGAATGTAAACTAGTACAACCATTCTGGAAAAAAATTTGGAGGCTACTTAAAAAGCTAAGCATTGATCTACCATTTGATCCAGCAATACCACTCTTGGGGATATACCCAAAAGACTGTGACACAGGTTACTCCAGAGGCACCTGCACACCCATGTTTATTGCGGCACTATTCACAATAGCCAAATTATGGAAACAGCCAAGCTGCCCCACCACTGACGAATGGATTAAGAAAATGTGGTATCTATACACAATGGAATTTTATGCAGCCATGAAGAAGAACGAAACGTTATCATTTGCTGGTAAATGGATGGAATTGGAGAACATCATTCTGAGTGAGGTTAGCCTGGCCCAAAAGACCAAAAATCGTATGTTCTCCCTCATATGTGGACATTAGATCAAGGGCAAACACAACAAGGGGATTGGACTTTGAGCAGATGATAAAAGCGAGAGCACACAAGGGAGGGGTGAGGATAGGTTAAGACACCTAAAAAATTAGCTAGCATTTGTTGCCCTTAACACAGAGAAACTAAAGCAGATACCTTAAAGCAACTGAGGCCAATAGGAAAAGGGGACCAGGAACTAGAGAAAAGGTTAGATCAAAAAGAATTAACCTAGAAGGTAACACACACACACACAGGAAATTAATGTGAGTCAACTCCCTGTATATCTATCCTTATCTCAACTAGCAAAAACCCTTGTTCCTTCCTATTATTGCTTATACTCTCTCTACAACAAAATTAGAGATAAGGGCAAAATAGTTTCTGCTGGGTATTGAGGGGGTGGGGGGAGAGGGAGGGGGTGGTGTGGGTGGTAAGGGTGGGGGTGGGGGCAGGGGGGAGAAATGACCCAAGCCTTGTATGCACATATGAATAATAAAACAATAATAAAAAAAAAGAACCTTCCATCGGGGTGGGGGGAAAGTTAGTTGCAGTTCAATGAAGTTTCATATTCCATTACGTTAAGATTTATTGGGCCATTTTTGTTTTGAATGAATATATGATGACAAGCATTAATCATTTAGAAAATGAAAGTTCACTGCATTATGCTGATCTTCCATATATTGATTCATTTTATTATAAAATATAAAAATTATCATGCTCATTAATAATTACCACATTTCACAAGAAAGGTCTTTGCATATTGGGAAGTATCTAACCTCATGGTGGAAAATATATATTTTCCCAAACTCTAATTTTAGTTTAAAAGCTAGAAATTTATCAAGCTTGTGTTGTTTAAGGTAGCTTCCTTCTACCCATTTTTGGTAAATGCCCAACTATCAGCACCATAGTTTGCTGCCAGCTATTTTTTTCAAGTATAAATGGTACTCCCTGAAAAAAGAAGCTAGTTCAGTTTGTAACTCAAATAAGTACTTTTGGGGGTGACACCATCCAACTTAGGTAAGCAAAAATAATTTGTATATACTTCTCATTATATTATTCATAATATAAAAAAGAACATATGTCCTATTATTGAAGGGCTGAAATTTAGTAAGACTGAAGTTTTTTTTTACTACTTCATCAAGAACATTTCTGAGTGAAACTGTTTTTCTTATATTTTTTGTTTTTTCCCTCTGATTGAGTGGTTGTGACTAATATTAAAACTACTCTTGATACATTGTGGCTCCATTGTCTTGGTTTGTGCTAAGGTACCACCAATTTAATGCACCATTGATTTGTAATGCACTTTTCAAAATGCAAACTAAAAAGACAAATAGAGTCCGAGTATTATTTTAAAATATTTTTGCTCCATGGTTCACCGTATGCCACACTCTGAGAACCACAGCCTTAGAGTTTAAAAATAACATCATACTAAGACAAACCCAGACAGGCAAATACTGCATTTTTTTGCTCATATTCTATACCTAAAAATAATATAACATGATTATAAAAGGGGGACAGTTTGGGGGGACCAATAAGAAGGTGAAGGGGGAAAAGAGAGGGTGATGGGGGTGAATTTGATCAAAGTACATTATATATATTATGAAAATAGCATAATGAAATGTATTAAAATGTTAAAAAGACTGAGCTTAAGAAAGAGTAATATAGAAAGAATCAGTTGGATCAAAGTATGTTATATGCATGTATATAAATATCACAACAAAATCCCTTTGAACAGTTAATTTATACTAATGAAAAAAATCATACTGAAAAACAGCACCATACATTTCTCATGTGTCTTCTTAATGACAGTCCTTGAAATTCAAATCTTCCTAAATACTAAATAGTGTTTTGTACATTTTATATACTGTGGTAAAAAATTTTATTCTTTGAGCATGTAAGACTGAACATGGAATTAAAATGGCGTTGATAGTCATATGTGTCTCACAGAATAAATAGTACCTTTCTAGTCAAGGAATTTTTTTGTTTGGATTAGTGATAGTTTCACCCTTCTACTAAATCACTGTTTCTCCTGTTTGTGCCAAATTGCAGGGTCAGTCTTGGCCCAGGTTTTGGTATAAAGTCTGAAGTTAGCCAAAAGTAATTTAAGAATTTTGGCTCATCAAAAATATCTTTGCTTTACTCTCTTATCATTGAATTGCTACTTAGCAACCTTTCCAAAATGTCTAGAAACCTTCCTAAACTTGCTGAAGAAAAGTCTTCTCCAGGAGGCAGTTTACTGTTAGGGCAGAAAGGTTAGCATTCAGAGCTGGCCTGTTCACCTTGTCCAAGGCCATTTTATCCAGCAGATTTCACAGGCACAATGCTTAGGGCCTGCAAGGTTTCAAGGGCCAATAAAAAAATTGAGACCAGAAAAAGAGGAGGCAGGGTCAGAAGACTAAAAGAAAGCTGTAAGGTTGAAGCAGTAAATGTTTTATTAAATGTCTCTGAGATGTACTGCATTATCTTCATTAATTGTCTTTTTTTCCCTTTATTGTTGTGATGTGTGGGAGTACATTGTGGTATTATCTTCATTAATTGTTAGATTAAGTACTACTAACATTACACTACATTTGGAGGAATTTTGAAGATATGATATTCTTGCTTTATAGTTGCCAATTAAATTAGAGAGACTGTTTGTAGTAATTACTCCCTCCAGGTTAAAAACAACCAAGTCTTATTAAATGTCTAGCAGACACCATTACAAATAGTATCTTATTTAACTGAAGTCCAGAGAAGTAAGGAAATTTTCGTATGGTAACACAGCTAAAAAATAAGCAGAGTCAGACTTCACATACTAACGTACTGGCTATAGAGTCCATGAAAAAGGAAAAAAAATGACCTCTACTGCCATACAATCACGATAAAAATATATTTATCACAATTTAGGAAGAGATGGACATTTTTTAAAAAGCACACATTATGTATTTGTAGAATTGTTTTTATTAAATTTTTATTTATTTAACAATATGAGAAAACTAAAGCTTTAACTGGTTATTTTATTTACCAAAGCTGGCTGAAGTAGAAATTTGTAAAGCTTTTAGAATTTGAACTAGCTCTAATTCATAAGTAAAAATGGACTAAGGTAATATTATAACAACTAGAATTTGCTAAATGTTTGAACAAAAATTCATATATGCTGATTATTTTATGAAACATCAATCTAGTAGGCATACAAACATAAACCTGTCTGGGTGTCTAGTTACAGTTCCTATGTATTAGTGTTGCTGAGGGGAGCCCCAGCCTCAGGGTTTGCTAGACAGAGAAAGCTGTCATGGGAGGATCTAAGCCCAGTGATTTGGGTAAGGTTAGGAGAACAGTCAAAAAGTGAGTGAAAAAATGGAAAATGAGCTAATTTCCTTTCTAGGGCTCCTGCCACAAATGCAGAGGCATTTAGGAATAAAATAGCACAGTAAACTGAGCCTAGAGGGAGAGTTCCTGAGGAAAAGGAAGGCTACTTTCACAAGAATGGTATTTGCAGCCTGAAAAGTTGGAATTCAAAGTCATCCATTACTAACTCTGCTGTTGGGCAAGTTTACTGACCTCTCATAAACTTGTAAAATGGGACAATAACAGTACTTATTTTGTAGAATGGTTTTGAAAATTCCAGTGCTGAAGAAAAGGGTAAGCCCTTTTCCTGTTCTTCTCTAACCACTTCCTTCTTTTCTTCCAAGTTAAAGTAGAAAATAGTCAAGAGCTTTAAACTTTAGCTCAGCTTACTCTGTGAATCACTGACGCTGCCTTTCATTTTCTCTTTCAGTATGACCAAGATATAAAGCATGTGGTGCTCACTGTTCACCACAGAGAGAACATTTTGATTAGAAGCACCCCAAAACCCAGCACACAATGCCAGATGAACCAGCATTCTTTCCTAGTACAGAGTTTCTCAGTTTGCAGACTGGCATGGAATAACCTCTGGAGAAATGGCTTGTAACAATAAATAATATTTATTCCTACACACTGGTGTTTTTGAGTATGTTAATTATGGCAGAGTCAAGATTGTCTATATAAAAGTAACCCTAATTTACATTTTGAAGGTATGTGTTTATGAGTGGGAGAGAATAGGTCAGTAATAGTTATCCTGCTACCATTGTGCATTATATGGAACTTTCATACTGCACCTATGGTAATCTCCTAGTACTCATGTGTCCTTAATGGTCACAATTATGTAAATTTATTGGGTTTTTTACTTTCCCCACAAAATATGAGGGCCAACTTTACAAGAACCCCCACATACCCGAATATCACCTGTCATGTGCAAGATGGGATAAAAGATTAAAGGAACAAGAAACAGGAAGTTCTTTTAAATTTGATCAGAGTGGCTGACCCCAGAGGATTAGAATGTAATAATCAGAGAGCTTAAATCTGCTGTTACTCAAGCGAAGTACTTATGGAGTGCTCAAAGGTGAAACCATCTTCTACTTTTCTTTCTTTTTTAGCCATGAGAAGTATGGAGACTAGCCATGAGAATATGGAAATCAGATCTGCTGCACTGGACAAAGAGACAGGGAGGGAAGGAAAGTAATGACGGTGTTTGTAAGGCAGGCAGGATCTGGGGTAGTAATGATGTGTGATCAGTTGAAGGAAACACCCAGAAATGCTGACAAGGCAACCTGGCTACAGTGACACACGAGGGCACATGCAAGGGCCACATCTATTCTGTGGTGTCAATAAATCAGTGATGACACTTCAAAAATCACATGAAACCAGAAGCTCAAAGAATATGGTGAATGCCTTCAAAGAAATGATGCAGTGATAGTTTCCTTTTTCATTATGACTGAAATTGTGTGGTCTCTTTCTGGAATGCCCTCCCTCTTTTTATCATTTTAGCAAACTTCATCCTATCCTCTAGGAGTCATCCAGACATCCATAATATTTTCCTTTCCTGTATGTCCTGATTCTCTTTGTCTTCCCATTGTTTCCAGCTGTTCCAAGTCTCTACTTAGCAATGACTCACACATTTGATTATCATTGGTGAGCAACTAGACTGTGAGTTCCTTGAGGAGATTTTCTTTTCAACTCTACTGAACTCCTAAAGTCACAAAGCCTAACATATGGTTGGTGCTTGCTATGATTTGGATATGAAGTATCCTTCCAAAAGGCTTGGTAGCCAGCTGAGGGGCTTTTGGGAAGTGATTAGATTACGAGGGAGGTGACCTAATCAATGAACTAATCCATTGATAAATTCACAATTGAATGGACTATAGTGAGGTGGTGGGAACTAGGGAAAGTGGGTCCTGAGTGGAGGGAGAAGATCACTGGGGGCATGACTTTGACGGGTGTATCTTAACCTCAGCCTCTTCCTCTTCCTGGTTTCCACAGGGTAAGTAGCCTCCTCTATCACACACCACTATTATATTCTGCTTTGCCTCACGCCCAAAGCAGTGGATTCAGCTATCCTTTGACTAAAACTTCTGAAACCAGGAACCAAATAAATTCTCTTACCCTTAAGTTGTTTATATAATAAACAGTGCTTAATAAATCTTTATCCAATGAGTGAAGAATGAATGTACCTGTGGATAGCTGTCAAAGTGCCCACTGGGTCTCTCCTGAGTCTATTTCTGTGGGTGGTAGTAAAGACCTTGCTTGCCTTATGAAGGGAATAATTTTTCTTAGTTCCTGTGGGATCATTTAACAACTTCAGGATAGGGATTTAATAATTGTTTCCCCAAAGACTCGAAGCAGTTAAGTGGTAGGAAGAGGTAAATGGAGAGCAGAGAGATGAAGGTAATTACGTGCCTGCCAACAGCTATATGAGTAAGAGACAGACCTGGTAACGACGGTAACAGGGTTGATGTTTCTGATACTGATTCTAGAGGTGACTGAGGTACAAACATACTTCCCCTGTGTAAGGCATTATGTCTTTCAGGCCTCTAGAGAATCACAGGTAATCAGTGAATTCTCCCAGTCCCTGTGGGAGATTCCCAGCCTGGGACTGTGTTTGTCATTAGTTAAGGTACTCAAGTACTTATCTCTTTATTTATGTCATCTTATACTCTGAACTCCACAGTTCAAATGAACTCTCTCTAGCTTATCTAAACATACCCTTCACCATTTACTTCCGGAACCCTGGGGGCACATTAGTATTTTATGTAATCTCTCTTCCCTGTCATCTTCCTCCAGTTCTTTCTGTTATGCTTGGCTCTCCCTGGTAATATATTATATGAGGTTGCCTGGTTTCTGTAATTCTCAACTTCACCTCTTGGTTCCTTCTCAAACATTATCTTTAAATCTCTGCTCCCTTTAGCTTATGATTGACATTCTTACAGGGCTTTATAAATCTTGCTGCGCACAATTGATGTAGTCATAAAAATAAATGGCCGTAAAAAGGAAAAGAAAGCAAAAGAGAAGTGTTTTTGCTTAACCATTCACCTTTTCTCTTTAATGGAACTGGTGAATAAACATAGTGAGTCGGTCTATTTAAACATCTCTATTTTACATTTTTTAACAGACTTTTTTTTGGAAACCATTATTTGATGGGTGCAGCACAATGTCAATTTTCTGTCTTGTTTCTGAATTGCACTGTACTTCATAAAGGAAATAATAAAAATGAAAAGATATGAAAAAGATAAAGTATTTTCTAATTATTTATAACATGTAGCATATTATGTTAATATACCTTACTTTTAAGAAAAACTGAGTGTTTGGGTTTTCAGTTGTCTTAGTGCTTTATGACACTTTAGAATACAAAATCTAAAGGAGCCATCTTCTTTCTTATTCTAAAATTTAAAAGATTATAATGTGAAACTGTGTGCTGGATTTTCTTAATAATGTTTACCTTGAAAGAGACCTATTATTATGATATTTTCATTTCCAAGGGAATTTTCACCAGTATCTCTGTGAAGTCAATGTGTATTTATCACTTGGCTCTATTGTGTCTTCTGTTGTTAGCATGTTTCCTTTCCATTCCATTCCATCTATACAATGAAAGCAGCAATAATGCATGAGCAGATATTGAAGGTCATAGGATTAACAGGAAAATATTTATTACATCTAATTTAAAATTTTTTCATGTCTCCTCTTAGCCATATTTCTTATGGTTAAGAACCATAAACTATTATTATTACACACTGTTTCTGCAGTATTTTTCCTTCAGCAGTTTGATCTTAGAACAATTTCCTTTCTTTCTTTAACTGTACCTGTGTTCTTTCCTCTGTATGGATTTGGAGTACAAAGAATTTACTTAACTTTCCAAATATATTCTTTCTTCTTACACACTAATTACATACAAAATAGATAATACCCAGAGGCAACTGTAAAATGAAAGGTTTTTTTTTTTTCATTTTCCTTCCTTCTCTACTTTTTCCTCTTCCTTCTCTACTTAGGTTTTTACAACTATGATTCAAGGGAAAAATATGTATTCTTTGTTTTAAATATTTATTGAATGCAAGCAAAAATGCTATGTCTTTCTTATTATCTCTAATGTTTTCTTTTCAACAAAATTGGAGAAGAGGGCAGAACAGGATCTGCCTGGAAGAGAGAGGGATGAGGGAGGGGGTATAGGGGCAGGGGGGAGAAATGGTCCAAACACTGTATGCACATATGAATAAATGAATAAACAATAAAAACTAAACTAAAATAAAAAATGAATGAATATTTATTGAAGAAGGCTTTCTTCTTAGAAATGTGTATTGTCGCTGTAGCTGAAACTAAGTCAACCAGAATATTAAAATGATTTGAGAACATTTGACTATAAGATTGAGAATTTGACTTTTTTTGGTCCATCTCTTTCTGTAAATTTGAATTTCTTTCTGAAGGTTCTGAAGTACTGTTAAGTGTCAAATAACAGAAATTTTAGAGCAATAAGGCAGTTCTATGGAACACGTATTTCAACAATTTTCAACCTCAGTGTTAGGCATTAATGACCGTGATTCTCACTGTAACCCATAAGAATTAATCACCCATCATTCTAGTGAGGTGTCCAAGT
Organism: Castor canadensis; assembly: GCF_047511655.1. Taxonomy (NCBI): domain Eukaryota; kingdom Metazoa; phylum Chordata; class Mammalia; order Rodentia; family Castoridae; genus Castor; species Castor canadensis. Next base: position 56,148,659 of record NC_133390.1, on the reverse strand, counting down.
TTCTTCTTTACCGATACAGCATAAAATGATACCAAGTGGGCTTAAACCTTTGGTCAATTTACATCTTAAAATACATCAAAATTTCTACCATAGCCTCCATTGGATATTACATTAAATTTTTTAATGACACTTAAAAAACATTGCTGGAGATCGCTTCCTTTGTTGTTAGAAAATAGAGTTGAAGTAAAATGAATGCCCAGGTTCATTGTATTGATTAAGTGACACAATTAGTTAAAACCTAGTAGCACAGATGATCTGAACTTCAGACTGCATGCTCCTTTGAGACTCTTGAAACAAACTTTCCATCCTTTCTCAGAAAATAGCATATACATATAAATTTTCCTATAATTTCAGAAGGCTCATAGATCTCCTCAGTCATTTATTATACCCTAATTTATTCCCTAGGTCAAAATCTGACTGTAAGAGGAAGACCATGGGTTTTTCAGGCTCAAGGATTCACTTATGGGTGTTTTGCTCTGAAGGGACCAGAGCTGTTAGATGGTTTGGTTCAAGAACTCAGAATACGCCAAGGCAGGTGATTTTGGGGAGATCAAAGGAATTAGAGCCCGGTAGAAAGCAGCAGTTTAGGAATGGTTCCAGTGGGAATCTTAAGAATGAATGAGATTTGGCAAGATGTGGGGCATTTGCCTGTAATTACAGCTTCTCCAGAGGCAGAGATCAATCAGGAGGATCATGATCTGAGGTCAGACCTTGAGACCCAATCTGAAAAAAATAACTAAAAATATAAATTGGATATTGAGGCATAGCTCTAGTTGTAGAACACCTTCCCAGCAGGCACAAGGCTCTGAGTTCAAAACCCCAGTACAACTGAAAACCAAACAAAGAAAAGAATGGAGAGATCTGGACAGATGAAAGTAAGAAGAATCTTCTAGGCTATGCACACCATGAACTCAAGTTTGTTCCTCACTATGCCTAGCATGGTGCAAGCCACCAGCCTCTAGGCCTTCAACAAATAGTGTTTTGTACCTCATTTTTTGTAAAGAGTTTGAGCAAAGAGAAATGGCATAACCCTGCATAAAACCAGGGTAGGAGTTCTGTATGTGCCTCTGACACAATGCAACTGAGAAGCAGATTGGTGGCTGGTCTACATGTCTCTGATGATCAGATGGGGACATAGAAAATAGTTTTATAAGAGCTATGTAGGGGTCAAAGCTGCAAAACTCCATGACTTGATTTTATTGCTAAGGAAATAAGAAACAACAAAAGTGATAATATCCAATATTTTTTTATGAAATTTGGATAGCCTGCAGGAATAGAAGTTAGTAGCAGTTATTTTGAAATCTAGTAAATTAACCCTTAACTTAAATCCCCCATAGCAGTGGGGAGCTGATGTTTTCACTGTAGCTCCTCCCGCTTGCACTTTTCACCCAATCCCTGAGCCTAATTTCCCAGAGAGGGGAAGGAAGGAGAGGTTTTCTGGATGACTAAGTTATTTTTAATTTTCACTTTTCTTTTCTTCTGTGTTCTTTCAGTCACATTCAAAAAGAGGTGTTATTATCAAACATAGAACCTGCTTCGTACCTTCACCCCTTCCTACTCCTTCCTCTCTTACCTGTACTAATGTGGGCTTCCTACTTGCTGAGTCACCTCTGTGATGGGGTGAGTCACCTTGTGGCTTGTCTTCATTATGTGATGTAAATAGAACCACTGGCTATTATTAGTTACTGTAATCCTGAGTCATTGCTGGATATTTTCTTTTTCCTCTGTATATAATTTATATACCTGTATAAGTATTGGTTTGTTTTATACTTGTAATGCAAGTAGTGTTGAAGTTTTTTCTCTTTTTTTTCTTTTTTAAACCTTGACTTTACCCATGACAAGACTATGTCAAGTCATTTCTAATTCCCCACTGATTGTTAGGAATAAGATGATCATGTAGTAAAGTGCCCAACAATGGAGAATATGACAGTCCAGTCATGTAGACTGATTGTGTTTGTGTTTGTGTGTGTAGGAGAGGGTAAGGTGGGATGGTGATGTGACCTTTCTGAGACTTTATTGTTCCACTAGAAGGGACAAGAATTAACACATTATTCCTGCTCTCTCTCTACCCCTCAGAGGAGGAGGCATGCTTTTGCTTATTACTGAGTTTGGGATGGGACTTGGGCATACATACCTCACCTTCTTCCTCCTTTCCTTTGTTTTTAGGATTTGCCTACCTGCAAACAGCACTCTTCATTCTGTCCTCCATGCCATCAGCTGGAACAGAGCAGACTCTGCTCATGCATTCAGGGGTGGGGTGGGATGGGGCTGGAGTTTGGAGTTAAGAATATTCTGAATGCCACACATCTAGGCTACATCCATCATAAGGGAGATATTTTCATCTCTAATCTGCTATACTTTCTTCCTATTTCAGTTGTTGTAGAAAATGGGAGAGAGAGAAATAAAATTTATTCACTTCCTCATATACCCAAGAAAACAGGCTCAATTGTACTCATTACAAATTTGGAAGACATTACTTAGTCTCTGGCTTTCGAGAAGCCCCGAGTAAAGTCTGTTTAGTGTGGACTACATTTAGGGAAGCTTATAAGTTGAAAATTTGATTTTAGGTGTAGGTTTTTAATTTAGATTTTAGTGTACATTGTTTTTATTTCTTTCCATGATAAACATAAGAAAAATTACACTTAACTTTTTAAAAGAATCTATAAGTAGTTACCTGAAATCACGAGGTATGGATGCTTCCATCTGCTTCTTAAAATTCTCTATGCTCTTGTTTCTTTATCTTTGATACAGGAATGATAGTATTTCACAAAGTTATTGGGGGGATTAAACTAAATGAGCAAATGAGAATATCAGATATGAGTATATGAGAGATAGGTCAGTACCTAGCCTACCACAGGCATTTGATAAATACTTAATAATGCCTACTGCCTCAGTGAACTTAATGACCTAGAATTTTTCTGTCCAAGATAGAGCAATTGTAAAGGTGTGAAAATGAAATCAGTCTGCTACTGGTGACGTTATCTTTTTTTACTTGCATCTAGCTTCTATATTTCTCTTTTCATTTCAATTCAACCAATGACTTTTTTAATCCCACAAGATCTATTTCTTTGTGTTTCCATGTGATAGGGTTTCCTTTTAAAAGTGTTAATAGTGCTTTAAGAAAGAAGGAAAGCTAGAAGTCAACTGACAGATTGGTTTTTTTTTGGTGGCATCCCTGCTGTCCTGTGACAACAACTGATCCAGTTCAAAGAGGAATGAGTAGCAGTTGGAAGATGGCTCATACTGCCAGACTAGCCTAAACTGAGTTTCAGAAGCAAAAGGAGAGGAGTAAAAATGCTTGAAGACCATCTCAGAATTTTCTTTCCTACTTATCCTGAAGATAAAACAAGCTTTCACTAAATTTTCTTAGTTTTGTTGACATTCCTATGGAATTGCCAAAATTTCTAAGTGTGCATGAGCTATGGATTTTGGGGTTAGAAGGTGAAATTGGGAGTTGGTTCTCTGACTCTTCATGTCTCTGACTTCACAATAGTTGATTTTGTTGGTTCTTCCTGCTCTGGAATAAGGAAGGCCACCCTGATCCAATATGGCAACTAGGGTGCAGACAAGAAAGCCTGAGCTCTGTGACTCCAAAACCTTGCTGAGACACTGGAGCCACACTTGGTGGAAATAAAGCACCAAGGAGAATCAAAACTTCGACACCCTGAACCCCTAACCCATAGAAAGTTTCTCCACATCACATTACACTGAGAAAACAGGTGGGCTACCACCACCACCACCACATCCGGCTCCAAACCTGCCTGGGAGACATTTGGCAGACCAAACAGGTGAGCACCAAGTATGACGCGGTGTTCCCTCAGCCACCACCGGATAAACCAGTATAGCCCCCTGGGCAGACTGACCCCCCACCACACACACACACACACGCACACACACGCACACACACACATGCGCACACACACGCACACACTGAACAATAAACAATGAGCTGAAAACTAGCACACAGCAGAGGGTGTGGGAATGCTGAAAGTGCACGGGAGAAAGGGGGAGGGGCAAGGACCTAATGTCCTCAGGAACTATCAGTAAACAAACAGCTGGAAAGGCAGGAAGGCCTATAGTGGACAGATGATAAGCCACTGCCTAAAGCAGGGAAAGTAGCAGACCACAAAACTCATCTCCTGAGCCAGTGAGCAACACCCAAAGTCAAACGGCTCTGCAAAATTGAAAAACAAACAGCAAACCATCACAACATGCTGACAGTAGGGGGGCAGCTGATAGATCACTGACCTTGCCCCAGATAAAAGGTGCAAGGCAAAGAAACAAGCCCCCAGTAAACAGCACAGCAAAAAGCCACCTCCAAACCAGCTGGTGGACTATAGGGATGATCTCCTGAACCTGAGGACAGCATGCAAACTTAAAGTGCCACGCCTCACTGAGGGAGGAGCTGACCAAGCAGCTGCTGCTGAAAGACAGAAGAAAAAACACTACCCACAAGCCAACCACCTGGTGAGACTATGACAGAGCTTCTGCTCAAATACCAACACCAGGACTGGATGCTGGAGGAGTAACACCAGAACTTAATCTGAGACTGAAATTCTATTGTTCCTGAACCTGGAATTTTTGTTTGTTTCTTTGTTTGTTTGTTTTGTTTCTTGTTTGTTTGTCCATTTCTCCCCATTGATTTCCTTGGGTTTTGTTGTTGTTGTTGTTAGTTTTATTATTGTGGGTTTCCTATTTTTACTTTTACTCCTATTATCTTTTTTTTCTTTTCTCTTTCTATACTATCAGCTTAACCATCATCATCTTCTCATCCCTACTCTCACCTCCTTCACTCTCCATCCTTCTGTGCTAAAACCCAGTGCCCCCATCCAACAACTCGTTCTGCCCCCTCTCACCCAGTCTCTTCCCCCAGATCTCATCTTCCCCTCTCATTCTCCCCTAACCTGTCACAGATTACACCTCCTTCCTTCACACTCATCACCCACTGCACAACCTACTATACCAAATTTACACAACCCAATACTCCTGCAATCCCTAACACAAACACCCTGTTCTTCAACAACAGAAATATACCCAAACACACACAAGGACCACAAAAACAGCAGCCCCCACACTGCTTTCCTCATTACCCACCCCACTTTCCAGCTCCACCTTAAGTGGCATCCTATCTAACTCCCCAAATTTCTATATCTAGCATTACAAATGTTAACCCTCCAACTCCCTCTGCTTATAGATATTACCACTGGGGGATTGTCTATATAACACATAAACTACTGGTCAGATATTAAACCTGTGAATTAGTTAATACTAAATTACACCCAGACCAGGGACAGAAATAGCACACACACACTTAGCTAAAAACCCAAGACAGCCACAAAACAAAAATTAAATCAAGGGAAAGAAAATAGGTAACTGAAACCACCAACTAGCCTATCAAGAACATTGTTGCCCAGTACCAAGTGGAGTGATGGGAAGAGAAAAAAGGATGGAAACCATTCTCCTCCCCAAAATAATTTAATACAGGATTCAGAGGGAAATGAAGAAAATGGATACCCACTTCTGTACTTCAACAAAACAAAGATAAATGACACCAAAGAATGCAATGATGCCCACAAGAACAACCTCAAAGAAGAAATCCTGCAAGTAACCACTGAGAATTTCATAGAGATGATACTAGAAATGGTTAACTAAAATCTACACGAGGCACTCAAGAAATTTCAAGACACCCAAAATAAAGACTACAAGAAGACACAGAAACAAATAAATGAACTCATAAGACCCTTAAATAAACACTAAAGTGAAACACAGAACATTATAAATAGAGAGATAAATGAATTATAGATGAAAATAGACAATATTAAAGAAGAAGTGATCCATGATATGGAAAACCTCAGAAAAAAAGAGTGAAACAGAAACACAAAACACAGTGGAAGTCCACTCTAGCAGCTAGAACAAGCAGAAGACAGAATCTCAGAACTTGAAGATTCTGTCTTCTGGAAATGGAAATTAAAGGAAAAACCAAGGAGCTATTAGTCAAACAACTCAAGACCTATGAAAGGAATATGCAAGAACTCATTGACTCCATCAAAAGACCAAATCTGAGAATCAAGAGCATTGAAGAAGAAGAGGTCCAAGCAAAAGTGATTCGTAATATATTCAAGAAAATAAAAACAGAAAATTTCCCAAATCTAGAGAAAGCTGTGCCCATTCAGGTAGAGAAAGCCTCCAAGACACCTAACAGACCTGACTAGAACTTCCCCACCACATATTATCATTAAAACAAGAAGCACAGAGAATAGAGAAAGAATATTTAAGGCTGGAAGAGAGAAAAAATAAATAACATACAAAGGTAAACCTATAAAAATCGTAGCATATTTCTCAATGAAAACCTTAAAAGCAAGGTTACTCTACCAAGTAAAACTATCATTCAAAATAGATGGAGCAATAAAAGTCTTCCATGATAAGCAGGAACTAAAACAATGTATGACCACCAAGCCACCACTACAAAAGATTCTTCAAGGAATTCTGCACACAGAAAATGAAAGCAAAGAAAACCATGAGAGGACAGGCAACACCAAACCACAGGAGAAGAAAAGACAAAGAATCAGAGAGTAACACTGATTCATCTGCACGCAATCAAACTTTTAAACAACAAAAACAACTAAATGACAGGAATCACCACATACCTATCAATATTAATACTGAAAATAATGGACTTAACTCCCCCATCAAAAGACACTGTTTGGCAATCTGGATTAAAAAGGAAGATCCAACAATCTGTTGTTTACAGGAGACCTATCTCATTGATGGAAACAAGTACTGGCTTAGGGTGAAAGGCTGAAAGAAGATTTACCAAGCTAATGGCCCCCTAAAATGAGCAGGAGTAGCAATACTTATCTCAGACAAAGTACACTTCAAACTTACATTGATCATACAAGCTAAAGAAGGACACTCCATAGTAATGAAAGGAAAAATACACCAAAAGGAAATAACAATTATCAACCTATATGCACCCAATGTCAGTGCATCCAATTTCATCAAACATACTCGGGAGGACCTACAAGCACATATAGACTCTGACACAGTGGTAGTGAGAGGCTTTAATACCCGTTATCACCAATAGATAGGCATCCAAACAAAAAAATCTATAAAGAAATTCTAGAACTAAGTCACACCATAGATCAAATGGACCTAGCTAATGTATACAGAATTATTTCATCCAAATCCTGCACAATATACATTCTTCTCAGCAGCCCATGGAACCTTCTCCAAAATTGAACTTGTCTTAAGGCACAAAGCAAGCCCTAGCAAATATAAGAAAATAGAAATAATCCCATGCATTCTATCAGATCACAATGCACTAAAACTAGAACTCAACAAAAACAACAGCAGAAAGTATGCAAACAATTGGAAGCTGAGCAACAGCAAAAAGAGCAATGCTGGAGGTATCACAATACCTGACTTCCAACTATATTACAAAGCAATAGCAAAAAAACAAAAACAAAACAAAACAAAAAAAACCCCACCATTGTACTGGCACAAAAACTGATAGGAAGACCAGTGGAGCAGAATAGAGGACCCAGATATGAATCCACACAGCTATGCCCATGTTATTTTTGATAAAGGTGCCAAAAACATATGATGGAGAAAAGACAGCCTCTTCAACAAATGTTGCTGGGAAAAGTGGTTATCTGCCTGCAGAAAACTGAAACTAGATCCATGTTTATCTCCCTGTACTAGTATCAACTCAAAATAGATCAAGGACCTTAATATCAGACCTGAAACTCTGAAGTTAGGACAGGAAAGGGCAGGGAATACTCTGGAAGCAATAGGTATAGGCAAGGACTTCCTCAATAGAACCCCAGCAGCTCAGCAACTAAGAGAAAGAATGGACAAATGGGACTACATAAAACTGAAAATCTTCTGCACAATAAAAGAAATGGTCTCTAAACTGAGTGGAAGAAAATATTTGCCAGCGATACATCAGACAAAGGACTGATAACCAGAATAAACAGGGAGCTCAAAAAACTAAATTCCCCCCCAAATCAATGAACCAATAAAGAAATGAGCAACTGAACTAAGCAGAACTTTCTCCAAAGAAGAAATTCAAATGTCCAAAAAACACATGAAAAAATGCTCACCTTCTCTGGCCCTAAAGGGAATGCAAATCAAAGCCACACTAAGATTCCACACACCCCCGTTAGAATAGCCACCATCAAAAACACCACCACCAACAAATGTTGGTGAGGATGTGGAGAAAAAGGGATCCTCACACACTTCTATTCGGAATGCAAGCTAGTGCAACCACTCTGGAAAACAATATGGAGTCTTCTTAAAAATCTAAACATAGATCTGCCATATGATCCAGCAATCCCACTCCTAGAGATATACCCAAAGGAATGCGACTCAGGCTACTCCAGAGGCACCTGCACACCCATGTTTATTGCAGCACTATTCACAATAGCCAAGTTATGGAAACAGCCAAGATGCCCTACTCCAGATCAATGGATTAAGAAAATGTGTTATTTATACACAATGGAATAGTACTCAGCCATGAAGAAGAATGAAATGCTATCATTTGCAAGTAAATGGATGGATCTGGAGAACATCATCTTAAGTGAAGTTAGCCAGGTTCAGAAGGCCAAAAAATTGTATGTTCTCCCTCATACACGGACTTTAGATCTAAAACAAATGCAGTAATATTAGACTTGGGTCACACGCTAAGGGGAGAACACATGCATGAGGAATAGGGAAAGATTGAAAACCCAAAACTTGAAAGTGTTTGATGTCCCCACTGCAGAGGAGCTAATACAGTAACCTTAAAATGACAGAGGTCGCTATGTGAAGGTGACTGGGAAGTAGTGAAAAGTTCTGGTAGAGATGAATCAATTTGGGTTGTAATACACTTGTGCATGGAAGCAATGCTAGGAATCTTTCTGTATAGCTATCCTTATCTCAACTAGCAAAAAAACTATGTCTTTCTTATTATTTCTTATGTCTACTCTTCAACAAAATTGGAGAAAAAAGGCAGAATAGGCTCTACCTGGAAGTGAGAGAGGTGGGGGAGAGAAGCAGGTGGTGGGGGAGCAAGGGGGAGAAATGGCCCAAACAATGTATGCACATATGTATAACTGAATAACAGTCTCAACTCCTTCCATACATTCTCTCTCTCTCTGTTTCCTTTTGTATTATTTATGTCAATAAGAGGTCAAAATCTCTCTCTTTCTCCTCTGTTTGTTTTCTTTTGTGTTAGTGACAAAGTGAGAGTGACAAAGTCCCTGTCTAACAGCCTTAGGAGGTCTTGTCCAAAGCAAGTATGACAGTCTGGAGTCTGTCATGGTGAGGTAGTAGGATGAGCCCTGGGCTAGCTCACCAGAAGAACATTTTGATTCTGCTCTGTCATTAACTCTGGATGGGAGTAACACCTGTGAAAGATAGAGGGTAGAGGAATTTTATTGAGCACAGAAGCCTACAGATCTGACAAAGACTCAGCCAACACAATAGATTTCTCTGGAGCAAAGATGATCCATGAAATGAATCACCTCCTGAGCAGACATGGTCTCCTCACCTCCTGGGGTTCATGATGATCTTCAGAATTATGAGAGACCTTGACTCAATTATATCTCATTTCCACTCCAATTTCAATATTAGAAAATACGTATATTACTAGTTGGTAGATTGACTTAATTAATTTTTAGGTTTCTTAATGTTTAAAAGCTCACCATTGTATTAAGTGCTAAAATTCTATTATGCACCATGTTCATAGTGTAAACTCACTTTTACTTTTACATATTTATTAAGTTTGAAGGTTTTCTAAGAAAACACTGGAGTGTTATCCAACATAAGGCTATTAACAATTTAAATTAAATATTCCCTACTTAATTGTGTATTCTCACATTGGGCAAAATCATTTGGGAGTTGGGAGCTCTTCATTTATTAATGTTTGCTTAAGTTCTTGGAGATGTACAAGTAATCTGAATCCAGTAAAACCCTAAACTCATCTAATAGTGTATTTCATCGAGTCTAAGATGTACATTTTCCATATTTTAATATCTTTGTTATTCAAATTTGTATTATTACAAATACAGGCATCTTTGCATTGTGCAGAAATTTATGAAGCTTTTCTTAATATTTAAAATAACAGCATGCTTGCAGTGAATTATATCTTAGATTTGAAATACACGCTTATTAATTTACTATAAATACCTAAGCTTAAGACTTGTTTTCTACTCTGACACATATGCATTATCCATGTTATTCCTTAATCTTTAGTGAGCATTTCGTGAACCTACTATATTCTAACATAATCACTTTTAGTACATGAAGCAATTTTATGTATGTTTTTATTGAGTGAAAGTTTCAATTTGGTTCTAAACTGGAATTTAACATATCTAGGCATGTTGGAAGAACTCAACATGGGTGTGCATATGACATGTTAATGTATATAAACCAATTCACAGGAAAAGAAACTTTTGGTGTCTGCAGGAGGACACAGATATATCATTTGGATTCTGTGGGATGCAGCGCTGAGACAAAGTTGGGGATAGAAACAGAGTCACACCCGTGAAAGACAGAAGGCAGAGAAACTTCATCGGGCAGATAAAGTCTACTGATCTGACAATGTCTCCGTCAACACAATAGATGATTCATGATACAGAGTGCCCTACTGAACAGACATGGCAAAGCCCTGATACCCCACCCTGTGCAGGCCAATTGGGGACTACCTAGGAAGAATAACAGGTGTATTGGTTGTAGTGCTTCTTGTCTAAAGACATCTGTCCTAATCATGTAGTGAGAAATGTGTCAACAAATGGGAAAGGTCGAGATATTACACCACTTGCAAGCTAACATGTTATTCTGGCACAGTTTTGTGGATGTTAGTAGAACATCCCAGAGGAAGATACAAAATGAGCTAAAGGAAGCCTGAACATGCAAAGGCGTGTGTTTACATGGACATTAGCACTTTTACTGACTTCTCTCAGGGCTTGACAGTAGTGAGTTAGGCAATAGCCTGAAAATGATAAGATGGTTTGTGAAAACTTTGAAGATATCCTTTTAGAGCCTGTAAAGATAGTTTGGTAGGGATGCAGGTGGTGATTTTTCATGGGACTGGTTTTTGTCTCATAGAGTTGAGGAAAAACATTGAGATGAGACTACTGATGTTATCCTACCTAATATTTAAACACCAAAGTGTCTATTCAGTACTTCTCACAGATTCTCTGATGTATGAATTACTACATTCAGTAATTCTATCTTTTCCCCTTTAGCTTTCCTTCCTCCTGAATACTTAACTTAAAGAAAGGCTGAATAAGTAAATAATTTCATCTAGTTTAAAAAATTAAAATTAGTAAAAGAATGTCTTACCTTATAAAGCTCAGTTCAAAATTTATCTCTTCCTTTAAGCTGATTCATTCCAGATCACAGTAGTTCTTCCTCCTTTCTCTGACAACTAATTTTCTAGATCTGGTCATGACAAAAATGTGGTTTGTTTTGTTTCACATACATTGAATTCCATTGGGAGTGATTTTTTGGGAATTCTGAGTTTATGTCCCAATTCTTGTGCAAGGCATCCCTGAGCAGTGTGGCCTATGAATTTAAAATATGGATGTTGACACATGCAATGTATATTTAGTGGTTCTACCTGACTAGTTTTTTTCCACAAAAATAGCTTTTTCCCCCCTAGAAGCACTACAATCTTATGAAACCAGTGTTCCTTTTTATTTTAGTTTGTTGGATATGCTGTATCAAAATATCTTAGACTGAGTAGCTTATCAACAACAGAAATTTATTTCTTGTAGCTGAGAAGTTCAAAATTAAGGCACCAGGAGATCCAGTGTCAGGCTAGGGCCATTTCCTGGTTCACAGAACAGCACATACTCCTTGGGTCCTCTCATGCAGGGAGAGTCAAATGAGCTCAGTAGGGTCTATTTTATAAAGACACTGATCCATAAACAGAGCCCTCATGACCTAATCATCTCCCAAAAGACTCAGCTCCTAATACCATCATTTTGGGGATTATGATTTTAATGTATGAATTTGGGCTTGGGGCACACAGATTACACTATTTAAAACAATTTTGGAAACACTGCAAAGTATGAAGCTCCCTTGGAGAATCACAATGCACACTGCCATAATAAAAGCTATGAGAAATCATGCATTAAAGAAATTTTCTTGAATAAATATAATCTAATAATTTCACATTTTTTTAAACCACAGAACATCTTTTCTCTATAACATCCTAACAAGCTAGTCAACACATAGTGCCTTGTGTTGAGTTTTGTTTTATTGTCTTGTATAGACTCACTCTTGAATTACTAGCCTTTTATGTATTTGTTTTACACCTCTATGCAGCTAAACTATAAACTTGTTGAGGATAGGGACTGTGTCTTAAACTTCTATATCCATCACAGAATCTAAATCAATGCTGCGTACATAGTTGAAGTCCAATGTAATATTTTGAATGTTTTAACTAACCACAGTAAGAATGGTGTCTACAGATACTTCACAGATTTATCGGTGTATTCTCAGTGCACAGAATGTAATAAGAACTGCACCTACATTTATTACATGGAAAATTGTATGTTGCAATAGACAAGGTTACAAAGAAATTAAGTTGCCAAGAGGTTTCTGGGACAACTTTTAAATAAAGATAATTTATTCATGTTGCTGCAGAAGAAAACAAAGTAAGAATACCAAGAGCCCAAAACTAGGTGTTGCCTTCAGTTTATCTAAGATGAATTTTTATCTGGACCAAAAATACAGTGTGCTTGGATGCTTATGAAACAGTGTAGTGTATGGTGAAGTGTTTTTCCCTGAGTTAGACTAAGTTCAGGATTTAGCTCAGTCACTTGCTAGCTGTATGAGTTTAAGTCAATCTCTTAATCCCTTTTTATCTAGAAAATGGAATTTAAAAAGTGCCAACCTCATAGAGTTATTATGAACATTAAGTAAGATATTTAAAGAATTTGACACAGTATCTAGCTCATATACTAAGCAGAAATCAACACATGTAATTTACTATTTTTGCTAGGGTGAATATTAGCAAAAAAACCACAGAACAGTCTTTATGCTTTCATATAGCAATTTGGTATATCTTTTTACCTTGATGTTTGCAGATGTCTCTTCTTTCTTGGTTTTTATACACTTGATATATGTCGTGTCTTGCATGGCAGTATGATCCCTCAGCCTTGTGCAGTCAATTAAAATTGTGTTGTTATGCATGTCTTTACTTGAGGGCAAAAACTATGTCCTGTACTTTTTTGGATTTGCTGAGCCAGCACAGTATTTCTAGTAGTTAAATGTTCAATAAAATCTTATTAAATGTTACCTTTAGATATTATTTTTAAATTAAAAGCATATTAAATATTAAAAATAAGAAAATAGCTTACAAATGTGATTATGAATTGAGAGGCAATTGGTCCTTTTTGGTACAACTGGGTATATTAGCTGGTAAGATATCTGAATTGTTGCTTTGTCTATTTTCTTATAACAGATGTATAACTTTCTTAAAGCTTCCATTATTTTAGATATTAACTATTTCAGTAAATATTTCTTTAATTGCTTGCTTTTTTTTTTTTAGATGGGAGTCTCGCTATGGCATCCAAGCTGGCCTTGAACTGAAGAGCCTCTGGTCTCAACCTTCTGAGTAGCTGGGATCAGATGAACCACCACACCTAGCTTAATTAATTTTTAAAACTACCATTCTCTCTCTCTCTCCCTTCCTGACTCTTCCTTCCTCCCTCCCTCTCCCCACTCTTCTCTCTCTTCCTTTTCTAAAATTTCATATTTATTTCCTCCAGCAGTATCAAGAATTCTTTTTCCCTTAATACTGTCATGTTTAGAGTTAAGTTTTTTAAGACAATTCCTCATCTGTGTGACTAAAAATATCACAGAGATTGTGACAAGGTTTCTTAAACATCCCATTTGTTTTAATTATTTCTGTTGGCTCTTTAGGCTTTCCCCAGTATAGACAAAGCTTAGGTTGAGTATAAGCTTATATTTTTTTCATGTTTCCTCATAAGCCTCCAGACTTATTTTAGAACTTGGCTAGAGGACTGCCCTCTAGAACACTATTATTTTTCGTGGACAAAAACAACATACAGCAAGGGAGAAATAACTTGATAAACCTCCCAAATCCTGGATGTTTTAGGAACTTGTGATATTGTCAAGTCTCATAATCTTCTGAGGAAGTACTAACATCATTTTACTAAGGAAATGGAAGACTAAGAAAGCTAAAGAACTCATCCATTTAGGTTGTTAGTACTTTGGACTTTGACTTAAGCTTAAAGTCAGTCCTGATGGGAGTTTGTAGGCTTTTTTTTTTTCCCTTGGCAGTACTGGGGCTTGAATTCAGGGTTTCACGCTTGTGAAGCAGGAGTTCTACCACTTGAGCCATTCTTCCACCCATTTTTTGCTCTGGTCATTTGTGTGATAGGATTTTACTTTTTGTCCAGGCTGGCCTGGACCACAAACCTATTTATGCTTCCTGTAGTAGCTAGGATGACAGGCATGTAGCACCACACCCAGTGTTTTTTTGTGTTGAGATAGGTCTCATGAACTTTTTTCCCAGGCTGTCCTAGAACCTCAATCCTCTGATTTCAGCCTCCTGCATAACTAGGATTACAGGTACACACTGCCATGCCCTTGAGATGGGGTCTCACAAACATTTTTGCTTGTGCTGGCCTTGAACTGTGATCCTCCCTATTTCTGCCTACTTCAGCTAGGATCACAAGCGTGAGCCACTGGCTCCTAGAGTTTATAGTTGTATCCTCTCTTCTACACCATCTTTTACCCATAACTTTTGACATAGTAATACTACTTTAGTTGCTAAAATCTGAATGAGTACTCAGAAGGAAGCCATTTGGAACTGTGTAGCCAGCATATTGGAATACCTCCTACTTTTCTTCATACATAGTCCACTCTCTGGATGTCTTAATTTGAAAAGAAAATGTTTCATTGCAACTTTAAAAAGTCATAATTCATTCCATAGACTTTGGACTACTAGCTTTCTGACTTTCACATTCACTCAACACCTACTGAAAACTCCCATTCATGTTGAGTCAGCTGGTAAGGTGTATAGGCAGTTCTAAAGCTTATGAATAGAAGCTTTGAGATGACTATCATTATGCAAATCTTTTTAAAGTCAGGATTTAAGGTTTAAATATATGTCTGCTGTGATTGCCTACTGATCCCCACACGTGAGAACCTAATGACATGCCACCGACTCATTTGAGGATTATTGGTAATCAATAAAGCAACTGGAACATAATGAAAAAGCAGAAGGATTTATCTCATAAAGTATTTTAAAAACATGCATTTGTCATTACTAAATGTGTCTGCTTTTGTTCATTAATAGTTTTTTCCATAAGCAGTCTGAGCCTAAACTTAACTTCGGTATGTTAAACATTCCAAGAATGTTCTCTTTTTCAAAAGCTCACAAAAGGATATCTTGGAAACAAGAAGGCAGGGACTTCCACTGCTGGATTTTCTAACGTAAGAGTCTGCAAAAATCCTGTAATAAGGAATTTTTCTTTTATCACTGGACTCAGGAAGAAAGGAAAATCTCCAGAAGTCCAATACACAAAAAAGAAAACATGAAATAGAATCTGTGAAATAAAACCAGAGCAATGAGGAAGAAGCTCTGAGAAAAGGCAGGAGCTACCCTGACAGTAAAGCTAAAGCCAGAGCCAAGATAATGACACCAAGTCTTAGGCATGCAACAAGGTTGGGATAATGATCTCAAGACTCTCACATGAAGCTGGTGGAACTTGGAATGTGCTAGAGTGGGCTAAAGTAATCTCAATCAGTAGTCCTTCTTGAGTCTTAGAAGAAACAAATTTAATTCTTCTCTACATCCTATTGTATTCAGTTTAGGTCCTGTTTTTTCCCCCAAAATACTGGAGATGTGGACTTCTCATGAAAGGTGAGAGTAGTATAATCCTCATGCTTTGAGTTGTGACCCTGAATAGGTTCAGAGGTTATATTGAAACAACCGTAAGAAAGGGACTAAGGCAGAAAGAAGAAAAGCAGAGGAGATGAGCCAATTCAGGTTATAATGCATATATACATGGAAATATCACAAGGAAACCCCCTGTGTAGCGATCTTAAACAAACAAAGATGTCATTATTTTTTCTTTTTCAAAATCGGAGAACAGGATGGCAGAACAGATCCTGCTGATGGGGATGGTATCAGTGTCGGGGGAGGAGGAGATGGGGAAAGGGTGTGTGAGACACATCTAATATTTTATATAATTAGATTTCTGGAGTAAAATGTAGAAAAAAACATGGCAGAAGAATAATTAAATGAAATTGACATAACTTTTCAAAAAAGAATCAAAGACATTAAACCATAGATTCAAAGTGCTTTATGAAACAAGCAGGTAAATAAAAGCAAAATCACACATAGGTACATCATGGCAAAGCTGCCAAGCAACAAAGATGATTGAGAATTTCTTAAAAGCAGCCAGAAAAAAAAAATCTTTGTAACTCCGAAGGAGCCAAAACAAGATTAATCATGATAACTTATGATATGTAGTTAAAGCCATATTGAAAGAAAATTTTCATTTTAAATACATATATTAGTAAAGAAGAAAGATTAAAGTAAAAAAACTGTGTCTCAAAAGTTAGAAAAGTAACAGTAAATAAGTCATGAAGAGAGTAGAGAAAGAACAGAAGGGAGGAAAGCCAGGCAGTAGGAAAGCCAGTGGAAGAAGGCCAGTCCTAGGGAGCAGAGATTTGCTAAGTCCCTCTGACTCCTCTCCAGTGTACACACTTCTGCTAGTCTCCAGCAGAGGTGACAAACCAGGCTTATCCATAGACTCCTTGTGGAGGCTAGGTCAGAAAGTGAAACTCAAGGTTGATTCTTTCAGGGACAGGACCACAAATGAGACAGAAAACTTGGTTGTAATTTTCCTCAAAGAAGTTGGAAGTTGTTAGCTTAATATCCACTAACTTACTCAGACCCACTTTGACATAAATCTCCCATTCCCTAACCGCATTCTTCTCACCAATAGCTGTGATGGACTGGAAGTTCCCACTCATAAGTGAAGGTTAGAGTAGTGTGAGAAACCGTCCAAGGAACCAAGGTGTTTGCGATGCCCAATGTGATGCTAAAAAGCAACCAGTAACTGGTGGACCTTGGTGAGAAAGCAAAATCTGAGATCCAGCTGCTGATGAAGAAATGTAACCTGTCCAAATGTGGGTATACCTCCTGATTCCCAAGATAGGAGATGGGACAATTTTGGGGCATCCATTCAAGAGGAGACAGTTGAAGAACTAAAATCTGTTTGGAGCACAGGTGTATTTTTCTTGGATTAGATTTTATGATATTACATTACGAGAGCCAAATTTGTTCCTAAAATAGCTAAATATCCCCATGTGGAAGACAATCAGCTACACAGTGACAAGAGATTAATGAGAAAGGATACATTGGGATCATCGTACGAGAGCTGAGGAATCCTTATGTCACTGCTATATAATTTCAATAGTAGCCAGGTGCCTGTGGGTAGTTGTAATTCTAGCTTCTTAGAAGGCAGAGTTCAGGAGCATTGTGGTTCAAAGCCAGCCCAGGCAAAAATGTTGTGCAAGACCCTATCTTGAAAAATCCTTCACAAAAATAGGGTTGGTGGAGAGGCTCAAAGTGAAGGCTCTGAGTTCAAGCCCCTGTACTGCAAAAAAAAAAAAAAAAAAAAAATTAAATGTCCCCCAGAAGCCCACGTGTAAAAGGTCTCCAAGGTGGTGCTGTTTGGAGGTAGTAGAACCTTTGAGAAGTAGGAGCTAATGGGAGGTTAGGCTATTGGAGGCATATCCCCCTTTCAATTCCTGGCTACCGTGATACTGGCCATGGTTGTGAAAGCTCAAAAAATTCAGTCAGGAAATTGAATGAAATAATACATGGAAAGTGTAAAATATTGGCTTAGTTTGAATTGTTCTAGAAATGTGAGATATTTATAATATTAAAAAGTCAACTGATAGCATAAAAGAAAAATAATATGGTCATTTCAATAGATTTAGAAAAGCATTTGATGAAATTTAATGATACTGATGGCAAAAACTCTTATCTAACTAATGTAATGAAACTTCCCTAATCCAATACAAGGAATTTTAAAACAAACAAAACAAACCAAACTACAGCAACATCAAATTCAATGGCAAATAGTAAAAGTTTTCACTCTAAGCTAGGGAATAATGTAAAAGTGCTAGCTATCATTACTTTGAGTCATCATTTTACAATAGAACCTAGCCAACAATAAATCAAGAAAAAAGAAAAAGATAATTGGAAAAGTAACATACACAACATAGTTTTGTACTTAGAAAAGCTGAATCACTGATAATTGTTAAAATCAATGTTTTTACCAAGTTTATGCATGCATTCCAATATGAAAACATATTTTTATACATCAACAGTAAGTTAGAAAATGAAATAAAGTAAGAGTATTTGCAGTAAACAACAACAAAGACCCAGGAATAAATCTGGAAAAAAATTTAAAGGCCTTAACAAATAGATAGATACACTGTATTAATGCATTGAAAATTAATCTTTTTTTAAAGATATCACTTCTCACTAATATGATCTATTAGATTCAGCACAATATTAATGAAAATTGTGTTTATATATAAATTGATAAGATGATTATAACCATTATATAACAACGAAGCAAGCCAAGAACCAATAGTCAACTTCCTTAGTGGAGAAGATATGAGAACTTACTCTGCCTGATATTAGGCTTATTATTATTATTATTATTATGAAGTTACAATAATTCTAATATGGTGCTGGCACAAGGATGGATATGGCAACCAAATAACAAGGACCAGAAACAAACTCCACATGTAAGCCTACCTGACTTACAATAAAGAAAGAATCACAGAGCAGTGGGAAAAGAAAGATATTTTTAATTTTTATTTTATTTTTATTAGCATATTATTGTTGTACTGGGGGTACATTGTGTCATTTACAAAAGTGTTTACTATATATCATAGTTAAATTCACCCCCTCCATCATTATCCTTTATCCCCTCTCCCCACCTCTTAAACCAGTTTCAACAGGTCTCATTTTTCCATTTTTATACATGAGTACATATTATTTCTACCATATTGACCCTCCACGCTTTCCTTATATCCTCATACTGCCACTGGTACCAACCCGTAGGTAGGACCTGTTTTACCTTCCTGTTCTTTGTTTTTGAAAAAAGGCATTTTTGTTTGTTTAAGATAGCTGTACAGGGAGTTTCATTATGACGATTCCATGTATGTATGTATTGTATCCTGAATTGGTACCTTAGTGCCCAAGAAAGATTTTTTTTCAATAAATGGTTCTGGATGACCTAGATAACTACATAGGTTATCTGATGCCAAGTGAGGTATCCCAGATGATGGATGTTGGATCTTTTCGAAAATGATATAGAATATCTTCATGACTTTGAGAAGCATTAAACATAAAAGCAACAATTAGAGAATAAAAGATTGATATACTAGAGTACTTCAAAATTAAATAATAGCCATTCGATAAAAGAGCAGAGTGGGAGGACATTATCAACATGTCAACAAAAAGTTCCTGTTCAGAATGTATAAAGAATTATAAATGTATATGATATGGGTGGAATGGAGATGTAAAATAAAATAAAATGAAATAGCACAATAAAATTCATCTAAAGAAAGAAAAAATAGTAAAGATTAGAAAAAATAAGGGAAAAGGACAAACATACAACAGAAATCATTAAGCATTTTAATAAAGTCAACAGAGATTGGCTAGATTGATAAATAACAATAACATGCATTAATAATAAAATCCACATAACTATGAATTCTGTACAGAATAATAAGAGAATACAAGAAGAAACTGAAAGTCTGAAAGTCTTACAATCACTGTCTCCATAGCAAAATAAAACAAGAGATACAAAGGGTTTTGGAAGAAATTTCTGTTCATTAAGAAACAGATTACTGAAATCATACTAAATGCTTTCTTGAGAATAGAAAAAGATAAAATGATCCATGTGATTAGGCTAATTTGACCTTGATAACAAAATCATAAATAAGTACTATGGTAAATAAAACATGGATGTGAATTTTTTTACACTTTTTCTAAAAAGATATATGTTTATTTTTCCTCCTTTATAATTTTCATTGCTTGTGACCGTTTTTACCAATAAAATCTGGCAGAAGTGGTGATATGACAATTCTGAACCTAGCTTCTTATAAAAGAACTGGCCAGCACTGCCTTGGTTTCTTAGAGCCCAGGGCTTCTGCGTAAGAAGCATGACTTCCCTGTTTTATGGGCTACGTGTTGAGGCCCTGAGACTATATGAAGAAGAAGAGAGACTCATGAGCCCAACATTCCAGCCTTTCCTGCCAAGGCACATTTGATTGAATTTGCCTTGGACTTCAGCCCAGCCTATTCACTAGCTGAGTAGCACTTAGTGATCTCAGTTAATGCCACATGAAACTGAAAATGTCCCAGGGAAGCTCTGCTCAAATTTCCCATCCACAAAACCAAGAGACATAATAAAATAATTATTTGTGCTGTAAGTCTCTATGTTTGGGAGTACTTTGTTATGTAGCAATTAATAGCTGTAGCAATTTGTATGGGGGAAGAAATTTGCAGTCCAATATCAGGCATGAACATAGATGCAAAAATCCTACTCCTGGCAAAATAAAATCCAGTGAAGTACATATGTATTTATAAAGTCATAATCAAATCAGGCTTATCCCAGGTTTGTAAGCATGTTTAATATTAAAATTACATTATTGGAATTCACTCCATTAAAAGATTAAAGGAGAAAGACATAATTTTGTTTTAATGGATGAGAATAAAGTCTTCTGTATAAGTCAATGCAAATTCACTATAAAAACTTTTATTTATTTATTTATTTATTTTTTCATTTTTCTTTTATTATTCATATGTGCATACAAGGCTTGGTTCATTTCTCCCCCCTGCCCCCACCCCCTCCCTTACCACCCACTCCGCCCCCTCCCGCTCCCCCCCTCAATACCCAGCAGAAACTATTTTGCCCTTATCTCTAATTTTGTTGTAGAGAGAGTATAAGCAATAATAGGAAGGAACAAGGGGTTTTGCTGGTTGAGATAAGGATAGCTATACAGGGCATTGACTCACATTGATTTCCTGTGTGTGGGTGTTACCTTCTAGGTTAATTCTTTTTGATCTAACCTTTTCTCTAGTTCCTGGTCCCCTTTTCCTATTGGCCTCAGTTGCTTTAAGGTATCTGCTTTAGTTTCTCTGCGTTAAGGGCAACAAATGCTAGCTAGTTTTTTAGGTGTCTTACCTATCCTCACCCCTCCCTTGTGTGCTCTCGCTTTTATCATGTGCTCATAGTCCAATCCCCTTGTTGTGTTTGCCCTTGATCTAATGTCCACATATGAGGGAGAACATACGATTTTTGGTCTTTTGAGCCAGGCTAACCTCACTCAGAATGATGTTCTCCAATTCCATCCATTTACCAGCAAATGATAACGTTTCGTTCTTCTTCATGGCTGCATAAAATTCCATTGTGTATAGATACCACATTTTCTTAATCCATTCGTCAGTGCTGGGACATCTTGGCTGTTTCCATAACTTGGCTATTGTGAATAGTGCCGCAATAAACATGGATGTGCAGGTGCTTCTGGAGTAACAGTCTTTTGGGTATATCCCCAAGAGTGGTATTGCTGGATCAAATGGTAGATCGATGTCCAGCTTTTTAAGTAGCCTCCAAATTTTTTTCCAGAGTGGTTGTACTAGTCTACATTCCCACCAACAGTGTAAAAGGGTTCCTTTTTCCCCGCATCCTCGCCAACACCTGTTGTTGGTGGTGTTGCTGATGATGGCTATTCTAACAGGGGTGAGGTGGAATCTTAGTGTGGTTTTAATTTGCATTTCCTTTATTGCTAGAGATGGTGAGCATTTTTTCATGTGTTTTCTGGCCATTTGAATTTCTTCTTTTGAGAAAGTTCTGTTTAGTTCACATGCCCATTTCTTTATTGGTTCATTAGTTTTGGGAGAATTTAGTTTTTTAAGTTCCCTGTATATTCTGGTTATCAGTCCTTTGTCTGATGTATAATTGGCAAATATTTTCTCCCACTCTGTGGGTGTTCTCTTCAGTTTAGAGACCATTTCTTTTGATGAACAGAAGCTTTTTAGTTTTATGAGGTCCCATTTATCTATGCTATCTCTTAGTTGCTGTGCTGCTGGGGTTTCATTGAGAAAGTTTTTACCTATACCTACTAACTCCAGAGTATTTCCTACTCTTTCTTGTATCAACTTAAGAGTTTGGGGTCTGATATTAAGATCCTTGATCCATTTTGAGTTAATCTTGGTATAGGGTGATATACATGGATCTAGTTTCAGTTTTTTGCAGACTGCTAACCAGTTTTCCCAGCAGTTTACTATAAAAACTTTTAGAAAAACAAGAACAGAAGAGTATTTTTTAATCTTATGAAGAATCATAGTTGAAAATGAACAGCAAACATTATTCTTCATGTATAAGTGCATCAGTATTTTGTTTAAAATCAGGAAGGCTGTTTATCCTCAACACTTCTATTTAACATTGTACTGGAGATCACCTAACATGGCAACACATGAGAAAGAAATAGAAGTATTAAAATGGTATTTATAATAGCCACAAAAAGGCAATTATGTATAGAGTAGCCGATCTAATGAAAAATAGACAAACCTATATGAAAATAATTTTAAATTTTATTGAAACATTAAAGAAGATCTATATAAATGGAAAGAAACAGCAATTCATAGATGGAAGAAGTCAGCCACATAAATATTAGTAATTTCCCCAAGATAAAATTAGTGAAATTTCATCCAATAGTGTTCTTAGTGAAACTTGCCAAGATGGTTCTAAAATTTTTCATGAAACAGCAAAAATACCAAAAGTACAGAAATCAGTTTTGAAGAAGGAAAAATAAAGTGGGAAGAATTGCAATTTATGATGATATATTATAAAGTTACAGTAGTTAATATACTTCATATTTGTGAAAAGATAGGCCTATTGATCATAATGCTGAATAGAGAGCCCCTCAAAATATATGTAATGTAGTATTTATACTATCTATAACAATCAAGGAATGCCAAATGTAGGAGAAGTATTTCTGTAGCCCTCCTAAACTTAATAAGCCATTTATCATTATGCATTAATTTTTTTATCACTTAAAAAATCACTCAGAAGGAATGGTACATTCTAGATTCTAAAAGGCAGAAAATTCATGAGGACTGTATTTGCACCTAAGCTGGAGATGCTATTGTGTCATGCTTCTAATGAACATCCTGTTCTCTCTATTGCTTGACTAGTTCCTAATCATTTAAAAAATCTATTTTAGATATTGAGATGTTCTGTGCCTAATTGTCTCTGGCTGAGCTTAAAGATAGTCCGGCAATCTCTTTCCTGTTACTGTCTTTGTGACAAATATAAATTACTAGTATATTTTTGGGACTTTAATCACACCAACACAATTTACTTCTGTGGTTTTCCTCATTAGTTTAAGCTCCTTGAAGACAGGTATTCCCCTTTGTATTAACAGCAATTTTTGTTAGTCTCTACTAGTATTGGAAATACAGAATTGAATGTGTACTGAGAATGTGTGGATTGATTCACAGAAAGGACTGAGAGAGGGGAGAGAAGGAAGAGATGGTGACATCTTCTGAGTTAGCCCCCCGGCTCTGTGCAGGTGCTCAGCACACTAACATCACGGTATCAGAGTGCTGGAAGGACTTGAGATCACCGTCATACCTGCTTGTAGGATAGGAATAACTAAGCCCCAGAGAAATCAGGGGCTCACCTGGCTCTTTAGTTTTAAAATTAGGCACCAAAGTCTAGACTTTCAGACTCCTCGTCTAGTGCTATTTCTACTAACTCATGTTCTCTTATCTGGCCTTTCAAAAGTGAAAGGGAGGAACTTAATATCTCAGACTCAAGTATATCATCTGACCATTGTCTACCACCCAAATGTCCTAATGCTTCCAAAATAACAGTTTGAAGTTTGCTTAAGAGGTTACTTCATATCGTTACCTTCCCATGAGAAGTCAAGGACACACACCTATGGATATGTGATTTAATACTAAGTTAAGTGCCATGATTTGATCTCTATGTTAGTCATAAAACCCAGATATCATCACATTATTCTAATTTATGTTATTAAAAATATGAACACTTGGCATTATTCTTGTTAAAAACTACATTTGTGTAAATTTACAGATTTAAGTGTGGTAAGTACTTTGATTATATGACTGTGTATAATTACATCACTTCAAAGTCTAACTCTAAAATTTGGTTTCAATCTAGGTTATACACAGTTAGTTAAAACACCTTTTTTAACATTTGCTTTTATAGTTTTGTGTAAGGCTTAATAATATGCCTAATTTGATTTAATATTCTAAAACCTGAGGTGTTTTTGATTAAGTTTCACATTCAGTTACTATTAGAATCCTTTTTGATGAAAAACATGGTCTCATTTAGATTTTTGTGAGATCTACACAGAAATAAAATATTTTTCCTGGTCTATAATGATGTATCAATTTGTATCTGTATCAATAAGCCACCCAGTTAACAACAACAAAAAATTCAATTTAATATCATGCATAATCCCAACATTTTAGATGTTAGAATATTAGGCACTTAGTTACTGGTCACTTGTTAGAGATCTAAAATCACTGAAATAAGTTTCTTTTATTTAAAAGAAAACTATTACAACATCAGAGTTGGTTATAAACTGCTCAGCTAGGATGAATTATATTCAGACTCACATACTAATTAGTATTAGTTAATTTAGAACACACAGACTTTTTCCTCTTCTCTGACACACAAACTGAAAAAAACAGAAGCCATTGTGCATAGAGAGTTTATCCTTTATCTTTTAGATACTCAAAATACTATCTAGCTTCTGCTTTCTGAGTCACTAGAGATATTTCGACTCACATGTCCTCAGACTACTGAAGAAGTAGCTTTCTCTCTTCCCGGACCTCTTCAAAAGCAGGCATTTGGTTCATCAATTTGAAAGCCTGAAATTCTCAGCTTTTTCTGAAGCCAAATTTCTGAAATCTAGTAGATTGCTAGGAGAGGTAACACATTTGACTCCATTCTAATTCCACTGAGTGTGTCTCTGTGTAGCTGTATGTTCTGTACCTCATTTGATGTTCTCACTTATAAATGAGGAGGATAGCTTTCCTGTAGCTGATGGCTGGGAGGCGTGCTTCTGAAACAGCAATGCTGCACCCTGGCACCCCACTCCTTGGGAGGAAGTGCCCTGTGGTTTTGCTTGGGGCAGCCAAGCCTACAATCCCACCCTCAATGTGCTGGTCACAGGGAAGATAATCAGCCAAACTGGACTTGTCACCTCAGTTGCAGGGACCTGGAAAGGGGCAGCAAGAGGTCTGTCTGCACCAGGGTGGCTAGAGCTCTTCTCTAGTGTGTGCCAAATGGAAGTTGGGAGAGAAAAGATATGTTTCCCCGTGTTCAGAGGCTATGAATATGTGGGTGTCCCCTGCCGTGTGAAATATCATTCAATAACTAATGGAATAGACGAGAGAGAGAGAGAGAGAGAGAGAGAGAGAGAGAGAGAGAGAGAGAGAGAGAGCAAGGACAGGGCTGACAACTATGAATCCCAGCTCTGTCCCCAGAGGGGCCTTTATTTCTGTTGTACTTCCTGTGAAGTTGAGCATAACCCTGGTTCTTTAGGAAATGCCTCTTTGCTCAAATGAATTTGTTTTACTTTGCTTTTGTTTTTCTTCTTTCTTAAAATGGAAAGCATAAACCAGTAACCTGGATTTGAATTATATGTGCATTCCTTTTTTTGCAGTGTTAGGATTGAACCAAGGGCTGTGGGCATGCTAGGCAGGTGCTTTACTATGAGCTACAATCTCCAACCCTTGCTTTTTGTTTTGTTTTTTTTTTAGATAGGGTCTCAGTATGTAGCTCAGACTGGCCTTGCACTTTCTATGTAGCCAGTTGGCCTCAAATTCACATTCTTCCTGCCTCAGCCTTCTCAATTCTATAATTAAAGGTGTGACCACCACACCTGGCAATTAGTACATTTTTTTTTAAGTCAGGACTTGTGCTTACTAGACAAGCGCTCAATCCCTTAAGCCCCACTCCCAGCTCTTTCTGCATTAGTTTTTGTTTTTTTTTTTCAGGTAAGGTCTCACAGTTCCAGCCTCAGACAGTGATCCTCTTATATATGTGCCTCCTGCATAGCTGGGATTACAGACATGCACACCACCACACCTGACTTGTTTGTTGAGATTGGGGAATCTCATTTAGTTTTTGGCCAGGATAGCCTTGAACTGCAATCCTTCCAAAATCCACCTCCTGAGTAGCTATAATTACAAGCATGAGTCACTTTGTCCAGCCTTGAACATTCATCTGTAGACAGTTTAGAACTATAAATTTCCCTTTAAACACTGTATCCCATCATCCCATGATGATGAGATGGTGTGTTTTCATTTTCAATTACTTTAAAATATTTTATTATTTCTCTTCATTTTTTTGTTGCATGGATTGTTTAGAACTGTATTGCATAATTTCTGTATACTTGTTGAATTCCACATATTTTTCTATATTTAACTACTAATTTAATTCCGTGGTTGTCAGAGAACATCTCTGTCTGATTGCTATCCTTTTAATTTTATTGAGAGTTATTGCCCAACATATGGTCTGTCATTGTGAGTGGTCCATGTACAGCTGAATCAAATGTGTGTTCTGCTTTCCTTAGGAAAAATATTTTAAAATGTCAATTAGACCCTCTTGATTGATGGTGTGGGTCAGTTCTACTATATCCTTACTTGTTTTCCATCTACATTTTCTATCAATTACTGAAATATGAACGTTGAAGTTGTGCTTAAATGGATTTGAGTTACTTTCTGGATAATCCAATTAGCTATCTAGTCTTTGAAAAACAGGACAAAAATGAATAAGAAGCTGCTAAAAGTATGTTTTAGGAGACGGTCATGTACAATATTTATACCTTACCTGGATTTGAATAAAGAGCCACAGACAAGACAATATTCTTAACTAGCTCAGGGTTTTGCTTATGGGGCGCTCCTGGAAGTCAGACCAAGTCTAAAAGTATGTATGGTCTGGCTCGTAAGCTACATTCTCTAGGCAGCAGTGCTGCTGGTCTAGACCAGCCAGGAGTGCATTGAAATGAACAACTTTTAACCTTTCAGCCAAATTAGAGTTGTACCAAATTCTTTCACAGAAAGTTACAGCTTTGATACTTTTTCAAAACTTTTCTCCTTATTAGTACATTTACAAAAAAAAATTTAAGGAGAAATTTGTGACACTGTTAGTTCATATAGTATCGCAGAATTTCAGCCAGGAGGCAGTTATTATCTTGTTTATTACAGAGATGAATGCAGAACAATAGAAAGAAAGATACTCGTCCCTAACGTGTGCTGTAACTACAACGGCAAGAGCAGTATGTTGAAAAATCAGATTGTATTGTGAAGCATAGCTTTGTCTTGAATTCACATTCATGAAAATCTTCTGGTGATAAACTGCTTTAAGAGGTTCTTTTGAAAACTGTTATACCTCTGAAATGTGTTGCAATAACATCAGCTTCTGGCAATTGAGCTGACATATTTCAGCCTAAATTACACACACACACAGATGTTATTTTAAAAGCAACAATCTAGCAATTAACCATGATGTGATCACATTCCTGAATCTGTTTGAGCAGTAATGATTGGGAGAAATGTTGCATTTTATTTGATGATGTCAATATGAAGTTTCATACAACTAAAAGCAAAGGTAAGGGACAAAGGATTACATCATTGTTTGATAGCACTTAACAGTAGCATCCAAGTGCAATGATGTTCATCTGCATATTTTAGGCAGAATTTGGCTGTGTGTTGTCTGTTTAGATTAGTTTGAGTATTTGAAAAGCATTGCCTGTGTATTTTTGTTCTTACCCATCATCATAGTAGGCCTATGATTAATTAATTTTATATACAGTAGTATATTTTCTTTTATGGGGCTCTGTTTTATTTAAACAACCTGTCTTCCATATCATATGCTTTTATAATGGACTATAATAGCTACTAATAAAAAATGAATATATCATTCTTATTCATATATTTCACTGGAAACGATTGTTTTTACTCACACAACAAAACAGGCTCCAATGATTGAGCTAAAAGCAAACAAGGAGGGGAACAACTCATTATCTTTGACTAGGTGATGTAATTTCATTGCATGTTGATGTGAATATCATTATGAGTTATATTTTTATTTCATGATTTTTATGACACATGTACATGTTCTGTAAGCAACATTCTCAAAACAGAAGTTGTCACAGACCCTGAATGGATTAAATGAAAACTTTGTGACATGGTATCATGTACACAAGTGCCACTCAAAGTGTAATTTGTGGACCATCATGTATTCGTCACCTGGGAGCTTGTTATAAACTCAGAATCTCACTGATCCAGAACCTATGCCTGGGCAGGAGCTTGGGAACAAGTTGTAGTGTGCTTTCCTGGTGATTTAGTGCTAGAGTTTGAGGATCGGTGATCCAGAGATTACAGCATTTTGTTTTCTCAGGTATCAGAGCTGACTCAAACTCTACTACTGTTGTATCTGGAATGTCCCACAAACATCCATGTATTAAAAGCTTGGAGCTACCAGGAAGTAATGGAAACTTTAAGACGTGGAGCCTGGTGGCAGCTCTTCCAGACTTTGGGGGATATACCCTTTAAGGGGATAGTGGGATCCCATACCTTTCTCTTCCCTTGCACATCCTGGTCATGAGATGAACAGCTTTGCTTTACCACATGCTCCAAGGCATGATGTGCTGCTTTGCCTCATGCTCAAAAATGATGGGGCCAGCTTATCATGGACAGACACCTCTGAAACCAAGAGCCAAAATGAACCCCATGATCTATCTATCTATCTATCTATCTATCTATCTATCTATCTATCTATTTATCTATCTACTATATATCAGCCATCTATCTATCATCTATCTATCTGTGTAATGTATCATTTACTGATTTATTCTTATTTGGCAGTACCAGGGTTCAAACTCAGGGCCATGTGCTTGCTAGGCAAGGGTTCTATCACTTGAGTCATGCCCCCAACCTACTTTACTTTTAGTCATTTTTCAGATTGGGTCTTGAGTTTTTGCCTGGGACTAGCCTTAGTCAGTGATCCTCCTATGTTGCTAGGATTTTACAGGTGTGTGCTACCATGCTCAGTTTTTTTTTTTTTTTTTTGGCAGCACTGGGGTTTGAGCTCAGGGCCTCGTGCTTGCTAGGCAGGTACTCTATCACTTGAGTCACTCCTCCAGGCCCCAACATGATTTTTGAGATAGAATCTCACTAACTTCATTGTCCAGGCTGGCCTTGAACTGCAATTCTCCCATCTCTACTTCCCACACAGCTGGAAATACAGGCATGCACCACTGCTCCCAGACAGCCACTCTTTACAAGTTGACTATCTCAGGTATTTTGTTACAGCAATGGAAAACTGACTAACACACTCTATATCCAACAGCCATCACGAGATCTGGTTTTTTCCTTTTTCAGTAGATGGACTTTGATTCTGACTGGAAACTGGCAAAAGATTGTGACACTACACTGGGGACAACTGATTTCATATGGGCAATCATCCCTTGTTTTTGTTTTGTAAATATATAGCTGTTAGTCTTGGAATCATCACCATGATCCAGTTTTAGAGTTGTTCTGTCATCTTTCCCCCCAAATTCCATTTGAAGTTAATCCTTACTCCCACCTTTAGTCTCAGACAATCTCTCTCTCTCTCTCTCTCTCTCTCTCTATCTCAGTACTGGGGTTTGAACTCAGGGCCTCATGCTTGATAGGCAGGTGCTGTATCATACCTCAGCCATTTTTGCTTTAGTTATTTTTCAAATAAGTTCCCATATTTATGTCTGGACCAATGTGGACCACTATCCTTCTATTTGATTCTCATATAGTTAAGATGATAGGCACACGCTACCATGACCAGCTTTTATTGGTTTAGATAGGGTTTTGTGAATTTTTTGCCCAGGCTGGCCACAAACTGCGATCCTCCAGGTCTCTGCCTCTGAGTTGCTAGGATTACTGGGGTGAGACATCACATCTGGTGAGTTCCAGACACTCTTTGATCTGCCAGTGTAACCAAATGTAAACTGATCTTAGTAAACTTGTGTATTTTGATGTTTTATATGAATGGAATCATATAATATATATACTCTTTTGCATCTGGTTTTTTTCAGTGTTGCATGATGTAACATTTGAGGCTTGTCCATTTTGTAGCACATCTCAGTATCTTGTCCTTTTAATTGCTGAATTGTGTTCCAGGTATAAGTACCACATGGTGTTATCCATTTCCCAGTTAATCAATTATTTATGGTTTCTAACTATTATGAGTAATGCTGCTGTGAACATTCATGTACAATCTTTATGTGTCTATTCTTATTTAAGGGTGAAATTCCTGGGTCATATGGAAAGCTTATATTTACCTTTTTAAAAAATGGCCAAGTTTATTTTCAAAGGAACTGTGCAATTTTACATTCCTACAGGTAGTACAGAAAGATTTCAGTTTCTCTACATGTTCACTGACACCTCGTAGTATCAGTCTTTTATATTTTAGTGGGTGTGTAATGGTAACTTATTTTGGTTTTAATTTATACTTTGCTAGTGATTAATGATCTTGAACACTTTCTTCATGTTGCATAATCATTTGTGTACTGTGCAATGTTTTTTGAGGTTTATGGCTATTTTTACATTTGGTTGTATCTTATTACTAATTGTAAGAATATTTGTAAAAAATTGTTTGTAGTTTAGAAGTGCTGGAGCTTGAACTCAGGGCTTTATGCAATCTCGACAGGCTGTACCACTGTGCTACATCCCAGTCCTGTAAGAGTTGTTTGTACATTCTGGGTATTAGTCTTTATCAGTCCTTTATTTTATATATGATATACAAATTCTGTTTCCTGGTCTGTTAATTGTCTTTTCAGTTTCTTGGTGGTGTATTTTGAAGCACAACAGTTTTCAATGAATTTCAATTTATCAGTTATTTTCTTTTATAATTTGTGATTGTGGTGTCATAGCTGGGAACTCTTTGTTTAACTGGGGTCACAGAAATTTTGCTGCAATTTTTTTCCCTAAAATATTTATAGTTTTAATTCTTTCATTAATGTCTTTAACCCATTTTGAGTTCTTATGCATGAATTAGCGAGTTGACTTAATGGAATGAGATAAGGGTTTGTATTTGTGATTATAGATAGTCAAACTTCTCAACACAAGTCATTGAAGAGAATATTTTTCATCTTTTGAAGTGTCATGGAACCTTTGTCCAAAAGTAAGGATTCTTTCTGGATTCTCAGTCATATTCCTTTGACATTTATAGCCTCTATTTATGCAAAGACCATTGTGTCTTTGTCATCATAGATTTATAGTAAGGTTTGAAATTAGATAATGTGATTCCTCCAACGTTGGTGTTTTTCAATATTGTGTTAACACTTCACTTTGCTAGTAGACTTTCTGATTTTCACTTTGTGACTGTGGTATCATATTTCTATTTTCCCCCCAAATTTGAGAACATTTTGAGGAGCCAGTGGTCTGCCTGTGACTGACAATTTTGATACATTTTCTAAATCTTTATGGGTATCTCCAGTGACCAGGATTTTTTCTGAACAGAATTGGAGGGATATGTGTAATAGCTTGACTGTATGGTGAAGTCTTTTTGTTGATCCAATCATGCATTTGGCACTTTCTGTGTTTAGGCTATCATCACTTTCTGTAATTGTTTTCTGTTACAAGAACATATCAACAAACTTTTAAAACACTACTTCAGATGTGTTATTTGGCTGAGAAAAGTTTTGATAGACTACTTTAATGAAATTAAAGTTTTGATAGACTACTTTTTATGAAATTATTGACTGAACAATATTGGTGGATTCATCAGTCTGTGAGAATCATATTCACTTTGCCATTTTCTGAATAACAATTGCTTCTTTACTTTCTGCTCGCATCTGCAAGTAAAGTAAACTATGCTATTTGACAGAGGCAACTTATTCATCGGTTTACTTTCTTTGTCCCCAGTCATTGCTTTTACATTTATTCAGCATTTGAGTTATATGTGTTTCACTAACCACTTCACAACACTATAAAGAAGGTTATTCCACTTTTTGTATTCTTATCATCATTATTACATGGTATGTTGGTTTCTAGGATGCTTGAATGTCCTATTTTGCCTCAAAAATTTTGATGTATCTCATAAAGTTCTTGGTATATATCAAAGGACATCAGCATTTTGAACCAGCCCAGAGTGAAAAAGGTTCATTCTCAGCTGGCAATTAAATTCCAAATTTTGAACAATTTTCATCATATTTGTGCAATAATTTTATTGTTATTGAAGCCAGAATTTTATAATATTAATAAGTCATCTAGTCATTAATTAGGTTTTTATTAATTTCACTGTTATTTTTGTTGTAAATCCTACTAGATCTAAAAAATCTTTTAAAACCTCTTACTCATGATAAATTCAATTAAGAAAGAGTCTAATTGACATTATAATTCATTACCATATATAGTCTTATATTTGACTCCCAGAGGGGATGAATTGATAGATTTCTAAGAATACATGATGACAAGAATGGAAATTTAATGTGTGAACACTTATACCAGCCACCTGCCCATTCATAGTATCCTTATATCCATAGCAGGCATTTCAGTTATTGGAGAGTGACCCATTTATGGACCAGCCAGAGTAACTGTGCTCAGTCTGTGCAAACTAGATTAATATGGCAAGTCTGTTTTGGCCTTAGTATAAGTAATAGCATATGTAAAAGTAAGAGTTTATTCCCTAAGTTTGCTTCCTGAGAGCTGTTAAAATATATACTTATTTGAATGCTAAAAACATATAGCTACTTGAAATGTGAACCTAAAATCATACTTTAGGAAGCACTGCTCCATTCTTGAGTCACCTAACAGCCCCACTCTCTTCTAGTCATTTCACCATCCTCATTGTGCTATTGAAAGACACAAACTGTCATGAAGAATATGTGTCAGTTCTCTTGAATCCTGCTTCTGAATCTAACTTGGTTATGACCAACAGTTGCAATGAGAACTATGTGAAAGAGGCAGAGAAATTTGAGTAATAAAAACCTCCTGCACTCTCTCATCAACATATTTCTAATTGAGAAGCAATGATAGTGTTAACATGTGGAGAAAGCTAGGTTTTAATCCATTTTTCTTTTTTGTTAGTTTGAATCTCTGATATAATTTAAACCAGTATACATCTATCTTCTTCTTTCAATTATTTTGTATTGGAAATAATTGTAACCACATGGATTCTTGTGAGATTTTAAGATAACATGCCTGACAGAGCCTGGCACATAATAGATATTTGAAATATAACAAATACTTTAAATACATTTTTACTCCCCCATATACTTTGTATGCTACTATAAAAACTAAATTATTATTTAAAAATATTTCCCAAGTTGCCTCTCTATTAAGAGTAAATAAGATTTTCTTTAAAAATTCCAAAGGCACCAACAAATCTAAGAAGGAAAATGAAGGATGGGGAAATGTAAACATTTTCAAAATATAGTACTTGTGACACAGTCACATGACCTAATGATGTGCTCTAAATGTTGAATGTTTTAAGATTTCCAGATGAAAGGCACTGTGAAGATAGATATTGTTACGGTTAATTTTACTATGCCTTGCCAAACAGATTTGTTAAAATTACAGAATGAAGATACATAGCTCAGCCTTCTCATGACATTATCTGGTAGAGCACGCATGAAATCTCTAAGCTTCTTAATGAGCTTGAATAACAGTATACAAAATTATGATCCTAATAATAAAGATAGTATCATTTCCTCTAACTGGTGAACTAAGAAACAAATAATATTTTATTTAAAGGAAAGGGGGAACAACATTTAGACAAATTAATATTTAAATAAAAATCCTGTTATCCAAGAAGATGTAAAGCTAAAATGATATCTCACCTTAAATATTGCTGTCATTTTTATTATTTTCCTCTCCAAGAAAAACATGTCAAAATTTATTTATGCCACGAATTCATGTCGTTTCATTTGATGATTTTGTCTTTCGGGAGAGACAGGACACCTGGATTGGTAGTTGATTTTTCTCAGTCAGGTCTTTTCCACACCCCTGCTTGTGTGTTTTTCATTCATCGTATGTATTATGGGATAAACCCAGATCATAGGACCTTGATCTTTAAAATGTTAGCAATTTATGAAAATCAATGAGAAACCCTAAGTTCATTCAAAGACCATTCATTGTCTCTGACAAAATTGATAATATGTAGTTAACTAGAGAATGTGGTCACATTCTAGAATAGTAAGTGAGCCAAATAAGTGTGTTTTTGACTCAGGTCGTATGTCACTTAACTGGGCTCTTCAAAGCTTCTGGAAAGATGGTAATGGTTTTATCAAATATTTATTTTGTTTTAATTGTTTAAGAAATCTTTCAGAATTATTTTGAAACTTAAAATGCATATTTTTTAGTACAAAAGCAGCATGTTTTCACTGTTTAAAAACAACAGGAGAAAAACACATATCTTGTAGTCTGTGCTTAACATTCTTTTGCTTAAATTCTAATCTGTCCAAAACCACTTCTCTTCTTTTCCTTTCTATAAATATTGTTTAATGCTTATGAGAGAACACATTGCTTTATTTTCATTATTAGAATTATCATTGTGGATTTTATATTCGATGTTTGCTGACATAAGAAACACAAAAAAACTGTAAGTACATACAAACACACAAAACTCCACCAGGACCCCATCATTAGGTGTAATCACTATCA
This sequence comes from Castor canadensis, assembly GCF_047511655.1. Classification (NCBI taxonomy): domain Eukaryota; kingdom Metazoa; phylum Chordata; class Mammalia; order Rodentia; family Castoridae; genus Castor; species Castor canadensis. The sequence goes on along the minus strand of NC_133390.1, from coordinate 56,113,918 downwards.
CAGTTTGTGTGCATATCTTTCCAGAGTTTTCTCAATTTGTAAATCACTTTAAGAAGTAATAAGGCTTTTTTTTTATTCATATGTGCATACAATGTTTGGGTCATTTCTCCCCCCTTCCCCCCACCTTCTCCTTTACCCCCCCACTTCTACCCCCTCCCTACCAGACAGAAACTATTTTGCCCTTATCTCTAATTTTGTTGTAGAGAGAGTATAAGCAATAATAGGAAGGACCAAGGGTTTTTGCTACTTGAGATAAGGATAGCTATACAGGGAGTTGATTCGCATTGCTTTCCTGTACATATGTGTTACATTCTAAATTAATTCTTCTCGAACTACCTTTTCTGTAGTTCCTGGTCCCCTTCTCCTATTGGCCTCTGTCACTTTAAAGTTTCTGCATTATTTCCTTTGCATTGAGGACATCAAATGCTATCTTGTTTTTTTTTTTTGAGATTCTTGCCTATCCTCATACCTCCCTTGTGTGCTCTCGCCTCATCATGTGATCAAAGTCCAATCCCCTTGTTGTGTTTGCCCTTGATCTAAAGTCCGCATATGAGGGAGAATATACGATTTTTGGTCTTCTGGGCCTGGCTAACCTCGCTCAGGATGATATTCTCCAGTTCCGTCCATTTACCTGCAAATGATAAGATTTCATTCTTCTTCATGACTGAGTAGTATTCGATTGTGTATAAATACCACATTTTCTTAATCCATTCATCAATACTGGGGCATCTTGGCTATTTCCATAACTTGGCTGTTGTGAATAGTGCTGCAATAAACATGGATGTGCAGGTGCCTCTGGAGTAACTTGTGTCGCATTCCTTTGGGTATATCCCCAAGAGTGGTATTGCTGGATCATATGGTAGATCTATGTTTAGATTTTTAAGAAGCCACCAAATTTTTTTCCAGAGTGGTTGTACTAGTTTGCATTCCCACCAGCAGTGTAAGAGGGTTCCTATTTCCCCACATCCTTGCCAACACCTGTTGTTAGTGGTGTTGTTAATGATGGCTATTCTAACAGGAGTGAGGTGGAATCTTAGTGTGGTTTTAATTTGCATTTCCTTTATTGCTAGAGATGGTGAGCATTTTTTCATGTGTGCTTTTGCCACTTGAATTTCTTCTTTTGAGAAAGTTCTGTTTAGTTCACTTGCCATTTCTTTATTGGTTCATTAATTTTGGGAGAACTTAGTTTTTTGTGTTCCCTATATATTCTGGTTATCAGTTCTTTGTCTGATGTATAGCTGGCAAATATTTTCTCCCACTCTGTGGGTGGCCTCTTCAGTTTAGAGACCATTCCTTTTGTTGAGCAGAGCTTTTTAGTTTTATGAAGTCCCATTTATCTATGCTATCTCTTAGTTGCTGAGCTGCTGGGGTTCCACTGAGAGAGTCCTTGCCTAAACCTATTAGTTCCAAAGTGTTTCCTATTCTTTCCTTACCAACTTTAGAGTTTGGGGTCTGATATTAAGGTCCTTGACCCATTTTGAGTTAATACTGGTATAGGGTTATAAACATGGATCTAGTTTCAATTTTTTGCAGACTGCTAACCAGTTTTCCCAGCAGTTTTTGTTGAAGAGGCTGCTTTTTCTCCATCGTATATTTTTAGCTCCTTTGTCAAAGATAAGTTGGTTAGAGTTGTGTGGCTTCATATCTGGGTCCTCTATTCTGTTCCAGTGGTCTTCGTAATATAGTTTGAAGTCAGGTATTGTGATACCTCCATCATTGTTCTTTTGACTGAGTATTGCCTTGGCTCTTCATGGTTTCTTGTGTTTCCAAATAAATTTAATGGTAGATTTTTCAATCTCTTTGATGAATGTCATTGGGATTTTGATGGGAATTGCATTAAACATGTAGATTGCTTTTGGGAGTATAGCCATTTTTACTATGTTGATTCTACCAATCCATGAGCATGGGAGATCTCTCCACTTTCTATAGTCTTCCTCAATCTCTTTCTTCAGGAGTTTATAGTTTTCCTTTTAGAGGTCATTCACATCCTTTGTTAAGTTTACTCCTACGTATTTGATTTTTTTAGGCTATTTTAAATGGAATTGTTTTCATATATTCTTTTCAGTTTGTTCATTATTACTGTATAGAAATGCTAATGATTTTTCTATGTTGATTTTATATCCTGCTACCTTGCTATAGCTGTTGATGGTGTCAAGGATCTTTTGAGTAGAGTTTTTTGGGTTTTTAAGGTATAGGATCATGTCATCTGCAAATAGGGATATTTTGAGTTTCTTTACTTATTTGTATTCCTTTTATTCCTTCTTCTTGCCTATAATTGCTCTGGCTAGGAATATCAGTACTATGTTGAACAGGAGTGGAGATAGTGGGCATCCTTGTCTAGTTCCTGATTTTAGAGGGAATGGTTTCAGTTTTTCTCTGTTAAATATAATGCTGGCTGTAGGTTTGTCATATATAGCTTTTATAATATTGAGGTACTTTCCTTCTATTCCTAGTTTTCTTAGAGCTTTTATCATGAAATGGTGTTGGATCTTATCAAAGGCTTTTTCTGCATCTATTGAGATGATTGAGTGGTTCTTGTCTTTGCTTCTGTTAATGTGCTGTATTACATTTAGTAATAAGGCTTTTAAATGGGCTTATTTGTAGGCAAAAAACACATTGATCCTGGGCATTCTAAATGTGTATGTTGCTCCTTTTTCCTCTATGTTATCTTCTTCTATATGCTACCAAGAACTATAAAAATTTTTGAACCAATGGCTTTCATCATGAATTAGAAAGAAACAGTCCTAAAATTCTTAAGGAAATAAAAATGATTCTGAATAATCAAACCAATCTTCAACAACAACAACAAAACAAAGTAACAACAAAAAAGCCAATGCTGGAGGTATCACAATAACTGACCTCAAAACATATTATGAAGCTACAGTAAGAAAAACAGCATGGTACTGGCATAAAAACTGACATGTAGACAAAATAGTGAACCTTGAAAGAAATCAACACATCTACAGCCAACTGATCTTAGACAAAGAACCAAAGTCTTGCATTGGAGAAAGGAAAATTTCTTCAATAAATGGCACCAGAAAAGCTACATGTCCATATGAAAAAGAATGAAACTAAGCCCCTATACATACATGTAGAAAATGCTGTATCTTACATATACACAAATCAACTCAAAGATGGCCAAAGATCTAAATAGAAGACCTGAAACTATCTTGTAGGTTGACATACTTTCTATGCAAGAATGAATATGGAATTTTTAAACCTGTTGAAATCATCATAAGAAGGGACTAAGGTAGAAAGGAGAAAAATAGAGGGGATGAACCAATTCAGATTATAATACATATATACATGCAAATGTCACAAGGAAACACCCTGTATAGCTATCTTAAATAAGCAAAAATGTCTTTTTTTAAAAACAGAGTACAGGAAGGCAAAACGGATCTTGTCTGGGGGGTTGATACCAGTGGAATGGAGAGGATATATGAAAAGGGGGTAGGAGGGTGAATATGGTAGAAATAGTATGTACTTGTGTATGAAAATGGAAAAATGAGACCTATTGAAACTATTCTAAGAAGGAGGAAGAGGGGATAAAGGACAATGATGGAGGGGGTGAATTCAACTATGATATATTGTAAATGTCACATTGTACCCCCAGTACAACAATAATATGATAACAAAAAATAAATTAAAAAGAAAACATAAGGGAAATATTTCTTATCATTGGAATAGGCAATGAGGTTTTGGGTAAGACCCAGAAGGTAGAGGCAACAAAACCAAAAACAGACAAATGGAATTTTATCAAACTAAAAAGATTTACATAGCAAAGGAAACAATTGACAGAGTGAAAAGACAATCTGCAGAATGGAAGAAAACACTTGAAAACTATTCATTCTACAGGGATTAATGTCCAGGTTTCACAATGAGCAAAAAGATAAATAAATAAAAAAGAAAAGAAAGAAACACTCAATAAGAAAAAAATCTGCTTAAAAATAATCTGAATAGATATTTCTCAAAGGAAGATGTAAGTGGCTGTTACTAAAAAGACAAAAAGTAATCAATATTTGTAAGGATATAGAAAAAGGAGTGCTCTCATACACTGTTGATTTTTCTAAGGTATATGAAGCTGACTGTAGTTTACAACAATTTATTACATAGTTCATAAAGAACTAGAGGAGCAGAGTTTGAAGATTCCTAAAGGAAATGCTAATCACTCTGATTTGATCATTGCACATTATACATAGGCATTAAATTTTTGTACTGTACACCATAAATACATACAATTATTATTTGACAAAAAGTTGCCCTTAAGGAGTTCATGGTCAAGTAGACAAATCATATAAGCAAATCACTGTTGTCATTCACACACTGTATTGTAGGAGCCTAAGGAGTGGCAACTACTTAACCCAGAGGAATCTGAAGAGGTAGTACAAAGAAAGTGATGCTTGACTCTTGAATAAGGCGACAAGAGTTCATTATTCAGGCAATGCAGCAGTGGTCTTTCCAGCTTTCCAGGGAAGGCATATGTGCAAAGTCTGGAAGAGAAAACAAAGTAGGCAGTCATGAATAGGTCAATATGGTGTATGATGGTGGAAAGTAAATCTTGAAACGCAGAGACCTGACCATGCAAAAGCCTGAGGCCTGATGCTTGAATGAAAAGCCTAGGGTTTAATCTGGTAGATAGTGGGAATCTACTAAAAGAGAGAGAGAGAAGGAGGGAAAGCTTGGCCTTGTGATATGTCTATATCTACCTGATTAGGAGAGTCTTGGGGTCTTGATACAAACTAATCATTATATGATGATGAAATGATTCTTTCTGGACCAAAGAAATACATTCTTCTCTCCAGTGGATCACCAGAGAGGATTTTTCTACCTGCAAGGGCACATTTTGAATTACAGAGACCACATTTCTACTTGCAAAAATGCTACTTAACAAAGGAGAAGTTGAAAATTTCTATGAGATAGCAGTAAATAAGCTCTGGAAGAACTAGATAGCTAATTACTAAATGAATGACTATGTCATCAGTTAGACCAGAGCTGCTTCTTTGCTTATTTGACACACCCACTCCCTAACATCAATCTCAAGATTCTTGGGGAATGGCATCAGCTTTATCTGCCATTAGATTACCTGAAGTGCATACAGAATATAGAATATGGAAGTGTTGATGGTGCTTCTCAATGTGATGTGTGCATTCTTCCATTTGTTAATATGCATACTAGACATTGTGTGGCATGCAACATTCCAGGTGATTGGAATATTGTAATGAACAGTGCAAAATCCATGATATTGAGGAACTTACATTTTGGATGGAGAAGAGGGATGTGAGAAGATGATATATTAACAATCAAGTAATTGCGGATGTCAGCTTGTGAGGAGGTGTATGGTAAAGAGTAAAGCAGGGGAAAGTGGGTTGTGAGTGTGAGGGTGTTGAGGGGTGGATGTAGGTTTTAATTTTTTTTAGAGTGATTAAAGAAGGACTCATTTTTAATGTGGCTTGAAGAAAGCAAGAGAGCAAGTCATTCAATGATCAAGCAATAGTGCTATAGTCAGAGGAAGAGCTGTGGTAGGGAACTCAGATTGGACTTTGTAATATGTTTGTGGAACATCAAGGGGTGTATGAAAGACAGAGTGACAGAGAATAAGATCAGAGGGGTGAGGGCTGGGGAGGACTGTCAGGTGGGTTCCTGGAGGCCACTGTGTAGCTTCTGCAATTTATTCTGAATGTGATTGGAAACCTTTGTAGTACCTTGAGCAGAGAGGTAATACGATTTGATATATGATGTAAAAGGCTCATGACTGGCAAGAGAATTTTCAGGAACTAATACCGAATGAAAACATGAGACACTGTTAAAAATTATTAAGAATTTCAAGATGGCAAGAAAGTTACATTTGAAACAAGCATTGGGTCCTTTTGAGTGAAGGGGTCCTAAGTGACTGCATGAGTCACAAGCTCATGATATTGATCCTGGGTGTATTAAGTATAGACTTCCAAGATGAAAGGGCAGAGGCAGTAAGACCTATAAAGAACCAGTGCAATAATCTATAGGAAAGAGGATTTTGTGGGTTAGGTTACACATGTAGCAGAGGAAGTGATAAGCAGGAAGCAAACACTGCTGTTTTTGAAGCCTGAGCTCATGGGATTTGCTAATGGAATGGTTGCAATTTGTTCAGATAGAAAAAAATGAGGTTTGTGGGGTAAATCAGAAGTTCATATTTGAACTTTGAGAGGTCATTAGAAAATAGGTGAAGACGTGTAAGCAGTTGGATATATGATTCTGGAAATAAGGGAAGAGATCCAGACTATAGATCCTAATTTGGAGTCTTATCTCCCCAGAGAAGGCATATGACTATGAAAGCAGATGAAATAGAGAAGACAGAGTGACTGTATGAAGTTGAAAGACAAAGACTGAGACATAAGATACTGTTCTGTTTGGATATCAGGAACTTTAGGAGGAGCAAGGTACTAAAGCAATGAAAGAAGAGCATCATGATTCAGAGGTCACGTGAGGAAAATGTGTTTTGAGGAAAATGTTACATGGTCAAGTGACTCAAATAAGTTGAGGACTGAAGATTAACCATTGAATGTTGTTGGGTTTCTTAGTAAGAGCTGTTTTGGTTGAGTGGTAGAAATGAAAACTTCTCTTGACAGCAAGCAATTAAAATTTAGAACAGAAGGATAGTAAACATAAATCTCTCTCAAAGAACTTCAAAAAAAAGAGGTAATACAGAAACAAGTGGTAAGTGGAAGGACATATATGTCTAGTAACTGCTTTTTGTTGTTTGTAAAGGAAGAACAGGGAAGTGAATTCAAGCACAGAAAATGGGTAGGTGTTATACTGGGAGGGTATAGAAATTCTATTCTGATGAATTCTCTTTTTTCAACAACGAAGGAGGTAGATTGAACACCAGAAATTGAGGATGAGGAACAAGGTATTCTGGTTCAATCCAGTTCCTCTCAGAATTATCTCTGGCACAATCCAAATTGTCAGAACAATGTCAGAACAATCCAAATTGGCTGAATAGAGATCTGAAGTTTCTGGAGATAGGTAAAGGGGTGAACAGGTTGTCTATGACTGGGGAACAGGTTGTCTATGACTGGGAAACAGGAATGAATTAGGGAAATTAGAATTGCTAGCTAGCACTAAGGGAGTTGTCACAATTAGAGGAGACCTGTCAAGACACCTGCCAGCCTATGACTGTTCCTACCAGTTACCCTTCCCTAGGCAGGTGTGGTCAGCAGATAGGTGTCTTTCACTGCTCATGTAGTAAGAGTGGATGAGAAGAGGACAACCAAGTGCTTGTCATGTGTTCAGCCACAGTGGAGAAACCAAAGGTAGACAGAATAAACAGAATAGGAAGCAATGAACCACAGCCCCAAACTCATCAGCAGAGTAGACCCTGTGGTTAAATGAAACCACAAATACACCAAGTCAGCAGACTTTAAGGCAAGGAATTTCAATGTCAGGGTGCCCTGAATCCAGAAAGCATGCATAATGAATTGCTTGCTCAATCTTACTGCTTGGCATGCTATGAACTTAATCATAAATCTGTCTAGGGTGGAGTCATAAACAGTGTCAAGCACTGGAACTCTATCCATTTACATTAAGGGAAAATTTTCATATATAAAGTTGAGTCTCGTTACTTTCAGATTCTGTATTTGGAAATTCATGTTACTGTTAAAGTTTATATTTAATCCTAAGATTAATACTTGGGGTGCTTTCACACTCCTTCACACGTGCGCAGAATAGTGAAAACTCAGAGTGACCTGGCATGCACATCCCCAGTTGAGGTTAATTAAGCAAAGTGATTCTCAGCCTTTTGTATCAGCTGTCATTCTGTAAACAAGTTTCCTTTCCTTTCATGGTCTGTTTAGTGCCTTTTTTTTTTTTGCATTTTTATTGGTTATTTTGCTATTTAAAATGACTTTTTAAATATAGCAGTGAAGTGCTGCCCAGTGTTTGTAATCACAAGAAGGCTGAGATGTGCCTTACACAAGAAATAAATGTTTCAAAGAAACTTTGTTCATTTGTTAGTTATAGTACTATTGACCATGAGTCCAATGTTAATGAACTAACAACGCATATTCGGTAAGTTGTCTTTAAATAGAAGCATAGCTTAATACAAGCTTAGGTATGACTGGTTGGTGAAAATGTTATGACCAAGGGCTCACAAGAACTTAATCTAGAATTTCCCTTAGGAGTGAGCAGTGATTCAGTATTTATTAATTCAGTGCTTGTGATGACTTTATAAAGCACAACTACTTTGAATAATGACTCTCAACTGTATCTGGTAGGTTATTCATGTGAAATGTGTCAAAGATACTGAGCTCTTTGTTTCATTCTAGTTCATGGAGTTCACCTCATCACTTTCTTCCTGTCCTTTGGCCTTGTAAGCTTTCCATATACCCAATTATGTAGATACTTTCTTATCCCAAAAGATTCTTCTTCCTCCTGTAAACATTGAGCCATTAATATCTTGCTCTGGGATCCCTCTGGGGTTCTAGGATTATACTCCGTTCTCAATTGCGTTTTTAAAGGCAATGAGTGTTTAGTCTCTTCCTGGTTCTTGACTTGGTATTGCCTTGGTTGTCCTCCCATAAAACTCCTGCTATGTACACCTTCAGTTTCTCATTCTAACACTAATCTGGGTGCTGATATGAAAGGATCTTGCATATGTCACTAAAGTCACTAATCAGTTGCATTTAAATTACCAAAATATGCTTGTCCTAGGTCAGCCTGACTTAATCAGTTGGAAGTCTTCAAAAAGACTTGAGTCTTCCTGATGGAAGGACTGGAAATAGCTACTGGGTCTGTAATTGTGTTCCTTCACCTCATGCTTCTTTTCTTGCCTGCCTGCAATCTACAGACTTGCTAAGCCAGCCTCCAGAACTGCCTGTCAATTTCTTATTTTAAGAATCTCTTTCTGGGTGAGGTGGCTCGTTGCCTGTAATGCTAACTACTTGGGAGGCAGAGAACAGGAGGATCGCCATTTGAGGCCAGCCCTGGTAAAAAGTTCACTATGTTGACCAATATAAAAGTTGGTATATTGATTCACACCTGTCATCCCAGCTAGGTGGGAGACATAAATAGGACATTCGAGGTCCAAGCCAGCCTGGGCATAAACATGAGACTCTATTCAAAAAATAGCTAAAGCAAAAAGAAATGAAGGTGTGACTCAAGTTGTAGAAGGCCTGCCTGGCAAGACCCTGAGTTCAAACCCCAGTACCACGGCCACCTCCAAAGAAAAAAATCTCTTAAAACATTTGTATGTATCTGTTACTCATTTCTGTCCCTCTGATTGAACCTTAACTGATATACTTTCCATGTTGTTGGCTGCCCCTCCCTGGCATCCTCTCTTTCCTGTAATAACATTCTTGAGACAGTACAGGATGATTATTCAAATCCTGCCTCTGCCATTTCCTAGCTCAAAGAAAAAGAAAGTTCAGCAAATTTACTTGAGCTTACCACATCTCAGTTCCCTCATCTATAAAATAAGGATGTGTACAGGGTACGTCTTATAGGATTGTTGTGAAGATCAAGTCAGATAATGGTGTAGAGCACATAGAACAACACCTAGTATATTGAAGGCCATCAATAAATATAACTGCTATAATTGTTATTATCCAGAGAATTTTATCTATTTATTTCATATCCTTAGCACTGTGAGAATACAAGGAAAGCTGGTGGCAGTTCTTTCTCTTTTGGCATTTATAATGGGCTTGGAGGTGGGGGGGAGACATACATATTGAGATTTATATTTTGAGTCAAAAATAAACCTAAGAGTGGTGACAGGTTGGAGTGTATTCATAGGGACAATAGATACAATGTATAAAATGTGTGGTCCTCTGGAGAGGCAGATACTGGAGCTGCCTTCTCTTCATATTCACCTTTCTTTTGTACTTTTTTCAAAAAGATACTTAATTTGGATAGTTAAGTGTTGAGGACTTTCCTCAGGTCATATTGATTGGTAACTGTTGTCATTGTGTATCACAAAGTCCTGTGAGTGTGTTCTTGCTGATGCTTTCTCTATTCTACCTTTTTCTATAGTGAGTGGACCATTGGGATGAGCCCTGACAGCACACTGGGGTCAGCTTCTTCTTTCCATATAAATGGACCTCAGGCCAACTCCCCATGGCAAGGTCTGTTCACCCAAGCCCTTTTTTTCTTCTTCTTTCATATGTGTTTTATTGTTTTCACCTTTTCAGTGTCCTGTTTCACATTCCTTAAAAGAAAGTGATTATATTATGAGATTTTGGTTTGGAAGTTAAAGCCAGAGATGGGAAAGCCTAAGTAGCCGGAGCTCTCTACACTGGGGTTTCTTTACATAGTGATTCACAAGGAAGAGGGTACCCTGACCAAGTCTTTCTACCCTTGGAGATATATACACAGGACAAAAACTGCAAAGCTATTTAGTATGTTATTATTATTGGTGTTTGACCTCAGAGAGAAGTTCTATTAGTTAATCTGTGTTATCTTTTTGCATAGACTATAGGCCCAAATGGACTTTTCTCTTGATACTCAAACTAAATCCTCCATCTCCTTACTCCAAAGAAATAAAAAGCCCCACACATGCTAGTCCCAGAAGAAATAAATCCACAGAGGGAAAGAGCGAGAACATGTTTGCTCTGAGGATAGCGGTGTGCACTCTAAGTTCTCTCAGGGAAAGGTAAGGTCCTGAGCCCAGGATGATACAGCAAGCACAAATATAGTCCAAAAAGTTAAACACACAACATTTCCAGAGGAAAATACCAGAGGAAGGATGATCTCTATGAATGATGTGGTCAGAGAACGCTTTTTGAAGAGGAGATTCAAACAGGATTTTAAAGAATGCCAAGAACTTTAATGGTGAGAAAGTGGAGAAAATTTTAGGTAAAGCTGTGACATTATCATTATTTGTCTTAGTTTATATGTCTTCTAAAACCAAAGCCTATGGCAATCATTTACTTCAAAGGGGATTCCAGAAGTACAAGGGAGGAAGTGAGGGAAAGTGAGACAAGTAATAAAGAAAGAAGCAATATGTTAATAAGCTGGCTGCCATTATGTTCAAATGGAATTTGGTCCCACCAGCCCAGAATCTTTCCACCACAGGGAAGGAGGCTAAGGCCCTCATCCACCAGTTCTCATGCATCCCTCCCATTGGTGGAGGGCTGGGTCTCCAGTATTTTAGTTTATACCTACTTGTGGCCAAAGCAGCTCTTGATGTGCCAAAGTCTGCCAAAGACGTCTACAGGGCGTCTCCGTGCAGAAAACTCTCCTGATTGTGCTTTCACCTCACTAAAGCAGATTCCTCTCAATCTGTCCTAGTTCAATGAATGATACCACAATCTATCCAACAGCAAGAGACAAAACTTCAGTGTCATTGACTCAACCATTTCATTTATTGAGTACTTACACTGGGAAGGTTCTGGGTGCCAGCAAGTTCTATATGCTGTGTTCTAAAAACATCCTAAATTAGTCATTTTCTCTTCAAATACATGTCTGTATCCATAATTTGGAGCAAGGTTGGCCATTTTAACTTGTTACTAAATTGAAATAAAGGGGTTGAGGCTCTGTACAACTACCAAGGTCCATTCACATGCTTTTTCCCTATATGTTTTTGTCCCCAAACTCCCAATCTTGTCCTGTCCAGTCTGCCAAATTGTTAACCATGCACACAAATCTGTGTATACTCCTAGCTTGGGCTCTTCCAACACCTGAAGTAGATGATCAAGTACACCATCCACAGTTATTCCCAGTGAGAGGATTTTCCCTTTATTCCTTTCTTCAAGCATATTATGGGTTGTATTGTCATCTCCCCAAGGGAGATCTAGAAGTTCCAACCCCTAGTACTAGTCAATGTGAACTTATTTGGAAATTGGATGTTTGCAGATATGAGTTCATACAGGATTAGAATAGGCTCAAATTTCATTTTCAAGTGTTATTAGGAAATTTAAAGACACAGGAGGATTGCCATGTAAGGAAAGAGGTGAAATTAGAATTATGCTGCCGAAAGCTAAGGAATGCCAAGGATTGCCAGCAACTACCAGAAGCAAGAAGTTAGAAGCATCAAGGAGAGAGTATGGCCCTGAGAACACCTTGACTTGGTGCTCCAGAATGGAGAGTTTCTATTGTTTCAACTCCTCCCAACTTGTGGAACTTTGTTACAGCTACCTAAGGGAGCAAAGACACAGGATCAGCCCTGAATGCACTATGATACAACAGCAGTCTATTTTCAGCTTGTGTGCATCTACCAAATAACCCCTCTATCAACCAAGCGCAGCCCATTTTCTACTTTATTCTTAGTCATAAGGGAGCCCCACCACCCATGATGTGGTACAGCTGTGAGCTGAGAAAGAATTGTCTACACAGCAGTGGTAAATGATATATATGAAGGTATGGGCCACTTATGTGGCTGTATTTTTTAATGCTCTCTGGCTATGGTCATAACTGATTATAATTGACCTTACTTTCACCTTAGGTTGCTTGGCTAGAAGACATGATGGGTCTGATGGAATTCAGCTCATTGTTCTCCTTCTGCAGCTCTCACCACACAGCCTTTTGATGTCCTATGGTCAGATATCTTTTCACTGGTAGTGAAAAGGGCCTAGTAGCAAACCAGGAGTTTTTGTCAAATGTTAAGTACTTCTTTGCTGCAGATGGCATGGCTCCAGACCTTCTCTTATGGCTTTCCTATACTCCACATGTTATCTTTTTATATCACAGATATATTTAGTAACTGAGGGTTTGCTGGGCCATGTGGCCTAACCACAAGACTGATGGCACTGCAGTCTGGACTTGCTACAGATGTTTTCCTGATATGGGCCCCACTCAATGCTGGTTGCTTTCCCGTTTGAGTAGGTGAGAGCCCTATACCAAGTGTGGAGTAGGCTGCCACAGAACTCAAATAGGCCGAGAAAGTTTGGTATTCCCTTTCTAGTGCTGTGAGAAGGGAAATGCAATCATTTGTCCTGGATCTATAGATGGTCTAGAATGTGTTAGATTCTGCTTTCTAAAAATCTTGCTCCCCAGAATTGCCCTCTAAAATCCTTATACTAATGTGGTAATCAGCAATGTGTACATTTCCTGTGCTGTTCAGGAAGCAGGCAATCTTACTTCTTGAGGATTCAGCTTCAATCAATGTGTTTAGAGCCCAAAATTGGCTCTGTTCTAGAAACCTGGTAGAGGATCATAAATTTCTCTTGGGGTGGCTGACCCCATCATACTTCTAATCCATTTTTGATCACTTTTAATTAAGTATGTATGTAGTAATGTCCTTTTTCGTTGTCCATTTACCCTGTACCCATAAATACCATGTTTTATATACTGTCTCTGTTAAGTCCTATTGGCTACACTTCCACCTTTGCTATTCTTTTTTTTTTTTTTTTTTTTTTTTTTCAGGTATCACATTATATTTATTTATCATGTCCTCCTAGGCTCATTTTGGCTATAACAGTTTCTTTAACTTTGTTTTTGATGACCTTGACAGTTTTTTTTTTTTTTTTTTTTTCATTTTTCTTTTATTATTCATATGTGCATACAAGGCTTGGTTCATTTCTCCCCCCTGCCCCCACCCCCTCCCTTACCACCCACTCCGCCCCCTCCCGCTCCCCCCCTCAATACCCAGCAGAAACTATTTTGCCCTTATCTCTAATTTTGTTGTAGAGAGAGTATAAGCAATAATAGGAAGGAACAAGGGGTTTTGCTGGTTGAGATAAGGATAGCTATACACCACCTTTGCTATTCTTTGTGGCAATTATTCCCACCCTGCTTCAGCCAGTAAAGTTCTATCATTTGCCCTAATACTTCATAATCCCACCATCTTCATTGACTCTAAGGGCCTGGTTCTCTAAAATCATCTCTTACTGTCAGTCATGACCCAAAGAGAATAGTCACAACTAACCCTTATAATAGTGTTTGTGCCCTTCTCAGCACATTTCTTATTTCCTTGTAATGTTGTGTTCTCTGGGTTCTCCCATATAACAGAATTGGCATGTGGGTTTTTAGGCCGTCAGAAGTATACCCACTCTTTCATGCTTCTTCTCTGAGCCTTTTGATTTCTTCCTCAACTGCCTGTTCCAAAAGATCTAGCATTTGTGTTTCATGTAATGTGGGGACATGGTTTTCTTCCTACTTCCAAGAGAAATCCTAGATGTTAATACCATCTTTCATGGTTTTTATTAGGGTATTAAATTCTATATTATAGAAAGGCAACCCTCTATCAATAATCTTCTCTTGTCCATCTGTATGTTTTGTAATTCTTAATTCAACAACCTAATTTTCCTGTCCATATATTCTTTCCTGACCCTTATTAGTTCTTGTTGGGTAGTTCCATACTCTTTTAATGAATAGTTCCTGTCCCTTACTTAGCAGGCCCAGAAATTCTGCAAATGGGTTATGCTGAGATTTGATCCTAGCTAGAGGTCTGGTGGCTAGTGTACAGGTGGGGTAGCTCCTGAGCGGGTATATGTTGTCTTTAAAGAAATGATTACTGCATTGTCCATATATAAGAAGGACAGGTTATCCCTTAGAAGGGAGGTGTGAAAAAATTCTTCTGGCCCATCAGGTTAAGCTATATTTGGGTTTTCAACATTCTCAAGTGTACTGACCTAGATATCCCAATCCCTAGGCCTGGGGTCCCACTTCTTAATTGGAGCCTTTTTTTCTGTTGTAGCAGAGCTGGGGGTTAGCAATTCAACCTTCTCTGAAGCTCTACTACAGTTGTAACTAGATCCTTGAAGTGACCTTAGCTTTTTGCACCATTCAGCAGGAAGTGAACAGCTCAAAAACTTCATTTAGAGTCTGCTTTCTAGGACCATTTCTGATACCTATCACCTTAGGTTGAGTTTCCTAGAATCAGATATGAAATAGAGATATGTGCATAGGATATTGGTGAGTGTTCTTAGAAACAACACTTTTTGAGAATTATAGGAAGCAGAACTGGACAGAGACAGAAATTATAAAATTATAACATAAGCCTCACATAATTCTTTGTGGTTTTTTGGAGCTGATATGGCCTTTCAGAATTACCCCAAAACTGATTCAAGGGTAGCAGGTCTTCATGCTTTGCTTCAATCAGTCATTGGTTGTAAGTTGCCCTAAGGGAGGAGTGGTAACCTTGGACAAGGCAGGTCCCTTTGATGGAGGGCAATTCTAGGAGAGAGATGTAGCTATGAGATTCAGCAGCCAAGATTCCCAGCAGCTTGTAAATGAGTGTCTTTATCTCCAAAGGGTCATCAGAACAATGCACTATAGCATTCAGTATAATTCATATCTCATTCTTGAATTTATCTGTTTAAGACAATGCTTAGAATATAAGCTCCAAGAGAATAGGGACCTTGTCTAATTCATATATCAATATTCCCAGAATTTAAATCAGCCTGTCTCAGTATTTACTCAATAAGTATTTGTTGATTAAATGATTGAACTGAATGAGTAATTAAAAGCATATTTATAGATCTCACATTTTGTAAACTGACAATCACTTGGTACATCACTGGGAATACTAATAAATGAAAACACAAAAAGGAAGCATCCCAAAGTGCTTCTCTACTTTCAAATCAGAGTACAAATCTCACCTTAGATTGTTTGCTTTTTGAAATTGAAACTACTTCTAATGCATTAAGTGAATTGACAAATGACATGAGCAATGTACTTATTTTGGGCACGACCTCTCGCCCTGATGGAGTCTTAATGAACTGGCGTGGTGGCTATTGGTATTAACAATATTAAAATAGATATTATAATTGGATCAGGTCTTTTAGTTGTATTGACTTAAAGGATGAATTTGACTGTTCATCTAGATCTCAATATTCACTCTCAACTACCTCGGTATTGAACTCAGGACCTTGTGCATGTGCTCTATCTCTTGAGCCATGTCCCCAGCCCTTGTGTTTGCATTCTGTTTTTGAGATGGGGGTCTCACTAACTTTGCCCCAGTTGGCCTTGAATTGGTAACCCTCTTTTCTCTGCCTCCCATGTAGCTAAGATTAAACTGTGTCCTACCACATCCTGTCTGCAAACAGTTTTACAATACTACAAACATAAGAATTTTTTCAAACACTTTTTCTCTAATCATTTGCCACTAAACATTGGTACTTTCTCAAACAGTGTGAGAAAAAATAAATCTGAAATATCATCATGTCCACTTTAAAAATATTTCTAATTGTAGTGTCATAAAATCTCAACACTGGCAAAACATTTTCTTTTCCCTATTTTAACAACCGCCATGTATGAGTTTAGGTTTTCAATAAAAAAAAGCTATAACCAAATTTATTATGATGAGGAAATATCAGGAATAGCATCAAGAAGCTTTGTAGACAAATGAATTTATTTTCTTCTAAGCCCTACAATTTCAAGTTTCTGGAACTTCTGTTAATAGTATGCAGCAAATAAAGAAATAAACATTTCTTTGAGAAACTCTCTCCCTCTTGTGTATGCTGTCACCATGGTGATGTGCCCTATGATGTGATATAGCAAGTGTGCCTTCACCAGAGTCCAAATTGAGGAGGGCTACCCAATCTTGGACATTTACACTCCAAAACTGTGACAAATGAACCTCTTTGCTTTATAAAATACCCAGGTATTTTGTTATAACAATGAAAAACTTAATAAAACAGAGAATTCACACTGTGGCGGGAATAGATGTAATTAAAATCATCTACAAAGTCAGTAAAAAACAGGAGTTTTAGGACACAGGCCCAAACTCCTGGGTTCCATACGGCAGGTCTAGCCACTTGCTCCAACATGCTAAATAAAAATGAATGATGGTGAAAGTCAAAGAAAGGAGATTTAATTAACACAGCACAGGCACACACAGGAAGGGGCAAGGTATGCACTTTAGCCCATCCTGGGTTTAAATAGAGGGAAAAGAATTGGGGCAGGGGGAGAAAAATATGCATGATTATTAAACAATCCCAGTCACA
This sequence comes from Castor canadensis, assembly GCF_047511655.1. Classification (NCBI taxonomy): domain Eukaryota; kingdom Metazoa; phylum Chordata; class Mammalia; order Rodentia; family Castoridae; genus Castor; species Castor canadensis. Next base: position 56,097,062 of record NC_133390.1, on the reverse strand, counting down.
GGTATGCTCCAGCGGTCAGAGGTGGTGGTCGCATGTGGTTTGGTTGCTTATTGTCTCAGGATTTTGCCTTGTTACAACAAGGGAGTCATTGCTGCCTGACAGGTGGTATGTCCTGAAATGGCTCTGCTGTTCTTTCCTTAATGGTAGTTTCTGTTATAAAGATGTCAGTTAGTCTTGTCTTCTTGGAACCTAAGGTGACTAGGAGAGAGAGAAGGAGAGAGAGAGAGAGAGAGAGAGAGAGAGAGAGAGAGAGAGAGAGAGAGAGAGAGAAGGAGGAGGAGGAGAGGAGAGGAGACAGAAAGAAACAGGCTGGGAAACTAAGCTTTTCTTCTGTTTTCAGTTTATTCATGGCCCAAATAAGGAGTTAGTGCTTTCCAGCAAAAGCAGCTTTTAAATATCTGTTATAATTAAACAATTTCCTTGCTTAGGAAACAACAACAATAAAAATAAGCTCCAGAGAAGGGAGAAAGAAACCAGTAGCCAGAGTTTATACAGTATGTTGCCTAAATGTCCAGTTTTCAACAAAAAATTATGAGACATGCCAAGAAGCATGAAAATGTGACTACACAAAAGAAGAAAAAGCTTGCAACAGAAATGTCCTGTGACCTGAGAAAATAATATGAATCCATATTAACACTGATAAAGAACACTGGTAAAGGTAATTATGTAATTATAAAAGACAGAATAAATACATATTGGTTCTCCTTTCTTCTCTTAACTCATTTAAATGCAATTATATATATATAATTGTATTGTTGAACCAATAATACATAGAAATGCAATTTACTTGTATAACAGTGTAAAGGAGGTAGGAGAGAGCAAAACTATATTGGAATAATGAAGAAACATCAGATAGCATCTTAAATGCAAAGCAATAAATGAAGAGACCAGAAATGGTAAATGATGCAGCTAAAATAACAAATTCTGTAAGCATGCACTTACTTTTTTTCTTTTCACAGCTTCTATAATAAACTAAAATTACATAAAGTAATATTATAAAATGTATTATTGGGTTTGAAACATAAATGTGTGCTATGTATAACAACAGCACAGAAGTAGGGAAGAGAGAGTGTACCTATATAGGAGTAACATTTCTAAATCTCACTGGAGTTAAATGAATATAAATCTAGACTTATTGATGTTTAAGAAACTAACTTAAAAAAAGTGAAGACAGAGGTAGAGACTGGAGTGATGGAAGGACTGCCTGAAACTGCAGATAGGAAGGAGCAAGGATAGATTCTTTCCTCAAGCCTTTACAAGAAGCAGGGCCCCGTCAACATTTTGATTTTAGACTTGTAGCCCCCCCACACAATTTCTGTTGTTTTATGCCACCCAGTTCAAGATAACTTACTATGACTGCCTGAGGAAGCTAATACAGACTTCTAAAAGTGTTTTGGGAAATGGGTATTGGCAGTTATTTTTCCTGAAAATTTAGAAAATGAAGAAAATTCTCAGAAGAACTTACCCATTACCATGGGTTGAATTGTGTTTCCCCCTATTCATTTGTTGGAGTTCTCAACCCTAATACCTCAGAATGTGGCCTTATTTGGAGGCTTATTGTCTCTAATAATAGGCTTGTTGCAGAAGTAATTAGTTAAGATGATGTCATATCAGAGTAGGATGGGCTCGTCTAACATGACTGGTTTCCTTATAAAAAGTGAAAATTAGGACAGATGCTCACATAGAGACAATTCTGTGTGAACACTGGATTCATGTTGCCACATGACAAGCAGCCACCATGAGCTAGAAAAGAGATTTGGGTCCTTCCCAGCATTTTTAATAATACAGCTAATATAACAGAGTCTATAAATATATCCTTCCAGCCTCTAGCACTAACAGACAATACATTTCTGTTATCTAAGCCACTCAGTTTACAAGTACTTTGTTCTGGCTGCTGTAGGAAAGTATTACACCCATATGTGGCTTAGAAGTCAGGATAAGTGGGTTTTTTAAAATTTCTTTTTGGTTTATCTCTTTCCAGTTTCATACCTATCAATGTACAGATTCACACTTACTTATTTGTACATGTACATGCAGGGAATTTCCATCCAAATATTAGAGGAAGTTCCCCCTCAGGAAAATTATGTAAGATTTGAAAATAAAACAGAAAAATTACTGTGTGACCTTCTAATTCATACTGGAGACTGTCTTAATGAGCTGGTGTGAGTCACCTGCCACACTAAGGGAAAGTAATTTTGTTAGATCTACTGTTTACTATTGATTAAGACCCAGATTCTATGAAGTTACGCATCAACTTAGAGACAATTGACAAATTGCAAATTACTTTCTTTCTGGTAGAAATTCAATGATTTTTTGTCATATAGAAAAGCAACCCCCAAAGGTTATGGTTTCATTGCCCTGTATCTAAATTAGCCATCTTATTTCCAATTTTTTTTTTCTGTGGGCAACTCTCTTTCAGTCTTACATCCTTCTTTGAAACAGGTTTACCATTTTTTGTTTATTCTCTCATTAATGATTTAAAAAAAACCTGTGACATCCGTACACTATATACTTGCATTAGAGTCGGTTTTTTAATATTTAGGAGATTGTACATTGATATCACTTAGATCAATGAAATCAGACTCTCAGATTTCAAGAAGAAAAATTATTAAAATACAATGAAGTTGAGTGACTGAGATACAGTAATGTGAACTTAAAAATTACCAACACTTAAAACAATTATCTAGTAATTCCACCATTTCACAAATTGTGTTTCTTGGCTTTTTAATACCAAAGGAGTAGGGTAAAATGTAGTATACGCTATGTCACCTTATGAAAATTTACTTCATTCTACTTATTTATTTTTCAAATTGCACTGTATTTTGGTGGAAGCTTCAGTGGTAAGCATAATTTAGGAAGCACTACCTACACATGACTGGTTTTGTTATACTTGTGCAGTTTCTTTTATTCATTCATTGGAGGCATTTATTGAGGTCTTTCCCTGTCTTATTGAATGTCTACCAGGAGACAAAGACCATCAGTTATTTGCCAAGGAGGTATCTCCTATGTACAAGCATGTTTCCTGATGCTGTGTAAAATATATTCTAGTGGGAGAAGATTGACACTGAATAACTCCCCAAATAGTTATGTAATTAAGATTTCGCTAAATGTGAGGAAAGAGTTTAATAGTATGCATTGAGTAATTTATGTACACCCTGCTGGCCAGGCCTAGCAAATTATTCTTAAGAATTTTTGTTCCCAATGTAAGAAAACTGCCTTCTTCTCTTGAAGGAAAAAATATATGACTGAAGGTAGCAAATAGCAGTAATATGACTTTGCCTTGCATATTTACCTGGGCTTAACAGGAATCCTCAGAAAAAGCAGAGACAGCCTACCTTTCCCTTCCTTCCTCATTCCTAGAAAAAAAAGCTAGGCACTCAACAGTTTCTTCTGGATAAAAATAAATAAATTAAAATGACATCAGTTCAAGTTAGTCTTTCTTAAGAGACACAGAAGTGCTTTGTTCAGTGGATAGTATTGTTATATAATTAATTGGCCCCACTTAGAACAATTCTACAGACTTAGATCATAAAGCATTGAAGCAGTGCTACAAGGTAGGGAGAAGGATTTTATTGTATGCACATTTTTTCTTATTGTAAACTTTCTGGAGACAAATGCTGACTTAATTGATTAATAAGGACAACTTGTACTTTAGGATAACTTGTAAGTATTTAAGAAGAGAACCAGCAGTTATCCAAACACTTCATCCTGACCCATACTAAACCAAAACTCAGAAAAATTTAGGCCTAACAGACACTTGTTTTAATGAGGTTGAGGTGAAGTCTAGAGAACAAAGATATGGTAAGATGTTTTGTGTGCAAATTTGGTCCTATTAAATTGGTAGAGTAACATAAGTTAACTGACTCAGAAAGCAAAGCCTGTTGCATATGCAACCATGAAAGTGGCTGATAGATTTCTTTGTTAAACAGTTAGGGAATTCTCTGATATGCTTATATATGAGGGTAATTTCAGTAAAATAGGTTTGGCAGAGAGTGAGGCAATGAGTAATCTCATTTTTCTACCACTCCCAAAATGTATCTTTATTTTGTTATAGACTTATGCAATGACCACTGGAAATGAAAGTCTTCTGTAAATTCCTAAGAAGCCAAAAGAAATAATTATTTAGTTATAGAAAACCAGTAATGTAAGAGATTTTGAGGACAAAGACCTATTTTTAATTCAGAGCAATAGAAGTTGGATGAAAAGTTTAGCAATGTTGTCTCTACCCTCCCCCTAATAGATAATCAGAAAAGCTATTCATCAATGAAGACTGGATTTATCAGTATTTGTACTTCATATATTCACATGTGGTTGTCAGACAGAATGGGCCTGGGAGAAACTCTATTAACTAGTGCCACGCCAATTCTGTTAGACACCTGCACTTCAGTGTTTCCCTGAAAGAAGATCATTGTGTAGCCCCTAAATATTAGTATTGGATTTGAAGTGTAAAAGATTACTAACTGCAATCTGTATGTTGGACAGGGTTAAGGGTTTAGCTTAAGTAACGTACTTTCTTAGAAGGTCTGTAAAAGTGAGATAACCTCTAAATATACCCCAACTCCACACTATTTCTGCAAAATCTTGACTGCAAAGGCTAGTTCTTCTGTGTGTTTTCTTTCCTGTCAAAAAAGAAAACCCATTTCTAATTTGGACAGCATAGAGACTTCGGGTTTTTGACTATATGATCTGTTGTGGGTTTTGGCATCTAAATAAATTGCTTGGTGATTGAGTTTAGTTAATCAGGAAACAAACTGGTTTACATCAAGGAAATAGCACCGAATGAATCTGGGTAGCATCCAAAAGGAAAACAAGTACAAACCCCAAATTTGGATTGTATACTATGACCAAATCACAACAAAATTATAGGCAGCATTTGGAATTATGCCAAGAAAGTATGAAAGCATGTGAAAAAATTACGGAAGGTAGGAGATTTGCAGTATCCGGGTTGAGAAGTAACAAGAAGGAATCTTAAGCCAGAAAAGAGCAAAGAAGATAGCTAGGCAAATAGAGAAAAAAAAGTCCAGATTGAAGCATGGGAATCTTGTTCATAGATGTTGAATGGAAGTTTCTGGTATACGTGGTAGTTCCCTGGACCTTGAAGGTCTCCATTAGTAAATGTCTCCACCCCTGAAATCATACACTTCTGAAAAATTCCTAAGGGTTCTCAGATTACAGCTTCTGGTTGAGACAATACTCCAGTGATTTAGGTACCAGCTATATAACTTTAAATTGGAGATATCAATCTAAAAGTCCATACCTTACCATCTTTCTTTTATATTATTTACTAATAGGATCTTATAAGATCCTTTTCATCAAGCCTCAAGGGCATTTTATTTATGATATCTCTTCAAAATTCTAAATCTCTGAGAGAATTAATGTAATGGAAAGAAGTACAATTCTCTCTTGAGATGCAACACACAATACATTTATAAGGATGTATGAATAACAACTACGAGAGTAAGAACGTATTACGAAGAGCAAGGACATTGATAAATCTGTAAGGATTTTGGCCATGTTCCATAAAGGGCACTATGAGTATTCCTGATTAGCATAAGTATTGGATCAAGCAATCTATAAATAAAACAATTTATACCAGTCTGAGTACAGAAACATCAGTATGCTTCTTTTAATATAAAAGTGTATACAATATTAAAAATATTTTGATAGTTAATCTAAGAAGTCTTGACTTTTGTGATTTCTTTTTTGTGTATGATGCTGGGGGTTCAACCCAGGCCTGGTGGATGATAAGCAAGCTCTCTAGCACTGAGTTATATTACTGGCCCAGACCATTCTTTGGTTAAGTTTGAAAGTTAAAAGATCTGCCATTTCACTTTTGAGAAAACATTTGGAGAATGTTAAATAAGCCTAAGTACTTCTACTAGTATTTCTTATTATTTTTACTTTATGAAGAAAAGAGTAGAATTTTGTGTGATGGTAATTTCCTGATGGAAATTCCAGGAAGTTTGAAGATAGTTTCACCTTTTAAGACATCTTACCAGTTTGATAAGCCTGAATTTATGGCCTGAATTCATGAAAGAAAACTTAAGACTGTTTTTAAGAAGAGAAAAGTTTTAGGTAGTATCTTAAAATACATGATATTTTAAAACGAATTTTAGTAATTTATGTTTTTTCCAAAAAGTAATTTATGTTTTTTCCAAACACTTGTTTGTTAAAACAAATGAAGAGTATGCCAAAATTCAGAAAAGTATCTTGGTGATAAAAAAGAACCACTTTTTTTTCTTTAAATTTTGAGACAAGGTCTCTCTTTGAAGCCCAGGCTGGCCTCAGCCTCCTGAGTTCTGGGATTATCTGTGTGTACCACTATATTCGGCTAAAAACAAATCTTTTTACTAGGGAAAGAATGTCTAAACATTTCACAAATTTATTGAGGAAAAATAAATGGACAAATACAAAATGCTCAACAATTCAAGTGTGATATATTTAAGAGAAAATCTTCCAAACACATTATAGTTAAATTGCTGAAAACCAAGTATAAAAAGGAAAATTCCTGAAAGTGGTCATTGAAAAATGGCAATGACTTGAATAACAGAATATTTCTCACCAGAAACCACAGAGTTCAGAAGACAGTGTAAGAAAGTTTTCAAGTGCTGAAAGAAAAGAACTATCTGTCCCAAATCCTATAGCCAGTGAACTATCCTTCAGATATAAAGTCAAATAAGCACATTCTAGATGAAGAAAAATTAAGAACTTATTGCTACTACAAGAACCTCCATTAAAAGAAGTGCTAAAAGAAGTTCTTCTAGTGGAAAAGACCTAACAGAGTAAAACTTGAACTTTACAAACTAAGGAAGAGCAATTGAAGTGTATCTATAGATCTTAGTTTCCTAAGGCTGCCATGACAAATTACCACAAACGCAGAGGTTCAAACAGAAATATATTCCTTCAGAGTTCTGCAGGACACAAGTATGAAATCAAGGCTTCGGCAGGACTGTACGGTCTCCAGCAGCCATAGGGAAGAATCTTTCCTTGCCTCTTCTAGCTTCTGATGGCTGCAGGCATTCTTTGGCTTCCTTCACTGTGTGACTACAATTTTTGTGGTCACTTTGCCTCTTCTTTGTGTTGTCTCATGTGTCTCTTTATAAAAAAACACTTGTCACTGGATATCGGGCCACTTCTGTAGTCCAGGGTTATCTCATCTTGAGATCCTTAATCTAGTTACATCTCAAAAGGTCCTTTTTCCAAATAAGATCCCGTTCTTAGGTTCTCCATGTTCGTACAAGGACATATTTTGAAGATTCACCATTCAACTCAGTACACTCAGTACATTTTTTTCATACTAAATATCATTTATTAATTTTTTCATTCAAACTTATCACATGCAAGTCACATTGATAGTTTCTTACTCGTATATGCTTAGTAAATTTAGCATCTATTTTAATATCTTATATTCTGTATTAGACCCTTTGGGTTGCTATAATAAAATATTCTAGGATAGGTGGCTTGTTTTTGTTTTTCTTTTTGGTGGCACTGGGGTTTGAACTCAGGGCCTCACACTTGCTAGGCAGTTGCTCTACTGCTTGAGCCACTCCACAAGCCTAGATTGGGTGGTTTATAAACAACAGAAATGTATTTCTCACAATTCTGGAGGCTGGGAAATCCAAAATCAAGGGGCCATTTGATGTCTGATGAGAGACCCTTCCTCAAGGATGGCCTGCATCCTCACAGGGTGGAGGAGCAAGGCAGTCCTTCTGGGTTATTTTATAAGTATAGCAGTTTCACTCATGACAGCTCTGCCCTCTGCCCTCATTCCCAACCCCTCCCAAAGTACTACTTTCTAATACTATTGAGCTGGAGTTAGAATCTCAGTATCTGAATTTGGGGGAGACACAAACATTCACATTATACTGTGTACTTTAACATATATTTATGCGCACATGTATATAAAAATTTTGAAATTAAAATCTGTATTATTCATCTGGATTTTTAGTGCATTTCTTTCTGCCTTAGAGGTAATATAGCTCACAACTATAATATGGGATAGGAAGATAAAGAAATCAACGGTTGTAAGACTTCTGTGTTTTATTTGAAACAATATTGATACTAAATTTGTATTTTGATTTAATATTTGAGTGATTAGGTATAATCCCTAGAACATACACACACGAGGGTACATTAAGAACACAAATGGACAAATTAAATGGTTTACTAAAATACTCTTATAATCCAAAATAAGGGGATTAAAAGGGAACCAGAGAAACCAAACTAATAATAATATATGATAGATCAAAATTGAACTACATAAGTAATTGTCTGAAATGTAAAAGGTTTTTATTTTAAAATAAAACCCACAGATGTTGTCAGTTTAGTGATAGAAACAAAACCAGCTATATTCTTTCTACAAAAAAACTACTTGAAATATAATGGTATAGGTAGCTTTGAAAAAAAGAGCCTAAAAAAATGACATACCAGGAAAACACTCATTAAAAAAAACTGGAGGGGCTATGTTAATATCAGACAAAACAGACACCATAACATGAAAATTACCAAGAGTCCAGAGGGACTTTACACAATGATAAAAGGCACAATTCATCAATGAGACAGTACAATATTAAGTGTGTGTGTGCATTTAAAGATGGAGCTTTTAAAGCTCTATTTTACATGATACAAACCTGATTGCACTGACAGGAAGCCTAGACAAATCCACAATTATAGACATTAACATTCCTCTATCAGTAATTACATAAAAAGTAGGTAAGAAATCAAGGATATAAAAGACGTGAACAATGTTATCAATACATTTAATCTCATTGTCGTATAGAACACTCTAATCAACAAAATATACATTTTTAAAGTGCACATGGACATACAACAAAACAGTCCGCTCTCTGGGGAACAGAGATACCATGTTCAATTAAAATAAATGAAATCACATTTTCTGGCCATAAATAAAAATAAAAATCAATACCAGAACGTTAACCAAAATTCTCTAAATATTTGTGAATTAAAGAACACTATTCTATAGACTACAAACATAAAGGAAGATGTCTTAAAGGAAGTCAGAAAGTATTTTGAATAAAATGAAAATACAATATACTACAATTTGTGTGATGTAGTACTTAGGAGAGAAACTTATATCACCAAATGCTAAACCTGGAAAACAAAAAGGTCACAAGTCAACAATGTAAGTATTCCTAAACAAACTAGAAAAGAAATACAAACTATACCAAAAAACAAGTGGAAGGAAGGAAATAATAAAGATAGGAGCAGAAATTAAAAACACAAAAAATAGAGGAAAACTAATAAAATCCAAAAGACAGTTCTTTGAAAAGATCAACAAATTGATATAGCTCTAGGAAGATGGATGAACAAAAGAGAGGAAAAAATCAAATACTAATATCTGTTATGAAAGAGGTATCACTATGGACCCCACAGATATTGAAAGAGTGATAAGGAGTTATTATGAACAACTGTATGGACATATATTTGACAACTTAGATAAATGGTTAAAATATTGTACACACATTATTTTTTATATGATAGAACCCCAAAGATGACATAGTTGTTTGTAACCTAAAATTAAATCACTCTAGTTTGTCCAAAGACTCATCAATTTCCAAGCATATTTTAAGACTTGAATTCATTCCAAAAGCTGAGTGTCAAGCTTTTCTTTTTATCTGGAATTGAATATATTAACCAAATTTGCAGTTAAATATCTTCTTTGTTAGTGTTTTGACTAGAAAAACATACCAAAAAAAAAAAACCAATTTTTTTCTCTTTTTTGTTGATATTTTTGAGTACTTATATTGAGTAGATATTTCTAGAGTTGTTTATGATTGTATTATCAATCTCCAAAGTGTCCCAAGGGTAGAGGGAAAAGAAGAAAAAATGAAAAAGGAAGTAGCTGTCTTCAGAAAATACAAAATTATAATTGTAAAAGGCTACTTATCTCTGTTTTACAAAGAAGATAACATTTGGGCTGCCATACATAGCTATCAATGCTGGAGGCTGGAGAGTCCAAGTCCAAGGCATGTAAGACTTGATGTTTCATAGGGGCCTGCTTCCTGTTTCGTAGATGGCCACCTTTGCTCTACTGTCCTTAAATGGTAGAAAAAGGGTTGGGGAGCTCTATGGAGTCTCTTAAGAGACACCATTCAAGAGGTTCCAACCTCATGATTTAATCACTTTTTAAAGGCCCTACTTCTTAATACCATTACATGGGAGTTAGGATCTCAGCATACGCTTTTGGGGGATCACAGTAGAAGTGGCCTCAGATGAGGGAAAACCCACTTTCATCCACATGGTCATACATTTACTGGTATAGATAAGGAGAGAAAGAATGAGAGAGCATGTGAGAATCAAAAAGAGAGACAGGCTAAGCCAGTTTAAACAGTTATCAGGCTTTGACAATTCCATCAAATGTACAGCTTAAAATGATATCTTTTAGTCCCTGAAGTACCAAAGCAAAGAGGGGGATTTCTTTGTTGTCCAAAATGACCTCTCTTTTAGATATTTGTAAGACAGAGAATCTCCTCATGAAGTTTTCTTCCCTTTTCCTTTGAATACATGTCTCAAATGAATAATCTTATTCATGTCAAAATTTATCCAAAATGGCCACTGAGAATGAGTGTCCTCAGTGAAACTATGCTACTGCCTTAGAAATGCACGTACCACAACGAAGAAAGGGAGGAGGCATTCAGCTAAGTGGGCAAACAGAGTGAGAAGATCCTATTAGCAGTACAGGGATTACTAACAATGGTACTTTTGCAAAACTCTGGTCTCTAGAAAATGAGCAAACATTGTTTGTCATCAGCAGGATCCAGTGAACACTCCGCTTCAGGCAAACAAAAGCAAATGAAGCCCTTCTCAGGTATACAAAGAGGAAACCTGAGGAAAATCCTAATGAGGCATAGGAAAGGTAACACAGGGCAAACTTTGTCCAAAGGAAATCGATCTGTCCCGTCAGTTTTTAGGGCTGATGGAGGAATTGTCTGTCAGGGCTATGTCTGTTCTCTTTCTAGAGCCTGCATCTTATGGATTCCAGGAGAGAGCGGCAAGAGAACAGAAGCAAAGAACAGAAGCAGGCCCCAACCATGGGTACAAGTTTTTAGTCAGGAAAAGCCAATCAGTGATTGTTTCTGGAAGATGTGCTCCCACCTTCTGACAAATGAACAAATAGTATTTCTCACAGGTGGATTGAGTAATAAACTAAACATGTCACCTGATTATAGGAATTACAAAATGCATCACTCTCAGTTAGCTGGAGTTGCTGGGATTTCTTACTTGTGAATTTATATGGAAAGTGTAACTATTGCTGGTTAATTTCAATTAATTTACTGGCTGAATCATTTGAGGTTTTCTGTCACTAAAAGATTATAAAACACATGAATACCATTCATAAAATACTTTAAAGTTTGGTGGTATAAATATCAATAAGATCTTGTCCCAACTTTCAAGAGATTTTTGGACTAAGCAAACAGGTAATCATTTAAAAGGTAAAAGGGACATCCTTGCTTTACTCTTGTCTTTAAAACAATGTGTGTTCCAATGTTTAAAATTATGTTTATTTTTAGTTTATGATAAATATTCTTTTAAAGTCACATTATTGAAATGCTTTCAACTCCTATTTTCTTAGAGATTTCCATCAGGAATGTGACTGAATTTTAGCATGTCTTTCCTTTATCTCGATATAATCATGTGATTTTCTGCTTTAATAAATGGCTTAATATTGAACTAATCTTTTATTCTTGATATGAAACATACCTTCTTTCATACTTCTCTATTACACTTCTGGAATAATTTTACAATATTTTATTTAGGATTTTGGTATCTTTATTCATAGTTGCTATGTGGTTTCAGTAGGTGAGATTAACTATAGTTAGGAATTTAAAATCATCCAGTCCTCTTGCCTTTCTGGGTGAAAATATTTCTGGTTTTTTTCTGGCCACTTTAAGACATTCAGTGGCTCCAGCTGTACGTACTGAATGCTTCTATCCAGTAACTGGGTGAGGTGATCTGGGCAATTACTAAGGTGAGCAGTATAGACATGTCTCCTACCTTCTGTCTGTAGGGGCCAAAGGATCTTCCAGATTTCCTATGTCCTTTGAAGCAGGTTGGTGATTTTTGTTTTCTTAGTGCTAGGTTTTCAAGTTTGTTGTCATCGGATGTACATTCTGGTGCTTTAAATTTTTTAAAACGCTCTAGATTTTTCCTTTGAGTTCTTACAGTTTATAGTTTAAATTTTTTCCTTTTGATTTCTGGTCAGGAGATGGTACATAAAGCAAGACCTAAAATGATGATTGGCTGTGGTAGTGTATGCCTGTAATGCCAGCAACTGAGAGGAATAGGCAAGAGGATAACAAGTTTGAGGTCTGCCTGGGCTTCATACCAACATGGTTTTGTATTGCTTACTTTAATTACTGACAGTCCTACATGATGTCTATCTTAGACTAGTCAGGCTTTTCTGTAAGAAAATGTTATGAACTAAGAGGCTTTAAACAACAGAAATTTATTTCAGATGTTTCTAGAGGCTGAAGAATCCAAGATCAAGGCCGTGGCAGATTCTGTGTCAGGCGAAGGCTCATTTACTGGCTCATTGTCAGTCATTTTTAGCTTGTGTGCTCACATGGTAGAAGAGCTAGGCAGCAACCTGCAGTTTCTATGATAAGGGCACTAATCCCATTCATGAGGGCTCTGCTCTAATGACCTAATATTAACTCAAAAGTTTCATCTTCAAATACCATTACACTGCATTTAGGATTTCAACATATGAATGTTGGAATTGGGGGGAGGGGGTGCCTAAACATTCCATCTATACAATGTCCTTGAAAGACTTTGTACATATTCTGTTGCTGTAACAAAATATTGGAGACTGAATAATTTGAAAAGAATAAAAGCTTATTTGGCTCAAGGTTCTAAGGCTGGGAAGTTCAGTAGCATGGTGCCCATATCTGCTCAGCATCTCATGAGGGCCGTCTTGGTGCATCGTAGCATGACAGAGGGAAACACATGATGAGACTGAGCAAATGTGTTAGGTCAGGGTCTTTCTCTCTCTCTCTCTTATGAAGCCATTTATGTCATCATGGAGGCCCCGCCTTCCTTACCTCATCCATTCCTAATTACTTCTCTAAGCCATCACCTCCAAATACCATTAAGTATTGGTATTGAATTTTGGGATTAAGTTTCAACATATGAACCTTTGTTGGGACACATCAAAACCATAGCAATTACTTTGTGTCTAGAAAGGGTTGTGTGTCTCTCAGATTTAACCATGTATTAAAATGGAAGATACCACTGCACACAATCTCAATTTCTCTTAGTTGAAACCAGACTGACCACCAGGTCATCTTACCTTTTAATGCAACTGTCACTAATAACACTAGGTTAAAAATAAAACTCCCAGGGCAAGTGCCAATTTGGACAGGTCAACAATACAAAGGAATGTACACAGAGCAATTGCAGGCAAACCAGCTGTGGTGATACCATATATATAAGAGTTGAATTCTTTTCTTTTTAAACATAAATTCCACGCAGAGAGAAAGAATTCAGAACAAAAATTCCATGGTGTGTTTTAAGTATGTCTAAAATGTGATGGCTGTAATGCTGCTTGTTTGGTGCATTACTCATCAGAGGGTCTCTCCAGCATCCCTCGCCCCCCCCCCCCCCACCAGAGGCGTCCAAGAGAGGAAGAAAGTACCCAGCAGCCTTCTCTGCTCTGAGGCTTAGGCAAGGTAGTCTCTCCATGGAGGCTGTGAACTCGGAAGCTGAGTAACTGGTATTTGAATCTGGGCTCTGCCACTTGCTGGTTGTGTGTAATTTTCTGCTCTGTAAATTGGAGATAACAATAGTAACTACATCATAAGATTACTATAAGAATTAAAGGACCAAAAACAGTCCTTGTAAAGTAGAATTCTCTGTGTAATTGTTCATTAAAATAGTCTCTGGAACTGTGTGGGAGAGAGAATAAAATGGTAGCTACTGTTTTCTGTTCTTCAACAGACTGTTCAGGGGTTCACTTTACAAGGAAAGAATTGCCTTTGGTGCTAAAATAAGAATCCTATTTGATATGGCAAAGACCTGACACGATTGCTACTCTCAAAGGGCCCTTAAAGTAAGACCATCTTGTTTGCGATTAGAAACTTGATTAAGGGATTTTAGGTCCTTGCACTCTGCTTTGAAGATATCCTTAAGATTCTGAAACCCAGAGCAATCCCTCATACTTTCTGCCAAGTGTATCAGCAGCAGACAGTAAACAGCAGCTTCAGGGAAGAAAATTAGAATGAGCTGAACATCTCTTCAGACTCCCATCACAGTTAGGAAAAAAGAACAAAATGTTAGCATCATAAACAGGACTATGACTCATGATAATATGGCTCCTGAAATTATGGTCATGAAAACCAAAATACTACACAGAAGAAATCATATACAGCTTTGGTATACTGTAAGATTATGTCATTATTCTGATTTTTGATTAAATTGCCTGTCATTCCATGTTTATGTTAACTTCACATCACAGTGGGGAATTTGGGTTGTTTTTTTTTTTTTCTTTTTTTTTTTTCTCTTTCTAGAATAAAATGTTCTTTAACTGGAAAAAAAAAATTCAGATGAATCACAACCCAAGAAATGCATGTGGGCAGCTCATAATAAAATAAAAGCATTACCTTTGCTAAAGCATCAGAATATTTTTTTTAAAGCAGGATACACTTTGTATTCAGTGGTAATTACTATGTTTTTAAAAACAGCAGTTGAAAAAAGTTTGTATTGCTTACTCCTAACCTGCTGACTCACCTGAATTTTAGTGCCTCCAGATTCACTTTTTTGAAAGGTAACATCCTAGATTTAGATACAAATTAGGGTAATTTGATCATGACCCTCCTACTTTTCACACTACCCCTGTCATTTTCACCTAGCTAGAACAGTCTCAGCTCTAATTTTTATTATTCATCAGATTTTGTGATGAAATAAGTTGGAGATGTGTCAACAAGTAGCTCTTGTCTTGGGCAAAATCAAAGGGTCAAGCTCAAAGTATTTATCCATGGAGTGGACCTAGTTCAATTAAGACTTGCTGAAAAGCTCCACAGGGGTATGTTATAAAGGAGTTAGTTGCTAAGAGATAAAGAGACCTGATTAGCCACACCAGAACCTGGAAAAACTTCTTTCTGCATGCAATTCACACACATTTTCATCCATTCAAATTCTTGGACACTTCAAAGCAGAAGTCTGAGAGTAAGAGAAGGATTATGCTTTTACAGCACTTTCTCTTTAATTTCAGGGGCTTTTAATATCCCTCAATGACTTTAGGTAGTAAAGATACTAATTTATTCATCCAGGAAAAAGTTCTTTGATTGTAGAAGTTCTTGAGGTTTTGTGTAAGGAGAAGACTCAAGTGTTTCAGGTATTTGCATCAAAAGAATTTGGTCTTTACTAGTTCTATTATTAAGAATTTTTATAGGTGTAAATCTCTTTTGTTTCATTAGTGGGCCAAGTAATTTACATCTAAGCTCAGATATGTAGTTGTATTGATTTGATTAATGCAAGAGTTGCCAAACTATGACTTTGGGACCCGATGTTTGTATGAACAGTTGTAACGTAGTCATACCTATTCATTTACACACTGAGTACGGTTGCTTTACCTCAGAGACTATGTGGAATGCAAAGCATAAAGTAATTGGTATCGAAGGCCAGGACTGTTGGTGGAAGCCTGTAATCCCAGCTACTAGGGAAGTGGAAATAGAAGGATGCCAGTTTGAGGCTAGGTCAGGGAAAAGGTTAGTGAGACCTTGTCTCAAAAACAAGCTGGGTGTGGTGACACTCCCTTGTGGTTCCAGCTGTTCTGGAGGTGTGGGTAGGAGGATGTAGGTCCAAGGTTTCCCCCATCTGAGACCCAATCTGAAAAACAAACTAAAAGCAAAAGGACCAGAGGCGTGACTCAATTGGAGAGTGCTTGCTTAGCAAAGGTGAGACCCTGGTTTCAATCTCTAGTACCCACCTCTATCCCCAAAATACTGTCTAATCCTTTGTAGAAAATGTTTGCTCATCTCTAGATTGACACATAGCTTCATAAAACTTTCTCAGAAACTTCATGGGTTTTCTGTATGATTGCATGTATAATCCGTTCTGGGGAAGGAGGAATTTCAGGTAGTTAGTTACAGCTGAGCCAAGATCTGCACTCTGCACTACTCCTTGTTTATGCACCGAAGCAAAGTCACCTCTTCCTTTGTGCCTTTCTGGACTCTAAAGATAAGTCTATTTTTGCAGTCATTCTTTTAAGTGCTTGTGTTTCCTGTTTGTTGTGAATAACTTGAGAGTATGGCTCATGCTTGTGTCTTTATCAAGATGCAATGCAATTAGATCTTTTGTAAACAACTGAATGAAATTGGAAGAATCTGCTAGTATCCCCAAAGCAGAAACATTTTGTGATAGGTGCAAAGAGACTGAAAATGCATGCTTCTTTATAGCAGTTTATTTCTTAATAATTTAACATGAGCTCTAACCCTAAGCTTATATGAAAGAGCAGGAATTGAAATCCTGTATGTCTTGATCATACAGCACAAAGTTAAGTAATGAGGAAGTTTATTTAACGAAAACAAACAAGGACTCATTTTGGTTTTGCTACTAAGTTTTCTTTTAAAATAGTTAAACAGCATGAAGTATTAATTGAAATTATTGAGGAAATGGTATTTTATAGTTAATGTAGCAACCTTTTTGATTACCATACAGTAATAGATTTTCAATTTTTAGAGGGAAAATAATGAAATAAACAGTCACAAAGCCATACTGAACAAATTTTCAACTTAGTTTAATGATTCAGAAGACACTTAGGATCTTGATGTAACACTATTATCATAATGAACATAAGTAGTCAAATACTTATTGATTTGATTAAGAAAGTGTGGCATTTATACATGATGGAATTTTACTCAGCCATGAAGAAGAATGAAATCTTATCATTCTCAAGTAAATGGATGGAACTAGAGAACATCATTCTGAGCGAGGTTAGCCAGTTCAGAATACCAAAAATCATATGTTCTCCCTCATATTCAGACTTTAGATCTAGGGCAAATACAGCAAGGTGATTGGACTTTGGTCACATGATAAGGGGAGAGCACACAGGGAGGTATGAAGATAGGTAAGCAACCCAGAAAACATGATAGTATTTGATGTCCTCAATGCAAAGGAACTAATGCAGAAACTTTAAAGCGACAGAGGCCAATAGGAGAAGGGGATCAGGAACTAGAGAAAAGGTCAGTTTGAGAAGAATCAACTTAGAATGTAACCAAGGGGAGAGGGAGGGCATAGGGGGTAGGGGGTAAAAATGACCCAAATATTGTATGCACATATGAATAAATGAAAAAAACTGGGCTGAAAATATGCTGATGTGGTGATATATTTTGGAAATTTAAAAATTCTTGATATCAGTTTGTATACTTGTCACATTTTTTTCCATATCAAAATAAATTGTTATTTAAAAACTTTAGTTATTTGCATTGTAGTTAAAAGGTTTCTAATTCTAAAATACCTTGAGATTTGACAGACTTTTAAAACTCTTTTCCTTTTGAATTTGATGACAATAATATTAGTTTTGAACCATCTTAAATAGGAGAAACAAATAATCTACAATTATTCTTCCTAAGTGTGGAAGACAGATAGCAAATAATATATTCTTCTACCAGGGTTTGACTTTCTACCTCAATGCCCAAACTGAATATGGCTCTAGATAGGTAAAGACAAGTTCAAATCCTTTCTCAGACACATAGAAGTTGTATGACCATGGACAAGGTATTTAATCAGTTTCCTCACATGGGGAAAAAGATACTTAAATTACAGGGTTATGATAAGGACTAATAAAGTTAATGAATATCAAACCTTTGGCTAGCAAGATTCTGTCACATAGAGATTTGAAAATGATAACTATTTTCTTTTTTAGAGTTAAGACTATTAAACATATTTATTTAAAAATAAATTTACATTTTATTTGACTTTTACATATAGTAAAACTTTCTTGGTGTACAGTTCTATGAATTTCAACATGTAGAGTAATTCTTAAATTATCACTACCATCACAACTGTGATGCAGAACAGTTCCATCATTTCTGTCCCCCTGAGGCCTTCAGGCTGTCTGTCCGTAAGTAGTCACACCCACTCCCCAGCCCTCACCATGAGAAGCACTTACCTCTTTTCTGTAGCTATGAGTTTACCTCTTCTAGACCATTATATAAATGGAATCATACTTTTGAGACTTGTTTCTTCCCTCAGTAGAATGCATCTGGAATTCATTCAGGTTTTTGTGTGTCAACAGTTTATTCCTTTAACTGCTAAGTAGCATTCCACTCAATGTATGTATTACAATTAGTTTATCCATTTCTTCAATGAAGGACATTGGGTTGTGTGTTAGTCAGCTTCTGTCACTGTAACAAAATACCTGAGATAAACAACTTAAAAGAGAAAAGATTTATTATGGCTCACAGTTTCAGAGGTTGAAGTCTGTGTTGCATGGTCCTGTTGCCTTGGGCCTGTGTCGAGGTTGAACATCATGGCAGGGAATGAGTGCTACAGCAAAGATGCTTACATCATGGCTGGGGGAAGTAAGAGAGAGAGAGGGAGGAAGCAGAGTCCCCATATACCATTCAAGGTCATGCCCCTAATGACCCACTTCCTCCAAAGTTTCCATAACTTCCCAATGGCACCATCAGTTGAGGACCAAGCCTTCAACACAGGAACTTTTGGAGATAGTCAAGATTCAAACCATAACAACTTGGTTACAGTTTCTAGTAAAGTTTAACTGACTACTGTATGAACATATGTTTTCATTTCTCTAGGGTAAATACTGAGCAGTGGGACTTTTGGGTCCTATAGAAATATAATGTTTAATTCTATAAGAAACTGTCACACAGTTTTCTAGTATGATCCTACCATTTTGCATGGGTATATGTGAGAGTTACATTTGTTCTGTACCCTCACCACCATTTGCTGTGTTGTCATTTGTTTTTAAATTTTAACTTTCTGGTAGGAGTGAAGTAGTATCTCATTATAATTTTTAATAATATTGAGCATATTTTCATTTACTTATTTTAAAATCTTCCCCCCCTCTTTGGTAAAGTGCTTATACAAATATTTTGCTGATTTTAAAACTAGATTATTTGTCATAATAGTGAGTTTTAAGTGTTCTTTGAATATTCTTTATGTGTTCAGGTCCTTTATCAGGTAGGTGATTTGGAGATATTTCTTACAGTTTATGGCTGGTCTTTTCATTCTCTTAATGGACTGTCAAAGACTTCACAGTCTAATGAAGTCTTTCTTAATACTTCTTTTTCTTTCATGAATTATATCTTTGGTGTCACGTCCAAGAACACTTTGCTTAATCTCATATCATGAAGATTTTCTGTTTTCTTCTAAAAGTTTTATAGTTTTATATTTAGATCTAGGATTCACCTGGGGTTAATTTTTGCATAAAGATGTGAGACTTGAGTGGAGCTTCATTTTTTTTTGTATTAGATGTTCAATTTCTCCATTTTTAAATAGATGGTTATTTCCCCATTGAATCATCACTGTGATTCAATGAATAATTTTATATATTAAAAATGATTTGACCATATTTGCATGGGTTTCTCTTGTACTTTCTATTTTATTCCATCAATCTTTTTCTGTGTCTATTAACGAATAGCACACTACTTTGATCAATACAGTTTTAGAGTAATTCTTAAATTATCTCTAATTTTATTTGCTGTTTCATTTGGGCTATATTAGCTCCTTTGCCTTTCCATATAAATTTAAGAAACTACTTGTACTGTATATATTTACAAAACCCTGTTGTGATTTTGATTGGAATTACATTTGTATCGACACTTTTATTATGCTGAATCTTCTAATCCATGAACACAGTATGCATCCATTTATTTGGGGGCTGCACTCACTTCTTTCATTATTATTGTGTTGCTTTCAGCATACAAGTCCTGCAAATATTGTGTTGTATTTATATCTAAGCATTTCATTATGTGGAGAGTAATTATATTTTAAAAACTGTTTTCAGTTTCCAATTGTTCATTGCTAGCATATAGGAATAAGATTGAGTTTTATGCTCTTGGCAGTTTTTGTAGAATTTTGGATTTTCTACATAGAACAACTTTGTCTCTTATAAATAGGGACACTTGTATTTCTTCTTTTTCAATCTTCATGATTTTGAGTAGCATTGATGAATGTGGGTATTTTTTAGTTGTTCTTAATCCAAAAGGGATAGCATTCTATCTTTCATTATATATGACATTAACTAGAGGTCTTTAGTATTTTACTGTTTTTGCTGGTTTTGGTAGGTGCACTTTAACATGTTAAGAGGGTTTTCTTCTATTCCTAGTTGTTGAAAGCTTTTTTTAAAATTATGTGATGATTAATTTTATTAAATATTTTTCTGCATCTATGGATATCATTATGTGATTTATGCCCTTTAGACAGTTAATGTGGTAAATAGATTTTTCATGGTGTCCAGTGGTCATTATTCTTTTCATATATTGCTACATGATATTTTCTCATATTTTGTATAGGATTTTTATATTAATGCTCAGGAATGAGTGACTCTGGTCTGTAGATTCCTTTTATTTTCATGTGCTCTTTGCCTGATATTGCTACCAGAGGAGTGTTAGGCTCAAAAACACGTTTTGGAAGTGTTTCCTGCTCTTTTGTATCAATGTATAAATTGATGTATTTATTCTTTAAATGTGCCAGTGAAACCATCTGAACAAAGAAATTTCTTTTTTTAAAGGTTTTCTTTCACTAAAAATTCAGTTTTCAAAATAGATGCAAGAGCTGGGATGTAGCTCGGTGGTACAGCACTTGCCTAGCATGAGCGAGGCCCTGGGTTCAATCCCAGCACCAAAAAAGAAAAGACAAAAAAAAAAAATAGATGCAAGACTAATCAGAATATTGATTTCATTTTGGGTGTTTATGGTTAATGGTTTTTGAGGTATTTTGGTCTGTTTTATATAAGTTATTGAATTTATGTGTAATTAATTATCTATAGTATTACCTTATATTCCATAAATATTTATAGGGTCTATGATGACATAAGCCCATTTGACCCTTGATATTGACAATTTGTATCTTCACTCTGTTTTTCTTCAGTTTTGCTACAGTTTTATCAACATATTAGCCATCTTCAAGATTAATAAAAACTATCTTTTCCTCTCTACTGTTTTTCTCTTTTCAATTTCTTCTCTTATCTTTGTTTCCTTTTGCTATTTTGGATTTAGTTTTTAAGGCAAAAGTTTAAATTACTGCTTTGATACTTTTCCTGTTTTCTAACATAAGCTACCAATTTCCCTCAAAGACAGCTTTAGAGGGATACCTCAGATTTTATTTTGTTTTATTTTTGATGCTAGATATGGAACCCAGGATCTCATGCTTGCTAGGCAAGTTCTCCCCAATGAACTACATCCCCCAGGCCAAGATACTTCAAAATTTGAAATACTGGGCTTTCAATTTTTTTCAGAACAATGTATACATTTTAGTTTTTCCTGAGACTTGCTCTCTGACCATGGGTTGTTTATTAGTATATTGTTCTCAAGTTTTTTGAAATTATCCTGTTATTTTTATGCTATTGCTAACCAGTTTAATTTTGCTATTTTCAGAGAATATATTTTAAAAAAGTTGTTAAGTTTCATTTTATCACCCAGGATAAAATCTGCATTGTTGACTATATCATGCACACTTGAAAAGACTGGGTACTCCTACTGGGAGAAGTGCTCCATAAATTTCAGTGAAACCCATTTAGCTGAGTGTTGCATAGTTCTTCTACATACTCTCTGGGTTTTCTCTGTTTGTTCTACTGAATACTGAGAGAAGTGAAGGTGTCAAATATAATTAATGGATATTTTTATTCCTCTTTCTTTTCTGCCAGTTTCTGCTTCTTGCATTTTGAAGCTCTATTGTTGGTCTATAAATGTTGAGAATTGTTTTATATCCTTGGTGAACGATACTCTTATTATTATGTAGGATTTGTAATATTCTTGTTTATCACTGTACTTTTTTTTTTTTGGGTGGTATTGGGGTTTGAACTCAGGGCTTCATGCTTGCTAGGCACTCTACCACTTGAGTCATGCCTCCAGCCCTTTTTGTTATGGTTATTTTGGAGATAGAGCCTTGCTTTTTTGCCCAGACCAAACTGGATTGAAATTTTCCTATTTTAAGTTTTCCTCTGAGATGGCAGGTATACACCACCATGCCCAGCTTTTTTCCATTAAGGTGTAGTCTCACAAACTTCTGCTCAGGCAAACCTAGAACCACACTCCTCCCAATCTCAGCCTCCCAAGTAGTGTAATTTTCTTTTGATCAGTGTTTGCATGGTACAACTTTTCCCCATCCCTTTACCATTAACTTGCCCATAGTTTTCTTTTAACATCTTTTCTGATAATCTTTATCTATCAATTTGTATGCTTAGACTATGTATACTTATTATAATTATTGGAATATTTGGATTTAGATCTAGTGTTTTGTTATATATTTTCTATTTTCCTCTTCCAGTTTTTCTTTCTGTTTCTCTTTTAATGCCTTCCTTTCAATGGTATGAACTTTTTTTAGTATTCCTCTTTATCTGTTGTGTGTTTGGCTATTTCTATGCTTTTATAATTTACATAGTGCTACTCAAGAGTTATAAAAAAAATTATTTAACTTTTCAGAGTCTATTTAGACTCAATATTTTACCACTTCAGTTAGAAGTGGCAAGAAAAACTTGCCACCATATAGGTACTTTTAGTTCCCCAATTCATGTTGTAGTTGTCCTATGTATTCCACCAATGTGTATTGAGAAAGTTATCAGATAATGTGATAATTTTGTTTTCATCTATCAAATATGTTCTAAAGAGCTCAAGAGAAGTTATAATTACCCATATATCTACCATTCTTTCTGCTTTTACTTTGTCCCTTGTAAGTTTTCCTTTGATATTATTTTTGTCTGGTCAGAACAACTTCCTTTCACAATGATTTAGAGCAATTATTTTAGTAATAAATTATTTTGGTCTTCCTTTATTTGGGAAAGCATTTAGTTTATTGTTATCTTTGAAGGCAGGCTTTGCACCTGAAAATGTCAAGCCAATTCTTTTGAGTCTCTGTGATTTTACAGGAGAAATTTGTTGCCATTTGAATTGTTTTTCCTACACAGTTAATACCTTGTTTTCTCTTGCTGCTTTTCAAACATTTTTCTTTGTCTCTCATTTTCAGAAGATTGATTATAATGTGTGTTGACATGGGAAATTTTGTGCTTATCCTGTTTGAGGATTACTGAATTTCTTTAATCTATAAATGTATAACTTCAACCAACATTAGACATTTTTAGCCACTATTTTTCAGGTCTTCTTAATGTGCCATACTTTTTCTTTTCCATTATGGAACTTCAATTATACAAATATTAGATCTTTCAGCTATTTCCCCAAGGTCTACTTTCTGTCGTCTCCATTTTCTTATAGAGCTTATCTAGTGAGTATCCTGCCAAGTCTTATATTTATCACAGATTTTATATTTTCAACAAACTATTTTTATTAATAGTTTCATTAGCATGAGCCTTTAGTCAGTTAGGTCAATGGGAAATAAAAGGAAATTATCAGTTTTACATAAACTATGTGTGGGTGTTTGGGTTTGTAAACATGTCTTCAAGCTTTTAAATACTCTTTTCATCAGAAGATTCACTTTAACTGCCCTTCCCTTCAATATTGTCCAGTGTTACATTGTTTACCTGCTTCTAACAAATAGAATGTGTTGAAAAATAATTCTGTGTCACTACTAAAGTCATATCAGAAAAGACAATATGGTTTCCTTATGGCTCTTTTTCTTGACTCACTCTAGAATATAAGACCCCATGTTGTGAAGGCACATGTAGACACACATATAGATATTTTAGCCCACAGCCAAAGCTCCAGGAGGTCTCTAGCATGGACTATTAGACATATATATGAACAAGACTGCAGGAACTATTAGACATATATATGAACAAGATTGCAGGTGATTCTAGTTCCCAGAAATGTGTATCTAAATGTACACCAAACTGCTACTGATGATGGACTCCTACTTTCCCAACTTTTGAGTGGGCATCTATAAGCAGTCATCATATACCACTGTAAGTTGAAGGTATGTTTTTGTTTTGAGGAGCTGCAATTAAGGAGCTGTACTTGAGATGCTCAACCACCACTGGACCTAACTTAGAAGCCAGGATTTTTGACCTTGACTATAAGCCTGATGCCAAAATAGATGAGAATTTGAAGGTCTTTGAAAAGCCTAAGTATATTTTTGCATGTGGAAGGAATATAATTTTTGATCAGAGGGAAGACTTGTGTTTTTAAAATCTGTGTACAAGTTCTTTGACACTCTTCCAGTCAGATGGTTAAGTCCAGTTCAACTTTCCTTGAATGAGGACCAACCTTAATGATTCACTTCTAATTAGTGGAATATGTTGGAATGAATGTGCATGACTTCTGAGGCTAGAGTTTTTAAAAGGCAGTATAGCTTCTCCTGGTCTTTCTTTCTTGGGGTGCTTGCACTTAGAATCAGCCACTATTTTGTAATGAGGTTCAGGCAACATGGAAACATTGCTTGCCGATATTCCAGCCCACAATCCCAGCTATTAGCATCAACTCTTTGATACTTGATTCAAGTTTTCAGATCATTCCAGTTCCCAGACTTAAAGATAACCAGCAGATTCTGAGTGAAGCAAAGACAAGTTACCTTTGCCAAGCCATGATAAGTTTTAGATTCCTGAGAAATAGAAATGTTGCTATTGTTTTAAGTTTTGGAGAGGTATGTTATATAGCAAAAGACATCCAGAATCTTGTGAAATAGAACTTGAGTATGCCTGTGAAAGATGACCTGTGCTATCTTTTTCTTGTTGTGGAAGTTTTGTTAATTATCGTATCACCTACATATACATCTTTTATTTTATCATTTCATTAAAAAATTGTAATGAACCTGATGTAGTGAGTGGATGCTATTTTGGAATTGTCTTTTTTAAAGTGTGATTGTATACAATGCATAGCAAGATGAGCAAATGGGTATTTGGCAAGCAGATAAGTAGACTAACAGAGACAGATTTATTGAGAGTTTTTGTGTTTGATTTTTAACCATTTAGGCTTCCTTGAAGTCTTTGACAGACTGGTAAAGCCCATGACATTCTTTTCACTGTTCCTCTATTTTGCTCTGAGGACACTATGGTCTATTGATCATTGCCACAGGTCTCCACGGATCAAAACGAAATAGTTTCCACTCTTGCCTTGATTCCTAATATGGCAATTATATCAATGTTGCCTTTGATAGTCAACTACTCCCAACTGACCTCCACTGTTATATAATCCTACCATCCATGTTGATACCAAGGACTCTAATCCCAAAATAGCATCTTCTGCTGTAAAGTCTATGCTATAAAGGAGAAGCACTAGCCAGGTACCAGTGGCTCAAAACTATAGTCCTACCTACTCAGGAGGCTGAGATCAGGAGGATCATGGTTCGAAGCCAGCCCAGGGAAATAATTTGCGAGTCCCTATCTTGAAAAAACCCTTCAAAAAAAGGGCTGGTGGAGTGGCTGAAGGTGTAGGACCTGAGTTCAAACCCCAGTACTGCAAAAATAAATAAATAAAACAAAATAAAGTAGAGGAAACTTTGAGCTTCTCAATGATGCCGGTGTCCCCATCACTGCTGTAATCTGTATTTCCATAGAGAAGAATGCATCTTCCCTTTCCATAGTCAGATAGTAGGTTCTTCTATCTTAGATAATTAATCCATTTGAAGATGCCCATTTTCATAATCTCTTTGTTTTGTCCATCAATTCACTGAATAGTCTATCATCTCTACCTCATGAACAATAGGACAGTATCATGTCTAAGCTTAAGGGAGTTCTTGTAACAACATGTGAGAGCTAGCTACAGGTATCCTTTCCTCAACATTAAACTCTGAGGGGTACACTCATGTTAATACCCTCCCCCAATCAGTCAGGCTAATATAATACCCTCTACCCTTAGGTCCATTACTTTCAAGATCTTTTTCCAATACATATGAGCCAAAACTTGCAAATCTTTTGGAAAGTTATGTACTTCAGTAGCAAGAATCATTCTGCCCTGAATGGGCTATATGGAAGTCTTTAGATATTGACCTGCTATCAACAGAAAAGGCAAGCACAGATCTTAAAGAACATGAGAATTATTTGGCAAGCATCTACTGTAGTTGAGGTCACTGTGCATCTCCTGGCAATATAGGCAGCTTCTCTAGCAAAATGTAGAGACTACTTTTGATAACCCAGAGTGTTCAGAGGAAGTTGGGCATTCCCGGTTCTCAGTTGTATCTACATATCCCATTCTTTTAATGAAATTCGCTTCTATACCATTCTAACACTACAGATACTACAAATGCTGATGTTTTGCTTTTTACTTTCATCACATCCCAACATACCACAGATCAGTCTTAGTCATTGTGATGCCAAGCACACTGGGAGATGGCCCTTTACCTCACATTTGAATGTGCACCAGTTGCTATCTGAACTTCAGTAATTCAGTTTTCTGAGGTTCTGACTGTTCAGTAATTCTGAAGCTTTTTGCTATAGACACTTCCCATAGTAACTTTTAAATTGGTTTTCAGGAAAACAGAGGCTGACATGATGATTTGGTACAGGTAGTTTATTTGGGATATATTCCAGGAAACAGAAGTAAGGAAAGGGGGAAGAATGTGACAGGAAAGAGAGAAAAGCCGGGGAATATTATATTATTGTGTTGGTTGTTGCTAAGAATAATTGGGCCTTGATTGTACTTGAAAAATTGGAAGAAGCTTATAGAATGTGCCCTTGATAGGACTGAAGGCTGGTCTTTTTACATAAAAACTCCTGATGAATCTTGTTTGAATGTTGTCCCTATGACTGTTACTTCTTCTGGAACTTTTAAGCTGTACCTATGTATCTGTTGAGTGCCCTTCAAAACTTGGGTAAAGTCCTGAGGCAGAAAAGCAGAGCAATGTCATACTTGAGGAGAGACACTAACATTTCTCATGGAATTGTTTACCTCCGCTGAACTGAAATCAAATGGATCAAATGATATGTGACACCACAGCATCTACTTTAATACCTCCATTCATAATTCAAAAGATATTTTAAATATGGTTACAGGTTAGTATGTAATTCATTTTAATCCTAATTAACAGACCTTCTGGAAGCCCAAAGCCCCACCTTAAGAATTCCTGGCCTGACATAATTCTGCATCTTCTTTTCAAATATACAAGACAGAATCCAGCGGGAAGATGTTAGAGCTGGATGATAGAAGAAACCTGAATTCTTGAGTCATCCCTGTGTTATTGAAATGTGAAAGTTTCCAGAATCAAAATGGAGTCACATATTTTAACTCTAACAAGATAAGATACAAGTAAAGCCAAAAGGTTATGAGGGAAATGGTCTTATGCATGGTTGCTTGATAAAGTAACTGTCATAAAAGACTCTTCCAGACTTCAGCATGACACAAAGGCTACCACAGCCCTATACAAAAGTACTTTCACAAGGACATCTGCCATTGTCTGTTCAATCTCAGACTGAGGTCACTTTTGTTATTAATCTTTTATTGTTTCAAAATATCTGATGTAATCCACCTCATTTTTATCTTTAAAAACTTCCCTTTGCCTCAATCTCTGAATATGCCCATAGTTCTCTATGTTATGCCTATTTTCATTGTAATGCTCTGTTCTTTCCATATTAATATCACTGTTTTTTTGAGAATATATCTCTGATCTTTCTGTTTTAGTCTGACACTTGGAAGAGAGCAGCTTTTGCTAGTCACCCCACTCCCATTAGACAGTGTCCTGCATGGAAATAAGGTGTGTGTGTGTGTGTGTGTGTGTGTGTGTGTGTGTGTGTATTCATGAATATTTCAAGTTATTTTGTTTAAGTAGTTGGTGTTAATTTATTGGCCTAATAAAATAAATGTGGTATCTTATATAAATCCAAGTAGTACAGTGATTCTCAGTACACTTTGGTCATTAAAGAATGTATCAGTTATTACTTCTTTATCATATAGGCTTTTAAGGACTGAACAGGAGGTCAGTACGAAGCAGTAGTATTTTCATATCTACATAACTGGGTCACTTCCTCCTAGTTAGAGTTTCTCATTGCAATCTTGCATTTGCTGAATACAACTTAATGGAGAAATTCTCCTTCAAAAATCCTCAGATAATAAATATAAGCATACAAACCAGCATGGAGTATGGTCTGCTTTGTCTTTTATCACAACTGGCCAAGAAAATATCCTGGATATATGAATCAATGAGAGACAAGCAGATAATCACTTAGATTTTAGATAAATATAAAGCTTGCCTACTGTTTAATAATATGCCTTATCATTTTTAAACAAGTAGAAGGATATTATCTATTCAACGTCAGAGACAGGCAGTGACAAAGAAGTAAGAATACTCCCTCTTGTGGTTTTTGAGAAAATTCATTTCTGCTATGAGAGCATATTGAGTAAATAAAAACACTGATTCAAAGGTAACGTCAATGGATAATTAGAGCTTACCGTTTTCTTGTTGGCCTGGCTTTATGAATCTCCGTCACCATTTTAGGCTGTGTTGATGTGGATCCACTGGAGAGTGTTTGAGAGCGTGTATTGCTAACCCCAGGGAGGAACAGTTCCAAATGCAATATGAGAAAAGGATTCTTCAACCTGAACTCAAAAAAAGGCTGTTTTCCACTTGGAGTTATTTCCCTAAAGGATAAAAGAAGCAGTAATTGTTGCCTAATTTCCTCTTTCTTTAAGGCACATCTGGCTTTCCAGCATGGCCTTGTATTTGCTTTTGGAGACACTTTGAATTTGGTGTTAACACACATCTCTAAAACATATCCTCAGTCACTGTTTCTTGTGGGTTCAAATATATTTCTCTTTATCATGTTTTCTCCTTATTTGGAATATTACTTTTAGCATTATTTTATTTTTCTAAAGGGATAATTAGCTACAAGGCTGGAAATAGCATTTTACTCATTTCTTAAAAAAATAAATAGGAGGGCATTGCAACTGGGAGACAATATATATCCAATGTCAGCAGTAGCTGGATGTGAAATTGTGATTTGTTTTCTCATAATTGATGTCCCTTGCTTTTCACTTCTAATGTTTCACCATTAGAAAGGTGATATCCTCCTGTTCTGAGGAGGGTTGACATCTGTGTGGGAAATCAATACATCTCTATATCTGTCATTCAGTCTCTGGTTCTCTACCAAGGATGTACATGCTGTTCTGGTTTGCTCAGGAAAGTCCTGGTACATGCTGCTGTCTCACTGCCCCATTTGATTTGAGATTTGTTCCACCTTTCATTCATTTTGGTGAAAATTTTAATAATTGCAATTTCATTACTTACACAATATAACTTCAAGAGCACTAAGGTAATTTTATGAAATGATTTAAATATTTTATTGAATATGCTACATTCTTTAGAAAAATACCTGTGACATGCTATTATAAGCAAGGAAGCTGATTAAAGTGCATGGATATGTATCAAGAATAATTAGAATAAAGTTAAAACAATCAACATAAATGTTTAAGTTGTTTACTTTAATCATATATATTGCTTTAAGGAAGAATTTGACTCTTGAAAAGTTTTAGTAGGGTTATTTTGTTTGTATAGCAACATAATTCAAACAATTGTGCTTTCTGGTTAATAAATACTTTTATTTATACTTCTGTTATAAATAAATATATACACTATCACTATTTTAAGCACGCCTTGCATTCTCAAAAATATCCAGTTAAGGGCACATATAGTATGATTACCCTAGCACTGTATCTGATTTAACAAACTCTTAAAATTAAAAGTACAAAATAATGAGCTTTGTTATAAAATTTTCATACATGTGTACAAGGTATTGCAACCATATTCACCCCATCACCCTCATTTGTCCTTCCTCCTTTGCAATAGTCCCCTTCTACTTTAATGTCTTTTAAAAAAATCTAGACTCTCCGTATGAGTGAAAATATGTAATCTATGTCTTCTGAGACAGTCTTATTTTGCTTAACATGATGTACAGTTCCATGGATTTTCTTCCATATGACATAATTTTGTTGTTCTTTATAGCTGAATAATACTCCCTTGTGTATGTCTAACACATTTTTCTTTATCTATTCATCTGTTGATGGGCACCTAGGCTGATTCCACAACTTGACTATTGTGAATAGTGCCACAATAAACATAAGTGTGTAGGTGTCTCTATTGTATATGTACATTGATTCCTATAGCTATATACCCAGGAGAAGTATAACTGTCATACGACAATTCTATTTTTAGTTTTTTAAGGAATCTCTGTACTGATATTTGTCATTGCTGGACTAATTTACATTCCCACCAACAGTGATAAATCCCCCCCACAACATTGTAGCCAATATCTATTGTTGTTTGTTTTCTGTCTCTCTCTCTTTTTTCTTTTGGAGGTATTGGGGGTTGAACTCAGAGCCTAATGCATATTAGGCAGGCACTCTATCACTGCAGCCACTCTGTCAGCCCTTTCTGTGTTAGTTATTTTTAAGATAGGGCATCACTTTATGCCAGGGATGGCCTAGACAGTGATCCTCCTATTTGTGCTTCCTGCATAGCTGGGATGACAGGTACATGCCACCACACCCAATCATTGGTTCAGATGGAGTCTTGCAAACATTTTTGCCCAGGCTGTCCTTGAACTGTGATCCTCCTGATCTTAACCTCCCATGTAGCTGGGAATATAGGCTTGAGCCACTGTGCCCAAACTATTGTTTGTTTTCTTGGTGATAATCATTCTAACTGGGGTGAGAGGGAATCTCAATGTCATTTCATTTGTGGCTAAGAATGTTGAACATTTTTCTTTTTCTTTTTGCTGTACTGGAGTTTTGAACTCAGGGTCTATACTTGAGCCACTCTACAGTCCCCCTCACCCTTTTATTTATGATGGGGTTTTTTGAGATAGGGTCTTGCAAACTATTTTCCTGGGCTGGCTTTGAACCACGATCCTCCTGATCTCTGCCTCTTGAGTAGCTAGGATTATAGGCATGAGCCACTGGTGCTGGGCATTTCTTAATGTATTGGCCATTTGTGTTTCTTTTTTTTGAGAACTGTTTGTTCAATTGATTTGCCCATTTACTGATAGTGTGTTCTTTTGAACACATTTTTAAATTTTTATGCCTTTTTTGGTGATGTCAGGGTTTGAACTCAAGGCATTGCACTTGCTAGGCAGGCATTCTATGACTTAAGCAATGACCCCAGCCATTGCTGTTTAACTTTTTAAGTTCTTCACATATTCTGGATATTAATTCCTTGCCAGATTAATAGCTGGCATTGATTTTCTCTAATTCTATAGGCTCTCTCCTCACCCTGGTCATTGTTTTTTTGGTGTGCAGAAACTTTTTAAGTGGATACAATCTCATTTGTCAATTCTTGCTATTATTTCTTGGTCTATTGGAGTCCTATTCAGAAAGTCATTGCCTATTGTTTTTGCTAGTAGTTGCAAAGTTTCAGGTATTACATTAAGGACTGCCAACCATTTTGAATTGATTTTTTGTACAGAATGCAAAGGATCTAGTTTCAGTCTTTTACATGTGGATATCCAGTTTTCCTACCACTATTTGTTGAAGAGGCTCCTTTTTCTCCAATATGTCTTTGCCACCTTGGTTGAGAATCAGATGATTATAGCTGAACAGACTTATTTCTGGGTCTTCTATTTGATTCTATTGGTCTGTATAACAGTTTTAATGCCAGTATAATTCTGTTTTTGTTACTATGACTCTGTAGTGTAGTATAATTTGAAATCAAGTATTATACCTTTACCATTGCTCATTTTGCTCAGGATTTCTTTGGCTCTTCAGTGTCTTTTGTGTTTCCATATGAATTTTAGTATTGAGTTTTCTATATTGATTTTTCTATTCTGTGAAGAATGCCATTGGAATTTTGGTGGAGATTGTATCAAATCTGTAGATTACTTTCAGTAACATAGCCATTTTCACAATATTATTTCCATTGATCCATGAATATGGGAGGCCTTTCCATTTTCTAGTGTCTTAATAATTTCTTTCTGGAGTGATTTGTAGTTTTCATCATATGTTTTATAGTTTTCACCTCCATGGTTAGGTTTCTTCCTATGTATTTTATAGAGACTATAATAAATGAGATTGTTTTTCTGATTTCTTCCTCAGCAAGTTCATTATTGATAT
Source organism: Castor canadensis (assembly GCF_047511655.1). NCBI lineage: Eukaryota > Metazoa > Chordata > Mammalia > Rodentia > Castoridae > Castor > Castor canadensis. Next base: position 56,064,936 of record NC_133390.1, on the reverse strand, counting down.
ATGGAAGATCTACATGTTTTTTTAAGTTGATTTCATATACAGCTACTTTGCAGAAAGTGTTTATCAGATTTAAGAATTTCCTGGTGGACTTATGAAGGTCTTTTAAGGATCATGTCATCTTCAAATAAGGATAATTTGACTTCTTCCTTCCCTATTGGTATTTCTTTCATTTCTTTTCTTGCCTTATTGCTCTGGCTAATAATTCAAGCAGTATATTGAATAAGAGTGAAAAGAGTAAACAACCTTGTCTCATTTCAGATTTTAGAGGAAATACTTCAAGTTTTTCCCTATTTAGTACAATGTTGACTATAGGTTTGTTGTAGATGGCCTTTAGAAAGTTGAGGTATATTCCTTCTATTCTTAGTTTCCTCAGGAATTTTATTATGAAGGGATAAAGAATTTTGTCAAAATCTTTTTCTGCATCTATTGAAATGATTATGCAATTTTGTTCTTTATTCTATTTATCTGCTGTATTACATTTATTGATTTGCTTATGTTGAGCCATTTTTGTATCCTTGAAATGAAACCAATTGGATTATGATGCATGATCTTTTTAATGTGTTGTTTAATTCAATAGCTATCATTTTATTAAGAATTTTTGCTACACACAGCTATGCCCACCTAATTTTTGACAAAGGCACCAAAAACATATGATGGAAGATAGACAGCCTCTTCAACAAAAGTTGCTGGGAAAAGTGGTTATCTGTGCAGAACACTGAAACTAGATCCATGTTTATCACCCTGTACTAGTATTGACTCAAAATGGATTAAGGACCTTAATATCAAACCCGAAACTCTGAAGCTAGTAGAGAAAAGAGCAGGGAATACTCTGGAATAATAGGTATAGGCAAGACTTCCTCAGTAGAACCCCAGCAGCTCTGCAACTAAGAGAAAGGATGGATAAATGGGACTACATGAAATTAAAAAGCTTCTTCACAACAAAAGAATGGTTTCTAAACTGAAGAGACCACCCACAGAGTGGTAGAAAATATTTGCTAGCTATACATTAGACAAAGGACTGATAACCAGAATATCCAGGGAGCTCAAAAAACTAAACTCCCCCCAAATCAAAGAACCAATAAAAAATGGGAAACTGAACTAAATAGAACTTTTTCAAAAGAAGAATACAAATGGCCAAAAAACACATGAAAAAATGCTTACCACCTCTAGCACTAAAGGAAATGCAAATCAAAACCACACTAAGATTCCACCTCACCCCTGTTAGAATAGCTATCTCAAAAACACCACCACCAACAAATGTTGGTGAGGATGTAGGGAAAAAGGAACTCTCATATACTGCTGTTGGGAATGCAAGCTAGTACCACTCTAGAAAATGATATGAAGGCTTCTTAAAAAACTAAAGATAGATCTGCCATATGATCCAGCAATCCCACTCCTAAGGATATACCCAAAGGAATGGGACTCAGGTTACTCCATAGGTACCTGCACACCCATGTTTATTGCAGCACTGTTCACAATAGCCAAGTTATGGAAACAGCCAAGATGTCCCACTACTGATGAATGGATTAAGAAAATGTGGTATTTATACACAGTGGAATTTTACTTAGCCATGAAGAATGAAATCTTGTCATTTGCAAGTAAATGGATGGAACTGGAGAACATCATCTTAAGTGAAGTTAGCCAGGTTCAGAAGGCCAAAAATCATATGTTCTCTCTCATATGTGGACTTTAGACCTAAAACAAATACAGTAATATTATTGGACATGGGTCATATGCTCAGGGGAGAACACATGCATGAGGAATAGGGAAAGGTCAGAAACCCAAAACTTGAAAGTGTTTGATGTGTCCACTGTAGAGGAGCTAATATAGTAACCTTAAAATGACAGAGGTCACTATATGAAGGTGACCAGGAAGTAGGGAAGAGGTTTGGTAGAGATGAATCAATTTTGATTATAATACACATGTACATGGAAGCAATGCTAGGAATTTCTCTGTATAGCTATCCCTATCTCAAACTAGCAAAAACGGTATGTCTTTCTTATTATTGCTTATGTCTTCTCTTCAACAAAATTGGAGAAGAGGGCAGAACAGGTTCTACCTAGTAGCAAAGGGGGTGGGGGTGAAAGAGAGGGGGTGTGAGAAAGCGGGCGGCTGGGGTGAGAAATGGCCCAAACAATGTATGCACATATGAATAAATGAATTTTAAAAAGATAAATATATATATGTATATACATATGTATATATACATATGTATATACATATATATATATATATACATATGTATATATACATATGTATATACATATATATATATATATATAAGAACTTTTGCATCTTTGTTCATCAAGGAAATTGGTCTACAGTTTTCTTTTTGTTGTTGTTCTCTTATCTGTTTTTGGTATCAGGGTAATATTGGCTTCATAGAAAGAGTTTGGTAGTCTTCCTTCATTTTTTATTTTATTGAAAAGTTTCAGGAGCATTGTTGTTAGTTTTTTTTTTAAAGTTCTGGTAATACTCAGCAATGAATCCACCTAGTCTGGGGCTTTTCCTTCTTGGGAGTCTTTTAATTAGTGCTTTGATCTCATTGCTCATTTTATGTCTGTTTAAATTATTTAAGTTCTCTTGATTCAATTTTGGTAGTTCATATGTGTCTAGAAAAATATCTAATTCTTCTTGATTTTCCATTTTAGCAGATTATAAGTTTTTTAAATATTTCTGAATGATCTTCTGGATTTTACTGGTATCTATTTTAATACCTCCTTTTTAATTTTCCTAACTTGGTTCTTCTCTCATTCTTTTGGCAAGTTTGACTAAGGATTTGTAAGTCTTGTTTATCTTCTCAAAGAACCACCTCTTTTTTGCACTGATTGCTATTGTTGTTCAGTTTCCATTTCAGTGATTTCTACTGTGATCTTTATGATTTCTTTCCATCTACTAATTTTAGCTTTCACTTGCTCTTTTTTCCTAAGAGAATAGATTTACTTGAGATCTCTCTGATAGTTTCAGATAGGTACTCATAGCATCGCCTTTGCTGTATCCTAAAGTTTCTGTAAGTTGTCTTGTGTTTCTTCATATTTCACATTTCTTGTGCATCTGTTGTGGTAGACATCTCTTTCACTTTTTAAATCTTATTTTTTGGGGGTCTCATTAGTGGGCAGCCTTTTGTGGGGTTTACAGTCCCCCACTACTACTCAGAGTAGAGAAAGCAGACAGCAGTAACAAAAAAATTTTTTTAAACAAAGCAGATATTTAATGTAGTAAAAAAAATTTTTTTTAACCTCAACCACTCCCCCAGTAAGATTAGAAAAAAAGAAATAAGGATATTTATATGTCAAACTAGGAGCTTAAAATTATTAAAGATAATGGTTTTACTAATTAAGTGGGAAAAGGAAAAAGCAAGGTAAGAAAGAAAGGAAAAGTATATGGGATGATAGTTAGAGAAATAATGGTGAGGGAGGACACAATAAAATAAGTAAAGAGAAATGTAAAATTGTCAGAAACAAAACAAAATACCCAAACAAAAAAGAAGGGCCTGCTATCCAATATTTTTCCTTGCTAAGAAGAGGGTGAATTGCCTTCCTCCCCAGGCTTGTCTTTTGCAGTTTACTTTCTGTGTGTGTGTTGGGGTAGGGGGTAGCATATGGGAAGGGTAGCTGTTTTTTTCTCTCTATAGTTTACAAAAGTTATACTGGAAAAGCTGTTTTCAGGCTTATCCCTAACAAATCAGCAGGTGCTTTCACCAGTCTTTGTGGCCCTGTGGAAATGTACAAAGCAGTTAAACCAAAGCAGTCTGTGCTGGCTGGGCAAGGCACGGGGTTCTGATAGCGTCTCTGCTCATACTCTCACACAGCTGGTCTCTTTCCTCTTACCAGATTTTGGGCTAGAACTCTGCTGATGTTATCACCCTTGGCTTCCATCTCTGGCACAGGTCACAGGTCACAGTTTCCACTCATGCAGATATATGTCTGTGAATCTGAGTCCAAATTGTAACCAGTTTCTTGGGCCTACATTGATTCTCAGTTGGTCACTCAGTCAGCCAGTGGACGGGAAGATGCCTTTGGGGTTTGGAGAGAGAAAAATGCAGGGTCTTCTGCTCTCCCTGGTCAAGGGGTTTGACTCTAAGCCTTTCCTAAGATGAATCTCCTTCAGAGCACCAGTGAGCAAGCTAATGTATATATAGAACTCTCATCTTAAACTTTATTTTTGCAGAGTGCCAGCTTATGTGCCTGTGGGACCTCCTGAAGCTTCTCCTCTCTCAGTGAGGATTGATCTCAGGGCCTTCTGCTTTCTAAGCCATTTGAGCCACAAATCTAGCCCTCCTTTTTTGCTTTTGCTTGCAGCTATGTCATGGATGGGTTTTCTTCCCATTCCCTACTATTTTGATTAGCATCCTATTCTTTTATAAATCTAAAGTTCAATAATTTTTGGATTTCATCAAGCTTTTGTTTTGTTTTGCTATTTTTCTCCCTTGCCTTTCAATACTATCCACCTCTCCCTTCAGCTGTGTACCTGATGTTTTGTTTCAGATTAATGACTATGCAGGAAAGTGCTAGGTGTCTGTAGTCTACCATCTTCTTCACAGATTCTTTATAATGGGAAATCTGAGCAGTGCATCTCCGTGGTTGCTGAGTAGAGTCACATATTTATGGCTTTACTCTTTTCTGTAAGCTTACCTGTTCTCTAACTCATCTCTGCAAACTTATGATGTTTTTATTTTTGTTTTTGCTTTTTTTCATTCTGCTCTTTACAACCTAATTTTGCTTATGGGACTGACTGGTCCTTTGTCTCCTTGGTAACATAAATTTATAAGTTGACTTTCCTTGGCAAATTGACTTATTACATGTCACACCTCCAAATTCCAAGAAAGTGTGTTCAGGTAACAGTAGTAGGGTCAGCATTTCTAATCAGGAAAGAGCTACCCTTTCCACAGGCAACTAACAGAGTAATGGATAATTTCCTGATCTCTGTAGCCTAACATAGTAAAAGTTATCTTCACACAATCCTAATGCAAATGTTCAGTAGTTTTCCTGGACTGCTTTCCTTCAAGAGGTGTCTCTGAAATCTAGTCCTTGTGTCCCTCATAATTCTGATACCTCATGGTTCTGATACCTTCACCAAGAGTCTCCAACACCATTCAGAGTGATAGGTGGAATGAAGAAGAACTGCTTCTGTTAGAAAAAAAAAAGCACCACTCCTGTTCACATTCCATTGGTGAAAGCTAGTCATGTCATTGTCTTACATGCAAAAGACCTGGAAATGTAGTTTAGCTCTATGCCCTGGAAGAGGAAAAGTATTTGATAATTATCTAGCCAGTTTCTACCCCAGTTTGCTCTTCTGATTATCAAACATAGGTTTCATGCTTCTTTCCACACATATAACACATTCACCCCTTTCCCAGGTGAAAAATCCAAGATTCCCTTTAGTCAGTCACTGCTTCTGGCTCAAAGTCCAGTGTATTAAAGTGTTGTAAAATTCTCTCCTTTAGTCCTAGATGTAGCTCCTCATGGTTCTGTAGCCCATGATCTAAAAATATAAATTATTAGTTTGCTTCTCTCTAGTCCCAACACTCAGTAGTACATCAAGGATAAGACAACCCTATAAATATTCTTGTTATAAATTGGTAGAATGGAAGACATAGGAAAATCTTTAGGAATAGCAATTCTAAGATTTCACTGAGTCAACATTATGCTAACGTGGAAGAAGTCCTTAGATGGGGGTGAATTTCTGTTTTCCTTGAACATCTTTTTTGTTTATTGCCTTCTGTGGCCCAGGTAGCATGTTTTTCTATGTTTATTATTTTCCATGTCTTCCTCTGAATTGGGTATTAAGAATAAGCCCTCCTTGGCTATTATACAGCTTTCAGAATTTTACCTACTCATGGTGGTTAGAAACTCATGCTTTTTATAAGCCTCAAAAGTAAAACTTTTCTATTTCAGACTCCTGGTACTTGGTAATATTTTTATCTCAAAAATTTAGTATATTCCTACCAATTCATTTTTAGTCATTTCCATGTGCCCACTAAATCCAAAGGGTTTTTTTCCTAGATATAGTTCTTAAGTGTACTTTTTTGTCTTTTTAACTTCATATTTTACCCACTCAGCTTAATAGGGTCAACCTGGAGCTATCAGGCTCAAGTGGGAAAACCACTCTTAAATATGAGTTTTGCTGAAAGGCTGGTCATTCTATTCAACAAGGCACTAGACTTTGTCTATCTTTTAAAATCTAATACTCAATGATTTTTAGTAAAAAAAAAAAACAGTTGACTTTTTCCATTCAGCAAGCCCTTGGCTTTCTGTGCTCTTCCATTCTCTTTGTCTTTTTCAAACTGGCCAGATATTCCCTGAGCTTATGTTTTTGTTATGATACCTTGCTACCAGCAGACAGTAACAATCAACTTGTTGTTCATTAATTCTCTTTTCCAACTTTTTACATGCCAAGTAGGTAGATAGTTTGTCTTCCATTTTGTAGCAGACAGCAGTTTTATTAGATATTATGTCCTTATAACATGACTATGTGTGTTGCCCAGATAGCTATGCTCTTGCTCCCCACTGCCAAAGTGCTGCTGACATGTAATTCAAGTTTTTCTTATAGCCTTGTTCCACTTTGATTTACCAATTTTTGTGGCAGGATAAATATTACTGTAACAAGGAATTCCCAAACCTCAGTGGCTTATTGTAGTATGTTTGTTTTCTACCTGGCCATAGTCAATTACAGATGATCCTAGCCAGACAACATTTTTCCACATGGTGACCCAAAGAGCCAGGCTTTCTATCTGGTATCACTACTGTCTTCAATATGTGACCTCCATTATTACCTGGTAAGGACAAGAGAAACTATCTTGGACTGGATGAGATACAGTACTTCTGCTTATGTTTCATTAGAGAGGCAGGTCACATGGACCTCCTAGTACATGATTGCTGGAAAATGTAGTTTAGTTGTTGGTCCAGACATAAGAAACAATTTTGAGAAACATTGAGTCAGTCAGCCATATTATTTTAGAAAAGAATAAATAAAGGGAGGCATGAAAGATATATTCAGTAAAAAAACAAGAAAGGTTCTATGTACATTTTACATATAAAGAGGCAGAGGCTTAGAGAACCTAAAATTGCTGTGGCCACAAAGTCAAAAGATTAGAACTGAGCACCACATGTTAGTTTACTTGACATTAAGTACCACTGCTTATTATGACATCCCAAAGCTCTCTTTGAAGTTTTCAGAAATCATACTTACAGTACTATCTATATTTATATCTATATCTATGGTTAACAGAGCCTAAAATTTAAGTGACTTGGGCTGTTATCTCTCATTTTACCTGAATTATAATACTTCCATACATTTTTAGAAGCCATAGATAAGTATAAATATGGAGGGATTTGTATATGTATGTACATACATATATACACACTTGTCTGTCAATATATACAAGTGTATATATATATATATACATATGTGTATATATATGCTTGTCTGTCAATGATTTAGATTTGATTTTTCTACCTGTGAAACTTCATTAACATTTATTTATTGATTTATTTGCCATACTGGGACTTGAACTCAGGGGTTTTGCCTTGAGCCACTCCACCAGCCCTAATTTTGTGAAGGGTTTTTCAAGATAGGGTCTCTCGAACTATTTGTCTGGGCTGGCTTTGAACCGTGATCCTCCAAATCTCTGCCTTCTGAGTAGTTAGGATTATAGGCGTAAGCCTCTGGCGCCTGGCAATATTTATTACCTTAATAATTTGCAGACAGAAAATCACCTCTAATTTCCCCCTAGGTATACATCTATTCCTCTTTTTAAATTTAAACTACGGAGTTAGAAATAGAACTATATGGGAGATTTTATCATTTTTCCTGGGTTGAGCATAGGCATATAACTTGCTTCTTGCTCAGAACTATTCATTAGCTTTTTTGGGAGGGTGGGATTGGGAGAAGGTGTTTCTCCTTACAGACATCATTTTCTTCCTCATAAACAATCTTGAGACTCATAAAGGGAAAATAAAAATCTGAAATTGTTCATTGCTTTTGTTAGTTCATTTTATCAATTGTCTTTTGAATGGCTGGTTTAGTGGAACAATATAATATGTAACATATATAATATATAACAAAACATATAATATATTGAGTAACCTGCTTGACTGCTTTAACCTGCTTGACTGTTTTCCACATTTTTCCCCAGAGATCAAGACACAAGTTAGAACTTTTCTTCTTCTTGTTAACCAGACAATGGACAGAAATTTGTGGATCTTAGACCTTGAAGAACAAAACCAATACATATTATGTAGCTTGAGTCTTAGTGCTATATCCTGCCTTTTCAAATTACTTTCTGAGAATGGTAATTTTAACATGATATTTGTGACCAATCAAAGGTGGAAAAACTAAAAATTTGTGATGGCCTTGAGCTTTCCACCTTATATTTAGGTCTGGCTGTTTGAGTATTCAGAGTTCACAAGTTGACTGTCTTTGTGTTTAGATCAAACTGGACAAAAAGAAGTGAAAGAAGAGGATAAACTCATTACTTCCTGTGTTAGACTTTCTGTTGCTGTGACAAATACATGAGAGAAATAAGGGAGGAAGGATTTATTTATGTTCACAGTTTCAGAGGCTTCAGTCCATTATGATAGAGGTGACATGACAGAGCAGAGTAGCTTACATCATGAAGCCAGAAGGAGAGAGAGAGAGAGAGCTAATGAGTTTTCTCCTTTTCACCCTTTCATGACTTCCAGACCTCCAGCCTGTGGGATAGAGACATTCACATTTAGGGTGGGTCTTCTCCCTTTAGTTAATCCTGTCTGGAAACACTCTCACAGACACACTCAGAGATATGCTCTACTAATATCCTAGGTCTTTCTCCATCTGATCAAGTGGACAATAAAGATTAACCATCACACTTCCCATATTACAAATTCCATTCCTGCTTTGATTCCCCTATTTTCTATTCTCTACCTACCTAGATATAAGGCATAATTTTTTACTCAATTCTGGACCTGCAGACCATTTGTAGACAGAACACTGAGTATTTCCCCACTTGTCCTTTCTGGAAATGTGCTGGGTTAAATAGCAATTTTCCCTTACCCTTTCTAAGCTCAAAAACTTTAAATTTATCCTTTGAAGGAACATATAAATTAGAGAAGCATAAATCCCCATTTGCCTCAAACTACAGGTCAAGCATTTAGCTGTTCAGCAAGAAACGTACCCAGTTTCTCTGAGAGCAGCAACTCAGTGTCTACAATTTTCTGATGGATGCAAATCTTAGAGAGTCCGTATCAATGGTATGTAAATGTGGCAAGAGAACAGGCTTAGACTAAACTAGATTTCAGGCAAGTCTAGGCATGCCTGAAATGGTAATAGTAAGACCACCTCCCCCAAAGAGTATTTCTAAAAGACTGTGGAACTTTCTGAGAAAGTATTTGTCCTAAAGAGTTTGACCCTGTTTACAAAGCCTTAGTTATTTGGGTGGGTGTGTGATTCTGAAATTAGCATCAAAATTTGCATTTTCACTTGACTTATATTCAAGTGAAAAATCCTGCAGAAAAGAATGGCTCTGTACATAAACCCCCTTAGATCTGATTTCTAAAATCTCTCAAATATAGATTCACAAACAATGCTTTGCAATAGTTAGGATGACAGAGGCTCTTCACCACTAGGTAGTGATGATGGGAAGGATTCTAGTGATGTCCCTACCCCAAGATTTCTGACCTCTGGTCATCTACTCAAACACTAAAGTAGATGTTCTTTTGTAGGGATTTTGAAGATGCAATTATATATCCAAGTTAACTGATGTTTGGTGATTACCCAGATGGCCCTCATCTATTTGGATGAGCTCTTTTAAGCCAACCTGAATGAAAAGATTCTTTCCTAGGACCTCCAATAAAAGCCCAGCCAAGGGGATTCTTTGACTTCAGCCTTGGGAGATACTATGCAGACAGCTCAGTTGAGCTATGCAAACTCTTGAACTACAGAAGTGACAGATGGTTAATTTTGTGTTAAATCATGTATTTGTGGTAATTACTATTTAGTAATGGAAAGCCAATGCTGTAACACAATAAGATGAAACTTTGTATCTTGTGGGTACCATGCCCCAGCTATGGGAAGAGGGGTTCCAGAGACCTTGTGGTATGCAGTGGATGCTCAGTGGTAAGTGGTGGAGCATAGTAAGGACAGATTTGGTGAGCACATGGAAAAAATCCTCCAGGTTCTCCCATTAATTCCCCTGGGTGAGAAAAAGTGAAATTTGGGTTACTGTAGTTAATATGTAGTTGGAAAACATCTATTTTAGATTGGAGAAATGGAGCATTCTACAGGCTTCTTGATAGCATGCTCTAGTTTCCTCTAAAGTTTTCCAACAGGTGGTTTACAAAATGGTAATTAAAAAGCAAATTTCCTGATGAAAGCAAATTTTAAGAACGTGTATTTCTAGTTCCCAGTGCAATTTTTAAAATTTTACTCATAAGCTATTTAGAAGAATATCACTAAATTTCCAAACACTTAGGATTTTTTTCTAATTGTTTTTATATTGTTGTCCTTTAATCCTACTCTGGTAGTAGAACATACTGTATGATCTCAAGTCTTAGAAATTTGTGAAGATTTGCTTTGGTCCATTTTGGCAAATGTCTGCATGCATTTGAAATAGTAGGGGTTTTTTTGCAGTTGTCAACTGTAATGTTGTCTGTATGTCAATTAACATGATCGATTCTGTTGAAGTTTTTTGTTTTTACAGTCTTCTAAAATTTTTGTCTGATTGTTCTATCAGTTATTGTAACATTTCCACATATGATTATGGATTTATCTCTTTTGCCTTTATATATATCTCTATGCCTTTATAAATTAGGTGACAAAAGTTAGAAATATTTTATCTATCTAGCAGATTCTTTTATCATTTTAGAATGTTAGCCTATTTCTAGTAATATGGTGAACTCATCTTGTTTGCAGATCTATTACATGCTGCGTAAATTTAAAAAAATGAGAAATGTCAAAAATAAAAATTTTTAATTCCCATGGGTGCATTATGCACCTCAGTTGATGTGGAGAAGCTCTCAGTCCTGAGTTATCACCAGTTGTGTTTAAATCCTTGTGTGATCTGCTGAGTGTTTTCCTGTCCATAACTTTGTGAAAATATAACTTTCAAAAAGCAAATGGTGCCCAAAAGGCAAGGTAAACATTATGGTAATCCTCAGAAGCCAAAAAGGGCACTTGATATGCTTAATTGAAGTGATGAAGTGAAAATGTGTTGAAGGCAGCATGTCTTAGTCAGAAGTTGGGTGGCATTATGGGAAAAGTGAATCAAGCAGCTACAGTATTTGAGGTAAAGAGCATGAAGTAAGATCTAGTTTTTGGTGAGCAGTATTGATATGTATAGTAGTGATTTTGTGACAGTAATCCAGCCTACTCCATGTGGTTTCAAGTCATGGATGCTCAGACCTACTGTAAGTACAGTATAGAAAAATTTGAGTAATTTTTAATTATACATTTAAGATTATTCTGCTAGTGTGGCCTTATATTTTACCACCATGAGATATTAATATGAATTGAGGAAAATTTGAATGTAGCTTTTGTATTCCCTCTCAATACCTTTCCTGTCTTGGATTTTGAGGCTCAATTCCAAACCACTTTGGAAGTCCTGAACTCAAACTTTTTTTTCTCAGTCCAGTAAGACTATCACTTTCAGTTTCAGCTATATTCCCCTTCATCACAGTTTGAAAAATGCCCTCAGAAGAAAAGCCCTAGCAGGAACGTAGAGCTCACCATATGTGCTTCCTTCCCCTTGTTCAGGGACTGAGAAAGTCCTGCTGGTACTGGTTTCTTGCCAATGCCTTCAGCCAGTTGATTTATATATTTTATCCAGCTTTTATAGTTGTTTTTGGCAGAAGGTTTAGTTCAATACCAGCTACTTTATCATGCATGGCTGAGATTGGAAATCCCTTAGAACACTTTTATAAATAGAAATTTCCTGTCATGTAATATTTGGTGTACCAGCAGTACAATTCTTCTAAATGTATGAATATTTTCAAAACCATTTCAAAAAATAATCAACAATATTTCATGGAAAAAACTCTGCATTTTACCTATTTTCCATTTACATTTTTTTTCTTCTTTGAAGCAAAAGTTATAACAGCAGAAGAGATGATGTAAATAAAACAATTTGAAATTAAAAAATAACAATAAAATGATTCTCTGGCATTCTCTAATGTTTACCAATTATTATTTTATGAATATATGGGTTTAAACATATTTGTTGTGCTTCAATCCATTATAGGTATTATTCTTAAGGTTGCTCACATGTTCTTATTCTTGACCACTGGGTATCATTTAATGTGACCCTGGGTGTCTTTGATACATACCTTTATGTGTTATATCTATATTTTCTCCCTCTCTACACCTAGAATCAGGCATTTTTTCAAGGAACCCAAGGACTACAAGAGGTAAGTTGTATTTTCTGTGCACTGTCAAGTTTCAGTTAAAACAAGAAGGTAAGGAGACTAATTAGAGGAAGAGTTGAAGACACAGGTGATTGTTCTAATGGGAAGCCATGATTCCCACAAGGCAGAGACAAAGAGTCACGGAGGAAGGAAAAGCGTGAAATTGGGTAAAATGAATTGAAGCAAAGGAAAAAAAGAGATAGAAAATGAAAGCCTAGTAAATATTGTTAAATAAAATTATAGAAGATCATTGTTTTGGAGTAATCTCCTCTTTGGGCACCAGTAGACCAGACTAAAATTCAAAATGAAGTCACATATTACAAATCCATTTCACTGAGCTAAAATTATTATCTGACTTTCCAAGAAATTAAGAGAGGGAGAGATAATAGTCAAATTTCCAGAAGAGGCCAGTTTCCATCAGCATAATAATGTTCCTTTTGTTTTAATGCTTAAAGAAAAATAAAAAAAACTAAACTCAGTAACCCAATATTAACTAATCACTTATTTTTCTGTTACATCCCCTGTCCCCATCAGATAAGGAAATTTACTTGGAAGCAATCAATCACTATTTGTTTTTTGTTTCTGCTTTCTTCAGAATTCCTTCTGTCTGTAAACTTTTCTACTTATCCCATTAGAACATTGATTTTATTTTATAAAATGAAGTGTTGCTTGTTTCTAGTGTTGCAACTAATGACAATTAAGATCTTTAAATTACATTTGTTATAGATTTTTCTTTTTTCTTTTGAGACAGGGTCTTGTTATGTAGCCGAGGCAGATCTTAAACTTGCCATTCTCCTGACTCAGCCTCCTACATGCTGGGATTACAAGTGTGCACCATCATGCTGGCTGTAATTTTGTCTTTTGACAATACTAGCACATATTACATGTTAAACTAATTAGTATACTGGCTATTTTTGGTCTTAAACATTCAGAATATCAAAAATCACCATCAAACATTTCCTATGTCACTGGAAGTTGTGAAGACTCAAGTATAGGAATTGACTGAGGATATTTGTTGACCATCTCTTTGTTTTGATCAAAGATTTACCTGGACAGATTTTTGTTTTTACTGGGCTAAGAAAATGTGAAGATTTCTTCCTTTTCTTCTTCTTCTTTTTTTTTTTTTCTTTTACCATCTCAATAATGTAGTCTCCTTAATTTGGGAAGAATTGTCAGATACCTTAGAGAAAGAATGAGCAGAATGTACTCTAATTTGTATATTTTGTACAGCAATAAATCTCATCCATTCACTATAATCTACTATCTTGTAATAGCTACACATTAAATATATTTATTTCATCTACACTTATTATTTATAGTCTTTTGGTATAAATGGTTGGTTAATATTTTCTATAGAAGAGTTGATAGATTTCAGAGAAGTTCTTGGAATGAATAATAATGTCCTTTGCAAAGTAGTTTTCCTGGGCAGGAGTTACTTGATTAGTGAAGTTATGCTAATGAAGACAGTTGAGTGGTATTATGTTAATATTGACAATAAACTATATGTTTGTATGTATTTGACTTTTACTGGGACAGATGAAGAAGCAATGTCTCTAACTTCAAAATTTCATTAAGTGGTGGACACAGGTAAATTATAGAAGCTACTTAAGTAACAAATGCTTTAAGAAAGAATCCGTGGGCGGCAGGCAGTGCTGTAGGCTTCCTTTGATCTCTCTAATTGGAGTTTACCCACAATGGAGCCATTCCAAGTCCAGGGAACAGTGAGTGCAAGAGCTTTTAAGGGAGCTTTTAAGGGGATAGGGCATGAGGTTGTAACGTGGTTATGATTAATGAGTCTTACCATGATAAAGAGTTTTCACTTTATCCTAAACCAGGAGGATAAAAATTGGGTGATATTATGTAAGAGCAAAAGAAACTTGTTAATAGAATATAAACAGAAAACATTTCCTAATTAGGCAAGGGAGATTAGGGGAAAGGACAAATTAAGTGTGCTTCCCTGGTTTCTGATTTTAATAACTGAATGGATAATACAGTGGTGTTGGGGTGGGATGGAAATGATCAAGCTTTCAGGGAACATGAATCTGACGAATTTGGTATTGGTATGTCTCTATTGACCTACAACTGTGTGTGAGGGTATCTCTCATAGCCTTTTTTAGCTTTAGATATCTTTTAGGATAATCTCTCTATATCTCATAGATAACAAAACATTTTCTCATGTTTTTATTAGGAAACATTTGTCTTGTCTTGCTGCCCTTTTGCTGTTTACTTGTTCTGTAAGCTTTCATGTCTTCTTGAATAATGTTATGTACCCAGTGGATATTTTTATAATGGAAAGACACACACAGGGCAATTTCTTATAGAAATAACATTAGCCTCCTCAAAAAAGTATCAGCACACAGAATGGGCTTGATTGCAAGTCAGAAGAATATGCCTTGATGGTTGCAGCTATGAAAGGGGTTTTACTACTTGTCAACTGATTGAAAGTCTAAAAGAGGAGTAAACTGAAAATTCTTGAGGAAGATGCAGTCAATATGGCGGGAGACAGACAGGATAAGGTTCGAGAATGGAGAAGGAGACTACTCACATATATTTTTGGATGGTATGAGATTCTATCAAATTAGCTGTTTTCAGTCATCTTGTAGTTTATTTCATGTATGATTTTAAAATTGAAATATTTATACTCTCTAAGTACAGATGGTGGGAAGGATAGGGATTTAATTTTGTTTTTTGAGGTGGAAAGGCAGTACTGGAATTTGAACTAAGGGCCTCATGTTTGCTAGGCAGACACTTTACCACTTGAGCCATGTCCCCAGCCGTTTTTTGCTTTAGTTTTTTGGATATTGTATCGTGCTTTTTGCCTGGTACTGGTCTTGAACTGCTCTCCTCCTACCTATGCCTCCTGAGTTGGGATAATTGGTGTGCGTCACCATGCCCTGTCTAATTTTTTATTTATTTAGTTAAGTTCCCTGTCTTTGTAGGATGTGGAGCGCAGTTATGAAGAGTCATGGGACATCAGCACAGTATCTTTCACTTGTCTCTTTCTGCCTCAGAAAGACACTTATTACCTCACTCCAGACCCTTCAGCTGTCATGGTCATGGTTTTTGTACACAGCGTCATGAGGGCTGATCTCCAGGTATTAAAGCAATGGGAAGAAGTTGAAGTGAATAAGTGTAGGAATAATTTACCCATCATCCACTAATTTGACTACTTCGTCCTCAATCTCTGCACGTCTAAATGCTGTGCTTACTTTGAGGAGCAAATACCACTTCTTCCCTGATATTTTTCCATATTACTTTGCAGAACCATTTGCTCTGCATTTATATTTTATTTGTGTATCTTTTGTGAGGGTTATTTTATTATTTAAATTATTTTTGTACATTTCCTGATATGTAAAAGCCCCAAATGAACTTCATATTATATATATAATATTTTCTAATGTGTTAATCAGTTTCCTGTCACTGACAAAATACCTGAGTGTACATGGAAGAAAAGTTTATTTTGAACTCACAGTTTCAAACCATGGTCACTTGACCCTGTTACTTTGGACCTGTGGTGACATGGTTTATTATGGTGGGAGCTCCTAGTGGAGGAGGGTTGTTCACCTCATGGCATCCAGGAAGCAAAGAGAGAGAGAGAGGAAGGGACTAGAGTCACAATATACCCCTCAAGGCATGCCCCTGAGGACCTAATTTTCTTCCACTAGGTCCCACCTCCTAAAGGTTTCACCACCTCCCAATAGCACCATGGGCTGGAGACCAAGCCCTTAACACATAAGCCTTGGATCTTTGGTCTAGGATCCAAACTATAGTACCTAGAGTCTAGACTCATGATACTTAGATACAGTGAGTACTTAGAAAATGTTCCTTGGGCTCACTAATTAGTAATTAAAGTTGAAAAATAATTGGAAGGTGTGCTATGGTTTAAATATTTGTCCCTCAAAACCCAAGTTGAAATTCATTTGCCATTTTAGCAACATTAAGAAGGGGACCTTAAATTTTTATTTTTTATTATCATATTATTGCTATACTTGGGAGTACCTTGTGACATTTACAGAAGTGCTTACAATTATATCTTAAACTTATCCCTTCCATTATTCTGCTTTATCACCTCTCCCCTCTTAGAATAGTTTCAACAAGTCTCATTTTTTCCATTTTTATACATGAGTACATAATAAATCTACCACATTCACCCTCCTTCACCCCTTCCCTCTACCCCCCTCCACTGGTACCAACCCCCAGATAAGACCAGTTTTGCCTTTCTGTCTTCATTTTTGAAAAAAGACATTTCTGTTTAAGATCACTACAATAGGGAGTTTCATTATGACATTACCATGTATATATGTATTATAACCCAAATTGGTTCATCCCCTCCATTTTGGTAAAAGAAGAACTAAAGAAAGTAAATATGGTTGATGCACTTTCTATATAAGTCTTGCAGCCTACACAAGCTCATCCTAGGAACCTAACTGGGAGCGACAGGAGATTGAGAAAACACAAAAGACAAACATGCAGAAAGCTGGGGTCAGGTGGGCTGGGCGCTCTGGTGGAGACACACAACAGGGGTGGCCACCTCCAGTGGGTTTATTGTATATAGCTGCAAACAAGGAAGCAGAGCAACAGTTCTGGGGTGGGGGGAGGTGTGACATTTTAATTATCAGGAAACAAATGGGGGAACCTGTGATCACTACTTTCTGCACATACTGGTACTGTTCCTGTCTGAAGGGCATGGTGTAAACATCCTTGTTCTTATGCAAAGCAGCTGTGCTGCATTTTGCTCTCCTCCCGTCTGCATCTGGGAGCTGTGTCCATCCCAGCCTGCAGATTATTTGACATGCTGTGCTAGTGTCAAGCTCCCATAGGCTTCTCATACTCTGCTCTCCACATATAAGAATGACTATAGACTATTTACACCTATTAAAGTCACCATAAGAAGGGGTCTAAGGTAGAAAGGAGTGGGACATTTAAAAGGCTTTTAGCCATGAGGGCCCTACTTCATGGGTGGGATTGAAACCATTATAAAAGGGCAGGTTTAGCCCTCTCTTGAACTCACTCACCCTCTCATCTTCTGCATTGTGTTGATTCAGCAAGAAGGCTCTCTCACTAGATACAGGCACTGCCCAGTCCCGGAACTATGAGAAATAAAATTGCATTCATGACAATTGTCCAGCCTTAGGTATTCTGTTATTGTTACAAGAAAGCAGACTAAGACAAGGTGCTTGTCAGGCAGATTTCTAAATATGTAGAATAAGTTCTCTCCAAACACATCTGGATTAGTTATTTTATAAACAAAATAAGTAAAAATAAAATTGTAGTCAATTTTAGCAATGATTAAGAACTTTTAAATAATAACAGCCATGTGTTATTGAAAATTGACTCTATGCTAAGCAATTTAATCTCTTTAATTATCATAGGAGCTTTAAAACTATCTTGCTAAGACTATATCCATTTAAATAATGAGCATATTAAAGCTGAGACTTTTATTTGCTGAGAAACTGAATTGAGATTTAAATACTGATCTGATTTACTCCAAAGCTTTATCTACTACACTATTCCTCTGTATTCTTTGATTAAGAAATATTTTTCATTACTAAATGTCTTGTGTGATGTTAAATGTCTGCGTGATGTTTATAGTGGACATAAACATAAACCTGTCTATCTGCAGTGCCAAGCCTTACTCTCCCTGATAGAAAAATGATGGCTCTATTGCTACCAAAAGAAGAAGGTGCCCTTAGTAAAAACTTTAAGTGAAGTCTCAGAATTAGAGTTGATCCTGATTGCAATTTTCTATAATAATGGAGTATTACAATCTGTAATCCAATGGTAAAAGTGAATTTGAGGATTCCATTTTAAAAACCAGTATATTCTCAGGGAGAAGATGTCCCGGTATTGCCTTCCTTCATGCTTCCTCATTAACCTAATTTCCCCTGCCTGTTCTATCTCCAGTCATCCCTGGGATATGCTAATTATAATATCTCTGGGATCAATGAAAGGTAAATCACACAAATACAAGGCAAATTAAGTGTAGAATGCCGGTTTTATTTCACAACATCAGCAGAGTTTTGTCCTTATGATTTCCTTTTTAAAAGAAAAGATAGTATAGCTAAGTCAATGAACTTTTAATTATATAATTATATAGTGTCTGTACATTATATTTCACATGAGAACCATAAAATATGATCTCTCTTTCTTTCCATTTCCCTAATTAACGGAGTTAAATAAGTAAGGGATAGTCCAGCTCTTTCTTGACTGCCTTTTCCTGTTTCTCTACTTGGCAAGTTAGTAGACTTTCTATTTCTCCATGTCAGTTCTTCTTTTAATATATCCGGGAGAAATAATTAATAAATGGAAATCACTCATTTTTGATATGGTAATTTATATTTTGTATGTCCATTATTTTATTTTAGCCTAAAAATAACAATGTAAGGAAGACAGACTGACAATATTTTCATTTCCAATTTACAGATGATGATAAGTCTTTCTCTTTTTGTATGTGAGAAAAATAACATTTGTAGATCTGATGCAATGAAAGGCCTAAATCGCCACACTACATCATTGCAGCAAAGACAAGATACACAAACTGAACTGAGATTCCTGTTGTTATTTTCTCTTGTACTTATCAATAAGTACACCACTAAGTCAGCAGCATGGTGTTGGAGCTAGGACATCAAAGGCACAGATCTTAGCTCTGACACTCAGTGGCATATGTTCTTGAGCAAACTACCTGATCTATCTATATCCCAATTTCCTATTCAAAAAAGAAGAGGACGCTAATATTGATACCTACCCCAATGAAATAATGTTAGCAACGATTTAATCTCCATGGAGTCATTACATTTACATTCATCTATAAAAATTGGTAAGTTATTCTCACATTCTTTTATCCTTTCAGCAAATATCTGAGTATCCAGTATATACTGGATATTGTACAGTAAAACAGATACATATATGGAATGTACATAGCAGAATGTCTAAGTTCAATCACATACAAAGTGCATATAGCAAAATACGTAGGAGCAAAACATGTCAATAGGTCAGGAGTTTGATGGGATGTTGAACAGGAGACTATAAACTTCTAGCAAGGAGGGAGGAAAATCAGGAATGTGCTCTGCTATTCTAGAAACCAAGCAAAGGAAGTGTTCCAAGATGGTGATAGTGCTTGACTGATTCAATTCCTCTGAGAATTAGAGTAAATGAGAGTCTGTGAGAGAATGTGACTTTGATCTTGACAAGATGGACATCATTGGTGTCCTTGATAAAGATGGTTTTTGTGAAGGGAGAGGTCAAAAGTAACTATTTGGTACATATGAATTTTTTTCCAGCAACCCTAGCTCACTGGAATGCTTTTGTTCTCAAAAAGAATAATGATCTCCTAATAGTGGGACTGATTGACTAAAATTGAACATCTGTAGTATTGCTTACCAATACTACAAAGAAAATCTATTCCAAGTGATTTTTATCACTTTTTAAAAAGGTTTAAATTTTGCTTTCATTAAAAAATTACCTTATCAAGAATATATAATAAAATCTGTGATTACGACATGTAGAATAGTTCACATTTGCCTATTTCTCTTTGTAATTATAAGTGCATGACAGAGTCTGTTTTAGTTTATTCACCTTTAAGGCATTATCATTGTATTAGTATGCCTGGAAATAAGACATTTGCTGTTTTGCTTTAATATTTATCATTGAGTACCGTCTGATATCTAGTAACAAGCATTCATCATCCTAGCTTATTTTCTTAACATCTAGCATTTTATAATACTTGATAAAAACAAAGCTATTGGTGACTGGAGATTGTTCAATATTTCAAGAGACTCTAACCATTTTAAGGAACTTGTGTGCCACTGTTTTCACTCCCTTAGCACATGGCACTTATTTTCCCATGGAAAAGAAGAGGTGGACATCATATCTTCTGACATTGTTTTAGTTTATTTTTGGTCAGTAACCAGGAGACAAGCAACAAGTAGATTTTTTTGTTGATTTGTTTTTTATTCTCAGATATTAAAGTGTCTGATGAGTTCTGGCATTTGATTTCTTGTTTCGGGAGAAAGTTGAGAGATATAAGTGATGGTATGTGAGCTTGCTTTTGGGTTTTATTGTCAAGACTAGGGTTCTGACTGAAAGATAATAACTCTCATGTTTGACACAAGGACAGAAGCAATTTCTCTAGAAGTTATAAATGATATTTCAACCTAAATTGGTTCATCAAATTGCTAAAGCCAAAGAAACTCTATTCCAAGTGATTTTTATCACTTTTTGAAAGGTTTAAATTTTGCTTTCATTAAAAAATTACCTTATCAAGAATATATAATAAAATCTGTGATTACAACATGTAGAATAGTTCACATTTGCCTATTTCTCTTTGTAATTATAAGTGCATGACAGAGTCTGTTTTAGTTTATTTTTGCTTTACATTATTTTATTTTTGAGACTGGGTCTCACTGTGTAGTTCAGGCTGGCCTCAAACTTGTGATCCTTCTGCCTCAGTCTCCTGAGTGCTGAGATTACAAGTGTTTACTACCACATACAACCCAAATCTTAACTTTAGGAAGAAAATTTAATGAAGATTTAGACTTTTTTTTTTTGTGGTACTGGGGCTTGAACTCAGGGCCTCATGCTTATTAGGCATGGGCTTTACCACCTGAGTCACTCCTCCAGCCTAAGATTTAGAAAACAATTAGGATTTTAAAAAATTTAAGTTCAGAGCCAGGTGTAGTGCTGTGGTTCAAGGCTAAAACCCCAACTACTTGAGAGGCATAGATCGGATTTGCTGTTCAAGGCCAGCCCAGGCAAAAAGTGAGACCCCATCTCAATCAATAAGCCAGGCTATGCAAGAGGTTTTAGGTGGGAGGATCATGGTTTGAAGCTGGACCTGAACAAAAATGCAAAATCCTACCTGAAGCAAAAAAGGGCTGGGGGGTGTGGCTCAAGCTGTAGAGCACCTGCTTAGCAAGCAGGATGACCTGAGTTCAAACCCCAGTACTACAAAAAAAAAAAAAAAAAATTAAGTGCAAGTATTTTATAAGTGAATGAAGCAGGGTTTGCTTTTCTATAAAAACTGTACCTAAGTCTCCTTGGTTAATGTTTACAGGAGTAAAAATTGACTTTATTGGTTCCAAAAGGTTCTTTTCACATTTGGAAAGAAAAAAAAAGCTATTTGATCAGCATTTTGATTTGTAAAGGTAGACCTTGTAAAATTAATATCTTTGAGAGATTTCTTATGAATCAGACCTTACATGAGAACTGTTTTGCAAAGCTCCTGGTTGTATTAATCTGCTTTCCTAACCAAGTGTGATTATAAGCAGCTTTCCACCCGGGGATGAATTACCTGTCTCAGGTGGGTGGACAATGAACAATTTAGGCCATCACCTCATTGTGTGAGACAGAGTGTGTTCAGTTATTAGGTCTGCAGCACATTTCCACAGAACCTTTATTTAAAAAATCTGTGAGTACTTGCCCGTCATCGAATATTTATTGCAAGTCCATAGGGTGAATGCTGCGAAGCTATTTCCTCCAAGTAAAAGCTGTTCCCCAAATAGAGAAATCACAGCTATCATGTTTAAAGGCATATGAGAATGTGGTAAAGGAATGGGGCCTTGAGTTCACAGCTCATGTTTTTTCTTCATGTAGATGGCCTTGGGGAATATTTTTTAAAAATATACATAGTACCCCTAGTAGATAGGAAGCTCAGATCATTTTTATCTTGCTGCTCACATTCGCTCAGATTCTTATGAACATTTTCCCTGGGCACATGAATCAGTTTAATAATGCTTGCTGCCAGTTGGTGGCTAGACATCAGACTGCCAGCCTTCTCAACAGTGTTGCCATCTGCTATTTGGATTCACAGTGTGTTGCTGCTATGCACCACCTCATTAAGAACGGGACCCTTGTGAGCCATAGACAGTAGCTTATTCAAGTGAGCTGAAGCAAACTTCTCCCCAGGCCAAATTTGTAGAGGCTACATGCATCTCTTCTGTTTGGAAATTGCTCTGTGCTGATCATGCAGTCTGATAGCTCATTGTCTCTGATCATTTAGGTGTTGATTTTTCAAGCCAGTTCCTTTTTTTTTAAAGTAGCATCAAAATACAAATATGATTATTTCAAGGACTTGTATAAAATATTCATTCCAGGTTTTTTTTTTTTTTTTGTAATAGAGTTACATCTTGAAATGATATTAGCCATTGGCTTGCCAAAAACAAATATTTTAGGAAGTTAAATGTATTATAACCTGCTGTACTTTTTTTGGATAGCTCTTTCAGTTTTGAGGATTTTTTTTTTTTTAAGTTTTGTTGAATTCCTATTACAAGGTTTTTGTTTCTTGGAAACAGATTTTCAAAGGCTTTCATCATACTTTCCCTTTTCTTTTCCCACTAAATATGTGAATATAAAATATTTATATTTGTTAGGCAGAAATGAGTACACTTACCCAGTTCTCACATCTGAACTTAACAGCAGCAGGATGTGTTTCTTAGACTCCATGCCTGCAAGGTACTCTGTGAAAAAAGGCTTTTGCAGACAAATAGAATCCAAGAGTGGGGAGTCTCAGATTGGGTTTCCCAGGATGCAGATTCTGAGATGCTAAGATACAGTTGAATCTTCTGGGTGTTTATTAAGAAGTACACTGTGGACAAGTGTTTACAAAGAAAAAGAGAGGAAGGATGGTGTCAGGCAGAGCTGAGTTGTAAGGCGGGTCCAGCAATAGCCTTAGCCAGCACCACAGGGAGCTGTGGAGTTGGGATGACCTTCAGAGATGTCCTGAGACAGGGAAGAGAACAACTTTGCATCCCAGCACCCATGATTCATTAGCTAGGGATCACCCCATGAAGGAATGTGACTCTACTGAAGTGATTCTCTGGAGCTGGGGCAATTTCAGAAGAGGCCTGACAGCTGCAGGCTGCTTGCTAACAGTTCCCCCAGAAAATGGAGAGCAAGGCCTTTGAAGGGGACCTGGGGCACACATCATAATACCTCTTCTTGGGACAGATCACATCGTCTCTTTTGGAGAGTTGCAGTAAACATTCTCATATGAACGACATTGAGAATCGGGCACTGAAGAGATTTTCCAATTTTGTTTTTCTCCTAGCATCAATTTAAATGCTGTATACTAGTGTTCCGCAGAACATAATTTGATAAATATCACCCTAATCATACAGTGCCTTGCAGGCTGAGTTAAAAGAACTACATACAGATGATTTGTTCCTGGTCTATCAGTCCTGCCTGAAACGTTGTTGTTAATTACTTATGGGCTTGCAAGTTACAAACTCAGATATATGGAAAACTGGCTTTATTTTTCCAAAACTGAATTTAAGTGCTCATTCTGTTTAGTGGCAAACACACACATACACACACACACACACACACACCCCAATACTTATCTTTAGATATCTATGTAAATGCAGACATTTTGTTTTAAAATAAGTTTATACAACATTTTCTGTTTGTCTTAGTTTGTTGGACCTATTATAATAAAATACCACACACTAGGTAGGGATTATAAGTAACAGAAATTTAGTTTTCATACTTCTGAAGCTGGAAAATCCAAAAACAAGATGCTGGCAGATTCTGTGTCTGGTGAGAGCCCACTTAACTGTTCATGGGTAACTGCCTTCTCATTGTTCTCTCACTTGCTGGAAGGGTGAATGAGCTCCCTTGGGCTTCTTTTTTAAGGGCACGAATTCCATTCACTTCCTAAAGGTCCTACTTTTCAATACCATCACCTTTGGGGGTGGGGGGAAGAGATTTCAGTATATGAATTGGGGGGAGACATAAACATTTAGGCCATAGCATTCCTCTTCCACTCAGAGCTGCATCTAAGCTCCAGGGGATTTAGGTGACACCATGGCATGTGATTCTTGATTGACATCTGTCTACAGTTGACACCACCGGAGATAAACAAGGCCCTTTCTGGTCTTTACTGATAGACCAGATGCCATGCTGGCATCTGATAAGATCCAGGACTTCTTCAAAGAATTCATAGTACATATATGCAAGAGTCCCTCAGTTCTGTCAGTTGTAGAATCACTCCTCTGATGTTCTCAGCTACACCAATATAAACATTTTCTTAATTCTCTGGCCCCATAATTGGGAGGCAGTGTAGGATCCATCCACTTAAGCACTCAGTACTCAATTAGGTATGGTTTCTACCCCGATATCTAATGCCACAGTGCCAGGGCCAACCCTAGGAAACTTTCTCAGGGTAAGAGGTGGGGTACTAACATCTCTATTCCTAGATCACATACACTTTCTCTGCAAATGTTTCAGGCTCTAACTTGGAATACTGAACTCTTTAGAAACCTTCACCAGTAATTAACTCTACTACTTTCTCCACAACTACTCTGTGTTGAGATTCCACATCCACTTCCACTGAATGACTTTGGAGGACAAGCATGGAGAAAACTGGCTAACCCAGTATTCCGACCCTAAATTTGATACTATGATTTTGGTCTTGGAAACTCAAAAGCCAATAGTTCACTTTTCTTTTGCATGTTTCTTTTGGTGGGTGGTCTGTGGTTGCCCTTCACCTATTAAGCTTACAGTCTAGTTTGAGTGGGGGGGGATGAGCTTGGGTGAGATAGACACTAGAGTAAGAAACAAAGAATTTGCTACTAGAGAAGGATACCCATAGTTTTACTCAATTTTATTCCATTTGTCTATTAGTCTATCATTGTATAAACACTACTATCTCAATTTCTGTAGCTTTATGATGGATCTTGATCTTGGGATTGTCAAGCCCTCCAGCTTGTTCATTTTCAAGACTATTAAGTCCTTTATATTTCCACGTACATTTTAGGTTCAGTTTGTTAATTTCCTAAAAAACAAACAAACAAACAAACAAACAAACATAAAACCTCCTAGAATCTTGATTGGGATTACAATGACTCTTTCTGTAAGTCTGGTATAAATTAGAAACATGGAACTTTAAAATATTGAGTGTTCCATCCATTAACATTGTTTATAGTTTCATTTGTTTATGTCTTTCTAAATTTTTCTTAGTAATATTTTTTGGTTTTTAGGATAGAAAAATCATAAACATTATAACTGGTTTACTCTTAGATATTTGCTCCTTTTGATACTATTATAAATTTTAAACATTTTAATTTATTCAATGATAGTTGTTAAGGATGTGCAGTCATTTGATATTTTGATCTTGCTAAGTTTATATAGTCATTTGTATAGTCTGTAGAATATTTCCGAGTTTTTATATATGCAATCATGCAACTGATGACAATTTTATTCTTTTTCTCTTTTTAATTTTTTCAGTACTAGGGTCTGAACTCAGAGCCTCCTGCTTGCTAGGCAGGCACTCTAGCACCTGAGCCCTTTTTGCTTTAGTTAATTTTCAGGCAGGGTCTTGAGGTTTTTTTTTTTTTTTTTTTTTTTTTGTCTATGCTGACCTGGACTACGAACTTCCTACCTATGCCTCCCACCTAGCTGGGATGACAGTTGTGCACCATGCCTTACTTGTTTGTTGAGATGGTGTCTAGCTAACTTTTTGCCTGGGCTAACCACAAATAATGATACTCCCAATCTCTGCTTTTTTTTTTTGCAGTACTGGGGCTTGAACTCATGTTTTCTAGGCAGGTACTCTACCACTTGAGCCACTCCACCAACATTTTTTGTGTCGTGTATTTTTGAGATAGGGTTGTGTGAACTATTCACTGGGGCTGGCTCCAAATTGCAAAGCCATCTCAGCCTCCCAAGTAGCTAGAATTACAGGCATGAGCCACTGGTACCCAGCCTAATCTCAGCTTTCCTAGTAACTAATATTACAGGCATAAGCCTCTGAACCTGGCTAATTATTTATTTTCTAATATTTATTCCTTCTCTTTTCCTACTCGTTCATTTCCCTGTCTGGGACATCAAGTGCAATGCTGAATAGAGGTGATGAGAATAAACATCCTTGTCTTAATTCCAATATTGAAGGGAAAGAGACCAGGTTTTATCATATTATGCTAACTATAGGTTTTATTTGGTAACCTCATGAGGTTAGAAAAGTCCCCTCTGTTTCTAGTTTGCTGATAATTAGTAGTGCTAATGAATGTTGATTTGTTTGCCTTCTCTGCATCTAGTGACATAGGATTTTTCTTATTTATTCTGTTATGAGTAACAGTAATTGTGAAATGTTAATCCAACTTCATGACTTTTTTATATATTGCAGATTATAGTTGATAATATTTTGTTTAGTATTTGAGCATCTAGCTTTGTGAGACTTATTGGCTTCTGAATAGGAAAATGTTGAGCAGCACCCTCCAATTAATTTCTCTCTGGGCGTCATATCTTGAGGCAAGTAATGCATGTGAATTTCCTTAATATATATTGATGACAGACTTCATGTAAAAAATGTTACTTCCTAGGAAGTAAACTTTTTCTGTGAGGTGTTTCACAGGACATGCCTAATTTAGAATTGATTATAGTAAACAAAACCAAAATCTATGAATTTATGGAACATAGCTCCCAGGAAAATAATGTGTAAGTTATGTAACTGCTTAGATATAAATAAAGAGAGGATGTCATAACGTAACATGGTCTATACTATGGAGGCTGATAAAGTTAATACCTTTCTAGCTTCACCAAATAGCTCATCCAGTGCAAGAAAGCAGGACACTGAAATCCATAAACACTGTTCAAAACAACTGTCTGTTTTGCCTGACTGACTTTAAATTTAAGATTAGTAAAACTTTATAATGTATAAATCCCTTACTTCTGTGCATTTTTAGTTTGATTTGACAATCTTGTTTTATAGTGATTCCATTTATAGTTTTCCTTTTTTGTAATGTGTTGTTAAGTTTTAGCATCAGTTATGCTTGTCTCCTATAACAAGTTGGAAAGTATTTACATTTTCCTATTTAGTTGAAAAAGTGTGTAAGCTTGGTATTTTTTTTCCTAAATGTTTGGAAGAATTTATCAATGAAGTCATAAGGGCCTGAATAGTACTTTGAGGAAGGCTATGTACGTCCCCTATCATGGAAAATGCCACAAATATCGTCAACAAGGCCTTGGACAGCGGGTATGCTGTCAGGAGTGCCTATCTTCTTTCCTAGCTGCCAGGAAAACGACTACAGTTACTTTTTAGTGGTACTGGGATTTAAACTCCGGGCCTCGTGCTTGCTAAGGATGAATGAAATTAAATTCAGGGTAAAGTCACTGGAGAAGTGCTTCGCCTGATAAGGAAAAGAAAAAGATATATATCTATATATCTATATATCTATCTATATATCTATCTATATAGATAGATATATAGATAGATATATAGATATATAGATATATATATATAAATTAGCATGTTTTAGTAAAAGCCAAGGGAATACTCCTGAAATTGAATTTTAACAATGATTTATCTAAAAGGCCAGAATATGAGACTAGAAAGACAAGAATTTATTTAGGGGAATTTTATTGGGACACAGTACTTTGGTCTGATGTTTCCCAAAATTCATGTGTTGAAACTTAATTTCCAATATGATAGTATTAGAAATGGTGCCTTTTGGAGACGATTAAGTTGTGAGGGTGAATGGGGTTCATGACCTTTAAAAGGAACACAGGGAACTGCCTAGGACCCCTTTGTTCTTTCATCTCTTTTACCATGTGGAGACACAGTGTTATTCCCCTCCATGGAATGTAGTTTGGAAGCAGACACTGAACCCTCACCAGACACCAAACCTGATGGTACTTTGACCTTGGAGTTCTATTTTCCAAAAGTGTGATAAATAAATTTCTGTTCTTTATAAATGACTCAGCCTCAGATATTTTGTTATAGTAGCACAAATGGATCAAAATATCCTATCAAGAACCCTAGGGGATGGAGCAAATTCCCTGATAATGTAGCTCTTAGAAGTGTAAAAATAGAGAACATTAGCACTGAGCAAAGTGGAAATGCACTTGCTGTTCTGGTAAATGTTAAGAAAAGGAATAGCGAGGTCGAGAGAAACATTCATGCTGGAATGGACTTATAAGGCTAGAAACCCCACATGGTTTTATTCCAGGGCAGAGATCAGAAGACACACATTTCACTGAGACCACCAAGAATGTTTCTGTAAGAGGGTACTGATATCACTAAGTGGTGGTTCTTCTTTTTACACAGGACTGATGATGAGGCAGTCACAGAACAGGGCTTCTTAATATCATTCAGGGGTAATGGACCTCGAAGTGATAGAGGGCCCTGAAGGACTTGTGTTTAACTACCAAAAGCCAAGAGGCCATAATTACAGTAACAACTTGTGAAATTGGAGGGGTAGTTAAATGGGCTTGACTCACAGTGTTTGGGAGATGATTAATTGAAGGTAACACCCCTACAGGCAAAACAGATGAGCTAGTAACATGGATGCTGCCTAACATCTATAACCAAATAAGGTGAGAATGGAAGAGCAAGAGGCTGATGGTACTGGCCCCAGTGAAATGTCACAATCCCTTGCTCAGTTACCAGACCTGAGGGAATTTTCAGATGAGGACAGATGGTAGAGGTGTCTGGGTCTCTAGAAAGAAAGGACCTGTTGTATATAATGGCACATGTATACTGTAAAGAAAGCCTCAAGTTCTTACCCAAATGGACTTATGGCCAGTAGCTAGAGTCACTATATACTGGCAAAGATTATCCAGACATCTCTAAAATTATTTGGCCTAGTGTCTGAGTTGACACTGGAACCTAGTCATGTTTGTGGCAGGCAGGCATCACAAACATGGTAAGTGCTGATAGGATGTGCAACACAAGGGATAGATTGAGCTAGCCATGGAACTACATGTCTTGGATCTCTAGCTGAAGTGAGCTTAATTGGTCCAAGCTACTGCTCTCTGAATCTGTTGATTAATATGATACAGTTCCCACAGGTTGTTTCTATCAGAACAATAACTGAGTGAAGCAGGTATACTAATGTAGGCCTGTTCCTGTGAGGTACAGAACTCCTCCATTGGGACACTTTGGGTTGAAGGTTTGTGGCAGAACTCAAACTTGATTGGAATTGTGCTGCAGTATAAGCATCTTGATACTCAACCTTTCTTTCTTTCCTCTTTCTTTATTAGGTTCCCCCCAGAGAAACAGGACCAACTGGATCTGATTCCATCCATCCATCCATCCAGATGATATTCATTATAAAGTATTGACTCATACCATTACAGAGGCTAAGTCAGGTATCATGATCTGATGCCTGAAGGCCTGACAACCAGCATCAATGATGATGTCATTCCCAGTCCAATAGCAGTAGAAGAGGGACATCTCAGATCAACAGTCAGGCAGAGAAAGAATTCAGCCTTCATTCACCATATTGTTTTATTCAGACTCTCTACAGATTGAACGATGTTCACCCACAGTGTTTTATTCAGACTCTCTACAGATTGAACGATGTTCACCCACAGTGTTTTATTCAGACTCTCTACAGATTGAACGATGTTCACCCACAGTGGGGATCACAATCTGCTTTACTCAGTCCATAAATTCAAATGTTAATCTTTTCTAGAAACACCTTTATGAGCACACCCAGAAATGATGTTTAGCCACATACCTGGGCATCCTGTGGCCCAGTCAAGTTGCCAAATATAGATGGTCACATCTTCATAGGGACCAGATAGGTTATGTAGTCTCAAAACTACCTTCTCTGGTTTCCCTCCTAATTTCAACTCTCTCAGGCATTTCCCCAAATAAATCTCTTCTAAATAATACCCTGTCTTTTTATGTGCTTCTTGGAGGACCAGAACCAACAAATTTGGACTTTATTATGGCAGGCAGTTCTTACTGATCAGCTTGATTCTACTCAGGCTTGTTTAGAAGTTCTTTTTTCTTAGGAGGCAGGGAAATAAGTTTTTAGTCAGGCCAATTTAATCCTACTGGTGTTATGTGTAACCTTTAAGGGATCTTTAGGGAGGATTCTCAACTATGGCTGGACAGAAATGAAATGTTTCCCAATCTCATGCTAGCTTTCAGAACTGCTAAACTTAGTGTTCCACAAAAACACAAAGAGATCTCTGTGTAGCTTTCTGGAATTTTTTTCTTGGCATATTTTCTTCTTCACTGATACTCTGCCCTGAAAATTCATCCCAGACACCATTTCAGTCTTTGTCTCAACTTAGCTTGAGAGAGCTCAAGCTCCTCCTCCTGCAGACTGATCCTGAGTGCATCTGCAGAAAGGAGGGTCACTGTGGGTCTCACCTTGTTTCTCTCGCTCAGATTTGTCCTTTGCTGCCAGTAGCGTCTAATACCTGAAAAGCTGCTAAAAACAACTTATTCCCTCCTCCCACTTGAAAATGGATTGACTACCTTCTTTTCCTTTTTTTTTGTCAGTACTGGAGTTTAAACTTAAGGCTCCAGTATTGCTAAGCAAGGGCTCTACCACTTGAGCCACGCCTTCAATCCTTTAGTTTTTTTCTCAGATAGGATTTCATGTTTTTTGCCTGGTCAGCCTCAGACCATGATCCTTTTACCTTTACCTCCTGCCCAGCTAGGATTATAGTGTGTATAAACCTAGCTTGTTCTTTGACATAGTCTTGAAAACTTGTTTTTTTTTTGGCCTGGGCTGGCCTTGAACCATGATTCTCTTGATCTCCACCTCCCAAATAGCCGGTATTACAGGCACCTGGTGATAGACAACCTTTTCATAAAATTTCTAATATATATATTTAAAGTTATAAATTCCCCTAAGTATTTGCTTTTACATCACCCTATAGGTTTCAGTATGCTTTTTTAAAATTAGAATTAATTTCAAACTATTTTCTAAATTCTATTGTGATTTATTGGCTTATGGGTCATAAGTAGTATGCACCTAAAGTTACATGTACTTGGAAAATTTTTTGTTACCTTTGTATAACTGATTTCTGGTTTAATTCATACCAAATGTGATTTTGATCTTTTGAAATTTGTTGAGACTTGATTTGTGATCCAACTTATTTGTGATCCAGAATATTTACCCCAGTTTGGGTAAACATTCTGGCATTTGCCTTCAAAGAACACATATTCTGAAGTGTTTGAATATAATGTTTCATGCTATGTCTTATTCATATATATATGTATATCTATAGTGAGAATACGTAGTACTCAGTAAGAGCTCAACATACTGAATTGAATAACTAAGAAGCTTTATCCAACTAATAGCAATTCCAGACCAAATAAAAGGATAGTGGTGATGACATCTCTGTTTCTGGTAAGATGGTCCTCATAGAGGAATGCAAAGTCAAATCATGCAATTCCCCCATATTCCAACCAATATTAATGTCAATGCCTTGTGTTATAGAAATTATCACAATATTTTTCTTGTGTTCTACCAATTTCTCTTCATTAGTTGTGAGCTTTTTATCATTTAGTGCTATATGGTGGTGGAAAATAGTATCTTAGGAAAATTTAATGACACTGATTTATAAAGTTCAGGAAATATAAAAAATAGTGAACTTTTTTCTTCATGTTTTTCCCCAACAATTCACAATTGTTTCTGTGACCACAGGAGATTAGAAGATAACAAATTTTCCTCGCCAATGGTCACATTTTCCAAGAACAATCATTTTTTAATTTTCCAATTTCCAATGTCAGTTTCTTGTTCTTATAGACAAATATGACTCAAGGTTGAAACTATTATGAATACACAACTTTTAATATGGTTCACCTTCCTATGCAACTCTTCCGTCAACCTTTCCCTGGATGCTGAATTTTGACTTCAGAAAGAAGGGAGGAAATAGCTTTAGCTAGGTCTAACAGTGTATTATGCAAGCTTATTGGATGACTGTGTACCATCTCACATCTTTTTAACTTATGATTCCAGCCACAGCTCTGGTGAACAGCTCTGGAACGTTATGCCCTGCTCTGGGGTGACAGTTGCTTCAGTTCAAACATGGATGGATTCAAGAATCCAGCCCCTGTCCCAAGAGTTCTCTGATGGAGCAATGTCTGATGGTGTGGTACCAGACAGCTTCTCTTGCAACCCAAAGGGATGGGTGAATTAACCTCCCATGGGAGCAACACTCAACAGAAAGGAGATGGCTGAGGACAGATGAATGCTTCTCCTTTCTGTCCCTCAGGCAGACAGTTCTGAGACAGATTTTAATAAGAATCTTGAGAAGCTTCTGCATTGTATAACTATTAACAATAGTGGGCCATTTGATAGGGCTACCTTGTTTTGCTTGTATTTTCTTTCCTGTTTCCGCATTCGCGCCTGTCTTTCTTTTCTGTGACCTTGGATCACATTCCCAACTAGAATGTGTCGACTTTTGTCACAGGCTTTGCTTTCAAGAATAACCTACATGAAGACAGCAGGTAGGTGGGAAGTTTCTTGGCAGATCTTGGAATATAATTTTCCAAGACTCCGAACATGCTACAAAGAAATACTCATTCAATTGGCAGCCCAGCTGATGACTTCCGTCATTTCCCTTTTTGAAAGCTCATAGTCCATTCTGAGCCTGACCACCTAAAGAAAAAAAAGTAGTACTTATTAGCTTATAATTGAATGGGAAATTTTCTTCGTGATGATAGTTCTAAGCATTTTTTCTATGTGAAGGAGGCCTCAGCAATTAGTATACTCCAATGCAATACAGAAGAGCCCTCAGGTTACTCCATCAGTTAAAGATTTCTGTTGCTTTGAAAACAAACATATCATATTCCTTATACTCCTTGGTAAAAAGTTATTATCTTTTACTGTTATAATTTTTCTTGCTAAGAAATTTGAACATCACATAAAAAACATGCTTTGCTACAATACTAACAGGGCTTTCTTCATTCATGAACAAACAAAGGAATGCCCTGAAAGACATAGGGAGTTATTAGGAATAAATTAAGGTTGCCTATATGCTAGTCCTAAGTAAAAATGTTAATTATAATTTTCTTTACTCATCTGAAGTTCTGAAGACACTACAGAGAACAAAACTGATTAAAATCTCTCCATTTTTGTATGCTAGTCACACAGAAGGTTAGATAATATGCAAATTAAATTATTAGAATACATTATATTTAAAATAAGGGCTATAGATAAAAACAAACTAAAGATGGTATTATATAATGAATCATGTCCTTTCCACAAAAAAAACATATATTGAAGTTCTAGCTTTTAGTACCTCATAATTTAAGTGTATTTGGAGAATAAGGCTTTTAAGGATACAATTAATTTAAAACAATACCCTGACAGTAGGCCCTAACCTATACCCTTACCAACAGGAAATTTGGACACACAAAGACACATACCAATTGCTGAAGCACAGAGAAGTCAAACCTACTGAGAGTTTGATGTGTTTTTATCCTCTACAACTGAAAAAATAAATTTCTAGTTTAAGCCACTCAGTCTGTGTATTAGCTTTAACAACCCTAGCAAACAAATGCAGACGGGAAAGACTGCAAGCTTTTCTATTTGTTTTATTTTAGGTCTCACTGATACCTGAGGAAGAGAAGACTGAGCCATAGGATATCTGAGGAAGGTGTGTTCTGTAAGAGGGAAAACCAATCCCCAAAGCAGAGGCCAGCGAGTTTGAGACATGTGAGCATTAGAAGTTAATAAAGTGCATGCATTAAGGAGTTAGTGGCTGCAGGGCCACGCTGCGCACAGAAGGAATGTTGTGGAAAACTGTGGGGACATTTTGACATTACCAAGACTGAGCTAGTGCTATTGGCCTGCACTGGGTAGATAGCATTTCTATTAAAAGCTTAACCCTACTCAGGACAGTTTTACCCCACAAGGCATATTTCCACATGCCGTGTGACTTTAAAATGTCCTACAGCTTATAGATGTAAAACTCTGTGATAATTCCTGCCAACTTCCAAATTCCTCAAATCACAAACTTGATTATTGGGATCAATTCTCTACTGAAAACAAATAAACATTCTGGCTAAATTATGTTTGATCAAATTTTGAAATTTTTTGCTAATATTTTTTGACATTTTTTTTTTTTGTCTCATATGCTGTCCTTGCCTTCTGGGAGTCCAATTTCATGTGTGCTCAACTGCTTGAATCTATTTCACAAGTCATTGATGTCTTACTTATTTTAAAAAGAGGTTTTTTTCCAGTGTTCTTTAGATTTCAGCAATTCCTATTGACCTGTCTTCAAGTTTACTGGTATGTGCCCTGTGCATCCAGCTACTGATGATTTCACCAAATAATTTCAGTTGTTATATTTTTCAGTTCTAGGATTTTCATTTCATTCTTTTACATTATTTGTATTTATCTTGTAACTCCCTAAGTCTTCACCTATTATATCTTAGTAAAATCCTTTAATATATTGGTCATGGATAGTTTACATTCCTTGTCTACTAATTCCAACATTTAAGGTCTGTTTCTTTTGACTTATCACAAAGGTAAAACTGTAGAGCAGTGAGATGAGGATTTTTTTTTTCAAGAAAGATGTAGGTCAACTAGATATCTATATGAAAAAAAAAAATCAATCCTTGCTTCACACCGTAGTCCAAAATCAATTCTAGGTAGCAAATCTAAACATTCAAATTAGAATTTAAGTTCAAGATGGTCATATAGGAGAATGTCCTTGTGATCTTTGGGGTAAACAATGATTCTTTATAGGTTGACAAAGGTACTAACTAGGAAAAAAAATTAAATTTACATTTATCAAAATATAATAAAGAGAATTAAAATTGCAAGGTCACAGATTAGGAAAATGTGTTTGTAGCACTCATGTAGAATATATAAATCAAGCATAAAATGACAACCTAATAGAAATAACTAAAAGGCCCTTTAATAAAGAGGCTATCCAAGTGGATGATAATTATATGAAAGATGCTCTTTATCATTAGTCACAGAGAAGCATTTGATAGGATCAAATTCCCATCATACAAGGCTAGTAAGACTGTAAAGTTTAAAAAAACTGTTTGGCACAATAAGTATGGGGCCCATGAGCATATTCTGAGGTATTTCACTATTAGGTTTATATCTCAATAGAAATTTGTATCTATGTGAACAAACAGATATGCAGAAAATGTTCACATGAGTATTATTTGTAATAACCTCAAATCTGGAGATAACCTGAATGTCCAATATCAGCAATGTGGGGACAATCATATAAGGCCTTCTCGTATCATTCAAAGTTTGCCAACTGTTCAGAATAAGCAACTCTATAAACAGACTAGTGGTTGCTTGGGGCTGGCAGGGATAGGTAGGTAGATTTGAAGGGCGACAGTCAAAGGGCATGGGGTTGTTTTTCAGGTGGATGCAGTGCTCTAAAATGTCTGCGAACATGCTAAAAAACAGAAACGGTGACTCATATTTTAAATGGATAAATTGTATGGCATGTGAATTATATCTCCATAAAGCTATTAAGGAAAAAATCAGTACAAAGTATAAATTGTGTACATTCAAAAAGTGAATGCTGTACAGCATAAAAAATAAAATTTGAAAAGTACAGTTACATGTAACAACATGCATGAACTCAAATACAATATGGAGTGAAAGAAACCAAATAGTATAGAATATTTACTGACTGATTCATTTCATGTCAAGAAAAGACAAGTACCTAAGGAAAAGGCAGTGAATGTACTTAGGAGAAGTAGTTTCTGACTGGGCAGGGGGATGAAGGATTCATGTTTACTTCTTCATCTGGGTTGTGGTTGCCAGAGTTTGTATGTTTAAGCCTGAAAGTTTACAGAACTATATTTATAATGTGCATATTTTTTTATGCTGTATTTCAACAAAAGCTTATTAAGAAATATTTTTTAAAATCTAGTTGTTCAGTAAGTTGTCTTATCAAACATGCCCTGAAAAACGTACTAAAAGATATGTAAACATTTTTAATTATTTTATGTGGATTGGAATCTGGAGAATTATTTTCTTCTACATCCTTTTAAGTATTTTCCAAATTATCACATATTATCACAGGAAAACAAGCTAGTACAATGCAAAGGTCTGGCTATCTTGTATTACTTTCACATTACAAGCTAATTTATTTAAAATGTAGGGACTATGGCTTTTGCTCTCAGATGGGAAGCGATTGCCATTATAGAGTAAAAGAAAGGCGTGGCTGTGCTCTTGGGTGGGGGTGGGGTTCCTGGTGGCCTAGATGACTGCCAGGAACTGCCATTGCCACCGTCACCGGGCTCTGAGAGAAGCAGGTGCAGGTGTGCGATTCACGTGAACTGAGCCTGGACAAGTGAGCGCGGCACACCTGGTAGGTCGTGGTTCTGCCGGCACAACCTGGGTCCTTGACTGAAGTGGGTCGGGCTGGGACCGGCTCCAGCCTCCGTGCGGGCAACTGAACGATACGATTATCTAACTGTGCTCCTCACGCGTCTGCAGGCTCGCAGCTAAGGGTGTTCGCTCATTTCCACACGTTAGTAAAATCAACACAGACGAATACGTGACAGAGGTTTGGCTGGCTTTCTGGCTCTTTACCGGAAAGAAAACAACAACAAGCAATCTGCCACTCCTTATTTAGAGTCTCTCCGCAGCTTAATTCTAAGTATCTAAAGTTACCTGGTTTGCGCTTGCGGGCGCGGAGCGGGTGCGGGGTGCGTGCCCGCTGCACTGCACCTCGCGAAGTAGGCGGTATTCCCCAGGCTCGTCAGACACAGGACGTCAGAATCCACTTGAGAACGTCACAATTCGCCTCTGAGGAACCCACCTGCAAGCGGGTCTGCCGGGCTCTTCCCGGCGGGCGGTCCAAAAGGGAAAGGATGCTGACTGCAGCCCCCTCCGGATCGCAAAGGAGGAAGGCTCCGCTCTTCCAACTGAGAAGAGTTGTCATTCCGGGAGACAGCAACGGCTCTCCACGGGGTTCTTCCCTGTCCTCTGTAGTGGGCAGCTGCCCGATTCTATGCAGCGAGCCTGGCAGTGCGTAACTTTGAGAGAGGAGCGGCGTGGGTGCGGCTGGCAGCTGAGCATGCGCAGAGACATGCACAGGGCCGCCTGCAGCTCGGGTCCCTCCCACCACGCAGGCCCCGCCCACTTCTCAGGCCCCTCCCATCGCGCAGGCTCGGCGGGTCACCTCCGCGCTCCCGGGAACGGCTTGTCCTTTTCTGGGTTCCCGAGGGCGGAAGGATTTGAACAGAATTTTGAGACCTGGTTATGAACATTATCACTCTTCACTGTTAAAATACTTTTAAAATATTAAATCTCTGACCTGTGCAAAAGGCACTTGTATGTGATTCCACCTCGCGTTTCAGTATGTCTCACCTAAGAATATTTTCCTACGTGAGGGTTTGTCGATTACCCGCTATTGACATTTTGGGCAGGGTGGTTTTGGAGTGGGCACCCGTGGGCAAGTCCTATGCTAAACAATGTTCAGCAGCATCCCTGGCCTTTACCATCTAAATGCCAACACCAACCCTTCTTCCCCCGATTCTGGCAACCAAAAATGTCGCCATACTGCCGAGCACATGCACATTCTTGGGAGAGGAGCAAAATTGCCCCTATTGAGGACAACTGTACTGTAGGATCAAAATACTAGGATCGTACTTGGAAATGTAACATTTCTCCATTACTATAATTGAATATATAGTTCACATATTTTAATTTTCTCAGTTGTCCTCCAAATAACCTGTTTGACTTTGTTGGTAAAATATAAATCTGGTATGAAACAGGGATTACATATTGCACTAAATTGTCAAATCCCTTTGGTTTCCTTCGACTTTAAACAGTTCCCCAGCCTTCAATTGTTTTTCCTGGCATTGACATTTTTGAAACGTCTAGGCTATTCAGGATATTCTTCAATTGGTTGTATCACATTGTTTCCTATACCACACACATACACACACACACACACACACACACACATTTTTAGTGGGAATTCTACCTACGCGATGCCATTATATCCAATTTTATCTGTTTTTAATATTCTGCAGTTCCAAGAATATTTAATTTTAAAAAGTCCCTTCTACCCTCACCCCTAGTGATTTAGATACTGCTTTTTTTTTTAAAGGTGATCACTTTATATTTTATTTTATTTTTTATTTATTTTTCCACAGCATTGCATTTATGGTCTGAAAATGCTTGAACAATTACACTCATATTATTACTGTTGTTATTGCTATTACTTTTTAAAATGTTTTCCAGATTTCTGAAATCTGGATATTTGTTTTGTTTATATATATTTTTTTGTTTATTCATATGTGCATACAATGTTTGGGCCATTTCTTCCCCCACCTCCTTTCCCCTCCCCCCCACCCCTTCCCTTCCAGGCAGAATAGATACTGCTTTTATCATACAGGTAAATTTCCACGTTGTACTTGGGTCTATATTTTCTATTTTTTTCATCCATTACACATATGCTATATTTATGCTGTTTTAATTATAAAGTCTGTATAATATAGTTCAATATCTCATAGGACTAGGCATGCTTCATTGCTCCTTTCTGATTGTTTTATATATTTCTTAATTTATTTTTTTCTGTATAAACTATAGAACTTAATTCCATTAAAATGAAGAAAGACAAAGCTGCCAGTTTTGTATATGGAAGGTAAACATATGCATATACAAACATGGTCATGTATGTACACATATGTATGTATACACACACATTTTCAATAGTGGCACTGTATGAGGGGAGGAGGGAGAGGAAAAGACAATGACAGAGTGAATGATACTGAGATACATTTCATCTGTGTAGGAAGATGGCATAATGAAGCAGCCTGAAAGCTGTTGAATTAATAGGGAGTAGGAGGGAAAAGATAAGGGAGAGTAATAGAGGGGGTTAATCTGGTTAAAGAGCAATATGTTCGTGTGTGCAAAACCATGGCAAAATCCCTTTTGAACATACACTTTAATATACACTTAAAAAATAAACAGAGGAATGAATGTAAAACAGGTCCTGTTAGGGAATAGGTACTAGGAGGAGGCAGAGGAGGAATGGAGATACTTGTATGAAAATAGAACAATGAAACCTGTGGAAATCATTTTAAGTGGGGAGGGGGAGAGGGAGAATGATGGAGGGGGTGGATCTAAGCAAACTGGATTGCAAGCACATACAGAAATGCCACAATGAAGCCCTGCCTACAACCAATATATGCTAACTAAAAAAATTGGTATATATACTAATTTTAAAAATTGGTTATTTATTCCTATAGAATAGCAGGGCTTATCTTTTTTCTTTTGCTCAAGTTCCAGCTTTGCATCTTTCATGAAAACGTCAAAGATTTTTTTCATATTTCTTGTTACATTTATTCCTGGGATCGTTCTCTTTTGTATTGGTAGTGTAAATGGGATTATTGTACAGATGTTTGTAATTAGAAAACTGAGACCTGTTGAAACTATTTCAGGAATTGGTGGAGGGAGAATAGAAGAGAGTGATGGAGGGGGTGAATTCAACTATGATATATTTAATATATTGTAAGAACTTTTGTAAAAGTCACAATGTAACCTCAGCACAACAATAATTTTAAAAAGGGATTATCTCTTCTATTTTTCCACTATAATTTCTTGTGGTTTTAAAAAAATGAATGTTTGATTTTTACATGCAATTTTACATTTTGCTTCTATATTTAATCTTTCATATGGATTCTGGGAGATTTCCATTGATTCTATTTGCATCTCTTTTCACACTTCTACTTAATTGTGGTGATTTCTCATTGATGCTCAAATTGCTATCATTTCTTGTGCTTATCTGATACAACCTCAAATGTCTTGATAGCGTCCTTGTTTTCTGACATGTCACAGTCCCTGTCTCGTGTCTGTGAGGCATTGTACGTTGCTGCTCCAAACCTAAAGTGAATCATTCCAAGGAGTCCTTCTGGCTTTCAGTAAAAATGGTATTTGAATTCGGTGGAAGTATTAGGTACTCATGTATAAAAATGGAAAAATGAGACCTGTTGAAACTATTCTAAGAAAGAGGTAAGAGGGGATAAAGGAGAATGATAGAAGTGGTGAATTTAACTAAGATATATTGCAAGAATTTTTGTAAATGTCACAATGAAACCCTATTACAACAATAATATGATCATTAAAAATAAACAAATAAATGAGAAAATGGTCTTTGGAGACTACAGTCTCTCTATCTTCTTATGAACGTACATGGCTAAATGGCTGACTATTATTAGACTTTTCAGTACAAGATCTAGAAAATACAGTTTTTAAAAGAAAAATGAAAGCAAAAATTTGCAGCAAAGTTCAAATTCTAATGAAAGCTAATAGAATTTTTATCTATTTTATGTTGCATCTTTTTTATGCTGAAAAGCATGGATCCTAATGATATGAACATAATTATTTATATGCTTATAATTTATTTATTTTATTTTTTGTTTATTTGCATATGTATTTACTTGCAATAATATTACAACTAATAATAAAAATGCTAAATGCAGTTTGGCTAGGTTTGCTTAATTAAAAACAAAAATATCCATAGTAGAAAAAAAAGCCTTAAATATATCTAATTTTTGAGTGGAATATTTAATTCACTTATTTCATTTCCTATTTCCCTTTTATCTGAGTTAAATTTAATAGCAAAATTCAAAATTTTAAAGT
This sequence comes from Castor canadensis, assembly GCF_047511655.1. Taxonomy (NCBI): domain Eukaryota; kingdom Metazoa; phylum Chordata; class Mammalia; order Rodentia; family Castoridae; genus Castor; species Castor canadensis. The sequence continues at coordinate 56,024,243 of NC_133390.1, read as the reverse complement.
TAAGTTTTCTTATGTTTTGAGTTATGAATCTCTAGTTATATTATGCTGTTAATAAAGAATATCATTTATATTATCTTTATGTAATTTATCCATGTGCATATATTTTGTATGTAATTTGTAATCAATCTTCAAAAATGTTTTGTTAATTTTTTGTCTTGGATTAAGAGAAATGTACTTCAAGATGGGCAATGTAATCCCAGCTATTGGGGAGGTTGAGGCAGGAGGATCTAATTAAGGCCAGCCAGGGCAAAGTTAATGAGGCCTTGTTTCCAAAGCAAAAGGGCTGTACAAGGCCCTGGGTCCATTCCCCAGTACACCTGAGAGAGAGAGAGAGAGAGAGAGAGAGAGAGAGAGAGAGAGAGAGAGGAGAGGGGAGAGGAGGAGAGAGGAGAGGAGAGGATAGGAGAGGAGAAAGTGTACTATAGACTGCCATTATTGTGTATTTTAGTTTTTCTTTGACTATCTTGTAATTTTGGCTGTATGAAAATTGCTTCTGTTATTTGTTATAAACTCTTTCATAAATATTTTATTTTCATTATGAATTGTAGCTTTTGGCATTATAAGTTGTTCTTTGTTCTTTGTCTTGGTAATGGTTTGTGGTCTGAACTCTCATATTGGCTTTCAAAAATCTCAGTTCTTTTTTATTTTCATGTTCTTGTTATTCTTTTGTCCATCCTTTTTCATTCTTTCATCCTTTTTATTCTTATCATTTCTGAATTGTTTTGCTTTAGGTATGTTTTTGTCTTTTATATATAGCAGAGTTGGGTTTTCCTTTGGGATTAACACAATTTTTTTTTCCTTTTAGTAGTAAGATTAAGCCCTCTGTGGACTGATACAGTTGGTCTTAGTTATATCATATATAATATTTGCATGTGTAGTATGTAACATATTGCTGGTGGTGAATGCCATTGAGGAAAATAATGAAGCATGGGAAGGATAGGAAATGCTGGGGAGTGGATGGATATTGCATTTTAAATAAGTAGTCAGGAGAAGCATTACTGAGAAGGTGATTATTTGCACAACCACATGAAGAAGGTGAAGGAATGAATCATTTGAGTCAATGAGCTAGTATTGTTCCTGGCAGAAAACTTGGACAAAAGCCCTCAGTACAAGAGTACTCACTGCTGGATTGCCAAACACCTTCCCAGACCCAGAGCATCACAACAACCCTTGAATATAATCTTCAAATCTCTATGTTTCCTTTGTACTTTGCATTCTACCCCCAAGCACATCAGATATAGATCACGATGAGAGGATTTGGTAATCTATCTGAAGCTGTGTGTTTACAGGGGAGGAATTCTGTTGCAACATACACATCAGTGTGATGTATCCTGACTAACAAATGTTCAAAATGCACAAAACATTATATACTCAGAAACTAGATTAAAGGCCAGAAAATGACAGGATTTTTGAATTCTTTGAAAAAGCCAAGTATTTGACTTAAAGCAGTTTTCACTCTTGTTAAAAAAAGAAATCTATGTTTCCACAGAAAGCTGTATGACAGAAAAAATAAAATGAAATGGGTGTGTGTGAGGGAGCGACAGAAATGAATTAAATCTGTAATCCAGAAAGATGGTGTTCAGGATGGGAACAGAGAAGGGACAAACTTTATATTTATATGCAGGATCACTTCTTTCTTGTCTTTACCTGTTTCATTTAGAAGCATTTTAACTTTCTCTTTCCTTTTCCTCCTTTTTCTTCTTCTTCACCTTTCTTTTCCCTAAGCTAGGCTGTCACAGTGAACTACTGTCTAAGTTGCAATCACATAGAAAGCTGAACAGTACATTGTAAAATGGGACACAAAACACAAAGACTTCTCGGAGAGCTGAGATCATTGCTCATCCACAGAGGACCCAGCGCTGATTGAACAGTGTCTCTCAGAGCTGAGGACAGTTTCTACAATTCTTGGTGTGCTATTGCCCCCTGCTGTTCGTGCTGAAGCACTGATTTACAGAAATCAAGGCTTTAATAACTGCAGGTTTTAGCAGTTAGCATGCTATCAGAGAAAGCTAGCCAAGTAGTTCAAAGATTTAAACAGAGCAATTTAAAAGCTTGCTTTCTAGGAGACTGAATCTCAAATAAACTACAAAGACTTTCCTACTCCCTGAAATGTCAAAAAGAAATCTAATTCTGTCTTTTGGCTAATGAACTCAGTTTCCTTTTTAAGATTGTGGGGAGAGTATAGTCCAAGGCAATTGAGATAACTTAGAGATAAGTTAGTAAAGAGCAGGGAGTGGATAGAGGAAAATGAAGGGCAAAAAGCACACTAGGATGGGGTAAATGAATAATTTACATACAACAAGTTCAAAGCAGTTCAGTCCTGACCACATGACATTCCTCAGGGAGCTGGGGCAGAAACTACTCCGTGGTGCAGTTGTGCTTGTTTCTAGGTTTGGCCATGGAAAGTTCTCAGAATGATGCAGACAGGGGTTGGAGCCTCTGAAGCAGAGCAGAGGTGCACCACCCCTGGGGCTGATTTGCTGGCCAGTTCTGCAATGTCTAAAGAGGTCAGAAGCTGTCTCCTAGATAGAAGTCCACCCAGGTACATATGTGTGTGTTTGAGCATGGGAGTGGTGTGTTGCCTGTTCCAGGTGTCAGAGCTCTATCACCCATGGGCTGCCAGTTCCTGAGTGTCAGCATTCTCAGTGGGATTAATCAGCCAGTAAAAGCAACTTAGAAACTAGCATTTGACTTGTTCTTAGACTTTCTTGATTCAGCATTTGGCTTGCACTTAGATTTTCTCTGAGGTGAAAATATTAGAGAAGCACCTTTTTAATATTTAGAAAATTAAATGCATTCCCATAATGATAAACTAGAACTACAGTTCGAGCTTCTGCCAAAAGATTTAGCTTTTTCTCTGAATACCACTGAGTCTTGCTTCCAAAACTTCTGAAGTCCTTGCTTCGAAAGAACAAATTAAAGGCTCCTCTGTAAACCAGCTGTGCACTTAATTTCAGTGGAGGAGTGACATTGAGGAGAATTTCTATAGATCTGAGGAAGAATTAGGAATATGTATTTGTATTCAGACTCTTGGGAGCAATGAAAAGTTTTGTTAATGAAAAAGCCAGAATAACACAAAATCCCACTCTGTAAGTACCTGAGGATCTCTCTCTCTTTACTGTTTTTCTGACAGTGTTAGTACCTGTTGATTTTCTACTTTTCTGCCTGTTCAGTTCCTTATCAGATCTGTGTTCATGCACGCGTAGAAGATAGGATGAAGACCTACGTATTTCCCCAGTTCCAGAAAGCAGATGACTATGAGGCCTAGTTTTAAAGGGGAAGCTTAAGTTTAGTTATTGCTTTTTTAGAATAAATAACTAATTCGATACATTTCATGGTACAAAATTAATAGTTTATCGGATCCTGTTTTTGCCTTTTTAACTGTATCCCAAATTGTTTGTACTTATTAAATTGTATTGAATACCAATATCTAACAAAACTGTAAGCATAGTGGGTTCCAAAATTTCATTGATTTACCAAGATGTGAATTTTTTCAATAAGTGTCCTATGGGATATACTACTGAGTTATATTTATATTCTCCTTTTCTCTACTTCTGAAGACCAGGGGCTCACATAGAAAGCTTCTATTAAGTGGTGAGAATTAGGGTGGAGGTTGCTCACAGAGTTAACAAACATGTTGACAATAACTAAATACTTGCAAGGCTTTGTGTGTGGGAGGGTGGGTGTGTGGGTGGGTGTGGGTGTGGTGATACTGGGGTTTGAACTCAGGCTCTGTCATTTAAGCCACACCTTTAGCCCTTTTTGCTTTACTTTGTTTTTGATAGGGTCTTGCACTTTTTATTTGGGTTGTCATCCTTGGACCAGCATTCTCTTACCTCCATCTCCTGCGTAGCTGGGATTATAGGGATGTACCACACAGCCAGCTCAAGGCTTCTTTTAATCCTCATATTTTGTGATTCTCCTTCATATCAGACATTGTTTAAAGTACAGTTTTTAAAAAGTTTTAACTCTGGGAGTATGTATGTGAGTGGTTTATAGCCTCATTGTGTGGGGTGCTGAGCTAGATGATGATCAGAGGACTGTATGGACAGGGTCCCCATCTTTGAATTATTTGCAATAGAATGTGAGTTGAATAATAAAAAAAAGTCCAAACCAGAATTAGAAGAAAAAGTGAGTAAGTGAAAGGCTTGGTTAGTGCAGGGTAAAGTAGTGAAAACTGTTAAAGAAAGAAACAAGTTTTTGTCTAAGATTAGCCATCTGAAAAGTTGGAATTGGTTAAGTGTACAATCAGTTTCTCTCCTCTTCTCACAGATCTCTCATTGAAGTGCAGATCTTCTCCGTGTGAATGGATGAAAAACAATGAAAATCTTTAGAGATCCTCACTACTGACCATCCTTGCAAAGCCAGCTAGATGGATTAAGCTGAGATTTAGAATTAAAACAGTCCCCGTGACTGAGGAAAAAAAATAAGCTACTGAGATGCTGAAAATATGTCATGAAGTAGCCCTAGTAGAAATCACAAATGATTGATAATTGTTTTAAGCTGATATATTTGAGGTTTGTTTTTAAATGACATCTTTTCTCAATTCAAATTACCTTACATTCTGGGTACTTAAAAATATTTTGTATTCATGAAACTTCCTTTTATAATTGATGTGGATGTATGTTTATAACCCAAGTCTAATTTGTAAATTGGAAATTTCACTTATTTATTCATTTCACATCTATGGCACATTTACTGTGAGCCAGGTATGACATGTAGAGGTAGAGATTGAGCTTAAAGTAAATTTTTAAGTTTACTCTTATTGTTGTGAGCTCCATTTGCCTGAGTTCCAAGAAATACTGTGTGTAGAACAGACCACTTGTCTTTGCCAGTGGGTCTTTTACACTTTGCCTAGATCTCTGTTGTAGAATTTCTCTTTTTTGTCATTAATTTTCCTGCTGGAATGAGAGTACAGCATGGTCTGGATTTGGTCATGATTTCTGTCCTCAGCATCTATCACAAAACCTGAAAGAGATCAGAGATACAAAGAGGGTAGATTTGATGAAAACAGTACCATGTGCACATGTACTGCTTTTTTTTTCTTCCTATACTAGGGATTGAACCCAGGGCCTTGTATTTTCTACGTAAGTGCTCTACCACTTGGATTATGCCCCCCAGTCCTTTTGTTTTTGAGATAGGATCTCACTAATTTTGCCCTGGCTTGCTTCAAACTTTGATCCCTCTGCTTTCCAAGTGCTGGGACTATAGCATTTGCCACCCTGCCTGGTCATTTAAGGACATTTTAGTTTTCATTGAGTGTTAGGGACATTTCACACTCTAGGATATCTTCTGTTAGGACAAAACAAAATCTTTTCTTTAAAAGCCCCTGTTGGACTGGAGGTATAGCTCAGTGGTACTGTGTGCCTTTCATGCACAAGGCTGCAGGTTCGATCCCCAGTGCAACAACAACAACAAAAAAAAACCAAATTAATATAAAATCTCCTGTTATCTTAATATATTTCTCCCAGAAATTGCTCTGAATACCTTAAAACAATAATAAAATCTAATTCAAGTCATTTTTGTACTTTTTTAATATTCAGATTCAGATTGAGTGGTTGGTTGATATTTATGAGACAACTATTTTATATTAATCTTAAGAATATTTTTCAGTTTGCCTGCTAGTTAAAATGGGGCTTTGGAGAAGCAGTTTCTGTCTGGGAAATACTGAAAGTGGGTTTTCTGAGAAATACTTCATTGACTTTTAGCATTGGTTACTTTCTACACATTCAGTGAGTTTGCATCTACATAAATATAGTTCATAAGTGCTTTGAGTATAAAGTATAAAGCAGTGCTGAAAGGAGACAGCACTCACTACAACCAAAAGGTTATGCAATTTGTTCCTGATCATTCTCATTCAGAGTGGGAGTAATTGGTGATTCTTTGGAGCAAATTTCTGACTCTGCATTTATACCTCATATAGAGTTATCATTTACTGTTGAGTAGACTGTGAATTGCCAAAAGAAACACATCTAAAGTGCATGCAATTTATATCAGAGGTATAAATTTGAATATTTAATGAGACAATTTCATTGGCAGGAAAGTTTCTTGTTTTATATAAAGTCAGAATATTTTTATGAAAAATGGAAGTGAAATGTCTTAAGGAAGAAGTACTTTGCACAAAGGCTCTTGCATGAGCTAGTAGTGATCTGAACTTGGATAAGTTACATAACTCCTTTGTCCTTTTATTAGTCAGCTTTGCATTATTACAATAAAAAACCAGAGGCAACTAACTTAAAGAAAGAAAAAGTTAATTTAGTTCACAGTTTTGGAAGTTCAAAGTTCAAGTTCAGGTGGCTTCATTGGTTAGGCCTGGTAAAGGCGGTAGGCCATCATGGTGGAGAGCATGTAGGAACAAATGATCACATCCTGAACTAGAGCAGAGAGAGTGAGAAAGAGTGTCCCACAATCCTCTTCCAGACCATGTACCCAATGACCTAGGGATCTCTCAGTAGGCCCCACATCTTAAAGGTACACAGAACCTACTAATGTCACCATTCTGAGGACCAAGCTTTTATAATATAGGTCTTTGGGAAATACTCAACATCCAAACTACAACACCCTTCATGTGAAGATAATTAACATTTACATTGATAAGTTAAGTTTAGATCCACCCAGGACTCAGTAACATTCCATAAATACTTTTGAACAAATAGGAAACCACTGAGCAAAATGCCTGTGATAAAGGTTTGATAAACTGCAGCTCTCTTGTGCTTAAGGGGAATTTTAGAGGGATTAATAGTGTATGTGTTAACACATGCTTCGAAGATTGCTGCTTCACGTTTTATACTTAGTCACTGCCTAGTCCTACCTAAAGTGTTCCTAATGGGGGGCTGGGATTCTTCTTTATTTTCCTAAGGACTCTGTATCCAACATAAACAAAAGTGTGACTCTGTGACACATTGAAAGGAAAAGTTAGTTACTCATAGTTGATGTTCTTTTGGTATCCTAAAATACTGGATCCTGCCTTTGGAAGGAACCATTTAAAACACCATCAGATTGCTGGCAAGGTGGTGTAAGCAGTAAAACACCATCAGATTCTTAAAAATCCTTTTTTTTTTTAATCAGATACATTTTGTTCAGTGATTATATTGTAGGGACTGCTATGCACTAGGACTACAAAGCTGAATAAGCTATGAAGAGTCATAATAAGTCTTTGCATGAATAATTCTGGGGCCAATTCACAATTACTATTTTTAAGTTTAGAAGTTCCTCTCATGACAGACAATTCGAAATTTGTTGTACTGTACTTTCTTTTCTTTTTTGAGGCAGGATCTCCCAATGTAGTCTACACTGTTCTCAAACTCACATTCTTCCTGCCTCAGCCTCCCAAGTAATGGGATCATAATATGTCTTCATACCTGGCATGTACTGCAACTTTTATTTATTGATTTAGATTTTCCTCAAGTCTAGAAAAGTCTTTTCTTATGTAGTAGGGTATTTGAGTTTCTTCTGAAACTTCTGTTTTTCAAGTTAAGCAACACTGCATTTCTCTGCTGCTTCTCAAGTCTGTTGACCATCTTGCTCACTCCCTAAGTGCCTGCCAGGGTGTCCAGGGATTCAGGTATAGAGTAACATCACAGAAAGATCACTTCCTGCATTCCAGACACCATTCTTCAAATGTATGGCATGATTATATTCTAGCCATCTGGTCAACATGCATTGTAAGATGTAACATCCCTATTGTTGTATAAAAAATGTGCTCACTGTCTACATGTTACCATATAAAGCATACTTTATCTTTTGGCAGTACTAGAGTTTGAACTCAGGGTCTACACCTTGAGCCACTCTACCAGCCCTTTTTTGTGAAAGTTTTTTTTTTTCGAGATAAGATCACTCAAACTACTTCCCCGGGCTGGTTTTGAACTGCAATCCTCCTGATCTTGGCCTCCTGAGTAGCTAAGATTACAGATGTGAGCCATTGGAGCCCAGTTCATATAAAGCCTTTTTTTGGAGAAGAAGATAGGTACTCTGTAATTCCTTAAAGAGCTTATTGTATGCAATTTACAGCAGTCAGAATGGGAACAATAATAAAGGCAATTTTGATAGAACTTTAGGATTATGTCTTAAGTAATTTTTGGTTTAGTTAATTAAGTCACTGTAATCATACAATTTCTGATAGTTAAGAGGTAACTAAGGAAAGTTTTCTATAGTTTTGTCTAATATATAAACATTACTATCTCACTTAAATTTTTTCCCTTCTGATGAAAAAGAATGTGATAGGGAAAGAATCACTCTACTTATAACTCTAAGTGCTTACTAAAAAAGTCTTGTATTTTGTTTATCTTTTTTTTTGTTAGTTAACAAATGTGTGAAACTTTCTTCATTCCAGGTTCACTCTTAGTCAGCATCTAGGACAAGTAGCCCTGACTAACAGAATACTAGAAGATTCCAATTATGACTCATCCACAGTTTATAGGTGTGCACTGCTTCACTTTGGTTCTTATAGTGGAAGGAAAAGACAAAGACAGATATGGTAATTACTTGGAAGATGGAGACAGGAAAAAGATTTCTGCCTAAACAAAGAATGAATGTTTAGAAACAGTGGGAGAAGGAGGTAGAATTGGATAAATGTGTATTACTTTCTTAGGGCTTCCATAAAAAAATTGTCTCAACTTTTTGTGGTTAAAACACATAGAATTTTTTTCTCTCATATTCAGGAGCACAGAAATCCAAAATCAAGGAGTGTCCAACTCTCTCTGAAGGCTCCAGGGAAGACTTTGTCTGTTCCTAGCTTCAGTGGCTTGTGGCGATCCTTGTCATTCTTTGTCTAGCATATACATCACTCCAGTCTTTCTGCCTTTGATGCTTTTGTGTCTTCTCTGCATCTCTATGTCCAAATCTCTCTCTCTCTGCCTTTTTTTTTTTCCGATTGAGTCAGGGGCTCACTATATAGTCTGGGCTGCCCTTAAACTTGTAATCCTTCTGTCTGTCTTATAAGCGCTGAGATCACAGATGTGCACCACCATGTCCAGCTCATTCTCTTTTTTCTAGTTTTTCTTATAAAGACACCATTCATTGAATTAGGGCTCAGTCTAATCTAGTATGACCTCATCTTAATGTGATTACATCTATGAAGATGTAGTGAAATTTCTGACAGCAGAAAAGATAGGTAACCAACAAAATACCATACACGGGGTAATTCATAAGGAACAGAAACTTATTTTTCATAGTTCTGGAGACTAGAAATTCAAGATTGAGGCACAGGCAGGGCTGATGTCTGGTGAGGACCAGTCCCTGTCCAAGGTGATACCTTGATTACTGCATCTCCCAGAGGAAAGGAATACTTATGTCTTCACATGGCAGCAGGTTCGAGGGCAAAAGGAGTAAACTCCCTCCATCTAGCCCTCTTATCAGGGCACCTAATTCTATTAGAAGCCCTCAAGGCCCAATCAACTCTAGGAGGCTCCTCCTCTTAATAATAACACATTGGCAACACCTCAGTTTTGGAGGAGACACTCAAACCATAATAAGGAAACAATTCAGTGTCCAACAGGTGGGATGTTACCAAATCATGGAACACTTCAAATGATAGGTAGAATAGTATGAGTTTTATTTACAACCCAGGGGGACTACTGAAAATTTTAAACATAGATAGTAATATTAAGACACTAATTATAAGAATGTCTAGTGGTTGTATGCTGTAATATGCTGAACTGAAAGCTAGGTTATTAATGAGGAGGACATTACAGTGGACTAGGAATAAAGCAAAATCAAGTTTATAAAGAAAGATGTGAAAAAATATGATTTCCAAAGAAATCAAATCTCTCATACCATTCTTTCTCTTTCTCCTCTCTCTTTTGGCATTACACTTGCTAAGCAAGTGCTTTACTACTTGAGCCATACCTCCACCTTTTTTTGCTTCCTTTATTTTTCAAATAGGGTCTCATGCTTTTTGCCTGGGGCCAGTCTCCCACAGCAATTCTTTTATTTCTGCCTCCCACCTAGTTTGGATTATAGGTATGTGTCAAACATCCAGCTTATTTTATTTTATTTTTGAGATAGGGTCTTACTAAACTTTTACCTGGGGTGGTCTGGAACCATAAGCCTTCCATCTTTGTCTCATGAATAGCTGAGATTACTGAGATTACAGCATGAGTCACTGGGCCTGACTCCACTTGCTCTTTTACAATGAGATCTTTTCAAACCCTCACCAGCATTTAGCATATTTTCCTCTCATCATGAATTTGTTCAGACTCAGTCAGTAACTGCTTTGATCAATGGAATATGGTAAAAGTAACACTTTGGCAGTTTTACGCTCTATGACTTGAATATGTTCCTCAATTTCATATGCTGCAAACGTGACCTCGAGATGGAGTCTTTTGAGAGAGGACTAATGTAGATACTGTGGGAATGGTTCAGTTGTCATAAGAATGTGTTGTTGCAAAAGCAAGCCTACCTTCTCATATTTTGTCTCTTGCATGCCCTTCCACCTTCGGTTATAGATTGAAGACTTTCACCAGATTCTGGTTCTGTGCCCTTTTAATTTCCAGCCTCCATAACTGTAAGAAACAAACTTCTTTTCATTATAAATTACTCACACCGTAATATTTTGTTATAGCAGCTGAAAGTGGATTAAACTGTATGCATAGACCTTTCCCAACTCTCTCCTATCCTGAGACCACTATGCTGTAAGAGGACTGAGCCACAGAGCCATGTGGGCAGGACCTGGAGGCAGAGCCAGGACTAGGCAAATGATGCACTTTAGGTACAAATTTTAAGGAGGCATTCTTAGGTGCACTTAACTTTGAGACTTTGTGCCTCCTTAAATTTTGTACCCAAGCTTTTCATTAGCCTCATTCTGACCCTAGTGTTGCCTGGAGCATGATGTACCATGTGGCCAGAGAGAAACATGAAGCTTTACAGAACACAGACATTTAGGTGGGAAGCCCTCCTGACTATTTGTCCTCTGGCTTTGGCTAAGAACTGGCTCCAAATGCATCAGAGATGAACTCCTGAGGAAAGGCCTCCTGAACTCCTGTACCAGACAATTAGAAATGAAACAAAGTAGCTGTTTTAAGCCACTAAGTATTGTGGTAGTTTGTTATGTAACAATAGATTACCAAAAACACTCCCAAGTCTTTCCAGTGTTATGTGGCACTCACTGTTGCTTGAGAAAATCAGCTTGCTTTCTATTACTGGATTTTGGCAGAGCTGAATATTTTTGATAGCTAGTTAGAGTGAAAGGATGATAAAAATGAGGAGAAAAACTATAGTGAGTGGCAGTGTAGGAAATGGAATTTAATGCCTTACTTCTTCAGTTTGCTGCTGAAACTACATAGTTGTACAACTTTTCATGTTTGAGGTTGGCCAGAACAAACAGACATGCACACTCACAGTTTGAGCTTTTATAGAAGCAAAATCCATGTCTGTTTTGATCTATGCCATGAAGAGAGATGTGAAATTCTTGTTTTAGAGGAAGTAGTCTGTATTCTGATGCTAAATGAATACAATTTTCCTTGGATCTCATTAGCCTTCATGTGGGATGGATGGCAGGGAGGCAGAATAGCTATTTTTCTCTTTGTTTTGTCTGAACAAATTGAGCTTTGAATGAAATGTTTATTTTTTATACAGGCTTAATTTACTAATTTTCATTGAGTACCTCTGTTTATAGTAATTTACACATTCTTTCAAATGGTTGTTGGCACATGTATTTATGAGGTACTGTCTAATTATTTGTGACAAGGCTGAGAAAAAAACACATCTGGAAAAAAGTTAAGAAAGAATTATTTAGCAGAGAAGGTGTATTACTCATAAAATTAAAATATAATGGTATTTTTTAAAGCCTTTAGTCTGCTTTATAGGTTTCTTTGCTTGCTTCTACAAGCACATGGTAAGTGAAGACTTCGTCACTCATCATTCATTTCTACAAGGTGTTGGACATCTTTATGACTTCCTAAAGTACTACACAATTTAGCACCTAATTACATCTGTCTCATGTTGTTCATTATTATATCATTACATGAGTCTGTCCCTCAAGTAGATTATATGATCTTAAAAGGCAAGGACCATGGCTTCTACTTCTTCCATATTCACATTTCTACTAGCATATGGTAGGCACTTGGGAGAGTCTTAATTGATAGAACTACATTAAGCAATTCCATTCCCTCAAATCTCAGTGAATGTATCCATAGAACACTTGTCACAAACTTAAGAGCACAGATATAGGCAATATCTTTTTCATTTCCCCAAGGAGTTTGTCATCAAGTGGGAAAACCAAGTTGAGGGATTACTTTGACTGGAAAAATGACTTTCTTTCTCTTTTCCCTTTAGTGTCAGATCAGGTCAGATGAAAAGCAGCAAAACATGAGTCATTGTGCTGCCATTATTATTTTGATGTAGATGATGGCTGGCATTTTTTCCTCTTCATTTCTCTGGTTGAACAAACCAACTGATGGTGTTTGACCCATGGAGGTCTCACTTGGCTGAGCAACTAGCTAAATGGGTTTGCAAGCCTTACCTTTCTCTAGTTTTGAGTGTATGTTTATTAGGACATCAGGTGCACATTTTAACAAATTGTAGTAAAATATACATAACATAAAATTTACCATTTTGACCAATCTTAACTGTATAGTTCAGTAGCTTTAAGTACATTCATATTATACAACTATCACCACAATCTATCTCTAGAACTCTTGTTATCATCCCTAACTGAAACTCTATACCCATTAAATAATAACTTCCCATTTCTCCATCTCCCAACCCCTGCTACTCTTCTTTCTATGTCTATGAATTTGATTTGTCTAGGAACCTTACATATATGGGATCATACAGTATTTGCTATTTTTGTCTGGCTTGTCTTACTTAGCATGGTGTTTTCCAGATTCATTCAAATGGTAACATATGTCAGAATTCCATTCCCTGTTAAGACTGACTAATATTCCATTTTAGGCATGCATATGCATTTGCATATGTATACAAATATATGAAATGATATATATATATATTTATTATTTTTTTTTACCATTCATCTATTGGTGGACATTTGTGTTGTTGCCACTTTTTGGCTATTATGATAATGCTGTACAAATACACTGATGTACAAATAAAGATGAATGTTACTATGAGAACAAACCATCTAATACTCATGGTGAGCAAATTATCCATTTTAGTCATTGAAACACTGAGAAATCTGGGTGCAGTGGCACATACCTGTCATCTCAACACTTGCAGACTGAGGCAGGATTACAAGTTTGAAGTCACCCTGGGCTATTCAGAGAGACCCTGTCTCAAAAAATAATAGAAAGAATAAAAATATCCAGAAGATTCAGTGAATTTATGGAATTTTATAACCCAAATTCAGACTTTGGTGCACATCAGGAAAATGTGTCCTGACATGTTTTTAGATTAGGACAATGACCAGTACTTGGATTCAGTAAACATGTCCTGCTTATCCTTCAAAATGTTCCTGTCTCCAGTTCTTACTCTGTCAGGACTCCAAGGTGTGACCTCATTGCTGTGCTTCAAGATTATGGAAATCAAATTCCAACTGTTTCATTTAATTTCTCTCCCCCTTTCCAATTTTTCTTATAAACCACTGCTTTGATCATTGTATATTACTGAACAAAAACTTTTAGTGGCTCCTCATAAAAGCACACATTTGTTTGCCTGGCATTGGAGGTCTTTTCTAATCTAATACCAGCTTACCTTCCAGACTCTACTTCTCATTCTTTCGTATGTAAACTCTTCCCTGAGTAAAGATTGCCTTCTCATTACCCTCTGAACAAATCATAATTTTCTTGGCCTTTCTCATTGCTGTTCACTCCATCATGTGTAAACATTTTTATGCTGCTTTCAAGTTTTAGCTCAAATATCAGGGTTTCTGAGAGATCTTTCTTTTAAACAATCATGTTTGGAAATGATTGCTTGCTCTTTTGAATATCTGTGCACTTACTGGAAGAATGATCATGTTAATAATATTTTTGTAATAGCTGACATTTTTGAGCCCCTGGGCTAGAGTGAAGTGCCTTACTTGCATTATTTCCCTTCATCTTTATAGCAAACCTATAAAGTATGAATTATCATTATGCACTATACAGATGATGGACTTGAGAATTCAATATGCCAACTTGTCCAAAATCACACAACTATTCGGTTGTGTGATCTATGCTAGTATCTCAAGTTTTCTGTTACCAAAGCATCATTTCATGTGTGTATTTGTTGCCTTAATTAGATTATGGGTCCATGAGTGAATAAGGATTTTACTGTTTACAGTCCAACTGTCCATTGGGGTCAAAGATTGCCCATTGAATGAAAATTTCTTTCAAATTAGCCCACTGTGCATGAACTTAGCATGTCTTTTCAACAACTTACATCATACCATTTCTTCAGGATGAGGAATCTTCATGGCTGCTCATGTCTGGTTAGATGCACTTCTTCCTACTCTAACTCTGAGTAAACTGACTGTGCTTATCTGAAACCTGTTTTCCACTCCAACAACATCTTTGCTATGATTCCCAGTGCCTAGAGTAATATCTTATACATGTGCTCATTGTATTAACTCTCTGTCAATGTGACAAAATACCTGAGATATCAACTTAAAGGAGGAAAGGCTCATTTTGGCTGTGGTTTCAGAGTTTTCGGTTTTTTTGTTTCTATAGATTTGCCTTTCAGGATATTTACATATGTAAATAGAATCATATATTACATATTTTTTTTGCATCTACTTTCTCTCACTGAGCATTTCAAAGGGACTTTAAAGTAAAAGAGAAGGAAAGGGTTCAGATAGCCAAAGATGGCTTTATTAGTTTGCTTAGGATGTTCCTTTAAAGTCCATATTTATTTCCTTTCCTTTGGATATTAGCCTTTGGGAGAAGCAATGGTTAGGGTATGTGGTGACCTTTGCAGTCCTCATGATTCTTCACTAACTCCCTAGGAATGACACACTTGGTGATGCTGATATTTGTGCAGCATCACAGAATAGGCCACTTTGTCTTTGATGCAAACAGGCCTGAGTGTCTCTAAGCCCTGCCTGGCCATTTTGGGAGAATAATGTCTTGGCACAGCTGTAGCAAATGTGTACCATACTAGTTTCATGCAGTCTAGGAAGGCCTTCTGCACATCTTGTGGTTTTTTATGTAACAAAACCTACGAAGTTAGTGCCTGGCATGGCAGTTCATGCC
The DNA here is from genome assembly GCF_047511655.1 of Castor canadensis. Lineage (NCBI taxonomy): Eukaryota > Metazoa > Chordata > Mammalia > Rodentia > Castoridae > Castor > Castor canadensis. The sequence goes on along the minus strand of NC_133390.1, from coordinate 56,009,121 downwards.
TGTAATTCCACCTATTTGGGAGCTAGAGATAAGAAGGATCATGAGTCAAGGTCAGCTAGGGCAAAAAATTAGCAAGTCCAAGCCTGGCACTTATGGCTCATGCCTGTAATATTAGCTACTTGAGAAGCTAAGACTAGGAGGATAGCACTTTGAGGCCAGTCTGGACAAAGTGAGACCCCATCTTGACTAATAGCTGGGTGCATTGGTATATGCCTGTCATTCCAAACTATGTGGGAGGCTGAGATTGGGAGCATGGTGGTTCCAGAGCAGCCCAGGCAAAAAACTTCGAAAGAATCTATTTCAACAGAAATGGCGCATGCCTACTATCCCAGTGCTGGTGGAAGGCCTAAAAATAGAAGGATTGTAGTCCAGGCTGGTCTGGGCAAAAAACAAGAACCTTATCTCCAAAATAACTGGAGCAAAAAGGGCTGGAGGCCTGGTTCAGGTGGTAGAGTGCCTGCCTAGTAAGCACAAAGCCCTGAGTTCAAATCTCAGTACCATAAAAAAATGTAGGCTAGACCCCATTTCAACAAACAAACTGGGACATGGGACTACATGCCTGTGATCCCAGCTATGTGGAAGGCATAGGTAGGAGAATTGGGGTCTGAGACCTGCCCCAGGCAGAAACACAAGAATTTATCTGAAAAATAACTGAACCAAAATGGAATGAAGGCGTAGTTCAAGTGGTAGAGTGCCGCCTAGGAAGCACAAAGGCCTGAGTACAAATCCTGCTATTGCCCCTCCTCCTAAAAAACCTACTAAGGTCTTATTCTTATGAATGTGTTATTGAGTTCAGTCCCAGGATCTCTTTTCTAAGCTTGACTTCTATGTAAAAATGATGGCTAACAGCCTGTTCTGAAACAGTCCAAACCAGTGAGGAACTGACTTATTTTCCTTTTTGATGTCAGAAGATGTTCATTGACCTTTTCTTTTCCCATAGCTCAATAGGATTTCAGTGCTTCAATACCATAATTTAGTCAGTTCATTATTCAGTTTGTTTTTTCCTTTTTTATTATTTCAAGTAGTGATAAAATGTCACATTTCCATTTGCCCATTTTTTTCTTCTTGTGCAATAGTATAAATTTCTATGAGTAGATGTGTTAGGTTACAGGCTGTGCATGTTGGTCTCTATTACCTGAAGCAGCAGTAAACCAGTGGAATCCTGGCCACAGCTTATAGTGCCTGTGAAAGGCTGTGACTTCCATAGCAAAGGTCCTCAACAGAAATGCATGTGGGTGAAGATGAGTGTACAAAAAGTCCGGAGTAGGGAACAAAGCACGACTGATTGACCAATCTGTCTAAGTGGTTCTGTTATGAGCACCACTGTATTTGGCATTGAGCTAACTGGCACTCAGTATCATAAGAAGCACCATAGTTTTGGTTTGTTGTACTTGGCATCTTAAGGAAAGTAGCCAATAGATCAGAAGAAAGTAATCATGCAAACTGATGCTAAAAATATCTCCAGTCTACTACAGAACCCATAAACCTCCCATAGTCGGTTTTAATTTTATTTATTTATTTATTTATTTTGCTATAGCCTTTCTTGAAGAGAGCAGAGAGTCCCTCTTCCAACGCTCAAATGTTCAGCCTATGTTTTCCTTTGGTGGTGGGCTTTTTTCCTTTTCCAGGCTACACTGTTATTTCAAACCATGGGAATATGGGAAGATTGGGAGTGGCAAGACAGATACACAGCACCATCTGTAGGTAGTTGTACACCACCAAATAACAAGCAGCAGCCTAGATATTCCCAGACATATATTTTTGCACCATAACAAATAATTCCAAGATATAATGTCAAGTTATAAGACAACAATACTCTATGAGTATTCAGTAGAATACTCAACAATACTCTATGAGTATGAATACTCAGTGAGGGGGGGAGAAATGAAAGAGGATGTTTTTAAATGTGTATAAAATCACTTGCTCAAATAATATTGAGCAGAACTTTTTGAATTTCATTGTTCTGTGGAACAAAGAAGTAGTTGTGGGTCAACTTCAAAATTCTGGTATTTTCATCTCTGTTGGAATTTCTTGGCAGTGACTCCCTCTTGAAGGTTTATAGGACTATAAAATGCCATTTCTACTGATCAAAGAAAGTTAGTTGGTGTCAGAAAGCTGTTTGGGAATCAAAGTGTTTACTGAGCAATTTCCTAACTAGTTCTGGCACATAGTTCTCATCTTTTTAAAAGGGAAGCACATACCTCAGCAGCAAAAAGTCAAGCCATGAGCATTTTGGCAGTTGTAAAGATGCAGCACAGCTGGAGAAAAGCTCCCCTTGTTTTGAAATCTCATATCTCAAATGCCAAATCAACTTCTAAGCTTGTTCCACTGCCAGTTCAGGTCTTAATATGAGCAGGAATTGTGGAAACACCTATTGATGTATTAGTTAGCTTTCCATTGCTGTGGCAAAACACCTGAGAGAAACAATTTAAAAGAAGGAAAGTTTATTTTTGTGCTCATGATGTCAGGCGTTTCAGTCCACAGTCACTTGGCTCATTGTTTCTGGCCTGTGATGCGGTGGTATATCACAACAAAAAGGTATGGTGGAAGAAAGCTGTTCACCTCATGTCCAGGGGTTAGAAAGAAAGCAAGCGACCATGATAAGACAAAACCTTCAAGGGCAAACCCTTAGTGAACTACGTTCTCCAACCAGGGCCCATCTCCTAATAGTCCTTCAATGAAGTCCAAAGACCCTTGAACACTGATGCATTGAAGACCAAGTCCTCAATATGTAAGTCTTTGAGAGACATTTCATATCCAAACCACAAGAAATAATAAAACAAAGATTGGAATTTATTCACTTGTTGTCCTCACTTGTGAGGACAACAAGTGAGGGCCAGGTATGCTTTCATGTTATTCTATTGGCATAAACTCAGGCAACCAGCACAATTGAGATATTAATTTATGCAATGGCATGATCTTCACTGAGTCAGCACTCCCCTGATTAATGAGGGGAACACAAGGCACTAATAAGTATTCTTTTTAAAAAATGCCTTTTACTTCTTGTTGTAATATAATACATGATCACCACATAAAATAGGGGACATAGTGGGGAGGTGGCACAAACAATGTATACGCATGTAAGTAAATATAAAAATGATAAAATAAAAGGAGAAGAGAAAAAAATAAAATAGAAAACATAAAGGAAAATTGGTAAAGATATTACTGGTATAGCTCTCAGCTTTCCATGTCTAATTTATGATTGTCCTTCTGGTTTAATACTACTTGAATCAAGACTTCAGCCCTCCAAGCAACACTATTTAGTCCTTCAGTAGAAGTCAACAAACATTTGTTGCATTGCATTTCCTGAGTCAGGAACTGGACTAGTTGGCGAAAGTATAAATGGAACCCAAATTTGATGCCTTACACATAGGCTTAAAGGGTAGTGGAAATGATAAAAAATTCACTAGTAATAAAGTTTGAGAAATTACACTCTGGAAGCTGGATGGGTCTTTATAAAGGCTCAAAGAGAAAATGTATAGAAATAGCATGATTCAGTAACTACTTGACCTGTGTGTGTTTTCCATGAGTGTTGGCTTCTTTACCTGTGAAATGAAGGTGCTAGACAAATGATGTGTGGGTGGCCAATGTGGGCAACCTAATTTGTTCTGCTACTTTCTCAGTTTTCAGCAGTGAAACTCCGATGACCCAGGAATCTTTTTAGTCATAATTTAAAATTTTTTAAGTTCCCTTGTTTTTGGAACCCCCAAAGTACTTGAAAAACTAGGAAGGTTGGTCCCCCTACTTATATAGTTTTTCTAATTCTCATTATCCAAGATTATATACTGAGCAAGAATATTTTGTGAAGTTTATGATATGACCACATGATAAGACATTTGTCAAAATATTGAGTGTACATTACAAATACTGTCATTTTCTCTTAAAAATAAAATCTTAAGAGTGAGCTATTTAAGTCATTTTGGGTAAAAGAAATTTTGTGTACTAGTTTGTGGCAATAACATTAATATATATTTTTAGGAAAATAGGTTTCTCTCTTCCAAGAAAATATCTTGTGATATTTTCTTTCATGAAAATAATCATTTGCAAACACTGCAGAGTCAGAGTTTTACATAGGCAGTGGCGTTGATTGTCTGGAGTCCTCTAGAAGTCTGGAGTTGTGGAAGGAGTACCTACTGGCTCTGTAGTCAGGCTTGTTGCTGTTTCAATTACCAGCCACTAACTAGATCTGGAGAAAATAACTCCTCCATGATACAGTTTCTTCATTTATAAGATATGAGTATTAATAGCCACCTGGTAGGGTTATTGGGGGGTAGGAATACATCAGCAGGTAATGAGTGCTCAATTCATGTTTGTTTTTTTTTTCCTAAAACAGTGTGCCTTCTGTTCTTCAATCAAAGGGATCTGAATCTGATTGCGATTCAGTGAGAAAGATGCTTTTAGCAAGAATGTATTAATAAAATTTTGAATGTAAATGCATGCATATACAAATATACACATATATATAACTATATATTTTCCATTAATACTCCAAAAGAGCTGCAGCATGACCTAAATATTACTACTCAAAGTTAGAATCCATCCTAGGTCACAGAGTAATAATGAGGCAAAAACTGATTTAACTTTAATATACATTGTCTAATGATTTGTTTGTATTTTAATAGCAAAAATCAAGAAAACTACACTTTTTAAAATACTACATTACTGGATGCTGATATATAGGTAATATATCAAGGGTAAATTTCAAATTTAAAACAAATATTTGAGGTCAACACACATGATGGTTAATGAGTGATAGTATAGATCACAAACATGACTGTGAGAAGTAATGGCTTAAAATGCATAAGAAGGCTCACATGAAGAAAAAACTCAAATTCTGTAATGCATCTGCAAAAAGAATGTAAAATATAACATTGTCCTGTACCTTCACTGGAGGTTTAAGGGCAAGGAAGTCCAGCTTCTTGAGATGTACAAATACTCAGTGACAAATTAGAGTGTCATTTTCTAGAGTGTCATTTCTACAAAGAAAATAACATAATCCCCATTTCCAGCTCTAAATTTATACATTTCTTAGCTAGGAGACAAGTGTCAGTTAGTATTTCACAGGTCAAGCTATTTTGCAGACTTTCATTTGTCTGTATGGATAAAAATGTTGGCCACCAACAACACGGCCTTGGCTGTTGAGTCATCTAGTTCAACAGTGGTTTCCAGTACACTGCTGTGTACCCACTGTGCAGGAGCTGTGGTAGGCATCAGAAGGAAAGAACATGATGATAATTAAGTGACTGAGCAAGCAAGCATGGTTTTTACCCGGTAAGAGTTTACAGTTTTGCTGAGGAGGCACTATTTCACAAAATAAAATAAACAATTTAGCTGAGATTATTTAAACATCAGTTTTTGGAACATTTTCCCTCAGAATAAAAAAAAAAAACAAAAAAAAAACTATCAGCTCCAAAACAGCCAGTTCCAAAGTGACGTACTAAAACTTTAGAAGTTTCCTTGGAGCAGCAAAAACTTTCCAGGAGGTGAAGCGGTTTATAAATAGTTTCCGATCATTGTGGAAATATACCGAGAAACTGGCAGCTAAAGAAGATAAATGGAGCGCTCACAAGACCCACCTAAAGAGGAATCTAAAAATGAAATCAAATGGAGTGGTCTGTGGATTGCATTTTTTTATCAGAGACATTCATGCAAAATAATAGGGCTGGTGGTGACAGGATTACAACCACAAGAGAGATACAGTTAGTGAAATTCTAAAGGGCTGTCTCGGGATGAATGAGCCCTAAGAAAGGCTATGGAAGAGACATAGATCTGCTCACAAACACTCAAGATGATGCTTCTGATCTGTGGGCAAAGGCTTTGACATAGATTATGAGTGTAACAAATAGTGTAAAACAAGTATTTTTGGAGCAAATGTAACAGGCACCTGTGGAAAAAATTTCAGTATTTCAGAGAACTGTACAATGTATCTCATAATGCAATTTGAGGGATTTCAGGAAAGAATTCCCACCTCCAATTCTCTATTAAACTTTTGAACAGAACATCCTGTTACTAGCAATTTCTGTGGGATGAACATCAACATTCCCTTTTTTGTCTTTTTGAAGACAAAATAAATGATTGCCAAAGAGGTTGTACTGTCTCTCCTTTACTTTACTTTAGTGATCAATGCTTAATAGATCACTCTCCTTTCTGATGAACAAGATGAGAAAACTGGAGAAGTCTGGAGAGGGAGGGTGGGAAAGTGTGGGAAAGTAGCCTGCAGAAATGTCCTGGTCCCTGGATTGCTAAGTTTTTCTGGGATCTGCTGAATAAAACATGGAATTTGTGTTCAAAGACTTGAGAGCTAAGACATTTTTACTTTCCTTAGGAAATACTGAGATATTGTAAGTGTGGAAATAATAATGAAATATAATAACAATAATAATAATAATCTTTTAAAGTGTTCTGGGCATTGCTGAAAATCATTAGAACACTTTAAGATGGACAAGTTATCAATACCAACTTACTGACTTCCATGTGGGTCTAGGTCAAAGAAAATCTAACCGTGAGGAGAAACTAAATCCACAAGAGCGTCTTTAGCGAGGTCATGAGCAAAATAGTTTCCAGCCCTGAGGACCCGTGATTTCCTTCCTGTTTCTTTTCATCTTTACTCTTTTTATATTCTACTATTTTGTCTCTACGTCCTCTCCCCTCACCACATACCTTCTTCTGTAAGGTTATTTTCTATTCCAGGCCTGATGACATTGTCACTGTTTTGGTTATTACTTTTGCACTTGTGCAGCAGCTTTTAAATTCCCATCTTTTTTAGCAGCTGCAGCCAGACAAACTTATGAGTCAGTGGGAGGGGCTTAGAGGAACTGGCTCAGTTCCCCAGGGAACAGTAACCTTTTGGCAGTCCAACAAACAGAACATTTAAAGTCCAGTGACTCCAAAGCTCTCTCTGTACATGTGATAGCAACTGCAGTTTTCCCAAGGTCTACTAAGAGTTTTTTTTCAGGAGTCAGATTTCTGCCTATAGAGAGACCCATTCTTGAAGGTTTAACTGACTTCATAGCTAAAGTGGATACAAAATAAAATCCGGAGACAGCTAGGAAGTGATAGGCAGGCAGGGCAGGAAGACATTCTCGGGTATGAAAGTAAAAATTTTCTCACTAGATTTTTTTGCTTGTATACCCTATAGTCTAAAGAACGAAGCCAAGTTAATCTTTTCCCCCAGTGGTTCAGGGAACCAGATCTTTCTCTCCACCGTATCACGTATGTGATTCTCAAAGTGTGGCTTCCCTATCTTGTGGTCCTAGAGAGCTTTTTAAAGGGGTGGGCATTCTCAACTCAGTCGTCTTCGCCTGTTAATCCTCCACAATGACAGAGACCCAAAGGCTAGGATGTGCCTGTATCTGAAGCTTCTACTTTGAATACCTAACTGCTGATATTTGACCCTTCACAAAAATATCCACTTAATCAAGCGACTATTAAGAAGAAAACAAAGATGGGATTGGGTCGTTGACTCCTACAGGAAGCTAGGAAGTGACTACTTATTTTTCCATTTCCTTGTACTGTTTCCCCAGTACAGTTTTTCTTTCTTCTTTGTTGTTATCACAAAATGAGTACAGTAAGGGAGTCTTGTTTGTAAAGAATGAATCATGAACTTTTCTTTTTTTGTGTGGCAAATGGGAACAATCAATTCTTTTGCTAAATGAAGATTTAGACAATATTTCCCTTGATAAGCATTTTGCAAAGTAAAGTATCACAATCAAGAAAGTATATACTGAAAAAAGGCAATAAAATTGTATCTAAGTTAAAAGAAAGTGGCAATTAGAGGTCAAAGAGAGTCGGGAGTTTCACTCGATTCAAGGTAAAGGCTGCAGTACTTAGTTGCAAAAAAAACCCCCAGAAAACCTCTAAGATATACCAAAAAATAATTAGTTGGAAGGACATTGAATATCTTAAAAATTGGCCAGGGTTTAGAGATCAGAAGGAGATCAGATTCAGAAGGAGACTGGGAACCAAGGGAGAAAAACAGCAGGGAAGCAGTGAGCTCATTCCCTCTGGAGCAGCCTGCTCAGAATCAGTCACTGTTCCTGCATCAAAGTGCTGCTCCTAGCCACTCATAGGTCACCAGGTCACCAGTGGCCTCTGCTATGGTGCCAAGAATCCTTTCTGACTCTTCTGGAAACTTGGTTTATCTCTCAAGAGCCAAAGGTCTAGAGAAGAGAATCTAATAGGCTGAACCAGGTCCCATGCTTTTGTCCAAACAGCTAAGAATGGTGCCCAAGGTGGGGGAGGGGTGGTCAGGACTTTGGGAGGTGGGTATTTCCATTTCAAAATCAAATTTATCTATCTATTTATTCTCCAAAGGCAAGACATCTCTTTTTCCCCTCTCTTCCCCTGCTCTTTAATCTTGTTGGAGGTAATGACACTCCCCTCCCTGTGCTTCTGCAGTAATTTATATATTGATCTTTTCATATTTTCTATTTTTAATCTATGTATCTGTTTTCTCCCTCCTGACTTAATTCATGAAGAGGGATTATGTTGTGCTTTTAGTGACATCACCTACAGTGCCAAACATGTATCAAGTACTTAAAATATATAAATTTGATAAATTATGTTTGGTGAAAATATCACAAAGAAAGCTAGTACAATGCTAATAAATAATAATAGCAACAAAATTGGTGCAGCACATTACGTACTGTACATTTTTTCATTTTGTCTGTATAACAATGTTGTGAAGTCAGTTCTATTTTTTTCTTCATTTTATGCCTGAGAAACTGAGGCTCAGGTTAAATACTTTGTCCTAGTTTATGTAACTGAAACTGACAGGACAGGAATTCCTGCTAGGGCAACCAGAGGCCAGAGCCATCATCTGAACTGTACTGCCCCCTAGAGGAGCATCAGAGAGAAGGAGAAAAGGGATCTCATTTGCTTTTCTACCCTGAATGGTGTTTGATGGTTGATGAACAGAGGGAGACTTTTATGCTTACTGACAAAAATTAAATCTTCTTTTGGATCTAATATTACCCAAAAGGCATTGGTAGTTCATAGTAACTTGACTAATTTGTACCATTCTTGGCTATGGTTTTGCCTCAGAATTTAAGCAAATAAACATAAACAAATCCACACAAATATACTCAAATGAGAAATTTAAATGTGTCTCACATTAAAATATTTATATTTTCTTATTTTGTTAACTAGTAAGGTAAAACAGAACTTCATATTTTACCCTAAAACTTAAGAATTTTGAATATTTTTTCTCATCAACGGTACTAAAATCACAATTAGGTTTTCTGCTTTTGAAAAGAATTCTTTCCTAAATATGAGTAAGCCTAAAGTATAAAATAGCAGTCATCTACATATTTTATTTGTATAAATCTATATTTTTATTTTTAAGGTGAATTATATCTGAGAGAGAGCACATACCTTCTTTTATCACAAATGAGAAAAACATGGTTTAGAGAAATGTTACTACAAAATTGCAAACGGCCTGTTTTTCACATATTCTGAAAATACTCACTACCTTAGGCTGAGTGAGTACAGAAAAAGGTTTTGATCCTGGGGATGCCAAAAGTAGTTTTTTTTAATGATACTTAGGAATTTAGAGTCAAGAGAATCTAGAGTTACCAATTACAAAGGCTTTGTATTTGGATAGGGACTGATAAAGTGAAGATGTAGTCTATGCTATCATGTTATTTCTTTCACTTGAAGCATCACAGAAGCATACAGAATTCATATCATAATTGCATTTTTAATATATATTAATTATTATTAGCATATATATATACATATATACATATACTCATGTGGATCTATTTCTCTATTCTCTATCTTTTTATATAATTCTACAGAAAGATCAAATTCATAAGCAGTGATTTATTCAAATTATAAGTTACAAGTACATGAACAAATAGTAAATGGAGACATAGGAATAATTTGGATTTGAGTAGGCTGGTGGGAAAGATTTTATAGGTCATGGAAGATTGAGCATATTTGTAGTGGAAGGAAGAGAGATGAGAAGGAAGTATAAAGGTATGAGAGAGGCAGGAGATTGTTTCTGAAGCTAAAGAGTGTAGAATAAAGAGTAGAAATTAAAAGACTATGTTCTTAAAGGAGAGACTGGAAGTAAGACTGAGTTAGCCATAGAAGGGAAATTCAGAAATCCAAAGCTTGAAGATGGGAGAGTTCTCAGAGATGACAGCAGGTGAGAGTGGCTGGAGTTGGTCACAGTTGCAGTTGTTTCACTTTGAGGAGGTTTTAAAAAACAGGATTTCAGCTAGTGGACTGTAGAAGATTTTGTCTGCTTGGGTGCTAAAGTTATTAAAGAATTTGGGAGCATGTCATCACCAGATGGAGTGTAAAGATACAAGGAAGAACATAAGTGAGTAAGTGTGCCTCAAATGAGAATGCATCACGCTGGTGACGGGCAATTGTTTGGAAGCAGCGCTGGGAATTCGTAAGGGCAGCTCTAGGCCACTAAATTGAGACATGGGAATGAGCAGTTTATACTGGAGAGTAAACTGGGAGTGAGCATCAACTAGGAAAGCAGATATTTCCTATATGGACAGGGAAAAGTACATCTCTTCTTGGTTCTTTTAAAAATTATTAACACACCTTGAAGGAGCAACAACCATGTGGGAGACATTACACTGAATATTGGGAAATTAGAGATTGAAAACAATATCCTATTATGAAAATCAGGTGGACTTTGAATATGGCTGAAGTTATCTTTGAAACCTAATGTCATCATCACTTGCTCTGTGGTCTATAAATGTTCTTAACCCTCCTGAGTCTCAATTTCCTTCTGTGTACAATATGAATATCAATAATTTACCCCATAGAGTTATTATAAGGATAAAACATAATTAGGTTAGTTACAATAGTCCCTTCTTATCTACAGCTTAACTATCTGTGGTTCAAAAAATAACTATCTGTGGTTCAAAAAATCTTAGAAATAAATAATTCACAAATTTTAATTTGTGCACCATTCTGAGTAGCATGATGAAATCTTGTACCATCCCACTCTGCCTAAGATGTGAGTCATTCCTTAGTCCAGTGCCTCCACACTGAATATATGACCCTCTTATGAGTCTCTTAGTCACCCTCTCAGTTGTCAGGTCAACTATTGTGGTATCTCAGTACTTGGTACTATCTGAAGTTTCTGGCATCCACTGTGATTCTTGGAACATATCCCCTGTGGATGGGGGGGGACTACTGTATCATTATTTTTTGTTGTTGCTATTGCTATTTTGATTTCTAGTCTCATCATGTGTAGGATGGATGAATGGATATAACGAATAATGAACTGGAAGAAAGACTGAGGTTAAATAACCCCTGGTAGTCTTACATTAGAACTCTGGCACTGGGTCTAAGTTCAATGAGCCACCTAGGTCAGGAAATTTGTTACCAAGATGAAATAGGGAGGTAGAATATAGGTGGAGAACATTAACGCATGCTAGTGTGTGAGTGTAGCCTGGAAGTAAGGCCCAGTATCCATGTTGGGAGCATGTTGTGCTAGAAGAAGCAGTTGCATCATAAATCAGTGGAATCACCTATCTAGGCTTTAGTTTTTTTCATTTATTGGAGCAATAGACCTCTTCCTATTATTGAGTTTTGATGAAGATTACATGAGATAGTGTAAGTGAAGATTTTTTGACACCTGTGAAGGGTATACATATGGAAAGTGTTATGTTTATGAATATTTCTGGTAGAATTTCCAATGGCTGCTGTTTCCACCATCCTGATAAGACCTGGAGAAAATGCTTTACTATTCTCTAAAGGAGATTTATAAATCCCAGAGGAGTAAAAAAGAACAGAAAAAAATATTCCTGATATAATTGAAAGATTTGTGAATCACAGGAAAGAAAAATTTTGTAGCTTTGAGGAGAGAACTTGCCTGGTAATGTCTATTGTGATGTAGTCAGTCATTAGAAAATATTCTGCTTAGCAACCAATACTGTAATAGGATGATTATGTGACATTTTTCCAAGTTGTTCTTTGTTCCTTAAAAGGAAAAAAAAATTCCGTTGTATACTTGGAAGAGTATCAGCAAACAGGTATTTCTTGCCTGCTGTTATTTCTATTCAGGCCCCTGAATAGAAAAACTCTTCCCTTTAACCAGCTTTAAGCACATGCTTGTCCTCCCCATTTCCTGTGTGTTTGGATCAAAGCACAAAGTTCTGCCCATTGGACTCAGCTTTCTGTTTCATTTGACTTTCAAATGATTAGTTATATCTAAAATATTTTTGAGATATAGCCAGGTAAACCTATGATAGTAATAGGTAAAAGTGAATAAGTGGAAAGGTTTCCCCCTGTTTAGTGTCCTCATGATACTACACTATACTACATGATAAGACTTCTTATTTTAAAGGTGAGGGGTTCGAAGTACAGAGTGTGAGGTCTCCTGTTCAAGGACTGTTTCATTAGGAGCAGGGGTGGGACTGGAACCTACAGATTACAGCCTTAAGGATGCACCACCATTTTCAGTTTTGAAAGACAAAAAAGAAATGTTAAAATGGAAAAGAAACCAATCCATCAAAGTCCTGGAAGGGATGATATTTAGTTATCAAACTTTAGAATGCGAGGAATAGGAATAATTATGAAAATTGAAACAGGTAAACTTAGCCAATAATTCAAAGTATGTTTGATAAACTTAGGCAATTCAGTAACCTGAAAGGTGAGTCACACTGAAAACTTCCAGTCTCTACAATACTCCAGTGAAATAAGTGTGCATTTGACTACCCTTGCTTTTGGGGCATTTCTCCTTACATTTTTAGGCTTATTTCAGGCTGAATCATTAAACTGTTTACCTTTTCTTCTTGTAGTCTTATTGACAGAACCATGTTTCAGGGCTGTAGAAAACTTTTTTTGTCTATATTTAAGGTGTACACCAGGATGGTTTGAAATATAGATTCTTAGTGAATGCTTACTACAGTCAAGCAAATGAGTAACCATTTTTAGGAAAGTGGTTAAGTTCTAACTGGTGAAAACTTCCTGGTTAACTTCCTTCTGTAGCTTGTACTTTATCCTCATGTCTATGACTCTGTAGGGAACGCTCTCCTAGTTTTTCACTCTCTTGATAAGATTTTAAAAATAAATTGCTCTCCCTTTGACTGAATTTTTGGAGACAACCTATAACAATGAGTGGAACATAACATTGTGGTTGGCAGGAGGCAGGAGGCAGGAAGGTTGGGTTTCTAGTAATTTGTGGAATAACTGAATTTACTGTCACTTATAAAGTACTCTAAAAAGTAACTTCATTTTAACACTAAGCATGACAGATTTTTAGATTCTTAAGTCTGTTTTTGCAAAATTGTTCTGTTCTAATTTGTTGAAATATGACACTATATTCTTCATTCAGAAATATGAATACTGGCATCGTGTCATTTGTAGCTATGAATTTTTATAAGACATCCACTTTATTACAAATGGTTTAAAGAAATGATTAGTTCTTTTTTAAAGTTTTCAGTTTTCTAAAATTTACTTCATTTTATTTTCTTTGAATGCTTTTTAAAAATAAAAAATATTAAAAATATATTTCCAGAGCCAGAAATAAATATATTTATTTATTTATTTAAAAGAAATAAAAATATTTTCGCAAAATAAAGGGCCAAGTAAGGAATGTGGTAATTCAGTAAGCTTCTAGAGACACATGTCAACAGCATACTCTCAGTGCAGTTACTCCAGGGACATTCATGCTGTTTTTCCAATAATAGGAATTTGGCTTTTTGATCATATAGTTTAAAAATATCAAATTATCCATTCCAAGTACCCCTTATTGAGTTAAACTATGTGACCCAAATGGTGTGGTGTTTTGCTTAGAAGCCTTAAAGCTGAGATGCTATCGTGAGGGCTGGGCATTTCCTAGGTGACTTGTGGGGAAATGGGACAGTGCTATTGTCTGCTTCTGTGGTAGTGAGAACAGTTTCTGGCTGCCACTCGAGTTGGGCTGGAGGCTTGGCCCAAGAGAAATCCTCCGACCCCTTGAGCACAGCTCTGTTGTCTTCTGGGCCTGGGCCTGTGTGCTACACTCTTTTAGGCATATTTTATGCTAACATGAGGAAAACACCCACATTGGCATGTGAAGGCACCAGAGGGTTTTTACAAGTGTCATCACTGACAGCTTCTGCAGGGGCTTTTCAGCTGTCACCATAACCCCTGCTGGGCTAAACATATGTTTAAAACATGTGAAGGAACGGTCAGGTTTACAGGCTCTGCTGCTACTCAGTACTGTTCCTGGCTCTGTTTTCCGCTCCACTTGCCAACATTCTAATTGTGTGGGGCTTGCAGCTGCTGCACAGTCATACTAGTCTCAATTTGGTGCTTCCAAGCTCCTGAAGATTCCACCACTTCTGCCAGAACTTCTCCCAGTTGTTATACTCGGATTGCTTTCAAATTCAGAGGCAAAGCTGGGGAGAGTCTATCTCTGCTCTGTCTGTCTGTCCTTCCCTCCCTCTCTCAATTAGATACTATATAAGTTCATAGAGGACAGCTCTGTTAACTGCTTGTGTGAAGTCTATGACAGGGTTCTGTGCAGAGGTGCAAGTTGTTCATTCACCAATGCTTTCATAATGTCTTCTGTTGCTTCTTGTTACAGGGGCATCTGGCTTAACTTTAACACTCCTATTAAGCAGGGATCTTTCCTCTGCAGTAATGCAGGTGTAAGTCTACTACTCATAGATCAGTTATGATGTTTATTTTTTTATATTAGTGTGTATTACAGGACAAATTCCTTCTGACATTTCCATACATGCATGTAATGTACTTTGACCACATTCATATCCTCTATTATTCTGTCTTATCCTCCGCCCCTTTATTTTTAAAAATTTTAATAGGGTTCATTATGCTATTTTCATACATGCATACAATGTACTTCAACTATATTCAATCCTCACCATCCTTTCTTCTCTCTCCTCCCACAGCCTCCCATAAACAGTTCCCCTTTTATAGTCATGTCATATATATCAGAATATATATACATATATACATACATATATGTATACATATATATACACACACATATATGTACATATATATAAATAAAACTTTTTAGGTCTAGATCCCACATATGTGAGAAAATATGCTATATTTGTCTTTCAGAGTCTGGCTTATTTCATTTAATGTGATGATCTCCAGTTCTATCCATTTTCTAGAAAATGACATTTTTCAATTATTCTTTATGGAATAATTCAACATTGTATGTATGTACCACATTTTCTTTATCCATTCATCTGTTGATAGGCACCTAGACTGATCGTATAGCTTGGCTATGTCAAACAATGCTGCAGAAACATGGATGTGTGGGCATCTCTAGTGTATGCTGAGCTACTTCCTTACAGGTATGGGCTCAAGAGTGGTATAGCAGGATCATATGGCAGGTCTATTTTTAGGATTTTGAGGAACTTTCATATTGATTTCCATAGTAACTACACCGATTTACGTTCCCACCAAAAGTATGTAAAGGTTCCTTTTACCCCACACCTTTGCAAGCATTTATTATTTGTTTTCTCTACGGTAGCCATTGTAAAGGATGAGATGTAATCTCAATAATGTTTTGATTTGTATTTCCTTCATGGCTAAAGATATTTATCATATATTTATCAAACAGAAGCTTAAGGTAAGGAATGCTCAAGAGGTGCAGGCAAACATAATTTTAGTTTCAGTTCAAGGACATGGTACAACATCGAGAGAGAAATGGGCCAACAAATAAGTAAGGAGCAGGCTCTCTTTATAGAAATTTTTTGTTCAGTGTTGTGTAGTTAAGGATGTAAAGTGTCTAAAAGTCAGCTTAAATGTTTTTTGTTTTATGTCCAAGCATGCACTCAAAATTAATATAATTGTTTTGTGTATATCTGTGGAAGTTTTGTGTATATCTGTGGTATGATTACTTTGAGACAAAAATATCTAATAGCTATGATAACAGTCTTATTAAAAACTGGATCTGACTCAAAACACTATTCCTAAAACTGACTCTTACCTCAGCTGTCAATCCACCCAAAATGAGTCCTAAAAGAATAGAATGGGACACTTCTCAATCTATTCCTATAAGTTTTAAAAAATAACTTATCAATGTACTTGTGGCCACTTAGTTAATTTTTACATACTCTTGAGCTCTTGAATCTATGTGTGCTTAAATTGACATTTATGGCATGCCTTATTTGAAACTTTTTTACATATGCATATATTTAAACATCCTTAGGATGGTTCTTATTATAAAATTAATGTAAAGAAATACAAGGCTTCTGTTCTCTTCTCTCCCCCACCTCTTCTACTGCTACTTTCAAGAAAAACCAGTTTTTTAAAGGTTATGTCAATCAGATCTAACTAAATTATAAGCATTATTTTATGGACAGTAACTTAAATCTGTTTCATTTTGTCATAAGTAATTTACATTCAATTCCTTTCTTATTATATCTATTATATTTATACTATAAATATATAATATATAAAAATATATAAAATATATGTAATAAATATATTTATTATTCTATCTATTAACAAATGGTGTCTTTACAGGTTACTTATTGTAAAAAAAACAGTTTAAAATTGCCTTTCTATATGGGTCTATATAATAAAAAGGCTAATTAAAAAAACAATTTTATTTAAGTTTAAATTAAAAATTATTACATAAGTTATGGCCCTTATCTTTTTGGACAAGCCCTATCCAGAGGTTTATTAGGTTGGCACTACCCAGAGGCCACCTTTTTTCAATGTGTTGATGACTTACTTCTGTGCAGAGCCACAGAGCCCCTCATCTGCAGGGCGACTGAGTCCTTTTTATACTTTCTGGCCTCCCAGAGATACAGAATCTCTTTAAAAAAAGCCTCCCGCAGGTCACCTACCTAGGTGTGGTCTTAAAGAGACAGGGTCACTCTCTGAGTCATAAGCAAATCCGCCCAATCCTCCATTTCCCACTCTCCCATACCATACAGCAGATTAGAGCTTTCTTGGGAGTTACAGGATTTTACAGAATCTGGATCCCTAGATATGCAGCCCTTGCCAGACTGTTTTTTATGCTCCTGCTAATACTCTTATTTGTGCCTTGTATAATAAATGCTCTTTTGATTCATATCTCAACAGGTCCAACGGATCAAACTCCAGATCTTGGTCAAGAAATAGTCACCTCCGCCTACACATGAGCTCTCCATCCTGTTCTATTGGGGGCCCTTGGAGACTACACAGCTCAAACCCTGATACAAGTACCCCCTCCCCATCCTCCTGTCACCCCATTGTCAGCACAAAGCAGCTAGATGAGTCATTGCCCCTCTACCCAACAGCAGTTGGGTGCTTGTCTCAAAGAGGAGATTTATTGGGTCTGCTGACCTACAGCAGGTAAGTGGGTATCCCATCCCCCCTAGAGACCCATATCATTCCTACATCCTGAGGAGTTATAGGCCTGCATTCCTACACCTTGAGAGGGAGTTATAAACTACATTTCTACATCTTAAAGAAAGATACTGGGTCTAATAGATCTGCCATAAGGCTAATGAGAAAAATACTCTCTAGATTGTTTCCTCTCCCCCAATAAAGGTGCAAACCACACCAGTTCACCTGAGAAAGCCCAGAAATCCATGTCCAGTAATAAAAAAAAAAACCACCTAACTCAGAGCCGAAACATTCATAAAAACCCCAGCCTTCACCTAAACAGGGAGCTACTGATTTCTGGGCTCCACTACTCTTTTCTAGCTGTAGCCTTTCCTTTCTCTCTTATAAATATCATTTCATATGTAAAAAAACAAAACCAGGCATCATTAAGGTGTCATGCATCTTTCTAATGCATATGCATTACTTCCAAATCTTACAATGATTCTCATTGGGATTAAAAATGCATCAAGCATCATTTACGGGGAGTTTGATCCCATACAGATTTAAGCATAGACTTGATGGCTTTACAGAAAAAAAAATCTTGGATATCCAAAATAGCAAACTGCCCATTATCCACTCAGGGAGAGAGTGCTGGATGCATTACAAAGGTTTAACCCCTTTAACATATTAAGACACTCATTTTGGATTATGCTTGAAATGGCTCTTCTAATTTTACTTAAGCTGTGTTTTTTTTTTCCCAGCCATCTGCCAAATTGACATGTATCAGCTCTTCAAATTAAAAGTAGAATTTCACCATATTCCATTAAAAAATATAAAAGAAAGGAGACATTGGGAAACAAAAGCCACAATCTGACAAGGTCACTGTGGCTTAGCAGCATTCCAACAAGTTGGAATCTGCAGGTGCACCATGTCTCTATCATGGTGGGAAGGAATGCTAAATGGTTTCCCTTGACTGAAAAGAAGCTTATACTTAGTCAAGGACACTGGCAGTAAGAATGCAGGGTGGCAAAAACAGAAAGGTTGTAACTAGGTCAGAGTATTTTTGATGTTTAAGTCTCTTCCTCTTTTGTATAAAGCTTGCTAAGAAAAATAAAATTTTGCCAGTTGGTCATCAGCCTCTCGATATGTGTTTTGTCATTGCTTTCCTGAGTGAGTGAGTCCTTCTGTGTGTCTTGTCTGTTTATTCCTTCCCTGAACCCTTTCAGGTCAAGGACCTCTGCGATCCCGGCAGCAAATAGGTATAATTTTACTTTTTCCTTTACTATTTGTATCCTTTTTATTTCTTTCTCTTGCCTTATTGCTCTGGCTAAGAATTCAAGTAATATATGGAATAAGAGCAGAGAGAGTGGATACCCTTGTCTCATTCCTGGTTTTAGAGGATATGTTTCTCAGTATTTTTCCCCATTTAGTACAATGTTGGATATAGGTTTGACATATATAACCTTTATTATATTGAGATATGTTTTTCTAGTTTTGGTTTCCCTAGGACCAAGGATGTTGAATTTTGTTAAGAGCTTTTTCTGCACCTATTTAGATGATCATGTGATTTTTGTCCTTGATTCTGTTTATGTGTTGTATTATATTTATTGATTTTCATGTGTTGAATCATCTTGCATACATGGAATGAAACCAACTTGATTATGGTGTATAATATTTTTAATGTTTTGTTGAATCTGGTTTGTAAGCATTTTATTAAGAATTTTGGGTACCCTCTCTTGGGACCCCTCCCAGCTCTAGAAACTCTACTCTTTGCTACTTTTCTATATTAATAAATTCTCCTGATTTATTTTAAAAAAAGAATTTTTGCATGTATGTTCAT
Source organism: Castor canadensis (assembly GCF_047511655.1). Taxonomy (NCBI): domain Eukaryota; kingdom Metazoa; phylum Chordata; class Mammalia; order Rodentia; family Castoridae; genus Castor; species Castor canadensis. Next base: position 55,990,031 of record NC_133390.1, on the reverse strand, counting down.
TAAGGAAACTGGTCTATAATTTTATTTTTTGTTGATGTGTCCTTATACAGTTTTGGTATTAGGGTAATACTGGCTTTATAGGTTTATTTTTGTAAGTTGGCATTTTTCTCTTGCAGCTTTCAATATCTTTTCTTTACTCTCTAGTCGTGGCATTTTAACTATAATGTGATACAAAAAGTCCTTTTCTGGTCATGTACATATGATATTCTAAATACCTTCTGTACTTGGATGTCCATGCCTTTCACAAGATTTGGAAATATTTCTGCTCTAATTACATTCAGTAGGTTTTCTATGCCTTTAGTTTGTACCTCAGTTCCTTTTACCACCCATGGGCTCTTAGATTTGATCTCTTGATCATGTCCCTGAGTTCTTGAAAGTTGTAGTCAAGCTTGTTTATTTTTTCTTTATTGTTGTCCAAGTGTAATATTTTCTTAACTTCTTTTCAATCTTGCATATTCTTTCTTCTGCTTTATATAGTCCATTTGTTTTATTGAGTATTTCATTTCCAACCCTTCTGGGTTTTAGAATTTCAATTTCCTTGTTAAATTTTTCATCCAGGTTGCTGACTTTGTTTGAATCCTTTTTGAGGTCATTGATAATTTTTAAAAGTAGATTTTTGTTTACTTTTCTGATGTTTTTTCCATTTCAACATCTTTAGATTTGGTTATTGAAGAGTTGTGAGCTCTTTTGAGGAATGATATTGTCTTATTTTCAAGTTCTTGTGTTTCTACATTGTGATTTGTGCATCTGTTTAGGTCAATGTTTCCTTTATTAATATTCAGAATAGAGAAAGCAGACTGCAGTAACAAATCAATAATTAAAAAAACCCAGGTATTTAAATGTAGTAAAAAAATTGGAAACATCAACCACACCCCTGATAAGGTTACAGAAGAAAGGAACAAAGGTACTTATAAGATAAACTAGGGCTTTAAAAATTGCTAAAAGTATAGGTATTAAAATTTAATTAAAAAGAAGGGGGCAGGGAAAGAAAGATATCAGGAAGGTGGGGGAGAAGTTTATTAATGAAGTATAAGAAATAATATTGTGGAAGAGATCAGTATAATCATTGTGGAGAAGTACAAAATAGGAAAAAAAAAACTTTGTCAATATTTCTTCCTTGCTGAGAAGGAGAGTGGATAAAGACTTGGCCCCACTAAGGTAACAGGGGTTTTCTTCCAATCATTGGCCCTCTGAGCTGCATCTTCCCCAATGCATTATCTTGGTTACCTTCTGTGAACGGGCTTGTCTGTGTTTCCTCTGTGGATGCAGCCTGGGCACATTAGTCAGCCAAGGTTCTGGGCATTCAGCAGATATTCTGGGGGACAAGGTGGCTCCAGGCAGGTGGCAACAATCTGGAGGGAAATAGGGCAGCTCCAGGCACTTGGTTTGCTCTCTTTACCCAAGAATTCTGGATTGCATCTCCAGATGCACAAAGTGTAGGGAGGGAAAGGAGTGGGATTGTTAGGGCTCACCCTATGAAGTTTGCACTCTTCACCAAGGTACACAGGGTGGAAGTTTAGGGAATGGAGTACTTTCAGGCTCTCCCTGAGGGAGATGTGCACTCTCCACCCAAGTACACTGGGCAGATACTCCCAGTTGCAGAGTGGTTGTGGGCATGTGACTTGCACTCTCCACCCAAGTAATTCTGTGTCTGGGAACTTGAGTTCAAGTCCCCACCAACTGGCTGGGTCCACACTGATTAGCTAAAAAGGTGGTTGCCCTCTTAGCTAATGGAGTTAGGGAGGTTGCTTTGAGGGTTTGGAGATATAAAAAAAGCAGGACCTTGTGCTCTTCCCAGAAGGGAGTCTGTCTTAAAGACTTTTCCTAAGTAGATTCCCCTGCTCAGCATCAGTGACTGAGTCAGTTGGTGCAGAGAGTCTCTTCTATGGCATCTGCTTGCTGCATAGGACACAAATCTTCTTTTAGTTTTTGCAGAGTGCCAATTTGTGTGCCTGTGGGTTCTCCCCAAGGGCTTTCTTCTTTTTTTTTGCTTGCAGACCTGTTGGGAGATTCTTCCCTCCCCTACCATTTGTTTAGTGCTTGACATTAGGATATTTTTATTTCTTATTTCTGGATTTACCTTGGTCTCTCTAATTGTCTACTGTTTACTGGTGCCCTCTGTTGGCTTTCTAGGCTATTCACCTCTCCCTGTAGTCAGGTACCTGAAACCACAGGTATTTCAGTCTTGTGAAGACACAGGAAAGCAGTTGGTGCCTCTACCATCTTGTCTACCCAGTCATGATATTTATTAGAAGTTTTCAAAAGGGATCTCCCATTTTTATTCAAATGAGTTCTTTAATTTCTTGCTATCTTCAGTCCTTCTTGGGTTCAAATTTGTCAGGGAAAAGTAAAATAATGGATGTGTCAAATATTGTTTTAGTTCTGTGAAATCTCATTAAAGAGTCTATATTATTGTTGATTCTGATATTTTTGAGTTGAAGCACTGACAGAAGGGGGAGAAATAGGGTTCAGAAGACAACTAACATGTATCTGCTAGGAGGCTGTTTGGATCTTTATAATAAATTTCTTGTTTAATCCTGGCAAAAGCCCTATCATCTGCCATCTAGTTATTTTACTCCTATTTCAAAAATAGGGAAACTGAGGCTCAGAAAGCTAAGTATCATAAGACAGATATTTGGTAAGTAATAGAAATAATATCAATCAAGGTGGTCTGATCCAAAGCCAATGTTCTCTCACTTGAATATATTACTGCTCCTAAGATTAATTTACACTTACCTTTCTAAGTATATAAATATATATGTCATCACTTTTAAAGTTATTTACCTGTCTTGTTATCTCCTGACAAAGCTAGTGTCCAAAATTTTTAACTACTTTATGAGATATAAATGTAAATTTTTCAGGCTCATTTAAAATATATCCTTTTCTTATTTGTGCCAAATAAGAGCATCCTTTAATACCACATACCTCAGCAAACTATAAAGTGACACCAAAGCCTGTCACTGCTTACGGAATTTTAGAAAGTTCTCTTTGGTAATTGCTTTCAAAGTAGATTTATAAAGCATAACTTATTGAGTGCTCAAGATGAGTCAGCATCTTGAAGAGTACAAGTAAGAAAGGACATTGTAGAGGGAGGCTTGCATTTCCTCACTGGGGACTTTTAAGAGTTGGCATGGCTAAAATGGAAAGTGGCAGTAAGTTCTGGATCTGGAGCAAACAAGGTCAAGTGAAGTGCAGTTAACATGATGGGCCTGGATCAAGCACACAAACAACAACAAATGCTGGCACAGATGTGGTGAAATAGGAAGCCTTACACACTGTTGATGGGAATGCAAATCAGCACAACCATTATGGAAAGGAGTATGGAGATTCCTTAAAATGTAAAAAAACAGAACTACCATATGATCCAGTGATAGCACTCCTGGGCATGTATCTGAAGGAATGCAAGTCAGGACACAGCAGAGGCACTTGCACATCAATGTTCATTGCAGCACTGTTCACAATAGCCAAATAATGCAAGCAACTCAGATGCCCTGCAACAGATGAATGGATTAAGAAAATGTGATATGTATATATAAAATGGAATTTTATTCAGCCAAAGGAAGAATGGAATTATGTAGTTTAAGGGTAAATGAATGGAACTGGAGGATATCATGTTAAATGAAATAACCCAGGTTCAGAAAGACAAAGGCTGCATGTTTTTTCTTATATATGGAAGATAGATGCAAAAGATAAATGTATACACAGAAACAAACATGGTCATATACATATTTATATGTAGAACATGTTTGCAATAGTGGAACTACTATATGGCACTCAGGGGAGGAGGGAAAGGAAGAGAGAATGATAGAGAATCAATAACATTGATATGCATTACACCTGGGCAGGTAGAGGACATAACAATATGTATTGAAAGCTGTTGAATAATGGGGGGATAGAAGGGAAAAGGGTATTGGAGAACATCATTCTGAGTGAGGTTAGCCTGACCCAAAAGACCAAAAATTGTATGTTCTCCCTCATATGTGGACATTAGATCAAGGGCAAACACAACAAGGGGATTGGACTTTGAGCACATGATAAAAGCGAGAGCACACAAGGGAGGGGTGAGGATAGGTAAGACACCTAAAAAACTAGCTAGCATTTGTTGCCCTTAACGCAGAGAAACTAAAGCAGATACCTTAAATGCAACTGAGGCCAATAGGAAAAGGGGAACAGGTCCTAGAGAAAAGGTTAGATCAAAAAGAATTAACCTAGAAGGTAACACCCACGCACAGGAAATCAATGTGAGTCAATACCCTGTATAGCTATCCTTATCTCAACCAGCAAAAACCCTTGTCCCTTCCTATTATTGCTTATACTCTCTCTACAACAAAATTAGAAATAAGGGCAAAATAGTTTCTGCTGGGTATTGAGGGGGTGGGGGGAGTGGAGTGGGTGGTAAGGGAGGGGGTGGGGGCAGGGGGGAGAAATGAACCAAGCCTTGTATGCACATATGAATAATAAAAGAAAAAAAAAAAGATGTCTGGAAAAGTGCTAGGAGGTGACCATACATCCAGGTGGCCAACTTTGAACTGGAATCCCCCATCCTAGTTAGGGAACATAAACGTCCCTGGGACAAAGACTCCCATTGAGCCTTCTGAGGACTTGTCAGAAAGTGCTGGCATACTCTCCTATTCTTTTCTTCCTGCTTTGTCTTCCTTCACTAAATAAATTTTTGCTGGCCTTAAAAATAAATAAATAAATAAATAAATAAATAAATAAATTCTACCCCCTTCTCCACAGATTTATTGACAATAAACAATAAAATGTGCCTCTACTGGTTTAGTGTAAATGTCTGGCATGTGGAAAGCACTGATAAAGTGTAGCAATCATTTCCTAGGACTAGTAATGAAACATCTTTTATAATGTGCTAAGGGGTTTAATTATCTTTCTGAGGTCTTCATAAATAATAATATCATTAAACAACATATTAAATTAATATTTTTGTGAAATAATACTGAGGAGGATGGATTGGAAGGTTGTGAAAGTAGACACAGAACAAGTGTATAAGAAATAATAAGTTATTGCTGGTCTATAGAAGACATGAATAGCAACAACCTAAGGGATTGGACTGCCTGGTTAGTGATTGTTGGGTATGAGAAAGCGGAAACTAAGATAATTATGGTTTTGGCCTAGGGTAATTTCTGGTTTTGAGTAATATCAACATCTGTTAGGGTCTGGATATGAAATGTGCCCCCCAGGATCATGTGTTGAACTCTTGGCCTGTAGCTGGTTGTGCTTTTTGGGAATTGGTGGAAAATGTAGGACATGGGACCCAACTGGGGGAAATAAGTCACTGGGAGTGTTGGTAAGTTGGAGTCAATGAGAATTCCTGATCTAAGGTCTTTCAGATTCTTTTTTTTATTATTCTATAGGTTCCTGAGCCTGGGCTGTTAGTTTTAAAACTGAGAACACAAGTTGCTTTTCATAATCTAAGGGCAGAACACATGACAATCTTTAGTTCAAGGAAGTTTGGTTTATAAATTCTAATTTATAATGACAATAAATGAATAGTCTTGGCAGGTGAAATTAGATGTATACTTATCTTTTAAAAAAACAATTAACTTCATTTACATTAGAGACAACTTCAAAGCAAAACTAGTATGACATTTCATGAATATAATCTACCTTTATATAAATTAAATCCTACATTCAATAGCAAAATCTTTTAGCATAAATTTTCAATCTGAATATTCTGATAAGCTGAGGGACCTTTCAATGTCACAAAATTGTCATAAGCAATGCCTGTATTGCAATTGCTTTTTCATAAACAGGGTACTCTCCTTTGTTGCTTTTACTGAATAATTGATATATTTTGGCCATGTTAATTTCTGTGAAAAGTAATAATATTTATTTGAAAGGTCTATTTTTTTTTGAGAATAAATTGATGCTTCTTAACCAGTTGTCTAATCTACAAGCACTGTAGGTATAAATCAAGTTACAAATTAAGTTAGACACAGATTGATTTTGACAATTGTGTTAAAGTGAAATGACTTGGACTTAATAAAATGTCAGAAATGGCATTTGGGGTCGCCTCATGGTACTAATGTGATGGTCATGTCCGGGTATTTGTAGTCAGATATGGTAGTAGGGTAAGCTTAAATTGCTAAGATTGGATGAATAACATTCTTCAGATGTTCTGGATGGCAGCATAGCTAATGTAATTGCATTTGTCTGCCAGTTTCTATGTGTTAGAGCAAAAAAGACTTTGAACCATGTATAATTTTAATAGAGAAGTTCAATTCATTTCCTTCTATAATATACTACAAATTATGAATTTTCATTGCAGTGATTCAATGAAAGAATACACTTCAAATCAGGTTCCATGCCAAATACCTCATTTATGGAGCTATGCTTCTTAAAGTTGAACAAATTGATTATCTTACTGAATGTTGAAAATACTAGTTGGAAGCATTAAACAATTTCTGCTAGCTCTAAGATTCAGTAATACATACACTTGTGTAATAAACATTAAAAACTACTAATATAACAGCTTTTAAAGTGGGAGAATTCCCATTTGCCTAATTGTGGTGAATTGTCAGAAAATGCTTTTGCAGGCCTGGGTACAGAAATATTCAAGAATTCTCTCACCTGCATAAGGTATATGATAACTATCCCCATTAGATAGCCCAATGAGATATTGTGAGTGTTACAGCCTGGTCATAGTGATGACTGACTAATGCCTATATAGCTACTTTTATTACAAGATTGTGAAAGGGTGTGTGGACATTCACTAATTGATTACCACAATCCCTTTATGAGATAAAAAACTAGTATTTATTTATTGTTCTTTCAGTATCCAGTCACTTTTCAAGAAGCTAACATTTGAAAAAAATCTGTTTCACCTTCAGTAACTACGTAACTCAAATATATGATTCTCAGTTGCACTATAATACTTAGAAATCTGTTGCTATTCCACTTTAAATGATAACTCATTTAAGCAAAAGTTTTATTCCTAACTCTACACAGTATTCTCTTACTTTTTAATTTTAAGTTTAACTCTGTGGCATTGCTGAGCTTTTCTGAATTCTGTCATGCAGATCACAGAATCATGATTAGAAGAGACCTTTAAAGTTTCAGGTTGACTCTTAAGCATGAATCCCCTCCTTGGCATCTCTGAAAAATGGGCACTGGGCCAGGATCATAAATGTGCTCTGCTCTCTGGAGTTTGTAACAAGAAAGCTCTGATTTGTGTCTCCACCTAATGAACCCAGTGGGAGTTATTGCAAATTTTTCAAGATCAACTTTTCAGATTAGAGGTAGCTTGCATGATTGTAGTTTTACTTTTGTACTGAGGTAAAACTTCTCTTGTAATAGCCCTAAGATGGCCCTAGGAATTAATGAATGTGTAGGTTCTATTGCTTCAGCACTTTTATGAGTGATATACTCCTTTAGTCTTCCACATTCCATGATAGATGTTTCCAATTTCTTTAGTCTCAAAATATTAATATGATTTCCAGAAGTCAAGTAGGTCACCCTCATTAAGATCAACTCTTAATATTTATAGTGGTTTTAAATTGTTGCCAGAATTATTGAGCATGCAGGAAAAAACATTAATGGCTAACATTTTTTTATTGGGTAGGTCCTATGCTAATTGGTTTGTATGTTCTATGTGTTTTTAAGATAATTTTATCACATGTAGTTTTAAGAAATAATGCAGAGAAATCTCAGGTACCCTTCACTTAGTTTTTTCCAATGGTAACATCTTACAAAACTCATAAATTTTATTCAGATTTCTCCAGTTTTGTTTTTACTCCTTGGTCTTTGTGTTTTGTTTTCTATGCAATTTTGCCACATGTTCATACGTCCACCACTATGGTCCAGATACAGAACATTTTCATCACCATCCTGATCCCTAGTGGTACCTTATGTGGAAATGTCTACTTCCTCTCTTGTTTCCCCTTCCTAACCTTGTCCTTAACAACTGGCAACCACTAATGTGTATTTCATGTTCAAATTTTGGTTGTTCCATGAATATTACATAAATAGAGTCAAACAATATGTAAATTTTGGGCACTGGCTTTCCCCAATGAATAGAATTCTCTAGAAAACATATCAATTGTTATATGCATTGGTAGCTCATTCTTTCATGATTGCTGAGAAATATCCCATGGATATTTGTATAGCCATGAACCTATTGAAAGATATCTGGGTCGTTTTCAGACTTGGGTTGTTATAAAGATGAAAAATCATGTGCAAGTTTTCATGTAAGGATACATTTTTAAATAATTTTTATTAAGATATATTCATTATACAGGGGGATTCATAGTGACAATTCCAATTAGACTTATACTGCGCATTACTTATATTGCCCCCATTGTCTGTCCCCTTCAACCACCCTCCCAAACTTAAAACAATTTCAGGAAGTTTCTTAGTTCTGTTTCATATAGGTGTATGAAGTCCATCTACTATACAGCATCACCTTAATCTCCTTCCTTTACCTTCTCCCTCCCACTAGTACCCCCCACACTACCTATTTTAAGTCCTTGTTTCCAAAACTTCTATAGTTTCCTATTTTATTTTTCAACCCACTATACATTTTAGTTAATTTTGCATAAGGTACATGGTTTAGGTTTAGATTCCATGTTTTTTACTGTGGTTGTCTAATAGCTCCAAACCCATTTGTCAAAAAGAGTATCTGTTTGTTGCATTTTCTGACACTGTAACAAAATATCTCAAGCTGAATTGCTTTATAAAAAAAGATGTTAATTAAACTCACAGTTTTGGGAGAAGAAACTCCAAGATCAAAGTAATCTTCTCATTTCAGTCTCTGGCAAAGGCCTTTTTATCTGCATTACAGCCTGGTTGATGGCATCATGGCAGAAGATCACATGATAGGACAAGAAGCCAAAGGGAGCTACTCTCATTTTTTTTCTACGGCCAACTCTCTCAGGAACTAACTATGATTCTATAAAAACTATATTAGTCTCTTCCAAATATGATGTCCCAACCTTTCAAATCATATCCAAACCCCAGCACTGTCTTCTATCAATCTGCCTTTGTACCACTGTATGAAAATCAATCTCATGCATTTTGGGAGTCTATTTATGGATTCTCTGTTCTGTTCCATAGACCTGTTCATTTACTGCTGTACCAATATCATTCAAGTACTCCCACTTTATTCTTTGCCAGGTTTGTTTTTGACTATTATGAGATCAGTACTTTTCTATACAATTAAAAAAAAAACCAGATTCCCTATGCATACAAAAACCTTGCTGAGATTTTTGATAGTAAAAACCTTAGGAACTGTTTTAAATCTACATCTACATACTGAATGTCTGTATTCTTTTCACATTTATATGTTGAAATTTAATCCCTAATGTGATAGTCTTAGGGACAGATGAAGCCTTTAGGAGATGATTAGGTCAAGATGGTTGAGCTCTCATGAATAAGATCAGTACCCATATAGAAGAAGCCCCAGAGGTCTCCCTTGCACATTTTCCATGTGAGAACACAGTGAGATGTCTATTTGTGAGCCAAAAGTAGCATCCTCATTTTGATGGCACCTTAATCTTGGACTTCTCAATAAATCAGTTTTTCTTGTTTATAAGTCACTCAAATTTATGTTATTCTGTTATAGTAGCCTGAATAGATTTGGGGCAGGATAGATAGAAACTATGTGACATGGAAAATCAAAAAAACATGAGAAAGGAAGCCAGAATCAGGAACTAAGACCAAAAATTTTTAGAGCAGCAAGGTTAAATTAATCCTTTAAGAAAACATACACATGCATCCCTCCCATCATACTCCCCTTCCTTTAGAGGCTAAGTGAGTTACAATATCCTTAGATGAGTAACAGGGTCAAGAATTAAAGATACTTGGTTTAGTAATTCTTTGACCAAGAGAGAAGGTTTCATGTCACAAGACTCTTTGATTATAAAGTCACTATAGACTCAGTGTCTCCATGCTAGGATGATGTTGTGGGGTACGGAGGGTCTGCTCCAGGGCTCCTGTCTTTACTGGGCTTAGGAATAAGCTCACAAGACATGGATAGTGCACACACAGGTAGATTTATTAGAAAAAGAAATGGCTGCAGCTGGTGCAGTGCAGCAGAGCCCGGAAACTGGTGGCTCCCTGCTGAGGTGAAGGCTGGGGCTTTTTATGGATGCTTTAACTCTGGGTTAGGGTAAGGGTTAGGTGCGTTCTTTTCATTGGCCAAGTCATGCATGTGGGCTCTCTTTGATGAGCTGGTCTATTTGCTCCTTATGGGGGGAAACAACCTTGAGAACATTCTATCAGTCTGATGGCAGACTTATAAGACCATGTATCTCCTTCTCAGGGTGCAGGGCTCATAGTGCCTTCTGTGGGGGATGGGTTATTGACTCACTCATCTGTCCTTTAGGTCTCTAGACCCAACAATGATTAACATTAAAACACTACAACAGCAGGATAATTGAAAAGTTGCTAGGTGACCACTTACCTAGGAAAAGTTTAAACTGGTTCCTGCAGTTTAGTTAAGATGTTAAAAAAACTTCTGGAATGAAGACTGATACTTAAACCCTTAGCTCCCACCCTCTGTGTGCTGGAGGGTGTTCTCTTTTCCCCTTTTTGTTTCTCTCCACTTTATTCTGCTTTGCTAAATAAATATTTGCTGGTCCTTGACCTGTCTCATCTGTGTGTCTCTTCAAAATTCTTTTTGTTGTTAACTTCAAGAGCCTTGGCTCTAGGGAGTGTTATAAAGTAGAGGGTTCCTCTCTCTCTTATTGAGGATACTTCTTACCCCATACTCTTTCCTGGTGATGAACTAAGACAAAAATTGAAACCAAGGACTGGGGATGCTTCTGTAATAAACACCTAAAAAATGCAGAAGTGGTTTAAGAATGGGGTATTGGGTAAAGTCTGGGAGAGTTTCAATGTGTGTGTTGTCAACAGACCACTATGGGCCCAGAGCTCAGAAAGAAAAGAGAAGAACTAGAGCAGAAGAAGCCTCAATCTTCTTATAGAATACCTAATTCTGAACAGAATATTGGCAGATATAGATGGTAAATTAGTCCATTCTGATAAAGTCTCAGACTGAAATGAGGAACATGTTATTAGACAACAGAGTAAAGAGCATCTTGCTACAAAATGGTAAAGAATTTGATTGAACATTGGCTGGTATTCATGTTTTGGTGCTCTGTAGAAGGGGGCCCTAGTGAGTGATGAAATTAGACATTTGCCGGAGAAAATTTCTAAGCAAAAATTTGAAGAAGTGACTGCTTTCTCCTTACTGTTTATAGCACAATGTGAGCTAGCTATATTGTAGAAATTGAGAAAAAGAAGATAATGAAGGGTATGGCCAATGGACTATTTGTTAAGAAGATTAGTTAGCCAAATAAACAGAAGGCATGTACCTACTGTCCAAAAACAATGGAAGAATTACACTTAGGATCCAGAGATCCTCACAGCTGCCATTCCCATCATAGACCTAGAGTGCCAGGGGCCTGTAGGATCTCAGTGCACCCTTTCTCACACTGCCTCCTGTCATAGACTCTGCTCACTGTGTTCAGTGCACATTTCTGAGGTTCCCCAGGGCTCTGGAGGGCCCTGCTCCAGCATGAGCTAAAAGGGTAAGGCCTTTAATTCAGAGCCACTTATTTTGTGTCTCAGCCTTAGAGAGACATGAAGCTCAGGAATAGCTCTACTATGATGTTGGGGACAAGGTACAGAACTCATGGAGGGTAGGCAGGGCCTCCCAAAGCCATGGAGGCAGAGCTGCTTTGAGCCCTAGAGAACCACTTCCTAACTAAGCTGTGGGGCAAGACAGGACGGACTTGCTTCTAAACTGGTTCTAGTAGGAAGGGCTCTGACCCAATAGACCCTGAGGGCAGAACAACCAGTCAAGGAGGATTATTCTTGAGCTTTAAGTTCTAATGGAATTCATATCCTTGTGTTTTGGACTTTGGACTCGTTACTCCTTTCTTCTTGCCTATTTCTCCCTTTTGAAATGGGAATGTCTTTTCCATGCCTATCCCAGTACTGGGTTTTTCTTAGAGTCACTGGTGGAGAGCAAATTGCCTCAGGATATGCACCTTTAGTCTCTTTCTTATCTGATAGAGATGATATTTAGATGAAACTTTGGACTTAGACTTTAAAGTTGATGTTGGGACAAGTTCAGGCCATTGAGACTGTTAGGATGGAATGGAATGTATTTCACAAGTGAGACAGATATGAATTTTATGGAGCTGGGGCTGAATGCCATAGACAATGGTTACCTCTCCTCCACCAATTCATATGTGGAAACATAACCTTTAGTGTGATGTATTTGGAAATGGCAACTTTGGAAAATGATTAGCTCATGAAGGTGGGGCTTTTGTGTATAGTTAGTACCTTTATAATAGAGATCCCAGAGAATTCCCTCAAGTCTTCCCATGTGAGCACATAACAAAAAGGTGGTATTTTATCAGTCAGAAAGTGGACCCTTGTCTATGGCCATACCATCCTGAACACGCCTGATCTTGTCTGATCTCGGAAGCTAAGCAGGGCCAGGCCTGGTTAGTACTTGGATGGGAGACAGTGGACCCTCATTAGACGCCAAATCTTCTAGTGCCTTGATCTCAAACTTCCTTTTGTTTAGAACTGTGAGAAATAAATTTCGTTATAGATAAGCCATCTATCTAGCCTATGGTATTGAGGGAGAATTGATGGCTTTGCTATGTGAAATCTTTCAATCCATGAACACAGTGTGTTTCATTATATATTTACCCACAGTAAGTTTTATGTAGTGCGTCTTTGGTTTTGCTCATCAGTATTTATTTAGTACTTTTCACCATACAAATTCTATTTGTGCTTTGATAGTATTATACTTGAATAATTTTAGTTTCTATGGATTGGTTGTAAGTGGACTAAGTTTTAAATTTCAGTTTCTGCAAATTCATTGCTAGTATATAGAAATGCTATTGATTTTGTGCATCCTGCAGCCTTACTGAACTTACTTATTGACTCTAGGAGGTTTTTTGTTTTGGTTTGGTTAAGATTGCTGGGATTTTCTATACAATCATGATATCTGCAATTCTTATTTCTTACTTTCCAAGTCACATCACTTTTTTCTTTGTTTTGACTTAATGCAGTAGCTAGTACTATGTTGAACAAGACTAAAGAGAATGGACATTCTTGCCTTGTTTTTGGTTTTAAAAAGAAACATTCAATATTTTGCCATTAAACATGTTGTTAGCTATATACATTTTTTTGTGTATGTATATGTGTGTCTGAATTCTCTATGTCAGTTTGAGGTAGTTTCTCTTGATTTACAACTAGCTGAGATTTTTATTTTGTAATGCTGGGTGTTGGATTTTGCCAAATATTTTTTCTATATCAATTGATATAATTATGTGATTTTCCTTTTTAAATGTTAATATATTGGATTTCATTGATTGATTTTTAAATATTGAAACATCCTTTTATACCTGGAATAAATCCCAGCTGGTTATGGTGTTTAATTAATTTTATACACTACTAAATTTGATTTGCTTACATATTTGAGGATTTTTATGTGTAAGTTCATGGGAGACATTGGTCTTAGCTTCCTCTTTTTTGTCTTGTCTTTGTATGATTTTGATATTCAGGTAATATTGACCTCATAAGTAAGCTTTGAAGTGCTCCCTATGCTGGAAGAGAATTGTGTAGAATGGTGTTAATTCTTTAAGTATTTGGTAAAATTTTCCAGTAGAACTATATGGTCTGGAGATTTTTTTAGATAATTTGGTTATGAATTAAACTTCCTTAAAGGTTATCTGTTTATTCAGATTATTTGCTCCACCTTTGTCATTATTTGGTAGTTATTGGTTTCAAAGAATTGGTATATTTCTTCAAAGTTGGTTTTATAAGCATAAAGTTATTTGTAGTATCTCTTTTTTTTTATTATTCATATGTGCATACAAGGCTTGGGTCATTTCTCCCCCCTGCCCCCACCCCCTCCCTTACCACCCACTCCGCCCCCTCCATCTCCCCCCTACCCCCTCAATACCCAGCAGAAACTATTTTGCCCTTATTTCTAATTTTGTTGTAGAGAGAGTATAAGCCATAATAGGAAGGAACAAGGGTTTTTGCTGGTTGAGATAAGGATAGCTATACAGGGAGTTGACTCACATTAATTTCCTGTGCATGTGTGTTACTGTAGTATCTCTTTATCATTTTTAGATGGCTGTAGAATCTGTTGCAATGCCCTTTGTTTTATTCTTTATATTGACTTTTGTCTTTAAAAAATTTTTGTCATTATTGAATATTTTTTGCAGCACTGGAACTTGAACTGAAGGTTTCTGCCTTGAGCCACTCTACCAGCCCTTTTATAGAAAAAAATTAATCAATATTTTTGTTTTATTTTATTTTATCATTTTTACATTTACTTACATGTGTATACATTATTTGCACCCCTCCACTTCCAGGCAGAACCTGTTCAGCCCTCTTATTCTCTGATTTTGTTGAAGAGAAAACATAAGAGACAATAAGAAAAACATAGCATTTTTGCTAGTTTGAGATAAAAATAGCTATACAGAGAGATTCCTAGCATTGCTTCCATGCACTTGTGTATTGCAACCCACATTGGTTCATCTCTACCAGACCTCTTCACCACTTCCTGGTCCCCTTCCCATAGTGGCCTCTGCCAGTTTAAGATTACTTTATTTGCTCCTCTACAGTGAGTAGATCAATCACATTCAAGTTTTAGGTTTCCTTCCCTTTCCCTATTTCTCCCATGCACATTCTCCCCTTAGTGTGTGACCCGTGTCCAATAATATTGCTGCATTTGTTTTAGGTCTATAACCTGCATATGAGGAAGAACATGCAATTTTTGGCCTTCTGAGCCTGACTAACTTCACTTTAAGATGATGTTCTGCAGTTCCATCCATTTACTTGTGAATGACCAAATTTTATTTTTCCTCATGGCTGAGTAAAATTCCCTTGTGAATAAATACCACATTTTCTTAATCCATTTGTTGGTAGTGGGGTATCTCGGGGGTTTCCATAGCTTGGCTATTGTGAATAGTGCGCCATCCCTTTTTGTGATTTTTTTTTTCCAGATAGGGTCTTGCAAACTATTTGCCTGGTCTGGCTCAAACCATGAGCCTCCTGATCTCTGCCTCCTGAATAGCTAGTATTACAAGTGTGAGCCATCGGCACCTGGCATTATAGAATTTTTATTGAATTTTATTTGTATCTTTATTTTTTAGAATTTTATTGAGTTTTTTTAAACAAACATCTTTTTGTTTCTCTGTTTTTCTCTATTGGTTTCCTGTTTCCAATTGAATAAATTTCTGCTCTTATCTGTAGTACTTTTCTGTTGCTTGCTTTGGGTCTATTTCTCTCTCTTTTTTCTAGTGTCTTGAGATAACAACTTGCATGATTAAATTGAGACCGTTCCTTTTTCTAATGTAAGTAGTTTTTTCTCAATAACAGTCATATCTCACATATTTTGATATAATGTATCTTCATTTTCATCCAATTCTTTCTACTTAATTTTCCTTAAAGACTTCCCATTTGATCCATAGATTATTTAGGAGTGTGTTGTTTAATATCACATGCTTTGATTTTTTCTGTTACTGATTTTTATTTTGAGACCATATTAGTCAAAAGAAATACTGTGTATGATTTCAATTTAAAAAGAAATTTTAAAGGTTTGTATTGTGAGCCAGGGTATGAAAAACACATGGATGACTGTTTTCTGGGCTTCTGAAAAAAAAATGTCTATTCTGTGTTTCTAGATTGTTTTTAGATAGAGTCTTGCACTTTTTCATGGGCTGACTTTGGACTGTGATTCTCCTACCTCTCTCCCCTAATTATCTTGTATTATAGGCATGCACCACTATCCCCACTATTTTTTAAAAATTTTTTGATGATACAAGGGGGTTGAGTTTGAACTCAGAGCTTTGTGCTTGCTAGGCAGGTGCTTTACCTCTTGAGCCATAATTCCAGCTGTTTCTGCTCTGGTCATTTTGGAGACAGGTACCACTTTTTGCCCAGGCTGGCCTGGACCACAATCCTCCTATTTTAAACTTCCTGCCATCACTGAGATTACAGGTATCAACCACCACACCCAGTTGTTGTTTGAGATGGGAGTCTCACTAACTTTTTGCCTGGGCTAGCCTTGAACTGAAATCCTCTTATCTCCACTTTCTGAGTAGCTGAGATTATGTCTGTGTGCCACTACACCTGGCTTTGGTTCACACAGTCTTTGTTATTGCTGGTATCTATCTAGTAGCTTTTTCAATTGCTGAGTGTTGGATGTTGAAAACCTCAACTATGATTAATGTATTTTTAAACTCTATCAGTTTTTGCTTTATGTATTTTGAATCTCCTTTGTTTAGTGTTTATACGTTTAGAATCATTATTTTCTCCAGTGAATTGATCCTGTCATCCTTATTTAATGTCTTTTGTCCCCAGTAATTCACTACTAGTCTTCCTTGATCTGAAATATAATTTATCAGGTATTAATACAGCCTGTTAAAAATAATGTTGCATGGTATATAGTTTTCCATCCTTTTATTTTCAATCTACCTTATTGTTATATTTGATGTGAGTTTCATGCAAATGGCATAGAATTTGCTCATGTTTTCTATCCACTTTACCAAGACTATCTTACTCTGCAAATCTGATTGATTTGAAGAGCCTTGTAATTCTATTTCCATCTGTCTGGTGTCTGGAACTGCCTGGGCTGCTGTGGATTCCTGCTGATGCTGCAGCGATAGTGCAAGGAGCGTCCCCAGTGCAGACTCCTGGTATCTATGGCAGGATGAAGAGACTATGTGGCCTATAGGGATCCCATCACTTCCTAGGCCATGCACTAGTGTTAGTGTTGCTGGCAGGGGGTGAGGAAGAAGGAATTCTTTGATCCTTGGGGACAAAGAGGCTGCATGAGCTGGACCACTCAATGTGATAGGATGCCTCTTCAAATTGCTTCTCAGTTGGGAAGGACAGTCTTGGAACAAGCCAAAAGGGAAGTATTTTTTGAGGCCTTTTGTTGTGAGTGGGATTTTCAATCAATCTTATAGTATTGCTAACCTTGTCTAGTGTTGTTGGGACTCCCATTTGATTTAGGGCAAAAAATGAGCCTACATAGTTACAATGTTGGGTCATGACAGGCCGGGTCACCCTCCTCTGTTCAGTTTCAGTTCATAAAAAAGCCTTCTGTTACATTCTGACAGTCTCTGTTTTTGAGGTGCTGGGAATTGAACCCACGGCCTCATGCATGAGAGGCAAACCCTTTACCACTTGAGCCAAGTCCCCAATCCTTTCTTTATAGTTTGTTTTTGAGGTAGGGTCTCACTAACTTTGCCAGGGCTGGCCTCGAACTCACCATTCTTCTGCCTTTGCCTCCTGAATAGCTGGATTCAGGTATGCTATGCCTTACCATGCCTGGCTTCAGTCTTTCTCTTTCCACACGTCAGTGTTTTCATTTAGTTGTCTCTTGCATCATTTCCAACATATGTATATATGTATTTATATTTAGTGGGGAAGCACAAAGAGAAACAAATTTATGACATGTAGTCCACTATGCACAATATCTAATAATTCTGGAAACTGCCGGGACATAGGGCAGCTTCTCTGGTGCTACTTGGCATGTAGGTGTTTTCCCTCAGTTATTATTGTTATGGCTATCCAAATGTTTTGATAATCCTATAAGAGGATTTTATTTTGTTACTAACAATTTAATAAAAACAAAAAACCATGCATTTGTGAAGACTGTATTTCACATTTTCTCCAATGATTGTGCTTTCCTTTTACTTTTTTCTAATAGGTTCATATGCCCCTCCTCAGTTTTTCTCTGAATTAAGGTCAAATCTCATAATTTTGGAAACTGTACCCATTTAAGATCATTTTTAAGATCTTTAAAGATCTCAGGTGAGATTTTTAAAAGCTACACAAATTTTGTGTCTGATGTTTTGGGATATAATATGTGAATATACAGACGTGCATCATTTAAACAATTTATATATACTTTTACTTCATTAAGTATGTTTCTTCCATTCTTTAACCATTCTGTACTCTTGTATCTTCTAATAGTATTTTATGGGGGTTTTGATAATCTTATAATTTCACTGTTAAATGGAAGGAAAATTGGGGTTGAGTAGTCTTCATCATTAGTAAACATCACACCCTTTTCTTCCCAAGGGACCTATCTATCCATGGACTTTCCTTTGTTTTGAAGACAGATTTTATTCTTTATCATATTTTCTATGATTTTTCCTTTGATGTTTACTCCAAAACCTCTTCCTCCTGGGGTCACACAATTCTCACTAGTTCGAAATAGAGAAAACTAGTCATAAGAAAAATGGCTAAACTTATTCTCAAATCTGAAAGTAATATTATTGCATGTGGATAATCCAATGTGCTGTCCATTGTATACAATGATAAAAATGTCCTGTTTTTTCATCAGAATGGAATCCTTTTGGGTTGCTTTTTCTGTTTTTGGTGTTGGTGGATTTTGTTTCTATCCCTACATATGATTTTATCTTTTTTCTCCTTTATAATCAAGGGCTTGCTTTTGAGATAGCTGTCAGGGAAAGGGCTGTAATTAAAATATGCCAACTAGTCTTGGGAGATTTGAACCAAGACAGCCTGAGAGCAGTTTTGGAATGAGTTGGCTAGCTCTCTGATACTCATAAATCAAATATGCAGAGTTTTTGTCAACTGGGTGAGCTTTATACTAAAGTTAGAAAGTTGCTTTCTGGCATGCATTAAAGATGCATTTCTAAGTAGTATATTCTGATTTTTCTCATTATTCATTCTTAGGAATACATGGCCATTTATGAGATGATGACTAACAAGGGTATAACTAACATCAGAGAGATTATTTGCAATTTTATTTTTAAAAATATTTGTAGATAGACTCTATGGCCCAAGTTATTTCTTATCCTTATTTTTCACATACTTCCTCTTTTTGTAATTTTTTTCTCTAACTTCCTTTCTCTGGAAAATAACTCTTGGTTTTTTTTTTTTTTTTTTTGCTGTACCGAGATTTGAACTGAGGGCCTCATACTTGTTAGGTAGGCATTCTACCACTTGAGTCACTCCACCAGCCCTGATTTGTGTTGGGTATTTTTTGAGATGGGTCTTAGGAATTATTTGCCTGGGGCTGGCTTCAAACCAGGATCCTCCTCCTCCCTCTCTTTGTGCTGCATAGCTAGGATTATAGGTGTGAGCCACTGGTGCCAGGCTACAATAACTTCTTGATGTGAGGAATTATCTTAACCCTCAGACTAGAGGTGCAGCCTATGCCACAGTTTAATTCCTCCCTCCCTCCCTCTCTCTTTTCCTTCCTGCCTCCCTGACATAATTCACATGCCATAAAATCCATACATTTTAAGTGTACGATGTAGTGGTTGTCAGTATATTCACAAGGTTTTGCAACTATTATGATGATCAAATTCCAAAATATCACCCTAAAAAAGAAACTTTATACCCATTAGCATTCATTCACCACTCCAACAAGCACCTAGCAACTATGAATCCACTTTTTATGGATTTTCCTTTTCTGGATATTTCATATAACAGAATCATAAAAATATGGCCTTTTGTGTCTGGCTTCTTACATTTAGCGTAATGTTTCAAGGTTTATCCATATCAAGGCAGTTTATTTTTTGTTGTAACTGACTAACATTTTGTTGTATTGATATGCTTTACTTTGATTATCTGTTCATTAGCTCATGAGTATTTGGATGGTTTTCACTTTTTATCTTTTATTTGCTATTTTGTACACTTATTACAAGTTTTTGTGTGAATATATACTTAAATTCTCTTGGTTATATACCTGAGAGGTAAATTACTACTGAGACATATGCCACCAGTGTCTCAATGATTAACTTTTGGGAAATGGCCAATTTTTTAAAACATTGTAGTACTTTATAGTCTCACCAGCAGTGCATGAGAGTTCTGATTTCACTCT
Organism: Castor canadensis; assembly: GCF_047511655.1. Lineage (NCBI taxonomy): Eukaryota > Metazoa > Chordata > Mammalia > Rodentia > Castoridae > Castor > Castor canadensis. The sequence continues at coordinate 55,970,176 of NC_133390.1, read as the reverse complement.
CCATCTGTGTTACATAACATTAGCTATATATATATATATATAACATTAGTTATATATAACATGTATATAACATATAATGTGAAGGTTATGTTTGTGAGTGTGAAGTGCTATCTCATTTTTCACTGAGGGTTGTTCTGTATTTCCTTAATGACCAATGGTATTAAAAATGATTGCTTAGTTCAAGATCATGAAGATTTACTTTTAACACTGTTTAAATTTCAGCTTTTACATTTAGGTCTGTGATCCATTTTGAGTTAATTTTTATATATAGCGAGAGGTAGAGGTCCAGCTTCATTCATTTGCTTATCAATAGCCAGTTTTTAGGCAATCATTTATTGAACAGACTTTTTTCCCATTAAATTATCTTGGCATCCTTATCAAAAGTCAATTATCCATATATGCATGGGTTTATTTCTGGATTCTGTTTTATTCTAATAATCAACATGACTAGTTCTATGTTAGTGATATAGCTTCATAATACATTTTGAAGTGAGTTTTTATTATTTGTTTTGGTTAGTGGCTTGTCAATTTCCTCAAAAAGCCACCTGAAATTTTAAGAGAGATTGCATTGAAGTTGAAAGTAATTTGGAGAGTACCAGTATTTAGTTTTCCAATCTATCTTTAACCTAGAAAATTTCCATTTATTTAGGTCTTCTTTGATTTCTTTCACTGTTTGGTAGTTTCACTGATGATTTTGTATCTATTTTTTCAATACCTGTCTTTTAATTAGAGTGGTTAATGCACTTTCATAATCCTACTTTCTCAGGGTAAATGTGTTTCTACAGGTGTAATTATTAGGTTAAAGCAAATGCTTTTAAGTTCTATTTCTTCATGGAGAGCTTGTACTGTTTCTTGTTCCATCAGAGGACCTTGTCAAGCTGGGGAATCTTTACGTTTTAGAGCCATGTAGATCAGCTTTCTTGCATTTCTGCCAAGTCCAAACTGCTTTAAAGTTCCTAGTTCACTTCTTTAATATTCAATTTTATATAGTTTACTAATTCTCCCCTCTCCTCTTTTTTTTACAGTGCTAGGGATGAACCCAAGGCCTTAGGTTTGCTAGGCAAACGATGTACCACCAAACTACATCCCCCGCTCACTAATCCACTTTCTTAAGTATCTTTCCTGTCCCTGACATTTAAGCCTTTAAACTTTTATCAATATATTCATGCCCTGTATCTTCAAATTCATATCTTACCTTCTCCAACTTCATAACTTCAGTACAAGTTCACTGTCTTTTTCTTTCTTTCTTTCCTTCCTTTCTTCCTTTTTTTGACATGGTCTCACTATGTAGCCCAAGCTGGCCTTGAACTCATGATCCTCCTTCCTCAGACTCCAAAGTATGAGTGCTGAGATTACAGTCCTGAGCTACTAAGTCTGACTCCTTCATCTTTCTTTAAAGTCTATTTGGTTTACTATTCCTAGAATACCCCTTTTTTCTTTTTTATAGTGATGGGATTTGAACTCAGGGCTTCATGCTTGCTAGGTAAGTGCTTTACCACTTGAGCCATTCCATCAGCCCTGTTTTGTATTGGGTATTTTCAAGATAGGGTCTCGCAAACTATTTTGACTACTTGCCTGGGCTGGTTTTGAACCGCAGTCCTTCTGATCTCTTGCCTTCTGAGTAGCTAGGATTATAGGCATGAGCCACTGATGCCTGGTTTAGAATGCCCTTACTTATACTTCTTTAACCCAGCAATTCATAAAATACCCTGATTCTTCCATATAAAAATAAACTTGAAATTATTTATGCCTCCCTTATAATTAGTTATCAATTAATTGTTATCTTAAATGTCCATGTTGCAAATTTTAATTTGTTTTAACAAAGTGAAGTCTTTGTGATTTTTGTTTTCTACAAAATGGCAATATGTCCTTGTATATTACAGGTAATCAGATACTAGTGAATTGAACTGATTGTCATGTAACACCTTTCTTTCCTTTTCTGTTCCACTAGTTTGGTTCTTAATTCTTCCTGTCTGTCCTAATTTTGTAATATTTTAACTTATTTGCCCTACTCAATCTGTCTTCACGCCTAACCAATCTATATATTATTTATCTAATAATAATTTTACAACCCAAGGAAAACCATAACTTTTTTCCTACCTCAAACACAATATTGCCTTCTAAGTAAAATCAAGCATACTGAGTATAGCACTAAGGTTCTTTTGTCTCTTTATTTTATCTACTCAGGTCTACCCTAAATTCCATGCCTCTGTCTTGGTACCTTGTCATGGTACACATAAGAATAACATTGTTAAATCCCACTGGAGTAACTGCACCCAACAGTTTATTGCACAAAAGACTGGTTACTTCAGTCTTCTCTCAGTTTACCCCCAGAGTTGAGGCACAACTTGTAGGAAGCTTTGGCCTATGCTTATATGCACCTTGGGTTTGATCATGTTTCTTTTCTTCTTTTCTTTTTTTTCTTCACTCCTCTTTTCTTTTTCTCATCTCATCTCATCTCTCCTCTTCTCCCCCTCACCTCCCCTCCCCTTCAGTTCTCTTCTCTTTTCTTTTCCATAGACTCCCCTCTACCCTCCCTCCCCACATTGCTTCCATTATCAAAATGTACACCTTCTGTTTCCCCATAGCATCTTATTTGTACATTAAAAAAAAAAACTACAAATAATCTCTCTCATGTTAGTTTTATCTTTATTAATTTCCCTCCCTTCATCCCCATAAGGTTGCAAATCTTTTATTTCCACTGTTTAATGTACTCACTTTTAAATCTTCTTTGCAGATAAGACAGTAGCCTGAATGTGCAGACATAAACTTTTTTAGTAGAATATCTATGTATCTTATAAAAGTAATATTTTATACTGTATGTAGAAGAGAACAACTAGATTGATAGTGTTTCTAGTCATTTCTTTTAGAAAAGAAATTAATCATTATTTTATTACATCATTTTCTTAAAGTCATTAATGGCCAGTGGTTCTCAAAAATCAGTGTGCATAGAGTAACTGAGAGGCTTATTTAAATGCAGATAGCTAGCCCCCAGGTCCTGGAGTTTCTGACTCTGTAGGTACAGAACAAGATCTACAATTAGCCTTTCCAGCAAGCTCACATTTGATGCTGATGTTGATGGTCAAGGGATTTCATTTTGAAATTTGCTGCATTAGCTATAGGTATAATTATCTTGCTTTAGAAGATCTGGTAGAAATATCATTTCAGAAGGTATTTTTGCATATGTTTAACAAGGTAAAATTTTGAGGAAATACATCAAAACAGAGGCTAATACTGGGGATGCAGCTCAGTGGTAGAGTGTGCACAAGGCCCTGGTGTGATCTAGAGTACCACAAAAACAACCATAGGTTAGCTTCTTGACCTCCACCATTCTTTTTTAGGCTTATCCATAAGAAATAGTGATGTTCCTTTGGGGTTTACTTTTTTGTATATACTAGTATTCTCAAAATTACAAATATACACCGCTATGTTACAGCATCCCTGTGGCTCCAGGGGTCAAGAAACCTTCTTGTAGCCTCTGCTTTTAACTTACTATCCACTAAAAGCCAGAGGTGGCTAAGTATACGTTATATTTCTGTCCCAGTTCTGGAGTAGAGAGGGAAGAAGAGCCAGGCTACCTGACTCTGTTTGCATTTTGAAAGTGAGTGATGACAGCAGATGTGGGGCAGAGAGGAGAAAACAGCTAGGAGTTAAGAGAAACTTATTCTTGGTGTCACATGCTTTTCTCCTTGTGCTCTGTGAAGGGCATTTCCCCCATAAATAACAATCCATTATTAAAGGCAGTGTCATTTTAATTATGTTGTGAATTTACCAGGGCTTTATGGATGACACTTGTGAAGCTAGCCATCATTTATAACACTGCTTCTTAGGATAATGCATCCTGAGTTCCAAAATCGTTAATTTGCAAATTGACTCAGGGAACACATTTGTCTGCAAATTGGGTACTGCTTGTACTGCAGTTTTTAGAGCATATTTATTTTACTCATTTCCTAAAATGGCTCCTTTGTATACAGTAGGGCAGTAGTACGAGCAGGTGTTTAGTCTGTGTAGAGGAACTGACAGTTTCTGAGAGACATTGTTTATGCACATCGAATGGAGACAATGATGTAAAACCCTTTTTGTGTCACTTCACATTCTTGTTCTGGATCAATGGAAGGCTAACGGCTATGTTAGCCAACACTGCAGGGTGGTGAGCATCCTAAAGCAGCTATGTAAGCGGCACTTCTGCTGGATGTGTTTGGCTGGTAGGCAGCTTGAGTAGGACCTTCAGGAAGGAAAGACCAGAATAAGGCAATTACACTGGTTATGACACACAGTGCCAGTCCAAATACAGTGGCCAAGAAAGTCGGAATGTTCATTTTACCAAAGTTCATGTGATGACCACACAGTGTCAACAATAATAGTGAAGTAACTGGTCTTAGGTGAAGAATGTGGTGGCCTATTTTCACCAAATGGATTTCCCCAGGGAAGCTGACTCAGAGCCAAAGATCAGTGCACAAGGAGTTTATGAGAGGGCTCTTAGGATCAAATTCTATATTGCTCTGGCTTTTCCAGACAAAAAGAACAAATAGAATAATGCACATGTATATGAGGACATTTATTATAGAAATTGACTCATGTGATTATGGAAGCCAGTAAGTTGCACAATCAGCCATTTACAAATTGGAGACCTAGAAATACTGATGGCACAATGTAATCTGAGTCTGAAGGCCTAAGAACCATAAGCATTGATGTCTTACAACAGGAGAAGATGAATGTCTTAGTTTGAAAAGAAGCAAAAGAAGAAACACAATTCCACTTTTTGTTCTACTCAGAACCCCAATGTGTTGGATGATGCCCACCCCCATTGGTGAGGCAGATCTTTATCCAGTAGACTGGGTTGTGATGTAGGCACTGCAAAGCTCTCTTCTGTGGGAAATGCTGAGGCTGGCATAACTTACCAGCTTTCCCTGGCTCAGGCCATTGGCACTGGCCTTTATTTTTCCATATTCATAAGACTTTGGACATAGGCTTCCCTGTGGAAGGGAGGGTGACATTGGCTGGTGAATTTCCAGAGAAGGTGATCCTATCTGCCTGTAGTGGAGCAATGTCCTGAAGAAGTAGAGGTGGGTCTGAGTGTGAAAGCAGAGGATCCATGACACTCATTCAGGAAGTCTGTGGGCAGCCGGGATTATATAGAATGGACTCTGTATAAAGGGGGAAAGCAGAGGTCCATGGTCCCAGGAGAACAATTACAGAACTTTGCACACAGTGGAAGGTATGGAATAAAATGTTATGGTTCTAATTTATTGAACTTCATTTATACATCCATCAACTCATATATAGTATTGTTAATCTGTACAGTAGCCCTGAATATAAGTATTAATTCCACTTTTGAGAAGGAGGCTTAAATAGAAAAGTGCCTTAGTTACAATCTGATAGATGATAAATACCTGAAGCAGAGCCTTTCTCTAAACATCCTGCTTTTTGACCTTCCCCAAACATGCTCAGAAAATATAGTTAAATAAATTTTCAAAGCCAGGACAAATCTTGTAGTGGTCTCAGACAGTATGAATACAGGCTTCAGGAGGCCACATGGAGTGGCCAAGTTTAAGGTGTAAGAGTTCCAAGTAATTAGCTGTGGAGCCCTGACTGGAGCTTAGCCCACATGGACAGTGCTGGGAGAGGAATGATAACAGTTGAAGCTAAAGTTGTTATTTCTAGTCAGAAATACTGTGTGGGTATTTTGGCCCATGGACTAAAACGTGAAGATTTGTTACTGATGAATCAGAGTTGTGAATTAAACTCATATTATACTTAGCAGTGCAAAGGACTTACAACCTTCTTTCCTTTTATTATATTTTTAATTGATAAAAGTAGCTGTATATACTTGTGGGGTAAAATGTGATGTTTCCATTCATGCATATATTGTGTAATGATCAAATGAAGGTAATTAGCATACAGAGCACCTCAAAGATTTACTTTTTCTTCATGACCAGTATACTCAAAAATCTCTTCTGATTTTGAAATATGCATCATTACTATTTAGCAATGCAATACTAGTGCAATAAAACACCAGAACTTACTACTCCTATTTAATTACAACTTTGACCTCATTGGACAACATATTCCTCTATTCCACCCTCTCCAGAAGACTCTAGTAAACTTCATTCTGCTCTACTTCTATAAGTGCAATTTCTTCCTTCCTTCCTTCCTTCCTTCTTCCTCTCTCTCTCTTTCTCTCTCTCTCTTATTTTGGCAGTACTGGGGTTTGAACTCAGGGAGTTCAACTTCTTTGAGATTCTACATATAAGCAAGATGATACAGCATTTGTCTCTTTACATCTGGCTGATTTCACTTAGCACGAGGCCCTCTAGTTTCCTCTATGTTGTCAAGATTTCATTCTTTTATGACTAAATAGTATTCCATTGTGTACATATACCATGTTTTAAAAAATCCACTTGATACCATTATGACATTACCTTTCTATATCTTGGCTACTGTAAGACTTCAATAAACATGGAGTGCAGACATATCTTTAGTAAACTGATTGCAGTTCAGTGGAATTCAGGATTAGTGGATCATGTGGTAATTCTATTTTTTTTTCCAGTAACCTTTATACTATTTTTAAAAAATGACTTATAGTTTGCAATACTACCAACAGTGGTATCCCACTAATCCTCACTAATACTTGTTACCTTTCATCTTTTTAAAATAAATGTTCTAACTTGTATGAGGTGATATATCAATGTGGTTTTATTTTGCATTTCTTTGATGATTAGAGATGAGCATATTTTCAAATATCTGTTAGCCATTTGCATGTCTTCTTTTGAGAGAAATTTATTCAAATCTTTTGCCCTTTTCTTAATAGGGTTTTTTTTTTCCTTATCATTGAGTAATTTGAGTTCCTTGTGTACTGCAGATATTAGTTTCTTATCGATATATGATTTGCAAATATTTTCTCCCATCCTGTAGGTTGTCTTTTCACTTTGTTTCCTTTGCCGTACAGAAGCTTTTTAGCTTAATATAGTTCCGTTTGTCTATTTTGCTTGTGCTTTTCACATCTTACCTAAAATGTCCTTATTCAGACCTATATCAAGAAGATTTCCCCAACCTTTTTGCTCCAAGAGATCCATAGATTAAAAGTAATCAAAGTGCCAACAACATTCTTCACAGAAAAAGAAAAACAATCTGAACATTTGCATGAAATCACAAAAGACCCTGGATAGGAAAAGCACTCTTGGGCAAAAGAACAAAGCTGGAGGCATCATACCACCTAACTTCAAAACGCTTTGAAGTTATTTTAACCAAAACGACATGGTGCTGGAATAATTAGACATAGAGCAATAGACTAGAGAGCCCAGAAATAAACCCACCCAGTCATAGCTAACTAATCTTTGAAAAAAATGCTAAGAACAAATGTTATATGGAGAAAGGACAGCCTATTCAATACATGATGTAGGAAAAACTGGATATCTGCGTGTAGAAGAATGACATTAGAACATTATATCTCAAAATGGATTAAGAGTTTATATTTAACAACTGAAGCTATGAAATTTACAGCGTTATTTTCTATAAAAAGTGGTTCTTTTTTTTTTGAGAATCACTTTCAGTGTAATTAGTGAAGAGGGAGAAATAAGACATCTAAATTTAGTCATTTTAATCTGATAATTTATATGAACTCATCAGGTAAATCACTTTCTTATCACCTCACTATCCCAGACAGAAATGGAGCCAAAGCACACTGACTTTGGCTTGATCCTCACTCTCTTTACCATGTCTCCTCCAATCAGCAGATGGGAGAACAGGGCAGTATTTGCTTTTGAGGCAGGCTAAAGTAGGGAAAGTTCGGGACTCATAGAAAAAAATATCACATCTTAGATTATTACTTTGGCTCAGGAACTACCCTTACTTGGCCGGGAGCCAACCAGGCCTCGCCCTAATCACTGATTATTGGATGAGAATCAGCTGGTTCTTCCCTTCCCACAGGTTAGCATAGGTCTTAAAAGCACCTGAAGAGGGAAACACTCTCTTGGGCCTCCAGCTTCCACCTGGACTTACCATGCTTCCCTTTGTATTTCTCTTCCCTAACTTTTAATAAACTCCCTTTACACCCATGTGTCCTGCCATGGATTCTTCCTGGTGGAATACAAGGAATTTGGAAGTCTTCTGATCACAGATGCACCAGCAGGTTAATACATTTATCTCTTTTTTCCTCTCTCACACTTCCCAGGGCTATGGTGTTAAGCTCTCACGTTCCTCCTTCCATTACATGGAACCTTTTTCTTCTTCATGGGAAAAACCTTCCCTTTTCCAGAACAATGATGGTCGTATTGCTACGGGTTGGAGGAGGATTGAGAAATGTCAGTTTAACATTCCCAAGTATTCCTATCAGCTATGGCACAATCATCTTTGCACATATCCTCATCATCCTGTTTTCTTTATATAATGCATTTCCACTATTAATTTCTACTGACTTATAAATGCCTCTGAATTAAGCATTTTGCCAAAAGTACAGGAAAAGCCTTTCTTAAACTTTGCAAATAAATTGCTGAATTCAATAATTTAAAGAATCTTAGTTTTTTTGTTAGGTAGAGTAATAATGTTGTAGTTAAATTTCTCAGAAATTGAAATATTCATACACTGAGTCATTTCTGATATTATTGTAATGGATATTTTTAAGTCTGTGGTATATGATCAGAAATCTAAGAGGTCACAAGAGTAATTTTAAGTCATTAATATTAATAACTTCTTTAGTCATTCAATTTCCTTTAAAATCTTATCAATATGTAGTTTTATTTCATTCCCTACTAATAGACCATTGCTAACATTTGACAGCTTAACAGTGTTTTTACTGTTCTTGTATTCTGAAGTATTGTGTAGTTGACAGTCTTACTCCTCTCAGTTTCTTCCTGGCCCAGCAGAACTAGCATCACCTGGAGCTTGTTTTGAAGAACCTTAGGCTCACCACAAATCTACTGCATCAGAATTTGCACTTTTATCACATCCCTAGGTGATCTGTATGCATGTGAAAGTATGAGAACCCCTGATCAGCAAGCCTGGAGAAAACCACTACAGAAAGCATTAATTCACTCAGTGTATTTCTATAAACCACTTGTAATAAACAAAATGGAGTGGAAGTCAATCATCCCTTGTACTCGGTTCTTGTATTTTTCAAATCTGTGTCCATTTCTTCCCCTAATTTAAAATTCCAGATAGTTGTTCCCTTGGTGTACCTGGGCTATGACTTCTCCAGGCTGCTAGCTTTCAGCATTAGTCAAGCCAGCTAAGCACAGCTGTGTCAAGCTTGGAGTCAGCAGTTCTTCAGGCCACCTGTTAAACAACTACATTAGGACACTCCCAAACAATTTTGTCTCCAATTCTTTCCTCCTCTACCTCCCACTAAAAAATCCATGGTAATTGAAAGCAACACAAATTACTTGTCAAAAGTAAATCCCCATGAAGAAAAACAGCTGTGCTCTATGGAAGGGACCTAATTTTCCAGAGCAGTTCCCTTCCTTCACACAGAAAGAGAGGGATGAGAGGAGGGGTTATAAAATTCCTGGCAGCCCCAGCAGGAGAGGCCTCTAGAGCCCAAGCAAAATGAGGATCTAAACAAAGATCTTGCTAATGTAGGCCAATTCCAGAACTGCTAGGATAATTGAGGATCAGAGTTGCTTTGTTCTCCCTTCCCACTCCCTGCTATTTTCTCCAGTCTCAGTTCTCCATTTAGCTTTTCCCTCCCCTGTTGCTCTACCTTTTTAGCATTCCAAGAGTACTTCTGAGCATGTACCTCTTTCTATGTACACCCACCCTTTCCTGAGCTATATTCTTTTGTTTCTTAACTAACATGCTAAGGTTGTTTTGGTTCTGGCCTAAAGCTATCATTGTTGATCAGGGACCAGAATCCATACATGGGAATACTCAATAGCATGGAGCAGAGGCTGAGAGAGAAACTGCAGCAAGGTCACAGAATCCAATATGCTAGGTGATAGGTAGAAGTGTTTGACCTTTATTAAGGAAGTCCAACAGTTATTATAAAAATGAGAACAAAGCTACCTTTAAATAAATGCCCACAGTTAAGAATCTATTGCATACAATTCACACCTATGTTTGAGTCCCATATCACTGTTCTTGCTTCCTTTCTGGGTGCCTCAATACAGGAGCACAGCATGAATTCAAAAATGTCTGGCAATAAGATGGTGTGTAAATATGTAGCCAGGTAGCCATATGGTGGGCATTAGGAAAGTCTGCTTGGAAGAAATGGAACATCTGCTGTAGGCCTGGGGTTCAGGGACAGGATCTGAATGCTAAAAGTGTGGGCAGAAACCAAGTAGGGTCTGATCTTAGTCAAATTAGGATTCCTGACAGTTATCAATTACATGCCCTCAACTCAGGTAGAAGTGGTAATCTGGGAGAGAATTCATGATTGAATTCTAGCGGCTAGTTCCTAAGAACCAAGGACAAAAACAAAGTAGGAAAAATAGCTCATTTGCACTTAAGATGTGGACCTGTGAATTGCAGAGAATTGTGGAATTCTCTCTTATGAGTGTAGAATTGATCCCATAAACTGGGCTGTAATGGCTTATGAAAGTGGAGATTAGAACAAAAAGAGAACAGACATTTTTTTGGAGCTGACTTCTGTTGTATTAGATTAAAGTAGAAATTACAATGAACCAGACTTAAGCTAAGTATTGAAGAGATCCTTCAGGATTCCTAAGTGGAAGAGAATGTTATGTGAAGGTATTATGCGTCCTATCCGTAGATCTTATGAAAACATTTTTCTGCTTAAAAAGCATTTAATGACTTCTGTCACACATCTAATAACAATCTAAACTCTGGCCCCATTGCCCTGTTTACTGTGTCCCCAGTCTAGTTGTCTGACCTCCATTTTGCCAATTTCCCCTTTGCTCACTATTCTGTCAGCATTGCTCAAAGGAGGTGCTGGTATTTTGGCTGGGGAAATTCTTTCTGGGAACAACAGTGTTTTGAATAGTGCTAGATAATTTAGCATCCCTACTCCCTGTTCACAAAATACCAGCAATGCACCCATGCTATCATGTGACACTCAAAAGTCCCCCCCACATGTTTCTAATGCTCCAGTGGAGACGTGATCTGTGGCTTTTTGAAATATCTCACTTTAATATGCGAAGCTCATTCCCATTTCACAGCTATGACATTTCCCTTAGATCTTACCATGATGTTTCTTATTACTTCCCGTGTTTTGTTCTCCATGCCACTTCCTCTATGAGCATTTTCCCTCCCTTGTTCAGAACACTTATGAGTTTTTCCTTTGCTTTTGTTTCTCTTTTTTCATGATAATAATGAGAAGATAAACATAAGATAATCATGAGAACACCTTGTACTTGGCATGCAGTGGTGTACATTGGCACATGAAAGACTGCTTGGTGCTCAGTAGGTCCACATTGTTTACTGTATTTTATGAATTAAATTGAATTTTGCATATTGTGAATGAAGGGACAGATGATCACTTTCCAAGATCCTGTAAAAAAAATTTCTGCATTGGATGGAAAATTGGGTTCCAAGTCAACAGTAAGACTATTGACTTCTTTTCTATAGCTTCTGGAGTGTTCGAAGGAAAAGAAGCTCTGTTTGGTGAGCCTCTAATGTCCTATTTGCATTTATTTACTTGAAGATAAATGTGACTATGGTTCACAGCATGATTAAGTCTCCCTCCTGAAAAATACATTTTAATAATGAAGGAATCTTCACTTCATCAAGACAAACTGCAAGAACTATTGTCTTCATAAATGATTTCAGTCTTACTCATGGCAGTTTTTTTCAGTCATTCATTACCTAAACATCCTCTTCTCTCAGGATAGGTAGACCTACCTGTTCCTTCAGCAACTGAATATGAAGACATTCAAGAAAATATTTGAAAAAAGAGACAATTTAGTGTTCCATTCTCAGGCATAGTTGTGCCTTTCAGAGCTGGCACAGTTGTGAATGATTGGGTTATTGTCTAGTCAAGAGATAAAACTTAGCCAGGCACTGTGGCTTACACCTGAAATTGTATCTACTTGGAACACTGAGATTGGGAGGATCACAGTTCTAGACTATGTTGTGGGAAAAATAATGGACCAGCGAGAACAAGACTCAAACCCAGATGGTTGGAGGAAAGGAAGATTCATGTACGCTAGCGTACCACACCTGGATCTCTCCAAAATGGCGCCTGACCTTGTTGGGTTTTTATGCCTCAGAATGTGGAAGCAAGCAAGCAGGAAGGACAAAAGCAGATGTGGTGGTTAGCCTTTCACTGGGAGGCTGCAACATGTCACACTAGCACATCTGTGGAGGAAGGACATCCCCTGATTCTCTCAGAATGGCCTGAAACAGGGGCCCAGTGGGGGGAGAGAGTTTTTACTTGCCTTTAGATGTTTCCCCTGGGTTTCTTTATCATTCCCTCCTCGTACTCCTCATAATCCCTTATGACCATTTTTGGGAAGTCACCTGATGGCAGTCTTTGATATTGTCTCACAATTGTAATTTAACGGTGTTCATCCAGTTGTGAATGAACCTGGTGAGGAGGTTTATCACACAGGGCCCTAAGAGGAATGGCATAAGGGGCACAGTAAGTGGGCCCACCAGCGGGGCTACCCATGGGGCCCAGCTCTTCCATCAGTATTCCAAAATGTTTCTGTTTCTTTCCCTTGCCTTGATTCTCTCCAGTAATTGGCATGCATTTTCTCTCACTATCCCTGACTGGTTTGCATAGAAGCAACATTCTTCCCCTAAAAACATGCAAATTCCTCCTTTTTCTGCAGTAAGGAGGTCTAAGCCTCAGCGGTTCTGTAAGACTATGGCCGCCAGTGGGTTCAGCTGGTTTTGGAGGGTGACGATACTCTGTTGTACAAATCCTAACTCCTTGAGGATTCAGACAGCTGGCTGTGCTGGACTTGTTGGAGGCCAATGGCGGTAGCCCCCGTGGCCGTTGTTCCTGCCAGAGTGACTCCCAGAAGTACCAGGAGGAGGATGGGGTCCTGTTGGAAGGGGGTCTGGCCATCAGTTTGTTGGTTTAGATGTCGAGCAACTTCAGTCCTGGGAAGTATGTCCAGGTCTGGGACTAAGAAAACCAGGCACAATCCCTCCCCTGGTAACAGGTGTGGATCCCACCCTGACAGGCAAAGTAAGTCCCATTGGGTGCCTTGGCTCCTTTTACCAGATTGGTACAATTTTTTCCATTACCAAAGCATTCAGTTTCTCCAATTACTTGGACAGTTGGGCCCGTAAGACGGGTATTGTCATTTTGGGTAGAGTTGTCCAGGCCCAGCTCATGTATGTTAGTGAGGCCCACCCCAGCATATGACACCTGGCTGGCCCTCAGGCAAATCCAACACTCTCTGCCTAGTTCAGGGTCTGCTTGTTGTACTAGCTGGTGGATGCTGTTTGCCAAAGCTATCATCTTAATGAGGGGGTGTCAAGGTGCAACAGGGGGCTGATCAGTCCCATCCGAGGAGGGAGGGAGGATTTGCCCCTGTGTCCAGGGGTCCAGGGAGTTAACTCTACTAACTGGGAGAGAGATGTTTGCTGTTTTAATCTCAAGCCTCAGGATCTTTAAGACTGCAGGGTCTCCCCAATAATTTTCAAGGAATCCTCCCAGCCATGAAGACCCTAGTTCCCCATTGTTGTGGTTCATCTATTGTTAATTGGAAGAGGTTTCCCTTTCCTGCTCCCGGGGATAGCCTCTGGACACTGACAACCTGGACTTTGGTGGGGGGGGCCTTTCTAAGCCCCCAGAGAGGGGGCCCCCCACAGTTGTCCCAGTTCCACAGTACTTGGCCATACACGTTGGACTTACGATCTTTGGGTGGACCAGTGCAAGTCAGGATGAAGGGCCCCAGTTGGGCCCATCTGTTGGCCTCTGGGCCTGGGCAATACCTAAAGGAGACAAGACAAGGGCCTGACAAAGCACAGATGGTAAGGTTAATTAATATAATTCCCTCTTGTCCTTCTGAGAGTTTGACCTCCCATATCCGTTTATGAGAGACTCCAGCTGCATCTGGAGGGTTTGTGAGTCATTTATTATTATTACAGCTGTTAGTAGAATCAATAGGTCTGTCTGGGGCCTCATCAGCACTCCCTTGGGTCAAGGTCAGTTTCAATGGCTGGTTCAGGTTGGCTCAGGATTTCCTGGCCTGGATCCTCTGCTGGCTTGGTGTGCCTGTGATGGATCCACAGTTTCAGTACTGAAACCTTAAGGGCTGAAGTAGTGGTTAGAATAACTTGGTAAGGTCCTCCCATTGGGGGTCTAGGCTCCCTCTAATTGGGGTTTTGACCCAAACTCAGTCCCCCAGGCTCCATGGGTGCAAAGGCCTGAGGGTCATGGGGGCTGGCTCCAGGTGCCCGGCTCCAGGTGCCCTAAGTGTCAGGCAGTCTCCCTAGAAGCATGTACCAAGCCTTCTAGGAACTTGTGGAGGCCGATCTGTCCATACTCCTGAAGGTCTCCAGCCTGTATGGTGACGGCCGTCCATACAGGACTTCAAAGGGAGAGAGACCGCATTTTCTAGGTGTACACCTAATTTTGAACAGTGCCAAGGGTAATACATCTGGCCAGGGTAGCCCTGTCTCTTGACATTGTTTTGCTAGTGCTGTCTTGATAGTCCTGTTCATCCTTTCCTCTTAGCCTGATGATTGGGGGTGATACCGGGTGTGCAAGTCCCAGGTCAGCCTGACTGCAAGAGATATTCCTTTGACCACCTGGCTGATGAAAGCAGGCCCGTGGTCTGACCCAATGCTGCTAGGCACCCTGAACCGAGGAATAATCTCCTTGGCTAGCACTCTTGACAGTTCTGTGGCCTTTTCCATGTGGGTGGGATATGCCTCTACGTAGCCCGTGAAGGTGCAGACCACCACCAGGAGGTACCGGTAAGTTTTACTAGGTTGGATCTCAGTAAAATCCATCTCTAGGTTTTGGGATGGGTAGACCCTCTTCTTTTGGGAGAGCAGCAGGGGCTTGGGTCCCTGTCCTGGGTTATGTTGGGCACAGCTCAGGCAAGCCTTGCTGGCTGACTGAGTTAAAGTCGCCAATCAGGGAATGACCAGGTATTTTTGTAATAGTCTCTGTAGGGAGGTTTTGCCCAAATGGGTGATGTCATGTGCCAGCCTTACCAGGCCTGGGGCTGTCTTTTCTGGTATTAGGATCCTTCCTTCTGGGGTTATGAACCAGCCTTCTGAGTTCTCTTTAGCCCGTTTCATAGGCCTGTTATCTCTCTTGTGGGCTGTACCCTGGTAGGTCTGGAAGGACAGGGAGGGTGAAGCATACTCTGGCTGAAGCAGCGTCTTCCTTTTGTACTCTTTCTGAGAAGGCTGCTTTTTTTGCTGTCCTGTCCGCCAATCCATTTCCTTGGCTGATCTTGTCTGGTTGGTTGGTATGGGTCAGACAGTGGATGACTGGATGATGGAAATGGCTTGGGGCTTCCAGACCACCTCTAGCAACTGTACGATTTGTTGACTGTTTTTGATCTCTTTACCTCTAGATGCCAATAGGCCTCTGTCTTTGTAAATGGCCCCAGGGATATGTAAGGTGGCAAAGGCATAACGTGAGTTTGTGTACATGTTGGCTCTCTTTCCATATGCTAGGTTGAGGGCCCAGGTGAGGGTGTATAACTGCCCTTTGGGCTGACCAATTGTCTGGCAGCCGTCCATGTTCTACTATTTGTGTGACAGTGGTCACTGCATACCCAGTTCGGTATCCTCCCTCTTGTAGGCTCCGGCTTCCATCAGTGAAGAGCTCCAGCTTGGCGTTGGGAATAGCGGTGTCCATGAGGTCAGGCCAGGAAGAAAAGACTTTGTCCAGAATCTCCTCACAGGAGTGGAGAGGTTCTCCCTCCTCTTCTGGCAAATATGTGGCTGGATTGAGAGTCCTCACTGCTTTGACTTGTATCCAGGGGTTCTTGCCCAATAAAGCCTGATATCTGGCCACTTGTTCCCTGGTCATCTCTTGACTGGCAGTGCTGTTGAGCAAAGAAGTCACTTGGTGGGGACCTGGAGTGTGATGCACTGACCCAGAGTCAGTTTATCTGCTTCTTGTACTAAGAGAACCGCCACTGCCAATGCCTGGAGGCATGGGGGCCATCCTGAGGCCATGGGGTCTAATTTCTTGGACAGGTAGGCTACTGGCCAGTTCCATGGCTCAGTGGCTGGGTCAGGACACCTAATCCTATGCCTCCCTTCTCATGGACTTAGAGGTGGAAAGGGCAAGTGACGTTCAAGAGAGCCAGGGCCAGTGCCTCACCCACGTGTCGTTCAAGTTTTTGGAATGCATCCTCTTGGTCAGGGCCCCAGGGCAACAGTCCTATGGGGTCCCCCTTTAGTGCCACATAAAGTGGCCCAGCAGTGACTGAGAATCTGGGGATCCATAGGAGGCAGAAGACCGTGGCACCCAGAAACTCCCTCAGTTCTCTCTGGGACTCTGGGCATGGGTACTGGAAGATCATTTCTTTTCTCCTGGTTCCCAGCCTTCTCTTTCCTTGGCTCAGGTGATATCCCAAGTATATGGCCTCCTCCAGACAAATTTGTACTTTCTTTTGTGAGACCTTGTATCCTGCTTCCTATAAGAATTGGAGCAGTTCTGCTTTTGTAGGCCTCTGGGGTGGGGTCACTAAGAGTGTGTCATCTACATACTAGAGGATAGTGCAGTCTTTCGGTCAGCAGTTTTCTAGGTCTCTGGCTAAGGCCTCCCCAAAGATAGTGGGGGAATTTTTGAAGCCCTGTGGGAGCCTAGTCCAGGTTAATTGTCCTTTTGCTCCAGTGCCAGGGTCCTCCCATTCAAATGCAGCAGGGGCCGGCTAGCTTCTGCCAGTCACAGGCAGAAGAAGGCATCCTTAAGGTCCAGACATGTGAACACCTTGGAGGTGGGAGAAATCAAGCAGAGTGTATGTTGGGGATGACAGGATGAATAGTCTCTGTTGCCTAGTTCACCCAGAGCAGGTCTTGAACTGGTCGATAATCACTGGACCCTGGCTTTTTGTTGGGGAGAAGAGGGTGCTCCAGGCTGATCCTACTTCCCTCAGGATTCCCTGGTCCCATAGGCATTGAATGTGTGGCCCGATTCCCCTCTGGGCCTCTAGAGGTATTGGATATTGTCTTTGATGCACTGGGTTGGCTCCTGGTTTGACAGTAAGTCTCTTTGCAGAAGGGGACCTGGAGTCTCTGGCACATACAGAAACTGGTGCCTGACCTGGTGTCTGCTGACCATGCATTCTTGGGGTTTGGAGAACTGATAATTTTTGGTGTTTCCGGTGGCCCCTATGGTGGTAATTGAGTCCTTGGTGAGCCGACCAGTTGGTGTGGTCAAGATGGAAATGGCTGCCCCGTGCCCAGAATGAAGTCTTTTTGGTGGCCCTCAATGTCAATCTCGACCATGGGCTCCTAAAGGCCGATCAAAAGGGAGCCCAGTCACCCTCAGTCATACTTGTCCCCCCAGGCTGTGTTTGTCTCTAGGTTGTAGGCTTCCTTGGATTTGGCAGCAGTCACTGTCAACTCTTTCTTTTTCCTTTTTTTTTTTTTGTTGGGACACTCATTTGTCCAATGTCCCTCTTCCTTACAGTAGGTGCACTGATTTTTTTCCCAGGGGGTTTCTCCATTCTCTCCTGTTGGGGCCTCCCTTCTGGCTTCCAGTCTTCCTATCTCCCTCCTTGAGGGCCATAGCCAGCATCTTTGCCTTCTTTTCCAGATATTTCCCCCTCTCTCTTTTGGCCATTTTCTCTGTTTGCCACTACCTTGGCTGCTATAATGATGAGTTGATCAATATTGGCACCTATGAAGCCCTCCATCTTTTGTAGCTTTCGGTGAACATCAGAGGCAGACTGTTGGATGAAGGCAGTGTTGATCATAGACCAGTTCTTGGGGGCTTCAGGGTCAAATGGAGTATACCAATGATAGGCATCACATAACCGGTCATAGAATTGGCTAGGCAGCTCATCAGGCTCCTGTGTGACTTCACTGACCCTAGTGAGGTTGGTTGCCCCTCATGGCCCCTGGTGAGTTCCCTCCAGGATGGCTTGTCTCATGTGCTGGATGGATGGGAACCTGGTGGGAGTGTTTGGATCCCAGTCAGGTCTGGTGACCGAGATTCTCTCATCTGTCCATCACTCCAGATTTGCAGTCTGTGGTGGAGTTTGGGTAACTAGCCATGCTCTGGCTGCTTGGTATACTCGCCAGTGCTCATCAGAGATGGAGAGGGTAGACATGAATTGATGACAATCATTCCAGTTGGGTCAGTGGCTGTGCCGTATTGCATGAGTCCAGCAGCATATGACCCGTCCATGGCCCTGGGGTAATGGTGACTCTGGAGCCTGGCAGAAGTTGCATAGCATCGCAGCCAGGGTTCTTGTCTCCTTGCTTGTTAGCCTTCCAGAGTTTGGCGACCTTCCCCAGTGGCTCATATCTTTCTCCGGGGTCATCAAAGATAAAGGGGGATATAATGAGGGAGCCATTGGATGACATAGGTGGGGGTTCAGGTCTGATTCTGCTTTTCCTTTGGGGTCCTCTGAGTTGGACTCAGGTCTTGGGGAGGCCGGGGCAGCTGGGTGCACCAGAGGGACATATGGTGGTGGGTCTGGCAGCTCCGGTTCCAAGGTGTAGTGGACTTCAAATTTCTTTTCCTTTACTTTGCTGTTAACCAAAATGGCTATGTGTCTCCGAGGTGCATGAAAATGTAGCCAGTCAGGTGGGTGAGCGGCCAAGATGTATCAGGAGTCAATGTAATGAAACTTGTCTGGATGATCTGGATCTCCAATGACTGTGTCTCTCACACAGGCGATAGTGTCTAGGTCCAGGGTGCCCTCTATGGGCCATCCTACATTGAAGGTGGCCCATTCTAGTTCACAAAATGTCCAGAGCTTTGCTGGTTCATCCAGACTCCATAGTCACCCGAGAAGCCATCTCTAAAGTTAGCAAGCATGGTCTAGAGCACCGTTGGGCACTTTGACCCAGAGGAATCCATTTTATATGTGCCTGGTGACTATCAGTGTCGTAGGACAGACAAAGGGAGGGGGGTGCCTCTCAGTGAGAGACCACACAGATGCTCGTCTGGCTGTAACCCCAGGTGATGGGGTCAGGTGTGGCTTGGTCATAGTGGGTTCAGCCCAATAGGGTGACTTGTGATCAGATGCTAGTCTGATCCCACAACAGATCGTATGCCAATCACTGTGAAGTTGCAGATTGAACCCACTCGGACTCTGTGGTCTTTAGGGGACCTGAGATGTGCCCAGCCGTGGAGCCACAAATTTAAGCTTGAAACACAAATGAATCAAGTTGCTCACTCACACACCATTCACTCAGTGTTTAAAACAATCATTTCCTATTTATTTCCCCTAAAATCCTGGCCTGCTGTAATCCCAGTTGACCAGAATCACATTGGTCACAGAGGAAAGGGACATGTTACCCTGGATACTCTTCAGGGTTGGCTGGTCCCCTGCGGAGGATCAGTTCATGCCAACTCCTTACACTGACTACCCTGGGGCTTCCTACCTGGTCTGGATGTCCGACACAGATCTCCATTTCACTCCACCAGTCTGAGGGCCCGGTCTGCGGCTCCACAGCCTCCTTCAGTCGTCTGGACGGAGACCCTCAAATCAATCACATTGGAGGTGCACACTTCCCAGTTCCAGGGACCCCCACAGGCTGCAGAGCCAGGGAGGGGGAACCTGTTACCCAATGGTGCTCGGTGGTCTGATCTCGCTGGGGCCTCCAGAAATGTTGCAGGAAAAGTAACAGACTAGCGAGAACAAGACTCAAACCCAGATGGTTGGAGGAAAGGAAAATTTATTTACACTAGCTGATCAGCGCCTGGATCTCTCCAAAATGGTGCTGGCCCTTTAGCTCAGGGCTGTCGGGTTTTTATATCTCAGAATGCAGAAGCAAGCAAGTGGGAAGGACAAAAGCAGATGTGGTGGTTAGCTTTTTGCTGGGAGGCTGCAATATATCACACTAGTACATCTGTGGAGGAAGGCCATCTGCTGTTTCTCTCTGAGTGGCCTGAAACAGGGGCCCAGCTTGGGGAGAGAGTTTTTACTTGCCTTTAGATCTTTCCATTGGGTTTCTTTATCAACTAGCTGGGCAAAAAAGTTTTGAGACCATCCCATCTCAACAAAAAAGCTGAGTGTGATAGTGCATGCTTGTCATTCCAATAGCGATGTGTAGTGTAAAATAGGAGGATCATGGTTCAGAGAAGCCTGGAAAAAACAATGAAACTCTGTGGGGAGCAGATTTGAGAAGCCTATGAGAACCTGACATAAACACAGCTGTGCTCAATGATCTACAGGTTGAGTTTGGCATGGCCTCAGCTGCAGAAGAGGGCAAAGGCAAAATGCAACACAGCTGCTTTTCCTAAGTTGTTTACATTTAAAGTAGGATCCCAGGTTTCTCTTGTTACAATGTCATGCCCCTCCTTGAGAACTGTTGCTTAACCTCCTTGTTTATCACTAGATATAAAAGACTCACTGAAGAAGGACAAAGGATTGATTGAAGGAAGATTGATGGGTTTGGATTGGTGGGCTGCTTGTGAGAATGACACAGCTGCTGCTTATGTTAGCTGTTGTGTGTCTGCAAGTCTAAGGACCCAGACTTTAAGAGAGAACATGGGACAGTGCAAGTCTGAGGGCCAAGACTTTAAGAGAGATTAAAGAAAACATGGAACAGTGTGAATCTAAGGAAAGAGACTTTAAAGAATAGAAAAGAAGCAAGGTTTTAAAGAATGGTAAAGAAGTAAGGACTCAAAGAATAGAGAAGAAAAGAAGCAAAGTAAAAGAAGAGAATAATAAAGAAAAGAAGTAACAAGGCTGTTGTGCATTTCCATCTGAGTGCTCTGCACACCTGGCCCCAGTTTTGTGTTCTATCTTTTGTCCTTTCTACATCTCCAGTCACCCCCAGTTAGGTCAGAGGAACAGGACCATGAGGAAGCTCTCGAGAAAACTCTGTATCCAAAAATGAGCAGAGTAAAAAGGGCTGTAGGTGTGGCTCATGCTGCCTAGCAAGCATGAATCTCTGAGTTCAAACTGTAATACTAATAAATAAATAAACAAAATTTTAAAAAACTTATAAAAGAAAACAATTTTTAGGTGGAGCAATCCACTAGAGCAATAAGTAATCACTTATATATAGAGTCATAAATACGTAATGCAAAGATTGAATATACTCTAGTGTTCCTAGTTCTGCCACATAAAACTCAAAGGGTTCCCTGTTTTTTGTTGTATATTCCCTGTAATCCTGCCAGTCTGATGGGTACTGGTGGGTTGAATTGAGAGTTTTGCAAAGCATTTCATTCAGCTGCCTGTAAAATCAAAGGTGACACTTCCAAAAGGTGTACTTGGTTCAGAAGCACATTAGTCCTCTTACAACCAAAGATTAGAGGGACCCACAGTCTGGTTCACTAATCCCAGCATTTTAAGCTCCCCACAGTCTGTTTCCAACCTGAGCCCCAGAGGCTCTTTGAGGGTGGATAGCTCCAGTCTTCTAAGAAGAGCATAAATGAGGCTGTTGTATATGTGATCTTTGGGTGTTTTCAGTTTAGGGATATAGATCTTTCCTGGGTCAGACTGGATCTAATTTCACAAATCTAATGCATCACTGACCTAGCACTATTGTCCTTGCTATGCCAGTACTTCGTGACATATTTTGGTGCACTCCAATCTGTCCTTCTCTCTCTTCTGTACCAAGGAGTTTGGGCCTTATAAAGGACATTGTCCAGAAGTCTTGGCAGCTAGCTATAGTCAGGTTAGGTCAATGTCAGGCACTGGAGCAGAATGGAAAGCAGGAGGAGGAGCAACTGGAGTATAGTTCATTTCTCAGTGTCTAGCTCTTGCTAGGTGACCTGTGAGTTCCAGTAATACCACATATGATAGTTAACTTTATGTATCATCTTGGATAAGTTTTGGAAAACACTTGCTAGGTCAATAAATCTACATGCTTTTATGAAAGTACTTGTGGATACAATTAATATTTATGAAAGATTCTCCAGGACTGAATAGGAGTGTCAAAGAAGGGGCATTTGTGAATGATTTTCTGTGCATCTGAGAGGGGCTCAGTGATTGTAAATGGAAGGGATTGAATGTAAATGACTGAGAAAGTGCAAACTTAAGTATGGATGGGTGTGAAAGTGATGAATGTGTACCCATGGGTCTATGCAAATGAGACTGAGTGTCTGAGTCACTGAAGATCAGCAAGTAGACATTAGGATTAGGGGACACAATGTAGTTATAATGCTAAGCAAAGATGCTGTGAACTGGGCAGGGGCCAACAGGGCATAATTAATGAAGACTAAGTCAAAGGAAAGAATAAAAAATGATAGAACAGGAGGACAAGGTGTGAGAATAGGTTAGTTTACATCCAGCAGCATAAGCACTTATACTCTATGAAGATAGAACCAAGCGTATTAGAATCATCTAAAGGAACAGTTGTCTCTACCCAAATATATAAATACATATATACAGATATATGTATACATATCATTATTAAAGGGGATTTATTAGATTGCCTTACATGACGGGAAACTGGATAGTCCCATAATGGCTATCTGCATGTTGGAGAGGGAGAGAACCAGGTAGCTGCTCAGTCCAAGATGCTGGAAGCTTCAGAACAAGATGGACCAATTGTATAGACACAGTTCAAGGCTGAAGGCCTGGAAACTCCCTGGAGAGTTGCTAGTATGGGTCTGTATTGAAAGGCTAAAGAAGCAGCAGTCTATGTCCATGGGTGATGGCAATAGCAATGCAAAATCTCACTCAGGGAAAGTGGAAGCATGTAGTGCCTAGCTTCCTCCTTCTTCCACCTATATAGATACAGGTCTCCAGGCTATTACATGGTGCAATTCACATTTAGGGTGGGTCTTTTTATCTCAGTTGGTGTCCCACATGTCAATCTTCTCTAGAAACATGCTTACAAATGCTCCCAGAAGTGTTCCTTACTATTCTTCTAGGTGTCTCTCAATCCAATCAAGTTGACAATCAAGATTAATCAATACACCAAGCAAACCTCCAGGGTAGCAGATGTGACATTCTAGCAACAGAGAGAAACCCTCTTATGTGCTTCTTGATAGAGCATGGACTAATTCCAAGGCACATATCCCTCAATGCTCAATCATCTCAGGGAGATGATTGAAAGGCCAGTTAAGGGGAGATGGAGTCTTGACAAAAAAATTAAATTGGACTTAGTTAATTGAGGTTTTTATTGTATCCCTTCTCACTTCCAGTGTCTATAAAAAACCTTCAAAATTTCAATGGACACAGACATCAAAGAGATTTATCAAGGTAGTCAAGTCTTTGCATTCTTCCTTCTCTTCCACTTTTGAGCACTGTGCATCTTAATAAGCTCTAGGCCTCCCCTGCCCTGTTTACTTTCTTTCAGACTCACATATGCTTCATATCTGATCTCTTGCAGTTAAAAAAAAGGGAGATTACTTGATAAACAAAGAGATTAAATTGAAAGTCTGGGTTATGCTGAAGTGTCAGGATTGTTTACAGTAAGTTGCATGAAGATTAGTTAGAAGGTTTATTTTTCAGATACAATAAGTGACAAAATTTTTCATGTGGCTGCTAGATAATATACTATTTGAACCAACAAATGAAATATTGTATATAATATATCATGATGTATGGATGGTAATCAAAGGTTAGCCAAGTTCTATGATCATGGTTGGACTTCCTTGTAAATCCAAGAGGCATTTTTCTGGCTGGAAGAACCATAGTGTTCATTAGAATCTCAAAGGGAGACTCTGCTGTCCCCTTCCACAGTGCTATGAACTGACATTTTAGAGAACAATCCTCTGTACAGACATGGAGTTCCTTGTGGGAATTCTGTCCAAGTGATTTTGTCAAAGCTACTCCTGCTGCTTTGCTGATACTAGATCTGTGGAAGCCCCTGGGCCTTGACCTTCAATGGGTTGCTGTTACAGAAACTTGGATTTCTTAATGTTAATTTAAAAAGGGGAAAGGAAAAAAAAGTGAAGGAGAGGGAATTTTCTAAATAGTCACATCAAAAGCAATATAAATTCAATTTATCTGTAGATATAATAATTTATGTTGTACCGGTTTCCATGGCAACAAATTTTTAAAACTATTCTACTCTTTTTAGCATGTAGCTTTGTAACTTTGATCACCTTATTTTTAGCTATTGTTATACCTATAATTTTGCTCATTTTAGATAACTGTCATTCAAAATGAAGAAAAGCCAAACTCTCTTATTTTGACCATTTCTTTTTTTTCCTTTGTTGCAATTACCAAGAAGAAATTTTGTCTATTTTAATAGTATATATAGGAAGTAGTTTCAGTTTTTTGTGTGATTTGATGCTTATACAATTTTGGGGTTCTCTTTAAGAAAAATAATAAATATTATGAATACAATCATGCTAGGGACTCTTTCTGGACCTTGAGCAAATGAGGGGCCCAGGAGTTTAGGCTTCATTAGTATCTCCCCATGAGGATATATTCATGAGGTCATCAAACCTACTAAACTTCTAAATGTTGACATAAAGGGTTAGCTTCCCATTTTGTGTTGAAGTTAGTCTGACCTTTAGAAAAGCTACCTGGCCAAATAATTTATTCAATGTTAGCTTGAGGTATTTATACAATTTTAGCCTGAATCTGGAAGAATTCAAGTACCACAAGAATTCAGTACCAAAAGGTCTGCTCAGGAAGAGCTGATTCAGTTTACAAGTTTAAAAGAAGAGGGAAAACTAACTCTGGAGGTCTGTTCCCTTGAGATGCTCAGAGAAATGTCCTGGTTCAGGAATTAAAAACAGAATGGAAATTTTTTTCTAAAAGGCAGGGTTTTGCTTTAGGAAGGTGGCTACTTCATGCTAATTGGCTCTGAGTAAATTTATAAGGAGAAAACAAATGGTATCATGGATGCAGCTGTTTTAAAAATAGTTGTGAATGAGATAAAAGAAAGAATGAGTGAGCAAGAAAGAATGAAAAGAGTTAACTGGAAAAAGTAAATATTGTATGCAAATGTTGGTATAAGCACATAAATGGAATTTCTAATTATGCCATTAATAATTTTATTTACAATTAACTTGTAGGCTGCTGAGGACTCTGAAATTATTGAAGAAATAGCAGAATGCAGCAAAAAAACAAAACAAAACAAAACAAAAAAAAACCCATGCTTGCTTAGCTTTCAGAAGCAACAGGCTTGGGAGAAGAAAAATTCAAGGCATGTTTACTATAAGGTCAAGGTCAAAACATTGCATATTTGCCAGTGCTTCACTACGCAATCTGAAGATGTGTGGAAATGAGCCAATCAATTTAAAATATAGCTAGAGAGAGCTTTTCTGGGAGAAGTCTCCTACCAATAGCAATCTATGAAAGTAGTTTTGTAGGTATTTTCTTACTCTCTTTCCAAGTGAAAAATAAACCTTTAACTTCCTTTTATTGAAGAGGGCTACTCACTTGCTAGCGAAGCATGGAATTCATCTCCTGCACAGCAAAATATCCAGTTATTCTTATTGAAAATTATCATATTTTCTGCTACATACTTGAAAAGATATCATGTCTACTTGTTTGGGTTGTTCTTGTTTGGGGTTACTTGTGTGTGCAAGTAACCCCATCTAGAGTAATAGTTAAAATTCTGCCTTGAATGTCTAAAGTTTCTGGTTTGATTAAGATAGCTGCACAGATATCTAAAGTAATTATGGTAATGTGGGGACACAAGAAACATACAAAAAAATGGTCCCTACCCAGGCTGTTTCTATACATAGCTATACATATATGCACATGCATTGTGTGCATATATGTACACACACAAATACCTTGTGGGAAAAGTAAGTTTCACCACTACTATTTTTGTGGTAGTTATTAACAAAATGCTACAAATAGATCTGTATCTTTCTTTTGTTTTGGTGATACTGGGGTTTGAACCCAGGGCCCCTCACTTGCCAGCCAAGTACTCTACCATTTGATCATACCCTCAGCTCTTTTTGCTTCCATATTTTACAAATAGGGATTCACTTTCCTTTCCTGGCTTGTCTGTACCATGATCCTCCTGTTTATGCTTCTGGCATAGCTGGGATGATAGGTGTGTGCTACTACACCCAGCTTTTAGTTGGTAAGAAGGGGTCTTATGGACTTTTTGCCTGGTCTGGCTTCAAATGTGATCCTCCCAATCTCCACCTCCCAAGAAACGAGGACTACAGGTGTGAGCCACTGTGCCCAGCTTCTGTCTCTTTTTAGGACTCATGGTAGAATTTAATTCCATAATCCCAGGGTAGTTTTATATATGGATGGGATCATGTGACTAACCAAATGTTTGTGAGAAAAAGAAATTACTGTTAATCTCAGGTTGATTTCCAGCTATGCTAAGGATTTCTTACTCTGTGATTTTTAAAATGGCATCTGTTCTATGAGTCTGGATTAGATATACAGCACCTGCAGTTAAACTGTTATGGACAGGTAATATAAGTAAGAAATTAATCTTTCTTGCTTAAGTCATCAGAACTTTGGGGTTGTTTGTTATTGCAGCATACTTAACCTACTCACCCTGTACTGTCTGAAATTAAGGGCAGATTTGGAGACAGTTTACCAGAAGTACAATTCTCATGTTCAGTTTGGGGAAAACAAATACCATTTGACTCTTGAAGCTCTTGTATTCCTAGAAATCAAGGGCAATTTTTTCAATTTATGTAGATTCCAATTTTGTTTTCAATGAGAACTCTAAGGAGTTTGTTGTACTGTACAGTTTTTTAAAAACTTAAACTTGAATATATTTCATTTTTGTTTCTAGAGATGGTCATGGACTTGTTGAATAATAGAAACCAGTTCTTACTGGTTTGTCTTCTTGTCTGGTTTGACTTTTTATCTCTACTATAGGCAATGCTAGTTGAAAGATGAAGCTTTAACCAACCATAAGCTTATTTTATAATATATTACTATGATAAAAACTTGATAGATTTGGGGTTTTTTGGTCTTTCACTGAACACATTTAATTGGTTGCAGAGTTGGATAGTCAAAGATAGAGAATGTTGGAGGTAGAAAAAATTCAGCTTAGAAATGCTGAATTTGTGGGCAGAATCAAGGTGATTTGTAGTATCTAACAGAATTACTTCTTTTGAGGGAGAAACGAAATATTATACTGTTGTAGCATAATTTCTTTCCCCATTTTATGACATACTTACTTTCTATCATACAGTTTTAGTCGCCATTTCTACCCTAAATTTGCTCTGGAGAATGTTGCTCTTTACTCCAAATCACCAGGATCTTCAGATAATTTGTCTTATTATTTTGATTTCTCTGAAAGTTAATTTCATGTGTCTACTTCGTCCTTGGGGGTGCTGCTGTGTGTGACTAAACATTATTTCTGAGTGTGCCTGTGAGGTTGTTTCTACATGAGATTAGCATTTGATTTGGTAGACTGAATTAAGCAGATTTCCCTCTGCAATGTGGGTATGCATCATATAATCTATTGAGACTTGAATTGAATAAAAAGGTAGAAAAAGGGAGAAATCACTGACTGATTAAACTGGCCAATTCTATTCTGCTGTCCTGGGACTCGACTTTACACCATTGGCACTCTTGGTTCTTAGGTCTTCAGACTTCAACTAGACCTATGTCACTGGTTTTTTTGAGTTACCAGATCACAGACTGGGACTTATTAGCTTCCAAAATCACGTGCCATTATTACTCACAAAATAAATCTTTTTCTATCTATCTAGTCTGTCATCTATTATCTATCTAATCTATCATCTATCTTTATCTATCTATCTATCAATTATCTATCCATCATCTAATCTATCTATGTATCTATGTATCTGTGTATCTATCTATGTATCTATGTATCTATCTATCTATCTACCTCATGTACTTACCTATCTATCTACCTGCTGTTCTATTTCTCTAAAGGCCTTGACTAATATACTGACCAATCATGTCCTTCTTGAAAATCTTTCCTATGCCTTGATAACAGTCTAGTTTGGGGGTTTTATTTCTCTACAATTACCTCCTTCTCTTGTCCTTGGGCTCTTCTTCTCTTTGCTATTTAAATGTTAATATTATTATCTTCTCACTCTGCAGCCTATTTGCTAATGACTTATTAATCTTTGTTTTTATTTTTAAAGCTCAGTCATAGGCACAAATAGCTATATTAAAAAAAGGTCTCTGTTACTTTGCTTACAGATTCTGTAGGATATATCCCCTCCCCAGATGTCTCCCCAGATGTCTCCACTCAAAAGTCTGGCCTTTCTTTTGTATTTCCATTCTTGATAAATGAAACTTACATCTCCTGAGCTCTTAAATCAGAACATGAGAGTAATTATGGGTCTTTTGTATATAACTGCTCAAATCCTATTGTTCTAAAGTCCTAAATATCTATTGTATTTATGTTTCCTCTATATCTTTGTCATTTCTCATTTCATTTTTCCTCAAGAATTAATACTGTATCCCCTAACCCATTTACTTTCCTCCTGTCTGAGCTTTAAAATTTATATTCCACAGGATGGTATGAATGATCTTTCCAAAGAGAAAACATAATATTTCACTCCTTTGAGCAAAATCCTTTAGTGGTTCTCCAAGATTTAAGATTACACTTCAAATTCTTTTACATGGCACACAATGCCCCTCAGAATAATTGGCTTCCTACATTTTCATTTGCTACTATCTTCCTTTTGTACAACCCAGAATGTTGGCATTCACTAGGTCTTCAAATGTTTATGTTTTCTCTTACTTTTCAGTTGTTCTAGTATACTTAGAACTTTCTTGGTTTTAGTCTTGAAAGTCTTCCTCATCTCTGTCAATCTGCATTCCAGGGCAACCAGGATGGTTTACCACTGAAATTCAAAATATCTTTTTGCTTTAGTCTTCATGACTTATTTTTCAAGGGTCTGCTTAAGTTGGCTTCTCCTACAAACAATATTCCAATCTATCTTTTTTCTCTCTATACTGATATCTATATACTTGTATATACCTCAAGGGAAGTGATTACTATATTCAACTTTGATCTGATACCATTACATTTTGTACTCTTTGAGGAGAGATGCTTTGATTTGCTTATTTCTATACTTTTCAATTCAAACACATCTGACACAGTGTGTAGCACACAGTTGGTCACTGGTAAATACTTGCTAGGACATTAGAAAGACCCAGGGCTCTATCTTACTGTTGTCTTCACTAAGCATCATAAACATTTTGATGTGTACATTAGTGTTTTCAAATGTTTCTTTCATGTTCATCTTGGAATAAAATATTGCCTTTTTCCATCATTCAATTTGCCATTATTTAGCATGAAGAATAGTGATTATTATTCTTATTTTTATAGTAGATCCTTTATAGTATATTTGACCCTCATTTGGACATCTCCTCACTGCTGCTTTCTATTTAAAGATGTTTGGAAAATTTTAGAATATTTTCAAAAAGATTTATGTCTATTTTTTCTTTTCTTGGTAGTACTGGGGTTTGTATTCAAGGCCTTGCATTTCAAAACTGATTTCTTACAACACTCAAGGAAGCCCAAAAAATGTGCTTTATACCTATGAAACCTAGGTATAAAGCAAAGAACTTCAATTTCTGCTCTCCACATAATAAGTAAAGCGTATAGAATTAACTTCAGAGTATTTTCTTAGGGCATGTATGCCTGAGGATGCTGTAGTTCTCCTCTACTGTACAAAATGTGCAGTTGGAAAAGATAACTAGAAGTGGAATATTTAATTTTTTCTTCCCAAACACAACAGAAAAAGGCATATTTAAAACACAAGAGACAGAATCTATCCCTTTTTTTTATTGATTTAAGTTTTAGCTGTCTTATTTTTAATTTTTAAGAGCTTGCCATCTTCCATTGTTCCTTTTCAATAAATCCTTTATTATTTATGTGATCTTACTTCTCAGATAATTTTAATAGGTTCTCTCTCTCTCTCTCTTTGGTGGTACAGGGGTTTGCATTCATGGCCTTGTGGTTCCTTGGCAGGTATTCTATGACTTTAGCTATGCCCCTGTTCCTTTTTACATGTATTACTTTTTAAATCATGTTTCACATTTTGCCTGAGCTGCCAATCCTCCTACTTATGCTTCCCATATAGTTGGGTGACAGGTGTGCCCCACCATACCCAGCTTATTGGTTGGGATGTGTTCTCACTAACGTTTTGTTCAGACTGGCCTCAAACTGTGATCCTCTTGATGTCTACTTCCTGAGTAGCTGGGATTATAAACATGAGTCATTGTGTTTGGTCTAATAATAGGGTTTTAAAAACGCTCTTCACATTACCATATTGCATTGATTTCCTCTGTTTTCCTATTTTTTCCTGTTAAAAGATTCTTTCAAAGTCTCATAATACTTGGCTGCTTATTCATATGTGATAGTTTTAGGAGACAGGACTTGCAAGAGATTATTAGGCCATGTAGGCTCCTCTTGTGTAAGTGCGATTAAGATTCTTTTATAAGAATCTTGCTTGGCCTTCCACCTTTCACCATGTGAAGATACAGCCTTCCTCTCCTCCAAAGGGCACAGGAATAAGGCATCATCTTGGGAGCAGATAGCAACACTCACAAAAAAACTACACCTGCCAGCATCTTGTTCTTGGATGTCTCAGCTTCCAGAATTGTGAAAAAATAAATTTCTGTTCCTTATAAACAACACAGTGTATACATCTCATGTTAGCAGCATAAATGGATGAAAATAGACTTACCATAGGGTAATCTGAAGGGACCTGGTTTTTTCATTAGGAACCCTCAAATTTGGAGTATCTTTTCTTTGGAACTACTTGCTTTTTCTCTAGGGAGGAATCTTCTAATGTATTAACCTGGGGTAGAGGTTAAACCTCCTCTGTATGCAGGTAGGAGGAAGAGAGCTATGCATACTATGCTGCAGGGGTAACCTCCAAATTGTGAGGGGTTGTAAGGTAAGCCAATAGATCTCACCCTTCACAGAGAGTTTCTAAACCTCTGGTTTTGACAATGTAACCTATTCCTTTGGTGTAGTGTTCTGATACTCCAAATCTGGGTCTTTCTAGGGTTTGTGAAGCCAGTTGAGTTTTTAATTGTCTTCCTTTGTAGAACACTCAGC
Source organism: Castor canadensis (assembly GCF_047511655.1). NCBI lineage: Eukaryota > Metazoa > Chordata > Mammalia > Rodentia > Castoridae > Castor > Castor canadensis. Next base: position 55,939,234 of record NC_133390.1, on the reverse strand, counting down.
TCATAATTTATATCATCTATTTTCCATTATTAATCCTAAATTTGTTTTTTATTTTTAAAAAACTACTGAAATATATCAACTTCTGTGGTCTTTATGTTTCCTTCTGATGCTTGTACTTTTATTTGGGGGGAATGTTTTTCTGACTTGAAAAAAATAGATATACATGTTTGATACTATTATTTCAAATAAATTAATTTAGATTCATAAATTTATTGTGCTTTTATTTGACAGTTTTCCTTGGCATATTTATTAGTTATGATCCATTTCATACCCTGCTTCTTATTCTTCCTAAAGAAGAGATTCTTAATTTGTTCTTTCTTGTCACTGTAAGTACAAAAAAAGTATATTGTTGGCAAAAAAAGGCATTGCTTCTATAGAATACAGCCTATGTATGAACAGGACACTAGTTTCTTTAAGAATAATAGAAAAAACTTAAATTACAATTATAGTAGTCCCCCTTTATCTATAGGTTTTTCTTTTTGTGGTTTAGTTACCCACAGCCAACTATAGTTTGAAAATATTAAATCAGAAATTACATAAATAACCAGCTCCTAAGCTTTAAATGTGCTGTGTTCAGAACAGTTTGAAGAAATCTCGTGCTGTCCTGCTGTCCCAGCTGTGATGCAAATCATCCCTTTGTTCATTCGGCATATCTGCTCTGTATATGCTGCCCATCTGGTAGTCAGTTAGTAACTATCTCCATTATCAGATCAACTGCACATTACAGCAGTGCTTATGTATAGCGTTTGGTGTTGTATGCAGTTTCAGGCATCCTCCGAGGGTCTGGGAACCCATCCTCTGTGGAGAAGGGGTACTAATCCATACTTCATTACTAAAATCCTATTCTGCACAAATAACCTCTTTTTTATTAGTCAAGAAATTTTTTTAAATCTAAAATAGGGATATAATGATAAATTTTTGAAGCACTCAATTTTCTACTTGATCTTTTAAAATATCACACATTACTAGCAGTAAAGTCTTTTCTCCTTTCTTTCTATGAAGATATTAAAAAAAAACAACCACTTTTAGTCTCCAGGTTTTGTTGATATTGTTTCTGATTTCCCAATCTGTTGCCCATGCCCTGGTCAAACAGCTTTGCCCCTCATTGGTTTTAATAAAAATAACAAATACCTTATGCTGTTTTACCAAAACTTTTCTCACCTTACCAAAGCCTATTCTCTTTTTTTTTTCTTTTTTTTTTTTTCTTTTTTCTTTTATTATTCATATGTGCATACAAGGCTTGGTTTATTTCTCCCCCCTGCCCCCACCCCCTCCCTTACCACCCACTCCACCCCCTCCCGCTCCCCCCCTCAATACCCAGCAGAAACTATTTTGCCCTTATCTCTAATTTTGTTGTAGAGAGAGTATAAGCAATAATAGGAAGGAACAAGGGGTTTTGCTGGTTGAGATAAGGATAGCTATACAGGGCATTGACTCACATTGATTTCCTGTGCGTGGGTGTTACCTTCTAGGTTAATTCTTTTTAATCTAACCTTTTCTCTAGTTCCTGGTCCCCTTTTCCTATTGGTCTCAGTTGCTTTAAGGTATCTGCTTTAGTTTCTCTGCATTAAGGGCAACAAATGCTAGCTAGTTTTTTAGGTGTCTTACCTATCCTCACCCCTCCCTTGTGTGCTCTCGCTTTTATCATGTGCTCATAGTCCAACCGAAGCCTATTCTCCAAACTGCCACCATAATGATGGCTTAACAACAAATAAAATAATAATCCTAGAGCAGAGATTGTTATCCTGAAATTATCTGGGTTACTGGAGTTAGAGGTCTGTGAAACCCTTGAATTACAGACCCCAAATAATGTCTATTATTGTTTATTTGGAGGAGATGCAAAGTATTTTATCATATCCTTGAAAGTGTCTTGCCACCCCCAATTATTAAATATTACTCCATAGTTACAGTGATGAATAATCATGAGAATATGAACCTAGCCGATGATATCAATCCCCTTACCAAAAAAGAAGTCTCCATTATTTTTCTGCAAACGTGCTTACTGGAATGGTATCTGTGATCAATGGTCATTCTCTTTTCCCCCCACCTAAACATGGGAAAAGAATAACTATTAGTGAAATGTCTGTCAAAATGAACTACATGTATATTCATTAGAAAGCAGGCAGGTAAAATGAATAAGGTAAAATATATATTTTGCATGTCACAAAAGATGTGTGAATCAAAGAAAGCTCTGGAGGAGTAGATAGCAATTTTCAATTAAATTTGACCAGTGTGGCATTTTTTGATATCTTAGGCAGTAATTCAAAGGTCTGGAAATGTTATACCTGCCTGTACAATTTGGGGTCGCTGTTTTTAAACACAGTCAGTGTTTAGAAATTCCTACCCTACTAGAACAACCATGCTTTGACTTTTTCTATTTGTGTGATTAGCAGGATCTTACCTCATTTAACACTTCTATGCTTATGCACATGAATACTTACTGAGAAATAGACCTGGGTATCCAAAAAAAGTCATTCAGCCTCCTTGACTTCATTAAATTGTTTGTGGATAGGCCATTTCATAAGCGCACAATTCAAAGGGATGTCATACCTTTGTATATTATCAGGAAACATGGTGAAGGAAAAATGAAATGGAGTTTGCGAACTTTATTACTCAAGGTGACAAGCTAATATGTGGCTGATGGTGTGCAGCTTCCGATGACATTCGTTGCCTCCTCAGAACTGCATAAAATGTGTAAGGAGAGAGGGAAGCTTTCACACGATAGACAGACTCACCGAATCTCTCGAGAAAGTTAGACTGGAAACTTGTGAGTCCACAATTGTTTGCAGGCAATAAAGTGTGTGAAGTGGAGAGTGGGGAGAGACTATGCTTGCATGAAGAATTTTAATGACTTAGGTTCCTTTTCTTATTAATTTTTAGCATGGAGAGGGCAGTGAAATAAGGAAGTCATCAATCTTGCAGATGTCTTTTTCCCCACAAAAGGCAACAAATGGTTGATTTGGAACAAACATCATAGAGCAAGAAGCAAAAAAAAAAATCTGATTTTATAGTTATTATTCCTAAGAGTTCCTATACTACCATAGGCATATGGAAATCTTAGATAGGAGAATGCTATTGAAATCCTGGCATCTGCACTGAGGGGCTGGTGGTCATTTGGAAAGATGTGCTTATTGAATGAGACAGACCTACTCCGAAAGACATTGCTAGGGTTGTTCCCAGACCTACCTGTGATTCAAGGCTGCACATCTCCTCTTTGCACATAAGACAGATGAGTTATATTACTTGCTAGTTATGAAGGAAGAGAGATCAGTTACCTGAAGCCATTGATTCATTATTATCCCCTTCAGTATTGACATAATGTCAGAAGAGGAGCACTGAGCTAGATAGGGCTAAATCACTCTTTTCAATCTGTCTGTTGGGGGTTTGAATATCCTGCTGTGCTGGACCAGATGATGCAGGTAGAAAGCAGATAAATTCAAACCACTTGTCTGATCAAATGAGCCACCTGTTTCTGTTGTGGCCCAAGAAAATTGTTTTTCTCTGTCAATTTCCACATGTATACTTTGGAGGAAATTGGTACCTCCTATGCTCATCTCATATTTTCCGTATGAGTATCAGAAATATTGCAAACTGTTTTAAAATCCTTGTTGAAAGCTAAGGTTGAGACTCACAATATTTTCCTTCTTTATATGGGTTTTCTAAGTTTAAATTGTTTTATATTTTTACTTTTTCACTTCACAAATATAATTTATTTTGGTTCTCTTTGGAAATGATAAAAATAGGATCACTGATTGGAAACTCATAGCTATTCACTTGGCCCAGAATTTCTGCCTTTTTTCTAAGATATCACTACAACATTTGACCTAAAATAACATGATATTTGCCAGATCAGACCCTCATTCATTAAAACAAATTTCTTGGCATGCTGCTGTTCTCTTTTAGATCAGTGAGCAAAATGACTTTATAAGGGACAGTCACAGGAATTAAAGGAAACATTAACTGAATTCCTGTTATATGCCAAACTCTGTGACAGGCATTGGGGAGAAAAAGGCAAATGTTATACCATCCAGAAAAGTAAGTAAAAATATTTAACAAACAACTCAAACCACAGTGTGATAAGTGCTGTGATAGAGAATTTGGTTCTGTTATTTCAGTGTCAGTAGATTTCTGATTTAGTTAATCTCATCTGCCAAAGAAAATATTCATGTAGTGAGGAACTGTCACCCTGCTGCACCATTGGAAATTACTATTTATCAAGTTGTCACTTACTTGGATAGTTTTAGTAGGTGTTGCCTAACAGATGATTTTGAAGGAAAATAAGACTGTTTTCAGTAGATCTACCTTTGACCTGCAAGCTATGATATTCATAATGTTTAGTTCATAATGTATATTTAAGCCACCTGCCCATTTGGTCTTTCATTGAAGGAATACACAATTGTCTTCTATAAGAGCTAGTACTAACCCAAGTTCTCACCATAGTTCATTTCATTACCATCTTACTTGGGTCTTTTTTCCCCAAAATGAGAATATGTATTGTATACAAAGGGCATTGCTTCAGAAGTTTTCCAAAGATGTGTAATGGCCATACCTTTGAATTGTTCCTTATCCCAAGACTGAATTTTAATTGATCCATTCACCTCAGAGACTTTTTCAGTTTTGTTTTTTACCAATTAGAAATAAGAATCAGCTGGGTGCTGGTGGCTCTCACCTGTAACCCTAGCTACATGGGAGGCAGAGATTGGGAAGATCACACTTTGAGTCCAACCACAGCAAAAAGCAAGACCCTATCTCCAAAATAACCATAGCACAATGGGGTGAAGGTGTGGCTCAAATGGAAGAGCACCTCTCTAACAAATGTGAAACCTTGAGTTTAGACCCCAAGATTGAAAAAAAATCAGGTGCATATTCCAATTCAGGAGGAGGTCCCTGGTTTCAGAACTCTGAAGAAAGAGGCAAGGAAAGAAGAATTAGGATGTCTTCTGTTCTTCCCTGTGTCTTACATCTGTCTTATTTGTAACTATAACATAAAGAACAGGTGCTAACACTCATTGCTTTGCACAAAAACTTCCTCCATCCTATAACCCACAAGGAACTTCCTGTCTCTTCACCGTCTTGCCTTCACAGCTAATCATTTGCCCTTTCCGGATCTGATACCCTTAGAACTGCTGCACAAGTCCCACAGAGCCTGTCCCTGATGCCTGCTTTGGCTCCACTCTCTTTCAGTGATTGTTGAGCGTTAGACGCTCCATTCTCTTGCTCAGCCTCTTCATGACATATCTGGAAACCCATGTACTGTCCCCAGCACAGATCAATGTTATCCCATACAAGGGGCACTGTCATATCAGAGGGAGAGGCCACAGTGAAAGAGGCCTTGGATGTGGAGAACTAACTTTGGGATACTGGAAGTTTTCTGGAACTGGATACAATGCGTGTCTCTTTATTTAAACCCCTATGGGACCTGGGTAAGTGTTAGTGAATAACCTGAGATGATAGGAGTTGTGTGACCTTAAGTAATATTGCTCAACTTGTGTTCTTAATACAGATTTCAACTCTGTGATGTTCTAAGGTTGTGTGAGTTTTGCAGAGTGATTTCTCCTGAGTAAGTTGACTTATTCCTCTGAGCAGAGCCCAGGTAGGCAAGTTATCTTAATTGTGAAGAGCTGATAGCATTCTCTACCTCCTTGGAGGATGTTTAAAAATACATAAAGCAAAATTATATTACCTTAAGTACATTGAGTTAAAAGCAGGCAGTAGCCCTGCCAAATTTCCCTTTGCCTTGGAGAATTGTAATGATTATGATAAGATTTCTCTTGCAGGCAGATTTTTGTGATTGTGTCCTGGACTTTTTTTCCTTTTCAGTTTCTTGGTGGAACTAAATGAAATTGCTGCAGTGACCAGATGGTGGCACCAAACCACCATGACTGATAGAGCCATTTGGCTGAGCATTTGCAGAAGGCTCAGGCATCAGGCCTGTGAGGCCTGTGTGTCTGTTGTGAGCATTTTGGGTGGAAAACATATTGAATTCTCTCTGTTTAACGAATTATCATTAACCCAGGGGCTAACAATACAGTTTCGGTGCTCCCAGACATGCTCAATAAAGGGGAAGTAGCAGTTGGCAGGATCTGGTTTGTGAGCATGTCAGGAAGTCTCTGCCCTCTTTTCTTCTTCTTCCTAATTTCACTCATCTGATGGAGGTCCACTGTGGGAAGAACTGAGACACAAACACTGCCTTGTCCTTGGAAAGCGGGATGTCTTGGCGGTCTTTTTTGATTTTTGCTGTGGTCTAGATTTAATTGTTCTTGATGAACTGCTGACATATTTACTTGGTTTTCAGGAAAGGGGGTTACATGGCACAGTACTTGATGTTCTTCCTCATTGTTGGTAATTTCAGATAATTTAGCTTCCTTCGCTATATTTCTTAAAGTAGGTTTCTTTCAATACTGTTCTACCACAATCACTGTAATTTATCTAATATGGAAAGTAGTGTGTCATGTTTGTTGGTAGTTATTCCCCCTGGCCCTGCTTGGTGTCCTTAATTACATGTCCTTATTTACTGTAGGTCAGGGGCAGGGGCAAGGGTAACGAAGTTGGAATGTTCTGTTCAGTTCAGGATGCTCTAAGGATGCTTACTCTGTTCTTGGCAATACTTGATGGGATAGCAAAAGTGATTAATTATGATCATGTGAAACTTAAGACTCCTTTAAGCTCTCCTCATTTTTCCTTTTTGACTTTCTGTGCTTTTTCCCCCTCATTGTAGGGGTAACTGACAAGCAAACTGAAATACACAGAACATTTCTGAGTGAGGGAGACAGAGACTGTGAGGATTCCTATGAATTTAGGTCCCTTTACATGGCAACACTTTAATTTAATGTTTAAGAACTTGGACTCTGGCCCGGTATGAATATAAGCGCTGATACTTATTAGCTAAATGACCTTGGGAAGTTACTTGGCCCTTTGTTACCTCAATTTGTTCATCAGTAAAATGGAGAAATGCCTATAATAGGGTTAATGTGAGAACTGAGTGAATTATATACAAAGCAGTTAAACTCGAGCCTATATGTAGTATTTCATAAGTACATGAGAAATAAATGTTTAAAGGTTATGTAAGATATATTATGCAAGTTCTATGAATTTTTCATTTCTCCAGAGAAGCTTACCATCAGGTAATGGTTCTGTGAGCATTTATTGACTTATTTGTTTCCTGTGCTCAGCTTCCTTGCTGGTATTTCAGGACTGTACCACACTCTCTTATGCTAATAGAAACTTTTGAGAGAGAAGAAATGAAACAACCAAAATCTTCTACAAAGATCATATTACAACTAACTGTTAAGCATAATTTATTTAACAAACATTTATATAGCACTTACTATATGCCATGGACTGTTTAAAACACTATGCAAATAACAACTGATTTAATCTTCATTATGACATGAAACTACTTGTTGAATTTCAATTATGTGATATGAGAAAAATCTTTTAGCCCAGTGTCTGACATAAAAATCCTTCAATAAATATTTGTCAAAGGAATGAATACCTATGAGTGGCTCAATCAATCAGTCTATCTTGTTTGGCTATCAAAAAAGCAAACAATACACCAGGATGTTATATTAAGTGGTCTAATGTGTTCTCAGAAAATAGAAACAATTGAGACTCTTCTCCACAGCTGTATCCAATTTGTACTGAAGGAACTCGAGTGGGCTAAATGTTCCTGTCCCCTTCTTGATATTAAATAACTTATTTCATATTAAATTTAGATGTTCAAATGTCATAGACTCTGAAAAGTCTTTGGTGACTTGTTAGCTATTACATTCAACCTACATTGAATACCTGAGCAGTGATTCTAAGTTTCCCTTTTTATCTTTATTTTGGATTTTGAAATTCAAAAATACTTGTGAAGCTTTCCTCCCTCTTTGAATTTTATCCTTTATATTTGTTCTAATCTGAGAAAACATATTCACATCACATACTTCATTTATCATTGGCCTGAGATAAGTAAGTACTTAATGTTTTGTAATGCTTTATCATAATTAAAAACATACACATAATAATTCTGAAAAATAAGTTATTTTTAATAGTATGGCAGATTTATCCAAACACCATTTGGGAACATTTGAGAGGTAAACGTCAATTTTTATGAAACTATAATAAATTTTTTTGAGAACAGGGTCTTTCTGTGTGGCTAGGCTGACCTCAAATTCACTATCCTCCTACCTCAGCCTCCCAAGTAATAAATGCTCTTACTCAATATATTATTGTTCCAATTAATTGTAGATTATTTTTATGATCACTAAATTAGTTGCACTTAGTCTTAAATTCTACTTACTGAAACACAGTTAACATGACAGAAAAGAATCAATATAAAAATCAAAGTCTTCAATGGCCTCCCTCTCTTTTTTTCTTGCTGTCCAGCTATCAATAAAAATATTATCTCTTTGTAACCCATGACAAGTACCTGATGAAGTGGATTTTAATTTTTTAAATGAAGCTATTGAAGTGTGACAACTGAAGGGCACTTGGAAAAGTGTGAGTAGTTTTCCATGAGGAGCACAGCCCTTTTCGGTAGTTATAATGTAGAGGAAAGGTTGAATCTACAACCTCTTATCTTTGAAATTAAATGTTGTTGATGCTACTGAGTAGACTTAGATGTGGGCCAGATCTGAGTTCAGAGAAACCAACAAGTCTAAAGTTATGATGTTATTACAAATAACACTTGAAGAATGGGCCTGCTTTGTACCACAGCCAGTGGTCAGCAGTGTAAGGCTTGAAGATTATGAATCCAGAGCCAGTAAAATCTGTCCCAATCCAGCCAATGACTTGCAAAGTTGAAGCCTGGGTTGAAGCTGTTTGAGGGACTCTAAGAGTTCCAGTATGACTTTCACACCTTTGCTTGGGTGGAGCCCTAACATAGAGGTGGAGGGGCAGACTTCTCACTATGTGTTGAGGGTTTATTTACAGGGGTTGAAGGGCAGAATGTTGAAAGGAGGAGATCATTAGAAAGTCTATACTTTAGCTGTGAACTTTAGCCTCAAGTTTTATAGTAGTTACAATAGACAGCTACTTGGACAGGAGTAGCTGGTTTTCACAGGGGCTGTGTCAGTGTTCAGCTTTAAGTGACACAACTGACTTCTGTCTCCAGAGATGAGAGGTACACAGTAGTAGGCTTAACTACCAGCATTTTAGAGGATTCCTGGACATATGACAGTGGTAGGGGGCAGACTGCCATTATCATGCTTAGAGAAAAGAAACTGGACTTATTTGGTTATAAGCTTGTCTATATAGGTATTTAATGAAAATTTAGGTGATTCAAGAAATATGTATGGGAAAGTATTGGAAGAAATAGAAATATTTAAGTAGGGGTTTGAGTATTGTGCTTTAAAACAACACTGGGGCCTCCTCATTCACAGGTCAGTTTGTGAAGTAGACCCTCAAGTTTAAGCTTACCTGACCCTGAATCTACTCCCACACAGATATGTTTAAACATCCTATGAATCTTCATATGTCATTTTCTGCCCTTTCTACTTTCTCTCTTGATGATATATGCCAGTTTCTCTCATCATGAGTACATGTTGGCTTCTGCCTCTCCAACTTCCCTCAAGTCAGCTTGAGCTCCTCAGCCTCCCTGAAAATTCATGTTCATTGTTTCTCTAAAGTCCTTCTCATAACCCCAGTATCAAGAAGAGAGAGAGAGAGACCTCATGCCATTGCTTTTATTTGTTGTTTCATGGTTTCTTGTTTTTCACCTCTGCAAATTATTGCCCATCCTTCAAAACTGAATGAAACTTCTTTATATATACTTTTCCAAAATTTTCACCTTTATTAATATTTTCAACTTCATCTATCTTGATAGTTAAAACTTCTTAACATAGGGGCCACATATTTTCCTTCCTTTTTGTTATCTCCTATTTATTGCACTATACTCTGGTGATGCATGATTACAAACCAGGTATTAGAAAATCCTGGTTTTCACAAAAAGTAAAAATTTGCTTCATCTATCCTTTTTCCCCTGAACAATATAGCCACTACCCTCACATATTACACATTACTTTAGATAAATTTGTTTCTGCAAATGGAATCAAGAGTCTCTTTTTGTTTTGTTTTAAATTTATCTTCTTCAAACTTACCTTAACTTTAATCATGGTAGAAGTCTTGAAACAGTTGGTTATTTCTTCTGGTGGACAAAGGTGCTGAGATTGGTGTTCCAAAACATGACTTCATTTACCAAGGACATTAACCAAATAGGTTTTCTAGTAAGTTAATGAAGAGTGCATATTTAAGGACTGTGAAGAACTATTATCTAAAACTGATCTGATTGGACAGATGTATGTTTATACACTGCAATGCTCAAATTTATGATTATATTAAAAGCGAATTAATTTACTTTCAGAACATATTTTAAACTCCCTGAAGCTGTAATGTTAAGCATATTGTTAGGCACACATGGTAGGCTAATATAAGTAAGTTGTTCCAATTTTTGGTATCTTGTCCTGATTTACAATTAAAATTCCCAATCTGGGTTATTGTGGCACATTGCCAAGTGCACTGTAATTGGATATAAAATTCTGTAACAACATGTTGAAACTATCCCAGGAATGGGGAGAGGGAGCGATAAAGGAGAATGGTGGATGAAATATTTGATATATTGTAAGAATTCTTGTAAGTGCCACATGGTACCCCCACCTAGTACAAACATAATTTTTAAATAATTCTGTAACATACTTATTTTTAACCAAATCCAAAACTTTTGAGGTTAGTAGAGGTGCTTTTGTCTTCCCAAAGCCTGAAAGACAATGAGACATTTTACATAATGATAATATTTAGTGTCTTCTTAGATTCACAACAGTCCATTATTATAATTGGATTTTACCACAGGCTGACAAACAGAGCATTATTGTCTTTTCTTTTTCCTGTTTTTTTTTTTTTCTCAACAGATTTCTTTTCCAAAGCTTGTCACAGACTTTTAAATTAAATTAGCATTCTTTAGGTTACATATGATATGAGTTAACATTCTCTTTGGGGAAGTGGTTGATTATTATTTTCATAGTTGCATTATGGGGTTTGGCATTATTCAAAGAATTCATAATTTAAATTTTGACAAGCTTTTGAAATATTTTCTCCCAAAGCAATGCTTACAAAATTAGTCCTTTTCTTTGTCTGTTAGATTGTGGCCAAGACTGAGATGTCAGGTGGGGGATAAGGTCATAAATTTCTGTTACATCTAATCAGAACTACAGGAGGCTTTATGGGTAAGAAGAAGCACAGTTATGGATGGATTTTGGTCTGCTTGCTGATGTAGGCTTGGGAGTATGGGTTTTTATAAGGTTAGTTTTTAATCTTCTGTCTGTTAGAACAATCTCATAAGGGGAGATTTATTTATTTATTTCTCTTGAAATAAATTGACAAAATTTGTCATTCTATGATGCCATAGAAAAATGCTAGTTTCACTGCATGAAGTATATTTTAGTTTAAATTAATGGCATATAGGGTCATAATCTCACTTGAACAAAAACTTATGAATTTGAGCTTGTTTTTTATTTCATAAAAAGTAATTAAATTTTTAGTCTGTTATTTTTTTTAGTTGAAAATTTATTTGAGTTAATAGAAAATGCATATCACAGCCATCCAAATTCTGTATTACATGCCTTTCTTTGGCACTGTGTGGGTTTTAGAAGTTTCTGCAAGTTTAATATATTAAAGTAGAATTTGAAAGAAAATAATCAGAGATAAAGTAATAAACATGCAGATGAAGATTTCTTTAAATAATCTGAAGCTACTAAAGTCATCAAATATAAATATTATTGGAAAACTGTTACCTTTCCATTTATGGATTATTAGGTAGATTTAGAAGTCTGTTTACTTGTTTGTTTTTGAGACAGGGTTTCACTATGTAGCTGGCTTTAAACTCACTGTCCTGCCTTAACCTTCCAAGTGCTGGGATCACAGATGAGAACCACCACTCCCAGCCAACTTAGAAGTACTTTTGAAGATACTTTGAAAGCATCAGACATTTTTCCTAATGTAAGAAAAAACAAAACATAATAACAACAATCTCTAGAAATTCAACTGTATTACAATAAAAATTTTGTTCGTAACAATATATAGATGAATGGGCATAATTAAATATGTCAAAATGCTGATACCTCCTATTTGTATTGATTGAGTCCTTACTCTGTATAAAATTCTCACTATATTCCAGGCTCTTAGATAAGTACTTTGAAGACCTTATTACATTTACTCCTCACAGGAGACTCTGTGATTCTTCTGGGCAGCACAGAAATCACACTGCTAAGGACTGATTCTCTGAGTGAACAGCTTTGGATCAGTTTGAAGCTCAAAATCATAGGCAAGCATTTTGAAGACAGGTCAATTATATGTTGGAAGAATTAAATATGCTAATGTAATGAATGCAATCTACTTTTGAGAGTGTTTCTTCAGAGGTGATACAATAACGGCTATTGTTGAGACTGTCTCTTGAAGTAGAAGCTGGACAAATAGGTTCATATATTAAAATACCTAATAGTGATTGCTTCTCTTGATGGTCCTGGGTAGAGTATCTGTCCCTTAACATGTTAATCTGCTCCCAGGAAACAAACTGGTTTGCCCCAATAAAGGAAACAGCCTCTTTGAGAGGTCTTGAGTTGCAGTTGTGGTGCTTTTCCCCTTCTCTTTTTCAAAGAGAAGGACATCCTCCCCTAAAGCAGAATTAACAGACCCAACATGCTTAGAGTTCAGATTCTGCTTTTGCCATTCCTCTCCGTTTATTGCCCTCCTCCCTTCAGCTGTGCTGGTATTGAAGGGTTAAAGACTCCTGTTTCTAATTGTGCTAACAGCTTCACTTATCATTTTAGGAACTCTGGTAATTGCCAGCAATAAAGGGTTTGCATTAGGATGTTCATTTTCTCCTAAGCCTCATTATACTACTTATGGACCAAAGCATACAAATGATGAATAATTGGTTTTAATACAGAGAAGAACCAGGCTTTGATTCTTCACTTAAGAATGACACCTAAAAATTGGTTGGTAAGTAGTATCCACACACTTTGTGCATGAATAAAATAAAACAGAGAAGACTATCATTTCCCTGAACCCCACCCCTACTGCCTGACAGAATCAAGGTTTCTATCTAGCTTTGTCTGGCTTCAAAGCTTTTGGTTATTTCATAAGTGGATCATTGGTCATTTTCTTCCTTTAAAAATATTTACTCAGTATTTTCCTAAATTTCATATGATGATGTTGCTTTTCAAATCAAACAAGAAATATAAATAAAAAAGAGATAAAATGCTTTTATGTAATCTGAAGAAGTAAGAAAAGAGATTTTTCCTACTAATTCAAAACATATTCCTGCTCTTCTTTTTCATCTTGGATTGTGATTACCTCTGCCATTTTATATAGAGATGACCTGAAGACAGACTGAACAATGTGTTCTACTGTCTGAAAATATTCACTTAGACTTACAGTTTTATTAATGCCTCTGTAATCAAACTGTGCAAAAATTGGCATATATTATTAACTAATCTAATTCAAGTTCTAATTCTTAATAAAATATAAATAAAAATAGTTCATAAAATATTTTAAATATCTACTTCTTAATGGCTTTTCATTGTTTTTCAGTGCTGAAGATTAAACCCAGGGCTTTGTACATGCAAGGCAAACACTCTACCACTAAGCTACATCTCCAACCTTAATTTCTTTTAAGTTCCTAACAGGATTCCATTTAGTTGTAGAAACTTGAATATATACAAATATGCATGAAATAATCCTTGTTCCTCTTTGAGCTAAGTGTGCCTGCCTCCTGGGAATAGAAACAAAAATTTAGGAATATGTTTTTTATTCATGAAGTTGCTCTCTTTAGACTTTGGGGAAAATTGCTGCTGGGCAGATAAGTAGAATATGTAACTACTGTTCTGATATGTCTGCCCCATCAAGACTAGTTGATACAGTATACTTTCATGACCCTGATCTGACATTAACAAAAAAGATGTGGGACATAGAACTGAATTCATGTTGCAAATCAGCCTCAAGCTTCACCATAATAAGCTGTACATTTTATGCTACTGTAATTCAGTTTAGGTACAATATTTATATATATGTAAACTTAATGATCTTTGAATACTTTAGGACTTCATTCCAGTCAAGGGAAGGGAGCATTTTATAATCATGCTATTTTGGCTGGCAATTTCTTTGATACATAAAACTATATGGCTTGATAATTTAGTAGCTAAAAGTCACCTAATTAGGAACTACTGAAATTCTTCTCTATCTGTTGACATGTCTGTTTGAACCATGTTTGTAAATGGAATAGTTCAAAGACATTTCAAAATCATATACATTAAAATTCCATTTGATTCTGGCATGGTTTGAATGCATGAGTCCTAATGTTTGTATGTTAGAACATAAGTAATAAGGTGATGTTATTAAGATGTGGGAGGTATTTAGGCCACAAGAGCCCTGTCCTCATGAATGTGATTAATGCCATAAAGAGGAGCCTCAGATTGCTGCCTGACCCTTCCATCTCATCTACCATGTGAGGAAACAGTGTTTGTCTGGTTTTTACCTTTTTGTCATGTGAATATGCAACAGCAAGACTTCATCTTGGAAGCAGAGAACAGCCCTCACTGGACACTGAATCTGTCAGCTTCTTGGTTTTGGGCTTCACAAACCTAGAACTGTGAAAGATAAGTTTCTACAATTTATAAATTAACCAGACTTGTGTATTTTGTTTTAACATGATGAACAGACTAAGACAGATGCTGAAATTCATCTAAAATTTCAAGTACTTTATAAAAAATTCTAAATATTGAGAAATTGAACATTTTTGTAGTGAAAAAAACCTTTTAAGTTGTAGAAATGGAGGGTATTCAGAGATATAATCATCTTAGGCTGTCTGCAGGGTAGATTTTAAAAACTGAAAATTTCATGGACCTTTGAGTTGTAGCCTGGTTTTATTTAGGTCCTGCAGTATAGAATATTCAGCTTTGAAGAGAGCCTAAGAATATGCTTCCAAGAATTTGAATCCACAACTGCTGTGAGTCCAGGCATAAGTCAATAACTTTCAAAATTATAATAATTCTTAAACTGTTAGTTCTTCTGTAGAAATACTAAAACATTCAGATTTCAGAATCTCACAACTGTCCATTAGTTTTAGGGTGATAACTAATCAGCCTAGATTGGATTAGATAACTAGCTCTACTAGTTACCTAATAAATGTCAATGTTTTTCTGCATAGTTCACAGTACTTTGTGTGTGTCTTTGCTCCAAATTGAGGCAAGCCTAGATATTTGGGGGTGATGGACTTGGCCTGCTTGGAGAAGGTTCAAGAGTGTTGATTATGTCCATGGCCTCCAAATCCCCAGAGACTGAATGAAGTAGCTAAAGAGAAAACCCCTGGGTGATTACATCGAGGGATTATTTAATGCCAGTAACTACAATATTTTATATAGATCTTAACTCATCAAATAGAGAAACTTTTTTAAATGTAACTGGAAATTCTACCAAAGTGAAAGTGGGACCAAAATCCTTCCACCTAAATGACTTATCCTGGAAAAGGGATATAATACCTCAGCAAAGAAAAACAGGCTCACAATGGAGATTACGCTTTGCTGAGAGAAATTTTCTCAGGTAATAAAGACTTGCAGACAGGATTTTCTAAGGTATTTTGAAAGAAAACACTTGCCACAGAAATGCAGCTGAGGTCGAAGATGTTGAAATTAAGAATGTTATAGCATTTGTAATAAAGAGACCAAAATTATTTGAGAATTATATTGAAAACATTGACATAAAGAAGTGATCACTCCCATAGATATTTGTGGAGGATATAATCAACATGGAGTGCCTATGAGGTCTGCAGATGAAAAAGAATTAGATTACTAACTTTTGGGCTCTAATTAGAATAGTTTCTGAGTCACTTCTCAGCTTGTCCAATTCCCCAGGAGGGAGGGGTTGGGTGCTAACCCCAAAACCACACTGTAATGTTCTGTAGGTGAGGGAGTGAAAGGGTAAGTGTGTTTGAAGGTGAATGAAACTTAAGTTTCTTTATCAGTATCAAAACATTTGTTATGCAAATCTTCCTTTGGAAGAGCTTGGCCCTGAATGGGAGTCTTTATTTTGCTTAAGTGCATTGTGAGTGAGAATACAATCTGGCAGAGATAAGGCTTAGCTAAATTGTTAACGAAAGTGGATTGAGAGTTAATGAAAGTGGGTTGAGAAGTTCAGGTTGTTCTGGATCTAGAGGAGAGTTCCAGGCAACTAATATGGGGGATGAAGGTGGGGCAAAATGAGAGTGGGTTAAAGAATACTTCTGGTGTTTGGATGGGTAAGATACATTAGAACTCTCATTTTAGTTTTCTGTGGGCACTTCATAAAAATGACATTATTTGTGTTTGTATAATAAATAACTTGAAATTGCTTTTCCAAACAAACCCAATTTTCTCCTGGGTTCACAAGTTAACTAAAAACAGGAGAAAGCTTGGCATTGCTGCCTCTATTTTGCACTTGTCTCCTTTCCTTTGAGTCTTTTTATTCTACAATCACCTTGGGCTCCAGGGGTAATTGATAACCTCTTTATTTTTAGTTTTTAATCTTTTTTTAAAAGTGCTTAGGTTTAAACTCAGAGCCTTGTGCTTGTTAGGCAGGTGCTCTACCACTTGAGCCATGCCCCTAGCCCTTTCTGCTCTAATTATTTTTTGACTAAGGTCTTGCATTTTTGCCCCAGGGGCCAGTCCTGGACCCTGATCCTCCTACCTATGCCTCTCATGTAGCTGGGACTACAGGCTAACACAACCACTAGTGGGTTTTGAGATGGGAATCTCACTAATTTGCCTAGCCTGACCTAGAGCTGTGATCTTCCTAATCTCCTCCTCCTGAGTGGCTGGGGTTATAACTGTGTGATGCCACGTCAATAATATCTTGATAATAAGGGACTGAAACTATCCCCAAGGAAAAGATCAGCAGAGCTTTGTGGGATAGACTACCAAGTAAGGACAATTCCCTATAATGATGAAGCTGAAAAGAATAATTATCTTAGGTGAATTGGATCATTCTACTCAAATTATGATAGTGATAACAACTTCTTTGGTCCCCTTCTTAGAACCAGAACCAGAACCAGATAAGGATCAACCAGGCTATACTTTACTTCATTATGCATACCTCTTGTCCTCTGTCCCAATTCTTCCTTGGTTTAAACCTAAAGCTCATATCAAGATGGGCTGAAATGCTTACTTTGCCTCTTCCTGCAGGATGTCTGTGCCATGTAATAAGTCTCTTTTCTCTACCCTTCACCACTAGCAGTCTCTGTTTGGAGTACTGAGGTAAGTAGTTGGACCTGACATGGAGAACCACTAGAGTTGAACCTCTGGCCTCGAATTCTGGTTACATTTGAAGGTGTGAAAGACACATGAATGTTGTTGGAATCAAAATGGAGTTGTGTGTATCAGCCCTAACAAGAAAAAGAAAATAAGCCACAAGGATTTAAAGGAAGGGTTTTATGCACGATTGCCTGATAGGTAATTACAACAGAAGATTCTATAAAACTATAGCCTTGCATGCTAGTTTCATCAGCACATATACCAACATTGGAGCCATGCAGAGAAGATCAGCATGGCCCCTGCACAAGGTGACACACGTGAAGCGTTCCATATTTAAAAATCAAAAACAGACAAACAAAAAAACCACCTACGGCCTTGCACAAAAGGTGCCATAACTTTATGCAAAAAAAAGACTTCTACAAGTACATCTGCCCAGCAATTATTTGTTCCACTTCAGGCTGACACCAGTCTTGTTATGAATCACTGTGATCAAGGATTATTATGTCAAAATCTCTGATGTAATCCACCTCATTTTTATCTTTAAAAACTTCCCCTTGCCTCAATCAACCTCTTTGAATATGCCCATAGTTATTTGCTGTGGCTTGCATATTCCCGCTGTAAGACGCTGTTATTTCCAAATAAATATTATTCTTTGGAGAACCTCTCTCTAAATTTTTTTTAAAATTAGGTTGATAGACATGTGTGTGTGTGTGTGTGTGTGTGTGTGTGTGTGTGTACTGAGATGTCACATAAGTCTGACTTCAGGCAGTTTTGGGAGGACACAAGGAAGCCGAGTGAGGCTGGTCTCATTTGGATTGCAAGAGAATAAATTGAAATTAAACGGTATACAATTATTATTCTATAATATATGATGTGTATTTAATCATTCTCCATTTTGTTTGCCCTTATAATGTAATTTTTTAATCCCTTCCGAGGTATTGCACATAATTAACTGAGTTGAGGTAATTTTTTACAGACAATAGCAGTCAATTCCGTGGCTAGAGGGTAGAATGGGTAACAGACATTTTATAGAATGTTTTCAGAAGAAACCTTTCATTTCTGTTAACATGAGCTTGACATAATGTGTGCCTAACAGTTACCATTATTTACAAATTAATAAGATCGTTTGTAAGCTTCTTATCCATTTTAGTCAAGATGTGATTCTTTATCCAATTAATGAGGGATTGTTAGCAAATAAATAGCATTCCAAGAGCAGGCCTTGCCCATTTTACTACGTCAAATACTTATTCAATTGGCCATAAAAGCAAAATTTAAATTTGGGAGCACTTTATGTCCTTCCTTAGTTGAAGGTATCACATGAAGTAAATTGAGTTTCAATATAATTTATTGGATTTTTAAAAGCTTTGTGCACTTTTCCTAAAAAATGCCTTGAGGCATTAACAATACAATTAACTTAAGCATCTGCATCTACTTATGGCAATAATGATACCAAGTGGACACCAGGAGCATGCAAATCAAGCACTGTGCCCAGTTACCCTTGGAGAATTGAAGGGTGCATTCAAGATATATTGTTATTTTAATTAGGGACAGTGAAAATCTTTCTGCTGGCATCTTTTTTTCTCATGTTCTACACTTCTTTCCATAAAGCAGCCAAGGAAACAATCTAATGTTTGTCAGTGGTGATTTAGAAGTTCTGCTTGGAATGTGAATGTTCAAGGCTTTCTTTCTGTCTTGTTTCCTGCCATGGCCCTCCTACCCTCTGATTGTGCAGGAGATGGTTCCGCTGGCTTGTGTTTCACACACACACACACAGCTATGCCGGTCACACACGATCTTGCCAGTGCCTGCTGCCAGGGAGCCGCGTGTATCCATTGTTCTTTAAGCTGGGCTTTTCAGTGGGTTGCTAGAGTGCCCTTCGCATTCATGCTTTCTTTATTTAAAAAACCAAAAATGTAAGAAGGGGGAGTAGAAATATATAGTATAACTCATGCGGGGAATAAAAGGAGCTTTGAAATTTTTTTGTACCTGATTTTATCTTGTACTGTTATTCCTTTTGTGCTAATGGGGTAAAAACTTAAACTCTAAAGAGATTTAGACAAATCTCTTCTAGCTAAAACAGCCTCTTTAGATAAATATTCAGTCAGCTCAAAGTGTAAACCTTCTGCTTGGGCTGCTCTTTTCTTAGAAGTGGTGCCACAGACTGCTACCTGCCTCTCTTTCTTCCCAGGCAGCAGCCAGTACAGGAGGAGTCTTAGGTAGTGTTGCAGGGGTGGGTGGTAATTAGAGGCTCCACTCCATTGAGTCCTCCAGGCCAGCGTGTGCATCTCATACTGCTTGTTCCTGGCCTGAGACCTTTGCCTTGCTTCCTCCGTCACTGTTCTCTCAGCACCAGTAGCACAGTGGGCTCTAAATTGTTGAGCTGCTCTTGATGATTCCTTCCTTTTCTATTTCTGTTTTGCTGGTGCCCTGATCCCTGGAGGTCTGAATATGACTTCCATTTAGTGCCAGCTTAACAGCTGGCCTCATTGCTCTTTGGCCTCAGGCTCACTTCTCTCACTGGGCTGCTCTGCCAGTCAAACTCACCCGCAGCTATACATCAGCTATTCCCTCTAAGACAAAGGATACTTGAGGATTTCTTACATGTCACATGAGTCCTGGAAACCACAGGGTGCTGTCTCAGGCCCTCTAAGCATGACATTCACCATTTCATTCCACCATAGCCACCCCATGTGGCAAGGCAGATTTGACGAGTTGCCTTTCAGAGTTCCAAATGGCACTGGATTTCTCTCTAACTAATCTGGAATATCTCTCTTTGCTGGCCCTCTTGACCACGATCTGGAAGTCTTTGCTGTTTTCCTTTTATTTTTTGGTGTGAAGAAGGAGTGATGCATAGATGGGAAATACAAAGAGTGGAGAAGGGGAAGAAAGCAGTTATCAGTTCTTTGTAATGTTAGTCAAATGCATGTGTCAGCCTCGGGGCTTGTTCGTGCTGTGACATAGGGATCCTTTGAGGGCTGCAGGTGCAGATGTAGGGCCAATGGCTGTGTGAACCAGTAATTGGTAAGGAGAAGAGAAGGTCCACAGAGCACACAGGGAAGATCTGTCACAACAATCCTAGTCAATAACTTCATAGTGTCAGCAACAAGAATTATGACAGTCGTATGGATTTGTTTTCACTCACTCTATTCATCTCAGCTCAGAAATGAAACTTGTTCAAAAGCTTTTGCTGCTTCTTGTGTTTAACCCTTCATGGTGAGAATAGAATAGGAAACAATAATTTTATTTTTGGAGTATTCTTATATAGCATTTGTATTAATTTGGTAGTGCTGCTATAATAAAATCCCACAGACTGGATGGCTTAAACCACAGAAAATTATTCTCCTAGTTCTGGAGGCTACAAGTCCAAGATGAAGGAATGGCATGTTTGGTTTCTTCTGAGCTTCTCTCATTACCTAAAGGATGGTCCCCTTCTTACTGCATCCTCACAAGGTCTCTCCTCTTTGTGCACTCATTCCTGGTATGCTACCCTCTTCTTAGAAGGCTAGAAGTTATATTGGATTAAGGTCCCTCCCCAAGGGCCTCATTTTGACTTAATCACCTCTTTAAAGGACCTCACCTCCAAATAGAGTGACATTGTGAAGTACTGGGAGTTGTGACTGCAATATGTGCAATTTTGGGGAACCACGAGTCAGCCTAAAATAGCCAACTGTGTCCTAAGTATATCAAAGTACTTTTAAGTCATAACCACTATTGAAATATGTGTTAAGACCATCACTGCTTTTCCGTCTGTGAAACACAAGAAAAGGGAATGGTTATACTAGAAGTGTCAAACCTCAGGAGAGAAAGTGAGAACTTAATTCAATACTGTTAGGGTTAACGGAATGCAGGGTCTTAAATTTAAAATTTTGTTTTTTCCATTACACAAACAATGCCTTAATATGTGATTGATGGGGAAATTTCAAACTATATAGAAATATTGAAGTCTTCCTCACTTTATTTTTAATCTCCCTTTTTTTGGATGTTAGACACAATTAATTATTTAATACCAATTGCTACAAATAATTGCTACAAATGTGAAAATGGCCTTACAAATAGTGAATGGATATTTTCTCTGTTCTTGACTCAAGCTTATATGTTTAAATATATTTGAAGTTGCGTGACCAATCTTTATGTGGGTTGATCTGTCTAATACAATATGTTAGAAAACAAATACAATTTGCATTTCTATCCAAATTAAAATTATTTCTAGGTCTCATGCCTCTCTCTCTCTCTTTTTTTTCACAGAGAATTTGTGGCACTTAGAGCACATGGCTTTCTGATTGCTGTCCCTATTGCCTTCACTACTCCTGCTTACTTCCTGGCTGCATGTGGAGGGAATAGAACACTCCTGGAATAAGTAACAAAAGACCAGACTCATCCTGACTATTTGATTTGTAGATAGTGATTCCTTCTCAGAATAGGATCACCATCCATACAAAGCCTTGGGATTCCTTCTTCACTTTGCTCTGAGCCAGCCTCATATATATATATATATATGACATCCAAGTCTTAAAATTTCTTTTTCAATCCTTTTTTGGTTAGTCTGACTAGCTTCCAAAGACATAGGCTCATCATATATTGGAGGGCATGCTATTCTTGTATTGCAAAACTGAGAAGATGACCAGATGAGGAGATCCCAGGAAGGTATTTGAAAGGGGCTGCTGAAAAGGTCTCAGCCCAGAGCCTGAGGCTTTAGCAGAGATGAAATAAATGAGAGGATGACTTACACCTTGTTATCAATTCTGCCCCCACATTGTTTGAGTTCAAACCCTTTCATATTCATCAGAGATTAATTACACTTTATTTTCAGGAAGGAAGACAATAAAAGAAGTGGAAAAGGTCTGAAAGAGTATAACACTAGTGAGATTGAAGATGAAAAAGAACAAAATATAAATGTAAGGGACAGCTGTTTCTTCCTGTGTGGCCTCAAATCTTGTCAATGCCCCAGCCATCCCCCACCTTCAGCGCCATGAAATCGCCAAGATTGCTGTGGATCTTGCCACTTCAGTTAGAGACCTCTTCCCCCAGTGTCCCTGGCCCAGTAGCCCACATTCTTCAGCGTAGGCACACCGGGGTAAGATATTCCCAGAGTCCCATCCTCTACAGTAATACTCCTCTCCATCCATTGGCCCAAGTTTCTCTTTCTCTGTAGCTCTTAATAACTTCTGCTACATTTTACATTTTCTCATATATACATTGATTATTGTCTGTTACTCCCACTGAAATATAAATTCCAAGTGGATTGTTTTGTTTCTTGGCTATGTCTTCAATGCTTGAATAATAAAGTGTGAATAATAGTATGTGTTTATGCTGAATAATGAATAGATTGGGATAACTTGGGTAAGATGTCTCATGACTGTCATTATCTGATTCCTGATTTTTTATCCTTAAGGAAACCAAGGTATTGTGATTAAAACAAATATGAAGTTCTGGAATGAGGTAAATGTACTTTTACTGTGTATGTTTTTTTCCTGTATGGTATATCTAACTTGTAGTAGCTTAAAATCATATTAAATATGCTGATATAAATGCTGTTGTCAATTACTTCAGAGTTTTGTGAGATTGGGAAACAGAAATCAAGGGAGGCAGTTTACTATGATGGACTTCTACTCTGCCAGTGGCTGGTGTGCACCTCTCTATAAGGCCATCTGTGCAAATCTTTCCATTTCAGGCTCATTTCAGTAAGGTGCACTTTCAAGCAGAGATTTCTCCTTTTGTGAATAATGGAATCAATAAAATATTAGCAGGATGTTCCTTGAAAACTAACAAGTCAGCTAAAAGACTGCATGCATATATTTGGATACAGATAAAGCTCTTTCTTTCACAGTATCTGTTTCACAGTAATTAGGAACATTTTTCCTTGCATTATGATATTGCCATGTGTAAAACAGAATCAACTGTGCACATTTTTCTGAGTGGGGTGCTGAAGATTGTCAGGCACACACTTGACAACTGTACCCTAGGTTCTCCATTTTTGGAACTCTACATAACGCTAATGAGTGCTGTATATGAGTAGGGGGTCAAATAAAACTTGTGAATCTTGCATTCCTGTCTTGTATGTTTTGAAAGACAGTTTGAATCTTTTTACAATGAGATGACTAGAGTATTGCATTGAAATCATATCCATTTTCAAATCCTTTCTCAGATTCTGTGTCTCCCATGGGATCATACTGAGTGTCTGTCAACCTGTTTGGAGCTTTCCTACTTTAAAACAAAGATGTATTTGGAACTTTTCTGAAAATACTTACTGACTTTGTATTCTAGTTAACTAAATACATGTCCCATTTGCTCTGTGAGATTGTGCTTTTAAAATTTTAAATTGAGTTGCCATGACTTTTAATATTTTAAATAAATGTTGTGAATGTCAGCTTCATAATAAGATAAAATGGGAGTTTTAATTTTATTACATGTAAGGCACCCAAAATGTTTGTTTAGAATAAAAATACATTTAACATTGATCAAATTATATTGGTCAATGCTAGGAAATGAAAGACTACCCTCTACCCACAAAGTATTCTGGTGAAAAAAAAAAACCTTAAAATAAATATCTGGAATATGTTGCAAAATGAAAAGAAATTGTGAAAAAAAAAGATTAAATTCTCAATTCCAATACTTAGGCCTTGTGCTAGGAGAGATTTCTCACTACAGAACTATGGTAAAAAAGAAGGGTAAAATACAGAGAGAGACAGGAACTTTGAACAGTACCATTGCTATAATCACTATGCTGAATGTTTAATCTGTCTGAAAGAACTGTTTATTGCTCTATGTGCCTCAGTGTCATGACTGCTAGAGTCTTAGCAGTCCATAATATCAATTATCATCACATAACATCTAGTGTTATTAAATGATACTCAGGGCAAGAAAGAATTCATTTGGATTATTTGATGAATAGTATTTAATATTGACTTGTTAACAATATTTTCTTGAAATCTTTTGACGGTTTTTTGATACTTCAGTGTTTGCCTTAATATTTGTTACAGTGGAATCACCAGCTACAAATCCTCCTCTGCAGGGATTACACACAGGAATAGGTTAACCAATATTTTCTTGAAAAAGCTATCCCACGAGAGATTTGTAATACTGTAGTTCTTACATCCAATCTAAATCTCAAATGTTTAATACCTTCATTGACCTAATGAGATACTACTTGAGACTCATTGAGAGCACACCAATTCAGCAGGAATCCTCAGAGATAATGGTGTTGTGTTATCCAAAAGCACATAGCATTGCTGTGGATCCCAAGACATCACTCATTTGTGGATGACCGTGAAATGAAGTAGAATTGGCTTCTAGTGAATGTCAGATGCAAGCCATGGTTAGAGATGATATTCACAGAAAACAGCACCCATAAAACTGTCCGAAAAATAAAAATTTCCTTTGGTTAAAAACAGAAAACCTTTAGAAAAATCTTTCTAGGAAAGCCAAACTTATCTGAGTTATGGGGTAGTCATTTTCAAGGCCATGATATTTTTAAACATTTTCTTCTTTTTTTCCCTCTCTCTTCCCTCTTTAAGCAGCAACTAAGTACGTGGACAAGGCAGTAGAGCATAAGAATTTGTTTTTGAAAAGATATACGAAAGGACAGTTTAGAAAATGGTATGATTTTTCTGTTTATCTTTCTTAAGGAAATACTTTCTTAAGGAAATATTCCTGCTGCTGGGCACACTGTGTTGGCTGTCAGCCTACTATCAAGTATAATATCAGGATTGCACACTTCTTACTGCATGCCATACTTTTATAGGACACTGATTCTGGAAATAATCACTGATGATTGCTACTGTTAGTTGCATAGTGTGACAAAGACCCTTAGACTATTATCCTTTCACGACATTTTCAATACAAATCCCATTAAATGTGATTTATTGTCTCAAGTATCCCAGGTATTATCCAGAATCACTGTTCATGGCTGATATTATAAACCATTCCATATCTTTCTTTTTTGATCTATCAAAGAAACTAAGGTTCTACTCTCCAAAGGCTGTGTATATGTCATAGTAAAATAATGTTATTAAGTCCTTAAAAGAAACCAAACTGTCATGTGAGACTGTCTTTCATGGAGGCTTTATGCCATCCATTTATTTTATTATTTTTGGCATTAACTAGTACATTTTAAAAGGGCTTTCCCATGCGTTTAAACATGTCTATAGAATGTAAGCTGTTTTAGGGCAGAAGTTAAATCATTTGAAGACATACTTGAATTTATAATGCTTAATATCCATGGATATAAAGAATTAAGTGATATTGAGGAGAATGAAGATGATTTAGCCAATACTAGTGTTTTCCATCTGAAAACTACCTCATAAATAATTTCATAAGTAGTCTCAGAATTTGCCCTAGGTTAGTTCCTGCATATGTGTGTCATGACAACCAGGCTCAATTTCTTTAGACAGGACAGAAGGCAGCACATTCTTAGCAGAGGACTTTTCAAAAGTGATGAATTTCTTTTAACTCGTGTTTGGAGGACCAAGGCTTTCAGGGCTGTGTAAATGAGTGGGTCTATATGGTCTTCAGGTTTTTACCCATGTTAGTTCCTGATTATTAGTAGATGACGAGTCTGACTTTTGGCCAAAAACCTGTGTGTGACTCTTCAGGCTTTCTCATGAGAAATTGTAAGGACTTTTTTTTTTTTTTTGGCAGACTTCATTGGTGAAACTATACTTCTCTCACCAGATTTGTCCCCAAACCAGTGCACTGCGGTCTCTGAAGGGAGATGCAATCAAAGCCTTATCCCTTGTTTGGACGTGTTCTTTTGTGTATCTGCATTTCTAGCCCCAGCCCCTCTGTTCAGAGACCTCTTTACTGGGGGAACTTTGGCAAAAGTCTCCCTCAGGCACCTTTCCTGAGATGTTTCTCTCTGGGGAAGAGGACACCTTGAAGACATTTTTTCACCTTGATTCAGTGCTTAGAACTGTTCCATTCTTAGCACTTCCCCATTGCCTCAAATTTTCCTGGGTCCATAAAAGCACAAGAGCCTTTTATATGAGACTCTGAGCTTTTCCCCCGACCCTTACTCATGCCTGAATCATGGGGATAAATAAACAGTGAGGATTCACCATTTTTTCCAATTTAACCTCTTGCTTACATTATTGCAGTAACTGACTGAAGGCTTGCCTATTATTCATTTTAGCTTGTTGTTTTAATTGACAACTCCATCACCCAACAAATCAGCTCAACTCCACTGAGCTCTTGGCAGGTGATACTACTTTCATGTAGCATAATTTCACTTTATCCTAATTTTACATTCAAATTCTAAACATTAAAATTCAAACCAATGTGTAGCCACTGAACCACACCATGGAGCAGCATACAGAGAGAAAGAATTGACTAGGTCAACTTGTCATCCAGGATAGTCCCACAGTCTCTAACCAACCCCATATATATAACAGAGGCTGGTAAGTATGGCAGTGAGATTGTTGATTTGTCTATTGTCCTGGCAAGGGTTGGCTTATGAACTGGACCAGGAAGAGGGGAGCTAGTTTAATGGACTAATAAGTAGGAAAGAAGTTTGAGAAGGTACTATTCTTTATATCATTTATGACTAGCTAATCTGTTGAATAAGAAAGGTATAGACTTTAAATATGTTTAAATATAAGGGCTTTGCTTCCCATTTTGAGGTAGAAAGTTGGAAAGGATTATCACTCTTACTGTAAGAGTGAGACCAACCAATAAACTCTGCTATCAAAGAGCTAAAGAAACACAGTGAGTTGAATTCTTAGGAAACAAGTTTTTCCTAGCAGAGAAGAAACTATGTTTGCTCATATTCCAGGAGGAATAGCAGAGTAGGCACCAACCCATCACAAACTGAGAGGAGATGAAACCAGTTGGACTTTTAATAAACACTTTACAATGTGTGTGGACTGGTGTGTTGAACTATACCTCCAAGAGTCCCAGTCAGAGAGGAAAGTCACACATGCCCTCCAGTTGTTGCTAAGAGTACAGAAGCAGTGTGCTGAAGCCTGGGGCATGACAGGAGAGCTAAAATAAATCCCTTTGGCATATGAGGAATTTCTGACAGCAAAGCAATGGCCACTGACAGCTAAGGGAAAGAGTAGGCTGGAGAAAGATCTCCATGGCACGAGACAGGTCAGCAAAGGAATTCCACAAACAACTTAAAGGCTGGTGAGATGGGCTAAAAAGAATAGAGATTTGGAGCATTGCTGATGTTCAAAATACAGTTCCTGATCCTTCTATTAAAATAGTTGAAGGTACTGTGACTAGAATTTGAAGAAAGTTCCCACAAATCCAGACCCAGCTCAACAGCAGATTAGATCAACTGGGCCTGGAACTCAGAAAACATCACTTTTGCTGCATTCTGTTGGTCAAAGCCAGTTAGAAGGCCAGTGTAGATTCACAGGTGAGATAATCTCCAAGTCCTCATCTGAGAAGTAGCCTGCATGTACTGAGAGAGGGGAGAAACTGTTTGGCACCCAGATTTATAGATTAGTTATGATTCTTAGCAGCACGTTCATAAATAGCCCATTGTTTTCAGAAGAGAGTGTAAATTTTAGGAATAGACTGAAAGAAATTAGAAAATACATCAATTTGAAAGATTAAAAAATACAACATATCAAATTTGTAGGATGCAGCTAATAAGGTGCTTAGAGGAAAATTTGTGATGTTTAATGCTTTCATTAGAAAATTTCCTTTCTTCCTTTTTTTTCTTTCTTTCCTTCTTTCTTCCCCTACCCGCTCTATTTGCCTTTCGTTTCTGTGGGAATATATAGTAGCCTGGAATTCTACTGAGCTAAATTTTTATCGAATTAGAGGTCAGTTCTCTAAGAGAGATATATGTTATATAGTATCTGCTGTTTCCTAAACTTATTTAAACATAGAGGATTTTATTTTTTGATGGAGAATTTGTGGAACTAATTTTATATGAAAAAAAACTTGGGATACCCAACTCTATTTTAATAAATGCGATCTTTTTTGTTTCTGAGATTTTAAAAGAAAGTAAATATTAAATATGAATTCAAAATTTACAGAAGTATATTAAAAAATGTTGAAATTCTCTACATATTTCAACTACATGTGAAATGTGGGGAGAGGCCAGCCCTGTCAGATTCACTGTTATATCCTCCATGCCAGTACTCTGTTGAATAGTAGGAAGGCTCTAAGTACATGTGTTGAATTTTGTGAACAAAACAAACATACATGATATATTGAATATCAGGAATTAAAATATTTTTATCTGTTCTACATTTATATATCATATAGTTTTTAGTGATTCATAGTGAACTCATAGTTCATGCAGTTACTCCATATAATATAAAAGTGCTTGTCCAACAGAGCAAACACAATTCAAAGCATTAGATGGAATCATTGCAAAAGCTTAGGTGTACATTTATAGAAGGAGTGGATACTGGGAATCTCTTACCCTTCCTTCATTTAGGGATGTAGAATTCTATTTTAGGCAATAGTCTAATAATTCACCTGCTATCTCTTGCATGCCAGTCATGTTTTCTATGCATTTTTCCTGCTATTGGCAATGGTAACTATGCTATCATCCAGGAATAGTATTGGAGATTTTCAAGTCACAGTCCCAAAGAATGGCTGTCCTATTCATAGGCCGAATCAGTATGGCAGCTGCCTTCTAATTAAAATCATAATACCTTGTATACTATTTGTGGTAGATAACAATTTAAATTTATTTTGTTAACTTTTTTTTGTTGTTTGTTTTTGAGGCAGGGTCTTGTGTAGGCCAGGGTGACCTCCAATACTTGATCCTCCTGCCTCAACTTTTAGAGTTCTGGGATTACAGATGAGTAGCACAACACATGGCTAGTAACTAGTTCTTTTAATTTCAAAACAAATTCATGCAATTAGTAAAATGGTCAAACAGCATGGAACAAAATACAATGAAAATAAATCTAACAATGCCCACTCTCCTATCTTGCCTCTTTCAGAGACAAATGCTCTGATAATTTTCTATTTCCTTTCAGATTTTTTTTGATCACAAATTGTAGCTTCTGTTATTGTATTTTTAGAGAAAATTAAACAGAGACAATTAGGGAAAATATATAACAGGAGACTATTAAAAATGAAGAAGAAAAGAAAGAAAAAAAACCCCTTTAGGTTCTATGCATTAAAACAGAAAATAAAGATTACAGCAGCCTTCACCCCTCCAGCTTTCCACATTCTTCATGGAGTTCTAAGAATTCTAGTGCAGTTTTTTTCCTTAAAATATTTTATTGGAATCCCTTTGATAAAACCAGGTACTTGTACAAGACAAAGTAAATACATGTGAAGTATGTCTACTTGATACTAAGTTTCCTAAAATTTTTAGCCAATATATTTTCCTCCAATAAGTTAGTAGCTGCTCATACAGAAGAGATGTAAATTCTTAGAACCTGCCCAGCACCAGAAAGAAGGCAATCTTTGTGTCAGCAAAATCCACAGCAACTTGGGAGAAAGGACTTGATCTCCACTTCTCAGAGCTGATAATGGAGTAACAAGAACCATTACCCAGGCACTGCCATCCCCTTCTCCCTCCCTCCCCAGTTCCTAAGGAATTCCAAACCTTAGGCTTTCAGTGATCACTTGTTAGTGCAGAATCTGTGAAGAGGCACTGGCCTGGTTGGGCTTCCTCATGCTTTATTCAAGGCTAACACACTGGTTGATGTCTTGGAACCGTTAACTAGGAAAATAAAAGATTAATAGGCATTCCTGGTGGCCAGCTTCTCTGTCTCAGGTAATAGGAATCCTGGCCTTGGAGAGGGGGCTATTAGTGTGCTGTGGCAACGGTGTTAATGAGACAGAGTCCCTTGGGTGCATAATCACTCCTAGTAAATCTTTTCTGAAAGAAAATTCATGTAATGGAAGGTGTTTAAGCTATTACCCTGGTGGTCTGACCTTTGGTCCTGAGAAGGTGTCATATTAAAAAAAGTTCCCATTCTTGTGCATGACTTCTTGTTTCATGTTACAATGGATGAATAATGTTTTCAATGTGGTCATAACAGGTGGGGAAATATAGATTTGGGACTGGGCAAGTCTGTCTGAGATTTCTTTAAAGCAATGGTTCACAGGTGGGAGCAGTTTTATCAAGCTAAGGGAGAGTGTCTGTGACATTTTAACTGTCACAGCAGTCAGGTGACCTGGCTTCTAGAGGTCAGGGATGCTGCTCACCATCCCAAAAGGTACAGGACACCTGCCCCACCTCCCACCCCAGCAAGGAATTATCTGGCCCAAAAGGCAGTAGTGCTAAGTTCAAGGAATACTACTTTAATGGACTGTTTTGACATTTGTTGTTTTGAGAATAATGATTTTCATTCAGAGAAGCAGCTTAAAATTTGCAATAATACTAACAGTGATAAAATCTTACAGCGATTTTCTCGGGTTTACAGTTTCTGTTCTTGAACTTCAGAACCTAATGAAAGAATTTGGTATCCTACTGATTCACCCAGGGTGATAATTTTCTCTAGCATATTTGCCTTTGGCCTTTCTCTTTTTAACCTTTCTGTTTATATTGCCTATGAGAAAAAACCAATCTACTGTAGTCTAATGAAACTTGAATAACAGGGAATAATAACAAATAACTATTTCATATTTATTGGAAAAATAGTAAAAAATAATAATCTCATGTTCCTTTTCTTTTGCTGAGTTCTATTACTAAGCTACTTTATCTCTAGTTCTGTCCAGATTCTTTCCATACCTACACTCTTTTGGTCAAAAGGTGCTGCATAAATCCCTTGCAGGGTAAAGCCTGATAACTGAGTTTTGGTGAGCTAATTGCATTTAATTTGCTCATTTCTGAATGTCAGCACAAATTAAAGCATGTAAAAATTAAATAATGTGAGATTTCATTGACTCTGGGGTAGAAAGCTTAGTGACCCATAGTAAATCCTGTCTTGCTTCATTTCAGTGGAGTTTATTGGCCTAGAGAAAAAAGGGTGGATTATTGAACATTTAAAGTTGTCTTAGTGAACAAGGGAATCAGATCATTGGGGTTGCAATTAAATGTTTTAGAGGGTATGGAACCCACCCCCTTAAATTGATGATGAGGAAGTAGAGGGTATAAACAGGTAAGTGGCTGGCCCTGAGTCACAGGTGAGTGGTGGTCTGAGGCTAGAATCCAATCTAAAAGCAGAGTTCTTCTGGCATGATTACTTTCGCAGCTCATAGTCATATCTATGTGGCCAGAGCTTCCCAGAATAAAACATTCTAAGGTCAGATCATTATATCTTATATGTATTCATCACTTTAGAATATTCAAGCTACTTTCACATATATTATCTCATATTAAAAAATAAGCTTATTGCATACACAGGACAAAAATTTTTGTCTTCATTGATCAGAGAAAGTCAAAACTCAAGACATATGAAGTAACTTATTTGAAATTAAATAGCTAATAAAAAATACCCAGATGTTTGAGTTTAGCACTCTCTTCTTCAGTCACTGCAGGTTTATTACAAAGGCAAACAATTCTGCACTGGTATAAAAGGAGTTGTTCTTTACCAGGGTGTGCCTGATACCCTGGTAAGAGTATGGATTAGTACATTTATTTCTTATAATACTGTAAGAGGGAGCTATCTTGATGCCTGATAAAGAAACTGAGGTTTAATGAGGTTCAGCAACTGCTTACATCTATACCACTAATAAACTTAGATCAAATTCTATTTCATTCCAAAGTTCATATTTTCATCATTATACTATACTCCCAGCATTGTTCAATATGGTGTTTCTATGTCTATTTTGGTAATTAATGTATTATTCTGATTAGAATTAGCCATTGAGCATCTAATTTTATGCATTGATGTTCTGATTTTTTAAAAAAATCTTTTCTTTTTTTTCATTCCTATTTACAGCCGATACTGGGGAGAAGAGAGACAAAAGCTAACATAATTTTCTCCTTCACATTAGCTCCTATCTGATTTCCCTCCCTCAGCTTTTCTGCATTTATCCATTCATCTAATCTACCTAATGCAGCAAGGGTAGGCTTTCTAGGAAAGATATCTGATTGTGTTACTACTTAGAAGCCTGACTTAATGGCTCACTCATAACTTCAAACACAATAATCCATGATCTGTTTCCTGCTTTATTATATAATTTTGAATCCTGCCAATCCTTCACAAACTGTTCCCTCTATCCTGTGGTTCAGTAGCCCTCCAATTATATCATGTAGCTTCATGTATGTTAATTTTCATATTCTTTGAATTCCCTTCCCACACTGTTCCCTGTTTCCTTTTCCTGCCCTAGCCTGGCCCCTAATTAATTCTTTTGTTATTGAGAACTCTCTTCAAGAATATTGTGTCTGAGCTTCCCAAACATAGAGGAGATAATTCCATTTTGACCCATCATTGTGACTGATAATTGACTTTCTTTTCCAACTACACTCTGAACCATTTGATAGAAGGACCATTTCTTATTTGTCTTTATTTTCCTAAAGCTTAGCTCAGTTCTTGGCATACCATAGCAATCTAATAAATTAAATGAGCATGATAGTATCAAAAGAATTTGGGAATTGAGGAGATATGAAAAGTAAAGGAGAGAGAAGACTGAATGATGGTTTCAAGATATCTCTTCTGTAACCAAGGAGATATCTGGAAAGATCTTTATTTTATTAACTGAAATAGGATACTTAAGAGAGTGATATGAATCTGCTGGAGAAAAGGAAAGTTAGTAAATTTGGTTTGCTCATGTGATGTGTTAAATATAACATGAACATGTAATAATAATTTCCAATCAGCTATATATTATGTGTCTAGCAGAATAGAGAAATCTAGGTTTCATGAGACAAAAGCATTAAAAATGGCTATGTTATCCTTTGTAATAGTGAAATAAGTAGATATTTAGTTCCTCTTTCATGCACATGTTCATGAAGATGAAAGGAAGCAATGGGGATGACTTTTTTACTCAGACTCCAGGTTTTCCCTCACTATCTTTTTGACATTGTTCAAGCAGAAAGAGAAATTGATCCTAAACATTATGGGCAAGTGAATAAACTTTACGAGCTTGGTTGAAATGCAATGCTGTGTGAAAAATGGAATTTTTTTTTTTGGTAGCTAAGTGGCTCTTAATAACTTTGTATAAATATCATTCATTGAGTTAGCAGACTAGGAGTAGTTTGCTTTAAGGTGGTTATGATTCTTGTTTAATATTTAACATTATTACTTAAGCAGAAAATTTGTTTCTGTTCTCAAAATTGGGGTTATGACAACATAATCTAGGTTGGGAACAAACAGTAGGGAACAGAGTTTGTGAGGAGTAAACTTACTTTGTGAGAATGACTCAGAAAAAAACAGGAGAGTAGAGATAGTATGTGGTTAGCTAACCATTTTTCTCTTTCTGGAATGAAACCATCTACTTCACTACTATATTTTGCTCCTGCATATGTACCTATCTTTTGGCAAAATTTAGCCTCAATAATTCTTCATTCTACAGGAGTTTGTACAAATAGAATACCTCTCTAATTTTCTGGCAGCAGGGTTAGCTAGAATTTAGAATTCTCTTAACAGAGAACTTACTGTGGATATAGCTTGAGAATAAGAAAGATGAGCTCTTTGCTGGGAAGTAGGACTCTATTAAGGTAAATTCTGGATAGCAACAAAATGTATGCCTTCTTAGGCCTTGTTGGAGGCATCTAAGTGAACAATCAAATATGAGCATTCTGAAAAAGGGAATGTATCTAGTATGTGCTAAATTGCATTCGTACCTGCAACTTTATGTTCAGATCCTAACCCTCAAGTTTGACTGTTTGTGGAGATAGGACCTTTACAGGGATAACTAAGTCAAAATAAAGTCATTAGGATGGGCCCTAACCCAACATGCCTTGTGTTTTTAAGAAGGGGAAATGTGGATACTGGCTGAGCATGAGGGAAGACAATGTGAGGGCACAGGGAGAAGACAGCCCTCAACAAGCCAAGGAGGGAGGCCTGGATCAGATCCTTCCTTCATGACCCTCATAAACACAAAGCCCTGGTAATACCTGGATTTTGGATTTCCATCCTCCAGAACTGTGAGAACATAAATTTCTATTGTTTTAACTACTCAGTCTGTAGTACTTTGATTTGGTAGAACTAGCAAACTAAGTTAATATCTTCTCATTTTTGTAATCTCAGACTTTATTTGATATAAGTCTTAAGATAGAACAAATCCTCTGGGATTTCATTATTCTCCATTCCTCTGTATCACTTTAGTGCTCTTTAGTTAGGTTGGCAAAAAGGAAAATTTACCCTGTGGATGAACTTTTAACTGAATTTACTGTGGAGTTGAATGAAACATTAAACACACAAGGCTAGGTTTAAGTTAGGCCAATAAACTTCTATTGTGAGCTGGTAAATATCCTCCAGCCTTCTAAGAATGCGTCAACATTTTAGTATTGCTTTCTGGCAATAAGAATTATTCTTCACTGCAACATTCTCTATGGAACATACATTTTGATGACTCCTTATCGCTGCTATTTCATTCAATCCTTAACAACAGTGCTAAGCAGTGAGTATAATTTTCATAGCAATTTTACAGATGAGGAGATTGAGGAACACAGAGGTCAAGAGTGTTTGACTAGTCAGTGCCAAAACCAAGGTTTAGAGAAAGCTTGTCCTGTCCCTAAAGCTTGAGTTCCTGCTGTGTCATCTTACCTCCCTGTTTCCATCACTGCTGCTCTTTGGGTCCACTATCTCCCAGTCTTTTCTTAGAAATGTGGTGTGTGTGGTGGGTAGAAGCTGGGAGGGCTTACAGTTTCTGGCTTTACAATTTCCTGACTTTCCTGCCTCTTTTCTTTCTCTATTTTTCATTTGGTTCTGTTTCCTCTTCCAAGCATATTCACTGAAGGATATTCTCTGTGCCCTGCTGCTGTGTCTTGGTACTGCCATTTCCCTCTTCCTATTCTAGCCCTCCCTTTGAGGGTTTACCGTTGTCTGCTTCATTATCATCCACTTTTCTGTTTTTCTTCTATGCTCTGCATTTCCTTTCTTTGCATTGCCTGATACCACATAGCACTTATTATGTTCCCTAGCTTTCCCTGCTAACATCTGATTTAGCTCACACCAGAGGCCTGGGCATTGGAAAATTGGTTTCTTGAACTCCTTTGGTCCCACTTGTCTACCTGTTACCTTTATAACTGAAATAGAAGCTAGAAGCTTGTCTTTTGCTACTTAGGAAGTGTTTCCACCCCCGTCCCCCTTTTTTTCTTGGTAGTACTGGGGATTGAACTAAAGGCCTTACATCTGCTAGGCAAGCATTCTACCACACATCCCCAGCCCTTTTGTTTTTATCATCTTTGAGACAGGGTCTCACTAACTTGGTCTGGCTGGACTTGAATCTGGATCCTCCTGCTTTTTGCCTCCTGAGTAACTGGAATTACAGGCATAGAGCACTATTCCTGGCTGGAAGTTTTCCTCTTGAACTAGGAAAAGAACACTGGCCAGGAAAACTATTTTCTCAACAGACAAAACAAACTTTTCATGATTTTCGCATTTTAAAACATCTTGTGGTCTATAGATATCAAATTACACAGAAACTTAATCCAATGTGCTTCTAGACCTGAATTTCCTAGTATGTGCTCCAAGGAGCATTCATCCTATAGGAATCTCCTTAAAAATTAAAAATCACAGTAACATCTTCCTTTTGTCAATGGCAAGATATTTGAGGTGAGAGAAGTCAGTCACAGAAGTCTGTATGTTTCTTGTGGTATTACCTCTAGCCTTCACTCCTGACCACATTCCTCATTTCTCTACCACAAAGTACCCAGGAGACCACTGAAGGAAGCTACAGTTATACCTAATAATTTGTCTTTTTCCCAGATGTCGTCAAGCCCTGCTTTCTCATGTTCCTCAGCCACTACAAAAGGCTCAAGTATTTCAACTCACACTCTGTTCCTAAAACCCTTATTTTCATACCCTCAGTTTAGCTGTGTACATCCTCTGGTGAGTCCCACTCTCCCTCTACCCTACTTTATATTCTTATATTCTCTATATTCTTATGCATATGTGACAGGAGAGGCTGTTTTACTGTGTAGGTGAGTCAAATATTCCCACCATTGTAAAACACAAAACAAAGGTTCATTTTTCACTTGTATTTTGTGTTTAACATTGGTTGGCAGGGAATCAGCTCTACTTCATCATCCAGACATGAAGCTAATAAAGGTTTCACAATCTTCTTTCAAAAATCTGGAAATGAAGCCTTTATGATAGCTGCAACACTTGAAGAGTGAAATAGGAAAATTGCACCTGGGCTTTCTCTTATGTGTCCTGGGCTTGTAGGCAAGATGGCACATCATTCACTTGTTTCTTTCAGGGTAAGCTTTTCCCTTGCTGCCCTCACTTCCAACATCTCAGATCCTCTAAAGCACATGCTATCTGACTACCTGATACCCTTCCTTCCTTGTTGCTGTCACCTGCCATCCTTCTAGTCACTCCTCTTCCTGTCTACCCATATAATAATGGAAGATTGTAGCACTTACTATATTTTGGCTTACTGAATTTTTCTTCTTTGTGGCATTTTCATTCAACGTGGTTACTTCAATGTCCACAATGACAATTCATTTCATATATTGTTATTAACCTCTTTATCACAAATACTTTGTCTTTTTTTCTCACCTTTGCACAGTTTCTAGTGTCTCACTCACTGCCTATCACTTTTTATTTCTCCATTTTAACCTCCTTAGTTATGAGCTGAATTGTATCCCCCAAATTCAGGTGTTGAAATCCTAAGCTGCATTAACTAAAAATATGAATGTATTTGGTTATAAGGT
The DNA here is from genome assembly GCF_047511655.1 of Castor canadensis. NCBI lineage: Eukaryota > Metazoa > Chordata > Mammalia > Rodentia > Castoridae > Castor > Castor canadensis. The sequence continues at coordinate 55,902,286 of NC_133390.1, read as the reverse complement.
CTTTAAAGAGGCAACTAAGTCAAAATGAGGCTGTTACTTTGGATCCTAATCCTTATAAAAGGGATGATAAAGACAAGAAATTATCATGTGAAAATATCATTAAAAAAAGCCACCTCTAAGTCAAGGAGTAAAGGCCTTAAAACCATGCTAGCACCTTGATCTAGGACTTCCAGCCTTCAGAACTGTAAGACAATACATTTCTATTGTTTAAGGCACTCAGTTGGTGCTATTTTGTCAAGGCAGCCCTAGTAAGTTAATATACTCTCTAGTATCCTTGGGTTATTACGTCTCCCCTTCTCAACTCAAGTTTCATGGCCCAAACAGGTAATGATGCCCTTCTTCACCTCTGTTATTCTGGCCTCCCATCTCTCTGTTATGTTTTATGCTATACGTATCGCCTGGCAATACTTCCATCCTGGTTAAGCCTAATTCTCTACTTGAATAAAACCTGGTGATACAACTAAGCATGGCTAATGGAAAATCACTTCTGTGAGTCCATGCTAGATCACCTCATTTTCAATATTTCTCTAGTTATTCACATCTACTTCTCCACAAAGAGATAATTTACACCTCCTCTTGGTCTTCAGACTTCCAATCTCTTCTTTATTCTCAGTCATTGATTTGGTTCTTTTCTTCCAGACCAAACTTAGGAATCAAAAAAGAACGGCGTGATCCTACCTCCACCAAACCTGCTGCTCCCCGCTTCCATTCGTACAGATTCTATCGACTCATTTGTGAAAACAAATGAGTCATCCACAGGTCCAGCTAAGGAAACATGTTTGCTTGTGCTCAAGGAAGCTGCCTCTGCAGTTGTCTCTTATGTCAATTTCTCCATCTTTCTGCAAAAGCATTTCTGTCAGCATACCACGTACACTAGTGCTTTATTAGAATGGGTTGTGCTGTTGTCACAGTTAATGTACTTGAAATCTTAATGTATACAACAATGACTTCATTCTTGCTCACACAGCATCAAATGTTTCTGGATGACTTTTCATTATAGATAGCTTTCTTCCACAAAAGTGATGGGAGAGTTCTGATTCCTCCCACTTGTGTGGTCATCATCTGAACACATGGCTCCCAGTGTTCCTATGACAAAGAAGAGAGGGGATGGTGACATACACATAGTTGCATAAAGAGAAAAATATTAAATGTTTTTGTCTCCCTGGAAAAGTTGCTTTAAGATAAACAATTAAAAAATCAAAGCTATTTCAGTTTTAACTATACTGTCTGCTTTGTGAGAGTTCACTTACTACTGGTAAATACAATAAACATGGTGATGTATACCTATAATTCCAGAACTGGGGAGACTGAGGCAGAAGGATTGTGAGTTCAAAGCTAATGTGGATTACAAATTGACACCCTGTTTCAAAAAGTAAAATAATATAAAACACAACAAAGATGATGTTCTCTTTTGCATGCTGTAGAAGTAGTAATTATGGAATTTTCACTTGCATTGTGTGTGTGTTTGTGTTTTATACAGCATAACTCAACTTATGTTTGGGAAAACAAGGGTGCTTTCATTCAATAAATGTGAAATTGGCAGGAGGGATTGTTCATTGTTAAGTTTTTCCTTCTCACTTCAGATTGTGGCATAAAATCTGAATCCATGAATGAAATGAAACTCTTTGTTGTCTATTGTTGTCAAAGTGAGAGCAAATGAATTTGTTTAAACCCGTGTATAACTGCTTGGGGTTTTCAATAGACACTCCTATCACTCCAGTCTAGGTTTTGGTTTTGAGACTCCTGCATATTTACAAGTATGTCCTTCAAAATGAAAGAACTTATAAAGAAGAATATGATATACAATTGCCTTTTGCTACATAACAAACCACATAAAAATTAGTGGCTTCAGATACTTAGGTTTCTTTAGCCATGGTTCTGCAGGTCAGTGCTTCTTCTGGTCTCACTGATGTCCATTCCACTGTTCGTTGGCTGGACAGCTCTGCTTCTATGTGTTAATTCAGTAGGTAGGCTGGGCAAAGGTGGAGATTACTGGGCCAAGTGACTTTTCATCCTCCTGCAGAACAGCCTGAGTGTGTTCACATGGAAGCTAGAGTGGATCCCAAGAAAGAGAGAGTGTTCAGTAAAAAATCCCTTGAGCTCAGAGCATGGAACTGACATATTCACAATTCTGCCCCAGTCTTTTGGCCAGACAAAGCACAAAGTCAGCTCATGCTCAAGGAGTGGGGAAATGGGTTTCAACTTCAGATGGCAAGAGCTGCATCAATTGCAAATTGTTATAGATAAAAGAAGAAAAATCCTTATGGCCACTTTGCAATCTACCACAGAGGATGAACACTTGAACAGTACAGCCTAAAATATTTGAAATTTATTTCTTCACCTTGTATTAACTAGTGAAGAGAGAAAAGTCAGAAATTGGTTTGAAAACAAGGCTTCCCTTAATATTTCTCCTTTGCTTGCCCACCTCTACTGCCACTATTAAATATAGAGTTTTGGGAAAATAGTCATTCACTTAAAACTAAAAACTTCCAGTTTTTAAGTTCACTTATTTTCCAGTGGAAACAGTTTTTCTGGAAGAGGAAGTGTGTTGATTGCATTGGGAAGGACCAGCATCTTGTCCCCATGGTAACAGCATTTTGAGTTCTCCAAGTGTTTACCACCTGGTGTTTTGAGGCCCCATAACCAAGTAGTACTACACTATATAACATGAGAAGAGCAACTTACATGCATAGCACTAAAGAGCAATGGCCCCACAGGTGGGTTTGTTATCAGATCAGAGTGATGGCCTATGAAATAATTTGAATATATTTAAGTTGCTGAAATAATCATAACCATAATAATAAATAATTCTTTGTTGATATTTGATAACTCTTCTATCTTTAAAACACTACTCTTTCCAACAACGTAGGAACAGACTATGATTTAATGCTTTTACATACTTCCAAGGCATAAGGTTTGTGTGCACATGTGCAAACATACAGAAATCTATACATACATACACATATATACATGTACAGACATACACACAATTGTTGAGTTCTGAATGTAAACAAAACAGTTTTAAACAGGCCTGTTAGTAGTCACCAGAATATTTGAAATGATCAGACCTGCCCTGAATTTTAAAGAAGGTATTTAAGAAATACAATGACTTTATCATGAGATATTTGTGTGGATAGTCGCCTGTTCATGGAACAACCTTTGTCTCAGTCAGTATCGTTGGGACTTTCAAATATCAGAGTTTAGATTCAAATCAAGCTACATCTCTACACAGTGATTTGGGGTATAGAAATGACAGATTTAATATCTGTCTGTATCTATGATTATTGTTCAGCTGCTCAGGAACCGTGAGAGAACAAATCCTTGGTCATTGTGGCACCTGAATGGCTGCTGTTGCAGCTGAAACTGTGAAGCAATTTTCTACTGTAAAACTCATAGTAATAGAATTCAGGAAGGTAGATCTCTAGGGGATTGGAGAGAGATGTGTGTGGGATGTTTGTGAATGAGTCACTGGGCAGGGCTGGATGTGTTCTTTATATTAGAAACAGGAAACTAGTGGGTTGACTGGAAAGGCGGACATGAGCTTTGAACTAAGAAGAAAAGGAGGTTGGATCTGACAAAGCAGAAAATTTCCCAGGAAAATGTCATCCTTAAGGGAATACAGAAAGTAGGGAACTGAGTCCTGACACTATCTGCAAATAGCCTTTCCCTCTCATTCTTTAGTGTAATTAAATAAGTCATTGTATGGGGGGAGGGGGGATAAAGGAGAATATGGAGGGAGTGAATTCAACTATGACATATTGTAAGAACTTTGGCAAATGTCACAATGTACCCCCAGTGCAACAATAATATGATAATAACTATAATAGAAAAAAGAAGTCATTGTAGGAAAACATGCTTTAAAACCTGGAAAGCAGCATACAAAGTACTTTCTTCTTCACTGGGAGCCTAGAGAAGGACAGGAGAGTGAGGGAAAAAAGAATAGGTGGAGTTTTTTCTTTTTTTTTAAAGAAAAAACATTGTTTATAGTTACCTCAGTCCCACACTCTTCCTTACCCAGCTTCTCCCATAGGGCTCCGAGAACAAAAATTTGAAAAGAATATTGAGTGAAAGAAAGAAACAGGGAATCTTTGCATTTTCCCACTTGTGCTTCCAGGTTACTTGACAACTGTATGAGGACAGGGAATTCTAACTTGTACTTAGATTTTTTTGGAGACCCATTTATAACCCATCCTAGATAGTTTTATGCATGTTTATCTATCCTCTTCTAAGTCATTTATTTCTCAAGCACACTCTATGATGAATATATTTATGGATCACCAATTCCATACCCACAAGGCCAAAATTCAGAAGACTTTAAATTGGAATATTCTTTTTTGTAAATTTCTTAACAACCTCTGACTTAAACTGTCATAATAATAAATGTTAACTTTTCAGTAGATTGTTGATACATTTTGCTGAAATATATCAATGTTTGTTCACTAAGTATTCTCTCAGACATTAGAGGCATTCACATAATATTCAGAAGTATGCATGACAAAAAAATTCTGAAATCTAGTCACAAGGACTTCATATAAGAAACTGTGGATGTATGTTATCTCCAAATTTAAGGAGGAAATGAATGTTCAGTGAAGTGTCTGGCTTTAAGATTACATAAGTAGGAGATGAAGGATTAGGATTTCTACTTAGGTATGTTGGAATATGGTGGTTTCTTTCCTTACCAAACTGCAAACAATTTCATTTAATTCTTTGCTTTCAGGCCAAGGAATTATTTTAATGTATCACTTTTAAAAGAATAATGTATCTATACACAATGGAATTTTATGCAGCCATGAAGAAGAACGAAATGTTATCATTCGCTGGTAAATGGATGGAATTGGAGAACATCATTCTGAGTGAGGTTAGCCTGGCTCAAAAGACCAAAAATCGTATGTTCTCCCTCATATGTGGACATTAGATCAAGGGCAAACACAACAAGGGGATTGGACTATGAGCACATGATAAAAGCGAGAGCACACAAGGGAGGGGTGAGGATAGGTAAGACACCTAAAAAACTAGCTAGCATTTGTTGCCCTTAATGCAGAGAAACTAAAGCAGATATCTTAAAGCAACTGAGGCCAATAGGAAAAGGGGACCAGGAACTAGAGAAAAGGTTAGATCAAAAAGAATTAACCTAGAAGGTAACACCCACGCACAGGAAATCAATGTGAGTCAATGCCCTGTATAGCTATCCTTATCTCAACCAGCAAAACCCCTTGTTCCTTCCTATTATTGCTTATACTCTCTCTACAACAAAATTAGAGATAAGGGCAAAATAGTTTCTGCTGGGTATTGAGGGGGGGAGCGGGAGGGGGTGGAGTGGGTGGTAAGGGAGGGGATGGGGGCAGGGGGGAGAAATGAACCAAACCTTGTATGCACATATGAATAATAAAAGAAAAATGAAAAAAAAAAAAAAGAAGCTCAGGCTTACAAATAAATCTTACAACTGAAGGGTCAAAAAAAAAAAAGAATAATGAAAGATGGCTCTGTGAGCTTCAGCCATAGGCAAACACTCACTATTAATCTGCTTACCCCTAACAAGATGGAAAAACCTTCTTTTGTTCCTACTTTGCAGAGGCCAGTTTCATTTCTTATACCTTTCTCTTCTCTTTAGCATTAGTCCTGGAATGACATACTGGTTTCCTGTAATCCCAAATGGATGTCTTCTTAGTTACACAAATAAGACATGGTGAGGTCAAAGCAAGTTCTAAACAAAATCTCTTTGCCCAACTCTTCTGTTCTAATGGACCCTGGGTACCTGAATTCTGAACCTTGTAACCATTGCTATGCTTTCCAGTACTCAGTACTTCGTCTCAGTCTGTGTCTATGTCCTTTTATTCTTCCTTTTATATTCTCTGGGAAAGACTTGTCTGATGTGGTGCCATGTCCACTTTTTAAGGGCTTACTTTTTAAAGGGCTGGTTTTACTTCTTGCCCCAATTCTGTGGGTAATCTTGGTGAAGAGTTGATTTTGTTGATCTAGTGGTACACAGTTAAAACTCCATGATTACAGTTACATTTATTTTAGAAATGGCAAAGGGTATAAGGCTGAACTTGCCTGTTTGATACAATAATCTTATCTACTCAAAATTGTACATAGATGTACACATAACACTGGATTGGACCCAAAAAGTTGGGTTCTGCTGTTGCAACAACCTAATCCTTGAACCTCTGCTTCATCATATGTTAGAAGATGGGTGGAAACAGATGACTTCCATGTAATACAGAGCTCACTGTCAAGAGTTTTAACCCTTCCTGTGTAACAGAGCTACACAGAGTAGTAACATCCCAAAGGTGCACTTTGAAGACTTTTCTGTAACTTCACTTTTCCTTGCTAGTTAGTGATTTGTTCATCTTCTTTTCTAAGATGCTACAAGAGGACATTTTCCTGGTTTCTAAGTCAATTTTCTTTTTAACTTTTCTTGGTCTGTATTTTTGTTATAGCAAACTCTTGCTTTTTTATCTTTTCAGTTTTTCTACTGCTTAGGAAAAATTCTCCTGTTTTGGATAGCTTGAACTTTGCTTTTTTTGGGGATAAGTGATAGGGAAAACTAAGCACTTACAAGAGGTTAGAAACAAGTGAGATGAAAATCCTATTTTCGTAGAATATAATTCATATGAAATTTGTAATTCAAAACTAAATACTGACACAGTACCCTTTTAAAAACAAACAAACAAAAAGTATAAAATCCCTAGTGCATGTGCTTTTAAAAATCTCTTTTATGGTGGCCAAAAATCATGAGGCTATATAGAAAAATGTCTTCCTAAAAGACTGTTCTAAAGTTGCCCTGAACATGTCATTTCAAAATGTATGAAGAAACAAAACTGTCACCTATTCTGCCTGGGTTTGGTCTTTGTCCTTTGTCTTTTCTGTCACAACAGCCTGCAGTTGTTGTCATCAGCATAACTCACTTTTCAGTGATACAGTTGTGTGAATATCAAGGGGTGATCAGTTTTCCTTCCCCAGATGCTCTGGGCGGGTTTTGGCCTCAGGACACTTGTGATATCTGTGAGGCCCAGAGATAACTCTGTAGAGGCCGCTGATCCCAGGATGGGTGACAAGATGTGCTGAGGCTTTGGGACAGATGAGACAGGAAGTTACTAATAAAAGACAGCCCTGCTGCTTAGGGAGGGGATGGAAACAGATGTGAGGGCAAGATTCAGGTGACAACCTCAGCATTCCAGACAGTCAGGACGTTGTGGAAGGAGGGGGAGGATAAGTCAGTTGGCATTTGGCAGTATGTGCAGAGGCGAGACCTGAGAGTGGATGGCGTGGAAGTTGTAGCTTTCAAAGATTTCTGACCTGCCTGCCAACTTGGAATTAGATTTCTTGATGGAGGGGGAGGAGAAAGGCAGGGGTGGAAAAGGCAGCTGCCAAGAGTGATTACTGACCTGGCAACCAGATAAGGGGATGCTGCGGCTGGAACCCGAGGCACAGGGAGCAGTACGGCATAGCTGGTAGGTCTAACACAAAACGCTGAGTGCCAGAGTGTGAACTGCTAGAGTGGCCTGAGGTGTTCTTTTCTGTAGACGATAGAAAACAGTCTGTACAGCAATAAAAGATAAAAAAAAAAGTGAATGTAATATCTCTGGATAGATTTTTGGGTTGGCATTTAGAAGCTTATTCAGTAGTCTTTCTCCCGTCTGAGAAACACAATCTCTTGTAGTCAGATTGATGATACTTTAAAAAGAAAATCCCAGCAACACTGCCACATTTCAATTTCAAAAGCGAGGTGGTGGGATTCAATTATAGGTGTCTTCATCCTCAAGCGGTGGATGCTAACTGAATTTTTCAGTTCGAAATATCGACCCAGAACAATATCATTTGCCCTGAAAAAGGACTTAGAGTACAATTGTGTTGCCACAAGAGTCAGGAAACTTTCTACTGAGCTGCCTGTGTCATTCCAGAATTTTGTTCTGGGCTCACACTGAGCATCTGTGAGTTCCACTAGATGTCGCTATTACCCAGACCTTTGTGTGACAGAAACTACTCTGCCTGCCCTTTTGTGCTAGGGGAAAAACAATCTTCAGAAGAGGAGAATAATACTGTCTGTGTGGATTTAAATAAGACCTCTTTACCTGGCATTTTAATCGAAAACCAGATACTCCGTATGTTATTCTTTTGGGTTGTTATTTCCATTTCTGATTTTGAATAGGAGAGACTGAATTAAATGTTTTTCTTCCCACTGATACACCTTGCTTTTTCCTCACTAATTCTTAATTCTCTCTTAAAATGTAGCTTTCAGCAGTATAATATGAGGAATGCTTGTTAGAAAATTAGGAAAATCACCATGCTTTGGGTATTTAGAATCTATATACAGATTCCAAATGCTCCCCCTCTAGTCTCTTTCAAATGTTAGAGAACTTCAAAGCTTAGTATCTAATTTCCTTCAGAAAAATGATGTAATGCTAATTTTAGCTGAGAAAAAAATCTTGTGAGAGCACAAAAACTCAGAGTTAAGGATTCAATCTTCATGGCACATCATGTATCCATGCTGAAACTCAAGGGGCAGATGGTACTATGAGTTTCATGTTGTTAAAATGGTGGTGCTGATATGCAATTCATTAGTTTTCCTGGTTACCTTCCTCCTTAAAAATTAAATGTTGGATACGGGTATATATTTTAAGATTGTTTTTATCAATAGAAACCAGAACATTATTAAAACATGACATTCAGTAAGATGGCTAAGTAACAATGCACTTATAAAAGTACCAGTTGAAAACAGATTAATTATAACATTTAAGTGAAAACTCTAAACATTATTTCACTATAGCAAGTTATAGCCGGTAATAAGGAATAGCAAGATAATAATATGAAAATTAAAAAATAAAACCTGAAAGACTGTATCTTAAAAAGCAAATTAAGAGCTATTTGAGTGAGCAGTACAAAATGAATCAAGTTGTTCTTTTTATTTTGAGCTTTATATCTAACCATTTAATATTTGTGCCTTTAACTGTTGGCTGCCTCCAACAGCTACTGAACCAGTTGACCTCCAAAGTAGGACTACATCAATCTGTTTTCTCTCTGCCTTTGACACTGTGATTTGTAGATTATTTAGCACTATAATTCTATCTCCTAGAGCTAACTTCCAGCTATGGGCCCATGCCAACTCACATATACTCACGTGAGGTTCTGAGGTAAAGTTGTCACTGAATTAAGAATATTTGTGGTCTTATCCTCGTCTCTTCTCTCCAACTCTCTTTGCTTTTCTCTCTTTCTCTTTTTTCTTTTCTCCTTTTCCCTTCAGTTCTCTCTCCTATTTCTTTTTTTGCTTCTTCCTATTCTGTGTTTCCCATATATGTTCTGTGTTCTTCCATTTCAGGTAGAATTGTATTAGAGATAGAATCATGGCCACTTCTTGTTAGTTTCCAATACTCTGTAACAAGTTACTACCAACTTGACGGTTTAAGGCACTTATTCTCCTATAGTACTGCTGGCCAGAAGTTTGAAATTGTCTCCCTCTGGACCCTCCTGGAGAATCCATTTCCTTGCCTGATTCAGTTGTACAGCTGCCCTGTTGCCATCTTTTGCCTTCCACCTATCTTCAAAGCCAACAGCATAATCTTCAAGTCTCTTTCCTGTCAAGGACATGGTGTTTTCCACTCTTTTGTGTCACATCTTTCTCTGCATCCCTCTTGGAACACTTTTCATCACATAGGGCTCACTCAGATACCCTAGCTTAACATCTCTTCTTCATGATCCTTGACTTTATAATATCTGCAAAGCTCCTTTTTCCATGTAAGTTGACATTGTAGGTTCCAGGAATTAGGTCTTGGGTATATTTGGAGATCATTGTTCAGTCTATCACAACTTCCTAGCTATGTCTTTGGGCAATTTACTGAGCTTCCCCAAATTTCAGTTTTCTTACCTAATAGTATTACTGTGAGGATTGATGGGAAAATACTTGTAAAGTACTTAGCACAGTGCCTGGGAAAGAACAAGATCACTTTAAATTAAAATAATTTAAGTGCAAAGAAATACTGTTCTTACTACTAGGCATAATTATCTTAAAGATCATTTAATTCTTCATCTTCCGTTCACCTTTATGTGCTTCAATCTAGCTTCTGTCCTTTACCAAACACTTATTACAAGGTCAACAGTTTCCTACAGCTGGTCAGATTTAAAGGCCAATTCTTGAGCTTCATTTAAGAAGCATTTAATCCACTTTAACCACTCACTTTATTTATAGACACCCTCTTTTCTCTGCTTGTGCTCTATCACATTTCCTGGTTTTCTTCCTTTTATTGGATATTTCCCTGTTTTCTTAGGCGTCTTTTCTTTCTGCAATTCACCATAAAGCATTTAGTGTGGCTTGGAACTCTGTTTTAGGTGTTCTTTGTTTATAGTTGTATGGGGGTGTGGAGTAACCTGGACTGCTTGGTAGTCTACAAGAAGATAGTGGGACAGGACTACAGACAGCATGGGGTAAGAGGGGCATGGAGTATGGCTGGAGCAAAGGTCTGGGCCATATTTTTCAGTGATTTGAAGGCCTTAGCAATAAGGATTTGGGCATTATTCTTAAGCATGATGGGAGACCAGGGGAGGCTTTTTGGTGTGCTGGGTATGTGTTTAATTTGAGTCCTATAACAAAATATGACTGTGTGGCTTATAAAAAACTGAAATGTATTTCTTATAATTCTGGAGGTTGGAAGACTGAGATCAGGGTGCTGATATAATTAGGTACTAGAATGAGTTCTCTTCTGGCTTGTAGACTGTTGACTTCTCATTGTATCTATACAAAACAGACAGAGGATTTTCTGGAACCTCTTTTATAATGACACTTATTTCATTCATAAGGACTATTCACTTCCTCAAGGCCCTATCTCATAATACTGTTTTGTAAGGGGTTAGAATTTCAACATAAGGATTCCAGGAGATAAAACATTCAGTTCATTGTTGATAGTGAAGGCCTGAAGGTCTACAACTGATGACCTTCTGCTTTCTGAATGTTGGTGAACCCTTGAGCTAACATTCTACCTGATGATTCTGAGCTCGGATAAAAAGGCAGGAGGCATGCCAGGGCTGTGAGGAGAATGACAGGACCTTAGTCTTCTTCCCTGTGTTTAATAAGGTCATATGAGTTTCCCATGAGTTGGGGAAACACCACTGATTGTGGCTGTGATTTGGCAGTGTTGCATATGCTCTTGTGCATGAGTGAGCCCTAGCTATGACTGATGTTAAGGTAGGAAGGAAGAGTCTCAATGTCAGCTTGGTCTGCTAGTCAAGAGACCATGCAGAGGCAGGTGCAAAGTGCCCTACACATAGTCAAGAATTGGATTGCTCCTTCAAAGGTAGAATTGACAATCAGTTTGTGTTCAACGGAAAAACAGCAACAACTAAAAGAAAAAGAACATTGTACCTTTCACTGTGCATTGTGGTAGCTTAAGTAATCAGAGTTTTCCCTGCCTCCTCTCTTTGCCACTGAAGCTTTAAATTGCCATCTCTGGAAACTGTCCCCTTCTACCTTACCCTCAAACGCTTCCACTTCCAGTCAGTAGTGCATCTTGATTCTATGAAAGAGGGAGAAATTCAAAAAGAGTATCAGACAACCTTAACCAAAAATGAAAACACGCTATAAGAATGAACTGAGAGGTTTGTAAGGAGCTTGTATATAGGTGGAAAGAGGGAGGGTGAAAGGGGACATTAGACAGTTATTTGAATTTGGAAGAACAATTCCAGGTGTTATAGTTCAATGAGATGAGACTACTTGATCAAACCAAGCAAACATATATTACTTAATTTTAAGATCATGTGGGTTCCTACAACAAAACTTTGGGTGTTACTGTATCCATTTTGCAGATGGGTATGATGAGGTTTCATGAAGTTAATTCACTTGCCTGACACAGAGCAGATATTAGAATCCTCATTCCTCTGGCTGACACCTGTGTCTTTCTAATCCATTGTACCACTTCTTGTTGTGCACTGTCAAATTGGTTTCATGGCAGTGGTGAGTTCAAATAGAGTTAAAAAAACCCAACTGTTAATGGTATTACAATCTTACATGGATCAAACCTTCTATGGTTGAAAAGCGCAGATGGATGAAAATGACTAATTCTGAAGGCATTAATAACAATTCCAATTTTGAAGTTAGATTCTACTAAGAATACAAGAAAACTTTGGTATTTTCTTTACCAGATCACTCTCAGTTATTTTAATCATAGCATGTGATTATTTATTTTTGTAATGTCTATTTTCCCACCCTCCCTCCCTTGAAAATCACCTCAGTGACCTCGTCTCTTTTTTGATGCTTTTATCTAGAATTGGGGCCAGGCACTTAGTAAGTTCTCCATAAATATTTTTGAATAATTGACTGAATAAGGAAATGATATTTAAGTTACCACTTAAATTCGACCCTAAAAAAAAGGAGGAGAGAAAGAAATGGAAGATGATAAACTAAGTACACATCCCATCTGGTTATTAGATGAGGTTGCATAAGTTTGTTGTTTTTGGCAAAGGTTGCCTTCAAAATGTCCTTAGTGATACTTGCATAAAAACTGGGAAGGTTACCATACGAACCCAGATGCATCAGAATTCTTCTTCCAGTGACTTAACCAGCTGCTGATCTTCTTCCTACCTGGCCTAAAGACTTGTGTCACTTATGTGGGTAGGTGAGGGTCCCAGTTTGTGTCAAAGAAAGATTTTAAAAATGAGCATAAATCCTATGCTGGAGGGTATGCTAGAAGTTCCTTCTAGGGGTACCAAGGGTACTTTTTGTGAGAGAATTTATTCTCAAGGGAATTTGACTTTGATCTGGTAATGAAGATTTATATTGGAGTGTAGGAGCATGCTGTTTTTTGCGTTTGTTTCTCAGCATGACTCCATGAGTCCTGTGGTAGGAGAAGGTGTATTTGGCAGAGTACAAAATGAAAAGCTACTAGTCTCAAGTCATTGTAAGAGATCAAGGTCCAATCATCCCCACCTTGAGATCTCCTTACATGGCCCAACCTTATGGATACAACCGGGAGTTGTCCTTGAATAAGCTACATAGCATTTGTAGAGTCATTCGTGAACCCGTGTGAAGTGCTTTGCAGAACCTTTAGAAAAATTGTGAAGGAGATTATAGGGTAAAGGCCAATAAAATGTTATTGTTAGAATCAGTGCAAATTTGCAAGTTTACTTAGGTGTTTAAAGAAATAGTTTACAAAATTCATCAATTCATATTCTGCCTAAAGGTAAAATACATACTGCAATTACAATAGTTTATGGATTAACTCAGTCATCTTTGTGCTTTCTCCATTGTTATGTAAACTGAGTTAATTCAGAATTTTCCCCTTTTCCTGTCTTCTACTTAAAGTGGCATCAGTGTTCTGGCACCAGTGGGAGGCATCTGGTCTAAGCTGTCCTTTCTCCTATACAGATATCCATGGTGTCATGTACCTTGTCTGGTCTTTGGCCTTTGATGTTGCTCCCTGCTACTGTCATCAGAAGTGTTGGTGTTACCATCTGGTGGCTGGCTGCTAAGCTATCTGCTGTGGGGTCTGAGGAGGGGTTCCTTATCACAATCACAGGGCACTTCAGGACTTCCCTCTTGGTAAATTCTGCATCCTTGTAGGGGCCAGGGAGATTGGGCTTCTCTCCAGTGCTATTTCTGGCTGGACAAAGGATGATTTTGTTGATTGTCCCAGGCTCTCTCAGCTACAGAAATAAACTTTGCTCTACCTTAGCTACATGTTTCTGAAGGTTCTGCTACTGTCTCCCATTCTGTCAGTAGTCAAGTCATATTTTGATTGTATGCAAAAATGGAGGTTCAAGACTCATTATATAGAGCACATTAGACTGAATTCATGATTTCAGCTGTGTCTCTTCCAGTGTTTCCCATCTCAGAAAATCCATCCACAGTCCATCCACTGTGACTGTCATATTTAGCCTTGCCTTTCATCCATTCCCTGCATGCATGCCAACATCAATCCTATCAGGTCACCTTTTAAAATACATTCTGATTGTGACCAGTGGTGACCAGCTCCGGCAGAACCACCTAGTCACCATCTGTAGATGGTTCTATCTCTACAGCCTTCTGTGTCTTGCCATATCTGCTCTTGTTTCTCTAACCCATTCTCCACAAAGTAGACAGAGAAGTTTTTTCAGGATGTAAATCTGATCATGTCACTGTGCAGCTCAAAGCCTTGTTAGTGACTTTCCATTGTGTGCACATAGACTACGATAGACCCTTAGTGTCCAGTTCAGTGCTGCAGATGCTTAATTCATTTTTCCTATAATGCTATCCAACTTCTGCCAAAGACATGCTGCCTTTCAACAAGCCTAAAAATTGCATTTTATCACTTAAATTAGGCATATTCACTTTTACCTTGCTGTTTGGATCCTTTTTTTTTTTTTTTCTCCAAAACTGGGTCTGAACTCAGGGCTTTGCACTTGCTAGTTAGGTGCTATACCATTTGAGCCCTGTCCCTACAATTTGCTTTCTGAGAAGCATATTTTCTCAAAATTAAGGGCAGGGAAACACTCAGCAGATCACACAACAATTTAAACAGAACTGATGAAACATGAGACTGACTGAGAGCTTCTTACAGCCACTGAGCTGCATAATGAGCACATGATAACTTAAATTTATTGTTTTCGAAATTTCTTAAAAAACTTTTTTTTTTTTTTTTTTTGGTGGCACTGGGGTTTGAAATCAAAGCCTCACACTTATTAGGCAGGTACTCTTACTGCTTGAGCCAGTCTGCTAGCCCTTTTTTGTGTTGGATGTTTTTTTTCATTTTTAAATTATTGTTGTGCTGAGGGTACATTGTGACATTTACAAAAGTTCTTACAATATATCATAGTTGAATTACTTCCTACATCATCCTTGTTTATCCCTCTTCTTCCCATTCCTGGAATAGTTTCAACAAGTCTCATTTTACCATTTACGTACATGTGTACATATTTCTACCATATTCACTCTCTTACAACTTTTCCTTATATCCTCCCCCCTTCCACTGGTACCAACTCTCCAGACAGGACTTTTTGTTACCTTCTTGATCTCCATTTTTATAAAAAAAAAATGACACTTTTGTTTGTTTAAGATAGGTATACAGAGTGTTTCATTGTGACATTTCCATGTATATATGTATTACAAGCTGAACTGATTCATCCCCTGTATGAGGTGTGGCTCAAACAGTAGAGAACTTGCTTTGTTGGGTATTTTTGAGATAGGATCTTGCAAACCATTTGCCCAGGACTGGCTTTGAACCATGATCCTCCTCATTTCTGCCTCCTGAGTAGCTAGGATTATAAGTGTGAGCCAATTTCTTGTGTGGTTTGAAATTTCTTTTGATTTAAAAGCAATACTATGAAAAACAGGTCCCGTATGAGAAGGGAGGGTGAAAGAAGGAAATTAAGAAGGTGAATATGGTTGATGTACTCTCTATACAAGAATGAATATAGAATTTTTAAATCAGTTGAGACCTCCATAAGAGAAGGACTAAAGTAGAAAGAAGAAAAATAGAGATGATCCAAATTGGGCTATAATACATATATGCATGGAAGTGCCATAGGAAGCTCTCTGTGTAGCTATCTTAAACAAGCAAAAATGTCATTTTTTTCTTATTAAAAAATCAGAGACTAGGAAAATGGAACAGGTCCTGCCTGGGAGGGTTGGTACTGGTGGGAGGTGGAGAGGAGATGGGAAATGGTGAAGGAGAATGAATATGGTGAAAATACTGTGTACACATGCATGTAAATGGAAAAATGGTACTGTTAAAATTATTTTAAGAATGCGGTGTGGGTGGGATGAAGGAGAATGGTAGAGGGGATGAATTCAATTTGATACATTGTAAGAACTTTTGTAAATGACACAATGTACTCCCAACCCAGCATGACAATAAAAAACAAAAATATAAAAAAAAATACCAGGACTAATAAAGAGTGGGTATTCAAAAAAACAAAAAGAAATTTCTTTTTATTTTATTTGACACTATTTGGATTTGAACCAGGGTCTCTTATTTGCTAAGCAGTCACTTTACCACTAGATTCACACTTCCAGCCTTACTTATTAATTATTATTATTTTTTACCATTCTTGGTTGAAAACTACACATAATAAGGCTGTGAATAAGGCACACTTAGCTGTAAAATGTTTTCATCACCTGATTTGCTTCTGTTCTAATCAAATCCCATTTTTTGTCTTATTCATCTTGTTCTAGCCGCCCATTAAGTTCCAAGAAATAGGAAGCTTTTTTTCCACCTTAGCAACTTTGCCCATGTTCTTCTCCCAGAAAAGGTCACCTTGCTTCCTATTTTGTGACTGGCTCTTTCTCACTGCTCAGAACTTAGCCATAGATGATCACCTTTCTTATTTTTCCTATATTCTCTCTAACCATACCTTGTTCTTTACCTTTACAGCATTTTCTTAGTAGTAATATATATACTAGTCCATAGTCTGTCACTCCCAGTTGACTGCTAGTGCTCCAAGGAAAAGTGCCACACCCCTCGTGTCCCTTTTGTTCATTGGTATGTACCCCCACATAGCACAGTAGCTGGTACATATAATGCTAAGGAAAATGCTTGTCAAGTCAGTGAATACTTGAAAAGGAACAAGTGCTATACATTGGTGGTGTTAAGAGAGAAGACTCTGGGCTAGAATTTCCTGAATTCAGATATGTGTAACCTGAACAGCAATTATTTTTTCTGTTCTCACACTCTTCATGCATGAAGTGAGGGTACTCATAATAGTAAAATATAGGATGTTTTAAAGTATAAAATATATTAAATAAATGAATATATGTAAACATGCCTGGCATGTTGCAAGCAGTATTGTTAGTGATTCATAGAGTGGAGGAGTTAGATGCAGACCATTATCCATGTGGACATAGAGGAGAGTAGGAGGGTGTTGAGGAACCCTGGCAGAGCTATGGACAAACAGGGAGGGGGTAGCAGTACCGAAAGTGGAGACCCAGGAACACCATCCAAGCAGGGAAGGAGCAGGGTACAGTAGCTAAATCAGAGAGACTGTCTGGAAAAAGGAGCAATCTGCATTCTGTTTGAAAGAGGAGCTCTAGGAAAAGTGTCTGTGCTCAATGACAGAGCAGTCATTGTGTAATTTTTGCCTTTGGCTCACAGGGTTCTGCCTTTCATTGGCAGGGACTAAACTGCTCTTGATTTTGGCAAGGATTCATGAAACTGATATTTTGGAATTTGTTTTTCCTCATGAAAAAAATCCCTGATTAGCTATCATAAGAAAGGAGAAATGTGCATGCTTGCAGACCTGTGGTTTGAAAATTGCTTATAATTCTCATATTACTGTCTGCCACCAAAATACCTCAGCCTGACAAGATCAGAGCTACTGTCATCCTTTTACATTTAATTTTAATTTACACGAAATAATGTTCTTCCTGCTCCATTTCTTCCAATTCTTTCCTTCTCTTCCCCTGTTCATTTTTCCTTATCACTTCAAAGTCACTCCTTTCAGCAATGTCAGCTTCTCTTGCTATAATGTGCTCACCTTTACACGTCTCATAAATGCATTATTTTTATTTCACGCTATGTTTTCTGCAGGAACACTTCCGAGGGGTAGAATTAAACTTAGAAAAAATAATAGACCATCTATTTAATGGGACAATTTCACATTTGATAATAATCATGTTGGATGACATTTCTTGATTTTCAAAATTTTTATTTTTGAATTTAATTTAGAAATTCAGGGAATACTAGGAAATTTCACAATTGCCTCTTGTTTCCCCTCCTTTCTCTTTTTTGTTTCCTCTCTTTCTTTCCTTTGTTCCTTTTCCATGCCTTTTCTATATGCCTGTAACATGAAAAAGATATATTGAATATTTTTAGCTATTGATTCATATATTTTCTGTACTTAGATCAGTATATTTACGATTTTCTTTAAAATAAAGTCAATCATGACATAAGACCCTGCATTGAGAATTGAATTTAGCATAAGATCATTTCCACTACTTGAAGGAAATAATGCACAACCTTGGGAAAGTGTTTATTTTTCAGCTTAACACTTATGCACTCAGTAGCTACCACCTTTAGAGTCTCAATACTGTCCTAGATAAATCATAAGCTTGCTTTAATTTGGTAATTCTTTATGCTTTTATGTGGTTGCACTGGAGCTACACATTTTGTCATAATTTATTGCCTTCATAATTATTCTATATTGGAGTATGGAAACAGTGCTCTGATTTCTTCTTTCTGGGAAATTCAGGTCAGCTTTGCCTCCCATTTCAACTTTAACTTCTTGCTTAAGGCCATGGCATTCATAATATCACATGTTAAATGTTTCACCTGAGAGACATTAACTTTTGCTAATTCTGCCCCCCAAGAGTTGATGGTTACTATCTTTTAAAATTATCGCATCCATTTTAAAAAAGCAACCAATTATTCTTTATTTAACAAGGAATATCTTGTGACTGATGTAGCTGGGTTCATGTGAAGATAGTAAGTGATAGTGAGAAGATCGTTTTCTCCCACAAAATTAATTTCAAAAGTGATTTAAGTGAACATAAAGAAGTCCTTGTGAGCATGGTTGCTTTTACAGCTAATGCAGATATCTTACTTCCACCACAGCTATCTGAAGTGATCTAAACCTAGCAGGTTCTCAGTAAATATTTCTTGATATTAACAGGTTTTTAATCTTGACTTTTGTGTTGGCTCTTACAAGATTTATATAGAGTTTTGAAATATACCTATATATGTAGGTATGAATCTCATATTTTTCTAAGGTGATATCATAACTAGAAAACTTGATAACTGTGTGGATGTGACCAGACAGGATTATAATTCCTTTAACATTTCTTGCCTTGCTTCATATGGATCCATTTTTGTGTCCTGGCTTGCAAGTCTTTCTCCAATTACAGAAAAAACTTTGCTTCTTTCTTTCAAGGGCACACACTTTGCTGCGTTGTTGGAAGTTTTGTGACAATTATCAATTTACTTTTCAATTTTCTGTGGTACAGATTCTACTTCTGTTCACTAAAACTGACTTCAGTTTTGTTTTTATGTCACACATTCTGTGCATGCTATGCATTCCAGTTGAAATGTTTGTAAGATAACACTTTTTCCATGTTGTTGACTTTGGTGAAATCTCACTGCTGCTGTGAAAGGGAGTTAGCAAAGTAAAACACCCTCAACATTTGGGCAGAGAAGAGGACCCTAGATAGAAGCTAGGTTGGGCATAGTAATAAATACTGCCTCTACTGATCATTCCACAGCTGGATGTGGTGGTACCCATGGTAATCCCAGCTACCCAGGAGGCAGAGGCAGGAGGATCTTGATTTCAAGGCTAGAAAAGGTAACGAGATCCTGCCTCAAAAACAAAATACAAATGAAGGGCTGGAAGTGTAACTCAAGTATTAGAGCACTCACTCGAAGGAAATCCTGGGTTCAATTAAAATTTTAAGCAAGTGTTTATTAATTGCTTGTTATCAATCATGATTTCTTCCTGGGACTTTGGGTTTTTTTTTTTCCCTAAGAAATGTTTTTTGGTGATATTGGGGTTTGAACTCAGGGCTTTGCACTTGCTAGGTAGGTACTCTACCTCTTGACTCATGCCTCCAGTCCTTTTATTTCTGGTTATTTTTGAGATGGAGTCTTGCTTTTTGCCCAAACAAGTCTGGACCACAGTCCTCTTGTTTTACACTTTCTGCCACAGTTGGGATGATAGGTATGTAACACCATGCCCAGCTTTTCCATTGAGATGAGGTTTAGAAGTGCGATCCTCCTGATCTCAGCCTCCCAATAACCAGGATACCAAGATTACAGACATGAGCCACTGGTGTCTGGCTGCATAATTTTTTTAAAAGGAGATTTTATGTTACAATTTAAGGAGCATTTTTTTGATTGGGACCATGCTGCTTACACAGTGACTATAGTTAGATTGTAACAGTTACAAATCACATGGGCTGTGGTGCCAGATGACACTTCAGCAGGGGTCTAGTTTGTCCTAGCCATGTGAAGGAATGTTAACACCCTTCCTTTTTGACCTTCAGTTTGTTGGTGTTCAATTTAATGTTGATATGGATTTTATTCATTCTCAAAGGTAAATTGGTTTGGACTTATGGTCTCTCTAGCTATCATGGCTTCCTTTCTATGTGAGATACTTATTTCGCTCCCAACCCCACAATCATATGAATCTGAAAACAAATCTCTAATACTTCTGCTTACATATTATTGTTAGAAATATTTTCAACCTGATGCAGGCTGCTGTCACTTGTTTTCCTCAGGCAGATTATTATTTCAGAACAATATGCATCACCTAAAAATATATCCTAGGCAAATGTATACTGTCTTTAATGTAAGTTTCAAAAGCAGACATCACAATATATGGAAGCTTCTGGACTCCTTGGGTAGTATGTGTTATTGGTACTTACAGATAGCCAAGGGCAATCTTAGGACTAAATAAGACCAGCGCCAACGTGTAGCACTTCACTTTTTCAGACACAGGAATTAACGAATTCATTTGTCTCTGGACAAAAATACTCCTAATACATCAGAATACTGCCTATTTTCCCATGCTGTCTTCAATATTCTGTTGCAGAAAATGTCAAGTCACCCTTATTCAGCTCTGCTTGTCTTTTATGCATGACTGACCACTGCTTAAGAGGGAAACACACTGAGTATCTGAGTATAAGATGAGTAAGTGAACCTAGTGGTGAATGTAATGACCAAAGCACTAGTTGGTGGTATTTGATCCAATTCCCAAACTTCCAGTGGTGACACTCCACTGAAATATAAATTCCAGTGAGACTGAGGCCACTGATACTTCTCAAACTGTAGTGTTTACATGGATCACCCAAGGACTTGTGTGAAAAATATAGATTCTATTTTAATAAGTTTGGGATGGGGCCTAAGATTCTGCATTGCTATGTTTAGCCCTTGAGCCAGGCCAAGATGAGCAGAACACTTTTGATTTTAAACATAGGCCCTATCTGTTATGGGTTCTGGGTAAGATTAATATTCTTAGATATTTTTGTAGAGGAACTGAACTCAAAGGCAGGCATTATCACTGATGTTCACATGCTGAATAGACTCACTCAAAGTTTCTCAATCTGGAATTCTGAGAATACTGAACTTGCACAAATCCTAATGTTACTGCGCAGCTTCTCACGACCTGTGTAAATATGCGAGACAACTTGGGTGGATGGGGAGAGCAGACAGTCTCTCTGCAGGCAGAAGGATGATATTTGAGCCCAGCCTTGTTTCTTGTTGGCTCCATGATCTTGAGTAAATCCTCTTTCAGTTTCTATTTCTTGTGTATATACTGGTAACAGTAGTAAAATACAACTTTATAGGCTTGTTTTGACATCAAATATGAGAATTACATAAAAGTGTTCTGCAAATGTCAAGTGCAATGTACACGTTAGTTGAAGGACCCATCACTTAGCTAGGATGATTTACATCATATTGGAACACTGTGTTGCCCAATATCTTCAACATTTTTCTTATTTATGCAGCAAAAGTTCTGACAGAGAATTTCAATACTTTATTATTTTGCTTGGTTATTATCTGTATAGAGTTATTGGTTATAATTCTATTGTAAAAGAACATTATTTTTCCCCGTAAAAGACTAGTATTATCTTTAGCATTCCAATGTGTTTTGGGTGAAGTGAAAGTTCCAGGAAGCTGTATGGCAGATGGTCTATGGCTCTGCTCAGAAGACCTAATTAGTACTCTGAGACAGGTGTGAATGGTGTCTTTGTAGAATTGCTTAATCAACACAGAGGTACTTTTAGTCTGAAGAGAACATGCTCTCCTCATCATCTAGGGAAGAAGTTGGTCTGCAGGCAGCTTAGATTTTAATGATGCTTGCATTTATAACTAGTAAGTCATTTCAACAAATTCTATTTTTGACACAATTTTCATTTATCAATTCCCTTTTCTGACCTAATATTCCATCTTTGTGGGACTTTAATTCATAATAATATGTAGTATAACCTCAGCAAAATTTCCATTTCAGGAGAATATTTGGAGGGAAGAAAGAAGGAAGAATAGAAGAAAGGAGAACAGTAAACACACAGTGTTGTTATTTTCCAGAAAATTCACTCTGAGTTAATGCCTAAGAAGAGAAGAAATGGTTTTGAACTACTAAGTATGTCAGACAGTATGTCAGATACTTTGGAGTTGATATCTCACTTAATTTGTCAAAATGTACATCACTGTAGAAATGGAAAAGCTCAATACCACCATTCTGCTTTTCTTTCTAGACCTGCTTTGATTTTTTTTTCAACTTTAGCCATTTCTTTTAGTGCCTGTCATTTCTTTTCTATATTTAGAATGCTGTAAGGAGTTGTCATGTTATACTAAGCATCCAAGGTCTTTGTTTTAAGACAAGGTTTGAAAGAAGACAGATGAGACTTCCATGGGCACATTTCTGTGGTCTTCCCATTGCAGAAGAGTCTTCATTTGGTGCTGTTAGACTCATCACTGGCTAGTACAGACTCTGTGGAGCCTGGAATCTGGGTGAGGACCCACTTCACTGCAGGCTGCTTCTGCAGTGCCTGCTGGGTCTCAGGCCCCTCTAAGTGGTTGAGTTCACTGCCAGACTAGCTCAGAGTGAGTAGGGAAAGGCCAGTGAGAAATTCTTAAAGTTTGAATTAAGGGATATAACTTGGAGGGAAATTTGTTTTTTTAGGCATACATAGAGCATATTGTATTTGATCTAATGACTAATAAATCTGCATCTACAGATGAATAAGTTAGAAAGAAATAGTAAAACGAAACAATTAGCTATTATGTGACTTATAAACAACTTTTCTAAAGGCTTGAGGCTTGTATTCAACCATTTATATATTATATAATTTATATTTAATCATACCCAAACCTTGCCAAGTAGTAGTTGTCCCAAAAGAATTACTCTAACGAACACATAAACATCTCTTGTACTGAGCATATTAATTACTTATATGCAAATGATTTTATGTTCTTAAACAGTTTGACTTAAGAAGGATAAGCATTATTTCTATAATCTTGTGTGTGATACTCATTTGCTTAGCAAGCCCTTTTATGATGAAATACATAAAAGCAAACTTTATAATCAACTATTTAGTTGATTTTATTATCCTGAGTTTGGAAAAACAAGTTCACAAGGTTTTAGGATCTTGGGTTCTAGACTTCTCTACCATCTGACCTAATAAGGGACATACCATAAGTTGTTATAAATGACTTATATTTTCATATTGAGTTTTAGTTTATATTTTTCTCTACTAAAATGAAGCCCTAAGTAATTCAGAAAAATATAATTTGCATTAGCATTTTGAAATTAGATAGGTAACTCAGTTTACCTGTATGGTAAATGCCTCCTGGTATTTATATGAATAGATCTTGTAGCATCTTTGTCTATCAAAGACTTCCTAAATGAGATTTCTCATGGATCTCAGGTAACACTCATCTGTTTTAGATGTTGATTTTTAAATATGAAAAGTGGCATCATAATATCTCAGTGTTGGCAGGTCTTTTGAGGTCAGCTTACAAAAACTACTGTTGGATGGACCAATCAAAATTTTCACAAGTCTTTTGCTATAAAGTTCTCCTGTTGCAATAGGAGTAGTATTCTATCTATGAAGCCATCCATCATAACTACAAACATATATGCTATAAAATCATATAAGAAAATAAATTTATTATGAGAGCCATCTAAACTTATTATAACTCATCTTAAACTACACACATGTGGGTCACTGTCCCCTGTCCCTGAAAAACAGGACTTTCATTATCAATTGATAGAAGAGAAAACAAAGAAAGAAGTCAACTGAAAAATTTCATGAATCTGTCTGAAACTCCCTTAATAAGAATTCTGCTTTCTGTTTGTTCCTGTATACAAATGTGTGACCTTCTTGATTCTAGTTTTGAGCAAAATGTTCTATGAATTTTTTTGCCAGGACATACCTTTATCCCAAAATGTTAGAGCATTGGCATGTTTCCTGAAATGTGTTCTGTACAACACTGGTTAAACAATATTTGTAAGTAGGCCTCGCAATTTTTTCCAAGAAAATTAAGAAAATTCTGGATATATTTGTTCACTTACTAAACAAATATTTCTTACTTACTAGCTGGTAGACACAATGCAGGGTAATATATATAAAATGATGGACAAAATAGCTATGATCACTGCCCTTGTGTCACTTATGGTCTAGTAAGGAGAAAAGACACTAATGAATTACACAAATATGTAATATCTAAAGGAGATAATCATAATAAACAAAAATATGGGATATATTGGTATATTATTCTAGGAGACTAATATATAGTTTTGGAAGATTTGGGGACTAGAGAAAGCTTCCCAGAAGAAGGAAGACATAGCAATGCAGGAATGAAACAGCCAGTACAGAGGACTTGAGATAAATAAAATCATGACATGTGCGAATTTAAAGAATGTTAAATGTAATGGAAACACACACAGGAGATGGTGAAGTAAGCAGAGGAGTGACATGGTCAGATTTTCAAAGTAATGCTTTGGTTGCAGTGTGGAGATTAGAGAAGGGAGTGTTAAGGACTGATTTGTCTCTTCTTAGAATTTATATGCTGAAGGCCTAACTTCCAATGTGACAATATTTGGACACAAATAGGTTAGTTAAAAAAAAAGTTAAGAGAAGGACTGGGGGTGTAGCTGAGTGGCAAAGTGCTTGCCTAGTATGCATAAGGCCCTGGATTTGATCCCCATCACCATTAAAAAACAACAAAACAACAACAAAACCTAAATGAATTCACTTCATCTGATAGTATTGTGTCCTTATAATAAGAGGAACAGACACCCGTGTCCCTACTCTCTATCGCTCTCTGTCTCTTGTCTTTGTCTCTCTCTCTAGAGAAAAGGTGATATGAAGACATTGTCATAGGTGATTATTTGAAAGCCAGGAAGAGAGGCTTCACCAGAAACAAAATTTGCCAGCACATTGATTATGTTCTAGTCTCCAGAAATGTGAACAAATAAATTTCTATCATTTACCAACATCTCCACCCAGTCTGTGGTATTTTGCTACGGCAAATATTAGTCTATATTACTACAGACTAATATAGAGGACAGCAGTGTATATGGGAACCTGACTAGAAGACCACAGTGACAGTTCAGGTAAGATAATAGTATTTACTACAATGGAAATGACAAACATGGAGAAAAATATACATAAATGAGAGACTATGTATACACAATCTAATTATATATACAAGGTAAGGGAAAGAGTGGTGTTAATTTTTTTTGACTTATACAAATAGATAAGTGTTTTTCACACTTTATAAGTCAACCTGAAGAAAATGAGGTTTGTGGCTGTAATCTATAATTTTGATACTTGAGACTTTGGGTGTCTTTAGGTATGTTGAAGAGTCAAATGGGACTGGTGCTTAGAGGGACAAATTAAACATTTTTGAAAAGATTTTGTGACTGCATAACTTCTCAGAACTTTTATGTTTAAATACATTCATGTGAAATGTGACTCTCCAATACAGACTGTGGATTTTTAAAGATTTTCCAAACTTGGACCTCTTTTCTGAATGGAGAATATCACAGGACTAGTAATATACAGAATATGTTTAGTATTTGCTACTATACAAGTGTGTCTTTAATCATTTTCCTTTTCTGCTGTTTGGTATCAGTAGCTTTGGATTTTATCAGTAAAACATTCTTTGGACTTAGGATGGCCAGTGTACTTAGGAATGAAATAGATTTAAGATAGGAAGTTTGCAGTCTCCTAGAATTCTTCATGAATATTACCAGTGCTTTAATGTGCCTGAATGAGCTGAACTGAATGCCAAGTATGGAACTAGAACACCCTCTGTCATCCTGCTACTCCCAGATACTATGTTGGGATACAGTATTTAAACACCCTCACCATGCAGAAGTCTTTACCTCTCTATACAAATTGTAATCTTTCAGGGTTATGCTATTCTTTGAGTCAAACACAATTTTGAAAACTTAAAAAAAAGTCTTCTGTGGTTTGGCCAATTCCAAATTTTCAAAGTTCTTGTGTAGTGGCTCAAGTCAATTGAGTTATAGGGATTTGGAATTTAGGTAAATAGAATTATATACATTTGTTTCTTCTTAGTGTTTTTGGCATATATAATACACTTCATGAAACATTTTACAACTAACTTTTCATTCACATACATATGTATATATATTCTGGAAATTTATTAATCTAGCTATTTTAAACTGTTACAAAATATTTTACAATATAAATGTGTCAAAATGTATTTAGACATTCAACTTTGTCCAACTAGATTAAAAAATGAAAACTGTTCATGAAGAGATAAAGAAAGAAGGAGATCAAACACAAGAAATAAATGATTCTTGCTGTTCCTTTATCAAAAGATTATATAGGCTATAAGAATTATTAAATATATTATAATTAATTACTTCTTCATATTTATTTTTGAGAGATAAATGACAAATTTGTCTAGGTACAAATATCTAGAAAGAAAGCTTTTATGGCAAATGTTATTCCTTAATGTCAAATTCTCCATGACACCCTCATGGTTCCAAAAAATGTGACCTCTTACTTTTTTAATGCTTCTCTCCATTTTATCAAAATCACCTGGACTCTTGTATTCTTATTATTTCTGGGAGTTTTATAAGTACAGACCTCCTCATTTGCACCCATACTACCTTGTTCATAATGACTCTATGGATGGTTTTGGTTTGAATTTTGAGTTAAACTAGATTACTTACTTAGTTTTAGCTTTTAGGTTACCAATGGGTGCTTGAGTTTCTTTTGTATCATTATACTTTGGAGGTATAATTTTTAGTGATAAATTTGGGGATTAATAATCCTTCAAATACTCCCCAAAGCAGATTTGCATATCATTCACACTTCCTAGTGCCCTCCCACCCTACTCTTCTATTGTCTACATGACGTACAGCAGCAGAATAATTGATAGTTGAAGATGTTGAACTCAATTTACCAATTGCTACAAGATGAGAAAAAAAATTATATGAGCTATACTTTTCATTATGAAATATTCATAGAAATAAGGTTCACCCTGTGCTAAAATAAAATGTTAATAAGACTTTTAAGAAGGTAATTAAAGGAACAGGTTTACTGTTAGGACTACTGAACTCAAATCTATTATCCCTTTTTCATTTTTAAATTTTTTATGCTTTATTTTTATTATTGTACTGGGGTATGTAAGTGACATTTACAAAATTTCTTACAATGTATCATAGTTGAATTCACCACCTCCATCATTCTCCTTTATCTTCCTTTCCTTCATTCTAGGAATGGTTTCAACTGGTCTCATTTTTCCATTTACATACTTATATACAGAATATTTCAACCATATTCACCCTCCAACCTCCTTTCCTTATGTCCTCTCTCCTCCCACTAGTATCCACCTTAATTTAGCAAAAAAAAAAAAGTATCTTTTGGAGTAACTTAAGTATACATAGATAGATTTACTTGCTTTTCTCCAGGATAACTTTCCATTTCTATGAAGTTTCCACATAAATAATTTTAATTTTTCATCCTTTTTCAGTGGCAAATTAAAACAATTAGAGTTATATTTCATGTGTGCTCATACCATTCTACCATAATATATTCAATAGCATTTTTAAATCTCCTTCACATAGGGGGCTCAAATCCACTAAAATTCTTTATTGTCTAAGTGAAGATCACAGTCAAGGAAAAATTACACTGTTCAGTTTAGGAATTCCCAGGCAGAGATAGATGTGTGAGGCCCAAGTATCACAAAGAATTACTAAGCTATCATAGAATGAGAGGGATTTCCTTTTTTTCTTCTTCCTTTTTTTTTTTTTTTCCAGTACTGGGGTTTGAACTCAGGGTTTCACACTTGTTAGGATGGTACTTTACTGGCTGAGCTATACCTCCAGCCCTCTTTGCTCTAATTGTTTTTGAGTTAGGGTCTTGCCTTTTGCCTGGGCCAACCTGGACTGCAATCTTCCTATTTTAGGCTTTCTGCCATAGCTGGAGTGACAGACATGTACCACCATACATAACTTTTTCTGTTGAGATGGGGTCTCACAAATTTTTTTGCTTGGATGGCCTGGAATGGCAATCCTCCAAATCTCACCCTCTCCCAGAAAGATGAGAACCACTGTGCCCAGCTTGGCCTTGAACTTGCCATCCCCCTTTTCCTTCTTCCTGAGTGCTGGGATGACAGGCTTGTGCCACCATTCCTGGCTCCTCTTTGATGTTTCCATTACACTTGTTTAGCAACTGTAAGCAGCAGTAGAAAATGTCAGTTCCTGCCAGTTACATTCCAAGTCCATTGCCAGTGGAACTCACTGGCCTGTGAACTCTGCCCCTGGGTTTCACTGTTAGTGTTGTATATCCTGACCATCCTCAGTGAAATGCTGTTGTGCTGTTTTTCTGAAATGTCAGGAGATATTGTCATTTGCAATGTTTGCATCTTAGGACATTGATACATTTCTTGACTGTATATCTATGCTCTAACTTGGCTGTTTCCACTATAGGAGGAAGGGAACTTACCCATGTTGTATGTGTGTTTTTATCTTCTTGAGGCAGAATTCTGGAAACAACAGTCACTTTTTATTGGAATTGCTAATGCCATAGTCTCACTTGTGACTTTAATATAATAATCATTGGTAGGAAATAATGTTACTATTATTTTGAACCTAAAGGGAAAAGTTGAAGGTCTAGACTTGTGGCTATAAGAACCCACATTCTTCTGAGTTTTAGTATAATATGCTCTGAACTTTTTAAATTCAGACTCCTTTTGTTACTACATTCTTTTATAAGTTAAAAGCAGATGAGAGACAAGTAGTATCTTCTCACTCTTTTGCATAAAACGATTGGTACTGAATTCTGAGGTTTTGGTCACACTGTGTGTATTCCTGGCTTGAGATGAATTTACTAACTGTGCAGATAATTACACAGTTATCATCTCTCTATGATTTCTTGTCTGATTTAAAAATAATACATAGATTAATTCTGGAGAGAACAGTCTTTAGTTTTTAATTATGAATTTTCAACACATGCAAATCTAGGACTTCATACATGTCACTTAATGCTAATGCTTATTAACTTGATGTGGAGTTTTAGCTTTACAGATGGAAAGAATATGCAGAATTTTATGCTTATGGGAAATACATATTTGTGAATTACCTAATTTGGAGGCTGAACTTTTCTGAGAGAAAAATATAAACTTGTACTCTCTGCTTAAGAAAAGACATTAACATATTCTCGTCCATTCCCGAAGTCTTATTCAGTATGAAGAAATCATCTGTGTCATGTGTTTCAGGTGAGAAATATGTGTAGAAGAGTGACAGCTTTTGGCTATCCCAGTGATATGAAGCACCAATTTTCTGGGATAAACTATAAGTTCACAGAAAATAGAATTTCCTAGAATGTCAATTTTGGACATTCTGTGAGTGTCCAGCAAAGAAGGCTGTGAATTGCTTCTGTCAGTATGACTGGCATAAGCTCTTGGAAGTGTTGATGGCTTGCAAGTCTTTTTACTGACTTTCAAACAAATTATTGACATTATTATGCATTAACTTTCATGGCAATTCAACAAAAAAATGATTGAATGAAAATTTTCAAATAAAACCTCATAGTTACAAATTTAACCTCAGAAAAACCTATATTTAGTGTCATTCAATGACCACTTGATTATATCAGGCTTTGCAGTTGATTTCAGTTAAGTTTTTAAATCTGAAATGACCTCCTGGTATAGCTACATACATGTACTGGTTTGGTAACAATCCTGCTGTATAAATTGTTTATGACTTATGCTTTTACTCCATGGTTGGTAAGCCTCAAATCATGTAAATTGTCCCTTAGCAGATTGTTTCTATTATATAGCTAATTGTATTGCTAAATGCAGCAAAATAGTTTTTTATTCCAGTAAAGTTAACATGACTTATTATACTTTTATAAGTCAAGATCCCAAATGTATTTATTGTTGTGTTTAATGCTGAATTCCACCTTTTGATTAAAACTTGTTTAGTCTACAAAATGGGTTTGGTTTAAGTTCCAGTTAATCTTTTGCTTCCTCTGAGTGTTTTAAGTGAATAGTATTATTGTATCTTGACAACAGAATGTAGTTTTATCTCTTAATTTTTCATTGCATCCAACTATACTTATTAAATCAGTTTGAGGCTCTTAACTCCAGTTATATTGCTGAGATAACTAAACTAACCATTGTACTATAAAGTAAGTGGCCCCATTTATAAATTTCTTAAAACTTACTTCCTTATAATATTTTTGGCAATGTGAGTAAGCTATTCTTAATAAAAGTATATATAAGTCACATTTTGAGAACTAGGGTGAGCTTTGTATGAATCTAAGTTTCAATAACATCACCTATTCAGAAATATTTAAAGAGTACCTCATATTCAATTTAATTTAAGGAGACTGAGGCACTTGAAGTCTTCATGTTAGAA
This sequence comes from Castor canadensis, assembly GCF_047511655.1. Taxonomy (NCBI): domain Eukaryota; kingdom Metazoa; phylum Chordata; class Mammalia; order Rodentia; family Castoridae; genus Castor; species Castor canadensis. The sequence goes on along the minus strand of NC_133390.1, from coordinate 55,871,989 downwards.
AGTTGAATAGTGTTTCCTGACTTTGAGGAACTTATAGTTTGGCAGGGATGACAATTATTTAAGTCCTTAGGGTGTATGATACATGTAATAAAACACCATATGAAGGTTGGGACATGTGATCTGAAACATCAGGGGAAGACCTTCCAGGAGAGAAGGAACATTTAATTAGGTTTAAGTGAGAATGGGTCTAGGAGATGAAAGGATATGGCTTGAAAATCTAGGTCAGTAGAGTAACATAAGCAAATGCATAGTCCAATAAAGTATATCATGAATTTGGAAAGTTTGAGCAGCCAAGAGTTAAATGGTCCAGGTTAAAGGTGAGAAAGGGGCTAGGAAATTAGGTTATAAGATACTACATAATCACATGATATTTCAATGCAACTTAAAATGGTAAAATGTTAAAGAGATTCTTAAATTTTTAACTTTAAATTATTTCTAGAAGTGTTAAGTAATGTTCATAAAGACATTTTAACTTCATCTCTAGCAATGACTCCTTCATACCTACTCTAAGATACCCAAGGGTAGAGTGATGGCCAGGCTTGTGAAATGCTCTGAGATGGAATGGAAAGTTAGATTGGATACAGTTTAGGGACCATTATTTTTATATTTATGGTTTCTCTATTTATACTGAACTACATAAATAGGATGAGATATCACAATTGCCCTCAGTTCACTTTTTGCTCTAATGGGGCTCAGTTGGACCCAAGCACCATGACTGTGGTCATACTTCACAGGTGACTTTTCCATAGTCAGACCTGGGACTAAGGTTCCACATCTGTAGACTTCCTGGACACCATGGAGAGGAGTCAAGAGAAGGTTCCAGACACCTGCTCTTCTTACCTCTAAATTCAGACCATCATGAACACCATTTACTTTGATTCCACCAAAACAAATCTTAGGCCTTCTATCCTTGATTTATCTGACATTAATAAAAGCACCAGACTGCCAGTCTCCAATTCAGGAAACATTTTCACTGTTTTTACAAATAATTATAGCTTCTTCAAAAAATTAATTTCATGTATCTCAACTTTCTTACTAGGCTTAGAGTTTATGTGCAATCATTATAGAAGCTTCTTATACACATACACAATTCTTTTGTTGCTCTCTTACTTTATTGAACTTACTTAGAAAAACTACCACCCTAGTTAGAAGAGCCTCTGCTTAGTCTATGCTTGAACTTGTTCACTGACTAGGAATAAATAGGCAAACATACTGAATTGTCACTTTAAATCATGGCATGAACTTCAAATGGATTTTTAATATTACCTGAAAATCATACTTAATTTTCCATCATTACTATGGATGCTCCCACATTACTATCTTGCACTCTGTCCTCAAACCCATCCATCCTTGTCCTCCAACTTCAACATTAGCTGACAACATTGCTTCCTATTACACCAAGAAAATGGACACACCTTAAAGAGAATAGGTCTAAACACTCCCATAATGGTATCTATTTAGCTACCAGATTTTGCACTCCCATTTTTTGCCTTTGTGCTTATATTTGGGCTTTTCTCTAAATCCAGTACTTCTACTTGTATATCAGACTCCATTCTTACTTCCCTACTTGATTATCTTTCAACATGGCATCTCAAATACAGCACATCAGTAATTATCTACACTCTTTAAATACAGCTGTCTTGAGGCATAATTTATGTTAATGAACTGCTGATGTTTGAAATATGCAAGCTAATAAATTTGGTATATGTAGAAACCCATGAAACCAGTGCCATGTGTGGTGCTATGGGGACTATTATCACTCTGAAAGTATTGTCATTTAACATAATGGATCTGACCCTCACTCTCAAAAGTTTCCTCATGTGCCACTAAAATCCTCCCTCCTCCCTCTTAACCTGTCATTTGTTAATTAGTCAACCATTGATTTGGTTTCTGTCCCAAGATAGTATATTTCATTTTATAGAATTATATGAATGAAATAAAACACTGTGTACTCTAGTTTGGCTTTTAAAATTCAACTGTTCATTAATTTGGGGGTATTTCAATAGTTCATTTTTTATATTACTAAGTAATACTCCATGATGTGGCTATGCCAAAATTTGTTTATCTATTCATCCTGTCAATTTCTACAAAAAGTCTTATAGGATTTTAATCAGGATTGAATTGAATCAATGGATCAATTCCAAGGAAATTAACAATCTTAAAAGTATTAAAGTTTTTGACTCCTGAGTACATTGTGTTTCTTCATCTATTTTTCTTTATTTTCCCTCAGTAGTTTTTTTTTTTGTAGTTCAGTTATAGCTACTTCATACTTTTGTTAGATTAGTTCTAAGAATTTCATATGTTTTGGGTTATAAATTGTATTTTTTTCAGTTACCAGTTGTTTATCACTAACATATAGAGTTAAAATTGATTTTTCAATTTTGTTCTTGAATCCTTCTATCTTGCCCAATTGCTAGTTTTAGTACATTTTCTTGTAGAGTCCATCAGATTTTCTATTAAGATATGTTATTGTGACCAATAATAGTTTTACTTCTTTCTTTCTAATATGGATGTTTTTTGTCTGGTTTTCTTGCAGTGGATAAAACATCCAGTATAATGTTGAATAGAAGAGATAAAAACACATGTCTTCCTTATTCCTGCTGTTAGGAGTTTCCTCCTAGGCAAGCAATCTTGCTATTTAGTCTGATATTAGTTGTTGATGTTTTGTAAATGTACTTTATCAAATAAGGAAAGTTATCTTTTGTTTTTAGTTTGGTGAGAGTTTGAATCAAGAATCAATATTTTTAAAAATACTTTTTCAGTGTTTATTGAGATTATTTTTTATTTTTAGTTTGCTGCTGTAGCGAATTAAATTGACTTTTGAATGATTAAATCAATCTTGTGTTCCTATGATAACACTTATTTGATTATGGTATTACCTTTTCTTATATATTGTTGTATTCAATTTGCCAATATCATCCTAAGAATTATTGTATTAGTGTTCATGAAGGGCAGTGGACTGTTATTTCCTTTTCTGACAATGTGTTTGTCTGGTGTTAGTGTTAGTGTAAACCTGGTTTCATAGGATGGCTTTCCTTTCACTTAATGGAATATTAAGGTAAAATTGGTATAATTTCTTTCTTTAAAAATTGATAGCACTTCTAACAATAAAACCATCTGGTCCTAGAGTATTCTTTGTGGAGAGATTTTTCAATAACAAATTCAATTTCTTTAATAGATATATGACTATTCTGAATATTTTATTGAGTGATATTTAGTAGTTTGTGTTTCAAGGTAGTTTTGTTGGGTTTTTGTCATAAAGTTACTCATGAGGCAAATTCCAAGATGGCGACTAGAGGGAGGAAGCAGAAAGCATGCTTCCTAAAGTAAACTCTTGGAGAGATGCTGGAGATACACCTGGCAGGAAAAACCAAGAAAAAGAGGCAAAACTCCAACACCTCCACACCGCCAGTCCACATATAGCATCCCCCCGCCATATGGAGAAACCAGGAGGGCTCCCAGGCTGTCAGACACCAGCCCCTACCCTGCTTGGGAGATCACCAGGTAAGCAAATAAGTGGCACATGGTACTCCCTGGGACAAATCAGCACAGCCCCCTGGACAGACAGACCCCTGCCCAGGGAAAAAAGAAAAAAAAAACTGAATAATAAACAGCTGAAAAAAAAAAAAACATGTAGCAAAGAGAGTGGGGCACCCTGAGTTCCCAAGAGAGGGGGAGGGGCACTCCCTCACACGAACTGTAAATAAACAAACCTGCCAGAGAAGGCAGGAGTGGAGGACCCTGCCCAGCAACCTTTGAGTGGGAAAAGCCTGTAACAGAGGATGTAGTGTGGAAAGCTCCACCAGAAGGCGGGGGAGGAGCACTGCCTCACATGAACTGTAAATAAGCAAGCTGGCCAGAGAAGGCAAGTGTTGTGCCACATCCCCCAGTGTGCTTCGAGAGGGTAAGTCTTCTAACAGTGTCTAAAGTGTGGCATGCTCCACAGGAGACTAGGGGAGGAGCACCTCCCCATGCAAACTCTAAATAAAAAAGGACTGCAATTGCAACAGGCAGGTAGGGCTGTATACTGGAGAAAACAAAAGGAGCATGCATCCAGGAGAACTCTAAATAAACAAAGCCAGCAGGGCTAGGTGAAGGTAAATCTCATTCCTGAGATCTACAATAAATAAAGCCTGCAGCAGCAGATGGCTGACAATAGGTGGCAGGTGAGCTGCAGCCTCAGATAGACATTCACAAAGCTGTCTCCAGAGTCCATTTTTCCCCCCTTTGGTGACTGAAACTGTATTGCATTTGAACTTTGGATATGTATATATGTATATTTTCCCCCTTGAGGAAACAACAACTGAACTACTACTCATACACCAACACCAGGACTGGATGCTGAAGGACTAGCAATGTATTTATTAAGATTGAAACTTTACTGCCTTCGAACTTGGGAAGTTTTATTTATTTATTTTATTATTATTATTATTATTATTATTATTTATCCTATTTCTGTCTTTCCAATGTCTGTTTAGATCACTGTTGATTAGTACACTATCTCTCCCTGTTTATTTCTTCAGCTCTGTTTTTTGTTTTGTTTTTTTTTTCCTTTTTCTTTACCTTTGCTTTCCCTCTCCTCTCACCCTTCCATTCTAGATATCACCATTGTTATTATTACAAGCTACACAGTACTGAATTACACATAGTACAGGGACAGTAACAATAGCAAGGGTAAGGATGGGATGATGGAAAAAAAAGGGAAAACTTTTCCTCCCAATAATAAATTAGTACAGGAACCAGAGGGAAATGAAGAAAACAGATTCCCAGATCTAGATTCCAACAAAACAAAGATAAACTATGCCAAAGAACACAATGAAGCCCACAAGAGCAATCTGAAAGAAGAAATCTAGCAAGTAATCAATGTGAATTTTATAGAGATGATACTGGATATGGTCAACCAAAATGTACAGGAGACATTCAAGAAATTCTAAGGCAACAAAAATAGAGAATTGAGAAAGCACAAGAACAAATAAAAGAAACTATAGAATCGCTGTATAAGCACCAAAGTGAAATAAAGAACATGATAAATAAAGAGATAAATGAACTCAGGATGAAAATAGACAATATTAAAGAGGAAGTGACTTAGGATATGGAAAACCTCAGAAAAAACAATGAAACAGAAATGCAAAACAAAACAGAAGGCCAATCCAGCAGACTAGAACAAGCAGAAGACAGAATCTCAGAACTTGAAGATGAAATGGTAATTAAAGGAAAAACCGAAGAACTATTAGTTAAACAACTCAAGACCTGTGAAAAGAAAATTCAAGAACTTACTAACTCCATCAAAAGACCAAACCTGAGAATCATGGGCATTGAAGAAGGAGAAGAGGTGCAAGCAAAAGGAATGCATAATATATTCAACAAAATAATAACAGAAAATTTCCCAAATCTAGAGAAAACTATGCCCATACAGGTACAGGAAACCTACAGAACACCAAACAGACCTGACCAAAATAGAACTACCCCATGACATATTATCATTAAAGCAACAAGTACAGAGACTAGAGAAAGAATATTGAAGGCTGGAATAGATAAAAAAACAAATAACATACAAAGGTAAACCCATCAAAATCACAGCAGACTTCTCAACAGAAACATTAAAAGCAAGAAGAGCTTGGGGTTAGGTCTTCTGGGCACTGAATGAAAATAACTTCAACCCTAGGATATTCTACCCACAAAACTATCATTCAAAATAGATGGAGAAATAAAAGTCTTCCATGATAAGCAGAAACTAAAACAATATATGACCAAAAAGCCACCACTGCAAAAGATTCTTCAAGGGACTCTACACACAGAAAGTGAAACCCAATATAACCATGAAAGGGTTATGTAAACTACAGGAAAATAAAAAGCAAAAAACTAGAGAGTAACATCAATTTAGGTACACACAATCAAACCTTCAAACAACTAAGACAACCAAATGACAGGAATCACCACATACCTATCAGTACTAAAACTTAATTTTAACAGACTTAACTTCCCCATCAAAAGGCACCATTTGACAAGCTGGATTAAAAAGGAAGATCCAACAATTTGTTGTTTACAGGAGACTGATCTCATCGATAGAAATAAGCATAGGCTTAGGATGAAAGTCTGGAAGATTTACCAAGACAATGGTCCCTGAAAACAGGCAGGAGTAGCAATACTTATATTGGGAAAAGTAGACTTCAAACCTACATTGATCAAATGAGATAAAGAAGGACATTCCATTCTAATAAAAGGGGAAATAGACCAAAAGGAAATAACAATTATCAACCTATATGCACCCAATGTCAATGTACCCAATTTCATTAAACATATCCTGAAGGACCTAAAAGCATATATTAACTCCAACACAGTGGTAGTGAGAGACTTTAACACCCCATTATCATCAATACATAGGTCATCCAAACAAAAAATCAATAAAGAAATCCTAGATCTAAAATATACCATAGATGAAATGGACCTAGTTGATGTCTACAGAACATTTCATCCAACTTCTACACAATATACATTTTTCTCAGCAGCCCATGGAACCTTCTCCAAAATAGATCATATCCTAGGGCACAAAGCAAGCCTCAGCAAATACAAGAAAATAGAAATTATACCATGCATTCTATCTGATCACAATGCATTAAAACTAGAACTCAACAAAAAATAAAGACAAAAAACATGCAAATAGCTGGAAACTGAACAAGTCATTGCTTAATGAACAATGGGTAATTGATGAAATAAAAGAGGAAATTAAAAGGTTCCTGGAAGTCAATGAAAATGAAAACACAACCTATTGGAACATATGGGACACAGCAAAGGCAGTCCTGAGAGGAAAGTTTACAGCCATGAGTGCATATATTTAAAAGACTGAAAGATCTCAAATCAATGACCTAATGCTACATCTCAAACTCCTAGAAACACAAGAACAAGCAAATCCAAAACAAATAGGAGAGAAATAATAAAAATAAGAGCTGAAATCAATGAAATAGAAACCAAAAAAACCATACAAAGAATTAATGAAACAAAAAGTTGGACCTTTGAAAAAATAAACAAGATTGATAAACCCCTGGCATACCTAACTAAAATGAGGAGAGAGAAAACCTAAATCATTAAAATCAAGAATGCAAAAGGGGAGATAACAATAAAGACCATGGAAGTCCAGGAAACCATCAGAGACTACTTTAAGAACCTATATTCAAATAAATTAGAAAATCTTGATGAAATGGAGAGATTTCTAGATACTTATGATCATCCAAAACTGAACCAAGAAGACATTAATCACCTAAATAGATCTTTAACACAAAATGAAATTGAAGCAGCAATCAAGATTCTCCCAAAAAAGAAAAGTCCAGGACCTGATGGATTCTCTGTTGAATTCTATCAGACTTTTAAAGAAGAACTGATACCAACCCTCCTTAAACTGTTCCATGAAATAGAAAGGGAAGGAAAACTGCTTAACACATTTTATGAAGCCAGGATTACACTTATCCCAAAACCAGGCAAAGACACCTCCAAAAAGGAGAACTGTAGGCCAATTTCCTTAATGAACACTGATGCAAAAATCCTCAACAAAATAAACCAAATTCAACAACACATCAAAAAGATCATTTACCACAACCAAGTAGGCTTCATCCCAGGAATGCAGGGGTGGTTCAACATATGCAAATCTATAAATGTAATATACCACATTAACAGAAGCAAAGACAAAAATCACTTGATCATCTCAATAGATGCAGAAAAAGCCTTTGATAAGATCCAACACCATTTCATGATAAAAGCTCTAAGAAAACTAGTAATAGAAGGAAAGTACCTCAAAATTATAAAAGCTATATATGACAAACCTACAGTCAGCATTATACTTAATGGTAAAAACTGAAACCATTCCCTTTAAAATCAGGAACAAGACAAGGATGACCACTATTTCCACTCCTATTCAACATAGTACTGGAATTCCTAGCCAGAGCAATTAGGCAAGAAGAGGGAATAAAAGGAATATAAATAGGTAAAGAAATTGTCAAAATATCCCTATTTGCAAATGATATGATCGTATACCTTAAAGACCAAAAAAAGTCTACCCAGAAGCCTCTAGACACCATCAACATCTATAGCAAGGTAGCAAGATTTAAAATCAACATAGAAAAATCATTAGCATTTCTATACACTAATAATGAACAAACTGAGAAAGAATATATGAAAACAATTCCATTTATAATAGCCTCAAAAAAAAATCAAATACCTAGGAATAAACTTAACAAAGGATGTGAATGACCTCTACTAGGAACACTGTAAACTTCTGAAGAAAGAGATTGAGGAAGACTATAGAAAGTGGAGAGATCTCCCATGCTCATGGATTGGTAGAATCAACATAGTATAAATGGCTATACTCCCAAAAGCAATCTACATGTTTAATGCAATTCCCATCAAAATTCCAGTGACATTCATTAAAGAGATTGAAAAATCTACTGTTAAATTTATCTGGAAACACAAGAGACCATGAATAGCCAAGGCAATACTCAGCAAAAAAAGCAATGCTGGAGGTATCACAATACCCGACTTCAAACTATATTACAAAGCCATAACAATAAAAACAGCATGGTACTGGCACGAAAACAGACATGAAGACCAGTGGAACAGAATAGATGACCCGGATATGAAGCCACACAACTATAAACAACTTATTTTTGACAAAGCTGCTAAAATATACGATGGAGAAATAGCAGCCTCTTTAACAAAAACTGCTGGGAAAACTGGTTAGCAGTCTGCAAAAAACTGAAACTAGATCCATGTATATCACCCTATACCAATATTAACTCAAAATGGATCAAGGATCTTAATATCAGACCACAAACTCTAAAGTTGATACAGGAAAGAGTAGGAAATACTCTGGAATTAGTAGGTATAGGTAAGAACTTTCTCAATGAAACCCCAGCAGCACAGCAACTAAGAGACAGCATAGATAAATGGGACCTCATAAAACTAAAAAGCTTCTGTTCATCAAAAGAAATGGTCTCTAAACTGAAGAGAACACCCACAGAATGGGAGAAAATATTTGCCAGCTACACATCAGACAAAGGACTGATAACCAGAATATATAGGGAACTCAAAAAACTAAACTTGCACAAAATTAATGAACCAATAAAGAAATGGGCAAGTGAACTAAACAGAAATTTCTCAAAAGAAGAAATTCAAATGGCCAAAAAAACACATGAAAAAATGCTCACCATCTGTAGTCATAAAGGAAATGTAAATTAAAACCACACTAAGATTCCACCTCACCCCTGTTAGAATAGCCATCATTAGAAACACCACCACCAACAGGTGTTGGTTAGGATGTGGGGAAAAAGGAACCCTTTTACACTGCTGGTAGGAATGCAAACTAGTACAACCACTCTGGAATAAAATTTGGAGGCTTTTTAAAAATCTAAACATAGATCTGTCATATGATCCAGCAATAGCACTCTTGGGGATATACCCAAAGGAATGTGACTTAGGTTACTCCAAAGTTACATGTTTATTGCAGCACTATTCACAATATCCAAGTTATGGAAACAGCCAAGATGCCCACTATCAATGAATGGATTAAGAAAATGTGGTATTTATACACAATGGAATTTTACTCAGCCATGAAGAAGAATGAAATCTTATCATTTGCAGGTAAATGGATGGAACTGGAGAACATCATCCTGAGCAAGGTCAGCCAGGCTCAGAAGACCAAAAAATCATATATTCTCCCTCATATGTGGACTTTAGATCAAGGGCAAACACAACAAGGGGATTGGACTTTGATCACATGATGAGGCGAGAGCACGCAAGGGAGGTATGAGGATAGGCAAGAAACCCCCCAAAAACAAGATAGCATTTGGTGTCCTCAATGCAAAGGAACTAATGCAGAAACTTTAAAGCAACAGAGACCAATAAGAGAAGGGGACCCAGAACTAAAGAAAAGATTAGTTGGAGAAGAATTAATTCAGAATGTAACACATATGTACAGGAAATCAATGAGAGTAAACTCCCTGTATAGCTATCCTTATCTCAACCAGCAAAAACCCTTGGTCCTTCCTATCATTGCTTATACTCTCTCTACAACAAAATTAGAGATAAGGGCAAAATAGTTTCTGCCTGGTAGTGAGGGGGTGGGGGGTAAGGGAGGACCTGGGCGGGGGAGAAGGAGGGGAAATGACCCAAATATTGTATGCACATATGAATAAAAGAAATTTAAAAAGTTACTCATAATGTTCATATATTGTGCACTTAGTAAAATTTCTCATTTGTTGCCTTTGTTGTTATTGATGTTTGTATTTTATGTCTTCTTTTCATATCTTAATTTATATCTTCATATCCATTATGGGCAGAATTTTACTATTGGTCTCCAAGAATGAATTTTTATTTCATTGCTTATGTCTTGTTTTACTGTCTTCTACTTTATTGAGTTATTCTCTGAACTTCATTATTTCCTTTTTTTCAGTTGCTTTGGGTTCATTTTCTTTATTGAGTAGCTGAGGTCACTGATTTGAGGTATTTGTTTTCCAGTTTGTGCTTTGAGGCTATAATGTCCCTCTAAGTACTGCTTTCTTGGCACCACAAACATTTAGGTATGTTGTGCTTTAATTCTGTTGAGAGTATTTTAAAATTTCTTCTTTGACCCTTAATTTATTAAGAGCTGGGTTAATTGATTCTTAAGTTTTGAGAAATTTCCAGATATCTTTCTGTCACTGATTTCTAATTTAATTCCATTGCGATTAGAGAGCAAATGTTATATAAATTTTAGAGTCTGAAGCTTAATGAGCTCTATTTGTGGACTACTCTGGTAAGTAGACACTATATACTGGAGAATAATGTGTATTCTGCTGCTGTGGGTTAAAGAGGTTTTCTAAATGTAAATTGGGCAAGGTGACTGAGAGTGTTGTTTAAATCCATCACATTTTCTCTCACTTTTGAGTCTTCTTGTTCTCAAGTCTTAAGGGAATATTGAGTTCTCTGATTATAATTGTAGATTGATCTTGTCTGTTGAAGTTTTATCAGCATCTGCTCTATGCATTTCAAAGCTTTGTTATTAGAGATACAGAAATTTAGCACTTGTAGATTCTCTTGATGATTTGACTTGAAATCTGCTTTGTATGAGAATAGTGGAGCTGCTTCTGCTTTGTTTTGTTTAGCGTTAGTATGGGATTACTTTTCCATCATTCTGCATTTAAATTGTTTGTTTTTTTAGATTTAAGGTAGGTTTCTTGTTGACACCCTGTGTTTGAGTCTTGCTTTCTTATCCAGTCTGACAATGTGTATTTTTTATTAGAGTGTTTAGATCATTTATATTCAATGTAGAATCAACTCTTATAGTTTTCTATACCTATAGTCTACCCTTGATGACACCTCCATTTTTTGTTTACTCAGGCCCAAACCCAATGAAAACATTTAAAAACCCCACAACTTTGAGTTATAATAAATTATTATATTTCTCTTACAATCCCTTTCTAACTTGTTAGGAGATAACCTTTAGCTCTACCTCAAAACTATTTTCAGAACTTGTCTACTGCTCATTGCTTTCACTGATGCCTCAGTGTTCTGAGCTATTATCTTTGCTTAGATTATTCATGACTTAGCTTTGCTTCCTGCTTCTCCCTTTTCCCCTTTAATGTATTCTCCGACAGTAGCTAGCGTGATACCTTATAAATGTAAACCAAATCATGTTTCCTGCTCAGTGCTCTGCAGTAGTTTCCTATTTCACCTAGAAGAAAATCTCACATGCTCCTAATGAAATGGGAGATTTGTGTAGGACTGAGAGCCTCCACTCAACCTTGCTGGTATAGGTGTTTAAGCAAAAGTAGGGTCAGAGTTCTGGGTTATTGTCTCACAGAACTGAAGAATGAACTTCATGACAAGAACAGGTAAAGTGAGAGTTTATTGAGATATGAAAATGTAAATTGGGAAAGTTTATTGAGAAGTGTAAATTGGGAGAGTAGAGTCCCCAGAGTTGGGGGTGGAAGTCCCAGAATAGGGTGCCCAAGAAGTGATAGAGTCTGAGGTTTTTATTCATTTTCAACAGGGCGATGCTCAATTTCTTTGCTAATTAGTTGTGTAGACAGCAGCATTCTGATTGGCCATGCCTGCAACATTCTGATTGGTTGGTTCTAATCCTCACAGACCTTATTTTGGTCTGTCCTGCTTTTTTCTTCTTTCCACCCTACAGGTCACAAGGAAGTCATAATGGATGTTTCCAGGGGCCCTTCCATCTCACTAATACCCTCCAGGGCCCTAAATAGTCTGTCTCCTCATCCTGAACTCTCTGTCCACATCCTATACTATTATCCACCGTTTTTTCTCCATTGCAGCTCTACTGGTGTCATTATTCCTTCTTTCTTGGGGGTGGTGGTACTGGAGTTTGAGCTCAGGGCTTTGTGCTTGCTTAGGAAGCACTGCATCACTTGAGCCACACCTCCAGCCCTTATTCACTTTAAATTATTTTTTAGATAGGATCTTACTTTTTTGCCACAGGCTGGCCTTGAACCACAATCCTCCTACCTATGCTTCCTGCATAACTGGGATGACAAGTATGTACCATCATGCTTGGCTTATTTTGTTGAAATGGGGTTTCACTGAGCTAGCTTTGAACCATATTCTCCTGATCTTTGTCTCCAAAGTAGCTGGGATCACAGGCATGAGCCACCATGCCTGACCTTGTTATTTCTTGAATGTGCCATGCTGTTTTCCTCCTGGAGAGGCTTTGGACGGGCATTTCATTTTGCTAGAAGTGCCCTTCCCCTGATAGCTCCTTGCTAACTACCTCACCAACTTTAAGTTCTTCACTGTACTTATAACATCAATTCCTTGTTTTTCTTTTCTTTTTTTTTTTAACTGTGCTGGTGGTCAAACCCAGGGTTTTGTGCATGCTAGGCAAGCACTCTACAACTGAGCTATATCCCCATCCTTTTTTTTTTTTTTTTAAGCAGTACTCACTATTAGCCCAGGCTTGTCTGGCACTTCTTATGTAGCCCAGACTGGCCTCCAACTTGCAATCCTCCTGCCTCAGCCTCCTGAATGATGAATGTGATGTGCCACCACACCTGGATTAATTTCCTTACTTATTAGTTTATCTTTATTGTCTCCTTCATTTCACTTGAATTTGATCTCCACAAGGTAGGGATCTTTTCATCTATTTTGGTCATTGGAATGTTAGAAGTATCTCTAAGAGTATTTGGTTATAATAATCTAAAAGTGCTCTTATTTTGAAATGACCATGTTGTGTGAATGTTACCATATGAAATAATCATTGAAAAGACCTGACTCAGAATCCAAGCTGGTACATGACTATAATCTAGCTACTTGAGAAATGGAGATAAGAGGATTGCAGTTTGAGGTCAGCTGTGACAACACTTTAATGAAATCCTATCACAAAAAACAAGCCAGGAATGGAGATTCATGCCTGTAATCCTTACTGCATAGTAAGTGGAGGTAAGAGGAGATCCAAGGCCAGCCCTGGTCAAAGTGCAAGACCCTTCTGAAAAGTAAACTAAACCAAAAAGGACTAGAGGTATGGCTGAAATGTCAGAGTGCTTGCTTAGTAAGCATGAGGCCCTGAGTTGAAATCCAGTATGATGAGAAAAAAATGTAAAAGTTTAAAAAAAAAATGCCAAGCCTGATGGTATATGCCTATAATGCCAGCACTTAGGAGGCTGAGACAGGAGGATCATGAAGTGGAGGCTAGCATAGGCTGCATAGTGTCCTATTTCAAGTGTGGGGTGTGGATGGATATTTGTTACAGAGTTTATGTCTTATACTACAGACAATAGGGATGCATAAAATGTTTAAGTAGTCACATCAAAAAACCAGGCACGTATTTAAAAAAATATGAATGGTGGCCATGTGAAGGAGGGAAAGAATGAGAAAATTTTGCTGACAAAAAGACCACTTAAGAGATTATGTGAACCCCTGTTCCAGGGACACTGAGGTACTTGACATCTCTGAATACACTGAGGTCTTAGCATCTCACTCCTTTGCACATCCTTTTCCCTCTCTAACATGTGGTTCTGTGATCCTGCCTTTCAAAGTGGGTTTTCAAAACCACACATCTACATCTGACTCCCTCAAGGAAAAAATTTTTCCTTCTTAAACAGTCCTAGAATATTTTACACCATGTCCCTAATTAATTTTGTATGTTTTCATATATATCATTTGATATCTGCCTTTTTTCATTGTTTGTGTACTCAATACATAGCAAGCTATTTAGTACAATATAATGAATGGTCACTACATTATTTTTAGATGATTGAACAGAATGACAAGGGAATGAATTACAGTAGCAATGAGGATTTGTGTGTGTGTGTGTGTGTGTGTGTGTGTGTGTCTATAAGCGTGGGTGTGTGGCAGAGAGAAGGTTGATCAGATGGTGTGTGTCTTGGAGAAGAAAGAAGAATCAAGGATGTCCTTTAGGTTTTAGCTTGGTCTCTTGGATAAATATTCCATTTACCAGCAACACCAGGTAATATGCTAGACAGAAAAATATTATCTATTCTTCCAGGGACAATGGAAACATCTCTGAAGTCTTTTACATGCTAATTTATAAAGGAAAATATGGTGTTTACTCCAACTTCAGATATGAGTCCAAATCTGAGCCCATTAGCAAAATTGGGGGGTGGGGTGCGGAGGGGAAGGAAAGGATGTTGAGGGATGAAGAGGATTGATGCATGATGATTACATGTATACATGTGAAGACAGAATAATGAAACCCACCAAACATTGTTTGAAAAGAAGGGAGGAAAATAGGGGAATGGAAATCTAATGGAGGAGTGAACTTGTTCAAAGTACACTGTACACATGTATGGAATAATCATAGTAAAATCCTCTCGTATTACTGTATGCTAATTCAAAAATACAACTAAACAATAATCTAAAAATACTTTTTGTGATATTGGATAGTTCTTAATTGAGCACAATATTGTACATGCACTGACAATGTAACCACGTTTACAGCCATTACTATCTTTAGAAAAGTATGCCGCTACTATACTTCAGAGATTTTTATATTAAGAATCCCAAAGAAGCAATGTGACAGCTTGGGTGATAGTGTGTATTTGGACAAATCATCAATGATTTTGGAGAAGCTGACTGAGAAGAATGGAGCTGAAGGAAATCTAGAAGTCAATTTGATTTGGGGCCTCCTAGTTTGGACCCAGAAGGTCCATTTTAGAGAAGTCACATAAAATTAGGTGGGAGTGAAACATTCTTACCTGCTCTTTCCTCATTGGCATATGTCCTATTACAGATAGATAAAAGGCAGCTTCCAAACCACAAAGAAAGTTTCTGCCTTGAGTCAGTTGGGCTTCAAATACATGTGAAACTGGAACATCCTCAGATATGAAATAAAGGTACAAGTACATTCAAATTTATTGATTTTATTTTTTGCCATTAGCTGTGCTGTATTATTATGAGTGAATGACCAAAATGGAAATAGATTCTTTATAATATATAAACAGGCTCACATAATATATATGAATTATTGTCATCCCACTCTCAGGAATTATGAGCAAAGTCTGTGCTGGTATATGTTGCAGGCATGTATATCTTGCATTTGCAGATATTGTCCACCCTTGTGTTATACAGAAATGGGATAGTACCTTTTCATCCATTGTCATACTATGTTATGAGAATAAAAGAAAGTATAGCCCAGAAATCTCTTTGAAAGAATATTTTGCTCCTGATGTGGGAAAGGAACACTTCCATTTTCTCCTTCATTTTTGCTTCCTCTTCCAATATCTATCCGTATGAGACAAGACTATTCGCCAAGTCACATTTGAAAGTGGTTGGACCAATGCCTTAAAATCAGATAATGATGATTTCTGTTATCTTATAATACTTATACAGAGTGATGGACTAAGGTCAGTTCTTGCTATTTGTCATCTTTTACATTGTTTTTAACTTTTATTATGTATATAAGGCATGTGTTAATGAGCCTATTCTGTAAACCCAGTTGACTCTTTTGATTCCATTCCCTCATTTAGCACACAGATGCATCTCAGTTCTAATTATTTAAATGAGAAACTGTCTGATTGTTGCAGGGATATTTGTAAAATTATTTTCACTCATGGGACTATACCTTTTCATAGAGAATAGACACTCAAAGATGTAGAAGTCACAGGCATGCTTTGGTCCTCTCTATAGTCATGTGGATAAGAGAAGGATTTTGTAAAGATGAGAGTAAGAATTGCATTTGGCAGAGAATAGAAATGCTGTTATTTTAACAGCTTGAGAGATCCAAAGGAAAGTGGAGGAGGGAACAAAACTGGTTACTGGTTACTGTTACTGATCTTCGCAAGTATGACACCCGACACTGTTTCAGGAGGTAATATGATGAATGTTAAGAACACAGACACTTATTCAAGACCTGGGTTCAAATCTGAGGTATGCCATTTATTCATCATTTGACTCAGTTTTTTTTTTTTTGACTCTGTTCAACAGTGTTCTATTATAAAAATGGAGATTATAATGGAACATTTCTTACAGGTTTGCTTTGAGTATGAAATAGTTAATATATGTTAAATGCTTAGTATGAGACCTGACACATAGTAGGTAATCAAAATTTTTAATGTTACTATCATTATTGATTAACTAATACAACTATGCTTTAGTTTTTATTTGTTACTTCTCACCTGTATAATATCCTTGAGAGAGCATTGGAAAGAATGGGTGATTGCCAGGAGAAGAATCAGGAATTTCTGGCTTCCTGGAAGCAGTATCCATCTCAATTGAGTAACGTCTCACTGCATTTCTAAAAGAGCTGTAGTAGTATTTCAATCAGCAACTTCTCACATCCTCTAGAAAGTTTAGCAAAATGTTTTGCATGTGGTTAATGTGTAATAAATGCCTGGAATAAATGAGGAGTAAATCCCAGAACCTTCTCTGTTTAGAGAGAAGTGAGCTATGACACAGAGGTGAGAGATTAATCAAGGCCACCCAGCTAGGTATCAGCAGACCAAAATTAGAAGTTACCTATTCCCATGGAATCTCAGTCCATTACTTTTAAAATTGTTTCTACTGCTCCTTGAATTGTTTTTGTATTACTTGAAAACTACAAGTCTTCTCAAGAGAGCAGGGAAAAAAAAATCCTTTTACTTGTAAAGCTGCTGGAGCTGAGAAATCAAAGGACAGCACTGAGACATTGAGTATTGTGTGTAATCAAATTCTACATTGGATGCCAGAAATCAGAAACAAGAGGCAGCTCTTCTAAATAAAGTATCCATTGAAACAACAGTGCCAGTTCCTTGGCGTATGTTTTTTGTATGCATGTGTATCAATTCGTACTGATTTAATCCTGATTTCTTGGATGTTTAAGGGTTGTAAAAAATCAAGGGCAGGGCTAGCTGAAACACAGAAGGAGTTCATTTTGATTGCAGCACTCATAGCCTGACTCCATTAGCAGGATTTTCTCAGATTTTTTTCCTTGAAAATTGACCTAATTTTTAAGAGAAGATTTCTAAAATATCACAGAATAATATAGTTGGTTTACTTATAATCAAATATGTATCTTGCTAGTATAATAGTTTTTTTGAAATTCAAAGAAACTTTAGGAATTTAACCTAATTCACAACTTTACAAAGGCTATTTTCTAAATTTGCAGAGTTCAAATGACCAACAAAATTGTTTTGCCCTCTTATAAGATGTTCCTATAAAACCATTTAAATTAGAAATCTGACATATGAATTGTTTTCACAACAGAAGATTGAAAATTCCAGCCTTGTTTCAGAAAATTTAGTCTTTTCCTTGACACATCAGTGTGCTAAATTACAGTTTAACAGAATTTAATTTCAAAATAGAAGTGCCTATGCTATTTTTATGTTTTAAGCTACAATATAAACTCCTAGAGCTTATGAGCCATTGTTTAGTCACTTAGGCAATTCTTTATGTGTGTTTGATCTTGCCAAGTCTGTGTATGGAGGATATACAATGACAAGTAGACCTCAAATTCTTCCTTCTGGCAAGATGGCAAGATAGGCAAGTCAACAAGTAATCCAACGTGGTATGATTTGTGTAACAGTAGAGGCAAATGTAATATACTGTGGAAGCAGAAAAAACATTCCAAAGACAAAACATTTTTTGGGACATAATGCATTTACTACGGCACTGTGTACCAATGTGTGTTGAACCAAATGACCTCTATTTTCTTCTGAAGTGATTATCTTAAGTACTTTGAAGCTAATACTATATCTAAATATTTGCAGTATAATGACTCCTAGGACATTCATGAGGTGATCTAATGATGTCCTTCAAGGGTACACAGACAGGGATCTAGAAGAGCAAGACTGAGTTGGGAGGAGGCCTGTACTGTGACCCACAGTGCCTTCTGTGGAGTCCATTTAGTGCAGGCCACTGAAGACAAGAGCAAGGGCATTCACAGCTTGACTTCCTAGGACTAAAGTGGTGACTGTTACTGACTTTGTGCTCTTGGAAAAATTAATAAACTTTTACATCCTTTCATTTTCATAATTATCGATAAAAATAGCACCTACCTTTACAGGGTTTGATGAGAATTAAATGAATATGTTCATAGAGAGTACTTGGAGCAGTTTCTGGCATATAAAGTGTCAAGAATCTACTTTTAGAATTATAACAAAAACAAGTATCAGTTTTTTTGGCCCAGCATTCTATTGACAAGCAAACAACTAAATATGGTGAAACCTGACTACTTTTTGTCTTCACTTTCCTAGGTAATCATGAGGGTCTGGTTGGAATGGAATTGGGGTTAGTTAAATGAGTGAAGGTCAGTGGGTTACTTGGTATGGAGAGGAGGATTGGTTTGCATTATTACCTTGTATTTTTCATAGCAATAAACCATATGATAAACATTTGGAAGGTAACATGCACCGTAAATAAACACATCATTGCATGTATTTCTGATGGCCCTTTGAATTATAGAGAACTGGGAAAATGTTTGCTTCTTCCTTTAAAGTGAATTTTGATTAAGACCTTAGTTAGAAGTCCAAGTTTTATAGGATAGACTTGTTATGACCCAAATGAGGTAAAAGGAGTAACAGAATATAAACTGGATTTTTATGTACTTGTGAAGCAGATATCAATAAACTGCATGTAGTGGATTACAGGAGAGTATAAAGACATAGGAAAAATAGTATATGGGGCTACTGAGATTGGAAAAGCTCATGTGAGGTGAAAGAAAATATTGCATGCTTAAGCATTATGTAGAGACTCAGTCTATTTATTATGAGCAATACATTTTACTTAAGTTCTCTAATATCCAGTTTGCTCATCTGTAAAGTGGGCATTGTATCTCCCAATTCAATTGAGATGAGTAGTAAATGTGTTATCACATACATAGAAGACATGATTGGCTCCTGTTAATTATCAGATCTTTCCCTGGATGTGGTAATTTCAGTAATTTTCCACCTTCCACTGTGCTATCTGTGTTTCCATGTCTGCTAGGCTAGTCTCTAGCTTTGCTGAACACATAACTCCCCTATCCACCCCCTCCCCCCACTGCCTTTTTTGTTGAATGCTTCATTCCAGGAAATACAGAGAAAACAGTGAACCTTTCCAGCATTGTCTTCTCTCATAACAAATTTCCAAGGGAGTTTAATTTATCTCTTTTTATATGTAATTTTTAAAGTAAAATTTAAGTTGCTAAATTAGATTTTCAGTGGGAAGAAGGATAAAAGAGAAAAAAAGAAATAGGTGCAAATTGTGCAGGGAGAGGAACTTGATTATCTCTGAGTTGCAGCCTCTGCTGATGCAGACAAATGGTAGCAACTGATGCTCTGTGTGCTGTGCAGAGGGCTGGAGGGCTGCCAGCCATTATCCACCTCAATATTTAATAGGCATTTGAACAGAAACACCACATAAGTATGGAAGATGTTAATTGTTCATAACATTTTAATTTTCCATTTTTAATTTAGCAGGCTGTTAGTCATAAAATTAAAAATGTTTGTCTAGGTTGAAAATTTAATGTTCAGCTCTTAAATTTTTCTATGAGATAATTTTTCTGTGAGAAGTTAGTAATACTTTGTATTTGTACCATGCCTCACTTCAAAGAGATCAAAGTCCTGATCAGAAACTCCCAGAGACCTGGGAAGAATTCCAAGCTCTTCTGTACGCTCAGTGATTCCAGACTTCTGCTCCTGGCAGTAGGTGCAAGCTACGGAAAACGTCTCTTCTATGTACCATCAGTTTCTTGAATTTCTGCTCAGTTATTGATTGCTATGGCAAACATATTAAATCCTAAAAGCTCACAGTACTTTTGGTCCTATAAAAATCATTGAATAATTTCTTTCATGCTTTCTTTGTATTTCATTTAAAAATCAATTTTAGTATGGGAAGAGTTATACAAATTATCTTTATAGAAGCACAATATTAAAAAAATTATAGTAACATCTTAAGACCTGCAGCAAAAGCAGAAGGGATACCTGATGGTAAATAGCGTATTTTGTGTACTATTCTTTCACCCATAGTCTATTATTTCAATTCAACATGCTACCCCACTTCATTTTTGGTGGGCCTCGAACCACAACCCTTCTATCTCTGCCTCTATCACTTATGTTTTTCCTCTTTTTATGCTCTGAAATCTTATTATTATTCTTTTTTTGTCTATTCAAAAGTTGTCTATGCTGAGAAGTTTTTCCAGACATAACCACAAGTCTCCATGGTCAGCATTTAAAACAGCCTGAGTGTTTCCCCAAATTTAGCAATGCTTGTCTGGTACTTTAATTCTTTGTATACATGTTTAGCTCTCTCACCATGCTATGAACCCTTGAAGAGAGATCATGTCTTTGATCATTTTCTGAATATTTATTGTCTAATGCAGTGTTGGACACATACAAAGTATTCATAAATATTTGTAGAAATAATGCTTTTTTAGAAATTACCAAAAGTTTATGAAAGATCTAAAACTGCATCAGATGGTTCATTTCAAATAGATTTCTCTCTGTCTTCCCCAAATCAGCCTCACATCAGGAGTCCTTCCATTGGCAATGCTTTGAAAATAATTAAATCACTTCTATAGTACATTTTATAGCATTTGAGAAGGTAATAAGTAAAGGAAATAACCTGTAAAAATAAAAAATTAGATAAGAAATAATTATGGAACATAATTAACTTTCTAAAGAGAGTTTGCTTTGATAATGTGAGAAATTTTAGGGGTTTAAATGGAAAGAAAATACCTGCTTATGAAAGGCAGCAGGGTGTTTTAATTTCTGAAAACTTCTATAGATATATTAAATGTAACTCTTTGAAATATCGCCCCTAAGCAATACAGTCACTTGTTTGCTCTTTTGTGTTGAGTTCAGCTCTTCATTTCATATCTTCTTTTGTCTGCTTGAATTTATAGTGCACCATCCAATCTTAAAGAGAATGTGAGTGCAGCCTTCCCTTTCATCCTTATTCTGTAGAACCTTGAGGCATTTTTTCAATAAAGTAGTACAGGTAATTTCTTTAACCATAAAGAAAGTGAGTTGTAATGAAGGGAAAAGAGTTCAGGTCTCTTAGTTCTCTGCAACCTTGTCTACTGTATGAAAATTTAAATCTTCTAACTTTAGACCATATAGTTGATTAAATTCCATAAAAGAGTAAAGATTTTCTAAAGAAGCATAAACATCCACAAAGAAATCAAAATGTGTACATTACAGATTATTAAAATAACATATCTAGAATCAAGGGCCTTAAAATATTCACATCCATTAATTCTACTCTTGAGACTCTCACTTCAGAAAATCATCAAAGATGAATGGAAAAATCGTGTTGAAGAACATCATATCATTATTTATCTTAGCAAAAAATGGAGAACTATATTATTAAAAAATATAGACTGGGCAAATATATCATAGTACATCTGTAGGATGAAATATAAAGCAAAAATTAAGGTATTGAAAGATTTTTATAAAGTCATTAAATGCTGTAACATTTAATGACAAAAGATAAGAATGATCAATTTGGTATATAAAATATGAAATTAACTTTTTAGCAAAAAGTATATCCACAAACATATATCTTAGAATAAAAGTGAAGAATTAATAACAATTTTACATGTACTTATACTCTAATTAGCACATATTGCCATAAAAAAGATTTTGAAAAGTCCCACTATAGAGTAATCAGAATCTATTGAAATTTTACTAGAGGAAATTACTTTTAAGGGTAGATTCAATATATGATAGGACCTTGTTATAAATAATATCTTGCTGAATGATATCCTGAAAAATGCGAGCAGTTCTCATTTGATTTTCATGGGCTGTGCATTAGAATAACTTAGAAGAAGAGCAACTTTTAAAAATTCCTATCTGGTTCTCATCTCTGTCTTACTGGATAAGGACATCTGAAAATGTGGATGCAGAATTATGTAGCTATATCAATATATCTATATCTATCTATAGATATCTGTATCTTGGCAAAGCTTTCTCCAGGTAACTCAGATGTACATTAACAACTATCCTACATTACTATTGGTTTGAAATAAAGAGAACAAATCTCAAGCTTAAATAGCAGTGGGGATAGATGAGGAGAAAACATTTAACTTCTGCTACAAAGAATAAGCAAGGCACTCAGGGCCCTCTGGAGAGGGAGATAATCATTGCAACAGCTTTACTGGTAGTACATTTGTTTGTTATGATAGATACAGAATAGTAGTTGGTATTTTATTACTTTCTTAAACTCATGAACTAAAGACAGGCAGAAAAGGAATGAACAGATCTAATTTTTGTTGGGATTATGACCAGAGAAATATATTTGGGTCATTATAAAGACATGTTTGCCTAAGCTGACAATTTAATCAAGATTTCTATGAGTCTCCAGAACTATACCAAGAGCTTAGAATGTTTGAAGTCCTATAACTCTTCCCATTTAACATGGAGTTTCTTTCAACCCATTCTTTTCTTGTTCATTTGATTTATTTATTAAAAATGTCATAGTTCACTCAATAAATGTCTGAGTGAGAAATTCTGTAGGCTTTTATTACTTTGTCTTTATTTTACTCTACCTCTTAAATACGCAAAACAAAATATAAGTGTATGTCAACTGCTATGAATCTAAAAAGCTTTATGTAAGTCCAGTGATAAACACACACAAATACTGTAGAAAATACACAAAAGAAACTGTGGAAGGAGTTAAAGCATATCACTCCAAAAAATCAATGAAACATAAAGAAAAGCAGCAGCAGAAAAGAGGAGAGAAAAGAGTCACAAAATAAACAGAAAATCACAAAATGGCAATAGTAAGCCCTTTCCTATCAATAATTACTTTAAATTTACATGATTTAAATGCCCAATCAAAAGACATAAAGTGACTGAATGGTTTAAAAGAAAAAAATGGAATTTTGGCATTATATTTTTTCCATAAGAGACTTTCTATTTAAAGAAATGCATATTGAAAAGATGCATTTCATGCAAAAGAGAACAAGGATGGTCATATTTATATAAGACAAACCAGAATTTAAGTTTAAAACTGCCAAAAGAGTCAAAGGACATTATGTAATGATGAAAGGGTTAGTTAACAAGGAAGATGGAATAATTATAACTGTATATACACCCAGCTTCAAATATATATGCACCCAAATATATAAAGCAAACATAAAACTGAAGGAATGAATTGTAACACAGTACTAATAGTGAATTCTAATACTCCACATTCAGTAATGGACAGAACATATAGATAGATCATTAAGGTTACAGAGGACTTGAACAATACTATAGATGAAATGGACCTACAACACATACATAAGGTCATTCCATACAACAGCAACAGAATACATAGTCCTCTCTAGCATACACAGAACATTAAATGCTAAGTCACATAGTAAGTCCAGGCTAATTTAAGGAGGTCAAAATCATGCCAAATATACATTTTATAATTACAATAGGACAAAACTAGAAAGTAATGGCAGAATGAAAACTGGAAAATTTCCAGTGTGTAAAAATTAAATGACATAATCTTGAATAACCAATGGGTAAAAGAAGAAATCAAAAGGGAAATTAGAAAATACCTTGAAAAGATGAAAATACAATATATCAAATCTTATAGAATGTAGCAAAAGTAGTATTATGAGGAAAGTTTATAGAGATAAATGCCTATAGTAGATAAGAAATATCTTAAATAAGTAAACTAAGTTTACACCTTGGTATGGTTTTGATCTTAAGTGGTCATAAAAGCTTGATCCCCAGTATGGCACTATTGGGAATTGATGGAATCTTTGAGTGGGGGGCAATGGGAGGTTTTCAGGTAACTAGGGACATGACCTTAAAGGGGATGGTGGGGCTCCAGCCTCTTCCTCTTTTCTCTCTCACTCCCCAGCCTTGAGGGAAGCAATTTTGTCCTCCATGCAGTTTCACCATGATGTGCTGCTTTACAATAGATCTAAATTAACAGAGCCAATTGATCATGATCTGAAATCCCCAAAACTGAACCAAAATAAACCTTTTTTCTTTGTAAGCTGAGTATCTCAAGTATCATTACAGTGATAGAAAGCTGATTAACATATACTCTGAGGAACTAGAAAAATATAAGATAAATAAGACTGGAGCAGAAAAAAATAGATAATAGAGAAAAATCAAGGAAGTAAGAGTTGGTCTTCTGAAGGATCAACAAAGTTGAAAACCTTTAGTTAGAATAAGTGTCTTAGCCTCTTTGTGCTGGTATAACAAAATAGAATGAATAGTTTATATTTTATAATGGGCTATTTATAAAGAATAAAAATTAATTTGTCACATTTCTGGAGGGTAGGAAGGACAAGATCAAGGCTAATATTAATGTCAGATGAAGGATTTTCTTTGCTTCCAAAATGGCACCTTGTTGCTGTGTTCTTAATGGTGAAATGTAGAAAGGCAAGGAAGCACTCCTTTCAACCTTGAGCCATTTTCTCCTGTGGGATTTAAGGCTCCTCTGACAGACTACTGTGGCATAAAGCCCCTCCATCACCCTTACTAACTCATTCATAAGACTACCCTGCAGTCTAAAACCTTACTTTCTTCTCTCCTCCTTTCCAGCCTGCCCTCTCTGCTTCACAGTGGCTAACATATATCACAACCAGATTGTTCTTCTGGTTGTCTCATATAGCTCTTTTCTCATTTTTCCTCATAGTATATTCCCCAGTAAGCCTGTGTATAGAAAATCTTATCTTTTCATTTTTTCTCAGAGGACTCAGACTACAGCATAATGTTTAAAATAATGTTTATAAAATTTTATTTCATTGATTGAATCAGAATTTTGAAAAATACTTTTTGACCAATCATAAATACATTTTCCAGTGTGTTAACTTACCCATAATTTTTCAAGTTCTTTAGGTACTATAATAACTTAGATTAATATTATATTTAGTTAATAAATGAATAATTATGAGAAACTTACTTGATTTCTAGTAAATATGGATTATTGGAAGACTGGTCACTGAGCATATGTTTAGGTTTATATGAATATTATTATTAGCTACATAGTAGCTTTATTTTTTGGTCTACTTAATAAGCATGTTTATTTCTAACACATAAAGCAGGTGCAGTGGATCGAATGATTCTGTTTCCACAAAATTATGTATTAAAATCTCAGCCCCAAATGTTATGGCATTAGTAAGTGAGGCCTTTGAGAGATGATTTGCTTGTGGGGGCCATGAATGGGATTAGTGCCCTTGTAAAAGAGAACCACCCTTTTCTGTTATGAGAAGAAACAATAATAAGTCAGCAGCCTATACCCTGGTAGAGAGCCCTCATCAGAAGTCAGCCATGCTGGCACTCTGATCTCAGACTTGCAGCCTCCAAAATTGTGGGAAATAAATTTCTGCCATTTGCAAGGCACTCAGTCTGCTGTAATGTGTTATATATAGCAGCAGCATTAAGACTGAATATATAAAAGATGAAACATTGTCTATTCATGACCTTTGATACTGCTAAAATACTTCTACATTATTGATAGTCTTCAATTACCTACCTTACAATTTCCTATAAGAAAAAAATTAGTATCAAAAACATTAAATACACAAAGATTAAAGATGTGTTAGATATTTCTACTGAAACTACAAAGCACTGATGATAATATTTTAAAGAGAACAAGTAAATAAGGAGCTATACCATGTTCATGGAACAGAAAAGTCAGTATTTATGGAGGCAATTTTCCTCAAATTGACCCATAAAAATATAACGAATAATTTCACTTGTCACTCATCATTCTATTTTTGGTTACTACAATAAATTACATGCAACTAATTAGTCATTTTCATCTTCAAGTAATTTCTGCTTTATTCTAATGATGGCCTGATGGCCCAGTTGTAAGCTAAAGGTCCTCAAGGAAGAATGTTAAAAACATCTTCTAAAAGTACCTCATGGGAAAGTCTGTACTAGAAAATCTGAACTGTTGATATTTCATTATATAAAGTCCTGAATTTAGACTTAAAATCTGATAGCATAGCACTTCAACTACTTTTATAATAACGATGGACTGATTCAGTGTCAAAAATTTTTTTCAGTCAAAAAATAGAATACTGATCCATAATCCAGTGAAATAATAATTAAGTTTATAGAAGTGAATAAGTTGAAGAGGGAAATTTAAATATGATTATTTGGAATATTTTGGGTACCATTTTTGATGTTTAATTTTATAGATATATGAGAACATTTTTCTCTTCCTTATTAATATATATCTGGCCCTCAACTTAAATTCTTGTAAACTGAAATGTAACATTTTTAAATGGACTTTGAATCTCACCAGCCCTTAATAATACAGATGCTTTTACTGATTCTCCTTATACTTCATGGAATTACCCTTTACTTGCATAGATTTAATAAGAATGTCCTTTCATTGGGAAATAATTAGATAGATCAATTATACTATTAATGTCATACTTAGCATTATTCTTTTCTAATTACAGATGACAAACATAATATTATGGGGAAGGAATGACTTCATATGCAGAGCTAATGCCTGCGAAGCCTTCTCAAGAAAGCTGGCCTGGTAGCTAGGTTCACAAAGTCTAAGTCTTAAGTCTAAGTGGGATAAAAAGGATCACTTACCAGATCAGAAACCATAGCAAACTTTGACATTTTTCTAGAAGTAATTCCTTTAATCTGTAATACTGCAGATGAAATCAGATGAAGAGAGTCCTTTGGGCTTGGCTTCCTTAATCAAGACCAAAGAGTTCTGTCTTACTCCATTTGGGCTGCTATACTAAAATACCATAAACTATGTGGCTTATGAACAACAGAAAATCATTTCTTACAGTTCTAAAATATAAGAATACAGTATCAAGGTGCCAGCAGTTTGATGTCTGCCAAGGGCCTGATTCCTGGTTCACTGCAGTTTTCTTACTGCATCATCTGTCACATGCCAGATATCTTCAGCCCCATTTTGTAAGAGTGCTGATCCTGTTCATGGGGGCTCCAGCCTCAGAACCTAACCACTTCCCAAAGGCCTGATACCATTATCTTGGAGGTTAAGGTTTCAAGGCATGTTTTTTGGGGGGAACAAATTTGGTCCATAGAAAGCAGTTAATTGAGAATTTTAAAATACAACCTATACAACCTTACAAAACTTTCAGGCTGAAATAAATCTTTAGGCATGGTAGTCACTATTTGCTGTGTAGATTTTTTCTTTGCAGAAAAAAGTTCAAGGAGACATATATAATTAATTAAAACTACTGGTACATCTCTGTAAGATATCTGACCAAATCTATTGGGGCCAGATTTCTTCTATGTATGATTAAGAATAAGCTTTAGAGATTATTTATCATCACAGGAGATTAGAAAGGAGAATAATGTTAAGAGAACATCCCAAGGCTTAGCAATAGATAGAAGAGTGTGTAAAGTATATTTTTAGTGGAGTGTTAGGCATTGCCTAGTGGATCTCTTAGAAATTATCTGATTTTATAGGGGCGTGAACATGTCATTAAATTTGTATGGCTAGGAAATTTTGTCACTCTATAGAAAGAAGGATTGAATTGCAGAAAACTCACAGCCATGCAAACAATTCATAACAAGAAAAGAATCTGTGTTTATGGCAACGTAAATGAATTTTTGTTCAGTCTATAATTCAAATATGCTGCAAAATATTTTAATACATAGGCAAAAAGAATTCTATCTAGAAAATATAAAGTACTCTCAAATATCAATAAGAAAAATACCAACTAAATAGAAAACAGAAAGGCAATTAACTCCAAAAGACATTTTGGGAAGGAAGATATAGAAATGACCAGTAATCACATTAATAGGTAGTAATTATTAGAATCAAAAAGTTGGTCCAGGCAAAAAAGCAAGAACCTGCTTGAAAAATAACCTAAGGATTAAAAAAGAAATAATAACCTAAATCTAAGATTTTTTTTAAAAGCTAGAGGTGTAGCTCAAGTAGTAGAACCCTTACCTAACAAGGATCTTAGTGCTAAACCCCAGTACTTCCAAAAAAATTATTTGAAAGACTGAAAATACCAAATATTCACAAGGATATGAAAGAAAGAAAACTCTCAAAATGTATAGGCTATAGATCAAAATGATACAACTACTTCAGAAAACTGTTTATAGTTTTCAATGTACTTAAATGTATATTTTACCCACAGCCTAGCAATTCCTAGGCATTCATCCAAAAAAAAAAAGAAAAACAGATGCTCAAGAAATGACTTGTATATATATTTGCATAGCAGATTTATTTATGTTAGCGGAAACTAAAGAACCCAAGTGCCCATATAGAGGGCAATGGAAAAACAAATGTACTTATGTTGTATCCATATTTCCTAGCACATTAATCTAACCAGAAACAAAAATGAAATACAAGCAAAAACCTTTTGAGACACTCAGCAGCAAAAATAAATCCCCTGACATTATGTTGAGTGAAAAAACCAGACATGAAAGATGTATTCACTGTTTTATTCCATTCATATGATGTTCAAGAATAGAAAAAATAATCTGGTATTATACAATTTATAACAATGGTTGCCTCCGGATGTGGGGTAAGGATTGACTAGAAAGCAGCAAAACTTTCTGGGAAAATAAAAATGTTTTGTATTTTGATCAGGAATCAGGACCTAGATTGCATGAAATATATATATTTATCAAAATATTTTCAAATTGTGTTCTGTCCTTACATTAATATCATGCTGTCTTGATCACTATAGCTTTGTATCAAATACCACTGAAAGTGAATATAAGTCTTCTATTTTCTTTT
This sequence comes from Castor canadensis, assembly GCF_047511655.1. Classification (NCBI taxonomy): domain Eukaryota; kingdom Metazoa; phylum Chordata; class Mammalia; order Rodentia; family Castoridae; genus Castor; species Castor canadensis. Next base: position 55,842,889 of record NC_133390.1, on the reverse strand, counting down.
TTTACTTCTTTTTCATTATTTTGATTACATATAATATTTTCACATACTTTTGAGGTACAATGTGGTGTTTGGATTCATGTATATATTGGGTAGTAACTAAATAAGGATGATTAGTATACCATTACCTTAAGCTTCTGTTATTTATGATGAGTACATTTATATTTTCCTATTTTGAGATTTTTAATGTCCTGTTGTTAATTATATTCACCTTGTTGTGAGATAGAATGCTAGAACTTATGCCTCCTATCATGCAATAGCGTTGCACCCACTAACTGACTTCTTCTCCCCCAGATTTGGGAAAACACTATTCTGCCTCAACTTGTATGAAATCAACTTTCTTTTTTCTGTGCTGGAATTGAAGCCAGGCTTTCATGCATGACATGCAAGCCCTCCACCATTGAGCTACAACCCTAACCCAAAATCAACTTTTTTAGATTCCAATATTAGTGAGATTGTGCAGTGATTGTCTTTCTGTGCCTGACTTATTTGACTTAGCATAATGTCCTCCAAGTCTATTCATGTTGCAGAAAATGACAGGATTTCATATGTTTTTATGTCTGAATAATATCTCATTGTACATACCACATTCTTTATTCATTTCTTCTGTTGATATTTGGATTGGTTGCATATCCTACCTATTGTTAGTAGTGCTGCAGTAAACATGGGAGTACAGATATGTTTCCAACACGCTGATTTCATGTCCTTTGGGTATATACCCAGTAATAGAACTGCTAGATATATGGTAGTTCTCTTTTTAGTTTTTAAAGAATTTCTATACTGCTCTCCATAATTGCTGTACTAATTAACATCCCCACCAATGCTGTACAATGGTTCCTCTTCACATCCTCACAGCATTTGTTATTCTTTTACCATTTTGATAATGGTCATTCTAATTAGAGTAAGGTGGTATTTCACTATGATTTTTATTTGCATTTCCCTAGCTATTAATGATACTGAGCATTTTTTCATATATCCGTTGGTTGTTTGTGCAACCTCTATTGAGAAATGTCTATCCAGATCATCAGCCCATTTTTTAATTGGGTTAGTTGTTTTTTTTGCTATTGAGTTGAGTTTTCTATATACCCTGAAAATTAACCCTTATCTGATGTATAGTTCACAAATATTTTCTCAATCCTGTAGGTTGTTTCTTTGCTCTGTTGAATATTTCCTTTGCAGTACAGAAACTTTGTTTTGATGTATACCCATATATCAGTTTTTGGGTTTGTTGAGCATGCACTTTGGGTCATATTTAAAAAATCATTGCCCAGGTCAATGTACCTATTTTTCCATAGTAGCTTCATAGATTCATGTCTTACATTAAAGCCTTTACTCTTTTGAGGAGGCTAGTTTCATTTTTCTGCATGTTGACATCCAGTTTTCCCAGCAACTATCCTTTTCCCACGTTGTGTTCATGGGTACTTTGTCTAAAGTCAGTTGGCTATAGATGTGTGGTGTTAATCCTGATTTCTTCATTGTGTTTCATTATTCTTTGCTCCTGTGTGCCAATACCACACTGTTTTTATCACTGTAGCTTAGTTGTATACTTTGAGGTCTAGTAGTGTGATGTTTCCAATTTTGCTCCATTTTTTTTTTTTGCTCAAGATTGATTTGCTATTTAGGAACTTTTGTGATTCCATATGAATATCAAGGTATCTCTTTTCAATTCTGTGAATAATGACTGGTATTTTGAGAAGGTGGTTTGGGTGGTATAGATATTTTAATGAGATCTAATTTTTCTAATCCATAACACTGAAAATATTTCCATTTTTTTGTATCTTCAGTTTTTTTCTTCAATGTTTTAGTGAAAGAGGTGATCTTTTTATTTTTTAGTTAAATTTATGGCTAGATCTTTTTTTTTATATAGTTATTGTGAAAGTTCTGTCTTGATTTCTTTTTCTGATAGCATGTAGAAAATTCTATTGAGTTTTGTGTGTTGATTTTGTATCCTAAAATTTACTCAATTTGTTTATTAGTTCTCACAATTTTTGGTGGCATCTTCTGGGATACACCCTTAGAAAATGGCTCAAGGTTGAAAGGAGTGCTTCCTTGCCTTTCTGTCTTTCACCATTAAGAACACAGCAGCAAGGCGCAGGGCCAGCAGAGCCGTTGGGTGGGAACAGCATGGGGAATGCATGCTTTTGGATGCTCTAGGATGCAGTGACGTGCTCAGGGTCTAGCAGCTGGGGATTTCAGTCAGTCACAATTATTGCAGCAAGAGATTTGAGGGGAACACTTTCATGATTGTTACAAGTCTGTTTCTTGCATCCCATGGATTTACTTCTCCACACACACTCAGGGATCAGCTGCTCCATAGTTTCTTTTGTCCAGAGGGCAAACTTAGAAGATTAGGGAAATAAATGGTAGCCTGTATATCTCCAGTGAATATTAGATTTAAAGCTGGTACTCATCTTTTCCGGTTTCCACTGCTCATTACAAATTACTCTCACCCTCAGCTATTAGCTTATTAGATCCTAGTAGCTTACATGTCAGAGGGGACCTGAACTTTTGATAATCATTTTTCATCTAAAGTTGCTGAAAATGTCCATTTGAAGTTACAGTGAGATGAGAGTACCAGTTGGCATGCAGGCATATCACTTGGGTTCCATACAAATTCTTCTCCGACTTTATTATGCAAGCCATTTCTACTCCTCCAGTTGGTCATAGTTAATTACCCTGGAAAATGGATAACTCCTCTTATTGTCTGTTACTCTCTGGAAACAAAGAACCCAAAGTTCTTAGCAGCAGTTGTAATTTATAGTTGGACAGAATTCTTGCTCTGTCCACAAACAAGAGTATGCCCCCTTACTGTCAACTGATGCTTCATATGTTTTAAAATTGAGTAATCAGGTGTGTACATCTTTAGAATTGTTATATTTTATTGATATACTTAACTTTTATTACTAGGAAATTATCAGCTTTTCTACTGTAACACTCCTGTTTTGAAGTCTATTTTGTATATTAACACTGATACTTCAGTTACCTTATGACAATTTTTTGCCTTGATATCTTTACCCTCCCCTTTATTCTATTAGCACGTATATAACATTAAAATATGTCTCTTATAAATGGCATTCAGTGAGTTCTTGACTTTTTAATCCAGGTTGGCAATGTCTGGTAATTAGTTGGAATTTTACCCACTTATTTTTAACACAGATGGTGAAATAATTTTGGTTTCAGTTTATCATCTTACTATTTGAACATCGGATCTTTGTTATTTAGATTTGAATTTATTCTTTTTCAGTTTTAAAAAATTTTACACCTTACATTGTGTGTGAAAGAGTGGAGATTGAAGTATAATTCTGCTTGTTTTGTAGTCCAAAGAATGATTCCCTTTCTTCTGTTAGGTGTTTGAGATGAGGTTTTGATCATTTAGATCTTCATATGTTGTGTTGAGATCAGGATGGCTATAGATTTAATTAGATTGAGTTCATTTCCTTTTTTGTAAGTATTTAAGCTGGAGTAAGAAGTCAGTAGCTTTTAAGATATTGATTAATGTTTGGATTCATCACTGATAGGACTCAAGAATCTAGTCTTCGTGACTATGCACAGGATTATGGTTTTAGTCCTTCCCTTAACAAAACTGCAAAACTTTGGAGGTGTTGTTGGAGAGAATTGTCAGACCAGAAATTTAGTTTTATGTCTTGGCTTTTTCCATACTCTAATTCAATAATTTCTCTGCCAGGTGCTGGTAGCTCATGCCTATAATCCTAACTACTTTGGAGGTTAAGATCAGGAGGATTGTGGTTTGAGGTCAGCTCAGGCAAATAGTTCACATGAACCCCATCTTCAAAATAACCAGAGCAAATGGACTGCAGATTTGGCTTAAGTGGTACGGCACCTGCTTTATTAGCATGAAACCCTGAGTTCATCAGGGTTTTTTCATCAAAAAAAGAAAAAAAGACCTCTTTTTGATCTAGGTTTTTCTTGCTACCACAACAACCAAAGTCTTTTTATCCTTTATATTCTATCTAGAAGCAGAATTGCATTATATTCTACCCAGAATTTTCAGCACTTGAACCTGAGAATTTTAGGTTATCTTAGTTATCTAGCTTGCTGAAATAGGAATGGAAACCACATTACATTATGACTATTAGATAATATATTTGTGGCTTAAAACATTGATACTGATATTCATTAGAGTTATGTGTGGAGTTTACAAAGATATAAATACTTTCTTTGGTTCTCTAGTGGAAGATTTAAATTCACTCAATTTTGAGCTAAACCCTAGGGAATACATGCTTTCAAAAAACTCCTCAAGTTGATTTTGATGCCAATCAAAATTTGAGAAGAATGGTAAATCAGGTACATCATTGCCTGAAAATCCACAGAATTTATCTGTTCTTAATCCCTGGTGCCCAACACAGCACCGGGGTGCCATGCTCAGTTTTTATTTTTTAAATGAATGAATGCATTTATTTTGGCCACTTGGTTTTCCAGGTAAATCAAATATGAGATGATTTAGACATTTTAGGTGTTATTTCAATAAACTAAACTATAGCAATATTAAAAGACTGAGTCATTTTGTCACTTGTGAAGAAGTTAATAACATCCTTCTTGTTGCTCAATGCATTGGACACTGTTCCTTACATCTTATTTGACCTCATAAAAGATTGGACAGTACCCACTGTCTTCCTAAAATGTAAAATTTCCCTTGCCTTTGTTGACACCATAACTTTCTGATTTCTTCTCATCTACTGGCTTCTTAATGAGAACTTATTTTTTTTCTTGTTTCCTCTTTTGAAATCCAGAACTTTTTATCTGCTTTTGAAACTCAGCATAGTTGCCTCACTTATCTCAGCAGAGATGTGGGAAAATTCTTTTGGTTAAGGAATTCACTATCATCCTGTGTGTGTGTGTGTATTTTCTTTCAACAGTAAACATTTATTAAGTTTTCTTTACTGTGTTACTTGCTTGGGATGTAAAAACCTTAAGATTCTACCTCTACCCGTAAGGAGCTTATAAATCAAGTAAATGATATCATTATAATTCTGAAAGAATTCTGAGAATGCTGCCTTACGCTATGAAACAGTTGCTTTCCTCCCTGAAGACTATAAACATGCTCTTTGTCACCTTCTCTTTTTATTTTCTTGGAAATTTGTTTTAAGGACAGACTCTTCAAATATGTGTGTGAGAACATGTGATAGAAGCAAAGCCAAAGAGCAGAGAGGAGGGAAGGTAAGTGAGAAGGAAGGAGGCTCCCACATCATGCAACTCTTCACTTCTATGTTTACTATAAATAAGTCTAAATGAAATTTAAATGCATTGTAGTACTGCAATTTTCTAAGGGGTTCATAGAGTTTCACTCAATTTATTTTCACAACATTTCATTGTACTGATGGATAAACTAGATCAAGGTGTATCTGTGTGCCTTCCAGATATCACCACTCTTCAAATTCCAGACTGCACTTCTTTTACTATTAATTTGGCCTTAGCAATGGTCTTGAGTCTGTTGACCATGAAATAGGGAGGAGCAGTAGGATCACTTGTATTTGAATAGAAAAAAAATTCTGCTGAGTTTGAATCTCTGCTCATCACCCACTTGCTAGCTGCGTGACTTCCACTTAACCTCCATGAGTCAATTTTTCTGATAAATATTAATAATAGTTCTTAGTGGTAGATTTTGTGCCTGGGCTCTTATTATAAATGTTGGTTCATTTTCTCCTTCCTTTGAATTTACTTTTGTCCCAGGTGATCAATTCTTCTAATGACAGCAATGTTTTCATGGTAAGATACACTTTTCCAAAACTAATACAATAATTTTAGGTCTATAATTCATGTTCACATTGGTTTGACCCTGCATTTGGGAATACAGTTGCTAACGCATCTTGTTTTGTACTGGATTTCTCTGACTACATTCCTTTCTCTCACATGATACAAAGTCCTAGGGAACATATCCCGTGCAAAATTTAGTTTTAATAAAACTTCAATATACCCTAATATACCCTAGGTAGAATAATATCCTAAAAATAGAAAAAAAGAGGACATGGAAATCTTTACTATAGCATGTGCCTAGCTGCATACTTTCTAATCTGGTGAAAGTTCAAATGTAACAATTAATGTTACACCTCATTTCATTCAGATTAAATTTTATCTGCCTCAGGCATTAATAATCAGGACTCAGTAAAAGATGTTGGAACAGATAGAGGTACTACAGCTTCCAATTAAGATCTTCTTTGTTAAACTTGTACTCTCTTATTTATTGAGCTAAGTACAGCTTACCAATACCTGTACAACTGGTGTTTGTGCTTAGCACTCTCCTGTAAGTTTGGTTACTTTCTGAGGCACAGTAAGGTCTTGTCTAAATGGAGAATCTCATGTTTCTTTAGTAAAATAGTTTCAGAATATATGGTGTTTCCTTTGGTAGCTACTCTAAAAATAATAATAAAAAAAAGCAACTGATATTTACTGAGCATTGGGAATGCCTGGTAAGCATTTTTTGAGTAAATCTACTCTTGGATATATTTTTGCATTTAATCCTCATAACCATACTCTGAGGTTATTCTTATTTTTGTTCACCATTTTGTTGATGAGAAAAGTGAAACTGTGGGAGTATGAATCAGCAAGCAAATGTGAAAAAGCAGGAAGATCTTCCTAGCAGCACATAAAATCACATTGCCAAGGGGAAAGTAAGAGAGCTTTTATAAAAGAGAATGTAGAGAATGTTATTAATAAGATCTTATTTATTAAAAAAAGATACCACATATGTATGTGTATATGAGTCAAAAGAATTATTCTTTAAAAGTTGCATGAGGCTATGTGTATGTGTGTAGAACACATACTTACAGGCACTGTGCTAGGCACTGAGCGTTTAGTGGTAGAAAAGAAAAGTTCAATCTCTACTTTCTTGGAAAAGCTGAAGTAGATATTCATGAGAACAGCAATGTGGAATAGATGATAGAAAGGCCAGATGTTTTCAGCATCTCAGTAAGACTAGCAGGTCTAAAAGTATTTAGGATTCCCTAGAAAGTGGAATTTCATTTTGCGAAATGTATTTATTCCCAAAAAGTTACTGTTCTTCAACTTTTATTGAGACAGCCCAGCTAATGCAGTAAGTAACATTTGCTAACAAAATTCTTCTGTTTTCCTTGGTACAGGGGCATTGAACTGTCTTCAAAATACATACAAAGATTTGGCAATCACATCTATTCTCTTCATATCATACTTTGAAATAAGCCAGTAATAATGTTACAGTCAATAGTTTAAGTATCATTTTAATATGTTTTGCTTCCAGAATTTCTAATACTTCAGTTCTATTTTCGATAATACTTCAGTTCTATTTTTGATATGTATTACCTCAGGGTGGTATTAAAAATGCCACAAGAGAAATCAAAGAGAAAGTGAATTAATGTTCAGCTTTAATATACTACAAATAGATATATAGTTTACTGAAGACAACAGTCTTGAAGTCTAGGCTCTGTTAAAGCAAGAATTTTTTAAATTCTTTTATCACTAATAAGATATAACATGAGGTGGTATATAAGGCTTATAAAACTTGACTGCATTTTTTCAAATAAAGTTATAATTCCAAGACAAATATTTCAATGGAGTTCATATACCATAAATTCTGGTAAATTGGAAATTTTGTTATAGTAAGTGCTAAATGATTCTAATAAGAAAATAAAAACAAAACTTGATTGTAGAGTTCTATTTTCAGATGGTCCTTATCAATGAGCAAGAGAGAGAGAGAGAGAGAGAGAGAGAGAGAGAAAGAAAGTGCTATTTGAAGTTCTGCTAGTTTGTGGGAAGATGGCAGAGAAAAGACTAGAGGAAAGGATGAGTAGTAGTATAAGGGCTCTTATTATCTGCTGAAATTTGAAAAGTGGAGTTGACTTTGGAAATATCTAGATGGGTATAAGAGAGCCTGAGTCCATTATCACTGATCATGTTTCCCTGGATATACTGAACAGAAGTCTTCAAGCCTCAGTGCAGGGTGAATTTCCTTGCCTTTAAATGGTCTGGAAAGCACTCTGGGACCCCAGAATTCCCCAGAGAGGTGATAAAGAGATATTGACATTGCTAGTGAGTAGTAGATGCCTGGGATCCAGATAAATCAGTCATCATAAGGAAGAACTTTGAGACTGGGTAAAAATGGTGATGCTCTGGATTCTAACAGAAGAATCCATATCATCTCCAAAGCCTGGTGGAGTTGTCCATGTACAGTCACAAATCTAGGAGCCTGAATACCCCATGTATTTTACCCAGGAATCCATCCTTTCAAGTATCCCTCGCCCGTCTCTGAGGACAAGGTCAACCCTCCTTATATGTCTTCATAAACTTCAGAAAAGTTAAGGACAAAGGGTGAAATGTTAAAAACTAAGCATTTACCTAACCACTACTACCATCACCACCACCACCCACTACACCCACCAACTATACCCACCACTAACAACAACAACAACACCAACACCACCAAAACCAAAAATCCCTCAATTATGTGAAAGAGGCAAATTCAATAGACAGTATAATTTTGAAGAGGCTGTAAAGGATTGCTAAAGTCAAAAGTGGAAGGAGATATTTTAACAAGCAAGCCAAAAAAGAAAAAGTACAAAAAAAAGTAGAAAATCAAATAGAATAAACCCCAAAACCCTTCTACTCAGCATGGATGGAAATTATAAAAAAGATAAATGGAGTTTTAACAAAACTAAGAAGCTGTATTTCCTTGTGCTACTGAGTCATATTGAAAGTAAATGTTCAAATCTTGGTTTTAGCATGAGCCTTAGAGTTTAGAAGAGGATCAAAATTTTGGTGTTTCTCTTATACTCTTAGTGGCAACTAATAACACTTTCAATTGACACAAGCATGCTGAGAAAAAAAGACTTTATTTTGAATTAAGAATAATAAATGATTTTACCACAGTGAACTCCAGGCTATCCAACTTTGATGAACTAGAATGAGACTTACAATAGCTAATCTTAGCTAGAGGAATTCTTTAGCACTTTTTACCAGTATCACTTTTAGTAAACCACTTAATTTCTCTGAGCTCAAATTCTTTACCAGTAAAATACCCATTTGCCTATTTAATTACAACAGAGTTGTAATTAATCTTATATCTGACCATGCACATGGATACAGTGTTGACTAGGACCAAAACTGGTGTGCTGCCTGTTTTTGTATATAAAGTTTTACCAGAAAACTTTTTTTGCCCATTTGTTTACCTGCCTTTCCCCTGGCTGCTGCTTCACTGGGCAACGTCAGAGTTGAATGGTTGTGACAGAGATGATGGCCTGGATTGCTGAAAAGTTTGCTACATAGAGTTTTATAGAAAAAAAACATCTTGCAGGCTCTAGAGTAAAGTATTTTAAAAAATCACAAGCAGGTGCTATTATTTTTATCATGTTATTCCCAAACTACTCTGAGTCCATGATCAGTCACATAGTTGCATTTTTGTAAATAATTATTTTTTTAAAAAAAATAACTTTAATCTAGGCAGAGGTTATCCTGGCTAGTGGAGGAGATGATCCTTTCAATACAAAGCATGTTTGCTCTAAATGAACTGATTGACATCAGGTTTATAAAGCAGTCTATAAATAATTTGGTGACTTTTTAGTTAGTCGAGGCTCAACTAAAAACTCTGAAATCTAAAATCTGAGGAGAACCAGTTCCTCTGAAGTCATAGCTGTTCTTCACACATCACAGACCAAGCAAGGAGTCTGCTACTTTAACTCAACTTTACTGTGCTTCCCACAAGAGTATCAGGTATTTATGTGAACATGGAATCAAAAGGCAAACTACTTCTAAAAGACACAGCATACCTACTTTGATATTTCTCCTTTTCCCCCAGGGCTGTCTTCGTTAACTGGGGACTAGTAACCAAGTTGTCAGCTATTGCAGGGTGCAATGGAGTGAGAGTAACAGACAGATATTATGGGAAAAGGAATCAGGTAGATTTGATGAAAGGCTAGGATTATGAATAAATAATAATTTCAAATGTTATCTTATAATTGAATGAAAACTGATGAAAAATAGTAACAGGGCATCCAGCAATAGGAATGCAACATACTCAAGTAAATGCTATCATTCTTGGGGAATAAGTTGGTTAACAGTTAACCACCTGCCATGTATTAAAAAACAAGAGGCTTTCTGGAAGTAGAACAATTTTGACATAGAGATGCTATGATTTTGCCAAATGCTGATGAATCCCCAAAAGATAATTATATCAGCCTGAGAAGACTATAATTATGAAAATAAAGATTTTAAAAATGCTATAGGTTTTCAGCCACAATCACTGGACAATTTTAAATTTGGAAGTGACTGTCATTGTGCTCGGCAGATTTTAAATCTTTTCCTCCCTACCAACTGTTCTCATTTGCCTGAAAAACTTCCAGTTCTGTCTTTATCTCTTTTCTCTGTTTCTCTTCTCTTTTACCTCTTTGTATCCTCTCCTCTGCTAACTCCTCTCACAGCCACAAGTGCTCTTAATAAAACTTAGATCTGTGGAAACCTGTGCTCCTTCAACAGTGAATGGAAAGAAAAGTGTTTTCTTAGTATGTCACAATGGCTGCTTCTGAACTCATTAAAGAGCACTCCATAGTGCCTACAAGTTCAATTCCAGGACTTTGTCCCACAGGCATGCAAAGTGTGTTCTTTGAGGCACATGGATGGAAAATGTGAAGCTGAGAGAATCAGAGAGCAGAATTAATAGGAGCAATGGAGGAAAACAGGAAGAAGACAGGTTGTTGGGAGTTGAACTGACACAGCCCCAGACACATGGTAGGAGAGAAGAGCTGACCCACAGGGCTATGTACAGCATAGGCTATATACATTTTTTTGTTTGTTTTAACTCCACATCATACTATAGAGAATCCCATATTATTTTGCTGTTGGAGCATCAGCTACTTGGAAACAACCCCAAAGTATCCAAGATAACTAGATGATTTATCTGAATGTCTTTTTCATTGACACTATGTCAACAAGAAAGATGTCAAAGGGAAAGAAGAGAGTGTTAGGTTGCCTAAGGTTTTTATTATGTACACTATTAAACTTGATAGGGGAAGTCATGTGACATAAAGTGCCCTCAGTTATTTTGCCTGTAAGAAGATGAAAATAAGCTTAAGAGTAGGCAATACCAAGATGAGGGAAATTTGTTTAGCTGGAAAGTTGGCCTCTAAGGAAAGTGCAGGAATCTGATTTAGAATCCAAGTCGAGGGAGCAAATTTATTCTCCATCTGGGTTTGAATTGATGTTCTGAGACTCAAATCAGGTGGTGGGGCCCAGCAGCTGGAGTTTCCCAGCAGTAGTGTGGCTCAGAGACAGGTGGCTGGGAGTGTTGGTTTCTAGAGTGTGGTGTCCTTCTGGGATGAAAGCAGCTTTCTAGCTAGTTGTTGGGAGAATGGAGAGAGAGTCAAACTCCTTGGGAAATTGAGATTCTGTTAGAACCTTGATGAAATTGTTGGAGCACAGAAACAAGATTCAAACCTAGTCAGTAAACTGGAGTATAAATCAGGACCTGAGACAGTTTCTAGGTCCCACGATAGCTGCCTAGGAGGTTGGGCTGAAGAAAGAAAACTGCTTGACAGGCACAAAAGCAACTTGGCACTTAACTCCTGTTACAGACTGAGAGTTATTCCAGACTCCAGTTCACAATTATGCAGTCAAGCTTGCTCATTTGGTTCAGGCGTGGAGAGGGCAGAGTGAGAGGCAATAGAGGTGATAATAAATGACATCCCTGGTGAAATCATAAGAAATGTTTTGAATGGTGCTGACAATTCAAAAGATCCTGAAGACACAAGCAAAGAAGATAATTTTCTGGAGGGCAAGCAAAACAGTTCAAGGATGATTACTTCAGTCTTTAATTTATTAATTTATTCTTTAAAAAGTTAGTGATATTCTATTGCCCTGAAGTATAGATAACTCAACATTACTCACTTCGGTTTCACAAGAAAAATGCAAGTGAGCAAAAAAGCAAGCTAATCATTTAGTTTATATAAAATGCAAGTGTCTGGGGGTTGTCTTTGAATCCACACTGTTACTCTGTATGTCCTGTATCAAGAGAAACCATGGCATGCAGAAGTGATGCCATGATAATTATAAGTAATTGATAAAATGTGAAATTTGGAAACATTGTACTTAAGGCATGAAACATATTTACTCTTTAGTGAGCTGTTTTAAGAATTTATACTAACATTTTAAATACTTTCAAAAATATAATTCATGCAAATTTTAATCTTCAAGCCTATATTATATAATATCAGATCTCATTCATGTTTCCTAACTATGGAAATCTATGTAGCAATTTAATTATAGTAATGTTTCTATAGCTATGCTAAGGTAAATTATTTAGTAGATGCAACATGTTTTCATTCATAATATATATGTGGTTATGAATATTTATGCCCACATTTGCCCATTGTGTGATCGTTCTGAGAGGAATGAAATTTTGGCAGATCATGATAATTATCGTTAGTGAGTGTTCACTATTCATCAGACTCTGTGCTAAGTGACTTCATGAACATTAACTCATTTAATGCTCAGAAAAATTCTATGTCACAAATATTCTTATTCTGATTTTACAAAGGAGGAAACTGAGAGTTCAGATTCTAGAGCCAAAAAGTAGAGAAACTGCATAAGGCCCTAGAATTAGAAGATGGGGAACTGGAACTCAAACCAAAGTCCATATTGAAGAGTATTCATCTTCATAACTGACATGCTACATTAATCACTCACACAACTAAGTTTCCTCCTAATCAACACACTACAATACTCACACAACTAACTTCATTCATTTGTGAAACCACAGTGGTACAGTCAATTTATGCACAAGCCAGTTGGCTGCATACATCAAAGAACCCAATGAACCAGTGTTTCATTACCACCATGAGTGACCACTGCTTGACATATCTCTGCCTGTAATTTTAGTACAGTTGGGCAAGACTTAGGAACTATTTTAAAGTAAAACTTGTGGATGAATTATTCTTTAAAGCCCACAGTTGATGCTTTGGTATCTAATATAAAGGGCAGTAATTTATTAAGTTTCTTAATACAGTTTTACTTTAACTAATTCAACAGAAAATGGTAAAAAAGAAGAATGTGTCACTGTGGGCAAAGCCATTTACTACTCTGACTCAGTTTGACCATTTGTAAAATAAGGACCTGGATTAGTTATTTTAAAGGTTTCTTTTATTTTTGAAACTTCAATATTCTAAGCATCTAATTAATTGCCAGTTGAATTCTATTTATTAGAAATAATGTAAGACAGAAGAAACTAGCATTCACTCGATTGTTTCATGTACCTGCAGAGTATAGAGGTGACAATCATGCACACACACAAACACACATTCACTTGTTTAGTAAGTTTGTTACCTTAAATAATATATAGTAATATAGTCTAATATAGTAGTCTTGCATAATATGTGACTTGCTGTGCATTATAGAGAAAGCATGCCAGGATTAAGAAGTTTTATTTAATTTTCCAGAGATCTCAATCATGAGGTATGACACTGGTAGTATTTTAAAGCCACCTTTATCAAACTCCAAAGCTAATACACCTTTTACGTGACTAATCTTCAGTTTATTCAGAAAAGCACTGTTTAGAACACACTATGTATTAGTTAGGAAACAAATACAACATGAAATTACAGTGGCTTAGTGCAGAAAGATTTATTTCTTCTTATGTAATTTTTTGAGACAATCTTGCTACATAGCTCAGACTGACCTCAGAGTTGCATTCTTCCTGCTCTCCCTCCTGAGTGCAGGGATTGCAGGTTTACATACAGCTTTTATGTGAATTTAATAACAGATATTATTATTATTATTTTTTTAACCTTTTATCTGTGTATTCAGAATCACACACAAGTTACCTTTACAGTTCAATTTACTATATATAGAAATCATTTGGGTTTTATATTTTCAGTTAAATTTTGAACTGAGATTACAATATATAAAAAGATTTTACAATAGTTCAGTATTTTTTAGCATACCAAATTGAAATACATAGGTTCAAACTTCAGATTTAAAGCAGTCTTCAAATACAACACAGACATTTCTTAAAGTTACCTTATCATTCACATGTGGTATTTGCAACTCGGCTGCCTCACTACAACAGCTCTCCTAGGGAGATGGCAAAACTGACGCCATGAAACTCAAGCCTGTATAGTCAAGCCAAGGATTCAGAGTTATGCCATCTTTAAAAAGGTATGGCATTTCTGGACCACAACAATGCACAACATAAGAAGGTAGGGAACACTTCCTCCTCCTTGTTACAGTTAAAAACATTGCATGGTTGCTTGAAATTTTGCATAAAACCCCGTATTATACCTTGGAAAACTCCAAGGGCAATTAGATGACAATGAATTGGGGTCCTAAATTCTTGTTTTTTCTAACTAATAGAACCCATGATATTCAAATGGGTGTTAATCAAATCAAAAAATATTAAGCACCTACTGGTTTGAGATTGAAATTAGAGATTCATGATCAATTTCTCTCCACCTTGAAATCAAGGTGTGAAAACCAGCTAGTTAAGTGCATTCCAAACTTCTCCTATGTAGTACAGGTAGAATTTTCTGTCCATTGGCACCAAAGTGAAGTCACATTTCCTCTTGGGAGACAGAAATTCCACATTTGAACATAGAATAAGTTAGGAAGAAATGACCCCTGTAGTTTGTTTTATTACTATTGTGATTCTGAGATCTAAGATCACTATATACTAGCAGTGAACAAAGCAAATTCCTGGTAAAACTGTCAGGTTAGTGACATTAACTCCTTCCCCAACTACCATAAAATTCTAGTATGAAAAACATTAAAAGTAATTACTAAGTTGAACAAGTGGGAATAATAAGAAACTAAGGGAATAGTTCAACCCAATAACAACCAAAAAGTCCTAAATTTGAAATCACTGCAATTGAGAAATTAAAGAAAGTGTGCTTTACCCCACCCCCTCCCCATTCTAAATTTACATATTCTGTGCAAAAGAGCAACAGATTTCAGGATATAGATGTAGCCCTTCTTTAAATTCTAGTGCTCGCAGTTTTCTGCAATTTTATTCCCCTCCCCTACCAAGTTTATTCAAAGTATTTAATAGAATCTTCCATGTCAGCCAGACTTGTGATTTAAAGATTTACTAAGGTACTCTATGCATTCTATCTATACAGAAACACTTATTAATTATTACAGTTGGTTTATGCAATTAACAATTTTTGGTGTTAAAATTATTAAAACATCATGCTTACTGCACATCAACTCTCCATAATAAATCTGAACTTCACAATGATTTACCAACCACTTTAAATTACTAATTAAATAACTGAAAAATGTACTGAGTCAAACTAAACTTAAGTGGGCTAAAAGAAAAATAACCCTCAAAACAGACCATATACACATCTATTTCAAAACTACCTTTGCTAGCTAGCCCCTTTCCCAAAGCTTTAGCCTGAAAAAACAGTAAAACTACACAAAAATTTATTGCAATCATACAGGGTTATATCAGGTCAAATACAACAAGTACTATGATGCAAGTTTACATTTATTAGACTACAGTTCAAAGCACAAATTTACACATTCTAAATACACTAAACATATCTAATGAAGTCACACTGGTCTTCCACTGACATTTGATGTATCTGGGTGAAAGACATTAACTTTACAAGACTTTTTAACACGAATCCTTAGTATAAAAACTGTGTACTTGTATGTAAACGGTTTAATGGGGAACCCAATTAATGGGCTTCCATCTCCACTAAGTCACCCATTTTGTTGCATATTTTATTTAAACGCTTAAGGGGTAGGACAAACTGATATTTAAATCTGGATACATTATCTAAATCTCCCACTACCCCCAATGAATTGTAGATGAAGCTGATTTTGTCTGGTCCCAAATAGCTATTAGTATTAATTTTTGTTTCCAAGAGAATAGCAGAATAGATTGAATTTTTTTTTTCCACACTGGAATGTAGACCAGACAAGCTTAACCTGCTACTTCAGATCTATGGAAGCATTAATGCCTGTTTAAGCTTTAGCGGAAAAGCTGTCTTCTTGGCTTAGCTGTATGCAAGAAGATGCAAAGAAGAAGTTCTTCATCATTGTGTCTGAAGTAATTCCAGCATCTTGCATCTCATACCAATCACTGAATGACATCATGTAATAAATAGCTGGCCTCTGAAAATCATTAAAAGCAGATGGTTCATGGAAAGAATCTGCTCCCATGTTATCAAAGATAAGCCAATCTCCCACATTCAGCTCAGGAAGAAGACAGCTTTCCACAATTTGATCAAGCTCATCACAGGATGGACCCCAAAGACTGCTTGTAAATAAAGGCTCATCTTTCTTGTCTTTCTTATGAAACTCTGGAATGGTATTTAAGTCCTCAGACAGTTTACTTGCAAAAGAACCATAAACACCATCATTCATATAATACATGAACACTGGTTCATCTCTCCTGGTTTTTTCTACTCCAGAGGAAATTGTATCATTTTCAACAACTTTCTTAGCAATGATATTAACTGCAAGTGTAAATGCAGAAGACACATAGTAGCTTCCAGGTTCTGAAATTATCTTAATGCCAGAGCCTTCTGGAAAGTAGATATCCAACAGAGGGCTGATAACGTGATTAACGTCTTCCAACAGGAATTCAGTTCCGGTGAAGCCTCCACCAATGTCTAACATGTTCATTTTAAATCCAAATTCTCCAGCCATGTCAAACACACATCGAGCATCAGATAGAGCATGTACATATACTTGAGATTCTTTGCAAGCAGCACTTGAAACATGAAATTGAACCCCAATTATTTGGACATCAAGTTCCTTAGCACATTCCAAAAGATGCCTACAGTTCTTCAGAGTAGTGCCAAACTTCATGTTACCCTCTTCACCTCCAATATTATCTTCTGTTGCAATATGTAGTAAGACCTTGGCATGTGGGTGATTACGTGCAATTTTCTTCAATTTAATTTCATTGTCACATGTCATGATATTTACTCCAACTTTTGCTGCATACTTTATCTGAGAAATTTGCTTGCAAGGACTTATGTAAATGATGTTTTCTGGAGATACACCCAATTCTTGCACTAAAACCATCTCATTTTTGTTGGAACAAGCAAACCCAATTCCAAGAGCTGCCAAAATCTCAAGTACAGCTGGAGAAGAGTTGCACTTCACTGTGTAAAATGGCTTTATCTGGGCCACCACATTCTGCCATTGACTGTGTTTCTTCACAATCTTTCCAAGATCCCCCACAAAAAATGCATTTTTCCCTGTCAGAGTATGTTCATAAACATATAGTTATCAATAACATTTTCGAGATTTGTTCCTTTATCCAACACACCAACGGAGTAGTTTGCATCATCAATAAATCCTTTCATCTCAGCCGTATTCCACAAAGCCGAAAGTCATAAACCAGGAAAAACAAGAGATGGGCCACCAAGCCTGTGTCTGGGTCCTTAGAATATGCAACAAAATGGACAAGTTAGGAGATGGAACCCCCCTATCATCAGCTAGGTTCCCAAGGTGGCTCAGCGTTGAAGTCGAACTGCTCTCTATACAGCACTTCTCCTAGGCCCTCTGGGTAGTTGTATACTTGGTCAGAAAGTTCGCCGTGAGATAACGGCCCAAAGAGTCGGGTAAAGCGTCTTCTCTTTTTCGGCGGAATTTTTAAAGAGGGATGTGGTTACCTTGAGCAGAAATACCCAAGGCGGCCTGGGCCATAGGCTGCAGGGACGACGTGGGAGGAAAAGCGCGGCTCCGACACCAGCTGGGCAGCAGTGGCGGCGGTGGCCGAAGGAGAGAATAACAGATCTTAAATGGTTTCGGGAGAAGAAAGACAATGTAGGACATATAGCCACTTCTAATGTCTTGTGATTGTGTGACACCTATCGATCCCATTTATATCCCCACAAGACAGCCTAATCACCCAGCCTTGACTTAATATTAAGCACAATTTGGAAAGAGGGTATCTCATTTTCAGAAGAAGAAACATGAAATTGGATTTTGTGAAACTCTTACACTATTCTGTCTGTGCCTTATCTCCATCGCAGATCAGGATACAGGCAACTAAAAGGCTGCTGCATTAACTTCTGTTGTGCTTGCAGACAAGAAGTGGATAGATAACATGGAGTTTGTTTCTTCCTGTAGTTGAATTCTTTATTTAGAAATTTCCAGAAAGCTGGAATATGATAGGATATCAGACCCTTCCTTCCCTCCCTTCTTTCATTTATTCTTTCTTCCTCTCTCTCTCTCTCTCTCTCTCTCTCTTTCCTTCTTTTGACACAGGATCTCACTATGTAGCCAAGGCAGGCCTTGAACTCATGATTCCTCCTGTCTTAGCATCTTGAGTGATCAGATTACAGATATACCTTATCATGCCCAGTTTACAGAGGCTTACTTTTGATGTGGAAGTCCAGTGGCTTTTCTGTTTTTTGTGTTCACTGTTTTACCTCCAGCATCTCTCCCAGAGTACAGACACACACATTTGTCATGAGAACTTGCTGTGTGCTTTGTAATGATGGTGGAGGATCAGGTAGTGAAGCTGTTTGTGTTGCAACACCTAACCGAAGAGCCTCTGAATGAAGGTAAATATTTAGAAAGACACCAGTGGCATTTTGAAACGCTGCAACAATGCAAGCTTTGGAGTCAACTAATCTCTCAATCTCAATGAATCTCCACTAAAGAAGACAATATTTGTCCATAAGGTTGTTTCTGGCCAAAGGCCTGACTTTTTTGCTGAAACAGAATTCACAAATGTGGATACATTCAAGTGAATGATGTCCAGAGCCCTTTAGAAGAGCAGGTGGAGCAGGAGCACTTCTAGTCTTTGTATATTCTTGACTCAAGTGTCCTTTGCTGCTTGCCAGGGAGCTCAGGACTGCAAAGATGACATTTCAGTGATGTAGCATAACCCAGACCTGTAGTTCTTAACCTTTCCAAGTATAAGATTTTCTGTAAAATGTCAAACTTTTCACAATCCCAAGAGATACTATTTGTATGCTTTGCCTCAGTTTCTGAAGAGTTACAAAACAATAAAGGTCTTATTGAAATCAATAGCAGTTGTAAATGCTTTACTAATTACAGCTAGAGGTATTTGGAAAATAGTCAAATGCAAGACAATTTTTCATTCAGTCAATTAGGTTATGTGATATAGATTTGATAATGCTTTGCAATAACTCTGAGGACCATTGGTTGAGCAGTGCTGAATTTGGCTAAAGGATTGAATTAAATGAACACTAAGCTTGAGGATGGTATGCAACACACTACGTATACAGTTGATATCTATGGGCACATTGAATAGGTTTAATTATTGAAAACAGGGCACCTGATTATGAATATCCCACTATTCATTAGGAAAAAGTATGTGCAGAGTATAAGTGTGTTTGAATATTCATTCATTCCTTTGCTCTTCTAGTCATTGAAGGTGGTAAACACTAATATTAGAAGCTAGTGCTTATATAATAATTAATATCTACTAGATAGATGTTTGGTATAACATATTCTAAGATATGTTGATCTTATTATTAATTCTGTTGCACAAATGAGAATATGTGGGATGAGTGATGGGTCAACTACTGTAGTATGAGGTTTCCCAATCAGAATATTTAGTGCTCATATCTGAACTCTTAATCATTTACTGTATTGCTTCTCAAAACAATTACTATGGTTCCTGTTTTGTGCCTCGTGAAACTTATAGTCCCTCAGGCAAAATGTAAACAAACTTCACAAATTTATAAATAGATAAACTCTGAGATAGAAAGTGAATATTGGGCACCTATTTCCTATAGTGGTGCCTGGGAACCCCTATAGGAAATGACATTGGTGGATTTAAATAAGGATGTGCTCAAGCTTAGTCCATCACAACAGCCTACCACTCTCTTTTAAGGGACTAATCTATGTCCATGTCAGGTGTCAGACTCCCAAGCAGACATTGTGGTGGGGAATACGAGAACTCTCTGGGCTGTGATTTTTCAATTCCCCCAGATTGCTCACTCTCAAAACTTACCTGCTTGCAAGAAGCATCACAAATGTGATCTGCCGACAAAGGCTAGGTGCTTTGTTTTGGATTTTTCCAGAGGCAGTTAGAGAAAGCCAGCAATACTGGGCCTTTCCCTTCTTGTACAATGTGATTATCCCCTCCTATACATTGTGGCCAAATGTCTCAAGACACCTGGAGCAGTGATTCCTCTTTGTTTTCAAGACCACTGGCCCTAGTATCTCAGACTTGATCAAGAGGTGCTCTCTCAAGATAGCACCTTGCCACAGCTCTCTGAGATATGGGGAATGAAGGATGATCTTGCCTGCTGCTGATCTGTCATGCTGGGGAAGTTGCTGTCTCATCATATCCCTGCACTAGGGATAGGGTTTGCTGGCAGTGTAATTTTTGTCCCATTGCTCACTATGCTAGTCTGTTATGGAGGCTGCCTGGCTTACCTTCAGGTGGAGGCTTCAGCTTCCCCTCCTTGCCTGGGAGAACTGGGGCTGGAGCTAAAAACTATTTCTTGATTTACTCTGTCATCTTTCAGTTTCACTTTATTTTTCAGTTGTTCTGTCACTTTTTTGTTTCTTAGTGCTGTTCCTCTCTTGCTTTTCTGTATCTAGTCCTTCTTTGTTATGCAGACTCTTATTCATTGGGTCTGATGAAGAAAGCTTCTACTCCTCCACTACATTGCCCGTCTCTTCTCTCATCACATATTTGTCATTTGTATACCTTGGTAATCCATGAGTTAATAAAAACTTTCACAAAAGTTTGATTTTTTTTTTTTTAGGAATTGCTTTTAGTTTGTGACTTATTGCAAAGTTGTAACATGGGACCATTTACATTCTTTTACTTTCATTTATCACATCCTATAAGAAGTCTTAGTGTGAATTATATTAAGAAAGTGAATGAAAAGTAAACAACATCCATTAATTTTAAGCTAGCAGCATACAAGGAGGACTCATTAGAGCCATGCAGTCAATCTCTTTGTATTTTGTATTGCTTTCACCTTGTTCCAGAAACTGAAGATTTGGACAGTAAGATATGGGTGTAAAGAGGTCAGCTCACTGCCATCTGCACTATTACTCCTGATTCATATGTCTTTACTGCTTTCACCCAAGAACCCTGCTTCCCACGTTTCAAGGACACACTGGTGTCTTATTAATCTAGATGCATCCATAGCTATCTGCTGTTCGATCACGTTTGCTCTAAAGCACATGTATCACACAGAGAAAGCCCTAACCTTTGGGAGGAGGAGGTGAAAACAGTCTTCCTTTAGCAACTGCTCCTGTTGTATATAAAAACCTCAACCTCTCTGCTTATATTCATATATTTGGGAGATTCAAATGTCTTTTCACTTTGAAAGACCCTCTCACTTGTCTATCTCTTTGGTTTTCTTAACTCCTCTTAAATTTCTGGTGTGACTTTTCATATATCTGAGGAGACCTATCATGATTAATTTGTAAGTTGGCTCTTGTGCCTAATTTGAGGACTTTTTTTCATACATTTCCTTGTAATATATTATAGATATTGACCTGATGCATTTTTCTAAGTTCTGAGGGAGCTTCAATAGAGTTGATGCAGTCTCATTCCCTTCATAAACTTTTCTCCTGAATAGCCTAACAATCAATACCCAGTATGAACCTGTCCCTCCTCAATCTCTCTTTTTTTTTTTTTAGGAAATATTTATTGCATGCTTATCTTATGACATGTACCTTGCAAACTACTATGGAAATAGTTTGGAAAAATTCATAATCTCGATCCTGAAGATAATAATTTTTAGAGATAGGAGAATGAATGTAAAAATTGTGTGTGTGTGAATATGCAACATAAGCATGTAATTTCTAATAAAGGTGATCTTTTGCTGAATAGTTATGATGGGCCAACTTTACTCCAAGATTTTAACCCATATGAGTCCATTTGACATTCACAATAACTTTATGAGCTCGGTAGTTTATTATGCCAAAATTTTAGGTTCAAACTTTGTGCAAAGGAGGTGGGAGTCCAACCCAGCCACGTTTACTTCAGGGCTTGCATTCTTTTCTAGCATGGTGTACACATTTAAAGTGCCCTATGCAATCATTAGTTTCTTAATACCCTTACTAACCCCTGCATCTAGATTAATCTTGTAAAACAAAGTTTACAGATCTTGATTTTCCTATTTTAGTCCTCTTGGTGGTTTGTCCCTATAGATTCTCATGTGATACTACTGCTCCCATTTAACTAGAAACTATCAAGAATGTTTTACTGCTGAAGCTTTCTACTTCAGTCACATTGATTAACCTTTCTCCTGGATGCTCATTTTCATGCTGTACAATTTTCCAAGTGGTCTCCCTCACAGAGAGAATATCTTCCTAACATACCACCCCGAATGCACCTGATTTCATCTGATCTCCAAAAGTAGCAGAGTTGGGCCTGGTTAATATGTGGATGGGATAATACCTTCCTGTTTCCAACCAATCCAGTTCCGGTACATTTTTTTGTTTTGTTTTTATTGTTGTGCAGGGGGTACATTGTGGCATTTACAAAAGTTCTTGCAATATATATCAAATATATCATACTTGAATTCACCCTGTTCATCTTTCTCCTTTATTCCTTCTCTCCCTGTTCCTGGAATGTTTCAACAGGTATCATGTTTCCATTTATATACATGTGTACACAGTATTTGCACTATATTCACCCTTCTATATCTTTTTTTCACATTCTCTCCCCTCCCACTGATACTAAGCCTCCCAGACAAGATCTGTATCACCCACTTGTTCTCCAATTTTGTAAAGAAAAACAATTGACGTTTTTGTTTAAGATAGCTACATAGGGAGTTTCCTTGTGGCATTTTCATGTATATATGTATTATAAGTAGAATTGGTTCATCTCTTGTATTTTTCTTCTTTTTACCTTAGTCTCCTTCTTCTGGTGATTTCACTGGGTTTAAAAAGTTTATATTCATTCTTGTATAGAAAGTATATCAACCTTATTCACCTTCTTAGCTTCCTTTTCTTTACCCTACCTTTCTCATATGTAACTTCCCCTTAGAGTGACCTATTTTTCACATTATTTCTGTATTTGTATTAGGTCTGTATCCCACATATGAAAGAAAACATATGGATTTTGGCCTTCTGAACCTGGATAAGTTCACTTAAGATGATATTCTTCAGTTCCATCCATTTATCTGCAAATGACAAAATTTCATTCTTTATGGTTGAGTAAAATTCCATTGTATATAAATAACACATTTTCTTAATCCATTCATCAGTAGTGGGACATCTTCGCTATTTCCATAGCTTAGCTCTTGTTAATAATGCTGCAATAAACATGGTGTGCAGGTACCTTTATTGTAACCTGACTTAAATTCCTCTGGATATATCTCTAGGAGTGGAATTATTGGATCATATGGCATTTCTAATTTTAGTTTTTTGAGGAGCCTCCTTACTGTTTTCTATAGTGGTTGTACTAGCTTACATTCCCACCAACAGTATGAGGGTTCCCTTTTTCCACAGTCTCGCCAACATTTGTTGTTATTTATGTTCTTGATAGTAATCTTTCTAACAGGAGTGAGGCAGAATCTTAATGTGGTTTTGATTGGCATTTCCTTTATGGTTAAGAATGTTGAGCATTTCCATTTCTTCATGTATTTTTGATCATTTGGACTTCTTCCTTTGAAATAACTCTGTTCAGTTCATTTGTCCACTTCTTCATTTGGTCATTGATTTTTTTTTAGAAGTGTAGTTTTGTGAGTTCCCTATACATTCTGGGTATTAATCCCTTGTCAGATGTACAGCTGGCAAAGATTTTCTTCCATTCT
The DNA here is from genome assembly GCF_047511655.1 of Castor canadensis. Lineage (NCBI taxonomy): Eukaryota > Metazoa > Chordata > Mammalia > Rodentia > Castoridae > Castor > Castor canadensis. The sequence continues at coordinate 55,819,196 of NC_133390.1, read as the reverse complement.
GTAGGCAACATGTTCAATTTAGTGGCCATTTCTTTCACTGTGCAGAGCTTTTTAATTTCATGTAGTTTCATTGTCCCATTTGTCAATCCTTTCTCTTAGTTGTTGAGCCATTTGAGTTATATTTAGGAAGTCATTACCTATGCTTATTGCTTTCAGTGTATTCCCTGCTCTTTCCTGTACTAGCTTCAAAGTTTCAGGTCTTATATTAAAGACCTCAGTCCACTTGACTTGATACTTGTACAAGATGAAAGACATAGATCTAGTTTCAGTTTTCTGCATGCAGATACCCAGTTTTGCCAGCAACATTTGTTGAAGAGTCATTTCTCTATTGCATGTTTTTGGCACTTTTGTTAAAAATTAGTTAGATGTAGCTGTGTGGATTCATATATGAGTCTTCTATGTTGTTTCTCTGGTTTCATACCTGTTTTTGTAGCACCTGTACTTTCTTCAGAAATAGTCTGAGACCAAACTAAACTCTACATGCTTCGCAAAATTCTCATAGCAGATGTGTTTTTGAAAATACATCTAGAATATTTTTGAAAATATTTAGTGTGCCATAATGCACTAATTATTTTCTGCTTACTTTTTGTGACTTTTAAAGTAACCAATCAGATGTGATTCTTTAATTATAGAGATCACATATTTTATTGGTTTTTTTAAACCACCACAGTAACTAGAATATATTTGATGCTGATTAAATCCTTCTTGAGTTCCTTTTGGAGAAGAAATGATAACTTGATTTTAAACAAATGATAACTGGATTTTAAGCACTTTCTTTTAGTCAGGTTTCTATCACTATGACCAAAATATCTGAGAAAAACAACTTAAGAGAGGAAGAACTTATTTTAACATACCTGTCAAGGGCACACTCAATGACTTACTTCCTTCAAACACACCTCATCACCTAGTTTCCACCACCAACTCCTAACACCATCAAGTTATGAATCCCTCAAGGGATTAATCCATTGATTAGGTCAGGGACATCATGATCCAATCACTTCACAGAAACTCCACTTCTAAATATTGGATTAGAGACCAATGAGTATTTTGGGGGACATTTCATATCCAAACCATAACACACATTTGTTGAACATGGCACTATTATGCTTTCACTTTAGAGCTATGAACTAATTACCATATCATAAACTGGAAATATTATAAGTAAAAAATGCATTTAATACTTAGCCCACTGAGCATAAACATCATAGCTTAGTAATACTGCTTTATGCAATGTTTTCCTAATTTTCATTACCTTCTGGTCATCACTTCAAGCACAGAACTTCATAAATTTATTCTTCTGTTTTTCTAGATCATGTATGGTAGTCATTCCCAAACCATACTCTTACATTCCGTGCTTCATACTTACTCCGTTGTCCAGTTTCTCAAAGCCTGACTTTGTTATAGATAAACATTTTGTCATTGTTACCAATAGGAGAAACATCAGTCTTTTGGCATCTTTATACCACAGAGCTGAAAAATACTGAATAATTTATAGGCATCTTAGCTCCATGTAGGAGATACAAATAATTTCTATCAGTGTATCAGGCCTGCACACATGCTATCTTTTACCCTTTGTGGAGTGCTTGCATGCTGGAAACTCGGTATACATGGAAGAAATATTCAGCAGCTTGTGGGTGAAGAGGGAAAGTCTTTTTGCTCTTGGATATGTGAAATAAACTCTGTATCGTGTACCTACATATTGACTGCTACTGGTCAAATATGTAATTTTCTATTTATGGTATTTTTTCCTGTGGTGTGTGGTTATTCAAAAATTTTTGGAGCATTTCAGATTTCAGATTTTTGTATTAGTTATGCTAAATATGTATTGGTTAGATTCTTTCAGTCAAATATACAGTTTGTCATCAGTAACGGAACCGACAGAAGAGAGATATCAGGAGAAGCAAGCTCAAGATGCACAGGATATCATTTCCCCAGAAGCCTTCCTGTTTCTTTTGCCTTAGTTCTTTGGAGAGGACAGAGAAGGCAGATGGTAAAACAGACTCTTAACACTGGTCAGAAATTGTACTGGATGAATAGGCTTCTGACAATGTCTCTTGGTATACCTACTTTTCTATTTCAAATTCTATCATCTATTTCAAATTCTACTTCCTTTATAAATTGTATTTTAAAATGTCAACCAAAGTATCACAGGGTAAGTTAGCACACAAAAGACCTTGATGGCATGTCTGCAGTAGGGAAGGCTGCCATACTTTCTGATGTAACCGGTAATAAACTAGTCACCAGATACAAACATATAGTAAAAGATTGCATTCTAAGTAATTCAACATCAGTTTTAGTTGTAGTCCCAAAACACTCATACCAATCTTGCTGCTCATAAATTTTTTGAAAATGTATTGGCAAATACTAATCATTGTATTTCATAGAGTAGCTGCACATCATCTGGATAGTTTATTTACAATATTCATTCACATGACTATAGGGAAGTTGGTATTTCTGTTGATGGTAGTGTTTTAGAGCATTAACAGGACTATAGTAACAGGCCACCAGACAAAATTTGTAATGCCAAGCCTAACCTTGGGGCCATTTTAAAACAATTACTACTATGAAGTCAAACCACTTTATTTATTTTATAAAGAACTGTACCCTGAAATAGACCCAGGAAGCAGGACTTCATTTTCAATATGTTTGTAAAAGATTTCTATTTTTGAGGCTTGAAAGCACACTTCCTCTTAAGTGTAGAAGATGAATAACCCACTATCAAAATGAAGCAATCAAAATTTACCAGCTTTAATACATAAATATCTTACATATTCTAAACATATTACTCTATTTGAATACAACTTCAATGAGTTCATATAAAAGGCTGAAGATTTATGTTGTGTAGGACTTTAAAAGTGGTTTTATAGAAGCTCCATTAAATAGCTTATTGGGCAACATAAATACTCAAACTAATGCCAAATGTATAAAGAAAAGTATCTGAAATACCCTATTGTGTATACAAAGGAGACATTCTGTGAGAAAGAAATCTTATTGACTGAGAACAACACATATGCTTGCAAATGATTGAAAAATCATTGCATTAGTTTTTCTTCAATCATATTGACTAAAAGTGGCACTTTGTATTTTAAATTGAAAGGTTGAAGAATAAAAAGGTATATACCCAGATGGATTCATAACTTCTCAGATGCAGATTGCTCCACACAACTGAACTTTCTCTTCTTTGGCCTGTTTTCTGTTATTTTAGCGAGAGGAACTCAGATGTTTGTTTTCTGGAGATTTCTGTTTCCTTTGTCAGTGTTTGATTTGCTTGAGCCTCTTGGGATCTGAACTTATAAAAGTAAATATGCCATCAGGGAGCTGACTAGACCCCAGGGAGCAGAGAGAATTGAGGGGAATTATGGAGTTGGGAACTCCCTGCAGAGGTAGCTGAGTCTGGGTTGAATTTCATATTACTACATGGTGAGAGTGAAGTTGTCAGACCAAGCTGGAGCCAGGGTTATTTGAGTGCATAGTCCTCCTATTTAGCACAGCTATTTGTTTGATGTTCTTACCACATGGGGATCCATAGTACCCTGTTTATGAGAACTTGACTGAAAATAAAGTGTTGTACTTCTTCAGAGGGGTTCATTACTAGTGACTGGGAATATTCTGTAGTCAAGTGGTATGTGTGTGAGCAGGAGTAGGTATACATAGATCTATATGCTTATTATTCTTAGTATTTGTTACAGCCAAGCTTGCTGAATCTACAAAATTTATTTTTATGGCTTCTTGATTACAGAAACTGTAATTTTGAGTGATTTAAAATTTGAAGGTCTAAAAAAGTAATTTCTAAATATAATGTTAAATTTAGCTTTAAATTTGAATTTAACACTTAAAGGTCTAAACAAAGGATTTCCAAATGCAGTGAAAAAGCTCAAGATCAAAGTTTTAAAGCTGAAGTGCTTCTTAAGGAGTGGTCTCAGCTTCCTGCTTTCTGTTACAATTAGCTATTCATGCCATTATGAGATATATTATTACCAATAGTTATACTTTCCTGTTTCAAACATGTGCTGGAAATGATTGATATTAGTTATAGATGGGCATAGATTTTGTGAATCATTCCTTGGGTAATGTGCAAAAAGTAATTAAGAAACATGAATTTTGGAGACATATTTCCCAGGTTTAAATTCCAGCTCTGATGCTTACAAAACTCAGTGACCTTGAACCATTTAGTTTGTCTCCCTTTGTCAGTATCCTCAAACATATAATAGGATTAATAATATGATAAGAGTAACTATTCCACAAGGTTTCTGTAAAGATAATATTTTAGATGAAAATGTTAAGATAATAAAAATAGTACCTGGTTTAAAGTAAATCCTACAAAGGCAGCATCTAGGATTATTAAAGCATAATCCAATGAAATGTTTCTCTCAGAGAATCCATGAGCTCAAATTCAGGTAATTGTAGACATTCTGGTTAACTTTGACATTTGTTTTGTGTTGGATTCATAATTGGTGAATGCATTTGAGGTATATATAAATTAAGGTGACAATTGTTTGCTAGATTTTTTCTTTTTAGAATTTATACTTACATTTCCATATGCAAAAAAGAAAAAAACCATATTTATGAAGTTCTTGATTTTTGTAGAAAAGAGGCACACCTATTGTGAGATAAAGAAAATAACATTTTTAAGTATATTAGAGAGAGAATAAATTAAATTCAGTTAAAATAAGATGTATTTTTTATTGTGTTAATGTGTTAATGTATTAAATGTGTTTATGGTATCAGTGTTAAAAGGAGAGTGCAAGGGTTGTAGAATTATCAGAAAAATTTAAGTAAGAAAATTACAAATCTAAATGTGACCATTCAGACACAGTATAGAATACTGAATACTGAACTTCTAGTTCAGTGCAGGAAAGAAGTAGAGCAGAGAAGAGGAAAGAAAAGAAAATTCAGATGGTAAGACAAATGAAAATCACACAGAGAGTAGTCAAAGGCTGGGAAAGGGCGGGTGAGGCGTTCCTGTCAATGGATATGAAGTTTTTTCCTGGAATGATATGATGTTTTAAAATTAGATCATGGGAAAGGTTGCATAATTCTATCAATATACCAAAACCATTGAACTGTACACTTTAAGTGGGTGAATTTTATGATATGTACATTATATCTCAATAAAGCTGTTAGATATATTAGTGATGAAAGAACCAATATAATGTACTATACTAACAAGATAAAAGACAAAAACTTTATAATCATCTTAATAGACTCTAAAAGAGCATTCAATATAGCAAACCATTTAATTGTAAAGTATAACTTTAAAAAATCTTAACATCAACTTTATTGTGAAATTTTGAAAATTTTTGCTTTCCAAATGGTAAAAGCACCAGAATGACTGCTCTCACAGAAGAGGTGCTTGTCAGTGAAACAAAGAAAAAAAACAGAAAAATAAATTATAAATATTAGAAAATACTTTTCATCATTGTTAGATTTTATGATTATTTACAGAGAAAAGCCATATGGTAAATTACTAGAATTCACAAATGCATGTAGCAAAATTGCTAGATATAAGTTGAGTAGAAAAACATAATTGTATTTATATATGCAAATAACATATATTTAGAAGACAGGATAGTAAGAAGTTACCATATATTCTAGCATATAAAGAATATCAAATGTAGGAATCATTTTTAAGATGGACAAAACCATCACATAAACTATTAGAATTCTATAATTAAAATTCTTGGAGAAATTAATGACAACCAGCATGTTATGTTATTATTATTTATCCTTGGACTCAGTATTTTAAAAGTGTCTGTTCTGTACTAATGGAAGATCTATCTAGAGCAATTCCAATAAAAATTTCAACAGACTTTTTGAATTGACAAATTGCTTTTACAAGATATGTAGAAATACAAAATGATAGAGTAACCGAACACTCTTGGCAAAGATAAATGGCAAGAATTGTTCCACCAGTGATCAAGATGTATTCCAAAATTATGATAATGGGAACAAGAGAAATTGGCATAGGGATAGACAAATGGACATGCAGAAGACAACTTATAGTTCAGAATTGGAATGTGTTTGGAAGGACATGTGATTTATGAGAAAGGACTATTACAAAGAGAAAATAGCAAAGAACCATCTTTTTAATAGATGATTCTGACTCATTATATATTCAATTTGTTATAAAAAATGAAATGAACTCTACCTCACAAGATACACATGTATTGAGAGGAAAATCAATGTAGTTTATAAAATTAACATAGGAGAATATTTCATGACCCTATAATAGGGAAAGATTTATTATGTTTCATACACACACACTCCAACTATTAAGAAAAGATTAATAAAGACTAATATTAACATTAAGATACCTGTTATTGAAAAGACACCACAAAGGTAGAATAAGCCAGAGTGAATGTGTTTTAAATAAATGTAACCAATAAAGAATGTGTAGCTAGAATAAAAAGAAAAACCCTACTGTTGGAGCCAGTAGTGGGACCTTGCCTGTGTGAGTTGGCATCTGGCCTTGGGAGAAAGCTCCAAGGAACTAAGGCAAAAGTCTCAGAACCAGACTGTGCCTGTGTGATCTGGTACTGGCCTTGTGAGAAAGCCAGACATCCAGAAAAACAGTATTCAAGGTTCCCAGATGGCTTTGTGTCCTTCAGATGTAAATAAGAAAGTTATGCTGACCGTGTGCTTCTCCTGCTTCTCTGTTCCCATTTTAAAGGAGACATAACAAAGAGTTAATTTTAACTGTGCTTCCTGTGCTAATGTAACCTTGACATGTAATATTTGGCATGCTTTTTCTGACCAAATGCTCTCTGTGTGAAAGGAGTTTATAAAAGCAGTAGTATGCTTCATTAAAGTAGCTATTGAACAAGACTCAGTAGTCACCCCATTCTTTTACGGCTCCAGTCACCCAGGTTCAGCTAATAAATGGCTTATATCCTACAAACCAATAGGAAAAAGGCATCCTAATTGAAAAATACGGAAAATATTTAAACATTATCTTGAGAGTGCTGTGTCAGTAACACATACAGATGTGTTTATCTTTCTATAATGTTAGAATTTGACAAATGGTAAATTCATAAGCTAGTCAAATTTTGCAGTCTTTAATTTGCCAAGTATTTAGGTTTTTTTTTTTTTTTTTTGACACAGGGTCTCACTATATAGCATGGGCCATTCTGGAACTCATGTGCTGGTATTACAGGTTTTACCACCAAAGTTGGCCTGAGTATTCTTGATTTCACTTTATGCTTTTGACCATTAGCATGAATTCTCTTATTCAGTTCCAATCCTAATTACTGATATTATTATGTTAAGTCTCAGATCACACATTACACTTCATACAATGGCTATAGAACTGTCAAAGAAAAGTTAAAGGGGATGTAGTGTTCAAAAGTGCCTTACTGAAGGCAAGGACAGGTTGTTGATACAGATGCAAAGACAGAGTCACTGAAGGAAGTTAGAAAAGATATCAAATCCATATCAAAAAGTTTGTTTAAGGCTCAAAACTGATTCAAAACAGAGTTGGTTCAAGGTTTAGTTGGTCTGGAAAGATGATGGTTTGAGAAGGTTGCCTAAGCAAGAGAATCTATTGTGCCTGGGACAGAGTAGGGTGTTCGTCCCTGCTGATCCCATGATGCATGCACCAGATAGCGTGATGACAGGTTCAGTGGGTGCTGCTATACCCCAGTATTAGATACCTCTCAGTTTACACGATCCAGGTGAATGTGTTGTAGTATTCCTTTGTCTGGGATGTTTGAAAAACCCACAGACCTGATTTTTCTGATAGGGTTTTGATATGCTCATGTGTTCTTGAATTAATTTGGTAAGTTCAAAGGTTTAATTTTGTATTTGCATAAGTAAGTTTTTTTTAATCAATCTGTGCCTCATGGTTTGTGCTGGAACAATGGTTATTGTTTACATGCAGAAGCAAGATGTAGAGTCACTCTTCCTTGACATTGGTACTCAAAGTAGAACAAATTGCTGTTCTGTAAAATGGAGTTACTTAGGGCAAGGCACAGCCTAAAAACTGTTGTTTTATACAACATGGAGTATCTCAGAGCAGTACGCAGTCTAAGCTTTATAAACAGGCAGTTCACAAAAGAGAATATCCAAATGATTAAATGAACATATTGAAATAAACTCAACCTCATTGGCAACCAGTAACATGAAGTAGGTACCACAGCAGCCTTAGCAGAATAGCTAAATTTAAAAATACAACATTGTTGGGTTTTTCTGAAAATGTGAAGAAACAAGAATCCTCCTGCACTCTTGGCAGTAATATAAATTGCTGCAACCACTTTGGAAAAATACTTAGCAGTATCTCTTAATGCTGGTCCTTTGAATGCACTATATCCAGAAATTTTACTCCTCAGTATATATGTGCACCAAAAGGCAGGTAAATGAATGTTTATACTATTGCTATTCATAATAGTCTTAAACAGAAAAAGCATACATGTCCATCTAATAGGAGAAGAAATCATTAACTGTGTTAAATAATAAAATGCTACGTAAAAATGTAAATAAAAGATCTACTACCATCACAGGGATAAATGTCACAGTTTCAAGGTTGGGAGGAAAGTCACATATAAAACAAATGTATAATCTGGTTACCAGTGACTCACACCTGTAATCCTAGACACTCGGGAGGCAAAGCTCAGGAGGATTCAGGGTTTGAAGCCAGACCGGGCAAATAGTTTGCGAGATCCTACCTTGAAAAAACTTTCACAAAAAATAGGGTTGGTGGAGTGGCTCAAAGTGAAGGCCCTGAGTTCAAATTCAGTACCTCAAACAACAACAAAAACCACAAGTGTATACTAAGTCATTTCATTGATATAAAGTTTCGTGAAAGAGTCAAAAGTACAACACAGTGTTAGAAGATAGGAAGTGTTTTCCTTTGAGGAGGTGCCAAGTGTAGTGTTTGGAGGTGAATATGAAGGGCTGGCAATTGATGTTCTGTTGACCTCTGATAGCTACACATGAATTTGAATTGTGAAAATTCACTGAACTGTGCATGTGCAGATTTTGCACTTTTTATATGTACATTATATGCCATGATACAAACCAGTTTTTAAAAATAAATAAGTTATACTGTCCACTATCATGGATCTTTCAATGTGTATATGGTGAATTTCCATATCTCACTGTAAAAAAGATTTCTAAGGGACATACACCAAAGGTACAGTAACTAAGATCACACAATGAAATTCCAAGAATTTTTTTAATGTCATTGTTGTCTACCATCCACAGTCTTAATGACAAAATTAGTCTACTTTCCTCTTTTCATTAGTCTATGATTTACACAGACATTCTTAGACTATGTTTTCACTCCAAACTGTTAAAGAGGCTGCTATTGAAGAAAACATCTGAATATAACTGCTAGGCTTTTCAGCAGATGAGAACACAATCAAGGTAGTATTTTTTTTTTTTTTTCATATGCCAGCAAGACTAGCACCATGTCAGGGGCTCCAGTCCTTTAAATAGGGCCTTGAGAGCAAATTCAGTCAAAGTTGTTTGTCACTAGTCTGTCTGAAATCCACTGAACCTTAAAAAAAAACTTTTGCATATTCATTAGTGATCATTGCTGCAGCAAGACCTTAAGGCAATCATGCAGATGAATGTGTACCTTCCACTGACATTTTTTGGCATAGTGTACTGTCTGTGAAATTGTAAATAAAAACATCTTGGAACAACTGCATAATTTTTCTAGGCCCTCCTGGCTATTCTATTTTACTAAAGGTCTGAACATGATGCATTCATGCTAATTATTTGCTTCTTAGAGAACATATTCTTCCTGCTTCTGCACATGTATTAGCGACAGCACATTTTGTAGAGATGTTTAAGTAGATGTAGGGTTGCAAATGAATTTCTTTTCTTCTCTGAACTTTTTGGTCCTTCTTAGCAAAAAGAAACTTCTGGATGGTGAAGGTTAACTTATATGGGGACACTGTATAAGTTTGCTTAAGATTGAAGATAAATTTTTAGTATTTCAGTCATAATACTAATGTATTAAAAGTCAAGTTGATTGTATTAAGTATTCAGGCTAGCTACAAAAAAAAAGAGCTTTCAGATAGCTGAGAAAAATTTGCAATGGGTTATCACAAAGTAAGAAAACATTTCTTACTTGAAATTCCATAGGATTTTGTCACATCTACTCCAAAGAACATACACGGAACACAAACTAGAGACCTTAAAATGGTTTCTTCTGTTTCAACTTATTCTTCATTGGAATGAAAGCATAAGGAGTGATTTTAGAAATGTCTGGGTATGTTTATTACTGGGTTATAATAGTTTTCCTTTTGTTATTAGCATTTAAGAAATTCGTGACTCTTTTTAGAAAATCATTTATAGTTCATTATTTTAAGCCAGTGTTTTCCAAATATTCCCGATTCTAGGTTTTACCTTGGGTGCTATTGAAAACACATTTATGTGGGCCCCTACTGAATCTGAATCTCCTGAGGAAGTCCTAGGAAACATTCATGTAACAAGTAACCAAAGAGATTTTTATGTTTGAACACAATGAGAATGGAATGGTTTATACCTGAGATTTTGTATTAGGATATTAAGGACATCAAGAGATCATTATTAAACTATCCATTTCTATATGAAATAGACATGGAATAGAAAGGCACGATTACACACAAAAGCAAATTTCAAAATTTTATGTTATAAAGTCATATAATTAATAATATGTGTAGTCTGTCATGTAGCAAATGGCTGTAATATTTTATAGTTTGTAGAATAAAATCAGATATATTTACCCATCAGTCCTCATGAAGACCACAAAGAGTACATTTTGCTATGATCAGCCTCAGTTTTTAAATAAGTCACTGGAAGTCCACAGAGATTAAGTGATTTGATCTAGTATCTCTTGCAAAGTTAAATCTCATTTAATTTTAGAATAAAACTAAAATGTTGAAATTGCTTTTCTACCTGTGACTCTGCCAGAAGCTAAGATTCTGAATGCCGTGGATCACATCATTCCGACCAAACTCTTTTCATGGGATGGTTGAGAGAAAGCAACAACTTGAGATAAAAATCTCCATTCTAAAGCAAAATATCTCCACATTGGAATCTGGTGGTGATAATATTCTGTTCAGACTTCCAAGTAACTGTATTTGTCTTCCAGTTAGATAGAACATTCTTTTACACTGATCACTGATTATTTAATTTCTAAGTCTAAATGCATACCGAAATTCTCCAGAAGGATAAAGGTAGAGGCACACAAATCAGAGAACACAGCTTATCTTTCTATTGGCTGTTCTGTTGATTAGCATTCAAGTTTATTGTTAGGGCAAAACAATGATTGAAAAATCCAATGAAATGCTACAGAAAACATTCTATCCCTAAATCTCCCCTTTTACCAAGTATGCAAGGAAATCCATCAGCATGATAGACAAAAAAGGCAATAATCAGAAGAGCTTAAACACAAGGAAATAATTGCTAGAATAGACAGAAACTTCTTCCTCTTAGGGGTATATTTCAGAACAGAGAGTTGCAAGAGAATATTGCTACCTAAAATTTAACTTGCCACATTACATGGATAATAAAAACTAATCACATAAACAGCAAAATAGATGAGTTAAGGTGAGAAGGTGGAAAATGAAGATTGTACTAAAAAATTAAATTAAGGAATTCCTATAAAATAGAGAAAAAAGTAGATGAAAAATATGAAATGTACTATAAGATATAGATGATCTCGTGATATAGATAGATCTCGTGTTTCAAACGGTATATCCTTGAAGATTCAGAAGGGAGTAGAGAAGTTAGTAAATGAAATACAGCTGGACATTTCTTAGAATTGAAAAAGTCACGTGTTCATATTAAAAGCCTATCCTTTCTGCAGTTACTAAGCAGCATTTAGAGAAAGCAATCACAACACCATCCATCCTAACAAATTTAGAACACCAAAGACAAGAGCAAAGCTCAAAAGATTCTCAGAGAAAGATAATAGAAGAAAGTATTTACCAAGAAACAACTGTCAAATGGAAGTTAAGTTCACCTCAAAATTCAGTAGATTCATTAAGATGCAAGAAGATAATGAAAAAATACTTTTAAGGCAACCAAATTTGAGCCCAATTCATTGAGCTTCAGATATATCACGAACATCTATTGTTTATTCTAGTATGTAATGATGATTCAACAATATTAAAATCTGTCAGCACAATATACAATATCAACAAATTAAACAGAAACAGCCATTTAAATATAACTTAAATGACATGCTTTAGTAAGCAGACTAAGAAGGTTATCACTATCTTGGTTAAGATTCTTTTACGCAAATCAATTTAAAAGCATATTAAATGACTGAATTTTTTCCATTGAAAGCAGTACAAGAAAGAAGTACCATGAAGACAGTGACTAGTTGACAGGGTGTTGGGGACCAACCAAGACAACAGCAGGAGTAGCAGCAATGACAGTTGCCTGGGTAACCTGGGGATGATGATTGTCATGTGTACCATGTAAGAGAATCTGATGAAAAGCTACCAGTATCATAAGCTTACTTGGAAGGCAGTTAGAGAAGATACCAATAAATGAGAGTAATTATCTTCCTATAGTAACAATATTAAAACTTTAATTAAAAATTGCTGATAGCAACAACAACAACACAAAACCATAGAATACCTAAGGATGAAATCATTAAGCAATGTCCAGGGAGGTTAGATTTAAATTCTAAAATATCTATATGTTATTTAAGAAATTTTAGAAAACCTATATCCATTAAGAAATACAAAATTTTATGGGTGAAAAATGTACTATTTAACATATTTCAATTCTCATAAAGCAAATATATAACAGCATCAAGCCACTCAAAGTCATATATTTTTTTCTATTAAACTTGAGAAGTGGACAAAAAGTTATGAGTAAGAATAAATGTGAAAAATAACTAAGACAATATTGAAAGGAAAGCAGTGGTGGAAGCTTGAGCTATTAACAACCAAGTATTAACAACAGTCCAAAAAGGAATTAAGTCATTACTAATTGAGAAGACAATTGCTACTGGATAAATGGATAGCAAAATTTAGAAATGTCAACATCTCTCTCCCTGTTTTTGAATTAAACATATTATAAAGTGGACATTTTATACAAAGGAGGATGGATTATTCAGTACATTAGAGAATAAGTATATATTCTGCAAAAATTTTAAGATATGCTTCTTTGTTCACACAACTTACAAAATAAAATATTTTAAAGATATCCATGTAAAAGTAAATTATACAACTATCACTCCTTGAGAGGCAGAAATTGGGAGGATCACTATGCAGGGCAAGCCAGGGCAAAAAGTTCTCGAGGTCACATTTCAATCCATGGGTGGGCACGGTTGTGTGCTTGTCATACTAGCTATGTGGGGAAGCACAAATAGAAAGATCACAGTCCAGGCCCATCTTGGCACAAAGTGAGGCCCCATTTCAAAAATAACCAACAAAGAAAGGGCTCAAGTGGTGTAGTGCCTACCTGAAAAGCATGAGGCCCTCAGTTCAAACCACAGTACCATAAAAAATTATGTATGTATGCATACATGTATAGATTCATATACATATATATTTACATATATATATGTATATATAGTTAGTCCTTTACGTATAAGAGAAAGCTGCCTGGGGTGGGGGTAGATCAATATGCACTGACAAGTGATACAATCAGAAGCCCTTCAACTGCAAATTCCAGTAACAGGCTCTCCTTACAAGCAGCTAAGCTTCCAAGATTATTTTGCAGAGAAAATGGTTTTTCTGACCTCCTTTTCTAGTCACATGCATAACCACTACGGTTAACAACCTAGGATGTATCTAAGTCCAAAAATTAAGGAAAATAACTCACAGTGGTTAAATTTAAGTTTACTTTTAAATGTTTAGTAATTTGAAACTTTTGCCCTAAATTCTTTTAAATAGCTTTCACAACTTCTATATTATACCCATTTTTATACAGTGGCAGCATTTTCTAGATCATATCTATCATAGAACATGTGCAAAAAGGAAAATAAAAATGAAAATAGCACAGGAAAGGTGGCAGATTCCTGCACTAAGAAGTAGAGGAACGTGGTTACTTTTCTCAGAATGATACTTGACCCTGAATTTCCTTGTAGGCAAGGATTAAATGGAAATAAATAGATAAATGCTAACTCAGATTACAAAAATCTTTTTGCAGCATTTTCAGAGAAAAAACAGTGAATGTTTTCATAAAAAAAATACTCAAGATTCTTACATATTCTTATGTTAATAATTACCAGAAGCTAATGTTTCTTTTTCACATTTAAAAAAAAATTTTTCAAGTGTTTTCCCTCATTAGTTCCTTTTTTTACTAGTAAGTGACGAAGATTTGCTTTGAAAACGTAGAACACACAGAAGAGCAAAATCAAATTAAATCTCTTATAATGCTAGAAAGCAAAAATGATTGTCAGCCTTTTGGAATATATTACTCCATGTTTCTTTGACGTACATTTTATATACTTGAGATTATACTGAGTATTTGTATGCCATTTTGTATTACTGAACATTAGTTCATATGTTTTTGTTCATAGTATTAAAAAATCATTGTAAAGCCTGTATTGTTTATATCAATGTAGCATATTTATTTATTTTCTAAAGTTGACTATTTATGTGTCCAATATTTTCTGATTACAAACAATGCTATAATAAATGACTTTGGCAGAAAGTTTGTCATTTTTGTGGCTTATATCAATTTTATGACTATTTCATGGATATTGATGATGATTCTTTTTCCATGATCTGAATTATTTTTCTTAATTACTTCTGGGTCAAAAATTATGTTGGAATGCATAATGACTGGATAAAGAACACAGAATGGTTAGTGTTTTGCTGTATTACTTGTGTTACATAATGGTATAGACCACTTAGGTACATTCTTGCAACTGTTTCATTTTAAAATTCAATAGCAAAAATAATTTAAATGTTTTCTAAAATAGGTTAGTAATCCAAAGTTAATTGGTAATCAGCAATATATATGTAGAATTGTTGTAGTGATTGATTTGATTTTTACTTATTTTTATCAATTGTTAAATAAAAATATTTATTTATAGATAATAGGCTCAACTCTGAGTGAGAAGTAGTGTGTTGTTTTCCAAAATTAAATGTAGAAGTAAAGTTAATAGGTTTTATCTGCATCCAATATTCATGTCAGTATTTTCAGAAATTAGATTTTTAAAAATATCTTGCTGACAAATGAAACTTTGAAAATTAGACTTCAACATTGCTTTCAAAAATATATGAAACATTCCAGAAGAAAGTATCTTAAATATAATTATTCAACCTTTGACAGCAATTGAGTGGAAATTTGTCAGCATTCAGGTTATGAAGTGTCAGTGATTAGTTTTGGATGAGCAAAGCATTATAGGCCCTGAACTCTTCAGGTCAATAAATGTCTAAAAACAAATTTGGAGTAATTATGTTTTTGCCATTCATGCCCCTGTTACTGTAAGTGGATATGTCAGCTCAACACACCTGAGGTCTTGCTTGAACTGCATGCTTATTGTTATAGTTAAAAATTCACATGGGTTTATATGAGACTAGATTTTTAAAAAACGGAGGCCATCACCTGTAGTTTTAAAACTTTGCAGAAAGAATAGAAATACTATTCGTTACTTAGGCGTTATGGGTAGTATGATAGGTGACAGAATTTTAAGCATTTTGATGTATAGAATATATAATAAGAAGGAGCTCTACTGAAGTCAAGGTACTAAATTATTCAGACCAGTTATTTAAACTGTCTCTAAACCATTAGTTTATAAACTAGGAGTATTTGAGAGAGGAATCTTAAACCTTCTTTTCAGCATTAAATTCAGAAAAAAAATTAAATAAAGATATGAGAATTGAGGCTTCAATACACCTTAACTTTGGGAATCATATAAGCCCGGACTTCTTAGTTTTTGTTTAATAGCATATATATGAGTGATTGCCTTATCAAAAATGGTAACAATTAAACTTCCCAGTCTACCCATAGTTCTTATAATATGTTATAGGCATTTTTTTCATTGAAAGGTTGAGATTGTAGGGAATCGTTCTCTATGGTACCAGTCCTTAAATTTGAGCATACCTGTGACAGAGGCAGAAGTGACATTGTGTGACTTCCAAAGTTGTGTCATAAAAGGCAGTACAGATTTTTCTTTGAGCCCATTCACCATGCTGTGAGGAGATAGAGACCACAGTGGGAGATCACATGTAGGTGGTCTGACTAATAACTCCAGACAGTGTCCCAGCTGATGGTCAGCAACAACTTCAAGACACCTGAGTGACCAAAGCTTGGATGTTTTCAGGCCTCATCCTTTCAAGTCTCCTCTAGCCTTTGAGTCCTCCCAGCTGTGACCTCAGACACTGTTGAAGAAAACAATCCTTTCTGTGTTCTGTCCAAATTTCTGATTCATAGAAATTGTGAGATATAATAAAGTAGCCAGTGACTACAGAGATGATTTTGCTGCTCAGGAGCAGAAAACCAGAACAGACTTAGGTGCTGGGAAAAGGTAGCTAAACAATTCACATAAGTGGCTTTGGATGGTAGTTGGAAGCTGGAAGGACATGGAGGACATTGTTAGTGAAAGCCTAATAGGATTTGAGGAAAAATTAGGCAAAGCCTAAAGGGTCTTAGAGAAAGAGTTAGTGCCTGAATGCCTAAATGGTCACAAGAGAGCCATTGGTGAGAGATGAAAGGAATGTAAGAATGCTATTGAAGAGTAGAAGTATAAGAACTATTGATCTGGAGAGGTGAAACACTTGGTAATGCTGTCATCTGTGGAACATGAGAGATAGGAGCATAGCTAACGAGCTCAATGTTCTAGTAAAGGCTTTTCCATATTGAAAGCGCTACTGAATTTCTTGAGGCTCATGATAAAATGTGACAAGACAGAGATATGCTGAAGAAAAAAACTGTTAACTATAAAGAAGCCAGATTTGTTGTATTTTAAAATAAAACCTTCTAAACTCACCTCTTCAAATGAACAAAGATTGTATTTTTTTTTTTTTTTTTGAGACAGCATCTGAAGTTGAACTGGAAATTCTCCTGTCTCAGCCTCTGGAATGCTAAGATTATAGGCGTGCATGGCATGCCTTGTGAGACAGTGATTGTAAAATTAAGAACAAATATTCTACCAGGAAAGCAGTCCTGTTTATTGTCAGGAATAGTTGTCTAAAAAAAAGATAAGCATATGATTGCATGACCTTAGAAAAAGTCCTTTTCTAAGACCTCAGAAGGATGTAAAACAGTGCGTCAAAGACTCAGGCTACTATCTCCCTTAGGACCTTAAGGGTGTGCCTCCTAGATCTCTGTGTTAACTAATGAGTCTTCTAGATTCTTGTACTTCTCCAGCCACAGCAGTTTTTCAAGGAGGCCAAGTAGAGAAGAGCTTATTGAGAAGAGATTTATGGTTATGGCCTTGACCTAATGAGGTGAACCCTGAAAAATATTCATAAAAATCCTCAAGATTTCTGAGAGCATTCCTTTCACGGAAGCACTACCACCCTTGGACTAAAAGGGACCTAGTACAAAAAAGAGAAGCTTTTGGTCTCTCTTCCCTCAAATTCTATTAAAAGGAAACCATCTTAAGAAAACTACTCAGATGTAGAGGGAAGAACCAAGAACCATGGAGGACCATTCCAAGGGAGCAGCACTGGGCTTTAATAAAATAAATAGCAATAAGTATTAGGATGGATTTCAGAATTACTATTTATTAGTGATTGTTGTGTTTTGTTTTTTCCCATTTTTGAATGGAGTTCTATAATATTTATCCTGTGCTTTTTCTACTACTGCAACACGAGTTGCTTATATGAAAGACACTGCTCCAGTAATCTATTAATGTATGACCTGTGTCTTCAGACTACAGGTCTCAAGTTTGTGAATTACAGTGCTTAAGGAGCTGGATTTGAGGAATCTTATTTAAGAACCGTATCCAACCTCATTTAGATGATCTCATGGACTTTGAGCTATTGGTATAATGGAAGGAAACTTGGTAGTCTTGATGGTGAAAATATTTGAAGGATGTGAATTACTCTAGCCAGGGTAGACCATATTTCATTGTGTTTTCCATGTTGGCTATAATACTCTCTTAATCTCTATGTTTTCTTACATCTGTTATTGATACTTAGAATCTAGAAGGTACCTGTGACTATGATAAAACTGAAGACATATGGTTTCCTAAGCTTGGTTACAAAAGGTGATAGAGCTGCCTGGTGTTGCTAGGATGCTTGACCTTATAACCTCTGTGCTGTAAGGAAACACAGAAACCTCCAAGAGAGGTCAGTGGTAAGTATTTTGACACATAACCCCAAATGAACCCACAGTTGAGGCCTTAGTTAATAATGAGTAATGAGCTCCAGATATGGGAATGAATGAGCTCTTAGATGAGTTTAGCCTCTAGCAATTCTGTTACTTCCAGATTTCAAGTCTTTTAACTGAGAACTCAAACATTATAGAGCAAAGAAAGTTGCTCTTATTGTGCCCTGGTCAAATAACTGACCCAGAAGCCATGAGAGAGCATTGAATGATTGCCATAAGTTTAAGACACAAAGGTTAGAGGATTTGTTAGGGAGCTATCAATAATTTGCACCGTAGCTTTTGTATAAATGACTTATAAAACAAAAACTACCTTTTAAGCCTTTTGTCAACATTAACATGAATTATCTGGCTTTATATCCATGTTTTGAGAAGAGCTGTCCTTAAATTGCACAGCACATGAAGATTCAGAAATGTTCCACTGATTTCTGTTATATTTCAGTTAGGATCAATTGATGCTTTGATTTGGTCATTCAAAATATGTTAATTGGAACACCTACTATACACTATGAGTGTAAAATATGTTAATTGGAACACCTACTATACACTATGAGTGTAAAATATGTTAATTGGAACACCTACTATACACTATGAGTGTATGATAACTGTCTCTCCCTCCTAGAACTCAGTCTATTGGGGAATTACACATTAAGTCCAGCAATTGCTATGCATGGTTATGAGAGTCAGGATAAGATAAATGGGACCATAGATGGGGACACCAGATTCATTTGGGGTGGTGGTAAAGGAAGCTTGCCCAGAGGAACATAGTCCCAGAAGTTTGAGCTGTTTTCTAATCCCTTGGCTTTTTAGAGTTTCCTTCTCTGCCTTTTTTTCAGTTGTTCTGTGTTTCTTAGGATCTTAAAGATGCTCAGTTGGGATTTTTCTCCCCTGGTACTCTCTTTGGAACTAGATATTCTGATTTTTAATAAGCAAATAATTGTAGATGTTTACTCATACTGTACATACAGGTTTAGCCTAAGCTTTACCTTTAATATTTGTGAAACCCCAGGGAAGGTATATTGGAGGGCCATTTGCTATCTAAGTAGTTAAAAGTTGTAAGTCAAGTCAAGAAACTGCCAAATAAAATATATTTTATCCTCCTACTCTGATAACCACACTTCTGTAATTATCTGGAAAGCCAACTGAAAATTTGAATATTTGACTCTCCACTTACATCTCCTGAAAAGAACTGACTTAACTGATCTCAGGCCTAGAGTTGCCAACATCAACTGATACATCCTCAGCAACAGACTCTGTGAACTGCTTACAGAGGTCCTGCAGGAGGGTTAGCCATTTGTGGAGGATATAGTAGGGTCCCAAGTGCACAGAATATGATCTAAAATTGCAGCATGCATTCTTATTGGGCATAGTGTCAGAGCCCCACTGATCCTTCTTGTGTGTAGCGGAGTGGGTGGAAGAGGGCAAGGCCAAAATCCTTTTACTCTGGTAAGAATAACTGTTATCTAAAAGACCATACCTAAATTACATTTTCAGGTGAAAGTTTGAGCTCTATCTTCATTAGCTTTTGTAAACTAAAATTTAACTAATTGCACCTTAAATATGTCTAAGACATAAGTGAGTTATAGGAGACAGACGTGTTGGTGGGATAAATGTTCTCCACAAACACTTCTGAGATATAAAGATAGCCTGGTACTCCACTCTGTTTTTTCCTGGGACTCTGTGTCCCCAGAGGAGTAAGACCCTTGAGGTATTGTCAGCTTTCCTTAGCTTATCAATCAGGCTTGACTGGTCTTTAAAAGGTTAAGTCCATATCTGAGCATTAAAGGGAGCTACAAGCTCCAGTTCTCACAGTTGTACAGAGAACAAAGAATTCAGGAAATCATCCCTGGAGAGGAGAAAAAGACAAAGTAGAGAGTACTTACAGATATGAAAAATAATTCTAGATGTTTGCATCTAAACTGCATAAGATTATATCCACAGGCACACAGTGTACTAGTAATAAATTGTCTTGACAAACAATTGTTTATTATGAATTTTTCAACTTTTTATTCAAATGCCTTTAATTTCATCAAATTAAACATAAGGATAGGGATCTGCAGCTAAAGATAAATATTCCAGTATGAATCTTATGGATGTAAAATAAATTTAGTGTTTTTACATTCCTATTAACATATTTTAAGTCCTGCTTCAGGAAAGTGCTTGCTTGGCAGTGAGCTGAGCTCACTGTAACTTCTGATTTTCAGATCATCTGGAGAGTGTGTCAGAGTCCATCATGGAACTATTCAGAAGACTGTGAGTGGAGGAAGAAATTTCTTCTTTGAAACTTGAAGGCTTTCTGGTGGCTCAGGATTTTCTAATATGACCCTCATTTATGCCATGAGACGTAGGAAGCCATGGCTTCTCTCACAGACAGGGTTTCTAATGTTCAGTTTACATCACTTTCCTTTCTGTTGCATTTTTTCTACAACTGCTTCAAAGGAACACTCTTTGTTCAAAGGCTGGTAGAGAACCATCTCTTCTCTACTGTACTCATATGGTTATATGACTATAAAAACTACACATATCTCTAGGCCCAACTTCTCTCCTAAGTCCTAGGAACTTAGTCAATATTCAACAATTCTACATTAATGGCCATGATTCAGTATGTTTAAAACAGACTCCTGATTTTCTATTTCTTTACTTCTGTCTTCACAAACATCACTATTATTTCAGATCTCAAAATTTTCTTTAAATCCTTTTTTTCACTTCATCCTCCACAACTAATCAAAGTACCGTTAGCTTCATCTTCAAGATATACCAAGTAATACATTCAATACATCAAAGGATCAGTAAGTTACCAAAAATTTCAACTAAGTTGTATAGCTTCTCTTGGAAAGTATGTACTGTGAATATGATCTCTGCCTTAAGCTCTATTCAAAGTGTAGTTTACCTTCCAAATAGCAGTAAAGTGAGCTTTTGAAAAGTAAATGTGAGAATTCTGCTTTTGTGAAGATGGAGAATTTTCCTCTGTTATTCTCATTAAGGCAACAAAACTCCTGGGTAGTATGTATAGAAAAAACATAAAAAGTCTCTGAAAGGTGGAGAGAATAAAACATACTGGGTTGGGACTCTGGGACTGAAGAAATGACACAGTGGAGAGAGTTTGCCACTGTTCTTTTTCCTTCAGATATTCTAGATTTGAAGCGGAAAATGTTGTCTATCTGGCAATAACAGTGGAAAAAGGAAATAAAACAAAACAAATATGTTCTCTCTCTGGCCAACAGACCAGGAACAGGGGAACCTAACAAGACAGGAAACTTTTAGACACAATCATTTTATCTATATCAATGTCAGCAAAGACCAAGTGGGAGTCTAGGCATTCATCTTGGCCAAGCAACAGTCAGGTGCCCCACTCCCCTGCCAAGGTATTGATGGAGACACCAGGCTGATAGATTTCCATACCTACCAGGTGTTCAGGGTTATTTGGACTGTTGGGTGAATCTGGACTTCCACCCTCACCCAGAGGTAATGACTTGTTCCTCTTTTCCCTTCTCAGATGGCATCAAAGGAAGTCTAATAGAATCAGGTCTTAAATTACTACCTAGTGATAAGGAGGCCAAACAAATAAAGTCTGGGTGGAAAACCTGACATCTACAAAGTCAGTTGTATTGCTATGTACTACAATGAGCATATAGACAGCAAAATTCAAATGATACCATCTGATACAACTCAAAGAAAAAATACTTAGGTATAAATGTAACAAAACATGGAGATGATTTGCATGCTGAAAATTATAAAACACTGATAAAAAGTAAAATGAGATTTAAATCAATGGTGAGATGTCATAGATTGTCATAGATTGGAATACTCAATATAGTAAGTACATCAATTCTACTCTAAAACTGACATACAGGTTTCATATATTCCCTATTAGAATCTTAGCATGGCTTAGAAGGTATACACATGATTTTTCTAAATTTATATGGAAAAGCATAGAACCTAAAATTGCTAAAACAATTTTGAAAAAGAAGAATAAAATGAAAGATAATAGTTTACTCAAACTCAATATGTGTTATATAACCTATAACATAGCTACAATAAACACTATTGTATGGTATTAGTAGAAGGATAGAAGCATAATGTAATGGAACAGAACAGAGAACCCAAAAACAATGTCCACAGATGTATGCACAACTGATTTTTGATGTAAGTGAAAAATAAATTTAATGGAGGAAGGATACTATTTTCAAATAATGGTACTGAAAAAACTGTATATTTATAAATAACAAAGAACATCAATCTAGGTCTCATAAATGTTATACAAAAATTAACTCAAAGTAGGTACCAGATTTAAATGTAAATGTAAAACTATCACAGTCTTAACTAAAATATTGTACAAAGTCTTTAAAATCTAGCACTGGTGAAGAGCTTTTAGAAATAATATTAAAAGCACTATCACTAAAAGGAAATGTTCATAAATTGAACCTTATCCAAATTATAAATTTTTGCTATGCAAAAAACCCTGTGAAACAACACAAGGAAACTCCCTGGGTAGCTATCTTTATCTCACACTAGCAAAAATGTCATGCTCTCTTTTTTACCTTTTATGTTTTTCTTCTTCTACAAAATTGGAGAACAGGAGGGCAGAATAGGGTGTGTGGGGGAGTGTCGGAACTGGTAGGAGAGAGATTACAGGGAAAAGGGGTAGGAGGATGAATATGATGCAAAAAATGTGTACACATGTATGCAAATACAAAAATGATACCTGTTGAATCTGTTCCAGGAATCGGGGGGAGAGAGGATGAAGGAGAGAAGTGGAGGGGATGAATTCAAGTATGATATATTTGATATATTGTAAGAACCTTTGTTAAGTGCTACAGTGTACCCCCAACCACACAACAATAAAGGAAAGAAAAAAAAAAAAACCCTGTGAAGAAGGTGAAAGCATAAGCTTCAGAGTGAGAGGAAATAATTACAGACCATATATCTATTAAAAGATTAGTATACAAGCTGGGTACCAGTTCTCATGCCTGTAATCCTAGCTACTTAAGAGGTTGAGATCTGGAGGATTATGTGTAAGGCCAGCCCATGTAAGTAGTGTGCAAGACCAGAGAAAAATGAACTAGAGGTGTGGCTTAAGTAGTACAGTTCTTGCTTTGCAAGCATTAAAGCTGTGAGTTCAAACCCCAGACCCACAAAAAAATAAAATTAGTATACAAATGTATAAGGGGCTCTCAAAACTGAAACAAAAACTCAATTAGAAAATGGGCAAAAGATATGAACATTTCACTGAAGAAGACATACAGATTTAAAACTATGTTCATCACCATTAGGCATCAGGAAATGAAAATTAAAAATCACAATGAAATACCACTATACATTACAGTGGCTAAAATAGAAACAGTGATAACATAAACTGTAGGTAAGAATGTGGAAAAATGGGATCACTCATACATTGCTATGGGAAATATAAAATGGTATAGTTACTCTGGAAAACAGAATGATAGTTTCTCTGAAAACTAAATGTGCAGCCACAATACAGCCCAACAATTGCATTTCTGGACATTTATCCTAAAAAAATGAAAACCTATGTTTATGCAAAAATCTATACTCAAATGCTTATAGAAGTTTTATTCCTAACAGTCCCCAAACATATGCTTCAATAGGTAAGTGGTTAAGCAATCTGTAGTGTCATGGGATACTACCCAGTAATTAAAAAAACCAAATTATTGATACATTCAACAACCAGTGTGAATATTTAGAGAAGTACGTGGAGTGAAAAATTCTCAAAGAAGGCATACTTACAATTCCATTTTTATTACATGCTTGAAATGAAAAATATATAAAAATAGAAAATAAACCAGGTGCTAGTGGCTCACACCTGTAATCCTACTTGGGAGGCTGACATAGAGAGGACAGAGGTTCTTAGGCAGGCCTGGGCAAAAAAGTGTGCAAGAACTCATCTCAATGCAAAAGCCAGGTGTTGTAGTGCACTCCTCTTATCTTAGGTATGAAGTAGGAGGATTGTGATCCAGGCTGGCGTGGGCAAAGAGTAAGGCCCTATCTCCTAAATAACCAGAACAAAAGGGCTGGCTCTGTGGCACAGGTGGTAGAATGCTTGCCTTGTAGTGTGAAGCCCTGAGTTCATATCCCCGTACTGCCAAAAAGGAAAAAAGGAGAATAAATTAATACTGCTGAGTTATAAGGAGATGGTGTGGGTGGTTAGAAAAACGCAGTAGGAGTGCTCTTTGTGGTCATGGAAACATTCGGAATCTTTACTCCATCAGCGTCCATATCCTAAGTGTGATATTACACTATAGTTTTGCAAAATGTTACCAATGAGAGTATGTGGCACCTCTTTATATGTTTTTACAACTGCATATGAGTATACAGTTATCTCAAAATAAAGTTTAATTAGAGAACACCAAAATGAGCTGAGTGTGGTGACGCATGCCTGTTATCCCAGCACTTGGGTGAGACGGAAGCATGAGGATCACAAGTTCAAGAACAGCATGAGCTACAGAGTGAGACCCTGTCTCTGACAACAACAGCTGTGGCAAAGAGCACCATAATGCAAATTATGTTTCTTACCTCCTAGAATCCTCCAATTGGTTCCCATAATTCTTAGGATAAAATCCATACTCTTCTCCATGGCTACACACCCCTAAATATGTAGCTCCTGCTTCCTTTCCATGTCCACTCCTTTGCTCTTCTGCTAATATGTCAAGCAAGTCTCAGAGTCATTCAACTTTCATTTGCTCTGCCTAACATATACTTCCTGTTTTCCCCATTACCAAATTACTGATATAATCCACGCTCCTGCTCTATGTCAACTCCCCAGAAAGCCCTCGTATATCACCATATTGGAAGAACTCTTCCTCAGATTCACCACGTATCTATTGAAGAATGGACCTGGCTCTCAATTTTTGTTGTCACTGTTTAAAAGAATGATTAACAAAATATCTTTGTACATGTTTCCTCAGAGGTAGCTGTAAAAACTATTAATTTGCATTTAATTTTCAATGTCGTATAGTGACTAGTAATACAGATTTTAATTTTAAAATGAGTATATTTTGTTACAATTTTATAGTTAGAAATTCTTATTTTAAAAAATAGGTCCAATGACATATACCCAAAGGAACGTAAATCAGGATATAATAGAGATACCCATTTATCAATGTTCGTCACAGCACTATTTACAGTAGCTAAGCTATGGAACAACTCAGATTCCCTATAACTGATGAACGGATGCATGAAGAAAATGTGGTAAATATACACAGTGGAATTTTACTCAGCCGTAAAGAATAATGACAACGTCACTTAAAGGTAAATGGATGCAGTTGAAGGACACCATGTTAAGCGAAGTAAGTCAGGCTCAGAAAGGCAAAGGCTGTGTGTTTTCCCTCATACATGGATATGTAGGAAATGTTTGTAGTAGTGGAATTACACTGTAGAACTAGAGGAAGGAGAGAAATGAAAAGAGATTGATAGAGCATCAACAATATTGTAAAACATAACCTCTTTGAACATCGACTTAGATATTAATAAAAAAGGACAGGACTGTAAAATAGGTACAGTGTGTGTGTAGGGGGATAGTTATGGGAGAGGGGAGGGTGAAAAGGGAGATTAAGGTGAGGGAATATGATTAATGGACTTCATGTATTTATACAAAATAGAACAACAAAACTTCTTGCAATAGTTTTATGTGGGGTGTGGAGAGGATCAAGGGGGAGAGACAGTGGGTGTGACCTAACCAAGGTACAATGTAAGCCTATATGGAATAGTCACAGTGAATCCCCCTGTACGATGAAACAAATAAAAAATTAATGGAAATATATGGCCAATGAATAAATACTGTAAGTTATCAACTTTTGGAAACATGGTATTTTTTATATTGCTATTTCAAAGTAATTTTGGGGAGATAAATGTGCTAAAAAAGAATGTCATTTTTATGTGACTTATTGTATGTTGTGAATGTGTGTGCTTGTATGTTAGATTAAACTTCTTATGTGTGCATACAAACAATGAATGCACATGTGAATAAATGAACAATAAATAAATAAATAAAAGAAATTGTACCTGATGACTCATTAAAAAAAATAAAACCATTGTTTCAAAAAAAATCTTCTATATTAATATTCTCTATTTTATCTGTTGTTGACTTCTAACAGATGTGTTATAGTCTCCTACTGTGAACTATAATTTTATCCATTTCTCCTGGGGAATATTGGTTCTTCTTTTATAAATTTTGAACTTATGTTCTTCAGATGTGTAAAATTTGTGATTTTTATATCTTGCTACTATATTGTTGATTTGCCAATATGGCAACCTGCTTAAAAGCTGTCTCTTTGAAAGCATTAGCCTTGAATTCTCTGTATGGTATCAACACTGAGGTTTATTTTGTTAGCACTTTCCTTTATTTTTAATTTTCTTGTGTCACTTTTATAAATGTGGTCACTTATAAGTAGAATTCAGTTAGATAATTAGCTCATTTCAATAAATTTCAAGATGTCTTCTAAAAGATGGATTAAGCATATCTGTATTCATATTCACTAAATTCACTGACATCTCAGTGAATCTTGCTTCCTGCTTTTTATTCACCATGTTATCTCATTGTTTTTTTCCTTTTCTTTCCTGGATTTTGTCAGATGCGTTGTTTGATTTTTATTTCTTCTTATTTGTTTGTGTATTTTATAAATTGATAAAAACATCTGTATTTTTCCTTTTTTACTTTAGTAGAGCTAGTCAAACTTCCACTTTTTAAACAAACACTAAAGTGATTAAGTTACTACAAATCCTAAAAGACAGAAACAATGTGTACATCGTTTAATTCCTATACAGGCACCTCTAACCTTCCCTCAAATTCACACACAAACATATAAACACATACCTTAATTCACAGAATTTTCAGTTTGGTACTATCCTTAAATTGGGTTCCTATTTTATATATAAATGTTTGAATAATCTATGCTTATTTAAACTTTCCAATAACATGGAGTAATTAACTTAGCACTCTTTCCTACATTCTACTACTTCCTTCTGGCTTCATTTTACTACCTACTGTATGAGATCCCTTCTCTAGTCATTCCTTTATGTTTCTGTGGCAAATATCTGAGCCCTCAGAAATCTAAAATATCCTTATACTAGTCTGATTCTTGTTAAATACTTTGTCTTTTTGCAGAAAGCTAGGATATGAAGTGACTTAGAGGCTGGTTACTGAGTAGTTTCTGCTCTAGGTTCCAGAAATCACTAACCAGTTGGTGCTGCCTGTTTTCTTATGTAAGGTCTCACATAGATGCTTCCCATGTTGCCTCTCTCTCTCTCTCTCTCTCTCTCTCAATCTCTTTCACTTTATCTCAATATGAGTGTATATGTTGAATACACAGAAAGTGTTCAGCATTGCTACGGGGAAAAGTGGGAGGCACAGAGCTACTAAACCATGGAAGTCATGATACCATGCACTCTATTTTCCTGTATGCTTTCCATTAGAGGATGACAATGCTAACTCATCACCCACAGGAGTCCTTCTTATTTTGCTATAGGGGACATGTAATTGAGCTTCATATTCTCTCAACTTACCACTTTTGCACAAGTTTTTAATATGAACGCCTGAAGGTATGGGTGTCATCATATGCTACCAGTATCTAATAGGGTGCGAACCTCTTTAGGTACATGATTTATTGCTCTAAGTGAACTCATTCACTTTGTATTTCATACTCCTTTTTTTTTTCAGATTGTCATTTCATTTATTATTTGACACCACTTAGCAGTAAGTTCATCTTGTCACCGAGTTCTACTACTTGATTTTGTCAAATCTGGAGGAATGGTAGAATAGGGAGAATCTATAGACAAATGATATCAGTGGAAACTATCAGGAGGAGTATGGGTAATATAATTAATGCAGGTGGAAAGTGACTGGAATAAATTTTTATTTTCTTCTTTGTCTATTGTTTTATTCACTTAGTAAGTATTTGCTGAGGTTCTGTTATTGCCAATCATGGTTCTAGGCTCTGCAGAGAAACAATGGACCAAGAGTAATAATGAGTACAGCCTTTGAGTTTGTGTTGCTCAGTAAGACAGATTTTACTTTGAGTCAGAACCTAGTTGTGATTTTCTAGCAAATCACATAGTAGTACTTTCTGAATGTGTGTTGATCAGGATATATGTGTGTGTGTGTGTGTGTGTATGTGTGTGTGTGTGTGTATACAAATATATATTCCTAATTAACCTTTGGCATTAATTTTCATTTTAATTTACTATTACTATGGAGTATGGGGAACTTCCACAAGATTTCTTCTCTTTGAAAAATAAATGCTTCATTACAAATAATAAGTCCATTCTCTACATTGGTCCACACTGCAGAGAAAGTGATGTACAAAAAACTTAAGTCTGATTGCATCAGTATATTACTCAACAGTTTTGTCTTGGTCTATTTTCTGTTGCTGTAATGAACACCATAAACTAGATAGTTTATAAAGGAGAGAAATTTATTTCTTATAGCTCTGGAAGTTAGGGAGTTTAAGGTTGGAGTCTTCTTGCTGGTAGGAGCTCCCTATAGGAATCCCAAGGTAGTGCAGGGCAACACATGTTAAGATAGAACAGGGAACACTTGCCTTTATTATAATGCCACTCCCTACATGCACCATTGAGGCAGGCTAAGATAGGAAAAGTTCAGGACTCTTAAAACATATATGACTTAATATTATGTTTCACATTGAACATTTTTCTCCCTCTTTCTCTGAGCCTTCCTTTCAATTGCAAAAAAATTAATAGCTGCCAAGGCTCCTTTGAATTACAAATATGTGCAGATTGTTCATACCTTAGTTCAAACTACCACTCTAACCCAGGGACCACCCCAAACCCTCCCCACTTATTGATTACTGATGATCGAGAACTGTTCAGGTTTTACCCCTCCCACAGGCTAGAAGGACCTTTAAAAAAAACACCTCTCTTTCTGCTTCCACTTCATACCTGGCCCATCATGGCTGTTTGTAGCTTTTTTTTTCCTAACCTTTAATAAACTTTTATTATCACCTTTGCTACATCTACATATCCTGCCTTGATGCATCCATGTGGGATTTAAGAATCTGGATTTTCTGTTTAAGAGTGACTGTAACACCATTAATCCACCCATGAGTGCAGAGCCCTGATAACATAATCATCTCTTAAAGCTCCCACCTGATCCCACCTCTTAATACCTCCAACAGAGATTAAATTTCAACATACACTCTGGTGGGTGTTCATTGTTACTTTTAGAAAAAAAAAGAGAAATCTTTGATATGGCCTCTAAGCCTGGCTTGATCTATCTTCTGAGCCCTTCTTCCTCCACTTTATACTATGTTATTGTCCCCACATTTTCAATCTAACATTTCCAATGGTCAGTTCTTAAATTCACAACACTTTAGTCCACTCTTGGGCTGTTAGCTCAATCTAGTCTTCCTTCCTCTCCTAACCCCCAGCCCTTTGCCCTATTGACCCTGCTCATCCTTCAAAATAGCTTGCATATTCATCCATTAGAATTCACTCTCTTAGGCCCCACTGAATTAAATCCATCAAAGTCTCTCACAATTGCCTTTTCTGTTTCACCATGCTTATTTGTAATGAGTAATTAATAACTTATTGTTTGTTTCTAGGGGTAGGACCAAATCTTGTCTTGATCATTGCTTTATTTTCAGAATTTAGAATAGATCATAAGAGTTTATAGATAATCAGAACATATATCTTGACACTTTTTCAGTAAGCATGGTATATGTAAACATTGTATCTGTGTATAAAAGTAGTACATTAAAACTTCTACAGATTGGGACCCACTCACATCATTTTTTCTCTTGAATGAAAATGCAAGTAAAGCCTAACTTCAGATAAATGATTAAATGAACACATTAGGGTACGCTCTTGGATGAGAGATGAAATGAGTTTTGGAGGAAGAGAAGTTCTTTAGCACTTCTTGAGCTATCTGATACTGACATGCCAAAATTGAACTACAGTATAAATCCAGGGTCTCCTGATGAAATGATCTCTCAGCTTTTGTTCCTTTCATTTTGTTTTACTTTCAAAAGGCCCTCTGGACATCTATCAAAACTACAAAGTGGAAATTGGTTAGCTTCATTTAACACCATATCCTGCTCCAAAGGCCTCACATCAAGGCGCTTGCCATTTTACATTCTTCTTATTTTAATAGTTTCCCCAGCTTCAAAAACTTAGAGGTATAGATAGCTGAAGGCTCCTGTTGTAAATTCCTCAAGACCTAATTTCTCAGCAATATTAAAATCTCAGTGTTCTAGCAGCTGCAGGAATATAAACTTTCTTTTATTCTCTATTCCAAGACTGATGAAGTCACTCTGATTAAATCAGGAAAGCCTTTGGCAACACAAGCTGATGCTATGGTCCTTTAACAGGGCAGAATTCCTTTGGCTTTGCAGGCCCTATCTTATGTGCTACTTGTATTTTTAAATTTAAGAGGCAATACATTCACTGATTTTTACTAAAACTTTGGAAGAATAAAGCAGGAAACCATAAAGTAATTTCCTCAGAGGAAACAATATTATAAAGGGAGAAATTATCATTGTTTTAGTATAGTTCTATCTTGTTTATGAATATGGAAGCCTGCGGAATGGAGTCTGCAGTTTTCTTATCTAGTTAAAGAAACCATAAATCTCACAGGTGGGCTTTGTTTCAGATTTCAGAACAAACATGTACAGTTTGGTGTATGCCATAGGTACAATGCCAAGAAGCTATTCCTCCTGTTTTAGTGTTGAAATTCAAGTTCTTTTATGTTTGATAAGTTGTCTACTAGGAACATATTTGTTTTGTTGACTTTTTAGTGTAGGAATGCAGTACTATATGTGTGGATGACCAAAATAAGAGCATTTCCTATCAACAATTGTAAATATTCTTTAATTTATAGAATGATATTCTATGTAGTCTTGTTTTGTTTGTGTAGGGATTGTATTACTTGTTTAATATTTAGCACTTGATTTTGTAAAAAATGCTGTCTGTATCCCAGCTTAATTGAGGTTTGAAATAATTTGTGTATGACCAGCTGGGTCAAAAATCTTTTAATTTTGATGATAATGTTTGGAGGTGTCAGCAATTACTTAATTACCTGAAGGAACCAGAAAAAGAGGTAATTATATTTATCCTGTAAGATCCATATGTCTCTTTATTAAACTGACCTCTAAATCAAGTCAGAAAATTATTTATGCCCTATGTGATAACCTACGGACAATAAATCTTGGTATTAGTGTTCCTCTAGCTGAATTAGCATTCCAATGTTGCCCATTTTCAGTTTTGTGATTTTGGCATTTGACGCTTTATATAATTTAATTGTCAAAACTTGACCATTTCTTTAATTTGTTATTGGGCAGTTTGTCAGGCAATTTGTAAATATTATCATGAAAGGAGTTCCAGCCCTACAGCAACTCTCCTGAAGCCAAATTCTACTCAGGAATATAAATATTGCACATTTTAATCATACAATGAAAAACATCCTTGCATGGGGAATTTCTGTACAATAACAGATCTAAAAGAAGTAGAAATAGAATTGCAACTTAGCAAACAATTGTGTTGGAACATGCTCTGTGATAAGCACTTAAGGGCCATAATTTCCAATCCTCACAACAAATCTAAAATGTACTTGTGATGCTGAAATAGTCTGCATTTCACCAGATAAGAAATGGAAATACAGATGTCTTAAGTTACTTGTCAACAATCATCCAGTTAGTAGACAGAGAGCCTAAAATTCAAGCTGATAGGTTTCTCTACGGTAGGATTGACTCTCCCTCAAACATTTTGTTATCAGAATTTATGTCATTTATTTTTACTATGTTAGAGATTGCTTCTCCCCGTATCAAAAATGCTTTATCCTATTGTATTACACAGCTCAAATGTAAACCATTTCTTAGACGTCAAGTTGAAAAACAATTTCTCCTTGAAAACATTAAGAACTCTTAATTGATAATCAGAAGTGATTTTCACATTATCTGTCATATAAAAAGACATTAACATCTTTTATTTATAAACTTTCAATTTTACAAACTTTTAAGGTCTTAGTTTCTGGTTCAGAATATCTGAATTCCAGACAAATATGCTGTGGTAGCTTAAAATGGCCCACAGATGTCCTTGTCCTGATCCCCGGTGCCTGTGAATGCATTAGGTTACATGGGAAATGGGACTTTGCAGATGTTATTAAATTAAGTTCCCTTCAGATAGGAAGACCACCTATGGGTTAGCTGGGAGAATCCAATGTTATACAGATCCTTAAAAGAGGAAGAGACAGACAGAAGAGTTAGAGACACTGAACGATGCTACTCCACTGGTTTTGAAAAGGAGCCAGGAGCTTGGGAATGCTGGCAGCATCTAGAAGCCCAAAATGGAAATGAAGATGATTCTTCTCTAGAATTTCCAAAAGAAATACAGCTCTGCTGTCATCTCAATTTTATCTTAGTAAGTTTTTTGTTCAGACTCTGATCTACAGAACTGTACAATAAAAAATTTGTGTTGTTTCAAGTAGTATAGAAACTACTTCCAGATACTATTGATTCGATTTTAATTTTTGATGTGGAATCAGATTTAAGCCTTTTTTTGCCAAGGGGGGGGGGGATCCTACAAATTCTATGTAGAAGATGCTTAAGGCCAGCAACGTGGGTGAAATTGGGAGCAGGGGAACTCACATTGGTCATGCCTTCACACAAAATTACTTTCCTTAGTTTTTTTTTTTTTTTAAATGAAACTACTTTTTTCTTATTATTATTTATTTTTGTTTTGGTTTTGCTTTACTTGCTTTTTAGCTTTGGGGAAAAATCACATTTGAGTTTTCCCTGCTTGAAGCATGTTGCAAGTATGCAATTTGGTAATGATGAAAACCCAGTAAAGCAGTTAGTACACAGTAGGTGCCCCAAAAGTAATCATGTTCCCTATCTGACTTCAGGATTGTTGTGAGTATATGGGAGGTAGTCTATGACAAAACATGGTGTGAATTCTAAAGTACTATGTACTTGTTATTCTTTTGATTATATTGTCCCTAAATTGGATATAAAATATTGGAACATATATCAATGAAGAAAATGGTACTTACATTAGTGACCAAAAAGCTGTTATTAATTTTTCCCTTCTTCCTCGCCAATCTTGCCCCTTAATATTTAGTTGGAGAAGGTAAATCTTCTATCCAATCTTACTCTGCCCTTTTGCTAATGGCCTAGGCTTTCTGCTTCTCTGTGATTTGGGAAATCAGAGGATAGGGTTTTCTCAGCTGAAGTCCTCCCATGAGTCCCAATTTCCTATTGGAATCTCAATTGTGACTCATCTTTATGCAGAGCAGTAGAAAGAGCATCAAACATGGATTCTGATGGAATAAAAATTCTATCTGAGTTTTCTCACTGACTTGTACAGTGTTGGGTAGATTGTCTTAACCTTTCTGAACTTCAATATTCTAACCCATAAAATATAGTTAGTAATGTTTACCTGGCAGTGTTTCTGAGATTTTTAATTGAGATAACTTGCACAAAGCATCTACGACAGGGCCTTGAACATAGTAGGCATCCAAAATGGCCTCTGTTTTACAGAAGCATTGGAAGGATTTAAGGCACAAGAGACAAGGTGAATTAGCTTTTAGCATTGAAAAAGATTTCTATAGAGTCTCAATTTTATCATTTGAAAGTGAAAAGTAACTAAAATTAGCAATGTATGCTTTCAATCTTAAAATAGACAATTTTTCCTTTTCATTAGTGGTAGGATGGGGCCATGGAAGGAAGATACAGAAGTCAGTGTTCATAGATAGGACTAGTTTACATTTCCAGAAAAGCTAAGATTCCTTTGTCAAGCACATCTGCATTGCTAATAACTGTTGTAATTTTCACTTTTCACATAATGTTTTTTCCTAATTTAATATTAACTTCAATTAAAATCTTTTGTGCCCAAGTTCATTCTGATATCTTTCTCTGTAATTGGTCTCTATGCATTTCTTTTGCATTAGCACTAATTTACTTGTACCTTTGTTGGAGTTAGAACTAAGCTACTTTTGCATTTTAGTTATAGATTAGAAATTTAATTTATTACTAAATTTATGAAATCAAAATCCTGCAAAGATTCACGCCATGATATTTTGACATGGTCCCTCTCCTGGAGGTGAAAAGATTAGAAACTTAACATCTAAAATATTCATTATATAACATTCCTCATTTTTTTCTTTTTTCACAGGAAATGAAAGCTTTCTGGGTAAGCGAAATGCACTGTAGTATTATACAAGCCTCTAATATTGACTGTGGTTTAGAGTCCTAAAAATTGACTTCATGGATTTAAAGTCTTAAGTACAATGAATACTCATAATTCTGCATCAGAATGAAAGAGAGGGAGAAAATGGGTCACTGAAAATTGCTGAAACTTCTCATTAGTGAGCTCAGTTATTACTTTTTATAAAGAAAGGAAGGTAAAACCTGAAGGACTCTGATGATGGAATTAATAAGGTTTGAAGCAGGTCCAAACACAGTGAAAAGACTGCTTAATTTAACAGAAACACAGAGGAAGGTTTCAGAATGACAAAGAAGTTGAAAACTAGGATTGGTGACATGTAGCTGTAGTCCCAGCTACTTGGAAGACTGTGGCAGGAAGATCACTTGAACCCAGGAGTTCAAGACCAGCCTGGGAAAAATAAGGAGACTCTGTCTTAAAAAAGTTTTAAAAGAAAGAAGAAGAAGAAGGATTTCAAGAAGCGAAACATTCCCAGAGGAAGGTATGAGGTGAAAGCTGTGTTAAATTCTTTAAAAAAAAGAGTATCAATAAGATCAAGTAGGGGCTTTTGAAGATCTGGAATAGTGCAGTGGGTGCTAGTATATATGACTAGGACTATTGTTTAAGGATACTGGTAGGGTATTCCAGAGAAATTAGGATTAGGAATTTGACTTGGTTTTGGGGAACTATCAGAGAACTTTCATCAGGAAATTGACGTGTTAGAGAATGATTTGGCAGTAATATGGAAGGTAGATTTTACAGGGTATGATTTCAGCCATGGAGATCAAATAGAAGCTATGAATTCAGGATCCTGTAGTAGGATGGGGAAGAGAAGTAAGATGTTTATTAACTAAGAGGTAAAAATTTGTAGCACCAAGTGATGCATTGGATATGACAAGTTCTAGAGAAGAAGCAGTCTAGGATAACTTCTGGTTTGGTTAACCATAGGTGAAGGTTTTCAAATTGGTTTAAGGATGAGCTAACCATACACAGACTGGAGAGAGGAAAGACAGGTAGGATCATGATGAATCGAATACTGGAAAGGCTGAATACAAAATAATTGTGGAACCGACACATCATCAACTTTTTTCTCTGTGCTGCATCAGTACAAAAACACGTGTTTTTAATTTCCTTTAGAAATAAAACAAGAAAGCCTCCTGAATCCTTCACAGTGTTTGTGCTAATGGCTTATATTTTATTCAGATCTTCAGAGTTAAATGGCTTCCACTTATCATCTCCTCACACTGACTTCCTTTTGGTTTTCAACACTTCTTCAGTTTTGCTTCCTAACTCCCTCACACACTCCATCAAAACTGCTTTGTCAAGGTCAGCAGTGGCTTTCCTGCTGTCAAACTGAATGGCAATTTTCTGTCTTCACTTGCTCAATGCCATGGCAGTGTTTGATAAAGTTGACCTGTTTTTTAAATTCACAAATTGACTTAGCTGTACTCAGTGCAGACCTAGAGAGGGAGGAAGAATAACCACACACGAGTATGAACTTTACCAGAGTATAGTGAAAATAACACTTAAATGAATAACACTATCTTATATTTATAACATGTTATCATTTTGATTTTCAGTCAGAAAGTTAAAATACTTGAACAAGCAGTTCAAAACAACATTAATCAAAATTATGTTTTTATCCTATATTAGAATATTTTCTTTTATATAAAAAGCTATAGATTTTGCCTATTTTTTTATCAAACATGCCTGAAGAGGTGAAAAGTGTTACCAAGATTTCACAATAGGTTGTTCAGATGCAGTGGAAGAGATAAGATTGAAACTAGCTTTGAGATCACGCATCTATTATTGCCACTATTCCACAGCTTTTGTTCTTTCTCACACTGAATTTCATGCAAAAATGATAATAACCACTTAATTTACATTAAAAAAAATTATTATGAAATATTGATACATGCAGGATTGCATAAAGGATATAAATGTAATATATTTACATTATTTGCATTATATATGTATATTTAATGTGTAGTCCTCATAAATATTTCAGAAATAAAATTATAGAATTACTTTTCCTTCCCTGGAGAAGAAACTTAGTACTAATCAAATCATCTATTTTTTATTTTGCTGTCAATATTCATTGTGCATCTTTTCATCTCTGCTTAAATAGAATCATTGAGTATGGAGGCCATTACCCAATATGTTTGTGATCTACCCATATCAAATATTCAGTTGCTGTGAATACATTTTCACTGTTATTCAGCATTTTAAGTATATTATCATGTCAAAATTAATTTAGTTCTACTTTTGAAATTTAAGTTGTTAAATTTTCCTGTTGGTACTATCTTGAAATGACTCCATATAATATTTGTGATCACATGATGTTCATAACTGTAAGAATGCTTTTTGAATAGTAAGTATAAACTCTTCAGAAGTGATAGATATCGGTAATTGTTCTTAAGAAGTAGTTACCAGTGCACATTAAAATTCTCACTATTGTTCTCATAAAAACAGTATGTGAAGAGATGTGAAGTAACATCTAAAGTTCATTTGTACTTTTCTCTTTCCTAATGAGGTTGAGCATCTATGCATATATAATATTTACTTGTTGATTTTTCTTTTATGTCTACTCTCTGTTCCTATCTTTTAGCATTTTACATTAAATTCATTTTTTTCTTTCGGTTTACTTGTATGTAGGAGTCTTTCATACATTCCAGCAAATAAATTTGGTGGATTTGTTACATGCTTACTTAATACTCATGTACTTTTCTATGTACTAACAAATTATGATTTTTACTGTAGAAGCAATGGGACTGACTATAACATTCCATTTCCCACACAGCATCAAGATTGGCACCAACAGAAGCCATTTGGCACATGTCTCATAAACAAGCTATCAGTGGAAATCCAGGAGAGAAGCAGCCCACTCAGGAGAAAAAGGCAAAGTCTTTGAAACTGAAAGCAATTCATGTTCTGTCTTTTGCTTCTCTTTCTTCCAAACTGACATGAGGCCTGAGATGCTGTCACTGTCTTGAAAGCATGAGACAACAGGCATGATAATATCTGTGCTGATGGCAGTGAGAAAATGAGGAAAGCCTAGATCCATGATGGATCTTTGAGTCAATCCCAACTCTCCAACCCCAGAACTTCTAAGAGCATCATATTTTGGCAAATGATGCCAAATTTCTTTCTTCCTTTTGAAAATTTCTATGACAGGCAGCCCTCTGTATCTAGGTGTTCTGTATTTGGTGGATTTCAATCAAGCCCAGATAGACTATTTTGGAAAAAATTTGTACAGATTTTTTTCTTGTTATCATTCCATGAACAATACAGAATAACATCTATTTACATAGAATAGGATAATAATCCTGTGTTAGTTGGTTTTCTTCTGTGACAAAATACAAAATAAAACTGTTAGGTCCCTGGCATTCTTGGGGCTGGCAGAAGGTTCTGAGGCTAACACCAAAATCAGATCCCTTGATCTATGACCACTTGCCAAACTCCCGTTTGTTTCCCTGCTTGCAAAAGCTCAGGAACTTCCAGTTTCTCAACTAGCTAGGCACGTCGACCCATTCCATCCAGTGATCACAGATAATCGGAGACCAGGAACTCTCTCCCTCCCTCACGGCTAGGCCCCTCCTATAAAGCCCACTACCCATTCCAGCCAAGCTGCTGCACCCTGAACCTGAGGGTCAGTCCAGCAGTCTGTAATAAATCTTTCTTTTCCACTCATGGCGTGGTCTTTATTAGGCAGTTCCTTACAAAAACAACTTAAGGGAAGAAGGATTTATTTTAGCTCAGAGGTTACTGTTCAAAGTTAGTTGGCTCAGATGCTTGGGGTCTAAGGGGAAGTAGAACATCATGGTGGGAGCATGGGGCAGAAGAGGTTGCTTAGCTCATGGTGGCCAGAAAATAGAGAGAACAAGATAAGAAGGAGACAGAGATAAGATACCCTTCAAAAGTAACCTACTTCCTTCAAGTAGGCCCTTCTTCCTATACCTCCAAACAGTGCCATCAAATTATGAGTCTATCAATGGAGTAATTCATTGATAAATTAAGAGCTCCCATGGTCCAATTACTTCTCAATGACTTGATCTACCAGCTGGGGACCAAGTATTTCATACATGAGCTTTATGGGGGACACTTCATGTTTATACCATAAAAACTTTTTTTTCAAATATATCTGGTTCAAATAGTTCCTTTCTATTCATAGATTCCTAGGTTAATCATAAATGTGTGATGTACTTTACAAGAGTTGTCTACATTTACTGAAATATGCTTCTTTGTTTTTGTCTATGATTTTTTGCTAATTATATCAATATATTTTCTTTTCTTTTATTCATATGTGCATACAATGTTTGGGTCATTTCTCCCAATATATTTTCTAATAATAAACACCCTTCCTGTCTGTGATTAGTGAATTTGACTTAATAGTATTTTCACTATAATGTTTGCATCTATCATCATGAAAGACATTCTACTAAATTTTAACTTTGGTGACACTAAGAATGGAACCCTGGCTCTTGTGTATGGGAGGCAAGTGTTCTACCACTGAGCTACTCCTCCAGTTTGTCTTATTCTTGATTATATTTAAATATCAATAATATTAAATGTATATCATGTATTTGATATCTTCAGATATTGCTGCTTCATACTTTAAAAACATTAGGCCACTGTCTTCTAGTTTCTGATTTTGATAATGAAAATTTTGCGTTTATGTTAATTATTGTTCTTTGAACTCTTCTGCTTTTTTCTCTGTTGCTACTTTTATGATCGTCTCTTGCCTATAGTCTCAAGTCATTTAGACATGGATTGCTTTTGTTCAGCATGAAAAAACTGTGCTTGAATTTAATGATACAAGAATCTAGTTCTGGGAATATCTGTGCCTAAATTGTTTCTTCTTCAAGTGGTAGGTTTGGTGACTGATGCCTATAATCCCAACCACCTGGGAGGCAGAGGTAGGAGAATCATAGTTTGAGTCCAGTCCTGGCAAAAATGTTAATGAGACTCTATCTCTAAGAATGAATCAGACATGTTAGTGCACTTATCAAAATGGTTAAAGCAGAAGATTTTCAACAAATGTTTAGTAAATTAAGTCTGGAGGCCAAAATTATGAGTGAAAACTATCTTTTCAAGAATGTACAAAGGGCTGTTAGTCCACAACACAAGGAGTCAGATAGAAATCAGAAAAGATACATGAGGTTTTCTTTTGTCCTGTATGGTAGATATGTCTTTCCTGAAGAACACCTGCTCTAGTTTCCTAAAGTGAAAACTTATGAATAAAATTGTGGTTTCTCCATTTTATCCCATAAGGAGCAATGATCAAAATTAAATTTGCAAGTGAATATCAAAATATGATTTATATTGCATATTATTTTACTCAGAGAGTTAATTCTCATTACCTTCTGTGTTCACCCAGAATTGTACAGAAAATGAGTTTGGGGAACAGAACTTATAAATAACTCTTCTATAACCCAAATCCTGTTCACTTTACACATGCTTATTCCATTATATTAAACTTTCACTAGCTTCAAATTTCCTCTCTGAGACTTTTCCTCACATAAGGCCAAACACAGTTTTATGCTCTTTTCCAATAGTTAAATACAGCTGCATTAAACTCCATCATCTTCACTCCACATATATATAGGATAACTGAGTTAGAATAAAAACATAAATTATACTTAAAACTGAATAGGATCCAATAGAAGGTATTAAATACAGAATATAAATATTGTTCTTTTTGCACCATGTGAAATTATTTATCAAGGTTGAAGAAGAGCTATAGCATTCTTGAATGCTAAAATGATTATACTCTGTCACTATATTTATACTTGAATTTCATTGAAAGCATATCTACCATTGGATCTTAATATCAAACAATAAAATAATTTCTTATTTAACACTATTTTCATGTTTGGCTTTTTAATAGTTACAAACAAATGTATGCTTATAAATTTTTATTGAAGAATATTTTCAAAAACTAAACCTTAATTTATAATGTCCCATAATAAATTAAGTTCTGATAATACTAAAGAGCATTTAGGCAAAGTAATGTACCATTTGTAATGGATGAGAAGAATAAAGCAGAGGCTGATTTAAATGTAAATTTGATTAGTTATTCTGGGTGTATACCCAAAAGAATCAAAGTCAGCTTAATGTAGATGTACCTGCATACCTATGTTTATCCTGGCACTATTCACAATAGCCAAATTATGGAATCAGCCTAGGCACTGATCAATGGATGAATGGATAAAGAAAATGTGGAGCTTTAATCAGCCATTAAGAAGAATGAAATTGTATCATTTGCTGGAAAATGGATGGAACCCAAGATCGTGGTGTTCAGTTAAGTAAGCCGGTCCCAAGACGAGTATCCCATGTTTTCTTTCACTTGTGGAAGCTAGGGAAAACAAAATAAACAAAAACCACAACAAAAACCCAATTAAGTTTATAAAAGTTAAAAGGGAAGTACTATAGAGAAAGAGAGTGAAGGAGGAAAAAGGGAGGGAGGGGAGAGATAAGAAAGAGTAATACAGAGGATGAATATGAACAGAGTACAATATATGCACATATGGAAATGTCATAATGAAATCTCTTTTTTTATTTGTTGTTTTACTGTTTTTACATTTACTTACATGTACATACATTATTTGGGCCTCCTCCTCCCCCAACCCTTATCCGCCCCCACCCCACCCCGCTTCTGGGCAGAACCTGTTACACTCTCTTGTTAGTCTCTGGTTTTATTGGAGAGAAAACGTAAGAGATAATAAAAAAGACATAGCATTTTGCTGGTTTGAGATAAAGATAGCTATACAGAGAGATTCCTACCATTGCTTACATGTACAAGTGTATTACAACCTACATTTGTTCATCTCTACCAGAGCTCTGCATACTTCCCGGTCACCTTTCCATAGTGGTCTTTGCCAGTTTAAGATTACTATATTCACTCCTCTACAGAGAGCACATATTCAAGTTTCATGTTTCATTCCTTTTCTCTATTTTCCCCATGCGTGGTCTCCCCTTAGTGTGTGACTCATGTCCAACAATGTTACTGCATTTGTTTCAGGTCTATAATCTGCATATGAGGGAGAACATGTGATTTTTGGCCTTCTGAGCCTGGCTAACTTCGCTTAAGATGATGTTGTCTAGTTCCATCCGTTTACTTGAGAATGATAAGATTTCATTCTTCTTCATGGCTGAGTAGAATTCCATTGTGTATAAATACCACATTTTCTTAAGCCATTCATCAGTAGTGGGTTTCCATAACTTGTTTCCATAGCTTGACTATTGTGAATTGTGCTGCAATAAACATGGGTGTGCAGGTGCCTTTGTAAAAACCTGAGTCGCATTCCTTTGGCCATATCCCTAGGAGTGGAATTGCTGGGTCATGTGGGAGATTTGCATTTCCTTTATGGCCAAGGATGGAGAGCATTTTTTCATGTGCTTTTTGGTCATTTGGATTTCTTCCTTTGAAAAAGTTCTGTTTAGTTCAATTGCCCATTTCTTTACTGGTTCATTGATTTTGGCGGAGCTTAGCTTTTCGAACTCTCTATTATATTCTGGTTATCAGTCTTTTGTCTGATATGTAGCTAACAAAGTTTTTCTCTCATTTTGTGGGTGGTCTCTTCAATTATTCAATTCAGAGACCATTTCTTTTGCTGTGCAGAAACTTTTTAATTTCATGTAGTCCCATTTGTCCATCCATTCTTAGTCGCTGAGCTGCTTGAGTTCTGCTGAGGAAGTCCTTGCCTATACTTATTGCTGCCAGGGTATTCCTTGCTCTTTCCTAGAAATCTTTTATTTTTTACAGTTAGTATACACTAATAAAAAACTTTAAAATTCAAATGAAATTAACAAAGGGAAGGCTAAATGCTATCATATGGTTATAGAGAGGATGTGACAAAGAAAAGTGGTAAGGGGCCTTTGCTGTCACTGCACCATTAGTGTGTTGTACCTAGTTTGTAAAACTTGCTTATACTAAGCAGTCAGAACTATATTTATATTGTGAGATTTAACTTTGCTGCTTCAAAGTATTAACTGAATATTTTAACTGAATTATGTGATGCTGAATTCTCATTTTCTTATTTTTTTAGTATTTGCTATAAACACTTCGTTTTATGGTTGAGAAAGAATGACTCACATTAGGAGTGCATACTGTTTGTATGCATATAGCACAATAAAAATAATTTAAGTTAACACTATTGGTCCTTAATACATTCCTTTCCTTTATGTACATCTCCCCTATTCTCCAGCTGGAAATCATTGGCTTTAACTACAATAATTAACATAACAGTTTTAAGAGGAAAACAACCTGTAACACTACTATGACCTACCTCTGAAATGCTAATAGTTAGTTTCCCAGTTTTTGAATTTATAGCAGTGAGTTACCATAGGTAGTTGATGAAAGCTTGGGGGCAATAATGCCCTGAAATGCTATTAGGAAAAATACAAAACATTTAAACCTTGAACTTTGAAATGTTTGAAAATTTATTAGAATGAGTCTGCACTAAATGTTTAAAACATTTCTTCATCGATGGACATTGGAAAGTAAATGGAAACAAGTTTAAAATAACTAGAAATTAAGTACATTGAATCAGTATAGCTAATTCAATTTCTTCCTCAAGTAGAGTAAAATGATAATAGAAATTCAGGTTGTTTATTTAGCGAAAGTTAGTTATTTTTTTCTCTCTTGCTTCTGATAGTTCAGGCAACTCACTAATGATATTTAAGCCACTGGTTCATATATTGCCGTGAGGTAATAGTAGATAATAGTGAATTGGAAAGTACATAGCTTTCTCTCTGTAGATCTTGGAATCTCAAATTTCTTCCCATGATTGAATGATTACACTTTCACAATTGCTGAATTCTTGTACCGGATATTGAAATGACTATAATAACCCTTTTGTAGTGCTGTTCTTCTGAAACAAAATTTTCACTAAAGAAGCACAGTAATTGTTGGCAGAAGTTTTGCAGTGGTTTAAAAATGCTGTATTTTGAACACAAATCCAAAATACATTCAACTTTATAGCTTTGGTGCCACCTGTTCTTGGAATAGTGGTTTCTGTTTCCCATTTCTCTTGTCTACTCCTCTCACACCACAAATTTACTCTGCAATTGTAGGTTCCAAAGGAGTTACTAAATACTTGGCTTAATAGTAAAATATAGGTAGTATTATTGTTATGGTTTGAATCCCCTCCAAAACTCTTCCAATGTGTGAATAGATCCTTCAAACACAACCTTAGTAACCCTTAGCAATGAAAAGGAATGATACATCAACATGGATGAATCTCAAAGGCATTGTTCTGTGTTAAAGAGGTCTGTTTCAGAAGGATCCATACCAAATGGTTGCATTTATATGCTTCCCTTGAAAAGGCAAAACTATACTTATGATGAAAAGATCAGTGCTACCCCAGGTTAGGGATGAGAGATGGCACAATTACAAAGGAGCAATGTGAGAGCAACATGAGAGAGGGTTTTGGCTGAATGGAACTGTTTTCTATCTACAACCACTGGTTGTGTGATATTAGCCAGTGTTACTACTCATGAAACTATGCACAAAAAGTCAATTTTATTGTATGTTGGCTTAAAAAAACTAAAATAGAGTAAGTCATGCTTTAGAGCTGAAGATTAACTTCCAACATAGTCCCTAGAATTCTCTATTGTGTTTTCCTTTTTTTGACAAAAGAAATCATATATATATACACATATATGTATATAGATATTTTTTCTATGACACATACCTATTACTTTATATACATGTTAGATATACATATTACGTATTATTTATATATATAACCATATTTTATATATTTTTAGTAATATGATGTTATATTGCGTTTGTTTTCATTTGGAAAGCATTCTTGGGGTTCTCTGTCCTTCTAAAATGTGATTTTGACTGAGTATTTAGTGTGCTGCAGTATTATTATCCAGTTTTTGTTTTTACTTTTGCGCTCCTGATTTAGTTCTATCGTTTGCTGGATTCTATTGTTTTCTTTCCAGGAAATCTTACAATTTCCTAGATTTCACCTTTAATTTTTTTTCAGAAAGAATTCCTAGGAAGTAAAATTTATTTTGCTTTTGTATTTGCTGATATTTTGACTATGTATAAAACTCTAGGTTGCATATCACTTTCAAAGAATTCTGAAAGTGCTCTTAGATATTTTTTATAAACAAACGCTGATAACAAGTCTGATATAAATCCAGTTTTCTTAATTTTGGTTCTCCATGAAAGCAGAACCTAAGACAAAGATTAGGAAACAGTTAGTTCTTTTAGTTTCAAGCTCAGGAATAGGAAAAGAGAAAATGATGAGAGATTGGTAAGGAGCACCCTTAAATTAAAGGGTGCTCTATTGGTATAGTTAATGTGGAAAACAGGAGTCAATTCCTCCAGCATCTTCTGAGATGTAGACATAACACCTCCTAGAATTTTTGGCCAACAGAAATTGGAGTACTCGTACACTGGCTCTCCACATTGTTGGTTTT
Organism: Castor canadensis; assembly: GCF_047511655.1. NCBI lineage: Eukaryota > Metazoa > Chordata > Mammalia > Rodentia > Castoridae > Castor > Castor canadensis. Next base: position 55,774,364 of record NC_133390.1, on the reverse strand, counting down.
CCTTAGGTTCATTAAATCTCTCCTTACCACTGTCGTTTATTAATAGTAATTGAAAGTTCCTATAATGCTGGAGAAAGTTCTGAGGCAGTATGCAGACAGATGCATTCTTGTCAACACTGGATAAGTGTGAGCCCACATGAAACTGACTGCTGCAGCTGAGAATGAACTCAGATGGGCATTGATCGGGTGGATCTAGGACACCAGAGGTGTCTGGCCCAACCCTTGTGTGTACCTCTTGTGCCCACATTATACCTACTCAGTTTCTAATGTTTCAAGGTGATGAGCTGAAAATCTATAACATTTAATACAGAAGTCTTATTGGAACACATTGCAGTCCTCATGCTGCCATGCTAAGACCATGGTAGACTCCTATTATCTCTCATCTCATCACTCATTCCCGATTTTCTCTTATCCTTCAGCCAGAACTTTGGTCTAAGTTGCCTGTCTGGTAAATCGACCAAGAATTTGAAATTTCTCTCTGAAAGGTTAATGAGATTACAGGAAGCTTCTTCCTTGAATACCAATCCTAACAGTAGATACATTGCTTGATAACAAGTCATTGATTCAGTAGACTAAAATAACAATGTATTATTTACTATCTTTTGTGGTTCAGTGCATTGATTAGTTCACTTGGGGGAGTCTTGCTTAGAATTTCTCTCCTATGGTTGCAGTTAGATAGAGACTGGTTTTGGAGTCATAAGAAAGGCCCAAGCTCACATTCCAGTGAGGCTGTTGACTGGAATATTTACACATTGCCTTTTCATAAGTCTTATGAACCTATGATTTTCATAGATGGCAGCTAAATTCCAAAGATGAATTTTCAAAGAGGTCAGAAGTGGAAGTTTCCAGCTTTTTAAGACCATGACCTGGAACCTGGTACAGTGTAATATGTTTTCCTAGATGTGCCACTATTTATTTGTCCATTTACCTGAGTACATTTTTGTTGCTTCCAAGTTTGGTAATTGTAAATAAAGTGCTATAAACATCCATGTGCATGTTTTTGTATGGACATGTTTTCAAATCCTTTGCGTAAATTCCAAGGAGTATGATGGATTGTATGGTAAGAATATGTTTAGCTTCATAAGCAACTGTTAAACTGTCTTCCAAAATGTCTGCATTATTAGACATTCCCACAGCATTGAATGGGAATTTCTGTTACTCCACATTCTTTTTTTTCCTTTTTGGCAGTACTGGGGCTTGAACTCAGGGGCTTCACCTTGAGCCACTCCACCAGCCCCGTTTTTGTGAAGGGTTCTCCAGATAGGGTCTCGCAAACTTTTTGCCCAGGGTGGCTTTATGATTACAGGAGTGAGTTGCCAGCACCCAGCTGCACTCCACATTCTTGTCAGCATTTGTTGTTGTTAGTGTTTGGGTTTTTGCCACTTCTCCTAGGTATGTAGTGTATCTATTGTTTTAATTTGCATTCTCCTAGTGTATGTATGATGTGAGCATTATTTCATGATCATTTGTCATCTTCTTATAATAGATCTTCTTTGATGAAATGAATGCTACAGTTTTTGGCCCATCTTTAAATTGAGTTGTTTTCTCATTGTTAAATTTTAAGAATTCTTTGTGTATTTTGGATAGTGGCTTTAGTTAGATATGTATTTTGGAAATATTTTTTGAGTATGAGACTTGTGTTCTCAGTCTCTTAACACTGTGTCTTGCAGAGCAGAAGTTTTTAAATTTTAATGAAGTCCAGATTATCTGTTATTTCTTTCATGGATCATGTCTTTGGAGTCATATCTAAAATGTCTTTATCATAACCAGGCTCTAGATTTTCCCTCATATTATCTTCCAGGGGTTTTATATCCTGAGTTGTTTATGTTGTTGGATTGGGTTTCAATAACTTGAAGTTAAAGAGAAAAGTCCAAATTAATGTTATATGTCTTTGGCCAGCTGTAAATAGTATTGTCTACTAATTTGTTTTTAATTAATGCTATTTTGAGTTTGTCCCAACAAGATTTGGCATTTGTAGTTATGAAGCCAAATCTTAAAGGGGTTCTACTATCTGTTTAAAGACTATTGCTCTAAGATAAACCTCATAAATGCCTTTCATCCTTTAAATTGGCACTCCCACAGAAGAAAAAAAAACACCTGGATGACTAAGGCCTTGAGGGAGTGGCACCTGACAGATTTGGGGAAAATGAATTTAGATCACAACTTGACAAAGTCTTGTATTTTTGACTGAGAAAAATAGGGAACAGTGGACTCAAAAGAAATCAGTTAAGGGCTCCAGGAGCTGAAGATGAATTTGACAGATACAGCCCTGAAAATGAATGAAGTATTAGAAGGGTTTAAGAGTGGAAGAATCCACAGAGCATTTGTAGCATGTTACTCATTTAGGGTCATACCCTGTTCTCTAGTCTCTGAAGTACAGAAATGGGCTGAATTTGTCATTTTCTGAATCAGAGCAAGATTTATAGTCCTAGTGGGAATTAAGTACAACAATAATACATAGTATGGGCATCACAAGCAACATGCTAAAAGTGATACTGAAGATTTTGAAGACAAAAATATTATGAGAGATCACATGAGGTTATTGAGACTATAGATATGCAAAATCTTAACTCCTAAGGGAATTACCATATGTTTGAGTTCTCAGAAATGAAAGCTTCGTTGAGATTGTTGTAATCATTAATTATGAATATTAGAAACCAAGCTAAACAGCATTTTTAGTCTGCATGGCTTAGAACTACATTTAAAATGAAAAAAAAATCTGCAAGTCCTCATTTAAGCTTTCTTTTTAATGTCTCCTTTCTACTTACTATGCCATATTTCAGTCAATAAAATTCCCTTTATATGATTTATAGTAAAAATGACAAAGAACCTATTGTCAGTAGTTCTTTTAACAATGTTATCATGTGAAAGACTATTATTTCCCTCATTTTACAGCTTTGGAGACAGATCAAGAAGTATTGCTCAAGGTCATACAGCTAGTAAGTGATAGAAACTTTTGACCCCTGCATTTGTCCTAACCACCACACACTACAGTCTCTGTAAATGATATTTCAAGCTGTCACTGTCCTTAGCTGCATTGTTGGGAATTGTTTTCAATCTGCAGGCCAGTCAGAAAGAGTGGGCGGTCAAGTTTGTACCAGATAATCTTCTTCTGCATGCAAGGGATTCAATCAGGAAAGTGTTGCAGGCCGGTGGTGAAGGTTCTTGCCTTCACTAGCCAAAGAATTGACCAGTGAGAACAACAAGGTCAGCACTCAAGTAAGATTTATTAGAGAGGAAAGAAAGCTATCCTTAGAGATGGACAGGGAGCCCGGAAAGTTGGTAGCTCCCTGTCATTCACAGAGGGTTTTTTCTTTATTTGGTCCTTTTTGTTGGGGTGGGGAGAGTTAGGAGTCAGGGGTGGAATGGCCTTTTGACACATCTTTGTAGAAACACACTCTGTTGGGGAGGGGAGGTGCAGGAGTCAGGAGTGGAGTGGTCTCTTAACACATCTCTGCAGGAACATATACACAACTCTGCAAAACCTCCCCGCTTATCAGCCTTGTGGCATTCTGAGGCATCCTCAGGGGGCCATGACTTGTGAAACCGTCCATCCCTCTACAGGATGTGGGGCTCACAGTGCTCTCACGGGGGATGGGGGCATTGGCTCCTCTTGTCTTCTGATCCCTCAGACCCAACAAAAATATACATCTCGAAGAGTGCTGACCAAAACATACCTGAAATTTTGGAATTAGAACAATAGAAGATGAGCACCTTAACTAAAGGGGGTTGTTGTAAAACATGTTAGAGAGTTTGGATAGGTTTGTTGTGTTGCTGTACCAAAGCTAGGAACAATATGTTGCTTTGTAATGGTAGAAAATGAGGGTAAGGAGAACTCACTCGGGGCCACAAATAATTTCTTGACATCAAAATGTTTCTTTTTTGGTTTTGTTTTTTGTAGTACTGGGATTGAACCAGGGCCTCATGCTTGCAAGGCAAGTGCCCTACCAATTGAGCTATACCCCCAGTCCTTGGCTTCAGTGTTTTTGCTTGTCTATCAGAAATATTCCAGCCATTTGTTTGAGAGTGACTTCTCTTCCTTTCCTATATGCCAGGTTATCCACTGTTATTGTTCATAACAATTGTTTAGAGAAAATACTGCTTTTATTTCCTTGCCTATTATTAATGATAAATTGAATATCTTCTTATGTATTTTTATATTTTCTTGGCTATTTTTATTTATTACTTTATGAAATACATTTCCATATTTTGCCAATATTTCTATTGGTTTGTTCTTGCATTCTCCTCAGTTATATATGAGGCCCTAATTTACTAACATTTGAACTCTTTATAATATGTTTTGCAAATATTTTCCTGTTAACACTTAATACATAGCTGATTTCTTTTCCTTTTTTTTTTTTGTCTCTTCACATTTCACTCCTTTAATGTTCTTTCCAAAATCTGAATATAATCATGGGTCTCTTTCATTTAAAAAATGTCCAATAACTCTTCTACAGTTTTCACTGCCATAGATTGGTATACAAACCTCTTCATGCTTGATTATTCCTTCAGTTTTAGCACTCATTCCTTATATAACTTCAAGAATAATTATCTTAAACCTCTCTATTGAGATATGATTGACACACAAAAGCTCATATATTAAATGTATAAAACTTTGTAAGTTTGATTTCTGTGAAGCTATCTTAAACAACCAAAAATGTCATTTTTTTTTCTTTTTCTTTTCTTATACAAAATCAGAGAACAGATCTTACCTGGAGTGGGGAGGTTGGTACCAGTGGGAGGGGGGAGGAAGTGGGGAAATGGTGAAGAATGGTGAATATGGTGCAAATACTGCATACACATGTATGTAAATGGAAAAATGATACCTGTTGAAACTGTTCCAGGAATGGGGGGAGGGGAGGTTAAAGGAGAATAATGGAGTGGTACACTCAAGTACAAAATATTTGATATATTGTAAAAACTTTTGTAAATGCCACAATATCCCCCCATCAAGCACAACAGTAAAGAAAAAAAAAGATGGGACATGCATAAAAAAAGAAAGAATATAGACTTTTTAAACCTGTTGAAGTCACCATAAGAAGGGGACTAAGATAGAGAGGAGAAAAATGTAGGAATGAACCATTTGGGATATAATACATATATACATGAAAATGTCATAATGAAATTCCCTGTATAGATATCTTAAACAAAAATGTCCTTTTTCAAGCACAGAGAACAGGGCAGTAAAACAATTCCTATCTGAGGGATGGTGCCAGTGGGAGGGGGAGGATATAAGGAAAGGGTGTAGGAGGTGAATATGGTGCAAATATTATGTACTCATGTATGAAAATGCAAAATGAAATTCTTTGAAACTGCTCTAAGAATGGGGGAAGGGAGATAAAAAGGGAATGATGGAGGGGTGAATTTAAGATATATTTTAAGCACTTTTGTAAATGTTACAATATACCCTTAGTAAAACAATAATATAATTAAAAAAAAGACTTTGTAAGTTTGAGATAAGTACACACTGTAAAACCATTAATACCATTTCTGCCATAAGCCTACCAGTCACCTATAAAAGTTTCTTCTCCTGTTTTATTTATTACAATGGTTATTATTTGTGATCAGGACACTTAATATACAATACATTATTATCAGTTACAGTCACTATGCCATGTATTAGATCTCTAAATCTTATTCAGCTTTATAACCCGAGCTTTATTTAGTACCTACTTTTCCTCTGCCCGCATTTGTCTGGTAACCACCGTTTCCACTCTGGTGTGAAGTGGGCTATTTTGGAGTCATTGTATAAGTAAGATCATGGGATACTGGTTCCCTCTGCCTGTCTTAGGTTGTTTAAGATAATGTCCTTGGCTTTATCTATGTTGTTGCACATTGTAGGGTTTCCTCCTTTATTTTTTCTTAAGGAAATGAGTCCACTGGAGGCAGACACCACATTTTCTTCAGCCTTTGATCCATGCAAGGATTTTTAGGTTGCTCCCTTGTCTTAGCTGTTATGAATAATGCTCGAGTGAAATGGGAATGTAGACACCCAATTCAATTTCTTTGGCTAGATACTCAGAAGTGGAATTGCTGGATCATTTATGGTAGTTCTATTCTTCATTTTTGAAACGTCCATAGTGTTTTCTCTTCTTCTTTTTTGTTTTCCTTGGCAGTACCGAGGTTTGAACACGAGGCCTCACATCATGCTAGGCAGGAGATGTACCACTTGAGCCATGCCCCCTGCCTTGCTTTGTTTTTTGAGACAGGGTCTCATCTTCTTGCTCAGGTTGGCCTCATACCTCGATCCTCCTACCTATGCTTCCAGCATAGCTTAGATTAGAGTGCTAAACCACCACAAGTGGCTTATTTGTTGAGAATGGAGTCTTGCTAAATTTTTTCCCTAGGTTTGCCTCTAACTGGGATTCTCCCTCTTGCCTCTAACTGGGATTACAGGCATGAGCCACTGAACCAGGTCCATAGTGTTTTCCATAGAGGCAATGTTTCTCTTTTTTTCCAATTTGAATATATTTTATTTATTCAAGTTTATTATGTGATTTCCATATGTTATAAATTTTTCCATTTTTTTTATTTACTTTTATTTATTTATATATTTATTTTTATTTTGGGGCAGTACTGAGGTTTGAACTCAGTGCCTTGCACTTGTTTGGCAGGTGCTCTACCTCTTGAACCATATCCCCAAGGCCTCCTGCCATTATTTATTTTTAGTTTCATACCATTGTGGTTAGAAAAATGATTTGTTTAGTGGCATAGCAAGTGACCCAACCTCAAAAAGGCCAACCTGTGTCAGGGACCACCCTTATCACATGCAGTCACCTGGTTGCATTACACAGGGTCTCACAGCCTGTTCGTGGGGGTGTTGAGGTATTAGGAAAATGGGAAGTTTTAAAATTCAGAATACACAGGTGTTTTTCCGGAAATGATATAAGGCAACTAAAGTTTTTTTCATAAATTATATATCTAAAACATGTCAACTCTAGTGTCAGAGTTAACTGATAATGTGTCTGGCTGTAGACTTCTAGGATGGAAAGTATATCACCTTCAATTGTTCTCTGGATTCACAAAACATTTGGAAAGTCAGATGTGATTTTTATTTCTATTCTTTTTAGTATCTTATTCCTTTCTCTCTGGAAACATCACTGTACTCACTTGTTGTCAGGTTCCCAAGACAATGTGATGATGTGTCTCAGTGTGAGCCCTTTTCATCCATTGTGTGTATCCTCAGCGGGCCATTTCAAACCTGCACTTTCACATGATTCAGTTCTGGGAAACTGATTGCAAACATGAATAGAAATTTTCTTTATCTACTTAAAAATTCTATTTACATTTCAAATTAAAGTTTGAAGATTATGTTCATTGAAAAGATGTCTGACTACCCTTCTCATGTCAAAATCAAGACAAAATAAAATAATACCAGCAAAATCCACCAATAGTGGTAGTGGATGTCTGTAATCCCAGCACTTGGAAGACTGAGGCAGGAGGATTATGAGTTTGAAGATAATCTGGACCACATAGCAAGTTCAAGTTTGCCTGAGCTACATAGGGAAACTCTGTCTCAACAAACAAACAAACAAACCAAAACAAAAAGAGCTGTCAGAGTTAGGTATTATATTGTGAGGACAAATAAATTTTTAAATGGTATTCCTGGGACATATACATATTTGTCTTATGGAAATAAATTCAGTAATTTTGAAAAAGTGAAAGTCTCCATATAAGAGAGTATGTACTATAAGAAAGAAAAGCAAGGAATATCCTGTTTCTTGGTGGAATGATGTTTTGGGCAGATGAGCTGTGGTTTTTGTGGACCTGGGGCCCTGATGCTGGATTCAGAAAGGCAGAGGTTTACAGGCTTCTACCTGCATTTCCCTGAGTGTACTAGAGATGGAATTCTGATTTCCTAAAGAATAGGTCTTTCTGGTGACACTAGCAGGAAGCCAATCCCTTCTCTTAAAAAACCTGAAAGACATAAATAGTTCCTTCTATGTTGTGTGAAAGAAAAGCAAAGTGAAATGTAAGGAGACAGGTTATCTGTAAATATCAGCAGGAAAAGCAGCAAGCATGCTCATTCCTTGCATCACGAGGAAGAAACTGATTATTTAAATAAAGCATACAAGCAGATATCTTATTAACACTATTGGAACTTCATTGAGTGTAAAATGTTTAATAAATACTTATTATTTCCTAAGGAATGCATTGGTGGTATTCCAACTTTTAGAATAACATAGCTCATTTACAAAGCCTAGAAAGGTACTTTGCCTAGGTCTAAGGATGCCTCAGTACAATGTGATCACTGAACTAGGGTCCATGTTGGAATTGACAGTACTTGAGTCAGGGTATTTGTTTCCCTCCCACCTCCAGCTTTATTGAGGTATAATTGACTATAAATGTATGTATTTAGAATGTATAGCATGTTGTTTTGATGTTCATATGCTTTGTGAAATGACTGCCACTACTAATCTAATTAACATATCTATTGCCTCACATAGTTACCTTTTTATGGTGAGGATATTTAAGGTCTAGTCTCTTAGCAAATTTCAAGTACATAATACAGTATTGTTAACTACAGTCACTGTGCTGTACATCTCCAGAATTCATCCATTCTGCCTAAATGAAACCTCATACTCTTTGATCAGTATCTCACAATTTCCCCCACCAACAGTCCCTGGTAACCACCCACTCTACTCTCTGCTTCTATGTGTTTGACTTATTTTAGATTTTACACCAACAAGAAATCATACAATATCTGTTTTTCTGTGTCTGCCTTGTTTCACTTGGCATGATCACCACCAATTTCATCTGCATTGTTGCAAAAAACAAGATTTCCTTCTTTATTAAAGCTAAGTAAGGAATTAAGATTATACTACTATAAAATATATTTCTCTTGTGTATTACTATTTAGAATCAATGCACTTAAAAAGCAGCAGTTGCAAGATCATTCTGATTTTCAGGATGTTTCTTAAAAGCAGGAGATAAAATCCCCCTGTGAAAGATGTCCTTTGGCTATCATGCAAAATTATATTCTTATTATTAAGGGCGGCAGTTGAAACCTAGAGATTTCTGTAGTGACCTTGCTAAAATGACTCATGTTTTATGCCTCCCCATACAATTTCTACATGCCTTTTTGCAACTTACTATTTTTTTAACCAACTCACTGTATAGTGTTTGTTTGTACATTATAGTATATAAGTTATGGACTCAAACCATTTTTTGAATCTTCATTTTCTTATGGGGACTCCTAAATGACATAAAACTTGTTAGATAAGCATGAATGATTTTCTCCTGTTAACTATCTTATGTTAGTTTAGTTCTCAGGTCCAACCAGGACTCTAACAGGATGAAGGTGGAGTTTTGCTGCCCCTCCAGTATATACACAAATGTGACATTTTCTTTATGCATTCACCCATCAACAAACACTAAAATTGATTCCTTATCTTGGCTATTTTGAACAAGGCTTCAGTGAACATGGGGATACAGATTGCCTCAAAGATATTAATTTTATTTCCTTTGGATGTATGCTTAGAAATAGGCTTCTTGGATCATATGGGCATTATATTTTTAAGGTTTTGAGAAATTTTCAGATTACTTTCTGTAATGTCAGTATTTGTTTACATTACCACATGCAATGCACAAAAGTTACCTATTCTCTGCCTTTTCATCAACATGTGTCTTGTTTTTGATAATAGCCATACTAACAGATGTGAGGTTACATCTAATTATGGTTTAAATTTGTATTTTCCTGATAATTAGTTATTTTAAACATTTTAACATATCCATTGGCCATTTGTGTGTCTTCTTTTGAGAAATGTCAATTCAGTTCCTTTGTCTATTTTTTAATTGGTTTATTAGGCATTTTTTTTTTTTACCTGTGAGTGTTATTATACACTTCCCTCTTAGAACTGTTTTTGCTGAATCCCTTAAGTTTTGGCATTTTGTGCTTCCATTTTCATTTATTTCAAGTTTTTTACTTTTGATTTTTGTTTTCACCATTGGTTATTTAGAAATACACTTTTGAATTTCCACATTTGTGAATTTTACAATATTCTTCCTGTTACTGATTTATAGTTTCATACCATTGTGATTAGAAAAGGTACTTGATATGGTTTCAGTATTGCTAAGCTTATTTAGATTTATTTTGGAGCTTAACATATGGTCTGTGCTAGAAATTGGCCTATGTGAATGAATACAGATTCTGCTGTTGTGTCTTGGAATGTTTCATGTAGATCTGTCAGTTACATTTGGTATACACTGTTATTTAAATCTGCTCTTTCCTTATTGATCTTCTGTCTGGATGATCTCTGTGCCAATGAAAATAAGATGTTGGAGTCTCCTGCTATTTATTGTGTCTCCTGCTATTTATTGTGTGGCTGTCTGCTTTCTCCTTCAGTTCTGTTCATATTTGCTTTGCATATTTAGGTGCTCCAATGTAGGTGCACATATATTTTCAATTACTATGTCCTCTCATGAAAGGCCACTTTGTTGACTTTCTTCATCCCTTGTGACAATTATAACTTATAGACTATCTTGTCTGATGTAATTATAATCACCTCTGCTTTCTTTTGCCTATGATTTGTATGGAATATCTTTTCTATTCCTCTGTTTTTAGCTCATGTGTCCTTAAACCTAAAGTGAGTGTAGAAAATACTGTCAGGTGTTGTTCTTCAATCCATTCATTCAGTCACTCCACGTCTTTTGATTGGATAATTTGATTCACTTATATTTAAAGTAATTACTCATTGTTAAGGACTTATGTTGCCATTTTGTTGATTATTTTCTGAATGTTTTGTAGTTCCTTTCTTTTTCTCTTGCTGTCTTCCTTTGAGGTTTATTATTTTTTCCTTAGAGGTCAGCTTTGATTCCTCCCCTTGCCTCTCTTGAGTATTTACTATATGTTTTTCTTTGAGGTTTCCATGAGACTCACATGAAGGTCCTCATAGTTGTAGCAATCTGTTTTAAGCTTATAACATTTAACTTTGATTCCATACAAAAACTTCTCTTCTTCCCATATTTCATGTTTTTGATGTCACAATTTATATTTCAAATTATGTATTCCCTAAAAATTATTTTAGTAATTTTTGTTAATACTTTCCTTTTATACTATGCTTGAAAGTCATTTATATACTTTCATTACAGTATCAGAGTGTTCTGAATTTGACTATATTCTTACCTTTACAATGAGTTTTATACTTTCATATTGTTAGTGTCATTTCATTCCAACTTGAAGAATTCATTTCAGCATTTCTTGTGAGGCAGGTCTAGTTGAATGTTTTTGTAAGGCAGATTTAGTGACACTTTCTGTAAGGTAGGTCAGCTTTTCTTTGTCTTGGAAACTCTTTAACTTTTCTTCAATTCTGAAAGACAGCTTTTCAAGGTATAGTATTCCTATTGGGCTTTTTTTTTTTTTTCCAGCACTTTGAATATATTATGCTGCTCTCTCTTGTCTGCAAGGTTTCAGCTGAGAAATCCATTGATAATCTTGTGTGGGTTCTCTAATATGTGACAAATTGCTTTTCTCTTGCTTCTTTTAAAATGCTGTCTTTGATTTTTGAGAATTTGATTACAAGGTGTCTCAGGAAAGATCTTTTTGATGTTTAATCTATTTATAGCTCCTTAGGATTTATAGAACTGGATGTTCTTTCCCTTGACAGATTTGGAAAATTTCTTGTTTAAGTTGCTATTGTAATTTCTGGAAATGGTTACAAGTGTCAAGGAATTTTGTTGTTGTTATGTTTGTTTCTTTTTGCAGTGCTGGGGATTGAACACAGTGCTTTGTGCATACTAGGAAAGCACTGTGTCACTTAGCTATACCCCCAGTCCTAGAAGGTATTTAAAAAAATACAGCAAACTACCAACTCAACAAAAAAGAATCTGCCTTACTAGGTTAAATTACTCACCTAAAAAAGAGGACAACATTCTATCCTTGTGTTTTTTTTACTGCCAATGATAGCTTGAACCCAAAGAGATATAGACAACCCTATACATCTAGGGATTTAATCAATTGAGGATAGAAAATTCTCAAAAATAAAATTGCACTGTACTGAACATGTACAGAGTTTTTCTTGTCATTATTTCTTATAGAATTCATTACAAAATTATTTAGATAGCATTTACAGTATATTAAGTTTTAAAAGTAATCTAGAGATGGATTAAAGCACACGGAAGATGTGTATAAGGCATTTCCAAATAGTATGCCATTTTATATAAAGGTCCTGAACATTCATAGATTTTGGTGTCTGCAGGGGATCCTAGAGCCTTTTTGAAGAATGCTGAAGGAGGACTATATCTCTATTTAGGATTTCTCACAAATGATTACAAGGAAATTGTTACTCATTTCATTTTCTTCAAACTTAGTAGAATATGACACATTAATATATTTCAGATAATACATCATTCAGATGTTTTTTAATGTATAATGTATGGTGTGTTTGTGTGAATATATATCCATGAATTCTCACAGCATACCTGACTCGATTTCTAATACACATTGCAGTAAGTTTGATGGTAAAGAGCTATTCCTTAAGTTAAATGGCAGAATATAACCAGTCTGCTAACATGCAGAGATGATGAGGTGTTGTCAGGAAAGTTAAAGTCTGGAACAATGAGTGAATATTTTTCATTTCTTGCTGGTGAACTTAATGGGTCACATATTATTGTTGATGGTCACTGTGTGCTGATATAAAAACTCCTAGCTACTCCTGTCTCCTATGACTCCTGAAATATTTCAGGATCTATAAGTTATGAAATATGTCAGAGAAGAATATAGAATGGAGACAAAGAACACAGGTTCTGAAGCTAGACTGCTTGAGTTCATGATATTAAAGAACTATCGAATTTCTCTATCTTTCTCTTTTTGCTCCCTCTTTCTTCCTCTTCTCATTTGTAAAATGGGGAAAATAAAATAGCAACATGCCCCTCCTTGTTGAGAGCATTGCTATATGCCCACATTAGAGCTAAAGGGCAGTGGTGCATAGGATGGGATTTGGAACAGTTCTTTGGCATGAACTCTAGACTCCTCTGCTTATTAGTTCTATGACCTTGGGCAAGTCACTCTGTCTCTCAGTGCTCTGTTTTCTCATGTATAAAATGAGAATAATGCCAGTATCTACTTAAATTGTAGAGAGAACTAAATCAATACATAAAAGTCTTACAATAACAAGGCCCTAGCATCTCACACTTATAATCCTATCTACTCAGGAGGTAGAGATTAGGAGGATCGTGGCTTGATGCCAGCCCAGGAAAATATTTTGCGAGATCCTATCTCAAAAAAACCTTTCAAAAATTAGGGTTGGTGAAGTGGCTCAAGGTGTAGGCCTTGAGTTCAAGTCCCAGTACCACAAAAACAAAAAAAGTCTTATAATAGTCTGTGGCACAAAGGTACTCAATGAATATTAGATGTAACTATTATCACTTATAATTAGCATAATATGAGCACAACAGTGTAACACCTATGAGATTTAAAAGGGAATACTATAAAGGATTATGTAAGAACAATGTCTGTCCTATATCACAATTTAAAGGCCATTTCTAGGTACGTGGTATGTGTAAATTCTGCTTGCTTATCTCTAGGTCTTTAACTCACTAAGAAGGAAGCTGCTTTCTGAGATGGATTTTGGGATTCTTCCAGTTTTCTTTCCTTCTGGTGAGATGGTGTTTACTGCTGCTTATGGCCTTTTCTTCCTCATGATTTCGATAATTGGCTGTGTGCTCCCAGGCTCAGCTAGGAGAGTAAGCCCCTCCCCTTTTTTCTATTCTACATTATTTTTATAAGAAACTAAACATATGAAATTTGAACAAAACTCACAGCCAAAGCTAAGTTTATCATTTGAAAACAACTTTTAAGGAAAAAGGAAGGAAGCTCAAAACAGTACAATATGCATTTGTGGTGTCTTCCTCCATTTGAAAGGCTGAGGACAGATTGCTTCCAGGACAGGATGGGAGAACATGGAGAGAAGACAACATTTTGGCACAAAATACACGAAGGCAGTGAGAGAGGGCAGATCTTACAACACATTAGGAAAAACAGGCAGAAGTAATTTGTTCACCAATTTACCATCTCCTGGATTTAGCAGTTTCAGAAGTCATATCTAACTAACCTGGAGGTAGAAAGATAGGAAAGTTTCTCCAAACTATTTTAACATATTCATGTATGTAACTGTAGAAAAGAAAGAAAAAAAAAGTCAGGACAGGATATGGACAAGTCTTGTGTGAACTGATAATAGAAATAAATTTTGAGTCTAGTTTGTGTATATTTTGAGCCATTCATAAAGTCACATTTACTCAGGTTAAATACTAGTGGAGTGGTACCTCTCCAGATGAGTCCAGTGTTTCCCATCACACCGTGAGAGCTTAGATCATAGAGAGAGGCCACTGAGGTTTCTGAAGTGGGCCCAGCACCCACTTCACTTTGCGTTCTCCTGTACCTGTGTGCACTTATTTTGCTTTTGTTTTTTCTGGTTTAGGAAATTAAAGTTACACTTACCTTATGAATCTGTGAAATCTTATCTCTGAAAAGATGAGATTAGATATGTCCCAACTGGTCTTCCACTTCACTACAATGATATCTTTCCTGATCCATTACAAACACTAGCTTAGATGTATATCTTCTTTATTAATCTTTGAAATTCTTGGAAAAGAGGCTGAGTCATTAATACCGAAAAATTTGGAGGTAGATACTCTACTGAATCCAACCATATTTTCTTAAATTGGCCTCCTTATTGTAATGTGATGGGTTGGAGATGTCTTGGACCTGGCTTACATATAATTATATTAGTAAGTATATCAAGTTATATATAATTCCTTGGTCTATTGGTTGACTTACTCATTGGTTCTTCTAAATGTTATCTGTCAAAGTATTGACTAAGGACAATCTACATTAGAATTGTCTGGGTAGATTTTTTAAATTGTCATATTATTATTATACAGAAAGTACATTGTGATAGTTACAAAAGTTCTTATAATATATTATAGTTGAGTTCAACCCTCCCATCATTCTCCTTTGTCCCTTGCTCCCTCCTGGAATAGTTTCAACATGTCTTTTTTTTTTTCATTTTCATACATGAGTACATAATATTTCCACTGCATTCACCCTCCTACACCTTTTCCTTATATCCTCCTCCCTCCTACTGGTACTATCCACCAGACAGAAAATGTTTTACCTTCCTGTCCTTCATTTTTATAAAAAGACATTTTTATTTGTTTAAGATAGCTATATAAGGAGTTTCATTGTGACATTTCCATATGTGTGTGTGTGTGTGTGTATTGTTATCCTGATTGGTTCATGTTCTATATTTTTTTCCTTACTACCTTAGTCCCTTTCTTATGATGATTTCAACAAGTCTAAAAATTCTATATTCATTCTTATGTAGGAAGTGGATCAACCATATTCACCTTCTTAACTTTCTTCTTCTACCCTTTCTTTCCTTTAGTGACTTCCCCTTAGTGTAACTTGTTTTTCATAATACTGCTTGTATTTATATTGTGTATATCTCTCACAAATCAGAGAAAACATGTGGTCTTTGTTTTTCTGAGCCTAGCTTACTTGACTTAACAAGATGTCCTCCATTTGCATGTATTTACCTTCAATCAATTATTGATTTCTCTATCTTATCACAGAACAGAGGAAACAAAATAACCTGAGATGAGTCCTGGAATTCTGCATTTTAACAATATGGTCAGGTAATTATTGTGCTAAATAATATTTGAGAACTAATGTTCTAGTATATTTCCATTATTTTTAAATGCACTAGTGCTATTAATAATAATAATAGTTATTATTATTAATATTATTTTATTGAGTATTTATTAGGTCCATAGTAATAATGTCAAAATGTACTACTATACTTTAATTTCATAGATAAATAATGAAGATTATGAATTATTATACATTCTTGAAATCTATCATAAGCTGTGAAATACAATTATCCTTTTATTTCCATGAGCTCGTGTGATTTGATAGAAGAATTGGAAATTGAATCCAGGAAATTCATTTTTCTTTTACCAATGATTACTAGAGTGATTTGAATGAATAAAGAGAAAATTTATTATTCAATATCCAGCTCCAATATCAGTTCATTTTTTAATTACTCTTCTTATGTCTATCTATGGGTCCTCTTCAAAAAATGGTGAAGTAGTCATGAATTGACATCTCTCTATTTTTTCCCTGGATAAGAAATGTAGTTTTATGGCTTGGATGAGATTCAGGTCATGCTATACAAAGTACTATTAGTTGAAAAAATTGGGGGAAATTCCTGCAGAAGCACTAAGACTCCCTGATCTTGCCCTATACTTTCTCTATGAAGCAGGTTATAACATGGGAAGGATTTCCTGACCTTTCCCTGAAGCAGGCTGTAAGACCCTCATATAAAAGTTGCCCTCTGAAAACCTAGAGGAATCTTCCTATCTTGGAAGATTTTTGTTGCCAAAAGTAGAAGAATCTGTACAAGCATTCTTTGCCAAGTGTTCTCCTTTTTATTACCATTAGTTCTTTTTCCATGACTATACACTCCTCATCAAAACTATATAATTAATTGTTTAATTATTTCTTATAAGTCTTTATTTCCTTATGAAGGTTCCTATTTCGTGAAAGACTTATGTTAAGTCCATTTTATGCTTTTCTCTTATTAATCTGTCTTTTGTTATAGGGGCCTCAGCTATGAACCCAAGATAATTTCCCACCCTTATAGTTTCAAGAAGTCATGCCTCTTGGTTAGTAACACACAGTTATCACTGACACACAAAATGCAATTTATTTGTTCATTCTTACAAATGAATCTACCAAACAACTGAAGAGATAG
Organism: Castor canadensis; assembly: GCF_047511655.1. Lineage (NCBI taxonomy): Eukaryota > Metazoa > Chordata > Mammalia > Rodentia > Castoridae > Castor > Castor canadensis. Next base: position 55,757,613 of record NC_133390.1, on the reverse strand, counting down.
AATACTGACAACAGCTTTCATCCACTTATGTGTTCCATCTTTCATTGTGCTCCCTTATTTTAATTTCACATTTATTTTACTTTTTCTGTAACAGTATCCTAAATTTATGTAATAAGAGATGACCTAACTTTAATTTTCTATTTTCTTCTAAATTTAAAATTCCATAGAAGAGTACAGATTGAGTATCCTTTATTTAAAATGCTTAGGACCAAAAGTGTTTCAGATTTCAGAGTTTTATTTTTCAAAATTTGGAATATTTGCATGGACTTTAGCAGTTGAAGATAATCACTCATATCATATTATATGTAATTATTGCCCATAGTTTTGGTAACCCAGAATATTTCTATGTTAGTAACTCATAGTGGCTGAGAAGGATACTGAAGAGTACAGGTTCAAATCTTGAGTCTACTTTGGATTTATTAAGCAAATTATTTAGTCTATTTTGGCCTGGTTTCTCCATCTGCAAGTGAACCTATTATTAGTACCTATCTCACAATATGTTATGAAATAAAAGTATAATATTAATGAACTTTGGAGAATTTCTAGCACATAGAAATACGTTAGCTATCACTTTTAAATATTTTATTTGATAATCTTTCTTCCTACCTTGGTAATTATTATTAGTGTTTTACATAATTAATACTTCATTAGATTTATTAAGCTTGCTGATTTCTGTGCTTACTATTGCTTCTTGCCTCCTATTCCTTCATTCCAGAATTGTCTTCTAATCATTTCTTTTATAAGTATTTGTGAATAGTAATTTGTAAAAAATTATCTTGCTTTTCTTTTCCATTGCTTCTGCATGGTGATTTAGCTATGCATAGAATTTCAGATTGAATATTTTTTAATTTTTTTAAAATTTAAATTTTTTTTCAGATTGAATGTTTTAACTCATTCCTTGAAAGAGTCATTGTCTTCTCCCTCTCTTACTGTTCATGAGTAGCATTCTAACAATCTGATTTTTCTTTTTTACCACAAGATGACCCTGTCTTTTTTCTTTGGTGTATTTTAGCTGGTTTCTGCATTTGTGTACAATTATCTCAAATTATTATGCCATACATATCTACATATATTTACATGTATATATTCATACATACAGGGCTTTATGTTTTTCATCATTGTGGATTATTTTCAGACAATGTACTTTTTGCATAAACTAGTTGTCATATATTTCCTATTACATATCATACCATATCTTTCTATTGTTTTAGCAGCTGAGGAAACTGAAACCCAGAGGTTAATAGTTTTTCTAATATTGGCATTAAAAAAAATTATCAACAATGAATCAGTAGATGAATAGCTTAGTAACGATGATGATAATCAGGACTCACAATTAATCTTTATCTCGTTAAATGCCAAGCTAGAAGAAAAGGTATTGGAAACGTGTGAGTATTCTGAGAAAAAGATCTATTGAGTGTTGTAAAGTATTGTGTACCTTCAGGAACCAGCATGCTGAAGTGGCAACTGGGGCAGGGTTGGGGGGAGTTGGTTCCAGTGGCAGATTGTAGAGAGCTTTTTGAGAGGTTCACAGAGAGAAGAGTAGCTCTTTCCATGTTTGTATGTGTCTGTAGGTTTTAGCTAGAGTCTTATTGCCAGCCATCAATGATTTCACTCCAAGCATTCATGTGCCCAACCTCAACCATGGGCTGACTGTGGATATATCTGTGTCCTAATCCTTGTAAAAATTATGTAATATGTCAAAAGATTTGATTGAGGGTAGAAGTAAAACCTCATCCAGGATAATGTGAGTGGGCTCTGGTCACAATTGCACTCATTCTTCTAACAGAGAGGTAGAGGGAGAGTTTTATGAGTAAAGAAGAGGAGGTAATGTGACCATAGACTGAAATGGCCACAATCCAAGGATCTCCACCAAAGGTGGCGTTATCAGAGGGAGCATGGCCCTGCAGACATTTTGATTCATGACTTCTGCTCTTCCTAACTGTGTAAGAATACATTTTAGTTATTTTCACTCACCAAGTTTGAAGTAATTTTTTCTTACAGTAGCCATAGGAAAGTGATATACACCCCAATAGAGATATTCTATGTTAATATTTGATGATTACAGTTTCTTTTTCTCCTGGATATTTTCCATATCTTACTATTTTTCTTAGTGTAACTACTGCAACATGGCTCTGATGAGCCTACAGAATGGTACAGAAATAGGATGGGAGAACCCACAACCAAGGAGCTTGGCAGTAGGTTTTTATGATATGGGATGACTAGGTTAGCATGGACAGAGGCATCTCTAATCCCTACTCACACAAAGAAAAGTGGAAATTTCACTGACAAGAAATTTTGTGTTTAAACAGTCATCTGGTGTAGGAGCTGGACAGGGTGGGTGGGGATCATAGACAAGAGGAGTGGGCCACAGGACAGTACACTCACATTTTGTTTCTTGTTTATAGTTAATATAAGGTCTTGCAACTTTAATTGATTCATACTTGCATCTAGAGTGTTCTGATAGTGCTTTCTTTCAAAGCATTTCTCAGACTGTCCTATTCTCCTGAGAGGGAACAAAAAAATGCCTGCTACTTCTATCGCTGGAGAAGTGGGCACATGGGTGTTTGTTATTGTGTAATGATGTCTTCTATCATTTCACAACTAATCATTCATATTTTCTGATTATGTAATATTTCATGAAAATACCCTCTACTAGCCAAAGAGTTACAATTGAAATTGACAATAACTGCTATTCCCCTTAGAAAAATAGTCCATGCTCTTACATAGTCCATGCCTTGTAAGCAGTATGTGTTCGTGTGGTTTGCCAGCATGTCTACATGAGTAATACTGAGTAATAATAACCCACATCCTCTACCACTGAGACTCCACTTATTTTCTGATTTCTGGAAGAGCTCCCTGGCCCACTCTTACAGTTCTTAGGACAGTGTCCCGGATTGTCTTCCAGTGAACACGATGTGGAGCCAATTCAAAAACTATAAATACGATTTATCTACCTACGTAAGATGGCTCCCTGGGAATGCTGCATTGTTTCACTAGAGGGCATTGTTTGTATCTCAATAGTGATGCATACAGCATATCCTGGAGTTACTGGACATAATTAAATATGACTTTATCACCATCCTTTAAGTGTGAAAGAAAACTAATATAAAAAGTGGCACATAGTAGGTGTTCAATACATGATTTTATTTTGATCAGCATTAGATCAAATAGAATATTTTTTATCTAATATAGATTATTAGGATAATCTACATTCTAATAATATAGAATATTGTTAAGAATAATATTCTAGAATATATTTTAAGGTGGCTTAGAATATTTTTAAGGTGGAAAGGATATAAACTACAAAGGCATATGTCAGGATTTTTGGTACAACCTGTTGAACTCTGACATTTCACTCTGAGATGTAACTAAAAAGGCTAGTCAGAATCTGTAATTATTCTGCACACTTTTCATGGGGGAGCTTTGACACTAAATGAGACACAGACTTTGGATAGACATGTTAGGGTGTTCTGAGAAGCATTTACTTAAATGTTTTCATCATCTCCATTGGGTGGTTATTAAAGCTATGTTTGAAGGTCCTACAGAGACCTCACTACGCTTATTTCCAACAACAGGGAGTTCACTCTTTCTCTCATGAATGTAGTCTTTCATTTACTTTTCACACTTTTCATGGTTAAGAGCCCAAGTACAGTTTAACTGGGTCTACTGCTCAGTCTTACAAGGCTTCCCACACATTGTTGTTCAGGCTGCACTCACTCCTTTCTAGAGCTAGGTGCTGTCTTCTTCTATTTTTTTTTTGGTAGGTCTGAGGTTTGAACTCATGGCCTCACAGCTTGCTAGAGACAGGTGCTCTTACTGCTTGAACCACTCCACCAGCCAAGGTGTTGTCTTCTTGAGTCACATGTTAGTGGTAGAATTCAGTACCTGATGGCTATGGTGCTTGAGGTCCTTGTTGAGTGGGGTGGGAGCCACTTTCACCACCTGAGACTGCCTACGGTTCCTGCCACAGAGTATCTCACAGCATGACAGCTTATGTTTTCCCAGATAAATCTTTTCAGGTATCACCACTCCATCTTTCTCATTTCTCTTTCTGCAACTTCATTTAGATGTACATCGAGTCTTGTTTCATAGTTCTTCTTTTTTTGTTTTCTATATATATTCCTGAGCTGCATCCTTGGTAATTTTTTATTTATTTTTGCATGTAATTAATTCTGTATTTGGCTGTACTTAACTTTAATTTTTAACTGATTCACTGATTTTTTTAACTTGACTACACATGTTTATTTCAAACCATGAACTATAGTTTTGCCAGTGTTTCCTTATGTTCCCTCTGTGAATCTTCTTTTAATTTTTGTATGTCAGTTAATAATTTCCATTTACATAGCTATTCACATTTTTAGATTTAGTTTCTTTTCAAAAAAGTGTTGATTATAAAGTCATTAAATTTTTCCCTCTCCCCCTTTAAGATTAAAAGGCCAAAACTATGAAAATACTTCTGTTCTTAAATTACTGCTTTTTCTGGGATTATAGCCTGTTGGGTTTTTTCCTAATACAAGCAAACTTCAATTTGAATGTTTTCAATTTTACTGTTCTTTCTTGATTTCTTACCTTGCTTAATGACAGTATCATGTGCTCTATAGCTCAAGTAGACATCTTGACATCATGCTATCTCTTTTTTCCTCAATAATCTATCACATCCAAATAGTACCAGGAAATTTTACTTTGTAAGTGCCCCTGGAGTCCTTTCTCTTTCTCCTTTTCATTGTGAAAGGCCCCTTCCTGAAATATTACCAAAACATACTAGCTCTCTGTCTCCAAATTCTATCCTTCAGTTAGTCCCAATTTCTACATATTTATTAAATAAAAATCTGTATTTCATATATTGTCTTTCTCAGTTCTTTAACATTTCCTGACTTCATGTTTGCTGAACAATGAAGGGCCTACAAGGCATAATGTTCCTCCAAAACCCTGACAAAGGCTATTTGTCAGGTTCCCCTAAGTCCTCTATTTACTAGGTTTCACCTTTCAGCTCTCTGCTTGGTCTGCTCAGTCTAGTTTTAGTAACAATCCCGCTGGATCAGTTTTGTGAAAATCCCCACCTTCAATATCTGATCTAATTCCTTATGGCTTACCCTCAATATCTTATCACCAGGACTTGCCTCTACCAGAATCCTGTTGAGTTGGTTTAACCAGAATTCTCTTTACTCCTGATGCTTCTTCTTGGTAATTTTCCATCTACTTTCTTCACCAGGCTCTTTGGCTATGAATTCCCCCCTTTTCCTTGTGGTGGGACTTGAACTCAGTTCTGTTCCTTTTCTCCTTATTACAATAGTTCCTGAATAAATTCTTCCTCTGCCATTTTAACTTCTGTCTAATTTCTGTTTTGTATGTGGTGGGGGAAGGGGGTTAACACTCTTCTAAGTTTGTTTCCTTGTCACTTCCAGGTTATCCTTGACCTCATACCGTAAGTATTCATTATTCTCTATCCTCTATCTGTCAAGCTTTGAAATGTTGCTGTACCTTTACACGTGCTATTCTCTTAGGTAGAGGTAGTTCCTTTGTGAACTTTGGTTCATCCTTTAAAACCCAGCTAAAAAATCCTTTATAATTAAGCTCTACTGACTCCTTTTCTATTCTGTACTCCCATAAAACTATATACAGAACAATTTTACATTTCACATTAGATATTAGTCATTTTTCTATTTCTTCCACAAAATTGTGAACACCACAACAGCCCTACCCAGGTATCATTTACCTTATTTGCTTTGGTATTCCTACCTTTCCTATTTAGTACTTAGTACATTGTAAGTAGTCATGGACTTTTCTAGGGGAGGAAGCTAGATAAAAAAAGTAAGGTCTAACTAAATTTGCCTACATTATGAAGTACAACATACAATTTAGTAGCTAATTGTATTCTGTTCTCTGTGTTCTGACACATTTTACAGAGATAAATCTCTGGAGGAAAGTGTTTGTAAATGATATTGGAAATTGAACCGGAACTTCATATTTTTAGGCTGCTAGACCTATACTTCTGATAAATTTTCTATCATTCTTATCCACATTTTATCTGATTTGTGACAAAATAGGAAATAGTATTTAAGCAAATACTTTATGCACTATGGGGCTTACTATTCTTGATATAATTCCTATAGAAACTTGAAAACTTTCTAATATAAATAATTATTCAATTATAGCTCTTAGACATGGCTACATTCTATCAGCAACAAATAGACTGCGTTTATCAGAACTAACTTGAAATGTTTTCTTGCAATGATTGATATTGAGGACATTGAAACTCAGTAGCTTAAAATTTCTAACTTTATATCATATGATTCTCATTTATTAAAGATAGGTTTTTGCCAGGTATGGTGGAGCACATCTGTAATCCCTGCACTCAGGAGAAAGAGGCAGGGGTATCACAAGTTTAAACTCAACCTTGGCTATATATCGAGTTTAGGCCAGACTGGGATACTTACTGAGGCTCCATCTCAAAATAAAAAATGAATAAATAAACAAAAAATAAAATGATAGCAACAAATAAAATTACTAATAGGTTTTTGTTCACTTCTTCTCAAGGGTAATTTATATCAAATTGGAAGGCACAAAGTTCAGATTGAAAAATGTACTTGTGATCAGAATAACTTCTTGATTTGTCTCACCCTTGTTTTTTTTTGTTTGTTTGTTTTGTTTAAATTCTTTTCCAAATTCAGTACCAAATATATATGATTAAAAGTTGATTTTCCAAACAGCTTTTAGATCATTGGAACAGGGAATTTTACTGAAAGATTAGCTGGTTGTGACATAAAATGTGAGATGCCCATGCAACTTACAGAGTTATTTGAAAAAAATAAAATTTCAAATATCTAAGGAAGGGATAATTTAGTAAATTTTACATGGATAAAATAAGTGGAGTTAACAGATAATACTGAAAATGACTTCATAATATGAATTCTAATATCAGCTCTTAGGAACAACAGTAAGCACTCCCTTAAAAAGTTAATCCTCAGGATAGCAGTTTCTGTGTAATCTGTCCCCTCAAATGTATAAGAAATGAGGGACTTTACTCTTTAGATAAAATCTAATAAAATGGTCATGGAAACGTGTTTCTGTGAAAGAGTGAGTGAGCTCTTCGACTGAGCAAAGAGAATTCAAAGGAATGAATCCATTGTCACTGCTGCTTCTTGTCAAAATTTGATTGAAATGAATATAGGTCTCTTATCAAAATAAGCATGAGATCAATTCTGGATCTCACTGTTCATTTCTCTGCTGTTGGTTTTTCTTGTAGCCATAAGCGATGCTGAAAGAATGCAGACTAGAATCTAATGAATTTTGAGCCAAGCAATCACAGAAGCAGCTCATTTCTACTGTCATCCTCTCTATGGAGGGATTTTTCTTAAAGGTATCGATGCAGGAAAGTCTGCAGAATCCATAACATTTGATTAAGTCTGGCAGGAAAAGGCTGCTGTTTTGTGTAGTGTAAGCTACAGTTTCTGTATCTGTCTTTCTTCCAAGGGTGTTAGAAATCATAAAGAAGGGATGCCTTTTAGGGTAATGCTAGTGCTAGATTGTATTTAGACGAAATTGCTTAAGCACAAAGCCACCGATCAAAACCCAAGTGAAGTCTCCCTGAGTGCAGAAAAGTAGTTACAGCCTTTACTCTGAAGGCCCTGCTGCAAGACATGAAACAAATGAAAGAAATACTCTGTCTTGTTGAGGAGAATAGTGTTCTTATTTACCAGAAATAATAAAACCTAAAATGCTAAGCTACTCAACTCAAAAGGGACTCAACACTCCAAGGAGCTTTAGTTCAAAGCCCTTATTCAGTATGAAATCATACTTCTGTGACTCTTTTATAAGAGGCAGTAAATGCAAAGAATTTGAAGAAAATTTTTTGTGCAATCATCTTGGGACCAGAAACTGAAAATTGTTTCCCAGGCACTACTATTGAATGTTTTAAATAATACCTAGGAAATATTTTATTTGGTGACCTTATACAACCTGAGGGAATACTTATTTAAATTTAAGGGTATTTCTTTAAAAAATGGTGCATTTGTATACAGAATAATTCAAAGTGGCGGGAGTGCATAGAGCTCCATACTTATGTCAAATCCATCTACTGTTTTACACCAGGATTTAATCTTAATCTCAGTTTTAGTTTTCTTTTTCAACTAATAATACACAAAGCAAATTAGGCATGAGACACTGTAAGGAAAAGAAAGCAAAGCAGAATGAAAATTGTACTGTCTGAGGAGTTGCAATTTAGCAGAGAAAGTCATGCAGAACTGACTTTTTTTTTTTCAGGTGTAAAGCACAACAAAACTGGGCAGACTGTTGAGAGGACTGCCTGATGGATGCTGTCTGTAATGATCAATTCACCAACACCATCTGGTTTTCAATACTTGGAAAAGTAGTAAGCAAACTGCAGATGAAGTTTATAAAATAACTGGTACTTTGAAATATTAACTATGTGGTCCTTAATTTATTCTTTGCTACTTGTAAAGTGCTTGTCAATACTGCTTTCTTCCCAGTTATTATATTAATTTTGGGATAGACAATGAGATGGCAAAATTTCAAAGAAATATACATGAGATGTTAGTGGAGTACATTTGAGTTGAGAATACTATTTGGAAAACCTTATTTATTCTTCTTATAATTATTAACATTTTTATTATCCTACATTAATTGTATACAGGGATTTAATTCTGATATTTTCATATATATATATATAAATGTACTTTGAGCATATTCCTGAAAAAACTAAAAACCGAACTACCATATGACCTTGCTATACCTTCTTGGCATATATCCAAAAGGATATAAACCAACATACAATAGAGATACCTGCACACCCATGTTTATTACAGCATTATTCACAGCAGCTGAACTGTGGAATCAGTCTATGTGCTCAGCAACCATTGAATGGACAAGGAAAACATGGCACACACACACACACACACACAATGGAGTATTATTCAGCCATAAAGAAAAATAAAGCCTTGTCACTTGAAGGAATATGGATGGAACTGGAGATCATCATTTTAAGCAAAAACACTAATTTTTGAATGAAATATATTCACTGGTACCTATCCTTTTGAAAAAGTTAAGCTGAAAGCTAATATCCATAAAGTCATTCATTTCAGCATTTTTGTGACCATTTTTTACTATCAGAAAGTTCTTTAAAAAAGCAGGAAACAAAGAAGACAAAGCTGCATATGCATATATATGACAACCTACATATGTATGCAAATGACTATGTTTGCAAACTGATTGGATACCAAATGTCAAAGAACCATGAGTTTGAAAATAGAGATAATATATTTCTAATGTTTTCCTCTGATTATACTTGTAGGGGATAATCAGTGTCAGCTAAGGATAAAAGCAGAAACTTATGTACATAGAGGTTGTTTGCATTTTTCTTTTCTTTTTTTTTCTTTCTTTCATTTTTTTGTCTCCTGTGGCATGGGGGATCAACCAGGGCCTTGTGTGCATGCTAAGCAAGTGCTCTACCACTGAGCTACATCCCCAGCCCTAAGTTTGTCTGTGAGGACTAGATGTCAAGTTACTAATATTAATGATTGTAGTCAATAATATTAACTAACCAAGAAAAGTTTTAATGAGCTAAAAGAATTTAATTTTTCTTATAAACATAATGACTAAATGGCTAGAATTTCCACGACTTTTAAAAAAGTCCTATTAAAAAAGAAGATTCAAATCTTATAGCAATGATATTGGATAATGAAAGAAAGTACTTTAAATAGAATGGAAGAAGGAAGCGATTATCATTTTCTTCATATTCTATCCCTCCTTAAATCATTGAACATTTTGGAAGAGTGACTTTGGAGTTGAGACGGGTTTAATTTAGTGTTGGAATTATTTGGGATTAAAATTATGATAGAAAATACATACTTGATGCTAAGACAAAAACAAAAAAAAAAAGAAAAAAAAACCCTTGGGTTCTAATTCTGGCTAATCCTTTCCCTATAATTATTATGTGCATGCTGTTCAAGTTAATTTATTTTTCTCCAGAAAGCTATTATTGAATATTTATGGGTTACCTTTATTAGTTGGGTTTATTTGCACTGGAAGATTATTTTTCAAAATATTTTAAATTAAGTTCCATATGATTTATGAAACATCTGCCTTGTAAAGCAAAAAAGCAGTTTTTGTATCTATACATTTGTATGACTCATTAAGAAGTCATGTGGGATTTTAACTTTTATCATTAACATTATAACATCTTAGTTTCATTTTTGAATTATAAAACATAAAGACATTCTCTTATACTTCTCTAAGAACTCTAAAGTTTTGCTTTTTCACATTTAAGTCATGAATTCATGAGAACTGATTTTGTGTGTGTGCTACCAGATTTGGGTCATGGGATCCAGGAGTCAGAAAGTTCTGGATCTTGCCAGAGGGAATTCACGAATGGACACAGAAGACACTTAAGCAGGAGCAAGGTTATTAATGCAAAAACAAAGGAAAAGTGCATTTCGCAGATGGGAAAGAGGACAGGTTCAAGAAGGAGGAATGCACTGGAGGTCCCAAGACCTTGAGCTTTTGTTGGGGTCTGCAAATATGACCGGTCCTGGAAAAGTGGGTTAATGTGTCATTAACTTCCAGAGACTGGGCTGTGTATCATCAATTCCTCCCACATGTTGAGTGGAGAGTTCTTGGCCTTGGATTGTGAGACTGGGGTTGTTATCTTCCATAAGCTTGGAGGCCATGGGTCACAAGAAGCTGTTGTATGTCATGAGACATTCTGCTAATGTCAGCAGGACAGGATGTGATTCCTTATCAACACTCAAGCCTCAGGTTTCCCAACTCTCTGCCTTTCTCCTATATCATGGGGAAATAATCACCATTAATTGGAGAGAACCTTATTTCCCTAGTGGTCTGAAAAGCCACCTCTCATACCTCTTCCATTTATATATGGAACTATTTCTGGGCTCCCTAGTTCATTCTATTGAGCAGTTTGGTTTTTCCTGAAATTATATCACATCATTTCAAATTGTCTTATTTTATTTTATTTTATTTTGTTACTATAACAAAATACCTGATACTGGGAAATTTATAAGGAAAAAGAATTTTAATTGTCTTGCAATTCTGGTAGCTAGATAATCCAAACAGAATGTCTCAGACATGCTGATAAGAGTCCCCAATAGTGTGGCTGAGAATCCTAAAGGAAAGAAGCCATGAGCAGATGGGAGAAGTATGTGGGAGTCCTGTTCTCAGGAGAGCTAACATAGTATTAATCCATTCATGAAGGCAGAGCCCCTGTAAACTAATTACCTTCCCCACTTTTAAAGTTTTAACCAGTTCAATGTCATCACCCTGAAGACTGAACTTGTAACAAATACAACTTTGGGGGACAAAACACATTCAAAGTATAACATAATTCACCTACCATTACAAGAAGCTCTGTTTTATGCCTTTTCCTTTATGACTGCCTTGCCATAACTAGGCTCTTTCATCTATACACACTTTAGAATAGCTTGTCAAATTTTATAACAAATCTGGTGATTTTGACTAGAATTCTGTTGGCTTTTTAGATCATTTGGGAGAGAACTGGCATTTCAAAAAAATCTTTATGCACAAATATGGTATTAATTTTCATTAGTATATCATCTAGAGTGTCTTTCAATAGTTGCATTTTTTTCTCCATATTGGTTTTGGAAGGTATGTTACATATATTCTTAGGAACCTACAGTATCTCTTGCTGTTGAAAACACAATTTTTTACAAGACCTTTGTAAATGGGTATTTGTTGATGGGATATAAAACTCAAGCATTTTTGTCTATTAATCTTGTAACTCACAACTTGGATGTAATTTCACCAATTTCCACAAGGTTCAGGTAGATTAATTTGAGTTTTCTCAATTAAATCATGTGTGAATAATGAGTTTTGTCTCTTCCTTTTGCTTTCTTAGTTTCTCATTCTTTTTCTGGTCTGATTTCACTAGCTAGATGTTCCAATTAAATGCTGAATTAAGGCAGCAGAATTCTTATTAAATTTATGTCTTCTAAAGAGATGCTTCTAACATTTCATCAACAAGAACGTTTGCTATACACTGTTATGGCAGATACCATTGCTCAGGTTCAGCAAATTTATTTCTCATATTATTTTGGTTGGAGTGTTTTTTTTTTTTTTAATCCTGAATGAGTGGCTGTTTGTTCTCACATGCTTTTTTCTGCATCAGTTGAGATAATCCTATGCTTTTCCTTCCCATTTCTATAAAGTTGTTCTTTATATTAAATAATTTGTGAATATTAAGGATAAATATATCGTGAATTATAAGCTTTATCAATTATAAAATTTATGCTAGTATCATTTTTATGAAATTTTTGTTTCTGTGTTTATGAATGAGACTAGCTTGTTGTTTTCTTTTTCTTGGAACTTTCCTCATCAAATCAGTATGTCAAGGTCATTCTATTCTCATTGAATGACTTAACATACTTTCCTCCTCATTTTGCATTATTTGCAAAATTAATTGTAGAAATGATATGATTAACCAGTTTTCATAATAATTCTCAGAAGTTCACTTTCTGTTCTTCTTGATCAGGAATGTATAATTCTATTTTTATGATTTCTTTACTCTACCTAAGTGTATAAATTCCATGGAGATGAGGCAGAGGCAGTGGAGAAATTTTTTTTTTTTTGCAGTTAGATTAGTTTTGCTAATTCATATGTGCATACAATGTTTAGGACATTTCTTCCCACTTCCCCCACCCTCTCCCTTATCCCCCCGTCCCCTCCATCTCCTATCATCCCCTCAATACCCAGCAGAAACTATTTTGCCCTTATCTCTAATTTTGTTGAAAAGAGAGTATAAGCAATAATAGGAAGGAACAAGGGTTTTTGCTGGTTGACATAAGGATAGCTATACAGGGATTTGACTCACATTGATTTCCTGTGCGTGTGTGTTACCTTCTAGGTTAATTCTTTTTGATCTAACCTTTTCTCTAGTTCCTGGTCCCCTTTTCCTATTGGCCTCTGTTGTTTTTAAGGTATCTGCTTTAGCTTCTCTGCGTTGAGGGCAACAAATGATAGCTAATTTCTTAGGTGTCTTACCTATCCTCACCCCTCCCTTGTGTGCTAAAGCTTTTATCATGTGCTCAAAGTCCAATCGCCTTGTTGTGTTTGCCCTTGATCTAATGTCCACATAAGAGGGAGAACATAGGATTTTTGGTCTTTTGGGCCAGGCTAACCTCACTCAGAATGATGTTCTCCAATTTCATCCATTCACCAGCGAATGATAATATTTCATTCTTCTTCATGGCTGCATAAAATTCCATTGTGTATAGATACCACATTTTCTTAATCCATTCATCAGTGCTGGGACATCTTGGCTGTTTCCATAACTTGGCTATTGTGAATAGTGCTGCAATAAACATGGGTGTGCAGGTGCCTCTGGAGTAACCTGTGTCACAGTCTTTTGAGTATATCCCCAAGAGTGGTATTGCTGCATCAAATGGTAGATCAATGTTTAGCTTTTTAAGTAGCCTCCAAATTTTTTTCCAGAGTGGTTGTACTAGTTTACATTCCCACCAACAGTGTAAGAGGGTTCCTTTTTCCCTGCATCCTCACCAACACCTGTTGTTAGTGGTGTTGCTGAAGATGGCTATTCTAACAGGGGTGAGGTAGAATCTTAGTGTGGTTTTAATTTGCATTTCCTTTATTGCTAGAGATGGTGAGCATTTTTTCATATGTTTTTTGGCCATTGAATTTCTTCTTTTGAGAAAGTTCTGTTTAGATCACTTGCCCATTTCTTTATTTGTTCATTGATTTTGGGAGAATTTAGTTTTTTAAGTTCCCTATATATTCTGGTTATCAGTCCTTTGTCTGATGTGTAGCTGGCAAATATTTTCTCCCACTCTGTGGGTGGTCTCTTCAGTTTAGAGACCATTTCTTTTGTTGAGCAGAAGCTTTTTAGTTTTATGAAGTCCCATTGATCTATGCTATCTCTTAGTTTCTGTGCTGCTGGGGTTTCGTTGAGAAAGTTCTTACCTATACCTACTAACTCCAGAGTATTTCCTACTCTTTTCTGAATCAACTTTAGAATTTGGGGTCTGATATTAAGATCCTAGATCCATTTTGAGTTAATCTTGGTATAGGGTGATATGCATGGATCTAGTTTCAGTTTTTTGCAGACTGCTAACCAGTTTTCCCAGCAGTTTTTGTTGAAGAGGGTGTTTTTATTCCATCGTATATTTTTAGCACCTTTGTCAAAGATAAGTTGGTTATAGTTGTGTGGCTTCATATCTGGGTCCTCTACTCTGTTCCGCTGGTTTTCATGTCTGTTTTTGTGCCAGTGCCATGCTGTTTTTTTGCTATTGCTTTGTAATATAGTTTGAAGTCAGGTATTGTGATACCTCCAGCGTTGTTCTTTTGACTGAGTATTGCCTTGGCTATTCGTGGCCTCTTGTGTTTCCATATAAATTTAACAGTAGATTTTTCAATCTCTTTGATGAATGTCATTGGGATTTTGATGGGAATTGCATTAAACATGTAGATTACTTTTGGGAGTATAGACATTTTTACTATGTTGATTCTATCAATCCATGAGCATGGGAGATCTCTCCACTTTCTATAGTCTTCCTCAATCTCTTTCTTCAGAAGTGTATAGTTTTCCTTGTAGAGTTCATTCACATCCTTTGTTAAGTTTACACCTAGGTATTTGGGGGTATTTGAACCTATTGTAAATGGAATTATTTTCATATATTCTTTCTCAGTTTGTTCATTATTAATGTATAGAAATGCTAATGACTTTTCTATGTTAATTTTATATCCTGCTACTTTTCTATAGATGTTGATGGTGTCTAGGAGCGTTTGAGTAGAGTTTTTTGGGTCTTTAAGGTATAGGATCATGTTGTCTGCAAATAAGAATATTTTGACAGTTTACCTATTTGTATTCCTTTTATTCCTTCTTCTTGCCTAATTGCTCTGGCTAGGAATTCCAGTACTATGTTGAATAAGAGTGGAGATAGTGGGCATCCTTGTCTAGTTCCTGATTTTAGAGCGAATGGTTTCAGTTTTTCACCGTTAAGTGTAATGCTGGCTGTACGTTTGTCATATATAGCTTTTACAATGTTGAGGTACTTTCCTTCTGTTCCTAGTTTTCTTAGAGCTTTTATCATGAAATGGTGTTGGATCTTATCAAAGGCTTTTTCTGCATCTATTGAGATGATCAAGTGGTTTTTGTCTTTGCTTCTGTTAATGTGGTTTATTACATTTATTGATTTTTGTGTGTTGAACCACCCCTGCATTCCTAATAAAGCCTACTTGGTCATGGTGAATGATATTTTTGATGTGTTCTTGAATTCAGTTTGCCATTATTTTATTGAGGATTTTTGCATCAATGTTCATTAAGGATATTGGCCTATAGTTCTCCTTTTTGGAGGTGTCTTTGCCTGGTTTTGGGATAAGTGTAATCCTGGCTTCATAAAATGTGTTTGGCAGTTTTCCTTCCCTTTCTATTTCATGGAACAGTTTAAGGAGGGTTGGTATCAGTTCTTCTTTAAAGGTCTGATAGCATTCAGAGAGAATCCATCAGGTCCTGGACTTTTCTTTTTGGGGAGACTCTTGATTGCTGCTTCAATTTCATTTTGTGTCATAGGTCTATTCAGGTGATTAATTTCCTCTTGGTTCAGTTTTGGATGATCATATGTATCTAGAAATCTGTCCATTTCTTTAAGATTTTCAAATTTATTTGCATATAGGTTCTTGAAGTAATCTCTGATGATTTCCTGGACTTCCATGGTGTTTGTAGTTATCTCCCTTTTCATTCCTGATTCTACTAATTTGGGTTTTTTTTCTCCTCATTTTAGTCAGGTTTTCCTGGGGTCTGTCGATCTTGTTTATTTTTTCAAAGAACCAACTTTTTGTTTCATTAATTCTTTGTATGGTTTTTTTTGTTTCTATTTCATTGACTTCAGCTCTTATTTTTATTATTTCTTTCCTCCTATTTGTTTTGGGATTTGCTTGTTCTTGTTTTTCTAGGAGTTTGAGATGTATCATTAGGTCATTGATTTGGGATCTTTCAATCTTTTTAATATATGCACTTATGGCTATAAACTTTCCTCTCAGGAGTGCCTTTGCTGTGTCCCATAGGTTCCAATAGGTTGTGTTTTCATTTTCATTGACTTCCAGGAACTTTTTAATTTCCTCTTTATTTCATCAATGACCCATTGTTCATTAAGTAATGAGTTATTCAGTTTCCAGCTGTTTGCATGTTTTTTGTCTTTACTTTTATTGTTGAGTTCTAGTTTTATTGAATTGTGATCAGATAGAATGCATGTATAATTTCTATTTTCTCATATTTGCTGAAGCTTGCTTTGTACCTTAGGATATGATCTATTTTGAAGAAGGTTCCATGGGCTGCTGAGAAGAATGTATATTGTGTAGAAGTTGAATGAAATGTTCTGTAGACATCAAGTAGGTCCATTTTATCTATTGTATATTTTAGATCTAGAATTTCTTTATTGATATTTTTGTTTGGATGATCTATCTATTAATGATAATGGGGTATTAAAGTCTTCCACAACCACTGTGTTGGAGTTAATATATGCTTTTCGGTCCTTCAGGGTATGTTTGATGAAATTGGGTGCTTTGACATTGGGTGCATATAGGTTGATATTTGTTATTTCTTTTTGGTCTGTTTTCCCTTTTATTAGTATGGAATGTACTTCTTTATTTAGTTTGATCAATGTAGGTTTGAAGTCTACTTTGTCCGAGATAATTAGTGCTACTCCTGCCTGTTTTCGGGGGCCATTGGCTTGGTAAATCTTCTTCCAGCCTTTCATCCTAAGCCTATGCTTATTTCTGTCAGTGAGATGGGTCTCCTGTATGCAACAAATTGTTGGAGCTTCCTTTTTATTCCATTTCATCAAACGGTGCCTTTGATGGGGAATTAAGTCCATTAACATTAAGCGTTAGTACTGATAGGTATGTAGTGATTCCTGTCATTTAGTTGTCTTAGTTGTTTGAAGGTTTGATTGTGTGTACCTAAGTTGAGGTTACTCTTTACTTTCTTGCTTTTGCTTTTCCTGTAGTTTGGTGCTGCTTGTCCTTTCATGGTTATGTTGAGTTTCACTTTCTGTGTGCAGAATCCCTTGCAGAATCTTTTGTAGTGGTGGCTTTGTGGTCACATATTGTTTTAGTTTCTGCTTATCATGGAAGACTTTTATTGCTCCATCTATTTTGAATGATAGTTTTGCTGGGTAGAGTATCCCAGAGTTGAAGTTATTTTCATTCAGTGCCTGGAAGATTTCACCCCAAGCTCTTCTTGCTTTTAATGTTTCTGTTGAGAAGTCTGCTGTGATTTTGATGGGTTTACCTTTGTATGTTACTTGATTTTTCTCTCTTACAGCCTTCAATATTCTTTCTCTAGTTTCTATACTTGAATGTTTTAATGATGATTTGCCATGGGGTAGTTCTATTTTGATCTGGTCTGTTTGGTGTTCTGGAGGCCTCTTGCATCTGTATGGGAATAGACTTCTCTAAATTTGGGAAATTTTCTGTTATTATTTTGTTGAATATATTGTGCATTCCCTTTGCTTGCACCTCTCCTTCTTCAATGCCCGTGATTCTCAGGTTTGGTCTTTTGATGGAGTCGGTGAGTTCTTGCATTTTCTTTTCACAGGTCTTGAGTTGTTTAACTAATAGTTCTTCAGTTTTTCCTTTAATTACCATTTCATCTTCGTGTTCTGAGATTCTGTCTTCTGTTTGTTCTATTCTGCTGGATTGGTCTTCCATTTTGTTTTGCAATTCTGTTTCATTCTTTTTTCTGAGGTTTTCCATATCCTGGGTGGTTTCCTCTTTAATGTTATCTATTTTGGCCTGAGTTCATTTATCTCTTTATTAATCATGTTCTTGGTTTCATGTTGGTATTTATACAGTGCTTCTATGGTTTCTTTTATTTCTTATTTTGCTTTTTCAAATTCTCTATTTTTGTTGTCTTGGAATTTCTTGAGTGTTTCTTGTACATTTTGCTTGACCATATCCAGTATCATCTCTATAAAATTCTCATTGATTACTTGTAGTATTTCTTTTTTTTAGATTGTTCTTGTGACCTTCATTGGGTTCTTTGGCATAGTTTATCTTCATTTTGTTGGAGTCTGGATCTGAGTATCTGTTTTCTTCATTTCCCTCTGGTTCCTGTACTAATTTTTTGCTGTGGGGAAACTGGTTTCCCTGTTTTTTCTGTCTTCCCGTCATTGCCCTTGGTGTTGTTATTGTCCCTGTACTGTGTGCAATTAAGTATTTTCTAGCTTGTAATAATAACAATGGTGATATTTAGAATGGAAGGGTGAGAGGAGATGGAAAACAAAGAAGTTATTGAAAAAGGGAAAAACAAATAAACGAACAAGTAGAAAAAACAAAACAAACATACAACAAAAAAAAGTTTCAAAGATATAAACAGGGAGAGATAGTGTACTAATCAACAGTAAGCTGAACAGGCATTAGAGAGACAGAGAGAGGATTGAAAATAAAAAATAAGGAAAAAATAAAAATTAAAAAAAAAAAAGAATAAATAAATAAATAAATAAAAATCTCCAAGTTCAAATGCAATAAAGTTTCAGTCTTAATAATTTTGGTGTTTGTTTCTCAGCCTCTAATCCTGGAGATGACGTCTCAGGAATAGTTCTGTTACTGTCTCATCAAAGGGGAAAAAAACAAAACAAAACAACACAAAACAAAAAAAATCCCACAAAATGTCCCAAGTTTGAATGCAATACAGTTTCAGTAAGTTTTTTGGCATGCAAGTGTAGTTTGGTTGTTGTCTCATCAAAGGTAGGGAGAAAAAAAAAAGAGTCTGGAGACAGTTCTGTGAATGGCTATCTGAGGTTATGGCTTGCCTGCCCACTGCTGTCATCCTGCTGTTGCTGGAGGCATTATTTATGCAGACCTCAGGGGTGAGCTTAGCACTCACTTGGCCCCACAGGCTTTGTTTACTCAGAGTTCTCCTGGGTGTGACCGCCACTGCTACAAACTTTCCCCTTTCCAAGCACACTGGAGGAGGTGACACTGCACCCACTTTCTCAGGCTGGCGTGTTTATTTACAGTTCATATGGGAAGTGGGTCTTCCCCTGTCTCCTGTGGAGTTTTCCTCCCACCACCACTTTTACAAGTTTTCCCGCTCTTGATTGCTGGGCGTGTGTCACTGCTCCTGCCTTCTCTGGCCATTTGTTTATTTACAGCCAGCTTGTTTATTTACAGCCTACGTGGGAAGTGGGTCTTCCCACCTCTCCTGTGAAGTTTTTCTCCCACTACCACTTTTACAAGCTTTCCTGCCCCGGATTGCTGGGCATGTGCTGCCGCTCCTGCCTTCTCCAGCTGGCTTATGAGGGATTTTCCCTCCCCCATCTTTGGCATTCAGGGTACCCCACCTTATTTGCTACATGTCTTTTTTGTTGTTATTGCTTATTATTCAGATTTTTTTTCTCTTTTTCCCTGGGTGGGGGGTTGGTCTGTCCAGGGGGCTATGCTGATCTGGCCCAGGGTTGTCTATGGGAGTACCACATACCACTAAGCTCATCTTGTGGTCTGCTTCTTCCTAAGCCATCTGGGTGCTGCCATCTGGCAATGGCACGGGAGCCCTCCTGGTTTTTCTGTTTAACGTGAAGTGGAGATGCTATGCTCAGGCTGGAGGTGTGGAGGAGTCAAAGTTTTGCCTCTTCTCAGTGGTTTTTCCTATAAGGTGTATCTCCAGTGTCTCTCCAAGATTTAAGTTTAGGAGGCACGCTTTCTGCTTCCTCCCTCTAGCCACCATCTTGGAATCTCAAGAAATTTCTATCCAATCATTGTTAGAGACTTTTAACTGTTTTTCTGTGTTGATAAACTTTCTCCCTCCCTCCCTTCCTTCCTCCCACTTTCCTTGTTCCCACCTTCTCTTTTAACCCTTTGCTCCATGTTTATAGTGAATACTCTGTCACTATATTCAAATATAGTAATTGCTTATTGCCAGGATTGCAGAGGTCCTTGACCTGAAAAGGTTCAGGGAAGGAATGAACAGAGAAGACACATATCAAGAGGGTCAGAAGGCTGATGAACAACTGGAAAATTTTTTATTTTTGCATCAGGATTATAAGCAGTACAAAGTAAGAAGTTATATAATGCAAGGAGAGCTTTTAGGCCTGGAGGAATGGCTCAAGTGGTAGAGTGCCTGTCTAGCAAGCATGAGGCCCTGAGTTCAAACCCCAGAACTGCCAAAAAAAAAAAAAAAGAGAGAGTTTCTATGCCTGGTAAACAATGCTCTGCACCTGAAAAACAAAATTCTTGCCCCAGTCTCCTAGGGTTTGTAAACAAAACCTGGGCCCTCCTAGTTTCACTAATGAAACCCAGACCTCCCTGTTTTCACCTAGTTTTGCATACACAAAACCTGAGCCTGGTTGCCAAGGGCATGTGCCCTGTTCCTGACTTATAGTAAACAAATACCTTCAGGTTAATGTTTCTTTTCTCCAGACAAAGGGTGGCATTCCATGGTTCCTCAAAACCTCAGTAAGAGACATGGTGCACCTGCAGTCCCTGACCTTGTCAGGATCCTGCTAAGCCACAGTGACATTGTCAGATTCTGGCTCATGACTCCCAACAGCTTATTTCAAGAATTTTTTGTAAGGTTTATAAATTTTAATTTAGTAACCATATTCTCAATCTTGAAACATGTTGGGGAAAATCCAAGATGGCAACAAGAGGGAGGAAATAGACAGCATGAGCCTTGTTAATGAAAAATCTTGATGAGATTCTGGAGCCACACTTGGCAGAAAAAAACCAAGAAGAAGCAAAACTCTGACACTCCGAACCCCCAGCCTGTACAAAGCTTCTTCATGCCATGTTGCACTGAGAAAAGAGGAGGGCTCCTTTGCTGCCAGACACAGGATCCAAACCTCGTTGGGAGACACAGACCAACAGGTGAGCAAATAAGTGGCACACAGTACTCCCACAGCTACCCCTGGGATAAACCAGCATAGCCACCTGGACAGTCTGACTCCCACCATGTCAAAAAAAAAAGAAAAAACTGGATAAAAATCCAGGAACTGAAAGGGACACACAGCAGAGGGGTCAGGGTGCACTGTGCACACTGGAGAAGGGGGGAGGGTCAAGGAGCTGAACTCCACTCAAAATTTCAGTGAACAAAGCCTGGAAAAATAGATGGCTGACAGTAGGTGGCAGATGAGCTGCTGCCTGAAATAGGGCAGATAGTGGTTCACAAAGTTGTCTTCTGACCCAACCACCTGACAAGACAATGACAGAGCTATTGCTTAAATACCAACACCAGGACTGGGTGCTGAAGGAGTAACACCAGAACTACTAAGACAGAAATTTCATTGCTCCTGAACCTGGATTTTTTTTTCTTTTTTCTCTTTCTCTTTAAGTACTTTTTTTGTTCACTGTTGCTTAGTACACCATCTCTCCCTGTTGATTTCTTTGGTTCTCTAATTTTTTTTCTTTTCTTTCCTTCTTTCTCTTTCTTGCTCTCATTACTTTTACTATTGTAAGCTGGCTAATACTAAATCACACACAGAACAGGGACAGAAACAGCACCAAATGGAATGATGGGGAGATGAAAAAGAGATGGAAAACATTCTCCCCCCAAAATAAATTAGTATAGGATTCAGAGGGAAATGAAGAAAATGGATACCCAGTTCCAGACTCCCAACAAAACAAACATAGACTATCCCAAAGAATCCAATGAAGCCCACAAAGACACACCAAAAGAAGAAATCCTGCAAGAAACCACTGAGAATTTCATGGAGATGTTAGCAGACAAGGTCAACCAAAACAAACAGGAGGCACTCAAAAAATTCCAAGACAACAAAAATAAAGAATATGAGAAGATACAAAAGCAAATAAATGAACTCATAGGAGCCCTAAATAAATGCCAAACTGAAACAGAGAACACCATAAATAGAGAGACAAATGAATTAAGGATGAAAATTGACAATATTAAAGAAGAAGTGACCCATGATATGGAAAACCTCAGAAAAAAATGAAACAGAAATACAAAACACAATGGAAGGCTACTCCAGCAGACTAGAATAAGCAGAATACAGAATCTCGGGACCTGAATATAAAATGGAAATTAAAGGAAAAACTGATGAACCATTACTCAAACAACTCAAAACCTGTGAAAGGAATATGCAAGAACTCACCGACTCCATCAAAAGACCAAACATGAGAATCATGGGCATTTAAGAAGGAGAAGAGGTGCAAGCAAAAGGAATTAGTAATATATTCAACAAAATAATAGGAGAAAATTTCCCAAATCTAGAGAAATCTATGCCCATTTAGGTACAGAAAGCCTCCCGGACACCAAACAGACTTGACCAGAATAGAACTACCTCATGACATATCGTTAAAACAACAAGCACAGAGAATAGAGAAAGAATATTGAAGTCCATAAGAGAAAAAAATAACATACAAAAGTAAACACATCAAAATCACAGCAGACTTCTCAAGGGAAATCTTAAAAGGACAGCATGGAGTCAGGTCTTCTGGGCACTGAATGAAAATAACTTCAACCCTAGGATACTCTACCCAGCAAAACTATCATTCAAAATAGATAGAACAATAAAAGTCTTCCATGATAAGCAGAAACTAAAACAATACATGACCACCAAACCACCACTACAAAAGATTCTTCAAGGAAAATGAAAGCAAACAAAACCATGAAAGGACAGGTGGTACCAAACCACAAAGGCAAGAAAGTAGAGAGTAATATTGATTCAGCTGCACACAATCAAACCCTTAAACAACAAAGACAACTAAATGACAGAAATCACCACATACCTATCAATGGTAACACTGAATGTTAATGGACTTAATTCCCCCATCAAAAGACACCACTTGACAAACTGGATTAAAAAGGAAGATCCAAAAATCTGTTGCTTACAGGAGTCCGATCTCATCAACATAAACAAGCACTGGCTTAGGATGAAAGGCTGAAAGAAGATTTACCAAGCCAATAGCCCCTGAAAACAGGCAGGAGTAGCAACACTTATCATGGACAAAGTAGACTTCAAACCTACATTGATCAAATGAGATAAAGAAGGACATTCCATACTAGTAAAAGGTGAAATACACCAAAAGGAAATAACAATTATCACCCAATGTCAATGCATCCAATTTCATCAAACATACTCTGAAGGACTTAAAAACATACATAAACTCCAACACAGTGGTAGGGAGACTTTAATACCACCCTATCACCAATAGATAGGTCATCCAAACAAAAAATCAATAAAGAAATCCTATATCTAAATGACACCATAGATCAAATGGACCTAGCTGATGTCTACAGAATATTTTATTCAACTTCTGCACAATATACATTTCTCAGCAGCCCATGGAACTTTCTCCAAAATTGATATCTAGAGCACAAAGCAAGCTTCAGCAAATATAAGAAAATTGAAATAATCCCATGGATTCTATCTGATCACAGTGCATTAAAACTAGATCTCAACAACAAAACAACAGTGAAAAACATGAAAACAGTTGGAAGCTGAAAAACACATTGCTCAATGATCAATGGGTCATTAATGAAATAAAAGAGGAAATTAAATGGTTCCTGGAAGTTAATGAAAATGGAAACATGACATACCAGAACCTATGGGACACAGCAAAGGCAGTCCTAAAAGGAAAGTTTATAGCCATGAGTGCATATATTAAAAGGACAGAAAGAACTCAAATCAATGACTTAATGCTTCATCTCATACACTAAAAACCAAGCAAATCCCAAAACAAGCAGAAGGAGAGAAATAATAAAAATAAGGGCTGAAATCAATGAAATAGAAACAACAACAAAAAAAAACCATACAAAGAATCAATAAAACAAAAAGTTGGTTCTTTGAAAGAATAAAGAAGATTGACAGACCCCTGGCAAACCTGACTAAAATGAGGAGAGAAAAATACCAAATCAGTAAAATCAGAAAGGCAAAAGGGGAGAAAAGAACAAACACCACAGAAATCCAGGAAATCATCAGAGACTACTTTGAGAGCCTATATTCTAATAAATTTGAAAATCTTGAAGAAATGGACAGATTTCTAGATACTTATGACCATTCAAATTTGAACCAAGAGGACATTAATAACCTGAATAGATCTATAATACAAAATGAAATTTAAGCAACAATCAAGAGTCTCCCAAAAAAGAAAAGTCTAGGACATGATGGATTCTCTGCTGAATTCTATCAGATCTTTAAAGAAGAGCTAATACCAACCCTCCTTAAACTGTTCCATGAAATAGAAAAGGAAGAAAAACTGCCTAACTCATTTTATAAAGCCAGTATTACACTCACCCCAAAACTAGACAAAGAAACCTACAAAAAGGAAAACTATAGGTCAATCTCCTTAATGAACATTGATGCAGAAATTCTCAATAAAATAATGGGAAACCAAATCCAACAACACATCAGAAAGATCATTGACCATGACCAAGTCAGCTTCATCCCAGGGTTGCAGGGGTGGTTCAACATATGTAAATCTATAAATGTAGTACAACACATTAATAGCAGCAAAGACAACAACCACTTGATCATCTCAACAGATGCAGAAAAAGCCTTCAACAAGATTCAACACCACTTCATGATAAAAGCTCTAAGAAAACTAGGAGTAGAACTAGTGTAAAGGTTATATATGACAAACCTAAAGCCAACATCATATGTAATGGTGAAAAACTGAAACTATTTCCCCTAAAATTAGGAATGAGACAAGGGTGCCCACTCTCCCCACTCCTATTCAACACAGTACTGGAATTCCTAGCCAGAGCAATTAGGCAAGAAGAAGAAATGAAAGGAATAAAAATAGGTAAAGAAGCTGTCAAAATATCCCTATTTAAAGACAATATGATCCTATACATTAAACACCCAAAAAACTCTACCCAAAAACTCTTAGACACCATAAATAGCTATAGCAAGGTGGCAGGATACAAAATCAACTTACAGAAATCATTACCTTTTCTATACACTAATAAAGAACAAATTGAGAAAGAATATATGGAAACAATTCTACTCACAATAGCCTCAAAACAAATCAAATACATAGGAGTAAACTTAACAAAGATGTGAATGACCTCTACAAGGAGAACTACAAACCCTGAAGAAAGAGATCCAGGAAGACTACAGAAAGTGGAGAGATCTCCTGTGCTCATGGATTGGTAGAATCAACATAGTAAAAATGGCTATACTATCAAAAGCAATCTACATGTTTAATGCAATCCCATCAAAATCCCATGATATTCATCACTGAGATTGAAAAATCTACCCTAAAATTCGTTTGGAAACACAAGAGACCATGAATAGCCAAGGTAATACTCAGGAAAAAGAACAATGCTGGAGGTATCACAATGCCAGAGTTCAAACTATATCGCAAAACAATAGCAATAAAAACAGCATGATACTGTCACAAAAACAGACATGAAGACCATTGGAACAGAATAGAAGACCCAGATATGAATCCATACAACTATGCCTACCTTAGTTTTGACAAAGGCACTAAAAGTATACCATGGAGAAAGGACAGCCTCTTCAACAAATGTTGTTGGGAAAAGTGGTTATCTGTCTGCAAAAACTAAAACTAGATCCATGTTTATCACCCTGTACTAGTATCAACTCAAAATGGATCAACAATTTAATATCAAACCTGAAACTCTGAAATTGGTACAGGATACACTCTGAAAGTAATAGGTATAAGCAATTACTTCCTCAACAGAACCCCAGCAGCTCAGCAACTAAGAGAAAGGATGGACAAATGGGATTTTCTAAAACTAAAAAGCTTCTGCACAACAAAAGAAGTGGTCTCTAAACTAAGGAGACCACCCACAGAGTGGGCGAAAATATTTGCCAGTTATACACCAGACAAAGGACTGATAACCAGAATATACAAGGAACTTAAAAAACTAAACTCTCCCAAAGTCAATGAACCAATAAAGAAATGGGCAACTGAACTAAACAGAACTCTCTCAAAAGAAGAAATTCAAATGGCAAAAAAAAAAAAAGCATGAAAAAATGCTCACCATCTCTAGCCATAAAGGAAATGCAAATCAAAACCACACTAAGATTGCACCTCACTCCTGTTAGACTAGTCATCATCAAAAACACCACCACCACCAAGTGTTGGTGAAGATGTGGGGAAAAAGGAACCCTTGTACATTGCTGGTGGGAATGCAGACTAGTGCAACCACTCTGGAAAAATTTTTGGAGGCTTCTTAAAAGTCTAAACATAGATCTGCCATATGATCCAGCAATCCCACTCCTGGAGAAATACCCAAAGGAATGTGACTCAGGTTACTCCAGAGGCACCTGCATACCAATGTTTATTGCAGCACTATTCACAATAGCCAAGTTATGGAAATAGCCAAGATGCCCCACTACTGATGAATGGATTAAGAAAATATGATATTTATACACAATGGAATTTTATTCAGCCATGAGGAAGAATGAAATCTTATCATTCACAAGTAAATGGATGGAACTGGAGAACATCATTCTGAGCAAGTTTAGCCAGGCTCAGAAGACCAAAAATCATATGTTCTCCCTCATATGCGGACTTTAGATCTAGGGCGAATATAGCAATGTGGTTGGACTTGGGTCCCATGATAAGGGGGGAGCACACACTGGAGGTATGTGGATAGGTAAGAAACCCAAAACATGAAAGTGTTTGATGTCCCCACTGCAGAGGAACTAATACAGAAACCTTAAAGTGACAAAGGGCAGTATGAGAAAGGGATCAATAACTAATGAAAAGGTCAGTTTGAGATGAATCAACTTGGGGTGTAACACATTTGTACATGGGCACAATGCTAGGAATCTCTCTGTATAGCTATCCTTATCTCAACTAGCAAAAAATGCTTTGTCTTTCTTATTATTGCTTGTTTTGTCTTCAACAAAATTAGAGATAAGGGCAGAACAAGTTCTGCTTGTAAGTGAGGGGAACTAGGGGGGAGAAGGAGGTGTTTGGGAGTAGGGGGGAGAAATGGCCCAAACATTGTATGCACATGTGAATAAATGAATAATAATTGAAAAAAAGAATATGCAGGTATCCTGAGACAAAAAAAAAACAAAGAAAAATTCTAATTGTAATTATTTCATGTTTTATAATATCAGTTTTTTCATTTAAATTTATTTTTAACAGATACATAAAGATACAAAATTTATACATAATTATGGAGTACCACACCACGTGAGGTTCTGATGTACGTAAACATTGTGCAATGTTTAAATCTGGGAAATATATCAATCTCTTCATACAATGATCAGTTCTTAATAGCAAAAGTCTTCAAAATCCTTTCTTCTATCTTTTTGAAATGTACAGTAGGTTATTATAGTCACGTTACTGTTCAATAATAGAACACAAGAACTTCTTGCAAACATCAACTGTAACTTAGTATACATTGGTCAACTTTTCTCTATTCTTGCATTTCCCTTTCTTGCCCAAACATTTTAATAACCATCATTCTACTCTCAACTTCTATGAAATCAATGTTTTTAGATTCTACATATGAGTGAGATCATGCAATATTTGTCTTTTTCTATCTAGCTTCTTTCAGTTGATATAATGATTTCCAGTTCCATCTATGTTGCATCAAATGACAGGATGTCATTCTTTCTTATGACTAAGTAGTCATAAGACTATTGTATATGCATTCTACATTTTCTCTATATATTCATCCATTGATGGAACTCAGGTTGTTTCCATTTTTGGCTATTTGGAACAATGCTTCAATGAATATGGAATGTAGATGTGTCCTGCACATACTGATGTTATTTCCTTTAGCTATCTATCCAGTAGTGGGATTGTTGTGGTGCTACTTGTAATTTTTTGAGAAACTTCTTTGGTTTTCTATAATGGTGACACTAATTTACATTTCCTTTTAACAGCATGCAAAGAGATCCTTTTGTCTGTATCCTCACCAGCACTTGCTATCTTTAGTTATTTTGATACCACCATTTTTACTGGGATGAAGTGACACCTCATTGTGGTTTTGATTTGCAGTTCCCTGATGACTATAGATGGTGAGCATACTTTCAAGTACCTGTTGGTCTTTTGAAAGTCTTTTGAGAAATACCAATTTAGATCTATCATCCATTTTAAAATCAGGGTATTGTTCTTTTGCTACTGAGTTAATGAATTTCTTACACATTCTGGATATAGTTTCTTGTGAGATAAGTAGTTTGAAAATGTTTTCTCCTATTCTGCAGGTTGTCATTTCCCTCTGGTAATGGTTTCCATTGCTGTGCAAAGGCATTTTAGTTTGACATATTTAGTTTTGCTTTTTCTTCTTGTACTTATATTTTTGAGGTCTTGTCTAAAAACTCCTTGTGCTTGGCAATGTTTTGAAGTGTTTTCCTACATTTTCTTCTAGCAATTTCATGGTTTCAGGTTTTTACAATTTTAAGGTTTTAATCTGTTTTGAATTGAATTTTGTACCTGGTGAGAGATATTGATCTAGTTTCATTTTTCTGCATGTGGTTATCCAATTTTTTCAAGCATCATTTATTGAAAAGATTGTGTCTCTTCTCCACTGCATGTTCTTAGCATATTTGTCAAAAACCAGCTGGCTCTAGATATGTGAATTTGCTTCTAGTCTTTCTATTCTGTTCCATTGGTCTATGTGTTTGTTTTTAATCCCAAGATCATGCTGTTTTGATTATTACATCTTTATAGTGTATTTTGAAATCAAGTAACATACTGTCACCTGCTTTGAGTTTTTGCCCAAAATGGCTTTATATGTTTGGGGTTTTATGAAAATTTGACTTCTTCTTTCCAGGTTTGGATGCTCTTTATTTCTTTCTTTTGCCTGATTTCACTGGCTAGAACTTGTTGAGCAATGGTGGACATCACGGGCATCATTCTCTCATCCCAGGCCTTAGATGAAAGCTTTCACCTTTTCCCCATTCACTGTAATGTTAACTGTTGGCTTATTGTATATGGTCTTTATTATGTTGACGAATGTTCATTTTGTACTTAATATTTTCATATTTATTATGAAGGCTGTTGAATTTTATCAAATGGCTTTTCTGCATCTAGTGACATGATAATAGGGTTTTGTCCATTCTGTTGTACCACCTTTATTGATTGGCACATATTGAACCATCCTTGCATCCCTGGGATGAATCGCATTTGATCACCATGAATAATATTTTTAATGTGCTGTTGGATTCAGTTTGGCAGTATTTTGGAGAGGATTTTCACATCTATGATCTATGTATATTAAGCATATTGGCCTTCAGTTTACTTTTCTTTTCTGGTGGTACCCATACTTGCTAGGCAGGTGCTCTACCACTTGAGCCACTCTGCCAGTGCTGTAGCTTTCTTTTCTGCATGTTCTTATCTGATACTGGGACAGAATAATGGCTTCATAGAATTAATTTTGAAGAATTATCCTCTCTTCAACTTTTTGAATAATTTGAAAAGAATTGATTCTTATTTAATATTTTGTAGAATTCAAGAGTGAAGTCATCTGGTTCTGGACTTTATTAAGAAAATTTTTATTATTGATTCAATCTCATTATTCATTATGTTGGTTCACCCAGATTTTGTACTTTTTCATGCTTATATTGATAAGGTGCATGTGTCCTGGAATATGTTTGTTTTTCCTATGTTATCAGATTTGTTGATGTGTAATTGTTAATAGTAACATCTAATGATTCTTTGTATTTTTGTGGTGACAATTGTGTTATTTCCCTTTTCATATTTGTTTTTTATATTTGAATATTCTTTGCTTAGATAGTTTATGGTTTGTCAATTTTGTTTGTCTTTTTCAAGAACAGCTCTTCATTTCATTAATCTACTGCATTGCATTTTTAGTTTCTATTACATTTATCTCCTTTATCTTTCTTCCTTATTTCTTTCCCTCTATCAATTTGGGGTTTGTTTTGTTCTTGTTTTTCTAGGTCTTTGAGGTGCAGTGATAAGTTGCTTGATATATTCCTGCTTTTCTTGTGTATGCATCAATGGCTATAAACTACCCTCTGAGTACTATTTTTGCTCATAGGTGTTGGTATGTTATATTTCTATTTCCATTTATTGGAAGAAAATTTAACATTCCCATCTTGATTTCTTCTTTGATCTGTTAGTTGTCCAATATTAAGTTATTTAATTTCTGTGTATTTGCACAGTTTGGGATGTTTTTCTTCTTATGAATTTCTCACTTTGTTTCATTTTATTTAGAAAAGATACTCAATTTATCAATTATTTAAATTTTGTTGTGGCTTTTTGTGTGTGCTGTCATATGATATATCCTATAAAATGTTGCTGACAAGACAACATTTATTACACAATTTTTGAATGCAATGTTCACGACATATCTGTTAGGTCCACTTGTCCAAGGTTCAATTTAACTGCAATTTCTTTGCTGATTTTCTTTCTGAATGAAAATGTGGTGTTAAGGTTCACTACTATTATTCAACTTAAGTCAATATCTCCCTTTAGATCTATTTACATATTTGGATGCTCCTATATTGGTTGAATACATATTTAGAATTGTTATTTTCTCATACCAAGTTGACTTATCATTATATGATCTTACTTGTCTCTTGTTACTGCTTTTCAATTAAATTTATTTCCTTGGATATAAGTATAGTTACTCTTGCCTTTTTTGGATTTTAGTTGCATGGAAAGTCTTATTCCATCCCTTCACTGTCAGTCTATGCATGTCTTTTGAAATGAGGTCTTTTTTTTAATGCAACATATAATTATATAATTGGGTCCTGTTCATTTGTGATTATAGTCACTAGGGACTAGTTTCTAAATTCCATTTACATTTAATGTAATTATCTAGCTAAGATCTTACCACAGCTATTTTGTAACTTGTTTTCTAATTTTATTGGTTCATTTTTCTCTTTTCTCCCTTTCTTTTATTTTTCCTTTGTAGTTAAGGGACTTACTCCAGTAGTGTGTTTTGATTTCTGTTTATTGGTTTTTTATTTTTCTGTTACAGATTTTTAATGTTTTGTGGTTTCCATGAGCCTTATAAAAATATCTGTGTGTATGTGTGTGTGTGTGTGTAAGTGGTACTGGGATTGGAACTCAGGGCCTTGTACTTGCTAGGCAGGCACTCTACCATCTGAGCCATCTGAGTCATGCCTCTAGACTTTTTGTTGTTATTTTTATTATTTTGGAGATAGGGTCTTTCTTTTCTTTTGCCCAGGCTAATCTGGACTGGGCCTCTCCTCTTTTAGACTTCCTGCCTGGGAAGGCAGGTATGCACCACCATGCCCAGTTCTTGTATGTTGAGATGGGGTCTCACATACTTTTTTACTCTGGCTGGTCTACAACTGCAAACTTTCCAATCTCAGCCTCACAAGTAGCTAAAATTAAAGGCAAGAGCCACCACTGTCTGGCTAAAAATATCTATTGATTATAAGAAACTATTTTGAAATGAAAAGCATCTTACTATGATCATAATGATAAGGAAAAAAGAGAAGAAATATTAATAATACTTGCACTTTCTCTCCATTCCTCCACACATTTTGAACTTTTGCTGTTCCATTATACATTGTTTTATATTGTCTATATCTAAACACGTTAAGGTAATTACTACTACTTTTAATTATCTCTTTTTATATCTTCATACTAAAGAGATAATGGTTGATGAAATACGCTGACAATATTATTTTGTCTATATTTACTCTTACAGTAATCTGTATACCTTCTGATGCTTTCTTCTTACTTGATATTTTTAATGCCCCTGTCTTTCAGTTTGAAAAACTCCCTTTAGCATTTTTGTTGATCTGGTGAGGACATATTCTCTCAGCTATTGTTTGGGAATGTTTTGATTTACCTTTCATTCATAAAGAATAACTGTTTTTTTACATTTTTTTTCCTATAGTGCTGTGAAAATATCATCCATTCTCTCCTGGCCTACAGGGTTTCTGATGAGAAGTCTACTGTCAGGTGAATTTGAACATTCTTATGTGTCATTTGTCTTATGCTTGAGAATTTTCTCTGTATATTTATCTTTTGAGAGTTTGACTATATTTCTTGAGGTGGACTTGGTTGAGTTGTGTCTAACTGGTTACCTTTGATCTTCCTATACCTGTATATTTGTACCCTTCTCTAGGTATGGGAAGTTTTATGTTAATATTTCTTTAAATAAGCTTTCTATGCCTTTGGATTCAAGTCACCCTTGACTCCTATAACCTGAACATTTACTGTTTTAACACTGTTGAAAATTTCCCATAAGTTTTCTTTATTCATTTTCACTTTTCTCTCTTGTGATGGTACATTGTCAATTAGCCTGCCTTTAGTCTCACAAATTCTTTCTTTTCTTTAATCTATTCTGCTATTGATGCTTCCTATCACATTTTTAATTTCATGTAGTATATTTAGACTCAAAGATTTTTGTCTGATTTTTTAAAAAATTGCTTCCATCTATTAATTTTCTCTGTTAGAATAGTAAATCATTTCTTTGTGTTTTCTTGAGGCTCATTGAATTTCCTTAAGATAGCTACTTTAAACTCTCTAAGAATTTGTTCATATTCATTACTATATGGTTGGCTTCTGGTACCCTATTTTGACCATTAAGTGAGGCCAAGTTTCCCTAAAAATTTGTGGTACTTGCTGATGTAAGATGCTGTCATCACATTAAACGATTAGGCATTTATTCCACAATTCATGAAATGGTTTTATTTGAGCCTGTCTTTTGTAGAACTTCTAAGTGGGCTATTTATTTTCTTCAAGCCTGTAGTCACTATTTCTGCAATAGATGATACCCTAAGTTCAGGTTTACTGTTTACTGAGTATGTTGTTGGTGTGTTTTCACTGTTTCAGCAATAGAGGGCAATCCTAGTCTAGATTTGTTCCAAATCCATAGTTGGTATATTGTTCAACATGAACTGGATGAGCAGATCCAACAGAAAGTCTGTCATTCAAAGTCTCTGGTGTAGGCTCAGACTGTGATCACACAGAACTCTAAAAGGCTCTGGAAAGATTTGCTTTGCAGATCCAGCTGACAAAGTGGCTCAAGTGGTAGTATGCTTACCTAGTAAGTGTGAGGCCCTGAGTTCAAACCCAGTGCCACCAAAAAAAAAATTATAGATATATAAGCCCCAGGTTCCTAGGTCATACTTTTGTGCTCACCTTTCTTTTCTTCCCTCAATCAGACAGTTTCTCCATGTTGTCCTGTCTGGAGTTAGAAGAGGAATGTGGTGAGCAGTTATGTGACCACAGATTCAGTGTCATAGGCTGAGCTCACAGCCTGCTGAGAGTAGTGCAATACTGAGGTAGTTCTAAGGACCATAATGCCATGGGTTACTTACTGCTGAGGTGGATTCATGGTCCAGACTTCTACAACCAGCCACAAGTGATATTGATCAGAATAAAAGTCTGATAGACTTGAGTTGCTTGTCTCTGCCTGGCATTGGGACTATTCCAGAGTCTCTATTTAAAGGCCCTAGAGTAGTGCTGGAGGCCATTAGTATCTGTGCAGTGCTTGGTGTTAACAGTTAAGAATTAAGTTATAATTCAAAGTCTTAAGCTTACTATCTTGTCTTGCCATACCTTCTCAAGTGTTGGTAGTGTTGGACAAGACAGTTTCTTGACTACTTTGCTTGATCCTAAGTGTGGTTACACTTAATTCCCACAGACATAGAAACTCATACAACCTCAGGGATAAGGGAAAAGCCCATGAACTCTGCCTCAGGCCCAATCCATGTTAGACAATGATGGAGGTCTAAACTCAAGTCTGTCCCACTAGAACACAAGTTTGATTCTAGGGCACATCTGGAGGCTCCATCTAAGACCTACAGTTTCTTCATGGTGGTGGGTTAGTGTGCAAGCCTGGCATTAAGCTTTAAGACAAAGTCTCATGTTAGTTTTCTTGCCTTGCTCCCCAGTGGGTGCAATCTTGTTCCCCTTTCTGCTGCCAAGTATTGGAGAGGGTGAGACCATTTGTGTACTATCTGGCTAATGCAATTCCTGTGATTCAGTGCATGGATATGGGCCTGGGGCAGACATTATGAGGCTCAGCCTTGCACTGAATTTGACTCTGGCTGCCTGGAACTGCATTTCAAGTCTGAGAACTAAACTTAAATTCCTCCCTCTACCCCTATACACATACATGCAGGAGGCAACCTTCTCCCTACTGTGTTACTTGGAATTGGGGAAGGGAAAGGTGACTTGGGCAACTCTGTCCTTTTTGGTTTCTTTAATACACCTTTCCTAATTATTATATGAAAACCAGGCTCTGTGGTCTCTAACCTGGCTTCCTGAGCACTTGTAAAGTCAGTTTGACTGTAGAGATATGATTGTTGTAGGATTACATTCAGCTGCCATTTTGTTTTATCTCCTGTCATGTCTGGGTTTTTCTTTTTTTGCTTGTTCACTTTCTTTTGTTTTTGCTTTTTGATTCATTAGGCTATTTGTAATTTATATGTATTTTGGAGATTTATTTTGGATTCTATCTTAAATGAGAGTTGTTTTTCTGTCACTCTGAACTTGTTCTTAAAGCTAGTCATTTTTGTGGTTGTTCCTGTATTCTCTTCTAGAAAGGGGTCTGCTACTAGCAATTGAGTTTTTTTTTTTTCTTGAGGGCTTTTGGATTTCACAAACTGTATTAGTGAGATTTTTGTCACTATAATGAAATACCTAAGGCAAATAACTTATAAGAGAAAAAGTTTATGTAGTTCACAGTTTGCAAAGCATGATACCTGCACTGGCTCCATTCTGGTGAAGGTGATGGATGGTGGCACATCAGAGCAGGAGTGTGTATAGGAACAAACAGTCACAACTTGAACTAGAACAGTGAGAGAAAGAGGATGGGTGGGTCCCATAATCTCTTTTGAAGACCTGGCCCAGATTACCTAAGGATTTCCCCTAAGAGTCCACCTGTTAAAAGTCTGTAACAACTCTCAATTTTTCCACCCTGGAAATCAAGCCATGTAAACCTTGGGATTATTATTTACCCAAGCTATGGCACACACTATGCAATATAATTCATGAATGACTTGGCTGATTATCTGAATTAGAAGGTGGGTGCTGCCTCCTTAAGCTGATGCTTCATGTGAATTGTGCCTTCTTTCAACTCTCCATAGCACCTTTTCAGCCACCTGTCAGGCACCAAGAAGGTCAATCTTGCTTCAGTTCCACACAGTAAAGCCAGTTAAAGTTTTCCCTCTTGACTTGGTCACTTTGATCTCTGGTCCTTCTGCCTCCCTTTGGACTACAGTAAGAGGAACAATAGTTTAGGTGAATATACTACTTGGTATTTTTTATCCTACTTTGGTTCTGAAAAATGGTTTCTTAATTTCTATGAAAGTGCTAAATTAACATAATTACTATAAATATGGTGATTATGCTATATGAACCATATAGAAATGAAATATTTTATAACAAATGATATTTAAACACCTATTTCTTAAAATATACAATAAAAGGATTTATTTTGAAAATGAGAATAAACTTACAACTTGTTATGTTCAGTAGTAAGTTAAAACTGCATTGTGGTAGAGTGTCTGCTTAGTAAGTGTTAGGCCCTGAGTTCAAACCCTAGTACCATCAGAAAAAAGAACTCCTACATATTATTATTTTTTTAATTTGAAAATGCTCTTTGATAAAATCATCCCTAGTGGTATCTCATTACATATTTTTGGTTATCCTCCTTTCATGGATTATCTAAAGGCTGCAATATGGTATAGTAAAAGTGGCATAGATTATATTGTTAGGGAAAAGTAGGGTCCATTCCCAGTGCTAATAGCAGAAAGATTGATAAAACTTCTTAATTTCATTTTCTTTGTAAAAACAAAACAATACTTCCAATATGAAAGAGGTATTAGATCAGCATGCTTTATATAATTCTTAAGCAACCTTACTCATAAAACAAGAGGACAGTATGTAGCACACAGGTATTCATTCATTCATCTTTGTGATCATGGTGGATTTTTACTAGATAAACCTTATAGGTTCCATCTGAAACAAGATCTAGCTGCAGAATCCTCAACAAAGACCTCCTGCCAGTTGACAGTGGTGACACTGTGGAAAATCTGTATGTAACTTTAGCCTCTAAACCTACACCATTTACCTTTTTTTAAAAAAATTTATTGCTGATAAGCATCCAGCAAATATCTGTATTCTTATGTACAGGAAAGTGATAAGATCTCATATAATTTAATTTTAGATGTGTCACTTTCCTTAAACACGCTTGAATACAGAATCAGTCATTTTACAGAATAAATTCTATTTGAGTGGCAAGAACTATCAACTGGCAGAAAAGAATATGGACAAGAAATGGCTTGGCAGAATAACAGTTTAGTATAAAAGTATTTGAAGGAACACTTGCAAGCTGTACTTTCCAGGCAGTGAATAGGTGTTGCTAGAGGGAGAAAAAAAAGGTTTCCAGAGAAAATAATTCCATGATAAAATAAAAACTTTGGATTTAATAAAGCTAAGAATTTTTTTATGATAAGAATTCTCACAAGGAAGCAATGGTGTTATTTTCCAAAGGAAGCAGCCCATGGAACATTTGTTCTTAGGGTTTTTAATCGGGTTTCCTATAGCACATTTGTCACTGTGTTTTACCAGCTAATATTCTTTTTTACTGCTGGGCAATCACTTTATTAGTTTCTGCCTGTGCCATAGCAATTGTTAAGCATTTTGAAAATTACTTTCTATAGCACACATTTTAGAAAATGCTATTTGAGAGATTGTGTCATTTGTGAGTTAAATATGTTTTAGGTTAGTAGGTTTCATTATGTTTACCTATTTTTTTGTTTCAGATTTCTTATTTTATGCAAAATTAACTTCAGTTTATATATTTATCTTTAAAGTGCCAGTCTAGGCATTTTATTTGGAAAAGTATGTTTTTTTAAAAAAACAAATAATTCATCTCCAATGGAAAACACACATAAGAATCTTACAAACTAATATTTAAAAATCAATTTGGGAAAACTTTCCAAATTCCTCCTGCTAAGTATAACTAAAAAAACCCAGGACTTTATATATAAAACATACACAGGAAGACTAAAAAGGTAGGAAGAGGAAGCTGGACAGCTAGGAATCTAGAAACCAAGACATGACACAGTGGTGGGTTCCTTCAGTTTTCTTTTTGCCTCAAATTTCCCAGACTAGGAGCTGATGAAGTCATCAGCCTGCAGAAATGTAACAAAAGAAGATTCAAAAAAGTCATTTCCTCTTTTTATTAACCTAGCACACTGAAATGTCATAACTTCCTCTCTAAAGGTTACATCTCTTTCAAAGTCACCAATAATCTCTGTATTACTAAACTCAACTCACAAAGTATAGTAGTTTCTTATTGCTGCTGTAATAAATTGCCACATTCGTGGCCTAAAACAACGTAAATGTATTATTTCACTGCTTTAGAGGTCAAAAGTCTGAAATGAATTGTCTGGGCTGAGTTCTTTCTGTCTAGGAAGAATCTACTTCCTGACCTTTTGTATCTTCCATAGGTTCTCTGCATTCCTTGAATTCATCTCTTTATTCTTTCCTCTTACAAGTTATCTCTCTCTCTCTTTCTTATCTCTCTCTGTTTCTCTCTCTCCCTTTTTCTCTTGACTTTCCTGTATGTTCCAAGTTGTTTGTATATTTGTGTGATACCCTTTTTCTCAGCTTCTCACATAACTAATGTTCTCTTTTCAGATTTCCAACTCCTCCAAGAAGCATTTTCTAGCCCTAAATTAAGGTTAAACGTACCTCGATATAACATAACCTATTATATCACTCAACTCATTTCAAGTCCTTTTATAAGCCCATCATCCCCACTAGACCATAAGAACTTTGGGGGCAGACATAGAATGTATGTAATAGATGCTCATTAATTATTTGATGAAAGTAAAAAGAAAATAATATACTATTTTATGAAATACAAATTGAATGTGAAGGGCTAAATTTTACTTTCTTTGAAAAATAGACATATCCTGTGGGTGGAATATCTCATGTTTTCTTAACAAGAGATGAAGAAAGAAAGAGAACCAACATAGTCTTTAATATCCATAAATGATGCACTTGAATTAAGATTTTATCTGTTAAGAAATAAAGTGTGATTGATATAATGTATTGATTAAACTCAAATGATAAAGCTTTAACTAGTTTTGATTAGTTAATACTAATCAAATAGTTAATACTTCTATTTTTAACTTTTTGATGTCATTATCAAGAATCCTTACCATAATAAAACTTATTCAGTAAATAAACAAAAATCCCACACTGTTTTCAGAACATCACTTTGAATTGTTGACTATGTCACTGTGATGCAAGTCAACTGAGGATGAACACTTGCTGAACTAATCTTCAGGATTAGGTCCATTTAAAAAACACTATTAAATTGCTAATGAATAGTTAGAAAAGGTTTTAGTTCAAATTTTACATCAGTTTTTCTTATAAAAGAAATATTCTTTTCAATAAGTCTTAAGCGCATCCTAGATTGGACTTTTAAATTTTATAAGCCAATATGAGAGTTCTAAATGATCTGAAAGTAGTCTGTATGCTAAAACTTTTAAACACTGAACATCTGTGTTCTGTGGTCACATTTTCTTTGATTTGAAATTTAGAATGAGAGATATTAAGTTTCCAATTCAAAACAAGAAACTGTAATATGTTCAAATGCAAAACAGTTAAAAATAGTAGTCATCCTCATAACTGTGTTTCACACATACACACATAGCACAAACTATTTCCAGATGATTTATTTTTTTGTTTTCTCCAATCACAAATTCTTTTTCTACAATGTCATAGACTCAGATTGCTTCCTTGAGGCAAGAAAGACATGCAGTGGTCCTGACAAACCGAAGAAGAGACCTTAGGGAAAGAAACAATAGTGAGCACTCAGAACTTCTTCCCTTGCTAAGATAATCTTTAAAAAAGTAAAGTAAAATGATAGAAAGTGGTACAATTCACTGGCTTTTGACCACATATTTAAAATTTAATAACCCTTCATATCTACTAAATACTATTTCTTTATTGATAAAGATTGTTTAACATTAAATTTTATTTATAAATATACAAACCAGAGTTGTTAGGTGTTAAGAAACTTAAGGCTATTCATAGTAACTGTGAGTAAAAGTAAGAAGGAATTCAGGATATCTAGGGATCTTTAAAATAAAAGAAATAATATTGATCCACTTAATACATTTTAGTTTTAATCAAAATCTGTGTTACTAATCTTCAGCAAGTAACTTTCTTTTCTAAAGAAAAAGGTTTACTCATCTGTAGGAGAGGTTTCTGCCTAGGAATGCAGTGGTGAGGACAAGTTCTTATTTCAGCAAGTACTGCATTTTTCTGACATATACTGAATCAAAGTATCAAGGGCAGAAAAAATGAGTACAAGGGTCTCTCTAAGAGGCAGTGAACACTTTCTGTATTCCAGTGGAATACTCAAGGATATGAGTTTTCACATTTGTTTCTAACTGTTGTGGGAAAACAATGAAATTAGTGTTAGCCCATAGAAATAAATGTCTACAACTCCAACCTCATCTATAGCTTAACTTTAATATCTGGAATGTCTCATTTTATGGTTATTTTGCATGTCAATGCATATTAGAATAGAAAAAATTTAAGTAGTGAGCCAAAAAGGTGACAAATAGAAAATAAGTGCTGGGAAGGGTCTTAGATATTAGAAAATGTAATGATAAGAACACTAAAGCAGGCCCCATTTGATATTTCAGTTAAATATCAAAGTTTTTTCATAGTTTGAAATACTCAAGACAAATCTCTTTAAAATGTCACCGATGACAGCTTTGTAAAACTGTGTGAACCCATCATCCTTGAGAAATGTTAAACATTGATGATTCTCAAGAAAGTAAATGCAATTCTCTTGAACTTAATAGGAAATTTTGGTGGTGGTTTTTTTACCTGAATGCATCGTCACCTAGAGGTTACATACTCTTAAAGGGATACCAAATAAGATTTGTGCCAACTTACCTCTGAAATGAGAGTGAACTAGTAAATCAAAAAAAGATGTAAAAAGTCTATGAATGGAGAGTTAGATATGTGTGGTCAAAAATAATAGGAAAGGACTGAGGATTCAACCCTGAGTGGCAGGTGTTGCTATCAACAGCTTTTCACTTTGTATATTACCATTATAAAACATGAGTGAATATGGAGCCAACACACTTTTAAACCTAAGAGCTGGAAGAGAAGATGACAAAGTTTTCTGATTTTTATCGGTCTACTTTGGCTGAATAGTTCTCTGAGATTTCTTCCTTTACTAATTGTGTTGAATGTCTTTGCTTTGGACTGTGAAACACATTGAAAAACATTATCATTTTCCTCTTGTCCTTCTCTTCATTCATAGTCTTAGAGATGTTTTAAGAAAATTTCATACCTTCTCTTCGATCCTATTTTCTACATCTTGAGTATTTTTGCTCATTTCAGAAAGTAAATGGAGTTTCCACTTTACATTGGTTTTCCAGTATGAAGGTTGAGGGCATTATAATAATCATTTTCATTTTACTTAAAAAAAGGGATTTTGCCCTGTTTTTGTTGTCAGTTATGGAACAAACACTCCTCATCATTGCTTTGTTGCATATTGATCTTAATTTGGAATATGGCCTTAATTATGAAAATAGTGAAAATTTTAAACTATTTAGATAGAAAGGAATAAAGATGCCATCCCTGAAGGACATTGAGGTTTTCAACATCATAACAATTTCTAACTTCTTAATATATTGTAGTTAATTAAATCATCAACTAGACATATCCTGTTTATTGCTCTCTTGAATTAAAATAAATTAAAGCAGAAAGGAAATACAACTTAATTGGCCTTAGATAAGTTGTTATATTGTTATTACAACAGTTCTCTTGGAATTTAGAGATTATAATTATGTGAATCTTAATTAGGTAATTATTGTTGTGCAGTTTTTCTTGACATAAGGAGAGAAACTCCATTGGCACAATCAACCATATCATGTTGTATCAGAATCTTTAAATTAGAAAATTTTTAGAATAAGTTGCACAATGCATTATTATTTACTACAGTATAATTCCTTAAGCACCTAAGAGAGGCAAAGTCTGGAAAAACTCTATACTTCAATATGTACTCTTCTTTGTAGTTGTCAAAGTAAAACTCTGATTTGTCAAAATCAGAGTGATGGAGGGAAGACAAATTACTGTGCATGGGTGGTTTTTCATCACAGTAGAAAGGAGACAAAAAGGGCTCATGGATTATTGGTTCTTCTAAGACTAAATTTACATGCTGAATAACTTTTTCTGTCTTAGCCCATCAAATGTTCAGTTCAGCTTTTTGATTTCTACTTTAGATACATAAAAAATAGTGGGAGGAAGAGAAACTAAGTGTTTCTACTATAACATTATATGCAGTCTTGGAAATTTACACATTCTGCAAAATAAAAGAATATATATTTTGAGAAAATGGACTTAAGTAAAATTTTAAAAATTAACCAAAATAAGACAGCTCAGCATGGGTAGAGGCCACTTCAGGAGATAAAAATAGAATGGCTTATGGCACTATGACGGAGGATCTCCAACCCAGTACCCCCTTCGTTGAGGATGCAGAGGAAGCACAACCGGTTCTGAGAGTTAGCACTGAGAAGCTGAATGTTCTGCTTGGGAAGAAATCTGGGTCAAGGCATTGATTGTTAATTTGCTGTGAATCTATTGGAAAACGGCTTTCATTCTTCCTGGTTCCATCATCAGTGAGATAAATACATTTTTTTCTAAGTTCATTCTAACTCAAGCTCCTTACTTTTCAAAAACAAATTCTTGGGAGGTTGCACCACGATGTCCAAAATGTCTTAGGTGACAGTTTTAACAACTCTGGAAGCTACTCATAGCCTAAGAAGCTAACATTCATTCTTGGTACCAGCAAGTAGTGATTTCTAAATGGCAGTAGAACTTTATCTTCACTGACAACATTCTCTTTTTCCCCCTGACTCTGTACTTTTGTTTGTTTCTGGTTCTGGTTTTCATTTTACCTGTAAGTTATTTCTTAGTGTATCAATAATATTTGTGGATTTGGTTTTATGTCTTATTTGATGATTATTCTGTTGAGTGAGAGATAATACCAATTTTCATTTGTTCAAGAACATTTCTACCTTCTACTGGAAAGGAGAAGATCAGTTTGAAATCTAGATTTGTGAGTTTTTTGTTTTCTGTTATCATTGACTAAAGATATAAAACTAAAGCTGTAAGATAAGTGTCTGTGTCTGCAAATATGAAAATATTTGAGATATTTTCCTACATCTAAAAAATGCATAAATTAGACTTAAAATCACTTAAAATAAGGAGATTGGTTTTGGTGGTTGTATAAGAAGTGTTGGGGTCCAGAGTTGACCACCCCTCAGAGGAACAAAAAGACACTCACGATAATGTAAGCCACAAAGCAAGGTTTATTTCCAGCCAGATGGAGTCCAGGTATCCGCCCGACACAGTGGGTTTCAACATGGACCCCGAATACAAAGTTCAGGCTGCTTTTATATTTTTTAGACATTAGTCACGGTTACACAGCAATTTTTATGGTCCCTGGGGTCACATATTTCTGATATCTCCCACATCCTGGTGGTGGGGCCAGATTACTTGAAGATTATTTATCAGGAATTTGGTAAACACCAGGTGTTTCAACTCATTGACTCACACACCGTTTTAACAAGATTAACCAGAAACAGTCCCTGTTCCCAGAAACTGTCCCACCTCCCTTTGTTCCAGTAAGTGGTGGCTTGGGTCATGTTAACCATGGCGGGTTTCAGGCTGAGTGGGCTGCAAGCCTCAAAGGTACCCTAACATTTGTACCCTAACATTCCCCCCTTTAGTTATTCATAATGAGGAATCATGCTCATCTGGGCGGAGTATAAACATCCTCAGGGCTAGGTAATTGTTCGTACTGCTGCCTCAGGACCATTAGTTGGACTGTACTAACTCGGTCTTTCATGAAGGTCACTAGCTTATTCAGAATACAAGGACCAAAGGTTAAGATAAGCAGTAGTATGACCAGAGGGCCCACCAGGGTAGAGACCAAGGTAGTGAACCAGGGGGACCTATTGAACCAAGCTTCGAACCAATTTTTTTGGGCTTCCCTTTCTCGTTTCCTTTTTGCCAGTCCTTCCCTCACTTTAGCCATAGAATCCCTAACTACCCCTGAATGGTCAGCATAAAAACAACATTCCTCCCCTAAGGCAGCACATATTCCCCCCTGCTGAAAGAACAGTAAGTCTAGGCCCCGTGGGTTTTGAAGCACTACCTCAGATAGAGAGGTAAGGGATTTTTCTAGGTGACTAATGGAGGCTTCTATCCTCTCTATATCCTCATCTATGGCTGCGCGCAGCAAGGACATCCCTTTATGTTGAGTAGCCAGGGAGGCTATGCCGGTTCCTGCCCCAGCCACCCCTAGGCTAAGTAGGGTAGCAATGGTTAATGCAGAAATAGGCTCTCTCTTCTTTCTCTCACCTGTTCCTGTATTCCAGTATGAATATAGGCTCTCCTCAGAATGATAGATGATGCGTGGCAGCACAGCCAATAGGACACAGAATTCTTTAGAGCCGTTAAACACATTAGTTGATAGGCAAGGGGTGAGCCCGGACTGTGAGCATATCCACCATCCATTGCCTTTTAGAATTACCCACTTAATACCATC
Source organism: Castor canadensis (assembly GCF_047511655.1). Classification (NCBI taxonomy): domain Eukaryota; kingdom Metazoa; phylum Chordata; class Mammalia; order Rodentia; family Castoridae; genus Castor; species Castor canadensis. The sequence continues at coordinate 55,714,118 of NC_133390.1, read as the reverse complement.
GCCCCAGGTGGGGTTGTCTTTTACAACAGCACATAGGTCCTATTTTCCCACTGGCACCTTCCCTAAGCAGGTTCCTTGGCTGCTCACTTGTTGTATGGTCAGACCTCTCTTACAGTCTCCCCAGGAACATTGGGTGAGGTTTTCACTAGTTGAGATATCGTAGGTGACATTTAGCCCTATTGCCTCATAGAATGGGGGCCTCACATCATAGCACAGCCAGCAGGAGGTAGTCATATTAGGGTTGGTGTGGTTCAATGTTAGGAATGCAGCATTTACCAGATTCCAGAGGGGGTCTGTGGACCCGGTCATGAGACTGGGCTTCACCAAGGGAGGGCCGGTGCCTAATGGTCCTGGAGTTTTAATACTAGCCTTTGTGTGAGGCTGGGTAGGGACTGGGGTTGTGCGAGGTCAGAGAGGTGGCTCTACATAGGGCGGCTTAAGTGCTTTGTTGGGGCCTACCATTTTGGACGGTGGCCCCATGGGCTCAACTTTTAATCTGATTACTATGGTCGAGCCAGAATGTCCACCATATTTATAAAACACAAGTCCCCACACCTTACCTTGTATCCACGCGGGGGTGTCCTCTTTGCCACTGTCAGTGAAGGTGACCTTGATTCTATCTGTATCTATGGGCTGGCATTTATGGGTGGGTGACGGAATTCTGCGCCCCCAGGATACCCTGTTTACAAAGGCAAATTTGACTAGGTCTGGTTTTGATATCCCCCACTTCCATTCACCATTGTTGGATGTGACACATGCCCATGACTTACAGAAAGAGTATTGTATCCCCCCACAGTCCTTGCTCTTTTTGTGGCCAGGGCAAGCACAAAAACCATAATGTTGGGCTGACGCCAGGGCAGTAGACTTGTAGGCAGGATTGATGTCTCTGAAGCAGAATTGAAGCTCCGGCCACCAAGTTCCTATGGGGGCAGTGTGAGTAGTCTCGTTAAGGGTGGTATGAGTCTCCCCATCGGTGAGTATCCAGGTTTGCTTATAGGGCTGGTGAGGGTTGGTTTCTGTGAGGCTCCTGTTCTGGGCATTGAGCAAGATCAGAGTGACCAGCCAACCCATCCGTGGCTGCTCCTGAAGACTCTGCATGTTCCTGGGGTCGCAAAAGCTTCAGCTTCAATGGGTTATCTGGGTGCCACCATGCGGTCCACTCTCTAGCCTTTTTCTGTTCCTGATGATTGGCTTGACGCACGTGGGAGTGATGGACCCAAGGCCTGATGCCATCAACCTTAAGAGCAGTGGGGGTAACCAAAATGGCCAGGTAAGGGCCTTTCCATCTTTCTTCCAGAGTGCGGGCTCTGTGCCTCTTTACCCATACCCAATCCCCTGGGATGATGCCATGTTCCAGGTTCGATGTGTCCTTTGTTTCATACAAGGCGCACATTATGGGCCAGATTTCACGTTGGACCTCCTGTAGGGCTTTTAAGCTGGCCAAGTAATTTGGGGCTGTACTGGGGTCTTAGTCTGATAGGGTTTGGACAATAATGGGGGGCAGAGCCCCATATAGAATTTCAAAAGGTGTCAATCCATGTACATATGGTGAATTTCGAACACAGAAGATGGCATAGGGTAGGAGGGCCACCCAGTCTCCACCAGTCTCGATGGCTAATTTAGATAAGGTCTCCTTCAGGGTCCGATTCATTCTTTCTACCTGCCCTGAGCTCTGGGGGTTATATTCACAATGCAGCTTCCAATTAGTCCCCACTGCCCGGGCCAGCCCTTGTAGGACATTACTGATGAAAGCCGGGCCGTTATCAGAGCCTAGAGTTTCAGGGATGCCATATCTGGGTATGATTTCCTCCAGCAAAACCTTAGCTACAACCTGAGCAGTCTCTCATTTTGTAGGAAAAGCTTCCACCCAGCCTGAGAAGGTGTCTATCAGAACCAACAAATACTTATACCCATACCTTCCTGGCTTCACCTCAGTGAAATCCACTTCCCAGCTCCATCCTGGCGCCCTCCCCAGTACCCGTGTACCTGTATGTAGGAGTCCCCTTTTTGCTGGGTTTCATAGCCTGGCACCCGGCACATTGGTCGACAATCTTTTGAATCTGGGCTGTTTGATGCGGGAACCGGAGGCAGGCCGACTCGAGGAGGGTGAGTAGTTTCTTCTTGCCTAAATGGTTGGCTCGATGTAAATTGGAGAGAAGAAACAGTCCTAACTTTTCAGGAAGGATCAGCCACCCTTTGATATCACAATACCAGCCTTGCTGATTGGGCTCTGGGCACCGGTGATCTTGGATCCATTGTTTGTCTTCCAGGGTGTACTAGGGTCGCGGTGGCAAGCATGGAAGCTCGGGCACGGGTAAGGTCAGCGCTAGGGTTGTGGAGGCCAAAGCAGCATTTCGGGCTGCTATGTCCGCATGCCGGTTCCCCGTAGCTTCTGGAGTCTGGGCAGATTGGTGACCAGGAACATGTACTACCGCCACAGCTTGGGGCTTCTGCACCACAGTCAGTAGTCTCTGGATCTCCAGGAGATTATGTAACTCCTTTCCTTCCGCTGTAATGAAACCTCTTTCCCGGTAGATGGCGCCATGTACATGGACGGTGCCGAAAGCATAACGGCTGTCGGTATAAACAGTCACTAGTTTTCCCTCAGCCTGCTCAAGTGCCTCTGCCAGCGCGATCAGTTCGGCCTTCTGGGCTGAGGTCTCCGGGGGCAGCGGGGCACTCCAAATTATGTTCCCACCTTGGTCCACCACCGCTGCGCCCACCTTACGCACCCCATCCGAGACGAAACTACTCCCATCTGTATACCATACCAGCTCACTGATGGATAGGGTTGAGTCCTGGAGATCGGGGAGCACTTGGGTGATTTCAGCTATAATCTCCTGACAGTCATGTAGAGGGGCTTCCAGGTCCGAATTTGGCAGCAAGGTGGCCGGATTTAGAGAAACTGGGTTGGAGAAGAGGATTCAGGGAGCATCCAGCAAGAGCCCTTGGTAATGAGTCAGTGGGACATTGGTCATCCATCTACCTGGAGGGTGCTTTAGGACTCCTTCTACTGCATGGGGGGTTACCACCTTCAGATGTTGCCCAAAAGTGAGCTTATCTGCGTCCTTTACCATTAGGGCAACTGCCGCTATGATCCGCAGGCATGGGGGCCAGCCTGCTGCAACTGGGTCTAACCTTTTGGATAGATAAGCAACTGGCCACTTCCAGGGCCCTAGGCGCTGCATTAGTACCCCTTTCACTATCCCCCTTCTTTCGTCTACAAAGAGGGTGAAGGGTTTTAGAGGGTCTGGCAGTGCCAGGGCCAGGGCTCTCAAGAGGGTGGTCTTGAGCTCCTCAAAGGCCTTTTGTTGATCTGGCCCCCAGGCCCAAGGGGCCTTGTCCTTAGTTGCCTAGTATAAGGGTTTTGCCAGTTCAGCATACCCCAATATCCACAGCTGGCAGTAGCCTGCCGTCCCCAGGAATTCGCGGACTTCTTGAGCCAAGGTGGGGACGGGGAGTCTGAGAATAGTTTCTTTCATGGCATTCATTAACCATCTGGTTCCCTCTTTTAGCTCATACCCCAGGTAGGTGACTGTTTGTCTACAAATTTGAGCCTTCTTTGCACTGGCCCGATAGCCCGACTTCCCCAGCTCCTGGAGGAGGTCTCCAGTGGCTTGCCAGCACTCAGCTTCAGATGCAGCTGCCAGAAGCAAGTCATCTACATACTGCAAAAGTGTGACGGAACTGTGGCTCCGGCGATATGAGTCAGATCCTGATTAAGAGCCTCATTGAACAGAGTAAGGGAGTTTTTGAAACCTTGTGGAAGTCTAGTCCATGTTAACTGTCTGGGGGTTCCCGTATTTTCATCATGCCATTTGAAGGCAAAAATGTGTTGACTATTGGGTGCCAGGGCTATGCTAAAAAAAGCATCTTTTAAGTCCAAAGTAGTATACCAAACATGGGAGGGGGGCAAATGGCTCAGCAAGGTATAGGGGTTGGGGACTGTGGGGTGGATGTCCTCAACCCTCTTGTTTACTTCCCTTAAATCTTGGACTGGCCTATAGTCTTTTCCCCCGGGTTTCTTAACGGGGAGGAGTGGAGTGTTCCAAGCAGAATGGCAGGGCCGTAATATTCCAGCCTCCAGGAGATGGTTTATGTGAGGGGCAATGCCCCTCCATGCCTCGGAAGACATGGGATACTGACAGACTCGGATGGGCTGAGCCCAAGCCTTGATCTCTACTATTACTGGGGCTTGATGTTCCGCCATCCCCACACCTGCTATTTCTGCCCAAGCCTGGGGGTAGGTTTGAATCCAATAAGCCATTTCAGGGGACCACTCAATAGGTTTCAGGGGAGGGTCCCACAAGGAGAACAAGTGATGTTCATCCTCGAGAGACATGGTCAAGACTTGGAGGGGCTGTCCTTGTCCATCTGTCACTTTGATACCATCTGGCTCAAAGTGAATGTGAGCCCTCACCTTAGTTAGCAGATCGCGTCCCAGAAAGGGGGCAGGGCACTCAGGAATTACCAGAAAGGAATGGGTCACCTGATGTCGGCCCAAATCCACCTGACATTTGCTAGTCCATTGATATGCCTTGGATCCAGTGGCTCCCTGCACAAGGCTAATTCTCTGGGACAGTGGCTCAGTAGGTTTATTAAGGACTGAATATTGGGCCCCTGTGTCCACCATGCATCTCATGGGCTTCCCCTCCACATATATGGTTACCCAAGACTCAGGGAGGGGGTCCGAGTCCCGTGCCCTCTAGTCACTGTCCATTCCAGCTAACAGGCCTTGGGCGTTATTATTAGGGCTGCTATTTGGTCCTGGGCAACCCTGGAGTTTGGGACATTCCTTCTTCCAGTGTCCATATTCCTTACAATAGGCACATTGTCCCTGGTCTAGCCTGGGTCGATCTCTTCGGGGAGGTGTGGGGCTGGCCTATCCAGAACTCGGTCCGGCCAGACCCTGGACTCCTGCTAGCAATATCTTAGCCATCTCTTTTTGCTGTTTCTTGTTTTCCCTACTCTGTTGTTCCCTGTCCTCTTCCGAATCCGTTCTTGTAGTTCCTGATTCTCCTCCCTGATTCTATCCTCTCATTCTTCTGGGGTTTCTCAGGTGTTAAAAACCCTTTCAGCTACTTTCATCAGATCCCAGGTAGTCATCTCCCCAAGCCCTTGTTGCTTATATAGTTTCTTCCTAATATCAGGGGCAGCCTGATTTATGAAGGACATTATCACAGCTGACTGATTCACCTCCGCTAGTGGGTCTAGGGGGGGGTGTACTGTCTGTATTCATCATAAAGATGCTCAAGGAACGCGGCTGGGCTTTCATTTTCCCCCTGCATTATTGCCTTTACCTTAGCCAAATTGGTAGGGTGGCGGGCTGCCACCCAGAGGCCTGCCATAAGAGTCTGGCGGTAGACCCGGAGACGCTCCCTACCTTCTGCAGTCCCATAGTCCCAGTCAGGTCTGTTTAAAGGAAAACGATCATCAATCAGGTTTGGCAGGGTGGTCAGTCGCCCATTGTCACCGGGGACATTCTTTCTGGCTTCAGTGAGAATCCGCTCCCGTTCCTCAGTGGTGAATAGGGTCTGAAGGAGCTGCTGACAGTCATCCCATGTGGGACTGTGAGTATACAAAATGGACTCGAACAGATCAGTCAGGCCTCTAGGGTCCTCAGAAAAAGGAGGATTCTGGGCTTTCCAGTTGTACAGGTCACTACTTGAAAAAGGCCAATACTGATAGGTGCATCCCCCATTGGGACCAGCACCACCCAGGGCCCGCACCGGGAGGATGGGGGGCCCGGTGGAAGTGGAGGAGGGCTCCTCCTCTGGGGTTTCTTCTCTCTGCCTATGGGGCCTGAGTCCCCTCGCTGGTGCAGAGACCAGGGCAGGGGGTGCAGATGGGGAGGCTGATGAGTGGGGAGGCTCAGAGGAGCCAGCTGCCTCTGGCTGGAGTGGCGCAGCAGCGGCATATGGCAGGGGATTTACTTCACAATCTAAGTCTATCAAGGATGGATGGAGAGTTGGGTCTTCCTGCAGAATAGGCTTCTTAGGGGAATTAACGGGAGTGGGGGTGTTCCCCGACACGGCCAGTATTGTGGGCCGGTCTGTAGGTGCTCCATGGATAAATGGCCGCAGCCAGGAAGGGGGGTCTTCTACTAAAGTCTGCCACATAAGGACGTAGGGATATTGATCAGGGTGGCCATGAAGACCGGGTCTATTAATGACATCTCGGACCTTCTTAATTGTGTCCAAGGAGAAGGTACCTTGAGGAGGCCAGCCTACATTAAAGGTTGGCCATTCTGCTGAGCAAAGGGTGTCAAACTTACCTTTCTTAATTTTCACGCCATAATTGTGTCCCTTAGCGTGGAGTTCTGAAAAATGACTCAGAAGAAGGGTCTTAGGAGTTACCTGAGCCTGTCCCATGATGATCAGGAGAGATGGACAGAGGAGACAGCAAAGAACAAAAGAGACAATTCCAGCAGACAAACAAATTTGCACAGGACTCTTTAACATACACAAGTACTGGCCGGTCAACCAGACCACTCTCACAGGCGCAATTCCATTCACACCAGACTCTGGATCCTTACCCAAAGACCGCCCAAATGGCGTCCACAGAGGACACCGGCGCGGCTCCTGACCGTCGGGGATGTCTCCCATGACTTCCAATAGTGAAGCCTCCAGGGCTGTAACCCCTTCCTTCAACTCAATGAGAATTCTCAACCAAATTCAGACGGGGACTCTAAGTCCCTCCAAACGGAGGTGGCCAATCCTCCTTCCGCGGCCTTTCCCAATTAAACCTTGGTATCGGAGGCCGTTTGTTCCTCTCAGGGAGGGGCTCAGATCTTGGTGGGACCTCCAGATGTTGGGGTCCAGAGTTGACCACCCCTCAGAGGAACAAAAAGACACTCACGATAATGTAAGCCACAAAGCAAGGTTTATTTCCAGCCAGATGGAGTCCAGGTATCCGCCCAACACAGTGGGTTTCAACATGGACCCCGAATACAAAGTTCAGGCTGCTTTTATATTTTTTAGACATTAGTCACGGTTACACAGCAATTTTTATGGTCCCTGGGGTCACATATTTCTGATATCTCCCACATCCTGGTGGTGGGGCCAGATTACTTGAAGATTATTTATCAGGAATTTGGTAAACACCAGGTGTTTCAACTCATTGACTCACACACCGTTTTAACAAGATTAACCAGAAACAGTCCCTGTTCCCAGAAACTGTCCCACCTCCCTTTGTTCCAGTAAGTGGTGGCTTAGGTCATGTTAGCCATGGCGGGTTTCAGGCTGAGTTGGCTGCAAGCCTCAAAGGTACCCTAACGTTTGTACCCTAACAGAAGCTTATGAAATTCTAACAGAGGGAACATAAGAATTCTTAGAGGATAAAGAAACTAAATACCTTATACCTTAAATATGTACCCTTAAAAATACTTTTCATAGAAGATGTCAGTTTAAAAGAACTTGCACACAAACACCTACACAAACAAGAATCCAAGTTATTGTAATTAAAGTGAATCCTTGACAATTCTGACTGACCTATTTTCATTTTAAAACATTTGTATGTATTTTCCGTAATTTTATCTGTGTGGATTTTGTTCAAACTTCTTATATTTGTATGCCAGTCAGAAAAGCAACATTATTCTCACAAATATTTAAGAATTAAAAAAAAAATAATCCTGGCAATTTTTATGTCAAGTGAAGTGAAATACAGTTTCTAGGACTTTTAGTTAATTTGAAGAACATATATTAAATATTAAAGATAATCTTTCAATACGTGTATAAATAATACCTAGGCAATGTAGAGTACTGTTGCGTTGCTTACTGTGTTTGGTTTCAATATATGTATACATATTTAATATTATACATGTATTTTATACACAAATATAATACATACCATGTATCTGCATGCCTTGGTTTATTATTTACCTGTGTTATACAGTTGTCTTACCTCTGTGTGATAAAAGTTGTTATATGTCACTCAAAACCTCTTTTATGAATAAATTAATTTCTTTATCCAAGAGTTGAGGTTACTGCTAAAAGAAGGCCCATAGTCTGTTTTTCTAAGAGCACCCTCAGCTAAAGAAATCTGAATAGCCACAGCCATGCTTCCTTCTGGGTAACTAGTCAACATGGTATATGATGTCCTTTTCCCCAACTTGAAATAGCTCCGAATGGCCAATTTAGTCTTAAGATGTGTGGTTACCTGGGGCTTTCATAGAACTGAAATTGTAGCTCTAATTTCCCTTCCCCTACCCAATAATGGTTCCACTCAAAGCATTTTCTGATAATCTCCCTGAATGTTCATCTCCATACCAGGATCTGCTCCCTGGGAATTTGGTTATGTATATAATATATGCATGTACCTATGTATCTGTGTATCTATTCATCCATCTATCTATCTATATAGTTAAGAAAGGATTAAAAGAATGTGTACATTGTGTACATTTATCAAATTTCTGATATTCTTAATGTTTACATGTAACAGCTCTCTACCTTCTAATTGTCTGAACTAAACATTGATTACCTTATTAAAAATTATAAACTTCATTGGTGATTGCAGCTCTACTAGGATCTATAGGAGAGAAGTTTGAGAATGTAAAGTAAAGAGATCTGACTTTGTTTTTCAAAAGAAAGTGTGAGCTACTTGGTCTTATAGAAACATGCTGATGTAGCATAGTGTGTACCTTGATAGATCTTGAGAAAGTCATAGAAAATTCACTGGGGAAATTTCAGTCATTAATGTGAGGAAAATCCTTGGAACTAGCTTCTGAAAATAAGATGTAGACAGAAATTTTTGGCACCTTAGCAACAATTCAAGAAGAGAGATCTGTGTTAATTACAAGTAAACAAATATTTCTTATTTCCCAGTCTCCATCAAAGGAGGACTACTTGAGCAACATTTATTTTTCAAAAGACAGGAAATAAATGCAGTTGACTGAAGCTCCAACTCTAATATATCCAGTACTTTTTGCCTGTTTCATGCAAATTCAGAATGTGATGATTATTATTGTCTTTACTGGAATCATTAGCAATAGTTTTATAATATATTTCTTTGTGGCCTGACCCCTGCTTCTTATTTCTTCCTTACTCCTTGGGCTCTTTCTGCCATGTCCTGTCACTACTCACAAAACATAGGTAGCTTCTAATGGTGAAACTGTGCTCTTGCTCCAAGAAATATCAAATAGTCAAGGCCAGACCCTCAGAAGCCGATTCCTTTCATTTACTTTGCACTTCCAAATGGTGTGGACTATAGCAAGCTACTTTACCTCCTGCCAGTAAATTGAGAATAATGCCTGTATCTACTTGATCTGGTTCTGAGAAGAATAACTCAAATGCTCTTTGGTGCTTTGTTATGTAGTAGCCATGACACATTCCTACATTTAAGAACCATTCTGCCCCATTTTACATTTAGAATCTACTAATGTGTTTGTGAGCATCCTCAATATGTGTACCCAAACATTTCAAATGCTACCTTATGAATCTGTATGATAAAAAGCATTCATTTGCTAGAGTACTTGTACATTTAGATTATTGCTTAAATTTTCAGAAATTAATGAAAAATTTATTTAAAATATTCCTGTTGCCTGGAGACAGCATAGATGATGCTTGGAAGTATCTCTACCAATTGCGCATTGAAAACAGAAGGATGTGCATAAACTTGTTTGTTTCTTCACATAAAAAGAATTAAATGAATAGAAGTCCTGAGAGAGAGAGAGAGAGAGAATGAAAGAGAGACTCTTGTATATTAAATTGCTCCATAGGAAAACAGGCATTTTCTGGAATTCTCTGGTAGCCATCCCAAGTGGGCTTGAGGAAAGGCTAACCTGCGTGAGGAGACAGAAATGACAGTCCACATGCACTTCACGGATCAGTTTGTGCTCAGTCCTGCTGCTGGTCCATGTCTTCTAGAAGGCAGCTGGAAGGTTTTAAGAAGCAGACACTTTTTCTTCCAAGGATTAATGACACCATTCTTTGTCTAAGTAATGGACATCTCATTGTGTATTTTAAACTTATTGCGCATTGGTTAATTGCTATAATGCATGTCAACAATGTGACTAAAGCTAATTCCCATAAGATCAATTGTCTGATTGGTTACCAGTCACCAGGTACAATTTTTTTCTTCTACACATTAAAAATAAGGATTTTACGGAATCCCCCAAGATCTATACTGTATGCCAGTTGCCACAGCCAAAATGGAATTATTTATTCAAGCATTTTATTTGCATGTGAATATCTGACAGTTGTGTTGAAAACAACAAAAACAAATACAAGAAAATATTTTGGATGCAATTTTTCCTCTTTTGACACTTCATTTGTTGTCATGCATTGACTTCAAAACCTTCAGAGTGATATACAGAATCTGAAAACATTCCTGTTCTTGTTTTCCTTGATTCCTCATTTCCATGACTTCTCACAGATATTGTACCCTCTGCACTTTTCTTCCCATCCAAATTTTCCTTATTACCATAAATGAAGTGGGAAAAAGTTAACCAAGCAACAAAACATGCATTAGTTAACTAAAAGGCTGCCCAAATTTAAATATATACTTAAATATATAAATATATGTAAAATAAGTAAAATTCAAGAATATCATTTGGTTCTTTGCTGCTCATTCAACAAATCAGTCAATACACATTTCATATTCATCATTTTTTTCTGGTCACTCTTTTTCTCCTATCTAAGTCTGGTCTTTATCATTCTCTGCCCGTGTTACTGCAATATCTTTTTAACAGTTCTTGGTTCTAGGTTCTGTTTAGATTCTTGTATTCAGTATGGCCAATGTCATTTCCCTCTATCTTTTTTATTTACTTGTAAAGCAGGAGAGTTTATTGAGATAGAAAGGTGTAGAGTGGGAGAGGAGAGGCCCCAGAGTTTGGAGGGATCCCAAATGAGGATGCCCCCCCTTTTCATCATTGTCATTTCTTTGTTTAAAAACCAACAATGCCCTGTGTAGATACTCCCTGAAGTGGAACAGGTTTCTGGCTCCTAATAATAGAGGCAGACCAAAAGCTCCATCTTCAAAGTCAGAATAGTCAAAGCTCCATCTTCAAAGTCAGAATAGTCTAGAGTAGGTATGTTAGGGTTAGGGAAACAGGCTTTCCTCTGGCCCAAGTGTCCAGATGAGTGGATCTTTGAAGAATTGCAGAAGAATCTCCATTGTACCACTGCCCTATGGATGCCAAACCTTGTTTTTTCCACACAATACAAAGAAACTAATAGTGCCAGAACTAGTAGTGTTGACCAGCCACTTAGATTCAGTCTTCAGGCAGAAGATTCACACAGAGGAGAATCCTGTCCTTCCTTCTTCAAGTAGAAGTATCTGGATGATGTGAAGGCTTCTGGAAAGTATTAAAATGTTCTATATGGATTTACAAAAATATAACACTTGCATATAACTACTGCAATGAACATTTTGAGGCAGTTGTGAAATTGGTCCATGACTATTCGTGTACTGTATTGTAAATTCAGAGAGAATTTGTTGTATGTTTTTTACCTTTTATTTTTAGTGTCAAATTTCAATTAAAAATTGTTAAAAAAAAAAACAACCTGACAATGCCTAGTTCAAAAATCAGACTGAGTTTTGGCTAGCAGACAACAGGGAGAAATGACATGCTCATTTCTGTGCTGGACCATGAAACCTCCCACACCAAGTGCAGAGAGTACATGCTGTCTTCTTTCCTCTGCTGACTAAAATTAGATGATGTAATGGAGAACTTCATGTTGAATTGGGATGGAAAACAAATAACATAAAATGATTAGGAGCACTGACAAACTTCAAGGTTCAGAGCTTTGTTCTTCCTACATCCTCCTTCTGCAACAAGACGCAGATATAAGCAAGAGAGAGAAGTCCCTGTGTGAAGACAGCGAGGCTTTGGGGGATATTTGTTGAAGCAGTTAACCAGTTAGCCTAGTGCCGATTTTATGTTCATAGAGTTGCCAGTGCAAATCAAGACTAGCACATTTATTGGGAGATTAATATGTGGGATTTGGACTTTGAGTATATAATTTTCACTAGTTTCCCAGTTGGCTTCTGAATATAATATAGTCATTTTATTTTTATAATACTTTACACAGGAAATTTTAAATTCTGTCTTGGAGCATTTGAAAATAGTCTTATCACTTGTTTATTACTTTATGCATGCAACAAACACTTATTTAGCATCTATTTTGTCCTAGGAACTGTATTGATATATGAGAAAAGGAAAAAAGCATATAACTTCAGTAAAGAAAATAATAGATTATATTACTATCTTACTTTGAACACATTTGCTTCTTAATTTTTACACTCAACTGTCATCAATACTATCATTCCTTTCAAGATTCCAAGTGACAAGAGGTTCATTTTCAGGCCATACCTAAGACATTCAGAATTGTTCTGTTGCCTGACTCTTCCTAGAGTTTGATGATAATGGAGTAATTTTCTGCTCATTGTTGTTCAGAAGGAAAAATTCTCCCTTACTCTTAAATAAACAAACCTAACATACATTTCATTTTGCAAACACCCATTATTTTAGGCATTTCTCTTTAAAGCTTTAGTACTTTGATGGCAACACAACAGTAAGGAAAGAATCTTCCTCTAGTAATTGAGCTTTAAAGTTAGATAACTAAGACCAGGGGCAGGAGAAGAAAATGTTATCTTCTTACATGGCTTACTGCTGGATTACTGTGAAATGCATGATTATTTCTCTTTTCAGCCATCATCTCTGCTATCTGATAAAATCTACATTTTACATATGGGGATAAAACTGCTATTCACTAATTCATCACTTTTGACTCCACATTTTGAACAAAGTACAGAAATTTCAAGTCTTAACATGTGATTTCAAAATCAAGTTTTGCTTCTTAATAGCAACAGTGGCTCATTCTTCACATTTTCTGCACTTAGTAAAACAATATATATAAGCCAAGGACTTTAGATTTGACTTGCAGTTTACTTAACACATAATGCTGACTCATGAGTTAATAGATGCATACCGTCAAGGCCATTATCTTACATGTGTAAGATTGTTGAGTGACTTTTCATAATATCCTTTCAAAAGTTTTCTGAGTTATGGAAACAAAGGGATGAGGTGGGGACTGAGGCACATCAAGAAAAGTCAAGAGTGGACAGGGAAATAAAGAAACTTGATGATTGGTTTCTGAGTTTGGCTCTAGTGTCAAGCCTGAAAACTGTGGAGACCTGCCACCAGAGGCACAACTGTACTAACCTTCTTTGTTTTTCTTGTACTTTAATGAGCTCAGTATGATGATGACACTTATGGTATAGTGATTAGCTTTATGTTTGTCTTCTGAGCTTGAAAGAAAAGAGTATGTGAGATACAACTTTGGTGAATCCTAAAACAAACACATTCAATAAAGTTTTGGTGGTTGAGGAAGTGATTAAGTGAAATAGCATCTACATTTGAACATAACTTTGGAAAAACAGGATAATGTAATTGAGGTATAGTCCTAATTTCTTTATAAAGCCTTATTTTTCCATCCATATTTTTTATAAAATAAAAATAAGAAAGGAAGAAATGTAGTAGTTGTAAGGAACTGCTGAATAAAGACCATGCCATGTGTGGGGAAAAAAAAAGATTTATTAGGAACCAGACTGAAGGGCTGCCAATCTTTCAGGTTCAGAGTGAGGCAGCTTGGCTGAAATGAGTAGTGGGCTTTATAGGAGGGGCCAACCCATGGGGGAGGGAGAGAGTCTCTGATCTCCTATTATCTGTGATCACCAGATGGAACAGGTCAACATGCCTGGCTAGTTGAGTAACTGAAGTTCCTGAGATTTTGCAAGCAGAGCAGGGAAACAAGCAGGGAAGTTTGGCAAGCAGTAATAAATCAGGGGGTCTGGTTTCAGAGTTAGCCTCTGGACCTTCCATCCACTCCAAGAATGCCAGGGACCTAACAGTAGTAAGTGAGGAGAGAAGGATTAGGAGGGATGTATGAAAGTTAATCAGTAAATAAAGAGAACAGAGAAGACTGAAAAGGGAGAGGAAATGGGATTTATAAGTGGGGATAGAGAAAGAGCTACAAAAGACATTAAAATGCTGGTACAACTAGCCAGCAAACATCCAAGATTATAGTAAAGTAGCTCCCTGACCCACTTAAAGATGTAAAGTTATAAAGATGTTGTACAGTAAACCACAGAGTTTCTCAGAGGGAAGCTGTTCTCTACATAAGAAAGTCCTATTATTTCCCTTTCATGTTGGGAGCATGTACCAGTGACAGTTGGAGTCTCCTTTTAGCCAAATAGCTCCCATATGCTACATAATGTTGCTGCTGATTAAAATCCTATGGAATATTCAGGCTGTATCTGGAACAATAGCAGTCTGAATTCGATTTATCAGTCTTCTGGGGAAGCAAAGATAATCAAATTTCCCCCTTCAGCAACTTTGGGACCAGGCCATTAGCTGAGATGACAATGGAAGTGAGGCATACGCTTTCAGTTTGTACACCTGCTGCCTGTTAATCACAAGTTTCTGATATTTTGTGAATGTTCTTTTTTCCCTTCCTAGGCATGGTCACTTTTGTGAAAACTAGTTATAGAAACATGCATGAAAAATTAGAGATCTGTAGGGAGACAAAGTTATGGGTGATGTGAGAAAAAACATGATGCTTAATCAGAAATCTGGGTTCTGATATGCCTTTAATTTATTAGTATTTGGCCTACACAAGTAGTTTAAGCTCTCTGAGCTTTGGTCCCCTCATCTATAAAATATTGATATCTACATCAGAGTATTGCCTTGTGGATTAAGTTGCACAATTTATGTTTGTGCATTCTTGAAAAAAAAACCTAGGTAGGGAAAACTGAAAAGAGCTCTGGGCAGGAACATTCTAAGTCCCTGCAAGGAGAATTGGTTAGACTTTAGTATACCTTCCAGCAGCCTATGTCAGTATCCACGGGATGATGCAGCCCCTTATTGTGTTCCCGTCTGGAGAACTCTGGCTGGTAGAAGAATTTGCTGTTTGTTCTAACCAACAGCAGACGATGAGCCTCTCTTAGTACCTTTACTTAAAAAGGCTTGTAACTGTGAGTCTTTTCTCTGTCCCTTTGAGATGTATATGTGTCTCTTAAGTCAGGAGCATTTTTCTCAAGGACCTGAAGACCATTTCTTTGAAATCTAATCATTAGGAAAGACAGGAGCTCCATGTCTGTGGGAAGCTAGAATCCTAGCTTCCATAGCTATCAGCCAGTAGACATTGCTGGTCTAATTACATTTACACTGACAAACTCTGCAGTTTTTCACTGGGCCACTCACCTCTTTGCAAATCGGAATGGAATTCAGTTCTTTCTCCAACTGTTAAGAGTTTGAAGACAGAATTGTTTTCACCATTTTAGTTAAAGTTTAGCTTCGGCTATCACTTATAGTAGAAACTCACTTTGTGGCATAACACCTATCAAACACCTGTCCTCAGGAAGAAATTGGGAAAAATGTGAGAAAGTTTGTTTATTTTTGTTTGATTTTCTGACCCTGGTTCTTGGGAAAAGTCTGAGCTAGTATTTGCTTATAAATTTGAAAGGTCAGAAACATAATTTAAAGAAATTTTCATTATTTTAGCATAAACAGAAATGAAATGTAAGGCAAGTCCAACTTTAGGCAAGGCTGGATCCAGGGATGTGAAAGATGGACTTAGGACTCTATTTCTTCCCCCTACATCATGCTGTCAAATAAAACACTCTATGATGATAGAAATGTTCTATATTGGACCTGTCCATTGTAATAGTTTGATATGACTATTGAGTACTTATAGTGTGGTTCATAGCAACCAAGGAAATGAATATTTTAAGTTTATTTCAATGCATTCAAATGTAACACTACAAGGTGCCTACTCTATTAGATACCACGACTCCAAATCATGTTGTATTTGCCTTTTCTTGGCTATAGTCTTAGATAGACTGCCTCTATGTAGTACCAAGATAGCTCTTGGAAACTCCCACTTGTGGGGCCTTAAAAATTATGATCTCACAAAAACAAAAAAAACCGTTTCTTCTTCAGTAGCCTTAGGAGCCTCTGAGAAAGACTCTAATTGGCCTTGCTTTGTTGGAAGAAGATGAACACTTTTAATGCCCATCCTGATGTAGGTTGCTAAATTTGCTGTCCTTCTAAAATTGCTTTGACTTGGGAAGGAACTGTTAAAAATGTTGATTAAAACAAAGTTGAAAGAATTTGTGAAAAAGAATGCTTAAATAAGAATTAAAAGAGGGTATTGTCTAGGACTAAGTTCCTGCACCAGGCCCTAACAGACCACACTAAAAATCCAAGCTCTCACAGCAGAAGCTGGTGTTGCACCTGAGCCATAGTCAGGAAGCCTCATGTACAGAGCAGCAAATAGAGGAAGAGCACAAGCAGACATATCATGGTGATGTCACAGGGCTCCTGTAACTGTCACTCTGCTTCTTTAGCACATGACACACTCTATAGCAGCTCACAAAAATAAAGGGCCTAGGGAAAGTAGGTGAGGTAGAATGACGGAGTAAAGGTAGGAGTTTAGTAGAGTAAAAAGTCTGTGCTCTGAACATAAGAAAATCTGAATGTAATGTTTCTCAAAGCTGAGATGTTGGATTATGCACTTGGAAGTATTAGGTGTTCAAATTTGACTTGTCATTTTCAGTGCATATGCGTACATGCACATGCACACAACCCCTTCATATTTTGAATAACTACAAGATTTTTCTGTGAATTATTGATACTAGTGGTATGAAATGAGATGGTAGAGTTAATTTGAAGATTTAGTGTACCCTTTAGAACTAGGAGAGGGCATTTTCTGAAACTCCAAAGGTTAGGAAAACTCAGTGTTATGTATGTTAGAAACAAAGGTCAGCCACTTTATTCAGCCACTGTAAAATATATTCAGCCACTGTAAAATAATATATAATGTCAATTGTTAAAGTATAATAATGATTTTGGACAAGTTTTACATAGCAACTCTCTAAGTCTCTCAGTTTTCTTTTTTTTTCTTGTTTCTGTGCTGCATCTGTCACAATCCTATAAATAAAGGGTTAATTTTCACATAGTCCTGGGGCCTCTAGATCTAAGACCCTCTTTTAAATCAGCTATGCTCTGATTGTGCAGGTCCAAGTAGTTTAGCTTCTCTAAAATCATAATTGTATTTTGTTTTGAATGTGCCTGTTTATTCACTTTGTTACTTATTTGTTGATTACATAATTTTAAGTCCTCTTGTGGTCACAGATACAAACAGTAATGGAATGTTTATGATATATTGCCTTGTTTGGGAAATCCATAATGTCTTTGTTTTATAGATGATAAATGCAGTAAAAAAGAAGGTGTTAAGATTTTGTAGTAATGTAGCCCACAGAGACAATTGGAGAGGATGCTGTATAAGTATGCCTGGAGACCATGTGTTATTTTAAGAGAGCTGCTACTGGTAGCTACAGGTTAGACAGTCATGATCAAAACTTGTGGTTAGATAGAGGATACAAACAGCTGGAACAATAGGATATAGTCTAACAGCCTCAAGTTTCTTTCTCATAGGTAAACTCAGAGGTAGCAAAATTTGTGCTGTGATTGGCCACATATGTGTGTGTGTGTGTGTGTGTGTGTGTGTGTGTGTGTGTAGTTCCAACATAATTATAGTAATTGGCTTAGATAGATTTGATTAGTGGAGTCCTAATAAAATTATTATGGGAAATTTTTTTTGGAAGGTGAATAATGAGAAGGAATAGAAAAAAAGTGAGAGCCTCAACTCAAGACACATTGGATTAATAATTCTGATGATAAAACTATAGCTGTTAGCAAGCCTGAAACCTTCAGGGGAAACAGAATTTTGCAGCCTTAAGCCACTGAGAATAAGAATACATTATTTTGCAGTGTTCTGATGTTCTAAATATTTGAGAGCTGCTACTGTATAATACCTCTCAATTCTTTTGCCAGCTGACATCATGTTAGAGAAGGAGCAGTGAATTCAAATATGTTTTTGGCTTCATTTCTTTAGACCATTTTTCTCTCTCTTCATATACAAATCAAAACCAAGATAGGTGGCTTTTGCCTTCTCCAGCTCATTACTCTAAAATCATGAAGAAAAGTTTAAGTTTGTAAAGCCCAAATGTGAACATCTCAAAGGTAAAATTTATATAACCTACAATCATGTCCAGGAGAGTAACATATGAAGCAGCAACTTAGAGCTGTGTTCCTTTATGTAGATTTGTTTGCTAAGGAAAACTGT
Organism: Castor canadensis; assembly: GCF_047511655.1. NCBI lineage: Eukaryota > Metazoa > Chordata > Mammalia > Rodentia > Castoridae > Castor > Castor canadensis. The sequence goes on along the minus strand of NC_133390.1, from coordinate 55,695,990 downwards.
GGCAACAGCCGTGACTTCTTGAAGTCCAAACTCAGCATTTAAGAGCATTTAGTATTTAGCCAAGTGGCAGAGCAGCAAATTCATTTTGAATAAGATATTTAAAGAAGTAAGAAGTGCCATATGTCATCAGCTGGCGTAATTTAACTTGCAAATCACATACTGGCAAGAGTTAGTTGGCTGCAGATAGCTGAACTGTTCTGTTTCAGACCCCAAACCTATCCTTCCCCATTTTGTGTTAGAAATCTAATTAAAAGCCTTTTTACCACCATCAAATTAATTATAAACAAGCTTCCCCCACCAACCTTGAATTTTCAACTATTCAAGAACAATTTTTCCCAAGCTGATTTATTGAAACTAAATACACCTAATATTTTTATCTTAAATCCTATGAGATACTACTTAGGCCAAATATGAGTCACTTATTTGTCACTTAGGACATAAAACTTTAAACTACTTGTTAATTTAATTTCAGCACATTTATTAATTTGGTGAAATTTGTGACAGACAACTTTCCTTCTACTAAGTAATTGCTAACAGGATCTTATAAAGCCTAATTTTAAAGTCTTTATCACATATTATTAAAATTAATATCAGTAAAAGATGCTTCATGAATTTGCCTGTCATTTCACAATTGTCTGAAGAACAGATACTGTATGTTAGCTGTTTCTGTATGACCTCAAAAGCCGTGCATGTCACTAAGCCAAAGTATTTTGACAGAGAAAATCCACAAGTGCGTGCACAACATTTGGTAAGTATTAGGATTAGTTTATGTCCCATAAGAAATTTTGTGTCCTATCCAAGTACTAACCAGGCCCAAACTAGTCAGCTTGGAGATCAGACAAGATCCAACGCATTCAGGGTAGTATGGTTGTAGGCAACAAATTTTGTTATCATTAGATTATTTTTCTTGCATTTAAAATTTTTTATTGTAAACTGACAGATTCTAATTGTATATATTTATGAGATGCTGGGATGGATGCTGGACCTCCTAAAAAGTAGCGTTAAAGTGGGTGTATAGTGATACACGCCCGTAATTTCAACATTCGTGAGTCCAAACCAGGAAGACTGTGAGTTCAAGGACATCTGGGGTACATAATGAGATCCTGTCTCAGAAAACAAAGAAACAACAAACAAAAACATAAACAAGGGTTGCTATGGTATTTGTATGGCATGAGGAATGATTAAATCAAGCAAATTACCATATTCAACACCTCTAATACTTATGTTTTTTACGATGAGAACTCTTGAATCTTTAAAATTCAAGAAAAGGAAATGTTATATAAAAGGGAAGAGAATGAAGGGTTATCTCCTTCTCAACATGCAAGGATACTAGGAGCGAAAAGGGTTGAAGTACACTTCATATATACCTGTGAAGACAGCATGAGGATATCAACCAAACACTGTTTGATAAAGGGAGAAGGACGGAGGAGGGATGGAGAATGAAAATATAATGGAGAGATGAACTTGTCCAAAGTACACTGTACCCACATATGGAATTATCACAATGAAATCCCCTTGTATTATTAACATAAGATAATTCAAAAAATAAAATAATATCAAAAGAATTGTGTGTTCTAATTTTTTAAAGAACATTATAGTCTGGCTTCTGCTTAGAATATAAAAATTTGAAAACAGTGTCATTCCTACCCTCACAACAAAGACAGATAATCTGCAAATTCAGTTTCTCTTGCATTCATCAGAGTTGGAACAACCAACTGAATTAAAATCTAAAGAAAGATGTTCACATGAAAGAAGATGGAGACTATGAGCATTTGCTTTCCTGAGGTAGATGCTGAACCCCATAAGATCTATTAAGAAGAATTCAACTAAAATTTTTGACAAGTTGCTAAAAACTGACTTTGGGCTAACCTGAGTACATAGAACCCTGGGAGATGTAGTCAGAAGGAAGTGTGGCTTATACGAACATGATCTCCATATCACCAGGTACTTAGGAGAGAGATCAGGAGGGGTAGGAGACCTGAGAAATTCTTATGTAGGTACAGGTTTGGGGGAGGGGAAGACAAGTATTATGGGAAAGGAAAAAGTATAAAGCCTCACCTAAAACCTTCTCCCCTATCCTCTCTATGGAGTAAAGGAGTAACCTTCTGAGGGAAGGTCTGCAAATTTTGTAATCCTCAGGCCACAGTTGAATATCCATTGTAGAGGTGAAGAAAACAAAAAACAACTCCTGCCCTTGTGAAGGTCAGAAAACACATTGAGCCCAGATTATTTGGAGATCATCTATTATTAGGAGTGGAGCATACGAAAAGGCCCATTCCCAAGACCTGGATACATGGTCAGACTGCAGCTGAACCAGCACAATGAAAATGACTCTTCTGTTGTCCCCTCCCTCCCTCTCCTAACAGGCTAGCCATTGACTGGCCTGTGGCAGCTAACAGCTGTCTAAGGCTGGGAGTAGGGCCAAGTGAGGAAGCTGAGCTTTCCTCAGGCACAAGCATAGCAGAAAGACCTAAGGCTAGGGAAGAGTAGACATTGAGAAAGACATTCTAGAAAACTACACCTCACTTTATGCACAAGTAAACATAAGAGGAATTTGAAGTTTGTGATGCCCTGAGGGTATCATAACAAACAAAAAAATCAACAAATAAGTTCAGCTAAACTTTTGACTAAATAAACACAAACTCTTGGAATAAGAAAAGCCTTGCCTATAAACATACCTACTCCCAGGCATAAACACTATTGATACTTGTTTCTATAACCTCCCAAGACAGCCATATTTCAATTAAAATACAGATACATAAAGAAGAAGAAAAAACAAACAAAAGCAGTATCTCTTGATACTGGAGGTATATCAAGAGAAAATTTCCAAATAGACAAGCATGAAACAAAAAACAATAAATCCAAGAGCTCAGGGAAAACACTAAATGTTGTTGATATGAAGGAATTGGAATTACAGACAGAAGAGAGAGAGGTGAGTGGAAGATACTGTTGAAGAGAAAACGATCTAGAAATTTTAAAAATTAAAGAATTACAAAAACAAATCGACAGATAGAAGAAACTCATAGAAAAATTAGTAAAAATACTACCAAACACACCTAGACACATAAAATTTGAATTGATATAACCCAAAGACAAAGAGAAAATCTTAAAGACAACTGGATAAAAAGTATATACTTCATACTAAGAAACAAAAATAAATATTACAACAGACTTCTCATCATGAATTATGAAGTAGAGGAGACAGGGAAGTGACATCTTTAAAATGCAGGAAGGAAAAAAAACTACATATCCAGATTCTATACTTAAAGAATATATTTTTGATAATTGAATAAATATTCTTTCAGAAACACAAGAACAGAATTTATTACTACCAGTCCTATCATTAAAGAAAGTTCTTCAGAAATATGGAGTAAGATTTCTGACACAACCTAAGATCTACTTGAAACTATAGTGTTAACATGACATTCATAAAGGAACATATGAAGTTTATTTTTCTTACTTTTAATTTCTCTAAAAGATATTTATTTAAAGCAAAAATTGCATCAATGTCCTGCACATTTGTGGCATATATGATGTAAAATGTATGGCAATAGTAACACAAATACCTTATAGTGCATGACTTATCAAAAATTTACATTGTAAACTTTAAGGCAAACATTAAAACATTTCAAAGAAGTATAACTAACAGTCAACTGTACATTTTAAATCACTTACTATGTCATAAACACTTTTTCCCCATGTAGCTTAATCAAATACATCAGAGTGAAATCTGTAGCATGTGTCTTGCTTTTAGGGTCTTCCCTTTTCTCTGGTATCTAAGACACCTATCTCCTGGAAACATTAACAGCCCCATTTTTTTGTGTATCTTTTGTCCCATTAGATAGCTCAAACCTGTGTTGGCTTCTGTGTGGCTTAACAAAAGTCATGAGCCTCCTAGGTCAGACACAAAGGACAAAAACAGTGATAGTAGTAGCCAGAGCATCACAGCATGATTTCCTCGAATCTGTTCCTCAGACCCCAATGGGCACAGGCCACGTCACTTGAGCTCACACAGAGGAGGTGTGTAACTCACTGACTCTAATCTTAGCATTGAGTCCCATTCCAACAACCGCTCTGAGAGGGACAATGTCTGCTCAGTTTTCTGTCACTTTTGATAGGTAGCAGGTAGATATAAGTTGTAGCCATTGAAGGAAATAAATCATTACAATTAAACTTCCCAACACCACAGGCGACCAATCTGTTAAGATCAAAGTAGCCTAATCAAGGCCAGTGGATCTTAGAGGATGTTTTAAGGTCTGTAACTCACATAAAGCTTAATGCTTTCTTTACTCAAAAGTAAGACATACCCTAAGAATCAGCAAGGCTTATGATTGAGAGTTTCACACAGGCAATCTCTTTAGTTTAACGAGATAAAGAACCAGGCCCAAGAGGGGTACCCTAGACATCTGATAGACCAGGAGCTGAGAAATTCACACAGGTAGATCAAGGGCTGAGAATTTCACACAGACAGATTTCAAGGGCTGAGGATTTCAAACAGGTAATCTAATTTAATAAGATAAAGACCCCCAGGCCAGGGAGTCTGTCCTAGGATTCATATGGATGTGAGGCTGAGAATTCCTCAATAAATATTCCAAATGCTCCAAATGCTGATATTGTGTTCTCATTCTAGAGACAGCCTACTTTCAGTGTATGGAAAGTGTACTCCCTTCCTAGTAAACTTTACTGCCATTTTCACTGTATTTTTTCATATTGCCTAAATTTTGGATTAGGGATGCCCAACCTGTATTTTGGGTTGATTTTTATAGGGTATTGGCATTTTAGATGTCTTGGACCGTAAGTACGTCCATTTGACAGGATGTAGCACTATATTTGCAAAGGAATCCCCTTTTGTAAAAGAGACTGCTGCCTCTCACCAGCAATATTTAAAGGACACAGATACAGATAAAAGGGTGATGATTCTAGGCTTATGTTAGGACTCAACCACAATTAACATTTGCAAACATTTCTCTGCATGTACTTAGAATATTTAACTATGTGTTCCAAACACATGGTGTAAGTAAATGGCTCTGAGAAAATATCTGTATTTTTTCATTAAAGACTTAATCTAATAATGGAACTAGTCATGTGGAGGAAATAGGTTACAACTAAACCAAGGGCCTTTTGTCAGCTCCTCACAGTCCTAGTTACTGTATGGAAATTGAATTCACTTCCATCCATACCCAATTCCCATTCTATTTGCTTCTCTGATGGAGCACTAGGGTATGTACAATTATGGTCTGTATGAGATAGAAGTTTAGAAAGTTTGAAGCACAGACTACAGACTTTGCTTCTTCATAACTGTGTAATCTGGAAAAAGATATTTAATACCCAGGTTCTATGTACTCATTTGCAAAAGTGAAGCTTAAGAATAAAAGCTGGGCACTATTCACAACAGCCAAGTTATGGAAACAGCCAAGATGCCCCAGTACTGAAGAATGAATTAAGAAAATGTGGTATCTATACACAATGGAATTTTATGCAGCCATGAAGAACGAAATGTTATCATTCGCTGGTAAATGGATGGAATTGGAGAACATCATTCTGAGTGAGGTTAGCCTGGCCCAAAAGACCAAAAATCGTATGTTCTCCCTCATATGTGGACATTAGATCAAGGGCAAACACAACAAGGGGATTGGACTTTGAGCACATGATAAAAGCGAGAGCACACAAGGGAGGGATGAGGACAGGTAAGCTAAAACATTAGCTAGCATTTGTTGCCCTCAATGCAGAGAAACTAAAGCAGATACCTTAAAAGCAACTGAGGCCAATAGGAAAAGGGGACCAGGAACTAGAGAAAAGGTTAGATCAAAAAGAATTAACCTAGAAGGTAACACCCATGCACAGGAAATCAATGTGCGTCAACTCCCTGTATAGCTATCCTTATGTCAACTAGCAAAAACCCTTGGTCCTTCCTATTATTGCTTATACTCTCTTTTCAACAAAATTAGAGATAAGGGCAAAATAGTTTCTGCTGGGTATTGAGGGGGTGGGGGGAGAGGGAGGGGGCAGAGTGGGTGGTAAGGGAGAGGGTGGGGGCAGGGGGGAGAAATGGCCCAAGCATTGTATGTACATATGAATAATAAAACAATAAAAATTAAAAAAAAAGAAAATAATAAAAGCTGTGGATGTTGGTATGGTGGTACATGCCTGTAATCCCAGCACTCTGGAGGGTGAGATAGGAGAATTGCAACTCCAAGGCCACTTTATATCACATAATGAGACCCTGTCTCAAAAAACAAAGAAAAAGTAATAATGATGACAATAATAATAACAATAAATAAAAATACATTTCAACAAAGGGGAGATAATTACTACTTTACTCTCATGAAGGGAAAACTGTGGTGGATTGGGGAAGAGCTTCTCGCCTCTGTGTTTATTCTTACCCACTTGTAGAAAGACGATGATTTTTTAGGAATATTCATTTCCTAATGTGTGAAGCTTAGCTTCTTCTCACTTTTTGGATCAGGTTTTCCCGCAGGACAAGTCAACCTCTACAAATAAGGTTTGCTGTGTCTGACTCTACCAATGTCTCATTTAGGATGAAGTATGAAGAAGCCTAAATTTTAACAATAAAATTCTATATTCTGCAATAGGCTTTACCAATTGTGTGATATTATTTCCTATGTCTTTATTCTCTTATATTTGTTTTGAAGTTAAGCAATGAAAGTAAAAAGGGTTATTTATTTTGCCCTCCAACTCTACCAAGCTTTTATTTTCTAGTCACTGCTGTGACTTTTGGTGCTATTAACTGCAGTGATCACCACAGAATTCTTTTGCATTTTGAGTCTTTGGTGTTTCTCTCCATATGCTGGATCCCCTTGCCAGAAAGAGGCCATTGACCCAGTTGGAAAACTTCCACAGATGTTTTTGGCCAGGTTCCCATCACAGCTCCCAGACCAATATAAGAGATAATGCTGCTTTAGACGATTTCTAGTGCTGGCATGACACAATCATGGGTGCCTCATGTGACCAGCACCAGGAAAACATATACCTTGCTGCTTGAGGAGTATCTTCTAGTCCCACGACCGTGGCTGGGTCCCAGGAACTCCTCTCTCCAAATATTCAGGCTAGGAGTAATCTATCCACATTGCCCAAAAGCTTGGTTTTCCATTCCCATAGGGGAATGTGTTCATCCAATCGGGACGCACTTTCTCCTTGGAGGCAAGGTCATTACTGAGTATGCACACTAATCTCCCCTTTAGGGGCTTTCTCCCCTACGGTAAGAGGAACTCTTATATCTAAGTTGAATTGATAGCTGCTGAAATGAATACCCTGGTCAGGGACTGAGACCAGAAGCATATTGTCAGTCAGGCAGGAATTTGTTGGCACATATTTTGTGTAAACAGCTGCTGCATTTCAGTTTTGAACTTGGCAGACCTGATCTTAAATATGCCCTGCCAAAAAATTCAGCTCATTTGCCTTATTTTTTCTCTTCTCTCAATTAAAAAAGAAGGAAGGGTCAAGTAGAGAGCTAAAGTGGTGTCAATATCTAGTTGAACCTCTAGCAAATGACACTATTTATTTATCAGCATCAGATGTTTGGGTGGTATTTGTATTGCCAGTTTCAGTTTGGTTTTTAGGTATCTGGGCATGTGCGTGTTTACGTCTGCACATATGTACATAGTAAACCAGTCACAGGTTTAACAGTAGACAGTCATGATATTCATTGTTAGTGATGGCTTACTAATTGTAGGGGAGATACCTAGTCACATGAAATATACCTATATATGCTCCCTTGCAACTCTGTAATGGTGTTTATTTCCTTTTCTAAAATTTCCTATATGAAATAATTTTCAAAAAACCATTTGGCACAAATTGATTTAAAAAGTAAGGATAATTTATGATGTTTGGGACAAAAAGTCCCATTTTTTTTCTTATCCCATTTGTTTTTGGAAACTACCTGCTATGGGCATAGATAGTTCTGGTATTCTAGTTTGCTAAGCCTCTTTTCCTTGCCAGGCTTTCCCTTCCATTTTCCACATTACCACTGGTGAAATACATAAAACATGGTTCTTCCTTGTCAGGAGCGATTGTGTGCATCTGTAATCCCAGCACTCAGGAGGCTGAGAAGGGACAATTTTGAGTTTGAGGCTAGTCTCAACTATAGAGAGACCCTGTCTCACAAAAACCAACAGAGGATAGGGTACTGACCATGCCATACTCTCCTGTTTACAAATTTCCTCTGTTTCCTAATTACCTACACAGTGAAGGCCCTTCACTGGCTAGTGTGAAACTCCAGCCTTCCATTCAAGCACCACTTACCCACCACCTCCCTACTTCCTCATCTTTTCTCCCCAGGTGCCCATAATTCTAATTGAATGCTCTTTTTGGAACATAGCATGCACTTTTATGCATCTGAGAAATTTCTCATGATATTTGTATCAGATTTCACCTTTATTTCACTTGCCTACTTAGAGAATTCATGTTCATCCTTCAGAAATCAACACAAACAATGCCTTCCTAGGAAGTCCTTGAGTTAATTATACAATATCTCTCTGTATGTTTATCTTGTCAATTAGTTGTGAGCTCTTCAAGGGTGAGATAGTAGCATATTTATCAAGTTTTGTTTGAATTGATGTGAGAGCAGAAAGAGGAAAACAGATGTCTGTCTTCCCATATGACTGCCTGCTATGACATTGCATTTCCTTTCTGGATGTCATCACCATAACTAAATTATTGCATACAGACCCAGCGTACTTATGTGGTGGCCTCAGTAGGCACAGTGCTGATGTATTCAGACATAAGGTGTTCCACTGGGCATTGTTAGCTCTTGAGAGATTCTGTCTCATCTTCTGTCTGACCCCTACTGCTGGTCTCATGCTCATTTCCTCTGCGGCTAACTCAGCCCTGTAGTATATTGCCCATGTCTGGAGGCTCAGCTGTCACCCTCTCTGCATGGAACAACTGTGTGGGTTAACAGATAGTACATGATGTAGCTTCTTGACCTCATCTCCTGCGATTGTCTCCCAGGCCCACTCTGCTCTGTCCAGGTAAATTAAGTCAGTTTATCCTTGTAAAACCCTATGCAGTATATACTAGGAGATGAAGAAACTGAGACATGAAGAGACAAAGGTCAAAAGAAACAAGCTTCAATCCCAAGCAATCTGGCACTAAAGTTAGTGGATTAAAATTCAGTGTCAAGGGGTATAGAGTGTTTTTGAGCAAACCTCATGCTTAAGTTGGAAGATGAACTAATATTTATTTATTGCCTACAACATGACAGTTAATATATATACAGAAATATTCATGTATAATATATGAATGTTATATATTTATTATAATATATGAATATATTTCTCACCTAATCAGTGAGAAAATGTGGAGACATAATTGAAACCCTCATTTTATAACACTAAAGTAAATAATCTTTTTACTAAATACAAATGCTTTTGCAATTTAGATGCCAAAATTTTCTGAAGATTGATTTTTGTTGTAGTCACTACTCCCTACTTTAAAAAAACATCTATAACAAAGATTGCTAGAGAAAGGAAGAATAATTTTAGGCTCTGAAAGGTTTGGCTGTGCACTGACATTTTGTCTTCTTTTTTTTAGCCCATAATACCAAATACCTGACTGAAGAAAAAAATGCCAGAATGAGATTGAAAGCATCAGAATTTTATTCCAGGAACCAAACCCCATTGTGTGAAGCAGACCAGAGTGAATAAATTGAACTTTGTATATTCAGCACCTCAATCATTAAACATATCCACAGAAACCTATTCTGTCAAATTGACTGTGGTTGTCATTGCTATTGCAGGTATGAACAGTTGTCTATTTGTGTCTGTCATCATAACTGGGTTTTGTCTTTGAAATAGAACTCAAATTAATCTATTGGAGTTAATATCACTGATTCCCGTAGAACAACTTAATGGCTAGCCGTATGTCTTTTCATCACTTATTTTAATCATGTTTTTTACTCAACAAATTAAAACAAAAGTTATTGAAATCAAAACATCAAATCCCTGTAATTGTTTCACATAGGTTGCAATTGTTAATACCTAAATGGAGAAGTGTTGTTTTATATATACATGTTATGTTTTTCTGTTTTTTAAGCCCTCTCCTCTTTTATTTTCTCTTAAAACTGTACTAAGTAATTTCATTAGTAGGCTCTAGAATATTTCTTTTTGCTTTATATGGGATACAGTTTTCTCACACTAACTGGCTTTCCTGGGCATTGAGACTTTGGCCACAGAATGAAGGCTGACAATTTCCCTTCCTCTGTTTCCAGGGGAGATGCAACTGCACTCTTGCAGAGAGGAGCAAAGGACCCGACTTTTGGCACGACTAGCTTTGGCTATGTGTAACTAAACATTTTCCTACTGTTAAAATGCTGGTGGCAAGATGTTAGAATTACAAATGGGTTTTATGAAGAAATGCATTCAATGAAGAAAATAAGATCTCTGATAAGATTCAACACATGACAGAATAGTCTTAGCATCTGCTACAACTTGAAATCCAAATAAAGCACTTCTTTGAGTTTCCTGGCACATTTGCAACAAATGACTTTCTGTGAATGAATGTTGTGGCAACCAGATTCACTGGCTGTGGAAACAAACTGCTCATTTCTACCTCCATATTGAAGGGATACCTGGCTGGCCTATCAGCTGTGACCTCACAGTGTCAGCCAGTTATCCTACGGTGCGTCCAGCCAAGGTCATCATGCCCTGTCATTGAAGCAATCACAGAGTTACATTTCCACAGAGGTAGAACAAATTATTTTCACCCTCACTTTCATATTTTTTTTTTGAAACTTCTGAAAATAAGGATGATTGGTATTGGCCTTTAAGAGACATACCCAGTATTCTTTGGGCTAGAAGCCAGATATTGCTGCCATTGAGGTTAATTGAGCAGGCTTCAGTATTTTCAAATTACCATGCATCTACTAAGACTGACTTTTTAAAAGGTTTTAGGGAGCATTTTTGCTTAGGTGAAGCTGAGTATTTTTAGTCTAATACTGCATAAAGACTGACTCAAGCTTGCATTGAATAGTTCTTGGTAGATCTGCAAAAAACCTAACATCTCAGCCTTTTGTCAGCTGTACTTTCTTCATATCATACTGTTTTTAAGAATGTTTAATACATTTTAAAATAAAATCGTTGTCAGAGTCTACTTAAACAATACTAATTGTTCTCAAATATCTATTATCTTTTTATTCCTGGTAATAGTACTTCTAATTTTAACTTGGCACATGGCTCCCAGAATAAAGACTACAAGTTCCAGCCTTCCTTTCAGTAATGTGAAGATGAAATAAACTCCCATGGGGATAAAGAGAAGGACCGATATGTACAACTGCCTTGTTGGACCCTTATAGGAGAGGCATAACTTTCCAATTCCCTTTTCCCTGCCTTACTCACTCCAGTAGTGATATCATGATTCATTTTGAACCATGTTGACAAAATGTTGTAGATAATATAAAATTAGGAGGAACTTCGATCTTTGGTATGATGGAACTGTTTCCCTGCCCTTGCTTCCTTCTTTCTTGACTTTTATGCAAAGCAGAAATAAACATTCATCTAGTTCTAACTATTGCTGTTTAGATCTCAGTTACAGTAAGCTATTTAATACTTTGCAGATTTTATGCTGCCAGTTAATATTTTGTAACTACCAAATTTATATGCAATAAATGGACAGTGTGCAATCTTGGAATTAAACTATTACCATCATATGTTACTTTTCTTTCCATTGACAGTACTCACAACAGTCTACACAGTGTGATCAGCCATTCTGACTTTCGTTGTTTCTCAACATCCCAGATATGCTCAATGCTTCTTGCTCAGGATAAATATTGTTTTTTTCTTTTAATCTATGATATCCTGTTTCCACCATTTCAGATTTTTTTTCTCAATTGTTATCTTTTCATTCAGTCCTCCCTCGCCTACTTTAATAAATTTCATTCACTTGCCCAGTGAATGAATACTTGTATACTCTTTGCATTCTTAATTTTTCTCCACATCATTTATTTCCATTGTTTTCCTCCTCACAGAAATGATAGCTCTGTTGTTTCAGGGTTTTGCCTGATTAGTCCATTGCTGTGTCCTCAAGACACAGTTTCTACACATCACTTGATCAATACCAATTGAATGGCTGCATAGATCATCAAGTTTTTAATAGATATGATGATGTTATATTATAAGATAACTAACTTCATTTTCTGAAATAACTATGAAAGAACTGTGTACCTTCATCTTGTGGTATAACATTTTTCAGTGAAAGAATAACTGACAAAAATTCACATACTCATTAAGAAAGGTCATTCATTTATAAAAAATGTCAGATTGCATAGGTTACCAATCTCTAATCTTAAATCATTAGCAAAATCTTAAAATTCTAAGGGATTTAAAGAGTATTTTACCAAATACATTGTGTTATATTTTACTACATTTCCAATATGTATTTTCCAATGTAAGAAATTCTGTGGCCAAATCAGTCTTGAAAATAAAAGTGAAGGATAATCATTTTTTGTAATGCTATTAATCAAATGCTAAACTAGTATAGTGGGAATGGACTTACTATATTATATTTCTATTCTAGAAATATCATATTTAACAAATCAAGTTATGTCCAGCACTGAGTCCTGAGGTCTAGGGTTTGATGAAAAATGTAGGATCTGGCATGTTTCGCATCCTTTTCTTCATTTGAGAATTCACACAGTCACTGGGTACAATAGCAGCTCCAGTCATAGATTCATTGTCTCCGTTCTCAGTGTCATGTAGTGAAGTTTTCCACTTTGTCAGCACCCACTGAGACCTTTGCTTCTGCCTCTAGTGGAAACTCCCCAAATCCTATCCTCTTTTTTACATATCAGAGATCACTTCTTTCTTCCATCATAATTTATGACTCTCTGTTAGCCTTAAAATGTCATCCCATCATCACTAATAATCTTGGAAAACTAAAATAGTTGGTTTCAGCTCTAATGAGGACATAAGTTTAAGGAGTTTCAAAAGACTTTTAAGGAGTGCCTGAGACTTTTAGTAGCATTCCAAGATTGGTTAGTAATATTTTTCTTTTTACCTGGAATTGTCAAGTCTTTTCATGTCAGAATTCTGAACCTTAATATCACTCATAAAACAGTTAAATTAAGGTATCCTATAAATACACGATATTCCTAGGAAATAACTTCTAGGGGCCGGGTGTGATGGTGCATTCCTCTAATCCCAGCATTCAGATACTGAGTCAGGAAGTTCTCAAGATCAAGGCCAGCCTGAGCTACACACAAAGACCCTGTTTCAAAGAATTAAAAAAAAAAAAAAACTTTTTGTTTTTTTGTTTTGCTGATCCTTTGCCACTTGCAAAGGAAAGCTATAATTGATCAATATGTTAATGGTAGAAATAGAACAGCAGAGTTGAATAAAATCTTAGAAATTACAACTAATTTGAGGACTGTCAAGATAGAATGTGTGGAATTTTATTCAAGGTTTGAGTTAAATTTTACTTTGGTAAATGAAGATTAATATATCTGGAATATTGTTGTTTTTGAAAATTCTTGTAGGGTCTGGTGGCTTGTGCCTGTAATCCTAGCTACTTAGGAGACTGAGATAAGGAAAATCTTGGTTCGAGGCCAATCCAGGCAAAAAGTGTGCAAGACCCTGTCTCAATAGAAGAAAGTTTTGTGTGATGGCACATAACTGACATCTTAGCTATGGTGAGAGACTTAAAATAGGGTTGTGGTCCAGGCTGGCCTGGTCAAAAATGAGACCCTATATCAAAAATATCCAGAGTAACAGATGGAAGTAAGTATCAAATAGTAGAGCTACTTCTTAACAAGCACCAACCCCTGAGTTCAAACTCCAGTACTACCAAAAAAAAAAAAATCTTAAATATACTAGTGTGGTATGATTTGGGGAAATGTAAGCATATTATTTTATTAGGAATAGAATGGTGATTGTCATCCCAAGAAATCTTCCTTTACTGATATGTTTGGATGAAATACCCCTTTAATTATATCATTTGTTATCACTAATTATTCATGTTATAAATACATTTCCAAAGTCAAAATTGTTGGTTTAGTTTTAATGGAAATTAGTATTGAGAAGTTATATGTAGTGTTTGACGGCTATTATCACATTTTACTTCTTTTCCAACTTCCTTTTTCAAATTATGATAGAGAAAGTTTAGGACAGTTTTAATTTTTCTACTGCTATTATTTAAGAAGTATATGAATGAATGGTAAAATGGATAACTGAATTTTAATTGTTCACCTGGCTTTAATTTTTTGCTGATCCTCAGTTCAGAAAGACTATTAATTTTTAAAATAGAAAAAAATTAAATACTAATAAACATACTAATAATGCAGGGACTATCGATTTATTTTATGAATGATCATAAACTAGCCAAAGATACAGAAGAAAACTATGTTTAATCATTTTGCTGAGAAGGGGAGAAAAAGGAGCTATGTTGGGATTGCATACTCAAAATAATTCAAAATAGGCAGCATGATTAAGAAGAGAATTTCTAAGTTGATAGGATTATAATTATGCGAAGGCCTTCGGTAGCTATTCAGTAAAGCTATTTGACAAAGTTTTCAGTGGATTAATAATTCAAAAGCTAATTAAAATGGGCTGAGATATGAACGCTTTCATGTACATTCAGAACTAGATTAACAAAGGTTAATGAATTGGAAAAGCAATAGGAATGGTTAACTTACTTGAGGGTTTTGATTTGGGGAGAAATTAAAATGGGAATGAGTATAACCAACCACATCCTAAAGAAAAACATCTTTTACTCATGTGTATGGATTTATATCATGAGTTAAAAATTTTAAGGGCATCATATAAGTAAAACAATCTGCTAGAAACGAATCCTGTGAGAAAATGAGGAACAACTAGCTAGAATGAACTATAAGGTGTTAGTAGTGTTCACCTGTAATACCAGCTGCTTGGAGGCAGAGACAGGAGGGTTGTGACTCAAGAACAGCCTGGGAGACGTTAGCACTACACCCTATCCAAAAACAAAATAAAGAAGCAAAAGTACTAGGGCCTGGCTCAAGGGGCAGAGTGGTTGCCTGGCAATCTAGAGGCCCTGAGTTAAATCTCACTGTGGCCAAAAAAACCAGCCAAACAAACAATTTTTAGGGAATGGTTTATATGGTATATTTTGTGAATAAAATAAAGGTTTTTTTAAATAAGCTTTTTAATATTTATTTCTATTTGTGCTTTGGAAAATGTTAGGTGTGGATATGAATAAATTAATTTTGAGTCCTTATGGAGAGCTTACTGAATATTAGACAACAGCCCAAATAATTTTTCATGTTGCACCTTATTTAATTCTCACTGCAACCCTATGGTAGAGCAGTAAATTCCTCATCTCTTTCAGTTATACTACCGTACGCATTCTGCCTTAATTTCAGCAGCTGATCCACTATGTTATTCTTTTATTCTTCATCCATCTCTTTCTTTTTCCGTGTAGTTACATATTATACACTATACTACACTGCTGAATTAAAAACAATACAGTCTAAGTATGAGACTATATTTTTCTATTAAAAATCAATTTCATCTTAACTATAAGAATTTTTTCTATTCTTCGAGCACACCTTATATGCTAGTCATTATTCTGTGACTTTTCCATACATTCATACCTTCTATTATTAATCACATAACTCTGTATGGTAGATTTTTTCACCCAGTTTTCTGCTGGAAAGCATTGGCTCAGACATGTTATATAAATCATCCAATGCCACACCACCATTAGATGACAGATCTGGAATTACAATTTTTTTTTTTTTACTTTAATGCTCTCTAATTTTTTATAGTATGCTTTCTCCCTGGAAATTGGTATTATATGCTAATTTTACATACACAAACACACATTTGGAGTAAAATTTACATACAGTGAATGTACAGATATTAAGTGTACAATTAAACAAATTTTATAAATGTATACATCTATTGTCATCACTGCACAGGCAAGATATGGAACATATGGTACCTCAGAACACTCCCTCACTGTCCTTGCAGTCAATTCCCAATCAAATACATCAGTACTAATTTGATTTTTATTTACCACGGAGTAATGCTCTTGAACTTTATATAAATAGAAGAATGATGTATATGCTCTTATGACTGACTTCATTCATTTGCCATAATGGTTTAAAGTTTCATAAATGCTGTATGTATCAGTCATTCATTCTTTTAAAGCATCATACAGCTTATATTTGGTTAATTTTGCATATTTTTTAGTTTTCATGCTATTATGAATGAAATATTTTGTTTTTAAATTTCATTTTAAAACAATGAAACAATTTCATTTCACTGCACTATGTAGAAATGCAATTGAGCTTCATGTATTGATCACGTATTCTTCAGAATTGCCAAATTCACTTATTAGCTTTTATTACTGACTAAATAGTGTTTCCATACCTAACATGTTGAAGACCTAAACTCCAGCTCCTCTATTTGAAGACAGACTCATAGAATTAGTGATTAAGTTAGTATGAGGCCATTAGGGAGTGCCCTTGTCTAATTTGACTATTGTCTTCATGTTCTCAGAAGAAGAAATTTAGCCAGAGACTCCGGGAATAATTTGTGTGTAGCTTTTCTACCAATTACTGAGAGAAGTATTAGTAATTTCAGCTGTGATAATGGATTTATCTATTTGTCCTTTTATTTCTATCACTTTTTGCTTCTTAAAATTTGAAGCATTGTTCTTGTACATATAGATATTTTGAAGCTAAGTGTCTTTGATTAATTTCCTTTCTTTTCTTTTTTTTCCCCCCTTTTGCAGCATTGGGGATCAAAACCCAGGACCTCATGCATGCTAGGTGAGCATTCTACCACTGAGCTACATCCCTAGGTTGAATTTATTCTTTTATCATCATAAAATATTCCTCTTAATTCCTGGCAATACTCCTTGTCCAGAACACTACTTTGATTTAGATCAATATAATCTTTTCAATTTTTTATTACTATTTGTATGACATGCCTTTGGTATTCTTTCTCTTTCAGATCTGCTTGTTCATGTTTAAAGTGTCTTCCTTGTTAATACCATGTAGTTTTTATTTTCCCTTTCAAGTTTAACAATCTCTTCCCTTTTCTCAGTTCTGAAATTTTTTATATGAGCCATGAAAGTTCAAAGGACTAATGTACAATGTAACAAAGTTATCTTTATATAAGACCTTACAGAACCTTGATACATACCTGAAATTACTTACATAGTAAGAGATAATTTAAGAAGTTTCTATGATTTTGAGACAATAATTTATTCAGTATTTTATCAATATAAAATGATTCTTGGCACTTTGATTTCTTTTACCTAATTTTATTTCAGTGATCTTCATAAGTTATCCTTTGGCCTTGGATAAATGCATATAGCTTTTAAGCATTTATATGTTCCAAAAGCAGGACATTTCAAGAAAATCTTGGCTGTGACTCAGTTTTTGCTCTGAAGCGCAGTTAGTACATGGAGCTATTAAATCGTGATGAAAAATTAAGAAATTACTGGAAGTGGATGAAAAGCTTATTTTTCACTGACTGTGCTTATACATATAAACACGTGTGTGGAAATTGTTCTTTTTATAGAAAATAAATGCAAATTCATTTAATTTAGTTATTTTGGAAAAATTTCATGTTTTCTCTTTTTATTTATTTTTTTGATGGGGCTGGGGTTTGAACTCATTGCTTCTTGATTGCAAAGCAGGCACCCTACCACTTGAGGCACACCTCCAGTTCATTTTGCTCTGGTTATTTTGGAGATAAGATTTCACAAACTATTTGCTAGGGCTGGCCTCAAAATGCAATCCTCTAGGATTGCAGGTTCTAGCCATATATGTTTTCTCTTGATACTAGCAAAATAGCTTTATTTCTGAGATAAAAAAAACAAGTAAACCCTAAATGCAAGTTACATTTATTGCAGTTTTGCATGAAATTTCATCACAATAATTTTAAACAATATCTTATTTTTGAGTGTTTAGCAGTTTACATTTAGTCTATTGAATCATGTTGACCAAGCCTATCATTGTCATTCATTTTCTATTTGCCCCATCTGTTGTTTATTTATTTATTTATTATTGTTGTATGGAGGGTAAATTGTGATATTTACAAAAGTTCTTACAATATATCATAGTTGGGTTCACCCCCTCCATCATTCTCCTTTATCCTCCTCTACCCCAACTCTAAAATACTTTCAACATGTCTCATTTTTCCAATTTTATACATGAGTGGAATGATTTCCACTACATTCAGCCTTTTTTCACACTTTCCTTATATCTTCCCCATCTGTTGTTTGTTTTGTATTTTTTCTTCTTTTAAATACTGAATTTAATAGTCCAGTTTAATATTCCAGTTTACTCTTTCTATTGCCTTTTAAAATTACAGATATAATTATAGATTACATATCATATAATATATGCATGTTCTATTTTACATATGTAACTATATATGTATATCTCTGTTAAAGGTCAATCAAGGAATTAAATATGTATTCTGGACTTATTGTTACTTATAGTTAATATTGTACCACTTTATCCTTCTAACTTTTGTGCTATTGTTTTCATATACTTTATGTTTAAATACATTATAAATCTAACAATATAATGTTACACATTTGTTTTAAATAGTCATGTGTTTTAAAGAAGTTATGAGAGAATTTTTGGTTTTGTATTATATTATTACATATATCACCTTCAGTTCTATTTCTTTCTGTAGATTCATTGCTCGTCTTTTGCATTTATCCTTAGACTTTGGGCTTCCTTTTTTATTTTGAATAATACAGGACTTGTTGTGATGAATTCTCTCAACTTTCATTCATCTAAAAGTATTTCTCCTTAATTTTTGAAATATCTATTTTTTTTGGAAGTACTGGAGTTTTGAGCTCAGGGCATCAACTCTTGCTAGGCAGGTGCTCTACCACTAGAGCCACTCCACCATCCATTTTTTGTATTGAGTATTTTTGAGATAGGGTTTTGTGAATTATTTGTCTGGGCTGGCTTTGAACCAAGATCCGCTTGATCTCTGCCTCCTGAGTAGCTAGGATTACAAGTGTGAGCCACCATTGCCCACAATTTTTGAATTATATTTTTGAAGACAAATAATTCTAGGATGACATATTTTGTAGGACATAAAAGATGTGTGATGGTCTTCTGACCTTCATTATTTTATGTGAGAAGCCAGCGTTCATTCATGTATTTACTCTCCTTTTGGAATTTATTTTTTACATTTGGCTGTTTACAGATTTTTTCTTTATCTTTGATTTTAAGCAGTGAGAGAATAATATGCCTGGATATGTTCTTTGTATTAATTGAGATTTATATCAATTTAGGTTTATGGATTTGCCAGTTGATATTTTCACAAAATTTGGGAAATTTTGAGTCATTTTTTTGAATATATATTTTATCCCCCTTTTTCTTCCTTTTCTTTTAAGACTTTACTTCTTATATGTTAGAATGGTGCATATTACCTCACAGGTCACTGAGAACATATTTATTACTCAATCTTTTATTCTTGATTCTCAAGATTAAATTATCCTATTAATTCTTCTTTAATTTTATTGACCAGTTCTCATTCTTCTTCAGTTTGTGTTGATGTACATGAAGGATAATTTTCATATTATACCACAGTTTTTCCATTCTAGAATACTGACTACTTTGTTCATATTTTCCATTTCTATATTAATATTTCTTATTTTATTCATTACAAACAATATTTGTTTACTACATTCAGCTTAAACATAATAGCTATTTTAATTTTTTCTCTGCTATTCTGATTCTTAGTCATTTTGTGTCTATTTCTATTGGCTGCCTTTTCTGTGTATGTGTGCAATAATTGGTCACATTTTTCTGCTGATTTGATTATATGCTAATTTTTTCTAACTTATCCTATATAATAATCTTGAGGTTTCTTTCATTGTGGATCCCTTCTTGATATTTCCTTCCTTATGTTTCTTTCCACTTATGTTGATGCCAAGACTTCTTAGTTTTGAAACCTCAAGTAACAAAATAAAATAGAATAAAATGAAATAAAACTACAAAGTTTTTGTTTAAGTTCTACTTGCCAGTCTTATACAGACTTGGGAGTGTTCTTAGTGTTACTTTCCAGTGTGTTCATTTTGGGTCTTGAATTTTTTTCAGGTATTGTAATTATCTGTGAAAGAGCCAGTGGGCTAACGAGAAAAGACTTTTATACATTTAGACTAATTGCTGTAACCTGCACTATTTAGTAATTCTGCTACTATTGCATCTCTGATTTAGTTTTTGTTTCTTGTATTGTTTTCTGTCCCTTTCATTGGTCACATGTGTTATAACAACAATCTAGCCTACTCTTCTGCTAAGGAACTCTGTTTTTAAATACATGATAATAAGATCAAGGACTTCACCCATCACATCATTGTTTTCTAGGCCATTAGCCTCAGAATACAAAGGACCAGAGGAAGCACTGGCTATTGTACATGATACTTGCTTTGAGCATCTCCCTGAGGTTCTCTTTCCCTACAACTCAAATCCCTGGAATTACTGACACACAGACACACACATGTATACACACGCACATTGACATATATATTTACTACAATGATTTTAAGTCCAAGTACCACAAAATAGATTCTCCGTAATTAACAAAAGTCACCCTCCTGTTCTTATGTTTAAATATCTTTCTTTTTTTAAGTGATGGATAGACAAAACATTCATGTATTTTATGTAAAAGTGATGTGTTAAAGCCAAATGATTACTATCCTAGTAGAAAAAAAGCAAGTCAGACAAAATCTTTCAATATTTTTATTTTTCTATCCTAGTTGCTATCAAGAAGTCTGTATTTGGTTGAAATCATTTTTAAAACTCATTTAACATGCAGCTGCATGTAAAAGCAAAGGATGGGGAGGATCAGCTCCAAAAATAAGACTTTTTTTCCCTTATCAAAATGGAAAATGAGAAACTAAGCATCTAAAAAAACTTTCAGATAGCAAGTTTTCCTTTGCTCTAGGCTAATATCTTATATATGAAAAAACATTCTGTCTGTTCCTGTGGAATATTATCAGGAAATGGACTATTATCAGGAAAATGTTAAACAATAGGATCAGAGAGAGTTTAAGACCATTTTAGAAAAATATTAATATAATATAGAAAATATTACAGAATTTTTTCTGCTATAATCCCATGATGGAAATTTGAACTTGGAGATTGACTATGACTCTACTCCAGGTGAAATGTCATGCTCAAAAGGTGATTTAAAGAAAACGTCTGAATTGGTAAGCATCAACTCCACTGAAGATTTCACAAGCAAATGATGTATTAAAGAACCCTAGTTCAGGAAGCTGCAACCCCATATCCAGGTCTAGTGTTCAAAGAGTAAGACTAATCAGTGGGGTTCATTTTTCTTATTTATAAGATGTATTTTATTATTTCATCTTGAAGATTTCCTGGCCAGAAGTATGTACAGGGAATAATTTTTTTTTTATTTTAAGGCAGTTTATTGTGTAATAATGCATAACAACATTAATCACAAAGACATTTTAGGTTTTTTTAGTTTTTTTTTTGTGTGTGTATGCTTTATTCCCCTTTTAGCACCAAGAAATAATTTTTTAAATTCATTTATTCTCATGTGCATACATTGTTTGGGTCATTTCTACCCCCTGACCCCCCCTTATCTCTAATTTTGTTGAAGAGAAGACATAAGCATAATAAGAAAGACAAAGTGTTTTTGCTAGTTGAGTTAAGGGTAGCTATACAGAGAGATTCCTTATTTTAATTTAAGTAACATGTAGTTGGGCAAATACTTAACTTTTTAAAAATAAAAAGCATGGAGACTATGACTGCCTCAGCTTTCACGCTCAAAGACTGATACACTGAAATTAAAATTTCAATTATTTATCCAAAGAGTGACAGTGAAATGAAATAATTTGTTTTTATCTCCTTGTCTACTAGACCTGTATCTTGATGTTGTAACTCTATGGCTTCCAGAGAATCACTTTTATTTTGGCATTTAAGAAAGTAAAATCTTGCTGAGTTTAATATTTGATTGAAAACTAAAAATCTTGACACATTTGTTATCAATCATCTAGAGCCACCTCAGTGGGGGTACTTTTATCTAGATGATCCTATTAGGGGAAAAAATGCCATAGTTTTTATATATCATATAGTAATGATATATAGATATACATATATGTCTTCTAAAGTTATCTACAACTAAATCAATATAATAATAATCTAAATTTGAATCTAACTTCTGGAAACTCAGTTTTATAACTCCAAGCATCAAACTGAGAGCAAGAATGACTCCAAATTATGAAATACAAGTAAATTCACTGAAGCATTCTCTAACACTAAAGGAAGAACTAAAAGCTGGGGAGATAGAGCCAAAATCACTTAGTTGAGAGGCATTAAGAAATAGGCTCACTATCTTTCTTCATAGCTCCATGAGTAGAAAACTAAATGTACTGTTCGATGGCAAATATCTGTGCAACATAAAATGAAACTTATAGAAATTGAAAACCCAATTGCTGAAGTCAAGAGATAAAAGCAAAGATTAGGACATCAGTTGTATTAAAGTGTGTGGTAGGAAAAAACAAGAAAATAAGAATGTATGAAATATGTTGCTATACTGGACTGTTCTTTGTGAATTTCATAAGAAATGGAAGTTGGCATAGTCCATTACCTAGAAATAAAGCACATTTTTAGATCAGTCATTTTTCTCAAGGTCACAAAAGCTCAGCTAACAAAGAAAGCCAAATAATAGTGGAGCAAATGGATTTACTTAGATCTTCTTAGACTGATTAGTCATTTATTTCAGCAGTTAGTGGGTAAAGATTGACCCAATTAGGAGCTTTTAATACAAGTGTTTGAATCAGTGAAAGCAATGATGCAAGCAAAGGGAATATGTGCATCAATTCCATTACCCTGGTCTGCATATTAAAGTTAAAGTGGAATGTGAGTAGTACTAGTCACGAGGCCATTACTTGTTTAGAAAACTCTTATAGCTGGATTTGTAACAAACACTTCCTTTGACTATGCTAAACATACATTTTGGTCACATTATACAAGTGATTATAAGCCTGGGATAATATTAAAATCATGTCCTTAATAGTACCAGTCAAAATTCAAGTCTACCATTTTTTTTATTGTATGTGAGTCCTTACTCTTGTTTTCACAAACATAACTATTTTCTATTAATCATGTTAAATAGTGATGTCTATCACATTTCTAGAAAATGGAAAAAAGAAGAGCATGTTAAAATTAAAAAAGACTTAAGGAAATAAAAAAATTGTCCTAGCTATTATTTGCCTAGGTGAAGGTTGGTCTTACATGATTGTCTGGTATTTTGAAAGTAGTAGTAATTTTTTTTCTAATGTGAACATGCTTCCCTAACTTCTACTTTATTTTTAAAATTTTTATTAGCACATCTTCATTGTACAGTGGGGATTCATTGTGCCAATTCCCAATAGACTTACATTGTACATTGTTTAGATCACTCCACCATCTCCCCCACTCCCCAATCCCACTTAAAGCAGTTGCAAAAAATTTCATTATTGTGTGTCAAAAATGAATATAAAGCCCATCAACCACATTGCCCCACCTTCATCTCCTTCATTCACCCTCTCCCCTCCCACAAATCCCCCCCTACACACACACACAGTACTTTTTTACAGTCTTGTCTTTCATTTTTAGCTACTTCTCACTGGATATGAAGGACATTCAAGTTTTGAGGTGTGGTCCTCAGATTGGCAATGTGGGCTCTAAGGCAGGTTAAGGAAGTATGAGGGGATTTTGCACTCCAGTGAGATGCTTCTTCAGGAGAATGATAGGGGTATCTGCTCACTTAGAGTTGGTGTAAGATTTCTGTATATGTGTTAAATGGGCAACAGCTATAACCAGTCCTCCCATACAGCATCAGTGTGTCATGTGCATGGCACGTAATAGGTACAAGAACTGCTGGAGGAGGATTCAATAGCTCAGAAACTAAATTGAGTTTAAACTTCTTCAGAGAAGGTACTCTTTGCATTGACTTTGAATGCATGAAAGAAATATCAGTGTGTAATCTATCCATTTTCATTTCCAATGAGTTTGAGGTCAATCAATGACAGATACCATACTTCCTTTTTTTTGAGTGAGTCAATTTCTCCTTCACTCAGTCCTGAAGAGATTTGATGTTAAATAGAATTTGTCCATGAATGCAATCACTACCAGTCATCCCTCAGATGGATCAGCTCTCTTCCTCTTCTGCTTCAAAATCTTGACCTTGGTGTTCTCAAAAGATGTGTCTTCCATTGTGGTCTATGTGTAAGGCACTCTGGCAGAGACAAGATTAGTGTCTCTTTTGACATATTCCCAAGGTTTGAAGGTGAGTCCTTTTGACAGAGTGTCTTCTTCCAAGTGTTGGGGGTTGATTTCTTAAGGAATAATAATTAATGTATTATAGGCATGTAATTATAATTGAAGGGTGGGTTGCATTACTGCTCTGTTCCTATGTACACACATTATAACTTACAGGTCAAGAGGAATATCCTTCTGCTGACTGATACAAAGCCTTTGATATGGACAAAGGACTTTACTCCATATCCACTCCACAGATAACTTGGAAGGTGATCCATGTGGCATTTTCTCAGCTTCCATGTGGATCCTTGCTTTGATGATGAAACAATCTATTCGTACTGTGCTTCTCTCTTTATTGTCTGGATTACTCTATACCATATTTATATTTAATACACATAGCCTTCTCTCTGCTCCCAGACCAGGAGATTTTCACTCATTTTTCAGAAATAATCAGAGTCCCCTGGTTATTCCTAGAAACGAAGTCTTTTGTCATTCTTGTGAGATAAAGGAGAGGCTTATTGCTAGGTACACTGTGAAGCACAGAGTAATTTAAGACACTGCAATATAAAAAGTAGCCATAATGGGTTGGAAGAGTAGCTCAAGTGGTAGAACACTGGCCTTACTAGTGTCACCAAAAGGAAAAAAAAGTATTTGTATTGTTGGAATCTGTTGGTTTCTAAGAATCAGTATCCTGCTTATCTTCAGTTTGTGTTTTATCAGTCACAGCGACATCTGTATGCACTGGGAAAATGCATCAGTCTAGCATTAGGGGTGCAGGTTATAGAACTGTCCTGTTCAGTTAAAGATGGATGTGGCTCTGCCACTTAACAGTTATGATCAAGCTACTCAAGATCTCCAGTTTCATTATCTGAAAAATGACCATAACACTCGTACCCATATTGTAAGGTTACATTACTATTAAATGAATTGCATGTAAAATGCTTACAACAGAATAAGTGCTCACTAAATGTTAGATGTGAGGTACACTGTTTATTGAGCCACAAAGCTGTTTATAGTACAGTCTAAGGATTTTAAGAATAAGAATTATTGAGATTTGTTAATTGATCTAGTAGCACATGGCCTCCATCTTTACTGAAGTATACTTTTAATCATGTAAACTTAAGGTGGGAGAATTAATAAAGTGACTCTTGTCCTTACTGCAATACAGAGCATTTTAAACCTCGGTAATTAAGAGGAAGCAAGATGTAATTTAGAGAACCATAAAATATCAGCATTAACCTGTAGATCTACATGTAGGAAATTCTCACTGCCTTTAGCCCGGTTAATCAAGTCTCCCTGGGGTCCACTTGTAACAGTTAACAAATTACCTCCTTGTCTATTTTGAGACTGATAGGCAATTTTAGTAATAAAGTTGAAGTCTTTCAAAGCAAAATTTGAATTTCTTTGCATATATCTACACATAAACAAAGCAACATTTGACAATTTAGAGTTTGTCAGGATAAAAGACATTTAATAAATTTATTGCCCCCAGTTGTTCCGGAGGCAAACACTAATTTTGATGCAGTTAATCTAAGCATTCAAAGAGTAAATTAATTAATTTCTAAATAACTTACTATTGTTTGCTCCTACCTTTGTAGAACTTTTCTACACTCATGCTAAAATCTTTCATTTAATTTCTCCCACTTCTTCTAAATTTTGGGGTTCCAAACAAATAAATGAATAGTTATAGGAAGATGAAAAAATGAATTTCTCATGCTTCTAAAGGCAAATATGCGTGGGAAGGAGCCAAGCATTTCAATGCTAGTTTACTTTTAATAATCTGCCTGATGCCTGATGCATAATAATGCATCATTTTCATGAATCAGAGATGGAGAGATTGAGAAAAAAGGTTGCCTTTTTTGTCCTTATAGAGACCTTTATACTTCAGAATATGCAGCGAAAAGTGTAGCTAAAAGCATTTTGAAATAATAGAGTGAGAGAAGGGGGCAGTAACATAGCTCAGCTTTCCTGACAGGTGGAATTTGGCATTGTTCTCCTGCATAGGTTGCCAGTAAATGAAGAAAGGTTAAATTATGAAAATAGAGGAAAGTTTGGTCTGTGACATGGGGCTGTCCTTGAAGGAGTCATAACCTTAGGCAATTTTATGTTATATTTAGCCAGGATCATACTTTGGGTGCTGACTCTCTTTGTTTGTAGTCCCTCATTTGGCTTGAAAAATGCAAGGTCAAATAATAGGTCATTTTCTAATTGTGAGAAGAAGAGACATAGAACTTCGAATGATTCTTTGCAGCGTACGTTCTCCCTTTCAGTAAAGGTGGTGATACACAGGAAGTTAGGACAAGCAGACAACTTCCTGGCTTGTGGAGGACACACAGCAGTTTGGAGGACTTCCATTTTAAAGCAGTGAAATTCTTACTCTCATCTCTAACACCAACAAACCTGAAATTACTTTGAGTAAAAACTCAGCAGATAAAAATAGCAAGTCCTCTAAAATCAAATGCCTGGTTAAAAAATGGAGAATATAAATCACTAGTCTTTCTGAGTCTACAAAGGAGAAGCTACGTGATGATCAATGATATATTTTAATTTAATAGAAGGTTTTAAGTTCACGTAGATACTTTTGTACTTCTCTAAGTCTTCCCTATTCACATTACTTTACCAAATCTTAGAATGGTGACAGTTCCTCTGACTTTCCTTGCCTTTCATTACCTTGACACTTTTAAGTGTAATGGATAGTATTTTGTAAAATTACCTTGATTTGGGTTTGTTAGATGTTTTCTCATGAGTGAGATTGAGTTACACATATTTTTTAGTAAAAATTCTACATCTCAGAACATTACATCAGGGATGCATGACATCGACATGTCTTATCACTGGTGATTAAGTTCCTGATCACTTGGATAAATGCCATCTGCCCTCTTTCTCTATTTTAGAACAGTTTCATGCTTTTTGGCAAGTGCATAGAGTTATGTTTCTACCACTACAATAATGTACAGAGTTGTTCTATCACCACTAAATTTTTCTCATTCTGTCTTCATACTGTTCCTTTGTCCCCACTCCTATTCCCACATCTAATTTCTGGCAACCTCTTACAGCTTTTCCTTTTCCAAAATGTCATATTCAGAAAATCATAAAATATGTAGTCATGTGTATGTGACTTCTTTTACTTAAAAATGCATTTAAAATTACTGTATGAATTGGTTGTTTGTTCCTTTTTATTGTTTCATTTTAATTTATTAATAGGAATAATAAGTATAATTTTTGTCTTAAAACATAAAATTGAAGTAAGATGGAACTGAAGACAAATAGGAAGAGGATTGTTAAATATTTTCTTGTACATATAACTATATGTACTTTATGACTATAATTGATTGACATTTTTAATAATGTAAATGTTTTCTTGGATAAATATCAAAGCAAGCTGAACTCAATTCTGTGGAGAATTTAAAATGCCTATTGATAATTATTATAATATACCAGCAGAAACTCTTGACTTAATGTACATATACTTTGCCATTGCCTGGGTGGGGAGAGGAGGGCATCAATCTAAGTTTATCATCTATAGTAATCTTAGAATTTTTTAATCTACTTAATTTCTTACTTCCTAGATATTCAGCCTCAAATCAGTGATGTTTTTCATCTGAAGAGGTCTAAGGAAATGACCCACATAAACAGACAAAAGCAGCAACAAAGCTAAATATAAAAAGAGAGGAAAAATTCAATGTTAAAAAAAGATTATCAAAGCACAGAATGACATTGGAGAAAGCTTTTGCTTTACAAATATTTGTCCATAAAAATTCTTAGTGACTGATTCTGGATTCATTAATTATACTTTTGGTAGCCTTAAAGATTTTTTTCAGGATTTCTTTAAAAATTGTAGACTGTGGTGTATCTTATCAATGACTCCTGTATTAGTGTTCTATGATAATATGCATTAACTTGATAGATGAAGGGATGTTAGAGTCTATCACTGCAATCATCCCTGCATTGAAGACTCCCTAAGTATATGTTGATGCAATATTGCAGCAATGATCCATGAATTAAATATGCTTTGGATCCAAGTTATTACAAGTTTAATGGGAGAAAAGTACCAATTCCACTGAAAAAATGCCAGTTTTGACTCTGCAATCAATTCTTCCATAAACATATTTCCAATGTCTTTCAGTAATGAGTATTCTTTATGGGCCATCCTTCCTTATTGTTATATGACTTCATCAGCATTCAAAGTCACATTTTTATATTGACTATATGTGAAACTCCTTGAGTGTCACAGAAGCGATCTATGGAATAATTGCACAATGGTATCCAGACAAATATAATTCTATTGTGAATAGTATAAAGCACTATTTTATCCTTCTTAAGGGCTAGACATAATGACTATTCAATAGACTTTAAATGAAAGAAAATTAAATTTTTATTTGGGTCATTATTCAGTCCATCCTTCATTATAAAATGCTCATGAAGTTATTGTCATGGCAGAGTGAGCACAAGAAATGTGACAGTGTTCCTCAGTTTTTAGCATTTGCTCCTTTTATTCCATCATTTTTTCTACATATATTAAATTTTTCATAGTACATATTATGAAAGATAACAGTGGTTTCTCAAATATTTATAATAGAGTTGCTGTATGTTTTAGACTTATAAATATTCTTTCTTCTGTTGAACACATACTGGGTAATGTTTCTGAAGTGAAAGGATACTAATTGTTGGGAAAGACATTAAGAAAAAGAAAAGAAATAGATGATGAGGAAAGCTTGAAGTAATAGCCATCAAATAATAGGGTGAGATATTGCTTTGAAATAAGAGGTGATTTCTAGAGAGTAAGTAGAAGAATAGAGACAGTAAGAAAGAGTTTACGCAAGATAAAAATGTTTTCAATAAACTCACTTTGGTCAGAAAAATCAAAAATTGAGTTACTTTAGCATTAGGGTGTGTGTAGAAGCAGGGACTGAAAAAAATGAAAAACAATTTACTTTCCATTGTTAGGAGCCCTGTGGTCTTTTCCTCCCAGAATGTTCATTCTCCAATGCTTCCCCAAGGCAACTCTCACCCAGTACTGTAGTCTCTGCTCTTCTACAATGTCATTTTCCAATACTTTATGCTTCAAAACAAAACAAAAGACAAGCAAAAATTTTCTCCTACTTTTAATGTTAAAAGTTATTCTAACTTTATAATTTCCTGCAAGGTACTGCAGAATAAAGACCACGCTAACTGGAAAAGAAAGATTTATTGGAAGCAGACTGCAGGACTGTCACTCTTTTGTGTTCAAAGTGCAACGGCTTGGCTGAAATGGGTAGTGGGCTTTATAGGAGGGGCCAAGCCATGGGAGGAAGAGAGTCTCTGGTTTCTGATTATCTGTGATCACCAGATGCAACAGATCGACATGCCTGGCTAGTTGAGAAATTGGAAGTTCCTGAGGTTTTGTAAGCAGAGAAACAAGCGAGCAAGTTTGGCAAGTGGTCATAAATTGTAGGGTCTGGTTTCAGTGTTAGCCTTGGGACCTTCCGCCTGCCCCAAAAATGCCAGGGACCTAACATTTCCCCATTTGTCTTCCTTTATGTCTGTTTTGACTCAATAGTGTTTTCTTTCTTTATTGTCCTTCTTTTGTGTTTTCTTTTCTTCATTTCTGTGAGTGTTCAGGTATAGGATGTACCAAGATATGATCACTTCTATCAACCTATGGAGACCAGTGATGATTCTGCTTTGTAGCCAATGGAACAGGACTGCCTTGATTCCCTTAATGCTAAAGTTTGTGGGGAGTGTTGAAGAGAATCAGAACTGGGATGTGTAAGTGAACAGATAGGATTCAAAGTAGATTAGGAGAGTAAAGGCATTGATTCTGCTGAAGCCAGGGACTCATGCTGCTGTCAGCAGAGGCAGTGAATTCCCCCAAATAAAGGTGGAAGACAAGGAGACTGAAACTAAAAACAAGGAAGAGAAAGAAGTGTGACAGGGCTAGTGGGGGATAAAAAAGATGAATAAATCCATAAAAGATTGAATCAATCAAAAAAAAAAAAAGAAAAGTTTCTTTCAATACTAACTACTTTCCAGGTGCTGTGCAATGTGCTTTCACATACATTACCCCAATCATTTCTCACAACAATCCTGTAAGGTATACATGAGTGTCTTGGTTATAAAATTGCCAATTTAGGTAGCTTCAGTAACTGAAGCTTCAAAATTCAGTAGCTATCTGAAAGAAAATGTGAGCAGAGATGATTGAAGATGGGCCCAGGGAACCTTAGTAGTGAGAATAACTGGAGATAATCATTCAGGAAGAGAACAGAACAGGTAGAGGAAAAGGTAAATCTCACATGCAGAAATACTGCAATGTCATGTGTTAATATGCTTTGAATATTAAGAAGTACCTTTAAAAGACAAAACTACTTCCTTCTAGGATCTAAATGTATAGCTAAGGTGATAAAGCTTACATACTCATAGAATGGTTGCTGACAGAGAAGGCTGAATTTCCCCTGGTTTGACTAAATTTTAGACCTGTTTTCTTAGACCATTCACTTTAGAAAACTGGCAATTACAAACTCTTCGTCTCTTTGAAATGCAAATTATCTCCCAGCTAATGTCAGTGTTACAATCCATGAATACCATTTTTAAGGACCTGGGAGCCATCTATCTCTTTGAAATGTTAAAGTGATGGAAGATAAAGCAGTCCCCATCTCCCATTCCCTGCAGGAACATAGAAGTCTAACTTCCATTAAGTGCCAATTTGTTCATCAACTTACCTCTTAGTGCTTTTCCACTACTTCATCTCAGCAATTAAAAATCTTCCACCTTTAATCCAATGGAGTTAAGTTCAATCTCTCTCCTGAATCAAAATAACCTAGAGTAAAGTCTTCATTAACTTTAATTCCATCAGGTGCAATTTTTCTTTGACATTGCTAACTCTAGGGGAGTGTCCATTTGCAAGACTGAGTATACAGCATTTTTCATTTACAAACTATAAATTTAAAAAAAATTAATGGCCATCAAACTGTAATAATTTGAAGATAATCTTCTTTAGAAATAAAGGGAAGGTTCACATTATCTTTAAATTCTTTTGATATTTGAAATTTAGCCTTCAGAAGTATAGCTCACCATATAAAGAAACATTCTACTAGATGAATGCAAAACTTACTTTAAAGAGGAAAAAACCATCAACTCAAGTCTTATACTATACCATACATATGCATACAATGTGTAATCTAGTAGATAAGATAGGAACTGAACTCTGAATTAAATAAAGAAATATATTTTGTGTTTTTATTTTTTTATGTCTTATATCTTTTGTCTACTTAAATCTATAGCTCATGTCTGTAACCAGAAGATGGCTGAAGATGAGCTGAGTATGCACTCAGCTTACTCGGCCTCTTCCCATAACCTGTCCTGAGCTGTGTAATAAGCCTCCTTTCTCTGCCTTCACTATACCTCTTTGTTTGGCATTTAGGGGAGGATGGCCAGACCTGGCATATCGAATCTCAGGAGTTTAGGCCTTGCGTGCAAAACTCCACTTTCAATTTTTATCTTAAATTATTGTTATAACAAAAAAGTACTTTTTCAATTTGTCATAATGATAATATATTGATTTTTGAAACTTGGAAAATAAAACAGAAAATAAAATCACCTTTCATATCAAATGGAAGAAATGAAAATTTAAAAATAAAATTTTGTTGCTATTTTGGGTAGAAGCTTATTATAAGATCCTCATACTGTTTGGGCAGGTGCTTAAATAAGAGTGAGTTTACCCGAGGCCAAACATTGAATCTGTCCCTGGTTACCTTATCTCTACTCTTAACTCTGCTTATATTTGTTTTTAAGTTTTTTGTTTTTAAGGTATTATTCTTGCTTTATGAATTCAGTAACTTCTTTTAAATCTCTTTGATTACTTGGACATATTTATTCAAAGTCTTTCTAATTTCATTCCATTATTTCATGTCTTAAAGTTTGATTTCTCCAGGTGGTTATTTCTGCTGCCTCTCACAGTGATTTTTTCCCCTGTGTAGTCTGTGATTTTTCCTGTGAATTTAAGTTTAATATGCCTTCTTCCATCATTGTTCAATCTGTTTTGAGTGTGGGAGACATATTTATGGGAAATGTTATTTTCCTCTACTGGGAAATATGCATTTTATCCATCCTATGTTGAGATTTCCACCTGTTGCAGACCCACTAGCCAAGAGAGGGTGTATGGTTGGGCTTGGTTTCTTGTACAAGGCTCTTTCTGCCAAACATGATCCTAGGCGAACAGTTCAGCTTTTTTTCTGTTTTCCATGACCAGTGAATGGAGTTGCCTCCTCCCTATTTTTGTGAATGAATAGCCCTGACTTAGGGAAAGAAAGCATAAATATCCACTCTTATAAGGATGTCAGAGCTCCAATTATTCCATGTTCCCTTTACATGTCCATTCATGTCTGTAACTTTAAGCATATTCTTTAAGTACATTTAAGTATATATTATTCTTTTTCTTTTACATAGTTCTGTTTTATTACTCAGAATATTCATTTGCTTATTGGAGTTGACTAAGGATGAAGATGGAATGTGGGTATAGAATGAACTTTCCACTATTAGCTAAATCCACTAGTTTTATTATAAATCAACTTGACCTACCTAAAACACCATTTCCTCATCAAGTTCTTAGCACAGGGCCTTGCACATGGACAGTGCACAATAAATATTCATTGGTATCATCACCATCTATGCTGTATTTAAAACTTTATAATGTATTAAATACAAGTATTATGATACATATATTGCTTCAATGTTGTGAATATGCATCAATATATTCTAATGATATAACTACTATGAATAAGTATATGAAAATAAAATATGTACAACCATATATTTGAATATTTATTGAGACCTACTATGTGTCAGAAACTATTCTAAGTATTACAGTGGGGTCAGCAAGCTATCTTGATTCTTGTATACAGTGAGAAAAAATTTTAGGCAAATTGAGAAATGTAGTGAAAGTGTAGTTTATTAGAATAGAAAAGGTTTTTTCAGAGGTGAAGGTGGGTTGTCACAAAAAGAGAGGTTGAGACCAACCACTACATATGCTCAGGCACAGGTTTTAGTGAAGTTTAAAGGGCTTAGAGCATCAAGTCCCTACCCAAGACCAGTCCACAGGGTGTTATTGGCATGAAAGTTGTGAAGGAATTATGACATGTCCCAAGAATCACTGCACATGTGATTACCCATGACCACCTAAGAAAAACCCATGGGGGAGAGGAAGAAAATTTAAAACAGAAATGAGATTGTAAAGATATGGTAATGGACAAAAGGCAACTCTTGGTCAAAATCGCCAATCTTAACTGATTATGCCAGAACTTGTCTTTCATTTGAGACTAGGTACATGAATACATTCCACAGCAGAGTTAAGTTAATGTTGAAAAGAATGTGGCATATCAAGCCTTCTCCTTATCAGTTTGCACCAAGCCTACTACTGATAGGTCATTTTTACTAGGATGTGAAACTAGAAGTCTACATCTAGAAAAATTTAACTTGCAG
The DNA here is from genome assembly GCF_047511655.1 of Castor canadensis. Lineage (NCBI taxonomy): Eukaryota > Metazoa > Chordata > Mammalia > Rodentia > Castoridae > Castor > Castor canadensis. Next base: position 55,662,299 of record NC_133390.1, on the reverse strand, counting down.
TAAGTAAGAAGGCCATGTGAGAGAAATGACAGGGCTCTCAGCACATATGCAATGAATCAAGGAGTCTCCATTTTAGTTTCCCTTTGTGTATACTCATTGCTCATGTCTAACTGGTACCTATCATAAACACTGTACAAATATTAACTCATATGTTCATTATAGTAACTTTATCAAGTATAGTTATTTTCCCGTTTTACAGCAGAGGAAACCAAGTGCCAGTGATCTTAAGCAACTTATCCAAGGTTATAGTCAATGGAAAGGTCATATTTCAATGTGATCTGTCTCCAAAGCATGAGTTTACTACTTATGCTACTTTTTTAGTAAATAACGAATAGAAAGAGGAAGTCTCCAAAGGTTAGTAAGTTTATTTGGAAGTACCACTGCAATGAAAATACACGTACAGCAAACTACATGTGAATTCAAGGAGGTTGAAGCAAGGGAACATTTTTAAAGGCAAAGTAAAGAGAATTGCATAAATTATTTTGAAATGAAAATCCTTGGTTAGAAGGATCAACTACAAAATATCAGTCCTGGATTAAAAAGATAGTTCTTAGGGAAATGTCCTTGCAGAAATTGTTTGTGTGTGTGTGTGTGTGTGTGTGTGTGTGTGTGTGTGTGGTAGTAGTTGGATAAGGTTGTGATTCTGGTAAAGTCTTTTGTGATAGTTCTTGTTATTAGGCATTCATGCATGACAGTCCTTCCCTGTACCTTCCCAGCTCTATTATGATTTTCTTTGTTATGGCTTGACATAAGTGACTCCATTTTTTTAGTATTGTTTTGCTGGGTGGGGTACATTGGAGTATTTGCAAAAGTTCTTACAATGTATCAAATATATCATATTTGAATTCACCCCCTCTGCTGCTCTCTTTTATCCCCCTCTAGCAATTCCCAGAACAGTCTCAACAGGTATTATTTTTGCATTTACTTACCTGTATCTAAATTATTTGGACCACCTCCCCACACCCCTGCTTTTGGGCAGAACCTGTTCTGCCTTCTTGTTCTACAATTTTGTAGAAGAAAATACATAAAAGATAATAAGAAAAACATGGTGTTGTGCTAGTTTAAAGTAAATATAGCTACATAGGGAGATTCCTTGTGTTGTTTCCATGCATCTATGTATTACAACCCAAACTGGCTTATTTCTATCAGACCTCTTCACTGCTTCCTAGTCCCCTTTCCACAGAGGCCTCAGCCAATTTAAGATTACTATATTCACTCCTATACAGTGAGCACATCAACCACATTCAAGTTTTTTATTTCCTTTCCTTGCCCTATTCCTCCCATGTATAGCCTCCCTTTAGTGTGATCCATGTCCAATAATATTACTGTATTTGTTTGAGATCTCTGCATATGAAGGAGAACATGTGATTTTTGGCTTTCTGAGCCTGACTAACTTCACTTAAGATGATGTTCTTCAGTTCCATTCATTTACCTGCAAATGACAAAATTTCATTCTTCTTTGAGGCTGAATAAAATTCCATTGTGCATAAATACCACATTTTCTTAATTCATCCTCAGTAGAGAGGATGTTTTCATAACTTGGCTATTGTGAATAGTGCTGCAATAAACATGGGTGTGCAGGTGCCTTTGTAGAAACCTAAGTCACATTCTTTTGGGTATATCCCTCAGAGTGATATTGCTGGATCATATGGCAGATCTATGTTTAGTTTTTTAAGAAGCCTCCATATTGTTTTCCAAAGTGGTTGTACTAGCTTACATTCCCACCAGCAGTGTCTGAGAGTTCTTTTTTCCCCTGCATCATTGCTTACATTTGTTGGTGGTGTTCTTGATGGAGGCTATTCTAACAGGAATAAGGTGGAATCTTAGTGTAGTTTTGATTTGCACTTTCTCTATGGCCAGGGATGGTGAACGTTTTTTCATGTGTTTTTTAGTCATTTGGATTTCTTCCTTTGAAAAGGTTCTGTTTAGTTCATTGCCCATTTCTTTATTGGATCATTGATTTTTTTGGAGTTTAGTATTTTGAGCTCCCTGTATATTCTGGTTATCAGTCCCTTGTCTGATGTACAGCTAGCAAAGATTTTCTCCCATTCTGTGGGTGGCCTCTTCAATGTAAAGACCATTTCTTTTGTTGTGTAGAAGCTTTATAGTTTTATATAGTCCCATCTGTCAATCCTCTCTCTCTCTCTGTTGCTGAACCACATGAGTTCTGAGGAAGTCCTTGCCTATGCCAATTGCTTCCAGTGTATTCCTGCTCTTTCCTGTACTAGCTTTAAGTTTTCAGATCTGATATTAAAGTCCTTAATCCACTTTGAACTGAAACTTGTACAAGGTGACAGGCATGGATCTAGTTTCAGTTTTCTGCATGCAGAAAACCAGTTTTCCCAACATCATTTGTTGAAGAGACTGTCTTTTCTCCATTGTATGTTTTTGGTATCTTTGTCAAAAATTAGGTGAGCATAGCTAAGTGGATTCATATCTGGGTCCTCTATTCTCTTTCACTCGTCTTCATGTCTATTTTTGTGCCTGTGTATCATACTGTTTTAATTGCTATGGCTCTGTAGTACAGTTTGAAGACTAGTATTGTGATACCTCTAGCATTGCTCTTTTTGCTCAGTATTTCCTTGGCTATTTGCAGTCTTTTGTGTTTCCAAATCAACTTTTAGGGTAAAGTTTTTAATCTCTGTGATGAATGTCATTGGGATTTTCATGGGAATTGCATTGAACATGTAATGTAGATTGCTTTTGGTAGTATAGCCATTTTACTATATTGATTCTGCCAGTTCATGAGCATGGGAGATCTTTCCACCTTCTGTAGTCTTTCCCAATCTCTTTCTTCAGTGGTTTGTAGTTCTCCTTGTAGAGGTCATTTACATTATTTATTAAGTTTATTCCTAGGTATTTGATTTTTTTTGAGGCTATTATAAATGGAATTGTTTTCCTATATTCTTTCTCAGTCTGCTCATTGTTTGTATACAGAAAAGCTTCTGATTTTGTAAGTTGATTTTGTATTCTGCTACTTTGCTGAAGCTGTGTATGGTGTCTTGGAGTTTTGGGGTGGAGTTTTTTAGGTCTTTAAGATATAAGATCATGCCATCTGCCAATAGGGATAGTTTGACTACTTCTTTACCTATTTGTATTCCTTTTATTTCTTCTTTTGCCTTATTGCTCTGGCTAGAAATTCCAGGATTATGTTGAATAGGAGTGGGGAGAGTGGGCACCCTTGTCTTGTTCCTGACTTTAGAGGAAATGGTTTCAGTTTTCCCTGTTAAGTATAATGTTGGTTATAGGTTTTTCGTATAAAACCTTTATAACATACATTCCTCTATTCCTAGTTTCCTCAGAGCTTTTATCATGAAATAATGTTGAATCTTATCAAAGGCTTTTTCCAGCACCCATTGAGTGCTGGTGGCTATTTATTTATTTATTTTGCAGTAGTGGGGCTTGAACTCAGAGCTTTCACCTTAAGTTATTCCACCAACCTTTTTTTGTGAAGGGTATTTTCAAGATAGGGTCTAGCAAAGTGTTTTCCCAGGTTGGCTTTGAACCGAGATCCTCCTGATCTCTGCCTCCTAAGTAGCTAGGATTACACTGAGCCACCAGTGCCTGGAATCAAGTGGTTTTTGTCTTTGCTTCCATTAATGTGCTGTATTACATTTAATGATTTTCATATGTTGACCCATCCCTGCATCCCTGGGATGAAGCCAACTTGGTTATAGGGTATGATTTTTTCTATATATTGTTGGATTCAGTTTGCCATTATTTTATTGAGGATTTTTGCATCAATGTTCATTAAGGAGACAGGCCTGTAGTTCTCATTTTTGGATGTGTCCTTATCCAGTTTTGAGATGAATGTAACACTGGCTTCATAAAATGAGTTAGGTGGTGTTTCTTCCCTTTTTATTTCATGGAAAAGTTTAAGGAGTGTTGGTATTAGTTCTTTAAATGTCTGGTAGAAATCAGCAGAGAATCCATCAGGTCCTGGACTTTTCTTTTTTGGGAGACTCTTTATTGCTGCTTCAATTTTATTATGTGTTATAGACATGTTTAGGTGATTAATAGCCTCTTGGTTCAGTTTTGGATGGTCATAGTATCTAGAAATTTGTCTATTTTTTCTAGATTTTCCCATTTATTTGAATATAGGTTCTCAAAGTAGTCCCTGATGATTCCCTGGATTTCCTTGGAGGTGGTGTTATCTTCCCTTTTTTGTTTCTGATTTTACTAATTTGGGTTTTTCCCTCTTCTTTTTAGTTATATTTGCCAGAGGCTTCTCAATCTTGTTTATTTTTTTCACAGAGCCAGCTTTTTGTTTTGTTGATTCTTTGTATGGTTTTTATGGTCTCTGTTTGATTGATTTTGGCCCTAGTTTTTACTATTTCTCTCCTTCTCCTTATTTTGGGTTTAGCTTGTTCTTGTTTTTCTAGGAGTTTGAGATGTAGTATTAGGTCACTGATTTGAGATCTTTCTGTGTTTTTAATATATGCACTCGTGGGTAGAACCTTTCCTATTAGGACTGCCTTTGCTGTGTCCCATTACAAAGTTATTTTCATTAACTTCCAGGAACTTTTTGATTTCCTCCCTTATTTCTTCTATGACCCAGTGATCATTGAGCAATGTGTTGCTCAAACCAGTTGTTCACGCAATTTCTGCTGCTGCTTTTGTTGTTGAGTTCTAGTTTTATTGCACTGTGATCAGATGGTATGCAGGGGGTTATTTCAATTTTCTTATATTTGCTGAGGCTTGCTTTGTACTCTAAGACATAGTCTATTTTGGAGAAAGTTCCATGGATTGCTGAGAAGAATGTATGTTGTTCTGTTGCAGAGTGAAATATTTTGTAGATATCAGCTAGGTCCATTTGATCTATGGTGTCATTTAGTTCTAGGATTTCTTTGTTGATTTTTTTGTCTGGATGACTGATCTATTGGTGATAGAGAGGTATTAGGTCTCCCACTACCACTGTGTTGGAGTCTAAATGTGCTTTTGCATTCTTTAGTATATGTTTGATGAAGTTGTGTGCACTGACATTGGGTGCACACAGGTTGATAACTGTTATTTCCTTTTGATGTATTGCCCCTTTTATTAGTATGGAGTGTCTTTCTTTGTCTCATTTCACTAATGTAAGTTTGAAGTCTACTTGTCTGATATGAGTATTGCTACTCCTGCCTGTTTGGGGGAGGCCATTAGGTTGTAAATCTTTTTCCAGAGTTTCACCCTAAGCCAGTGTGTGTTTCTATCAATAAGATGAGTCTCTTGTACACAACATGGTTGGGTCTTCCTTTTTAATTCAGTTTACCAAGCAGTGTCTTTGATCAGGAAGTTAAGCCCATCTACATTCTCTGTTAATATTGATAGGTATGTGGTGATTCCTGACATTTAGTTGTTTTTGTTGTTTAAAGAGTTGCGTGTATGCAGTCAAATCAATGCTACTCTCTGATTACTTGTCTTTTCTTCTCCTGTACTTTAATATTTCTTGTCCTCTTGTGGTTTTGTTTGCTTTCATTTTCTGTGTTCAATTCCTTGCAGAATCTTCTGTAGTGGTGGCTTGGTAGTCATATATTGTTTTAGTTTCTGTTTATCATGGAAGACTTTTATTCCTCCATCAATTTTGAATAATAGTTTTGTTGGGTAGAGAATTCTAGGGCAGAGATTGTATTCTTTCAGTGCTCAAAATACCTTAACCCATGTCCTTCTTGCTTTTAAGATTTCTGTTGAAGAAATCTTCTGTTATTTTTGGGTTTACCTTTATATGTTATTTGTTTTTTCTCTCTTACAGCCTTTAATATTTTTTCTCTGTGCTTGTTCCCTATTCTTATTGTCTTAATGATAACATGCCATGGACATGTTCTATTTTGGACAAGTCTGTTTGGTATTCTTGAAGCTTCCTGTACCTGAATGGGTAACTCTTTCTTGAGATTTGGGAAGTTTTCTGCTATTATTTTGTTGAATATATTATGTATCCCTTTAGCTTGCACCTCTTCTCCTTCTTTAATGCCCATGATTCTCAGATTCAGTCTTTTGATGGAGTTGCTGAGTTCTTGCATATTCTTTTCACAGCTCTTCAGTTGTTTGTCTAACATTTCTTCTGTTTTATTTCTTTAATATATATTTATCTACCTTCAAGCCCTTAGATTCTGTCTTCTACTTGTTCTTATCTGCTGGAGTGACCTTCCACTGTATTTTTCATTTGACTAAAGGGACTTTTTATTTCCAGGATTTCTCTTTGATTCTTTTTTTTCTGAGGTTTTCCATATCTTTGTTGAACTCTTCTTTCATATCTTGTAGTGTCTTCTGTATTTCATATATCTCTTTTTTTATAGTCTTCATTGTTTTACTTTGTTGTTTGTTGAAGTCTTCTCTGAGTTCATTTAGTTGCTTTTGTTTCTTCCCAAGCTTTTTATTTGTGGTGTCTTGATACTATTTGAGTTCATCCTTTACATTCTGTTTAACCATCTCTTGTAGCTTCTCTATGACTATCTCAATGAGCTCATTCATGATTTTCTCTTTGAGTGATTTTACATAAATGTCACTGAGCTCATTGATCATATCTGTTATCATTCTGTTGGGATCAAGAACTAGGTATTTATTTTCTCATTTCCCACTAAATCCTCTACTGAATTTTTTTTTTTTTTTGAGGAATGAAGTTTCCTTGCCTTATTCTTCCCATCATTCTTCTTGGTGTTATGCAACTATGTTCTCTATTAGCTAGTTGGCAGTTTTAATTACCTGTTTTCTTTCCCTTTATTTAATTTTTGTGTTGTGACTGGCTTAGTTGTTAGCTAGGTTGATGTGCTATTTCTGTCTCTGGCCTGAAATGTAAATTAGCAATAACAAATTCACAGGTTCAATGCCAGACCAGTTGTTTATATATTATATAAAGTACCCCTTGGCAATAGTATCTATAAACAGTGGGAACTGGGCAGATAATGGTTGTTTTGCTAAAGATAGAAACTTGGTTAATTGGTAATGGTGGCACTAAAGGGGGTGAAAAAGTGGGGTGGGACAAGAGGTACGGGGGCTGCTGTGTGTGTTTGGGTATAGTTCTGCTGTTGTAGCAGAGGACACTTATGTCAGAAATTGCAGAGTGCTGGGGGTGTGTATGACTGGTATAGGAAGCTAATCAGCAAATGTAAATATCTGGGAAGGAGAAGTATTGTGGTGAAAGGTTTGGAAGGTGAGGAGGGGGAAGCAAAGACCAGGGGAGATAGTGGATAAGAAGGGGCAGAAAGAATAGTTGGGGAGAAACAATGAATTATAGTACAAGAAAAGTTGGGGGAGTGAAGGGGGTAAGATTAGGGATAAGAAAATAGTAATGGTGAAATTAATAATATAAAAACAGCCAGGTATAACAACAACATGTTTATTCAGTTTGGCAAAAGTTCCAGATTTATTCTTTTGATGTCCAATCCTGGTACTGATGCTTGTTATTCTGGGCTATGTAGGGAAGGGTGCTGCCCTCATGTAGGACAGCATGGGGAGAGGGTGGCAGAAGGGATTTTTCGTCCTTGCTTTCCTTGGTCTTACATGCTGACTGTTACAAATGGATGCTCTAAAGCATTCTCACCAGGTAGCAGGCTTGTAACCAGTGTTTGATTCCTGTGGAGTGAGCTTTTTTCTCGCTCTTTTGTTGGAGTGAGTTTTCTCTTGCTCCCGGTTATTACTGAACCTAATGGGCTTAAATGGGGGCAACTGGAGATGCAAAAAAGACACAGGATAGACAGACAAACAGAAAGTGGGATCAGGTGTGTTGGGTGCTCAGGTGGAGATGTACAGCCCTCATTGCTTCTTTTCTCTATTATTCTCTTCATTCTACTCTGCTTCTTTTCTCTACCTTTATTCTTTAAGGCCTTACTCCTTTACAATTCTTTAAAGCCTTACTTCTAAAGTCTTAAAACCTTGCTCTATATTCTTTAAAACCTCTTTCCTTAGACTCTCTCTATCCCATGTTTTCTCTTAACTTTTCTTTAGCATAATCTCTCTTAAAAGTCTTTGCCCCCAGACTTGCACTGTCCCATGTCTCTCTTTAGCTTTCTTAAAGTCTCAGTGCTCAGAATTGCAAACAACAGTTGTGCCTAAAAACTGCATATGCATAACTCTTAAAGTCTTGGTCCTTAGATTTGTACTGTCCCATGTTCTCTTTAGCTTTTCTTTAGCTTAGCTTTTCTAAAGCCTATATATAAAGTTCTCAGTGCAGACTTTCTATCAACCCCTCTTTAGCAATTCCCCTTTAGCAATTTCCCTTTAGCAATTCTTTTCCCTTCAGCAATTCTCTTCCCTTCCAAAAGCCTCCCATACCAAAAGGCCAAAAGCCTCAAGCAAAAGCTCCCAAAGCAAAATCCCCAAAACAAAAAGCCCCAAAGCAAAAACCCTCCAAAACAAAAGCCCCAAAGCAAAAGTCCCAAAGCAAAAGCCCAAAGTAAAAAGCCCAAAGCAAAAAGCCTCATGTCCTCCTTCAGTGAGTCTTTATACTCAGTGATAAGCAGGGTACAGCAGCAGTTCTCAGGGAGGGGCATGACACTCTATCAGGAGAAACCTGAGTTCCTGCTTCTCTGAATGTAAACAACTTAGGAGAAGAAGCTGTTCTTCATTTTCCTCCTTTGTGGCCGGGACTGTGCCAATCTCAGCCTATAGATAAATATTTTAGGAAAAGCTGTTGAGCTGCATCTCACCTTGCTTATGTCCAGTTCTCATAGGCTTCTCATAATCTGCTCTCCAAACTTTTGTCCATGGGGTAGGCTGCAATTGGAACCTGTGGAAACTCACCACCAGTTTGTGCAAGGAGGTCCAATCTGTTCTTGTTTTCACCATGCTGCAGCTGCATTGCCCTATCACTGGAACTCTGTCTGGTCAGCTCCTTCTCCAGCAATATGGGGAAATTCAGTCTTGAGTGCTGCCCTCTCTTGAGACTAGCTCAGTGATCCACCACACCACTGCTTTGGGAGGTTGGCTTGTCACCCCACCCCTGCTCTCAGTATTTGTTCCTTGCCTGGCCTCTGCTTGCCGAGAGTTCACCTCCTCTGGGAGGTCTATCCTTGAATTTTATGTGCACCTAATGTGTTGGTGGTTATTATTTTGGCTAGAAACAATCAGAATTACCCAGGTCTAGCTCCCATGTCTCAAAGTGGTTTCTGAAATCATGGAGCTCAGGAATTCTAATACCCTATTTTATCTGGCATCTTTAATATCCAAGTGACTCCATTTTGATTCTGACATTTTTACAATCCATAATATTTAAAATTTTCTCCCATGAAATCTACATAGTAAACATTGTTTTTCTGATGTAGATTAGATATCAGAGTCTTTTGAAGCAATTCTCTGTGAAATCAAAACCAGGCAACAAAAGAGAATAATGAATGAGGTTGCTTGTCTTTTGTAGCTATTTATGTACCCAAATAAAGCTGAAACAAGATCAACGTGCTAAGAGTGAGTTTCTTGGAAAAAAAAAAGTTTGAACAGTTATTTCACATAGAAAAATACACAAAAAGCATCCAGAAAATTGTGCATCATTAGTTATTGTAGCAGTTATCAATTTAGTGCCACTCAACTCCAAATTACCATTTAATATATAAGCTCTGTGACCAACAGATTCCTTTAAGCCCTCATTTCTCCTTTTAAGTGAGTTCAATGTTAGACTTTCCACTAGAGGGCACAGTAAGAGCATTCCAGGTGCAGGGGGACCTCCAGCAGTTTCCAGGTGCTGAATGGTGGCTGGCAGCTTTCACACAGTCACAGGGTTGAATGCACAGCTCTATAGAGACCTTGTTGTCTCAGCCTGTTCTGATAATAACTTTTTCAAGGCCTTCGACAGGGAAATCAGTGGCCCAAAGACTTTCTGCTGGCACAGACACCCTGATTCCCACAGCTCAGTGTGGCCCTTCTGAGACCCACAAATTCTCATCCTGCTGCTATTCCATTTGCAGGCCCAAAATGTATGGTTTGGGACCAGGTATGTTCTCACCATCTCTGTGTGACCAAGTACTCACTGCTGATGGTATGCTCCCACTGCACACTGTATTGACATGGTTTGGCAGATTTGACCCTGGACAAATCAAGGAATCTCTCCACTACTCAGTAAGCTAAACAATACCTTATCCAACAATGTCTGAACTCTCTCTTTGAGAACAGAGAGATCTTCTAAGTTTGTCTTTCTAGAGGTACTCTCTCTCAATCCTAGGGTACCATGCAGTGTTTTGTATGTGATAATTATTCTTTTATCATAGATTAACAATTGTTTATATTAAACTTCTCTAGTTTAACACATTGTGTAGTTTCTATCTTTTCTTTCTTCCCAGACTAATACACTCATTAGATAGTGCATATTAAGATCATAAAAACATGCACATACACATTTGGATGCCTAAAATGTATGCATGTACATATATATGTCTATCTATCTTTCTATCTTCTATAGACTGATCAACACATACATCATATACATATGTCTCTATAGATCAAATATTGTGACGGTTTAGGACTTCTCATTCATTGATTGTGATAAAATAAGATGTTAGTCTTGTAATTTCTCACATAGCTAAATTATACTTACTCTACTATTTATCAATTCTATTCCAAGACAAATTAAAACATATGTGTACAGTAAGGCTTATATGGAACATTCTTAAAAACTATTTATAACAGTCCAAAGCTGAAAACAAATCAAGCATCTATCAATGGGTACAAGGATAAACAGACTATAGCATATACATATTATGGAATATTATTCATGATAAAAGAAAAAGAACTGCTTATATACAATAATAAGATGAATTTCAAAAATGTACTGAGTGAAAGAAGCCTGACTCAAAATGTTCATACCATTTAATTCTACTTTTTGATGTTCTAGAGCAAGTCAACGAATCTTCAGTAGAAAAAAGTTTTAAAAAGTGATTATCCTAGGGAAGAGTAGCAAGGATGAATGGACATGAGGGAACTTTCTTGAGGCAATGGCAATATTCTACCTCTTGGTATTTTATGGACACATAGCTACAGGGTATTTTTAAAAGTAAAGGTTCAGGCTACATGGATTATTTCTTTGTTAGAATTAATTGAATGGTACTCTTAATATTTGTGCATTTATTGGAAGGCATAGTTCACCTAACAATTTAAACAAAATAATATATATGATAAACTGTTTAGATGGGATGTGTACTAATATCTGCAACTTATTTTGAAATGCATTAAAGTATAGATTGATAGATTTAGTGGAGCAGATTGGTGAATAGCTATATGATGAAGCAACTATAGAAAAGTGTTAATTGTGGGTCCTTTGATGGTTGAGATACAGATGCATGCTAACATTTTAAAAAAATTTGTGGTTTTAAAAAAATTTCATTGCTGGGTATTGGGGGGGGAGAGGGAAGGGGTGGAGTGGGTGGTAAGGGAGGGGGTGGGGGCAGGGGGGAGAAATGAACCAAGCCTTGTATGCACATATGAATAATAAAAGAAAAATGAAAAAAAAATTCATAAAAATTATTTGGAAAAAAAACATTTGAGGTGATCAAAAACATTTTAGCATCATATTTCTTAAAACTGCTCAAACCATTCCTGGCCTGCTATGATATTTCATTTGAATGTTGGGAGCTGAGGGTGTCATTTGAGCTCATGACACAGGAAAACTGACTGGCTTGGATTTATTATTATAGCACCTCTCTCTTTTCTTGTGATTTATCATGATCTATGTGATGGCCTAGAGTGTCTTGTTTTATGCGATGAACGCATGTGTGCTTTTATGAAATTATATATTTGTTTTCTGTAATAGGATTTAGCCTGGTTTTAAAACATAATACCTAGAACTATTATACAAATGTTTTTCATCTATTGATTTTCATTTCATACTTGTGAATCTTGATTAAGTTATCCATTTATTTTTGTATTCTCTATATTTACTATATATTCTACCCAGAGAATATTGTACATGCAATGAACATGAGATAATTAAATGATGATGGTGTCTATTATTTAAATGTTTAAAAACTTTTGAAATACCCAGGTAAGGTTACCAAATTATGCTTTCTTCACTCAGAATCACTAGAACTAAGATTATGCAACTTCACTCAACTATATACTCTTTAATTTAAACAATGTAAATTATAGAACATTACAAAAAGGTTTTACATTAGGTATTGGTTTCATTTATATAGAGAAGAAGTATCAACAGCTACTTAAGTCCGTAGATACAAGGTCCTCTTACACTCCTAATATGTTAATCATAATGGTGCCGATGAAGGGCTGTAACCTGGGTGATGCCACGTGTCTAAATATAGGTAAGCCAAGGGCAATAAGAGATCTGATGAGATCACTCATCAGATCAATGGTCGTAAGTGGCCATTGAAAAAGATAAGTACATGCAGATTCATAGCCTTGAAGTAATGACACTCCCTAAAAAATACATTTACCTTTCAAATTAGCATAAAAATGCTTAAAAAGAAAAAAGTAACAGAAGCACTATTTTTTTTTCATTTTTCTTTTATTATTCATATGTGCATACAAGGCTTGGTTCATTTCTCCCCCCTGCCCCCACCCCCTCCCTTACCACCCACTCCACCCCCTCCCGCTCCCCCCCCAATACCCAGCAGAAACTATTTTGCCCTTATCTCTAATTCAGAAGCACTATTTTTTATATAAATGTGAGAGGTTCTGCATTAACCTTCTAAGAAAGTAATATTTTCTACTATATATTCAAGATCATAGCTCAGATTAAAAACCCTTTACCAATAGTAAAAATGACAATTAAATACGTTATACAGGGCATTGACTCACATTGATTTCCTGTGCGTGGGTGTTACCTTCTAGGTTAATTCTTTTTAATCTAACCTTTTCTCTAGTTCCTGGTCCCCTTTTCCTATTGGCCTCAGTTGCTTTAAGGTATCTGCTTTAGTATCCTTATCTCAACCAGCAAAACCCCTTGTTCCTTCCTATTATTGCTTATACTCTCTCTACAACAAAATTAGAGATAAGGGCAAAATAGTTTCTGCTGGGTATTGAGGGGGGGAGCGGGAGGGGGTGGAGTGGGTGGTAAGGGAGGGGGTGGGGGCAGGGGGGAGAAATAAACCAAGCCTTGTATGCACATATGAATAATAAAAGAAAAATGAAAAAAAAATACGTTATACATTTATTTGAAAGGCTATAAGCAATGGAACTATTGGATTAACTTGAAGACTCCCAAACAGGCCTAAAGTACAAATCAGAAAAATATTCCAACACTTACGAGAAGTCATCATGTTATTATGACAAGCAACAAGAATTCGGAAGAGCGAGTTTAGCAACCTCCAGGCAGTTTTCACAGAAGTACTCAGTTCTAAACTGAGATTATTAGACATTATTGGTGAGATTAATTTGGGTATAAAGCAACAAGAAATGACCAACCGAGAAGAAGTTATAACAATGCTATAACATGTATACTGATAAAAATATGATGAAATGACAGAGAGAGGAAATATAGAGAATGGTAGTAGAATGGTTGCATAAATAAAAACTCATCAATATTTAATATTTCCCAAACATATTATCAAAGTGATAAGCAGTCTTGTTTCTATAAAATCAAAAGCACTCACCCTTTTTAAACTTAACATGAATTAAATAAAATATTCATCAAGACCATAAACATGTGATCCAGAAAACATTATAAATTTGATTCCTCAGATACCATGACTGAGAAGTAGCTAACCTTTTCAGGAAATATTTGAATTCACTTTTTACAAAGTTTGCCATTAGTTTCAAATTAATAAAAATTCTAGCCCACTATTATATACATTTATGCAGTCTATGCTTATAATATGAGCTTTAAATGACATTTTTGATCAAAAGATAATTAATTTTCAAAAGTGTAGAATGTTGTAACTAAGTTGTAGATAGGATTTACACAATCATCTTATATTCCTTATTTCTGAGCTTCCCAAACATATCAGTAACACAAATACCTGTTTAGGATATGTAATCATATCTTTGGAAATTCTAAGTCATTCATCAAAACATATATGCTCACTTTAAAGTTTTTATGAATGTATATGTAAACACACTAGAACAGACCATTGTAATTTTATTTTTTGCAAAGTAAGTATATGCTTACAAATTATTTCAAATGACTTTCACACCATTAGGAAATCTCACCATTGTGTAAGTCCTGTAGTAAAGTTCTGTCATTAATATAACTATAATTTTTAATTAAAAATACTAATCAGCTGAAAGAACATGATGGTGGCTTCTTACCCCAGAGCTTTCTCTTATAAAATTTGAGGGAAAATAGGGTTGTTAGTTGTGTTCTCTTATAATTTTCAATACCCTGTACTTGCAATAGCAAGAGCATGGTGTCTATTACACATCAGATTATTTACTTTTAACAAATCAATCATGAGCCAGGGGCCAGCATTAAGCAGATTTTTGTTTTTAGGCTCTTGACTGATCTATGACATGTCTTTTGGCTAAGAGGTAGTAATGAAGGCTATTTAGCCCACATTGCTTTAGGAAATAGATTTAGCACTCCATAAATCCTGGGCTTTATTATTTGCACCATTCACACATGCAACCTTTATTCTGTTCATCTACTCGGAGTCTAATTTAATTTACTGAAGAGTGTGCATTACTCACCCAACCATAACGTGGACTTGATTCAAACTATAACTATTGCAAGCTAATTGTACTGAGTTGGATTTAAAGCTGAAAATGATGTGCAGTGACAGGTTTAACAAATTTTCGATTACCACATTCAATTACTTCTGGTGCATCCCACTTATCAGTCAGCCAAACACTTAATTCATTTAAGGTTTTGACAAAGAATATGGGATGAAATGATTCATTAGGGAGGCTCCCAGCATAGAAAACAACCTTTCCTATGCTTCTGTACAGGTTGATTTTAGAACCTGACTGTGTTCTAGAAAATGTGGAGTTTGTTTGCTACATGTTCCTCTCTGGAAATATATTAGCCAACATGCTGGGATTGCACTCCTGTTTGTGTCAGCAACTGATATTTGTGGCTTATGAATTCATTAATAAAATGTCACTATTTTCAAAGATCTGTAATGAGTCAATTATTATTTATTTTATGATTAAGTCATTTCTAAGTCTACATTTATTAATTATATTCTATTACAAAAAACAAGGACTTTAAAAATGAAGTGAAAATCATCTCACTTCAATTGTAGTTCTACAATTTTCCACTGATAAGACTAACTCTGAGGAAAATTCACATAATAGAGCCAATGGAAAACAAAAGTATATTTAGTGAAAGATCACATAAGAAGTGTTCATGGATAAAGTCAAGTTCATCTAATTTCTACAAATAAAATGATTGAAGAGAATCTAGAAAAAGATTCTTAAACTGGGGATAGGGGTGATCCAGTGAATGATGACTATTTCTTTGATACAAATTTACACATATAGAAAAGTGGCACTCATTATCCTTTACAAAATTGCATAAAAAATGTCTGCAATTATTAAGGTATCTTTTTTCTTTCAATCTTCCTTATTAAGAAGGAGGTATTTGAGTAACACTGGTATTCATCATTGTGGCTATAGTGGGTTTTATGTTATTGAATGATCAGATGTGAGGTTATGGGATACCCTGCTCATTATTGAATACAAATGCTCAGCATATCAATAATAAAAAGAAGTCTTTTGTATACATATTCACAAACAACAATTTTAAAAATCAGTCTTTCCCATATTGGGCAAGTGTACTGATTTGCAAGATACTAGAATGTATTGGTATATCCTGGAAGAATGTGTAAATGATATTGTGATTTCTATCCTGATTAGTGATACATATTTTACAAAGTTGCATACTAGTTTATTTTAAGGTAATGCTCCATCAAAGGTGTACCCTCAAACCGAGCCCAGACTTTGAACTGCCAGAATGCAAAATTGGTGCACTTGCATTCTTCCGGAATAGGTGCAATTCAAAACTCTAGAGATTGTTGGTTAACTCGAATTTGAAGATACTAGTTCTGACCCAGATTTTAATGTTTTTAATAATGTTTTACAGTGGATGCTATTGTGACTGTTCCAATTCCCTCATCCCAATGCTGTTTTCTGTACCTATTGATATTTAATAGCCTACATGTACCCCATTTTTGGCTAAGTGAAGCCGGGTACAAAATGGCCCTAGGTGAGCCCACTTCTGTGGTTCATTATTTTAGACATTTTTTCATAGTTTCGGTAGCCCATGTCTATGAATCTATAAAATCTTTCCTTGGTAAGAGCATGGAAATGTGCCCAAATTGTTTTTTGTATTTTTAGATTTTAATGGTGAGTTGAGGAACTTTCTCATAAGGTAATATATCCAATTTCCACTAATGGAGGCTGCAGGAAATAATAGAAAAAAGTAATTAGAGGTTAGAAACCTTGAAATTTATCCTTCATTTTGTGATTTCTCATTGTGCACTTCAGATTAGTCATATGACTTCCTTATAGTTTATGCAACTCACCAGAAAAATGGCAATAGTAATAAATAGCTAGAGCTCATTTTGTTAGGCTATACTTGAACACTACTGGCCATTATTTACATATTCACTCATTTGATTATTATGACAACTGTTATTTTTATTTTCATCATAATGATAATGAAATTGGGAATCAGACTCTTTAAATACTACCCTCAGATCACAAATCCTCTATGTGATGAGGTAGGAATTCAGATCCATGTATTTATTTATTTTTTGGCTGTACTGGGGTTTGAACTCAAGGCTTTGGGTTTGCTCAGCAGGTGCTCTACTGCCTGAGTTAGTTTTCTTCTGGTTATTTTGGTGTCTGATTTTGTCTAAGCTGGCCTGGATGTGATACTCTTATTTTAAGCTTCTGGGCCATCAGTGGGATGATGTGCAGATGCCACCATGCCCAGTTTTTTTTCCATTGATAGGGGTCTCAAAAACATTTGGCCTCTGGTAGCCTTGAATGCCATCCTCCCAGTCTCACTGTCACAAGTAGCTAATAGGACAAGTGTGAGCCACATGTACCTGGCTATCTTGGGTCCTTTAGTTTAGGATTTCCCCAGGTTTAACAACTTACCTCTCTATCCTCTCTTAAGTGTCTGGAAAGGGCAATTAACCTAACGGGGGCTGAAAAAAGCGTTGGTTGACATGGGAGAACAGATGAGAACTTTCCTTCACTATTCCTTATTTTTTCATATCACTTTTTGTTTTTTTGATAAATTTTATTTTTTTTCACTCACACAGAGTAGGTTTTGCAAAATTTTCATTAGAAGTAATATTCATTGCTACTGTTATAAATTATCAATACAAATTTATTATCCTAGTTTGGAGGTTAGAAGTTTTGACTCAGATATCATTTAGGTTAAAATCAGAGAACCAGGAAGTTTGGGTTTTTCTCTGGAGCCTCAGGAAGAGATTGATTCCTTGCCTTTTCCAGCTTGGAGAGGCCATCCACACTCCCTGACACCTTCCTCTATACTCAAAGCCAACCATATCACATCTGTCTAACTCTTCCCCACAATCAAGGAAAGATTCTGTTTTTTTTAAAGACCTGTGTAATTAGATTGATTGCCCCAGATAAGGAAGGGTAATCTCCCTATGTTGTGCTTAATTACATCTGTAAGTCCAGATTGCTTTGTATGGTAACATAGTCATGAGTTTCAGGGATGAAGATGAGCATTTCTTGGGGCAGGGGATATTATCCTGCCAGCCACAGTAACAGAGATCAAGGAGAAGGTATCAAGAATTTTCATTAGAATATATTTTTACATAATTATGAGGTTACCAAATTTCAAGAAAGATATTTTTTCCCTTCTAATTCTTTCTTTTCTGGAGTTCCTATTCTACTCATTTGCAGGAGATTTTCTATGATAAATCACTGCCATGAAGTGAAGACTGTCTCCAAGTTCATCGTGTGGTGGGGAGTGGGGGTGGAGGAGAATGAGGCGTGCGGTGGGGGTGTGACTGGGCAGCTCACTTACTGAGATTTAAGTTCTATCTGGCCACATTCTACTTCATTGTGTAAAGGCAAAATGTAAATTTTTCTGCAGCTACAGTGTCTCCTTATTTGCTCTGTTTTCTTTTTTTGTCCTTTTTTAAAAAAACCCTTTTCCTCTGAATATACCTCGTTTCTTACTCACTGATAACATGCTTAAAAATTATTTTTTCTCAAAATATCACTATAGTTTTCTCTCATTTATGCTTTAATTTAGCATAAATTAATCATTATGTCCCAATTTATGTAATTTTGATCACCTTGTTAATTAAAAAATTCAGAGAGAGATTCTTCAAAGAATAATATTTATTCGGGAATCACAGAACATTGCAATGATAATATGTGTTGCAGAATAAAATATGAGCATTATTCAATAGGGTTGAAATTTTGAAGACAAAAATGAGGATTACAATAATCTTTGGCCACAATGATTAATAACAAAAGTGATATCAGCCAGAAGTTGAAGAGACAGTTGCTAGGCATATGTCCTTGCAGAAGTACTTTTGAGTGGGGTTTTGAGAAAGCTTGTCATTCTTTCAGAGTCTTCTGTGATAGTTACCATCAAGCAGTCATGCACAAAACTCTTCCTTCATAACCTCTGGTTTGCTTTGTTACTATTTCTTGTCAGGGTTGATATGAGCAACTCCATTTTTACTTTCTCTAAGGTAATGCCACTAATTGTGTAAAGGTCTTTTATTTCTTTCAAAATCAAAACTATGCATCACCAACTTTCTTTTTTACCTTTTTATTTTGAAAATAGTGTCAATTCTTTTACAGACCACCTTGTGTCTATGCATAAATGTGACATAATTTTATTTTATAGGTAATTTTTCCTTTGGCAATCTGGGAATATTAGTAGTCATTATTTCTCTAAATCATTCCAGAACAATCTCTTCAGTTGCAGTTTTCAGATATGGTTCTGTAGCTTGTACCAGAAGCAGTGTCTTCTAAGCTTATATTTGGATATTTAAATTTTTTTTACTGTTGCTATTTTTCATCATAATGTAAACACTTGAAGAAGGCAACCTTAAATAATTTGCTGAGATAATGAATTATCTCAGATTTAAATTCAGAAATTTAAATATTGTTGTCTAAAATGTATATCCAATGATTTTTTAAAATGAAGGTGCTTGAAGAACTTTTACAGTACATCTAACTTATATCTTAGATGCATTTTGAATGCACTGTTTTGGTGACTTGTTACGTGGCAAGAAGAAACTAATACAGCTGCTAAGATTTATTTAGTTCTATGGGCCAAACTTTGTGCTGTGGATGTTACATAGGTAATTTTGTTTAATATGCATAGTAGCTTTTTGAAGCAGAATCTATTATTTGTAAATTTTCACAAATAAGAAAATTAAACTTTAGAGAAATTAAAACATATGGCGCAGGTCACAGAGCTTGTTGATGGAGGAATTAGGATTTGAGCTTGTGCTTTACTCACTTTGCTAGACTATGTTCTTAAATGGGAAACATACCACAGAATAATGGAAGTCAATTTTGTTTTGGTTATCACCTGTTCAAATACTTTTTCTTGTACATATCTACCAATGTGACAAAACACTAAAGAGTAAGCAGCCTTTGATGAAATCCATTTTTTCTAGATGATTTTTCAAAAAGACCTTTACCCAAATGCTTCACCAATTATAGAAGAAAGCCTTCTGAGAATAAATCCTGTCTAAAAAGTTATTTAATTGCTATTTTACCTAGAAGAAGAGTAATCTATTTCCATCTATCAGGTAGTAATGAGAAGTCATTATCTTGCACACTTCTTTAATTAACATCAATCCTGATTAGTCAGAAAGAATTAGTCCCTTTGTCTTTTCCCTTAGTTGTGATACTTCTGGTATAGGAACTTCAATTATGTGCTACGTGTTATCACTTACAAAAGATGTCAGCATAATTTTATTAGCATATTTCAAATTTACTTTTAAAAGCATTTCTACAGGTGCTTTTAAATGCAAGTTTTTGTTTCTCTGTCTTTTTTTTAAACATGGGAAAGAATCAAGTAAAATTCTATGAAGGATTTTTTCATATTAAAAACAAAATGTACAAGGATTGATATAGCTCAGAGATTCTAATCGCTGCTCTTTATTGTAACATGCATTGAACAGAACAGTAAAAATCTCACAAGTGCTAACTGACACTGAAGTCTGCGGGGTGTGGTAGAGAAGGACACAGAATTATTCTGCCTAAAATATGGGTCAGAATTTTGAAAATTTGTTTGACATATCTGTGTGAAAAGGAATCACCATAATTTAAAATTTTATTTTCCATTCTTTTGCAGGGTTTATGTATGCATTAAGATAGTCACTATTTTGCTTTGTTATCAAAATGATCCCTCTCTACTTTGTGACTAAAATCTGAATGATGTAGATACTACTTTATTTTTTGATGAGATGGAGGTGGATATACAGGCCCTGCCTTTCATTGGTGATTGGCCTTGAAATGGAAAAATTAGGCTGCCATCCAAATAAGGTAGGATAAGAAAAGTAAACATTATGCCCCTCCAGGGTAAGAGCAGACCCGGGTAGTGTATCAGTTTGAACAAATATGAGGAATTGCACTTATCTGACCTTGTTTCAAGAGAATCTTTATTTTTTAGTCATAGCTAGAGAAACCTTTGTAGAATCAGAGCTCTTGAAACCAGGAGAATTTCCAGACCTGTGAGGCAGATGCCAGTGTAAAAACAAAGGGTGATTTTCTGCCCTGGGCAACATTTATAAGTTATCCTTCTTCGTGTGGCTGCAGCTTTCTTCCTGCACTTTATTTTCTTTTACATTTTCATCAGTTCAGCGACTTACTACCCAAACTCACCACATTCATTTTTTTGAACTACAGAAATAGACCTGAAATTATTTTCCTCTCAGAATTTTAGGTTGGTGCTCTTTTCGGTGGCATTTACTTGGTATTTTTAAGGTTAACTGATCATGTTCGAAACACAAATGAAAAAAGAAAAAAACACAGAAGAGTATTCATCTTTCTTGAGCTAGCAATGTTACAGATCATAGATTTGCTTAAGAGAAAGCATGTACTTTATTTGCAACTAAAATGATCATTATTGGAATTGTTTGCTTGGTTTCTATTATTTGTCATGGCTATCCAAGAAAAACTATTGTTTGGGCAAAGCACCATTAGAGAAATCAGAGCAATCTTAAATGTAGTTATTTTTGTGTTCTAATTTAACAGAGATGATTTAAAAATAAAATCAAAAAAGGGAAGGGAAGAATGCTCTAGTGGATTTTGCATTATTTTATTAATGAATAATTCTTAATTCTTCTATTAATATAGAAAACAAAGTTATCAGCACTATTGTAGAAGTTTGAGTATGAGAAATAAATAAACCACAGAACTATATAAAAGTCTTAAGATGCAGTATCACAACTGGACTGCCGTTTTAGCTTTGTATGCAATTCAGTAATAACTTTTGGAATTTATAAATTCAGTTCTACTTAATACAACCAAAGTTTGTTCAGTATATGCTTGTACTGGGGATCACAGTTCAAAGGAGCAAAAGTGATACATGGCACACATATTTAAAGATTTCAGAATAATTTGGAACTAGTCAGAGGAGACCCAAGAGAAAATTTCAGATGTTGAAATACTAGTTTACAAATGAATGAGACTAGTTTCTCTAAGACTGGGAGAGGCATCTCTGCCTAGATTGGTGACTAGCACAGCATTCAGTACCTATTTGTTTATTTGAAATAGCTTATTTAAGAAAGCAGGGTTCTTCTCAATCTTTGTAACCCTAGCACCTGATATAACACCTGAGACATTAATTAATAATAAATGTTAACTAAATATTTGTTTTCAGATAAGTAAATTTGGCTATGGTTTCTGAATTACATTTTAATTTTGAGCACAATGTGCTATTTTTCTAAACTTTACTTTGCATCTTCCTAAAATGATAAGGTGTGTTAGAAATATCCAGGTGGCGGGAATTAGAAAACATGTGTTAATCTTAGAAGGAGAGACTGCCAATGAAGAAATCTTTATGAGCTTATAAATCAGTGCTGTACAAAAGTGTTGTCTGAATACCATATGCATTGGAATGACTTGCATTGCTGGAAAAAAAGGAAGATAGCCTGGCCCATTCTGGGATTATCGAGGTAGAGT
Organism: Castor canadensis; assembly: GCF_047511655.1. Taxonomy (NCBI): domain Eukaryota; kingdom Metazoa; phylum Chordata; class Mammalia; order Rodentia; family Castoridae; genus Castor; species Castor canadensis. The sequence goes on along the minus strand of NC_133390.1, from coordinate 55,640,306 downwards.
ATCTAAGGGTAGGGTTTAGGAACCAATTTTTTTCTTAGGAGTGACTTGCACTCAGGCACCAAGAATAATAACCGAGAGATTGTTGCAGATATATAGTCTCAGGCCCAGCTCCAGAGTTGATGAGTTGGAATGTGCATATTAACAAATTCCTCAGGGATTTATCTGCATTATAGTATTTAGAAATCACTATACAGATGTTTTAGAACTATCTTCTTAAATTGTAGATTAACTCACTTGCCTAAGGATTAATATCACTTTCTCTTCAGGAGACACTCTCTTCTAGTTTCCTTATGAAACCAGGGAAATGAGTACTTATTTATCATCTCTCCTCCGAGGAGCATATTATAAGGTTATACTCTAATTGTTTTTCAAGCTAGTTTGTGGGTTCCAAGTCTACAACAATACCATTTTATCTTTTTACCTCCAGCATCAAATGCTTACCTATAGCAAGTACTTAATGTTGAATGAATGACTAAAAACTACCATCCTATCAGCAGAGGCACACAGTTAAAAAAAGTGGGAAAAATTTAAGATTATTTTTTATGAAGGTAAAGATTGCAATTCTAAGTTTTACCATGTACCCCATTGATACATGAATTGACAATAATGGGGAAATAATAATGATTTTTGTAAACCTTATGATAAGATGGTCTGACTACACCACCAACCAGCAACTTCTCATGGTCAGATATCTCGTTAGCTCCGATTGATTTCCAACCTCAATTTATAGACTTACTTAACCTTTACATTTAGCCTGTTCATGTTTTTATGTGCTTCTAAAATCTCTATCCCCAAACGCTCATTTCCATAGCCATAGGCACAACTATAAGGGAAGCAGAGAACAGGTTAGAGAGTGCGTACAGGCTGGGTAGAGCAGAGAGTCAACAAAGCTCCACTGCTTAAAGGCTGTCTTTCTTAATTTAGCCTTCAGGTCAGGTTCCAGATAACTACCAGGTATTTGAGTATTTGATAATTAACTCAATGATACTATTTTGTAACTTCATCTGGCAATATCTGATGCTCTTGTTTACATTGTATGATATATTTTGTATTATTCTTTATGACATATATATGTTGTATATGTCATTGTAGATTAATTGTGCATAGCTGAAGAACAAACAGTCAATTCTCAGTATTTTAAGTAGTCATATTCTGTACGTTTACCATAAACATTGCATTAGTGAATGCTGAAGTATTATTCTTAGGGGAAACAGCATTAAATTCTGTGAATTTTTTGTTCTTATTATCCTCAGTTGAAAACTACTTAACTTTATCTTACATGTCTTTGCATTTAAAGATACCTTTTAAAGTGTATGCTGTTGATTTATTAACATTGCATTCACAGTCAACAGCACTAAAAGTCATGTCTGAGCAAAGCTTATCTATCACAGGTACTTTTTCTGGATGACACTGCTAAAGAACACTAAACAGTACTTCAGCACTATGCCTGGGAGCCATTTTAAACAGCAATATCACAGAGCAGCAGCACAAAACTATGAAAAACATGACAATAAATAGATCTCCAAAAGGACTCTAGTTTACATTAAGAGGATCTGAAATAAAGCAAAGGTCATCTTCAGCTTGGAATGTGCATGCTTGGCAGATCAAATATTTCACTGCTTTCTTTGCACATTCCAGGAGTGAAGTGAGCACAAAAGCAGTCTTTTGAATTGGGGGTTTCAAATAAATTTTAGTGAGTAAATGAATTAAAAAATATAGGATCTGCCAATAATAAAGATTGACTATGCTATTTTACATAGTCAGAGACTTTCCTCAGTGTTTCGTATAATATTTTTACAGAGATACATATTGATTTAATGAAGTGGTCTATCTTTTGCTTGGGTGGAAGAGTCTGTTAAATAAGTCTGTAATTGAGAAGTCAAGATTATGTGATACAAATATGTACATATAAAGTATGTAAAAATGCAAAATTCTCAGACCATGTTCCAAGTAAATACGATGAAAATTTGTTGGGTCCTTAGCTAACTTTGTGCACCTGTTCTTGGAGAACCGTATGTGTACTATGTTCTTTATGAAGGGTCCATGTAGTAAACTCATGTACTGTCTTGAAGTTTATATCTCTAGTAAATGGCAAACTAAAATGCAAAATTCTTTTTTAAAATCATTTATACATTTATTCATATGTGCATATATTGTTTGGGCCATCTCTCGACCTCTGCCCCCACTCCCCTTCCCTTTCTCCCACCCCCCGTCACTTCCAGGCAGAACTTGTTCTGCCCTCTTCTCCAATTTTGTTTAAGAGAAAACATAAGAGATCATAAGAAAGACATCGCTTTTTTGCTAGTTTGAGATAAGGATAGCTACACAGAGAGATTCCTAGCATTGCTTCCATGCACATGTGTATTACAACCCGAATTGGTTCATCTCTACCAGACCTCTTCACTACTTCCTGGTCATCTTCTCATAGTGGCCTCTGTCAGTTTAAGATTACTTTATTCACTCCTCAACAGTGGGCACATCAAACACTTTCAAGTTTTAGGTTTCCTTCCCTTTCCCTATGCATTCTCCCCTTAGTGTGTGGCCCATGTCCAATAATATTAGGTCTATAATCTGCATATGAGGGAGAACATATGATTTTTGGCCTTCTGAGCCTGGCTAACTTTGCTTAAGATCATGTTATTCAGTTCCATCCATTTACTTGCGAATGGCAAAATTTCATTCTTCTTTGTGGCTGAGTAAAATTCCATTGTGTATAAATACCACATTTTCTTAATCCATTTGCTGGTAGTGGGGCATCTTGACTACTTTCATAATTTGGTTATTGTGAATAGTGCTGCAATAGTAATGGGTGTGCAGGTGCCTTTGGAATAACCTGAGTCACATTCCTTTGGCTATATCCCTAGGAATGGAATTGCTGGATCATATGACAGATCTATGTTTAATTTTTTAAGAAGTCTCCATATTGTTTTCCAAAGTGGTTGTACTAGCTTACATTCCCACCAGCAGTATATGAGAATTCCTTTTTCCCTCATCCTCACCAACATTTGTTGTTGTTAATTTTGATGAAAGCTATTCTAACAAGAGTGAAGTGGAATCTTAGTGTGGTTTTGATTTACATTTCCTTTATGGCCAGGGATGGTAAACATTTTTTCATGCTTCTTTTGCCATTTGGATTTCTTCCTTTAAAAAAGTTCTGTTTTGTTCAGTTGTCCACTTCTTTATTGGTTCATTGATTTTGGGGGAGTTTAGTTTTTTGAGTTCCCTGTATATTCTGGTTATCAGTCCTTTGTCTGATGTATGACCAGGGAATATAAAATGCAAAATTCTTGATCTTTCTCTATTGTCATTTTTAATTAGTAGATGTTCTTATTTCCAATTAAAAAAAACTTCTAATAATTTTGTTAATTTTCATACTATATCCTTTAATATTATTTTCCATGAAAAAATCTGTTTAAAATTCTTGCAATTTTGTGTTTATGATATCTGTTTTATATTTATTTTATGTTGATTTTCTTTTCTTGTTTGTAAACAATTACCATGTAAACTTAGGGGATGATATGGTAAGAGTAGATTTAAAAATAAATTGTAGGGTTAGAGTCAAGGCACATGAGGAAGATTCCTGTCTTGCAAATGCAAAGTGCTGAGTTCAAACTCCAGAACCACCAAAAACATTAATTAATTAAAACAAGTTGTGTGGGAACCAGTGGCTTGTGTCTGTAATCCTAGCTACTCAGGAGGCAGAGATCAGGAAGATCATCTTTCGAAGCCAGCCCTGGCAAATAGTTTAGACACCCTATCTTGAAAAAACCCATAACAAAAATAGGGCTGGTGGAGTGGCTCAAGGTGAAGGCCCTGAGTTCAAACCCCAGTACCACAAAATAAATAAATAAATAAATAAACAAATAAAACTGGACTTAGTGGGTAAGCATAGCTGAAGTCCATTTGTGGACAGTAAGTGTTTTAAATGTCTGAAGAAACTAGATTTTTTTTTTCATTTTTCTTTTATTATTCATATGTGCATACAAGGATTGGTTCATTTCTCCCCCCTGCCCCCACCCCCTCCCTTACCACCCACTCCACCCCCTCCCTCTCCCCCCCCAATACCCAGCAGAAACTATTTTGCCCTTATCTCTAATTTTGTTGTAGAGAGAGTATAAGCAATAATAGGAAGGAACAAGGGGTTTTGCTGGTTGAGATAAGGATAGCTATACAGGGCATTGACTCACATTGATTTCCTGTGCGTGGGTGTTACCTTCTAGGTTAATTCTTTTTGATCTAACCTTTTCTCTAGTTCCTGGTCCCCTTTTCCTATTGGCCTCAGTTGCTTTAAGGTATCTGCTTTAGTTTCTCTGCATTAAGGGCAACAAATGCTAGCTAGTTTTTTAGGTGTCTTACCTATCCTCACCCCTCCCTTGTGTGCTCTCGCTTTTATCATGTGCTCATAGTCCAATCCCCTTGTTGTGTTTGCCCTTGATCTAATGTCCACATATGAGGGAGAACATACGATTTTTGGTCTTTTGGGCCAGGCTAACCTCACTCAGAATGATGTTCTCCTGAAGAAACTAGATTTAAAGCAATTTGGAATCATAGGGCTTGAGATCTACTACAGATTGTTTTTTCCAAAGATAGCCACAACAATATCTCCATCTCCAGTGAGCTCCTGCAACTGTACACATAAGAGGTAGTATTTATTTTTTTATCTCCTTGAATTTGAGAAGGCTCCATGCCTGACTGCTTTGACCAATAGAATATGTAGATATAACACTGTACCAGTAATGCATCTTGTAAGCTTCAGTTCCCTGACTGTTATAAGCTGGCCACCATGCAATAAGTACAATGACAGAAGTCCAAGCTGAGGATGGGAAGCTATGGTAGAGATAGAATAGCCAGGGAAAACTAAGGTGTCTGATAGGTGAATGAAAAAGCCATCTTGGAAGCTGGTTTCCCAGCAACAGCTGGCTCTAGTAGATGCCAGACAAAACAGAAATGAACCTCCCACTTCAGCACCTCCTGACCTGTAAAGGAGTGAGCAAAATAACATAAATTGCTTCATGCTATTTCATTTTGAGGTTTTAGTGTAGTAATCAATAATCAGAACAGAGGTAACAGAGTGTATATACTGGCAATGCTAAAACATCTTTATTCCTTTAAGACATTTGGCCAGAGAGATAGAGCTTATTTTTCCATTGAATTTACTCCAGGTTAACCAGTTGCTATTCTTTTCCTATGTGACTGGGTAAGTTACTCAACATCCCAAGGTTTTAATTACCTCACCAATCAAGTGGGGTTATAGTGAGAATTTAACTTTTTAATGAGTTAAAAGCATTACTTGCTATCAGTTATAGCAATTATAATAATTCTTTCATTATGAATTTAAATATAGTAAATTATTTTATTAGCTACAATGAATATAATTGTATTGCTTCTTGCTTTAAAATAACTGCTGACATTTTTAGTATTATACTATTGTTTATTACTGTTGATAAGAGTGCTGGTATATATATATGTGCTCTTTGTCTTTGGTTCATAGTCATGTTATTTCATCACTTTTTTCATCAAATTTTTAGATGCTCTAGAATACATATCTGCTGTACATTTTCTAAATTATGAAGTATCATATATCTATATATGCTGAAATTCTGAATTTAAAAACTTTGCAACATTTTACTAGCCCATAGCATAAAATGCTTTTTGTGGTTTTGAAAAAATGCTTAACTATTAAAGACATATGATTTCATAATTACAGTCATTTTTGTCTAATTGTACTCTCATTGGTTAGCTTCCAGATCAAATCTATTTTGAGAAGATTCCTCTACTTTTACCCTTCCCCATTTTGTCTCTCAATCTCCAACCCAAATCCTCCTCATTTTTCTTCCTTGATCTCCCTTCCCATCTCTCTCTCTCCACACATACCTGTGCACATTCACATACATATTTAGGTTTGACTTTTTCCTTATAGGTCTTTGGGTTAGGAATCCTATTCACAGTAGTTCAATGAGATATGAGTTCTTATTATTTCAGTGCCTCTGAAATGGGCACTGTCTGCCTAATGGTGCAATGATAAAATGTCAGGGTTCAACATTATTGACAGTTTGTTTTAGTGAAGCCTGAAACTAGAACTTCATAAAACTTTTACGTCAGGATAACCACGTAGAATAAATAGAAACAGACAATAGGATTAGCAACTGATTTTAAAATTAGTGATTTGTCTTATTTCTATGCTAAATGTGGAGCTCTTTTATTACTATGTCCATAAAGTCTTAATTTTCTGTGGCATCTGCCATCATGTTTTACCACGCCATACTAATTCATCCTGCTATATAAGTTTTAAGATTCAGGAAGCTTAAATAAACCCAAGAAGTGCTATTCATCACTGTTTTTTTTTAAATAAAAGAAACAATATATTTGCTTTATTTACAGTATTGGCTTCATGCAAATCAAATTTATGTGAAATATTATTGCATCAAAAGGGTATACTGTGCATTTTTTGCATGATACTAAATTTATCCTTAGGAAACAAAGACAACTGAAATAGCAAACAGTCTCTTACACAAGCTTGCCAAACAATCCCTGTCATCATATTTGCACTTTTGTAAGCTAAAGAAGTTATGGTTTTGATCTTAATTATTTTACTATTAATACCAGTATTATACATAGAGTTTACTATCTACTAATTTTTAAAAGTTTTATTTCATTAGTCAGTTCATAAAGTGGTAACATCTGTTATCTATAGCTGTGAAACATACATTATCTAGACTGGCTGGAGAAAACCTGGCTTAACTGTGCTAAGTGACTAGTGCAGGTGTGAACTCTGGACCCAGCAACCTGAGTTCAAATCCTGTCGTATATTAAATCATTGAGTAAGGCCAAGGTAGAATGTATAGTGCCCAAAATAGAGAGGAGTATAAAAAGATATAAGACCTTGCCCTCAGGAACTTTTAGGTATAACAGTGATTACTAAATATTGAGAATGTGAAAGTGCAAACTTTTTTACTCTTTCCAGAGCATTATTTATGCAACTTGGGGTGGGATATGTTAAAGGCTATACAATCTCATGGTTGAACAGAATCAATGTAATTAGCTAAGCATTTAGAAGTACAAGACTCAGTTGAGAATCTGAATATTACAAGTGAACACCTTGAAACAAGGAAAAATATCCAGAAAAGAAATGAAGATGCCAAGGTGTATCCAAGTACTTCTTTGGTCTCAAATAGCAGTAAGGCCTGAAAGATACATTTTTAAAGGTGAAAGGAACTTTGGAGTCTTCAAAGTCAACCTCCGTATTTTTTTAATTGAGGTTACATGCTTTGGGACCTATGTGGTACATAGCTTATTCAATACATGTTTGAATGTAAGAATGAAGCCTTAAAAATTGAGTGGAACCTTGCCTAATAGTCACAAGTTAAAAATTAATATTATATCCATGATGTACTGTAAATCAATATTCACTATCTCACCTGCATTGCTTCTCAGTAGTCTATCTTGGAACACGAGCAGAACTGTTTTGGGTGAAGATCAAGATAATGACAAAAATTCTGATAATCAAGTAAGGAATTTTAAATTGCAGATTTAATTTCTGGGGACATTAAGAACTTACCTCTATGGTTATAAATTGTTTTTATTTGTTTTATTTTATACTCCTGCTCTACTCCTTCTACTTCTGTAGGTAAAACTTACATGAAATGTACAAAAATGGTACACTAAAACCAAGAAGAGTAATAGAAAATTTCAGTATGGAAAACTACATCTGGTTCATTAGAGATAAGCCAGAAGAACCAGGATCTAAGAGGCTTTACTTCAGGGAGCACCAAAAGGATATCAATATGACTATTGCAAAGATTTAGAGAAAGATACAAGGAGCCACTCTATTTGGTTCAGAATTATAAGAATTAGAAATAAAAGAGTGAAGTCTATGGTGCGCTCCTATCTCTTATGTAATAAAGACAATTAGCTTTCTGGCTTGCTGAGTAAAGTGACATTTGTAATAGAATTGAAAACTTTCTTGAAGGTCAGACATGCCGTATTTATTGCTTCCTCCTTGTCCATAAGCCAGAACATTCTGTCACTGTTGTGATACAAGCCTGTAAGAGCCAAATAAATCTTTGATCCTTTCGGTGCACTCTGTCATTAAACACAAGCCATTGTAAATTCATGAAAATTACCTGAAAAGGACGTGGAAAAGTTGGTTGCTTCAGAAAATACTGACCACACTGATTAAAGGGGGGCAAAAAGATGACCTGCCTAGAAACTCTAAAGAAGCCAGAATTATTTGGAAAGAAGAAGAAGCCTCATGATAACTTAACAATTCTAAAATTTCAAGAGGATTTCTATAGAGTTTGTAACTACCAAGAAATTATTCTGAAATTTTCTTATAGCTAGCAGATTTGACTAATTTTATACTAATTATTAAGTTTTTTCATTAAAAAAACCTGAACTTGTATCTGGCATTCATCCATTTGAAAGAATAAGTGGTGGGAAGACATAATCAAATAAAAAATATTACTTTCTTTGGCTTCTTGTATCTGAGAGATATTTTTTATTTCTTGGCATAAACTTTGACAGGTTCTTACCATTTATGAAACTCAACTTCCTGTGTATTAAACTCTTCTGATATTTGGCTCTAGCTATGCTGTGAGTTATTATTGCCAATCCTTAATAATAATGACAAAAGGAAGAAATAAACATGTTAAAAGTTAAATTGCATTTTTTGTTATTTTATAAACTAAAATAAGATTTGGAATCATTAACTTGTGTATTTGTGGATAAAGACTAATTGATTTGACCTCTAAGTTGTTTTGAATTAACCAGGAGCATTTAAAGAGTACCAAATATGTTTTTGAGGTATTTGGGTGAAAGAGATCAAAGGAGGAGAAAGACATGAGATCAGAGTTCAAGATGCTTAAAATCTGGTAGTAATGTTAATTTAATGAATTAGAGGTTGGTGAGCAAGCATACAAAGATCACATGCATACACAGATCCTGGTTGAATAAGAACACACAGCGTTTGGAGTCTAAATAGGTTTTCTTAGCTGTTGATAATAGCATTCTACATTAGTATTGCCCAATTCCTTTTGGTGTTCACATCCCCCAACATTCTGACCTTATAGTATATATTATATCAGAGTATTCTTTCTCTTTCTTTCTCTCTGTTTTTGTTTAGTTGGTTTTACATTATGTCTAGCTTCTCATAATTTCTTCACAACATTTTATGTGTGAAGGACTCAACTCCATCTCCTGGTTCTATTATTTGCATTCTTTTATTTCCTATTTCTATATTCCACCTTCCTATATTTCTTAATTCAAATTCCAGAGAAGGAACTTCTGATTTTCCCTACTTATCTGCATACTAGGTCATATTGTAGGTCTCAAGCCAACCCTTGGATGAGAAGCTACTATGCATCAAACTTAAATTTGTTCATGGTATCTCACCCTTCAACAAGAGCTTGGGCTAGACAGTTTCCCTTGGAATAAAAAAAAACAAAAAGAGAGAGAGAGAGAGAGAGATGCAAGTGGAAAAAGTTGAAAAGATTCAGATATATAGATAAACACCAAGATTATCCAGTTTAGAGAGAACACTTGCTTTATCTGGGGAGAATGCATGAGGAGCAGAGTGGTGCTAAAAATATATTTGACTAGGTATAGTGTGAATAGGAAGTAGACAAAAGAAGAATGAGATTTTAGAATTAAGTGAGAGGGGGGGAATCAACATGGCGATTTGGGACACCCACCACATTCCTGTATCTCCACAAATCTAAGAATGTACAATAAAACCTCAAGTGTGGCTATAAGAAAAGGTGAGTAGTTTAGAAACTTAAGAGAGGGTGCCAGAAAAGAGTAGACAGAGACCAAGGGAAAATCTAGAAATATGGAAGTATAGATCTATGAAAGAAAGAAATGGAAAACCTCACAAGAGTGAAGCTCACAAAGGCCCATGCCCTGAAATCCTTGCCCAGTGCAAACTAAAGAGACAACCAAACATTCTGAAGTGCTCCCTGATGTACTTAATTCCTGGACCCACTGCTTTTTGTGTTTGTATAGAGAAAGCTAGCCATGTAAGAAGGCACTCTGCAACTGGAGACTTGGGGATATATGGAAAATCTCTCTTGGAAAAAATAAGATCTATTCTCTGCCCTGAGTACCTTGCCAAATGCAAGTCGTGGGAGTGAGAAAACTTTGAAGAGTAAGCTCTGACCCATTCTGACCTTATACACATTGACCTACTCATTTAATTGTGTAGAGAGAGCTAGCCATGTACCCAGACCCCACTTTGCATCTAGAGGACTTGGGGTTGGGGTGGGGGGTGCGGGTTGGGAAGGACAGTAGACCTTTCTTTGGTGGAGCCAGAGCTACCTCACACTCTGAGCCTCGACCCAATGAAAGTTTGAGGAGGGGGAAACCTTAGAGGAATATGCTTTGACCTACCCTGTCTTTTGATAAATTGTGCCACATACTTGAGTAAAAATAACTAGTTCTGTATGTGGGTCACTCCCTCTAATGCCCACCACACACACACTTGCTGCCACACATACTTGGAGCCACTCACTATTACCAGAACTGTTGCTGTGGATGGGGCTGCCCTGCTCCTGGACCTTTCCTGTTCCTTGGAGTTGTTACTACACAAGGAGACCTTCCCTAATCCCTCTCTGGGTTCTGTTCCTGGACCAGAGCCTTAGCCAGCCTCTGATAATGATAAACAGGCTACACCCACAGGTAAATCATCAGCAACCTGGTGCCCGGAGAAGAAATGGTAGCGAACTTGTCAGGAGGGCCACAGACAAAACTCTAAGGCCCAGAGATTGGAGGAGTCCAACTGACATATACCACTCTCTTTCTCAAAAAGGAAGAAGTATTGACTTTATTTTTTATTTTATTCTTAATTTTTTAGCCTTTCTCATTTCCTGACTATCTTGTCTTTCTCTGCAACAATTATACTGTGTTCTCACACGCTGTTATTTCCTATACCTTCATCCCATATACATCATTCTTCTGTCCCTATCTTCCTCGTTTTTTTCTTGCATTTTACCACTTTACTTTTATGACTAAATTTCAGATAGCTGTATCTGTATCTTAATTCCAGGTAACCCTATCAGAATGCTAGTTCTTTTCTTCTACAATGTTATTGGGGGTGCATGTCACTTTTCCAATTGCTTTTTAATTCACTTAAAAATCTGCTTTGGTTTTGATATGGTTATTTTGTTTTTGCTGTATTCTATTTTTTCTGATTGGTAGTGTAAGGGATAGCCAACCTAACAGATGCACAAATAACAATGTAGAAACACAAGTAATATGTAAAAGCAAAGTAATATGTCTCCTCCAAAATTCCATAACACCCCCACAACTTAATCCAGACACTGAAATGACTGAAATGCCAACAAATTTTAAAAATTTACTTTTAAAAATGATCAGTAGCTCTAACGAGGATTTAAGGACACAGATGAATAAAGTAAGGAAATCAACTCAAGACATGGACTTGGAAGTCAGCAACATGAAAGAGAAATTAAGCAAGAAAATAGAGATTCTGGGAACAAAAACAAATGGGAATGTTGGAAATGAAAAGCTCAATGAATCAAACAAAAAAACAGTAGACAACATCATTAGTAGGCAAGATAAATAGAAGAAAGAATATCAAGGGTTGAAGGTAAGTTCAAGAAAATATTACATTCAGATAGCAATACAGAAAAAAATTAAAAAGGCATGAAAACAGTCTTTACAAACTCTGGGACACAATCAAGAGACAAAACCTAAGAATCTATGCAGTAAAACAAAAAGTTGAGATACATACTAAAGGCATAGAAGACCTATTCAATGAAATTATTGAAGAACATTTCTCAAATATTGGGAAAGATATAGACAACCAGGTACAGAACATATTTAGAATCTAAAATACATATGTCTAGAAGAGAACCTCTCCATAATACACCATAATTAAAATGCTAAGATTAGAAAGCAAAGAAAGAGTATTGAAAGCTGCAAGAGAAAAATGTTAGCTTCCATAAAGGTCAGCACACCAGATTTACCTCACAACTCTCAGCAGAATCCTGAAATCCAGAAAATCATGGAATGATATATTTCAAGCTCTGAAAGAAAATAGCTGCCAATCAGGATTACTATGTCTTATGTAGGTATGCTTTAAATTTGATGGATAAATAAAGACCTTCCAAGATAAATATAAGTGAAAGCAGTTCATGCTCACTCAGTCTGCCTTGCAGAAGATACTTAGGAGAATACTACACACAGAAGAGGAAGAAAGACAGTCACAAATATGACATCCCAGGAAAGAATCAAATTTTAAGAGTGGAATAAATGAGCACATGGAAATTAGGAAAGAATCAAACATGTGCAACTCAGCAAACCAACAAAACCTGAAAGTGAATAAAAGTGCAAGAAGAGTACAAATATCTGAATCAGTCTAGAAAAAATACAAAACCAACAGAACCACAGAAAACAGTAAACACCTCTCAATCAATGCTGTAAAGGCAAATGATCTTAACTCTCCATTCAAAAGACACAGAATTGCTGACTAGACTGAAATACAAGCTACAACTACTTTTTGTCTCCAAAAGACACATCTTAGTGATACAGACTGAAAGAGAATGGAAAGTTATATATATACCAAGTAAATGGAAAGTGAAAGCAAGTAACTGCAGCTATGCTTATGTCTGACAAAGGAGGCTTCAAGCCAATATTAGTCAAAAGAGATAAAGAACAGCAGCACCTATTTATAAAGGGAGCAACTATCAAGGATATATGGCAATTATAAATTTACATATGCTATACAGTGCTGTACCCAATTTCATAAAACAGCCACTATTGGACATAAAGGGAAAGATAGATTCAAATACATTAATAGTTTGTGACTTCAATACTCTACTATCATCAATAGATGCATCATCCAGACAAAAAATAGAGAAACTTCAGATTAAACTCCACTATTAAGTAAATTTAACTGACATCTACAGAGTGTTCCATCTAACAGCTACAGAATACACATTCTCTTAACAGTCCATGGAACTTTTTCCAGAATACAATTTAGGACATAAAGCAGGTCTTAAAAATACAAGAAAATTGAATACTTTCTTGTATCTTATCAGATCATAAAAGAATAAAGGTAGATTTCAATAGGAAAGGAAAACTCTAGAAACTCACAGACACATGAAGACTGAGCAATACACTTTGAATGATTGGGCAAATCAAGAAGGAAATTTTTAAAAATGTAAAATAAAATGAAAATGAAAATACAACATACCAGAAACCGTAGGATGCAGCATAGTTTTAAGAGGGAGACGTAGCAATGACTACCTACATTAAAAAATAAACAGAAAATCCTCAAATAAGGGAAACAAGAATGAGCTAAACCTAACTTTGTTAGAAAGAAATAAACATCAGAGTGGAAATAAACAAAATAGAGATTAAAAGAATAATACAAAAAAAAAAAAACCAACAACAAGGAGTTGTTTCTGTTAAAAGATAAGATAAGATAGACAATCCTTAGCCAAACTAACCAAAAGAAAGAGAGAGAAGATCCAAATTAACAAAATAAAATATGAAAAAATAGATATTACAACAGATAATAATGAAATTCAAACTATCATTATGAAATATTTAAAAAACATAATAAATTGGAAAATATAGAAGAAATGATAAAGTTATAGATACATCTATCTTAGAAAAATTGAACCGAGCACAAAAACCAATGAAAAAGATCTACATGCAATGAAGGATTAACAGAGCATCCCAACAATGAAGAGTCCAAGACTAGATGATTTCACTGCTGAATTTTACTGGACCTATAAGAAAAATTGACACCAATTCTTCTCAAGCTATTCCATAAAAATATAAGGAATGGGCACTACCAAACTCATTTCATGAAGCCGGTATTATATTGATATCAAAATAGGAAAAAAAGATGTAAGATAAAGAGAAAACTATAGATAAAATTTATTTTATGAACATAGATGCAAAAATACTCAATAAAATATTTTCAAACTAAATTCAAGAACACATAAAAAAGATCATACACCATGATCAATTAAGTTTCACCCCAGGGAAGCAATGATGATACAGCATATGCAAATCAATAATCAGAATGCAGTACATAAATAGAAGCAGGGACAAAAATTACACGATCATTTCAGTAGATGCAGAAAGGGCCTTTGATAAAAATTCAGTAAGCCCTCAGGATAGTTTCCAAAGAAACTACAAATGGAAGGGATATATTTCAACATAGTAAGGCTCTATATCACAATCCTATAGTCAAAATTATACTAAATTAGAGGGCTGGAGGCTTGGCTCAAGTGGTAAAGCTCTTGTTAAGCAGATGCAGGACCCTAAGTTCAAACCCCAATACTGAAGAAAAAATAAAATTGTACTAAATTGGGAAAAATTGAAAGCACTTCCTCTAAAATCAGGAATGAGACAAGGATGTCCACTCTCTCCACTCCTACTCAATATAGTGCTTGCATTCTTAGCCAGAGCAACAGGCAAGAGAGAGAAATAAAAGGATACAAATAAGCCTGGAATTTTGTACCTACTAGAGGAAAAACACTTGAAGACATAGACATAGCAATGACTCTGAATAGGACTTCAATAACTCTGGAAATAATAGCAAGAATTGAAAAATGAGATTGCTTCAGATTAGAAAATTCTGTATATAAAAGGAAATAATTATCAGAGCAAAGAGAGCCCACAGAACAGAAGAACATCACCATCATCTACCTATCTGGTAAGGGATTAATATTCAGAATATATAAAGAGCTCAAAAGTTAAAAACCAAAAGAACAAATAATCCAATTAGTAAGTGGACAAATGAATTGAACAGACAGTTTTCAGAAGAAGTACAAATGACCAATAATTGTAACTTCCTCAACCATAAAGGAAGTGCAAATCAAAACAACAATGTTGGCGAGGTTGTTGGGAAAGAGAACCCTTACACACTGCTGGCAGTAATGTAAATTAGTGCAGCCATTGTGGGAATCAATATGGAGCTTTTTCAAAAGAATTAAAAATTAATACTAGAATTAGTATGTCACCCTGTTATACCACTCTTGGGCATATACTTGAAAAAAAGTAAGTGAGCATATGATAGAGACACCTGTACACCCCTGTTTATTGCAGCGCTATTCACAATAGCAAGTTATAGAAATAGCACAGGTGCTTATCAACAGATGATTGGGAAAAGAAAATGTGGTAAATCTACATAATAGAGAGGTGTTTAGCCACAAAGAATAATAAAATTAGTCATGGAAAATAGAACGCTAGATAATTATAAAACTGTGTGTTTTCTCTCATATGTGGAATCTAGATCTAAAGAAAAAAGAGGACACATACATAAAAGGGAGACTATTTGGGGGAGGGTAGCAGGGGGAAACAGGAGGGGGAAATGAAGGAGGGAAATAGATCACAGTATATATGTATGAAAAAATTGTCATCAAGTTTATGTAATTTCTAAGTTTAAAAGTGGGGGAAGATAAAAGAACATTATATGCATGTCTGTAAACATCACATGTACACTTTGTACAATTAACATGTGCTGATAATTTTTTTAAAACGCAATCATTCAGTGAATATAGCACTGCATAGGGGTTCAAAATCAATTTTCAAAAACAACTTTTTTCCATTACTTTTCATTTTTAATGGTATGGGGATATGTATGAGAGAAACTCAAGTCATGTTTGATTGTAGAAAGAGATTTTATTCCTTTCTTAGAAAAATACATAACACTGAAGGAGCTAGAATGTGATAATCTGGAAAATGGAGAAAGTATTATAAGTGTAAACAGAGGAAATTCATGCATCAATCTGATCCTATCTGTAACTCAAACACTAGCCCTAATTCTAATCCTAACAGAACTCATATTTAGAGTGTTGTTTTGTCTTGGAGGACATGAAAAGCTGAACTTTTCTAAAGCCTTAATCTTAACAGACTCAATGCTATTTAAAGTTAAGTAAAATTTTGATATACATGCAGACATATAAACTATGGCTACCTTGCACATTTTACTTTAATGTGGTTATGAGATTATTTTCCTTTCATTTAAAAAAGCATTGATCATTATAGTATTAACGATTCCAGTTTAAATTTTTGGTGTGTATCTATGTTAAAGAAAAAAAAGATAAATGACATTATAATCAGGAAAATTGAATATAAATGTGCTGATTCTTCTAATTACAGAGATTAGCAGGTTTAGATGTCAATTTGTCCCTTCTTGGACTACTAAGTCAAGTCAAACTATTGAAAATCTTCTGCTTTCAGTGCTATGGCATTTTTCAAGTGCTATGTGAAAATATAAGCTAGGAATCCTGTCCACAATAAACTCACAATTTATTTGAGGGCACAAAGCTCATATACATAAAATTCACAAATTAGACATCTTCATGTTTCAAATGCAGGCAGGCCCTGTTTTCACTGTGTTTGCAGAGGCCCAATTTTAATATTCATTATTGTTAGGTAAGTTCTCAGCAGGGAGTGTGTTGTACTCTTATACTATTATCTCTGTCTTTTGACTTCTATTGGTCTTACATACTAATTAAAGAATATTAGTTAAAGAAAACAAATTCAAATTTATTTAACATATATTTTCTATTATATATTATGCATCATTTCCATATGTTATTTCATTTAATATTCACACTTCAGCTTGGTTCATATTTCTTTTTGTCAGATAAGAAACAGCTCAGAGAAGTTAGGTAATATTGTCAGTGTAATACATCTACTAGATATCAATACTGACTTTCAAAGATTGATTATTCTTATTTCAACTTCAGTTGTCTTATTACTCCCTAACTGCTATGGTATGAATGTTTGTGTTCCCTTAAAATTTATAAGTTAAAAAATGCCCCAATGCAATAGTATTAAGAGGTAGAATCTTTACAAGGTCATTAGGTCATGAGGGCAGAACCCTCAAAGGTAATATTAGTGCCCTTACAAGGGGTCCTGAGGAAGCATATTCTCTCTTTGTAGGTGAGGATACATATAAGATGGTGTCTAGGAGGAAATGTCTTCAGATTCAGACACTGAATCTGCTGGTACGTTGATCTTGGACTTCCCAGCTTCCACAACTATGAACAATAAATTTCTCTTGTTTATAAATCACACAGAGATAGGTATTTTGGTACAGCAGTCTAAAAGGACTCAGACACTATCCTGTACCTTTCATTCAAGGTGATTGAGAGTTAATTATAGCTCTTTATTAGATAATGTGAATGCTCACAACTCTAAAATGAAAAACAGAGAGATGGAAACTAGTTGCCCATATATAACCAGTTGTATTGTTCAGATGAGTAGGGTTGAAGAATGCTAAAGTTAAGATGATAATTTAGTGATACAACTCTAGTAAGGAAAAGGTCAGATTTGGCTAGTGTAAAGTAACATTAGGAAAAGGACATCATAGGGAACTTGAATAATTTTTGGAAAGCTTACTAACAATCATATATGTAAGCACCATCAGTTTTACTTCTTTCTCTTTTTATTTCCTTTCTTTCTTCTATTTGATACACAACTACTATGTGTCAGAGCATTTCATAGGATGGTCAACTATAAACTATATAATCTCTCAAATTATTCTCATAGCAATCTTTCAGGTTAATAATTAGAGGTGCAGACTCTACATTCTCATGAGGTCTGTGAATTTTATATCCCTAGTTTTTGTCTTACACACTAATGCAGAACCTTTGTTCCATATGAGTTCCATCTATGACTTAAAAAAAACTTCAACAAATCATCTTACATGTGTTTATGACCCTTTCTTTAGCTAGCTGATTTTCTTGTCTCTGGATAGAACTTTACCCGCTAGGTCACACTCATTGGGTATCACCATCCAAGATTGCCACAAATTGCCACTTTCACTGGTCTAATGACAGATACTTTGTGATAACTCAGGGAGCTTTTTCCTCCCTCTTTGCATTTATGCTTTTTAGGATTCCAAATAGTTCCACACATCTCACAAATTTTTAGGAGTCAATTTTCAGTCAAAGCCCAATTTCAAGACCTCTTATCTGATGATTCACAGGGCCCTCAGCAAGAGCACAGACTAATAATTAGCTTCAGCTCCTTTACTGCCCATTAAGACTACTTTACAGTCAAATTTCTGCTAGACTTACTTTCCCTAGATGACTTCTTCAACTATTTTTTTTTTTTTGCAAACAGGTCCCTGGTATTCTCATTCCATCAGCTTGCCAAGTAGACCCTTGTTTTTTCTAAGTCCTAGTGGTGGCAGATAAAAGTAAGACCTGTGAATAAGGTGTAGGTTCAGAAATATACTTGTTAAAATTTATTATTATTGTACTAGGGGTACATTGTGACATTTACAAAATTGTTTACAATATATGATAGTTGGATTCACCCCCTCAATTATTCTCCTTTATCCCCCATTCCCCCATTCCTGGAGTAGTGTCAACAGGTCTCATTTTTCCATTTACAAGAATGTGTACACAATAGTTCCACCATATTCACACTCCTACACCCTTTGCTTATATCCTGCTCCCTCCCACTGGCACCCCAGATTGGACCTATTTTGCCTTCTTGTTCTCCATTTTTGAAAAAGAAAACATAAATGACATTTTTGTAGAACTATTCTTTTTGAATTCTAGAGCTAAAAATCTTTAATTAAAAAATTAATTACTAGTTGATATATTTCAACTTCATTCTTTTTCATTCTAGGGTAGGATTTAGAAAAGTAGATGGGGAACTCAGATGGGAACAATTTTGACAAAGGCACAGAAATATATATGAACTTATTTTGTGATGAGTAAAACCAAGAGTTCCCATATGCCCTGAAAGACTGCTGCCATGTAAGGAAATATGTAGGCCTTTTGATGCCAAACAAAGAAATTTCCAAATCTCCTTTCAATAACCTTTTAATATTCCACTAACTATTTTTATGCTATGGTTTATTTGTAGCCTCCTATGGTATATGGCTTATAGTTTCCTCTTATTTCCCATGATTTCAGTCACTTCATAAGTATAAAGAGAATTACTGCATCAAATCCATTTTTATTAAGATGAACTCTATTGATTAATATTCTTTAAGGATATAGAAAGAACACCTTAAATTTGGTGTGCATAATAAACAAATTGGTTTACTCATAACATATTCATATCTTCTAGCAACCATCTGCCACACTAGAAGCCCAACCTTGACTTTATCTGCAGAGGAAAAAGTAACACAAAGAAAATATTTTAGAGCTACTTTCAGATCCAAATTCAAAACCTTGGCTTGGACAAGGACTCAGTGGGACTTCATTAGAATTGCTGCAGAGGATTTGATTATAAACTCAAAAGAGTCTCTGCATTTCTTCTGTATTCCTTCTGCAGAGGCAGGTCTGCGGAATTCAGCAAAATACCCCTGAGAAGCATTAAGCAACAA
Organism: Castor canadensis; assembly: GCF_047511655.1. Classification (NCBI taxonomy): domain Eukaryota; kingdom Metazoa; phylum Chordata; class Mammalia; order Rodentia; family Castoridae; genus Castor; species Castor canadensis. Next base: position 55,620,982 of record NC_133390.1, on the reverse strand, counting down.
GTCCGGATTTCCCACTTTCCTGTCTCATTTGTTTGAGAAGGTAGTTTTCCTTTCATGAGAGAGGATAAAAATTAGATCATTAGTTTCAGTTTCACTCTTCCAGTATTGAGACAAGCTTAGTTCTCAAGTAAATTTTCGGGTATTTTCTCTACCTGGTGGGTATAGACAGGGGCCTTTTATGAATAAGATAAGGATTAAGAATTGGCAAATTACAGACAGCATTCTAAATGGACAAGTTTCTAAGGTTATCCAATGAGTCACAATTGAGTTGTGTTGCTGTTTGCTCCTGTCAAAATCAGTGATGAGTATTCTTCCCCACCAAAGAATGAGTATCAAGGAACAGAATTCAACTTGTCTTTACATTTTTTTGTTAACTACATCATGCAAACCTCTCTTAAATCTTTGATTTTTCTAAATTTGAGTTACACATTTCTCAGTATTTAGATAATCTAAAACTTATTTATTTAAGTACTGCTAGGGCATTAGCTTTTTAAAAAATTGGTAGTATAACCTGTAATATGACTTTAAAAAGAAAACGGAAAATAGTAGTGGCTAATGATTACATTTTTTCCCTTCTATCAGTTTTGATTCCAACAATTTTCTGCTTGTGATCAAAGATGTTTTTATATATAAAAATAGAAGGTTATTTGTGGTCTGTGATTTGAGGGGTAGGCACCAGGCTTATCTTTCCAAGAACAGCTTTTTACTCATCAGTGAGAACTGAAATTCCTTAGAAAATTTCTTATTCCCCATTTCTTTGGGAGTTAAACAGGGAATACTGCAGAATTAGAGGTAACAACATTACTGGTTCTGAGAGGTGAGAGGATATGATAGCCAAGGTTCCTAATAACATCATATTATTAGGTATGTATTCACTCAACATGCAACACTGTACAAGGCACTTTAGTTCCCATGACAAGTTGTTAGCTGATGCAGTCAGGGAATAAGAAAATTGTGATTAACAGCAGACAAAGATATAGTGAAGGAAGATTAAGAAAATTAAATGGCCCCTAAATTATAGGAAGGATGGTTATATTACAAACCAAAGTTAAGACTGTGGATCAAGACATTTAAGCATTAAGTTGAGAAAGAGTAAAGAAGAGGCAACCCAGGTCATAAGGGCTCCTGAAATTGGTCCTTATGCTTTGCAAGACCCCAGTCATTCTGTCCACCCTTGCCCCTCTTCTCAGTATAAGGACTTTCTGGGCATAAAAGGATGCTTCTACCCAGAAGCTATGGCTCTTCTTCTAAACTATGCTCCAGTGATCTTCCAATTCATCAGCTCCTATCCAGAGGTCTCTTACATAGACCTATTTCCCATATCCACATTCCTACTCCCGAGGTGGGTTCTCATAGATCTAAGTAGAATGTTTATTTGCACTTTTGTGCAGGTCCAGAAAATGTTAGGGGTAGCATAACTGTATGTATTCATAATAGTAATTATTTTGCAATGGGTTTCTGTGTGAGTGTTAAGGCTCTCAGACAGCAAAAGTGAAGGAAATCTAATCAGCTCCCTGTCTCTATTGCTATGGCTTAGTCATCTTAGGTCTGGATTCCCTTCCATCTGTCAGAAGATTCAAATAGAAAAAATCAATGATATGTGTACATAAATTTGAAAGTCTAAGTTTTGACTTTGAATTTAGATGGTCCCATCAGAGGGGTGTATGGAGAAAAAAAAAGGAAGGCCATGGCAAAGATAGAAATCCAGTAATGGAAAAATTAGTAATTAGAAGAGATAGCAGGGCTGAGAGATTATTTGGTTAGGAAGGGGGATATTGAAATATGCTTGTAGGAAGAGAGAAATAAACTAGTAAAAAGAGAAAGAAAAGGTTGATTAATACTTAACACATCCTTTGAGTTTATTAGATAATAAAAGTTCTTATTTATATAAAAAATACCTTATTTTTTATGCTAGCTATAGGATGTTAGTATAAAGTGTTAGTATTCCTTAATGTAGGTCTGGTAAAATTAATTCACATTTTGTTGGTGACTCAGGGTAGTTGGTCATCTTGATAGTTGCAGTAATATCCTGTGAAGGAATCTATAGACTTCAGATTATAAATACTGCATTGTGTTTTCCAAATTCCTATGTTGAAAGGCTAATGCCACAATGTGTTGGTTTTTGAAGATGGGGTATTGAGAGGTAATTATGTTTACAAGAGATCACAAGGGTGAGAACCTCCAGTGGTAGTAATGCTCTCATAAGAGGATAGCTCACACATTCTCTCTCTTTCTGCCATGTTTGAATGTACCAAGAAGGCAACCAGCTTCTCTTCTTCTGGAAGAGAGCCTTCACCAGAAACTGGCTATACTTGTACCCTGATTTTGGACTTGCAGCTTCCAGAAAGTAAGAAAAATAAGTGAGAAAATCTGTTGTTTGAGCCATCTCAACCAGTGTATTGTGTCTTGTTGTGATCAACTTAAATACAGATGCAGGCATAGTGTAAAAGATGTTGAACATAGGGATAAACAGATGTTTGGAGTCGTGTAGAATCTATATAGCAACCTTCTTTTTTTTTTTGGCAGTACTGGGATTTGAACTCAGGATTTCATGCTAGCTAGACAGGTGCTGCTCTGGTTATTTTGGAGATAAGGTATTGTTTTTGCTCAGGCTTGCCTGAACCATGATCCTTCTATTTCACACTTCTTGTTATTGCTAGGATGTCAGGTACATGTCTCCAGGCCCAGTTTTTATCTGTTGAGATGGGATCTTGCAAACTTTTTCTGGCGATTGGCCTCAAAACTCTATCCTCCAAATCTCACCCTCCTGGGTAGCTAGGATTACAAGCAAGACCCAGAAATGCCTGCCTATAACTTTCTTTTGTTAAAAAAGAAGTCCTAGAAGTCATCTCTTCTTCTTTGGCTTCTATGAGAAATGTATACAACTGCACACTAAATCTCAATAATTTATCTGACTTTCTATACAATTTATTAAAGAGTATATTATTATAGCAGTTTTTTCTTGTGATGCTGGCTTCCCCCAAACACCCACTTTCTCTGCAATTGTGATCAGCTTCCTCTAACTGGGCACCATTCAGAAACCTGACTTTGATTTATGCACCAGTGACCAAACAGCCATAGACTTGTAGAGTCACTTGAGCACATTTACTTATCTTCTATGCATGATAAGAAGTTAATCCTCACTATTTCAAGGACATGTGCACATACATCTGAGAAGTAGCTTATTTCAAATCTTACATATTGAATCAATAAAATAAGTGGTGACAGTTCACTGGATGTGGAATGAGATCCATTGCTTTATGTCTGTGTGGAAATTCAGGCATAAACGATATAAAAAATTGTATCTTTTTTGGATGAGATAATAAACAGTGACAAATGGCTTAATAATAAATCAGAATGGAATAAGATTTATTAAGGTGAATTAGGAGAATCAATGATATTATTGATTTCATCCATATATTGAGTCAGTGATATCATATTAAGGATAGGAAAAATAACTTAAAAATCATTCTGAACCTGTATTGTTGACTGGAAGTGCATTTCCACTTTTCAGAGACTGCTTAGTAGGGGCTCTGTGTTCAAGAGTGAAATGAAAGTGTGCAGAGATGATGTGATCAGAATGCTTGATGTTCTACTCCCCTGGGGAAGGTGAGCTATCAGGTAGTCTGTGTTAAGCAAAGGAAATATAAATTAGGAAGCATCACGCTAACTGGATAATCCTAGTTGCTTTCTACAAAAGCAGCTGTTTTTATTCAGAGCCGCACCTAGCTTTTGCCTGTGTCACACTATACATAAATTTCTGAAATGTATTGGGTTATGACTTTCAGTCAGTATAAGAAAGTTTAGATTCATTTTCCCTATTCCTCCTTATGAAGTACAAATGTAGAACACAAGAGACAATCAATGCTCCAAAAGATGCTAAGAAAAAAGGTGAGTGGCTTGTAATGCTAGGATCAACTAGAGTTGATCTAAAAAACACTGTAAACAAACCAACATGAGTAGGATCCAAGATGTCAGAAACCTCCTTAAGATGTCAGAGCTACACTTGAGAAATTCTGATTGCTTCTAGCCAAAATAATAACTGCCATCACATTAAGTGCAGAAAAAATTCAAAGACTGATCCTTAAACCAGCCTTTAATTGCACCTAACAGCCATGAAAATCCCTCATGGCATAGCCATCAAGGCATGTCTGGCCCTGGGAAAAAAGCCCCCTGGCCATTTCTCTCTCTTTTTTTCTCCTCCCAACAAGCAGAAGACAGAGCATCAGTCAGAATCAAACTCTGTGACATCCTGGACCCCTAGCCTGTGGAAAGCCTCCTTATGCCATGCAGCACCAAGAAAAGCAGTGCCATTTCTCCCTGCTGGCTGGCTCTAAAGCTGCTTGCATGAATCTGCAGAATGAACAGGTGAGCATCACACACCATTTGTGACTCCCCTAGCAATCCCTCCAGGAGCATAATCCAGACCAGCCCCTGGGCAGACTGAAACCCCCTCCAACAAGACTGAAAAACATAAACAGCGAACTGTAACCTAACACCAACAGTGGAGGTGGGGGTAAAATGATGAACGTGCCCTGGAGAACAGGGGTAGGGCAAGTAGCCAAACTGAACTCTCAGCACTGAACTCTCAGTGAGTGAAAGGGTAAAGCAGCAAAGGCTAAGAGTAGGGGCAGGGCAACAAGCCAACCTCCCAGAGGAGCACTCAGCAGAGATCTGGAGAGGCACAAAGGCTGAGAGTGGGGGTGGAGTGACAGGCCAACCTCCCAAAGTGGGGTTGATCTCCTGGGAAAGAGGGCAGAATTCAAAACTGATTTGCCTCACTTTGCTGGGGGAGGAGCTGACCAAACACAGCTGCAGATGAAGGGCAATGTAGCTGCCATCTGGTGAAAACAACAGCTCTAACCACCCTGCATGAACTAGCAGACTTACCTCACTTCCCAATTACAGCTAACCTTATGGATAGAAGAACCAAATACTAGTCACAAGCCAGTCACCTGGTGAGACTACATTAGAGCATCCAGTTGTACACCAATACTAGGACTAGACACCTAAGCAATAACTCCAGAACTTTCACCAAGACTGAACTTTTTATTGTTCCTGAACATGGTGTTTTGTTTGTTTTTGTCTTTTTTTTGTGTGTTTTTTTCTGTATTATTAAATTCACCATCACTATTTTCTTATCCCTATTCTTACTTCCTTCACTTTCCCTCCTTTTCCTGTGCTACAATCCATTGTTTTCCCTCCCAACTACTCTTTCTTCCCCTTCTCATCCACCCTCTCCTGCCAACTACTCTTTCTTCCCCTTCTCATCCACCCTCTCCTGCCTATCCTCCCTGCAACCTGTCACCACACTACCCCCCATATACTCACCACCCTCTGACTAGCCTACTGTATTAATCTTACACAATCTCAGCTTACCAGCAATCCCTGACACAAGCTCCCTCCACTACAACAGAAATACACTCAAACACACACAAGTGCCACAAAATGCAGCAGCCCCCATACCTTTTCCCTGATGCACACACCCCTTTTCCTGCACTGCCCCCCTTTTAATGTCACTTTTACCAATTTCCCAAATTTCTATATCTAGCCTAGTAACCATTATCCCCCTAACTCCTACTGCTTATAGATATTATCACAAAGGGGTTTTCTGTATAATAGGTAAACAACTGGTCTGACATTGTCCCTCCAGGCCAGGGACAGAAAGAGCACATCAACCAAGTAAGAGTTACAACCAAGTAAGTCACAACACAAAAATTAAATGAAGGGAATGATAACAGGCCATTAAAAACACCAACTAGCCTATCAAGAACATAGTTGCACAGCACCAAGTGGAGTGATGAGAAGAAGAAAGGATGGAAACCACTGTCCTCAAAAAAATAATTCAATACAGGATTCAGTGTGAAATGAAGAAAATGAATACCCAGTTCCTGACCCCCAAAAAACAATGATAAATATCACTAAGGAGCCCAGTGATGCCCTCAAAGGAGAAATCACTGAGAAATTCATGGAGAAGATGGTTGACCAGAATGTACAAGATGAACTCAAGAAATTTCAAGACACCTAATATAAAGAACAAGAGAAGACACAGAAACAAATAAGTGAACTCAGAGAGTACTTCAGCAAACACCAAAGTGAAACAAAGGACAGTATATAAAAAGAAACATGAATTAAAGATGACAACATAAAATATAAAAGAGGAGTTGAACAAAGATATGGAAAACCTCAGAAAAAAGAATCAAAAAGAAATCTTGAAAATAGAAAGTTCATTTAGTTAAACAAAAAGCACAGTGGAAGATCACTCCAGCAGACTAAAACAAGTAGAAGACAGAATCTCAGAGCTAAAAGATAAAACGGAATTAAAGAAAAAAACCAGAAGAATGCCTAGTCAAACAACTCAAGAACTGTGAAAAGAAAATGCAAGAACTCAGCAACTCCATCAAAAGAACAAACCTGAGAATCATGGGCATTGAAGAAGGAGAAGAGGTGCAAGCCAAAGGGATACATAATATATTCAATAAAATAGTAACAGAAAATTTCCCAAATCTTGAGAAAGTTTTGCCCATTCAGGTACAGGAAGCCTCCAGGACACCACATAGATTTGACCAAAATAGAACCTGCCCACTGCATATTTTCATTAAAACAAGTACAGAGAACAGAGAAAGACTATTGAAGGGTGTAAGAGAGAAAAAAACAAATAACATATAAAGGTAAACCCATCAAAATAATAGCAGATTTCTCAGTGGAAACCTAAAAAACAAGAAGGGCATGGAGTAAGGTATTTTGGGCACTGAATGAAAACAACTTCAAACCTAGGATACTCTACCCTGCAAAACTATCATTCAAAATTGATGGAGCAATAAAAATCTCCCACAATAAACAGAAAGTAAAACAATATATGACCATCAAGCCACCACTACAGAAGATTCTACAAGGAATCTGCACATAGATGATGAAAGCAAACAAAACCATGAGAGGACAGGAAGTATCACACCATAGGAGAAGAAAAGACAATCAGAGAGTAACATTGATTTGGCTGGACACAAATCAAATCCTTAACAAAAACAACTAAATGGCAGCAATCACCATATGTCTATCAATATTAACACTGAATATCAATGGACTCAACTCCTCCATCAAAAGACACTGTTTTGCAAACTGGATTAAAAAGGAAGATCCAACAATCTATTTACAAGAGACCTATCTTATTGACAGAAATAAACATGGGCTTACAGCGAAAGGCTAGCAAAAATGCTATCTTTTTTCTTATCTCTTATGTTTTCTCTTCAACAAAATCAGAGAACAAGAGGATGGAACTTGTCCTGCCTAGAAGTGGGACAAGGGTGGTAGGCAGCAAGATGGCCCAAACAATGTATACACATGTGAGTAAGTATAAAAACATTAAAATAAAAAATAAAAATAATAAAAATACAAATCAACATGAAAATGATTCAGGAGGAATTCAATTTTCTCTTGAAGCAGAAAATAGACAATATTAGGAAAGAAGTAGAAATTATGAAAAATCAATTTGTATTTCTAGAGTTGAAAAATATAGTAAAAGAAATAAAAATCTTGCTGGATTGTCCAAATTAAAGAATTTGAAGACAGACTAATAGTACTTGCCAAATATGAACAACAGAGAGAAACTATCCTGAAAAATAAAATGAATTGAGACCAGAGTTCTGTGGCACAATAGCAAAGTGATCCAATACTCATAAGGATGGAAAAGAAAAAGACTGAGACTGAAATTTGAAGAAATAATTAATGAAAACTTCCCAAAATTTGAAAGAGGGCATAAACCTACATATATAAGAACCTACTAAACCTCATACAAAGAAGACCAAAGACAGGCATTCTAAGAAATATTGTAGCTCCACATGGAGGTACATACCTGTAATCCAACTACTCGGGAGGCAGAAATCGGGAGGATTATGGTTTGAGCCCAGCCCAGGCAAAGATAGTAAGATTCCATTTCAACAAACAAGCTGGGATGTTGGTGCTTGCCTGTTATCCCAAGTACACAGGAGGCATAGGTTGGAGTACTACAGTGCAAAGCTGGCCCTAGATGAAAGCAAGACCCTTTCTAAATATTAAAGCAAAAAGCGCTGGATGTGTAGCCCCTGCCTAGCAAGCACAAGACCATAGTTTAAATTCCAGTAACACCAGAAAGGGAACAAATACTATAATTCAAATTTTTAAATTAAATATTAAAATAGCCAGGAGTGGTGACTCATGCCTATAATCCTAGCTACTCAAGGGGCAGAGATCAGGAGGATTGTGGTTCAAAGCAAATAGTTCACAAATCCCTATCTCAAAAATACCTTTCACAAAAAAAAAGGGCTGGCAGAGTGGCTCATGGTGTAGGTCCTGAGTTCAAACTCCACTATTGCAAAAAAGAAATTAATGTTAATAATAGATTTTACAAGGAACCAGAGAGAAACAGCACATTGCTTATAAGTGAATCCCAAATTAAATGACAGTAGATTTCTCATTTAAAACCATGGTGACCCAAAGGAAGTGGTGCAATATTTTTCAAGTGCTGAAAGAAAAGAACTGTCAACCAAATTCTAACTAAATTTTAAATCCATAATATCTGTAATTCAGGAATAAAGGAGGAAATAAGACTCTCAGATGGAAGTAAATTAAATATCATTAGCAGATGTTTTCTTCAAGATTGTCTAAAAGAAGTTATTTTGCAGAAAAAGCCTGAAAAAAATTTAATGTCCATTATGATAACAATTATTAGCAAGTTAGGAATAGAGGGGAATTGATAAACTTGGTAAAGAGTGTCTATGAATGTCCGAAAGCTAACATACTTAATGGTAAAAGACTGACAATTCCCTTCATAAACTTTGGAAAAAAAGCAAGGATGTCCTCCCTCATCACTTACCTTCACATTCATATCCACCATGGTACTGGATGTTCTAGTCACTGTATTTATTTATTTAGGAAATAAATAAATAACACTATATTTGGTCAAAGGTGACATGATTGATTACATAGAAAGCCTGAAAAAACTACCTTCAATTTTCTATAATAAGTGAATTTATAAAATACAAGACAAGCCTACACAAATCAATTGCATATCTATATAGTAGCAACAATCACATAAACATTAAAATTAAAAATATATTCATATTTACAATTATGGACAAAACAAATTAAATACCAAGGTCTAAATCCAACAAGCCATGTACAAGAGTAGTATTCTGAAAACTACAACTTGCTGACAAAGAAATAAAAAGAAGACCTACATAAATTGAGAGATGTACCATGTTTGTGGATTGCAAGACTTTACAGAAGAAAAATACTTATTCTCCCCTGAATTGTTATACAGGTATTTCTATCAAAATAGAAGTAGGTATTTCTAGCTTTATCCTAAAATTTATATGCAAAGGTGTAAGACCTTGCTTAGCTAAAACTATCCTGGGAAAGAAGGAGAAGGTGGAAGGAATTTGTCTTTAAAATACTGTTTTATACAGTGTGATTTTGGTGGAAGGATAGAGACAGAACAAAGAAAAGGAATGAAGAACCCAGAAATGTGCCCATGTGAATATGCTCAACTGATTTTTGACAAAGTGAAAAAGCCAGTTAGTTGTTATGGTTTAAGCGTGTCTCCCAAAAGTTCATGTATTGGAACCTTGATTCCTCAATGGGTCAGTGCCGAGAAGTGGGGCCTAGTGAGAAATGTTTGGGTCATAGAGACAGACCCCTTATGAATGCAATTCAATTCTTGCAGAATGGGTTTGGTATCAAAGAACTGTTAGTCTCCTTTCTCTCTTCTGTATGTGCCCATTTCATGTCTATTTGATTTGAAACAGCATGATACGCTCATCAGTGCTATGCTCTTAGATTTCCTAGCCTTGAAAATCACAAGTCAAAATAAACTGCTTTTCCTTATGAATTTCTCAGTCTTGGGTATTTTGTTGCAGCAACAGAAAATGGTTACACATTGAACATTTGAGTGAAAAAAATATAGCCTTCTCTCTCTCTCTCTCTTTTTTTTTTTTTTCCTGTGGGTCTGGGGTTTGAAAACTCAGGGCTTTGTACTTGCAAAGCAAGAACTCTATCACCTGAGCCACACCTCAGTCCAAATACAGCTTTTTAAAAATGATGCTGGAGCAATTGAGTTGAATATAAAAGAAAGAAAACTTAAGATTAGTATAATGTTATCTTGCTCTTCATCATCCAATTGCCAGCCACTGTAATGAATATTTTTTTAATCTAGGGCAACTCAAATGTTTTATCTAGGTAAAACTTACCTAAAATTAAACATTGTCTAATATTGCATTCTCATTGAACAAATTTCATTTATACGATTAGTAACTGAAAATACTAAGCAATTTTTTAATTGCATGTAGCATATTTTTGTATTTGTACAAGTCACTATTGATTAGAGAAATTTTTTCTTAGATTTGTTAACTTTCTTTTTTATATCATAATTCTTCTGTATTTTAAGAAGTGTGTAATAAATTATATTAGCCATTCTCCACTTTGCTGGTTTTAATCTGACTCTGTGGGTACTTATTTTTAAATGTTCCAAAAAATCAACATTCTTCATTTTGATTTCTTGGCGGTGAAATCCATTAAGTAAACTAAAAGTTACTTTCAAATCATAATGATTTTCTTTGTTTTGTTCTGATTGTCCAATTTTGTTACAATAGAGTTTAGAATTCCCTGAATAATAAAATTAAGGAAAATGCAGTCAGAAAAATACTTTGAAGTTCAGTAATTCTCCATCAAGATATAAACATTAAATGATAGAAAAGAGGTTTGCCTGTGCTCAGAAACTCTCATAACCTAAATGTTAGCCAATGGACTAAAATGTGAATTCTCAATGTAAAAGCTGATCTTCTGCAAAAAGAACATCATGTTTTTTTTCATTCTTTTGGAGTTTCAACAGTTTTGGCAGTATTCAAAAGTGAAACCATTGACCCACAATTAGTGGAACTGACTCTCCAAATCCATGACTGATTTGTTTCAGGCAGGTCCCGTTCTGCCCCTGTGACTGATTTTGTTGAAGAAAAGACATACGTGTAATAAGAAAGACAAAGCATTTTTGCTGGTTGAGTTAAGGATAGCTATACAGGAAGATTCCTACTATTGCTCTCATGTACCCATGTGTTACGACCCATGTTGATTCAACTCTAACTGATCTTTACATTGGTTCCTGATACCCTGCTAGTGATAACCTGTCATTTTAGGTTTCTGTATTAGTTCTTCTGGAGTGGGGATATCAAACGCTTTCTTGTTTTGGGTTTTCTACCTATTCCTATGTCGATGGAATTTTGATCCAGCTACACATGCCAACTGTTTTGATCACCAGCACACGAACATCCACCAATGTGCACACAGTGGTTTTCTGTGCACGTTGTGAAACCCTAGCCAAAGTAACATATGCAACCCATGAATCAGAGAGTTTATAATATGGATGGGACTTAATAGGACACTAATCAGAGAAGCTAAACTTTAACTCCTACTTTGATAGCTGTACCTCAAAAAAAAAAAAAGAAATCTCAAAAGAACTTGATGAATCACTTAGTAATTCTTATGTGTTCATGTTAATGTTCAAGGCTATAAATAATATGGGAACATTTACAGAGTTGTAGCCTCAATGCATGTTCAGAATTATAAAGTTAATAAGAAGGGAAGAAAAAAGCATTCACTACTCTCATTTTCCTACAGTCTTTCATTAAGACGAAATAACAGTCAGAGTTAGTTCAATTGTTTTTGATCTGCCAAACTATTTCCCAGTTAAAGATCAATTAAAACAGCATGGTAGCCTGACTAAAGCCTAAGAAACAGCATTTAGCATACTTCCTCTTCAATGCATGTATGAATATTCTTTGAAAGGAATACAAAGAGATCCAACTCTTTAAATAGGATCTCTGTCCAAACTAAGCACATCTTCTAATGTGATAGGTACTTTAAGTGTATATATTTTTGGATTCTCATGCAGATCATAAAGGCTGAAAGATGACACCCTACTGGTTTCAGAGTGATGGCAGGCTTTTGGCCCTCCTAGAAATATGCTGAGCAACAGTTGATGAAAAATGGAAAAAACAGAAGGAGGAACGTATAAATGCATTGCTTGAAACAAATGTCACACATGGTTTCCAAATGGGTTTTTCATAGAGCATGAAATTATATCAAAGTTGCTTCCAATTGTTTGAAATTATTTTTTCAGATCAGATGCCAGCTCAACAGATTATAGTCTGAGAAAATAATTAGTCTGTATCTTAATTCCTTATTTTTTGGAACTGACAATTGTGATTCAGGTTTTCAACAAATGCACTAACTTCAGATGAAAACAGTTTCTAAATTGTAAAATATTGAATTGCTCCAAAATTCAAATCACTTTTTAAAATAACCTTTCTAATATACTGTTAATAATCTAAGAGTAAAAAAATCCTCCTACTGTATCAGTACCCCCATTGTTTTGTAATTACTCCCAATGATCATGGTTTTCATTTATAAGAATTAGAAGTAAATAACAATATTCAAAATTATTTTATTTATACTTTGGTGGAATGGAGGTTTGAATTCAGAGTTTTGCGCTTGCAAAGCACGTGGTCTACTGCTTGAACCATATATCTCTATTCCATTTTGCTCTGGCTATTTTTGGAGATAAGATCTCAGGAACTATTTGCCTAGGCTGACCTTGAACCATGACCCTCTCAATCTCAGCTTTCCAAGTAGCTGGGATTACAGGCATTAGTCACTGGCTCCTGCATGATTTTATTTATTAAAGTATCAAAATGATATTTATTGATTCGGGACTTCTCTTGAGAAGTGAAAGCAAGGTAGATGCAGTGATTTTTGGTTATTGTTACATTGTCTAATTGTGTTGTGCGTGTGTGTTGTGTGTGTGTATAGTGTGTAGGGAGGAGAAAGAGTTGTAGACAAGTGGATTTAATGTCTACATTTAATGTTTTTAAGATGTGCTTTAAGTGTCAGTCGTTGGCTTCTCTTGAAGGTACATTCGACAGGTCAAAAGTAAAGAGGCTGTGGGCACCAATTCACAACTTCAGACATTTCAATACAAACTGAGGAAAGTTATTAAGGGACATTTTTTTAAAACCTATTATCTTTAACAGAGGGAGGGTCACTTTTCTGTGATTATGGATTTTTCAATTTTGTTTTTAAATTTAATAGTTAAAATAGCATAAACCAGTGCCACAAATGGGTCATTAAGCATACATTTACTAGAAATCTCAGTGTGTTACTGTATTATTTTATGGATGAATGATACTTTATAGGTTTTAGAATATGTTAAAGTCATTTAGAAAATATTTTCATTTTCTTTCCTTAAAGTTAATATATTTTCTCTTTGCCTTATCCTCTTCTTAACCTTCATTCCAGTATATCGCTTCTCTTTATGTATATTCTTGCTTAAGCACTCTTTACCAAAAAATATTATAGAAGGAATGCAATAAAAGCATTAAAAAAATCTCTCCTCTTTCCCTGTATAAAGCAGGTGGGGAGGAGGGATAGGTTAATGAGGGGAGTCTGTTGGGGGTGGATTACTTACATTTAGATTCCTTTCTATTATCTGAATAACATTTAAAGTATTATCTACAGTGTGATCATTTCTACTTCGGAATGTATGGTTTTTGTGTTCAAAATGGCATTAAATTTTAAACATCACTGCATAACATTTTTATCTTCTGTTAACATTTTGAGAATGCTGAAAAGACATTGTTATTTGTGCTTGACCATTTCTGACTCACTGAGTGAAGAACTATGAGAGAGAAAAGGGAAAATGTTAAAAATATTTTCTCCTGTGTTTTATTGCAGATCCAAGGCTTACTGTGTTTTGAACAAAACAAATACCATTCACAGTAGAGTTCCAGGCTGTTTTCTTCTTTTCCAGTGGGGATCAGGTTCAAGTTCTGCATATTAAATAGTGTCAGGCCCCTTAGAACAACAGCTTATAGAATCCCTTCTTGAATCCCTATAACAGCAAATGAAAGATGTAAAGAGAAGGGAATGACTTGGGAAAATAGCAGGGTTTCTCTGATGCCACTTTGCTCTGTTTTCATAATTTCCTCAAGTTAGCAGAACAGGGTTCCCATTTGGAATTAGAGTTAAGGAAATGAAAAAAACCTACAGAGCCCCAACCGACTCCCCTCATTAACCTATCCTTCCTTCCCATCAGTTTTACACAGGGAAAGAGTAGAGATTTTAAAAATGCTTTTATTACATTCATTCTGCAATATTTTTTGGTAAAGAGTGCTTAAGCAAGAATATACATAAAGAGAAGGTAAATTTCCCTTTTACTTAGGTGGATTTGAATAGTTGTCAACCAATATAGAGTTTGAATTCATAATTCTGATCAAAAGAGCTTTAATTTTATTTGATAAACAAAAGCTCTACCTTGGGCCAGGGCAGATGTAGGCATTAAAATGAACTCTGCTCAAACAAATAATTATTTTTAAAAAGTATCTTTGTTTATCTAGGATGCTTTGGAGACCTTATTTTTAGCGTTTAGTTGGCAACTCAGCTTTATGGATGAATTTAGCCTTATTTTTCTCTAATACAGTCTTCATAAAATGGTTTTTAAGTTGACTCAGTTGCTTTATAATACCTTTATTAGTAGATTGTATTAAAATACCTTTCAATTGCCTTGTGGATGCTAGTTTTGGCACACTCATTTTTATACTTTAGTGATAATTCTAACTCACCATCATATTTACATGCATTTGAATTTTTTCTCAGTAATGAGAATTGATTGCACTGATAGGCACACACATTTTTTCTTGCATATGATGCATATACACATTTTCTAGAATGGATTGGTCTATGTAGTGTGATTTTTAAAGAAATCCCATATGGATATGTGCCCCTAATAATCTTAGCTACTATGTTGCCAACAATTTTACCAGCAGCAATATTCTTTTAGTTCCTGTTACCCAAATTTAAAATTCTTGTTTAAAATAATATTTCTCTGGGATGCATAACACCTTAAATTAATATTATAGAAGATACTGTGTGACAGTCTTCTATAAAAAGATCTTTATAGTCCCTAGAAAGTAGTCTGTAAGGGAGAAGACATCTGTCTGCTATGGGAGAAAGTTGATGACGAAAAATATGAAATTACCTAAGGTATATTGCCTGTGTATTGTTTTACCTTATTCCTTCCTAGTCCTCTTGAAATAAAATGAAAAAAAGAATGTGATGATGACCTAAGTCAATAAGAATATGTATATGTATATATGTGCATGTTTAAACGTGTATGTGTAATGAATCGTTTCTATATGTGGCCCTTTAGGATTTTTTTTTTCTTTTCTCCTTTTATTTTATTGGTTTTACACTTCCTTACATGTTTAAAGATTGTTTGTGCCACCTCACCCTTTAGGATTATAATGCCACAAACACCTCGATTTATTAATTTTGTCTTTGTAGGTGTAATCTGCAGCATTATAATCCTAAAAGACCACATATAGAAACGAAATTCCTCGTGTTCACCTCTTTAAATCACATTCATCTTCCTTTTGCTCCATTGTCTCCTTAATCTTCACCAACCACTTCTCTGTTCTCCCGTTCTATAGTCATTTAAGAATGCAATGCTAATGAAAACATACAATAAGGAAGCTTTTGAGATTGAGTTTTTTCACTCAGCATAATTCTGTGGGTGTTTATCCAGACAGTTGTGTGTATCTAAGGTTTGATCCTATGTTTTGCTTAGTAGTATTCTGCAGCATGGATGCACTCGTTTTAACTATTTACCTGTTGAAGATTATCTGAGTTATTCCCAGTTTAGAGTTAAAACACATAAAATAGCTATAAACATCCACATACAGGTTTTTGTGTGAATGCTGGTGTTTATTCCTCTGAGATGTAAGATAGAAGGCAATTAGTGGTTATATAGTTAATGAGTGTTTCGTTTTAAAGAAATCTGAAAGCTATTTTCCAAAGTGGATATTACATTCCCACCAACATGTATGAGGGAAACCAGTTTTCCACATTTTTTTTGTACTTGATGTCACAATATTCTGTTTTTACCCATTCTGATAGGAGTATTGTGATAATTCATTGTGATCTTAGTTATGTGTACTAATTTCCAAACTGCTGAACATTATTACATATGCTTCTTGTCCTTTTACATGTCATCTTTGAAACTTTACTGTGTGTATGTCATAAGCCTGTCTTCTAAATATTTTTTCCCAAGTTTTAAGAGTTTTTTATATGTTCTAAGTAATAGTCCTTTGGCTGATATTCAGTTTGAAAATAAATAATATTTTTCTCATGACTGCCATGAGCTCATCCTAGGAACCTAATTGGGAGCGACAGGAGATTGAGAAAGGACAAAAGACAAACATGCAGAAAGCTGGGGTCAGGTGGGCTGGGTGCTCTGGTGGAGACACACAACAGGGGTGGCCACCTCCAGCAAGTTTTTTTTTTTCTTTTTTTATTATATTCATATGTGCATACAATGTTTGGGTCATTTCTCCCCCCTGCCCCCACCCCCTCCCTTACCACCCACCCCACCCCCTCTCTCTCCCCCCCACCCCCTCAATGCCCAGCAGAAACTATTTTGCCCTTATTTCTAATTTTATTGTAGAGAGAGTATAAGCCATAATAGGAAGGAACAAGGGTTTTTGCTGGTTGAGATAAGGATAGCTATACAGGGAGTTGACTCACATTAATTTCCTGTGCGTGTGTGTTACCTTCTAGGTTAATTCTTTTTGATCTAACCTTTTCTCTAGTTCCTGGTCCACTTCTCCTATTGGCCTCAGTTGCTTTAAAGTATCTCCAGCAAGTTTATTATGTACAGCGGCAAACAAGGAAGCAGAGCAACAGTTCTCCGGGTGGCATGACACTGTAGTCATCGGGAACAGGGGAACCTGCCATCTCTACTTTCTGCAGGTACTGGTACTGTTCCTGTCTGAAGGGCGTGGTTTAAACATCCTTGTTCTTATGCAAAGCAGCTGTGCTGCATTTTGCTCTCCTCCCGTCTGCAGCTGGGGGCTGTGTCCATCCCAGCCTGCAGATTATTTGACACGGCTGTGCTCATGTCAAGTTCTCATACTCTGCTCTCCACATATCCTCTCACTTTTTAGGTTTCTAGGTTTCTGACAATCCTCTTCCAAGTTATACTTGCCATACTGGAGCAAAATCCCAAGGCCTCTTGCAAACTAGGCAGGTACTCTTATCACTCGAGCCATGCCCCCAGCCCTTATGTTTATATTTTGATTTTGAGATATGGTCTTGCTAATTTGGCCCAGCCTGGACTCAAACTTGTGAAACTGCTTCTGCCTCCAGAGTAGCTGAGATTACAGGTGTGAGCTACCACACCTGGCTCTTTGATAGTCTTTTTTTTCCTCTTCCATATTCTTAATAGAATTTTTTACAGAGAAAATTTTAATTTTGATGAGTTGCTATTTGTCTGTTTTTCTTTTCATGAACCCTGTTTTTGTTATCCAGCTCAAGAACATTGTGCTTAACCCGAATTTTCTATCTTCTTTTTTTTTGTTGTTTGTTTGTTTTGGTATTTTTTTTGTGTATTGGTATTTGAGCTCAGGGCCTCGTGCTGACTAGCCAGGCATGCTGGCTAACCTCGTGCTGACTCTACCACTATGGCCATGTCCCCAACCCTCTCTCCTGTGTTCTTATCTGAAAACTTTGTGGTTGTATATTTTACATTTAAATATGTTTTGAGTTTTGATTTTGAGTTAATTTTTCCCTAAGTCTCTGTATAATCTTTTGAAATCAAATAGACTGATATTTCCAATTTATCATATTTTACAATGTCCTTTTTATCTATTCTAGTTCTTTTGCTCCTCTGTATACAATTTAGAGTGAGATGGTCTGTAGAAAAAATAATGAAAAATATTGTTGGGATTTTGGTGAAGGTTGTGTTAAAACTGTATAGCAATTTGGGGTAAAATGGCATCTTCAGTATGTTGAATCTTCCAATTTATAAACACTGTATATTTCTTATTTTGGATAGCTCTTTATTTTCTATCAGCATTTCGTAGTTTCCATCACAAAAATCTTGTACATTTTTTGTTATATTTATCCATAAATATTTCATTTGCTCATATGCAGGAAAAATCACAAGGTATTTTTAACTTTGAAGTTCATGTGTTTGTTGATAGTATGTGTAATTTCTGTATCCTTACCTTGTTTTGCACATCTGTGTTGAACTCAATAATTTTAGGAGATTTTGATAAGTTTGTTGGGATTGTCTACATAAATGATGATGTTATCTACAAATACAGATAGTTTATTTCTTGCTTCCTAACCTAAATGCTTTTTATTTCCTTCTCTCGTCTTACTGCACTGATTAGAACATCCAGAACTATATAGACTAAGCATGATGAGAGAAGTCGTGATGTTTTGTTTCTGATCTTAAGAGGTCAAGAGGTCAAGTTTCAGTTTTTTCACCACTACTTATACTATTAGTTGTAGTGGTTTTTTTTTTTTTGCAAATGCTCTTCATGAGAGGAAGTTTCTCTCTATTGCTATTTGTCTAGTGCCTTTCATCATGTCTATGTCTTCATTTTGTCAAATGATTTTTGCACATAGATTGGTTCAAGTATGTAAGTTTTCTTCCTTAGTCTGTTAATATGGCAGATTGTATTGATTAATTATCAAACATGGAATCAACTTTGCAACCTTGGAATGCAACCCTTGGTATTAGTATGTAAACTCTTTGTATTGCTGAAATTTGGTTCCTAATATTTTAAGATAGTTGCATTTATACTCATAAAGATTATTGATTTCTCAAAAATTTAATTGTATTTTCTTTGTTTTATTATGAAGATAATACCAGTTTCATAAAATCAATTGAGAAGTCTATTTTCTGATAATGAAGCTTCTTCTAGTTTTCTTGCAATAAGTGAAAAATATTTTTGCATGAATTTTTGAATGTTTATCTCAGGATGGGTCAAGATATGTGTGTGTATGTATATAGTAAGTCTGTTTCTCAATAAAAACATGTAGGTGGTGTAGCAAGTTGCTAATAGTTTGAATTGTTTTTACATGTCTTAAGAATTTGAAATTATCACATGTGAAGGTTTATGACATGTCCAGGAATAAAGGTGGAACTTTCAGTATTGGTTTCAGTAAAGGAGAACTACTTTGTAAGTAACAGATTCTATGATGTAACTTTTTAAAGTTAGAACACTTCACAGAAATATCCAGATTGCAGACAGAAACAGATTTAGTTATCTAGTAATCCATGAGGGATAATGTTTGCCTGATTTTTCCTTACAAGTGGCCCTGGAATATTTAGTTACTGCATTAGTGAAGTAGGGTCCACTCAAATCAGATGTTCATATGTAACAACATCTGGATGGTTTTTAAAACTTGGATCTTTGTGAAGAAGACAGTGAAGTGATTAGTTCATGGTAAGTAAAGCCACACTGTGGAAAGTAAATAATGAACACTTAAAAGTTATTACAACAGAAAATTCATGAAAGTATGTGTGTGATTCTTATAATAATCTTTAACTTTTTCCTAGTTGAAAAATTCATAGAAATCTGTGGACTTCTCTCCTTTCCAGACTGGATTTTGCTTCTCTGTGTTGTTTAGGGTTTTTTTTTTTTTTGTACTTTTCTAATACTCCACAGTGTAGTGCCCTTTCTTGTTTTGTTCTGGATGTTTTTGTTTGTTACAATTAGAATTACTATTTGTTATTCTTCATGGACCTATTCATAGAAAAGTCTCTGTGCCTATTAAAATGATTTACTATATCCCAAGTCTTTATTCCATATGTAATATGCTAAAGATGTTTGCATTCGTTTAACATGTTCTGGAGAAAGTCTCTAGGGCACATTCCACAGAATACGTCTCATGAAATATTCCACAGCCATTCTGAGAAGAAAGATTGCTAAAAATTGAACACTAACATTAGCACTGAGCTATGCTTTGGAGATATAAGGTGAAAATAAAAAAAAATCTCTCTTGTATGGATAAAATAAAAATTCCTAGTTAAGACAAATATTTTATTCTTAAAATATTTTTCTCAAATTAATTTGGCATGTGGGAAACATGATATAAGACTACACATTAAAATATGTAGCACACAATTGTGATAAAAATGAGTAAAAAATTATTGAACATTGTGTTTGCCACCCACCTCTCTAGTCTGATCAGCTAACAGGAGTTCTATCTCAGTGTACTTAACCAGATAGAAGGAACAAGTTTATAATGCTTTAAAAGGAAAAGAGAAATGAAGTGTAAAAGGAAAGAAGGGAAGGAAGGAAGGAAGGAAAGAAGGAAGGAAAGAGGACTAAGTGGTAATAGAAAATGATATTTGTATATAAATGATAAGTAACAGGATTTCATTACAAATCCAATGTTTGCCATGACTGGTGGGTTTTGAACATAATCGATTATAAATGAAATTGAGGCAATTATGAAGTTGATCCTTTAAGAAATATTGAATCTTTAAGAAACTAAGCCTAGTGATTCCAAATAGTTAAATACTTAAAAAATAAAGTCACAAGAGATGTGGTGAAACAAAGGTAGACTTGCTAAATTGGTGTATTAATTTATTTTTAATGTTTATTTCCTATCATTCTGTTACAATTTTCCAGAAAAATATATATAGTTATCTGAGTATTTATGGAAGGAGGAGTAGTGAACTGAACCAAAGGATGAGGGAGAGTTAACTGAGTCAAAGTGTAGGGTGGAAAGCTCTGCCATAAAGCTTTGGAATCTGGAGCAGGATGTATTTAAGGATTTGAAAGCAGCCAGCCTAAAACACAGAGACTGAGGTGAGACCTTGATTGAGATGAGATTAGAGACTTGAGTAAAAGCAAGACTGAAGGGAAAGTTAAAATATTTGAATCCTACAATCAATGGAAAGTCTTTTCTAACTTTTAAGAATGGTGGTGGTTATTCATTTTACATTTTGAAAATGTCTCTTTAGGTGCAATGTAGAGTAGTCTTCAGGAGAAAACAAGAAGCAGGCAGCCAGTTAAATGTGTAATTGCACTGTTAAGAGTCAGACATTTTCAAGGCTTGTACTTGGGTAATGGTAGTTAAAATGTAAAGGAATGAGCAAATTTTAGATATATTTTAGTAGTTTTTGTGAACAGGAGAACTATGGCATCATTTCTAAGACTCAAACATTCTACTAGGATCAGGTATTAATAAAGTTGTAGTTCCCGTTGGGATTTCAAAGGCAAAGAGCCAAGAGAAAAAAGAGAGTGTCCCATGACCACGTTAAGAATGCTAACATGGAGTGTCATAGCAGTGAAGCAAAAGCTTGCAGAAGAAACTCAAATATAGTAGCCACATTTGGAGGAAGAAAGTTGGAGAATTCACTATGTCAAAAGTTCAGGAGAGTGTGCTCATCAGTGTGTTACTAGAAAGTCCATTGGCTTTATAGTGTGGAAATCATCAATGGCTTTACTGCAGGTCTTGCATAACAGAAAAGAGAATATCTAGACTGAGTGGGCTGAGGAGTAAATGCTGAGAGAAAAGTCAGATGCATTTAGGAAATTCTTTTACGATGTTGAGCATTGAGAAAAAGGCAAAAACAGTCGAACATTATTCAAAGTATGAGATCAGCCCTGCCTTTTATCATGAACCTGTTCTTTGTTATCTACTGCAGTAATTTCACAAATTATTGAGGTATTCATCTTGTATATATTTTTTATCTTTGAATACTACCACTTTCAATCTAATTTGTAGAGAAGGAAACATTATTTCTTAAGCTTTCTATGTCAGCCTGGGCATTTGATGATGAACTCAGCAGTGCATAACTTTAATTAACAGTATCATTTTTTCTTACGTGATTTAATCACAGACTGTGTTAATACCATTTATGTAATGTGTTTTAATTTAATTCTGTGCTGTTAACTGAGAAATGTACCAATTTGCCAAAAATTTATTTGTCCTGTAAAAGAGCTAAGATACTGGTTATGTTTACCTACAAAAATCATTACGACTCAGAATCACAGAATAGTTAAGAAGTCATAAGGTTATAGCAGTAAGGACAGGGTAGATGAAGAGGGGAAGGAAGGTAATATGGTTGGGGTACTTTCTATGCATGTATATGGAACATTGAAACCTGTCGAAGTCATTTCAAGAAGGGATATGGGGGAAGAGGGAGAATAATGGAGGGCTAAACCAAACTAGTATGTATGTATAACAATGAAACTTTCTGTATAACTATCATAAGATAATAAAATCATGCTGGGCACCAGTGACTTCTACCTGTAATCCTAGCTATTCAGGAGGCAGTGATCAGAAGGATCACGGTTCCAAGTCAGTCTGGGCAAATAAATAGTTCCTGAGACTCAATCTTGAAAAAATCCATCACACACACACACACACAAAAATAATCAGCAGAATGTCTCAAGGTATAGGTCCTGAGTTCAAATAACAGTACCACAAAAATAAATAAATAAATAAAAACATTAAAAAATCCCATACTAGAAAGCTGTAACAAGTTCTGAGGGAATGTTTCTCTGTTATTGGCCTGAGAGTCAGAGAATATACTGGAGTTATTTGCATTATTGTATGAGTTCGGTGTTGTGGTACTCTCGTAATAATTTTTTCTTTTGTTTCTATTTTCAGAGAAAGTTAAGACACTCTCTTGGACTAAAACTGTCTGAATTGGAATAAAATAAACTATTTCAACATGAAAGGAAGAAAAATGATGAAATATCTAGGCTGAAACTTTATAGTAGTTAAGGATACTGCATAAGATCTCAAAGCTTATTATAATTATTATTTGGCTGTTTGAGGACTGTGAAAAATAGTATATAATTGAGTGGAGAAACTTAATTAATGTCTTTCCCACCTTGAAAATTCAACTACTGTGAAGTTACAAGATGTTTTAATAAGGCAGAATTAATTAGTAGAAATTTACATTTTTGAGAAACATAAGAGCATGTGAAATTCTATTGATGACATTTTTACTTTGGAAAATGTTGGCAAAAATTAAAAGGGAATAATTGGCACAAAAACATTTGAGAATTTATGATAATCATTGAACAATTGTTTTGAACTTAAAAATTAAGACTTTTTTTGTTTAGTAATGTGCTTTGTAATTTTTATTTAGGAATCTGTTAAGTGACTAGATATCCAAATCTATTCCTAACCCTTTTTCTAGTCTGATTAATTTTTTTCTTTTATGGAAACTTTGGCTGTCACTTGTATTGTGCTTTAGTTTGAATGGTTTATAAAGTCTGTCACCTTAAGTTTCAAGCATTTATTCAATGAACACCTATTATTGGGTACCCCATATGCCAGACTGTGTTACAGTCACATAAGTATCTTTAAAAGGTCTATTGTCCATAAAGTAAAGTGGACATTTACACACATTGATTCGGTTAGGGATGCATGAGCTCCAATAGGCAAATGTGAGGGTTATATTGAAGACTTTAGAGCAGACAGTTGTAGAAGGTATAAGACAGATTATAGAAGAAGTAATCTGGTAAGGTTTCAGTGAAAAGATGACCCTTGAGGTGAGTTTTCACAAATGCTCATGAATTCTATAGATAGGAGGACTGAGGAGAGGGAATGATTGAATAAGGAGGTGAATGAAAACTTGTCTTAGTCCAAGCACCAGCTGTGCTGTGGCTACAGATAGCAATTGGAGTGGCAGTGTCACAACACATAGGGTCCAAGCCTACAGAGACCTTATTCTGTATTACAATGAGCAAAAGCAATAAGCATTTTGTTTACAGAAGTATAATGATAAGATTTAATTTTAAAGATATTGACTAGGCAAGTATTTAGTGGAACTATGTTAAGGTCAGAGAGTCTACAATAATGCTTAATAATGGAGTAAATGCAGCTTAACCAAAAAGTGGAGAGACTAGAGAAATCAGAGATCATGTCAGAAGATAGTCTTTAGCTTATGCTAACTGATTTAACATGTGGGGAGAAGACTTTCAGATTTTTGATGTCTTGTGCAGCTTTTTTCAAAAGGGAATACAGGAGGAGGAATGGCTGTTTTAGGCAGATGGAGAGAGAGTGTATTAATATTTAATTTTTCTACCTGTTGAGTTACAAAATGTTTTAATGAGGCAGAATTAATTAGAACTTTAAGTTGAGGAGAAACATTAAGATGTGACACTCTGTTGATGTCATTTTTACTTTGGAAGGAGGTGGTAAAAATATAAAGGAAATAATTGATGAAAAACATTTAGTGGATATCTATGACAATCACCAAGCCAATTATTTTGAACATAAAAACTAGATGTCCAGAAGTCAGTTAAATATTCCAGCCTGGCATTCAAAAATCTATTCCACAGGAATATATTGATTCATGAGTGATGCATTGAGTGTTTGCTATGTGCTAGCCACTATTTTATGGTGTGTTATTCATTTATTCTTCATGGGAATCATTTGAGGTAGACACTACTGTTATCTCCATTTTATAGATAAGTGTTATCATTTGAATATGAAGTGCCTCCACAAGAAAGCTTATATACTGGGAACTAATAATAATTTCTCATATATTGGGAACTAATAATAATTGGGCACTATTTTGGGAGATTCTGAAAAACTTCAGGAGGTAAGACTCAGCTGTAGGAAGTAGGTCAGTGGGGGCAGGTCCTTAGGGGTATATCATCATTGGTTCCTTTCTGTCTGTCTCTGTCTCTCTGTCTCTCTATCTCTCTGTCTGTCTCTCTCTCTCTGCTTCCTGTCTGCCATGAGGTGAACAGCATCTGTCACACTCTTTTGATGCTTTGAAGTTCTCCCTCAACAGAGGCCCAAGTGCAAGCAACCATGGACTGAACTCTGAAATCGTGAGTCAAAATAAAGCTTTCCTCCTTTAACTTCTCTCAGGTTTTTTAGTCACAGCAATGCAATAGTAACTAACACAGTAAGGCACAGACTATTGAGTAGTTGGTTTAACATTGATCAACTTGTAAGGAGGAGAGTTAAGATTTGAATTGAGCCAGATGGCCTGATTTCAGAGCCCATGCCCTCAACTGTCAGACTGTACTGTTCCCTCAATGTATGGACCCCTGGTACATGGAAAGAGGCATCCTGGGATTAAAAATTTAGAAGCAACATGTAACATTCTACCCTTTCAATCCAGATGATTAAAAATGATTATAACTTCTACTTAAGTTTCTCTTCTTAAATTCAATATTTTCATTAAAGGAATTATTCTATTAGACACACTGATGAACTTGGAGCATATTTGATTTATTCCATTTTCTTCCCCTTCATACACAATAGTCTAGTCAATCCTCTTACATCTGGCTCTAAAGATGGATTCTCTACTTAAAGTTATACCCTTTTTATCTGTTGCTTGGACTATTCTATTGGCTTTAAATTGTCTTCATTATCTATCACATGTATTATATTCTCAAGCATAAGAAAAAGTACAGATTCCATGAAGACTTTTATGATACTATATATGCATTAGAAAAGCCTTACTGATAGGGAGTTTGTTTTTATTTATTTATCTATTAATCTCCAGTGTACTGTCATAGTTACATGGCACATAGTAAATGCTTAATAAGAGTTTATTAAACAGAATGTGATCTCTTTCTCTCTTCCATCATAAAATTCTGTTTGTTATTTTTCTGATGATAATTACCACTACTGAACTATGAATTATTAACTTGGTGATATCTTTTAGTGTTGCATATCAAAAAATTTTAATTTCTATGATGAAATATTTTGATACTTTTCACTAGATTAAACATAAATCACTTTGCATAATAGTTTATCTACAACAGGGCTCAATACATAGTAGATGAATGAATAGGTTATTAAGCCAATCAATCAAACAATTATGAATAGCAATATAATGCTAGTAAGATGAAAATATAAATTCTGATCAATTAATAAATAATAGAGGTCTAAAATTCAGTAAAAATTATATTATGAATGTTTTAGAAGATATGTATAAAACTTGTCTACATTTGTTATATAATTCTAAAGCAAATGAATTAGCTATTCCTCTAATATTTAATAGTTGAATTCACAGTGATTATATCTCAAAACATATGTTTTGTGGGTAGGCCTTATCTGTTTAACTTTAAACATGGAAGCACAAATGCAAAATAAACTACCATTTTTTGCATGCTTCTAAGTCAATGCTCTTGGGTCAAAATGGATATTCAATAAATGTTTTATTAATATATTTTTAGGGTGTTTTTCTTTGACAAAGTGTGTTGAACTGAGTCATTAGACTGGTTTAAGAACTGTTGTAGACAAAATTTATCTGAATTGGACATGTACTTAAAAGTTAATGTAGTTTAAATGTGGAAAGGTCTGTTGGGAAATAATATTAAATATGTAATTGGCAGAGTACTGCTTCTTGAATTCGTTAATTCAACATTCAACATTGAGCACATGACATAATTCTGCATGGTTCCATTTGAGTTGACTTTTTAGTTAGAAGCATATGTAAATGGGAGCTGTAGCTCAAATTTGACAGGTAGCCAGTAGGGTACAAGGAGAAAGGAAAGAAAGGGATGACACAGTCAATGACAGCTAATGACACAATCACTGTCTGAAGGAAGATTTGAAAGAAAGGCTAAATCTAATGCAGAAATTTAGTAAAAATCACTATACATTATATTCCAAAATACCATTTTTTTTATTGTTGTGTTGGGTAGGGGTACATTGTGGCATTTACAAAAGTTCTTATACTATACCAAATATATCATACTTGAATTCACTCCCTCCACCATTCTTCATCTCAGCCCCAATTCCTGAAATAGTTTCAACAGGTATCATTTTTCCACTTACATACATGTGTACACAGTATTTGCACTATTTTCACCCTCCTACACCCTTTTCCCAGCTCTTTCTCCCTAAACTGGTACCCCTCCCCGCCCACCACCCCAGGCAGGACCTCTTCCTAAAAATAGAATGGTCATGTGATCCACCAATTCCACTCCTAAGGATGTACCTGAAGGAATGTAAGTCAGCTTACAACAAGGATACCTGCACACCCATGTTTATAGCAGCATTAGTCACAATAGCTAAGCTATGAAAACAGCTAAGATGTCCCACTACTGATGATTGGATTAAGAAAATGTGGTATTTATGCACAATGGAATTTTACTCGGAAGAAGAATGCAATTTTGTTGTTTTGAGGTAAATGGATGGAACTGGAGAACCTCACCTTAAGTGATGTTAGCCAGATTCAGAAGGTCAAAATACCCATTCTTGAGTTAAAGAGATTAGTGATTATATGCCAAATGGGACAATCCACTGTGGCTTTTAAAAGTGCTATTGCTGTCTGGATTTGTTTTAAAGAGCTGTGGGGCTATGGAGCCCATGTTCCACAGAGATAAAAATAACTCTACTGTGCTTTGCACTAATGAAAGAAATGCAAACAAAATCACATTGTTATAAAACCATCCAGAGTGTTATGTTCAATTCTGAGCACTACCAGTAAAATATCCAGCAAAATGTTAATGGGATGGGTGGTAATAGAAAACATACACGATGAAAAGATGAAGATGTTTAAAATGTGCGGTCTGGAGAAGATAACAAAATCTTAAAGACAGAAAGTGTCAAATACTTAAAGTACAGATGAGTTTTTCTCTGTGAGTTCAAATGGAAGAATGGATCTGAGCCATAAAAAATGGAAATTTTACTAAGTAAGCCAAAAAAGTTTTAAACATAGTGTTTTTATGTATACATGAGGCTGTTATTTATTATGCAGATTGGTGTGCATTCCTGGTATATCAAACTACAGGAAACTTGCTGCTTTCAAGGAGTTGACAGTCAAGAGAAAACCTAGTTTTATGTTTATCCAAAGACAGCATGAGCTGCTTCTGGAGGTACTAAAGTTACCGTTGAGGGAGAAATAAATGTACGTCCAGCAAGTAGAGTTCTGATGGCCCCCCAGTATCCCCAGTTATTACTTCTAAGATAAACAACCTTCTTGTACACGAGTTGGTCCCACTGTGAAGGTTTTTTGCAGACATAATTAAGGAGCCAAATCAGTTGAAAGGAAAATTGCCTTGGGTGAGTCTGATCTAATTTGCTGAGCTCTTAAAAGAAACTGGGCTCTGTGTGGATTCAAAGCACTAGAATTTGACATACCATATGACAAGGATTGTAATTGATCTCTAGGACTAAGGGAGGTCTCTGTTAAACCAAAGCAAGGAAATGTGGCTCCGCAACTAAACTCTGATAATACGAAGAATGGGCTTGGAAGATTTGACCTCACTTTCCAAATGAGGATCCACACTCATTGATACCTGCAGTCTTGAGTTTCCATGAGCTGAGACCTAGTCACCTCATGCCAGATTTCTGACCTAGGGACCTGTGAGCTAATAAACAGATGTCATTTACATCACTAAATGTATAGTAATTTGTTATCCAACAATGGAAAATGAAAAATAATATGTAGTTGGTCATTATCAGATAGGTCCCAGACATCAATTGAGGAAACTGCCAAGATATATTTGATGATAAACATAGTTTTCTCCTTTGTTTCTGAATAGTAGACTGTAGAGCTAATTGAAATCAGACCCATACAACCAAAGAAATCTATTTGATTTATTACAAAAGAACAGTGAGGTCTATCAGAACCCAAGCCCAGGGAAGCACATGCAAATCTATAAATGTACAATTTTTAAAGGCATTTAAATATCACATCCATTTCAGTTGACCAGTAGGAATAAATAACAGACATGTTGATGAAAAACAGCTGATAATTTTCAGATTAAACTTTTATTGCCCTACGACCCTAATGGAAAAATTCTGAAATAGACACTGTCTTACAGCACTTTCATAGGAAAAACCTGAAATGTGTATTTATAAAGCTCTAAATCCATAAGAAATTTTGCCCCTGAACTATGACTTGTCTTTTATATGTTCTACAAGCGTATGCCATCATTGTCCAGAAATGAATGACTTATAAAGGTCTTCCTGTCTCAAAGATATAATTGGATTTGGGATGTGACTTAGTTTATTAGTTCAGAGAATATTGTTCAGATTTAAAATTATCGAAACTATTGATGCAAACATTTTCATACATGAGCTGCCAGACAGAAACCAGAAGGATTTTGAAACCTACTATCTCCAAGATTCCTGCTTGGTGGGTAATTGAGTTGAAAACCCTTTAGTTATGCTATTGTCATTCCAGCAAATTTAGTTGGCATTTATGAGTATAGGAGAGCCTACATCAGATACATTTTCAAAGACCTCAGATCAAATATATGTAATTATATTCTAAACTCTGAAACATTCTTTCTTAGGACTGAGTAATAACCAAGTGCCTTAACAAAAGGGGCTGAAGCAACAAAATCTTCATTTCCCTGTTCCGGTGGTCAAAGACTTAGAAAAAAATATAACTTTCAAGCTTCAAGTGATGGAGAAATACTTCTATTTTGAAAAGGTGAGCATGAACAATAATAAAAGCTTTCATTAATCACAATGAAGGATGGCTTTATTCCTTGTTATTTTGAAGAGCATATATAAGAATATGTATGAATATATATCAATATACATTATATATTATATGCATGTATATATATGCATGTATATATACATATATATATATATACACACACACACACACATGTACAAATACAATTATTGGTGGTATTGGGTGGGGGCAGTCAAGTGCTTTTTAAATTCCTAGGTTGCTTCAACTTTCTGTAATATATCATAGTATGACAAGTGTGCTACCTATCTTCAGGTCTGCATTTTGCATAATATTCCGTAACTTGAATTCTTTTTCTACATGTTGTCCATAAGTTATGTATCACCATCTCTATTTACAAGGTAACTTTACACAAGTGTCTCATTTACAAGCACTCTCTACCCATATGCAAGCACTCAGTATTCTTCTCAGTTGTAAAAAACTACTTATCTGAAGATGAATTTCCATTCAGCTTGAAATGCCTTGCTGTTTCTCACTTTGCTCATTAGCTTGCAGTGATTGGCAAGTTCCCCTCCAGACAGGGCACCATCTTCTCTGTGTAGTTTTAAGAATAAGCACCCAATAAAGCATAGCCAAAAGGAAATATATAAATCTGTTTTGAAATTCAATAAATTCATAAACCATGCTACTCACCAAGGCCTGTGGGAGCATATACATCATAAAACACTGCTGTAAAACTATAAATATTTCAAGCAGTTAGCAATGGCTGAGAGCACACAGCTGAAAGCCTGGCTAAAGATGGGCAATGCATGATGCCCTAGTCAGAGCTAGTGCAAGGTCTTTGGAGTACTTTATTTGTTTTCCTAAGAAAATAAAAATCATGCCCCCAGCTGGCATCTAGAGTTCCTTTATTTTAGGTCTCAGAGGCAGTAGAAATCATCTCAAGCTCAAATCTGGGTTTTGTCACCATCTCCTTTCCTTCTCCCACTCTTAGATTCCTGTTTCCTACCAACATAAGACAGGGTAGCCCAAGAGGTATGGAAGGTAGCCCTAGGGTCAGGTGTCAGTGCAATTGTTGAAGGGGGAGGGGCTGAGTCTATTGTTCTGTGTCAATACAGAACAGTGACATTCAACCTCATCTTATCAATGATAGAGTGTGTCTTATTCCACTAATATTTGCTCTTAATTTTTCTTCCTCCTCATATGTTTAGATATGTTCTGTTCTTATTCTAACTCATTAAGTTGGTTGCTTAAGTCATTTACTTTCAGTATATCTTCTTTCTTAATATAAGCATTTTGACTTTAGCTGTGTTCTATGAGCTATGATCTGTAGTATTTTATTTATTGTTTGATATTTAGGATTTTGTCTTTTATTTTTTATTCCTTGACTTGTTAGCTATTTAGAAGTATGTCACCTGAAATCACTGCATTTTTTATAATTATCTTTTTATTATCAATTTCTAATTACATTTTGGTGATTGAATGGTCTGCATGAAGCTGACTTTTAAAATTTGGTAGAGTTTGCTTTAGTTTATGACTTATAATCATGGTTATTCCTGGCAGATTTTGCAGTTTTTCCATTTTCTCATTATTAAATTTTATATGTATAACTTTCAGGTTTTCTTAGTGTCATTTAGTCTGTATTCTTTCCGTGGTTATATCTCAAGTTCATATACTTCAGCTTTCTTTTTGTCTCTTTCTGACATAATATCTCAAGATTTTCTTCCAATTTTTGATGTTGTGTTTATTTACATTTTAATATTCAATGAGATGTCTTTGTGATGTATATTATTTCTTGGTGGTAAATAGCTAGGGGTGGCATTGTGAGGTCAGATGTGAGGTAAATATTTAATTGTATGAGAAACTGCCTAATTGTTTTCCCAAGTGTTTGTACTATTTTATATTCCAAGAAATTTCTGAGAATTTCAATTGATCTACCATCTCCAACACTTAAGATTGTCAGTGTTTGGTTTTCAGCCATTCTAACAATTAATGTTTTATTTCATTGTGATTTTAATTTATGATTCTTTAATAGTTTGTGATATTACAGTTTTTGTCCTGTAATTGTTACATTATCAGTGGTCTTTCCGTATTTTCAGATTACTCAGAATATAGAAATATTTCTCTTTCATTTCTTTAACATTGGTTGTTTGCTAAATTTAATTTCCAAAGAATTTTATGTATTTTTGAGGCTATCATAAGTGGTATGTGTCATTTTATTTTCCAACTTTTTTCTTCAATGTAATATGGATACTACTTATTTTTGTATTTTTCTGCATGGTGTCACTTTTGTTTATCCACCTATATATTTTTGAAGTGTTTTTTTCTGTAAATTCTTAAGACTTTCCTAAGTACAAAATAAATCATGTCAACTCTGAGTAATTTTAATACTTTTATGTCATTTTTTGCATTATATTTATTTCTTTTCTTAGCCAAAATTAATACTTTTCCTAAAATTTATGAAGATGCTAACTCTAATAAAATTTATTCCATTGTTAGATGACTGGCAGTATAATTTCTGATTACAAACATGTGAACTAAATTTTACTATTAGAAATTTTTAAAGAAGACATATGCCTTTAAAAATATTTCACTAATTTTTAGCATATTCGCTATGTTGCTCAGAACCAGTAACTCATCTCTCATAATTTTGAAATTTTTCTTACCTTAGAAGAAATTGCGCTTATCTTAGCGGGTAATTCCACTTCTCCCCACCCCACAGCTCCTGGCAAACTCTCGTCGACTTCCTGTTTCCATTCACTTGTCTATTGTGGACTTTCAAATACATAGAATCACACAATATGTGCGCTTTTGTGTGTGGCTTCTTTAATTTAGCAGATTGTTGTCGAGTTTCAACTGTATTACAGCATGTCACAGTAATCAATTCCTTTCCATAATTAAATGCCATTCTAGTCTATGGATACCACATGTTTTATTCATATATTCTTTAACCGATGGAGCTTTAGATTATATTTTACATGTTTGGTATTATGAATAATACTGCTATATACAAGTCTTTGTGTGAAAACATATTTTCAGTTATTTGAGTATATAATTAGGAGTAGAATTGTTGGATTAAATGAGTAATTTTATGTTCAGATTTTGAAGACATAAATGATTTTCCACAGTGGCTGTACCATTTTATGTTATGAACAACTATATATGAGAGTTATAATTTTGTCCACACTTACCAATACTTGTTACTTTCTGCACTTTTTTGCTTTTCTTAATAACCATACTAAGGAGTATGAATTGACAATTTACTGTGGTGGTTTTAATTTGAATTTCCCTAATCATTAATCATAGTGAGAATCTTTTCATACGTTTGTTGGTCATTTGCATATCTTTGGAGAAATGTCTATTCAAGAACTTTGCTTATTTTTAATTGGGTCATTTGTGCATCTGTTTTTGCATTCAATGAGTTCTTTGCATGTTTTGAAAATCAAATTCTTACCAAATATATGATTTACAAATATCTTCTCCATTCTGTGTCTTTTCACTTTCTTTATAGTGTCCTTTTAGACACAAAAGATTTTAATTTTGATAAAGTTTACTTTGTCATTTTATCATTTTTGCTGTGTTTTTACTGTCATATTCATAAGACTTTTGCCTAACCCAAAGTTATATAAATTTTGCTTATATTTCCTTCTAAAAGTTTGGTAGTTTGGCACTTATATTTAGGTCTTTGATCCATTCTTACATATGGTGTGAGGTAAGTGTCTACATTCTTCTTTTCTTTGGTTTTTCTTTTTGGCGGTAATAGGGTTTGAATTCAGGGTCTAATGGTTGCCAGGCAGACACTCTACCACTTGAGTCATGCCCCTAATCTTTTTATGTTTTAGTTATTCTTTATGTAGAACCCTATGTTTTTGTCTAAGTTCAGCCTCAGAGGTGATGCTCCTACAGTCTCCCAAGTAGTTGGGATCACAGGTATAACACCATGCCTGGCTTATTGGTTGAGATGGGGTCTCAGTAACTTTTGGCCTAGACTGACCTCAAACTGTGATCCTTCTGATCTCTGCCTCCTAAGTAGCTGGGATTGCAGATATGAGCCTCTGTGTCCAGATCAAATTCATTCTTTGGTATGTGGATATTCATGTCTCAGCATCATTTGCTTGAAAGACTATTTTCCCCCATTGAATAGTCTTGGCACCCTCATTGAAAATCAAGAAACATAAATATATCAAATTATTTCTGGATTTTCAATTTATTTCCATTGGTCTGTATGTCAATCCTTTTGTAAATATCATCTTTTATAAATACTACCTGCATTGTTGAAGTAATTTTCGTGGAAATATTATGTATTCATATACGAAAATGGAAAGATGAGACCTGCTGAAGCTATTCCAGAAAGGGGGAAGTGGGGATAAAGGAGAATGTTGGAGGGGGTGAAGTTAGCTATGATATTTTGTAACAACTTTGTAAATGTCACAGTGTACCCCCAGTGCAGCTATAATATGATAATAAAAAATTAATTAAAAAAACAAAAAAATAGAATTGGAAGTGAAATTCTCCAACTATGTTTGTTTTCCAGATTATTTTGGATACTATGTATTAGGAGACATGCACTTTTAAAAATTATTTTTGTTCCTTCTGGAGCTGAGGGCAAGACTGGAAAATATTGCCAGTTAACTCTGAGGGTTGCTTATTTTGGTCCAGTTAACACAACTGATATTGTCTTCCTATAGGCCTGCTTTCTGTGAGAGATCTCTGCTCTCAATTGGACCTAAGACTTTTCTGCCACTATCTTGGTACATTTCATTATAAAACTCAAGCCATACACTTATTTATGAAAAATGTGCAGTTTATATCATATTAATGATAAAAGACAAAAGAGTTCTATACTACATTGGTTTCTTAGGGCTGCTGTAACTTACTAATAAACCTAGTGGCTGAATACAATAGAAATTCACTATCTCATGGTTCTGAACATCAGAAGTCTGTGTATCTAAAGGCAAATTAAAGTAGATTATAGCTGAAAATACAGAGAACAAAACAATGAAATCAAGATATATTTTCATAAGAATACATCCATAACAGAAAGAAAATTATAGATGAAGCTGAGAGACAAGTAAAATATACAGTTCTTCCTAAGAAAGCCTGTAAACCAGTGCTTACTTTAGTTTTCCCAAAAGGTTGACTAGTAACAAATAATTTAAAATACAGTCTTCTCATAAATACATATTGAGCATCCTTAACCCCAGTATATGAGGTTCATAATGCTCTAAAATCTAAAAGTTTTTAAGCAACATAAGTAGAAAATTCCACATCATGAAACTGTTTCATGCACAGAATGTATAAAAATATTGTGTGTTAAGGGGTGTATGAAAATTAAATGAATACATATTTGGGTTCTATCCCCAAGACATCCCATATGTATATGCAAATATTTCAAAACCTGAAAAAGTATGAAATCTGAAGTACTTCTGGTGTCAAGCCTTTTGGATAAGACCTACTCAGCCTGTAAGTAGCTCACATCTTACCTTAAAAAGAAATGGTTCTAAGAAAATAGGAAACAAAAAAACCAAATAACCTATTAAAATATCAAGAGAAACTGGTAAAGCAATTGAGGAAGCACTCTTCCTTGTGAACTGAGATTTTCCATATCACTTTACTTTTCTTGAAGAGTCTGGATAAGCTGCACATTGTAGTGTTATCCCAGCTCTACAATGTCAATCTGACCCCTAGAGCTTACTGTAAGAATAGAAAAAAACATTTCCTAAATCCGTTCTGTAACTTCCTCCAATTCCTCCAGAATCCAACTGCCTCATAAAATATTCTGGCAATGGCAAGCTGTTTGCTGTGTCACTTTTGTAAGCTTTCAAGTTTCAAACTACAGGTACGTTGGTCATTTGGATGTCCTGGCCTGTCAGTCATAGAGTTTAATTGCTCCCTGTGCTGAAACCATGGACTCCTCTTTGAATCAGTAAGAGCATCTTTTCCCTTTGCTATTTCATTGTCTAGAGATGAATGACTGGCTGATTCCAAGTTTTATTTTAGTGTTTTAAAGTGTGATACGTAGAACAGGATATTACCTAAAATATTCCAGAAATATTTCTCCAAATGCATCATTAAATTATTTGAAGTCTAGAAATTAGATATGATTTTGCTAAAATAATAAAGTATATATTAAAAACTCCATTTTCTGCTAGTCATGTAATAGTACCCAATTTTTCCAAATCTTACACTTTCCTATTAGCTACTTGTGAGTAGAATCTAGTGACAAAATTTAAAGCAATGATCCTTAAATTCTATTTTCAGTTTTCAACTTTAATAAGTCTTTCCCATCTATGTTCCTAGTCACTTAGATCCTTGACAGCACTTCAGGCTTTGTGTATAATATTTTGTACATTTGTAAAATGCTCTATAATTTGCATTATGTCAGATATACAAACATGAAGCACATATACCATTTTGTATATCATTTTCAGTAGGAAATATAAACTTTCTGCTAAGGTTAATAGATGAAAGATGAAATAAACATTTAAAAAATTACTGCCTTGTTAACTGATGCATTTAGTGAACAACCAGCTGAAGTAGAGCAACTTTCTACAGCAAAAATCAAAGGGAAGTGAGACTTATCCACCCCTTTTATTGACGAACTTGAATCACTAACCTTGCTAAAAGCAGGCAGGAGAGTATCTCTCAAATTAAAGAATCCCACAAAAAACACAAGAATTCTTGATATCAGGAAATCAACAATTACTTCCCTGAAGCAAGTGTCATGTAACTGGGTTAACAAGTCATCTTCTATTTCATGCCAGTGACTGTAAGGAACCCTTGTTACAAGCACTCATTTTGTGTGCTTTATGCAATAGAATATTCAGAAGTTCACAAGCACAAGTAATTGAGGTAGAAGAAGACATTCTTTGTATTCAGTATTTCTTTAGTCTTTTCCTCTTCTTCAAATGGGTTCAGGCAAGATTAATGTGTAAGCTTT
The DNA here is from genome assembly GCF_047511655.1 of Castor canadensis. Lineage (NCBI taxonomy): Eukaryota > Metazoa > Chordata > Mammalia > Rodentia > Castoridae > Castor > Castor canadensis. Next base: position 55,584,803 of record NC_133390.1, on the reverse strand, counting down.
ACAGAGAGGACTGATTAGATAAACTGCTCAAGGTGGTATCAATACATTTTTTCCTTAGGCATATCTGCACTAAGCAGTTTCTGACTCACTTTATCTGGAAAGTCTTTACTTGCAGGAATTGTCCCCTGTGTAAATGGCTTAGACAGAGGTGGTATGATATCAAACTGTTGGCATAGTTAACTATAAAGAATTATATTGCTGAGAAATTTCAGACTGAGGACTGAAGGCACTTGTAACCACCAAACACACCATCTTCTATTAATAATAAGAGAAAACTTATGTGAAAAGAAGAATGAGGCTACACAAAAATAATCTCTTCAAAATAACAGAAGACTGAGAATGTTGACACTTCCAGACAATTGTCAATGAAAAAAGATGGAAAAATTACCAAACCTTAGTGCATGATTTTTTACCTTTCTGACTCCACCCCTGGTGTGCCTCTTGGATTTTTGGTGAGCAAAGGTAGACCATGAAAGATAAGAAAAGACAGAATAGGGAAAATGGAAAAGGACCTGCTATTGATCTAATGTTGCTGTTTGGAAGACTGATCCCACCCTAAGCTAAAAATGCTAAAAGATTCCTGGATAGCTAACAGCAGGGGACAGATCGAAAAATATGCATAAATAGAGGTATGTCTTCAAAAGACACACTTCTAGGAGATAAGAAAGCCATAAAGGAAGAGAGAAGCATTTTTAATATTTGGTCCTTGAAAGGGAAAGAAGCAAAAGATGAAAATGTAGGATCCTATGAGAAAAAGATTCACCAGTCCTTTCAACAATACCAGCCAAATAAAAACCTGCTAAAATAGGAAAGTGTAAAAACAACCTACCACCACAAAAATGAGGAGAAAGTGAATTTAGGAAACTTATTAACAAATTAGTAGAGCCCTCTCATTTCTGTGGGAAGATATGCTTGGGTTTTGACTAATTCTGAGACCTGACAGGGGAAATAACCCCACTGGGCTCGGATACTCAGGAACTTAATGAGGCAGTTGTTTGAGTGGGGCCTGACTCTGGGAACAGAGGGAGAATGGAGCCTTGTAGTTAGGCCATTTCAGGCCCTCTGAATTCTACCAGATGCCAAGATAGCACATAACACAGGACTTAACTTTACTTCTTCCACTATACATAATCACATTGTACTAACCTAAAAAAAAAAAATTGGAAAACAATATTTTGACTCTAAATTGTAAGACTAAAGAAAAAATAACTGTACTCTAGTACTTTACTCAGTATTACATCTATTTTTCTTTACAAGACTATGAGATTTCAATCCTGAAAATATATTTTTATTGTAGGATTAAATTGATAAGCAAATTTATTGTAGATAAGGAGAGGAAAGTTTCTCATTGGTGGAGAAAAATGATATAAATAAGGAAAAGGAGAAGACCTAGTAGAAATCCACTACATTGGAATAAGAAGTAGGTGGTCCAGTTCATGGAATGGGTAAATGGATGGCTGGATAAATAAATACACACATACATTTATACATGTGAAGATATACAGATAGAGAATTAAATGTGCACATGTGTGTATGAATCTATTTCCTAACTTTAGAAGCCAGGAAAACCCTATGAAGTAATGAGAGCACATTGTATTGAGAATATGGTTCCTAAAATCCATCCTCTGATAAATGAAACCTGACTTTTTTAGAGAAATGGTTGATTCTAGGACAGGGGCAAAAAAAATATGAGGAGTCTAGACTATCTTTTGGCACCAAAAATAAGGATATATGGGAAAAGGATAAAAAAAATGAGAGGGTGTTAAAAAGGAACTCCCGATTGCCAAAGCTGGAACAATCTGGGTAACAAAAAAACCAGTAATGATAGTATTTATAATGTAATTATAATATGGAATATAACTTTTATAGTAGAGACATGTGGCATACAAGACCTTAGCTATGTAACAAATGTTAACATCTCTAGAAATGAGACATCTTGACAATTGTGCGCCTCCTGATAGGCTGGTTGGGAAGAGCATATCACTTCTGTGGTATTTTTGCCAAATACCTAAGTTCCATGTAATCATAGAAAAAAGAAAGAAACAAACACAAATTAAAAACAAAAACTGACTTCTGCTCTGTTTTTGGTGGTACTGGGTTTGAACTCCGGATACTGTGTTTGCTAAGCAGGCATTCTACTACTTCCCTTTTTGTTTTAGTTATTTTTCAGACAGGGTTTCATGGTTTTGCCTGTGCTGGCCTGGATCACGAATCTCCTACCTGTGGCCTCCCTCAACAGCTGGGACCACAAGTGTGACCAACACACCCATCTTATGGATTGAGATGGGATCTTGCTAACTGCCACTCTCCTCCTGATCTCTGTCTGCTGAGTAGCTGGGATTATAAGTATGAGTGACCACCCCTTACCCTGACTAGTACTCTTCAAAAGTGTCAGTGTCATGAAAAGACAGAAAAGACTGCCAGATTGGGGAAGACCAAGAAGACCCAGCAGCTTAATAATACATGGAATCCAACACTGGATACTGCATCAGCTTTTTAAAAAAAGGATATTAGTAAAACATTAGTGAAATTTGAATATGGCCTGTAGCTCAGTTAATGTCATTGCATCATAATTTCCTACTTTTGATAGCTATATTGTGGTTATACAAGATGCTAGCTTTAAAGAAAGGTGAGTTAAAGCTATAGAGCAATTCTGTGTGCTGCATTTAAAATTTTCTGTAAGCTACAAGAATCTCAAACAAAAAGTTTAAAAAGCTTTATTTTCAACTCTATAAATACTGTTTGCATAATATCTCTTCATATCATAAATATTTCCATGCATAAAGGACTTGGCTTTGCTATTGCTAAATAACTCTTGTCATTAAGCTTGTCAAAAGTATAGGGGAAATTTTGCCTAGGTAGTTATATGTGTTATTTATATAGGTTACAACTGTGCAAGTAATATTTCATCAAAAGTATGTGATAATTCTCCTCCAGCTAAGATAAAAGCCAGTATGGAATGGAAAAGAAAGAACTCGTTTGAGTCTGAAAACTGGCCCTTGAGCTATGATAAATCCAAACATACCTTAGAATTATAGAAGGAACACTGACTCTCTTGCAGAGAACAGTATAATAATTCTATGCCCATGGCATGGCCTCTTGGGTAACATTTTTTCCTAACAGCTTATGATGTAGTTTTGTCATCTGTCTTCATGATATGCAAAAGTTGCAACTTACAAGCCTCAAAGACAATGAATGTGGGTTAAATTTAAGAAATATACTATGTTGTCACTTTCCTTATGGGGCCAGAATAGAGGGAACATACATTTTAAAGTATCCATAATTTATTATATAGACAAAATATATTATATATTATATTGTGTTATATATACAGTACAGTCCATTAACCATTCATTGGTAAATATCTTTGTAAACTTTAATTTTTTCCAAGTATTCCTCCATGTTTCTTAGAAAGTCATTTTCATCTTGCTTACTCTTCCTAACAATGAAGTTAGCTATTGGTTATTGGTCAAGAAATCTTTGAAACTATTGTCTGAATCTTTCAATAGGTTTCACCAGGAAACACTGAATTTTTTATAGTTGTTTGTGTAATTTCCTGAGATATACTTGTATTGACACTAAATATAATAGCATGTGCTATTTCAGGAAAATTAAATAGGTTTCTTCTTTCTTCTTTACCTCCTTCTCTAATTTCTTTCATTTTTTAATTTCATGATCACCAAGTTTTGCAGCACTGAAGCTATCGAGGAAGACTCCGGTAGATCATCCTTATCTTTATTAAAATGCAGTGATTCCGTTACTTCTTAGGGCATCAGTCACCAAAAATTCCTAGAGCACAGTGAATTAATCAGGTGTTATAACTTGTTACCATTAGACCAACCCAAAAATGAGATATCAATCTTTTATGAGCCTGGAATGTGAAGCCTTTTAGTGCTGGAATATGAAGGTCTGTCCACTAGGCTTCTCCTTCTTGTAAAATGAATTGAGTCAGAATTCTTTTCAGAGATTTTAGAAGGGGACTGGTTGTAATATCTCACAAATGTGCTGGGCACATTACAGATATTCAACCAATGTTAGCAATAATACATATTGTTATAGTTAATGAAGGATCACAATATTTGTATATTTGCAAAATCTTACAAATAGTACTAATTTTTTAAATGTGTTATATAGCAAATATGGCAGTGCAAAATATCAGTTTACTTACTTTCCATATACAGATATGTTTTTATAATTTTTTTCTGTAATGAATAGTAGCATAAGAGATTAGCATTTCTCTTTGTTCACGTCCTCACGCATCACTGAGGTATCATTCTATCTTTTAAAATTTTTTTGCCTAACATCTTAAGTGCCTTGTTATAGCATAGGGTCACTCTGTTATAGTGATAAATATCTTATGGAATTGTCTCTGAAAAAACCTCTCCTTGAATAACATAATAATAAATATAATTCTTCTATCAAGGTCATCAAAATCTACCAAAAGGAGTATCTAATATTTCATAATTTAACTTTTGATTAAACTGATGAGAATCTAAAATAAAATAAGTCCTATGGTACAATAACATATCATATGGCAATATTTGTGTTTTTAAAGCAGGCCTTGAATCTTTTTTTGATGCTTCCTTATTAGATTGATTGTATCTAGACTTCTTTGCAAACAGACTTTCTTATAGGCACATCCAATTCATCATTGTTGCTAACCTCATTAATCTTTTCTTCTTCTCTCTAAAATAATATCTCCTGCTTAAACTCAGACATATAGAAAACAATGAAATGATGTCCCATCAAGTTGATATATGTTTCTTGGATGCACTTAAAATACTCTAAAGTTCTTGCCGTTTACCTGTCTTTTGAATTTGAGCAATATGATCACTTTTTTCCTAAGAGAGTAAGAGAACAACTATTCTTAGATATTCTTTCTTTTCAAGGAATGTTTGTTATCTGACTTATATAAAATAAAAGTAAGACAGAAAAAAAATGAAGATAGGGAAAAAAGAAACTCAAATTGAGATAATCTATTTAGAGTAACACTGTTAAAATCAGAAAGGAGGAAGCAGAGAGGGAAAGAAGGAAAGTATAAAGGAGAGGGAAGAATAAAAGTATTGAAAAACAACATTAAAAAGCAATAAAATAGAAATGAAAAGACGCTTCTTGAAATATACTCTGAATGAATAAGGGAAAACTATTCATTATTATTTTTTGTTTCTTACTGTATTAGTATTTGGAAACTATTTCAACGTGCCACATTTATAGGCTGAGAATAAAAAATTGAATTCTTTCAAGGATGCCCACTATCTCCACTCCTATTCAACATAGTACTGGAATTCCCAGGTAGAGCAATTAGGCAAGAAGAAGGAATAAAAGGAATATAAATAGGTAAAGAAACTGTCAAAATATCCCTATTTGCAGATGACATGATCCTATACCTTAAAGACCCAAAAAACTCTACTCAGAAGCTTCTAGACATCATCAATAGCTACAGCAAGATAGCAGGATATAAAATCAACATAGAAAAGTCATTAGCATTTCTATACACTAACAAAGAGCAAACTGAAAAAGAATGTATGAAAACAATTCCATTTACAATAGCCTCAAACAAAATCAAATACCTAGGTGTAAACCTAACAAAAGATGTGAAAAACCTCTACAAGGAAAACTATACACTTCTGAAGAAAGAGATTGAGGAAGACTATAGAAAGTGGAGAGATCTCCCATGCTCATGGATTGGTAGAATCAACATAGTAAAAATGTCTATACTCCCAAAAGTAATCTACATGTTTAATGTAATTCCCACCAAAATTCCAATGACATTCATCAAAGAGATTGAAAAATCTACTGTGAAATTTATATGGAAACAAAAGAGGCCACAAATAGCCAAGGCAATACTCAGTCAAAAGAACAATGCTGGAGGTATCACAATACCTGACTTCAAACTATATTACAAAGGAATAACGATAAAAACAGCATGGTACTGGCATAAAAACAGACATGAAGACCAGTGGAACAGAATAGAGGACCCAGATATGGAGCCACACAACTATAAGCAACTTGTCTTTGACAAAGGAGCTAAAAATATACGATGGAGAAATAGCAGCCTCTTCAACAAAAACTGCTGGGAAAACTGGTTAGCAGTCTGCAAAAAACTGAAACTAGATTCATGTATATCACCCTATACCAGTATTAACTCAAAATGGATCAAGGATCTTAATATCAGACCACAAACTCTAAAGTTGATACAGGAAAGAGTAGGAACTACTCTGGAGTTAGTAGGTATAGGTAAGAACTTTCTCAACGAAACCCCAGCAGCACAGCAACGAAGAGATAGCATAGATAAATGGGAACTCATAAAGCTAAAAAGTTTCTGTTCATCAAAAGAAATGGTCTCTAAACTGAAGAGAACACTCACAGAGTGGGAGAAAATATTTGCCAGCTACACATTAGACAAAGGACTGATAACCAGAATATAGGGAACTTAAAAAACTAAATTCTCCCAAAACTAATGAACCAATAAAGAAATGGGCAAGTGAATTAAACAGAACTTTCTCAAAAGAAGAAATTCAAATGGCCAAAAAACACATGAAAAAATGCTCACCATCTCTAGTAATAAAGGAAATGCAAATTAAAACCACACTAAGATTCCACCTCACTCCTGTTAGAATAGCCATCATTAGCAACACCACCAACAACAGGTGTTGGTGAGGATGCGGGGGAAAAAGGAACCCTCTTACACTGTTGGTGGGAATGTAGACTAGTACAACCACTCTGGAAAAAAATTTGGAGACTACTTAAAAAGCTAAACATTGATCTACCATTTGATCCAGCAATACCACTCTTGGGGATATACCCAAAAGACTGTGACACAGGTTACTCCAGAGGCACCTGCATACCCATGTTTCTTGTGGCACTATTCACAATAGCCAAGTTACGGAAACAGCCAAGATGTCCCACTACTGACGAATGGATCAAGAAAATGTGGTATCTATACACAATGGAATTTTATGCAGCCATGAAGAAGAACGAAATGTTATCATTAGCTGGTAAATGGATGGAATTGGAGAACATCATTCTGAGTGAGGTTAGCCTGGCCCAAAAGACCAAAAATTGTATGTTCTCCCTTATGCGGACATTAGATCAAGGGCAAACACAACAAGGGGATTGGACTTTGAGCACATGATAAAAGCGAGAGCACACAAGGGAGGGGTGAGGATAGGTAAGACACCTAAAAAATTAGCTAGCATTTGTTGCCCTTAATGTAGAGAAACTAAAGCAGATACCTTAAAAGCAACTGAGGCCAATAGGAAAAGGGGACCAGGAACTAGAGAAAAGGTTAGATTAAAAAGAATTAACCTAGAAGGTAACACACATGCACAGGAAATTAATGTGAGTCAATGCCCTGTATAGCTATCCTTATCTCAACCAGCAAAACCCCTTGTTCCTTCCTATTATTGCTTATACTCTCTCTACAACAAAATTAGAGATAAGGGCAAAATAGTTTCTGCTGGGTATTGAGGGGGTGGGGGGAGAGGGAGAGGGCAGGTGGGTGGTAAGGGAGGGGGTGGGGGCAGGGGGGAGAAATGACCCAAGCCTTGTATGCACATATGAATAATAAAACAATTAAAAATTTTGAATTTTTTCAGACTTGTGTTGTACACTTAGCAGAGTCCTGATATTTATAGTTGTTGAATAGTGAAACTTTTGTGAATGCTTACTTACTCATGTATAGTTGCTTCTCAATACAATCATGGAAAAATATCAAGATTATTATGTGTAGACACATAGAAAGCTTTATTTAAAGTTTTAAAAAGTATGTTTTCAAAATAAATTTTGTAACTAATTTAGAAAAAAGGAAAATATAGTGAATACACAAAAATTTTCCAGAAGCTGAATAGGGAAAAAATAAGCCCTTTAATATAAAATAAGCACTAACAGATAAGGCAAAGAGAAATGATTTCAAATAACTCATTGAAGGTCACAGTGGACAACAATGCTATTACCATTTTACTTTTAACTTATTCCAAAACTTAAAACTTATAGTTCACTCTTAAAAATTATAAATATATTCGATTCATTGCTGAGGGGTATGGGGAAGTACAGTATTGGTCAGACTGTATATCAGCTCAATGTTTTTGTTAAGAAAGCTGGTTTTCTTTTACAAAGTTAAATTATTTAAATTAGAGTTATATACCCTGTCATCCAGTAATACAACTATATTACAGTATCTATAGAAATAATATATATAGTACTATAAGATAGCTAAATAAGATATTTCCTTAACCAATTTTAGAAATTATTTGAGGAAACTGAAAATGTAAAGAAAACTACAAATGTGAGAATATTCTTCAGTAGTGAACAGTTGACTCATTAATACAGCTCATATTATGTCTTTTGTTTATGATTCCTCTTATCTTTTTCTGTCTTTCTTTCTATAGTTACAACTCTAACTTTTGAGATTTTTTTTGGGGGGGGAGGTTCTGGAGTTTGAATGCGGGGACTTTTGCTTGTTAGGCAGGTGCTCTACCACTTGAGCCACTCCACCAGCCACAATGCTACCTTTTGTCTGTCTATGCATTAACCTGAAAAGGAAGCCATGCTATTTTTAAGAACAAACACAAGTTGTAGTAAATATATGGTGGTATTATGCAATGCTGTCAAAACCAAATCTGAATGCTTGTACAAACGTAGAGATCGACAAAGACCTGTACTGTCATACTGTCAATACATTTTAGTGGAATAAACTGAAGAGAAATATGGGGGAGTGGTAGTGCTAGCTTTTGCCTCCTACCTTCTTTATTATTTAATTTGTTAAATCAAACATTATTAATTCTGTGCTTAATTAAAAGAGCTAACAAAGAATAAAAGTCAAGCCCTTCCTCACTCATATTTTACTTTGTTTGGTTAATTATTCTTACCCTAGTCTTCTGATAAGCAGAAACTATCTAATATATTTCTTAGCTATATCACCAATCTTCTTTCCTTGCAGAAACTATCTAATATATTTCTTAGTTATATCACCAATCTGCTTTCCTTGCCTCCCCCCAACACAAAGAGCTGGTTCATACCTACACAATCACACTATTTTCTCCATCATTCCATTAGTTAGCTGAAAAATGAATGGCACTTATCCAGTCATCTTAGATAAACTCAGTCATCATGTCAGCTCCACAAAGCTGTTCTTCTAGCTTAGAATACAGTACATTGCAAACATTCTTAACTGAGAAATAAAAGAATAAAAGGCAAAATGAAGTATCACAAATACAATGTACTGATCTATACAAAAAACCTGACTTTCTACCTATTTGAAAAGGCATGTACAGACTACATCTGGGAGTAGACTTATATCTAATTCTGCTGGTTAGGGTCTTTGTGAACACTTGGAAGATCATTCCTTTTGGAACTGTCTTAGCATGTATGTTTCATTAGATAAATTCTATTGATAATATTGATTCCCAATATGACATGAGGACATATCAGAATATCTGAGGGGACTTTCATCCCTCAGGTGTCCCTTTCTGTGGATAGTAACTAACCATACAACCCGTAAACATTAACAGCTACTGCTGTTAATGGAAATGTGCTTCGTTACTTAATATATTGAGTTGGAAAAACTTTGAGAGTCAGTAATCCATAAAATGTCTTTTCAGATCATCCAAGTCAGAGGTGTTTAATTCTCTTCAACAGAATAGACTCATTCACTCCAAATATAAAACTGTTAATTTGAAAGATTTAAATAATTTAACCCTTATTGCTGCTTTAAGACTGAATATCATCATGGATGTTTAGATTAAAAGAGAACTCTTCATTTTACAAAATGACAAACTAAAGTCAAGAAGGCAATGTGACTTGATTGATATCTCACAAGTTGATGGTTACCCAGGATGTGATTTACTTCTAGTGGTTCCTTGGACTTGCTGAAGGAGATGTGAAGAAGATTCCTTTTGTCTGTGGAGGAGACACAAATATAAAGGCTTCTGTCAAGAGGGAGAGGCCTCAGGAACAGAGTGGTCTTATCTAGTGGTATCCCTAATTCCCTCTTCTTTTACTGTAGAGAATTTTATTATGCTTTGAAAGAGAAAGTCCTCTGAGCTGAGCTTTCTCCATTACCTTCATCGCTGATGCTGATGGAATTTAAGAGCCACAAGTAGTGTGGTACAGACAGTGTCACTGTGACCCAAGTATTTGGTTCTCAGAATGGTCTGGATCATCTCTCGTATGAGAGCTACTTTTCAGTCATTAGTCTGCCTGTATGTAGCTTCTTCCACTCCTCCCTCTGCCCATTGAGCACATCAATCTATAGGTCTAGGATTTAGGTCCCAGGAGAGAAATGTACTCCCAATAGTATACCTCCCTGGGAGCTGAAATGATTCAGACTGTGGCAGAGCAAGGAGATAAACTTTAAGGTCAGCTATTGTTGAAAAAGAACCATGCTATTTCAGGCATATATTCTGCTGAAAACATCCTTCACTGCGGAGAGCAATCATTTGGACTGAACTCCTGGCAGTCAGCATTCTCTCATTTAACTCCATGGACACTTATAGCAATAGTTCTTTTTAATTAGCTTACCATAACCCTTCTCTGGCCAATGGGGTTGGACTGGATTAGTGGTTGCTAATAGGTCGTCGAGAGTACCCTGCTAGAACTGGGGCCAGCAGTGTAAACCTGTACATAGAGTCGGAGGTCAGCCTATGAACCCAATCTCTTCTGAGCATCTTGGGGCTGAGCCTGGCAGTGAACCATTTCATGTTTGAGATTGAATGAGGAAGGGTTATGTTAAAATGTAGGGAAGTCAAGGCACAAAGCTAAGTAAGACCTCACATAAGGGAAGAAAGGGTTTTAAAAGAAGGATAAAAAGAAAAGTTAGAATAAGGGTGAAGGCAACTAATGTGTCTATGGCAATAGGGTGGATGTGATCTTTCCATGAACGGTCTAGTGATGTTAGAAACAATAGTATAGCCTTTTCACTCTCTTCTATTTTGCTTCTTGAAATAACCCTTCATAATGGTGAGAGAACTGAAGCTCAGAGAAATTTGGTGAGTTGACAGATTATCCAGCTAAAAAGAACCCAAAATTTGAAGAAGCATCCATCTGATTTCATGCCACCTCTTTAGACTGGAGTTTTCTTTTTCTGATATTCCCCTTTTTTCTCCCAATAGTTATCTTTAAATTTTGTTTTGCTGGTACTGGGGTTTGAAGTTAGGGCTTTGGGCTTACCAGGGGTCCCCAGACCCTTTTGCTTGAGCTATTTTTCAGCTAGGGGTCTCCTGCTTTTTGCCTGGGGCCAGCACCAGGCCACAATCCAACCTTCCCTGGCCTCCCATGTGGCCAGGATTACACACCCTGGGATTATAGACTCTGTTCATTCTTTATTTTTTTAATTCTCTTTTAAAAATTTATTAGCATATAATAGTACACAGAGGGAGTTCATTGTGACATTTACATATTTGCTTACAATACATCTTAATTAGATTTATCCCCTCCATCATTCTCCCTTCCCTGACACTTTAGAAAAATTTCAACAGGTTTCATTCTTTTATTTTCATACATAAATTCAAAGTGAATCTACCATGTTCACCCTCCTTCACCCTTTTTGTTTACCCTGCTCCCTCCCATGATACCTCTCCCAAGTAGTTTTATCAAGGAAAAATTCTTAACAACATGATACTTATTTTTTTCTTCTGTGGGGTGGTTTATGTGGGAAGAGTAAGAAGCCTACCCTGAGTGTGCTGCAGGTTTATCATCTCCCTGAGTACAGCTGGCAGTGTAGTAAGTTTAACAGTGTGATTGTGAGTATCTCTGGAAATTTGGAGATGATATCATACTGTTTATGGTCTCCCTAAATAATAGATTTTTTAAACGAATGTATGAAACAAATATGCTTACTCCCAGTAAAGATTATGTTTATAAGTCTCTTTAAACTGTCTTGACCAGTGTTTTCCCATGTGTGTATCCAAATGTCTCTGACTTCAATTTTAGGATCAAATATCCATCCAATTGCAGGTAAAGAATTCAGTTTTAGATTCAGATTTTAGGGATTCTGAGTGAACTTGAGTCTCAAGAGTCCACAGGTCTGTTAATATAAACTCCTTAAGGAAACACAGGAAACTCAGACCTTGTATGACTCTACATAGGCATTACTACATGTGTTTCCCTTTCCCTATAACAATAACTAGAAACTACTGTTAATGTTTACTGAGCACCATCTCTACATCAGACACTGTACAAAGGAAATTTTCATATTTTATCTCATTTAGTTCTCATAACTATGCTATAAAATATTGTTGTCAATGTAGATACAAAGAAACTGAGCTTCAGAGACATTCTCCTGAGGTAGGACAGCAATTGGCTAAACAAGATGTGAATCAGGTCTGCTTAACTCTGCAACCCATACTCTGGCATAAATGGTGAAAAGAAAAACAGAACATTTGATATTACAAAAACATACATAAAAATGCAGGCAGTTGCTTTAAAATTTAGGTAACATTTCTTGAAATCCAAGTCACATCTTTTTTAAAAAAAAGAATACAACAAAAGGGTATGCGCTATACTTCTTTGGAATGTCATCCTATAGCAAGCTTCAGTGACTTCTCTCTGAATCATGTAGCCCCTAGTCTGGCCTCATCCCTAGACATGCGGTTTATAATATGTCTGTTACTTAAAGTAATTTTATCCTTTAGGTGAACCAAAGTGATTTATAAAATAGCAAAGGGCTATGTAACATTTTAATACAGAAAGAGAATTCTCTACATGTGTAGAAAGCTGGTGGCTGTGAGTGAAAATAGAATAGAGGATATGTCCGTTATTGGTATGCAGAATTGTAAGGAAGACCTTGGATCTGGAAATCTCAACTTAGCCTTTCAGTTTTTCTATAATATTGAAGATGAAAATAAACAAATACTTACTGAGAGTTTTCTGGCCAGGCACGATCCTAGGTAATTTTCACAAAAAATTTTAACTTACTGCACTCAGAAAATATTTTAGGAAGTGCCATACTATCCCTCTTTTACCAAAAAGAAATAATATCCTAGAGTTAGAATATGACAGAACCAGGGACTAATTAAATGCATGTCATTCTAATTTCAGGATTTCATATCGCTAGCTATGTGGAAAATTCTACAGATGCATAATCTGCCTTTCTTTCAAATCATTTCTTCTTCAAAGTGATAGTAGAAGTTGCCATTCTGAGAGTCTGAGCAATCTTAGATGAAAGGAAGTTATGAAAAATTTCTCCATAATTTTTGGCTAAAATATTACACACAAAACTGCACATATGATTATTAATTTTGAGGGTTTTTTTTGGCACAATGGGTTTTGAACTCAGGGCTTTGTGCTTGCAAAACAGTCACTATATCACTTGAGCCATATCACTAGTCCATTTTTCTCTGGTTATTTTGCAGACAGTGTCTCATGAACTATTTTCCCAGGCTGGCCTAGAACTGCATTCCTTCTGAATTCAGCCTCCCATGTAGCTAGGATTACAGGCATGAGCCACAGTGCCCAGCTTAATTTTGATTTTAACTTGATAACACTCAAAGCAAAATTCAATGGGTGTTCTCTCCATGTTTAAACACACAGTGGATATCATACAGTTGCTGGTTAAATTGAACCTGAATACACAATCTCTATCATCTTAGAACCAGTAGTTTATGTGCTTGGCGTAGAAAAGGATTTAAGAATGCTTTGACAATTTTGGATTCCTTTCTGAATTGCATAGTCTGTCTAACAGATTTCTGCCACTCTGAAGTTCCCTTAGTTCCACGACCCTCATGCTACCCCTTCATTCAGAAATCAACCGACTATCTTTTGCCTGACTTCTCAGTATCTAAAGGCTTTTTTATAGCTTTCAAAATCTTCAATAATCTATTTTATCAGCTAATTTAAGCATGGAAGCTCAGAGAGAACAGGGCAAATGGAAGAAAAAGAAGAAAAGTATCATTATGATAGTCTTGTGGCTTTAAAATTATAAGTGAGTGATGAGAGTGACATGTCTATAACAGACTCATACTGCTTTTCTCTCTTGCTCTACTTCCTCCGTCTCCCTTTATGTACTGTCACTCTGTACATCCTGCCTGACCTCCTATCCCCGGGGAGAGACAGACCCTGTCTACCACCACATTGTTTTGTCCTCACACTCTCTTCCTAATCCATTTCTGTGACAATGTTCAGTCAAAACATTAGATGTATTTGGACTCTGAACACAAGGTATAAAGAATGGATTTTCATATACTCAATACAATGTAATTAATGAAAATGAGATGGAAATGTGTTGTTCCAGTGAAAGTGAAGTGCTGTCTATTTAAGAAAATGTGAAATCCAAATTTGGTTCAGAATTGTAATTAACTTCCAGTTTCTTTTAATTAAGAACATCAGTACTGAAGTAAAATAACTTGGTGAAAAGGAACATTTTCAGATTTGTATCAGAAAAATGGTTGACTAGTCTGGAGACTGAGTCTTCTTTTTGCTGTTTTTTGTTGTTATTGTCAAAATTAGTACACTTTAGTCAACTAGTCTACACTGGAGTTCCAACTTACTTTCCAAACAATTGTGATCTGGTATTCATGTAATGGAATTCTGGATGGAGGAAATAATTTACTGCATGAATCTATAGCTCCTTTGGTTGGCAGAATGCAGTAAACTAGTAAAATTGTCTCTAACTCACTTTGATCTTAACCAATATGATGTGTTTCAATTCATTCTGCCTCTTTATGCTGTGGATTGTAGAATGATTCCACATCCATGGTAGGTGGGTTCTGCTCACATTTTTATTTTGCATTTCCATTGAGGGCCTTAGTCATATGTAGAGAGCATCTACTAGGCTATTCACGTATAGTGAGTTCAGGTTTTACCTTCTGTCTTGTACACCAGGTAGTCATCAAAATGGTATCTCAACCTCTCTGAGATTTCCTGGTTGAAAACTGGTTTGACTAATCATTTATAATCTGTGTCCTTCCTTGTGTGATTAACTGTTTAGTGAAATCTTCAGAAATCTTCTCTAAACCACCCATCCTACTAATACGGAAGTCAAGTAAAACCACTGTGCTTCACTTCCTAAAGGATATTTATTACGTACTATATTCTATCTTAGGACATTTCAAGAACTGGTTTTTGAACCAAACTGGGGTACATTGAATGTATATATGGAAATGTCACAATGAAACCCTCTGTACAACTATTATGTACTAATGAAAATGTTTAAAAAAAGAAAACAATAGATTTAAAAAAATAGGTATTATTAATGAGCATATTAAATGAAAATAATACCTATATTTTAACTATGACTTCAAAAATTCCTGGCTTTTTGAGCTACAGAATTATTTTATCACTAATTTTCAGTTTCCTTGTATTTCCTTCCTCCCTTCCTTCCCTCCCTCCCTCCCTTCCTTCCCTCCCTCCTTCCCTTCCTTCCTTCTTTCTTTCCTTCCTTCCTTCCTTCCTTTCTTCCTTCCTTCTTTCCTTCCTTCCCTCCTTCCTTCCTTTCTTCCCTCTTTATTTCTTCCCTTCCTCCACTTCCCTTTCTTTTCCTTTCCGTTTCTTTTTGAGACAGGGTCTTTTATCCTAGACTGGCCTCGAACTCTTGATCCTCTTGACTCAGCCTCCCAAGTACTGGAATTATAAGTATGCACTACCATACCCAGCTTTATACAGGAATAATAATATTATGTCTCTCACAGAATTACTGTGAAGACTAGATTTGTGTCTTAAGAATTCTGAGTGGAAAAAGAAGCAGGCGCAGGCATAGTGGTAGGTGTTGTGTTTTGTTGATCTCAAAAGATAGCGCTGACACTTGTCTCTCCTGAAGTTAGCAACTGACAGGTTTCCTAAGGTGTAGAGGACTTTATTTTTCTGTTTTACTCACTGTATACTGTGGAGGACCCTAGCTTTACTTAAAACAAAACAGGAATAAAAAATAAAAACCTCAAATCCAATATGTTCTAAATGTTGGCCATAAGCCAAAATTCCAAATGCTTTAGGTTAAGAATTCTGTCATTCCAACAATCCTCAGAGGTGTGTTCTATTTTTCCCCATTACAGAGATAGGGAAATTGAGACACAGGCAGGCTAAGAAAATTGCCCAAATCCCCCCGTTTAGAAATACATGGAGACAATTTACTTTAGGGGCTGTACTCTTAATTAACATTCTATAACCTCAATGCTTTTATATGAAGTCAATTGTCATGTGGAGAGTTTTTGTGAATACATATATTTGAATGTTTGAACTCCCTGATAGTCACCCCTTCTCTACCAATATGGTGACTGGAAAAATATCACTGTTATTTCAAATTTTTTGTTAAAATTTCCTTGCATCTTTAAAGCCTTTCCTGAAGACCAGCAAAATTAAATATATCCTAATTTTCGCCCTCAAAAAAGCATATATCATATTTTCTAGTTATTTCTTCCTTACCCTCTCTCTAGTGACTTTCCTGAGTACAGGAAGCATTGTCTTGTTTCCCAGAACTTGTTTACAACTATGATTGTTGTTTTCATGTTATTATTATTATTATTTTAATCATTAGAGATGGACTTGTTGCCTATATCTTGAAAGGGTTCAATAGTTATTATTTAATGTATCTTAAATAGACAGTCTACTTTAAAAATATTTTTCACACAATTAATACTTTATTGAGAACCCAAAGATGTGGAACTTCTGATTGTTCATAACTGACTGAATTTTTGAAATTTGTTTGCTTCTGGGCCCCCCCAATTTGCTGTATGTTGTCAGCCTTTCAAGGTTTGAGAGTGATGTCTTGTCCACATGTGTTCTCACAAGTCCCCAGATCACAATAGATTTTTAATAAATCTTCTAATCAGCTTTTGAAAGTGGAGCTTCATGCTTTACTGCAGTCAGTTATGTAGATGGCTGTCACCAGGGCCTTCTCTTTAGCTATAATCACCTTCCTAGAATTGGATTTCTTTCCTAGCTCCATTTACGAGGCTGCAGCCCTTCAGAACCATATGTTGCAGCCAAATTGTGCTTTCCCGTAGTGGTAGCAGGACATCATTTTTTTTAACACCTTGGTTTTTACTGGTCCCTTGGTTATACATGAAAACTAGGAATCTCACACATGTTAGCAATTGGAGCTATAGCACCTAAGATTTACTACAGGCAAGCCTACTTTTACAAGCTGGTTTTCAGATCTCATCTTTTAACTTCCTGGTGTTATAGCAGAAGTATATCTAAAGCCTGAATCATAAACACACTCCAGAGTGGGACATTCATTTGTGTGAGTGAGTGTGTGTGTGTGAGTGTGTGAGTGTGTGTGTGTGTGTGTGTGTGTGTGTGAACGTGTGAGCATGTGGGTATGTGTTGATCTGGATGAGTACATAATAAAGGAGAATGATGACTTAAAATTTTTTTTGATATTGTTATTGATGTCACATGTCTGTGATCACTTTTCCCCTAGTAAATGTAGCCTTCTTTACAAAATCCAGTCACGTAATTTGCCTGCTCTAGAGATAAGGCGAAGGCTCTGTCAGAGCACTTAACCACAGGTGTAAAACTGTGATTAAAAAGAAACTGCACATTTAAGTAGCAGTAATTAGAAGTGAATTCTTAATTGCAAAGTTACACAAGCATTTATGCTTTGCTTTGCTATCCCAAGCCTTTGAAAGGTGTTATATAAATGCAAATTGCTTCTTATATCACTCATGCCATGTATTCATGACATTGAAAATGTGCATTTATACTGAACTAAGCTTAATAATAAAATACTAAATCTAAACTACCTATTAAATAGACCTACATTTCCATCAACCAGAAAAGTGCATTTCTGTATTTTCCTTTTAAACATATACCCATGCTGATGAGGTGCAAGTTCTGTTTTTATGTCTGATTAAGAGAATGAAGTATAAAAATAAAACTCTTCATAGTGATTACTACAAAACTGTAAACAGTTTTTTTAAATATTGTAGTCTAACAGAATTTAAATTAGACAGTTTCTGAGAGTGAACCACATGCTAGCTGTAGGACACTCACTGCCTGTTGGTAATTTAAAGAACATCTTACAAGACTCATAAAAATGATAATTATTAGTTATCAGAGTGGTCTATTACCAGTACTCCAATCTTCATTTTGACTTTCCAGTACAATATGCATATCAAATGTTTGGGTTATAGAGTATGGAATGTAGCCTTTTAAAGGCTAAGACTTAAAACATGTTTTAAGATATGTGGTTAGATCAAGAAGAATTAACCTAGAAGGTAACACACATGCACAGGAAATCAATGTGAGTAAACTCCCTGTATAGCTATCCTTATCTCAACTAGCAAAAACCCTTGGTCCTTCTTATTATTGCTTATACTTTCTCTTCAACGAAATTAGAAATAAGGGCAAAATAGTTTCTACCAGGTATCGAGGGGGTGGGGGGGAGAGGGAGGGAGTGGGGGGTAAGGGAAGGGGTGGAGGGAGGGGAGAGAAATGACGCAAACATTGTATGCACATATGAATAAAAAAATTAATTAAATAAATAAAAAGAAAAAAAAAAGATATGTACCAGAAAATGGTAAACGTCACATCTCCTAAGACATCATGTGTCAAGTATTTATAAACAAAAAAATATTACAGGTTAGTGCTTTCTCAAACATATTTACCATTATGTCACTTGGAGATCTTGTTGAAGAGCAGAATGGTTCAGTAGATTTGTGATGGAGCCCAAGATTGAATTCTAATCACGTCTAACCGTTTTTCCTGTGATACAGATGCTATTGTCTGAAGATCTCAGCAGGAGTAGTAAGACTTTAGGATGAAGGTCTGCAAATATTTTCTATCAAGAGCAAAATTGCAAATATTTTAGGTTTTGTGGACCATAAGATCTCAGTCAAACCTAGTCAAGTCAGTCATTGTAGCAAAACCATCATAGCTGGTAAGTAAACAAATAAACTAGAATGCCTTTCTATAAAGCTGTATTTAGAAGAACCAGAGGAAGTGGATTTGTCCTCTGAGCTATTATCTGCCAACATGTGTTGTAGGGAGGAGCTATGAGGCTTCTCCTGAACAACTCTTTTTTTTTTTTTTTTTTTTACTTTTCTCAGATAGGCTTTTTATTTTGGCATAATTTCAAACTTGCAGAAATGTTGTTAATATAGTACAGAGGGTTACTGTGTATCTCATGCTGGGTGTCTCCCAGCATGAGATAATTATAATGTATTGTCTTATATTATTATGGTATATTTATCGCAACCAATGAACCAATATTAATACATTTCTGATAACTAAACTCCACGCTATTTTATTCTATCAACTTTTCCTTAATATCTTTTTTTCTTCTGCTCCAGTATCCTATCCAGGATACCACATAAATAAGAGTGGTTTTGTTCTGTTTTGTTTTTGGAGATGGCATCCAGGCTGACCTTGAATTCCTGGTCTCAGGTGCATACCTGGTTTGTAGGAATCTTTTATTTTTTTTTTTTCATTTTTCTTTTATTATTCATATGTGCATACAAGGATTGGTTCATTTCTCCCCCCTGCCCCCACCCCCTCCCTTACCACCCACTCCACCCCCTCCCGCTCCCCCCCTCAATACCCAGCAGAAACTATTTTGCCCTTATCTCTAATTTTGTTGTAGAGAGAGTATAAGCAATAATAGGAAGGAACAAGGGGTTTTGCTGGTTGAGGTAAGGATAGCTATACAGGGCATTGACTCACATTGATTTCCTGTGCGTGGGTGTTACCTTCTAGGTTAATTCTTTTTAATCTAACCTTTTCTCTAGTTCCTGGTCCTCTTTTCCTATTGGCCTCAGTTGCTTTAAGGTATCTGCTTTAGTTTCTCTGCATTAAGGGCAACAAATGCTAGCTAGTTTTTTAGGTGTCTTACCTATCCTCACCCCTCCCTTGTGTGCTCTCGCTTTTATCATGTGCTCATTGTCCAATCCCCTTGTTGTGTTTGCCCTTGATCTAATGTCCACATATGAGGGAGAACATACGATTTTTGGTCTTTTGAGCCAGGCTAACCTCACTCAGAATGATGTTCTCCAATTCCATCCATTTACCAGCGAATGATAACATTTCGTTCTTCTTCATGGCTGCATAAAATTCCATTGTGTATAGATACCACATTTTCTTAATCCATTCGTCTGTGCTGGGGCATCTTGGCTGTTTCCATAACTTGGCTATTGTGAATAGTGCCGCAATAAACATGGATGTGCAGGTGCCTCTGGAGTAACAGTCTTTTGGGTATATCCCCAAGAGTGGTATTGCTGGATCAAATGGTAGATCGATGTCCAGCTTTTTAAGTAGCCTCCAAATTTTTTTCCAGAGTGGTTGTACTAGTCTACATTCCCACCAACAGTGTAAGAGGGTTCCTTTTTCCCCGCATCCTCGCCAACACCTGTTGTTGGTGGTGTTGCTGATGATGGCTATTCTAACAGGGGTGAGGTGGAATCTTAGTGTAGTTTTAATTTGCATTTCCTTTATTGCTAGAGATGGTGAGCATTTTTTCATGTGTTTTCTGGCCATTTGAATTTCTTCTTTTGAGAAAGTTCTGTTTAGTTCACATGCCCATTTATTTATTGGTTCATTAGTTTTGGGAGAATTTAGTTTTTTAAGTTCCCTGTATATTCTGGTTATCAGTCCTTTGTCTGATGTATAATTGGCAAATATTTTCTCCTACTCTGTGGGTGCTGAACAACTCTTCTGTACTCTAAAATTGTACCTCTTCCAATTTACTGTAGCAGAGATTAAACTAAATCCTTGAGTGATCTTCAATGGCCATTAGGCTCTGGAAGTTCCAAATATATAGCCTCTATTTACCTTTATCTATCTTCTGCGTTCGTTTCTTTCTTAAATCTTCATCTCCAGGTTATATCTTCATTCCCCATATTGACAAGCTCCCAAGCAATACAAATACTACACAATACCCAACCTACTCATAGAACCCTCAAGAAACTCAAGTAGTAGAGTTAAAAAGGTAACAGAGGTCCTTTATAGATTATTTCTTCTTTGTTCATTTTTCAGCCTTGGATAATCAGAATACTCAAATAATGCCACATAATTAATTAGTTAGGCTGTTGTTGGATACCAAAGTTGATATGTTGAATTAGTTTCTTCACATTCCATATTCTTCTCTAGTAAAGACCTGGCTCTTCTTTCTGAAAAGGGGATCTTTCTGATCATTGTCTCAGTTGTGCAGTATATTTGATAACTGCAGAGTTGACATTTCACTAAATTGATAAGGTAAGTTCACATTCTCTATCCTAGTGCTGCACTATAATGTGTCAGAAAAGAGAGAAAGCAGGAGCATGTGGAAGAGATGAGCAAGGGGAAGTCTGAATTTATCATAACCTACTCTTGTAGTAATTAATCCAGTCTTGTGAGAGTGAGGACTCATTCACTCCAATTAAAAAAGCATTAATGACCTAATCACTTCCTTAAGATCTTAGTGCACAATGCCAACAAATGGCATTTAAATTTACACATGAGTTTTGTAGGAGAAAAACCATATTTAAGCCCTAATAGAACATTTAACACTGTTAATTATTAGGATGGTTAATGCTATCATTTAATACAAATTAATTTGACTATAAGTTAAGAGTTTTGAAAGCATTATTTGAAAGATGAGATGCATCACTTAAACAACATTAACAGAAATAATGGATTATAACAGGATTAGATAAATTATAGCTTGAGGGCCCAACATATATCACCTTCAGCTTGTGTGTGGTGAACAAGAAACAGATTTTTTTGGAAGTGTCAAAACAAGTCATGAGATGAATAATATTTTGCGACATGAACATAATATGAAATTCAAATTTGTTTCCATAAATTAAGTTTTATTGGAAATCACTACACATATTTATATTTGTACTATCTATAGCTATGTTTTCTACAATGGTTGAATTAATGAGTTATGACAAACAGTATGAGACCCTCAAAATCTAAAATATTATATGTCAACTTGTAAGAAGAAGCTTTGGCAGCCCTTAGACTAGAATATAAAATATTCCACAATTTATGTTTTTGTACATCACTGAAATTGGACAACTCCTAACATTGATCAATTAATTAAAACAAATAAGCACATGGAAGTGGAATTTTCAAGAAAAGATCAAAGAAAATGGTTAGACTATCTAGGTCTCATCTTGTTCAAAATCTAACAGTTTTTTAAAAACTTTTATTAGCATATATTAATTGTGTAGGGGGGAATTCAACTTGACATTTACATATGTATTACAATGTATCTTAATTAGAATCACACTTTTCATCATTCTTCCTTAGCTTCTCCCCTCCATTAGAACAATTCCAACAGGTTTCATTATTCTATTTTCTATACCTATACAAAGTACATTGACTATATTCTTCCATTTTTACCCTCTAAGTTTACCCTCTCTTGTCCTATTAGTACCTACTCCCAGACAAGACCTATTTTACCTTCCCATCCTTCATTTTTTAAAGTATATATTGATTGTTCAGGGGGGATTTCACCTTGGTATTTCACACATATATATTATATTTTAATCAGATTAACCTTCTCTGATTACTTACTCTTTCTCTATCACCCTAATGCTCTTTTATCCAACAGCTTTCAGTGCATTTTGGCATACCATCTTTATATAGAGATGCATTATATTCAGTCTTATTCACTCTCTATCATTCTATTTTCCTCTCCCACCTCCCTCTAATCACCTTGGATAGACCCACTATTACAAAGATGTTTTCTATCTATCTATCATCTATCTATCTATCTATCTATCTATCTATCTATCTATCTATCTATCTATCATCTATGTAGAAGATTTTATATATATATAAATGTATATATATGTATATATTTTTCTTTTAAGTCTAGCTTCTACATGTGAGGGAAATCATGTGGCCTTTGTTGTTCTGTGCCTGGTTTACTTCACTGAACCTGATGATCTTCATTTCCATCCATTTACCTGCAAACAACTTAAACAAAAGATACATTTTAAAAAAAAAGAAAGTTAGAGGCCAATATCCCTGACAAATTTCATTCTCCATAAAAAGATTGCAAACCAAATCTAACAATACATTAAAAAGATCATATGTCATGATCAAGTAGGTTTCACTCCAGAGATGCAAGATGGTACAACATATACAAATTAATAAATGTAATACAACACATAAACATCATCATCTCAATAGATGCAGAAAAAGCCTTTGACAAAATTCAATATCCTTCCATGATAAAAATGATGAAGAAATTAAGAATAAAAGGAACATACCTTAACTTTATAAAGGCTGTATGTACAAACTTATGGTCAACATCATACTACACAGAGAAAAACTGAAACTGTTTCCTCTAAAACCAGAGACAATGGTATCTACTGTATATATTCTTATTCAATATGGTCCTGGAATTCTTAGCCAAAGCAAGGAGACAGGAGAAAAAAATAAAAGGGATTCAAAGAGAGAAGTCAAATAATTCCTATTTGTAGATGATATGATTTTATTCCTAAAAGACACAAAAACTCTATCAAAAAATTTTAGATCCATAAACATGGTCAGCAATGTAGCAGGATACAAAATTAATATATAAAAATCAGTGGCATTTCTATATACCAACAATGAAAAGACTGTAAAAGAAGTGAGGAAAACAATATCACTCAAAATAATGCCAAAAATTTTAAATACAAATAATATTAACAAAGGAAGTGAAAGACCTATACAATGAAAAGTATAAATCACTAAAGAAAGAAATCATCATTACAGAATGAATATTATAAAAATGCTACCAAAAGCAATCAACATGTTCAATTCAATCCCCATCAAAATTCCAGTGATGTTCCTCACAGAGATGGAAAAAAAATCAATCATAAAGTTCATATGGAAGTTCAAAAGATCTTGAACAGCCAAAGCAACCTAAGCAAAAAGAGCAATGCTGGAGGTATCACAATAACTGACTTCAAACTATACTGCAGAGCCATAGTAATAAAAACAGCATGGTACTGGCCAAAAACACAGTAAGACTAATGGAACAGAATGGAACACTCAGACACAAACCCATGCCACTACAACTATTTGAATTTTGACAAAGGAGACCAAATCATGCATTGGAAAAAAGAACCTCTTTAACAAATGGTGCTGGGAAAATTGGATAGTCACCTGTAGAAGATAACAATACATTTTATACATATAACACAGTGCATGTGTACTGTTTACCAGGCATCCTACTAAGAGCTTTCTGAACCTTATAGTCTCTGTTACAACTAGTCAAAAGGTATTAACTCACAACTCTCAATTACCATTTGAAGTAGACACTATTGTTATCTTCCTTCTGAATATAAGGAATTGAGATTTAGATAGGTCAAATAACTTGCCCAGTGTCATCTAAGCAGCAAATAGCAAAGTCAAGATTTGAACAGAGGCAATTTGCCTTTTAGGATCATTTTTAAAAAAAATATAGTAGAGTCCAGCAACACTTTCCCAAGAGAGTACCAATTTTCTTGCATATGGATTGATCATTGACCTGTATGTGGGGAAGTGAACTATCTACTTGCTAATGAGTTTATGATCTGGCCCGAAAATGGTTTTGCTAAATTTGAAATGAAATGGAACGCTTATATATTGCTATTAATGTCAATGAGTTATACAATTTTTATAAACTTGGTTCTTATATTTTCTACAATATTTGTTTTGAGTGACTAAAATTAAAATAGGCAGGTTGAAATTTGACAAATAAAATGGAAGCTTTGACCAAAAAACAAAAACAAATATAAAAACCAAGGAAGTTTTGGGGCAGTGAAAATTATTTTCTGTACTTTGAATTAAGATCTTCAGAGAGCAGAAGTGAGCTCAGATAGTGTATTTAAAAAGGGGAAATGTTGCATTATCTTTGCAGGGCATATAAATGGTGATCCTTTTCTTCACCTAGTGACTTCATTACAATTCTTAAAAGTTGATGACCCTTATTTAAAAGCATGGATGCAGGGAGCATGAGGAGGACTTTCACTACTGAAATTAGATGCTCTGCCAGTGCTTCTCTCTCCAATAAAAATTTAGCTAGCACAGAGAACAACTAGTCATGTGCATAAGGTAATTTGTGACATTGGGTCCAAAACAACCACCTAAACCCAGGAGAACCTCCCTTAGAGTAGGTCATACACTTACCAGTGATATATTTTGCTGTGCTGGTGAAATTGCTTAGGGTTTGGCATGAGTAAATTCATGGTCGTTATGCAATCCCACTGGTAAAATAAAAGGGATGTTAATTGTAGATTACAAAGATTCTTTTATTTGGAATTGATAACAGAGAAGGCTTTGATTTCTCTGTGTAATTCTTTTTCTTATTGTTTTGTTGCAGACACCCATGAGTGACTTTCAGGTCTCTATTTAGAGACCTTTGCCCAAATGATTTGAGAGGAGTAATTGTGCATCCAGATGGAAACTTTACCTTGAGAGTGGGCTAATAGGTTAATTCTGTATTCAGAAATGCACCCTATGGTGTAGACAATGAATTTTTTTAAAATAATGAGTTGTCAAGCCAATTCCCATTTTCTAAGTATTTTGCTTTCTTCCCATGGCAGGCACTTTTGGCAAACAGATCATGTTATTTAACTATATTCACTTTTTCTCTTCATTCATAGCAGAGATACTATTTCTCCACTAAAGGGAAAGTTAAATGTGATATTTATAATTCACATGACGGCCATGGGGAGCTAGCACCAAATGCTCATGATTATATTCAGCTGATAAAAAAAGTAATGACTGTATAGTAGAGCTTGCTTATTACTGTTGGCCTCAAGAGCAGCACCATTTAAATTCAAACAGCACCGTCCTCTGCTATGAAAAATTGTCTAAAGGGCAAAGAGTGTCTCCAGGGCTATTCATTGATGTACATCAAACCCTGGTGGAAAACAGATTTCCATTGACAATATTAAAAGGAGTATCAGAGTGTGTTGTAGAAAAGCTACTCATTTCAATAAACAATTTCCAAATGATTTCTTTAGATAATTGAGGCTTTTCAAATTTAAATTTACAGAAAATTAGGACAGAAAGACAAATAGTAACATTTACTATGCCTTACCATGAGAAAAGCCTTAGTTACTACTCTAAAAATGAACAAGTGATTATTGAAGTCCAACACCTTTTTTTAAATTTTATTAACTGTTATGGTCTATTAAGTTTCCTATAACCTGGTAAAAATGTGAGTTTTGACTTAGCATTAGTGTGAATAATACAAATTTAATTTTGAATTTGATTTATTAACCTAAGGAAGATAAGAAATATCTATACAAATACCCACACTTATACACACACAACAATCACCCTCATGGGAAAATAAATAATAAACAAAAAAATAAAAAGAAAAGCAGAAAACACTGATAGAATAATGTCCCTGTATTTTCACATTTTAAACACTGATATATATTTGCATCAAATGATATCTGACTTCATTAGGAGGAAGCATACATTTCTTGGAGACTGTTGAAGAGTAGCATTTGTCCAGTAGAATGATTGAAAAAACAACTGCTTCTTTAATTTTTCTCCTTTTTAAAGACAAAAATAAATATCTTTTTACTGACTTGATGTATCATCATGAGCATTTATTATTAACATAGTTATTTATCTCAGCTGTGCCTTAATTCTCTTTAAACTAATAAGCAGAAAATGTACCTTATGAGCCATTAGTAGAATGAAATGAAAGAGCTTCTAAAATATATCAACATTATTTTATTTGCAAGCTATCCTCAAAATATTTTAAATAAACCAACATTTTCTTTAATTTCCTTAAAAAATGTGCAGAACTGTCTTTATATTAGTAGAAGCAGAAAGTAATATTGACCAAACTAGTTCAGTTCAGCTAAGCACTTATTCCTGATTCTCTCTCAAAGAAAATAATACAAGTTGAAGCAAAAAGTTATTGCAATTTATCTTTGATTTAAGAAAAATGGGTAAATTTTCTTAAGTGTTAGCACACTTTGGCTTCTGGCCTTTTGTCAGCATGTCCCTGTATGCCTCTGAATTCTAGTACTACTCAAATAAACCAAATTTACTCTGTTTTTATAAAATGTTTTGCCCTATATACATATGAACTATCTACTATTAGGCTAATTTACTCAGATGATTCCATACTTATTGCCACTCATATTTCTGATTTTTGTTCTCAGCTTGCTCCTTTTTTTTTCTTAGTTATATCACCAATCTTCTTTCCTTGCTTCCCCCCAACACAAAGAGCTGGTTCACACCTACACGATCACACTATTTTATCCATCATTCCATTAGTTAGCTGAAAAATGAATGGCACTTATCCAAACAGTCATCTTAGATAAACTCAGTCATCATGTCAACTCCACAAAGCTGTTCTTCTAGCTTAGAATACAGTGCATTGCAAACATTCTTAACTGAGAAATAAAAGAATAAAAAGCAAAATAAAGTATCACAAATACAATGTACTGATCTATACAAAAACACCTGACTTTCTACCTATTGTAGGTTTTCTTTTCATTTTTAAGGAAATTTTCATGTGGAACACCTACAAATATGACTCTGGTTTAACATTTTCCATCATATTTTTAAAAGCAAATTCAATATTGTTATTTCACATTAGCAAATTCTTTCCTTCCTTCCTTCCTTCCTTCCTTCCTTCTTTCCTTCCTTCCTTCCTTTCTGCCCTTATGTCTAAAATAAGAATTTCTGAATACAGCACAGCCATGAATATCACGTACATCTACAGATTACAAGCAGGTAAGGTGGGGGGAGATTTAAAAACCAAATTTACCTATTCATCACTTTTATTATGCTCAAAAAATTTTATCTAGTGATTTCATATTATTAAAGCATAGAACATTTATAGTGAGGGGCTAAGTGTTTTCTACTTAGGTTTAGTTTTTAGTTTTAATTTTTAATGAGGTTTTAGTTTAATATATAACAGCTATATCTTTGTATCTTTGATACCAGTTTAAAAAGTAAACCATCCTTACTTTAATTCATGGTCATTCATGATATGAATTCTTTGATCTGAGGTCAACTAGTTACAGTATTGAAAACTAAAAGACCTCCCCTTCATCTTGTCAATGGTAGTTTGACCATTTTACATATGAAGTAACTAAATCCCAACTAGATAAAAAGCAGATTTGGTCAATAACCCTAAACAATTTCACATATTCTTGAAAATTTTAGTGGTGAAAAAAATCATCATTTTGTATGACATAAGTGTTAAAAATATCTTCCTTATATTGACCTAAAATTGACTCTTCCTATCCCCACAATTCCACTCAGATGGCCAAAAGTGAGTGGTGACTGAATCCAGTGGA
Source organism: Castor canadensis (assembly GCF_047511655.1). Classification (NCBI taxonomy): domain Eukaryota; kingdom Metazoa; phylum Chordata; class Mammalia; order Rodentia; family Castoridae; genus Castor; species Castor canadensis. Next base: position 55,556,640 of record NC_133390.1, on the reverse strand, counting down.
TTATTTTTTTCATGTATTTATTTACTTATTTATTTATTTATTATTATTTTTTTGGTACCGGAGTTTGAACTCAGGGCTTTGTGCTTACTCAGCTGCACTCTATTGTTTGAGTCACCCCTCCAGCCCTAAATTAATTAAAATTAAATGAAAGTATAAATTCAGCTTCTCAACTGCACTGACCACAAACCAAGCCTTCAAAGATTACATGTGGCTAGTGCCTGCTATAGTAGATAATGAAGATTTAGAATAGCAGTTTCATCAATGCTGAAAACTCTACTGGACAGCTTTGTTTAGAACCTCCATTGTTCCTGGAAAAATAAATAAATATTAATTTAGTTTATTGGTCAGTCTTTGGTGGAGTGGCAATCCCATTTAGTTTGCCTTCATGAGAGGTAATAGATTATGGATGCCAATATAGGAAGATGTCTATGACTAAGACTTTTGCTATTATTTTTGTTTTTTTATATGGAGGAGACTTAATTCAATTCTGGCCCCTTATGGTCTACTTCCTAGACCAGAAATGCAGCCTAGGAATAAAATCTCATAAATTCTTCTGATTAGTGATGGCTATTTGTGTCATGGTGGTTGTAGTGAGATGTTTGAAAACATAGATCCTAATGAATTACATTAACTTACTGAGATATGATGGCAAAGCTTTTAATTGAGTATGTGTACTGCAGATAATAGCAAGGAGATAAGGGAAAAATAGCAGTTGAAAGATTTTTCCTTAATGTTCTCTCATTCTAGAAGTTTTGCAATACACTCTCAAAAGCAAAAGAGGCAATTTCAGACCTGTCATTTCAGGTTTAGTGAATACTTCTTTCCTTAGACATAATAATACTGTATAATACACAGTATTGTCCACTGTTCATAAACTTCAAAATAATAGAATTTATTGTTCCTGTCATTGAGGAAATCCAACTAAGAATTTAATATCCACTCATTGTATAGAAATTTTGGGGTGTAATATTAAAAGAAAGAGAAGTAAGTGATAGCATTCTTTCAACATGGTATTTATAGTGTAAATGAAGAGTTTATTCTAACCCACTGATCGGAGGAGCAAAATTGAGGCATTACAGTTTTGGGGGAAAATAAAGCCTAAAACATTAATATTTCTCTAACATTCTTTAATCAAAATAGTTCCTAATTCTAGAAGAAAATTGAGAATAATAGAAATCAAGAGAAATGGGACTCTGAAGTCATTTAGTTAAAATTCCTCATTGGGCAGAAGAGAACATGAAATCACCAGAGATTTTCCTAGGTCTCAGCTAAAATTTAAGTCCTTGACACTTCCATGAATGGCAGAGAAAAGGGACTTTTGAAATGCATTCTTGTTGTCAACAAATATTCATTGAGAATTTATTAGTGTCAAGACATTGAGGGGTTTTATTAAAAGATGAGACAAATAGTTTCAAAGATCATATAAATTCAAATAATTGTGTGTGTTTTCTGTTTTAGAGACACATTCTTTGGTGTTTACTCATCAAAGATAATAAGATGGGAGATGACTTAAAAGGTTGCCTACTTCAACCTGTTTGACACTTCATAAAGTAACACTCATCAGACTTTAATAATAAGTACAGTATTTAATTAGTAATTGCTCTAAACACTTGGAAAACATATGCCTTTGCAGAATTATTTTCATTAATGTTTCCCTGGTGAAAATTTGGTCAGATAAAGAAGTTGTAAATTCCAAAACACAAGATGGTTATTTAGAAACAAATTTGAGTTAGAGAATCTGAAAATGCTTTAATTTACTTATTTTTTAATCAACATGTATTAAATCAGTACCTACTATTTAGGCACTGATGTAGATGTTGGGGTTAAACATGAACAAAACAAACTTTCTTGCTTGTCAGGTGCTTACAATTTAGTAGAACTACACAACTAAAAAGATAAATCACTTAGAAGATGATAAGTGGCATAGAATAAGTGGAGAAGTATGAGAAGTGTCAGGAATGTATGGTGAGTAGGGGAATCACACTTAAATAGAATGGTCAGAGTTGGTCTTAATGTCTTCCAGAAGAGAATGCTTGAAGACAGAATTAATGTGCACATTTTGAAGGAGGTTTTCTATAATATTAATGTCTGAAGAAAGGATGACATCTGGTTTGTTTGAGGAAGGACAAAGAGGAAAAAGGGACTGGAAGAGAGTGGGGGATGGTAGAGGAGGAGAGGATAGGAGAGGTCAAAAGTGAAAAGGTTAGGACAGGAGAGGAGGGGAGAACAGAACAGAAGAGAGAGCAAACTAAGATTATAGAAGTATTAGGCACCAGGCTTTGACTTTATGGTGAAATGCAGAGCTATTATGGGTCATAAGCAGACTGGCACCATCCTAACTAACATTTCTATTTAAATGTTGTTGGACAAAATTATTTTTATCTGATCATCCAAAAAGAAATCTTAAGCAAATGAATGCATCCAAAAATATGAGTGGAGAATAGTTTGAACTCACAGCCAAGTTAATGTTACAGTATTCATTCAACAATAGGTATTTCTCAAACATACTCCCTATAAGGGACTTCAGTGTAGAAAAATTTTATGCCAGCTTTTAATGACTTTCAAACACCTACTCAAAGTTTAGGTGTTCATATTTCAAATTAGGTCTTGTTTTTGTGAAGCTATTTGATAAGTATATCTCTAATGAAAAGTATATCTCTAATAACAAAATCAGATAAGTTCTTGGTTGTATTACTTTTCTATAGGAATCTATTTGGAATGAAATTTCTAGGATTTATTGTGGGAAAGTTTTGAAAAACTGAAGAAAAACAATCAAATGGAAGGATGCCTTTAGGAAACATAGGTAAGGACAATGTTAAATTGTTCCTAAGGGATCTATTTGCAAAGCTGGTTTATATCATTTCTTCTGAACACATGTTGGCGAAAATTATTCAGACAAAATCAAACCATCACCAAGAGAGCAATCTGACAAAATGAGACTATTCTGAGATATCTGCAAATTGTTTTCATCCTGAATTTTCTTTCAAACCAATCTAGGATAACTGGCTATTGTTAGCATGACCACATAATTCACAAAAAGGATAAAAGCAAGTTCTGGGAAAAGAAAATGCATGCAGTGCTAGTACATGCTTCCTTAAACATTTATTTCTTAAAAGTGCTGTACTTTCACTGCATGGTTTAAATTAACTTACTTTGTGTAAGAGTGTCTTTAACGCTCTTTCATTCATCATTATTTCTATTAAGGCAACATAGCATTGCAATTCATCACAAAAGACTAGTTTTCATAACTTATTAGCCCCTTTCTTTGCCCTCAGAACTCTTATTTTAAAGACTCAATGCCTACATTTAAATTCTGCTTCTGATGTAGTCTACCTTCAGGATTTCAGGGAAATGTTTGTCTCTGTCTTATCCTTTTCTTTCCCCCTATACAGGTGATAATTATAATATCAACTTTTAAGAATATTCAAAGATGAAACAATCCATATTGCTTCTTAACGGTGTCTGTCATGTAATAAAGGCTGAGTAAATTTTTGTGACATTATCATCAACGTCACAGTCTATATTATGTTTTAGTTTTTATAAATTGTTCATTGAATTGGCACATCAAATAAGAGACTTTTAAGGATTCAATTCTTCCCATATGATTAAGTTCTTTTTCATTAGACTTTCACTGAAGTCTTTATGGGCTAGATTGTTCCTATAGTGCACAGTGACCTATACAACAACTAGTTTTTCAGGGAGATAACTCACATTGTTTTTTCACGAAGTCTACTTTAGCCTGATGGATCTGTTCATTTTTCCTAAACCAGTTCCCTACAATGTACCTTGCATAGTCTATTTCCTTTCTTTTATGCAGTTACTCATACCTAAAATGTTTTTTTCCTTACAAGTCTGAATCCCATTCATCTTTAAAAATTGATTCAAAATAAATGTCTTCTATGAAGCAATGATTCATCTTCTTCCTTAAAGTCTATAGTGCCTCTGTTGCTTTTCTATTCATGTGTCTTATACATTGTTCATGTCTGATTTTTTTCTTTGTTGGTAATTAATCTCCAGCTACTTTGAATGTTACATTAAATGAAGAATCATATTTCTCTGTTTACACTATAGAACTTTGTAGAAAATCAGACCCAGAGCTTGAACAATGATCCATGTGATGTATATATTTAATTTAATATTGGTGAAATGATGAGTGAAATCTTCAGAGAACAGTTAAAATATGTATCAGAATAAAAAGGGCACTGAATCATTCAGACATGATAATGGAAGTCCTGGAAAAGATGTTTTTTTAAGGAGGTATTATAGGTGTTATTCTGCCACTTTATTTGGAACCAGGTAGATGCTGATAATCTAGGATGATTGTCAGCTTTTGGATAAACGCAACCATAATAAATGTTAAAAGCTTGCTCTGTGTGTGTGTGTGAGGGAGAGAGAGAAGAGAGACAAGAGAGAGAAACTGAGAAAGAGACAGAAATAGAGAGAAATGTTTAAGTAATTCTTCATTATGTGCCTGTGGTAATAACTATAAGCCTATATTCTCAATGAAGTTAGATTTTTAGAAAGTCTTAGGTAATATTTTTAAAACAAAATTTTAAATAATACAGTATTTTCAAAAGACTTTGGGAAGATTATACATTGCTTTTTTTTAAATGTTATTTTTCAGAACAATCAAATACTGCTGCACCTCCTGTATATACCTTAGGCCCAATATTCCCAGTGTCAGGGTCTCCCTGTTTTTCATACTGCTTACTAGAAACTAGAAATCTAATGAATGTCAACCCTGGTTATAAAAAGTTTTTACTATGACACAATGATTAATCTATTGCTATTCATACTATATCTTAAATCATTTCAATTAAAAAGACTTATTCTTTAATTTCTTTATGTAAATAGGAAAATAATTATCATATGGGTACATTTTCAAATATCTGAAGTCAGTCTCACTTCCTCAAAATACCCAGCAAGAGAATGAAGGAAAACTTGTACATTTTGTTAGCTCATATGTTTGTTTCACATTAAGAAAAACTTTTGGAAATAAAAGTATAGATCCATTTTGTTACGGTTACTCAACATTTTTATGAAATTGTGCAATTTTATTGTCTTTCAACATTAATTATTCAAATATTTACCTATCTACTGTCTGCATGTGTTACCTCATTTGGCATCAAATAGTTTTGGCTGCCATTTATGATGGTGCAAAGTTGAGAAATAACTACATCAGGCTAATAATTTATTAGCCTGGTTAAATTTTACAAACTAGTAATTGTTATTGTCATTGGGTTAAGCTCTTTCAAAATTCAATTTTAATATTGGCTGCTAACTCTTTTTTTTTTGGTTGTTGCTGTTGTTTTGTTTTTGTGGAACTGGGGTTTGAACTCAGAGCCTACACCTTGAGCCACTCTATCAGTCTTTTTTTGTGACTTTGTTATTTTTAAGATCGGGTCTCACGAACTATTTGCCCTGGGTTGCTTTGAACCCCAATCCTCCTGATCTCTGCTTCCTGAGTAGTTAGGATTATAGGCATAAGCTTGTCAGCTGTTTTTAGCAAAGCATTTTCTCTGTTGAGCTTTGTTTTGTTTTTGTTACAATTATTAGTTATCAGGTGCTCCATATTTTATTAACTTTAACGTCTTAAAATGTAAAATATGTGTACTATATTAAAAGTATATCATATTCAGCTAATATAATTTAAAATTAATTAATTTATTCTAAATTATAAATGAATAAATGTTTAGATACAGAAATTTCCCAGTTAAATATTTATCCTACATATGCATCAACAGAAGAATGCAAAGATACATGAACAAAGATGTAGATCAAACAATATGGATTATTATTTCTAGTATCCCAATCAGAAATATTCCAAGAGACTCTCATGAAACAAACCATTATAACATTATGCCTCTATTTAAAAGAATAAGGCAGCATTTTATGCATTAATACAACTCTAAAGTCAGAAAACTGCAGAATTAGATTTATCTTTTGATCTAATGTGTTTAAAAACAATACACATATTAGCCTGGAGGCCAAGTAATATATGATAATATATATTTATATATAAATGCGTGTAAAAGCACCCATAAACATTTATATATCAACTCACAGAATATGTTTGAAAGAATCGTCAAAAATGATTAGTAAAAAATTTCTCCATTTTAACCAATTTATCCAAATAACTCTTGGGAGCAGGAATTATGGAGCCTAAGGTTGAAGGTGGATGAGATTTTAATCTTTATGTTAATTTCTTTTACATTATTTCAGTATTTTATCATGGGAATAAATTGGTTTTATAATTAAAAATAGTAACAATTTAATTTATCACTTTTTAATTTTCTTCTAGGTATAATAGAAGTTTGATCAATATGAAATAAACATACTTTTCTTGAAAATAAAAAGGCAAGACTTAGGTTCCAGGACTTTTATCATTGTTTGTAAGAATGAGAGTTGAATGCACTAAGGATGTGAATTTGTTGTTTTCACCATTCAGAGAAAAGATTATGTTTGGCACTTTTTGACATTTTCATAAGAGGACTGTAAAACTGTTCGATTTCATAAATTTAGAATGACATTTGAAAGTACAGTCTTCTGTGTAATTGTGTGGCTTTGTTGTCCTACTGTCAGTTTTGATTGGCACTTAATAATTAAGTGAGGAGATATGAAAGATGTTGAATTTTTTAAAAATAGCTTAGAAAAATTGTCAATTTTCCTCTCAGAATGCCCAAGTAGAACACCAAGATCACAAACTATCTTTTCCAATTTATCTGAGTAAAAGCAGTCTCTATGTTACAAAGGCATTTTATTAAAAAGTAAGAAGATCGAATCTCTGAGTATAAATTAAAGGACTCTTTGGTCTCTGACCAAAACATTGGCTTACTCTCCTGAGAGTTAGCATGTAGAAGCAAAGTTTCTCCATTGTAATCAAACTCTCTATATGACCCTATTCAGCTTTCATAAGTGCCTTGTCAGTGATGAATGCATTACCTTAATGTAAAAAAAATCTGTGTTATATACATAAAAGGGATTTTCATTACTTCATGAATCAAAAGAGAAAGAAATCATAATATAACCCTTGTAGTGTGCAGTAATTCAAAGCTATAACCCCAGCTATTTGGGAGGTGACGATCAGAAAATTATCATTTGAGGCCAGCCCTGGCAAAAAAAGAGCAAGCAAGACCCTTCCTTAAAGAGCAAGCTGGAGGTGTGACTTAAGAGATAGAGCCTTTTCCTAGGAAACTTCAGGACCTGAGTTCAAACCCCAGTACTACCAAACAAACAAACAAGCACACAAAAATGCCTTGAACGTGAAGGTATGAGATAATTAATTTCTTTTCAGAGCTTCTGTTTAAACACATTAAATTAATGATACCTAACATTCAGGAACAGAAGCCAAAATATTTTTGTCACATTTTTGGAAAGCTGATAAATATATCGATTAATTTTACTGTTTTCATCCAAATTTATAATTTATAATATTTACCATTTTATATGCTTAAAATCACTTCTGGTGTCATGTTTAAGAGTTTTTTTTACCTTATTTTTTAAGATCCTTATCAATTTATTTTTCTTCAATTCTTTGGTAAAGGAACTTCAACAATTTTTTTTTTCATTCTCAATCTCTTTCTCTTTTTTGGTTTGTTCAGGAAATAACTTGATTATAATTTTTGTGCTGTTGTGACACACTTCAAATTTGTGCATCTTATAATTTTTTAGGAATTACATGTTTAAAAATCAAATATTCCTTGTATTTTGAAAATGAGTTTTTATTAATATATGACTGACTGTTGTGACTTTTTCTAAGTTCAGATAAGATCTTAGATATGTATTTTGCTAATCCTTAGTTATTGAGAAACTGAGCAGCATAAATTTTATTTCATATGAAATATACTGAATACATACTTTTATAGAAGAAAGCTAAAATTGAATGCATGAGGCAGGAAGAAAGAAAAATCAATTAATAAGATTATTTGTCTTTTGTTAGATATTAGTTGGAAAATCAGAATGGTGTCTGAAGACAGAAATAACATGAAATTTAATAAAGTACCAATGTGTGCTTTTAAAACTTCTTTTACTTCTTAACTCCTTTATACCAAAATGACTTTGAGATTTTTTTAACCATATTCCAGATTTAAAACTTAGTTTAATAATCCATAAATTGAGCTTTAATTGAAAACTTTTAGGTTATTGTATTATACTGAAAAACATCTTACTTTTGTAGAGAAATAGTGTATTGAAATAGTGACTTACAGAATGGTGCAATGGACTCAATGCTTACCTGGTTATTAAGAGGCTGGGATTCTGGTACAGTTACGCAAGCAGTTTGACCTAATTTCAAACATGTCACTGTCTATATCTGAGCCTTTGTTTCCTCAGTTGTAAGAGAGTTGGCTATTGACTATATGGATATTAGAGATCCCAAAGTTTTGTTTCTGTAACAGCAAAAGTCTGTTTTGAGCCAATATAGTGATTAGAATGTTGTTACAGCAGCTCACATACTTCTGAAAGATGATTATGGATATTGATACTATTAGCTGTGATGAGTGAGATTTTCATCAACTCACCAAGAAGGACTTAATGCTAGACTCTGAACCATGGTGGAGAGTTGTTGAATGAAGCATGTATATTCATCTGGTTCTATTATCATCTCATAGTTATAACGAAAGATAAAACCTCATTTTAATAAAGCTACTGTAAAGTGAGAAGGATTAGTGTTAATAAATTGGGATGATAATTTTGAATTAACACAGATCACTAAGTTGCATTCTGTTTATATACTAATTAATAGTTTACAAAGACCAGTTTCACATACTGAAACATTTCAATTTTCATGATAACCTTTGAGGAAGTTTCAACACTCACACACAAACTTCCCTGCATGTGTAAAGTGTGACATGAAAAGCTGCCAACATAGAGTGAGACTCAGATTAGTCCACAGCAGGGCTTGGTACAGCATAGCAGCTGTGCATCTAAGGACTTTTGCTGTGTTAGTGGTGTCTGTGATGGGAAAAATTGCTGGGTAGAATATATGGCAATTCTCAGTGGGAGAAACACAAAGACTCAAAGATCTACATATAATTATACTCCTTTGGATAAGCACACTGACAGAAATGGAATGCCTCACCATGGGACATCAAATAACCAAATGAGCAGAACTTTCCTCCGTAGCTACGTCAGAAATTCATTTTAAAATGGAAGTAGAACTTCTGAAAACAGACATAGGCAATGCCAGAAGACAGAAGTTAAGTTTGTATCTGGTGCAGATGACCTAGACACCCCTCTATCTCCACCCCTTTACCATTTATTCTGCATCACTCTCACAACTGTGTCATTCACTTTTGCACTGGGATCTCTCATTCTGTTTTCATTTATGACCACATGGAGATTTGGAGAATGATAAAAGCAGAGCTTGGTTCATTAATATGCTGACTTCATGTGTATGTTAGGCAAAAAACTGACCCTGTCTTTGCTACTGTTCTACTTAAGGGTTTAGAGAAGGAAAGGCTTCAAAGAGTCAATAGTAAGACAAAAATTACTCTGCTAGGCATGCTACATTTGGTGAATCCACTTTATGAGAAGTGGCCTAAGGTTAGAGTAGAGATTTATGAACACATTAATTTTCTTGGCTGATGGCTAGGACTTGGAAGGAGAAAAATGACAAGGAGTTCTGGTATAGATGTGTGTAGATGGACCTAGATGCCCCAGATTTTTGTATCAGATATTGATACTATCAGAGATCACCCATTATGGGGGAGGCACTAAATAAACAAGTAGACAAAATGATTCAACCAGTTGATGTCAGCCAGTGTTTGTCATTGGCTGTTTTAGTGCTCCCAGAAGGGCACAGAAAAACTAGCCATGATATCAGAGATGGAGGCTGTGCAAAGACTCAAGTGCATGGGTGCATACTCAAGACTGATCAACATCCTTCCAAAAAAGAAATCTTCATTTGGCCAGCTACAGAGACAAGAAATGTGTTCATAATTTAGCATCATCCCTCAAGAAAACCAGCCAGATGTATTGTAGTTGACTATATTGGATTCCTTTTGTCAGTTTTCCAAGAATAAGCATTATTTCTGAGTCTGAGTTTGCCTTTCCTGATTGCAGGATATCAACCAGCTCCACCAATTGAAGAATTTCTAAGTGATGTACAAGAAGAGGATCATATTTAATATTATGTCGACCAAGACACACATTTTACAGCTTAAGAGGTGTGAGAGTAGGCCTCAGGGAATCCACCGGCTAAATTATACACTATGTCACCCAGAAACTTCTAGCTGCATAGAACAATGAAATGGACTGGTAAAATAGTAAATTGAGATGCCAGTTTGGAGTTGATTCCTTACAAAAATGGGACCGCATCTTCTAGGATACAGTACATACACAAAATCACAAATTGGATTTATTTTTTTGGGAAGAGCCATGCAATAAGTATTTGACACATACAGCCATAGAGTTTCTTGCAGCTGCTCATCATTGCCAATAAGGTATGAAAGCAGCCTTTGAGGTGCTTGGGTAGGTGAGCAGATATGGGGATGTTCAACAAAACATCATTTATATAACTGGCAACAAGATGGATTTGGTGAGGGAGACAGAGCAAGATGGCAGACTGTTGTCAACCGTAAATCACTGCAACACCTAACTACCCCAAAGAAGGAAGACACTGGGGAACCCTAAGGACACCCATGAGGTCCCATAACTGGCTCAGTCTTTAGCTTTAAACTACTTCTTCTCCCCCTTTCTATCACCCTCCCCAACTCACACTTTTCACCCGACACAACCACAACCTCTCCCTAGCTCTTAACTCCCCCTTTACTGTTCACCCACTTGCAATCCTTCTTCACTACCAATACTATTAATGGTTAAACTGAATCACGGATCAGGCTTGCAGTTTTGTTGTGTCCATATCTGTCTGTCCATCTTCCTCTATAGTTATCCCCCCTTCTCACTCATTTCAACATTTACTGACTCTCTTTATCACATCCTAGTCTTCTTATTCATCCCCTTCTAATACCCCCACTATCATCTCATCTTGCTACATAAACTTCTTACTTCATATAACTCACTAGAACTTTCCCTCCATTTCCCTTCTATCATGATCCCTACTACATTTAGCCTTTCAGGGCCATGAAGGTACATCCTTTTTCCAGTAGACAACCAAGACACTGGAAGAGGAGCAATAACTGATTTTCATGAGGGATTACTGTAATTTCAAAGCTGCAGTTTAACAACTGTAGCAACCTTAACAGCTAACCCTCCAAACCCTAACTGGAACAGAGGGTGGAATCCAGCACCCTGAGAATAAGAAGCTGAAGAGAATACTATTGAGCTCTTTATGCCACAATCTATAGGCAAGAAAATGCAAAATCCATTGGAAATCAACCACTGTCCAGTCCTGTGCAATTCTTAATAAAACCCCAACCACAGGAGCACAAGGGATTGGAATCCTGAAATAAAACAAGCCCATATGCATAATCTTAGCACAGAAACATGAAACAGCAAGACAACAGCTCTCCCTCAAAAGCCAACTCCGTCACTAAGGATTTAAACAACTGTGAGGAGAAAGAAATATCAAAGACTGAATTTCAAAAAATATTAGTAAGAATGGATAATGAGCTCAAAGAAGAGACATAAAAGCCAGTATCTGATCTCAAAGAAGATATGAATAAACAAGTAAATGACCTTAAAGAGAATATAAACAAACAGATGAATGAAATTAAGAAAACTATGCAGGATATAAAAGAGGAAATCAATAAAGATATGGAAATGCTAAAAAATAATCAATCTGAAATGGGCAGCTCAATGCTCCAAATAAAAACCTTAATTGAAAGCTTTGTGAACAGAGTGGAGCAAGTTGAAAATAGAGTATCAAGAACAGAAGACAAAGTAGAGGAATTGATCAAATAGTAAAAGATCATGAAAAAATGATAAGAAAATATGAAAGGAATATGCAAGACATCTGAGACACTATGAAAAGACTATGAATCATGGGTATAGAAGAAGGAGAAGAGATACAAACTAAAGGCATAGGCAATCTCTTCAATAGAATAATAGTTGAAAACTTCCCTAACCTTGAGAAAGGAGAGAGTCATCCAGGTGCAGGAAGCTTACAGAACAACAGCAAACCATTAGGACCAAAAAAGAAACATCTGTGGACATATCATGATTAAAAACATTCAACACAGAGAACAAAGAAAACATACTGAAAGCTGCAAAAGAGAAAAAACAAGTCATATAGAATAACTCATTAGAATAGCATCAGATTTCTCAACACAAACTCTAAACACAATAAGGTCATGGAAAGACATATTTTAGGTCCTAAAAGAAAACAACTGTCAGCCTAGACTAATCTATTCAGCAAAACTCTCCTTCCTAATTGAAGGAGAAATTAAAACCTTCCACAAGAAGGAAAAACTAAAGGAATTCAAGTCAGTGCTACAGAAAATAAGTTTTAGACTCTGTACACAGAAGAAGAAACTAGAGTGAAACAGAAAGATGCAAGAAAGAATAAACCCTTTTGACCATCAGACCAAAAAACAAGGAATAAGTACAAAAGTTAACAACAGGGGAATAAAAATAACTGAAAGCACCATATACCTCTGAAAGTTAACACTTAATGTAAATGGCCTCAATGTCCCAATCAAAAGACACAGAATATCAAACTGGGTTAAAAAACAAGATCCAACCATAGGTTGCCTACAAGATACTCATCTCACTGAAAAAAAAAAATAAGCACTGGCTTAGAGTCAAAGGGTGTAAAAAGGTTTTTCAAGCAAAGGAACCCCATAAGAGGCAGGAATATCTATAATGATAGCTGGCAAAGTAGACTTCAAACTAAAATCAGTCAGAAGAGACAATGAATGCCACTTCATAATAATTAAAGGAGCAATTCATCAAGAGGAAATATCAATCCTTAACATATATGTACCAAACATAGGGGCAGCCATCTATGTTAAAAAATATCTACTGGACCTAAGAGCACAATAGACCCTAACACAGTGATACTGGGAGACCTGAATACCCCACCGTCACCAATAGTTAGGTCATCGAGGCAAAAGATCAACAAAGAAACTTCAGAACTTCTGCACATGTCAGACCAAATGGACCTAATAGACATCTACTACAGAGTATTTCACCCAACAACCAGGCAACACACATTCTTTATAACTTATGAAACTTTCTCCAAAATCATATTTTAGGACACAAAGTAAGTCTCAATAATTTCAAGAAAATCGAAAAAATCCCCTGTATCATATCAGATCACAATGAAATAAAACTAGCTCTCAACAACAAAAGAAACCACAGATAATATTCAAATACATAGAGACTGAATGCTGAATGACCAGTGGGTGACCAAAGAAATAAGGGAAGAAATCACAAAGTTCTAAAAATTTAATGAAAATGAAAATACAACTTACCAGAATCTGTGGAACACAGCGAGGGCTGTCCTAAGGTGAAAGTTTACAACTATAAGTGCCTACATTTAAAAAACAGACTTCTCAAACACCTAATAATGGTACCTTAAGCTTCTAGAAAAACAAGAACAACTCTAAACCAGCAGATGGAGAGAAATAATAAAGATCAGGGCCAATATCAATGAGACTGAGATTAAAAAAACCATACAAAGAATCAATGAAATGGAAAATTGGCTTTGAAAAGATTAACAAGATGGACAAATGGAGGAGGGAAAACACCTAAATTAATAAAATCAAAGGTGAAAAAGGGGGTATAACCACAAATACTAACAAAATCTAGAAGATCATTAGAGAGTACTTTGAAAACTTATATTCAAGTAAACTGGAAAATCTCAATGAAATGGATAAATTCCTAGATGCATATAGCCAACTAAAATTGAATCAAGAAGCTATTAACCACATAACTAGACCTATTGCAAGTAATGAGATTGAAGTAATAATAAATAGCCTCCCTACAAAAAGAGCCCAGGAGTTGAAGGATTGATTCATGGTCATATTTTACCAAATCTTTAAAGAGGAACTAATATCAATACTCCTCAAACTTTTTCAGGAAACAAAAAGGGAAGGAACATTACCTAACTCAATCTATGAAGTCAGCATTATACTCATTCCAAAACCCAATAAAGATGCAACCAAAAAAGAGGATTATAGACTGATATCTTTAGTGATTATAGACACAAAGATTCTCAACCAATACTGGTGAACAGAATTCAACAACACATCAAAAACATCATGCACCATGACCAAGTTGGTTGCATTCAGGGATGCAAATCTGTAAATGTAATACAATGTATAAGCAGAAGGAAAGACTAAAACCACAATAGATGCAAAAAAAAATCTTTTGACAAAATTCAAAACTCTTTCATGATAAAAGCATTGAAGAAACTAGGAATAGAAGGAATGCTCCTCAACATAATAAAGAATATGTATGACAAACCTGTAGCCAACATTATACTAAATGGAGAACAACTTAAACCAATTCTGCTAAAGTCAGGAGTGAGATAGCACTGTACACTTTCCTCAATCATATTTAATAAACTTTTGGAATTCCTAGCCAGAGCAGCAAGACAAGATCAAGAAATAAAAAGGATTCCAAAGTGGAAGAAAGAAGTCAAACTATCCCTATTTGCTGATGACATGATCCTATACCTAATAGATCTTAAAAACTCTACCAAAAAACTATTAGAAATCTTAAATTCTTTTGGGAAATTAGCAGAATGTGAAATTAACATACAAAAATCAGTAGGCTTCCTATATACCAGCAATGAACAGATTGAGAAAGAAATCAGGGAAATAATCTCATTTACAGTAGCTTCAAAAACAACAAAGTACCTTGGAATAAACTTAAAGGAAAGCAAAGTCCTTTTCAATGAAAACTGTGAACCACTGAAGAGAGAACTTGAAGAAGACATCAGAAAATGGAAAGATCTCCCATGATTGTGGATTGGTATAATCAACATTGTGAAAATGGCCTCACTACCAAAAGCAATCTATGTGTTCAAAGAAATCCCTATCAAAATTCCAATGACATTCTTCACAGATACAGAAAAATCAATCCAATCCTGGAATACATATGGAAATACAGAAGACCTCAAATAGCCAAAGCAATTCTGAGCAAAAAGTCTTATGCTGGAGGTATCACAATACTTGACTTCAAACTATACTACAGAGCCATCACAATAAAGACAGCATGGTATTGGCACAAAAACAGACGGGAAGACCAAGAACAGAAGACCCAGACATAAACCCACACAGTTATAGCCAAGTGATCTTCAACAAAGGAGCCCAAAAACACATGATGGAGAAAAGACAGCCTCTTCAACGAAAGTTGTTGAGAAAACTAGATATCCACATGTAGAAGACTGAAACTAGATCCCTGAATTTCACCCTATATCAAAATCAACTGAAAGTGGATCAAAGGCCTCAAACTTTAAAACAACTCCAGGAAGTAGAAGGAAATACATATAGGTATAGCAAATGATTTCCTTAGTGGAACTAAAAAGGCTCAGCATCTAAGAGAAAGAATGAACAAGTAGGACTGCAGCAAACTAAAGTGTTTACACAGCAAAAGAAATAGTCACTAGACTCAAGAGACAGTCCACAGAATGGGAGAAAATCTTTGCCAGCTATTCAACCAATAAGAGACTAATATCCACAATCTATAGAGAACTCAAAAAACTCAACCCCCAAAGAATCAACATCCCAATGAAGAAATGGCCATGTGAATTAAACAAGGAATTCTCGAAGGAAGAGGTACAAATGACTAGTAAATACATAAAGCATTCAACTTCCCTGGCTATAAAAGAGATGCAAATCACAACTACTGTAGATTTCATCTCACCCCCAATAGAATGACCATAATCCAGTGTAATAATAACAAATGCTGGTGAGGATGCAGTGCAAAGGAACTCTTTTACATTGTTGGTGGGAATGCAAATTAGTACAAAAACTAGGAAAACAGTATGGAGATTCCTCAAAAAGCTAGATAGAACTGCCATTTTTATCCATATGGTGCCATGACACCATGATCTATATTATAACACTCCTGGGCATCTACCCAAAATAATGTAAGTCAGGATACAATAAAGACACCTGTACACAGATGTTCATTGCAGCACTATTCACAATAGCAAAGCTATGGAAGCAATCCAGATGCCCTACCACTGATGAATGCATCAAGAAAATGTGGTACATATACACAATGGAGTTTTACTCAGCCATAAGGAATAATGACATGTAGTTTGAAGGTAAATGGATGCGATTGGAGGATATCAAGTTAGGTGAAGTAAGCCAGGCTCAGAAAGACAAAGACTGTGTGCTTTCTTTCATATGTGGAAGATAGATCAATAGATAAACATATACACAAAAACAAACATGATCATACACAAGCCTATTTTTTGAACATGTTTGTGATAGTGGAAATACTCTATGGAACTCGGGGAAACAGGGAAAGGAAAAGAGAATGATAGAGCATCAGTAACAACTTAAAACATGCCATCTGTGGAGGTAGATGATATAAAGATGTGTATTGAAAGATGTTGAAAAATGGAGGGGGGTAAAGGGGTAAGGAAGAGCAATGGAAGGGGTTGAATGGACCAAAGTAAAGTATATCCACAGCAGGGATACATTAAGAAATCCCTTCGAACTACGACTTAAATATTAATAATGAAAGACAGGATTGTAAAATAGGTATAGTGTGTGCAAGGGGGTGTACTAGTGGGAAGGGGAGGATGAACGAAGGAGATTAAGGTGATAGTACATGGTTGATTAATTTCATATACTTATATGAAATAGAACAAAGCAACTTTTGCAATTGCTCTATGGGGGGTGATCTAACCAATTTATAATATAAGCCTAATTGGAATTCTCACTAAGAATATCCCCTAATTAATGAATACATCCTAACACAATTTTTAAAATAATAAAAAACTAAGATGGATTTGGCCTAAGGTCATAGCTTGTCAGTGTCCACTGAATCAATTGCTTAATGTTGCATACCTAACTGGTAGAACACATGACTTCAAGAATCAATAGGTATGAAGCATTGGTGGCTCTGTTTGTCAATCCTCCATTTGGAATGTTTGGTTTTTTGGTCCTTACATCCTAACATTTTAATTATCATCCTGATTAGTGACTTCTGGGAAATTTATGCTTTCTGTTTGTACAACTCAAGCGTTTGGTAGATTTGAAGGTCCTGATACTCAAAGGGGGACACTTTTAGCAGGGGATATAGTAAAAGTCCTATTACATATAAGCTATGACTATTTCTTGGGCACTTTTAACTCTTTAAAGAACCAGCATCCCAAAAGACTCACCATCCTGACAGATAATTGACTTTGATAATCTGAGAGAAATAGAACAGCTGTTGCTTAATTGGTTAAAATGTCTGTGCTTGGCTCCCAGGTGAGCCACCTAAATACTTATTGAATCCTTTACCTTATTTTAACAATAATTGGCAAAGCACATTGACCACTCTCTGGGAAAAACATGATAGCCATATACTCTTGACCAGCGTAGGTGTTCACTGAGAATGAGGGGAATCTATAGAGAGAAGAGGGAAATAATTAAGGTTAATTAAAGTTCTAAAACCATCTACAGTGACGTGGACTTTATTCATTGCACTACTCTTCTAGTAAGTAAAAATAAAGTGGAAAAAAAAACCATCATAACCAAAACCATAGTTGCTTCCAGTCAGAACAGATATGAAGGAAAAGATCTAAGCAGAACAGGGGGTGAGCTACAGTGGAGGCTATTGTATATTGCCTGGATCCTTCTTTGAATTTGAGATATGCATTCTGATAGCATCTGGAAGTGCTATCAGCCCCAAGACCTGAGTTCTTGGTTCTTTCTCTAAATGCCTTTGTCTGGAAAGAGGTGCATAGACCAACATCACACCCCTTTCCAATGAGCAGTTTGTATCCAATGACTGGTCAATGCAAGAGTATAAGGGTCTGTCACCCTCAATACAATGCATACCCTTATAATGTGTGGTTTGGTGTTGGTTCAGGGTTTGTTGAAAGTGCACACATCTCAATTTTCTTTTGTCCAATACTGTCTCCTTTCCTTCCTCTTTTCTTCCCGTCCACAGGTGTTTATTCTATGTGATCTTCCTAATAAATTCTTATTCACAGGGAGCCCTTCCTGCAGCAGGGGAACTAAACATTTATAACTAAACCATTTTTTCCAACATCACAGAAGCCACTAAAATCATTTGATCCAAATATTACAAAGAAATATCAAGAGTTCCTGCTTTACTCGTAGGGTTCTCTCTCTTGAATCTGCTAGACTTATTATTTTTTTTCAGAAGAGCTTGCTGATGTTGAATTACCTATTAAATACTGCACCTGGACTTACTAGTTATGAGCTAGTCAGCACAATCTTTGTTCAAATGTGCTACTGCTGAAAGGGAGAGCTCTTTTAGATCTGCAGGCTGGGTTGCTTGATTATAACTCCTTTCAGAGATTCTTGTCGTACTGATAACACCAAAGTTTAAAAGTCCCTCCAGATTGGGAAACTGCGTTAGGGTAATATATGGATCCCTCTGCATTTTTTAATCACCCAGTGTGAATCAACAATTATTATTTCAAAAAGTTTCCTATTGTTCCTCTCCACCACTGAACAGGATTGTGTAATTCTCTTGGGAAAGGTCTTTTGTGTTGAATTGCTAGAGTTCCTCACGAATGGATTCAGATTGAAGACTGTACTACCTTTTCCAACACTTTGATTATTGACTAGTTTTTCCTTAAGGAGAATCAGGAACCT
This sequence comes from Castor canadensis, assembly GCF_047511655.1. Taxonomy (NCBI): domain Eukaryota; kingdom Metazoa; phylum Chordata; class Mammalia; order Rodentia; family Castoridae; genus Castor; species Castor canadensis. The sequence continues at coordinate 55,537,948 of NC_133390.1, read as the reverse complement.
ATTTTGCAAGAAAACTTAGATAACCAACTACTTTTTAGAGTCATGCTTCTAAAGCCTTCGTACATAGTCATAAAGAACTGAGGTCCATTATATAATTGATAGAAGTGATAAAAGTAGTCATTCATCAGTTTTTAATTTCTATTCACATCAATATTCTATATAACTGTTTTTATGAAAATATATGCTGCTTCTGAGAGTAGTGCTATTATAAATATTCTGTAGAATCTTCTCAGACTCACCTGAAGCTGTATTTGGAAAATGGGCATAATAACACTCAAAAAAGCTGAAAATCAATGAAAAATAAACTTTGAGAAGAATATACTCACAATCAAATTAATCAAACTGTAAAATGTAAAGTAGCAAACAAACCTTATATTCCCACTTCATGTTTAAGCCACCCAAATCTTGAAGTCTAAGTTTGTACCACATGGAGCCTTGTGTTCAGGCAGGAAGCAAGGAGGGTTCATCACTGCTTCTTCAGGGACAGTCTAAGCATGACGTCAGTGAGCACTGAGTAGAGTCCATCAGTGATGATGCAGGTGCCTTGGAGCAAATTAGTAGCACTGCTCACATCCTAAGAGAATTGTCCTTAAAGAACCTCACTGTTTGCTCCAAGATATTTAACACCCCTTTCAAGCTCAGTACTGAGGTTTATTTTTGCATTTAAAATTTGGTTAAGCCATTGGAGCTGTGGGAGCAAGGTAACTGGTACTTATCTGGAGGTTGCATTACTATCTCCTGTCTAGTCACACCATTAATTAGGAAGAAACAATAAGTTACAAAATTTTTAATTATGAATTTCTCCCTTTAAAAGGGCACTGACACTAAAGATCATTTTCCACTTTTCTATATGCAAAATGTGTCAGTATAACCCATTCCTTTGTGGTTTTCATTAAATTGTCTTCATTAAATATGCCTCTAGCTCTCCAATTCTACTTTTCATTTTCTAAATTCTCTCAGTGCAATTTCCATTGTAAACAAAGCAGTCCCTGTACCCCAACAGGGGAAATTGTTCATTTATAAGAACAACTAAAGGGTTACAATTTATAGTTGGTAACTTAATAGCAAAAATCTTTAAAGGACAGCTAATTAGTGAAGTAAATCGGAATGATATTTTTACTGCTTTTCTCACATTGCCAAAATTTTGAGTCATAGGGCACATATTTACTACTTCTAATCTGAGACCTTGGATGCTCATTCTTTGTTGTCATTTCTTATTTTTACTTCCATTCAAAATAATGTTATTTTCTCAAGTTGTTGGACTGTGACACTACCAATTTCCTGAAATGGTGGGAACATGATCTTCCAATTCCATGTGCTCAAAAGGTTGGGCAGAGCTTAATAGCCTGAGAAAATAGTGTCACCCAATCGTGTTCTGCCATTGATCCCAGCCATGCAGATTGCAGCAGCTCAGATTAACACTAACCCAAGGCATAGAAGAAAGGGACTGTAAGGACATTTAGGACATTCCACATCTGCTCATTATTAACTTGCTTTATTTTTAAGAAAGTATATGTGAGAATGTGTTCTGAAGCCACATCTACATGTGGCATGGGACAGGAGAGCAGGCAATTTTGTAGTGTTCCAGGGGATTAGGGCAGAGTTCATTTGTCCAAGTATTTGTTGGCACCTAACATGAATTTTGCTAGCAGCCAAGGGTAAAAATAAAAGCAATTATGTTTTCCTTGTTAATATACTTTTTATTCCATTAAAGAAGAAACAAATACATGTACACACAAGCATGCATAAACCTATGAATATGTTTATTGAAGAGAAGGACTGAGTATTTGCTTTCCCACATTATATAAAAGACTATGAAATAGCTGTGGTCATTCTGGTCTGCTATATATATATATATTGTATAATCACAATGTAATATAACCATTTGGACATATGAAAATAAAAACTAGATTAACAAGCAATTATTTCCCTCAAATATCAACCTTAACAGTGTATCTGTAACTTTCTATGGTATTAATATTGCTGAAAATATTGCTGAACACTTAGAAAATTTCCTCAAAATCTGTCACTCACTTTCTTAATATTCTTCATCATGGCATATTCTGACTTTGAAGTTGGATTTGAGTGTTGTAAACCATCAAATATCATTTAAAGATGAGCCTGGTATACTATGGTTTTATTTTAGGACTAAGATGTGATTCTAAAGAAATGATATGGTAAAGAATTTTCCTAAATGGCCCAGAAAGCAATTCTTCCTACAAAAAAGATTATAAAAATGTTTACCAATTGACAACATGATTTAAATAAGTACATTGCCTTTAAGAGTCAGCACTTTTTTTTAATTCTATTTTTCTTGAGATAGAATTTCACTGTATACCTCAGGCTAGCCTTGAACTCACCATCCTCCTGCCTCAATCTCCCAAGTGCAATTTGTACAGGTATGTGCCACCAAGCCTGGCATGAGTCAACACTTTGTGTATCCACCAACTATGTTTTTTGGTCGACTATATTTAATACCCTTATAAACTCAATAAATTATAAGATAATAGCATTTTAATTGATTTGGTTATTAGGAAGCTCACAGACAAATCCGTAATTACATTTAGTGAAATCCCAGTAAATTTTGTGATAACTGTACTGAGTGCCATTTTCTAGTTATCTTATTTTCCTTCTTCACTTGTTCGTTTATAAATTTCTATCATATTTTAACTTTTATGAAATGTTTCAGATCTCTGGAAAGAATTGGGTTTAAATTCATATATTCTTCTAAACCTCAATATAATTTTATAGACATATCTCATAATAATTTATTGAAAATTTTATGCTTTTCCTTTAATCAAATAACTTGGAGAAGTAAGGATAATTGAGTAAAAGATCAATGAAAACTTTAAGGGGGTTAGGCATTTCATCAAATCTGACTTTGGTAAATAGAGTCTATAATTCCTTTGGATTTTACAGCAGTTTTCTAAGAATCTAGCATACTATTAAACAACAAACATTGATTTGTTAGATTTTAGAAAGCAGACAGTGAACTAACTAGATATATTCCTTAATTTTCTGGTACATGAGTGTGTCCTGGAAGTCATAAGCACTATTCCATCTACTTTATGACTAAGACATGATTTAAAGAGTCTGTTCATAATTTGGGAAAACACACAATACTTTAATGTGCTCTCTCTCTTTATCTCACACATGCACATATTTAATTAGGAGTTTAAGCTTTAATCAACCAATTTTGGCATAAAGGGATAGGACTTATCCTTCTTTGAGCTTTCATGAATTATTGGAATTTAGCACTTGAATTAGTGAAGTAACTTGGTGTTCATGGCAATATATGATGAGGATGCAGTATTTGCAAGTGATATCTTTCCAATATGTTGCTTTGAGATTCAGAAAATAGATCTAAATTCAAATCAACAGTGAGGGTCCATTTTCGTCTTACTTAGGAAGATAGTGTTACATGTTGGCTGCATCAAACACTGGAATCACCACAACATGTTAAATTCTATGAAAAACAATTTAAAAAATTGGCACAGATACCCACGACTAGAATCTTAGGTATTAAGATAGCTGATTACTCACATGGCATGAAGATGCATTCTCAGGGATGGTGGAGTGGCTCAAGTGATGGAGTGCCAGCCTAGCAAAGCCTAGCAAGTGTGAGGTCTGAGTTCAAGACACAGTATTGCCAAAAAAAAAAAAGAAAAAGATAATCTCTCATTCTCCATTTCCCCCATAATGCTTGAAAGCACGGACTTTGGAGTCAAAGTTCTGTTTATTACTTGATGAGTTATATGGTCTCTTTGTTGTTCAATTTATTTACAGTAAATGAAGATAATTACAGTTATATCATATACTAGTTTAAAAAATTATGTACAAATAAATTACTAAGCTAAATAGACCATCAATAAATATTAACTAATATTAATATTAATAGTATCTATGGTAGAAGTAACAGAGGTAGTAGCAATACTAGTAATTATTCAAGAAGTAATTGTGCATTACATATTGCATATTAAAATGCAAATACTAAATACTATTTCTTATATGAAAATGCTATTAATCTTATAGTTCTATAAAGCATGTTTAGTCATTTTTGTTTTATTAATTCAGACTATGAGGCACATGTGCACAGAGGAATGAAATGAACAGGGAACAGATACCACTTTTATACTTTGTACAACTTTAATTCAAAAGGGTAAAACCTGCTTCAGATCATCCCAACCATCTTTATCTCCTAGTAAAAATCTCAATTCTGACTTCCCTGATTATCTCTTTAATTTATGTGAAGTTTGTGACCAAAAAAAGGGGGTTGAGAAGCAAAGGTGGATAACATGGAATTGAAGATGTTCACTTATATCTCTTTTACTTCTCTTTTCAGACAAATGGGAAGATGAGTATCTATCCTTGATCTAGCCTTGTTCATATGATGAATTTCTGCCAAAGACTATTAACAAAAATGATCTTTGTCACTTATAGATCATAGCACTGAATAACTAGGATGAGACCTCCAACTCTTTTCCTTGTTTGGCTATTAAGGAGACTTGGTGTTCAGACGCAGTAGCTACAGCATGGAGGATCCCCTCACTGCAAAGTAAGGTTATTTTAAGCCTATAGCAGACTCAGTGTGAATAAGAAATTAATCTTTGATGTATAAAGCCACAAGATTATTTTTGCCATACTAACATATCTTGATTAATATAGATATGCAGAAAGTATTTAGTTTTTCTGTTTCTCCCTTTCTCAATTATTATTCTTAGTATATTCAGCATAGAGAAAAAGGAGGTTGAAAAGAAATTTCATTTAATATAAAAGGAGCCCAATTTCCCACTCTATAATAATGATGGGAGATGAGCAGAAAAAGAGACTTTATGAAAACAAATAGGCTTGATATCTTATATTCACCTCCCTTCTTGAAAATATGGATGTCTGCTATCATCTGCCAAGTACAGAATCAGGAAATAGAAGAAAAGGAAGATGGTAAGACTTGGGCTTAAACCTGTCCTCAAACTTGAAAAGAGAGAGGTCACCCAGTTCTTAGTTCAATGTTTTTTTCTGATGCACAAACTATCTTTTAGAGCTTCCTGTCTCTTCTGATCTACATGCAGGAAGTCTTAAAAAAAATCTCCAAGGAAAACCTGAGATAAGTAAAATACAGTACATTTAGAAAGATCCCATCCTAAATAATGCCATTTAATTTTCAAAATTTGTGAAAATCTTTGAAGGTTGTTATGACTTGGATCTTAAATGTCCCTCAAAGGCTCACATGTGAATGGCTTAGATGAAAGGCCCAGTTTTGTGCCTTGTTCTAGTTGCAGTAAAGAGATAGGTAGTGGAGAAAATGATATAGTTTTAAAATTTGTGGTATCTGTGCACACAGACCAAACTAATCACCATCCTTATGGTAAAATGGTATAAAGGCAATGTCATGCACTAATCATGAATCATTGATTCTTGGTTCCTACCTCTCCTAAACTCTTTCTTGTGTTAGCTTTCCATCACTGTGACAAACACCTGAGATACATCAATTTAAAGAGAGGAAGTGTTTATTTGGGATCCTTATTGCAGAGCTTTCAGTCCATAGTCATCTGCTTCTCTCACTTTTGTGGCAGGAGAAAGTCACCTCATAAAGGCCAACAAGCAGAGAGAGAGAGAGAGAGAGAGAGAGAGAGAGAGAAAGAGATATCAGGGTCATAATTTCTACTTCAATGGCATCTCTGGTGACCTAATTTCCTTCCACTAGGCCCTATCTTCTAAAGGTTCTTCCACATTCCAGTACTTCCACAGATCAATCCATTCAATCTTATCTAAAAGATTCAGTAATAATATAAGAAGACATGCAGAATTTGAAGTTATTTATTGGAGATTTCATTTCATATTACATTTTAAGACAGCTATAGATATTTTCATTTTGAAACCTCAGTCATCTTGAAAAACTTCCATCATGTGACTTTATGTATAACTAGATGAACTGATGATTCAGTGAAGACCATGTTCTCTGGACCAAAACCTAGCAGTCCAGTAATCCACACTATCATTTCCCACATCTTCAACCTTCTCAGAGCTACCAGATACTTCCATGATCCTAGATTCCTTGACAATCTCTTTATTCTATTCCAGTTTGGGATCATACCAGTAGTAGGGGAAATCACATAGAGAAAACCATTTAAAACTCTTCCATCTCTAAATGTTTTTAATACCCATGCAGGAAAAGGAGCCTGCCTAACTGATGAAATTATGTAGAGCTCTGTCTTATGAAAGACAGAGATATTTACAATAACAAAACTATAGGTACACAAGTGTTTATGTATGTTGGCTCTGAAATTCTGAAGACTTGATTTATTCTGGAATTGCTCATACACTCAAAAATGCAGTACAGGAATTTAGGATACTTAAATTAAGATAAATAAAATGAACTAAAACAGTTACTTTTAAATATGGGGAAAAAGGCTAATATCCTGTCATTTTCCATGTATGTGTAGAAATGGTGCTGAAGCTACAGATGTGCAAGGGAGCAAACATGTAAAACAATCTTATTATAGAGACAGAGTAAAGGCATCAGGACTGCAATGGTTTGTCCTCACCACTATCTTTTATATTTTCCCCACGTACTTCTTTCAGAAGTTCTTTGTCCCCTTCCATTGTAGCAAGGTTTGAAAGATGTAGCAAAAAGTATTGGTGATAGCTGAGCAAGTGCTTTTCATAAAAGTGGCTTCTGGAGTTGAATGAGTCAATCCTGCCCCACAGGCCATCTTTCTACTGGGGTATAAGAAATGCTCTTTCTATTTCAAATGAAAGCAACTCTGTAAAGAATACTTTCCTCCACTGGAATTTGAACAAGCTGGACTGGCAAATTGAGAGTACTGGTACCTTATCAAAGCAAGTTAATCCAAAATAAGCCCAGATATCCAGTTCTTTTTATTTCTCCTGATCTAGCCTGCTATCCTCAACCCAAGTTATGACTGTCTCTCGGTGTTTGATTTTCTCTCAACTGGTTGTAGGGCTCATAGGTAGAAGGCTAGGCAACAAAAGTACCTGAGAAATAACCTTCCACAATCTGTTAAGTCTTTGTGTTTTCCTTTATTTAACACCAAAGTGTGCTGCCAGTTCCTCATTTATAGGATAATCCTAGAACTCCTACTAGGTTTTCAGTAGATATTTTTGAAACAGTCTCAAGTGGGTTCTTCTGTGTTGTACTCTTTAGTATTGTTTCTAGTCAATTATTGGTATCTGTGGACATTTAAAAGTTTAGAATTAATGCCCAAGACCATAGAACTAATATACAGAAAGTGCATCCATGATTTGCCACCTTGACTACAAAAATCTCAACCAATAAGATAAGATTTTTACAAAACACTGCTTTTTTCTGTTACCACCACCAAATGTACCCATTATGTTCTCATTTGTGAGAACCACTCATGAGACTTTTTTAACATAACCTCCTAAGTTTCCCAAACCCTAGACAAGTAAATCTACTGACACTGAGTCATATGTTCACATAAACTGTTACAGTCACAGGAGATCAAAGTGTTCTATTTTGCAGCTGAATTTCAAAATGAACTGGATAATTTTATGACCAGCTATAAAACTGGTAGTTATAAGAGCTAAAATAAAAAAGCTAATCAGATCTCATGTTTCAGGACATAAACTTGTCACCATGAGCATTAACAAGATTCCCTCCCCCCTTGGATAGCAATGCAGTATGTTTTAGAAGATTTTCACTTTTTAATAATCTGCACTATATGTTTGTCTCTGGGTAAATTCAATTCAGCATGAATTTATTAGGTGTCTACTGTGCACAAAGCACCATCCCAGCCAAGGTTGCCATGGAATTGAGATGCTTGTAAATACCATTAAGACTAATCTAATTGCAGAAAGAGATGTGTGCAACCAAAGCCTTTATCCAGGGATATTCTGGGGCTTCCAAAGTCACAGAATCCTAGGGGTTTGAGTTGCAAGAAGACTTTGAGCATTCCTGAGGGCTCTGTAAAGGGAATAGTATGACCAGAAGTTAGTTCTTTGCAAATATTAATACCCACCACACACCTGAGATAAAGGGTTTCCATGCCACCCTGGGGAGGGTCACCTGTGGCAACCTTAAAGTACAGGGACTATCTAAGAGGAAAAAAGTAGTTTGCCTTAGCATGATATTATTTTCTTATCCAAGGGATTTTAAGCCTAAAACAATAAGTATCTTCTTAAGGAATTAAAAAAAATCTATAATCTCTTAATGGCAAGTTCACATATGTGAAAGCAAGTTCATCTGTAGCAGAAGGTGCCACAATTCTAGATGAGAATTCACCAGGGATCACCAGTGGAGAGCCAAGGTGATACCAGGAAACTCAGGGCATGAAGATGAAAGAAGAAAAAAGTATCAGCAAGACTGAATTCTGATGCTAAACATCTTTTTTTTTTCATTTTTCTTTTATTATTCATATGTGCATACAAGGCTTGGTTCATTTCTCCCCCCTGCCCCCACCCCCTCCCTTACCACCCACTCCACCCCCTCCCGCTCCCCCCCTCAATACCCAGCAGAAACTATTTTGCCCTTATCTCTAATTTTGTTGTAGAGAGAGTATAAGCAATAATAGGAAGGAACAAGGGTTTTGCTGGTTGAGATAAGGATAGCTATACAGGGCATTGACTCACATTGATTTCCTGTGCGTGGGTGTTACCTTCTAGGTTAATTCTTTTTGATCTCACCTTTTCTCTAGTTCCTGGTCCCCTTTTCCTATTGGCCTCAGTTGCTTTAAGGTATCTGCTTTAGTTTCTCTGCATTGAGGGCAACAAATGCTAGCTAGTTTTTTAGGTGTCTTACCTATCCTCACCCCTCCCTTGTGTGCTCTCGCTTTTATCATGTGCTCATAGTCCAATCCCCTTGTTGTGTTTGCCCTTGATCTAATGTCCACATATGAGGGAGAACATACGATTTTTGGTCTTTTGAGCCAGGCTAACCTCACTCAGAATGATGTTCTCCGATTCCATCCATTTACCAGCGAATGATAACATTTCGTTCTTCTTCATGGCTGCATAAAATTCCATTGTGTATAGATACCACATTTTCTTAATCCATTCGTCAGTGCTGGGGCATCTTGGCTGTTTCCATAACTTGGCTATTGTGAATAGTGCCGCAATAAACATGGATGTGCAGGTGCCTCTGGAGTAACAGTCTTTTGGGTATATCCCCAAGAGTGGTATTGCTGGATCAAATGGTAGATTGATGTCCAGCTTTTTAAGTAGCCTCCAAATTTTTTTCCAGAGTGGTTGTACTAGTCTACATTCCCACCAACAGTGTAAGAGGGTTCCTTTTTCCCCGCATCCTCGCCAACACCTGTTGTTGGTGGTGTTGCTGATGATGGCTATTCTAACAGGGGTGAGGTGGAATCTTAGTGTGGTTTTAATTTGCATTTCCTTTATTGCTAGAGATGGTGAGCATTTTTTCATGTGTTTTCTGGCCATTTGAATTTCTTCTTTTGAGAAAGTTCTGTTTAGTTCACTTGCCCATTTCTTTATTGGTTCATTAGTTTTGGGAGAATTTAGTTTTTTAAGTTCCCTATATATTCTGGTTATCAGTCCTTTGTCTGATGTATAATTGGCAAATATTTTCTCCCACTCTGTGGGTGTTCTCTTCAGTTTAGAGACCATTTCTTTTGATGAACAGAAGCTTTTTAGTTTTATGAGGTCCCATTTATCTATGCTATCTCTTAGTTGCTGTGCTGCTGGGGTTTCATTGAGAAAGTTCTTACCTATACCTACTAACTCCAGAGTATTTCCTACTCTTTCTTGTATCAACTTAAGAGTTTGGGGTCTGATATTAAGATCCTTGATCCATTTTGAGTTAATCTTGGTATAGGGTGATATACATGGATCTAGTTTCAGTTTTTTGCAGACTGCTAACCAGTTTTCCCAGCAGTTTTTGTTGAAGAGGCTGCTATTTCTCCATCGTATATTTTTAGCTCCTTTGTCAAAGATAAGTTGCTCATAGTTGTGTGGCTTCATATCTGGATCCTCTATTCTGTTCCACTGGTCTTCATGTCTGTTTTTGTGCCAGTACCATGCTGTTTTTATTGTTATTGCTTTGTAATATAGTTTGAAGTCAGGTATTGTGATACCTCCTGCATTGTTCTTTTGACTGAGTATTGCCTTGGCTATTCGTGGCCTCTTGTGTTTCCATATAAATTTCACAGTAGATTTTTCAATCTCTTTAATGAATGTCATTCGAATTTTGATGGGAATTGCATTAAACACAGATAGAAAAACCACTGCAGATGTCTGTTATCAAGTTTCCCTCCTACTTAGACAGAAGCAAAAGATAGTGAAGTACTTCACGTTCACTGTGGAAGTGAATGAGGAAGAAACCTTCATAGACTAGAGTGTGAGAAGTCTACAAGGGTGATGTGGGGGTCTTCAATGCAGCTAGTATAACCCAGGCTTCACCTATTAACAAAGAGCTGTTTTATGAAGCAGAATACAGTCGGGCTATATAATAGAGGATAATAGAATGGTCTGTAGAATTTTCAGAAAATACAATTAATTCTGAATGGAGGGGCTAGGAAAAGATTTTCAAGCAAGTTGGTATTTTAATAGAGAGTTAGAGGATAAATAGAAATTCAACGTAAGGAGGAGGCACTACTGAGTGGGGCTTCCAGTATAAGTAGACAGCACAAGTAACAAAAGAAAATACGATACTGTTCCTGCTGTTTGGCAAAGGATAAATACTCCATGAAATTAGACTACAGCCTCTTTGTTGGAGAATGTGAGCCTGAAAACTTAATCTCAGACTTGTAATTTCTTTAGTAGATAAAGGAAGTCTTTAATCAGAGGATGGTGGTGATCTGAAGTAGTCTCAATGACATAATTCTATAAGTACTGGGAAGGTCAGCATTGAGAATCAAGAGACCTGAAATAGATCACTCCTCCTTCCTGAAAAAAATCATTCCCTCTCTTTTTTCTTAATGAGAGAATGGGTTCATCACCTTGCCTTGGGTTACAGATTTGCTTTTCCAGGAAGCCTTTCTGATGCTCTGGCCTCATGTACAAACTACGACTATATTGTCAACATCTGCCTTGGACTGGTAACCCCATTAAAGCATTTATCATGTCTGTCTTACTCACCATTCACCATTTCCTTTGCCATACCTAACTTCTAGTTGGTACACACCCATATTTATTGGGGAAATAAAGGAATACTGTGAATAAATCAATTGGGTGACAATAGTATAAGAGGAATGATGACAGCAGAAATTGCAAGAAACATGTGGAAGCTAGTATTCAAGGGACTGGGGACGTGAAATGTGGAAAGAAAGAGGAAGATCTAAGGTATCTCCATTTGTTTAAACTGGGTGTCTGTTAAGACAATGATGTTCCTGAAATTATCCAGTTACAGTTTGGTTTCATCTCACATACAATTTCTTCTCTCTACAAAAGAGTTGTTTGGAGATTCCTTGCTAATTAATTCTATGAAAATGAAAGTGGTCTCCATGTACACCCTCTAGGCTATTTCCTGGGATGGGAAGATATGAGTATAATCCTGGTGCAACTAGGTAGGGTCTGATACTCTTCTTACCAGTGATTTTTTACCATCCCTCTGTTCTGATGAGAAAAGAAGACAGAAATGAGGAAGTTTATATCTGATGGTGTAGACAAATGACAGCCAAGAAAAACTGTCCCTGGACCCTTTCTCTGTATTCAAGTAATATATCTAAGGAAGGTAGATAACTTTTATTGAATAATTTCTTAGCATAAAATGGTTCAAGTCTATGAAATTCCATAATGTTGGCACTGTAGTGATAGAATAATTCATGGACAAAATGTGAGAGTGGCTAAACTGACCCAGGTCATGACATTAGTTATGGTACCTTGGCTAGAAGTTAAATCTTCCATATAAAGTTAACTGTTTCACAGCTGATATATTAAAGTGATTACTATACAATGAAACATATTAAATATGGCTATTGCAATCCAAAATCTATTCTGTCAAGAAAGAAGAAAAAACTCTAAGTTTTATTATTTAAAAAGTTAATTTTCATAGATAAAAAACATCTGCCTAATTCAGTATCCAAATATTAGAATGAAAAAAGGAAAATTCTCTGAATTGTGGTTTAGAATTTGAAATAATTAAATTCTTAATTTAGAATGGAATTATTATAACTGGTGATATTTTTCTGCACATTAAACTAACAGAATTTTGTATTTGGATGATTGTGTCTTGTATACCCAAGCACTTGGCGATTTAGCCATTGAATATGCACCTGCTTCTTGGATTGGCAAGGCAACAATTTGCTGTGAAGAATCAGTTGTTTTGAATGGCTAATTGGTTACAGGTGCAATGAATTAACCATCTGCCTTCAAAAATGACTCAATTAAGAGGGGAGGAAAATCCCTTTTCTTTCTGTCACTTTGAAAGTACATCAATACTAGAGTTAAGTTAGATATGATTTTAACTTGAAATTTGTGGATTCTGTGGTAGGTAGAGGTGAGGTAAGTGGGAGGAAAATAAAATAAGGAGTATATAATAAGTCATTAAAGTTTTAAAAAGTGGAATGTATCTGGAAAAGAAAAGTGCAACCCCACAGGTAGGTTTATACCAATGCATTTGACACAGTCTTTTTAAGTTTTTTTTTGTTTAGATATGATTTCTTAGTTTAAATCTAACTTTCATTTTTTTCTGAAAGATTCTCACATTCATCAACTGATGTGTCACAACACTGACAATCAAACATTTTGTTGGATGACTTTCTAACTGCTTAGCTGAGATGTATTAATAGTATTTCTAAATGGGCAACAGACATTTTTCCCTCTTTGGTCACAAGTACTTTTCTCAAAGAAGATAAAATTATTTTCTTGTTAACTAGGAGATGGAAACACACATTGTGTGACTAGCTGGAAAATAATAGGTCAATTTGATTTGACTATACTTCTTCTTCAGGTAAGCCCATCATTTTCCTTCCCCATGCTTAATGAACTCACATTTTATGTTATTTAGTTTATCATGCCTAACTTTTAATTAACTTAAGTATTTAAGAATTCCAGTTGACAACTTGTTTCCATCTTCTAATGTAAGCAATATATCTTTAGTCACCTTCCTGAGATTCACCAAATTCTGAAATCTTTCTGATGAATATTCTGTAAGTCCTTTTGCCCACCCAAATTTATCTTAAGGAATAACTAAAATTAAAAGTTGTGTTCTGTCAAGAAGTGGTGTGGACATGTATGAAAATGAAAAAATGAAACCTATTAAACTACTCCAGGAATGGGGAGAGAGAGGTTTAAAGGAGAATGATGGAGGGGATGGTTTGAAGTATGATATATTTGGTATAGTGCTAGAACATTTGTAAATGCCACAATGTACCCCCTCCCAACACAACAATAAAAATTAATTTAAAAGTTTTTTTCTTTAAAAAGTGGTGTCGAAATATATAAGTGGAAAAATGAGACTTGTAGAAACTGTTCCAGGAATGGGAGGAGGGGGGATAAAGGAAAATGATGAAAGGAATGAATTTAAGTATGATATAAGAAATTTTGTAAATGTCACAATGTACCCTCAGTACAACAACAATAAAAATAAATTCTATGTAATAAAAGAAGTAGTGGGGAAACTTTCAAAACACCCAGAAATACAATTTTCATTCCAGCTAGTTTTGTAAAATATCCTGAATTTCATTTGAATCACTTAAAAGTATTAATACATTAATATTACATTAATTTAATATTTAAATTACATTAACTAAAAACACAATGTGTCTATGCTCTTGCCATCACTGATAATGACATCAGTGAAAATAGTTAAGTAGGGAGGATTCTTCTACATCATTTTAGATATGGAGAGTTTTTGTAAATGAGTGAAAATTTTATACATGATTTATTATTTTCCAAATATTCTTCATTTCTTTTATAAAATATCCTCTAGTACAAGCAAAAATTTTTGAGTGACTTATTTTCAAGGATGTGCAAGGATGAGGTTGGATTTTTTTAAACTTCCCATCACATAGAAGTTGGGATTTGATTAGATGTAGTATTGTATAATTTATACCTGTCAAAATAAGAAGTCTTTGAATAGAATTTTGGTCAGTTGAAGTTTTCATTTATTTTATGCATTTAGAAAAAGAACTAAATTTCTGAATTTTAGATTATCTTTGAATGTATACAAAATTTTATCTCAATGACAGTTTGTATGAGAAAATGTTTCTGGCAAAAACTCACTGATTTCAAACCCCATTCAAAAAACACTATTCATCACATAAAAAATTAAATTCAAGAGTCTATAAAGATCTTTGTAAATAATGTGGTTTATTTAAATCTAATAAGTTTCTCTGGAAATAATTTGAAGCAATAAGTAGCATTGTAGGAATAATTTTACTTCATATATACACAAAATGTATGTGTGTTTATGTTTATATATATATATACATATATATATATATATATACATATATATATATCTTTTTGTTACTCCATCCAGTGCCAAAGTTATCAAATAGTATCAATCTTCCCACGTTCTTTTTAAGTGAATAAAAATATTCTTATTGACTATCTGTTAACAAAGTGAAGACCTCTCACAGCAAGTGTCCACTATATTTCATTTCTTTATTCCTCTTTTGGTGATGCTCATTCTTCAGTATTCACTATTGTTGAAAATGCTTGTGTTACAAAAATTATGTCAACAAAGATTATTCATGGTAGAGGTGAGGCGCACACACACACACACACACACACACACACACACGTTATCTGAAATATCTGTGCAATCATCAGATTTGGAAGTAAATTGAGAAATCCTTATCTGAACTACTAATTTTTTCATTGGTTTTTACAGTGGTAGGACTCCTTGAAATAAAAGTCTAAGATACAATTGGAAAACATAACAGTGCAGTTAATGAAGGAGTGAACTGCACAGTTCCATCTTTTGTGGCTCCCTTGTTGTGCTCTGGGGGAACTTAAGTTCTGTGTAACAAAGTACAAACTGCTACTTTTTTGTAACTACAAATTTTCCAGTGAGGAAACTGAGGCAGAGAGAAATCACTTGACATCTAAAGGCAACTAGTGTTATTAATAGAATCATAAGTAAAACTGAGCTGTCTTAAATTCTAATCTATATTTGTTACTGTAAATATGAATTTTAATATCTGAATTATCCAGATGCTTTTTTCCTATTAGCTAAAATTCTCTAGATTTATTCTTTAGATTACTTATCATTTTATTTTATTTAACGTATGTAGATGAAGATACTGTGTCAACTTCTTTTTAGCTCCCATTTCCCTGATTTCATGAAAATCTTAAACCCCAGTACCTAGTACTTTCAATCTCTTAGACAGTTGAACATGCCAAATGTCCAGCACAGGGCCTCTAGCTGGCTCCAGGCTGTTGATGATTTCATTAAATTTTTCCCAATCTATTTATTTACGCAATTTCAACTGGGAAATTCATTGAAATGAAACATCTCATTTCCAGAATTATCCTGAGGCAAAAAGAGACAATGATGCATACCCCCAATTTGAATGAAATGAAACTAGCCCATTTCACATAGAGAAGTCTCATTGTGAGTTTAAAACCACATTAACCTTAAAGGAGACATTTTCTCCATACACATCTGAGTGTAGCTTCAGTTTATGGCACTGTTAACTGTGAATATGTACCAAAGGACTTGTTTCTAAAGAAACTTTAAAGCCAACAAATTAACCCACCTTAGAGCTTTCTTCAGTGCTGTCTTCTTGTAGTGATTTTCTCTATGGCAGTTACTGAGTGGCAAACAAAAGAAGGAATCTTACTGAATTATATTCATTTCTGTATTGATCAGATTCTTGTGTTTTGTTCTTAAGCAGAGAAGTAGAAGAAAACAGTTAAGCAAGGTTTCACTTAAAAGACGCACACACACTGTTTTAATGTTAGAGGAGAAATTTGTCCAGTAAAGAAACAGTTAAGGAAAATTTTCAGTTTAGAGGGATAGCTTTACTTTTGTAATGCAGGCTTTGCCAATTAGTCACAAATGAACTGGAGCACATTTTCTTGATAATCGTGAAGCATGATGACTGAATGGATGAGCCATACACATTTTATATGTATTTCCACTGCACTGGATCTTTTCTCTACCTGCTGTGTTCCAAATAGTCACAAATACCACAGTGTTAATGACTGATCAACATTTAAAAAGTAGATTTCACAAGAAATGTAATTAGATTTCATAATTAGGTTTTGGCTAATGTGTGTTTCTAGAAAAGTTCAGGTGCTTAGATTACATTTCAATTTTCACTTGTCATCTGCTAAAGTTCCTCCCCTCACTTTAGCATCCTGATCAGATGTCCAATTTTTCAAAGTAGTTTTCATTTTTTAAAACTCATTCTAAATTTTAAAACCAGTTCAGTTTCTTAGCCTTCTTGGTCTCCTTATGTGCTTATGATTTTATGTGAAAAAAGCCGTTTCTTATTTACTATGTACAATGATATCAAGATTACTTAACCATGCTGTATTCTTGTAGTTAACAGTATGCTCTTTTATAACATCTCATTGAAAATATTTATACTCTGAAACATTATTTTTTGAATTGCTAAATATAAATGATTTATACTGTAATACTTTATCGGAGAAGCATATGCTGAATTTTAATAGTGTTTCAGGTTTTAAGCCAAAATTGTAAATGCATGCATACAAAGCCATGATTTGACTAATAAAATGTTCCCATCAATTGTAAGATGACTATATAATATTATATGAGATTTTATTTCTTATCTATCAGTCTATGTATCAACATATCTAAATATTATTTAACTATTAAATAGATGATGTAATTGAATCCACAAATGGTGTACACATAGGCGATGTGAATTCACATAGTTCAGAAAGAATCAGAAATAGAATCAATATGGGATTCCACCTTGAATCCACTTTAGACCTCAAGAATAGAACTCTGCAGGAATGGGAAATGGTATTTTGTATTTTGAATGATCTGTCCAGGTGGCTCTGACAGTAACATTGATCTAGAGATATTTTCTGTGAGAGAAGGTAGAGGGTTACACTATCATTTACTTCTGGACACTTCCATGTTTTTATTCTTTGAAAATTATCTTTGATTATGTTTTTTTCTCTAATTCTATAAGGTCTGAAAGAATGTAACTGAATTTACTGTTTTGTCTACTTGTTTATTTTTTGTGATAGGTCATTAATAACTAGCAGCATTGCCTCCAAATGAACCATTTAGAACCATGCAAGTTGATGATTTGAAGCTGGATGTATTTTGCTAAGGTGTATAACATATCAAGATACTGTTAGTATCTGAGATAACTCACATGGTATTTATTTTAAAAATTTTTATTAGCTTAAATTAATTTCACAAAGGGTTTCATTGTGATATTTTATGTGCATGCATATAGTATGCTTTGATCATTTTCACCCCATCTATATTAGTCTTTCTTAACACTTTTCTGTTCTCCCCCTCCTTTTAAACAGTTTTTAGTGGGTTTCATTATGCTATTTTCATACATATATATAATGTGCTTCTTTCATATCTACCCCCAGTTATCTTCTCCTTTTCCACTTTCCCTATTGCTGGTCCTCCTGGACAGTCCCTTTTTACAATCATGTCATGTTATTATTTTTTAAAGTCTAGATTTCACATATGAACAAAAACATGAAATATTTGTCTTTCTAACTTGTCTAATTCTCAATATTCTCTAGTTCCACTCATTTTCCTGCAAATGACATAATTTAAAAATAACATATTTTCATTACTTGAATTTAGACTGCATAAAAGTTCTATATTTCATTTTTCCCTATATTAGCATAAACTTTTTTCTTAATTTTGTAAAACTAGTATATGTAATAGAATTACAATATAACAATAGATTTAAGAAATAAAAAATATTGCTTATACTTCTAATTTTGATATTAATAGAAATTAACTAAAAACTGAGTAAAGTAAAACTTCCAGGAAATCAAACAAAATTGATTTCCCCTTGACTTTATGTACTTTTTAAAGCATTTCCTTTACCCTTTCTTTTGAGAAGAAAATAAAATATTTCCCTTGTATGTTCTGTTACAATTCAGTTTTTTTTTCTGTATTTTGCATAATGCACCTGAGGTGCTTTCTAAAATATCAGCTTTACAGCTAGCTGTTCCATCAGGGGATTCTAAATCTTCAAATTGTGTGGCTCTGAGCATAGCAGTAGGTTTTTATCACATGGCTCACTTAGGAGAATTTTAAGAGCAGTTTCCACTTCCTGATACTGTGCCCGCATTGTGTTGTTACAGGGGAGCAACAGGCAGCACCATAGCTGTTACATTGCAATATTGCATTAATAAAGACCAAATCCTTCTTAAAACTAAAACACCACCTTTCTTCACTATACATGTTCTTCATTGACCTCCCAGGAAAAATAAAAAAGCCCTTTGGATTTTCTTCCTCTAATAGTATTTCTCTTTGTCTCTTTAGTTTTCCCAGATTCTACCTGTGAATTCTGAAGTGCTCCAGGGTCCAATCCTTGTACTTATCTTCTCCAACTGTGTTCACTTCTTAGGATCATTTACCCAGACCTATGACTGTGAATTGAACAAATCTGTTATTGATTCTTATGTTGTCCTGGCCCACTCCTCTGAACTTCACATATATTTTACTCCGTATTCAGCTTATTCACTTGGATGTTCATTGCTTATTAAAGCTGACAAAGAGTCTGAACTCTTGATTTGTATCTATACACTAAACCTGTTTCATTCTTGATCTTACTTCATCTCTGTATATAATAAATGCAGTTCTCTAGAAGTTCAGGAAAGCTCTAGTCATTCTTGAATTTATTTTTCCTCTGACAACCCACATCCAGTTCGTCAGGAAATTATGTGATATTACCTACAAACATCAAGAATCTGACTCCTTCTCAGTATACCTACAACTGACACTTTCATCTAAGTACTATTATTTTCACCTGTCTCAATTTGTAGCCCTCCTGTTGTCTCCTTGTTTCTCTCCTTGTCTGTCAATTTTTAACACAGTAGCCATTATTTTTTTAAATAAAAAGATCATGTCATATATGCACTCAAAATCATATTAAAGTTTCCCCTTTTCTACATAGTAAAGTATAAACTTTTAACCTCTAACCTGGGGTATCCACATGATCTGCTTCCTGTGCCTTTTTGACATCACTTTTCTCTGTGCAGCAAGCCCAGTCTCACTTACTTCCTTCTGTTCCAAGAACACATCTGCTTCTTCCACACAGGCTTGCAACTATAGATCTCTCTGTTCTGAATGCTCTTCACCTGACCACATGTTTTCAGGGCCATACACTCCTTCCAGACTCAAATACCATTTTTTAGAATATTCCCATTAAAAATGGGCTCACACTAACTCATTTAAAATGGCGTGAGCATTCAAGTCATTTCCATTTATTTTAAAATTTTTATTTTAATTTTGGTATAAGTGTGCATATTTATAGGGCACAAAGTGGCATTTCAACACACATATACATTATATAAGTATCAAATTAGGGTATTTGCTACATCCATCAGCACAAATATTTATCATGAGAACATTTGAAATCTTCTCTTACTTTGAAATATACGTGGTTAGAAGAAAACATAGAGGAAATGCTCTGTGACATTAGTATGGGAAAGGATTTGTTTTAAAATAACAACTCAAAAGCACAATCAGCAAAAGCAATAATAGACAAATGGGTTTACATCAAGATAAAAAGTTTTGAACAACAAAGGAAACAATCAGCAGTGAAGAAGCAGCCTACAAGTCATTCTTCAGCCATGCTATTCTGGAGCACTTTTGATTTCCTGACATATTATAAAACTGCTTTTTATTATGTGTTTATGATTCATGCTTTGTGTCTTTCTATATCAACTGCAACTGACAAGTACAAAGTGTTCAAGACAAATTTAAAAGAAGGAATTAATGAGAATGATTGGAACCATCATGAGGCATGTCAAAGAGACCATCCAAGAGAAAAAGGAAGGACACTTTCCAAGGAGCTGGTTTATAAGGACCTTAATTGGGGAAACATAGAGCTGCTCTCTGGTACATCCTTTGGACTCTAACTTTTATCTTAATGGACACATGTATATCAAATATCTATTTATAAGTAGAACATTGAACATCACCGTTAATTTGATGATTAAGATTCATTCACTTGTAAGTAAAATAAATATTGCCTTTACTTATACTAATGTATACTTTATCTGTGCCTCCCCAACAGTTTGTGTTTTCCACCATTATTGAAATTCCTTGTAATTTTTAGTAACTATTTGCTGACATGTTTCTTCTTTTAGATTGAACAGCCTGCAAAAGTAGGGGTTTTTTTTCATTTTAAATAACCTCAGCATCTAACTCAGTGTTTGACACATAATATGTATTAAAATACTTGCCAAATCAATTTTAATAAATTTTGACTCAATAATCCCTTGTAGCATAAACAATACACACTATGGATTCATAGAATATGAGTCAGGGATTTTATATCTAAGAAACTTGTTTTTCAAGCATAAAGGTTACAAACAGAATTTTTATTCAGAAAATCTGGGAATATTGCTTTCATAAGCCCTCTTTGAGCAAGTACTAGAGTGTTCCAGAGATCAAGGGTATTTCAGCAAAAGAACTGCCAGAAAGTAGTGAAAATGTTTAATTGCAAATCTAAGCTAAAACAAAAACAAAGATAAAGATTAAAACACAGAATATAAATCAGAATATAAATTTTAACTGCTCTAGGACCTAGAAATGGCACAAAGACTAATAAAACTTGGAAGAAAGAGGAGGGATACTGAAGTCAAATTATCCATCTGTGAGGATAGGGTCAAAGAATATCACTTAATTCGACTAATCAAGTAGGGAAAATCTTAGCACATTTAAAAGAATAAAGGTAATCATTCAGCAAGAAAGGTAATTATATGACAAATGAACAGGAACAGGAGAAAGAAAAGAGGATCAGAGCTAATTTATTGCTTTTCACAAGAAATATATAGATTGTACCCAAAGCAAAGAGTTTTCAATGTATTGTATCAAAGAATAAAGTTAACCACTAGAAAAAAATACAAGACTTCAACATTTCAAACAAAAGCAAAAAAGGCAAATAACTGATCATACAGATACAGATTCATATGTACAACTACAGAGATGTACATCTACACAGGTGTACATTCACACATATATTTATGCATTCACACCTGTTTGATTTATACAAATGTAAGTATGCACTCACAAATATGTAATTTGTACATATAAATGTATGCATTCACATATATATGAATTAATATTCATGTATTATGCATTATGTTACATGTTATATTTTGTATGCTCTGTAAGAGAAAATCTGAAAGACTATTTTGTATATTTTTCAATCAACATAAATGGGATTTGCTATTACAAGTAAATAATTCCATCCTGGGATGAAAAGGAAAATGAACACTTTCCTTTAGAAAAGTGGTATGTTATATAAATGAATTTAGAGTGGTTTAATATAAATTGATAGCCTATGTATGTCAAACAATTGCAAGCAAAGTAAAATAGATAGTGACCTTAATATTAGACAATGTAGAGTCTAGATCAAAAGCATTGTAATGCTGAAGTGCTGAATGCAATGAAGTGTGATAGCCAGCAATATACATGTATAAATGCCATAGCAGCAAATTTAATATAACAAGAACTACAGAGGTATGGAATAAGGAGGATAAAGGAGTAATTTCACAATGCAGAATCCTCACAAGCATTACTACAGCCATGTGAGAAAGCTTAAGGTCATTAGTGATATATTATGTTGATAACATATATCCTGATATGATATGAGAATGACAGTTTCTCTCTGTAGTGTTCATTCCTCAACCCCATAAATTCAGTCTAATCATTAGAAAAATATTAGACAAACCCAAAATGAGGATTGTCCTATAAAGTAGCTTATGGCACTCTTTGTCATTGTCAAGGTCATCAAAAACCAGGAAAAGTTTGAAAAGCTATCACAGCCAAGAGGAGCCTGAGGAAACATGACAGCCAAAAATAATATGGTACCTTGAATGGGATCCTAAAGCAGACAAAGGACATTTGATCAAGACCAAAAAAACATAAAAAAATACATGGACTCTATTATTTCCTCATAACACATTACTATTGTCTCATTAATTATAGAAAATGGATCACACTAATGCAAAATGCTAATGATAGAGGAAAGTAGATCTGGGGTATATAGGATCTCCTTGTACTATCTTTACAAATTTTCTGTTAATTTAAAACTATTCTAAAAATAATGTCTAATTACATTTTTTTAGAAAGGATAAATTCATACACACACACACACATCCTATTGTCCTATTGGAGATCCCTAATATAGTGTGGGTGGGAGTAGCAACAGAATACATGAACCTTGATAGAGAAGCAAAATTTTCTTAAGAATTTCTTTAATAGATACATTTTTAATTTTGAAAATGTGAATTTATTATCAATTCAAAAAGTATTACACACACAAACTAGTATATGACTCAGAAATCTCTTATTAAACTAACTCAAATTTTAGTCTAAAGTTAAAGTCATGTCAATTCAGAAAATACTGATTCACAAATTATATATTTTCAATTGTTTCCAATCTGTTACCTATGTGAGCAGCAACCTGGCCAAGACAGAGACATTACCTGTGTGATAATGTGTACTACTAACGAGTCTTTCAATCTTGCAAAGTACTTTTTGTATGTATTATCTCTTTATCTCATATTCATTTTCCTTTTTTTGTGGTGGTACTGGGGTTAGAATTCAGGACTTTGTGTTTGTAAGGTAGGTGCTCTACTATTTTAAGTTACACCTTTAGCTCTTATTGCGTTTTTTGAATAAAGAAGAACAATTAAATAGAGTAGTTAAATAAGAGTATCAGGTCTTAGAAAAGTTAATGGACTTGCTTCCTAATGTGGAGAAGAGAGAAAATAGGAGATAGCTGAGTCAAATTTATTCTGGCTCCTTGCTCAGTGCTTTCCACTGTATTTTGCAGTTGGTGTGAAAGTGTGGACCTTAGGTCACAATTTATGACATCCTTATAGTCATAAATTCTACAGTATATTGTTCTCCTGAGAGAGAGAAGATTGCAGTATTGTTACCTGTGGTCTAGAATTAGGTTAAATAACATCCTAGTGTGCTGTTAGCAGATAACACTGAGAGAATCATAATTTTCTGATAGAATGGTGTCGATTTGTAGCAAAAAACGTTCACATGAGTACATTTATGTTTGTCAGTTCCAACAGTCATCTGGCATTTCATAGTAAAGTCCAAGTATTTCTCCTGCTGATTTTCTCCAATCTTGAAAAACTTCCAGATAAACTTTCAAATAAGCCATGACTGGTGCGGTTCCATTGCTAGCTTCCCCAGGGAGTGTGTGATGGAGGATAATCACGTCAAGGTTAGGAAATCAGAGATCATATAATGCAAATTCTTATAAATGAACTTTGCTCCTCTTTTAGAAAATATTAGGTGATTGTATTTCATTTACATTTTCAAGGTATATGTTAAAATTCTAGTTTCTAGTTATTCATATAAAAATAATGTATATCTTTGATTCAGAATTCAATAGTTTGGCATGTCAAATTTCTCTTCTTTTCCTTTCCTTAGGTACTTTTTCAGTCATTCCAATTCCATGGTCCAACCACTAGAGAAGTAAAAAGTCACTCAAATTCATATTTCAAATATTGTTTCAATTAATGCCATTCATCCTTAATCAGTATTGCATATAGTTATAGGAACTCAGAAAGAATAAAATCCAAGAACTCAAAAACACTGACTTGGATTTACTGGGTATGTGGGTGAACAAAATAAAGCTTTTACCCCTGTAAAGTTTTCAATATTTTAGAAGAGAAAAATTAGACAGTAGTAAATAAACATGCATATGTCATTGCAAAGAGTGGCAAGTGGTAAGAAGGGAAAATGGTGCAGGGTAAATTTAATAACTGAAATGGCATTGGAGCTGAATCTTGATTGGTGGATAATTAAGTGTAAGCCAGATCGTGAAAGAAAGGAGAAAAATGTCCGGGTAGGGCTTCAGCTAACTGCAGACCTAATGTGGAAATAGCGCTGCATAATTAAGGAACCCCCCCAAAAAAAGACTTTGCCATGGTTACATTTTAGTGAGTGGAAAGAAATGCTTCTTTCCTGAAATTATTTATCACTTCCTTGTGTGACATGAAATGCATTTCTGCTAATAGATTATCAGAACCTTATTGAGTATGATTATATTCTAGTGCAATAAGAAACCACTAAGTAGTTCTAATAATTATAGCATGATTGAATTTGTATTTCTAAAACACCTGCTCTGTCTGTTCAATGGAGAATAACTACAGAAGACAGTCTAAGCACCAGGAAAATGTCTGTAGTTTATTAGTCCAGGTGAAAGAGCACCAGACTAGAGTGATATGTTAGATGAGTTCTTTGCTACAGTAACTTTGTGTAGCAACCACTTCAAAAATTGTAATCATTTGTTTTTATATCACTCACAGGTGTGCAAGATAGACTGAGGGCTTTGAGGGCTTGCTTGGCTCATTGAGTGCAGGTCTGCTCCATGTATCTCCTCTTTCTCATGGGACCACTAACCTCCCTCCATGTGTTCTTTTTCTTTTCTTTTTTGTAGCTGATAGGTGTAAGATGTTATTGCAGTTAAACTAAAAAACAAACAAAAAACAATAGCCTTACAGAACATAATGGAAACCATGTATGTGGTTGCAATATGTTGTCTCATGAAAATATTAATTTTTAGGCTTTGGTTGAATAATATCATCTTGGTGTAGTATCTTTTGTTATATCTTTAAAAAATTTATTTATTTATTTGTTGGCATATTATAGTTGTACTATGAGTACATTGTGAGATTTACAAAAGTGCATACAATATATCTTAGACTCATACCTTCATCTTTCTCATTTATTTCCCTCCTCTTTCCTATTTCAACAAGTCTCATTGTTCCCTATTCATACATGAATACATAGTACTTCCACTATATTCACCTTCCTTCCCCCTTTCATTATGCCCTGCCCCTCCCACTGGTACCATGGCCAGAAATGCAAAAGTCTAAGCAAAATTAGGTATATACATTAAAGTCTTCATAAGATAAAGCACATATAGCTACCTATATTCCATTAGCTAAAGCAAATCACAAAAGCAAGCACAAAATTGTTTGGGGAAATATAGTCTGGCCACTCCACAGTCATATAACAAAGTTCATATGTGAACATGCAGTGAGTGAAGACTATAATCTAATACTGATTATTATTATAAATTCAACATACATTTTATTTTTGAAGTAGTATTGTATTTATATGAGTAATGAGAGAGGAAGACATAAATGATGATTCCATATTTTTGACATTAACAACTGGTAGATAAAAATGTCATTTACTGGTAGAAAAAATACCTGAGTGAAAGGAAGTTAAGGATGAGAAGAAGATTTCATTTTGGGATATGCCAAATAAATAGAGAAATGAGACAGAAGTATGTAAATGAATACTCATGTTTGAAGTAAAGAGTGTGGATCAAGCTAGAGTTGTTGACATATAAATGTTATCTACAACTGTGAAATGGATGAGATCACCGAAAAGGGAGCCTGGAGTGAGAAAAGGGTCCAGGCCTAAACCTTGAGATGCTCAAGCATGTAGAGTATATGAAGAAGAAAAGCAGACTGAGAAAGGGATACCAGTGAGTTAACAAAAATAAAGAAAGAGAGACTGTCTCAAGGAGACAAGGAAAAAGAGGTTTTCAAAATGGAGATAATGTTTAATACTGTTGCATTTTACTGAACTATCTGAAGACTGAAGAGAGTATGTTAAATTTGGCAAACTTAAAGCCATTGCTGACTTCAGCAAAAGTAGTTTCTTAGAACTACTTACTGGTAGAGAAAAGAAAGATTGATATAGTTGAAGAACAAAATTTCTCCTAGATTGTTCATTGACTAGAGGTGATAGGAAGAAAGAAGATAATCAAAGGATCATCCAGCACTGGTATTTAACCCAGATCAGTCAAGTCCAAGAAAGAAGCAAAGAAAATTGAATGCATCTTTAAGGTCAATTTTGCAAGAATTGACCTTGTAATCCAAGTTAAATGAAGAAAGTTAAAAAGAACAAAAAAAAGATAGGTGGTGGTAAAGTGCTGGTGTTCCTGAATTGGAAGAACTGTGTACTAGAACAAGTAAACTTGAAGAAGTGATGCTAAGTTCTGGTAATTACAGTAGATATCTGAGATGCCAAGTACATTGCATGTGTAGAAAGGTTATAATAAACCCATTTAAAAACTATGCAAGAGAGTAATAAAAAAAGAAAGGACTTGAAGGAGGAGAAAAAGAAAGAATAATAGAGGGATGACTAGGATCAAGATACATTATATGTATGTGTGGAGATATCACAATGAAACCCTTCATTTTGTAAACTAATGTACACTACTCAAAATGTGAAGGAAAAGAAACTTCTTGCTGAATTACAGTGACTTGAATCAGGTTCTCATACATTGACAATGAAAGAATAAATTTGTGATACCTTTATGAAGGGAAAAATGTTTTTGAAGGGGAATTTGCAAGGATCAGATAATCCATTCAGACCCCTTTGGATGTTGAAGTGATAGGGAATAATGACATGAGTTGAATGGAAAAGAGTGTAATATTGCATTTCCAGTCTTCATTCAATGAAGAAAGACCAGAAATAAAGCAAATAACAAGAAGGAAAAGAAGATGAACTCACAGCTTTAGAGTCTAATAGATTAAAAATTACTTTAATATTAATTAATACATGTATCTATTTTTACAAATACTATAAAAGTGATGGTACATAGTGCTAAAGAATATTGCCTACTAAGACTTTACAGAGGAAATAAATATCTAAGCAGAAACTTAATGAATGAGTAGGGACCAGTCAGCTGATGGAGAGATGGATGAAGACATGTTTCCAAGCAGCAGGTAAATCATGTTGGAAATGCCTAGATCAAGAGAACTAGACTAGCACTTAGCATGAGATATATGGGAAATCCTATAGAGAATATTTTTCCTTGTTAAGGAGCAAAATGATAAACCATAATAATAATTGTCATCATAATCACCATCACAGAAAGAGTGATTCAAGAAAGTGCAATGAAAAATTGTGTTTTAGAAGGATCAAAACTGACTGGCTAAGAAGAGATACAGTTGAAGCCTTTCAAATGAGGGATGCTAGACACTTGGGCTAAGGTAGTAGGAAAAGAGATGGACAGAAACAGTTAGAGTTCCCAAAGTGACAAGTGCTTTGTATTTAACTGATAAATCAAAAGAAGTAGAGAGGAGAAGTTTAAAGACAGTTTCTAGCTTTTTAATGTAAACAATTTAAGTGGATGGTGATTCCGTTAACCATAAAAGACTATGCTCTGGCATGTATCCAGAAACCAAGTTTCTAGGGAGGGGTGGGTTTAATTTCAGATGTGTTGAATTTGAGTGGCTGCCTATGCTCTAGTACAGCTATCTAGTTTTCAGCTGGGTTGCTGTGTCTGGAGCCTGAAGTTGAAGATAAAACTTTTCCTTCCTTTGGCTCTTTTCTTAAGGATAAATTCCCAAAGTGGGTCAAATTGTCTTGAACATTTTTTTTTGGTACTCAGTATTCATCACAATAATTTTTACAAAACGCATTCTTATTTTCACTCATACTGGTAACATATGTCTATATTATTATCTCTAATTGTTATCTTGAATAATGTCATTAATGTACTTTTCTTTGAACAAATGGATCAAAGATATTAAGGTAAGACCTAAAACACTAGAACTACAGCAGGAAAAACAGGAAAACTCCAAAAGATATAGAATAGGTATTTATTTTCTGAATAGGACTCCAATTACCCAGGAAATATGAGCAAGAATTTGTAAGTGGGACTGCATCAAATCAAAAAGTTTTTTAATATCAAAAGAAACAGTTACCAGAATCAAGAGATGATCCACAGAATGGGAAAAAATCTTTTCAAGCTACTTAAAACACAAGGGATTAATATGCAGAGTACACAAAGAGTTCAAAAAACTAAAGAGCAGAAGAACAAATAATCTAATTAATAAACCGTTCTCAGAAAGAAGAAATACAAATGTCTAGCTGGGCCCTGGTGGCTCACACCTATAATCCTCACTACTCAGAAGGCAGAGATGAGGAAGATCATGGTTTGAAGCCAGCCCAGGCAAATACTTCACAAAACCCTGTCTTGAAAAACCTTTCACAAAATAAAACTGGTAGAGTGGCTCAAGGTGAAGGTCCTGAGTTCAAGCCTTCAAAAAGAAGAAGAAGAGAAGAAGAAATAATACAAATGTCTAAATACACGAAGCAATATTCAACATTCTCATCCATAAAGGAAATGCAATCAAAACCACACTATGATTCCATCTCAGCCAAGTTAGATTAGCCATAATCAAGGAACAAACAACAACAAATGGTGGAAAGTATGCAGGGGAAAAAGAACCTTCATACACTTTTGGTGGGAATGCAAACTAGTGCAATTACTATGGAAATCAGTATGGAGATTCCTCAAAAAACTAAAAATCAACCTCCCTTTTGACACTATCATACCATACTTGGGCATATAGTCAAAAGAGTGTAAGTCAACATACAAGAGAGATACACTGCACAGCTGTGTTTATTGCAGGTCTCTTCACAATAGCCAAACTGTGGAATCAGCTGAGGGGCCCAACAACTGATGAGTGGATAAAGAAAATAAATAAATATATATATGTATACACACACACACACACATAATGGGATATTACTCAGCCATAAAGAAAATGAAATTATGTTACTTGTAGGAAGATGGATGGAACTGGAGACCATCATGCTGAGTGAAAGTATTGCATGCTCTCACTCATTTGTAGAAACTGCACTTAAAATGATAATATAATAATAAACTATTAACAGTGGGAAATGAATGTATATTTAGGACTATCTGGAGTGAATCAGCTGGTGGGGAGGGAGAAAAGATACTGAAGTGTGAAGAGGATATAAGTATGTCACATATATTCATATGAATACAGAATACTAGAGCCCACCAAATGCTGTTTGAAAGAAGGGGGAAGAGGATGCAAGTATGGAATTATGAATTCTCCTCATATTATTAATGTATGATAAATAAAAAATTTAAAAAGTATAAAGTAAAATCAAATATAAAAGAATTATACACTGTGAAAGAAAAATAAACACAAATTTCCCTTAATGTCTGCTTTTTCAGTTTAGCAAATGTTTAGGAAACAAAGTATTTTTCATTAATTTTGTTTCCCTTTTAGTGAACTCTTTATCCTTTATCCAAACTCCATTTGTGCTCTCATGTATGCTGCTCCATGAGCCACATATCCAATCTAAAGAAAAATATGGGCATTCACCTATGTATAGGATGAGCTACTTCACTTGTTTTATAATACTGTCATTCATTAGCAAGCATAGAACAGATGGGACCTCAGAATAGAAATTGTATGAGGCACATTCTTTGCCTTTTCATCCAGAATAACAGTAATGAAAAGATTAGAATAACTTTGCTCTTAGTGCCATGAGGAAGGAAGGACCAGGTTAATGTGGACATATTGTGAGGAACACCTAATCGACATTGGGCAGTGAGTGGGACAGAAAAAGAAATGACACCCAAATTGAAAACTAGGAGTAACTACACAAGGAACTGTTGCAACATGGAGGAATTTAAGGGTGTGGAATGGGTCACCCCACACCCAAATTGAAATGGGTCACCCCACACCCAAATTGAAAACTAGGGGTAACTGCACCAGGAAGTGTTGCAACATGGAGGAGTTTGAGGATGTGGAGGGTGTGGGTAGAAGATGTAACATGTGGCAAAATGGCAAAGGAAAAATACAGAGGTTCAGCTGGAAAGTTATTTCAATAAGATATTGTCATTAAGTGTGAATTTAGAAAGGCAAAAATAATACAAAAAAAGAGAAGCAGTGGTCAGACTACAAAGTTAACTGTGTGGTAATTGTGCATCCTCAATGTGTTACTTGATATGTCTATTTCAGAAACACTATTATATTTCATAAAGAAACTACATTTCTGTCATATTTCCATAGAGTAGAATTTGGTATAAGGTATTATGGTTTTTGCTCATTTTGATCCACTCAAATGGAGACATCAATGAAATAAAGATTTCATTGCTCACAATGTAGACACAAATTAAAACACTGATGCTAGCTTGTATTTTATTTAATTTATGTTCCAAACTTTATTCTTTTAGTCTCAAGGCTATCTCCCTAATGTGAGTGTTTAGTGATTTTGTAAATGCTTTGAGGTTGATTGCCTACATAATTTAGTTTTACATATTTAGATGGGCTAATACAAATTTGGAGTTAATTATGTAAGACGTTAAAGATTCTACTCATTAAGTAATAATTTATAGAGAGAGCAACAAATGAATAGATAACATTTTCATCTCATATTTTTTATATATTCCTTTATTTTCCTCTGAGAAGCAATGACCACGTAACTTTTAGGTTGTGATATTTTACCAGGTAGTTTGTGAAACACCAAAGAAGCTGCAAGTGAATTAAAACAAACAAAAATCCATCCTCTGGTTAGGAAGAGAGGATTAATTATTTCCTATTTAATTATCACATTTGCTTATATTATACTCAATTTTATTCAGACTCATCAATGATTTGAAAGTCATCAGTCTTAACTGAAGCATACCCTTTACAAAGTTTAGTACAACAGTAAAATTTCCTAACATGTTAAAAGAAAGTTACAGTTTAGGATCTTGGATGGCCTTGCATTGTCTTTTCAAGTTGTAACAAAATACCAGGCACTTTAAAATAGAATAATATTTATGCATATTATAAACATTTCGCAGAAATATATTTGGTAACATTTGCTTAGTTAGTTAGTAATCCCTATAATCTTATTTATTCAAATAGAAGTGAATTTGCCAGCAAATTTCCATTAGTTTGTTGTGTAATCCTCATGTATCAAATGCAAAATGTTTTCAGAAACTAATTTTCACTTTAGCTATCATCACAGGTGGATATTCATTTCAATTCCATTCAAACTCAATGTGAAGAATAGAAATGTAAAATAATTATTTTTGTTTTAAAAATAGGAGCTAAAATTTGCAAATATAATTACCTAGGCAAATAAATCAAAGGAATGTCACCTAAATAAATAGCAGAACACAGTGTAAAAATTTTCAGTTATGCCTTAAAAATAGCATCACACCAGATGAGGAAAAACAGGCCTTTGAAACCATGACATATACTGATAAATGCTACAATAAAATGTGCATAGTGAGTTGTAAAATTAGGATATTTCAAAATTAGTAAAGCTGTTTCAGTTTAATGAATCATTAGAACTCTAACTAGACTTGATAAATACTGTAAATGATGAATACTAGAATTCACCTCATGAATGGGTTATCTAAGTGTTCTTTGATCCTAGTGTTTCTGAGTTCTTGCTATGTATCAAATACCTTAAAGATACTGAAGATATATTGGCAAGCATGACGATGAAAACCTTGCCCTCAAGAAGACCTATGTTCTATTAAAGTATTAAGACTGCAAGCAAATGAAGAAAAGAACAAGTAAACATTTGAGATTGAGGTAAGCACCGTTTAGTGAATAAACTGGTGTGATGGGACAGGAAGAATTTTAGAATGACCTCTCTGAGAGTTAACATTTATACTGAGTCTTGAAAATAAGCAAGGTCCAACAGGGGTCAAGTAAAAAGATGAGTCTGGTGTTGAGGAGAAAAAAAGAGATAAATGTTAGCACCATCATGTATAGTACTGATTAAATCCATGAATATATAACCACTCAGGAAGAAACTATTGCTAGAGAATAGGGCAAATTAGAAAACCATTCCCCTGGAGCACTCCAACATTTTGCATAAGGAGAGGAAGAGCATCCAGCAAAAGACCAAAGGAGCACAAGATAAGTTAGAAGGATCTGGTCTTAAAAAGCTAAGCAGAAGGAACTTCATCATCAATTGTGTTGCTTGTAACAGAAAGTGAAATAAGAACAGAGTTGTTTCCATTATACTTGACAAATAAGAAAGTATCTAGTGATCATTAGAGTAATATAAGTGGACAAATGAGGGAGAAAGCCAAATTGGAGTAAAGAGTAAGCAGAAGAAATGGTTCATTATGGAAAATGAGTTTATTATGGGAATATAGCAAACAATGTCAAAAGGGGCTCTATATAGAAATAATGTGTGGAGTGAGAGTCAGAGGATAGAGCTTATGGAAGAGTGCACTGATGATGTGAAAGAGGGAAGAAATCAATTCCTTAGGCAAATGAGAGAGCATAGACTCTAATGTCCAAGTGAGAAGTTAATATGTAGAACCAGGAGTAGTTATTAGCTGAATTAGCTGAAAAGAAAAAAAGAAAGTATATACACAAAAAATTATATATTTGATAATGAAAAATCAGGCAAAACTTACCTGATTGTCTTTTCTCAATAATAGAAATTTAGAAGTAGGATGAGAAAAAGGAAAGATTTTTGGAGGTTTAATGTTTTATTACCTTAAGTAATGGAAAAGTAAACCTAAGGGTGAAACCTAAGGCTAGGTAATGCTGTATGCCCCCACAAAATCTGAGGTTAAGAATATAAACTGAGAGGAAGAAGTAGGTAAGATGGTGGATTTAAAGCATCCACTGATTTAACTCCATAAATGGAAAAAGTTAGGTAACTATGGAGAGAGTATATTCTTTTTTTTTTCTCTTTTATTATTCATATGTGCATTGGGTCATTTCTCCCCCCTGCCCCCACCCCCTCCCTTACCACCCACTCGGCCCCCGCCCTCTCTCCTCGACCCCCTCAATACCCAGCAGAAACTATTTTGCCATTATTTCTAATTTTGTTGTAGAGAGAGTATAAGCAATAATAGGAAGGAACAAGGGTTTTTGCTGGTTGAGATAAGGATAGCTATACAGGGCACTGACTCACATTGATTTCCTGTGCGTTTGTGTTCCTTCTAGGTTAATTCTTTTTGATCTCACCTTTTCTCTAGTTCCTGGTCCCCTTTTCCTATTGGCCTCAGTTGCTTTTAAGGTATCTGCTTTAGTTTCTCTGCGTTAAGGGCAACAAATGCTAGCTAATTTTTTTAGGTGTCTTACCTATCCTCACCGCTCCCTTGTGTGCTCTCGCTTTTATCATGTGCTCAAAGTACAATCCCATTGTTGTGTTTGCCCTTGATCTAATGTCCACATATGAGGGAGAACATACGATTTTTGGTCTTTTGGGCCAGGCTAACCTCACTCAGAATGATGTTCTCCAATTCCATCCATTTACCAGCTAATGATAACATTTCGTTCTTCTTCATGGGCTGCATAAAATTCCATTGTGGATAGATACCACATTTTCTTAATCCATTCATCAGTGATGGGGCATCTTGGCTGTTTCCATAACTTGGTAATTGTGAATAGTGCCGCAATAAACATGGGTGTGCAGGTGCCTCTGGAGTAACCTGTGTCACAGTCTTTTGGGTATGTCCCCAAGAGTGGTATTGCTGGATCAAATGGTAGATCAATATCTAGCTTTTTAAGTAGCCTCCAAATTTTTTTCCAGAGTGGTTGTACTAGTTTCCATTCCCACCAACAGTGTAAGAGGGTTCCTTTTTCCCCACATCCTTGCCAACACCTATTGTTCGTGGTGTTGTTAATGATGGCTATTCTAACAGGAGTGAGGTGGAATCTTAGTGTGGTTTTAATTTGCATTTCCTTTATTGCTAGAGATGGTGAGCATTTTTTCATGTGTTTTTTTGGCCATTTGAATTTCTTCTTTTGAGAAAGTTTTGTTTAGTTCACTTGCCCATTTCTTTATTGGTTCATTAGTTTTGGGAGAATTTAGTTTTTTAAGTTCCCTATATATTCTGGTTATCAGTCCTTTGCCTGATGTATAGTTGGCAAATATTTTCTCCCACTCTGTGGGTGTTCTCTTCAGTTTAGAGACCATTTCTTTTGATGAACAGAAGCTTTTTAGCTTTATGAGGTCCCATTTATCTATGCTATCTCTTAGTTGCTGTGCTGCTGGGGTTTCGTTGAGAAAGTTCTTACCTATACCTACTAACTCCAGAGTAGTTCCTACTCTTTCCTGTATCAACTTTAGAGTTTGTAGTCTGATATTAAGATCCTTGATCCATTTTGAGTTAATCATGGTATAGGGTGATATACATGATCTAGTTTCAGTTTTTCGCAGACTGCTAACCAGTTTTCCCAGCAGTTTTTGTTGAAGAGGCTGCTTTTTCTCCATCATATATTTTTAGCTCCTTTGTCAAAGACAAGTTGGTTATAGTTGTGTGGCTTCATATCTGGATCCTCTATTCTGTTCCACTGGTCTTCACGTTTGTTTTTGTGCCAGTACCATGCAGTTTTTATCATTATTGCTTTGTAATATAGTTTGAAGTCACGTATTGTGATACCTCCAGCATTGTTCTTTTGAATGAGTATTGCCTTGGCTATTTGTGGCCTCTTTTGTTTCCATATAAATTTAACAGTAGATTTTTCAATCTCTTTGATGAATGTCATTGGAATTTTGATGGGAATTGCACTAAATATGTAGATTACTTTTGGGAGTATAGACATTTTTACTATGTTGTTTCTACCAATCCATGAGCATGGGAGATCTCTCCACTTTCTATAGTCTTCCTCAATCTCTTTCTTCAGAAGTGTATAGTTTTCCTTGTAGAGGTTGTTCACATCTTTTGTTAGGTTTACACCTAGGTATTTGATTTTTTTTTTGAGGCTATTGTAAATGGAATTGTTTTCATACATTCTTTTTCAGTTTGCTCATTGTTAGTGTGTAGAAATGCTAAAGATTTTTCTATGTTGATTTTATATCCTGCTACCTTGCTATAGCTATTGATGATCTCTAGAAACTTCTGTGTGGAGTTTTTTTGGGTCTTTAAGGTATAGGATCATGTCATCTGCAAATAGGGATATTTTGACAGTTTCTTTACCTATTTGTATTCCTTTTATTCCTTTTTCTTGCCTAATTGCTCTGGCTAGGAGTTCCAGTACTATGTTGAATAGGAGTGGAGATAGTGGGCATCCTTGTCTTGTTCCTAATTTTAGAGGGAATGGTTTCAGTTTTTCTCCATTAAGTATAATGCTGGCTGTAGGTTTGTCATACATAGCTTTTATAATGTTGAGGTACTTTCCTTCTATTCCTAGTTTTCTTAGAGCTTTTATCATGAAATGGTGTTGGATCTTATCAAAGGCTTTTTCTGCATCTATTGAGATGATCAAGTGGTTTTTGTCTTTGCTTCTGTTAATGTGGTTTATTACGTTTATTGATTTTCGTATGTTGAACCACCCCTGCATCCCTGGGATGAAGCCTACTTGGTCATGGTGAATAATCTTTTTGATGTGTTGCTGAATTCGGTTTGCTATTATTTTGTTGAGGATTTTTGCGTCAATGTACATTAAGGAGATTGGCCTATAGTTCTCCTTTTTGGAGGTGTCTTTGCCTGGTTTTTGGATAAGTGTAATACTGGCTTCATAAAATGTGTTTGGCAGTTTTCCTTCCCTTTCTATTTCATGGAACAGTTTAAGGAGGGTTGGTATCAGTTCTTCTTTAAAGGTCTGATAGAATTCAGCAGAGAATCCATCAGGTCCTGGACTTTTCTTTTTGAGGAGACTCTTGATTGCTGCTTCAATTTCATTTTGTGTTATATATCTATTCAGGTGATTAATATCCTCTTGGTTCAGTTTTGAATGATCATATGTATCTAGAAATCTGTCCATTTCTTTAAGATTTTCAAATTTATTTGAATATAGGTTCTCAAAGTAGTCTCTGATGATTTCCTGGACTTCCATGGTGTTTGTTGTTATCTCCCCTTTTCATTCCTGATTCTACTAATTTGGGTTTTTTTCTCTCCTCATTTTAGTCAGGTTTGCCAGGGGTCTCTCAATCTTGTTTATTTTTTCAAAGAACCAACTTTTTGTTTCATTAATTCTTTGTATAGTTTTTTTGGTTTCTATTTCGTTGATTTCAGCTCTTATTTTTATTATTTCTCTCCTTCTATTTGTTTTGGGATTTGCTTGTTCTTGTTTTTCTAGGAGTTTGAGATGTATCATTAGGTCATTGATTTGGGATCTTTCAGTCTTTTTAATATATGCACTCATGGCTATAAACTTTCCTCTCAGGAATGCTTTTGCTGTGTCCCATAGGTTCCAATAGGTTGTGTTTTCATTTTCATTGATTTCCAGGAACTTTTTAATTTCCTCTTTATTTCATCAATGACCCATTGTTCATTAAGTAAGGAATTATTCAGTTTCCAGCTGTTTGCATACTTTTTGTCTTTACTTTTGTTGTTGAGTTCTACTTTTACTGCATTGTGATCAGATAGTATGCATGGTATAATTTCTATTTTCTTATATTTGCTGAGACTTGCTTTGTGCCCTAGGATATGATCTATTTTGGAGAAGGTTCCATGGGCTGCTGAGAATAATGTATATTGTGTAGAGGTTGGATGAAATGTTCTGTAGATTTCTACTAGGTCCATTAAGCGTTAGTACTGATAGGTACATGGTGATTCCTGTCATTTAGTTGTCTTAGTTGTTTGAAGGTTTGATTGTGTGCACCTGAGTTGAGGTTACTCTCTACTGTCTTGGTTTTTCCTTTCCTGTGGTTTGGTGCTGACTGTCTTTTCATGGTTAAGTTGTGTTTCATTTTCTGTGTGCAGAATCTCTTGAAGAATCTTTTGTAGTGGTGCCTTTGTGGTCACATATTGTTTTAGTTTCTGCTTATCATGGAAGACTTTTATTGCTCCATCTATTTTGAATGATAGTTTTGCTGGGTAGAGTATCCTAGGGTTGAAGTTATTTTCATTCAGTGCCCAGAAGATCTCACCCCATGCTCTTCTTGCTTTTAATGTTTCTGTTGAGAAGTCTACTGTGATTTTGATGGGTTTACCTTTGTATGTTACTTTTTTTGCCTCTTTTACAGCCTTCAATATTCTTTCCTTAGTCTGAACTTGTTGTTTTAATGATGATATGTCGTGGGGTAGTTCTATTTTGATCTGATCTGTTTGGTGTCTGGGAGGCCTCTTGCATCTGTATGGGAATATCTTTCTCTAGATTTGGGAAATTTTCTGTTATTATTTTGTTGAATATATTACACATTCCCTTCGCTTGCACCTCTTCTCCTTCTTCGATGCCCATGATTCTCAAGTTTGGTCTTTTGATGGAGTCGGTGAGTTCTTGCATTTTCTTTTCACAGGTCTTGAGTTGTTTAATTAATACTTCTTCAGTTTTTCCTTTGATTACCATTTCATCTTCAAGTTCTGAGATTCTGTCTTCTGTTTGTTCCATTCTGCTGGATTGGCCTTCCGTTTTTTTTTTTTTGCAATTCTGTTTTGTTCTTTTTTCTGAGGTTTTCCATATCCTGGGTAGTTTCCTCTTTAATGTTGTCTATTTTTGTCCTGAGTTCATTTATCCGTTTATTAATTGTGTTCTCTGTTTCACTTTGGTGTTTATACAGTGCTTCTATGGTTTCCTTTATTTCTTCTTTTGCTTTTTCAAATTCTCTATTTTTGTTGTCTTGGAATTTCTTGAGTGTCTCCTGTACATTTTGGTTGACCCTATCCTGTATCATCTCTATAAAATTCTCATTGAGTACCTGTAGTATGTCTT
The DNA here is from genome assembly GCF_047511655.1 of Castor canadensis. Classification (NCBI taxonomy): domain Eukaryota; kingdom Metazoa; phylum Chordata; class Mammalia; order Rodentia; family Castoridae; genus Castor; species Castor canadensis. The sequence goes on along the minus strand of NC_133390.1, from coordinate 55,500,436 downwards.
CTTTTAAATTATTCTTGTGGGCTTCATTGGGTCCTTTGGCATAGTTTATCTTCATTTTGTTGGAGTCTGGATCTGAGGATCTGTTTTCTTCATTCCTCTCTTGTTCCTGTACTAATTTTTTGCTGTGGGGAAACTGGTTTCCCTGTTTTTTCTGTCTTCCCGTCATTGTCTTTGGTGTTGTTACTGTCCCTGTTTTGTGTGCAATTAAGTATTTTCTAGCTTGTAATAATAACAATGGTAATATTTAGAATGGAAGGGTGAGCTGAGATGGAAAGCAAGAATTTAAAGAAAAAGGGAAAACATATACACAGACAAGAGGGAGAAAGCAGAACAAGGTTTCAGACAAGAAAGTTTCAAAGGTATAAACAGGGAGCGTTAGTGTACTAACTGACAGTAAGCTGAACAGACATTAGAGAGACAGAGAGAGGATTGAAAATCAAAAATAAAAAAAAAGATAAGAATAAAAATAAAAAATAAGTAAATGAAAGAAATATCTATATATAAAAATGAATTAAAATAAAATGGAAAATAGAAAATTAAAAAAAAAAAAACTAAAAAACCAAAAAACCTCCAAGTTCAAATGCAATGAAGTTTCAGTCTTAATAATTTGGGTGTCCATCTCAGCCTCCAATCCTGGAGATGGTGCCTTAGATGTTGTTCTGTAGTTGTCCCATCAAAGGGGATGCATAAAGTAGAACAAAACTACACACACACACACACACACACACACACACACACACAAACCCACCAAGTGTCCCAAGTTCAAATGCAATACAGTTTCAGTAAGTTTTTCTGCTTGCAGGTGTAATTCAGTTGTTCTCTCATCAAAGGTAAGGAGAAAAAGAAAAAAAAGAGTCTGGAGACAGTTTTGAGAATGGTATCTGCAGTTGTGGCTTGTCTGCCTGCTACTGTCAGCCTGCTGTTGCTGTAGGCATTGTTTATGCAGATAAAAGTGAGCTTAGCACTTACCTGGTACCACAGGCTTTGTTTATTCAGAGTTTTCCTGTGCAGGAGCCTCTGCTACAAGCTTTCCCCTTTCCAAGCACACTGGGAAAGGTGACACTGCACCCACGTTGTCAGGCCTGCATGTTTATTTACAGTTCATGTGGGAGGTGGGTCTTCCCCCCTCTCCTGTGAAGTTTTCCTCCCACTGCCACTTTCACAAGCTTTCCTGCTCCTGATTATTGGGCGGTGCTGCTGCTCCTGCCAGCCGCCATGTTTGTTTACAGTTCACGTGGGAAGTGGGTCTTCCCTCCTCTCCTGTGGAGTTTTCCTCCCTCCGCCCCTCTCACCAGTTTTCCTGCTCCTGGTTGCTGGGTGCGCGCCGCGCCCCCACTCTTGCCAGAGCCTCTCCAGCCTGCCCGGCTTGTTTATTTACAGTTCTGGGAAGGATTCCCTTCCCCCAATCTTTGGCGCTCAGTGCGCCCCACCCTCTTTCCCGCGTGTCTTTATTGTTCTTATTGCTTATTACTCAGTTTCTCTTTTTTTCCTGGGTGGAGGTCAGTCTGTCCAGGGGGCTATGCTGCTCTGGCCCAGGCTTGTCTGTGGGAGTACCGCAGTACCGTGAAGCTCACCAGGTCCGTGTCTTCCCAAGCCGTCTGGGCGCGGGCGACTGGCGGCCTGGGGGCCCTCCTGGTTTCTCGGTTTAATGTGAAGTGGAGATTCTCTGCGCTGGCTTGAGGTGTGTAGGGGTCAAAGTTATGCCTCTTCTCAGTGATTATGCCTGCAAAGTGTGTCTCCGGCGTCTCTCCAAGATTTCACTATAGGAGGCCCGCTTTCTGCTTCCTCCCTCTAGCCACCATCTTGGAATCTCCCATATTCGAGAGAGTATATTCTAAAGAGAGCAAGGGAGAAAGAGCTTCTGGATCCATGAAAGAAGTGACAGGAAAGCAGAAGAGTAAGAATGTCTGCATCAAAGGAAAATAATATAAAGTTCCAAGCTCAATCCAAATCCCCTCAGATAGGAGAGAGAAGTAATTTAGGGGCAGGCCTGAATTAGTAGCTATGAGTAAGTCCATACCCACCACAAGCCTTAAATCCACGTAGCAGTGTGGTAATTCAGAAGCCAATTAAGACTCAGTGTGGACCCAGCAAGCTTTTGGAGGTTTAAATTGATCAAAAACACTGAATTATGTGAGGGCAGGCAGTGAGGGCTGTGAAGGGCCCAAGTCAGGAAACTTGGGAAAAGAGGGCAGCATGAAGCTTTGGTTGAGCATGTGGTGTACATGTTCTGAACTGTCACTCACTAGATGCTGTCCTGCTCACTGAGGGCACCTCAGATCTCTTGGTGGTATGACAGAAATTTTCACTGCCATCTGTGGAGGCCGTGAGTTCTTAAAACAACACTATCAGCAAAGTGATTTAGAGAAAGAGTAAGTAATCGAGAGGGATGATCTGATTAAAGTATGATATACACATGTCTAAAATATCAATGTGACCATCAATATACATTAAAAGAAATGAAGGACAGGAAAATAAAACAGGTTCCATGGTGATGGGGGTATGAGTAGTAGGAGTAGAGTAAATGAGGAGGGTAAAGGAAGGTGAAAATGATGGATGTATTTTGTATTAATTTATGAAAACAGAACAAGGAAACTTGCTGAAATTGTTGTAAAAAGAGTTGGAGGAATGAGGAAGAATGATGAAGGGAGTGGATCAAATAGACATTATCAGAAAAGAAAACTGTATACCATATCAGAATTAAAGTTTAGAGAAGATTAGAGACAAAGAAAGGATAGTGAAAGTTGCAGGAGGAAGACACCAGTTTACATACAAAGTTAAAAGCATAGTCTCACCTCAAACCTCTTAGCACAAAACCTAAAAGCCAGGTAAGCATGCAGTAAGATAGTTCAAGGTCTGAGAGAGAACAACTGCCAGCAAGAACACTTTATCCAGCAAAGCTACCCTTTAATCTCTATGGAGAAATAAGGACCTTCAAGGATACAGATAAACTAAAGCAATTCATATTCACCAAGCCTGCATTGCAGAAGATATTTAAGAGAACGATTAACACAAAATAAGAAGAAAAACAGTCACTAACATGAGAGGCCAGAAAAAAATTAAATTAAAAGGGGAATTGATAAACCCATAAAAGCTAGGAAAGTCTCAGTAAACCAGTAAAACCTGAAGATTAACAATGAAAAAGTATAGAGTAGGCAACAATAGACACAAACTGGAAAAAAAAAGCAAGAATTCATAAATACCTCTCAATCATAAGCCTAAATGTGAATGGACTTAACTCTCCAATCAAAGGTACAGATTCTCTGAAGAGATAAAAAACATGATCCAACAATCTGTAGTCTACAAGAAATACATCTCACAAACAATGAAACACACAAACTAAAAGTGAAAGCCTGGAAAAAGTTATACCAAGCATGCAGAACTTGAAAGCAAGCAGGAATAGCTATTCTCATATTGGACAAAGAATATTTAAGCAAAAATCAGTGAGAAGAGATAAAGAAGATCATTATGCACTAATATACAATCCAGCAAGAAGACATAAAAATTCTAAATATATATGCAGTGACTGTTGGTGCACTCAAATTCATAAAGCAAACACTCCTGAATATAAAGGAACAGATAGGCCCAGATACAACAATATTGGAAGATTGCAACAACCTACTCTCATCAATAGACAGAACATCAGGGCAAAACTAACAAAGATATACTAAAACTAAACAATACCATTGACAAAATGGGCTTAGCAGATATTTATAGAGTATTCCATCTTATAACATCAGATTATACATTTTTCCCAGCAGTCCATGGAACTTTCTTCAAAATAGATTGCATCCTAGGCCACAGAGCAAATCTTCACAAATTCAAAATATTCTCCTGTATCCTAACAGGCCATAGTGGAATATAATTAGCAAGTAATGGCAAAAGAAACTACAAAAACACATGGAGGTTGAACAATACACTTTTGCCTGATGAGTGGGTCATTGAAGAAATTAGGAAAGAATTAAGAACTTCCTAAATTGAAATGAAAATGAAACCACAACTTACCCAGACCTGTGGGACACAGTATATCCATAAGTGCTCACATCAGAAAGTTAGAGAGAGCTCAATCAGATTATATACCTCAAATTCTTATTAAGGAAAGAACAAACCAATTCCCAAGTTAGCAAATGGAAAGAAAATATTAAAATTGTGGAAGAAAATTAATGAAGATATAAAACCATAATACAATGAATTAATTAAACAAAAATTATTTCTTTGAGAAGATAGAAAATATTTTAAAAAATGTTAGCCAAACTAACCAAAAGAAGAAAGGGGATGACCTAAAATGATAAAAATCAGAGATGAGAAAGCGAGTATTGTAACAGATACCAACGAAATCCAGGAGATCATATGTGAATATTTTGAAACTTATACTCCAGCAAACTAGAAAATTAAGGAGAAATTGATAAATTTCTCTACTCATATGACCTATCAAGATTGAGACAAGAGGACATAAACAACTTAAACAGATCTATAACAAGTAATGAGATTGAAACGTTTATAAAGTACCTGACAATAAAAGAAAAGCCCAGGTGCAGCTGGATTCACTGCTGATTTCTACCACCTCTTTAAAGAAATCACCCCGATACTCCTCATACTATTCCAAAAAATACAAAGGGAAAGAAATATGTGATCTTTGTCCTCTGACTTAGCTTTCTTCACTTAACATGATGATCTCCAGTTCTGTCCATTTACCTGCAAACAACATAATTTCTTTCTACCTTAATGATTAAATAATATATGCATATATATAATATTATATGTACCATATTTTAATCCATTCATTGGTTGTAGGGAATTTGGGCTATTTCCATAACTTGGTTAGTGTGAATACAGTTGCAGTAAACATGGATGTGCAGCTCTCTCCATTGTATCCTGACTTATAGTCCTTTGCATATATACCCAGGAGTGGCAGTCTACAAAGCCAGTACTACACTAACAGAAAAAACAGGTAAAGATGCATCAAGAAAAAGAAAGGTCAATTTCTCTGAAGAACATAGATGTAAAAATCCTCAATAAAATACTTTCATACTGACTCAAACAACATATTTAAAATATACCATGATCAAATAAGTTTCAACTAAGGAGTCCAAAACATACATTGGTTCTGGGAAAGCTGAATGTCCATGTGTAGAAGACCAAAACTAGATCCTTGTCTCTCACCCAGTTCTATTATTAATTCAAAGTGCATCAAAGACCTTCCTGTAAGACCTAAGACAGTGTATCTGCTATAGGAAAGAGCAAGGAAAACCCTGGGATATATAAGCATAGACAATAACTTCCTGAACAGGCTTCTAATAGCTTAAGAATTAAGAAAATGGATTGACAAATGCAACTGCATCAAACTAAAAATACTTCTACACATCAGAGGAAACAGTCACCACAGGAGTGAAAAGACTGCCTACAGAATTGGAGAAAATCATGGCCAGCTATATATCTAACTAGAAATTAATAACAAGGATATACAGGGAGCTCAAAAAACTAAACTCCCAAAGAATTGGCAACCCAATTAATAAATGGGAAATAAACTGAACAGATAATTCTTAAGAGAAGAACCAATAAATTCACGAAGAAATGCTCAACATCCTTGGTCTGAAAAGAAATGCAAATCCAAACAACATTGAGATTTCACCTCACTCCAGTCAGAATGGCTATCATCAATAACACAACAACAACAAATGCTGGAGAGGATGTGGGGAAAAAGGAACCCTTATACACCGTGGTAGGAATACAAATTAGTGCAACTGTTATGGAAAACATTATGGAGTTTCTTCAAAAAATTAAGAATAGAGCTGCCATATGATCCAGTGATGCCACTCCTGGGTATATATGCAAAGGACTGTAAGTCAGGATACATGCACATCCATGTTTATTGTAGCTGTATTGACACTAACCAAGTTATGGAAACAGCCCAAATTCCCTACAACAAATGAATGGATAAAAAATATGATACATAATATATATATATGTATATATCATTTAGTCATACAGAAGAAAGAAATTATGTTGTTTGCAGATAAATGGATGGAACTGGAGATCATCATGTTAAGTGAAGAAAGCTAGGGCAGTGGACAAATATCAAATATTTTTTCTCATATGTGGGAGCTAGAGTTAAAAGATTAACATGTACATAAATACATATATGCATATATATGATTGTATATATATTACACACACACACACACACACACACACACACACACACACACATATATATTAGGACTGCTTGAGGGGACTAGAGGCAGCCAGGAGAGGAAAAGAGAATGATAGATAGTGCATAATGTCTAAAAAAAAATGTATCGCATCTGTGTATGAAGATGTTAAAATGAAACTCACTCAAAGTTGTTGAATAATAGAGGGATAAGGAAAAAGATAGTAATAGAGGTGGTTAATCTGATTAAAATATAATATATGAATGGTGAAATTCCTTTGAACAACTACCATACATCTGCTCAAGGGTGGATACTAGTTGGAGGCGAAGAACAAATGGAAGTGCGAAGGAGATTAAATATGGTTGGTGTGCTTCTACTTTTTACACTAGTATGAAAATAGACCAATGATATCTGTTGGAATTGTTCTAAAACGGGAGAGGGAGTGAATGAGGAGAGTGATGGAGGGGATGATCCAAATCAAAATACATTGTAAGCATATATGGACATGTTACAATGAAACCTACCTGTATAACTAATACACGCTAATAAAATGTTTTTAATAAAAGAAAATGTGGTATAAATACCCAATGGCATATTATTTAGTTACAAAGAAGAATGCATTTCTGTAGTTTGCAGCTACATAATGGAACCAGAGGACATTATATTACATGAAATATGTCAGACACGGGAAGATGACTCATGATATTTTCTTTCATGTATGGAGGCTAAAAATAGTCAACTTGAGAGCAGTGATTACTAGGAATTGGAATGAGTGTGTGCGTGGGTAGGACGTGTAAGAGGTTATTGAATTTGATCAATGCATACTCTATGCATGTATGGAAATATCACACTGACAATATGTGCAATTAATGCATGTGAATTTTTTTTAAACTTTAAGAAAAAGAGTATCTTTAGTGAACCGGAGTGAAAATTTGATTTTCTTCATTTGTTGGGTTCTCTTCATATGTTGGGATCCTGGCATAGGACATATTATATTTTGGTTTAAAATGTAGTTGTGTTTTGTCAGGCATATTTGAAGGAGAGCGGGGAAATAGTGGGATGAAAATTAATTTGAAAGGATCATCATCATAATGGAAGACTGGAGTGCAGTTGAATTAAGAAGTGAGAACTTTGATAGGCAAGAGATAGTAGAGACAGGTAGAACAATAGTTTGTAGATATGGAAAAAAATCAAAGCCAGAGGTCCAGTATTATAACCTGAAAAATAAATTATGGTACACAGAGAGAATGGATATCTAACAGAAATCAGTATACAAATGCAGTAATATTATGAAATACTGGTCATATAAGGGGAAGTCATGCAGGCGAAGGGTAAAAGAAGGAAGCTAAGAACTTAAATATGGTTGATATACTCTCTATACAAGAATGAACGAAGAAATCTCAAACCAGTTGAAACCACCATAAGAAAGGGACTAAGGTAGAATGAAGAAAATTAGAGGAGATAAACCAATTGGGGTATTATAATACCACAAGGAAACTCACTGTGTAGTTACCTTTGTCTCAAGCAAACTTAAATGTCATGTTTTAATTTTTATCTTTTCTACACAATGTGAGAACAGAAGGGCGGGGAGGGGTGGCACTAGTAGGAGGGCGGAGATGATGGTGAAAGGAGGTAGGAGGGCGAATACAGTGCAAAAAATGAGTACACATGTATGTAAATACAAAAATGATACCTGTTGAAACTGTTCAGTAAAAGGGACAGGGGATGATAAAGGAGAATGGTAGAGGGGGTAAATTTAAGTATGATATATTTGAAACACTGTAAGAACCTATGTAAATATCACAATGTACCCCTACCCAGCACAACAATAAAGGAAAAAGAAGTAAATATATTTTTAAAAAGGAAAATATATTCAAGTTGTTACAAAAGAACAGTGCTGTCTTTCAGAAGTCCAAACCCAGAGAAGCACACTTGGGACAACCAACAGCACATAATATTAATGAATTTAAATACTACTTCCAGCTAAGAAGCTGCAAGAATAAAAAAATATATATCAAACTAAACAAATGGCTATTAAATGAAAATTTTATTGCTTTGTAATAATAAAGTAATCCTCAATTAAAATGTTATAGACTCTAATTTACAGCACAACTATGGAGTGACAAAGGAAAATATATTTATAGAACTACACACTTATAAAATACTTTGATTTAAACTTTGAAGTGTATATTTTCTCTATAAATGTAGAAAACCTACATCTTCATTTTTCAAATATGAATGAGTTAAAAATCTTCCTGTTCTAAAGAAGTAACTGTCTTCATGACAACTCAATCTACTCATTTTAAAACTACTTGTTTAAAGCTACTAAAAATATGGATTCTAGCTGTTTGTAAAAGATGTCACAAATAAGTGAATGAGCATTTTCACCCAGTGTCTCTAAAATTCCCATCTAATAGGTACTTGAGTTTTAAACTCCTTTGCGTAATTATTTTGGCAAGTTCAGCCTGCATTTCTGAATACAGGAAAGCCTAAGTCACATATGCTTTTAAAACCTGAAACTTAGCGTAGGGTTATATTTCTATTATCTTATACATTGTTGTAGGAGAAAGTCATAACAGAAGGCTTATATGAGAAAACATACAAATACTAAAATCCTTGTTACCCTGCATCAATCACACAAGGTATAGAAGAAAGTACAGCTTTCAAATTCTAAGTGATATAGAAACATTCTAGTATAAAACAAAAGACAGCCATGATAAAGACTTGCGTTATTAACCATGGTGACAAAGAGTTTTTCCCTTGTTACCTTGAAAAATACATATGCATATACACATATATGTGTATGTATGTGTGTGCACATATGTGTGCACACAAATACCTAAGATATGTATCAGTGGTATGGAGAAAAGAGATGGATGAGTGTAGATGAATGCTCTGTAACCTCTCAATTTCTTAGTTATTTATATGTAAAATTGAGATGAAGAAACTAAGAATGTCATAACTAGGTTCAATTAGGGATAGGATTTATACTGCAGAGTGCAATTCAATTGAAAGGAGGTAAATTTGTTAGGTATGGAAGAAGGCTGTTATAATAATAGATTTTGTCTACACTTTTCTTCTTTTCTAATATCAGCATTTAAAACTGCAATTATCCATTTCTATAACTTCTTCACACAATCTGTATATTTTGATATGTTTCATTTTAATTAAATACCATGAGAATACCATCCAATTTATCTTGATACTTCTTTGATCTCTGTTTATTTAGAAGTATGTGGCTTACATTATAAATATTTAGAGTTTTTCTGGATAACTTATGGTACCTGGCTTCTGATCGAATTTCTTGCTATAACATAACATATTCCATAAGTCTTATTATTTTTAAATATAGTAAAGTGCACTTTGGCAGATGAATGGGAGCAGTAAAAGTCTAGTTATATAATGTGATGAGGCCAGATAGTGGATGGTGTATAATAGCAATAACAACCATGAAAAACTACCACTGGTTTATTGAGTACTGTGTATGCAAGGATTTAGGCTGGGCACTTAGCACAGGTTTTCTCCATTGATTATAAGTATAACCCTATGCAGTAAATACTATTCAGGTCCCCTAGTTTTCAGATAAAGATATGGAAGCTTAGAGAGATTTATTTGCACAAGGCTGTAGTTACTTTGTAAGTATGAAACTGTAATTCAAACTCAGTGTCTCTGATTTCAGATGCTACAAACTTAACCACTTCTCTAAAGGGTTTAAAAATGATCTCATATGTAGGTAGGAAAAGTTAAATATTTTTAAAAGGACCAGAGGATTAATTGCATCTGAATTCTAGAGAAGTTAATTTTATGAAAGAATGGAAGATTACAAAGAAAGGAGAGTAGAAAAGCTGCTAAATTCTACATATAAAGCTTTGTAAAAAAAATTCAAATTACCCAATAGTAAATGAAGGAGTCAGGAAAGTAGAAAACTGAGCTAGATAATTCTTACATCTTAAAATTAACACCACAATCCAATGGTTTAGAATCTTGTAATTCTGTTCGCAATTATTTCTCTTTCTTTTTTAAGTCCCAGTTTGTTAAACACTACCTAATATAAACTAAGGAATGTTCTGTTTAACCTAAATGACCAAAGATACCTTCTTCATTCTTAGGTTTCAGATTAAAGTTTGGAAGAACAATATCTTCCTCATCTTTAGCCACATTATATAAAGGATGCATTTAGAAGCAGACCACGTGTCAGTCACTACCACTGAAGGAATTGGGTATGAAGCCTTCAGTGACTATTTTTATGAAGTATTGACATAGACTCACAACTTTTTATACATTAGGAAGGAAATTCAACATTCTATGTCAAACAAAACATTTATGAAATGATTTGAGTCATACACCTAGTTTGATTCAGCTCACAAGATCCATTGAGTCCCTGTTCAAATAACGGTAGTATGCATAAAACAATTGTCTTTGTCATTCCTTAATTCATTCAGTACCATCTTTAGGATTATTCTGTTTAGAATGTTTTCTTGGGAAATTAGCATTTACACTTCTCATTTACTGAAAAATTAGGTGTCCCAGATGACATGAAATGAATGAAATAATTGAAGTTAAGAAGAGACTAAGTTTGAATTTTGTTTTCATCACTTCCTAGCCATACAACATGAACCAATCTTAAACTTGTCTTCTTTAGTTTCTTCATGAAGATATGAGGGACAGTAAGAGAGCTACCTTATAGAATCTTTGGATGAAAGGCAATATTAAATGTAAAGAGCTACATAGTTAATATCCTAGTATTATTGTTGCCAAGGTTAGTAATTTTCTGTAAAATTTACTAATAAATTTATTACACCATTATAAATAGTATAATACCATTATAAGTGTATTCATAACTGAGTTTTACATTTTGCCTTATTCTGTTCTTAAAAAATTCTGATGTCAGGCCCATTACTATCCTGCAACCACATCACAATATTTATTAGGGTTGTCTGAGGTTTACTGAAGTTCTTCAACAAGAAAGAGGAAGTATGAAGTGTTTACTAGTTTGAATTACTAATTAGTATAGAAATAAATCATTGTAACTCCATGAATTAATACAGATAGATAAATGGATTTTATTTTTCTGTTTCAAAATTTTAACATGCTTGCTTTTATTTTTCTAGACCAACTATAACAAATAACCCCAGAGCTAGTAGGTTAGAACTGTAGAGGTTTGTTTTCTCATAGTCTAGGAGGCCAGAAGTGTGAAATCATGTTGCTACCAGGGTTGATTCATTCTGGGAGAATAAATTCCAGACCTTTCTCCTAGCTTCTGGTGATTGCTGTAAATTCTTTGAATTCCTTGGCTTATAGATATATTACTCCAAAATTTGTCTCCATCCTCCCATTGTCTTCTCTCTGCAATCAATTTTCTTCTTTCCTTGATGAGGACCAGTCTTTAGATTAAGCACCCACTCTAAAGCCAGGATGACTTCATTGTGAGATCATTAAAATCAATTACATTCTGCAAAAATACTATTTCCAAATAAAATCACATTTGAGGATGTCAGGGACAGGACTTGGGCATACATTTTGGGGGACTGATATTTAACCCATTACACTGCTTAATGCTAAATTTTGAGAATTGTTATATCCATACGATATTGAGTAAACACTAAAGATCCATGAATGAAATACAAATTGCTATTATAATTTAGTTGCTGAGAAAATAAATTTTTATTTATGAGATGGTATGCTATTCAATAAGGCATTTACTAGAAACCAGTCAATTATGCAATAAGATAAGAAGGGGATTTCTATTCAGGAATCAAAATAGGTTCATTTGAATGCAATTTTAAAGCAACATTTATTTCAACCTAATATTTTTTGTAGTACTGGAGTTTGAACACAGGGCCTTGTGCTTGCTAGGCCGCAGACACTCTACCACTTGATCCCTGCTCCTAGCCCTTTCTGACTTTAGTAATTTTTTTAGATAGAATTTCACATTTTTCCCCAGGACTAGCCTCAGATCATCATCCTTCTATCTATTCCTCCCACATAGCTGGGATCATAAGAGTGTACCACAATGCCCAACTTGTTGGTTGTGATGGGGTTCTAACATTTTTCCTGGGCTGTCCTTGAGCTACCATCTTCCCCTTCTCTGCCTCCCAGGTGCCTAGAATTACAGGTATGAGGCACTGTGCCTGGACCTGTGATGTAATTGTTGATCTTACTAATGAAACTTGTGTAAAAGAAATGATCCCCTATGAGAGTATGCATTTTCAATTATCTTGAATCAGTCTGTTCACTGGTTTAATTCACAAAATGTGGATTGTGCAGTTCAGCAGAACTGGGTTTGAATGTCATATTACAAGTGTTTAGCTGTGTGATCATAAGAAAGGAAGCTAACATGTTTGTGTCTTGGTTTCCTTACATGTAAAATCAGAATAATTAAACTTTCTACATTGCTGTAAGAATAAAGTGAGTAATTTCAGACAAGGGGTCTGACACAGAAGTGTGCAGTAATGTATGTTCTCTTCCCTGAATTTGGTTTTTTAAATGATGCCCAATTTTATCAGGCACAAATGAAAACAAACTTAACAAACAAAAAATGAAAGATATTTTATGTTGACATTTTCTTATATTATCTTTCCCTGTGTAACTTAGAATGAGAGTTTATATGAGTTCTCATTATATGTCAGAGAAAGGATACAGCCAATACACCCATGAGTCCTTTAATTTTTTTACAAATATACCATAGATCCTATCATGTATTAGCTATTTACAGGACTCTCTTGTGCAGGATGAAGTGAAGTTCAATCCAGATGCCTTGATCCTGGAAGTTACTTCTACTGAATTTGTTTTGCTTTTTAAGAAATAGAAAACTGAGGAGAGATCAGAATAATCACATTGCATGACAGCCTGAAGGTCGTTCAACTTTATCATCAAGTTAACAGAAACATTTATATAAACTCTTTTTTCTTTCTGGATCATAGTGCCTTTAACAGCCCAACCTCCTAGAGTTGGATAAGTGACTAGCTGTCAGGAAGAATTGCAAGGAGACGTTTATGTTGGAGATTTGTAGAAAAGTCATCCTTAATCTTTCTGGCACAAAATCTTTGTGCGCATGTGTGTTTTGTTTGGTGCTGGAGATTGAATCAAGGGGCTCACTCATGCTCAGTACAACTTCTACCACTGAGCTCCATCCTTACCAAGTTCTTGACTCTGTTGGTGATCCAGAAATCAGACCCAGGTATTATGATGTATCATTGTTAACTCGAGAAAGACTAAAATACACAAATGAAAGGACTAATTCATTGAGTAAGTGGGCCATATTGCTTTTAATTAAGAATTATGGTAATATTTGTCAGGAAACTAAAAATTTATTATTCACTTACTTATAGGTATGTATCATAAGGAAACAAGAAATCCACGCTTATGTACAGTGTCTTTATAATTGACCAAATGTTTCATTATGAATGCTCATGTTTACAAATATTTTATAGGAAATTTAAAATTGATAAATGTCCAAACATAAAAATAGATAGTGCTTTAAAATCTTGAGACTTAATCCATAATGGGCCAAAGAAACAATTTACTGGATGTCTAAAAGCACACTTTAAAAAATTACTTCAATTTCTTAACAAAATAATGAACATGCAGAGACTAATTTGCTTAAAGTCACATGGCTAGTCAGAGGAATTTGATTTTATTTTACTCCAAAATAGCAATTTCTTTTACTAGAGTTGATAGCTATCAGACGCTAACTTTGTTAATGGTTTGATCATGTGATGCAAATCCTTCTTAAGAGAAACTGGGTCCTTATGCATGTGAAGGTATATTTGAAGTGGATGAGGGATCTTGGCCCTTCATGATGGTGAAGAATGGGTAGAGTTGTCGTCATTTTTCTTCCTAATATTTCTCACCAGCTTTCTTGAGCTTGGGGTGGTGGTATAATCTTGTAATCCCAGCACTCAAGAGGTTGAGGCAGAAGGATTATAATTTCAAGGACATTTTAGGCTGCATAGTGGTTCAAGTTTAGTTTGGGCTACACAAGGAGCCCTGTGTCTTTTTCTCTTTGGATTGTCTCAGACAAGGTAGTTGAGGCAAACCTGGGATGGAAAGTTTAAAATACCCAGGTAGTGGTCCTGAGAAATTGACATGTTTCTAACATATAACACAAGTCTTTCATCCTGTGAAAACCCAAGATCTAAGAGTTACACATACTTTATTATTAGCTTTTGAAGTTCTTATCGTATACAAAGATTTTATCTCATATTTCCCTATTTTTAAGTGTATGGGGAAATATACAAGTAGCATTAAGATTTTCATCAATCCATATATTCTATCTAAGTTTTTAAAAGTTTTGCTTTAAACAGTTATCTCACAAAAAGTTATAATTTATATGAAGACTTGTTTTAAGGGTTACCTTTTGATTTAAATACAATAAAAACTTACATTGGTGTTCTTCATAATCATTATATGTATTTGTCTGAATGTGTATTGGTGTTTATATAGAAAACATGACTTAACTTATACATGTTCTCCTATGAAGGTAAGCCCCACCCATTAAAATTTCTTTTATAAAGTCTACTTTTGCTAATGAGCAGGTACCCAAAACACCAAATGTATGTTGGAGATCTCAATAAAAATTTAAAAAGCCAGATCTAAGTAAAAAAGGTTACAGGTGCTTCTAAGGCTTAAAGAAAAACAGAAGGAAAGTATTTCTTTAGGATGAAATTTGAGAATTTTTCCAATTAAGCCAACATAGGTAAGAGATAATGATTTATCTACAAAATATGATAACATTGTGATCTTCAGCATTTTTAATTCAATTATTGTCTTACAATAACTATTGCCTTCTTCAGATAGTCACAGTGCCATACACACAGGAATAGCAAGCACACTGATCTTCAATCATGGAGCTTAAATGAAGAGAAATATCAAGGCCAAATATAATATATACCCAATATGCTGTGCTTTTTAACCAAGAAAATAAATTGTGTCATTTCTGGAGTTAACTGCTAGGATAAAGTAGGACTATGTCAAGTTAAATGTTTGGGGGAATGAGGGTCTCAAGGAGTGCATATAGATAGAATAATCAGAAAGGCCTCTCTGAAGAAGTGACATTTAATCAGAAACATTAATTATGAATAAAATAAACTAAAGCAGATTTGGAAATGAACATTCTAGAAAAATGGGATAGGAGCTGTAAAGGCCTGAACAATTCAAAATCTTCTACACTTTCCCCAGTTTCCAAATTGATCACCTTTCTCCTTACCTTCCACAAATGACTCTTAATATAAGGAAAACAGGTATCATCTCACATTCCTACTGCTCTAATATGAACTTCTCTGTATCCCCACCAACTTTTTAGTCTTCACATTTTATTAGAATTTAATTGCGTCGCTGCAAAATTTCTATGTTAAAGTCTTAACCCCCAGTGCCTCAAAATGTGACCTTATTTGGAAACAGTTTTTGCAGAAGTAATTAAGGTATAATGAGATCATATATTCAATCCAATATGACTGCTGTGTTTATAGCAAAGGATACTATGACAGAGACATACCCAGAAGAAGGATCATGTGAAGGTAGAAGGAGGTGGCATTCATCTACAGTTCAATGAAAAAGGCCATAGAAGAAAACAATCCTGCCAACACCTTGATATTGGACTTCAAGCTTTCAGAGTTGTGAGAAAATTAATTTCTACTTTTCATGTCATCCAGTCTGTGGTGTGTGTTATGGAAGCCCTGGCAAATTAATATACACTTACTAGAAGAACTTTTTCTCTTTGTTAAACTAATCCCTACACCATTGCTCACTGTCTCATTGGTGCCTCTCTTCAGGTATCACCTTTTACTTCAGATTTTTATCCTTCTCTTTTCTATGAATTTTCTCCACTCTAATTATACACCTACCTGTTTAATATGTATGTGTACAAGTACACTCATAGTCCTGCTCTGTGAAAGAAAAAAAGTCACCACCACATACACTGAGAAACCACAAACATATTTGGCTCCACCTTTCCTTCTATCTTACCCATTCAATCAAGGTATTGAAATAATAGCCTGCACTTCTTCCATCTGCTTTCTGGTATTTCACTTGGTTTTATACCTAACTCAGTCTCAATTACCTTTTCTACACTATGGATTATCATTTCCTCCTCCAAGATAACTAGCCATCCATTGTGTCAATGAGGAGAGGGAAAATCTGAAAGGCTGTGTAACTGGCTCAGGGTTACACAGCTAGAAATAATCTAACTACAGGGTTTTTACTCTTAAAACCATCATTTTCATGCATGAAAAACTCAGGTTTCAAGGAAATTTTAGCTTAAAGCCATCTTCAAGGAAGCAATAGCTAAAACAGTGTTAGGAAACAGCCTTGCCTCTCTTCTTAAGGGATATCAGAGGAGACAGCTCTGCGAGGGCAGAAGGCATTTAATGCTGTATGTTTAGTGTCCAGTTTATCTCCCTTGCCACCTATGTTAACCTTGAGAAAAGAATGCTAGGGCATTAGAATATACATGAAGATTTTATTTTGAATTATCATACATTAATAATACAAGGGGATTTCAATGTGATAATTTCATACTTGTGTACAGTGTACCTTGAACAAGTTCACCCCTTCCAATGTAATTCCATTCCTCCTCTCTTCTCCTACCTCCTGTTTCAGAGTGTTTGGTGTTGGTCATTATACTTTCTTTTGATTTTAAAACAAGACTATCTATCCAAAGGAAAACATGTATGAACTTTAAGGTCATGAAAAAATATTTTAAAAAAGGATATTTTTTTGAATCAGAGCTCCAATATGTAGCTCAGACTGGTCTCTAACTCACAGTCTCTCTGCTTTAGGCTTTCAGTGCTGGTATTACATGAATAGTGCTTTACAAGGCTTTTATGAAGATGGTTCAGTTATTTCAAATTAAAGAAGATGGAATACCCCCACAAAAACAGACACAACCTAAGTGTCTATCAATGAATGGATATAGAAAATTCAATACACAAACACAACAGAATGCTCTTCAGTCAAAAATGAAATCCTATCATTTGAGACAATATAGATGGAATTGGAGGTCATTATGTTAAGTGAAATAAGCCATGCACAGAAAGACAAGTCCCACATGGTCTGAATCATATGTGGAATCTGAAAAAACTGATACCATAGAAGTGAAGAGTAGATAATGGTTACCAGAATATGGGAAAAGTAGAAACAAAGGAAGGGAGGAAATGGGTTGATTAATGGGTCCTTAAGAATAGATAGGAACAAGAAGTTCCGGTGTTCTATTATATGGAAGGATGCAAGGTTACAAGAATATACTACACATTTCATAAAGCTAAAAAAATAGGATTTTGAATGTTTCCAGAAAAAGGATACATATTTGAGGAGATAGATATATTTAACCTGTCTTGAACGTAACATAACTTGTTCATATATCAAACCATCATACAGTCCCCTATAAATATGTAAAATTTTTGTGCCTATTTAAAAATTTTTAACTTATTTAAAAATAAATAAACTTTATTAATATTAAATATAATCAGTAACTTTCATTAAGTGCTTATGATGACCTAGGTACCATTCCTGTGGACAACTTGTGTTGTACAAAACATAATACTCTTAGATGATTTTTATTCATAACTGTGGTTATCAAGTTCACATAAATAGTATATGAAGTAGTTAAAACAGTAAATACATAAGTAATAAATGGACAATATGACAACACATCAAAAAGTCACTAATAAATCTTACAATCAGCCCAGCATAAAATGTTGACCCTGAAATGCTTTCAAGACAGGGATATTTCATTTAGAAAAAATAGGAGCTATGAAAAAAATATTCCCCTGGGATGTCAGATCTCTTATTGCTCATTCAATCTGAGTATACTTTTGTAAGAAATTTACACTGAGAAATCTTATCAAATCAAAGCAAAAACTGGTAGAGAAATTCTACATATCAGATGTGATGATTAATGTGTCTTACTTGTTTGGAGACTTAGAGAAAAGATAGCTTTATTAAACATTTTTGTCTTTTTTTTTTATAGGGGAGAGTGTGAACGCAGTCCCCTACTACCACAAATTATGCAGTCGAGTTTCCCACAGTTGGGGAAATCACAGGGGTCAGCACATCCGGAGTGCAATGGATAAGCCTCGCCCTGGGAAAACCACCTTCTTGATCATTGTATCTCCCCTGCCAGGTAAGTATACATTTTTGTCTTTAATTAGCATCATTAAACTGATAATAAATGGGTGGCAGACAATTTGGTGATAGAAATGGAATAATCATGTATATTATGTATAGATATTATGCATAATAGTTAAGATAGTAAGTACCTGAATTAAAAGAGCCGAAATTTTGAAATCCTTTATAAGAAACAGACAATTTGGCTCATTTGAGGAACAAAATAGGAGACTGTATCTCAGGTCACTAAAAGGAAAATTGGGTCTTATCAGATAATTTATAGCTCTCTGTGGCAGGAACCAAGTAATTATATTAGGGTGCAGAAGAAGATGTAATTTAACAGGAGTTCAGATGGGGCTTTTGACAGTCTATCATAGGAAAAGTTAATGAGCAAAATGCTAGACTTCAGTCTAAGTGCCAACCTAGCCAGAAAACTGATTGTAGACTAAAATATATAGGATAGTAGTAAATTGTGGTAAATCCTCATGGAAAGGTGACAAATGGAGTCCTTCAGGACTGATTGCCAAGCCCATTACTTTTTAACACACTGTATAAGTTATGGTGTCTGAATTAGTTGACAACATTAAGGATTCAATTTTATCTTTTGGAGAAGAAGTTATTGGATAGAACAGTTCAGTTGCTTTGAATTTTTTTAAGCAATGACTATTTGGAATAATTTTATGAACTCTCATAGTTTTTAGCTCTTGGCTGTTAGAGAGAATTTCAAGTTTGTAACTAAAAATATACATTCTGCTTCACTACTGCTGGTAATTGTATATGAATTTCTAACATAATACTTTTGGCAATAAACATTTATTGAATATCTACCTATGTATGTGAACTTTCCTGTGTTATGTAGACAAATACCTGAAAATTCTTTCATTGTTCTCAAGTGTAAGAGACATTTAAATGCTACAAAAGTTATAAGAAGTTTCCATTTAAGTACACACAAACCAAGGATTATAAAAATCACAAAAGAGGGTAAACTACCTAGTCTAGCATTCAGGGAAGTCTTCCTAGTAGAAGTAATATTGATTTGATCTTGATATGTAAGTGAAAGTCAATAGAGAGGGGAGTAGGGAAGATGCAGACGAGGGCCCTGTATGTGTAAAGTCATGGTAGTAAAAGAATATGACTCTCTCAGAATATAACAAGTATATAATCTAGAATCTAGGGTGAATAGTAGATTGTTTGCAAAAATGACTTTAACTATTCTTCTTCCTGGAGCCAGGTGATCAACAATAGGCCTTTTAACTCATCCTATATAGAAGTTTAGTCTATTAATTCTTTCTCTGAATTAAGAGTGACTTTGTGACTTTCTTAGCCTGACAGGTCATGGCACAAAAAAATGTGCCAGTTCTGATCATAGACTCGAAAGATCTTGACACTTTTCTTTGCTCTCTTAAATCTAGATAACCACTCTGGGAACAGCATGAACTGAGCTGCTGGAGAATGACAGGCCATGTGGCATAAAGACAACTATGTGTGTCTGAGTGTGTGTGCATGTGATGCTATGGTGTGCAACAGACATCAAACTTGAGCCTTGAGATCAATAGCTGCAGTTAAATATTTAGCAGCTATTCAGTGACCATCTATCTCCTTCCCAGGATGGTATTCATTTTGAGATGGATTCAAAAGAAAATTAATCTCTGACTTCAAGAGACTATGCAAGGCTAGCCTACTTACAAAAAATAGAAGAATAAGTTATCTCTAATGTTCTATCTTAGTACAAGCATAAGAAACTAAATGTGAACCCAGTGTTGCCTATTGCACGTTCTAGATTTCAGAAGCTGATTTCAATTGACTGACCAGTCATATTTCATACTTGCCTTGTTCTGTGTCCTGGCATTCTTTGAGGGCAATAATATCATTGTTGAGAAATTATTCCCAATATGGCAATAATGTTTTTGCTGCAACATTATTATTATTATTCCTTTTTACAAAAGGGTGAGAGGCTGGAAACCATTAGAAACCTGATCCTGTAGCAAAACTATTTCATGTCTAGATTCTGAATTCAGTCTTGCATCTCTCCTCTGATAAAGAGCTGCAACAAAGTTCATCAGTGAGAAAGTTATCTGGATTCTTCTACTTTCTTAAAAAGGTCTCCTCTCCTCAGGGATTCCATAAGCTTCTGTCAAGAGCCACTTAGGACAGCCTAAGACATCTTCAGAAGTTTTCTTCCCCAGAGGAGATAATATGCATGTAACTGAAAGGTGGTGTTTACACAACAGGGGGCAGCAAGCAAAATTGCAGTCTCCCTCACTTCCTCTTTCTGAAGCTTCATGCCTCCACTTGGGGTCCCCCAGCGTGTGTTCACCTCTCAGTGATTGCCACTCCAGAGGGGCCCATCTAGATCTGAATGTTGTAGGAATCCTTCTTGACCTTTCCTTCTCCTCTCCTCTCTCTCCAAGCTGATCTAATTGTCCCCTGTTCTCCTCAGGTTTGATTTCTATTAGAAAGTGATGGGCCAGCTTGTGTCAGCACAGCCATAGGTTTTAATGAGAGCCCTTCATTCTTTCCCTACCTCCCACATAACACAGCACCTTTCAACAAGGACTCTGGAGAGACAGAGATTTAATCTAAAATTAGAGAACAATTCCAACTGTGATATGTGGTAATTTGGTAACTTTAAGCAGTCAATAAAATTTTTTGGAGTTTTCCCTTTGTTACAGTGAACATTTAGTCTTACCTTTCTCAGAGTTGTATATTTGATTCTATCTGAAGAGAATATAAAAATGATCAAAGTACATTGTACACATGTGCAAAAATGTCATAATGATTTGGGATCTTTCAATCTTTTTAATATATGCACTCATGGCTATAAACTTTCCTCTCAAGACTGCCTTAGCTGTGTCCCATAGGTTCCGGTAGGTTGTGTTTTCATTTTCATTGACTTCTAGGAACTTTTTAATTTCCTCTTTTATTGCATCGATGATCCATTCTTCATTAAGTAATGAGTTATTTAGTTTCCAGCTGTTTGCATGTTTTTTGTCTTTACTTTTGTTGTTGAGTTCTACTTTTACTGCATTGTGGTCAGATAGTATGCACGGTATTATTTCTATTTTCTTATATTTGCTGAGGCTTGCTTTGTGCCCTAGGATATGATCTATTTTGGAGAAGGTTCCATGGGCTGCTGAGAAGAATGTATATTGTGTAGAGGTTGGATGAAATGTTCTGTAGACATCTACTAGGTCCACTTGATCTATTGCATATTTTAGATCTTGGATTTCTTTATTGAGTTTTTGTTTGGATGACCTATTGAAATGTTATTAAAATAAATATGCTAAATGTCCTGGAACAGATTTATTTTAAAGAAAATGTAAAAATAGAGTCTCAGCTAATTGCTTCACCTTCTCTCTGTTCTGCCAAAACCAACAGCAAAACTTTGAACATACTTTCATTTAAGCTTTTATCCCAGCAAAACAAAAACATCTAGCATTTTTTAAAGTTTATTTATTTTTTGTACTTCAAAGGGGAAAAAATATTCTGTGTGTGTGTGTGTGTGTGTGTGTGTGTGAGAGAGAGAGAGAGAGAGAGAGAGAGAGAGAGAGAGAGAGAGTTTGTATATAAGTTCCAGGACAGTTTTCCAGGTGGTCTTAGGCTGATCCAGTTCTTCCCTTTCTCACATGTAGTTCTCAAGGATAACTACAGACTGTGCTAGGGATTCAAGGAGGTATTGTCTGGAATCTGCTCCTTTCTATCTTACAAATAAGAAGAACTTCAAATCTTGAACCCAATACATCATATTGCCCTGAGGCATATAAGGCAGCTTGCCTTTTGGGGTCCCTTTGCTGAAATGCAAGGGAGGAAGGTGCAATGTAGACTACTTGCAGTTTTCCTGACCCTCGAGGAACTGTTTACCATATTCATAGGCTTCAATTGCTTCTTTTTGCGTATCTGTAGTGAATACATTCTCTTCATGCAACTTCTGTGCAGATGAATCTCATGATTCAGACAAATTGATAAACAATGCATAGTGAGACTTTTCTCCTTTGTGTATGTGTGTGTGTGTACGAAGGGGTTGTGTTTACAGGGGCTTGTGCACAGCATAACTGTGTCACACACTTAGTAGATTCAAACAGCACAAATTTGTGATATCATTTTTATAGACTTCCAAAATCTGGGCAAGGTTCAGTTGGGTTGAACTGCTTAGGATCCCTGCTTAGGATCCTACGGGGGATATCAAGGTGTTGGTCATTGCTGGGTTGTCATCTGAGAGTCAGTACCCTCATCAGGTTGTTAGAAGAATTCATTTAATTTGATTGCAGGACCTGGATCCCTGTTTTCTAACTAGCTATTGAGCAGGCCTTCTCTAAGTTCTTTGAAGCTGCCTGCTAATCTCTGCCATTTGTATTTCTCTACAACATTGCCATTTGCTCCTCCAAGGCCACCAGAAGAATGTCACTGTTGCCTTTAATCTCACAGATACCTCCTTTCTTTCACTTCTAGATCCTCTTTTAAGGGCCTACCTGAGTAGATCGTGCCCATTCTTACTCAAAGGCAGGGAGTTTTATAGAATACATGACTAGTAGTGGCAATTTTGGAAGCTTTCTTAGAATTCTGCTTTCCACTGAGTTTGTCTTGGTTTTTTTTCTATTCAGTGAGAGAAGAGGAAATTAAATGAGTAGATTGATAAGAACAGAAAATGAGGCCCTAGATAAGATCTGTGTTGAAACCACAGACACAGATATATGTAGCACTCCGGAAATAGCACTAATTGAATTTTCTGCAATGATGCAAATGCTTTCTATCTTTTCTGTTCAAAATAGTAGCATAGGTGCATGAATTAGAAAGGAGACTAGTGAACTGAGGATCTAATTTTTAATTGTGTTCCTTTTTTTAGTCCAAAGTCCCAAATCAAGGTAGAAATTCTTTCTTCTGATACCTTTGTGGCACACATACACATGAAAATACTTATCGTTACCCTGGTTGAGATTTATTCTCAGTGTAAGGCACTGAAGTAGTGCTTCATGTAGAGTTTCATCCAATCTTCACCACAAACTCATGGGGTAATAATTGTTCCTGCATTATAGATGAGCAAACTTAGTCTTGGAGAAGTTATTTCCTAAAGTTCAATGAAACAGAAATAAGTCAAGTTCTTTATCTACAATAACCCTTCATTTTAGGTTCTAAATTATATTACTATTTGTAACACACACTATTGCAAAGTTCAGTGAAGCCCATAATATTTTACTGATGATGAGCCCATTACTTCAAGATACAATGCATTCTATTTATTGACATCCTTAAGAAGATTTGGTTCTTCCATGGTCGTTTGGTAATTTTTCATGTAACAAATGGTTAAATCATTCAGTTGTTAGGGTTTACTTCTTTCAACTTGGTACAGGTTTTAAGTGTAGCTACAAAAAGTATGAATATTAAAAATAAACCATGTTTTAATCTTGAGTTCAAATCTTTCTCCCAATAATTTCTACTGTTCATTATTCTTAATTATCTTCTTGTCCAATTCTAAAAACTGGATGCCCTTAAATTGTATGGTAGAGATTAGGAGCTAAGGTTTGGAGTTGAGTTAGATCAAAACTTATTTACTGGCTCTACATATTATATATATTTACACCTTTGTGTCATACTTGAAACTGAATTAGATGAATCAAGTTGTCTTTGCAGTCAGAACAGTGAGAATCACATAGACTTTTAGAGGAAAACATAAAGAAGATTCTGTCTGTGGTAGAGAAGCAAGAATGAGATCCTGCCACAGTGTACCGGTGTCATTTCCACTGGGGAGAGTATTATTGAGCAAAATTCCAGGCTCACTGAAAAATAAAAATGCATTGTCACCTGTTAAAAATGTAAGAAAAGTTGTTATAAGAGATATTAAAAGGTAAAGCTTTCTCTTTTCTACTGAATTTTATCACTTAATTTGACAGTTTCTTATGTTTGTTATTTAATGTTGTTCTAAATGAAGAAAAAGTAGCCTTTTCAATTTTAGCATCTTTTACTGTTTATACTTACATTGTGCAATGCTAGTGTGAAACAAAAAAGTGAAAGCATTTAAATCATATCCAGAGTCACCAAATTATACAATACATATTTAGTAGTTTAATTGCATACATATTTTGCTCTTAAAAGAATAATGGAAATGCTGCACAAACTAAACCATTTTCATTTCATTTCCTGATATGTGTGTTTCTACCTATGCATTCTTCTTTCCACTTGCTGGGTACAGAAGGATAGAAAGGAAAAGGGTTTATGGGCTTTCCTATTTTTCTTTTTCCCCCCTATGTCATTATTTTCAACATTTCTGTTTGGTTAAGGAAGGAAAAGAGCATCAGTGAGAAGGGTGTTATGGGGTTCTTTAACCATTAGTATTTCTTAGAATGTTATTATCTTCTGTGTTTGAAGCAAGTCCTGATTTAAAAGGAAAGCATAGTGTCTCAGGGTTGTTAGTTGACTTTTCAGTTGTAGAAATCACACACTTACCTTGTACTTGTTTTGAGACTGAAATTTTATGCATTGTGGGGCTACCAAAATTATGTTCTCTTAGGATGTCACCAACACTATATGCTAATATGGTGACAAGGAATATATATATATTGTGATTGTGATTGTCTTCCCTATTTGTCTACATGCTCCACTAAGGATTTTTCAAGACAGCAACATGAGAGCATACAGCCAAGTGTGGGAGTTTCCATGTACAAACCCTGAGTGGCTCTAGAGGTTGCACAGTCACCAAGTCAGACCTTCTTCAAGATTGGTAGGAGTAAACTGTTCGTAAGTTTGTATTTTGACCTGATTTCAAATGTATAGAAAAGTTCCAAATATGCTGTAAAGAATTTTCATACACTCTTTACCCAGATTTACTAATTGTTAAGATTTTCATTCATTTTGTAGCTAAGCTAATAACTTAATAAATATATTAGTATGGTGCTGTTCACCAAGATAATGGGAGAATGACCTCAATGGTATTTCAGAAATCTTGGAGGAGGCCACTCCCATCACAGGCCCAGAATACAAGCACTTTGAGTGCAGAAAGGTTTCAAGGGAGAAGCCAAGGGAACTCAAGGTGACCCCTGCCCAGAGCTACCTTAAACCTCGGCTCCCTGCATTCTGATGCCTTACTACTCAGTCATATCAGCTTTGACTCAAGAAGGCCTAAGTATGCCTCTGGTTGTCACATGGGAAGGTATAAGTCATAAACCTTGTGATGCAAACTCCACTGGAATACAGAATGCACAAACTAAGGAGTCATATGTTCCCTAGATTTCATTGGTTCCTGAAATAGAGATCTACTGCCAAAGCAGAGCTGCCCCAGGGAGTCCCCGCAAAGGCAATGCTAGGAAAGCTTTGTGGAGGGGGTGTAACCACAAGACCCAAGAACTATGGAACTAATAGTGTGCCACACCAGCCTTAGAGTTTTCCAGGCATGAAGCTACAACTTATGAAAGATGTTGCATGGTCTAAGCTCAGCAAAGCCATAGGGATGGGGCTGTCTGAGGCCCAGTGTGTCTGGTAAGACATGGAACCAAAGATTATTTTCAAACCTTAGGACTTTATATTGTTTATCCTATTGGATTTCAGATTTGCTTGAAATATGTTTCTCCTTTTTTCCCTTGTTTTTACCTCCATCTTAAATTATTTTTGTGTTTTGAATGTAAGAAGAACATGAATTTTAGAGGCCAGAGGAAGAATTCTGTGGCTTAATTTGTACCCCAGAATTTATGCATTATAAACTTAATCCCAGTGATACAGTGTTGGGAGTTGGGTCTAATGGGAGGTATTAAGATTCTTTGCCTTTAAGAGTAGGTTAATGCCATTGTAGAAAGTGGTCTCCTGTGCTCTTGCCCTTCTATATTCCTTCACACAATGACATATAAAGAAGGCAAATATCAGCTATTGATACCTTGATATTGGACTTCTCAATACCAGAACTGTAAGAAAATAAATTTCTGTTCATTATAAATAAGCTGATCTCAAGTATTCTGTTATAGCAGCACAAAAAAGAATAAAATAATAATCATAATAAAATTAAAATCAGAAAATTCCGTATAAGTAAAATGTGTATTTTGTCTATAGTTCAAAACCAAATATGTCAGATATCTTGAAAATGTTCTTCGGTTATTTTTTCCAAGTCCAGGATCTAGCCCAGAATAATGCATTGCATTTAATTATCACATTTCTTCAGTCTCGTTCAGTCTGAAGCATTTTGTCAGTTCTTTTTGTCTTTGTGATCATGACATCAATGAAGAGTACAGGCCAATTCTTTGATAGAATATTCTTCAACATAGGTGCACGTGACATTTATTCACAGCTACGTTCATACTGTCTTCTAAGGCCGGGATAATGTGGAAATAATGCTGTCTCTTTCTTAGTGCAGAGCTTTAGTAAAGCCATATGATATACACGTGACCCATTATGACGTTGACCACTCGGGTAAGGTTGTAGATTCAAGACTGGTCAGTGGAAGCCCCTTCAAACTGACTCTTGAGTCCTTTCATATTCCATCATTGTTTTAAAATACCATTACTTTCTAAAACAACAAAGTTGTCCAAGCCCATTTGGTACTTTTTCTCTGAACTGGCTGTGGAGCCAACCATTAGTGAGTCATGATATTAGAAAACAGGACCTACTTTCATTGTTCATCACTACTGGAATGCTACTGCTTCTAGGTCCTTTCAGAAACAGACCTTTCAAATGTGTGTGTGTGTGTGTGTGTGTGTGTGTGTATCTTATACATATATGTTTACATACATATGAATAGATATACATATATCTTATATAGCACTTACAAATACATATATACAAAAACATTTATATACATATGTACACACATATGTAAATATTTTCTATCTTTTTTTCTATATACAAATTAGAATTATAAACTGGAACTTATGCTTTTCTTTTCTTTTTTAATGAATGAACACAGAAATTATCTCCCTTCTGTATTTTTGTTTCAACTATGAGAAACTTGATTGCCATTTCCCCTAAAGTTTCAACTTTAAAATGCACAGAAAATAATTTCAAGATGGCTAACTCTTATAATTTCAAAAAAAAAGGTAAATTACAATATTAAATAAAGTTTAATATTTGTTTTCAGTTCTTTTAGCTTTTAGAATAAAGGTATATAGTTAAAGTAGTGTATCTAAAAGTTACTTGAAGTAACTCAACTTTCTCTTTTAGTGTGATCACTATTTTAAATAAAACTAAGAGAAAGGATGGACAAATGGGACTTCATAAAATTAAAAAGTTCAGCACAACAAAAGAAATGGTCTCTAAACTGAAGAGACCACCCATAGAGGGGGAGAAAATATTTGCCAGCTATGCATCAAAGGACTAATAACCAGAATATACAGGGAACTTAAGAAACTAAAATCTCCTAAAATCAATGAATCAATTAAGAAATGGCCAACTGAACTAAACAAAACTTTCTCAAAAGAAGAAATTCAAATGGCCAAGAAACACATGAAAAAATGCTCACCATCTCTAGCCATAAAGGAAATGCAAATCAAAACCACACTAAGATTCCACCTCACCCCTGTTAGAATAGCCATCATCAATAACACCACCAACAACATGTATTGGTGAGGATGAGGGGAAAAAGGAACCCTCGTACACTTCTGGTGGGAATGTAAACTAGTACAACCACTCTGGAAAAAAATGTGGAGGCTTCTTAAAAATCTAACCATAGATCTGCCATATGACCCAGTAATCCCACTCCTGGAGATATAAACAAAGGAATGGGACATAGGTTACTCCAGAGGCACTTGCACACCCATGTTTATTGCAGCACTATTCACAACAGCCAAGTTATGGAGACAACCAAGATGCCCCACTGCTGACGAATGGATCAAGAAAATGTGGTATTTATACACAATAGAATTTTTCTCAGCCATAAAGAAGAATGAAATTTTATCATTTGCAAGTAAATGGATGGAACTGGAGAGCATCATTCTGAGTGAGGTTAGCCAGGCCCAGAAGACCAAAAATCGTGTGTTCTTCCTCATACGCGGACTTTAGATCTAGGGCAAATACAGTAATATTGTTGAACTTGGATTACATGACAAGGGGAGAGCACATATGGGAGATATGGGAGCAGGTAGAAAACCCAAAACATGAAAGAGTTCGATATTGCACTCCAGAGGAACTAATACAGAAACTTTAAACGACAGAGGTCACCATGAGAAGGGGATCAGGAACCAGTGTAAAGATCAGTTAGAGATAAATCAACTTGTGTTGTAACACATTTGTACAGAAAGCAATGCTAGGAATCTCTCTGTATAGCTATCCTTAACTCAACTAGCAAAAATGCTTTGTCTTTCTTATTATGCTGTGTCTTCTCTTCAACAAAATTAGAGATAAGGGCAGAACAGGTTCTGCCTGGAAGAGAAGGGGGTAGGAGGAGAGAGTGTGGCCGAGGGGGGCAGGAGGGGAGAAAGGACCCAAACAATGTACACACATGTGAATAAATGAATAAAAATAATAATAATAAACATTTAATTGCAAAAAAAAGTATACTCAGAAATTCACATTACTACACCCATTTTTCCACCCTGTTTCTACTTACCTCCTGTAGATAACGAAATTCATTAGCTTGAGGTATAGGCATCTAATGTTTGTGCTTGCAAAATTAAGCAAATACATACCTGTCTTATTTTTCCTTCCTTATGGCAGAGTACAACACTTGGTAAGTAAACAATACAATCTCAATCAATCATAGTATTCCATGAGTAAGCAATATAAGTAATCACAACTGCCTGCTTCACTCACCTCTCTGAAGTCAATAGATTCCTCATACTCATAAAATTCAAAATGTTTTTTTCTTCCTTCCAAGTCTGCTAACTTGTATGGCTTTTCTGAATTATTGCAGATATTTGCATTCAACTGTATTAGCCTTATTTTCAATTGTGTTTCTTTCTTTTTAACCTTGACATCTTATTTTCCCTTTGAGAATTTGATTCTTAAACAGAGATTCATGTGTCTTGATCATGAAATAATAAACACTGACCCATGGGGACAAAATTTTGGCCACTGACTTGTCATTCTAACACAGTCCCAAAATGTCAAAATTTGGAGGCAAGTATAACAGAATCATCCAAGAATCTTCTCCAAATTAGAAAGTAGTGCCAATTAGACAAGTAACTATCTTAGTGAGCTATGGTGATCTGAGAAGTATAGTTCTATAAAGCTGTATCTATTGCTCTTAGGGACTGCTTCACTTATCAGGATGGTCAGCTTTTGTACTTATAATGGTCTAATCCCAATCATTAGCATCACTCCGTCCTCCTTCTGATTAGCTATGAATCCCTCGCCTCTCCCTTCCCTCTCTGTAGTACACTAAAATTGCAAGATATGTACACCTCTATATCCACCCCCAGTTAAAACTTCTTTTCATCAAGATGGATTTAGTAATTCATTTAGAAATTGTATGTGTAAAACCCAAACAATTTCCTTTTTTATGGGGTTTCTTTTCCATTTCTCTTTAAAAAATATCCCCAAATATCAAAAACCTTCTAGGCATATCTCCTCCTGTGAACTCAAAAGTTCATGACTGACACTGACACGTATAATCTTTTCATTCTTTTTTTCTCCTACAATTTGTTGTCACATGAATTAAAGAACTTTTAATTCTATTTTTTTGTTAATATTAATATCTAAGAACATCACTCTTGAATTTATCTTTATTTTTTGCCATAAAAATATTTTTAAAGATGTAGTTGTGAAATAAGTACATTGTGACATAGATGTTAAAATAGTACTCCACTACTTTGGAGCATCTACCATGTCTCACATACCATGCTAAGCATTTAAATTTATTTTTAATTCTTGATGTAATTTTATCAAATGTATATGATAAGAACTTGTCTATGTGTCAATGCATGACTGGGGCATGAAGAAATATTTTACATAAAATTGAGATCTGTTTATACACCTAGAAATATAGTCATACAGTCAGAATTGAGTTGATTGCATACTTTTAAACAGCAAAATCTTAAACAATTATAGGATTGTAAGATTGTCTCAGAGTATAGAGGGTTTGTTGTCATCTCCTTGAGTGAAAGTCCTGAAGGGAAGAGACAAACAATATCTAAAGTATTTTTTCTTACCTGTTAATGTTGTGACTGATGCATAGATAGAGCTCAAAATCTGCATGAGAGTTATATCCAGGAAGGGTGATGTGAATAAAAGAAGCTGCTCTTGAGTTTTGTGGTATTCAACAACATAGAGTAAGTTTGCATTAGCTTTTCTCATCAAAGGATGCCTAATGTGATACTATTAGGACAATCGAGTTTCAATTCAAATACTTTGGAAGTTTATCAACTTTTCTCTTTTGTGCAAAAAGAGATAAAGGTCCTAGAAATAATACCATAGATTTCTTTATGTTCATAAAAATATTTCATTCTGTTCTGTATTTTTATACCATAGCAGTCTTGATTGGGAATTGAAGTACTGCAGTATGAACAATTGTGTAATTGGAGTATAATGATTTACTCTGAGAACATCTTGAAAGTAAGAGTTTTAAAAAACAATTAAAATTTCTATGTGTTTGATTAGAATGTGTTCATCCTGATTAACAATTTACAAACATTTTTTCCATAAATCTCTGAGATTTTAAAAACATTTTACTTTCCACAGTCTTTTCAATGACATGCATTTTTAATTCTAAAATAATACAAGGTTTATAACTAATTTAAAAATTCATTCTATTGGTTGCCCTCAGGGCAGGAGAAATGCTTTAAATAAGGCATTCTAATCTATGTATAGTTCTATATAGAAATGCTGAAAGTCAAAAATAATCAAATTAGGAGACCAAAGCTGAATACTCTTCACTTAACAAATTTGAGAAAAAGTTTTGAATTATATTATTACCATAGAAAAAAGAAAGTCCATATCTGCTCTTGGAAGGACACCTATACAGGTAATAATACTCACTTGCATGCTATCAGGAGCATCTGCATCAGGATAATTTCATAACCAGCCTTTGCACAAAAGAAATAGACATTTTTAGAGAAAGTAATGATATGAAATGGATTTTTGGCAAGATGTATAAGAAGGGTTGAAAAAAATGCTTGTGGATTGTAATCGTGAGAATATTTACAGATTTAAAATTCTTTAGCTATGGATTTTTATGGAACCCACATTAACTATAGTAATTACAATGCTAACAATTTTACTGGTACTTATCATTTATGAAATGTTTTTAAATCGTTACAAAAATTTTTTTGTATGATTAAACAAGCTATGTTCCCATGTCATTTACTTTTAATTCATTTTATTAACATATATTAATTGTACAAAGAGGTTTCATTGTGGTATTTCTATGTATCCATATGATGTACTTTTATCGCATTCATCCCCCTTTTACTCTTTTTTATTCCCCTTTTCTAACACATTTCATTATTTTATTTTCATATATACATATAGTGTACTTCGATCATATTCAGGTCTCCATAACCCTCACCTTTCTCTGTCTCCCTTCTCATTTGCTTCCATGTACATTCATTTGCTTCTGTTTATGTTTTTTATGTCTAGATCCCACATATGAGAGAAGACATGCAATATTGTCTTTCTGAGTTTGGCTTATTTTACTTACATGGCAATCTCCAATTTCATTCATTTTCTTGCAAACAGCTTAATTTCATTCTTCTTTATGGCTGAATAATTCTCCATTGTGTATGTATACTACATTTCCTTTATCAATAGATGGGCACCTATGCTGATTCCGTCATCTGGATGTTTTGAATAGTGTCATAATAAACATGGGTGTGCAGTATCTCTATTGTGTGATGACTTACATTCCTTTGAGTATATTCAAAGAAGTGATATAGCAAGATCATATGATACCTCTATTTTTAAGGGTTATTTTTAGTAATTCCCCATATGATTTCCATAGTGGCAGCACTAATTTACATTCCTACCAACAGCATATAAGGGTTCCTTTTCCCAACATCCTCACCAGCATTTGGTATTGTTTGTTTTCTTGATGATTTTGGTGAGATGGAATTTCAGTGACATTTTCATTTGTATACCTTTATGGCTAAGGATGTTGAACTTTTCTTCTTGTACTTGTTAGTCGTTTGTATTTCTTCTTTTGAGAACTGTCTATTACTTGTATTATTTGTTCTTTTGGTGTTTAATTATTTAAACTTTTAGTATATTCTGTATATTCATCCTTTGTCCAATGAATAGCTAGATTTCAGTCATGTATCCTTCTGGGATTTTCTTTGTTGGAAGACTACTACTGCTTTCATCTCCTTGCTCATGATAGACCAGTTTAAGTGATTTGTATTCTCTTGGTTCCATTTTGGTAGGTCACATGCATCCAGAAACATCCATTTCTTTTCGATTTTCCAATTTAAGGGAATATAAGTTTTAAAAATACTCCATACTGATGCTCTGAATTTCATTGTGATGCTACCCCTTTCCACCTCTAATGTTATTAATTTGAGTCTTCTTGCTCTTTCTTTTGGTTAATTTGACTAAGGATTTGACAATCTGTTTATTTATTTATTTTTTTTTTTTGGTGCAACTGGGGTTTGAACTCAGGGCTTCATGCTTGTTAGGCAGGCAGTGTACCATTTGAGCCACTCTGCTAGTCCTGCTTTGTGTTGGGTATTTTTTTGAAATAGGGTCTCACAAACTATTTGCACTGCTGGCTTAGGACCTCATTCCTCCTTATCTCTGCTTCCTAAATAGCTAGGATTACAGATATGAGCCACTGTGCCCAATGAAGATTTGTCAGCTTTGTTTATTTTTTGAAGAACCAACTCTTTGTATTTTTGATCCTTTGTATCACTTTTTTAGTCTTCATTTCATTAATTTCTACCCTGGTTGGTCATTATTATTTCTTTCCATCTACTTCAACAGAAAAAATAAATCTCACTAGATGAGTAGATAAGCAAATGAAAAATAGGAAGTAAACATTGCAAAAATATCAAAATGACAAGAATTACTGCATAGTTTTTAATAATTACTTTTCAATAATAACATTAATGAATGCTAATGGTTTCAATTCTCTAGTCAAAAGACACAGACTGGTGTTTTGCATTAAAAATTAAGACCCAGCTCTTGGTTGCCTACAGCAAATGTACTTTACTGGCCAAGACAAACAAAGGATTAAAGTGAAAGCATAGAAAAAGTTATTCTAAACAAATGGAGCATGGAAGCAAGGTGGAGTAGCTATACTTATATCTGACAAAGCAAACTTTAAATCAAAATTAGAAGAGACAAAGAAGGTCATTTCATATTAATAATGGGAACTGGGAACAATCCATAGAGAGGATATAACATTTATAGCCATGTATGCACCAAACATCAGTACATCTAGTTTCATTAAACAAACACTTGTAGACATAAAAGATGCCAACACAATAATAATGAGTGACTTCAAAACCTCACTCTCACCAATAGATAGGCCATCCAGTCAAAAAATGATCAAAGAAACTTCAGAATTAAATGACACTATAGACCAAATGGACTTAAACCAACATCTACAGAATATTACACCCAACATCTAAAGAATAAATATTTTCATTAGCAGCTCATGGAACTTTCTCCAAAACAGACAACATTTTAGGATATAAAAAAGTTTTAACAAATACAAAATTGAAATAACTTCTTATATTTTATGAGACCATATTAAAACTATAGATCAAGAACAAGAGTTACTATAGAAAGTATTCAGACACATAGATAGTGACCAATACATTGCTGAATGCTCAGTAGTTCATCAAAGAAATAAAGAGAGAAGTCAAAAAATTCTTAGAATCATTTTTAAATGAAAACACAACTTACCAGAGTCTTTGAGACATAGTAAAGGCAGTGTTAAGTACACAGATGAATGCCTATATCTTAAAAAATCAGATAAATTTCAAATAAATAATGTAATTATACACCTCGAACTCTTTGAAAAACAATGACAATCCAAACTCCAAATCAGTAGATGGGAAGAAATAATAAAGATCAGGTCTCCTTTATAAACATCATTGAAATTAAGCATGTTGCACAAAACTTTTGTAAAGTAAGGAAATATACCCTCATTTCCTTTTCATTTTTCTTACTCTTAAAATTCATTTATTATATTCCAGTGCACTTTTACAAACAGAACAACTACTTAACTCCTTTTCTAGTCTCTCTTCATTAGAAATTATAAATCTTTCCAATCAATGCAGAGACTAATACCACTGTCTGGAGATCTTGACTCCAGGAACTTGAACTATAGGAACTTGACATAAGCCTGCAATGAAAACAAAAAGTCAGAGTTAATATGAAAGTAATTCCTTTCATAAGCATGCCTTTAAAAGTAGAAATGCAAAATTGAAGTGAAGAAAATTCCCCTTCTTTTAGCTTATTTCCATGATAATACATTTAAATG
Organism: Castor canadensis; assembly: GCF_047511655.1. Lineage (NCBI taxonomy): Eukaryota > Metazoa > Chordata > Mammalia > Rodentia > Castoridae > Castor > Castor canadensis. The sequence continues at coordinate 55,465,849 of NC_133390.1, read as the reverse complement.
ATAATGTATTTTGATTTTTTTGCCTTGTGGCATTCAAACTCTTATATTACCTATATGCTTGAGTGAAAATTATTAGGATTTTTTTCCTCATGTTCAAATACCTCGTGAATCATGCCCAGTATTTTATGATACAATGCTCCTCATTGGTTACTGAGAAGTAATTTTAAGTCTGTCTAATAGATTTAACAAAAACTTACAACACAGAGATAAATTTGAATTTCAAGTAAGTGACAAATAATTGTTCATATTAGTATATACCAGCATTGCATGGGGCATCATTATCCTAAAATAGTCATGCATTTTTCATCTAAAACCAAATTTAATGAGACTTCCTGTATTTTATCTTGCAACTCATAATAGAATCAATGGGAAATGACTTGTAAGAGTCACACAGACAGGAATAAATTGTCCCTGAATCTGATTCAAAATACTTTAATAGGTAAGAGACTTTTTCCTTGCATAGCTGATAGCAAAAATAATAAGACTGGGCCCAGGTGTAGTCTAATCAACAATTCAGTAAAGTCCTCAAAGATCTGATTCCTTACATCTGTTGACTCTGCTGCCCTCAGGCTTCCTTTCCTGTGTGCAGGTTGCTAAAGAAGTTCTTGAATCACATCAAACAGTGGCAATGTCCAGAAGCAGAAAATAAATTGCTTCCTTCAGTGTTGCTTTCTTGAGAGCCAGGAAACTTTTCTTAGAAGCTCTATGACGAGCCAGCTTCATGATCACATGCTCCCCATCCTCAGAAATCAATCATAGACAACTGGATTATGAGTGAAATCTAATCATGACACACCTGCTAAGGCAGGCATGGGGTCAGTTTCCCATGAAGTACATAGTGGAAAAGCAGGCCGGAAGAAACTCATATTCTGTTAGGAAGGAAGAAAATGGTAAAAAAGATAATTAGACAACCAATATGATCTGTTAGTTTCCTCTGGCATGCAAAATTCATACACTCATTTACATAGTAGAACCTTCAGAGTTCCTAGAAAATTAGATCTGGCAGCACACAGCCAGTCTTATAACTAAAATGTGAATGTTTCCAACCATGTCGGGGTATCTCCCATGGGTTCAGAAGGGGAAAGGAAAGAGTGCTAAAGAACTGAGTTCAGCACTGAACAACACTGTGTAAACAGGATATGGTTATAATGAAGATGGACAAAAGAGACTAAATCTGTCCTCTTTTTGTAGAAGTCATAAGAGGCTTTTCATGTTACTTTTGAGTGGATTTGGGCTAGTCTTATCTGATATTATTTCAAAGACACAACTACAGAGCTACATGAAACTCAGTTGTAACATGAAAACAATATTATCTCTAGGGTAATTTTAGTTCACGTTTACAGAAAGTGTTTTAGGATTATAAAATAATTTATTATTATTATTAATTATGTCACTGTGGTTTTTCTTAATCATAAGTAAGACTATACATTGAAATACAATATGTCAAGGGAATTATATTATTACATAGTGCAAATTCCTAGTTTATGAGTGGAATGAATTTACTGGTGATTTGTAGTAAGTGGGGTGACAATAATTAGTTTGACATATAAATAAAAAGTATTCTAGTAGGGGTTTTTTTTTGGTGTAACTTAATACTGAAATTCCTCACACTATAAAGATTCAGGACACCAAGACAAGTGAACATTGTTAGAACATGGGCTACATTAGTAGTCTGGTGGTGCTAAAGCAAATATCTATTAAAAAAGAGTATAAACAGCAAGTAGACACACAGCTTCTTTCCCTTCTGTAAGGCACACATTCATACTCCTGAGAAATCTGTCACCAACCCACAAAGAATATATGTACTCATAACCAGTCTGGGTAAGTTTTCTGGTTCTGATGACTAGGAATAAATTTTTACAGTTGTTACCTTTGGTGTTGAGGGATTCTGTCTTAATCTTTGGTGAGACAGTGATACCTTTCTAGAGAACACCAGGATGTAAATGCCCTTGTTGAGTTGATATAAGTGAAAGGTGTATCCTGGGAAGTTGTATCAAATTGCAAAAATGTGGAATTGAGTAATACAGGATTACTTAAATGATGAATATGAAGAAAATGACATTCTAGAAGGATTTAAGAAAAGAACACAACTCTTAGGCTATGTCTTTTACCATCCAAAAGAGCCACAATTAGCTTTGGTAAGGGGAATATTGAGAAAAGCATTATGGATTATCTGTGTTTCTGAAATACTCTTTAGCTCTATTTTTATGCAGGTCTGTATTTAGTGATAAATTTTGTATCTTGATTATTTTAAAATAGTTTTTCCTTCTAGTATGAACTGAGTATCAATAGTACCTGTCAGCTATATTTCTCAGTGCAAATTAATAGTTATAGTTGGCTTTTATTGAGCTTGGACAGTATTCTAGCTATTAGATCTTATTCTACAAGAATGATTCTTATTTTCAGGGTGCTTATATCATTATAAAAATGACATGATGGCACGTCAATATTTGTAGTAAGTGGAAATAAATTTCTTATGGTAAAAATGTAATCAAAGAAAGTCTAAGCAGCAGCATGTTCTTCATTATAACATGAAATAGAAGTTTGTGAGCTATTAAGAAGTCTGTATAAAGGATATAAAGTTCGAAATGGCTAAGGAAGGGAGCAAGTGTTCTGTAGAGAAGATAACAGGAGAGAAATCTTAGAAGAATCATGAAGATGTGAAATAACATGAGTGTACTGGTCTGTAAGTAATGTGATATATCCCGGTCATAGGATAAGGAGTTGCGGAGTGTAGGTAAAAGGTTTTTTTTAATAACCCAATTGAATGATGCTTTCTAGGCAAATAGTAGTTTTTATAACTTTCTCATAGCTCTGAAATATGATGTGACATCTTTACTTGCTTTGGCCAATAAATGTAAGCAGAAGTGATGCTTGCTGCTTCCAAGTGTGTAGGTAGTAAGCAAATTGATATGACCTTTCCTTTCTGGCTGTGGCAATTGTGGAAATTCGTGCTGGGATAGATCCCTAAACAACCATGATGAGCAGAAAACACATTGAACATGTTATGTGAGCAAGAAATTAAACTTTTGGTGTGTTAAGCCAGTGAAATCTTGTAATTGTTACTTGTCATGACACAATCAACCCCAACCAATAAAAATGGTTTACACAATTAATTCACCAGAACCTACTTGGCTTGGGTGAACTCAAAAACATATCACTTAGGTTTGAACTCAAGCCTGAATTAAGAATTTAAAGAAATTCTATATCATTAAATCTTTTATATTGACTGCTTATTAGGGTCATTGATAGATTGCCTTGCAAGAAGATGAAGGCCACTTATTTTTGCAATTATAAAGCAGAATATAGCAGTGGCAATCAAATATTTGAAGAAAATATTTGAAGTCCAAAGTAACAATTAGTATACCATGCAGATCTTTTAAGGGCCACTGGATTCACATCTTAAAAACCACTTACCTTATTGGAATCTGCAATACCAAAGGAGATGCATAACACTTTCTAGGGGAGGATGGAAAAGCTCCATTCTGATTGGAAAATGATAGTTCTCGAGGTACATACAGTTAGAAGAGAAGTACATCTAAGAAATTATCATTCCTGTCTGCTATGAAGGGAGCAATAGGAAAAAAAAGAGGATTGATGAGCAATGTATTTTGTAGTTAACTCTTGTTCCTACATAAATTGTCTCTTTCTTGTTCAGAGTTTTGAAACCCTGAGGCTGAGGCTGAGAGATCAGAGCTTTATTCAGGGTGATAGTCTGTAACTCAGCCTCTTCAGAAGTCCCCCTCTCTCAGTGCCATCTCCTCCCTGAGCTCTGGGAAATCCAAGATTTGTCCCATAAATTTCTGCAGGGCTTTGGCTGGCCACATTTACCATGACTAATTTTTGCTTATTATTATTATTATTACATTGATTCTTCCTCTGTTGGTTGCAGGCACACCTCCATTATTTTAGTTTTTTATTGCTTAATCTTTTTTTTTAATGAATTTCTGAAGAATAAGAAAAATCAATAGAAAAGGAAAAACTGGTTTAGTTACCAGTTGACGTTAACCCCTAAAGTGCCTTTCTTGTGAGTCACTCAGAAAGTGAGAAATAAATTTTGATCACTTATACACATATAAATACATATGAAATATGAAATACAAAATTATAGGTTTATTAAGTAGTATTTGTTCTTAGTGAATATCTTAGTTTTAATATAACACACATATGCCCACACACAGGATATTCTGTTCAGGTGATTGTCATATGGTTTTGGAGGGAAAGGATCAGAGAGGCTGCTACAGACTTCTTGAGAATCCATCAAATGCTCTGAGGTTATCTAACACTGCTTGACACTTGCTAAACTCCCGGAGCCACAAGCTTATTTTCCTTCTAAATAATCTTTTATAGTGGACTAAAATCTTTCAGCGGTTGATTTCCTTTGGGCAGGAAACTCTGAAAGGTGGTAGTTTTATTTTTGCTCTGTCGTTACTGTCATTACTGGGAAAAAGTTCTGTTGCTATACAGGGGACTTACAGTGTTAAAAAGAAATACGAGAGCCATAAAAATTGTCACAAATGCCAAGCATGATGTCTGGTCACCCTATTCCTGGAATGCTTTACAGTCTAACACATATTTAAGACCTGCTTTTCAAATTGTGTGTCAAAAAAATAATGAGACATAAAAATATTCGGTGAGTCATTATTATTTGTCCTAGAAATATAAAAGAATGAAGTAGAATACACTGCACATCATAAGGTAATTACATGATAAAATTTTTGCTTAATGATATATGTGTGCATATATATATAATGTAGATATAGATGATCACGATGTAAACTGTGTTATTATTGTGGTAAAAAAGTTTAAAAAAATGCTTACAGTTTAACAGTGTTAAATCTGACACATTTTTCTAGGTGGCTATGGTTTAGGTCACCTTATTCTCAAACCGCTGAAGGTTTTCTTCCCATTTTGCACACTAAAGCATAGGGGAGTTGAGCAATTGGCTTGGCTTTACTTTACTTTTATTGAAAATGAAGGAGTTTTGCTGCACAGGCTCATGCCATGGTCTGTAAGCCATTTATACCACTCTCTGGGGACACTGAGAGCCTAGTCTAGGGAACCACTGGCTTAGGAAGGAAAATTCTGTGGGAAAAAAATGAATATGGAGAATGAACCATTTGGACAAGGACAGAGTATTCTAGGCAGGTAAAACATGCATGAAGAAACAAGTAACAGAAAAGGGAAAATTGTGGGAATTCCAGTGCAGATAGAAATGCTATGGAAAAGCTGTAAACAGATCAGTTACTTAAGTCAGAACATTCTTGACATTCAGGTAGCATACTCTAGCATATCCTTTGAATGTGATGATCCATGCTTCCATCTTACTTGGAACTTAGATCTTAGAATTTATACTTCCTTTTCTTCTTGCAAATACTTTATAATTGCCTAAATTTCAGTTGGTAAATATTTTCAGAAAGTTTCTCTATATATATCAATTCAAACTCCTCTTCATTTTTTCCTAGTACTATTGAAAACAATTTCTCTATGCTTTACATATTTGCTGACCATTATCGTTCTCTTTCTGGCCAAACTAAACAAATTTAGATGTTTTCATATGAGTTTCTGAGTCCTCCTCCTCTGACATTTAATCACTGCTATTGCTGTCTTTGGAACACAACACTCAACTGCTTTCTCAGCAGCGGTCCAGGTGTGGTTGTGTCTCATGGAGTCTGCACAGCCCCTCAGGGCAGGCCCTGTGTGAATGCAGAAGCCAGGCTCTGTGGATGAATCAGGGAGCTGGAACATTCCATGCTCCAGGTCTCTGGGGACTTTGGGGAAGATGTATCACCTTTAAAAACATTCTGCCCTTTAGCGGCTTCCCTTCAGACTAGGAATTACCGTCTTTTATAATCAGGGTGATTTCAAACAGATGGCTTTGCCAGTGGAATCTCCTAAAAATGTCTTGTTTATTTACCCTCCAGCACAAGAAAGATAATTTATCTCTTTTACCATAGATTTTTAGAAATTGAATTAATTATCCTATTAATAAAAACAAGTCACATTTGCATTTACTTAAAGACAAACTTAAAGCAGACACACACACACACAGAATGGGTTTGTATCAATTTCTTGGTATTACATTTCCTAAAATGTAGAATACAATGTGAATATGTTTTCTTTTTTTTTAAGTATTTCTATTCTCAGTCCTTTCAAGAATGATATAATTGCATTTCATTGTACTTTTAGAGATAACTATAAAATAAATATCTTCTGACCTGAAAAATGCAGCATTTCTGTTTCCAGAGAATTTATATGAAAAGCTGAAACTCTTTGGTTACCAAGATATAATGGAAACAAACCACATTTCTTCATAACAAACCGAGTAGCAGCTGCATCAGCAAGGCCACTGCAGTGGGCTGGTTTCTAAGATGTTGCTTATTCTAAACATTAGGGGGCAATGGTGATTTATTCAACTCTCCTCAGTTCTTGGTGTTTTAAAAATTCAGTGTGTTGCCAGCAACATTTCAACTTTCAATGGGCAGGATTGGGTGGAAAACAACTGTTGAAAAGTCTGTGTTTTGAGAGAGAGGTTAAAAATATTTTCTGCAGAAACCACCATGAGAAAGTGGAGAAATGACTAATCTTTGAGCCATTCTGTTTAGCAGTCCCCTTATAGAAGTTGCACTGGGTTCAAACTTCATACATTGTTAAAACTAATGCCAGAGTGGTTTGTAAAATAGGAGATGGTTGGTTGAAATCCTCTGTTTCAACATTCTGTTTTCCATTTGAGTCTTATTTTTGTCGTTACATGATGACACAAGTCATTCTGGCCACTATCCCTGATTAAACAGGATGTGTTCCTTTGGACTTAATGAGACTAGACAAAAAGGACTTAAGGAATAAACAGGTCAGGGAGAGTACACACCACCTTCATAAATGGAGTTCAAAATATTAGGGCAGAAATCTGCTTATCTGCATGATCTGTGCTCCAGATGCTTTGAGACAGGAGGGAAAAATAAACAGCAAAGGCAAAAACGACAGAAAAAAAAAATTTAAAGAGACATCAGTGTTTGATGTGGAACATTGAAGTAAATGAAGGTATCAATTAAAACCATTGCTGATAAATCGTGTAGGTGTGATTAGAATACTCAAAGCAACAATAATCAGGGGTCAATTGATACAATCTCCTTGTCCATAATTATTTTTTTCTATCATGGGTTGCTTTTAGAAACCTGTTTCATACTTCCCCAGAGCTTATAGCAAAAGAGTTTGAGGAAGGAAGCTTATTTTGTCTTTTCTTTTTTTCAGAAGCTCCTCTTACCTGCATATGTCAGTAGTTACAGCACACATTGAGCTAAGAGTGAGAAGGAGGGGCTGCATATTCTCAGTGAGAAGCACTGCCTAACAGTGGCCAAGGTTGCCTGTCTTCGGGCTTCAGTGTGATAGGGGAAGAACACCGCTCACAGCAGTCATGTCAGGCTTCCTGATCACTGAAGCTTTCTCGCTTATCTTTAGGAGGAGTAAGTCATCCACAACCTGACAGTCTTCTTGGATACAACACCCTATGGGCTGCAAAAGTATAGGATGACAAGTTGATTAGTGGACAGTCACATACATCACATGAGGAAGAGTTGTTTGTCCAAGGTAATAACCACAAACTTTGAGTTTTGTCTCTTCCTGGGTCCTGTGTCACCTTCCTACTCTCTAATAAATCAGTTTCTCCTCATCCCAATTAGTTTCCTTTGACCTAAAGATCTATTTCCTTGGCTAACTGTTTTTACTTCCCATTCAGATGACTAGATTGTTTCTTGACTTCAAGAGTCCTTTATTGTATACACAATAGATTATTACTCAGTGATAAGGAAGAATGACATTATGTCATTTGCAGAAAAGTGGATGGAACTAGAGAACATCATTTTGAGCAAAACAAACCAAGCTTAAAAAAGCCAAACATCACATATTTTCACTCATATGTGGAATCTAAGTGTAAAATATTAATAGTAATAATGAAAATAGGACGTGAAGATAAAAGGAGGATGACCAGGGTGGTGGAATCAGTGGGACGGGGAGGTAAAGAGATTTGAGGTTTCTTACATGTGTATGTAAAAAGATAGCACAACGAAAGCCACTGAGCATTATTTGAAAAGGGGAGAGGAAGGAGGAGACCAAGGGAATATAAAGGAGGAGATGAACTTGTTCAAAACAGACTGTATGCACCTATGAAATTTTCACAATACAATCCCTTATACTATTAATGATAATTTTTTTAAATAAGTAAATAAAGAGGAAAAAGGTTGCTTAGAGTGAGTTTGAGGAAATGACAGTTACCAACAATGATTTTTGAATACTTTACCCAGAATCTCTCATAATTTGAAGAGGAGAATGGAACAGTTCACATAATAGAGTTTTATTAGCAAGGAAATTTATCTTTCTTATTGCAAACAATTCATCCCCTAAAGAGTGATTTGATAAGAGTGGCTAGTATTATGAAAAAAAAAAAAACTAGGGAATTAAATCTGGAAAATATAATTGTGTTTTTTTGTAAAACCCTTTTCTTTAGGTGGATTTAGGTTTTGTCTATACATATTAAAACTTTGGAGTGGATATTATTTTGGGGCAAAGGTGAATGTAAGGATGAGAGGTAGTGATTTCTTTGACTTACAGTGTCTTCTATTTATTTTATGAAGTAAAAATTCTCATAATTTTTTTGCAAGCTCTGCATGTCCTTTTATATTTTTATGCTCAAACAATCCTTCCTATATGCATAGTAGATACATATAAATGTGTATGATAAGTACCAGGATTTTAATTTATTTTCTGGACAACAGCTAATGGCATTTTTGTTTGTGTCTAAAATGACCGAAACTATATTGTTATAATAAAAAGTACAATAGGACATCTAAGTAGCTAACTTCTTTCTTAAGTCCCCCTTCTCCAGACACTGACTTTACTTTATGTATATGTTTGTGCATGTATGTGTAACAGCTATTATAAATATTACAGATATATGTGCTTATACATCATTTAAACGTTTATGCCATGTAGTTTAAAGTACTTTACCCTCTGATATAGTTTGGATCAGAAATATCCCCTAAGGCCCATGTACTAAAGGTTTCATCCCCAGTTTACCACTAATGGGAGGTCAGTAGAAATGTTGAGGTGGGGGGCTTAGTGGGAGGTTTTAAATCACTGGGGTTATGTCTGTACTGTGGGACCCCAGTATCTTCCTCTTTCTTTTTTCATATACTGCCCATGTAATGAGTTGTTTGTTTCAGCATGTGCTTCCTTCTATGATGTGCTGCCTTACTATAGGCACAAAGCAATGGAGCCACTAAGTCATGGAATTAAAATATGAAAAACTGTGAGCCAAAATAAACTCTTCCTGTTCATAAGTTGATTTTCTCAGCTATTTTGTCACAGGAATGCAAAGCTGAAAAACATACTCTTTTTAAAGACATCCTTGTTATTTTGTTTAAAAGTAAAATTCTTTACTGAGAGGACTTTTTTCTTCTGGTGATAACTAGTTTAAGAACTAGGGACATTTTGAAGTTAAATTGATTTATTTAGTATCAAAGACTTATGGGACACAAATAGAACATAACTTCACCTTTGATGAAGTTTGCTCAAGCTTCTACATCTAACATATTTCAATCAAAAGATGGTTCACACTCTCCAGAGCTATTTCATCAATATTTTACTCTCTTTTTTTCAATACCAAACAAAAGTCAACAAACTCTGTTTTCTTCAAACATACACTATTGAAACCATTGCTTTGGCCCTATTTTTGGCAAGGTCATCATTGATAGTCTGGTATCTGACATCCGACACGTTTCTCCATCTCAATTCCTACCAAGTGCTGGGAGACTGAAATTTTTGGTTAATTTCTAGTTCTTGAATGTCTCATCAGCGATTTCTTTTACCCTTTGGTCTCAGTTATCCACCCCATTATACTTTGAATTTTGTCATCACCTTAAATAGTTGATTTGTATATCCTGTTCTTTGATTATGAACCCTTGACCTTGTAGTCATAAATATCCTCATCTGTCTTTACTTCCACCTGCTCCTGAAGTCTAGTTATTTCTCCTCATTCCACATCCATTTGTCAGCCTTACATTTAAGTTGTGAAGACAAAGATTCTAGCAGTTGTCAATGATGTTTTATTAGCAGACTATGTTTGAGGATGACTCTATGCTCAAAAGGTGATTTTTTACTATTTTTTTTCAGTTGGTTGAATCTCTGTAGTTGTGCTTTGGTTAATGGAATGTGGACTAAAAGGATAAAACTTTCAAGATGAGAGTAAAACACCTCTATTTTGTTATTATTGTGGCATAATAATTATGCCAAAACCTAGTGGTTTAAAAAAGGTTTTTATAATCATGATTTCTGTGTGTCAGAAATTTAGAAGTGGTTCAATTTGATGGATCTTGCTCAAGGCCTTGCCTGAGGTTATAATCAAGATGTCAGTAGGACTTCCATTATGTGAAAGCTTGACTATGACTGGAAGATTCAGTTCCAAGATGGCCCATACACATGGCTACTGATGGAAATCTTTAGTTTCCCACTGGTCCTTGGTAGGAAGCCTTGGTTCATCATTACACGACTTCTCCTTAAGGGCACTTCAGTATCTTTACACAGAGCTGGCTACATAATTTGTAGGGCTTGGTGCAATGTGAAAATGTACTGCTCATTGTAAAAAGATATTAAGAATTATAAGATGGTAAGCACCAAGCATTAAAGTCTGGGCAATATGGGACTGTATGGACCATAAACATACATGAAGCAGTCTTATACTCAGAACCTAGAATTTGGATTTTTCCAGAAAATCTGATCTAAGAAAGATAGGGAAAAATCAAGGTAGAAACTGAATGTTTTCAATGACCTAGTATTAGAAGTCATTCACGATTACACATGCTTCATTATATTTATTAACAGTCAGTTACCAATTCAGGATACACTTAAGGGAAAGAGAATTAGCTTTCATCTCTTAAAGAGAGGATGTCGGAACATATTTTAAAATTATTACATCATCTCAAAATCCAACATGGATTTTTCCTTCTTATTAGCTAGACAGATGGAGGAGATCCACTGTAGAATCTTGAGGAGTCCTTAGAGAGTAAGAAAAATATATCATATATAAAGCTAGCTCCTAAAATCACTAATTGGAAGAAAGCTACCTAGAGGAGCAACTAATCCCACCCTGGACTATGATGGAAGATAAAAATAAGTCTTTGCATTAAGTCAGTGAGAGTTTAGGGTTGTTTTGACATCAATTAACCTAATTCATAGTGATAGTTCAGAATTTATTAACAAAATTTTAGCACAATAGGAAGATGTACTCTATTAGAAAAGGGTTCCATATCCAAGTAAGTTGAGGAAAACTGCACACTAATAACAGAAGTGTAGAGCATTAACTCTCATGAACATTGATGCAAAAATCATGAAATGTTAGCAAATAAAACCTAGAAATATATAGAAACTGCCTAGTAAAGTTCATTCCAGGAATGCTGGTTCATCATATAAATAATCAATCAAAAGAATTCATCTTTGTAGTAGAAAAATCTACATTATTATTTCAATGGATGCCAAAAAGAGCAGTTAAAAATGCAAGATCCTTTCACAATAACTACTCCATGCACTCAGAATAAATAGAAAATTAAGCACAGAATAAAGTTTCCTTAACCTAACAAAGACTAATCATGAAAAACATATCCTACCATTTTTCTTACAGTAAAGGACTAAATTTTTCTCCTCTAAGATGTGGAAATTGAAAATAATGTTTTGTCTCGTTACTTCTTTATAAAAAGGTGCACAAAATCTTACATCAGATTTGTGAGAAAATACTGGCTTTAATTAACAGATTACCTGGTTGTCATATAGCTTCTAGAATGAATAAATGAGGTAAGCAAGGTTACAAGATGCAAAGTAAATATAGAAAACAAATGTATATCTACATACTAGCAATGAGAAATAGAAAATAATTTTAAAAATATTCATAATATTATCAATAACATAAAGTACATGGAAATGGATTTTATAAAGTATTTACAAGATTAAAAATTATATCATATTGCCAACAGAAATTATAGAAGATCAAAGTACATTATAGACATGTAGGGAAATTCCACAATCAAATGCCTAACATTGTACAATTAATATATACAATACAAAAGTAATTATGGAAGATCTAAATAAATGGTCAATTATGTATTAGAAGAATCATTTTGTTCCATATAGAATAATGATTTCTATCAACAATTATTCAATAAGCCAAAAATTGTTTATTAATTTTCTCATTTGACAAATCTTGAATTTCTATCATGTGCCAGATACTTTTGAAGTTAAAGATAGTGGTGACCAAAACAGAAAGATATGACTTTCCCCCTAGAAGTAATTTTCTATTTTGAATAAATTTATAATATAAGCAATTGAATAACATAAGCAATTTATTAGACAACATAAATATTAAGGGAAAAAAAGGAAGAAAAATGGGGGCAGAGAGTGGCTGATAGGTAAGGAGAACTTGCATTTGTCCTTGAGTAATCAGGATGGAGTCATGTGAGAATGTGAAATTTGGGTAAAGTCTTGAAAGAATTGAAGGACTGAGCCATGTACATACCTGGGAGAAGAGTATCCCACACAGAGAGAAAACCTCTGAAAGAAGTGAGACCTGGGATGTTAGAGGAACAGGAATTGGACCATGGTAACTTGAATTAATATTAGATGTGGTCAGATCAGAGTGCTTTAGTATATAGGAACATGTAAGCCACTGTAAGGCTTTGATTTTTACTTTGAATGCTAGGAGAAGGCTTCAGAGACTTTTGGGCAAAGACATGTTGTGCTTTGACTTTCATTTTTAAAGGATCACTCTATCTGCTGTATTGAAAAAGACCAAAAGTGACTAAGAGTAATAGCAGAGAAAATAATTAGGAAGCTATTGCAATAATCCTAGAAAGAAATCATGATGGCTTCTTGAAACTTGATAAGAAAGTAAATTTTGTGTTCTCAACACACACACATGCACGCTCATGCACACACACATACACACAAACATAAGATACATATATGGGGTAATACATATGTTAATGAACTCAATTTAGTCATTTCATGATGCATTCCTATTTCAAAACAACATGTTTTATGCAATAATTATATACAATTTTATTTGTTAACTTAAATAATTAATTAAAATGGTTAAATAGGGGTAGGAGCACTGGATGGGGTGATAAGTGGTTAGATTCTAGATTTATTTTGATAGTATACACAATAGAATTACATAAAAGAGAACAGGATTTGAGAAAGGAATAAAAACTGATTGCAGTGATTTGGACCTGAGCAATTAGGAAAATGGTACTCCCATTCACTGAGACTACCCTAGAAACATGTTTGACAGGCTGTTCGAAGCTCAATTTTAGATTCTTAGAGTTTGAGATGTCTATAAGACATCCAGGCAGAGACAGTGGCTAGGCAAAGTAATATTCAAATCTGCACTTCATGGGATAGGTCTGGGATGATGATAGAAATTTCAAAGTATCCCAATTTTATAAATGCGAGTGGCTCTAAGGTAATTCCTGCATGTGACTTCCATCATTTGCATACTGATGTGCTTTCTGAATAGAAAAGAAGATGGCAGAACTACAGCTAGCAGGTGAGAAATTGTACACAAGCAGCTCGTTTGGGCCTTGCCACTCTCTTTGCCATGTGATCATTACTGGTAGATAGTTAATGTGTGTAACCTCATAAAACACTTTGAATCTCAAACAAAAAAATGAAGTAAACCAACAAGTCAATTTCTGGTTATTTTACACTTTATTCCATCTCTTACCCCAGTCCTTTTAAGTATTAGAGGAAATGGCTATGTCAAAGACTGTGTGCGTCCTGTGATGTACAGTCAGGAGTGTCCTGTTCTGTGTGCTGATTTAGGAGAGAAACACTGGGAATCTCAGCAAAGATTATTTGGAGGTATGTCACTATCTACTTTTGCTTTAATTCCTCAGTCAGAGACACAGGTATAACTTCTCAAGATGTGTTCTTAGAATATTTCTTCATGTAACAGTATTATCTATAATAAGCTCTCTGCTTTGTGAGGTTTTCAAACAGCAGGGCAAAAGGTCTATAGAATAGATTTTGTGGCTCTGTAATGAGAACTGGCCCAGTGCATTTCATAGCAAGTGTTTTTCTATGACAATTGGCTCATAACTAAAGCCAGGATTAATCGACCACTGATGGGTAGCTGTTGATACGAAACCTGGGCGGTATTGTTAGACTTGGTATAAACTACAAAAGCCAGGGCGCTCTTTCTCCCAATCACATTTTAGCTAATGTGCATTTTTTCATGGTATATTATTACATGTGTACTTTCTTTAATTAGCTTATGCAGCGCTTATTCAAAGCACAGGTTAATCTAATATGTATTTGCCATAACACTACAAACCATATTAGTCCATGGTATTAGAGTAATTTAATATCAGGATAGAAATTCTTATATTATGGCATATAACTAAATTTGTTATCTTTCTCATGATTTTAAAGCATAATGAAATTCTGCTTTTTAAAAATATATAAATATTATTATTAATGAAAATGTAAATATTATTATTATATTATTAATGAAATTACCTCCAAGGGCAAAAAAACCCTCACAGTTTTGCTTAGTTGCTTAGTTTCCTAACTTCATTTAAATTTTTATCAGAACTTTTTTCTGACTCTTTCCTCTGTTAAATATAATCTTCACCAACTAGTTTGTTGTAGTGTTAGCTGCCCTTTAGGTTTTGCTGTTGTTATGGCTGTGGTTCAGCTGTGATATCTGCATCTAGGTTGCCTTGTGGTATTGTTATTTCAGATGGAATGCAGAGCCGTGTGGCTTTGGACTTGGTCACAATTCAGTTCATATTTATGGTCTGCCACTGCTGACTATGTAAAGCTGAACAGGCTATTTTGCCTCAGTTCCAGACACATGGAGGAAACTAAAATATATACCCTAACATTTACACTACATCCGTGCATATGTGCCTGGTATCATTAAAAACCTAGTGCATTTTTTCTGACTGAATTAACCCCTTCTTCTTGCCTTCATAGTTTCTTGCCTGTCTTCAACACTATACATTATTTCTCTATTTCAGTGTTTAAATCTGTACCCATCAATGTGTTTTTATTTCTATCTGAATTGCTTTCTGTTCATCTGTTCTTTCTAATGTCCTTCTGTCAGTCTAACCACCCATTTGTGTGTTTATTAATTTGTCTTCTGTCTTCTCATTCATCTATTTGCTTACTTTTTCAATTTCCTCTGCCTTTATCTAGAGGTATATCCACCTTTTTCCATTTTAATGGCATGATTATTATATTAACAAAAAAGTATTTTTGTTTCACCTAATAAAACACTTTGAATCATAAGATTCAGTACATTTAGATATAGAAAATGGCTTAATACATTAAACTCTGACAATCACAGATTAAAGTAAAATTGATTCATCTATTATTACTATTTTGTAAGCAGTATAGATACTACATAAACTAATGTAAAGGAGTCTTGATCATTTAACATTACTTTCCTTAAACAATTTTTTTTTCCAAAATACATTGAATAATTTGAATTTTAGTTAACTTTTCCTAAATATTTTTGGGGTAATTGACAACCTAATTTCTTTAGGTAAAATTCAAATGGCATAACAAGCCATCTGTAGTAATGTGTAATTCTACTCCCTCATAGATTCTTCAGTTCTGTTCAATTTTATATCTTAAGTTGGCCTTTTAGATGTTTTTCCTAATAGTACAGCCAATGGCTATTAGCAACAACTGGAGCAGCACGTATGCTTGTTCACCTACTTTTGTGAGCTAACGACCCCCAACAATGGTGACATACGGTTTTTCCTGTACTCTTGTTCAGTTAGCAGAAGTCATGTACCTACTGGGCCAAAACCACTCGCCACAGGGAGGCTATGTACTTTGTAGACTTATACTTGGCTTGAGAGGTAGAATTTGTAGTTATTGATTGTAGTTGATCAGTTTATTTAAGAGCTCCAAATCGGGTCATTTTTCTTGAGCAATCTGAGATAAATAAGGAACTGTGGCTTTTTAAAAAAATTGATATTGTACATTGGGAGTAATACATAACATTAATATATAATATATAGTATATAACATAAGCAGTCAAGGTTGTCCGCTACTGGCATTTACCATAAAATAACTTTGATTCGCATCTGAACTTTCTATTGCCTATTTCAAGATTATCTTATAAACAAAACTCATTTTGCTAGTAAGTTTAATTCTATAAAAAGTTACTGATTTATTCACTATTTTGATTTTTATTTTGTTTAAGCCACTAAAATATTCATAAATTTATTTTACATGTTTGTTTTCATGAGTTCCTCTTGCATTACACTTTCATCTTCCATAAAGAACACTTAGTTCTTCTATCTTTGCATTTTAATGTATTTTGCATACAGGATTTGTTATCTGCTTATTTTGGGTATTTTTTTTCCTTATTCATATATTCATATGTGTATACATTGTTTGGGCCATTTCTCCCCCCAGCCCCCTGCCCTGTCCCTCTGCCCCCCACCCCCCTTGCTTCCAGGAAGAACCTGTTCTGCCCTTTTCTCCAATTTTGTTGAAGAGAAGACATAAGCAATAATAAGAAAGACATAGTGTTTTTGCTAGTTGAGATAAAGATAGCTACACAGAGAGATTCCTAGCATTGCTTCCATGCACAAGTGTATTACAATCCAAATGGATTCATCTTTACCTGACCTCTTCACTACCTCCCGGTCTCCTTCCCATATTGACCACTGTCGCTTTAAGGTTACTGCATTAGGTCTTCTGCAGTGGGGACATAGAACACTATCAAGTTTTGTGTTTCCTACCTATTCCCATATCTCCCATATGTGCTCTCCCTTTGGCGTGTGACCCAAGTCCATCAACATTACTGCTTTTGCCCTAGATCTAAAGACTGCATATGAGGGAGAACATACAATTTTTGGTCTTCTGAGCCTGGCTAACCTCACTCAGAATGATGTTCTCCAGTTCGATCCTTTTACTTGTGAATGATAGGATTTCATTCTTCTTCGTGGCTGAGTAAAATTCTACTGTGTATAAATACCACATTTTCTTAATCCATTCGTCAGTAATGGGGCATCTTGGCTGTTTCCATAACTTGGCTATTGTGAATAGTGCTGCAATAAGCATGGGTGTGAAGGTGCCTCTGGAGTAACCTGAGTTGCATTCCTTTGTGTATATCCCTAGGAGTGGGATTGCTGGATCATATGGCAGATCTATGTTTAGATTTTTAAGTGGTCTCCATATTGTTTTCCAGAATGGTTGCACTAGTTTTCATTCCCACCAGCAGTGTAACAAGGGTTCCTTTTTCCCCATATCCTCACCAACATTTGTTGTTGGTGGTGTTTCTGATGATGGCTATTCTAACAGGGGTAAGGTGGAATCTGAGTGTGATTTTGATTTGCATATCCTTTATGGTCAGAGATGGTGAGCATTTTTTCATGTGCGTTTTGGCCATTTGAATTTTTTCTTTTGAAAAAGTTCTGTTTAGTTCACTTGCCCATTTCTTTATTGATTCATTGCTTTGGGGGGAGTTTAGTTTTTGGAGCTCCCTATATATTCCGGTTATCAGTCCTTTGTCTGATGTATAGCTGGCAAATGTTTTATCCCACTTTGTGGGTGGGCTCTTCAGTTTAGAGACCATTTCTTTTGTTGTGCAGAAACTTTTTAACTTTATGAAGTCCCATTTGTCCATCCTTTCTCTTAGTTGCTGAGCTGCTGGGGTTCTATTGAGGAAGTCCTTACCTATACCTATTGCTTCCACAGTATTCCCTGCTCTTTCCTGTACTAACTTCAGAGTTTTGGGTCTGATATTAAGGTCCTTGATCCATTTTGAGTTGATACTAGTACAGGGTGATAAGCATAGATCTACTTTCAGTTTTTTGCCAGCAGATAACTAATTTTCCCAACAACATTTGGTGAAGAGGCTGTCTTCCCCATTGTATGTCTCCAGCGCCTTTGTCAAAAATAAGGTGGGCATAGATGTGTGGATTCATTTTCAGGTCCCCTATTCTGTTCCACTGGTCTTCATATCTGTTTTTGTGCCAGTACCATGCTGTTTTTATAGCTATTGCTTTGTAATGTAGTTTGAAGTCAGGTATTGTGATACCTCCAGTATTGCTCTTTTTGCTGCGTATTGTCTTGGTTATTTGTGGTCTCTTGTGTTTCCAAATGAACTTTAATGTAGATTTTTCAATCTCTGTGATGAATGTCATTGGGATTTTGATGGGAATTGCATTAAACATGTAGATTGCTTTTGGTAGTATAGCCATTTTTACTATGTTGATTCTACTAATCCATGAGCACGGGAGATCTTTCCACCTTCTGTAGTCTTCCTGTATCTCTTGCTTCAGGGGTTTGTAGTTCTCCTTATAGAGGTCATTCACGTCCTGTGTTAGGTTTACTCCTAGGTATTTGATTTTTTTTGAGGCTATTGTAAAAGAAATTGTTTCTATATATTCCTTCTCAGTTTGTTCATTGTTGGTGTATAGAAAAGCCAATGATTTTTGTAAGTTCATTTTGTATCCTGCCTCCTTGCTATGGCTGTTTATGGTGTCTAAGAGTTTTGGGGTAGAGGGTTTTGAGTCTTTAAGATATAGGATCATGTCGTCTGCAAAAAGGGATATATTCACAGTTTCTTTACCTATTTGTATTCCTTTTATTTCTTCTTCTTGCCTAATTGCTCTGGCTAAGAATTCCAGGACTATGTTAAATAGGAGTGGAGAGAGTGGACACTCTTGTCTCATTCCTGATTTTAGGGTAAATGGTTTCAGTTTTTCTCCATTAAGTATGATGTTGGCTGTAGGTTTGTCATATGTAGCCTTTACAATATTGAGGTACATTCCTTCTATTCCTAGTTTTTTTACAGCTTTTATCATGAAGTATTGTTGGATCTTATCAAAGGCTTTTTTCTGAATCTATTGAGATGATGAAGTAGTTTTTGTCTTTGCTTCTATTAATGTGCTATATTACATTTTCCGATTTGTGTATGTTGAACCACCCCTGCATCCCTAAGATGAAGCTGACTTTGTCATGGTGACTGAACTTTCTGATATGATGTTGGATTAAGTTTGCAATTATTTTATTGAGGATTTTTGCATCAATGTTCATTAAGGAAATTGGTCTATAGTTCTACTTTTTGGAGATGTCTTTGTCTAATTTTCAGATGAGTGTAACACTGGCTTCATAAAATGAGTTAGGCAGTTTTCCTTCCCTTTCTATTTCATGGAATAGTTTAAGGAGAGTTGATATTAGTTCTTTTTTAAACATCTGATAGAATTCAGCAGAGAATCCATCAGGTCCTGGACTTTTATTTTTTGGTATACTCTTGATTGCTGCTTAAATTTCATTTTGTGTTATAGATCTATTCAGGTGATTAATATTCTCTTGATTCCATTTTGGGTGGTCATAAGTATCTAGAAATTTGTCCATTTCTTCAAAATTTTCAACTTTATTGAAATATAGACTCTCAAAGTAGTCTCTGATGATTCCCTGGATTTCTGTGGTGTTTGTTATCTCCCTTTTTGCATTTCTGATTTTACTGATTTGGGTCTTTTCTTTCCTCATTCTAGTCAGGTTTGCCAGGGTCTGTCAATCTTGTTTATTTTTTCAAAGAACCAGCTTTTGTTCCATTGATTCTTTTTATGTTCTTTTTTGTTGTTGTTGCCATTTCTAATTCATTAATTTCAGCCCCTATTTTTATTATTTTGCTCCTTCTGCTTGTTTTGGATTTTGCTTGTTCTTGTTTTTCTAGGAGTTTGAGATTTAGTGTTAGGTCATTGAGTTGAGATCTTTCTGTCCTTTTAATGTGTACACTCTTGGCTATAAACTTTCCTCTTAGGGCTGCATTTGTTTGTCCCATAGGTTCTTGTAGGTTGTTTTTTCATTTTCATTAACTTCCACGAACCATTAATTTCCTGTTTTATTCCATCGATGACCCACTGATCATTGAGGAAGGTGCTGTTCAGCTTCAAATTGTTTGCATGTTTTCTACTGTTGTTTTTGTTGTTGAGCTCTAGTTTTAATGCATTGTGATCAGATAGAATGCATAGGATTATTTCTATTTTCTTATATTTGCTGAGGCTTGCTTTGTGCCTTTAGATATGATCAATTTTGGAGAAGGTTCCATGAGCTGTTGAGAAGAACATATATTTTGTGGAAGTTGGATGATATATTCTGTAGACATCAGCTAAGTCCATTTTATCTATGGTGTGATTTAGATCTAGGAGTTCATTATTGATGTTTTGTTTGAATGACCTATCTATTGGTGATGGGGGAGATTAAAGTCTCTCACTACCACTGTGTTGGAATCTATATATGCTTTTATGTCTTTCAGAGTATGTTTGATGAAATTGGGTGCACTGATGTTGGGTGCATATAGGTTGATAATTGTTATTTCCTTTTGGTGTATTTTCCTTTTCAAAAGTATAGAATGTCCTTTATCTCATTCAATCAATGTACGTTTGAAGTCTACTTTGTCTGAGATAAGTATTACTACTCCTGCCTGGTTTTGGAGACAACTGGTTTTTCCAGCCTTTCACCCTAAACCAGCACTTGTTTCTGTCAATGAGATGGGTGTCCTGTAAACAACAGATTGTTAGATCTTCCTTTTTAATCCAGTTTGCCAAACAGGATTAAAAGTCCGTTATCATTCAGTGTTAACATTGATAGGTATGTGATAATTTCTGTCATTTAGTTGTCTTTGTTGTTTAAGGGTTTGATTGCATGCAACTGAATCAACATTACTCTCTGATTCCTAGTCTTTTCTTCTCCCATGCTTTGGTGCTGTCTATTCTCTCATGGTTTTGTTTGCTTTCATTTTCTGTGTGCAGAATTCCTTGAAGAATCTTTTGTAGTCGTGGCTTGGTGGTTATACATTGTTTTAGTTTCTGTTTATCGTGGAAGACTTTTATTGCTCCATCTATTTTGAATGATAGCTTTGCTGGGTAGAGTATGCTAGGGTTGAAGTTACTTTCATTCAGTGCCCAGAATGAAAGTACCTCACTCCATGCCCTTCTTGCTTTTAAGGTTTCCATTGAGAAATCTTCTGTGATTTTGATGGGTTTACCTTTGTATGTTATTTGTTTTTCCTCTCTTACACCCTTCAATATTCTTTCTCTATTTTCTGTGCTTGTTGTTTTAATAATATGTCATGGGTTAGTTGTATTTTGGTCAAGTCTGTTTGGTGTCCTGAAAGCTTTCTGTATCTGAATGAGCATATCTTTCTCTAGGTTTGGGAAATTTTCTGTTATTATTTTGTTGAATATATTACAAATCCCTTTTGCTTGTAACTCTTCTCCTTCTTCAGTGCCCATGAGTCTCAGGCTTGGTTTTATGATGGAGTCAGTGAGTTCTTGTATATTCCTTTCACAGGTATTGAATTTTTTGACTAATAGCTCTTCAGTTTTTCCTTTAATTTCTATTTTACCTTCAAATTCTGAGATTCTGTCTTCTGCTTGTTCTAGTCTGCTGGAGTGCCTTCCATTGTGTTTTGTATTTCTGTTTCATTCTTTTTTCTGAGGTTTTCCATATCATGGGTCACTTCCTCTTTAATATTGTCAATTTTCACCTTTAATTCATTTATCTCTCTATTTATAGTATGCTCTGTTTCACTTTGTTGTTTATTTAGGGATCCTATGAGTTCATTTATTTGTTTCTGTGTCTTCTTGAATTCTTTATTTTTGGTGTCTTGTATATTTTGGTTAACCATGTCTAGCAACATCTCCATGAAATTCTCAGTGATTACTTTCAGGATTTCTTCTTTGAGGTTGTTCTTGTGGGCATTGTTGGGTTCCTTGGTGTAGTTTATCTTTGTTTTGTTGGAATCTGGAACTGGGTATCTGTTTTATTCATTTTTCTCTGAATCTTGTATTAAATTATTTTTGGCGAGAAAATGGTTTCCATCCCTTTTTCATCTTCCTATCTCTCCACTTGGTACTGTGCAACTATGTTCTTAATAGGCTAGTTGGTGGTTTCAGTCACCTGTTTTCTTTCCCTTGGTTTAAATTTATTTTGTGGCTGTATTGGGTTTGTAGCCAAGTGTGTGTGTGCTATTTCTGTCCCTGGTCTTGGTTTAATTTAGTAGTAGCTAATTCATAATAGTAAAACTAACTGAAAAAAAAAGCCCAAAGAAATCAATGTGGAGAGATGAACAAACAAGCATAAACAAACAAGAAACAGAACAAACAAACAAAGAAACAAACAAAAATTCCAGGTTCAGGAACAATAGAATTTGCATCTTAATTTAAGTTCTGTTGTTACTCCTCCAGCATCCAATCCTGGTGTTGATATTTAAGGAGAAGCTCTGTCCTAGTATTACCAGGTTGTTGGGTAGTGTTTTTTTTTTCTGTCTTTCAGAGGCAGCTCCTTGCTCAGTCACATGTGGCAGTTTAAGTTTGTTTGTTGTCTTCAGGTTTCAGAATCAGCTCCATAGCCTACCAACTGTCCTGCTTTGGAGTTGGGTTTTCACTGTGCTTGATTACTGGGAGCTTGTTTCTTTGCCTCACCCCCTTTCTCTGGGACAAGGTCAGTGATCCATCAGCTGGTCCCCTGCTGTCAGTGTGCTGTGATGGTTTGCTGATTATTTTTCAATTTTGCACTGTTGTTTGACTTTGGTTGTTGCTCACTGGCTCAGGAGATGAGCTTTGTGGACCCCTACCTGCCCTATTTCAGGCAGCGGCTTATCACCCACCTGCTGTCAGCCCTTCTGCCTTTCCAGCCTTTGTTTACTGAAAGTTCTCTTGTAGATCTGCTCCTTGCCCTTCCCCCACTTCTCCGGTGCACTTTCAGCAACTCTTCCCCTTCTGCTGTGTGTTAGTTTTCAGTTCCTTGTTTATTGTCAATTTTTTTTTTTTTTGACAGCCGTGGAGGTTGTCAGTCTGCCCAAGGGACTATGCTGGTTTATTCCAGGGATAGCTGAGGGAATACTGCATGATGCTTGGCACTCACCTGTTTGGTCTGCCGAATGTCTCCCAAGTAGGTTTGGAGCTGGCATTTGGTGGCAGCAACAGCCCTCTTTTTTTCTCTGTATAACATGGCATGGAGAAGCTTTGCATGGGCTAGGGGTTCAGGGTGTCAAATTTTTGATTCTCCTTGGTGCTTTATTTCTGCCAAGTGTGGCTCCTGCATCTCAGCAAGGTTTTGGAGTCACAGAGCTCACGCTGTCTGCTTCTGTGCCCTAGTCGCCGTCTTGGATCTGTCCTGATTTTGGTAGTTATTGCATAAATATTTGTTAGTAACTGAATGAATTAAATAAGCCACCTATCCAAACAATTTAGCGATACTACAACCTAAGATTCATCATAGAGTAATTTATATATGGAAATAATGTAAAATATTTAATAGCCAACAATAAGAAAATGGGTATGTTATGGAATAACAATAGACTGAAATTCTGTAAGTCCTTAATAAGATGAAGAAAATTCTAAAATATTAAATGAAAAATAAGTACACTGAATTGTATAAATTTGTGGTAAAAGACATAATTCATAAATACAAAATATGTATAGCACTTACAAAAATATTTTTATACTGAGATTGTTCTGGGTATGCTCAAGTTTCTATAGTGAGTTTGTGTTTTAGGATGCCTTGAGCAATATGAAACTCAACTGGCTAAATAAAGAATACAAAAGTTTACAGTTAACAAAAGTCCTGAGTTAGAGCAATTCCAGGATGCATGTAATACCTCAGTGACATGAGAATACAGGTTCTTTCATCTTTCCAATTTGCCGTCTTTAGCATGTTTTCTTACCTGTTTTTATGGCAGCAAAATGGCTGTCCCTGTTGTGTGGAATTATGAAAGACATGAAAATCTCTAGCAGGAGAAGGCTTTCTCTTCTTGTAAATCTCTTTTTAAAAGCACCTTAGAACTCCCTCTTATCTCAGTGGACATTTGTGGGTCAAATGCTTACCTCTGAACTGCTTACTGGAAACATTATGCCTGGGGAGTCCAAGAGTCAACTGAGTTAGAAAGACTTCTGAATAAAAGCAATAGAACTAGTTCTGCACCTGAGGACTCATCAACAGCTTCAGTTATTGGTGTGAATTGCTCTTCCCATAAACACACAGTGGTAACTGTCAGTTGATTTAAAACATGCTAGGTTTATTGTCCCTGAATATTACTTAGAACAACATGGGGCTCCTACTGGGTGATGTATTGACATCAAAAAAGTGGCTCAGGTTTGTCACATAAATCACATGTACTTTTTTATTTTGTTATCAACACTAATGTAAGTTTTTCTATTTTCTCCACCTTTAAGTGGTATTTTAATGAACTCTTCTTTTATTGCTATATATTTTATATATTTCTCAACAGCAAAAAGGGTAGATAACACTATTCTTAGTTTTATTATGATATAAGAAAATACATACATGAATTTTTTAAGGTGAAATCACACATGAGAGGAAGTAAAACAAGGGCTATAGTTGCTGAGCAATAAAATAAAATGAAAATGAAATATATGCAGTTTTAAATATCACATATTTACTTCTACCTAACTAGCAGTTCTATCTTCATCTTGGAACAAAAACACTAAAACAAGTTGTTTTTGATTTTCTATTTTTTAAATCATCTCATAATTCGAATCCTCAGCAAGAAATACACTATTCAAACCTTTCTAAATGCATTTTAGAAAGTGAAGCACTTGAAACCATTACTTAAGGAAAGAAAAGAGAAGGAAGAAGAGGAAATAAAGAAGAAAGGGAAGAAGGAGAAAGGAACATAGTGCTTGAGAGAATGACTGATTGGCTCATGGTAAAAGTGAGATCCCATGACAAGCATTTGTAATTTTGATTATTATATAGTAAGAATTTGTATCTTAAATGTCCTCCAAAGGTCAAACTTCATCTCCATCTCAGCACTATTTGGAGGTAATGGAAATTTGAAGAGAAGGGGCTTAGTAAAAGGTCTTTCATTCATTGAGGGTGTACCCTTAAAGAGAATATTGTGATCCCTGTCCCCCCTTCTTCTTTCTTTGTTTTGCATTTCCAGACACAAGGCTTTGTTCCTTCACATGCCCCCAACATGATGTGGTAATATAGGCCCAAAACAATGGGGCTAATTGGTCATGGACATAATTCTCAAAAATTGTGTATCAAACAAACCTTTCTTCTTTTTAAATAGATAATCTCAGGTATTTTGTTATAGTAACACAAAGATGAGTAACATAGAATGGTAGAGGAAATAACAGGTAAAGTAGAAGGGCTATTGGTTCCTTTTAAAACATGCCATGTGGGTTTCTATCTATTCCATCTACTTCTGGCACCTAGCCCTAATTGAGTCCTCCATATGAATTATTTCTATCTTCCAGAAATATACTGCTAGTAAATTTATTAAAGAAAGTATTTGTTTTTCTTGTCATGAAAGATTTCATAAATGATTTTCAGCAGTCTTCATAGCTTAACAACACAAAACCTACTAAAATAGATTAGAAGAATTATGCAATGAAGAAGAGGGCATAGAATTTATTGACTACTACATTTCAGACAATATACTTAATACTTCCTAATTTGTAGTCCCATTTAATGCTTACAGAAATTACTTAGCTAATAGAAATCTGATTTTATCAATCTGAATCACTGATACAAGTTTAAAGTACCTAGCATAAAGCCTACTTAAATAAATCCTATTATTAATACTTTTTCCCCCTAACTGACACTACTGTTGCAATATGAAGCCTTATTTCAAATCTAGTCCTATTAGATTGTAAATTTTTTATTGCAATATTCTATGATGCAATTGTTTCTAAAATATATTCCTTATTAGTATATCATTTCTTCTCTTTTTTAGCAGTCCAATCACCAATTGGACTCACCATGACTACATACTGAAGTCAAAGTGAACTATCCGCAAAACAGCTTTTCCTTGTGTGTGTGACAAGGCCTGCAAACACAGCCAGTTTGAGGTAAAATGTGCTGAGACCAGTAGTTTCTCTGGTAGTATTAGGATTCAATGTTCTCTAGGGGATATACTTGTTCTTTCTTTCTGCACTTTTAGTTATCTGAGACTCCCTGTAAATGTCAAGTGAATATATGATATCCAAAAGTAGTATTTAAGCTACTAAATTATTTCCACTTTAGCCAAAATCTTAGAAAATGTTTGGTATTTTATATGAGCTAATTTTGTATCATAATCTACCCTGTTGAAGTGAGGTTGAGGGAAATGGCCAAGACCTCTGCCTCATTAACTTTCTAGGGCTTATTGTATATAAAATATTCTTTTAAAAGAAATAATAATAATAGTGTATTAAAATAATTCATCTTGGCTTTTTCTTTGTTAAATCTCACTATCCTGACTATCCCCATTTTCTGTGAGAAATATTATATCAGGAACTATGAGAATTTAGGGTCAGTGCTCTCAAAGAGATTGCAGTTTTTTGAGAAAACAATTCAATCCAACCATATGCAAATGCCATGACACGTTGTCACTAATGTTATAATCCAGACTTTGCAAAATCTGAACTCTTGGGGATTATGATATCCAGTCATTAACCTGATGTATAGGAACCAGATGACAAGGTTTTCCCAAGAAGAGGTGTATCTAGACTTTTGAAAAATGCAGTAGTGAGTAAAAGGGGAATAATATGATAGTCTGACTGTATTTGAGATACAACTTTGCAACTTTTATCAACTTTATGTAATTTTACTCTTGGATTTGGGGAAACTATCAAATGAAATTAATCCACCCCAGTTATGAAATTTAATAGAACTCTATAAGGGATTGATGTTGAGAATAAGGGGCTGAGGAAATACAGGCAAATTTGGTTTGACACTTATTCAATTCCCTGCTGATGCTTCTGTATAGCAAACAGTGACTGTCTCTCAGACTATCTAGTAGCAATACTTGTTGGTACTGTCCAGGACCAAAGTGATCAGAAGACCCATCTGGCAGCTTGCACCAAAGAAGAACCTAATGGCATGGATGTGAAAATAAGAAGTAACTTTTTGCTCATCCAACTTCTTTGTATGGAGTGACACTTTGGGGAACCATGCCATGGCCCCAGTGTTAGAATTCTGCTCTAAACTTAAATTTTGTTTTTTAAAAATGTCAAGCTCATAAAAGTAGAGAGTGGAATCATGGTCACCAGAGGATGGAGTTTGCAGTGAATGGTGAAAAGAGATGTTCAAATGTACAAAGCTTCAGTTAGACATGGGGAATAAATATTACAGATCTATGTCATGGTGGCTGTAGGTAGTCATAATGCATTGATTTCAAAATTGCTGAGTAGATTTTAAATATTCTTACCACTAAAATATAATTATGTGAGATGATAGGTATGTTAATTAGCTTTGTTTAATTATTCCACAATGTAAACATATATCAAAACCTCATATTGTACACCATAAATATACATAATTATAATTTGTCAATAAAAAGCTAAAAGTGAGTGCAGTTAGATGGTGGAGGAAATAAGGCTACTCTGCATAAAGTCTTCAGACCTCTGGAGTAAACCAGGGTTCTGAACCTTCTAAAAGAGGTTTACTTCTTTTTTCTACATTCTTTTTATGTTTGACAGTCCTTTTTCCTTTCACTTAAAGTGTTGTTCTGTTAGACTAGGAGGAATAATCACTGTTAATCACTTTATGTGTTATAGGGTTTGATATAGGTATTGGAATTCCTAAGCATATTTCCTTCATTCTTTTTTGAAATACTCTTACTGTTTGGAAATTTTGTCTGTAATAAGCCTAAGGGTTAAGAATTCAGGTCAGATGAGCAAGGGGAAATTTTATGCAGTGTTACAGTTCTGGATCTGGAATGTTTCCCAAAGGCCATGTGTAAAAGATTTTATCTCCAATTTGACATTGGAGGAGGTGGAAATTGTAAGACATGGGGCCCAGTGCGAGGTCTTTGAGTCACTGAGTCACAGGGTTCCAGTCTCTTCTGTTTCTCTTTTTCTCCCTGGCTGTGAGGTGAGTGGTTTTGCTCCACAACATTTTTGCTGCCAGGATGAACTGCCTTTCAAGGACTCACAAGCAATGGGAATCATAGTGCAGGGACAGGAAATTCTAGGACATGAGCCAAAGCAAACATTTTCTCTTTGTAAGTTGATTATCTTAGGGATTTGTTATGGTGATGAGATGCTGACTAACCCATGCACCACCCTCTGTGAGATTAATAAATTTATCTTATTAAATTTAATTATATATTCCTGAATTTTTCTAGTACTTTTATTCTAATTACTTAAACAATTGTTTGTTTGAAAAATATTATTAACAAATGACCTGAGAATTGAAGCAAAGAAAAGCTTTTCTTCTATATGTCCTCACCCCATTGCACAAATTTTGACTGTGTTCTTTCAGAATGTATATGTATGCTTATATATGAAATATTACATGTATGTATATACATACACATCATATGGTTTATTTTCTATATAATTTATGATCATTATATATAATTAGATTGACAATCTAATGGACTAATTTCATTGTTCACTCATGGTATGCTAAATTTGATGTGTCTTAATATTTGATCATTTATTTTTCAGAGTAAAGTACACTGAAAATTTTGAGTTTTGAATTGAAAAAATTCTTATCTAATCATTAGTTGGCATTCTTGAAAATTTTCAAGTGAAAAGTGAGCCTGATGAAAGGGAAAGGACTTCTGAGGATAAAGTGGGCTTAGAGCTATCAAGTGCATTGGAAGGGTAGGGATGACAAAATAGAAGGTAAGATTAAATTTCAGGAAGATAAAACTAATGAGAAGAAGGGGGCAGGGAACTGCTTCTCTGCTTCAGTCACTGCCCTGACACTTTACACAGCAAAGCATCAGAGGAGAAATGAGAATAGATTGTCAGTGGCTAGGCAGGTCAGATTTTTATGCCTCATAAGCCATAGGATATTATCTTCTGGGTGTCTGTCATTTATTTTTTTTATATATGATAACTCACATGTTACACTTGTTCTGCAGCAGTGAAAATGAAGCTAGAAAGCAAACACAGACATACATACATGGTCACCTTTCCTACTTATATTTAGCTATCTAGTGATACCTCTGTTACCAATGTCCTTCAGTGAGCTGTGAAGGTTAAAATAGCCCTGACTACATTACTATTTAACCTTTACTGCAAGTGAAACTCATTAGGTTATTTTAGGAAAAAAGAGAAGATACTTTCAAGAATAGGTAGACGACTTAGGTAAGGTAAAAAGGAGAGTGAGAAATGTCTAAGGAGTCATATTATACTTCCATTATTTTAGATTTCAAAAATCACATATACATGGCACTTTTCCCAAGTGTTGAAACATACCACTCAGTCATAAAGCCACAGACCTAGGGCTTGTGTTTTTGTAGATCTTGTAGCAGCTCTAGGCTTGGCAGGCTTGGGAGACTGTCTTGTTGTTCTTGTCACTAAATAATCACAACAAATGTACATTCTTAGAAGGTAGGTAGGTGTCTATTTTGTCCATTATGACTTTTTGTTTGAACTTGCTATTTTATTGGTTTGGATTTTCCCGAATCTGATTTATAATGAAAAGATTAAAAGCTACGTTTCTAGTTAAGTGTTCATCTACCTACCAGTTTAATGTATAAATTTATGGTAAGGGACAAAACAGAACCTTAAAACATACAGTGAATATTATGAAATGTGCAAGGAAGATAATTAGGTAATGCCATAAATTTATTTTACTGTTAGCTTCCTGTCTTCAGGAATAATTGAACTTTGTACACTGCTAGGTTTGAGGAGAATTGTAAGAGGTGACTTATGACATTTGTTTTATGTGTACTTATGTTCTTTTCCTTATTCGTGTGTCCACCATCTTTGTTGATTGAACTGTGTGCTGGTTTTCATTCTACTGAGCTTCCTCGGGGAGGGCATAAGATCTTGAGCCTTTCCATCTGTACCACTTGCACCAGGCCTGACTCCTTTATTTCCTAAGGAAATGTAAAGATAAAGTAAGTTCCTACAATAAATTATCTTCCATGATTTCTATAGTTATAGGGAAAATGACTATCTTTGAAAAAGAATCATTAGCTACTTCTAGTGTGTATTAAGAAACCACAGGCTTGTAAAGTAGTTGAATGTGTTATCTTTTTATCAGTAGGAACTAAATCCTTCAGTGTTACCTCTGATCACTGAAAAACACTTCCTCAAAATTCCTTTATTTTTGGATTAGTAATATTTGATAAAGTTAAACATGATATGTTTTTATATTTGTGATTTTGTGCTATTTGTATTTTATGATCAAAAGCAATGTTCTCCAATGTCACTAGATTCTGTCTCAGTTGTAATGTACTATGACCAATAATAGAAAAATGTAGAAAAGAAACAATGCAATCCTTCTTTCTCTTCCTCTGATTCTCTCTCTCTCTTTCTCTCTCTCTCTCTCTCTCTCTCCTCATCTAAGGACTAAGGTAATTGTAACTGTATATTATCAAAAAGAAGAAATGGATAGAGTAAAAATGTAACTTAGACTTTAGTGCCAATATTAGCTATTTTCTTGATGTATGACCATAAGCAATTTTTATCATCTTTAATTAACTTTGCCATCCTCATTTATAGAGTGAAGATTTTAGCCAATTCTGTGGGATTGCTCATGAGATTGTTGTAAGATTCAGATATAGTGATATTCTTAAAGGTTCAGTAAACTAGAAATCACCAAATAAACACTAGTTTAAAAGTTTCATGAATTACAATAGTTCCTTTTGTAAGAGAGAGACTTTTTAGAATGAATACTATGATTGATGCCTGATTCCTTGTATATATAAGAACAATGGTGAGAATGTTAGCCCTATTAACTCCTTCAGAACCAAGGTGTATTCATTGTTAGGACCTAGGTTATTCTTGAGGATTGATTCATACAGAGGAGGAGTCAAACCAGCAGACTTTGCTGTTCATAAAATGTAGGGTGCTAGAAAAGTCTATATTTATCTTGCTATGAAGAAAATGCTGAACTCGGGCATGGTTTGAATTACATGGGTAGAATATTAAAATTAAGTTTCTGAGGACTTCACAATTATGTACAATGAATTCGAAATGTAGACAATTAAGTTCACTCAAAAGTCCAGGAGCATGGGATTATAGGACAATGAAACAAATACATTGAAGATCTTCCTGAGTGTGAGAGACATGTTAAAATGATGGCAAGAGATATTAATTTGAAAAGAAAAGCAAAGGAAAATAATAATAACAATGTAACAATGCCAAACACTACTAAAACTACTGCCAATATCTTTTATGCCAAGTAGTGAATACTTAACATATATTTGCTCACTTATTCCTCTTACAACTCTGAACTGCAGATGTCCTTATTATTTACCTCTTTATACGATAAAGAAACTGAGGAATCAAGAGACTAAGTAACTTTGCAATGCTACTCATGCAGAAAGTGATGGGGCTGGTTTTCAAACTCAAGAAGCATGGCTCCAAAGCTCTGTAAGAAGGTAGGATGCTTTTATCAATTATATACCCACAAGCTTTTGACAATTGACTTTAATCTTTGTCAGGTTGATAGGCAATCAATATTGCTTTATTACTGTATCTATTTATATTTCTTCTTACTAGGGATTCTGAATATCTTTTCATATATGATCTTTTTTGCATTTTATCTTTTGTGTGGTATATAATAATACTTCTGCCTACTTTTTATTGAGACATTTAACTACTTATCTTTGTTTGTAGAGCTTTGCAAATGAGGAATTTCCCCAGATATTTTGCAAGTTTTCCCTTATGTATTATTTATCCAACTTTTATGACATTTTCCACAAAAAAATTTAAGCTTGCATGTAACTACATGTATGAATTCTTTCCTTTATGGTTTACACTCAGAATAGCTTTCCTCATTCTAATACTGTTTATTAAATCACTTATGTTATTTTAAAGTACTTACATAAGATTTTTGTGGAATTATTTACATTTCTGGCATACCTAGAAATTTTATTGGCATAATGAAAGAGAAAAGATTACTTCCTATATACATATTACCATATGACTAGCTACTTGACTCAATACTATTTACTGAATAATCCATTTCTCTATTACCCATTTAAAGTGTTGCTTTTTAATCATAGAATACATTCCTACATATACTTAGATATTTTTTCTAGAATCACTATAATTTCCATCCAACCTACCATTTCTCATGGTAGAGTTGTTTCTTTTTTCTTGTTTGTCTTTTATTTTTTTAAGTGTAGGGTTCAACTTAGGGTTGTGCATGGTGTGGTTAAATTGTCTTAATCATTACAACTGATTGCAATTGTTTCCTCTGTGAAATGCAACCTCACTTGACTATGATGTTGCACACTTCTGGTTCCTTCTCTGCTCTGGTATCAGCCTTACTGTATCTGTTGTAATTTTTCTTACTCAACCTGCCTCTTAAACACTGGTGTCCCTCTCAATTCAGTCTATCATTTTTTGTTCAGTCTGTACATTCTCAATATACACTCTTGGCTATTCTCAAAGCTTTAACATTGCCAGGAATTTCCTGGCATCTCCAAAATGCAAATGTTTGGTTGGAAATTCTTTAGTGTGCAGTAGTCCTATCCCCCAAGTATCTAATCTTGTAAATGCTTTTCAGTCACCTTATCTATAAAACATCAAATATCCATTATCCATATGTCATTTAGGAGGGCCATCGTCTTTCCTACACACTGTTTCAGAAGCTTTGTCCCTTCTCATTAAAATTTCCACATGCTGCCAAATAGATCCTCCCAAAATGCAAATATGATCATTTCTCTTCATTTATAGAAACCGAATCCTGTTTCTCTATACTGACATAGTCCAACTTTTACATAGCATTTAGAAGACCCTTTATGATCTGGTCCTTGCCTATCTTATCTTTTATTATTATTTCTCTTTTACTCCTACTTTGAAAATACTAAACTTCTTTATGTTCTTCCATAGTGTCCTTTGCTCTGTGGCCCACAGTTCTTTGGGGTCAGCTGCTCCCCTCTGCTTGGAACCCCTTTTGCTCCTCTTTCTCTGGCTAATGCTGCATACCCATCTGACCTCAGCTGAGACCTGACCTCCTCAAGCCTTCCTTGAGGTCTCATATAGGTTTGGAATCAGTAGACATAGACCCATGACAGGTGGCTGCTCTGTTTTAACATGCTGTTTTGAAAATTCCAGGCTAAGTGTAACAATTCAAATTGTGAAACATTTAAAAGGAGGAATTTTGCTTAATGTGTTTACCACTGAGTCCCCAGGACCCAACAGAGCACCTAAGCATTCAGAGTGCTCTCAATGTTGTGTAAACCTAATAAAAGAGAGGGAGAGAGGAAAGGAAGGAGGATTGTAGGAAGGAAGAAAAATGTAGTACTCACACAGTGTCTTTTTATCACAGACACACACACACACACACACACAAACCCAAGCACACACATATGTATAAATATCATATATGAATTGCATACACAAAATATTGGCAGCAAATGCTGCAACATATTCACTATCCTTTGTGGGGTTTGAGATTGTATGCAGTTTTTATTTTCTTTTCTTGGTGTCTCTTTATTATCTAATATAAAAACCATAAAATCTATAAACAGGAAGTTATTCAAATAATGCTTAAAATTATTTTGACTACAACTCTTAAAATGAGTTGGCATCCTAGAATACAAATTACTTTGGTTTTGTGACATACTCATTCTCTATGATTGCTGTAACAAAATACCACAAGTTGGTGGAGTAAAATAACAGAAATTTATTTGCTTATAATATTGGAATTAGCAGGCCCCAGCTCACTGTCAGCCTCTGGATACAATCTTCCCTTGCCTCTCACTGGCTTACGAGTGAACTGGGTTTGGTTATCATATACCATTCTCCTTCCTGTGTGCCTTTCTTTTCTCTTCCTAAAAAAGCCCAAATCATGTTGAATTAAGGACCCATCCTACCCCAGATTGATTTCATCTTAACTTAATTATCTCTGCAAGGAGCCCAATTCCATGTAAGTTCACATTCTGAGGTACTAGAGGTTAAAATTTCAATATGTCTTTTTTTGGGGGGAATACAATGTAACTCATAGCATGTGTGAAGTATGTGTTTTTTTTTTTAATTTGGTTACTCTAATATATGCAATGACAAACGACACTATCCAAGCTCTACTTTTAAATTCACAACAAAGCAAACTGACATATTATGATGCACACAATTATCCATTAAATTTCAAGCTGTGAAGTAATAGACTCTTCCCACTAGCAAAGTGTATTTTTTTTCTTTTCTCTTTACTTCATTTGTGTAGATTTAGATTGAATTTGGCTGCAAGGGAGAAATCTTACTACAGTGACATAAACATGAGAGGATGTGTGTTCCTTAGGTGCAACATCAGGGCCTTAGATTTGTGATTTGGTGGCCTTTGTCTCAGCATTTTGAAATATATATTCCACATCTTTTTTTTTTTTGGTGGTACTGGGGTTTGAACTCAGGACCACACACTTGCTAGTCATGCACTCTACCACTTGGGCCACTCTGCCAGCCATTTTTGGTGTTGGATATTTTTCAAGATAGATTCTGTAGAACTATTTGCCTGAGCTGGAGTTGAACCATCTCAGCCATCTAGGTAGCTAGGATTATAGGTATGAGCCACTGGTTCCCCAGCTCACATCCATTATTTTATTCTAGGCAAAAAGGAGGAGAAAGGAATGAAATAAATAAATAAAAGGCAGCCAAGCATGATCCTCTTTTAAAGAGCATTTTTCTCAAGCTTTACCCAAGCAATTTCTGCAACAGCTTATCAGATTATTAGCCCCAGTGGTGTCACCTGGCCTCTACTGTCTGCAAGTGAAGTCGATAAATGATTGCCAACCAGTCAGAATCCTGATTCTGTTCCTAAAGAAGAATGGAAAAAGAGATTCTAGTAAATAACTAACAGTCTTGTTCAGTACTCCCTGAACTTCCACTGACTTCTTAATGGAGGTTGAGAGGGAGAAGAGTCACCAAAGGGAAGACATCCAATGTGTCTCTTTTCTACCTCAATCTAACCCATCATAACAGAAACTTACAAAAAGATAATTTCAGTGGCTGAGTGATAGCTGGAGAGACATTTATTTAACTAAGTCCAGTTATTTTTTGTAAATATTAATGAAATATATAACAGTAAGGTTAGACACTGAAACCTGCACAGTGTAATTTGCACACATGGTTCTCCAACACTGATCTACTGTTTGGGCTTAAGTTCTGCAGATATCTTTATCATCCATTGAAAAACCTGGCCAGATTTTCATTAAGGAAGATTAATTAAATTAAAGGCTTATGCTTCATTTTCAGATTGTGGCTTTCATATCCTTTTTTGGGCAAGGAGGGGTACTTATATATATACATATGTGCATATATATATGAAGATGATGACAAAAGGGGCTGGGCACAGTGGTTCTCACCTGTAATCCCAGCTGCTCAGGAGGCAGAGATTGACAGAATCACAATTCAAGGCCAGCCCAGGCAAAAAGTTATTGAGACCTCATATCAACCAACAAGCTGAGACTGGTGGAATATGTTTGTGGTCTCAGCTACTTGGAAAGGGGGAGATGTTACATAGGAGGATCATAATCTGATGCCAGACTCACACAAAGACTCAAGACTATCCAAAAACAAATAAAGTAAAAAAGGGCTGGGAGCATGGCCCAAGAGCAAGGTCTTGAGTTCATACTGCCAAAAAAGAAAGTTTGATGATTGGTAATCTTTCTGTTTTACTGTATGTTAGTGATCTTACTCAGGATGAAAAAAATTAATCTCTTTAAAAAGAAAAAAAAAGTAAGTTTTATCTCACAAAATCCAGGAATCTGAGAACCATGGATAGTTACTCAATTCAGTCTGCATTTCGTGTATAATTTGTATATATATCTATAAGTATTTGTATGTCTGTATTTATGTGATTGTTTGTCTTTAGACAAATACATTTAAATACATAATGCCGGTTCTTTGTTGTGGCATCAGTTGAATAACTTCTGGATAGTATAGTAATTGGAAAATGAGGGTATGTTAAGACTAAACTACAAAAAGCAGAATATCTACATACTTCATGTATGCTAGCTTTTTTCCTTATTTTCCCTCACAGAGGTACATACAGGGGCTATTAATTCACAGGTGAATGATCTGATAGTCACAAATTTGAGTGACTTGCCAAAGTCTCTTTTAGAGTAAAGGGAAAGTTAGGATTCAAATAAGTTCTGTCTTCTTCAACAAACTGTGCTTTGCATCTGTCAAGAGAAAACATTCTACTCCTGTAACTCCTCTGAGTGAAGGTTTGCATTTATCCAATATTAACCTGATTTTGTGATCAATTCAAAACTATTCCTATACTTAATATTACTGGTATTTTCCCTTGCATGAGAAGTCTATTCCACAATTTATTTTCCATATTGTTTAGGAAGGATACAGTGAACTTATTACTAATATTTAGTGTTGAGCTGTGGTTGACTCTTCTTAAATAAAACATAAAAACATACCAACTTTACTGAATTTTCCGGATATGAGTTGAAACTTAGGTCCGTGAGACCTCAAGCAGTCAAAGCAATTGAAAGAACACAGACATCTGGTGACAACAGGACCAGATGATGGGGTCCAGTCTGGGAGCAGCCACAGGGAGCAATTAGAAGTTGAGCTGCTAGAGGTCTCGTCACCCCCTGAAGGGGACAGCTACTTTAGCCCAAGCAGGTTATTAAAATGTGAGGATAAGTGGTTTCTTTCCCTCAGATCATTAGATTTCAAGAGAAGCTTGAAATGTTGAGTTTTATATGTGAGCTCCCTATTTTCAAGGTTGGCAAAGAACTGAAATTTAAAACAGTTCACAGGTCAACGATGGGTGGATCAAACACGAGTCTGGGTCAGCCCAGGAGCTAACAACTTGCAAAATCTGATTCAAGCATTTCTTTTTCACATACCTGTGCAATCAATAAGATGTTGAGCATGAAATGAATAACCAGTAACATTCTAAGCTGTTGCTTCAAAGGCAAAAGACTACTTTGTAAGCATCGAATTCAGTTTTACTGAAAACAGGAAGAGACTCTTTCCCAGGAGAGGCTTTTAAAATTAGTCTCACTGAACACCACACAGAAAAAAAGCAGAAATGCTTTCTTAAGTAGAGAAACTGAGTCATGGCATAACTCCACCACATTGTAAAAGGACTTAATAAACATAATAAAATATCAGTTTAGAATTATTAGTGTCTTGGTATAGAAAAAAAAAACATTTAGAGTCTCCAAGAATATGTGGGGGAATAGGATTGCTTAACTTAGAACATGACTGTAATGTGACAAGTTGTTTCCTTTACAAAGGGGTTAAGGAACATGAACCATTTCTTGGTCGGGAGTCAGAATATACTCTAGATGCTTCAAACTTCTTTGTGACTTTTACATCATTTACTGTTTACTGTTTTGCTCTTCCAAGAAGACAGAAGCTGTTGTAACACTCTGGTGAAAGAGTGCTAATCTAAGAAAGCCCTGGTTTAGATAGCTTACATTCTCTAACAAACAAGGAAATGGATAAAGAACTAATATGATCTCAGCAAGCAACAAATTCTCTAAAGAAAATGAAAAGGAAAACAGTGACAGGGAGGTGAGTGGGAATATCTTGCATATGTGGTAGGTGAAATCTCAGTGAGCTTAGCCTTCCTGTGAGAAGTGGAGAACTTAGAGAAAATTTCTAAATGCTCATCAACAGATGAACATATAAAGATAATACAATATATACATACAAAGAAATGTTATTCACAGAAAAGAAGGACAAAACCGTATCATCTGCAGGGAAATGGATGTAAGTGGAGATCATCAAGTTAAGCAAAATAAGACAGACTCAGAAAGTCAAATTTCACATATTTTCTCTTATATGTGGAATGTAGACCAAAATTTAAAAAAAAAAAATAAAGAAGACATAAAAATTGTAGCTATTAGGGAAGAAAAAAGGGCCTGGTGAGAAGAGGGAGAAGAGAAGGTAATGGCAGCTGAATATAATCAAAGTACACCATATCCATGTATGAAAATGTCACAGAGAAACCCTTATTTTGTACAACAATAAACACTAATAAAAGAAAAGATGCCTGGTAAAATGCTTCAGCAGAAAGGAAGAGCAATTGCAAAGGCTTCGAAACAGGGATAAACTGCAAAGACAACGCTTGAGTGTAGATCTCTTCATGGTGTGGTACGTGGTTACTGTCTTCTCCAACAACTTACTTTCCCTTATTTAACACTGCTGTGACATGTAGCACTTCACACCATTAGAATGGATGTTTAGTTGCTCAGAAATGGCAGAAGCACTTAAGCAACCCCCTGCCCTTACCAACACAGCACACTCCAGGCATGTGATTAACTCATGCAAATGGCTTTGTACCATCTATAAAGTGCCCACTCATTTAAGGATGAAATAGGTAAGAAATCTTCTTAAGGAAGAATTTCATAGGACGCAAAACTTCCTTGTCTCTCTCTCTCTCTTTCTTTAATGAAAAACCAGTTAATAAAAATGGCATCGCTACAAAAGACATACAATCATTTCTTTGTGTTCAGTGCTTCCTCTAATAAATTCTTCATGGCTGTCCTTTTAATGGTGGAGGAACAGATCCCGAAACCAGAAACAGGATCCGACTACAGCAGATGAGTTTATAAGAAAACACAGAGGCCTTACAGGAGGCTGCACTTTGTGGGGAAGGCAGGAAACATCTGTGAGCACACCAGAACTGGGGAGCTGTGGTTGAGTGAGTCTGCCAGCTTTCCATGGTCTGAGGAAGGTTCTTTTAACACAGTGCTTCGTGTGAGTGAAATAGAAGAGGGCCTCCCTTTCCTGGCCAGATGCCTAGCACAATAGTCCTGCCATGGTCTCTGGGCAGGCCCTACTGCTCTCACCCAGAGTGTCATCTGGAATTCCAATGAGGATTTTGGAGGTGGCCAGTTTCATACTAAGCCAGGATCCAACATTTTCCTGTCCAGTGTAGTTAACTATCTCAGATTACTGGAATTTTCTTCACCAATCTCCGAATACCTTTTGAATTGGAATCCAAGCCGCTTTTGTATTCTCTGCTCAGGGATTTTTCTGGTTGTATTTCATGACTTGGGACAGTTCATCCTGGATTAGTTTGAGGCAAAATTATAAAAGAACACAAACGATGTCTCTGATTTTGTAGCATCCTATTTCTGGATTGTTTTCCCCCGCTCTTTTGGCAACCTACTCTTAGATTTCTCAGATCTCCATACTGTTCTTCTCCACTGACAAGAAAATGAGTTGTCCCTGAGTAAAAGTTTTGTTAAATCCACTTATACTAGAACAGAAAGTACTGTTCCCTTAAAATGGTTCACTCTTTTCAGGAAATTTTGCATTTTAGCTAGTCCAAGAGAGCTTTCAGTGGAAGGAAAGAGAGAGAGAGAGAGAAAAAGAAAAAACAAAACAGTACCTAAGAGATTTTCACTCTCCAGATCTCAGATACTTGTGTATACGTGAGAAGTACCATTTATAGATTTATTTGCATAACATCAGTTAGGCAAATGTAAATTCTATCTGCACATTACTAGAATTTAAATATTTCAATCTGAGAAAGTCTTGGGTGCATTGAATTACAGGAAATGATTGTATACACAATCCTCAAAACATTTTTCTACTTCACTTCACTGTTTCTCAACAGCATTCTCTCCTCCATTCCTCCCTCCTCCTTGTCTTCCTCCTCCCTCCCTCCCTTCCTTTTCTCTCTCTCCTTTCCTTTGTACCTCCAATATCTGTTGAGCATCTGCTGTGTTCTAGACACTGCTCTAGATGCTGAGAGAAGACATGAATAAGACGTGAGTTCTACCTTTTGGCAGCTGGCAGCTGAGAGGAGGAAGATGTTCAGAGGCAAACAACTAAAACAAAACTTAGAAGAGGAAAAATGTAACACAAATATGAAGAGAAAAGTTCCGAAGAGAAAGCAGCTAAGTCTATTTGGGAGAAGCAATAGTCTTTTATAAAGAAGGAACTATTAGATAAAACTTTTGAAAGATGACTTGATATTGCTATTTAGAAAATAGGGGAATAGCATTTCAGAGAATAGTGAAAGTGTGTATAAAGGAACATTAGCTTTAATGGAGATGTTTGAGGAAAAGCCTGTGGCCCCTATGATTAATGGGATTGGGGTAGGGAGATGAAACTGGAGAATTAAAGTTACACACATACTTTACCTTGCCATCAGCAATCACTGTATCCTCTCCAGTATGTTGATTTTAAAAAACTCCTTTTTGAACCCTTCTTTAGGTCCTGCTTTCTGGTTGGTCTTCCTTGGTCTGCTGAACCTCTAAGTATTGTTGCCTCCAAGCTCAGTCCTCTAACTTCCCTCCCCTGCTGCTTTCTGTTCTCTATTGAGATACTCCTTTCTAAAGTACCGATGAGATCCTGCACAAGGGTCAAACCGCCTACTTATAATTTCTGATTTCCTCCCTTACCAGCTAACTAAGTTTCTCCTCCTGATTCCACATTTGAAAAGTAATAATGGGACTTATTTGAGAAGGTTGTTGAAGTGTTACATTATTTAAGACATGTGTGCTAAAAAATTAACATGGCAGGCATAGCCTCATGTCCTTAAAAAGACCTGATCACAAGTACAGGTCTGGATTGGTATCTAGGAACTTGGATTTTGGGAGAGTTCTAGTCACCTAACTGATTACAGTGACTCACTGTGCCATTTATGAACCATTATGCTATCATAAACCATTTACAGAAAAATCATGGTTTATGTTGAACACTTGCTATCATTCTGGGGTCTGGAATTGGTGCATACCAGGCAAAGACTGCCTATACAATCAGCTCCTAATAAAAACTCTCTGCACTGAGTTTCTAACAATTGTTTCTTGATTTGCAACAGTTCGTGCGCTACCACAACTTATTTGTGGGATAACATGTCATGCCACCTTGTGTCACTATATTGGGGAGAACCATACCTTATTTCCTGTGGACAATGTCCTATGTACCTTTTGCCTTTGTTGATTTTTCCTCTGTATCTTTTTATTGTAATAAATCATAGCCATGAGTCTATTTGCTGAGTCCCATGAATCTTCCAAGCAGATCTGAGAACCAGAGTTGCTCTTATGACCTCCCAAAGTAAACTTGAAAGAACAATTAGGTGAGCATCCACTATAATAAGCATCTAATAAACACTAACTAGCACACTCTCTTTCCCAAGGTGAGCCCCTCCTGGCTTTAAGTATCACCTGTATGCTGATGATTATAAAATATGTATCAGCATTTTATCCTTTTTCCTAAATCCAGATTTCATATATAGTGTCTGCATTTTAAGTTTCTAATGGGCTTCTCAAACTGAGCATGCACAAAAGAGAATTCCAAGTTTCTGCTTAAACACACACACAAACACACATACACACACACAAATTCTCTGTCCCTGATCTTTCTCAGAAAAGTTAAAATCAACACTCTCTCCCTGCTATTTGAGTCTATCATTTTCTTCTTTTTCCACACCTTTATACCCAACCCGTAAAGTAAGCCATATTCTATTCATTTTCAAAAATGTACACCATTTCACAATGTAATCACCATTCATCAAATCACTAATGCCTCTCCCTGGCCCATGGCAGGAAAACCCCAACTAGGCTTTCTGCCTTCATTCTTACTCCCTGTAGTTTGCCCCATGCAGAGCAGCCAATATTGTCTTTGAGAATCAAAAGCAGAGTCTATCTCCTCATTGATTTAAGCCCCTTGGCATCTTCCCACACTAGTTAAAATATGATCCAGATTTCATGCTATGACCTATGAGGCTCTGCATGATAGCCCCCATACACCTCCTATGGGTATTGTGCTTCTCTTGGTGCTCTAGGCCTTCTTTCTTTTCCTCCAACCCCCAATTGACAAGCTGCCCTCCACTGAGCACTTCTGCTGGGAAGGGAGTGAACACAGTAACTAGAGATCTCAGGGATGCCCCTCTCATAAGTTGGTCCACTTCCAGACCACCCTATCTAAAGTGACCATCTTTCACTCACTTTCTAGCCAATGTGTTTTATTTGTTTGTCTGTAATACTGGGGTTTGAACCCTTGGCCTTGGACTTGCTGGACAGGCATTCTACTATTAGAGCCATGTCTCCAGCCCTTTTTGCTCTGATTTATTTTGAGATAGGGTCTCATTAGCTTTTTTTCTCATTAGCTTTTACCTGAAACCCATGTATTTCTTTCATTTTCAACTTTAGTTATATCTGTTTACTTCCAAATTTGAAAGATATAGCTTTAGTTCACATGTATCACTCTTCATTTCCCCTCATCCCTTCCTTCCAAAGCTAATAATTGCATCTTACCATTCGCTTCTTCTACTATTTTCATTTACATGTGGAAGAACATATAAAATTTTCAGCATCCCCTCCTAACAACCTAACACAGCGTCTCTTGAATCGCCATACCAGAGGGAGGATATTGATTTCTCAGCTCTTCTGTTTGCAGTTACTAACTACCTCCCAATTTCTATCACATCAACTTCTTTCTTTAACTGGGTCATTTGTTTTCTGATTGCTAAATTTTAAAAATTCTTTGTATATTTTGGATAAAAGTTCTTTATCAGTTATATATTTTACAAATATTTTCTCTCAGACTTTGGTTTCTCCTTTTACTCTTTAGAAAATATCTTTCACAGAGCAGAAATTCTTTTGATTTTTCTATCTTTTGGTGGTACTGGAGTTTGAATTCAGGGCTGTAAGTATACAGGTGCTTTACCACTTCAGCCACTCCGCCAGCTCTTTTGTGTGTTAGGTATTTTTGATAGGGTTTCACAAATTATTTACTCCTGTTGGATTTGAACCATGATCCTCCTGATATCTGCCTCCCAAGTAACTAGGATTAAAGGTATGAGCCACAAGTTCCCAGTTTAGAAATTATTAATTATAATTAAGGCTAGCTGATCAATTCTTTCTTTTGTGGGTCATGTTTTCAGTGTTGACATCATTACCAAATATGTAGACCATCTCTATTTTTACTATACTATCATCTGGGAATCTAGAATTTTGTTTTTTAAATTTATGTCTGTGATCCATTTTTACTTAATTTGGGGGAAGAGTATAAAGTGTGTTTAGATTCGTTTTCTATGCATATAGCTGCTGTCCAGTTAGTTATTCCAGCACCATTTGTTAAAAGACTGTCTTTTCTTCACTGTTTTGCTTTACTCCTTTGTCAAAGGCCAGCTAACTATATTTACATAGGTCTAGTTCTAGGCTCTTTATTCTATTCCATTGATCTATGTGTCTATTATTTTGCCAATATCACACTGCCTCGACAAATGTTGTTTTATAGTAAGACTTGAAGCTGAGTAGTGTCAATCCTCCAACTTTGTTCTTCAATACTATATTGGTTATTCTGCATCTTTTCCCTTTCTTAGAATCAGTTTGAAAATATTCACAAAATAAATTACTGGGATTTTGACTGGGAGTGTATTGAATCTATGGGTCAATGTAAAAAGGACTAATATTTTGAAAATACTGAATTTCCTCTCTGTGAAGATGAAATTTGTCTCTCTTTAATTCTTGTTTGATTTCTTTCCTCAGGATTTTATAGTTTCCTCATTTTAATCTTGTTACATATTTTGTTAGATTTATTCCTAAGTATTTAATTTTGTAAGTCCTCTTTTAAACAGTACTGTGTTTTCAAATTCAAAGTATGCTCCTCCATTACTATTACATATGAAAGTAATAGAGCTGTACATTAACCTAATATATTGTAATCACAGAATGCATTTATTTCTGTAAAACTTAAAAGAATTGGGGGCTATTTTCTATATAGATGAACATGTCATCTGAGAAAAAGGTTTTAATTCTTCCTTCTGAAATCATCTGCCTTTTGTTTCTTTTTTTAATCTTACATTATCAATTAGGACTTCTAATATGGTATTTAAAATCAGTGGTGAGAGAGGACATACTTGTCTCATTCCTGATCTTAGAGGGATAGCTTCAAGTTTCTTTGTATAAGCTGTAAGATTTTTTTTATAGATCTTTATTAAGTTAAGAAACTTACCTTCTATTGCTAGCTTACTCATGTTGGATTTTATCAAATGCTTTTTCTATATCTTATTGATATAAATTATTGATGTGATGGGTTATATGAATTGATTTTCAAATATTGAACCAGCCTCTGTGTGTGTGTGTGTGTGTGTGTGTGTGTGCGCGTGCACATTTGTAAACTGTTGGGTTTGATTTGCTAATATTTTGTTGAGGATTTTTGTATATATGTTCAACAGAGATGTTGGTCTCTAGTTTTCTTTTCCTACAGTGTTTTCTCTGGCTTTTGGTATTAGAGTAATACTAGTCTCACAGAAAGATTAGGAAGTATGTTCTCTGCTTCCAGCTTCAAAAGAGATTGTACAGAATTAGTATAATTTCTTCATTATGTTTGGTAGAACCA
This sequence comes from Castor canadensis, assembly GCF_047511655.1. Taxonomy (NCBI): domain Eukaryota; kingdom Metazoa; phylum Chordata; class Mammalia; order Rodentia; family Castoridae; genus Castor; species Castor canadensis. Next base: position 55,421,585 of record NC_133390.1, on the reverse strand, counting down.
TCTTTGCTTCCTTGGGGGTAAATCCTACTTGATCATGACTAATGATACTTTAATATTTTGCTGAGAATTTTTACATTTATTTCCATCAGGGATATTGGCCAGCATTTTTTTTTGTGTGTAATGTCTTTGGCTTTTAATATCAGTGTAATATTGGCCTCATAAGATGAATTTGAAATTATTCTCTTCTTTTCAGTTTTTTGGAAGAGTTTGAGAAAGAGTAGTATAAACTCCTCTTAAATATTTGCTAAATTGCAGCCATGAAGCCATTTGGTCCTGAGCTTTTCTTTGATGAGAGAATTTTTATTCTGATACAATCTCCTCACTCATTATTAGTCTGTTCAGATTATTTAGAAAACTTATGCATTACATATATGTTATATTTCATAATATCCCTATAGGGTTTGGGACAAAACTCTGTAAATATTTCTTCAACAAAATGTACAGATAGTTGTAATAAGTAGTGAGTGTAAGCAAAGTAAAGTAACTTCTTATCAGTTCAGACCAGATTTTTCTGTCTGAGAATGCATACAACTTTCCAATTTTTTTCCAATTTTTAGAGCACTTTAGATGCTGGAACTGTAGATGCAGGATTGTGCAGCATTATATAAAAGATAGTTTACCAACTTGTAAATGTGACTTGCATTTAGTTTCTCTACTCATTATTTTTACTATTTTGTAATATGCATCTGCATCTTGTATTTTCTTGTGAAGCCCATTAGCTTTGAAAAGCTAATTGACTACATAATTAATAATATTCATTATTATGTCATCTATAGTTTATCATTACTTAAACCATAGTGATAGGTTAATATGTTGGGTTGTTAGCTGAGTCAATTGAGGTATAGTAACATTCTTTAGGTTGTAGTTAGGTATGTTAACTTGCATATCTTTTTACCTTGCTTTTCCAGGTGAATTTGAATGAAAGCATATAAAAGGCCACCCTTTCCTTATATTTTTGGCACATTATAAACAGCACGCCTTATGGTTAAATATTCATGCCTTAGAATAGAGAAATAAGATCTTTACTTATCTCATTTCTACTTCTTTGATAGACTTTGGGCAAAATTGCTTAAATTTTTTATGACTCAGTTCTCTTATTTGTTAAGAATAAGTGTTGATATTAATTATATCTTAGGGGTTACTATCAGTTAAAATTGAGGAAACTTATAAATTGTTAAGTGTGATTTCTAATAGAGGTTTCAAAACATTTTAGTATTATTCCTGTTTTTGGTGGGAGATTAAGCCTTTATTTAGCACATGGGTCTTTGGGGACATTCCAGATCCAAACCATAGCAATTTCTTTTATTCTTTTCTTTCAAATTTGCAGGCCAATAACACAGCAATTCAAAATATGTGTGATTTTAGGACATGCCAGTCATTCTAAAATGAGATTCTACTTCAGAAAAAGGGCTTTTTCAGATGAATGCTAGGTCAACATTCTGCCAGAATTTGTAGTTGAAAAGTGAACATGTCAGTCAATCATCATATGTTTACAAATATCTGGATCCTTGACACTATATAGACAAAGCTTCTGGTGAATGGCTGAATGATTACATTTTTTCTTTTTCTTCTCATCAGGATATACCAAGGTAATAAAGTCACAGAAAAATTCTCTTAGCTCAGAATAATCCCATCAAGTTTAAGAAAACTAAAAATAGTTTAAGCCTCAATAAGAAGTGGTTCCAAGCTTGTCAAAGTGTTTTTTCCCCTTAATTGTTGTGCTAGGTGGGGAAACATTGGGGAATTTACCAGAATAGCCACTTAAGCTATTCAATGTATGTGTGTACATGAAAGAATAAAAGCAAATAGAATAAATATCTAGGAAGCCACCTGGATACTTAAGTATAGTCTTGCCTGCATTTGTTCCAAAATACAACAAATTTGTGGTTTCCAAATTTCTTTTTGTTAACTACATCAAAACTTTGGTTTTAATGTGAATGATTATAATATTCTAAACATAGTCTAATGGTCTAAGAAATAACATGAATAAATATATCAGTCAGCTTTTGCTGCATGTTAGCCACCCTGAAACTTAGTAGCTCAAAATAAAGTCATTCTTTATCTTAGGATTGCAAGTACCAGCACTTGAGCTGTGCTCAGCCCATGTCACTCATCTGACTATAGTTAGCTCTCAGGTTGACTTGGGACTAACTGATCCGTGATGGCTTCAGCTGGAATGGCCCACCCTTTCCTCACTTTGTCTTGAATTATACAGCAGCATGCTTGGACTTCTTGAGATGGCAGCTGAACATGAGAGGCTGTATGAGAGACCTCATGAGTGCTTCACTCAGAACTGGCATAGCAATGTGCTACTGACTAAAGCAAATCAAAATTCCAACCCAGATTCAAGTGATGGAGAAACTAACTTTATCTGCAAAGTCACATTGTAAAGGCTGTCAACTCAGAGACAAGAAAGATTTAAGGCCATCCTAGTAATCAATGTATTTGATTAAATGTATCTAATTTTTGATACTGAACCTTAAGTATCAACATCAGGAAAATGAAAATGATTCATGTGGAATGATGGATTCAATTATAAGAAAAATAATGACTTGGGATCTGATAAACATGGGAATGAAAATTTGGCATGAATGAAAAACCAGAATTTAATGAAAAGACTGCATCTAATCTATTCTTCCTATGTATATTATTAAGACTACTGAGCACAATATTTTTCCTAATCTGATTCAGCAGAAATGCAGTCCTCTGAATATATTTGGGTAAAATTTCTGAATGGGGAAAAGCTCTCCCCAGTTTAGTTTAACATAGAAACCCCCAAATATTTGTCAACAGAATTCTTACAATTTTTATACTTTTGTGATTATACTGATTCAGGCATCATAGCAAAGACACTGAAGGTTCACTAACATTTATTTTGCATTATCAGTATTTTCAAATTAGAGAGCTTTAATCTTTTACTTGAAAATAGAAAATTTCTAAATGACAGCACCTCCTGCTCAGTGATCATTTGAGAGTAAAATTAAAAGGGAATAAAAGGAAGTGCCCTTGTTTATTGTTGATTTAGCTGTATCTCTGAGTCCCTATGAAAAGGTTTTTTTTGATACCAGACACGTTGTCATTTCTTAAATGAAGAAGAAAATCTGTCTCTGACAGGGGATTAATGTTGTTAGAGATTCACACAAGGAGATTCACTGGGGGAGAAGGTTTGTGCTGCTATTGAATAAATGCCTGGTATATTTCATAGTCTATATAAACCATATTTAATGCTGAAAATTGATCTTGAATAATTCATGTATATTTAAGACCCTGTAAAGACTTAGAGAAAAACAATTATATACTGGTTGCATTTCCTAATCTACTATAGATTCTCTCAGGGTTAGTAAGAAGAATGGTTTAATGCTGTATCCTTCCATGGGCAAACTCCAGAAAAAGTACTATCGTACAGAATGTTTTAAATTTCCATCTCCTTTTGGAATGTGCTTCCTGCTCAAAATTGTTCATGTTGGTAAGTTACCTGGCTTAACTCTTCTCAAGTAAAACCAGTTTTTTACTAGTCACCACATTGATTCATTAATTCCCTTATCACTTTAATTTTGGGGGGTTTCATCATTCCTCAACTATTTCTTGGGCAGTGTGCTCCATTAAACTCTAACAGTCCTAGATACTGCATTCATCAAGTTTTTCTAGATAAACATATCATTAAAATTACGTATATCATATAAAACATATATAGCTAGATACAGACAGAAAGATATGTACATGTGGTTCAGCTTGAATATTGTCAGGCAAGATACTCTCTTACTCATGAAAAGGTCAGCCTTTCTTTCAGGACCTCAACTGATAAGATGAGGCTCACTTATATTATGTATATGGTGCTCTTATTCAATCATTAATCTTATACATAAACACTATCACAGAATAGTGATAGTGAGCCAAAGACAACGCCCAGAATAATGTTTGATCAAATATCTCATCAATGTATGACCTAGTCAAGTTTGATCATAGATAGCATTCATTTATAGAGCTTATTTCTGCTTTCTTATATTTCAAATAGCTAATCTGACTAGCCATGCCAAGTAAGGAAGACCACTGTGTTTGCTGGAACGGCTTCCATTATTTTGATGTGCACTTCAGCAGGTATCTTTTGTAGCCAGAAATCCAACCTTGTCTGCCTAATCCAAAAGAGTAAGATTGAGTGAAAATTGTACACAACATAAGGGACAACCCATGGCGTCACTAGTAAGTGGTCTGAACCGTAGTATCTCTCAATGTTCACACTGTAGGAAAATGTGTTTAGCTGTAAACCTCACCTCTTCATATAGCAGATTTTCTATGATGTTTTCATATAAAATTAAAACTTAGCACAGAAGCCTATAATCTGTGCTTTAAGATGCAAAATGCTTCTATTAAATGTTTTTCTCTGTTCAGTGTAAATGATAAAACTATGTCAAGTAATTAACAACTCTTTTGGGCCCACTATTGGATGCACATGGAGAGTTGCAGGTTTGGATTTAGGATTTGCCTTTGACTTATTAGTGTTGTAAACATGGGAAAGTTATTTAGTATACCTAGGCTTCCATTTCTTTAACTGTGAAATGGAGTGAAGCTGTGTAATCTTGGACTTCTAATTAACTTCTTTGGAATTAGATTCACCAAGAAAATATTAATAATAAAACTACTGCTGAAGTTAATACTAAAATTAAGTACAAGTGTAAATACTTGTGTGGACACATGAGACTATACATAATTATATATATATATATATATATATATACTGCATTACAAATTATTGTGACAACTAATTGTTGCTCATTATAATTATAATTATGATTAAAACCAGTGACTAAACAAAACCACATTGACATATTTAAAGGCTATATTAGAAGATAAAATGTGCTAATGCTGAAGAAGAGAGGTAAGACGGAAGAGAGAGCCCATTGTGCTGTTCTACTCTCTTAGATGTAGGAAGCATGTAGGTTTCTTATCCATTGCTCCATCAGCAATTTCAAGTTTAATAAGTCTCACGGAGCAGCTTTGTGTGGTGGTGCATACCCTTAATCCCAGTCACTTGGGAGGCAGAGGTAGAAGGATCTTGGTTTGAAGTCAGTCAGGCAAAAGCTTGAGACCATCTGAATAACAAACAAAAATAACAAAAATAACAAACAAAAAGCAAAAGTTCTGGGGACATGACTCAAGTGGTAGAACACTTGGCTAGCAAGTATGAGTCTCTGATTTCAATTCCCAGTACCCCCCACAATAAAATTAAGTAAAATAAAATTCAATAAAAGTTATATCAGACCCACTCAAGGGTCTTATTACATTCCATTAAAAACTTTCTGCTCCTAATATTCTATAATATTCTCACATTTTATTGCTTCAAAAAAGCACTGTTGCTGAGTATGTCACAGCTTTCATTAATATTGGTTAAAAATGAGATCTCTTACAAATTTATAAATGATATTTTAAAAATGTTGTAGGTAGTTATTGTACTTAGTCTATGCTATTTGGTCTGTCTGGAATATTGTTATCTTCTCTGTTGTGCCTACCACTGCCTGAAGTTTGCCTGTCTGGTACCTACTCTTTAGGCCTCAGTTTGCTTAACACCTTTCTTAGTATAGTGTCCAAACATTCACTACTTGAACTCCAAGGGACCCTCATACTTCTCTTGCAATGACCATTATGCACTGCTTTAAAAGTACCATTATTCTTTTCTTTATTCTCATCCAGGATGTCAGCTCATGAGGACAGAGACCATGGCTGATGTTAACTGCACCAAACACAATGTTGAGGTACTGAAACATGGAAGGTATTCAGAGTATAAATACCACTAAAATTTATCATAAACCTTAATTGAGAAAATGTTTTTGAAGTAATATTCTAGGAAACCATGAGGCAACTATAACTTTATAAACACAAAAATCAAATCCATTACCAAAATTAATTAAACTGAATCTAAATAAAAATTAATTGGATGTATAGTTTATGATTTAATAAAAAATTCTCATGTTGAGACATTCCCCAAATAACTCATAATTTGATATTTATCCACTTACCTTGTCAAATCCAATCTGTAACTCAATTTGGTTCCCAGATGTATTTTCTTATAATGCAAAATTTTTTCAAATTTAGAATTTAAGAGAACTATTTGAGATTAAGTACAGTAATTTACAGTAGTTTCAACATACGCTACAGTGTGTAATCTATTCTGTTCCTAGAGTTTATTCTTCTATTTTTATATCTTCCTTTATGGTTAGGTCATGCTAGTGTATTAGGCTAGGATAGAAAACACACTATAATTTGAAGAGGAAAAGTTTAATATGGCCATTATTGGACTATAGTAGGGGAGTAAATTTAAAGATTTAAAGAGAACTCTGAAGTGTATTTTAGAGCTCAATGATAGTGCATAAGGAAGACCATGCAGAATGTTACACTCCTCCAAAAAACTGGGCTCCAGACTTCACTGGAAGGGTGTGATTATAACTTAGTGGATGGCAGGGAAATTATCTGATATTTCTTGACCAGAGCTGGTCCAAAATTACCAGGAAAGCAGTAAACAGCCCTCTGGGTGTAAGCAAACAGAGATTAGCTGGCAGTAGGTGTGTAGGTGTTAGGAGCTTGATTGCTGTCAGAGGCATGTGGCCTGGTAAGTAAGGTGGCTGTATCAAGAGGCTGCAGGAAACAACTTTTTCAACACAGATGAGCAGAGGCTAATGGAAGGTGCTTCAAGAGAGACAGGAAAGGAGCTGGAAATAGTCCCCAGGCTACTTTGGCTTCAAGGCTGCTGAGAGATGGAACATTCTTCATGAGCAGTTGGGGCAGAATAACATTGGATGTTTCACACACACACACACACACACACACACACACACACACACACACACTCTGCTGGTGGAGCATTGTGGAACCAGGAAGAGAGGTCTTTTTGTCCTGAAATGTTTCTCGGCACCCTCTGTGGACAAGGGATAGCATTTTGCTCACTGTAAAGGAGAAATGCTGAGCGCAGGTCATTCTGTCAGTGCCAGCAATAAGAAGTGAATTTGGAGCTGAGAAGCAATGCACTAGTAATTGACATAGTCTGCTCTTTGTCTACTTTGCTCCCATACATACTCTCTTATACACACTTGAACTGCTGCAAACACTAAGAGAATGTAAACTGATATGGTTAGATTTTACTACAATCAGAAATAAACCCCTATCTTTCAATGGTTTGTCAAAAATACGATTTTTTTCTTAAATATATTTCTCTCTTTCTTTATGCAGAACAGAAGGTCTTGCAGCACATTTCTTCTTCAAGAATTAGAGACTTAGACTGCTTCCTGTTAGAACCCTGTGACCTATGTGTTCTTTGTTTTTAGTGGTTGAAAAACACACATATATGAATATATGCACAAACACAGAGACAGAAGAGAGACACAGAGAGAGGGGAAACACTTACTTTTAACTTTTACAGTATAAAAGACCATCCCCATCACAAGATTCTACCTAGGAGATTTGGGGCTGGGATAATGTAAGGAGTGTGCAGATATTTGGTGAGCACTAATGATCTCTATCACCATTTGTCAGCTGTATAATCATAAATTACTTCAGATGCTCCATAATGTATAACACATTGATTAAGTGAAATAAGACTGAGAGTCATGACTGTAAGGGTACGCATACTTCTGGTGTTTACACAGCATGAAAAATTATTATTTAGCAAAAGACATCAATGTTATTTACTGAATTCTACTTGTGGGTGGGGGTTAATTTCCCAGAGCTCTTATTTATTACAAACTATTTCTCATGGGTGGATCACTAAATGGAGGCTTAGTCACTTGTTTACAAGAAAAATGAAATAGGATTTGACCTTTTCTGCTTAAATAGGTGACAACAGTAAGTGGTTTCTAACTTGCAAAATATAAAAAATAATGAATTAGGCAGCTGTATGTTCTTGTAATATATATTACCTTCAAACTCTTTCCTAGTGAAGGTATTTGCAAGCAAGGAACTGCTAATAAGAACCAGCCACACTAATATGAAATTAAGATGGCTCTATATTTAAGTTTGCTGTATAGGTGTTCCCAAAGTGCACCCCATATTGACATTTGTCCTATAGATCCATCAATTTACACCTTGAAAACAGGAGACTGAGCATGTTCGGTAGACATGCTTATGGCAGAAATATACAGACAAATGTTTTAATATCTCTAAGGTAACCATATTACAGTAAGAGAGCATCTGAAGATCTTTAAAAAATAAAAATATTGACAAAAGAAATGTATTTAGAAAAATAACTAAAATTAAAGGCACCAAATATTAATACTATTTATATGGATGGTGAAATAATGTTTTACTTTTTGCTTCTTTCTTGCACATGTCTGTATTTTCAAAGTGTTTGTACTTATTTGTATTTTTTGTATTTTACAATAGAAGTGCCTTATTTCACAATTGGAAAAAACCAAGTGCTTATATTGGTGTGTGTCATGTACGCCTCTATAACACCAAGCATTAAGAAATCTTGGGCTGGGCTGAGCTCAGTAGTAGAGCTCTTGCTGAGCATGCATGATGCCCTGGGTTTGATCTCTAGCTCCAAAAAGGAAAAAAAAAAAGGAAAGAAATCTCATCTACATTAAGAAAACCATGCTGTGGTATTGTCTACATGGTACAAGGGACTTTACTGAAATCATAATACTGTTTGGAGTTTCAAAAAAACAGTACAAATGTAAAATTTACCAGTGAATACCAACAATGCCAAATACTGTTAAAGAAAATTTCAGTTCAGTTTGTCTTACAGTGGGGAGGACAACAGCTTTCAAATATTTCCATCTGAAATAGGGAACCTGTATTTACTTATTCCTCACTGAAGTTTTATAATACTCTTTAAATTCATCTTTTACTTACTTTTCCTATTGACTCCAAGAATGCTCATATTATTAGTGGTCATTATAAATTAGGTGCTTTTTTAAAAGTATTGTTACCTTTTCAAATTAGTTTTTTTGATATAATAAGCAATAATCACTTCCTTAAGCTGAGATTACATAATGGAAACTTACTGAGTTCTCTTACTTGTTTCAAGATTAATCATCAAATTATCTTGGAATCTCCTTGTAGGCAGGCATTTATTTTGTATCATGATAGCTTGGGTTCTTTCCTTCTGTTTCTTCTTTTTCTATTTCTTCTTATCTCATTGTGTGAAGCAGCCTTTCAAAAAATGTAAATGTTGTACCTGTTATGTTTCTCTGGTCTCTTATTTCTTTGGAATGCTTTTATAGTTTTGATATTAACCATAAATTTTTTGTGGCCCCTATTTTCTTAAGTTAAAACATTTATCTTCTATTTCTACTTTGTTTATAGTTCTTATCATGAACAAATGCATATTTTATTCCTTTACTGTAGTTTTGATGTATTCATATAATTTCCCAAAATAATATCTGTGAATCCTAGGGTAAAACTCAATTTGGTTGCATTATGTTCTTTTTTTAAAATATATGGCTAGATCTACCTTACTATTTATTTAGAACAATATTTCCCTAGTGAAGTTGATCTAAAGTCATATAACCTAACACTATTTTATCTAGTTTTGAAAAGGCTATAATAGCATAACAAAATTTTGAATCTTGTCCCTGTACTCTTTACTTGAGATAGTTGCATCTGGAGTTAAGGGTTTGGCAAAACTCACTTATAAAATGATCTGGTAACAGAGCTTATACATAAAGCATATGCCTGAGTATTGGTTCAATATTTGTAACAGCTATTGTTTTCTCAAGGGATTTGTTAATTAAGGCCTTAAAGCCAAATCTAATTCACTACCTGATTTTGCATGTAAAGCTTATTTGGAAAAGGCCACACTTTTTTTTCTTTTTGTTTTTTATATTTTGCTTTCACACTATACTAGCAAAGTTCAGTAATTGTGATATAGAATGTATGGCATGGAATGTTTATTATTTGGATTTTTATAGAAAAAATTTTCCAATCCTTGGCCTAATCAATTGTCAAATATATTTTGAAAATTATTCTACGAAATTGTCTTATTCATTCAAATTTCAAATACATTGGTATAATGTTAGTATATTTTCATGATACATATATAATATAATACAATATAATTAACATAAGGTTTCTCTGATAAAAAGTCTTATCATCCTAAACATTTCATGTGACTAATTTCATTTATTGTTTTCATGAAAAGCTTAGAAGTTTTATTTGTTTGTTTCTGTTATAATTTGGAAAATGGGAAACAGCCAAACTCTGTCAATAGAGCAAATTTCACCCACAACAGATTAGTTCTTTTGATATTCTCTAAGATTAAAACTAACTGCTAGAGTGAAAAGAGGGCATATAGCCACACATGAACTTCTCATAAGTAATTTTTATAGTGTGATCTTGGACAAATTAACTCTTCTGAATCTTATTTTTCTTCTTTTTGTTATAAGAATGGCAACAACTACCCAGCAAGCTGTTTAGTATGACCATGTGTTTTATCTAAAAATTGCCTCAGGAGAAGTCTTAAGCTGATTAGGTCATATCCCAGTACAAAATAAGAAATTTTCCTCTTCTTCACTTTCAGCCATCATCTACAAGTCATAAAACCAATCCTCCACAGAGGGGGTGTGGCAGAGACAGCAGTTCTAACTTTGGCTGAGGTCTGCTGCCAAACTTACAGGGAAATCAAAGGGTATCATCACCCTGCATATGCAGCTAGTTCATATTGAGTGCCATCAAAGACCTTAATATAAGATCTTAAATGGTGATGTTACTCTAGGAAAAGATAAGGAATACATTGGATCACATAGGCATAGGTAATAACTTTATGAGTAGAACTCCAGTAGTTCATGAAGTAAGAGAATGAATTCACAGATGGGACTGCATGAAACAAAATGCTTTTGCACAGCAAAGGAAATGGTCACTATACTGAAGAGACAGCCTAACAGAATGGGAGAAAATCTTTGCCTCCTATACATTTGACAAGGGATTAATAACCAGAATATACAGAGAGCTCAAAAAACTAACCTCTCAAAGAATCAACGACCCACTGAATAAATGGGCAAATAAATTGAACAGACAATTCTCAAAAGAAGAAGTACAAATGGCCAATAAGTACATGAAGAAATGCTCAACACCTTTGGCCATAAAGGAAATGCAAATCAAAATGACATTGAGATTACACTTTACCCTACCCAAAATGGTTATCAATAGCACTCACAACAACAAATGCTTGCAAGGATGTGGGGGGAAAGGAACTCTTATACACCATTGGTGGGAATATAAATTAGTGCAACTTCTATGGAAAACAGTATGAAAATCCCTTATACAACTAAAAACAGAACAACCATATGATCCAGCCATATTATTCGGAGCCATATACTTGAAGCACTGTGTGCCAGGATGCAAGAGAGCCACTAGCACATCCATGTTTATTGTAGCACTATTCACACTTACAAAAACTTTAGAAACAGCCCAGATGCCCTACAACTGATGGCTGGATTAAGAAAATGTGGCATGTATACACAATGGAGTATTATTCAGCCATAAAGGAGAATGAAATGTAGATTGCAGATAAATGGATGGAACTGGAAAACATAATGCTAAGCAAAGTAAATCAGGCTCAAAGGTCAAATGTTTCATGTTTTCCCTATGTGAAAGCTAGACCTATAAGGTAAATATGATCTTACATACATATATAATATATACATGTATAAAAGAGAGAGAGAGCATGATTATATTAGTGGGGTGTCTGGGGGGTGAATGAAAATATGTTAAGCATATATAGCTGCCATTCATATTACAATTTATATGGAAAAATACATTTAGCTAACATACATAATATGCTTTGGTGGGAAAATGCCTCTCAATAAATTAGGATGTCATGAATTATTTCTTTCTCCATATTTCATTACGGTACTGAGGACCACTGTAGCTCTTGCGAGGAGTGGTAGGGAACATTACACGGAAAATAGTCACTTTTGTGGTATTCCTTATTATATGGCTGTATATTATAATTAGGTATTTATATAAAATATCTGCATATGTATTTGTATAAAAGAAGATGTCTTTATTGGTCACCTACTCCTAGTTCAAATTGAAGAATAAAGCACAAGACAGGGATACTGGTAAAGAAATATTCCTCTTCTTTCATATCCTTTATTTTATCTAAACAGGGTATGTGTTGTTTTAAGAGAAATTCTATGGTATAGTGTGAAGAGAGAGATTAGAAAAGGATGTTTGATTTGTAAGAAAGGTGATTGTTATTTTTATTATCATTATTACTGACTTGTAAATACAAATGTATATTGATCAATATTTTGCTCTTTTTCCAAAGGTATTTGAAACACCTAATAAACCTGAATATTTGTAGAGTTTGTTTCAGTTTTTAAGTCACAATTGTATGCATTCACATTCATTTGATCTTCAAAACTCAATGCTTGAAAAATGGAAGAGTTGATTATCATATGTATTCTATTACTCATAAGTTAAACAAAACATATCCACTGGAACTTCAGTTGGCTACTGAGCATTCAGGATGACAGCAATGTGCAATTACAGTGATTCCAGTTTATTTTGTCACAGACACCTGATTGTTTAATATATTATAGAAGCTCTGAGCCTAATTCTTGAAGACCCAATTCTTTAGAACTGTACAACATAAGATTGTTTATAATTTATTTATTATGTCATATTTATTTAACAAAGTACACAGTGGTGAAGTTTTTTTCAGGCCTCCTTAGAAAGGAAAAATTTCCACAAGTCCCAAATAGAAAGTCAGATTGAGGATCGTGATGGCAACAAATCTTCATGTGCAGCTCTCTTAGAACTGAAAACTTTCAAGGCAGTTAAAGAACTGATCTTCTATTCTCTTTTTAAGTATGTTTTTTCATATGGTATTTTTTAGAGTCATTTGGAGTTACACTTTCTCCATTCTTTTGTTCTATTCCCTTTTTCTTTTAGTTTGTGTTCAATTTCAATTGATATTATTTGTCACCATTCCAATGCTCTTAGAAGAGGATTTGTAACTTAGATGCCTTTTTTCTGTCTATGGTAAATAAACTCAGTAAACTTGAGCTCATACCCTGAGCTAACAACTGAAAAATCACATTAGAATCGAGGCCATCCTTCTGATTCTTAAATAGGGTGTCTAGTTTATATAAATAAATTCTGAGTAAATAAAATGAGTCTACAAAGAGACAAGCTTAAAGATGTTAAATCCAAGCCTTCTGACTGATGGACAAGCTGGAGAGAAATGCCATGGTGTGTAAGCTTCTCTCTTTTGTATAAAAAATGTTATCCAGCCAGGCAAGCTTCTTAGGCTTAACATAATTAAAGTCAATGGAGAGAAAAGCATAAGCTTTTGAAAAATACAACTTAAAAATGGCAGTGGGGGAAAATTTGACCACTTGATTGAAAATTTCTGCAGTGTCCATAGACAAGCAAGAGGTAAAACTGCCCACCTCTCATTAAATTCTACCCCTACCTGCCAAAGCAAGGCATATCATAATTGTTCCACTGAGAACAGAGCAGGGCTCACTTTCGTTGTGGTGTGTTTTATTGTGATTTGCATTTTTCTGCATAGTAATTCATAGGCTTTAATAAAATGTTGATTTACATGCTGTTACAAAGTGCATCATCTTTCAGGTTTTAAATTAAACATTTCCACAGCCTGTGTGTTGGTGGGGGTGGGGTATAGATTAGCTTGATTCTCTGCCCTAGGGAAAAAGTCTTCTCTCCCCCATCTGGCCTCTCTAAATGAAAAGCTTGGTTGAGCATTTTTTATTTGTGAGTAGTTTGTCACTTTCTAATTTCTGTTAAATTTCATAAGACCTGACAAATTTGCATTTACAGGGCTATTAGATAATGTTTAGCACTTTTCATCTTCAAAGTGCTTTATAAATACTAACTAATCAAAGCTGCCATTACAGCAGGGAAATATTGGGCAGTTGTTCTTTTTATCTTACTTGGTTTACCTTATAGGGAATTTGTGAAGTTGCTGAATCTCTTTCTGTCTCTGTCACACACACACACACACACACACACACACACACACACACACACACATTTAATCCAGTGCTAGGTAGCTCTTGTCTTCTAAGAAATTGAATCCTGTAATTCACTCCTCACCTTCTACAACCTTGGATGGTCACTTGAATTTGCACACCCATATTATTTTCTTCAGAAGACTGTAAACTTTGTTTCATAAGGCCTACCATTTATTTTTACTCTTACACGGTAGCTAACCTTGTACTGTTTTCATTTATTCATTCATATTTATCTAGAAAATATCTAATGAATACTGTCATGCTGACGGAAATTCTCTTTACAGACTCTGAAATTTCAGTGAAATAAATTGACTGTATACAGATTAACAGAAAAAAAGCATACAAATTTACTAGTTTGCATAATCACAGGAGCCATACAAAATGTAAAACTCCATGCTGGATGGTTGAGGCTTAAGCAAACTCTTGATAGGCCTGAGGGGAGAAGGGGATGATAGGCAATTTTAGATGTTTAGTGAATAATTTGTGGAAAACTGAATCAGCCAAAAAACCAGGCAGTTTATCAATAATCCTGTTTAGATGTTGAAGAATAGCTTCACAAATTTAGTCTAGGTCTAGTGACATTTCTGTCCTCCTCCATGCAACATGAGTTTAGTCTTCCTTGGTTAGTGAGATTTCATAGAAGAGGTCCAAGACAAATGCATTTCTTTTGGAACACCTTCCCTCAGGCAGATAAGGGACCTTCACAGAGAATTCTTCCTGATGCTGAGGGGAGGACTACAGGAAAGTTAAAGATACCTGACTTTGGGAACTTTTCTCCAGCTCAGTGTGTCAAAATGCCAAACTTTGAGGTATCATTTTCTGAGCTTCAACAATGCCTACTCTCTTGTAGGTATTGTTATAAATACTGAGAAAGTAGTTAATGAATAACCAAATTCTTCTCTTTGTTTTGTTTTTTTAAAATTTTTTTAAATTCATATGTGCATACAAGGCTTGGGTCATTTCTCCCCCCTGCCCGCACCCCCTCCCTTACCACCCACTCCGCCCCCTCCCACTCCCCCCCCACACCCTCAATACCCAGCAGAAACTGTTTGCCCTAATCTCTAATTTTGTTGTAGAGAGAGTATAAGCAATAATAGGAAGGAACAAGGGTTTTTGCTGGTTGAGATAAGGATAGCTATACAGGGAGTTGACTCACATTAATTTCCTATGCGTGTGTGTTACCTTCTAGGTTAATTCTTTTTGATCTAACCTTTTCTCTAGTTCCTGTTCCCCTTTTCCTATTGGCCTCAGTTGCTTTTAAGGTATCTGCTTTAGTTTCTCTGCGTTAAGGGCAACAAATGCTAGCTAATTTTTTTAGGTGTCTTACCTATCCTCACCACTCCCTTGTGTGCTCTCGCTTTTATCATGTGCTCAAAGTCCAATCCCATTGTTGTGTTTGCCCTCGATCTAATGTCCACATATGAGGGAGAACATATGATTTTTGGTCTTTTGGGCCAAGCTAACCTCACTCAGAATGAAGTTCTCCAATTCCATCCATTTACCAGCGAATGATAACATTTCGTTCTTCTTCATGGCTGCATAAAATTCCATTGTGTATAGATACCACATTTTCTTAATTCATTCGTCAGTGGTGGGGCATCTTGGCTGTTTCCATAACTTGGCTATTGTGAATAGTGCTGCAGTAAACATGGGTGTGCAGGTGCCTCTGGAGTAACCTGTGTCACAGTCTTTTGGGTATATCCCCAAGAGTGGTATTGCTGGATCAAATGGTAGATCAATGTTTAGCTTTTTAAGTAACCTCCAAATTTTTTTCCAGAGTGGTTGTACTAGTTTGCATTCCCACCAACAGTGTAAGAGGGTTCCTTTTTCCCCGCATCCTTGCCAACACCTGTTGTTCATGGTGTTGCTGATGATGGCTATTCTAACAGGGGTGAGGTGGAATCTTAGTGTGGTTTTAATTTGCATTTCCTTTATTGCTAGAGATGGTGAGCATTTTTTCATGTGTTTTTTGGCCATTTGAATTTCTTCTTTTGAGAAAGTTCTGTTTAGTTCACTTGCCCATTTCTTTATTGGTCCATTAGTTTTGGGAGAATTTAGCTTTTTAAGTTCCCTATATATTCTGGTTATCAGTCCTTGTCTGATGTGTAGTTGGCAAATATTTTCTCCCACTCTGTGGGTGTTCTCTTCAGTTTAGAGACCATTTCTTTTGATGATCAGAAACTTTTTAGTTTTATGAGGTCCCATTTATCTATGCTATCTCTTAGTTGCTGTGCTGCTGGGGTTCCATTGAGAAAGTTCTTGCCTATACCTACTAACTCCAGAGTAGTTCCTACTCTTTCCTGTATCAACTTTAGAGTTTGTGGTCTGATATTTAGATCCTTGATCCATTTTGAATTAATATTGGTATAGGGTGAAATACATGGATCTACTTTCAGTTTTTTGCAGACTGCTAACCAGTTTTCCCAGCAGTTTTTGTTGAAGAGGCTGCTATTTCTCCATCATATATTTTTAGCTCCTTTGTCAAAGACAAGTTGGTTATAGTTGTGTGGCTTCATATCTGGGTCCTCTCTTCTGTTCCACTGGTCTTCATGTCTGTTTTTGTGCCAGTACCATGCTGTTTTTATTGTTATTGCTTTGTAATATAGTTTGAAGTCAGGTATTGTGATACCTCCTGCATTGTTCTTTTGACTGAGTATTGCCTTGGGTATTTGTGGCCCCTTGTGTTTCCACATAAATTTCACGGTAGATTTTTCAATCTCTTTAATGAATGTCATTGGAATTTTGATGGGAATTTCATTAAACATGTAGATTACTTTTGGGAGTATAGACATTTTTACTCTGTTGATTCTACCAATCCATGAGCAGGGGGAGATCTCTCCACTTTCTGTAGTTTTCCTCAATCTCTTTCTTCAGAAGTTTATAGTTTTCCTTGTAGAGGTCATTCAATCTTTTGTTAGGTTTACACCTAGGTATTTGATTTTGTTTGAGGCTATTGTAAATGGAATTGTTTTCATACATTCTTTTTCAGTTTGTTCATTGTTAGTGTATAGAAATATTAATGATTTTTCTATGTTGATTTTATATCCTGCTACCTTGCTATAGCTATTGATGATGTTCAGAAGCTTCTGAGTAGAGTTTTTTGGGTCTTTAAGGTATAGGATCATGTTGTCTGCAAACAGGGATATTTTGACAGTTTCTTTACCTATTTGTATTCCTTTTATTCCTTCTTCTTGCCTAATTGTTCTGGCTAGGAATTCCAGTACTATGTTGAATAGGAGTGGAGATAGCAGGCATCCTTGTCTGGCTCCTGATTTTAGAGGGAATGGTTTCAGTTTTTCTCCATTAAGTATAATGTTGGCTGTAGGTTTGTCATATATAGCTTTTATAATGTTGAGGTACTTTCCTTCTATTCCTAGTTTTCTTAGAGCTTTTATCAGGAAATGGTGTTGGATCTTATCAAAGGCTTTTTCTGCATCTATTGAGATGGTCAAGTGTTTTTTGTCTTTGCTTAGTTAATGTGGTTTATTACGTTTATTGATTTTCGTATGTTGAACCACCCCTGCATCCCTGGGATGAAGCCTACTTGGTCATGGTGAATAATCTGTTAGATGTGTTGTTGAATTCGGTTTGCCATTATTTTGTTGAGGATTTTTGCGTCAATGTTCATTAAGGAGATTGGCCTATAGTTCTCCTTTTTGGAGGTGTCTTTGCCTGGTTTTGGGATAAATGTAATACTGGCTTCATAAAATGTGTTTGGCAGTTTTCCTTCCCTTTCTATTTATGGAACAGTTTAAGGAGGGTTAGTATCAGTTCTTCTTTAAAGGTCTGATAGAATTCAGCAGAGAATCCATCAGGTGCTAGACTGTTATTTTTGGGGAGACTCTTGATTGCTGCTTCAATTTCATTTTGTGTTATAGATCTATTCAGGTGATTAATTTCCTCTTGGTTCAGTTTTGGATAATCATATGTATCTAGAAATCTGTCTATTTCTTTAAGATTTTATATTTATTTGAATATAGGCTCTCAAAATAGTCTCTCATGATTTCCTGGACTTCCATGGTGTTTGTTGTTATCTCCCCTTTTGCATTCCTGATTCTACTAATTTGGGTTTTTTCTCTCCTCATTTTAGTCAGGTTTGCCAGGGGTCTGTCAATCTTGTTTATTTTTTCAAAGAACCAACTTTTTGTTTCATTAATTCTCTGTATGGTTTTTTTGGTTTCTATTTCATTGATTTCTGCTCTTATTTTTATTATTTCTCTCCTTCTATTTGTTTTTGGGATTTGCTTGTTCTTGTTTTTCTAGGAGTTTGAGATGTATCATTAGGTCATTGATTTGGGATCTTTCAGTCTTTTTAATATGTGCACTCATGGCTATAAACTTTCCTCTCAGGACTGCCTTAGCTGTGTCCCATAGTTCCGGTTGGTTGTGTTTTCATTTTCATTGACTTCCAGGAACTTTTTAATTTCCTCTTCTATTTCATCGATGTTCCATTGTTCATTAAGTAATGAGTTATTTAGTTTCCAGCTGTTTGCATGTTTTTTGTCTTTACTTTTGTTGTTGAGTTCTAGTTTTACTGCATTGTGATCAGAGAGTATGCACGGTATAATTTCTATTTTCTTATATTTGCTGAAGCTTGCTTTGTGTCCTAGGATATGATCTATTTTGGAGAAGGTTCCATGGGCTGCTGAGAAGAATGTATATTGTGTAGAAGATGGATGAAATGTTCTGTAGACATTAACTAGGTCCAATTGTTCTATTGTATATTTTAGATATAGGATTTCTTTATTGATTTTTTGTTTGGATGACCTATCTATTGATGATAATGGAGTGTTAAAGTCTCCCACAACCACTGTGTTTGCATTAATATATGCGTTTAGGTCTTTCAGGGTATGTTTGATGAAATTGGGTGCATTGACATTGGGTGCATACAGGTTGATGATTATTATTTCCTTTTGGTCTATTTCCCCTTCTATTAGTATGGAATGTCCTTCTTTATCTCATTTGATCAATGTAGGTTTGAAGTCTACTTTGTCAGAGATAAGTATTGCTACTCCTGCCTGTTCTCGGGGGCGATTGGCTTGGTAAATCTTCTTCCAGCCTTTCATCCTAAGCATATGCTTATTTCTGTCAGTGAGATGGGTCTCCTGTAAGCAACAAATTGTTGGATCTTCCCTTTTAATCCATTTTGTCAAGCGGTGCCTTTTGATGGGTGAATTAAGTCCATTAACATTAAGTGTTAGTACTGATAGGTATGTGGTGATTCTTGTCATTTAGTTGTCTTAGTTGTTTGAAGGTTGATTGTGTGTACCTAAGTTGAGGTTACTCTCTACTGTATTGCTTTTTCTTTTCCTTTAGTTTGGTGCTGCCTGTCTTTTCATGGTTAAGTTGGGTTTCACTTTCTGTGAGCAGAATCCCTTGAAGAATCTTTTGTAGTGGTGGCTTTGTGGTCACATATTGCTCTAGTTTCTGCTTATCATGGAAGACTTTTATTGCTCCATCTATTTTGAATGATAGTTTTGCTGGGTAGAGTATCCTGGGGTTGAAGTTATTTTCATTCAGTGCCCAGAAGATCTCAACCCATGCCCTTCTTGCTTTTAATGTTTCTGTTGAGAAGTCTGCCGTGATTTTGATGGGTTTACTTTTGTATGTTACTTGTTTTTTCTCTCTTACAGCCTTCAGTATTCTTTCCCTAGTTTCTGAACTTGTTGTTTTAATGATGATATGTCGTGGGGTAGTTCTATTTTGATCTGGTCTGTTTGGTGTCCTGGAGGCCTCTTGCCTCTGTATGGGAATATCTGTCTCTAGATTTGGGAAATTTTCCATTATTATTTTGTTGAATATATTTTGCATTCCCTTCACCTGCACCTCTTCTCCTTCTTTGATGCCCATGATTCCCTTGTTTGGTCTTTTGATGGAGTCGGTGAGTTCTTGCATTTCTTTTCACAGGTCTTGAGTTGTTTAATTAATAGTTCTTCAGTTTTTCCTTTAATTACCATTTCATCTTCAAGTTCTGAGATTCTGTCTTCTGTTTGTTCTATTCTGCTGGATTGGCCTTCCTTTTTGTTTTGCAGTTCTGTTTCATTCTTTTTTCTGAGGTTTTCCACATCCTGAATGGTTTCCTGTTTAATGTTGTCTATTTTTGTCCTGAGTTCATTTATCTGTTTATTCATTGTGTTCTCTGTTCACTTTGGTGTTTATACAGTGCTTCTATGGTTTCCTTTATTTCTTCTTTTGCTTTTTCAAATTCTCTATTTTTGTTGTCTTGGAATTTCTTGAGTGTCT
This sequence comes from Castor canadensis, assembly GCF_047511655.1. Classification (NCBI taxonomy): domain Eukaryota; kingdom Metazoa; phylum Chordata; class Mammalia; order Rodentia; family Castoridae; genus Castor; species Castor canadensis. The sequence continues at coordinate 55,401,372 of NC_133390.1, read as the reverse complement.
CCTGTACATTTTGTTTGACCCTATCCAGTATCATCTCTATAAAATTCTCATTGAGTACCTGTAGTATGTCTTCTTTTAAATTATTCTTGTGGGCTTCATTGGGTCCTTTGGCGTAATTTATCTTCATTTTGTTGGAGTCTGGATCTGAGTTTCTGTTTTCTTCATTCCCCTCTGGTTCCTGTACTAATTTTTTGCTTTGGGGAAACTGGTTTCTCTGTTTTCTCTGTCTTCCCATCATTGTCTTTGGTGTTGTTACTGTCCCTGTACTGTGTGCAATTAAGTATTTTCTAGCTTGTAATAATAACAATGGTAATATTTCGAATGGAAGGATGAGTGGAGATGGAAAGCAAGAAGTTAAAGGAAAGGGAAAAGCAAAAAACAGACAAGAAGGAGAAAACAGAACAAGGAATCAGACAAGAAAGTTTCAAAGGTATAAACAGGGAGCATTAGTGTACTAATTGACAGTAAGCTGAACAGGCATTAGAGAGACAAAGAGAGGATTGAAAATAAGAAATAAAAAAAAAGGTAAGAATAAAAATAAAAAATGGGTAAATGAAAGAAATAGCTATATATAAAAATAAAATAAAATAAAATAAAATGAAAAATAGAAAAGTTTTAAAAAAACCAAAAAATCAAAAAGCCTCCAAGTTCAAATGCAATGAAGTTTCAGTCTTAATAATTTGGGTGTCTGTCTCAGTCTCCAATCCTAGAGATGGTGCCTCAGATGTTTTTCTGTAGTTGTCTCATCAAAGGGGACGCATAAAGTAGAACAAAACCACACACACACACACACAAAAAAAAAACCCCACCAAGTGTCCCAAGTTCAAATGCAATACAGTTTCAGTAAGTTTTTCAGCATGCAGGTGTAATTCAGTTGTTCTCTCATCAAAGGTAGGGAGAAAAAGAGAAAAAAAGAAAAAAAAAAAACAAAAAAAGAGTCTGGAGACAGTTCTGATAATGATATCTGCAGCTGTGGTTTGCCTCCCCTCCCCGCTGCTGTCAGCCTGCTGTTGCTGGAGATGTTATTTATGCAGATCTCTGGGGTGAGCTTAGCACTCACCTGGCCCTGCAGGCATTGTTTAATCAGAGTTTTCCTGTGAGCCTCTGCTATAAGCTTTCCCCTTTCCAAGCACTGGGAAAGGTGACACTGCACCCGCGTTCTCAGGCTTGCTTGTTTATTTACAGTTCATGTGGGAAGTGGGTATTCCCCCCTCTCCTGTGCAGTTTTCCTCCCACCACCACTTTTACAGGCTTTCCTGCTCCTGATTTTGGGTGGTGCTGTTGCTCCTGCCAGCTACCATGTTTGTTTACAGCTCACGTGGGAAGTGGGTCTTCCCTCCTCTCCTGTGGAGTTTTCCTCCCTCTGCCACTCTCACAAGCTTTCCCGCTCCTGCTTGCTGGGCGTGTGCCCGCGCTCCTGCCAGAGCCTCTCTGGCCTGCCTGGCTTGTTTATTTACAGTCCCAGGAAGGATTCCCTTCCCCCTTCCCTTCCCTTCCCTTCGGCACTCAGTGCACCCCACCCTCTTTCCCGCATGTCTTTTTTGTTCTTATTGCTTATTACTCAGTTTCTCTTTTTTCCCTGGGTGGGGGTCGGTCTGTCCAGGGGCTATGCTGCTCTGGTCCAGGCTTGTCTGTGGGAGTACCATGGTACCACAAAGCTCACCTTGTCTGCGTCTTCCCAAGCCATCTGAGTGTGGGCAACTGGCGGCCCCGGGGGCCCTCCTTGTTTCTCCATTTAATGTGAAGTGGAGATTCTCTGCACTGGCTGGAGGTGAGGAGGGGTCAAAGTTTTGCCTCTTCTCAGTGATTTTGCCTGCAAAGTGTGTCTCCAACATCTCTCCAAGATTTCACTATAGGAGGCTTGCTTTCTGCTTCCTCCCTCTAGCCGCCATCCTACTCTACTCCCAAATTCTTCTCTTTGTGGGTGGACTGGTAGGATTGAAGTAGGAATCATGCACTTGAAGAGTGTGACAATGTCAGGTGAAGAAACTACTTAGTGAATATGGATGTGGTTAAGAGAACTAACCAGCATTGAGGAAGAACCAGAGACCAACAAAGGCAAGACATTACCCATCCTAATGATGGAATAGACAAGAGGTGGGGCCATAAAATATGACACACCTATAAGAGATGTTACCTTAAAATAATGAAACCATTCCTGGTATTGAAACCAAGTATGAAGGGAGCAAAGGGAAAACATATTCCTAACCCTCCATCCTCATACCCTCTTTTGTCCTGCCAAAGTCATCTTTTATAAAAGATAATGGGAGCCTGGGTGATATGGTTCATAGAGGTAGCAGGGCACATTGTAGAGAATAGAAGAGACAGAGGGGAACAGAGAGTATCCACTAGGAGAATCTTACAAGATAATGACTGAGTTTGGATATTTTATATATATATATATATATATAAATTTATATATGGGTTTGTATGTGGAAAAAGCACAAATACATTTCTGTGTTGACATCAGAAGTGAAGGGTATTATTCTGCCTGAAGACATTGGGGAAGTCATTAAAGAAAATATGAGCTTTGTCCAAGGAATCGATTGTAAAACTTGGTGACAAAATTGATAAAATGTACTGTGTAGTTGAAAGTTGCTGAGAGTAGATTTTAAGTGTTCTCACTAAATATGTGAGGTAATCTATATGTTAATTAGTTGATTTAGTCTTTGCACAATGTATTCATGTTTCAAAACACCATGTTGTACACCATGATATAATTTGTACTTGCAGTGGCTCCCACCTGTAATCTCAGCTACTCAGGAGGTGAAGGTCTTGAGGATTGTGGCTCAAGGCCAGCCCAGGCAAGAAAGTTTGCAAAACTCCCATTTCAACCAATGTAAAGCTGGATGTGGTGGTACACCCCTGTCACCCCAGCTATGCAGGAAGCGTAAATGGGAGGATCATGGTCCAGCTGGACCAGGCATAAATGTAAGATCCTATCTCAAAAATAACCAGAGCAAAAATGGCCAGGGTTATAGCTCAAGTGGTAAAGTGCCTGCCTAGCAAGCATGAGGCTCTCAGTTCAGACCTCAGCACTGCCAATATATACATGTATGTGTGTGTATATACATATATACCTATAGGGAGACATAAACTCATATATGTAATAAAAAGAATAAAGCTAATGTGAACTTAATCTAAGCCTTGACAGTTAGACAGTTGATAGTTTGAATTGCTTTGGACTGTGAAGTATTAAGACTATTTAGCTTATATGAAAAAGTATAAGTAAAAAAATGCCTTCTTACCTTATGGTTTTCACTAGATTTCAACTGATCAGTTTTTCAAATGTTTCACATCTCTGAAAGGTGGCAGTGATCCAGATAGTTTCATTCTGATCACTTATTAAGCTGCTGTTTTCTTGTATAAAAAAAATAGTAGTACAATTAAAGTTAGTGCTTGGAATGTTCTTTTCTTAGCTATTCCATATTTTTCCTAAATATCCTACCATAATTTTAAGAAATTTAACTACCATGGAAGTAAGTGTATTACAACAACTTGCCCAGAAATATGATTTCAGATCCAACATCTGAAGTTAATGTTTTCCTACCACTGTGAATGTGCCCAATCTTGTTTGAAGTTGATGTTTTCCTAACTTATTTCTATTTAATTCAATCAATAAAATGCACTGAAGAGATGAGAAATGACTAGTTTCACTCAAGTAAGATGTTTCTGTGAAAAGCATTGACTTCTCCACAGCTCTCATACAACTCTTCCACATCTATCCAGGTCTTCATTATTATACCATTCTTCTAGTTTCCTCTAAGTACTTTAGAAATTATTTTCTTTACTTCAAAAGCAGAAAAATGAGTGAAACTGATTTCTCCAAATTTTTCACTTATTATTATTTGTTAAATCATTTATATATTATATCAAGAAGACTGATTATGCTTAGTACACTATGTTGTATAAGTAGATACGTCTATTCTCCAATTGCACCCTTAGCGATGTATGTTAATCTGTCCCACTTGTTATCCAAATGTAATTCTAAGAATTTTATTCACATTGGAACTAGATTTTCTGTTGGTAGCAAGAAAATGCTTCCCAAATAGCAATTACGATTTGAACTACTGAATCGGAATGTCTACTTTTTTTCCCTCGGTTTTGGCGATGTTGTTTTTAAGTATTTCATGGAATGAATTCTATGCAACATTTCCTGTGCAAGGCATGAAAAGAAAAACAAAAAGCCAACTGGAGATATATTTCTATAAATTATCCTTGCTTGCATTGCTCTAGACCTGAACATTTTCAGGTGTCATTATCAGTATTATTGGATATATATATATATATATATATATATATACACACACACACATATATATATATAAATATTTATAGTGTTTGTTTGAAGGTATATTTTGAAAGACTCAGTTATCTAATTTTCTTTATGACTCAGCAGCTGCTTATAAAAATTTCGTGCCTCAGATTGCTAAATGCAAGCATAAGCTATCCAGTCAAAGGAGTTAAATTAGTAGTCCCAACAGATTATATGGTACATATGCTTTGAAAAATGCAAATATTCATGATAATTATCTAACACCATGTGAAATATCCTATTAGCACTCAATAGATCATGGAATCTGAAACAAATATAAATATCTATTATGGAAAATATTGTTGTAAGTAAATTATGCTTCCTAGGAAATAATACCAGTACATGGTTACCATTCATGGTCATGCAGGAGTATCACCTGAATAATGAACATCTCTCTCACACTCCCTTACTGCATTCTTACAAAATGCAGCCATTACCCTCGGCTTCTTCCATAAATGCATGAAGAAATATGTGCATATGCCTATGCAATTTTTAGCAGAAGTATTTTATTAAATTCACACTGATTTGCATTGTGCTTTCTCTCTTTGTTTCCTTAGTGTATATTAGTTGTATAAAGGGGATTCATTGTGATATATCTATACATATATATAGGCTATATCATCCCCTGTATTTCTCTTTCTTTTCTCCTCTCCCCGTTTGGTTTTCCGGTTAATAGTTTATCTTGGAAACACAACAGCATATGCATATATTGTAATTCATTTGACAATTTTTCAAATGATAGACTTTTCCTTTTTGTGTGCAAATTTATTGTTAATAAAATAATGTTAAATATATTTGTGTGATTGTATGTATATGTACATGTTACATATATAAGTAAATGTTACCAGTATAAACATGTAAAGTAAATCATTGAAGTGAAAATACTGAGTAAAAGATGCATCTATTTTACACATTGATGGATATTGCTAAATTGTCCTATAAAATATTATAATATAGTCTACTAACATGTCTACAAATGTTTTCTCCTCTATACAGTTTTGTTGTTATCAAACTTTTAAATTGCAACTCAAGAAAGTAAATATATTTCACACTTGTTTTTATTCATATTTTCTTATTTTAGTGAGTTGACCTAATTCATTAACAATGAAATATAAATATTATCATATATCTCATATAGCCACAGATATTTCTCATCCATACATTAAACTCTGTGTTGATATTGCTAAACCTTAGATGTCAGGAAAAATACCCTCTGGCTATTTTTGGAAACTGCAGTAACAACAAATACAAAGAATTTACTTAGCTTGACCAATCAAGTGGACCTCTGTGCAAGTTGTGTAAAATGCAGTGATAAACAACAAAAACAATGTAGGACTGAGAGTTCAAAGTTCTCATCCCACTTCAGTTTCTGACCTTAGGCAAATGACAATTTCCTTCTTCATAGAGGAGGTGAGAATGGATTTGGCTTGGAGTATTGTTATGAGAAGTGGAATGATGGGTAAGAACGATAGCTATGTGCTACAATGCACCTCATAAATTTTGATTGTTATTGGAATGAAATAATTAAATGAGAACCTAGTACCTTAGACTCAAATGCAGTTGGCAGACTTGGTGGGGAGATAGAGGAGTGGTGATGATAAGAGTAGCTCTTGACTTTAGTAAATCTCAATACCTAACCTCATGAAGCTGTTAGATGCATCATTGGGTCTTCCCTGGTATTGTCTTATTTCTGCATAAAGAAACTTATTCTACAGAATGAGCTTCATCCAGAACACTGAAATGTGACAGTCACCAATGCCCTGAAAGGATAAAATCCACAAATGAAAGAAATGATCATTCATTTTGCAGAATATCCTAATCCTTTTTAGGTTTGTCTTTCTGTAAACAGTTCTTTCTTCTTCACAGAGAAAAATAAAAACTTCTCCATCCACAGAATCAAGTTTTCCTAGATGCAATCAAACTTGGTTTTTCTATATCTGATAGTGACTTTTACCCTAACTCCTACTATTCTTTCCTTCCTTTTTTCTATGTTAAAAACCAAAGAACAAAGGTTGAAAGCTTTTTTATTGATTTGGGCTTTCTGAATATTATTATCACCATTTAGTTTTGAAAGTCTAAGCAGCTACTAGACATTCCTATTGTCAATTATTTCTCAGCAATTTTATGGGTTTGTGTCATATCATATTTAGTTGCCAAAGCAGCATCTAATACAGACGCATTTATCCTCAGATAATAAAGTTAGGTTCAAACCTTATAACCTCAGCTGAAGCGATTGCATTTCTGCAATTACATTAGGCTTCCCTGAAGCAGGTTAATTGAACTGCACAGCAGCACTGTGTACTGCTTTGTCAAGATTTATCCCCTTGTATAAATCTAGTTGTGTCACCTCCGTAGCACATTGTTCCAAAAGAAAACTATCTGCCTCTAGAAAATTCTAAATAAGGTGCAGTAACTAAATAGAATGGAGAGACAGATTGACCTCAGCACTGGCTTGAGAGAAAAGTGTTAAACTTTGGTTAGAAGGATTTCAAGTTGCATTGTTAAATGGTTTTTGTTTGGGGAAGTCTGAGGTTTGGTAGAGACCAAGCGTCCTGAGAAATCTTTCATCCCTTTATCTCATGCAGGCTGATGTTTTGAGGGAAGTGATCACCACAGTTGTCATAAAATGTTTGTATTTGAAGGCTCAAAATCTAGGCTGGTCTTTTTTTTGTGAGGATGATAGGTATTTGTTTTATGCTATCATTCAACTAGTTTTCAGAAGTTACTTTATGTATTATGTACATGCTAATTTATTGATTCATTTATAGAAGTTGTAAATTATCATAGTACAATTATAAAAATAATACAGTTTACATGCTTTTAGTAGCTGTGAATTGATTTTGTCTTAAAACAGTGGTTTAAAGTAGAACCTTAAATCTTGTGAGATAGGAAAGAATTCTTAGATATGTTTTGATAGAGGGCAATCATTTTTAATTAAAAATATGGCCCTATAAATTGAGTAGGTTTTTGTGGACAAGAGAAATGGAAAGGAGAGTAGTAGCATTTGAACACCATAGCAAGAGCTCAAGCTAGGAAGTGGGGAGTCATCAAAAATCCCACTCATTGAAAGTTAGTAACTGTTTTATGACTGCAAAGGACTTCATGATTTTGTTATTATCACCACCAAATGGAGCAACTAATTATGATTTAGAGTTCAGAGTAAAGAGGTTACTTTGAACTGTAATAGATTGAAAAGGTTTTGTGGAGGAAATTTCAGCCAGACATACAGGGAAATTAGGTGGGATCTGACTAGGTAGAAAGGCAACTGTAAATTAACCAAGGAAGCAAAACACAACAAAGTGTCTAAAAAAGACAGCAGGATAGGAGCACTGGGATGTGAAATTGACTCTACAGGATAGAGTTTGACTATGGGGGCCTGACTTCTAGGTCAAGCAGTTTGTGCTTAATCCTACTGACCAGGTAAGCCTTTGAAGCCTTGTCAGCAGTGGGTGTCTAAAGTGATCAAAGGTATTGTTATAGTTATTAGTGTTGCATAATTTTATAGAATAGACAAACTTTTCATAGTTTTTTCAAAAAGTCAAAGCTATTGCTTTCTAATGAGTAGGTATAATGTCATAATAACACTCTGATGGCAGTATTTTAGGTGAGAATTAATCTCTACTACTTTCGGGAACCTTCTTTGTGTTAGACTAATAAGCAAAAGCCTAGATATTTTGATGCTAGAGGAAAAGATAGGAAAGGTAAGGAATTCTCTAATCATTTTGTCCAAATTGCAGCATTCAAAGGGTTTTGGAGAAAATCTCTGTGTGTGTGTGTGTGTGTGTGTGTGTGTGTGGCTATGTAGTACCATTGAGAATTTATGTCTCTGCAACAGCATTCTAAACTACCATAAAGAGCAATGTATTTGATACTTCATTTCTGCATTTTTATCAATTCCAGTACAAGTTCACTTCCTTGGTTTTAAATTAAGCCCATGTATCACTAAATTACGGGGTACATCAAGTTATTTGAGCAACCTATTGCCAACAGTGGTCTGTATTTTAGAGACTAACTTTATCTGCCACAAGGACTCATTAAGACTTACCTTTGCTACTCAACATGTATTTATACTATTCTAAAGAAAAAGAGCACTATGTATAATTGTAGAGTAGATGAGTCAGAGAATTAGATTCAAGATTTTTGTTTGTTTATTTTTGATGGTACGTAAGACTTGAACTCAGGGCTTTATGTGTGCTAGGGAGGCATTGTATCACTTAAGCCATGTTTTCAGCCCATTGATTCAAGTATTGAATTTTTGGTTTTAATGATGTCTAAAAATTGTTCTCTTTAGGCAGGACAGTGCAGGAGGGAATTAAAGTACATAGGCAAGGTTGTCCTGCAGAACACTTGAGCTTCTACAAACTTGATTTACTATTCTTGATGATCCTTTAGCTCCTTTTGCCTTTCCTCATTAATCAGGAACACTTAAAACATCACATCCAGGAAACCTGTCTTTACTTTTCTAGGTAGAATTGGATTGTCTTTCCTTTGCCAGGGAATCTCACTCTGTCTAATTCATTGATTATTATAGCTCTTCGCTACTCTGGAATGCCCTGAAGGAAGGAACAGATGTTTCTTATCAAACTGTGGATTTACCACCTAAAAGAGAGGCATACTGTAGACATTTAATGAACATCAGTCAAATGAATGGATAAATCAAAATATCAATGATATATTGAGTAATGATTTGCAAGTTTTGTCAAGTTTTAGAAAACATACAATTATCATTTTTGATATCTCCCTGTAAGTTATTTTAACTTTCATTTGGCAGCTAAAATTTTGTTACTAAAAGTAATTAAGTAGATTTGATAGTTTATACTCTTTTTCCCCCTATACCTCTCATTATAATTTCCCAATTGCAATCTTTGTCTGCTTTCATCAAAGTGTATTCTAAGGAACTAATGACCACCTATTTGTCAAATCTAGCAAAAAATAGCAATATATGATAGCATACATTCATGGTATGGGGAGAGGGGAGATCCATTGTGACATTTACATATATGCTTACAGTATACTTTGGTTAGATTCAACCCATCCATCATTCTCCCTAATCCCTTCCCTCCTTCTGAAAAATTTTCAACAAGTTTCATTGTTTTATTTTCATGCAAGTATATAAAATACATTGAACATATTCTCCCTCCTTTCCTTCTCTGCTCACCTTCTAACAAGTACCCACCTCTGAACAGAACCTGTTTACATTCCTGTCCTTCATTTCTTAAAGTGTATATTCATTGTTAAAAGGGTTCTCATAGTGGTATTTCACAAGTGAATATATTGTAATCTAATCAGATTAAGCCCCTCTATTATCTCTCTTCTCCCTGATTTCCATGTAGTACTCTGCACTAGAAAATCTAATCTTCCTTTTGAACTTCTCTTGTTCTTTTTGGTCCCAAGACACTGCACTGGATTCTGACCTCTCCTCTCAGCCCAGCTGTGTTAGTCAAGCATCCTTCACGATCTGGATAAGTCAGTTGTGCTCATTCAACACATGCACTTGCTCTTCTTCTTTTTTTACCCTGTAGACTCTGGAATATTTTCCAAAGTAATAGCTCTGTTCCTGGCTTCACTTATGTCAGCAATAAGTACTTACTTCTGTTCATGAAGTTTCAGGAGGACTACCATATTGTCCTCTCAAACTCGTTGTTTTAAAAACGGAAAGTCATCTTTCTAATTATACCGTTTTCTCTTTTAATTTTTCTTTTTTTTTTCATGGCACCAGCAGTCCCCTTGTCATCCAACCTTGAAGCTTTGTTCACCTTATTTTCTTCTCTTTCTCATTTTGTATCTTCAGTCTTTATCATTCATAACAAAGGCATGGAGATTCTTTTCCACTCATGTGGAAACTCTCAGTGCATTGGTTTCCTTGCATCCAGGCACTTCCTCCTTGAGTTCATAATTTGTATATATTATCCCTTCTTCAGAATCCTTTCATGATTTCTACATGTGTAACTTGCCTTGTTTACCCTAGAATTTGAAGCCTCATCTTATATGACTGACAGTCTGACCACCTCACAAATCCAAAGATTTAATAATAATGCACTGGTTAAATGACTGATTTGGTGTTTTTGTTTATACCATTCCCCTTTATAGATTATCAAGTGGAAACTCAGCAAGTTTCTATATTCAATCCTTATGTAAAATTCAAATTAAGCACTGAGGATGTAGCTCAGTGGAACTTGCATAGCATGCATATTGATTCCCAGAAAAGGCTTAAGGTCTTCCTAAAGTTTCCAGATTGTAGTATTTTCAAAATTGCAGGAGATACAGTTTTAATTGATGCATAGAAAAATATTAACAGAAAATGAATTATTTAGTAAGAAAAATTATTTCCTTTTCCATTTCTTTTCACTCTAATTTTATCAAGGAATAGGCCAAATTCTGTTCATAATTTGCTTTTAACATCACTCTAACACTTATTAATATTCCATTTAATCTGTGAGGCAGCAGGAAGAACACTCAGTGCATTTGGTAGTCAATATTATCTAATTATAAATCATAACATTATTTCATTTACATTTGTTTGAATTGCCTTCTGTTTATGGAAAGGATACTAGTGTTCCTTTTTGGTGATGGTATTAAGTGTCCATCTAATAATGCTTTAGTTACAAATGTAGAAACACTCCAAGTATATAATAAGTAATACATTTTAATAAGGGGAGATTTTTGCTTATATAAGATGGCTACAGAGGGAGTTTCTTTGTGACATTTCCTTGTATATATGTATTATAACCCAAATTGGTTCATCGCCTCTATTTTTCTTCATTCTACCTTAGTCCCTTTCTTATGATAGTTTCAACTGATTTAAAAATTCTATTCATTCTTGTATAGAGAGTAGGAATCTGTGTCTAATTTTTCTCATTTATATTTATTCTGAATTTTTATGTTGTGAGCATCAAATGGTTTAAAAATGCCTTATTACTAAACTTATCTCCATAAGGAATCCTTAACAGGGTTATCTATTCATTACTAATGGTAATATAAGTATTCAATGATTTCATATATGATTCAAAACCAAATGACATCATGAGTGAAAAAATATATCATATATAATACTATCATTTATATTCATACATACACTTCCTTTAAATGTATAAAATATTTTAGTCAAATAGCTTTCCGTTATTAATTTTACCAAGTTTTAATTTAATACTTTGATAAAATAAATATATATACTTATTTATGCTATAGAACATGATGTTTTGGAACACCTGTACATTGTACAATGAATCAATTGAGTTAATTAATGTATTCATTACATATTTATCATTTTTGTGGTGAGAATTCTTAAAATCTACTCTCTTAGCAATTAACAAGAATACAATATATGATTACTCTCTACAGTCACTGTGTTGTTTAGTTATCCTAACTGAAATCTACCTCTAAAGTCCATTCTTCTCTCACCTCTGGTTGCCACCACTCTACCATCTCCTTCTAGGATTTTTGGCTTGTTTTAGATTCTACAAATGTGAAATCATGCAGTGTTTGACTTTCTATATATAGCTTAGTTTACATAATAAACACACATCCTCCAGTTTCATCCATGTTGTCACACACAGAAAAACTTCCTTGTTTTTAAGGCCGAATAGTATTCTATTGTGTATATGTACTGTATATTTTTTGTTCATTCATCAGACACTTACCTTTATCCCCTACCTTCTAATGTTTGTGAATAATGTTGCAATAAACATGGGAGTTCTGACATCTCAACTTACTGATTTCACTTTCCTTAGCCATATACCTAGAAGTAGGATTACTGGATCATATAGTCCTATTGTTTTTGAGAAATTCCTATACTGTTTTCCATAATGGCTGTATAAATGTACATTCCCAATAGCAGTATGCAATGTTTCCACTTTCTCCACATTCTCACCAAAATTTATCAATTTATCATACCTCATCTTTTTTTATTTAAATTTTTTATCTTATCGTTTTTACATTTACTTAAGTGTATGCATTATTTGTCTTCCCCCCCACACACACTTCTGGGGAGAACCTATTCCACCCTCTTGTTCTCTGATTTTGTTTAAGAGAAAACTTGAGATAATAAGAAAAACAAAGCATTTTGCTAGTTTGAGATAAAGATAGTTCTACATAGATTCCTAGCATTGCTTTCCAGGCACTTATGTATTGCAACCCATACTGGTTCATCTCCACCAGACTTCTTCACTACTTCCTGGTCCTTTTCCCATAGTGGCCTCTGCCAGTTTAAGATTACTTTATTTGCTCCTTTACAGTGAGCACATCAACCACATTCAAGGTATAGGTTTCCTTCCCTTTCCCTAACCCTCTAGTACATATTCTCCCCTTAGTGTGTGACCCATGTCCAATAATATTACTGCATTTGTTTTAGTTCTATAATCTGCATATGAGGGAGAACATGCAATTTTTGGCCTTCTGAACCTGGCTAACTTCTCTTAATATGATGTTCTCCAGTTCCATCCATTTACTTGCTTTTTGATAGTAACCATTATAACAGGTGTGAGGTGCTGTCTTGTGCTTTTAATCTGCATTCCCTTAATAATTGGTGATGTTAACCATATTTTCATAAACCTTCTGGTCAGTTTGTTTTCTTTAGAGAAATGTTTATTCAGTTTGCCCATTTGTAATTGGTTGTTTTTTTAAAATTTTGTTATTGCTATTATTCTTGCATTTCAAAACTTGGCACTCTTACATGTGAATTAAATACTTTTCTCTTTCTAAAAATGACAAGCTAATAATAATAATAACAGCTAATATTTATTGAGCATTTTTTTGTTCCAGGTATTCTTCCAAGCCACGATCAAATACTAGCTAATATAAGCCCTCTCAAGAATTATATAGGAAAATAGTACTCTTTCCCCTTTTTTATGCATGAGGAAACCATAGTGCAATTTCACCTAGTGGAAAACAATCAACCTTTTCTTTAATAATAATAAGGAAGGAAGATGTCTTGTGCTCACTGTGGTTTGCATGTTTCCTTCTCCTAGAGGAAAGAATTTTCTCTGACAGAAAGTCAAACTTCCTAGGGTCCTAAAATGAGTAGTTATCATTTTTTTTATTTCTATCTCAATGGACAACTTGAGAAACTTTTCCCTCCAATACTTAAATTTTAAAGCTCAAAGAGTACTCAGTCTATTGCCAGTTAACTTCAGGTTCAATAACAAATAGGGAAAACACGAGTCTCTGCATGAATAACTTTTATAGTTTGTCCATTAGAAAGGCCAGGAGCGTGATGACCAAGCACAATTTGCATCTGCTTCCTCAGCAGACTGCCCGGTAGATGAACAGCCCTCGGCAGTTCAAGTGAAATATTTAGTAACTGTGCAGGGAGTGGTATGAAAGCAAATTATATACACTGGAGAAATGCATCACAGGAAATGTTATGGTTGGGCTTGATATTAGAATGTATTATCCTTACAATTGCCTTTTTCTATTCTCCAAAAATAAAAACCCTAAAGAGGCATTTTTCTGTGAAACTGTCACATATTAGTTTTATAATTACTATAAACCATAATTTGACTTAAGAGTCTTACAATCACCAGAAATATTTCACTATCTATAAATTTAAAATACAGATCTTACATGCAACAAAGAACATTAAAGTAGAAATTTGTTCATAAACACTATTAATTTTCTATTTTAAACATATTTATTGTGCATATGACCAAAGTTGCTACATTTCTTTCAAAATTCTAGCATTTCCTAATTATTGTTGTAACAAAGAATAGGAAAAGTATAGCCTAAAAGTCAGTCTGGCTCATGGTCTGTTTTAAAATGGTCCACATGCTAAGAATGATCTTTGCATATTTAAGGGGCTAGAAAATGAATAGAAGAAAAGATATATGACAGAAACTATATGTGACCTACACAAACTAAAATATTTACTATATGGCCTTTCATAAAAAATTTTGTCAACCATTGACATTTTTTTCTAAATTCTTCTACACATGCTTCCAGTTTTTATTTTGCTATGTAATTATTTCATTTTCCTAAGAGATCCCCCACTAAATTCTAATATCTATAGCACTTTATCTTTAAACTCACAATAGTATCTTTAGCACTTTATCTTTAAACTCACAATATCTAATTCTTGTACTGTAATATAAGGCCAATCAGTTAAAGTCATTTCACGCTTTACCTAAATTCGTGCTTACTATGGTGAAATATTGCACTTTAAGGAACCATATTCAAGGACTTTTATCTGCATCTGAATATCAAGTAGATTAGTGTGTTTCTCCTGTAGGGAGAATGAATATTATTGAAGCTAGAGGACTGACTGTGGTATGTGGAATTTAAAGGTGGCGTGCATAAAGAGCATGTCACCTGGTATAGCCATACTCTCTTCTTTAGTCCTCTTCCACACTGAATTTCAGTTTGCTCATAGTAACCAATAGAATGCAGTAGAAGTGATACCATATTCCTTCTAAGCTATATCATAAGAAATCTTATAGCTTCTTCTTTGTTCTCTTGGAATTCTTGTTCTTTTAATATTTCCTATAAAAAATTCTTTCATTCAATAAGAACCTCAAGTTGACTAGAATAGCTTGACATTCAACCCAAGCTGAGGTCTAACACAGCAACTAGCATCAATTACCAGTCATGTGAGTGAGCTATCCTGGGCTCCAGATCCTCAAATGATTCCAGCACCTGCTGCCCTTTCTCTGGAATCACTTAAGAAATCACAAGCAATAACCACTCATCTGAACCTAGTGAACTTGAGAAACAGTAAAAAAATGGTTTCAAACCATTAAGTTTTTTAATGGTTTGTCATGATGTAATAGATAATTGGAACAGTTTGAGAACATTCTTACTTACAGATTCATCTTGTACTTTCTTTTTACAGCAATGGATCAACCATTTCACCAAGGAACCTTGGTTTCTATTAATGAGGAGTAATATTTAGAAACTAAGATCTGGGTGTTAGATGAGCTCTTTCTATGCAATGTTTCTACTTTGAGATTCTCTCAGGAGATAGAGCTAAGATATATAACATATGATATATTTAGAATGTATCATATCCTATATGTAAGCTATATATCACAATTTCACACCAAAAGACATAAAGTCTGAAACAATCCTACAAGGATAATTGTAGCCCAAACAACTCACATCTCTAACAAAGTGTTCATTTGCTCAATCTTCCAACTAAATAAGTGGCTGTCATATCCCTCTGTCTGGATGCTCCTCTTATACTGCTCATGATACTTTGTGAAGATATCAGTACCACACCCATCCATTGCATGAACTTGCACTTTTATTTTCATCTAATGATTTTGGATAGAATGAGGAAAGAAGGAAGAGGGGGGAGAGAGAGAGAAAGGAGGAAGAAAGGAGAGAGGAAGAAATGAAAGAGAAAAAACAATTTTGGTGGTACTAGGGTTTGAATTCAGGGCCTTACTCTTGCCAAGCAAGTGCTGTATCACTTAAGCCATACCTCCAACTAGAAAGTATGTGTTTTGAATGATGGTTCATAGGATAAAATTTGGCACGTGTTGATTTATCTTGGGATTGAAGTATGAAGAAGGAAAACTGGCCAAAAGGGAACTGTAGAAATCAGAAAGAGATTATATGAGAAGATAGAGAAGAAACAAATGGAAAAATAACTGAAAATACAGTAAATAAAATTTCTACTTATCAGACCAATACATATATAAAATACAAAAATATGTCCATTCATATGAACTTGATAAACCCAAAAATCATAAAAGATTTTAAAAATAAGCTTATTACCTTATCTTATTAGCTTATTTTCTTACAAATTTGAAAATACTGGAAAAAGTTACACTAATAAAACATATGTTCATGATGTGAAAACAAAAAGACCCATCCCTAAAACAGATTAGGATATAAAGACAAAAAGGCAAATATTTATAAATAGAGTACATGATAACATTTTAATTGTTTTTATTTCAAATTACAGTGAAGATACAAATGGCTGATTTTTAAAAATGTGAAAATATATTCAGAATGCACATATATAGTGGAATACATCTCAAAAAATAGTTCTATTAAAATTAAAATTTTCAGTGGAAAAATGAACTCACAAAATATGAAGATATTCTTAAGTCAATGTTTGTTCAACATAAGACTCAGAGAAAAGTTTTCTATGAAACCAATGATAGATTCTCTTATAAGAAAGATTTAGCATTGGCCATTTATTTAAAACATTTTACATCAAAATAAAAAGAAAGTAAATGTGTACATAAACACTCCAATAAAAAAAACAGAAAAAATGTTGCACTAGGTGTCTAAAGATTACATTTCTTGGCCCAAATGGTTCACACAGCAATTAAAATAAGATAAGCACTCCAATAGAGCAATAAAAAAGAACATGAACTGAAAGTATGCAATTATGAAATTATAACATTAGCTAAAAGTGTTCCTTCACTGGAAATCAAAGAAATTCTTAGAACTCTTTCTTAAATTATTATAAGGTAAAAATACTAATAATGTCATGTGTGGAAGAATGGACATTTTCATATACAACTATCACTTTACAGTTTTGTTAATTATAGAGGGCAGGATAAAGCTATCTTCTAGAAAAGGCTTTCAGACATTTCTTTTGACCAAAAAATTCCATTTCTAAGAATATTTTCTTCCTAAGGAGTTTATACGTGCAGAAAATGTAAGTATAGCAATATAACTACAAATTTGTGAGTAGATGGAAAGACAATGCAATAAGTATCTTTTTAGTTTTCATATCACACAATCACTAGTCCTTCAAGGACTTAGGAAAAGAATGACTTTCATAAATATTTTTAGAAATAGAAATGTATTGGGGCTAAAATACATTTTCAGGTAATTTGTCATTTTAATCCCAATTTTTGTAGGCCTCTAGGCTCTTGCGTTCCCAAATGCACCTGTTGTCAATATGCATCTATATGAGTACTGGAATATGAAAAGGTCTGAGCCCTGAAATGTGAAAACTCTTGACATATTTCAGGTATACGAGCTTCATTAAATTATATTGATTCCTTATTGAATTGTTCCTTTCAGCTTGAATGTCTGAGATTGATTTCAAGCAAATGCAGCAACAAATCAAGATGTTCTTCTTTGGGAGGAGATGACTGATTTGTCTATTATCAATCTCTGGCTAAGTTCCCTAACATTCTTTTTGCTTCATGTGGAGCTTTCATTGTTTTGTGTCCTTTTGTTTTAGTCATTACATCTGTAGATTTTACAGCTTTGATATCATAAGTATTCTAGAGTATTCTTAGTAGTGAAGATGGAGTCTGCATTTGGGGATGTCAGATTCCCCCAATCAGCACAATTGATAAGCAGTATGCACTATCACAAGCACCATCATATATCAGAATCCTGTAAGGTAGTATGACCTGCTGCAAAGGTTGTCTGATGTTGCTGGAGATATAAATTTGGACAAATTACTTTGTTAAAGTGACATTGTTAATGTCCCTGACCCTTAGTGTCTTATTATAAGGTGATGGATTTGAATTGCAATAGATTGCTTTTGTAAATACACTTTTTCAATTCAAATCTTCTATAGTGGTAACACACAGACATCAGATCAGATGGACTTTTATTATCACCCAAGTTTAATTATTTAGTGACTGTTTAACCTTAGGAAAGTTAATTAATTTAAGTTAGTTTATCTCTGAAGTGAGGACAATAAGGCAATAATACTGACTAACTTATAGACAACTCTGAACAAAGGATGCATGCAAAATATTTAGGCCAGTACCTGATGGGCTTGTAGTAATTAGTGCTCATCTTTGATTTTCTATCATCTTAACTTCTTTTCTGTATTTGAGAAATGTGCTACTTTTGTGGTAGAATACCTCTCACTATAGAAATCAGAATCTCTTTTTCTGGTCTCCCTTGTAGATATGCTCAGGCACGTGTACTAGATGTGGTTTCTAAATTGAAGGTCTATGTCAAATTTATTTGTGAGGGTTCTGATGAGGCAAAAATGAGGCTAAATTTTTCAGTGGCAGTTAAAGAATTTTCAATGATTTTTGGCAGTGTTCCTGCATATCTTATCTCTGAGAATTTTTCATTTTTCTATAGATTATTTTGTTTTTACTAAGTAAATCCTTTCCATTTCTACTATTTAACTGATTTCCACTGCTTACAACTAAGAACTTCCAGTGTAACATTGGGATGTAACACAAATCTCCAAATGTTAGTGATGGCAGTTGTTAATAATTATAAAATATACTATCATTATATTGAATCATGAATGTCTAAATATTGATAAATGCTGAGGCTAGATAATGAGTATGTAGAATTTTACTATACTGTCTTGTCATCTTTTAGTTATGTTTCAGTTTTTCTGTAGTAATTTAAAAATTTACACAAATATATGCATGACAGGCACATGTGTTGGCAGGAATTGTTTGATTATTTACAGTTTATGTTTGAAACCAAAGGAAAAGATACCTTCAAGAACTAGCAAATTCCAAGCATGGTGCTTTATTTGGCTTAATGTTTGTTTGATATTGTGAATATATATTTGCCCACCTACCAGTTATAAGCAAAAGTCAAGTGAAGGGATAAGCAGAGAACTAAATTTTTCATACTAGCATAGTGTATTAGCAGCAATCAGTTTTTTTTTCTACATTTATTTATTTATTTATTTATTTTTTATTTTATTCATATATGCATGCAATGTTTGGGTCATTTCTCCCCCTTCCCCCCACCCCCTCCTTTTTCTCCCCTACCCCCTCGCTACCAGGCAGAAACTATTTTGCCCTTATCTCTAATTTTGTTGAAGAGAGAGTAAAAGCAATAATAGGAAGGACCAAGGGTTTTTACTAGTTGAGATAAGGATAGCTATACAGGGAGTTGACTTGCATTGCTTTCCTGTGCATTTGTGTTACCTTCTAAATTAATTCTTCTTGAACTAGCCTTTTGTCTAGTTCCTGGTCCCCTTCTCCTTTTGGCCTCTGTCGTTTGAAAGTATCTGCATTAGTTTCCCTGCATTGAGGGCAACAAATGCTATCTAGTTTTTTTGGGTATCTTACCCATCCTCATACCTCCCTTGTGTGCTCTCACTTTATCAAGCAGCAATCAGTTTTATGTTTTAAATTTTGATCATGTAATTTCCCTAAAGAATTATGTTTTACATTAAAATGTGTGATAAAACACAGAGTAAAATAAGCAAATTGTCAGAAACTTTTAAATTTTTTGTTGGGAGTAGATACTGCTAATAAAATTGTGCCTCTGTCAAATGATCTGCTTTGGTGTATGTACCACAGGAATTAATGTCTTTGACATTTTAAAGATTGAATTTAATGATCACAAAAGTATTAAAATAACATTAGAAACATGCTTTATTATTTATGTTAACATATATATACATTTGGAGAAATAAATACTGTAGTCTTTTCTTTACCTAGTGAAATCCATAAGAAAATAATAATAATAATAATAATGAGTCTATTTCAATGTACAATTTGTGTGTTTAATCCTGAAGTAGAAGAGAACAAATTTAAAGCAATGATGGAGTAGAATACTGTTTTTACTGAATTACAAAGTACTCATTATATTTCATGAGTGTATTGTTTTAGAAGGAGACTCCCTAAGCTATTTGTGGATAAGAGCTTGCCAAAATCTGACGTACAGAATCAATGTGTAATTAATAAATGGACATCAATTAGGAGTTTCTGTTTTGGGCAGTCAACACGATACTCTAATATTGGAATCAGATTCAACTCTATCCACATAAATCTTCAAATTCATTAAGAATTCTGAAATCATAAAAAAATCTTCAAGCTTTGTGATTTGGCACAAAACAGCCTCACCTCAAAGTACTTTAGTATAAATTTGTTAATAGTATTATCACTTAGATTTTTTTTTTTACTTCAACTATCCACTTCCAAAATGCCTCCAAGATGTAACCCAAATTTCATTGCCTCTCCATTTTTAATGTTCTAGTATAGGTCCTTGTCCTCTTTGACAAGGTTAACACCAGTATCAGTCAGTTTCCAAATTATTTCTGTCCACTTTCAATCTTCTTCAAGTTGCACAATTTTTTATATTTTAAATTCTTTTAAATCAGTATATATCTTGCAATCACTGTCAGCCAGTTCTCAGTCATGGTAAGGTTATTTATTAATGTCTTTGTTCAGTGTTCAAGTATTCCAGCATTATGGATTACATGGATGACAAAATATATTTCAAGAATAGTGACAGAATAACATTCCTAAAGAGAAGAGTCAAAAGAGTATTAGCTTTACGTGGCAGGCAGTAAACCTGGCCTTTGAGAGCATTAGTTCTTTTATCAAATTTTCAGAAATGCTATATTTACAATATTCTTAATGGTGAGAAAGGAGATTCAGTGTGTAAAGTCATGGACTTTAACCACTCTTGAGTTGAGAAATAACTCAATATCTAGATTCTTAATTTGACTGAGTTTTGTGAGTACCTTCCTAGTTGATTTCCAATGTATTATCCTTTTATAATGCACACATAAAAGTGATACTGAGAGAAGTGATAATGGTAAACAATACAAATGTATGTTTAATTTTTAAATAGCTCTTCAGAAAATATAATGTAATGATTCTTATAATGAAGAAGCATTACTTTTTAGTTGTGTTCATGATGGGGCCACTATAGGCTGTGTTATCTAGAGACGGAGACAGAATTCTTAGGCAAGTGATTTGCTGATGGTGTGCTTTCACATGAAACCTATGAATGTCTGGGAAAGAAAATAGGCAGAAGAGTCAAGGTAAGAATATGTGTTTGGCTGAATCTATGTAGAGTATAGGTAAAGATGTGTGCTCAGCTGATTCTAGAAGGAACTTGTGGTGACTATACTATATGAATGTAGTTAAGTTGAAACTACGTTTTCTAGAATCCCTTTCCCTCCATGGCTTTGGGTTTATGATTGGCTATAAAAGAAATGTGCATGACATTTGAAAGGTAGAAGTGAAAAAACGTCAGTCTGCTCTGGAGGGCAGGAGGTGCTGTTGACAGATTGCTCCCACTCTTGCTGTTCTGTTAGCTCCAATGCTTAGTGGGAGGCAGCAGATAGCTCCAAGCAACTCCTGCTCTCATTTTCAGTTTCTTTATGTCCAGGACCAGATGAATGTGCAGCTCCCTGATGCAGGTCTCTAGTCTCATCTACAGGTCAGCAGCACTAATGTGGTTGGATGCAGTGTCAGACGGATGGGAACTGCAGTTTATGTCCATTGCTTCCAGTATGCCTTCCTGAGCTCCAATTTGCTGTTGCTTTCTCTCAATTTATGTCAAAGCTTTTTACCTGCCACTCTGCTGACTTTTAACAACTTTAGTCTTCCATTGATTTTTTTGCACCATTTCACCATTGCACAGATCTTATGCCTGTACAAAGTCACTTATTCAACATATCACTCAAAATGACCAGATTTCTGGTCAAACCCTCAATGATATCCATCACTTGATCATAGATGTCACTGCAGAACTGTCCTCATGAGATAAAGAATACAGGATTTCTTTTCTATCTTCTATCATTCATTGGCAGTGGGCCACTCCTTGGGAGGAGGAGAATAACTTCCTAGCATCTCTGGGCAAAGTGGATCTTGTAGACCAGAGGCTGTTCTTCTGAGAAGGGTACCACAAGGAGTTGTTGGAGGTTAACATTAATAGTAGCAGGAGTGAGTATACCAGGCAGTAAAGGAAGTGAGGGCAAGAAGTAGTGGCATTTACTACAAGGCCCCACAAATTATTTATTTATGATATGTGTATCTTCATTTCCTGATATTTCACATAAGCCTTTGACCACAATCAGTCTTTTGTCTATGTTCATAACAAAAAAGTAATTTTCTTTTATACTTTAGACATATACAAATTTTCTGGAAAAGTGCTTTGCAACCATCTAGATCATTCTCCAATATGTGCCTTTCCTTGGGTTACCATATTACTCTGTGTAAGCTTCTTTTATAGTAATTATTATATTTTTATTATAGCTATGTCTGTGACTTTTAGCATGAGTGTTCTGTGACTCCAATTTGCTATTATTCAGAGTAGATGGGATTATCTCTGAAAGGTTAAATTGTCTTGTACCTTGGTAATTGGAATTAGAATGCTAGCAGCATTGCATTTTTAAATTAATAATATTTATAATGTATGTGTACACTAAAAAGATTCTAATTTGGATTTTCATGAGTTAATGTACTCTTATGGGCAAATCATGGGCAAATGGAAATTAAGGACATGTGGCCTAGGACTCCTTCAGGTTTCCTTTGTTTGTTTTGTTTTCCAGTGTTTTAAAATTATCCTTCCAAATGAAGAGCTCAATAGCTAGGTCACTTGAATTTCTGTGTACTCACAAAAGAATACTTTGAGGTTCATTTTTTCCCTTGTGTTTTTTTTTCTGACAAGCAATCTGGTTTCACTGACACTTTTTTTTTTAACTGTAAGAGCTACTAAATGAAAGATATGCAAGTAGAAGTGAAGGTAGGGATATATTTTAAGACTAAAATTCTTCTGGTAGTTTTAAAAGTTTATCAGTTCTATAAATTATTATAGGATTTTAAGACCAAACTATAATCACATGACTATAATTTACAGATTTATAAAATCAAAATCAGGGACTGGATTCTAACTCTGGTTATCAGAAAGATATCTAGAGCACAGAAGATCCATGTTGGTAACTGAGGTAGAATAATGGTTATTGAACAAACAGATCAAAGTGCACATGTTGTAAAATCTCAAGATTCTTTTCCCAGAAGATATTGTTGGGAGACAAAAATTCCAATGAAAGATATGAACTAAAAAAACTGGAAAAATAATCCAGGAAAAGATGCCAGAAAGATGACATAAGATGCTAAAGAATTCAAACACCAGTCCCATCAAAAAAAAATAAAAGGTAAAGATGCTAAAGATTAATTATTCAAGTAATTAATGCTTGTTGTTGTAACAAACAACTCAAGGTTTTCAGTGTTCAACACAACAGTTTATTCCTTGCTTTCTTTCCAGATTAATCAGGAGTTTGGCACACGGTCTCCTGTGTGTTCCAAAGAAGGATTTGATTGCTGCTATGGCTTAACTATTCATGTCCCCTCCAAAATTTATGTTGAAACTTAATTCCCAATTCAATAGTGTTCAGAGGGTGGCTGTTGGGAAGAGATTAAGTCATGAAATTCAACCCTAATGGTTGGATTCAGTGCTATTATGAAAAGGTTGAAGAGAATCAGCTAAGGCTCCTTTTCTCCTTTGCTTTTCCATCATGTGAAGAAGCAGCAGAAAGACCTTCACCAGACATAGATGCTAGAAGCATAAGAAATAAATTTCTATTGTTTAAACTTTATCCCGTCTGCGATATTGTGTCACAGCAACTCAGACTGAGAGAGCTGCTGTCTCTGTAGCTGTTTTCTACCACATTATGAGTTGACTGAGTTCTGCAGTCTGACTGCTTACGTTCAAATCCTAATCCCACTGTTTATCAACTCTGAAAACTAGAGCAAGTTAATACTCCATTAAAGCCTCATTTTTGTTATCTGTAAAATAGGAACATATAATAGTATCTACCTCATAAGAATATCTTGGGGGTGAAATGAGAAAATATTAATTTTAATTGACATTCTTACCAGTGATGCTTATGATCTGATGAAGAAAAATTAGAAGCAATAATTTACAATTGACATTACTTATAAGCATTGCACACAAATACCATGGAAACTTACATAATCTTCCATATAAATGAGAAGAAAACTTTTCAGAAAATTAAGTGCACTAAATGCTAGGGACAAAAAGGCTTATAGGTCAAGCTTAATTCTCACCTCTAAGTGAGAATAAAAAAAGGAATAAAGGAAAAAAAACTAAAATGGAATTGAATCTGACTCAATTCCTTTAATCACCTAGCACCCTGGTGACCTTTTGGATATGCATACAAATATTATGCACAAATGTTTCTCTAGTTCATGTAGTTGGACTCAGAATCATAAATTAAACTGAAAGTGCAGAGATAAGATACAGCAAAGCAAAAGAAAAACCATAGAAACTAGTTCAAGTTGGAATAAAATCTGCTCTTGGTTATAAGTAGAGGCAAATGGAAATACACATTTATGACAGCACAGAAGAAAGGGAATTTGAGTGGGGAAAATATGTACTTTGCTATATTGTGTGACCTTGCACATTTCATGCAATTCCATTTTTTAAAAATACTTTCACTTTTTACCTATTTATAAATTGTGCTTCAGTCATATTTTTTGAGATCATTGTTCCATACATTCTGTCCTATACCTGAATCATGCCATTTACTCCCATGTGTAATGCTGTTAATTAGAATGTAATCCGTGATAATTATAATAAGGTAGCTGCAGTCACAAGCAGACCCTAAAATGTATAATTGTCCAAATACAAATTAATTCTTGCTTATGCAGTACTCAGGCAATCTGTTGGCTGGGTGGCCACAAGGTCATTCAGGAAGTTGAAGCCTCCAGTCTTCCACTTAGGGCCTCCAAGTCACCCAGAAGGGTTCTTTATTCCAGTTAGCCAGAAGGAAAAAGAACATTAGGGAGGCAATGTTCTAATAAGCCAGGCCTGAAAGTGACATTTTCTCATTTCTGTTTCCATTCAACTATATTAGTTATTTGAACGCAGTCATATAACCAAATCTACTTGCAAGGGAGGTTGGAAATATAGTCTAGATGTGTTCTCTGGAAGATGATGAGAACACAGTTTAGGTACAAAACTAGGAATCTCTGCCATGTCTATATTCAAAAGCTGTCTTAAATGACACCCAATTTAGAGAGACTTTTATTTCTTTAGTTCTACTAAGTTTCCTTGTTTTGGCAGTACTTAGGATAAAACACAGGGCCTTGAACTTGTTAGGCAAGTGCTACACTGCTAAGCCATGCTTCCAGGCCTTAACTTTTCTTATTCATAGATCTCAAATCACCTATTTTATTTGACTTAAAAGCAGTCAAGTTATTTATTTTTATTGAGTTTTCCTTTTTCATTAGAAACAATAGTAAACTCTACAAGGGCAAAAACTGACTTTTATTCATGTTTCTGTCTCTTCCAGTGATTAGTCTAGCATCTTATACACCGTAGAAACATAATATTTTAATTTTGTTTTTCTTGATTTACTTAAAAAAATAAATTTTAAAAAATGAAACTCACTAAAATCAGCATTGGTAACTTAAATTTAGTGACAGATTATTTTAAGGTTTAGCAATCCTCTAATGAATCCATGTTTTGGAAATTCATTCCAGAGATGACTAAGTGATGGCAAATGTGTTACTGATGAAAAAAGAACAAAATATAACACACTTAGAAAATTCTGAAAATAATACAATGAATGTCCTTAGAAATAATTGACTGTGCTTCCCTCTCATAATTAGGATAAAACAATTTACAAAAACAAAAGGACAGTAGTTTAGGATGAGTAGTAAATATACTAGAGTTAAGAGTAATAAGAGGAGTCATGCTTGAGAGATAAAGGAGAAAATTAAAAAATTAAGCATTAAGATTATATCTCCCTAGTTGTTTTCACATTTTTATTTGTTTTAGGAAAGTAAATGAGATACAGAACTCATCTTGATTCTAATAGGTATTTAAAATAAAATTGTAGAAATAAAATTCAAAAAAAGTTTGTTTTTTTTTTAAAAAATGTGAACACCAGTATTGACAGCAGCTGCAACTTAATTAAGGAGTCTCTTAATGATGATAAGAAAGCCAGTTCATTCCCAATTCAGATTGATTTTCCCAATGACAGACAACATAACTGATGGCCACACAACACTATTAAGAGATATATCGGAGTCTGTAAGGGAAATTTTGCTATCTACAGCAAGATTGCCAATCTATGGAAAAATATATTCAGACCAGGTCAGTTTTTTTTTTTCTTTTGTTATAAAATGTATGGCCTGAATAGTCAATTGATGGTCTAAGACAAATAAAATGTTAGATTAATGACATTGTGTATTCTTTAAAAATTAAAACAAACCTACCTTGAAATCTTGAAATATGGACATAATGTAATAGTATGAAGTAGGAATTTATACAGTTAAAATATTGTATTTTATTCTAAATCCAATTACTGTTTTGGGAAGCTTATTGGATTCCTTTACTGCATTGAGTTCAGTTGTATTTAATAACCCTGGAAATAAGAACACTTTTGAAAGTTTTATGTTATAACATTTGTCTGTGATAAAATTTGTTGTACACAGGATTTGTTCTATGTTTCCTAAAAGTTTTAAAAGTAGAATTTTCACAAACATCCCCAAGCTTATTACCTAAATATAGATAAACTGTAGATCAGAATATGTCCCTGAAATGTTAAGAACCTTGCCCGCTAATTCTATTGGCTTATAAATGGCTTAGCCAAGTCCCATAATCTAGCATTATAAATGTTCTACATTATTTGTGTGAACACAACAAGGTCTGAAGTCTGCTTGGGATTAAAGGTTGTTATCATTATTTCTGACAATAATGTATTTGAAAAGACTCTGTCTCCATCCATAAAATATGTATTTTACCTCACAAAAGAATAATAAATTTTCAAATTAATTTATGATATAGTTTAATGTAATACTTTTTGAGATAATAATTTTTTATTTTAGAAATCAAAATTTTCTCATTATTTTGAGGACATTTTCCTAGTGAACCAGTGGCATTTGTTATTTCTGGGTAAGTGTTGACACAGACTACAAAGAAATAAGGCACTTGAATATTTCAACATGCTTTTTAAAGATAGAGTTGATTGAGACAGAGGAGAAACTTTATTCTTAATACTAGTATTTTTGTAGGCACAGGGGTTTGGTGTTCCATAATGTTAAAAGTTTAGAGATTGCAGAATGGAGAGATTATATTTAAATTACAACAGAAATGAATTGTATAAAAGCCAATTTTCTCATCACAGTAAGTGGAGAAAACAATATAGCCAACTAGAAAATGGGAGAGTGATTTAGAAGAGATGTGGCTGGAGCTGTAGATGTTTCTTGAATTCTTTGAAAGGATCTAACACTTTCTCCTGAGCAGAATTTTAAAAAGTAAATATGAAAATAGGGTTGGTGGGTCCTGAAGACAGAAGGAACTTCCTCACTTGTGTCATAGAAAAAATTGGAGTGTTAGAATAATTTTGTGTTCAAGCTAATCTCTAAGTGGCTATTCTAACAAGTGATAAAGGTTGAACTGAAAGGAATGATCCCAAAGGTAGATTCACAAGGCCCATGATTCCGACATTATGAGTATCAATGAAAGTTCCCTATATCCTGTTAGAGAATGCAATATTGCCTAAGAACTAGAGTGCAAAACAAATTTATATGAATGCAAGGTGAGGAATAGACTGGGATACTGGAGGTCATGGGTGGATCTTCACATTAGAAGTAGATACCAGCATACAATGATGGAGACCAAGTAGAATGAGTTAACCTTAATAGAAGACAGTGTAGTGAAGAAAGATAGCAGAAAACAACATTCCCATGAAACCAAGGCAATGCATAAGCCATCCTCATCTTTATAAAGCAAACTTAGAATATTTCAGGGAGACAAAACGAAGAGAGAATAGACTCTTGAGAAAGAGCCATAACTGGATGAATAGTTATATAGCTGTCTAACCTAAAAAATGAACTGAATTTTTAGGACTACTTAAAAAATTAAGACAAAACTAAATTTGATATATTGAACAAAATTAGAAATTTTAAAATAAGTTAAATTTGATTACATGGATAAATATTTATACTCAAACACAATCCTAATGTGTGGCTAAAATCTTGTGCCTTCTATCCAACTACTTTATTTTAAACCTGAGGATTTTAAATTATATCTAATGAAATGAAATATCAAATTTGGATTTTCACCAAGACCTTATTTGAATCAACAATCTAGCTATAAACTTTGGAAGATTAAACCCCAACAGAGTACAAGTTCAAGAGGAAACAGAAGGCAGAGTTAAGAAGATGACGATTACTTAATGAGATCTCAAAGCTCGAGATTTTCTTATTTTGGCAAATCTTGCTCCAAAATGTATTGATACTTTGAAATCCTCTAGTGCAAAAACTTAACTACTAAAAATGAATCCAATGTGCTCTCTAGGGGAAAAATGACCCTATGAGATGTGATTTAAGCCCAAATTGACTTCAAACCACCTCTTATACTTACTCAGGTTTTCCTTGAAACAATAAATACATCCTTTCAAGTATCTTTGCTTTGCTGCTACATATTAATAGGAATGATATAAATCATCTTTAATATTTAATAAGCCACAAAATAAATTATGATTATTAGTAGTTTAAGAGCTAATTAGAAAATAAGGTAGTGCATTTTCTGTTTTGGTCATTAATTTTAGGTATAAGTAATGCTAAGGCATTTGTAATGAATAGCTGGATATGAAGTAGCAAATTTGGATTGACTTCCAGTTTATCACAGTTGGAAACTGGTGAGGGACAGTAGGAAAAAAATTTCTTGGATTATGATATTGGAAAAAGAGGTGACATCATATGCATCACTCATCTGGCCTTTGTTTATGAAACAAGATCTTGGGCAGTGTTGTGAAAGTGTCTTTTTATGCTGTTGATTCTTTTATGTTCAGATAGAAATGATGCCTGAGCTGAGTCTTTGATGGATTGGGTAGGAACAAGGATTTGGAGAAGGGCATGTGGGACTGAAAGAACAAAATGGCAGATGCAAAGATATGGGAGGAGAGTGCATGGAGTCTAATAGGGGCGGCAAACAGTTTAGGATGCCTAGAATACTGTGATAAGGTTAGAAATGAAGAGAAGCACATCACACAGGCTCATGGTGGCATTTTGAATAGAAGCAGGTTTAAGTACAGACATTTGAGTTATAGACCAGACTGCATTTAATCAGCATTGTGGAGTTGGGCAGGTGAATTAATTCCCAGCACCTCAGTCTACATGTGTGGAAAATGGGAAATTAAGAAGTGATAAATTCTGTAGGGGTTTTTCCCCACTATTTTAGAATTCTTCTATTAATATTTTCCTTCGTATTTTTATGATTATATAACTTTATAAATCAAAAATAAGTACTCTCTATATTATCAGTGTTTCTTAGACTGTTTTGTGTGGCTGTAATGAAACACCCGAACCTTGGTAATTTATAAGTAACAGAGATTTATCTTTTTAGTGTTCCAGAGAGTGGAAGCACAAGTGCCTATATCTGGTAAGGGCATTCTTGCTCTGTCATACCATAGCAGAAGCCTGAATGGCCAGAAAGTATAAGAGAAGAGGTATGTAGCAGGTAAAGCCCATCCTTTTATCAGGAACACACTCCCATTCCATAGTAAGGGCATTGAGTCACTCATGCAGACAGGGCCATCTTGACTTAATGGTCACTTAAAGTTTGCACCTTTCAGCACTATTGTGTTGATGATCAACTTTCTAACACATGAATTTTGAGGGACAAGTTCAAACCATAGCATTTGCTATCCATTGGAAAGTTATTTTCACATTCATTAGAAACATACAAACCATTAACCTTAAAAAGAAATAAAATCAAGTAAATATTATTTCTAATGTACATTTTAAAGTTTAGCAGTGGAATTTTTTCCATAATTTAGAAATTTTTATTTCATATTTTGTGATGCTTTACCTTAAAGGACCAAACTTAGAGCATTAAAATAGATTCCTTTACCTTAAAGGGCCAAATTTAGAGTATTAAAATAGATTCCTATCCACAGCTACTTCCAAAAGGTCAGGAAAATTGAAACTCTTGTCTTTTGTAAAAGGACAAATGTTAACTCTTTTCTAAGTTAACAACCCTCTTATGTTTTTTTCTGTGAATTAACTTCTGAAAATTCATGTTCTATAAAATATTTTCATGATCCAACTAGATTACATTAAAAAGTTTTGTAAAGATTTTACTACTCAAAACTCTTGGTTTTTTATTTTTATTTTATTATTTACTTAATAGTAAAATAACCTGGGACCTTGCACATGCTAGGCAAGTGCTCCACCACTGAGCCACATCCCCAATCCAAAGCTCTTGTCATTTTTAATAAAATTAATCACATTCATGGTTAATGGTTAGTCATCTCCATACTTGGCTAGGAATTATCCAGGTATCGCTGTTGACAAACAAGCTAAGTGAAGGAAAGAGTGCTAATTTATATATAAAGAACAAGAAAAAAAGAACGAGAAAAAGTGTAATTAGTTTTTGAAATAAAAAGTTTTAACTATTTTCTTTTACATCTCAATGCACCATTTGTAGATATCTTGGAGCACACACGTTCTACTTTAGATCTCATTTCTTCATCTAATTAGTTTAAGGAACAAACAAATCCTACACGAACAGACTATTAACTATTGTTATTAACATTGTGTATCCACAAAAGTTCTTACAATATAACGAAGATACTTGAATTACCCCCTCTATCATTCTCCTTTAACATGTTTTTTTTTTTTTTTAAACTTTGGACAATAATGAGGATTCTTTCCCATAAAATACAGTTTGAAGTTTTCAGCTCTAGTTAATTAGCATAAATTGCTCAGAGGATGTTTGGGGAGAGGGAAGGAAACAGGAAAGGCCACCTGCAGAGCAAAATAATCAGAAGTTCTTGCATGGGGATTCTTAGCATTAATATTTTTACAAAGAAAAGAACTTATTGCAGTGATTATTGATTGCCTTGGGGAAGAAAGCATGGGGTAAGCAAGAGAACAAGGAACTTAAAAGAACTCAAGGGCCTGAACATCTGATTAAGAAGTACAATTAAAGGATCCAGCTCAAAAAATAAATTTGCACAGATGGTTGTGAAAGGAAAATGATTGTCTTTGCTGTCCTGGCTCATAAATTCATTCTTTTTCTCACAAAAGAGATAATGATGTGTCAAATATTATATACAGTAATGAAACCATAGCTGGAATACTATTGTCTTTCCTTATATGTCATTGGGAGCTTTCTCTCACAGAATGACTTTTTTTGGCCTTTATGAAAATCCATCCCAATGATAAAAATGATTTTTAAGAGATATCCTGGAGCAATCATTTCTCTCATAAGAATTGATCTATTTTTCACTTTCATAAATGTTCAGTTTCATTGAACCTTGTAGTTCCTCAGAAAATGGAAAGGATAGAGTTACTAAGAAATAGATGTACCTTATTCTTGTTAATGAGAAAAATGAAGAAGGCAGCAGAAGAACCACCAGAGCAGGAGCACAGATGAAGTGATGAGTTCCAACTTCCAGCTGCAACCAATATGTCTCCCAAAGGTCACTATTTCCTCCCACTGTGTGTATTCCTTACTTTCTTCTACCTTCTTTTCCTTCCTCAGTAAAACACATTTTTCCCTTCATTTTTAAAAGCAAAATTCTAACTATTCTTTCTTTCCCTTAGGAATTTCATCCTTGATGTTTTATTATTATGATGTGCGGTTGAGTGATACAATCTCCCTGAGCTCCAGGCTTTCCCTGCGACATGATTTATAATGGTCATCTGCTTTAGCGTAAATCCCTGTGGAGGCAGAACCAGGAAACTTGCCTCCCTATTTGAAATACCGTAACATCTTGCACACAGTACCAGCACAACAAAACAATTATTTTCTTTTCCACCAAATGGCCATTTCTTCAGCTAAAATATGTAAGAAAAAATTTAGTCAAATAAGCCAATATATAAATATATTTTAACAAATTAAGTCACAAATGAATGTAGTTATTCCCAACATATATACATTACATCAAAGCGTAAAAAAGACTCAAGACAAAGTTGTGTATTTCTCTCTATAGCAGGACTGATGGCTCTTATTATTGAACTTGGTAATGTACTGCTGATGTAGTTCAACAAATTTATCCCCCACAACACTTCTCACTTCATTTTGCACACACTTGACAATAGAATTTTGTTCTAATTATCTACTGTGCACACCTTCTCTGGAGGGTTGCATGTATGCATCATGTATATATGTATCATATGTATATGTATACATACATGTAGGTTTGTGTGGATATATATATATATATATGATATTTTATCTTATTTATCCTTTTGATCCAAGACTTAGTGAAGCTGGCAAAAGTGTGTGTTGACCTTGATGTGGAAATCCATAGCTGCATTAAGAATTTTAATCAGCTCACCACACATATATGAGAGCTCTAAGTTTCTTCACCATAGAAGTAGTAAGTCTTGGTGTAGCTTTTAGTTATTTGTTGTGATATGGTCTTGCACTTTTTGCCCAGGGCCAGTCTTGTACTGCATAACTGGGATTACAAGCCTGTACCACTATGTCCAACTTGTTCTTTGTGATAGGATCTTGCTAACTTTTTTTGCATAAACCAGCCCGGAATCACAATTGTCCTATCTCTGCCACCCAAGTAGCTGGGATTATAGGTGTGAACCACCATTCCTGGCCTGACCTGAGCTTATTAAATCCAGGGTTTCTTGTGAAATTGGAAAAGGAACAAAACAAAATCATTCAAACATTTTTGTCAGTGAGGCTCTTTTCTTATTTTGGATCCTGAACTGAAAATGGCTTCCCCATGGAACAGAGACATCCATGACATTGCACATTCTGTGTCATGCCATTAAACAGTATCTTCTTCTCAAGTCTTTTGGGGCAGTTTATCAGTGGTTTCATGCTTTTATGACTGCTGAAGATATTTTCTGATAGTTACTACTGCCACATTGTCCTGTGGCCTGTAACTGAATTACTCTGAGGTTGATATTTTCAGAAACATCCTTCACTTTGGTCTACCTTTCTTACCATACCTGTACACTTGCCATGTGTTTTAGTTATTCTTGCCTCAACATGTCCACTTAGATTGTTTCAGGCTTACACATATGTGGCAGTATTAATTCAGCACTTAATTATATTTTTATCATTATGTTTGGGTTCTGATATTCTAAACACAAATAAATTTCATAAAGAGAATCCCTACCTAGACTTCTAGTGACCAAAGCTCTGAGAAAAGAAGTCACTTAGAAAATAAGTTTCCCTTGAAATATGATTATGAATAAGTCATTCAGGATCAGCTATAATATGTCTGTTCTCAACAAGTAGCAGGTAGGACTCTCCAGCACAGTGCCCTAAGGGCTTTCAGCATTACAGATTTCCACTTGCGTTCCAAACTGGCACCTTGCCTGAGTAAAACAGGGATGTCACGATCTTGGTGAGCAGCCCTGACCCAGAACTTGCAGTGTCTGACAATGTCTTTACTGAGACAGTAACATGAGCTAGAGGTAAGCTTTTGATATTGAATATAATCCAATATCCATTTTTTCTTTGCATCTGTGGTATCAACCTAATACAGCAATGCCAATGATAAATGACCATGAAAAATGAATGACTAAGCAATTGAGTATATTAAACATTCATCTCCCAAAACCCCTCAGCTAATTATTTAGTCTCAGGTCATTCCTCTTAGGTCGATTCTCCCACATAGTATATTTTCATCACCTAGACACATTACTTTCAATTTGTCAAAATGAGTATAGAAACAGTAGTAATAAGTTCCCAAGGATAATATCCTCATATTTTTATTTAAAAAATAATGAATCTCATCTGTGCTCTCCCAACCCAATCTATTATTTGTATATAAATATATCCCCCAGCCCATCCATTCATTCACTTATTCATGCACCCATTCATTGAATGTAAAGGGTTTTAAATGTCAGACTAATCACCAGGCTTCCTTCTGGGTACTAGGGATAAGGAGGTGAGGAAATTACACAGTCTCTTTTCTGAGGTAAGTACCACAATCTTATGACTTTAACAGATTTTTTAAAACACCCAACAATTAGAATAGACAAGCCAATGATAGGGTTTTACAAAAATGTTTTTCTGCATAGCCTAAGAATACCAGACTCCATTAATGTAGTCAGGGGGTTCTTAAATTACACCTTAAAGAATAAAATAAATTATCTAAGTGGATGGGGGGAGTAATAGTGCTCTGTGAATATGTAGTACCCTACAAGCACAAAGTGAACAAAGTCCTGAGTACCTGTTAGTCATGAAGCAGTAATGGGAGAACATGTAAGCTGCAGAAAGTTAACCCCTGTGATATTTTAAGAAACTTCTGTTTTGAAGGCAAGTTATCCTTTTGAAGTACTTTAGGCAGTGGATTCATAATCAGATTTGGGGTTGTAATGAGTTCTGACATGGGGAATTGATTAGAAGTGTTGAGACAACAGACAGGAGAATAAGTCAAAAGAACTTTGTACTAATGACTTTTTTACCTAAGTTCTCTTCCTATTAATCTATTTGTTGAATGGTCAGTCTTACCTCTGACCATTCTTCCTGAAATTTTGTTAATAAATTTGAATAAATGTTTATTAAGGTGTAATATGTGTATAGTACTATGAAGATCCAGAATGACAAAAGATAAATATGTCCATTTTCTCCTCTCCAGCAGTTTTTATTTAAATTGAAACTATTCAGGACCCAAATATGTTTCATAATGGCAATATGGAAAACAATGAGAGAGAATGAAAAGATGGAGAGATAATACCTGAGACAGTGGAGATTTGTGAAGGCCTTCAAAAAGAAACTAATAGAAGAAAATTAATAGAAGTCAGTGAATGGAACCAAGAGAGAAAAGAAGAAATTTCTAATAATGGATGTTATACAGATCTCTGGGCATATATCATTCAACATTTTCCTCCTTTAAAAAGCATAAGGCACTACTAAATTGTGATACAGTTCTTAAGAGCCTAACCAAGATGGCTATATACTTCCCTGTAAGTTATTTAGACATTGTAATGTTACAACATAAACTAACTCCTTGCCATACCTCATTTATTTTTGCTTCTTCTACCTTCTAGATATTATTCAAAGTCCTAGAAATGTGGCAAAAATGACCAGCAAAATACATATTCTAAAAATTTTACATTTTACCTAGGGATGACAAAATAAACACCTTTGCACTTGAATATGTAAGGTTATAAGTTCTGTAAAGGAAATAAAGCTGATGGAATAGAAAGACTTAGGATACTATGCTTGAGCAGGCATTTATATAGATATCATAGGGGAAACTCTGGATAGTTTAATTTTTAATGTTTAATACTCAGAAAAGCCTATAAAAATCACAAATTAGGACATTACTCCATCAGTTTTGGGCTGATTAAGTTAGGGGCCATGTCCAGCACTTTAGACAGGGCTCTTGCCTTGTTAATACCTTACTATTGTACTACATGTTCAGTAGTTTACAATTGAAACAACCAAATAAAAATCTACAGCATTTTGTAGGCCAAAGGAACAACAAATGTAGAGATTATGAGACAAGAAAAAGCTTTCTTGTTTAAGACACAAAACTAATGTCAAAGTCGCTGCAATATAGTCCAGTGAGAAAGGGCAGAAGATGATGTTAGAGAGTCGTGCTGCAGGCAGGCCACATCAGGTTCTTTTAGTTACACAACTATCTAATTTTCTAATTCCAAAGTGAGTCTATTGAAGGCATTCAACCAATGATTTTTAAAGTATAAATTTAAAAATAGTCCATTCAGAAGATATATTGAGACTAACTTAGGATGGCAGGTATAAAAGCAGGGAACCTACTAAAGAAATTGAACACAAGAAAATAGATCATATAGACCTGAATTATGATATAGCAATAAATTAGAGAGAACATATAAGGTGTACTCAATTCAGTCATAAACAGAGGAAACAAAGCAAAAAAAATACGATAGATTACTTGGATGTGGCCTATCTGGAGTTGAAATAAATTTAAAATTAAACACATATCAAAACATGATGTTGTGCATCATAAATACATATTGTCACTTAAAAATAAATTCTTAATTTTAAATATCACTTAAAATGAAAAAAGATACAAATTGAGAGTGATCCTAAGACTAACACAGCTCATTAAAATGGAGAGCACTAGTTTGGGAGGAGTAACTTAAGTAATAGTATGGATGTATGTAAAGACATTTCTATTTTGGTCATTGATATTTGAGCTATCTTTTCATGTGACCAATGAATAATATGTATATATACACAATAGATACAGATATCTTCTATGTGTGTATGCATTTTTTGTGTTAGATATGGGAGTTTTATGTTAGACAATATATTTCAAACCATGAAGCAGAATGAAATTACCCAAGCAGAAAGCACAGATTGAGAAATCCAGACAGAAAAGAGAAAAGTAAGGGGTTGAACTATAACAAAAACCGGTGAAGCAATCTTGTTCAGACTCAATGTCATTGAGTTGCCTACAAAACAAATGTTGAGAATTGATCACAGGATTTGACAAGATAGAGACTTTGGAGTGAAAAGAGTTTCTATTTCCTGTTAATGCAAAATTCTTTTATCTATTGAGTCAGTTATCATTCAGGAAGGATTTACTCAAAATCCATGGACTTCTTTTTAAGGGACTATTTAGGCTTTTCTGATCCCTTAGGCTCTCCTGGTGCTTAAATCACATTGGGTATCAGCAATACTACACCCTCACCCAGAAAAACAAATAAATAGCAATAGTGATTAGTGAACCCTGAATAGTATATCTTTGCTTACAGCTTTTCAGCATCTCAGAAAAGCCCATTATCCTCATGCACCAGTGTTTCTGACTTAATACACTTTTATAAGCATTATTCTGCATTTGGACAGAGAAAATTCATTACAAATCCATTTTCCCAGAGCAGGTTGCTTCTTAGTGTATCATAACTGGCTATTGTCATCTTTATATTTATATTATAGTTGAACAAAATTTTAATGAAGAGAAAGAGAAAAAATAAATATAGGAACAAAAACAGTGTTCAGAATCTCTAGTTTTCAAAGAGAATCTTGTTGAAATTCAACACCCATACACACAGGCAAACATGTACACACATGCATGTACACACACAGACACACACATATGCATGCATGTGGATGCACACACACATACACACACAGTTGCTTTATTCCTTTACCCAAAACAAAAGATCAGCTGCTCTCCAGAGTAGATAAATTCTCACAAACTCTGTGTGAGATGTCCATTTCTAGCATTGTGAACTGGGAAACGTGGGCTATCTCCCAGCCAGGAAGAAATAGAAGAACCATCAAAATATTTGTTTCTAGAAATCTGCTCGAAGACATCAAGAAGCTAACAAAGCACTGAAAAATTATAAACACAAGGGTAAAGTACATGGAAGGTTATTAGTTCTCCTAAATATGCAGCCCTTCAGAGGAAGAAATATATAAAACTAGGTTTAATTGTGTACAATTTACGTTACTAAACCTAACATACTCAAGCACATGGAGAGAAAAAGAAATCACTACTTTAAGAAAGGAAAACAGTAGATAGTAGATGCATAAATGATTTAGGTAAGGGAATAATATAATGACCTATTAAGTTGATCTTGAATATTTTTTCAGATAATGGAGTTACACCATACTTTGATAAAATTATTCTATTTTCAAGGAAATAAATATAATTGAAAGCTTTAAGAAAGGCATGGTATTTGAAAATGTAGACATCTAGGCACTGAAAAAATCAGTAACTGAAAATTAAGAATGCAGTGGATATGTTTCAAAAGATAAAACAAATATCTGAAAAGATCATTAGTAGAATAGAAGATAGGTCAGAAGACTGTATAAAGAAAGAACAGAGGATAAAATGATGGAAAAACCACAAAACAACATGAGAAATCTAAGGATTATACTGAAAGTTTTATCAATGTGTTATCAATATCTTAGAAACAGAAGAATGGAATAGAAGAAAGATGCAGAAAAATATTGTCACAATTTTTCAAATCATTAGGAAGTTATGAAAACAACTATTCAAGAATAGTGAATCTCAAGAAATATAAATACAATGAAAACTGAACCTGATATATCACACTAAAGCTTTATATAAGAATAGAAAAAATAAAAATATTAAAAACAGGCAGAATCAATGCACCTCAATGATAGGTATGAGGCCACGCCAATAGAGATGAGCTGGTACACCATCACTATTTAAACTGTTTATTTTTCTTATGATCTTAAGGTCTCAGAAAAATTGTTAGTAGGACATGCCGTAGACTGATATTTTCCATGTTAAAATTTCAACTCTTCCATCTACTTGCTGTTGTCCTTGGGCAAGTTGCTTTACCTGTCTGTGCCTTAGTTCCCTCCACTATAGAATGAGAACAAAGAACCTGCCCTGAATGGTTGTTGTGAGGTGTACACATAGAGGCAATCAAAACAATTGACCAATAAAATCCAAGTTGACATTCTTGATGGAAGACTTTGTTGTAATTAAACTTGTTAAGTATAATAAATAAAAAAGATATTCATGTGTTTAAAAAAACAGGCAGAAAAAATGATTTAAAAAGAAATAATTAGCTGGGCATCAAGGGCTCACACCTATAATCCTAGTTATTCAGGAGGCAGAGATCAGGAGGATCACATTTAGAAGTCAGCTCTAGCAAATAGTTCATGAGTCATTATCTCAAAAAAACCCATGACAAAAAAGGACTGGTAGAGTGGCTCAGTGTGTAGGATCTGAGTTCAACCCCAGAACCAGAGAGAGAGAGAAAAAGAGAGACAGAGACAGAGACATGACAAAGAGAGATATAGAGAGACAGAGAGAAATAATTAGACAGAGAGAAAGCTTCTCAACAGAAAAGAGAAACTATGAACAACAAATACCATGGAAGTCCAGGAAATCAATCTTAAAGAGACTACTTTAAGAACCTATAGTCAAATAAATTTGAAAATCTTAAAGAAATGGACAGATTTCTGGATACATATGACCATCCAAAACTGAACCAAGAGATATTAATCACCTGAATAGATCTATAACACAAAATGAAATTGAAACAGCAATCAAGAGTCTCCCCAAAAAGAAAAGTCCAGGACCTGATGGATTCTCTGCTGAATTCTATCAGACCTTTAAAGAAGAATTGATACCAACCCTCCTTAAACTGATCCATGAAATAGAAAGGGAAGGAAAACTGCCTAACACATTTTATGAAACCAGTATTACACTTATCCCAAAACCAGGCAAAGACACCTCCAAAAAGGAGAATTATAGGCCAATCTCCTTAAAGAACATTGACGCAAAAATCCTCAACAAAATAATTGTAAAGTGAATTCAACAACACATCAAAAAGATTATTCACCACGACCAAGTAGGCTTCATCCCAGGAATGCAGGGGTGGTTCAACATATGAAAATCAATAAATGTAATAAACCACATTAACAGAAGCAAAGACAAAAACCACTTGATCATCTCAGTAGATGCAGAAAAAGCCTTTGATAAGATACAACACCATTTATGATAAAAGCTCTAAGAAAACTGGGAATAGAAGGAAAGTACCTCAAAATTATAAAAGCTATATATGACAAACCTACAGCCAGCATTATACTTAACCGAAAAAACTGAAACCATTCCCACTAAAATCAGGAACCAGACAAGGATGCCCACTATCTCCACTCCTATTCAACATAGTACTGGAATTCCTAGCCAGAGCAATTAGGCAAGAAGAAGGAACAAAAGGAATACAAATAGGTAAAGAAAATGTCAAAATATCCTTATTTGCAGACAACATGATCCTATACCTTAAAGACCCAAAAAACTCTACTCAGAAGCTCCTAGACATCATCAATAGCTACAGCAAGGTAGCAGGATATAAAATCAACATAGAAAAATCTTTAGCGTTTCTATACACCAATAATGAACAAACTGAAAAAGAATGTATGAAAACAATTCCATTTACAATAGCTTCAAAAAAAATCAAATACCTAGGTGTAAACCTAACAAAAGATGTGAACGACCTCTACAAGGAAAACTATAAACTTCTGAAGAAAGAGATTGAGGAAGACTATAGAAAGTGGAGAGATCTCCCATGCTCATGGATTGGTAGAATCAACATAGTAAAAATGTCTATACTCCCAAAAGTAATCTACATGTTTAATGCAATTCCCATCAAAATTCCAATGACATTCATTAAAAAGATTGAAAAATCTACTGTTAAATTTATATGGAAACACAAGAGGCCACGAATAGCCAAGGCAATACTCAGTCAAAAGAACAATGCTGGAGGTATCACTATATCTGACTTCAAACTATATTACAAAGCAATAACGATAAAAACAGCATGGTACTGGCACAAAAACAGACATGAAGACCAGTGGAACAGAATAGAGGACCCAGATATGAAGCCATACAACTATAACCAACTTGTCTTTGACAAAGGTGCTAAAAATATAAGATGGAGAAAAAGCAGCCTTTTCAAGAAAAACTGTTGGGAAAACTGGTTAGCAGTCTGCAAAAAACTGAAACTAGATCCATGTATATCACTCTATACCAATATTAACTCAAAATGGATCAAGGATCTTAGTATCAGACCACAAACTCTAAAGTTGGTACAGGAAAGAGTAGGAAATACTCTGGAGTTAGTAGGTATAGGTAAGAACTTTCTCAATGAACCCCAGCAGCACAGCAACTAAGAGATAGCATAGAATGATGGGACTTCATAAAACTAAAAAGCTTCTGTTCATCAAAAGAAATGGTGTCTAAACTGAAGAGAACACCCACAGAATGGGAGAAAATATTTGCCAGCTACACATCAGACAAAGGATTGATAACCAGAATATATAGGGAACTTAAAAAACT
Source organism: Castor canadensis (assembly GCF_047511655.1). Lineage (NCBI taxonomy): Eukaryota > Metazoa > Chordata > Mammalia > Rodentia > Castoridae > Castor > Castor canadensis. Next base: position 55,360,660 of record NC_133390.1, on the reverse strand, counting down.
AAATTCTCCCAAAACTAATGAGCCAATAAAGAAATGGGCAAGTGAACTAAACAGAACTTTCTCAAAAGAAGAATTTCAAATGGCCAAAAAACACATGAAAAAATGCTCACCATCTCTAGCAGTAAGGGAAATGCAAATTAAAACCACACTAAGATTCCACCTCACCCCTGTTAGAATAGCCATCATTAGCAACACCACGAACAACAGATGTTGGCGAGGATGCGGGGAAAAAGGAACCAACCCTCTTACCCTCTTGGTGGGAATGTAAACTAGTACAACCACTCTGGAAAAAAATTTGGAGGCTACTTAAAAAGCTAAACATTGATCTACCATTTGATCCAGCAGTACCACTCTTGGGGATATACCCAAAAGACTGTGACACATGTTACTCCAGAGGCACCTGCACACCCATGTTTATTGCAGCACTATTCACAATAGCCAAGTTATGGAAACAGCCACGATGCCCCACTACTGACAAATGGATCAAGAAAATGTGGTATCTATACACAATGGAATTTTATGCAGCCATGAAGAAGAACGAAACGTTATCATTAGCTGGTAAATGGATGGAATTGGAGAACATCATTGTGAGTGAGGTTAGCCTGGCCCAAAAGATCAAAAATCGTATGTTCTTCCCCATATGCGGACATTAGGTCAAGGGGCAAACACAACAAGGGGATTGGACTTTGAGCACAGATAAAAGCAAGAGCACACAAGGGAGGGGTGAGGATAGGTAACACACCTAAAAAATTAGTTAGCATTTGTTGCCCTCAACGCAGAGAAACTAAAGCAGATACCTTAAAAGCAACTGAGGCCAATAGGAGAAGGGGATCAGGAACTAGAGAAAATGTTAGATCAAGAAGAATTAACTTAGAAGGTAACACACATGTACAGGAAATCAATGTGCGTCAACTCTCTGTAAACTCTCTGTATAGCTATCTTTACCTCAACTAGCAAAGACCCTTGTTCCTTCCTATTATTGCTTATACTCTCTCTACAACAAAATTAGAGTTAAGGGCAAAATAGTTTCTGCTGGGTATCGAGGGGGTGGGGGGAAGGAGGGTTGGGGTGGGTGGTAAGTGAGGGGGTGGGTCAGGGGGGAGAAATGACCCAAGCCTTGTATGCACATATGAATAATAAAAAAATAAGAAATAAATTTAAAAAAAAGAAACTACGATAGACAACAAGGACATCAGTTATCTTGGTGCATAATAGATTACTGTGAATTTAGTGAATTAAAACAATAAGTATTTAGTATTTCATAGATGACATAATCTGGCAGCAGTGAATTTGGGTGATTGGCCCATAATCTTCAGGAGATTACAGTCAAGCTGTCTACAGAAATGTAATTATCTCAAGACTCAATCAAGGAAAGACTCATTTTCAAGTTCACTCATGTGAGTCTTGGCAGGCCTCAGATCTTCCAAATTTAATACGATTGCTTGCAGGACTCATCTCCTTACTATGTGGGCTACTCCATCAGCTGTCTGAGTGACACTGTGACAAGAAGCCTGACAACAAAACAGTTGACTTCCCTCAAAGAGAAGAATGAGAAGGAGAGTGCATCAAGGTGGAAACCTTGATCTTATTATGTCTTCATCAACAGCATCACATTTCATCACTTCTACTGTGTTTTATTTGTTATAACCAACTCTCCTGCTTTGTTTTGTGCTTTTTGATAAAGCAGAGTTTTACTGAATCATGTGAAATTAGAGTTCAAATCTATTGGTTTGTAACAGATTACTCCAAAGTTGGTAACTGAAGCAGTCTTTTTTGTGTTACTCCCTTTTTTAAATCAGGAAATAGAAGTAGGCTCTGGTTAATAGCACATTTCAACTGGGTTTTGGGGGCTAGGGTATCTGTTTCCAAGATAAAGTCTTCATTCAAATGATTGGTATGCAGGTGGTTCTTAGCCTGTCTGTCTCATGATGTGCAGGACCACTGCAAATAGCCTGCACTTCTTACAGTATGGTGGACTCAGGGTAGTCATTTCTTACATTGTGTCTGGCTTCCAAAAGAGAGAGGGCGAAACTGCCTAACCAGGCAAAGGCTCTCCCAGAAATAGTACAGCATCACTTTGTATTCATTTTGTCATGGTAGTCTCAGAGTGAACACAGATTCCGGGTGTGGGGAAATGCATGCCACCTGTGGACTAGGGATTAAGAAGAAATTTGTGGTTTTGGAGATGCTATTATAGCTATCTTTGGGGCAAAGCAATCTTCCTCAGTCAGACCTCTAGCCACAATTCACATCTCAGCTACACATGAATTACACATATTCTTTCCCTGGAAACTTTATCCCATCATGACATAGAGGTCATATTTTATTGGCAAGGTGCAGGATTTAATCCTTATATTAAGACAGTTCCTTAATTTGAGACTTCTGCAAATTGAAGCTAGTCATGGGTCTTTAGATAGCCTCAAAATTCAGAGTGAAAAGTGACCAGTTCCTTCCTTCCTTTACCCAAAGTGCTATAGCCATATTTCATTAAATACAACCAAGAGGAACCACTTGGCTCTTTTTACAATCCATCTTAACCCTTGAGAAACCAGCCCTCCCATCTATAACACATTTTGCTTGATATTCCCCTCCATATTAATTATTGCTACATAGAAATTTACCCCAAACCTGAGAATCTTGAGACAAAAAAAAAAAAGGTATTTTCTCACATCGTTTCTAAGGATCAGGAATTTGAAAGTACCTTAGATGGATGGTTCTGGCTCAGTCTTTCATGAGGGCTGCAGTCAAGATATCAGTGAGGAGAGAATTCCAAGATGGCGGCTAGAGGTAGGAAGCAGAAAGCGACCCTCCTATAGTGAAATCTTGGAGAGACGCTGGAGACACACTTTGCAGGCATAATCACCGAGAAAAGGCATAACTTTGACTCCTCCACATCTCCAGCCGGCGCAGAGAATCTCCACTTCACGTTAAACGGAGAACCGAGGAGGACCCCGGGCCGCCAGTGGCCGGCGCCCATACGGCTTGGGAAGACGCGGACCAGGTGAGCTTCGCGGTACCGCGGTTCCCCCACAGACAAGCCTGGGCCAGAGCAGCATAGCCCCCTGGACAGACTGACCTCCACCCGGGAAAAAAAGAGAAACTGAGTACTAAGCAATAAGAACAGTTAAGACGCTGGAAAGAGGGTGGGGCGCCCTGAGCGCTGAAGATTGGGGGAAGGGAACCCTTCCCGGGACTGTAAATAAACGAGCCGGGCGGGCCGGAGAGGCTCTGGCGGGAGCGGGGCGCGCCAGCAACCAGGAGCGGGGACACTTGTGAGAGGAGGGAAGACCCACTTCCCACGTGAACTGTAAATAAACACGCAGGCCTGACAACACAGGGCAGTGTCGCCTTTCCCAGTGCTTGGAAAGGGAAAAGCCTGTAGCAGAGGCCCCCCTCCCCCGCACAGGAGAACTCTGAGCAAACAAAGCCTGTGGGACCAGGTGAGTGCTAGCTCACCCCAGAGATCTGCATAAATAATGCCGCCAGCTACAGGCTGAGAGCAGCAGGCAGGCAAGCCACAGTTGCAGATACCACTCTCAGAACTGCCTCCAGACGCTTTTTTTTTCTTTTTCTCCCTACCTTTGATGAGAGAACAACCGAATTACACCTGCAAGCCGAAAAACTTACTGAAACTGTACTGCATTTGAACTGGGGACACTTGGTGGGGCTTTTTTTTTTTTCTTCTGTGTGTGTGTGTGAGTGTAGTTTTGTTCTACTTTATGCATCCCCTTTGATGAGACAACTACAGAACAACATCTGAGGCACCAACTCCAGGACTGGAGATTGAGACGGACATCCAAATTATTAAGACTGAAATTGCATTGCATATAAACTTGGAAGTTTTTTGTTTTTTTTGTTTTTTTTAATTTTCTATTTTCCATTTTATTTTAATTCATTTTTATAAATAGATATTACTTTCATATACTTATTTTTTATTTTTTTTATCTTTGATTTTCAATCCTCTCTCTGTCACTCTATTGTCTGTTCAGCTTACTGTCGATTAGTACACTAACACTCCCTGTTTATACCTTTGAAACTCTCTTGTCTGATACCTTGTTCTGCTTTCTCCCTCTTGTCTGTATATTTGTTTTCCCCTTTTCTTTAACTTCTTGCTTTCCATCTCAGCTCACTCTTCCATTCTCAATATTACCATTGTTATTATTACAAGCTAGAAAATACTTAATTACACACAGTACAGGGACAGTAACAACACCAAGGACAATGACAGGAAGACAGAAAAAACAAGGAAACCAGTTTCCCCACAGCAAAAAATTAGTACAGGAACCAGAGGGGAATGAAGAGAACAGAAACTCAGAGCCAGATTCCAACAAAATGAAGATAAACTATGCCAAAGGACCCAATGAAGCCTACAAGAATAATTTAAAAGAAGACATACTACAAGTACTCAATGAGAATTTTATAGAGATGATACTGGATAGGGTCAACCAAAATGTACAGGAGACACTCAAGAAATTCCAAGACAATAAAAATAGAGAATTTGAAAAAGCAAAAGAAGAAATAAAGGAAACCATAGAAGCACTGTATAAACACCAAAATGAAAGAGAGAACACAATGAATAAATGGATAAATGAACTCAGGACAAAAATAGACAACAATAAAGAAGAAAACAGCCAGGATATGGAAAACCTCAGAAAAAAGAACGAAACAGAACTGCAAAACAAAACGGAAGGCCAATCCAGCAGAATAGAACAAACAGAAGACAGAATCTCAGAACTTGAAGATGAAATGGTAATTAAAGGAAAAACTGAAGAACTACTAATTAAACAACTCAAGACCTGTGAAAAGAAAATGCAAGAACTCACCGACTCCATCAAAAGACCAAACTTGAGAATCATGGGCATCGAAGAAGGAGAAGAGGTGCAAGCGAAGGGAATGCGTAATATATTCAACAAAATAATAACAGAAAATTTCCCAAATCTAGAGAAAGATATTCCCATACAAATGCAAGAGGCCTCCAGGACACCAAACAGACCAGATCAAAATAGAACTACTCCACGACATATCATCATTAAAACAACAAGTTCAGAAACTAAGGAAAGAATATTGAAGGCTGCAAGAGAGAAAAAACAAGTAACATACAAAGGTAAACCCATCAAAATCACAGCAGACTTCTCAACAGAAACATTAAAAGCAAGAAGAGCGTGGGGTGAGATCTTCTGGGCACTGAATGAAAATAACTTCAACCCCAGGATACTCTACCCAGCAAAGCTATCATTCAAAATAGATGGAGCAATAAAAGTCTTCCATGATAAGCAGAAACTAAAACAATATGTGACCACAAAGCCACCCTTACAAAAGATTCTGCAAGGGATCCTGCACACAGAAAGTGACACCCAACTTATCCATGAAAAGGCAGGCAGCACCAAACCACAGGATAATAAAAAGCAAGACAGTAGAGAGTAACATCAAGTTAGGTACACACAATCAAACCTTCAAACAACTAAGATAACTAAATGGCAGGAATCACCACATACCTATCAGTACTAACACTTAATGTTAATGGACTTAATTCACCCACCAAAAGACACCGTTTGACAAAATGGATTAAAAAAGAAGATCCAACAATTTGTTGCTTACAGGAGACTCATCTCACCGACAGAAATAAGCATAGGCTTAGGATGAAAGGCTGGAAGAAGATTTACCAAGCCAATGGCCCCCCAAAACAGTCAGGAGTAGCAATATTTATCTCTGACAAAGTAGACTTCAAACCTACATTGATCAAACGAGATAAAGAAGGACATTCCATACTAATAAAAGGGGAAATAGACCAAAAGGAAATAATAATCATCAATCTGTACGCACCCAATGTCAACGCACCCAATTTCATCAAACATACCCTGAAAGACCTAAAAGCATATATAAACGCCAACACAGTAGTTGTGGGAGACTTTAACACTCCATTATCATCAATAGATAGGTCATCCAAAAAAAAACTCAATAAAGAAATCCAAGATCTAAAATATGCAATAGATCAAGTGGACCTAGTAGATGTCTACAGAACATTTCATCCAACCTCTACACAATATACATTCTTCTCAGCAGCCCATGGAACCTTCTCCAAAATAGATCATATCCTAGGGCACAAAGCAAGCCTCAGCAAATATAAGAAAATAGAAATAATACCATGCATACTCTCTGACCACAATGCAGTAAAAGTAGAACTCAACAACAAAAGTAAAGACAAAAAACATGCAAACAGCAGGAAACTAAATAACTCATTACTTAATGAAGAATGGATCATCGATGCAATAAAAGAGGAAATTAAAAAGTTCCTAGAAGTCAATGAAAATGAAAACACAACCTACCAGAACCTATGGGACACAGCTAAGGCAGTCTTGAGAGGAAAGTTTATAGCCATGAGTGCATATATTAAAAAGATTGAAAGATCCCAAATCAATGACCTAATGATACATCTCAAACTCCTAGAAAAACAAGAACAAGCAAATCCCAAAACAAATAGAAGGAGAGAAATAATAAAAATAAGAGCTGAAATCAATGAAATAGAAACCAAAAAAACCATACAAAGAATTAATGAAACAAAAAGTTGGTTCTTTGAAAAAATAAACAAGATCGATAGACCCCTGGCAAACCTGACTAAAATGAGGAGAGAAAAAACCCAAATTAGTAGAATCAGGAATGCAAAAGGGGAGATAACAACAAACACCATGGAAGTCCAGGAAATCATCAGAGACTACTTTGAGAACCTATATTCAAATAAATTTGAAAATCTAAAAGAAATGGACAGATTTCTAGATACATATGATCATCCAAAACTGAACCAAGAGGAAATTAATCACCTGAATAGACCTATAACACAAAATGAAATTGAAGCAGCAATCAAGAGTCTCCCCGAAAAGAAAAGTCCAGGACCTGATGGATTCTCTGCTGAATTCTATCAGACCTTTAAAGAAGAACTGATACCAACCCTCCTTAAACTGTTCCATGAAATAGAAAGGGAAGGAAAACTGCCAAACACATTTTACGAAGCCACTATTACACTTATCCCAAAACCAGGCAAAGACACCTCCAAAAAGGAGAACTATAGGCCAATCGCCTTAATGAACATTGATGCAAAAATCCTCAACAAAATAATGGCAAATCGAATTCAGCAACACATCAAAAAGATTATTCACCACGACCAGGTAGGCTTCATCCCAGGGATGCAGGGGTGGTTCAACATACGAAAATCAATAAACGTAATAAACCACATTAACAGAAGCAAAGACAAAAACCACTTGATCATCTCAATAGATGCAGAAAAAGCCTTTGATAAGATCCAACATCATTTCATGATAAAAGCTCTAAGAAAACTAGGAATAGAAGGAAAGTACCTCAAAATTATAAAAGCTATATATGACAAACCTACAGCCAGCATTATACTTAACGGAGAAAAATTAAAACCATTCCCTCTAAAATCAGGAACCAGACAAGGATGCCCACTATCTCCACTCCTATTCAACATAGTACTGGAATTCCTAGCCAGAGCAATTAGGCAAGAAGAAGGAATAAAAGGAATACAAATAGGTAAAGAAACTGTCAAAATATCCCTATTTGCAGACGACATGATCCTATACCTTTAAGACCCAAAAAACTCTACTCAGAAGCTTCTAGACATCATCAATAGCTATAGCAAGGTAGCAGGATATAAAATCAACATAGAAAAATCATTAGCATTTCTATACACTAACAATGAGCAAACGGAAAAAGAATGTATGAAAACAATTCCATTTACAATAGCCTCAAAAAAAATCAAATACCTAGGTGTAAACCTAACAAAAGATGTGAAAGACCTCTACAAGGAAAACTATACACTTCTGAAGAAAGAGATTGAGGAAGACTATAGAAAGTGGAAAGATCTCCCATGCTCATGGATTGGTAGAATCAACATAGTAAAAATGTCTATACTCCCAAAAGTAATCTACATGTTTAATGCAATTCCCATCAAAATTCCAATGACATTCATCAAAGAGATTGAAAAATCTACTGTTAAATTTATATGGAAACACAAGAGGCCACAAATAGCCAAGGCAATACTCAGTCAAAAGAACAATGCAGGAGGTATCACAATACCTGACTTCAAACTATATTACAAAGCAATAATAATAAAAACAGCATGGTACTGGCACAAAAACAGACATGAAGACCAGTGGAACAGAATAGAGGATCCAGATATGAAGCCACACAACTATAAGCAACTTATCTTTGACAAAGGAGCTAAAAATATACGATGGAGAAATAGCAGCCTCTTCAACAAAAACTGCTGGGAAAACTGGTTAGCAGTCTGGAAAAAACTGAAACTAGATCCATGTATATCACCCTATACCAAGATTAACTCAAAATGGATCAAGGATCTGAATATCAGACCCCAAACTCTTAAGTTGATACAAGAAAGAGTAGGAAATACTCTGGAGTTAGTAGGTATAGGTAAGAACTTTCTCAATGAAACCCCAGCAGCACAGCAACTAAGAGATAGCATAGATAAATGGGACCTCATAAAACTAAAAAGCTTCTGTTCATCAAAAGAAATGGTCTCTAAACTGAAGAGAACACCCACAGAGTGGGAGAAAATATTTGCCAACTATACATCAGACAAAGGACTGATAACCAGAATATACAGGGAACTTAAAAAACTAAATTCTCCCAAAACTAATGAACCAATAAAGAAATGGTCAGGTGAACTAAACAGAACTTTCTCAAAAGAAGAAGTTCAAATGGCCAGAAAACACATGAAAAAATGCTCACCATCTCTAGCAATAAAGGAAATGCAAATTAAAACCACACTAAGATTCCACCTCACCCCTGTTAGAATAGCCATCATCAGCAACACCACCAACAACAGGTGTTGGCGAGGATGCGGGGAAAAAGGAACCCTCTTACACTGTTGGTGGGAATGTAGACTAGTACAACCACTCTGGAAAAAAATTTGGAGGCTACTTAAAAAGCTGGACATCGATCTACCATTTGAACCAGCAATACCACTCTTGGGGATATACCCAAAAGACTGTTACTCCAGAGGCACCTGCACATCCATGTTTATTGCGGCATTATTCACAATAGCCAAGTTATGGAAACAGCCAAGATGCCCCAGCACTGACGAATGGATTAAGAAAATGTGGTATCTATACACAATGGAATTTTATGCAGCCATGAAGAAGAACGAAATGTTATCATTCGCTGGTAAATGGATGGAATTGGAGAACATCATTCTGAGTGAGGTTAGCCTGGCTCAAAAGACCAAAAATCGTATGTTCTCCCTCATATGTGGACATTAGATCAAGGGCAAACACAACAAGGGCATTGGACTATGAGCACATGATAAAAGCGAGAGCACACAAGGGAGGGGTGAGGATAGGTAAGACACCTAAAAAACTAGCTAGCATTTGTTGCCCTTAATGCAGAGAAACTAAAGCAGATACCTTAAAGCAACTGAGGCCAATAGGAAAAGGAGACCAGGAACTAGAGAAAAGGTTAGATTAAAAAGAATTAACCTAGAAGGTAACACCCACGCACAGGAAATCAATGTGAGTCAACGCCCTGTATAGCTATCCTTATCTCAACCAGCAAAACCCCTTGTTCCTTCCTATTATTGCTTATACTCTCTCTACAACAAAATTAGAGATAAGGGCAAAATAGTTTCTGCTGGGTATTGAGGGGGGGAGCGGGAGGGGGTGGAGTGGGTGGTAAGGGAGGGGGTGGGGGCAGGGGGGAGAAATAAACCAAGCCTTGTATGCACATATGAATAATAAAAGAAAAATGAAAAAAAAAAAAAGATATCAGTGAGGGTCAGTGGTTATCTGAAGGTACCACTGAAGCAGGAGGGTCATCATTCAAGATGCTTTATTCACATGAATTTTGGCATAATTCCTCAGTTCTGAAGTCCATAGCAGAAGGCCTTGATGTCATAGGGTGGCCTGAAAATCAATTTTATTACAACAATCTACTTACCTCTAGTGCCAATTTTTGGTCCGTATGCATCCTGAATAAAAAACCATTACAAACTATCAGCAGAATGAAACAATCAGCATTTAGTATTCATTGCTCATACTGTGACTCAGATGCTTTGTCAGAGCATGGTGAAATGACTTGTTCGTGTTCCATGAACTTTGGGCCTCCCATGGAGTGACTTAGATAGTTAAAGAAGGTTTGGAAACATTACCAGGGCATGTGTCTAGGGCTTCAGTTTTAACTGTCAAAAATTTTTCAGTTCTCTTCTGTGGTGTCTACTAGAATTGGAAAAACCAATGTAACTTCTTTCTGCTACCTGGCTAAAATAGCTGTTTATGGTCAAGCATCTCCTTTTCTCTCTCTAAGAAGCCTCTCCACAGAGTGTGAGAATATCCTAGTGGCTGAATTCTTTCAAGACACTCTCTTCTTCCAGAAAAAGCATTTTGAGAAGCTCAGGTAGATTATCATGGCTAGATATGACCCACTCTCTGCATCACTCAGTATCACATCCACTGCAATCTTCTTGATTGCATAGGGCCAAACCATACTCACTATGGAAGGGGATCTTGCAGAGGTACAAATCCACAAGTCTTGATTTATCTGGGCTCCATATTTGAAAATTCATTATCACAGAGCCCCCCATTAATTATCAATGTGTTTGTTGTCTTCTAGAGTGTGTATTTTTTCCCTACTCAAAGTGCTTTTCCTGAAACCCAATTTTCATCTGAGTTAGTAGGATAAATAAAGTTTATTGCAATGAATTTGCAGACATAACCAAATTAGAATAGGTTTTATAAAACATAATGTTAGCCAATGAACTGGATGATATCCCATTTGGTGCTAAATAAGTTTAGTTTTTGGCACCAAAGGAGCAATTTTATACTTGTTCATTGAAGAATTCATACACTGCTCCTTAAGAATTCTTATGCAATTCTTTTCTAAGAATTAGTTACTACTTTTAATTATAATATTTCCCTTCAATCATAAAAATGAGGTGGAAAGCATTGCATTGAGTAGGTAAGTTTCAACATGTTTGTTGGTGTTGCCATTTATATAGAAAACTATGTATCAATGTGCACACATTTATTCAGTAAGCATGTGCTAAGCATCTACTTCATGTTGGGCTCTGTATAATAGTTTTATGGAAGTGTATACCCTTAAAACAGCTGTATAATCTCTCCTTCACCCCTCCCTACTATCTTCCTTCCTGCCTGATGGCTTTGAGTACCACTCAGGCTAATTAAAGTTTCAAGAGCACTGATAGCCATTTAAATACAGTAATTTTATTCGTAGCAATTTTCTTTGATTTGTCCCTGAGACAGGTGTAAGATTTTTAGGTTTTCGTGACAGTACAATAGAGAGTACATTATAATTTCCTTCAAAGTAATAGTAGCAGCATAAAAGGATAATCCATAGTGTGTAAACTGTAGTAAATCTTTCTTTCCCTCTCTTCTCCATTCCTCTTTTGATCTCATTTATTCCTATTTTTATATATTAAGGAATACAGAAGAGTGTTATGGGAAGGACTGCCAGGAATGTCACCTTCTAATGAAGTCTCTGGCCACTTTGCTGAATGTTAATCACTTTACTTTTTTTCTTTCCATAACTGCATTTAACACAATCTGCAAGTCTGATATTTGTTTATTTGCTCTTCCCTCTTGAGGTAAAATAATATAAAGAAAAATAGATATACTGTGTTTATTATACCATTGAATATTTGGTGCCTGGCCTAAAGTTAGCAATAAATAAGAATCTGCTACATAAATTAGTAGAATGCATTATTCAAAATGACCACATGAACTAAACAATACGATATTCATTGTGAGGCACTGGGATTTCAACCCATTATTATGTTTTCCTCTCTCTTGATGAATCCCCCTATTTTCACTTGTTTTGATATTTCCCCTGCACAATCCAAGTGTTTTAAGGGAAACTAACTCTACTAACTCAAAAATGTGTCATATGAACCAGAATTAAGGAAATCAGTGGGTGAAAAATTAGTTTTTGATACAGCTGAGCCAATGAGGAAATCTAGGAAGCAGTTTCTTCACTCTTACACACATTTTATAAGCATGGAACTTACACAAATGCAAGTGAACATCCATCATTAAGCAAAATGGTATACCAGTGGCTTCTGCCAGGCCTAATCTGATTATTAACTCTCAGAACTTGACTTATTCCTCTTATCAGTAGCAATCCACACATTATGTGGTAGAGAATTCTGGCATTATATAGGAGCCTCTTCAGGAATAAAGGATTTATTATTCTACCTCCCAGAGTGCAGTTACTGTCTGCTTCAGGGACTACCTCAGTAGAAGAGAGCTTCCTCACCTAAGGTCATAACCTCATCCTGGGAAAGCCCACATCCAGTGACTAATGGATGTGTGCGTACAAAGTCTTGTTCCTCTCCCTGGGATTTACAGCAACTCTAATGGGTTCTCCCAGCTTCAGCACTCTGTTCAGAATTAGTCAAAACTTGCACTGAAAATTTAATACAGCTTGACTTCTCCTTCTGCTAAATCCTGCTTTCTTCTACCTCTGTATAGGCATCTTGCATACAAATATCTGTGTGATGCACCAGACATGGAACCATGAAGAAAGTCCATTGCAATACAAATGCTATTTCCTCCCTGCTTCCCCAAACAGAGTGTTCTTTTTATAATTCACTAAATTCTATTTTTTAGGCATACACACTTCGTAAGTCTGGTAGGACTGATTTTAACAATAGCTTACTTACAGGGAGAATTTTATGAGCAGAATAAGCAAATAATTTTATTTTTACTTAATCTTGGAGTAAATAAAAATATGCATGAATTTTCATTTTCCGTGAAAGTAATTATGTTGAGGGTAATAATATTTTACTTTTCATCCATGTTATGGTTAATTTTATGTGTGCAGTACACTAGACTCAGAGATACACAGGAAGCTGGTAGAACATTATTTCTGGGCGTATCTGTGAGGTTGCATTTGAACCAGCAGGGAGAGGAAAGAAGATCCATTCTCACCAATGTGCATGGGAAGTTTTTAATGGGTTGAGGACCTAAATAGAAGAAAAAAGTAGTGAAGGACAAGTTGCTCTCTTTTTGAATTGAGACATCTGTCTTTTCCTGCTGTAATGCATTTGAACTCCTGGTTCTTGGGTCTTCAGACTCTAGGACTCATAACAGGACAAATGACTACCCTCTATCTCTTCTACTACTCAGGATGTTTGCTTTGAACTGAGGGATACACTATTGGCTTCTCTGGTTCCCAGGCCTTTGTACTGAACTGAGTTATGCCATTGTTCGCCTGGAGCTGCAATAATCAAATGGTGTATTGTGGTTTTACTCAGCCTCCACAATCATATGAACCAATTCCCATAAGAAATCTTCTCCTACTATCTATTTTTCTTTCTATTTTCTTTTTCTCTAATCAGTTCTTACTAAAACAACCATCATTTAACATATATTTGAGATTTACTCTTCTTAAAAATATTCAGAATTAAACACTAACTCTTACTATTTGTCAGCCATAATCTAAGTAAAAGTGGAACAAACAACACTCCAACATGAGTTGGTGTATTGGAAGTTTTCAATCAGTTTACAAGCCTTTCTGAGAGCTATATATTCAAAAGCTCTCTGATTGTCTTATAGTTTTAGTCTCAGGAAAGTTAGGGGACTTCATTCTAGAATTTATGAATGTTACATTTTGAATCAGCATTTATTACATTATTTGGTCATTGATGAAATATTGAAGTATGGAGAGAGAAAAGACATCATGCATTTGCCAGATGTATTCTGTAAAAGCCAGCAAAGACATAAAACATTTGGTTAATCATCCATTAGTTGATCCAATTATTATTGGTTGGAGTTGGGCAGGACCTGGTAATTGAAGGATTTATTTTTAATGAAATCAGCCTCTGGGTTTTCATTTCTAGACAAAGAAGAATAGTTCAATGTAACAAAAGCCACACACACACAAAAAAAAGCCAAACCTTCAACTGAGGGCCAAAAGACAAGATTCAAGCTCTGAATCTCTTTCGTAGCATGACCTTTCTAAATCATTTAAACTTTGGAGGCTTGTTTTCATCTGCTATTACAGAACAAATACAATAATGCATGTGAAAATATTTTCAAGACTAAACATTTCACACATTTAAGAAATCACCATGTGTATTAATCTTATACTAAAATATGTATGTGTCAGTGAGGGCAGTAGCCTATAATAAACAAAAATAATCAGGATATTGGATAGGTCATTGAAGCAGTGCAAAGGTTTGAGAATCACAGGAGTGTAGAAGGCAGGAAATCCAGCCAAGGTCACATTCCAAGAGCACTCTGGTAATCCTGTCACCTTGACACACTCACCATCTTATTCCATCTGCATCAGTGGCTCTATACTACTATTGTAGTCAATGCTATAGAAAATGAATTCCAAATGTCATCATTGCATGACTAATTTAAGCTTAAAAAGTATTGACTATCTGAACTTTAGTCATGGATCTGCACCCTAGGGTCTGAAGTCAGTTACTTAGCCCAATTCAAATTTTACAGTAAAAATGATGGTCCATTGAGAGTCCATTACAGACTGACTATCCCTTACCTGAAATGATTGGGACCAGAAGTATTTCTGATCTGAATTTTAAAATTTTTGGAATATTTGTAAATATGAAAAAATATCTTAAGGATGGGACCAAAGATAAATCCATTTATGCTTCATATGTGCCTTATACACATAACGTGAGGGTACTTTTATATAACTGTGTATTATGTGTATGTATTTTGAGCGAAGTTCATCACATAATGTCAAGTATGGAATTTTCCACTGTGACACCATGTTGGCATTCAAATTGTTTTGGGTTTTGGAGCATTTCTGATTTAGAGGTTTTACATTAGAAATGTTAACTCTGCATATAGACTGAGTAATATCAACACCATTTGCTTTGTAAAGCATGGGTAAGTGGCCATCTACAGACATGGAAGACATTTCAGTAGCCATCAGTCTACACTGATTACCTTTATAGAAGAATAACCTTGCCTAACAAATCATGATAGGAACTATGCTTAGCTGTTAGTCTATACCTATAATAATTGCTTATAAAGAACTGAAAGTCAAACAATGAGTCTGGGAAGGATAAGGTAAAAAATACAATAGGAGAGAAAAATCCCTTTATAATTATACAGAGAGCTGAATTAGTAGTGAATAGGAGAGAAATGTTCAGTTCTAGTCAGACAATGGTAATTATTTCAAGTGCACATTATATGAGTACTTTGTGAAAATTAGCTAAATCACTTATAAATTATATAAACTATGAACTCACTTTCCAATTTTCAGAAGAAAGTATATCTTTTCTATTCTTTATGAAACCCTAAAAATTATTTATAGACTTGAATAATAATTTGAAAGCAAATCTTAATTTCATAGTGTATAATTCTTACTGGTATATATGTAGCTTGTACAGAATTTCAAATTGTTGAATGATATCATCAAGTAACCTTTGGAGTTTTTCCTATTCTGCTCACAGAGAAGTTAAATACTATTTTAGTTTCACAAAATAATGAAAATTTTCTCTGGAAATTTATTTAGACTATGTGTGAATAGTTATTTATTTATAAACTATATATATTTAGAACACATACATATAGTATATAAAATGTGTATATATATAAATATAACATGTGTATATGCATGTGTGTGTTCTGACTATGTATAATCTATAAGTAAATAACTATAGACTTATAGTTCACAGAATTATTCCTAAGTCACAGAATTACTTCTCACTGAACAAAGGATACTATTTCAATCTGTATGGAAGCATGGTATAGCATGTCTCTCTCTCTTTTATTTTTTTCTATGCTAATTTTTTTTTAATTTTTTAAATTTTTATTGTTTTATTATTCATATGTGCATACAAGGCTTGGGTCATTTCTCCCTCCTGCCCCCACCCTCTCCCTTACGACCCACACCACCCTCTCCCTCTCCCCCACACCCCCTCAATAACCAGCAGAAACTATTTTGCCCTTATCTCTAATTTTGTTGTAGAGAGAGTATAAGCAATAATAGGAAGGAACAAGTGTTTTTGCTGGTTGAGATAAGGATAGCCAAACAGGGAGTTGAATCACATTAATTTCCTGTGCCTGTGTGTTACCTTCTAGGTTAATTCTTTTTGATCTAACCTTTTCTCTAGTTCCTGGTCCCCTTCTCCTATTGGCCTCAGTTGCTTTTAAGGTATCTGCTTTAGTTTCTCTGCGTTGAGGGCAACAAATGCTAACTAATTTTTTAGGTGTCTTACCTATCCTCACCCCTCCCTTGTGTGCTCTCGCTTTTATCATGTGCTCAAAGTCCAATCCCATTGTTGTGTTTGCCCTTGATCTAATGTCCGCATATGAGGGAGAACATATGATTTTTTGGTCTTTTGGGCCAGGCTAACCTCACTCACAATGATGTTCTCCAATTCCATCCATTTACCGGCGAATGTTAACATTTTGTTCTTCTTCATGGCTGCATAAAATTCCATTGTGTATAGATACCACATTTTCTTGATCCATTCGTCAGTGGTGGGGCATCTTGGCTGTTTCCATAACTTGGCTATTGTGAATAGTGCCACAATAAACATGGGTGTGCAGGTGCCTCTGGAGTAACATGTGTCACAGTCTTTTGGGTATATCCCCAAGAGTGGTATTGCTGAATCAAATGGTAGATCAATGTCTAGCTTTTTAAGTAGCCTCCAAATTTTTTCCAGAGTGGTTGTACTGGTTTACATTCCCACCAATAGTGTAAGAGGGTTCCCTTTTCCCCGCATCCTCGCCAACACCTGTTGTTCGTGGTGTTGCTAATGATGGCTATTCTAACAGGGGTGAGGTGGAATCTTAGTGTGGTTTTAATTTGCATTTCCTTTATTGCTAGAGATGGTGAGCATTTTTTCATGTGTTTTTTGGCCATTTGAATTTCTTCTTTTGAGAAAGTTCTGTTTAGTTCACTTGCCCATTTCTTTATTGGTTCATTAGTTTTGGGAGAATTTAGTTTTTTAAGTTCCCTATATTCTGGTTATCAATCCTTTGTCTGATGTGTAGCTGGCAAATATTTTCTCCCACTCTGTGGGTGTTCTCTTCAGTTTAGAGATCATTTCTTTTGATGAACAGAAGCTTTTTAGTTTTATGAAGTCCCATTTATCTATGCTATCTCTTAGTTGCTGTGCTGCTGGGGTTCATTGAGAAAGTTCTTACCTATACCTACTAATTCCAGAGTATTTCCTACTTTTTCCTGTACCAACTTTAGAGTTTTGGGTCTGATACTAAGATCCTTGATCCATTTTGAGTTAATATTAGTATAGGGTGATATACATAGATCTAGTTTCAGTTTTTTGCAGACTGCTAACCAGTTTTCCCAACAGTTTTTCTTGAAGAGGCTGCTTTTTCTCCATGGTATATTTTTAGCTCCTTTGTCAAAGATAAGTTGCTTATAGTTGTGTGGCTTCATATCTGGGTCCTCTATTCTGTTCCACTGGTCTTCATGTCTGTTTTTGTGCCAGTACCGTGCTGTTTTTATGATTATTGCATTGTAACATAGTTTGAAGTCAGGTATCGTGATACCTCCAGCATTGTTCTTTTGACTGAGTATTGCCTTGGCTATTCGTGGCCTCTTGTGTTTCCATATAAATTTAACAGTAGATTTTTCAATCTCTTTAATGAATGTCATTGGAATTTTGATGGGAATTGCATTAAACATGTAGATTACTTTTGGGAGTATAGACATTTTTATTATGTTGATTCTACCAATCCATGAGCATGGGAGATCTCTCCACTTTCTATAGTCTTCCTCAATCTCTTTCTCCAGAAGTTTATAGTTTTCCTTGTAGAGGTCATTCACATCCTTTGTTAGGTTTACACGTAGGTATTTGATTTTTTTTGAGATTATTGTAAATGGAATTGTTTTCATACATTCTTTTTCAGTTTGCTCATTGTTAATGTATAGAAATGCTACTGATTTTTCTATGTTGATTTTATAGCCTGCTACCTTGCTGTAGCTATTGATGATTTTTAGAAGCTTCTGAGTAGAGTTTTTTGGGTCTTTAAGGTATAGGATCATGTCATCTGCAAATAGGGATATTTTGACAGTTTCTTTACTTGTTTGTATTCCTTTTATTCCTCCTTCTTGCCTAATTGCTCTGGCTAGGTATTCCAGTACTATGTTGAATAAGAGTAGAGATAGCGGGCATCCTTGTCTGGTTCCTGATTTTAGAGGAAATGGTTTTAGTTTTTCTCCATTAAGTATAATGCTGGCTGTAGGTCTGTCATATATAGCTTTTATAATGTTGAGGTAATTTCCTTCTATTCCTAGTTTTCTTAGAGCTTTTATCATGAAATGGTGTTGGATCTTATCAAAGGCTTTTTCTGCATCTATTGAGATGATCAAGTGGTTTTTGTCTTTGCTTCTGTTAATGTGGGTTATTATGTTTATTGATTTTCATATGTTGAACCACCCTTGCATCCCTGGGATGAAGCCTACTTGGTCGTAGTGAATAATCTGTTTGATGTGTTGTTGAATTTGGTTTGCCATTACTTTGTTGAGGATTTTTGCGTCAATGTTCACTAAGGAGATTGGCCTATAGTCCTCGTTTTTGGAGGTGTCTTTGCCTGGTTTTGGGATAAGTGTAATAGTGGCTTCGTAAAATGTGTTTGGCAGTTTTCCTTCCCTTTCTATTTCATGGAACAATTTAAGGAGGGTTGGTATCAGTTCTTCTTTAACGGTCTGATAGAATTCAGCAGAGAATCCATCAGGTGCTAGATGGTTATTTTTGGGGAGACTCTTGATTGCTGCTTCAATTTCATTTTGTGTTATAGATCTATTCAGGTGATTAATTTCCTCTTGGTTCAGTTTTGGATGATCATATGTATCTAGAAATCTGTCCATTAATTTCAGATTTTCAAATTTATTTAAATATAGATTCTCAAAGTAGTCTCTGATGATTTCCTTGAAATCCATGGTGTTTGTTGTTATCTCCCCTTTTGCATTCCTGATTCTACTAATTTGGGTTTTTTCTCTCCTCATTTTAGTCAGGTTTGCCAGGGGTCTGTCAATCTTGTTTATTTTTTCAAAGAACCAACTTTTTGTTTCATTAATTCCTTGTAAGGTTTTTTCATTTCTATTTTGTTGATTTCTGCTCTTATTTTTATTATTTCTCTCCTTCTATTTGGTTTGGGATTTGCTTGTTCTTGTTTTTGTAGGAGTTTGAGATGTATCATTAGGTCATTGATTTGGGATCTTTCAGTCTTTTTAATATATGCACTCATGGCTATAAACTTTCCTCTCAGGACTGCCTTAGCTGTGTCCCATAGGTTCTAGTAGATTGTGTTTTCATTTTCATTGACTTCCAGGAACTTTTTAATTTCCTCTTCTATTTCATCAATGATCCTTTGTTCATTAAGTAATGAGTTATTTAGTTTCCAGCTGTTTGCATGTTTTTTGTCTTTACTTTTGTTGTTGAGTTCTACTTTTACTGCATTGTGATCAGATAGTATGCACGGTATAATTTCTATTTTCTTATATTTGCTGAGGCTTGCTTTGTGCCCTAGGATATGATCTATTTTAGAGAAGGTTCCATGGGCTTCTGAGAAGAATGTATATTGTGTAGAAGTTGGATGAAATGTTCTGTAGACATCAAGTAGGTCCATTTGATCTATTGTATATTTTAGATCTTGGATATCTTTACTGATTTTTTGTTTGGATGACCTATCTATTGATGTTAATGGAGTGTTAAAGTCTCCCACAACCACTTCATTGGCGTTAATATATGCTTTTAGGTCTTTCAGGGTATGTTTGATGAAATTGGGTGTGTTGTCATCGGGTGCATACAGATTAATGATTATTATTTCCTTTTGGTCTATTTCCCCTTTTATTAGTATGGAATGTCCTTCTTTATCTCATTTGATCAATGTAGGTTTGAAGTCTATTTTGTCAGAGATAAGTATTGCTACTCCTGCTTGTTTTTGGGGGGCGATTGGCTTGGTAAATCTTCTTCCAGCCTTTCGTCCTAAGCCTATGCTTATTTCTGTCAGTGAGATGGGTCTCCTGTGAGCAACAAATTGTTGGATCTTCCCTTTTAATCCATTTCATCAAGCAGTACCTTTTGATGGGTGAATTAAGTCCATTTACATTAAGTGTTAGTACTGATAGGTATGTGGTGATTCCTGTCATTTAGTTGAAGGTTTGATTGTGTGTACCTAAGTTGAGGTTACTCTTTACTTTCTTGCTTTTTCTTTTCCTGTGGTTTGGTGCTGCCTGTCCTTTCATGGTTAAGTTGGGTTTCACTTTCTGTGTGCAGAATCCCTTGAAGAATCTTTTGTAGTGGTGGCTTTTTGGTCACATATTGTTTTAGTTTCTGCTTGTCATGGAAGACTTTTATTGCTCCATCTATTTTGAATGATAGTTTTGCTGGGTAGAGTATCCTAGGGTTGAAGTTATATTCATTCAGTTCCCGGAAGATCTCACCCCACGCTCTTCTTGCTTTTAATGTTTCTGTTGAGAAGTCTGCTGTGATTTTGATGGGTTTACTTTTGTATGTTATTTGTTTTTTCTCTCTTACAGCCTTCAATATTCTTTCTCTAGTTTCTGTACTTGTTGTTTTAATGATGATTTACCGTGGGGTAATTCTATTTTGATCTGGTCTGTTTCGTGTCCTGGAGGCCTCTTGCATCTGTATGGGAATACCTTTCTCTAGATTTTGGAAATTTTCCATTATTATTTTGTTGAATATATTACACATTCTGCACCTCTTCTCCTTCTTTGATGCCCATGATTTCCAAGTTTGGTCTTTTGATGGAGTCGGTGAGTTCTTGCATTTTCTTTTCACAGGTCTTGAGTTGTTTAATTAATAGTTCTTTGGTTTTTCCTTTAATTATCATTTCATCTTCAAGTTCTGAGATTCTGTCTTCTGTTTGTTCTATTCTGCTGGATTTGCCTTCCATTTTGTTTTGCAGTTCTGTTTCATTCTTTTTTCTGTGGTTTTCCATATCCTGAGTGGTTTCCTCTTTAATGTTGTCTATTTTTGTCTTGAGTTCATTTATCTGTTTATTCATCGTGTTCTCTGTTTCACTTTGGTGTTTATACAGTGCTTCTATGGTTTCCTTTATTTCTTCCTTTGCTTTTTCAAATTCTCTATTTCTGTTCTCTTGGAATTCCTGAGTGTCTCCTGTACATTTTGGTTGACCCTATCCAGTATCATCTCTATAAAATTCTCTTTTAAATTATTCTTGTGGGCTTCATTGGGTCCTTTTGCATAATTTATCTTCATTTTGTTGGAGTCTGGATCTGAATATCTGTTTTCTTCATTCCCCTCTGGTTCCTGTACTAATTTTTTGCTTTGGGGAAACTGGTTTCTCTGTTTTTTCTGTCTTCCCATCATTGTCTTTGGTGTTGTTACTGTCCCTGTACTGTGTGCAATTAAGTATTTTCTGGCTTGTAATAATAACAATGGTAATATTTAGAATGGAAGGATGAGGGGAGATGGAAAGCAAGAAGTTAAAGGAAAGGGAAAAGCAAAAAACAGACAAGAAGGAGGAAACAGAACAAGGAATCAGACAAGAAAGTTTCAAAGGTATAAATAGGGAGTGTTAGTGTACTAATCGACAGTAAGCTGAACAGGCCTTAGAGAGACAGAGAGAGAATTGAAAATAAAAAATAAAAAGAATAAAGATAAGAATAAAAATAAAAAATATGTAAATGAAAGTAATATACATATATAAATAAAATAAAAATAGAAAATAAAAAAAGAAAAACCTCCAAGTTCAAATTGAATGAAGTTTCAGTCTTAATAATTTTGGTGTCTGTCTCAGTCTCCAATCCTGGAGATGGTGCCTCAGATGTTGTTCTGTAGTTGTGTCATCAAAGGGGATGCATAAAGTAGAACAAAACTTGTCCTTGTCTTCCCAAGCCATCTGGGCATGGGTGACTGGTGGCCTGGGGGCCCTCCTAATTTCTCCATTTAACGTGAAGTGGAGATGCTCTGCACTGGCTGGAGCTGTGGAGGGGTCAAAGTTTTGCCTCTTTTTGGTGGTTTTGCCTGCAAGGTGTGTCTTCAGCATCTCTCCAAGATTTCACTATAGGAGGCACGCTTTCTGCTTCCTCCCTCTGGCTGCCATCTTGGAATCTCCAGCATGTCTCTCTCTACATCAATTCATGATGGAGGAGGAAGGTATGTGTTAAGAATAACTCCCTGCTGGATTTTCTATTCATGAAAAGAACTTGGTATTATATGGTTTATTCCCATTGGACTTCTCCTACAGAAATCCTATAAACTTGATAAGGTAGAGATGTAAACATAGAACCAGTTTACATGTAGATCTATTAATGTGATGCTCTGGGAAGTGTTGATGACTTACCTTTTTCTCTGGTTTGTAACAGAAAACATTGGTGATCCTCATCACCTTCCAGCACTCCCTGGAGATCTGCTACAGCTTCAGTGAAGAGTTCCCATATTCACCTGCTGCTTCCCCATAAAGCACAACATCTCTGTGTCTGAGAGATTAATCTGACTCATGAGGGGAGCAGAACAAAATGCCGGGACATTAATGGCCAGAAGCAGCTTTCAACCAATGACTGACAGACATGGATGTATGAAATCCAGCTCCAAGTTCTTTGGACCCTAGAATTCTGAGGAGTGCTGACTCTCATGTTTCAGAAAACACCTGGTGGGACTAGGCCTCAGTTTCTCACCTTCTCACCATGCTAACATGCTACTAATGAACACTTTCTGACTCTCCTCCCTCTCACCCTAATTCACTATACCTTTCTCTCATCCAAACACCCAAATTCTTATGATGGGGTCTGTTTTTTTTCCTTCTAACATAAATTTTTACTTGGTTTTATTTTTAAAAACCAACAGGGTCACTCTTCTGGAAACACAAGGCTGGTCAAGGAGAAACAAGTCTCTGATAACTGATTGCATTTATTGGGACATAAAACTTGCTGTCTCTGTATTCCTACTGTGGAGGCCATATTCTGCTCAGGTGACTGCATGGCTTTTTTTGTTTGTTTGTTGTTGTTGTTTTTGTTGACTTACTTGTTCTTGTGTTTTTACCTGACTGACTGCCATGATGTGAGGCCTTCTCTCACAGCATAAGCACAAAGGAATACATTATTGGAATTTATTTCTTAAGAGAATGAAAGGAATGTTTCTTTGAGATACTCTTTATGACAAATTGCAATACCTGTTTTCTGCTAATTACACTTTCTTTGGATTGTTATTTATGACTGTTTGAATAATTGCCTGTGGAAGTGAGAGCTATTGAAAACCAAGGATTTGCAAATTTCAGTATCTCTTACTCTTATTTCCCTTCTTCTTGGTCCACCTCAACATTCAAACTTTTGTGAAATCAAGAGCTTTGTCTGTTTTGTTTACTTCTCTATCATTAATACAAGAATAAGAACTATAAAGTGCCTGGCAAAGTTTTTGAATGAATTACTGAATCAATTCAATTAATAAGTAGCTTTATAAACTGGGGCAAGTTAATTAGCCTTTTGTTTCAGTTTTAGCATATGTGAAGGGAAATAATAAAAGTCCCTCTCTTAAATGATTATTTTTATGTGTTCAGCATAGAACCTAGAACCTGACAAGTGCTTAAAAATTTAGCTTTTATTATTATTAGTGTTAATTTTGTATGCATTACTTGATGATTGTATGGCATAGAATGTTAGGCATCTGACTGACATCAGTGAACATATGTACAAGGTAGCTAAACTGTAAAGTAATGAATGTGATAGATAATAAACAAATAATCCTTATATCAGTATTAAGCTCAAGGAAATTCAATCTTTATAGTTAGTAAAGAACTACAAAAAATATGTCAGGAGAATGTCATCTTTTAAAAACATCTTAATAGCTTCAACACTATGAGATAAATTCATTGGGGACCATACTGAAGGAAGAATGGCTTATTAAGTAATTCTCTCAAATTTTCAGACTAAAGAGGACAAGTGAAATGAATGCAGGTGAGAGGCTTTACTGGGTTAGAAATAGATAGAGCTGGGGGCAGGTTGTGGGGACAACTATTTAATTAACTGACCACAGGAAGGACAGGATAAGAAAAGGGGTTAAGATAACTGTGTCTTCCCTAAGACCCACTGGAGAAAAACACCACAGAATTGGAGCAAACAGGAGTGGGGAAGATGAAATGGTCTGAGAAACTTTGCAGAAAGTAGTAAGAACAGAGACTGTGCCTTTGGAGCAGTGAGTTGGAAACATAGACCAATCAGGTGTTAGGCTTTGAGGAAGAGTGTGAGCCCATGAGGGTCATGACATAGCTGTGGGGAGGCAAAGCATTCCTAATGAAAGGGTAGCTCAGGACAATTAAACAAACGCCTCAAAGATGCTTTCTCCCTTCTGATTTCAGGGTTACTTCCGGCACCACTTCTGTTTTTTTCAATGACAAGTTTTCATTCTACCCAGTACCTCGTTGCATTCAAAGGTTTATTGTCTGTACTTGGTTATACCAGGGTCACCTTAGTCTGAGTGAAATATGTTTATTCTATCAAATCAACAATATTTCCACCTTGTTTATTTTATAATCTCTAAAAGCTTTGAACTATTTCCTTTAATATAAACATAATATTATCTCACTTCAAATAATAATTTTTTAAATATAATCAAATGTCTGGCTTTTCTTTTGGCTGTTGTGACTCACCTGTTTCTTTTTGGCAATATGTCAGCCCTCAACTTTTATTGTTTATAGACTTGATTTTCTTCCTTCTACCAAAGCTGAAAGACTGAAAAATTTACAGGTTTACATAAAGACTGTCCGACTCTTTTAGAGATTTAAACAAAATACCACTAACTAAAATCATCTGAAACCACCAGTTTTTATGATCTGAAAATGAAAATATGTCATCAAAATCAAATGTCTCACATATACATAGCTCAAAGGTGTTAAAACCTTAATGCCTTAAAGTTATAAAATGTCTGAGCATCCCTGCTTTCTAAGAGAAGAAAGGGCATTGAAAGTTCATGGCAGAAAGAAAGATATCAGCAATTTGAATATGTTTCCCAGAGCCAGAAGACTGAAAGGTGGTTATACAAGACTTGTGCAAGCCTTCAGATTTGAAAATTAAATACTTTAGAAGATAAAAGTGTTCTATGAAAAATAACGTCTACTTTATGACAATCATTGTATTAGACACCATACATATTTAATCACTGTGTTAGACACCATACCTATGTAAGACAATAATTCCCCAGTTACTACATGCATCAGACAATATTAAATCCACATTCAGATTTGTAAAGCCAAGTAAAGCAAAGTCTAAGCAGTTATCTTATGTGTCCAAGTTCACACATTTGCCCCCAGGTTTGTTAGACTCTAAAACCCATTTTGTAAAATGAGTATAACACATTTCTGCCTCTGGGTGCACTAAAGATAAGTTATAATGTTCATTATCTGGTTAAAAATGAGAACACCCAAATTTGAGCTATCCTTATGAAAGCATGATAGCTATCTAACTTCTGTGGGAAGGATCTGCCCAGCAAACATGATGGCAAAGGAAGGGAAAGTGCAATGGTTGAGCGGCTGCACCAGTTGGTGGTCTTTGGTCACAGAGCACTTGCACTTGTTACGTGCATTTAATTAAAAACTCCCCTTTAGAGTTGACTCTCCCCCAGCACTCCCTTGTCAGTCAGGAAAATAGAGTGACAAAAAGAATTGTGCAAATAAGGAATTTATAATACGAGATTAGTTATATTAACAAAGTCTCACACTAATGTGTGACAACCAGGAGAAGTGCTGGTGTTAATGTGGGAGGGACAAGCACTTATTAGTTCGTAAGGTATCCAATCAGAATTTGCAGGACTAGTTTGCCAGATTTAAAAGCTTTAAAATACAAATGCCCTATTAAATTTGAATTTCAGATAAATAACTTTTTAGGATAAGAATGTCCCATGCAATACATAAGTATAATTGTGCTATTTTTTCCATTGTTCAATTTAATTTGAAATTTAATTGGGTGTCCTATATTTTATCTGGCAACTTGACAGTAAGAACATGTAAGAAGTCAACTGTGTTCACCACTAAATCAGGAGTGCATGAAGTAAGTTTGTGAGGAGTGTGTGGAAATAGCTATTAGCTCTGTTCCTGCACAGCTGGGTGACTGGGGTGACCAAGAGCTGCTAATGGTCAACAGGGTCAGTTTTGGAGAAGCTGGACAAAGAGTTAAGGAAAACAAGGACAACCTAAGGCCTGCTGGGCCTCTTTATGAAAGATACCACAGCTACCTTTAAGGATTGTGACTTATTTGCTTCTGCCTTCTGCATCTGCCTTCTGCATTGCACAAGACCTCTTGGCCACACAAGGAAGGACAGTCTGGGAAATGCAGTCCCTAGTCTTAGTCAAATTTCTATAACACAATGTAGCATCTGCTTGTTTTGTTCAAAACACTCTCCCTTCTTCTCTTCTCTTCTCTTCTCTTCTCTTCTCTTCTCTTCTCTTCTCTTCTCTTCTCTTCTCTTCTCCTCTCCTCTCCTCTCCTCTTCTCTCCTCTTCTCTTCTTCTCCCCTCTTCTTCCTTCCCCTCTCCTTCTCTCTCTCTCTCTCTTACTGAATTAAAATGTGCCTAAAATTTATAGATTTTAAGTGAATATATGAGTTTTGATAAATTTATACATTTCTATAAACACCACTAAATTAAGATAGATACACACATATGTGTCTTTTTATATGTTTATATCTATGTATAGAGTTTGCCTATAGTTTCTACATTTTCAAGCAATGGTTGTAGAGTCTTTTAAAATTAAATAATTAGTTGAAAATACAACTTTAAGCATATTTCACAAGCTCAATATACCAAGAAGGATTTTTTGAAAGGTATTACTTAATAGTGACATACAAACATTCACAGTACCCTGAATACTAGCTCTTCTTATTCCATGTTGAGCAAGAAAACTGCAGACTAATACTCTTTTTTGTGTTAATAACAGAGTAACATTTTAAAGACAAAACACAAAGCATATTATTACAAAATAAGCTATAAAACTCCCAGCACAATGTGTGACTGTAGTAGGTAGTCAATAAGTATTAGTGTCTTTTCATCTATCCAGATTTAAGGATTAAGAAGTCTCACAAAGGCCAAAAAATGGAATCCTTGACTTAATAACAGAACAGTTTATAAAAAGAAAAAAAAATACATAAGACTGATAGAGAAAACAGTATAACTTTTTTGAAGTTTAACCTGTTTTAGATATATAACAATGAATGGAGGGGATTGCTTCAAAATAAAATAAAACAGTTGTGTTATGAATGAGAGCTAAATGTACCTCAGGGGTTTCAAGAGAAATCATTTTATTCAAGCCATGTGAGAGTTTTTTCAATAGTATTTACTTCATTGGCATGAAAATTGTTTTCTAACTCTGTATCATTGTTTATAGAGCCAGCATATTTTGAATTGCAAGTAGTAGGAGCTAATAAATACCTGCAGGAGAAATGAAAGGAAAATTAGATAACATGGAAGGGTAGTGGGTGGGGAGTTCTCTCTTTACATGAGACCAGAATCACAACTCTGGGAGAATTTGTGTTGGAAATGTTTCTTTAATGTATCAGCAGAAAGATGTTCATAATGCTTTGAAATACCTGTTTTTTAATTGTGTAGGAGCAGCTCCTGCAAAATCATGCTGTCCATGAGTTGCTACTCTTCTCCCTCCTGAGAACCCCTCCATCCTTCTTGGTGTCTTTGTTTTCTAACCTCAATCCAGGGACCTAACCAGTGTAAACTAAATTACAGTAATGTGGACTCGGCTGTCTGCAAGAAGGAACTCCTGTCTCTCAGGCCCCTGTTCTCACCAGTCTCCATTTTTCTGAGTCTTGCTAAGTCTTTGGTACACTCTACCAGGTTTTTACTGTAGTGAATTGAACTGCAATGTCTCCCAAAAGAATTCTTGTTTTAATAAAGGACTTAAGAGGTTTAAAATAATGCACCACTAATATAAAAAACAATCAGCATTTGAGAGATTTTGATAAAAGGTTCTTCCAAAATACCTTTCAAATAATTTTCATGGGGTTTCATGCTTCCTCTGCTTATGGATATCATCAACTTATTATTTCTATTTAAACCTTAAGCTACATTGTTCATTTGAAATAGTTGAAAGAATCAATTTTTCTCAGCCTGGTTCTGCTAACCTGTACTCTTGCTCTTCAGAATGTCACAATCTGGTATTGTGCAACTCTCCTGGAGACAAGAATAAACACATGTTCTATGGCATTTCCTGTGGGGAAATGCAGCCCGCTAGGAGCAGAGAAATGTAGCTCACTGGAGAGTGAGCCTGTTAGACTCAGCAGAATGGGTGCACTTTGGGATAAATAAATTTTGATAAATTGGTTTCTTCTGAAGTCTTCTTTCTCAAAGTATGAAGAAAATTTGCAAGATTGGTCTGAAATAAATGAGTGATGGGTAGACAGAGAATAAATACCAATTTCAAATTATCCTTATGAATCATAACACCATTAATTTAATACTTTACCATATGTTCATACTCCACAAAGTGATTGTATTTTTCCCCATGTAGCTTGTATTTGTTGCTTTAATGATGTTTGTTAAAACTTGATGGTCCTGGAAATGCATGGCTAACCATAGTTACTACTATTGCTCTCTCAATTGACAGTGGTAAAAATCAAATAATTGAAATGACTAGGGTAGACATAAAATGCATGTTGGTTTCACATAGTTGTAAGTTTCAGGACTGCTCAGTGTTGTCTTCTAGGGAACTTTGTTTTGTTTGTTTTGGCCTTGTTTTAGTCTTTGTTTGCTTTCTTTTTTTAATCTCTATCTTCTGTTTTGGCTTCATTGACAAAAAGAAGTTTTCTTTAAGCAGTCAAAGAATGGTTATAGTAGAATCAGCTTCTTACTTTCTTAGAATCAGCATCAGTGAGAAAAACATTCTTTAAAGCCCTTATAATTCCCTGTATGGGAACCAACTTGAATTTTCAGCTTATCCCTTAACCAATCACTGTACTTCTATCTAGGGAAATTAGGAAGGGTTTGGAAGAGAAGGATGGAAAGTGGAAAGGGAGGGAGGAGGGAGCGAGAGAGAGAGAAAGAAATACAAAGGGATCTCTGAAAGTAGGAACTACCTCTTAGCTGCTTTTTTTTTTCAGGTATATTCCTAGAGTTTGGTAATTAATTTGATATTTAGGGTTAGGAATTTACATTTTTTTCTTGATGTCAAAAATAATTTCACAGAAATTTATAAGGTTGTTTACTAGAAACCATTTAAAATCAGATAGTCCATTCATTTTGTTCATTGATTTTTCTAACTGAACTATCAGAGGATAATCTTACATATTTCCTGTGCTTACAAGGCATTGGTGGGGAGAAAAAAACTAGTTTTCTCCTTCAGTCTCTAGCTTTATTACTTTACAAACAATATAAAGACTAAAGGGTAAATTTTTCAATCTAATTTGGTTGAGCAGACCTCATTCAATACAGTTAATTACCCAGAAGATGGGCATGTAGAAAATACAAAAAAGAGGAAGCTACCAGGCAAGCTAAAAAGCAGTATTTATAACAATAGATTAAATTAGTTTAACTATGTCCACCTACATGACACAAGGCATTAAAGTTTGCACTATGAATTGGGGTGAGGGAATGACAAGCTGTACCAGGTACCAACCCATTACACCCAGGGAACTTCATTGCCCTGATGAAAAGGATAAAGGCATGTAATGATCTGATGGATTGTTCAACTAAAGCTGAAAGGGGAAATCCAGTTCAACACCCTTTAAGTACATTTCTTGAAACCAGTTATCAGGCTGAAGTATACAATGGCACATGCTAAATTGAAAAGTTATTTACTCTTTTTCTTGTAAATAAAAGTGTAACTATCAAGATCTGTAAAATTCATTGACAATTGGATCTTTCCATGCCTTTATTAAGCCCTTTGGCTGGTTATTTCAAATGACACAGGCAAGGAGAAGCAGAATCTCAGATCCTTTATAATACGCTAAAAACCCTCCTGTTTTGTCTATGCATTTAAATGAGAAAGTCTTATTGTTTGTGTACAAAGAATTTTATTTTAATCCAGAGTGGTCCCAAGTATTTAAATAAATCATGTGGTAGACAAAATTCATGACTCGTAACTCCTAAAATAAATCCAAAAGATATGTTTACAATAAAACTCTTTCCCAAATTATTAAGAAAACAAAATGATTTAGCTGCAAAATCTATATACTAGCTTAATTTCCGAGAGCTCCTGGCATTACATGAAAAATCCCTAAAAATTATTTGTTGTATTTAAACTTATTAACTTTATAACATTGTGTTACAAATAATTCTTGATTTCTATTATATAGATTATTGACATAGTAGTACAGTGATAATGAATTTGTCTACATTTGGCAAGATACCTATGAATGATATCTGGGAAATAATTTATGAATTAAGTATAAAATATTAGTTATATTCAGATTTTCTTAGTTGAGCTCATAGTTCACAAAATTATGTTTTTTAAAAAATTTCTTGACTTTTGTAAAATGGAGTTTAAAAAAGTACAAGATGGACAAGTTTTCATCTTCTAAAAGTACGTCAAATTTCTTTTACTATATAATTCTAAGAAAATTTGTCTATTTTCTAGAATGTGGCTTTTCATATTACAGTAGGAAATGCTTAAGCAACATGGCTCCAATTTTGCTTTGATTCTCACCATGTTCAGAATGAAATTGTGTGTTCAAATACAGTAATGATTACCTTCAAGTTCCTGGAAGAGTTATTCCTCTTTCTTTCTTCCTTCTTCATTTAGTGTTCAAGCAAAAAGGCCTAATGTTAATAAGGGGTTGTTTTTAAAAACAGTAGATTTTTAAGTCATCTAAAATCACTTGTGCAGTTGTCATGGTGAAAATTAAAGAAAAACCAGCAATAAAGAATCTAGTTCTAAGACAACACAGATTAAAAATAATAAGAAAAAGACAAAGAATACATATCATCAGTGGTAAATATGATTAAGAAAACTAAGATTTGCTGAACAGGGAATATTTTGAGATTGAATGCAGATACATGTGAACTAATAAGACTTCACTTCTGAAATGCTAGTAATTGTCATGAAAATGTATAAAATAGATTGTAGTGGGATAACCAGTTTTTACTTTATCCAAATACATGTTTGTACATTTCAGTATTCTCTGGTAATTTTTTCTTCTCTCATTCCATTTCCAATTTTTATGATGAACTTAATGATTGACTAGATGAACCTATCCTTGTGCCCTAAGGATCCTTCTTAGTAAAATGACAGCATACGTGTTATCAGATCCATTCATCAATACATTGTGTCCT
Organism: Castor canadensis; assembly: GCF_047511655.1. Taxonomy (NCBI): domain Eukaryota; kingdom Metazoa; phylum Chordata; class Mammalia; order Rodentia; family Castoridae; genus Castor; species Castor canadensis. The sequence continues at coordinate 55,329,413 of NC_133390.1, read as the reverse complement.
ATGATGGCCTATGTTATCGTGATTTTAAATTAAAAATTAACTAATTAAAACATTAAAAAATATTGCTGCCATTTTTAGAAGAATATATAATAGCTATAGCCAGCATTCCTGGCTTTAATAATATTTTATTACACCTTAATATTTACAGATTAAAGTCACATTGTGCTCAACTTCAAAATAACAAATCATAAAAAACATGCATATTATTTACTCCTTACAAATAAAAGATGGGATTTATAATGGCATGCATTGAATGTATATTCAGGATACATTTGCTAATCATGTAAATAAGTTATAATTTTAAGGAACTATTTGAATACAAACAATCTGAAAATACTCTGTTACTTTTGTTTTCTTATTCAATAAAAACTTTGTATAATATCTCAACTACAAAACCATAATATGGTATAACAGAAGGCTTTAGATGATTGATATTTAAAAGTGGATGTCATATATATATAACTCTCATTTCAGTAACAACATACTGAAAATTTCAGAAAAAATGAAACTAGAGGACTAGTAAACAGGAAAAAATCACTCTAACTATTGGCTTATTGTGGGAGCTGCCCAGTTTTTAATATGCTAGATCATTTAGATCAGAAGCCAACAAACTATGGTTTGTAAACCAAATCAGACTTACTACCAGGTTTTGAAAATGAAGTTTTATTGTAACACAGCTAGGCCTGTCTGCTGATGCTACCATGTATGGCTGTTTTCTCAATATAATAGCAGAATTGAGTAGCTGTGACAGACACATATGGTCTTCAGATCTGAACTATTTACTACCTGCCCCATTACAGAAAATGTTTGTTGACTTCAGAATGGAGCCTTCATTTCTTGCAATAATAACATCTTTGGAAAACTTTTTTTTAAATGCCAGCAACAACAACAAAAAAAACAATCATTACTTAACAAATATATTTTGGACAGCAATCCAACATTAGATATTAAGATGGTTTGGTACCCATTTTTACTAAGTATATGGCATTATAAAATAAGTTTAGATGGTGTCATTCTCATAGAAATGCTTACAGATTAATATCATAAGGTACAATGATTGCATTGATGATGCCAAATAACACTCTCTTATTTATACTTTTTGTGCTATTCGATTGTAGACGCCAATCATCACTTTGACTCTGGGTTTGTGTTGTTAATTACTTTGTCAGAAGTAATATTGTGTTAATCTTGAGGTTAGGGTTTACATTTGTAGAGGCTTGCCACTGGCATGAGGATAACCCCAGCTAGGCTAAGACCCTAGGCGTAGCAGAACCAAATAACTCAATTAAAACTGTTCCAGACCTTCCAATCCTCAACTATTCTATCACAATGAAGCATCATTTTGTACATCATTTGGAAATTCTTGTATGTATCTTCTTGAAAAAGCCAAGTTGAGACCAGTCTTGGTCTAAATCATTAGACCACCCAAAACAACCTATAGACCTATGGGAAATAGTAAATGATTATTCTGCTATGCTGCCCTTTGGGTTGTTTGTTATATGACAGGAACTGATTGATACAGTATTGGTTTTTGTCCCACTTTACAGACAAGTAAACAGAAGTGGCATTAGCCAACTGATTTGATTAAGAATACACAACTGAAAGGTGGAGCAGGCAAGATTAGTAACCGGGAGTCAAACCACTCACTTCTGAGTAAGATCTGAAATGTCCAGGCATGAGGACTTCTCTTTCCCTATTTATTCCTGGTGAAATGCAGTTGGAAGAGAACAGACAGCATCCTATTACCACCTCATCTGTGAGATTCAGTAGTGAAGGAACTAAACAAGTAATAGTATTGTCTGAATGAGAGGCTGACTGATAAAGCAATATGTTCCATCCTTGCTATCACAATAAAACTCCTGAAACCATTTGTAAAGCTCAGTAGCCAAAGGGGAAAAAGTAGATGAGCTACATGGAGATTCAGCAGACCTCCAAGTGAGGCACTAGAGCTAAATAAATCAGAAGAGGACAATTGATGCTAAAAAATTTATACTGAGAGAAGTTTTCTAGGCAGAAATGTCCTAACAAATTTCACATAAAAGCACATTTGTGTTCACATACTCAGTATGATACAAAGATTACAGACATATTTCCTTATTCTTTTCTTTATGATTTCCAGGTCACAGTTTCATTTCTTATGTGAAATTATTTTTATTTTTAAATTTTTTTTTGAATCCTAGAAATTCTGAGTGTAGAGTGGTGAAAAATGAGAAGCAAATTATAGAAATGGGAGCTGGGGAAGAAGAGAAATGGAACCTGTCTCACAAAACCCCATAAATTTTTTCTCAATCATAAACAAAGAAAGAGACTTTAGTGGCCTACCTCCCAAGTAGAATCAAACAATGCAAATAATTCCTTTGTGTGAATTTAACAATTAACGATAACCTAGGGTTTGTTTCACATGGAACAATGTTTTATGAAAACACTAAATAATATTCAAATGGTAAACAAAACAGAACAAAATATCTGGAAGCACTTCAAATGTCCATCTGACCCAAAATTGAATCAATAAAAGTGTGGTATTCATAAAATACTATAGTATTCATCAGTGAACATAAAGTTTACCATTTTAACAAATCTAAATGAATATTAGCAATTATACAAAGAAATAAATGACAAAATAAATGTGATTCCATTTATAAAAATGTTAATAAACAAATAGAATACTATGTTGTTTAGGGATATGCACATAAGTAACAATGGGATGCTAAACAGAACTTAACATTAGCAGGTACTATCTACATGAGGGATAAAAGAGTTGTTACATGGGATGGGCACTTGGAATTTTCAAAAGTATGGGCAGTTTCTATTGGAAGGTGACTATAACTGTGCTTACACATTTTAGCATACTATAAGCTACTTGTAGTATGGAATCAACATGTATAAACTGTAAGGAAGTCTCCTTCAACAGGGTTGATTCCTGCATTTGTTTTGATTACAAATTAATATTTTTATTGGCTCACACTGCTGTCAAAGGAAATGTTGCCATTGAACTTCTTATGTAAGGATGGAATGAGAATTTCTACTCTTCATGACTCTGTGAAGTATGAAGAGAGCACATATTTACCCCTGTAATGAAGCTGTACAGAGGTAATACAGTAAATGTATGCAGCACATTGATAGAAGCAAAGACAAAAACCACTTGATCATCTCAATAGATGCAGAAAAACCCTTCAATAAGATTCAACACCATTTCATGATAGAAGCTCTACGAACACTAGGATTAGAAGGAATGTACCTCAACATTATAAAGGCTATATATGACAAACCTATAGCTAACATCATACTTAACGGGGAAAAACTGAAACCATTTCCCCTAAGCTCAGGAACTAGACAAGGGTGCCAACTCTCCCCACTCCTATTCAACATAGTCTTGGAATTCCTAGTCACAGCAATAAGGCAAGAAGAAGAAATAAAAGGAATACAAATAGGTAAAGAAATTGTCAAGCAAAAAACTGAAACTAGATCCATGTTTATCACCCTGTATAAGTATCAACTCAAAATGGATCAAGGACCTCACTATCGGACCCAAAACTCTAAAGTTGGTACAGGAAAGAGTAGGAAACACCTTGGAAGAAATAAGTATAGGCAAGGACTTCCTCAATAGAACTTCAGCAGCTCAGTAACTAAGAGAAAGAATGGACAAATGGGACTACATGAAATTAAAAAGCTTCTGCTCAACAAAAGAAATGGTCTCTAAACTGAAGAGACCATCCACAGAGTGGGAGAAAATATTTGCCTGCAATACATCAGACAAAGGACTGATAACCAGAATATACAGGGAATTCAAAAAACTAAACTTTCCCAAAATTAATGAGCCAATAAGAAATGGGCAAGTGAACTAAACAGAACTTTCTCAAAAGAAGAAATTCAAATGGCCAAAAAACACATGAAAAATAATTCTGAGTGAGGTTAGCCTGGCCCAAAAGACCAAAAATCATATGTTCTCCCTCATATGCAGACATTGGATCAAGGGCAAACACAACAAGGGGATTGGACTTCAATCACATGATAAAGTGAGAGCACACTTAGGAGGTATGAAGATAGGTATAGGCAAGGACTATACACCCAAAAAACTAGATAGCATTTGTTGCCCTCAATGCAGAGAAACTAATGCAGATACTTTAAAGTGACAGAGGCCAATAGGAGAAGGGAACCAGGAACTAGAGAAAAGGTTAGTTCGAGAAGAATTAATTTAGAAGGTTAACACACATGCACAGGAAAACAATGCAAGGCAACTCCCTGTATAGCTATCCTTATCTCAACTAGCAAAAACCCTTGGTCCTTCCTATTATAGCTTATGTTTCTTTTCAACAAAATTGGAAAACAAGAGGGTGAGCGAAACAGGTTTTGCCTGGAAGCGGGAGGTGTATATGTGTTGGGGGGAGGTGGCCCAAATAATGTATACACATGTAAGTAAATGTAAAAACGATAAAATAAATTTAAAAAAAGAAGCTGTACAGAAGTGCTGGCATATTCGGACAGAAGTACAGGCCTTGTCAGGAACTGGAAGATAAGCCAGACCAGATAGGCAGTGATGGCTCACACCTGAAATCCTAGCTACTTGGAAGTCTGAAATCAGGAGGATCACAGTTCAAGATCAGCCTGAAGGCAAAAAGTTCTCGAGAACACATCTTAACAAATAATTGGTCATGGTGGGGGAGCACATGTCACCTCAAGCTATGTGGAAGGCTGACATCAGGGGGGTCAATGTTCCAGGCCAGGTCGGGGAGAAAAGTTTGTCAGACCCTCATCTCATTAGAATAAAGCTGGATGTAGTGGAATGTGTCTGCCATCCCAGCTGCAGTGGGAATTTTAAAATAGGAGGATCACCATTCAAGCTGATCTAGAAAAAAAAAACAAGAGCCTATTTTCCAAATAACCAGATCAAAAAAAGGGCTGGATGCATTACTCCCGTGGTAGAACACCTACCTAGCAAGCCAGAAGCCCAGCATTCAAATCCCAGTAGAAGGCAGGAAAAAGATCAGCCCAACCACTTGATGAATATGATAGAAACACATGCTGACCTACAATACAATTTCTTTATAACTCGTGGACTCGTTCAGAATCTTGAGGAGAGAGATCTCTGATAAGAAATCACTTGGGCAGATATGAAGACCAGTGGAACAGAATAGAAGATCCAGATATGAATCCACACAGCTATGCCCACCTGATTTTTGATGAAGGTGCCAAAAACATCTGATGGAGAAAAGACAGCTTTTTCAACAAATGTTGCTGGGAAAACTGGATATCTGCATGCAGAAAACTGAAACTAGATCCATGTCTGTCACCCTGTGCAAGCATCAACTTGAAATGGGTTTAGGACCTTAATATAAGACTTGAAACTTTGAAGTAGATGTGGGAAAGAGCAGGGAATACAAGGGAATTAATAAGCATATGCCATGACTTCCCCAATAGAACTAAAATGGCTCAGCAACTAAGAGAATGAATTGACAAATGAACTACATGAAATTAAAAAGCTTCTGCACAACAAAAGAAAATGATCTCTAAATTGAAGAGGCTGCGCACAAAACGGGAGACAATCTTTGCCTGGTATACATCGGACAAGGGATTGGTAACCAGAATACACAGGGAGCTAAAAAAACTAAACTCCCATAAATTCAATGACCCAATGAAGAAATAAGCAGAGATTTTTCAAAGTAAGAAGTCCAAATGGCTAAAAAACACATGAAGAAATGCTCAACAACTCTGGCCATCTCTGGCAAATCAAAACCATGCTAGAACGGCTATCATCAGGAACACAAAATAACAACAAATGTTGTGAGGATGTGGGGAAAAAGGAACCTTCATACACTACTGTGGGGAATGTAAATTACTACAACCACTAGAAAACAATATGGAGGCTCCTCAAAAAACTAAAAATAGAGCTTTCATATGATCCAGCAATTCAACTCATAGAAATATACCCGAAAGAATGTGAGTCAGGTTACTACAAAAGCACACCCATATTTATTGCAGCTATGGAAACAGTCAAGATGCCCCACTGAAGAATGCATTAACAATATATGATGGAATTTTAGTCAGCCACAAAGAAGAATGACATTTTGTCATTTGCAAGTAAATGGACAGAACCAGAGAACATCATCTTAAGTGAAGTTAGACAGGTGCAGAAGGCCAAAAGTTGTATGTTTTCTCTCATATGTAGAATATAGATCTAATGAAAATGCAACAATATTATGAAAAACAGTTCACACTAAAGAGAGGTTACATATGAGAGGGGGTGGGTAAAAGAAGGAAGTTAAGAAGGTGAATCTGGTTGATATACTCTCTAAATAAGAATGAATATAGAATCTTAATCCAGTGGAAACCCCTATAAGAAAGGAACAAAGGTAAAAAAATAGAAGAAAAATAGAGAAGAACCAACTGGGGCTATGATACATGTATACATGGAAATATCACAAGGAAACTCCCTGTGTAGCAATCTTAAACAAGTAAAAATGTAATTTTTTTTTTCTTTTACAAAACTGGAGAACAGGAGAGTGGAACAGGTCCTCCCTGGGCCAGGGTGGCAGGGGGGATAGGTTGGTACAAATGGGAGTGAGGAGGAGGTGGGGACAGGGTGTAGAAAGGTGAATATGATGCAAATACTGTGTACACATGTATGTAAACAGGAAAATGATATCTAATGAAACTATTCAAGGAATGGGGGAAGAGAGAATAAAACAGAATGGTGGAAGGAGTGAATTCAAGTAAGATATATTTGATATATTGTAAGAACTATGTAAATGTAAATGCCACAATGTAACCTTACCCAGCAAAGCAATAAAAAAAAAAATGGGGGAAAGAAAGAACTCAAAGAACTCACCTGGGACTGGCTAAAGAACAAACCACTGTGACCAGGATTCCAGGAGCCCAGAACATCCTACACTATCTCAAAACTCCTTCCAACTTTGATGTTGAAATCAGAGGGTGGAAAAAAAAGCAAAATGTACTTTGGAGGGCAGAAGGGTAGTTTATGATGTTTCTCTTTTGATGGATTGCCTGCTCTCTGGTACAGCAACTGAGAGAGACAGCAAGGTTACAGGGAACATAAACTGAAGGAGAGACCTGGCATTTCCTGAATTCTACACAGGTCCTGCAGCTTTGATACATGACTGCCCACTATGAGGCCATCAGTTCACTGGTGGCACTACGCTGAGTGGAATATGCAATTTGTGTGATTATGGTTATCATTATTACATCAAGTTGAACAACATTTTCAGCTCTGTAAACTTGAGGGAGGACAGGTCCCAGAGGGGTTTAGATTCAGACTGAAGGAGTAAAAAGGGCAAAGGGAATAGCTCTGAAATTCTTTTTGTTACTTTTTCAGCTGGTTTCTGGTTCTTGACATTACAGTACATGCCTGAACTCTGTAAGACAAATTCTGATTCAGTGGCAAGTGGAGCCAAGGAATCTGCATTTTGCAAGCATCCCAGGTGATCCATAGGAAATTTCAAAAATGGCTCAAGGCTGGAAACATTATAATTGGTTCCTTATGAGATTAAATCCTCTGAACACACCTGTCTCCTTACCCTGAAAAGCCTAATATACTATTGGTTAAACCATTGGATTTTATTAGATGACATAATTTCCTTGACTGACAGGAATTTGTTCAGTTCCCCTGCCTTTAGAAGAGTACTTAACAAGAAATCAGCACCAATTAATCCAGATTTAGTGCAAGATTTAACATCCAAATGCTGACTCTTTAGATTTTATTGGGCACCAGCTTCTTTCTGTGTGGGGAAACTAAAGTGCAACATAGTCCTGTAATGTCATCATAATGGAATAAAGTAGACTCAAATCTAAACCTACAGTTGCTCATTCACTTCCTCATGATTTTAGGCCATAATTTAAGAAAACATCATACAAATTTATTTACAGGTGTATCTCCTAGAAGTAAAAACTAAGGTCCTTGCCCCTTCCCTGGGAACACAGCCTCTCCTGACAGCTGCTTTATTGACTTCTCTTCCCAACTACCAAGGACCAGATTTTCACTTTGCCTATGAGCTTTAGATTAATCAAAAGAGTCTATGTTCATACATATAATAGGGTTTTTTTCTCTTCCAAAAGAAGAATGAATACTATTAAAATGAAGATAATAATTATATTTTGCAAAATAAATGAATGAAAGTCAAAGAAAATATCAAATACTTTAATATTCAACTAAAACTGATTCAGCATAAGAATGTTATTTATCCCTAGTATGAAGAAAGTTCTACTTAAGCCACGGATTCTGGCAGACCAGTATATCACATGTCATTTTAATTTAGTTCAGTAACATTTTGGGAGTACTACTGAGGACTCTATTGGGAGTATCTAAACATATCTATATATTTGCATTCATATCTATGTATATACGCATACATATACAAATACACATAATGGAGGTATCAAAATTATATCTCTTAAAATCATCTTTTAGAAAGTTCTGGAATTTCAACAGAAACAAAATTCTGAGAGCATTAGATAACTTGATAAGACATAAATGAAAGGAGATTATTTCAAAATTTGAATTTTCTTATTTAGGTAGATGAATTGAAAGGACACAATTTAGCTAAAGTATTGGTATTAAGGAAACGCTATCTATACTATGAGATTAAGGAACAATCCTAATTATCATAGCATAGACACTTATATCAAAATTGAAAGCTGTGACCATGGTGCCCAGGGGTGGTATAATATAAATTTTAATTTTTTTCATGAAGGGGGTGAATTCAACTATGATATATTGTAGGATCTTTTGTAAATGTCACAATGTACCCCCAGTACAACACTAAGTGAATAAATAAAAATTTTGTTAATATATTATATTGCAAGTGATTCATAGATAACAATGTTTTGAAGGAAAAAAACAGTCTTAAACTTTCTACAAAGGGATGTTTTAATTGGTTCTAACATAGAAGCATTTGAGAAGGTCAAAATTGTTTTGTCCTAGTTATAACTATATTTAATGAAATGTTTTGTTTCTTTTTGTTTGTTATGCTTTTGGGTAGTACATGGTATTGAACCAGGGCCTTGTACATGCTAGACAAATGCTCTACCATTGACATTTAGAACGTTCAATCAAATGTTTCTTTTATTGGTTTTTTCTTTTTAGTACTTTGCTTATTTTGCTAAAGATTAGTTTCTAATCTGGAAAAATTAGTTTCTAATCTGGAAAGATTAGTTTCTAAGCTGGAATAGTTCTACTATGAGGAGATTTCAATGTCCTCCAACTTGCGACAACCTGAAATATATGTGCTTCCCTGTGAGTGCTTGTGCTCACTGCAGAGTTGGTGAACCTTCAGTGATATTTTGCCCTGTTTGTTAGAGAAACATGAAATTGTTTCAGTATAAATTTTTTGTTTTCAGTATAAATTTTTTCCCAGAAAATGAAAACAGCTTCTTCTTACATAATTTCTACATAGTTGACAGCAATGGCTGTCTCTGGATGGATAGACTTATAGGTATATTTTGTTTTTATTCTCTGTGTATTCAGGCATACTTGAACTTATATATTCTCTGTAATGAATACATACTTCCCTTGTAAAAATAAATGACAATTTTTTAGAACAAATGAAGAAGAAATTACCTCATTATGCAGAATTAAATGGCAAAATGGATTTCATTAAAAGTGTTCTATTGAGATGTATTACACAGTCTTGACAACTTTATTGAAATTAAAGTTCATTCATGTTAAGAAATAGAAAATTTTTGATATCATGGAGATCATTCTGGTTGGAAATTGTAAACAATGGACAATTATGTAATATATCCAGTGATGATAAATCCCACAGGGGGAAAAAACTAAGAAAATATGAAGAAGTCTCTTGCTTTAGACTGGGCAGGGAGTGACACCCAGATAAAGGACATTCCAACAGAGAGTGTGACATGGCTGTGCTTTGCATATTTCTCTCAGAAGAACTTCAGAAGCAAGCAATATGCAAGTTCAGAGGCACTAAGTGGAGGCATGCTTTGTTTTTTCAACATCCAGGAGGCCAAAGTAGAGTAGGTAGATGGATTTTGCAAAGGAAAGAAGGGCAGAATATAAAGTCAAACAGGTTAGCAACAAGTCATATGCAATCTTCACAGCCATAATGTTCTGAATGAGAGGAAAGTTGTTGACTTTTGACAAAAATGGTATGCTCTATCTCATTTTAATGAGATTGTGCTGACTACCACTTGGCTATTAAATGATAGCAGGCAGAAAGTAGAAACCAAGAAACTAATATGGAATCAATGAACAGGACTGGGGATGGATGATGAATCTTGCTTAATTGGGTTTCTAGTTCTTGGGTATATAGAATACTTCATCTGTTCTGAATGTTCTGAAATCAGGAGATTTCTGTTGTGGTATACATGAAAGTCTCTTTGGTTAATACACAAAGAAACTATGAACAAAGCTATCAGCTCTGGCTGAAAATACTCTCCAACTTATTGTCTGTGATGAAGAACAGCAGGACTATAATGACAAAAATTAATCTTTCAATTCTATTTCTGTTATTTAGTATATAATTTGCCTCTATTGAACAGATGTTTAGAGAGTAAGAGTATTAGCATTTAAATGATTTGTACTAAAGTCTATTATACTTACTTAGGTCCATAATTGAATTTTATTCTTATGATGTGGGAAAAGAAAACAAAGGATCTTAGCGATCTTATATGAGGCTCTTGAAATTGTTAAATCTTTTCTCTGCAGGATGCAGTGTTTCTTGTATGTGAAGATTGACTGTGTCTAGGAAAAATGTGAAAAAAAAGGATTTAACCTCCAAGAAAATTTATATCTAATTTTGAATCACTCATGGAAGTATTAAAAAAGAGAAATGAAAACAAAGGATGGAAAGGAGAAAATCAGATAGCAGAACAGATTGTTTACTTGCCTTTGCCTCCTTGATTTTCATTCCTTTCTTTTATCTCTGCAGCCTCAAGGATTTATTGGCACCCATCGCATTTGTCTTTCTGTGGTTTTAAAATTGAGGTGATGAGACAGAATATTACCTGTGTGCTTCAGAACATCCACAATGACATGTGATAGTTGCCTGGGAAACTAAAGATGAAATTCTGCAGGCTTTTGAAATGCTTTACATTTGAGAATAAAGCTCAGATGAAGTTTAAACAGCATACTGACAGTAAGTGTTGATCCCACATGTTACCTGCTAGGATACTTGAGTTTCAGATTACAGAAAGTGCCCAACCAAAAGTTGAGGCTTAGCCAATAAGGGAATTTATTATCTAATATAACTAGAGCACAAGAAGTAGGGTAGGCCCTGGGCATGGGGTAATGAGAAGCCCAGTATAATCAAGGATTAGAGCCTGTTGTTCTTTCTCCTCTGCTGGCCGGTTGTTCTGTGGTTTCAGGATGGCTGCCAGTGACCATCAGAGTGACACTAATTCTTAATGCTAATAAGAATTTCTCCCTTACATATAGAAAATTTGCCTTCTTTTTAATATGACTGGGAAAACTTGCATCTCATGTCTACCTCTAGACCAGGGAATGCTATCAGCTAACTGGTTTAAGCTAATCAAAATCCCTCTTAAAGACTATATGAACTGTAAATCTTTGGACTAAAAGGCTTCTCTCAGAAACAAGCAAGGAGAAATGTGTTAAGTGTCATCCGTATCATGCAGGAGGAAATAGGTATTAGGTGTCATCTGTACCATACGACAGAGAAGCAATGGTTAACAGCAGACTCTACTCTGGAACAAACTGGAAGAATGGAATCTTTCTTCAAGTTTTATTATTCTCTTCCATTGTTATCAATTACTGGACATATATTTCCCCTAATAAAGATGAAAATAAGAAAGACAGAGAAGAGTTGTGAGGATTAAAACTTGTCTTCTTTCATTTTGAAGCTCTCTAATTAAATCACTTAGAAGTAGCAATTTTAAAACATAAGTGATTAATGCCATTGTTAAGATCAGTGAATACTTAGTATATTATAGCAATAATTTGTTTATTATGGCTTCCTGTATCCTAAATTCCATGTTTAAGAGACATAATAAAAATGATTTCCAAAATCTACATTAACTGTACCTATAAATATGAATATTAGTAAGCAAGTAAACCTGCTTTTTAAGACTTTTTTTTCCAAAATTATAAAAAATTTTTGTCAAAAATAATTTTAGCAGATGAAGGCCTGTCTAAGCAGCAACAAATATATTATGACTAAACTCCTTTGTTGTGATCTACACACAAAGAATGTGCTGGGTTTTTAAAAAATTAAATCAGTATAAATCATCACAAAATTAGTGTGCTAAAACAATGCAAATGTATTATCTCACACAGATCTGAGAACAAGAGTCCTTTTCCAAGTTAATTAAGGCTGTTGACAGAATTTAGTTCCTTGGGGTTGTAGGACTATCCCAATTTTCTTACTAAATGCTGGATAGGGACCACTCTTGGTTCCTAGGAGCCATTGTAGATATTTGCTTCCTTCTGATTTTGAATCTTTTAACTTCTTACATCTCTGACTTCTAGAGCCAGATCTAAGGGTTCATTATTAGCTTAAGCCCACAGGATATCTCTCCATCTTAAGGTCTACTGATTTGGGACCATAATTTGGTAGGCAAAAACCCTTACGAGTAGCACCTAGAATTGAATAGCTGGAAAAAAGTATGTATGCATCAAAAAACTTCCAAGAATACTGAGCTGACAATGAACATGTCCCATCTCTCAATGAAAGATCCAAATATGATTGGCTCAACTATGATGGGTTGCCAAATGCTTCAAAAAGAAAAAAGCCTATAGACATTTCCCTCTCCCCCTTTCTTTTTCTCTTCTCTTCTCTTTTCTATTCAGGAGAACACAAATCGGCTTTTTCTTCCACAGGGGAAAAAATATAAAGAAATACTTTCTTTGGCTGGAAAGGCTGGGTAAGAATAAAGAGTAAGATAATAAAGAAATAATAGCATGCCTGAAGAAAATTAGGCTGAATGTAATTGCAGAGGGGATGAGGTAGGGAAAAATAAAGAAGCAAACAAACAAAACAAAAACAAGCATACATGAAAGAAGAAATCTAGATACATTTAGAACAAGAGTATGCACAGTAGAAAAATAGGATGGGAAAGGCAAGGTAGAAAGGACAGAGTAGAGGAAAAATAATGACAGTGTTAGTGTCTCTATACTTGTAGCTACTTTGAACATGGCACTTGGCTTCTTGCTTTTGTTGTTGTTAGTGGTGGTGGGACTGGAGTTTGAACTCAGGGCTTCACAGGCACTTGGCTTCTTTATTATTCTAAGTAATTCCCTTCAGTGAAGAAAGCTGATGGCAGCCCATACTTGTGTATATATCTTGATCTTGTTTATAGTATTTCTCAAATTCACTCTGTTATGGTCTGTTTTTTGCTTCAAGGCGCCAGGCAAAGTAGATAATATTACAGTTGATAAAGAAAAATATGAAGGACAAAGACAATTGCAAACAAAAGAAATTAAAAATAGCCCAAGGTTTTCTTAGAATCTCCTTGAAACAAACTATTTGGATCAGAAAGTGAGAATGTATGTAGCCCAATGTGATTTCCTTTCTTTTTCTTTGCCAATATATTAACAAAAATTAAAAGAAACTTCATGAATCCACTTTTCCTGGAGGACTATAGATTAAAGAAATATTCCATATGAGTACCAACTGGATTTATGTATTATATATATATATACACACACACACACACATACATATATATGTATGTATAGATGTATTCCAAATAGCTATCTGTTAAGCAATCCATCTGCCTCTGTCTTCTAACATACATTTTGACTTATTGTAAATGTATTTTCACTTTAAGAAGGAAGAATACAATATCAGATCCTGAATACAGGAGAGTGGATTTTGGCTTCTGACTCTTTGATGTAGCTGAGCCTTTAGGTTTCTTAGGTCCATAAAAGAGGGGCCTAGGAAGAGATGGAAAGTTCCTATAATACCAGCTGTCAGTAGTAGGCACACTAAAAATATATTCCTAACTGCTCCTAATGTCCTCTATAAAGATTATCTTTTCTCTTTGATGAAACACTGTTGACCATGAGGTGCTGCTGTTGACTCATTTTCATTTTCTTGTGGAATCTGCAAAGAAATAAAAGGAAATGAGCTAAAACCTCTCTCTTTCTCTCTCTCCCTCCCTCTCCCTCTCCTTCCCTCTTCCTTTCCCTCTCCCTCCCTCTCCCTCTCTCTCTCCCTCTCTCTCTCCCTCTCCCTCTCCCTCTCCCTCTCATCCTCCATGAATCTTTACTGTATAGCAGGGAGATGATTCAGAATCCAGCTTCATCATGAAGCTGATGCCCTTTATAATTACATGACTACCTGGTTCTCTGCTGTCTGACATTTCCCATAAGAATGAAGGGAGTTGTTTAGTAAGTAGTAGAAATTTGAGGACTGTTGGCAATAGCTGCCAAAGTTGTTAAGCTATCTAGATTTTTAGTCTTTTTTCCATATAAATATGAATTCCAGTGAAAGGCAGTCCCCAGTATTGACCTTTTAGGGCATTATACCTACCTTTTTCCCTCGGTTCTGGATCTGAATCCTTGCATACAAATTAAATCATGGGTTACCAGGCATCATTTCTCTCACCAAGCCCTAAGAAAAAGTTTGTGCTCCACTCTCTATGTTGTTTAAGTATTTTTTACTAAACTATCATGAAGCAGTAACACTTTGTGGCTTTGGGCACATGCATGGATTTCAAAATGAACTCAAGAAAGTCTCCAACATCTCAGATATGTAATGATATTTCACTATCACCATAGGGCACTCAAGAGTACTGTGATTCTTTGGTTTAGGAAAATGTGCCAGATCATTTTGCAAATTATGAGTATAAATAAATGGAAAGCAATCTTGTCAAGTTGATATATTTCTAGTTACATGAACTTTATCTTGGTTGGATCTAAACTCTAATGAAGGCTAGCATGGATGAGTTTGGTTGGAAAAGGTCACAGTGATATCAGTCTACATAAATATCTTTGTCCTAGTATATCTCCACCAAACATCTGCTGTTCAAATTTCCTGGGAGAATATACTAGGAGGGTTATGATCAATGTACCAGTTTATAGACAGCTGTTCTTAACATAGATAGCTCATAGGAAAAGTAAAGTGATTTAATGCATAATAGAATTCACTAGTGCCTAAGGAGAATCAAAATGAGCTATCTCTAAATAATTTAAAAATCATTATTTCATTTCATAGTAAGAATTAATTTAAATATAAAATAGTAACATGTCATTACTATGCATTCTTATTCTAAAATTTGTGAATGTAAATTGCTTGATCATGTTTCAGAGAAAGATTTCTTTCTAGAAAAAGATTATAAAGGTGACACTTTTGTTTTTTTGCTTTACATTCATTTGACAAACTGAGGTGCTAAGTCCATATTAATGGATCAAACTGAGTCTTTCATTACATTCTGAGTGCAAGAGTAAATAAAGAATTTGTTAAATTAATTGGGATCTTTTATTAAAATGCTTCCAGGGTGATTATCATGATACCTAAGTAATCAAACTCAATTTAAATAAATTCATTTAATAAAATATTGGCCTAAATTTTACTTTAATGGAATAATTTCATTAATATTGTCTGGAATAAGTAGAAAATCTTCCAAACATTTTAAAGAGCACTAGCAAATTAAACATGATCAATATAATATATCTGAGAGTGAAACTTACCAAGTTAATCAAGCTATGTTATTGGTTAGAAGAGGGGTGATAATGTTGCTTCTTAATTTACTGTGAATATAAGGTTTCATGCAAATACTCATCATCCATCTTTTTTCATTTCTAAAATCACTCCATGTCTCCCTCTCTTTCCATTTTACTATATTTGAGAAGGTAGTGTTCTTTAAATCAAGGCTAGTCCATTTATGCTATAGTACTATTCTTTGTTTTATCTTATTTAGGGATTGATTTATCAAATAAGTCCTTTAAGATTTATTCACTTGGATTTTTTTTTGGTGATAGTGGGGTTTGAACTCAGGACCTCACACTTGCTGGACAGGCACTCTAGCACTTGAGCCACTCTGCCAGTCCAGATTTTAAATTATTGCTCCCAACAATTTATTTTTGTTCTGCCTAAAAAATATACTTAGAAGTGAACAACAACCAATTCTCAGCCCCAAGTAAACTTCACAACTTTCTTTGAATATTGCTGTCTTCACCCTCATTGATGTTCTATCACTTTCTCTTCATGTTCTTTCAAAAATCTCAGGAAATATTTCTACTCTTGGTATCTTTTCTTCCATAGAGTTGCTTATTTTAGTTACTCAGACTTCTTTCTCTCAAAAACACTAAATAACTTTTAATTAACAAATTCGTATCCTTTTCAATTCTGATACCAATGTCCAAGTTTTTTGAAATATTTCCCTGCCAGTGTTCATCATTTGCTACTTTCTTTCTGAATTCACTATTTTCTTCCTCTTCCTTTCTATTCACTTTTGTTAACTTTCAATGCTCTGAGTCTATCAGCTAAATTCTGGAATATGTGAAACACTGGCTTTGTTTTGTTTTGCTAAGCTGTATACTTGTTTCACAGTGACCATATTACTTTCCTTGACCACAAATTAATTCCTTGTTCAATTAGGTCACTAAAGTTAAAAGGATTGAAAACATCTAATTTTAAACTGTTTTAAACCTTGATTAACATTAACTTGATATTAACTTAAAAACTTAGCTATAAAGTGGGCTTCTTCATTCCTCAAATTTTATACATCTACTCAGATTTCTTGACCTTATACTTCTCAGTGTTTCATTTATTTTTCCCTTCCTTTCCCTAATTATAGCAAACACTTCAGTTTGGGTATTTGTTGCCTTCTACTACATTGCCTTATTAAATATGACAATTTTCTGATGGGTTTCATTCATTTAGTCTCTCTTGTATAAGACCAATGCATACTGATAACCTCTACTACATTATTAATGCTTAACCTCTAAGTCCCAAGAGAAATGGCATCTTCCTCTTCTGTCAAGGATATTTTATGCATTTTATGATTTTTAACCCAACCAATTTTCTTATCTTTACATTTTATATGTAATTTTCATCAAAGTTATTAACATAATACCAAAAACCACAACTTCAATACTATAATTTTCATCTGCTCTATAAATACATGCTCATTTAATTGTCAACAACTTTATGAAATGAGTATTTGTATTTCCCTTTGATAAATAACTACCACTTAGAGAGTTAGTTGATTAGGGCCACTCTGGCAGCCACAAAAAAGGGACTTTCTTAATGGGAAATGCAAATGATGATGCCTCAGCAACTGGGCTCTGAATCAGCATGTATGCACTGAAGTCACATCTCCAACAGTGTCCGGAAGTCAGGGACAGAATGTAACAGGGATACTGATGCAGGCTTATTCCTGGGTGATACAGGACTCATCTGATGAGTGATTTGTCTCAGGGGCACCTTATTAACTTTGTGGAAACTTTATTGAGCTACACTGCAGTCTAATACAGTCTTTTCTTCTTTCTCTTTCATCTGCACAGGGTCACAGCTTGATTATGGTCAGACAACATTTCCAGCCTTCTTTCACTACCTCCCACTTTTCCTCATAGGAAATCACCCTCTTGCACTTCTAATTCTAACTTGTATGTATTTATCCAAGAAATCAAACTAATATAGGCACAGCACTACTCAGAGGCCGTCCTAAAATTTGTACATAAGAATATCTATATCCAAGGGCAGTGTATTTAGCCACTACGATATGAACTCCATCCACATACTCAACCTTCTCAGATGGCTGTAGTCTATGATACTCTATTCAAACTACGGCCACTATCCATTTCCATTCTGTCACCTTCCATTTTGAGTGCCTTACAACTTCCTTCTCAATATTGAGCTCTTCAAGATCTACTTCATGTATCTCTACTGATGCTTCTTTTCTTTGTTTAAGGAAGATTTTACCACGTTGTATAAAACTGTGCCAAAATATGTATTTCATCTACATTCTCATTTCTGCTAATGAGAACAGAAAATTTATAAATATCTATAAACTTTAGCATTTGTACCAGAAAATGGCCAATATCCATTAGGACTTACATAGCATTAATGAAATATCTTTCCAAATAATACCAGTAAGAAGTAAGAGCAGTTATAACTTTTAATTAATCTCTATTTTCCTCCATCCCTCGCTCTTCTTCTTCTTCTTCTTTTTTTTTTTTTAATCTCTATTTCTGGATGAAGAAGAAATACCATGCACAATTTTTTTCTATATTAAGTTAATGCAGATTTCCCTAAATGATAGTTTAAAATATAGTATGATTTATCTAAAAGTGATTTAGACATAGTACAATATTATTAAGTAAAAATGGAGCTGTAGCCTATCAGAAACATGCAGCATCACTTAGCTTAGAGGATTCAGTGTGGCTTTAAATCTTGGTTTAAGATTATCTGGGCCACACTAAACATTTTCTGTTCCTCAAAGAAAAGATGACAAGTTTTCTTTGTCTTCTGTATCTTTGCTGATTTGTTCTTTCTTCACTGTACGCTCTTTTCTTTTCATTTGCTTGGCTGACCCTTACTTTTCCTTGAGACTTAGCTCACACTATACTTTCTCCAGGAAGTCTTCCCTATATTTTCCTTGCCTGAGTAAAAAATGCTCCTTTCCTATGCTAAGAGACATTCCAGGTGTGTCTCTAACTAAGAGCTTATCACGCTGTAACCTGATCATCTATTCATTTGTTTTTCCCTAAAACCTGTGGTATTGTTTTAAAACTCATAATAAAGTTTGGTCCTCAAAATAATGGCGTTAAGAAATTGTGAGGCCTTTTAGAGGTGTTTGGGGTTTTAAGGATCACAATCTCATGAAGGAATTAGTGTTTTCCTTTTGGTGATAGGTTAATTTTTTAGGAAGATGGCCTCTTCTCTCTTTCTGCTTCCAGCCATGAACTGAAGCCCATAAAGGCCCTCATTAGAACTCAAGAGATACCTGCACTATAGTCTTAGACTTCCAGAATTCTGAACAAAAATAAAACTCTTCCCTTTATAAATTACCCAGGCTCAAAGTATTCTGTTATAGCAACAGAAAACAGACTAAAATACCCTAGTTCCTACTCCCAATAAATCTCACCCAGAACATCCATTCGCAGACACACACACACACACACACACACACACACACAAACACAAGTACATATATAAATATATACTATATGTAAATATATATAATATGTAAAAATATAAATATTGATACATGAGATAAGAGTAGGGACAAAGACTAGATTATTTGAATCTCTATGTCTAAAAAAGTGGCTGGTACACATCTGATGCTCAATAAATCTTCAAAGTTGTTGACAAGGCTTCAAATTAAATAATTATGTAAAGTTGTGATACAATTTTGGTTTTTTACTTAAATGGAAAGCCTTTCTTTGTTATGAGATAAAACAAACGTGCTCAATGATTTGACTTCTATCTGTAATGAAAGGAGAGTCACTTTCACAAGCAGTCTGACATCATAATTATCTGGTGTGATTTAAAGAGCATCAAAAGGATCCAGCTTTCCTACTTGGAAATAATATTCTGGCTGTGACACAATGCCTGAAATAACTGTAATTACTCATTCCTATGGTTTAGGTAATAAATGTTGTTGTCACAAAGAATTTAACTTATAGAAGCAAACTGTTAGTTTCCTAGGAGGCATGACATTTAAGGAATGAGCATAGGTCCGATAAATTTGGAGAGAAGAAATAAATTCCAAATCATAGAGAATGGTGCCTTTTATCCAAACAGTACTATGAGAACATAGCATGAATAAGGAATTCCTGGAATATTGTGGGTAATAAAGATAAATTTAGCAATCTCTTCTAGTAACAACCGTCAATAGAATACAAATAACTCTGCTTGAGATATACAGTAGGTCACTGTAGAAGTTCCCCAAATTTTATCAATAGCATACCTACCACTTTACAGATTATATCTTATTTGTGTATCACCTGTACTATTGCTTAATATCTATATTTAAGTTAATTCACTTTTTAAATTAAATATCTATCATTATCTCACTCTAATCTTCTCTGTGAAATCCTCCTTAAATGTGTTATATTTTTGTAATACACGTTAATATAGTAGCATAAGTACTGAAATAATTGAATTCAGGGTAACTCAAATTGGAAAACACTTGTTTGGCATTTACAAAATTATCATTTGAAATTGGATTGAACAGGGTTCAATTATTGAATATAAAATTCACTTGTAATACATCCTTGGACAAATTATTTAAATTATCTCCTCTTCAAATACTTACCTATAAAACAGGGCCAATAATAGCATTTACATTTTAGAGTTCTGTAGATTAAAGATGCATCTACATAGTTAGCACACTATTTTGACAATGTAGCAGATATTAAGTAAAGGTTATTACTTATTAAGAGTTTAATTATCAATAATGATATCGTAAATGTTATGCAGCTTTATTCTTAAATAACTCCAAATACAGTATTTTCATTGAAATTACATAATTTGTACTTGAGACCTTGAAGAAGATTGTGTTATCTCCATTTTATTAAGCTGAATTCTTACTGAAACAGAAATGAGTTAACCCAATATCTCATAATTAGAATGTTTCTCTAGCTGGCATGTATATGTACGTGTGTGTAATTAATGTTGATTTGAATCACTGCATAACTAAATATTTAAGGAACTGTTAATTATGAATGAGTTAGATAAATTATCCAAAGGAACAAGACACTCTATTAAAACATTATTATACATTTGGAAAAACTACAAAACTGAACAATACTTAAACTCCTACTCATCAATGGATACAAAAAATAAATACCTCTGAATTTATACACATAAGCACAGGATTTGAGAAAGAAAGGGATTTGAGGAGAAGGGGGTTTCTTACCTTGTGAATACCTCACAAGCACAAGGCGGATAATAAATTCACTTAATCTATATGGACAAAACTCTTAGTACCTAGAAAGCGGTATTCTGAAGTACAAAGTAACATTAAAGAGTCTGAGAACAATAAAGTTGAACGAATGTATCATAGTAATCTTTTTTGTTTGTGTTTTTGTGGTATTGGGTCTTGAACTCGGGGCCTATACCTTGAACCACTCCACCAACACTTTTTTGCAAAGGTTTTTTTTCGAGATAGGGTCCCATGGAACTATTTTCCCCAGCTGGCTTCCAATCGCAATCCTCCTGATCTTTGACTCCTGAGGATCTAGGATTACTGGCGTGAGCCCCCAATGCCTGGCTATTGTGATCTTTTAATAAAAGGTTCCATTTTGGAATTTTAGATCTTGAATTTTGTTATCTGTATGAGTTTGGATCTGTTATCTTAACTATTGCAAAAAAAAAATATTCCACAACATGATCTACAGTTAGAGTTGTACTAATCATAGCTATGATTCTAATGTGAAACTGTCTTAAGTCATGTCCTAATATCAGTGGCCCAAAATTTTAAATTTCCAGTGTCTGGTGAGTCTGGTCCACTGAACTCATTTTCAATAATAACAACTGTGATCTTGTTACTTCTATCTCACAGCTTCACTTAGCATTTCAATTTTGAAATTTATGCTTCGTGTTTCTTCTCACCTGTGCATAAAATAAGCAAGCTTGTCATTTTAAGTGTTAATCCCTCAGAGTACTTTTGTCTCCAAGTAAATATTACTTAAAGATAAGAATGATAGTTTTCAAACATCTTTTTGTAGAATATAACATAGATTGGTGATTTGGGTGAGTGTGAGGATGATTATTTAATATTCTCTTTGAATCTCTCTTAATATGAAAAGGAAAATTGAGTTAGCCACTTTTCTCTTCAACCCTTGTCCTTTCTTACCTTTCTCTTAACTTTTACACTATCTTCCTTGCTTTGTCTTGTCCTCCCTCTCATCTTGTTCTTTTCTGAATGTTGTTGTTTATACTTTTTCCCAACTGAATCCTTCACTACTGCAGAAAGTAAATCCTTTTTACATTAGCAGACTTTTTCAAGAAAAAAAAATCATATTCTTTTAGAAAGCATCATGAAACTTATGGGGGAAAATCTAATATCAAAACTAGGTGGAACAAGTCTAAAAACAAATAGAGTATTAAAGATCTTTCAATGTGGATATACAGAGTTTAATGACTTTCATTTATTCTATTATATTGACTAAATTACTTCTACATTTCAGATCCCATATAGGCTTTGGATATATATCAGAGAACAAAAGAAAAACATTCTGTTTTTCTTGGAGTTTGCATTTGTGCATCTGTGAAAGTTATCATGATATTTCTGGTCATAGTTAGGATTAGAGGAATTAAAGCATATATGATTGGTGAGGAAGATATTTAAGAGCAAAATACAGAATAGCAAATGCAAAGTTGGATATTTAATTGACTATTTATTCAAAACTAGAAAATCTCAACAAAATTGCATATGCCAAGAGACATGTACAGTGATTGGCATGCAAGCATTCCATTATGGTCAGCACCACCCATTTCTGAAATGTTCCTCCACAGGATTTGAGAGAGTCTCAGAATTGGCTGAAGTAAGCTGCCAAGTGAAAAGTAGATTTAGCTAATGGGTATAGCCCTACCTCACACATCATGGACAGTAATACTGAGAACAAATTGTTTACCATGGGAACCAAGTGATATGTTGTCCTCAGTGAAGGCTGTTGTGGATAGAGCACAGTTATGGATTCATTTTCTTCTAATGCCAAAAAAGATATTTAATCACTTCTGGATAGTTTCATTCAAGAAAACATCAACTTAACTCAATAGTCACACAAATGTTGTGAAGTGTTCAATTAGATATACAAAGTTTGACTTAAATTGTAAATGTTGTGTATCTTTGGAAATGACATTTCTTGAACAATCAAACATAGCTTTGTTCAACTCTGTTGTGGAATGTTGGCATGCACGAGACAGATTTCTGGTACACAAAATGAACCTGAAATCTCAGAGCCTCTTCCAAGTTTACAAAACAAACTCCAGCAAAGCTCATATACTTTTTTATCATGTGTATTAATAAAATATTTAGGAACAATTGATTAAGACAACTACCTTCTTCCTCTTTGACTCTATCTGTAGCATGCATTTCTCCTCTTACCAGGGAATCCATCTAAGGAGAAGTCCAGCTAAGTGAAAGTGTATTGCAGATACATTAGTTTGGTTTATGAGATTCATGTAAGTAATTTGCAGTACTTTCCATGAAGAGTTAAGTTAGTGTTCACCTGCGATAGTGCCAAATTCAAATTCAGTTGCTCTCATTTGAAGCAATTGAAAGTTCTGATTCCATGGCAGACATTTCTCTGCCATGAATTAAAAAGAAATATCCATGGAAGTACTTATGGGCATTAAACTGCTTTCCTGATGAGGCAATAACTCTGGGACAATTGGTATTTTTGTCTTGGGATCATAAAATATAAGATTATGAAAGAGTCTCTATTTAAAATTTCCAAATCTTATCATGACATGACTAAAAGTGATAAAGATGAGTAATTTTACCAAATGCTAATGCAATGAACTTTGTATCAGATGATACTTTTAAAAATATCAGAACAAAGAGAAACCATTGAGTTGCATTTGAATTACATAAGATGAAACAGTATTATAAGTAGATAATAACTTGGGAACTCTATTTTTCTCAATATTAAAATATTTTGCTCTAATTATAAAGGTAATTTAATATTCTTAAAAAAGTCTTACAATACATTATAAATGTATTTATAATATCTATACCAACTGACTGCAAATATCTTAAGCTTTTATCCTAAAGTTAAAGAATTGCTTATTCCAAGAGCTAATATTGGCAAAAACTGACAAAAAAATGAACAATTTCTCACCACAGTTCACAAATGAGAACAATGGATCTATAAATGAAAGATGGAATATATTTCTCCATTAAGAATAACAATGATGACTTCCTATTACACAATGCTTAGGTTTCTGATGACAATGGAGTCCTGGGCTGAGCCATGGTTAGCATAAACCTTAAGCAGAAAACCTTCCCAGGGTGTGGGTTCAGAGACTGACTGAAGGTACCAGAGGTGAATTCTTTTTACTCCTTGAACCAAACATCAGGGTAGACTACGTAACTCTTCTACTCTCTTAGGCAAAATAAAATGAAGAGAAAAAAATGGGAGCAAAAAATTACAGTGAGACAGGAAAGGAAAAATTCTAGGAAATCTGGCAGTTATCTTAGGTACTTTGGAAAATATACTTTAGAGGACAAATTATATACACGTCTCAGCATTGCACAAGTCTCCAGAGAAGTAGCAAATTAGGAAAAGCAGTAAATTGAGACTAGCTGTAGAGTTGATGACAACTCACAACTTAAAGTCTGACTTTTAAACACTTGCAAAAAACCAATGTTGAAAAATATCCCTCATATATTTATAGAAAAGTCCAGAAACACAAATGTGCTCACTCCAAAATGGAATGTCATGTGGAATAACATGCTAAGTCTTGCAACAAAAATGGTAGAAAGGTCTCAGTAAGGCTTCGCATATAGAGCTCCTTTAACTTTGACCATTTCTGAATGTCAGCAATTTTTTTGATGAAATTCAAATCTACCACACACCATAAACTAAGGACTAAGATAGTACATGATGCATATTAGACACTAATATAAAAAGTAAAACATGAGAAAAACTCAAGCAAGTAACAATAGGTTTGACCTGAGTTTTTTTTTGTAGGAAATTATTTTATAACAAATGTCATTTGAACATAAACCAAAAATTGGATAGCATTAATAACTAAAAAGGGTTAGTTTTTCAAAGTAGGAACAGAAAAAAAAATCAAATTTTACAAACAAGCATATTTATTCGAGTAAATGGTGAGAAAACAGATTATGTCAAAAGCAACAGAGATGCATGATGTCAGAAAGCAGTAAAGAAATAAGTGAGGTGAGTATAATAAAAGGATTATGATTGGGTTTAATAGATCCAAGTAATTCTTGGGCTTGATATAATCTCTGTTTGATTTTAGATAAATCTCATATGTGTATCTCATTTCCCACCTCTCCAAAAAGAGGTTAGACATGAATATTCTAATTCTAGTAAAATACCACATGCTCTCACTTATAGGTAGAAGCTAAAAAAATTGATCTCATTGAAGTAGAGACTAGAACAGTGTTTACTGAGCCTGGGCAGGGTGTGGTGAGGTATGGCATAGAGAGTGAAATTAGAAAAAATAATTTCAAATGTTCCATAGCACAATATGGTAATAATGACTGACAACAATTAATTGTATATTTCAAAATATTAGTAGAGAAGATTTTGAATTTCCAACAAACACCAAGAAATGATCAGTGTTTAAGGTGAGAACTGTACCAACATCACTGGTCTAATCATTGTACATTATATCATGCATTGGGACATCACACTGTATCCCGTAAGTGTGTACAATTATTATATGTCAATTAAAAGTATAAAAATATTTTTAAATAAATCTCTGTGAGCAGAGATGTGCTTTCCAGCATTCATTTCACTTTTTTAACAGAATGGCATGATGAATTTGGCAATGTGAGATCACTATAAAGTTAAAAAAATGGAAATGTGGCATTAGGACAAGCTAATGCAGTAAAAAACTGATGAAATCAAGATAAAAAATATAACCTTTTATAGCCACATGCTATCCAAATAATCCTTTGTGTGAAAGAAATTTCATACCTCATAATTGTTTTCTCCCAAAATACTGACTTATTTTCCCCCTTGTGATTAATTATTTCTAAGGGTAGACCCAGAGTCTAGGAATTGGGACTTTTCTTGAAATTCCAAGGAAGAGATAAGAAAGTTGGAAGCCAACTGAGATAGGTGAATGCAAATTTATGTGAATTCTATTTTAGGATTCTTGTATTTTTGGAGGCCCTTAAGTACAGTGTTTTCCTTTATTTGTCTAAAACACATTAATTTGATGAAAGGTGAGAAAGAAAGAAAATAGACACAAATTGCCATAACTGATCCCCTTATTTCTATAACATGGAGCAAACTTCATAAACACTCTGGTCCTCAATGTTCTCATCTCTAGCTACCACAGAATAAATATTAAGTGATATTTAGCTTCTGTTTTCTATTACTTAAAATAATTTTCAACTGGAAATCCATTTGCAATAAATCAAGAATGTTTTAATGAAAATTGAAACCAGAATATTTAGCAGTGGTACAAAAAGTGGAGAGAAAATAATCTTTTTGTAAAAACATACAAACAAACAAGAAGCAGGAATTTACAAGATAGAGCAAATGAAAAAAATCTCTAAGCTCATAATCATAGAACTGAAAAAAATTGATGCCAATTCTAAAATTTACCAATTCTAAAATCAAATATAATAAAAAAAATTGTGATAGTGATAAATATTTGGGACTTGATCTAGCATTGAGGAGTCATCATAAAAGTCACTTTGGGGTACAGTAAAGCCAGTTTATTGTGGAGGATCAAATACAGATAACTTTAGGTGTTAGGGTAGAGCCTCACACAACACCCACCTCATAGAATGCTCTGAGACAGGAAAAAAATAAAAAAGCAGATGGGGGTCAGAAGATTAAATGGAACCCAAAATTACGGAATTTCACAAACCCAAGTCAAAAAGCAAAGTCCCCACATTGAGGGGCTTTTAATCTTCATGTTTTATGCTCCATGTTCAGGAAGAAAAGGAATTGAAGGAGGAGAAATAACTGGATTTGGAAATTACAAAGCTAATTGTAACCCTTTTTTTTTTTAACACATAAAAATGCTCACCACCTTTAGCAATACAGGAAGTGCAAATTATTTTTTTTTCATTTTTCTTTTATTATTCATATGTGCATACAAGGCTTGGTTCATTTCTCCCCCCTCCCCCCAAAATTGTAACCCTTAATATGCAATATCATTTGAGTCACATGAAAAAAAGTCAGCTACAGAGTAATATTTAACAATGCATAATAAGGAAATGACAGTCTTGCCATTTTTGCAAAAGTTATGGTATTGTTGAAGTGCTACCTTGTGTAATAGTTTCAAAAAATAACTGCCAGAGATAAGTTGACATTGGATAATATGAATTTTCAGTGGCCAAGGTTCACATGGTTTTCTATTTTACTTCCCTGGCCAATAAATGAAAAAGTAGATCAGGAAGCAATTAATGGTTCATATTGGTACCCTCTGTGTTCAATCAATGAGATACTCTGAGAAAAGTAAATACAAGATGGAAATAGCTACTCATGGTCAAAATTTAGTATTCAAGTAATTTCTAGAACTGATGTTACTTCCTCTTTCAAAACAAAACTGAGCAATATCTTGGGATTCATGGTTGATAACTGGTGTTTTTTAAAGCAAGTTGACTGTATCTTAGAGTTAGCTTTAATCCTAAAAGGAATATGTATTTGGATTATAAGTAGAAACCAGTAAGAGAAAAACGATAACCATTAAGTAGGTTTAGCTCTCTGCTTACCTTGTTTTGCTGTCTCAGCCTGACAGTCTAAATTTGGCAGGGGAGCTGCTTGGTCTTCTCCACCCTCCTGACAAGTCAGCCATCTGGCCAGTTGCACCTGTTTCCAACAGCCAAACTAGTCCCATGAGCCCTATGTTGGTTTAAATGAAGTGGGAGCTAATGGGACTTGAATTACACATGGAATGAGATGGAAATGTGTGAAAAGGAGGGCTAAACAAAGCCAATTAGCTACCTGGGAATAAATAAACCAAACAGAGTAATTGGAAAGAATAACAGAACAAGGTTAAACAAAATAGCAACCAAAATGATGAATGTACTTTGAAAAAAGCAGCAGTCATGTTTATGGTCTGGGGAGGAAAAAACAAAACTCCATCTGCCTATTCAAGAGACTCCAGCTTCTCATTCATATTAAAGATAATTCTGAACTGTGCTCCAGCAGCACTATTGAAAGAAATTGCTCCAGGAAACAGGCTTCTACTCTCCTTAACCTGTGCTTGATGACTTGGGGTATGTAATGTGGGCTATTCTGCTGTCAGAGCTATAGAATCTGCAATTAGCAAGAGAGAAGGAGAAAGCCTCCAAAATAACATATTGTTTCTTCTTGCAGAAACAATAATGAAATTTTACAGTAAAAATGCCCTAATGAGCTAGATGTGAATTTTGTTTAATTTTAGACATTATTTTGTGTCATCTCAATCTCTTAGCATTACTTCCTAAATTGTTTTTGTTGTCCTGCCTAGTATTTGTACATGTTTGCACTAGTAAAATCTGCTTCACAGGATTAAAATTTCTTTTGTTTCAAGATTTCCTGAACTGAAATACTGTGGAGTGTCAATGTTTAGGTCATATGTGCGCAATGTGCCCAGTGTGTGCAATACTGATGGTCTGTGAGCATTCACTACTTTATAATAGCTCTGACTATATTATAATTAGCCTTAGATAATGAATTTACTGTAACAGAATCATTTTGGAATCACTTTCCTCAGAAACTAACCTGCAAACAAATTGTATATTTAAATTACTACGAATGTGTATATATTCAATTATCTAATTCATTACCATTTTCTCTCTACAACTAGCAAGTCACCAAAAATATCTACTAATTTTATAGATTATTTTTGTTAATTAGTATATCTCTGATCTAAACATTTCTGAAAAAAATTGAAAGCAGATATTCTGTTGTTGTTCTTAATAAATGGAGTGGATGACTTAATGACCCACAGGCACCATTTTATATTATTGTTGTACTGGGGGGCAAGTATTTTTTATGATCCCAAAGTTATATAATATCCATAATGCCCCTACATTTATTGAGTTTTCTTTTCTCAGGCAAAACCAGAAAGAGAGTATAGGTTCTTTTTTAAAAGCTTAGTCATAGCAAAATTTAAAATTTTTCCCTATTTTTGAACAAATTTTCTGTGCCTAAATATTTTAAGTATTTAAATCTCATATAAACATTTGGGCATCTATCAAAAATTAATCACTGGTAGAAGAAAAAAGCTTTGAAAGTTGAAAATTTCTCATTTTGTGTGTGTGAGAATGAGTGTGTGACAGTGTGTGTACATGACTGTGTATGTCTGTGTGTGTGACTGTGAATGTGTGCGTGACTGTGCATGTGTGTGAGATTATGTAGGCTAATTACAGAAATTGTGCCATGAAGGTGGTAATTATATGTCCATCTTCACATTACATTTCTGTACCTCAAGTATCCAACTTAAAAGGTTTTGATTTTTACATCATGGCAACATATGCTAAAACTCAAGGAGATTAACACAAAGTCACACAGCGATTTTCTTGAGGGTAGTTTGAGATACACAAGCTTGGTTTCAATTCTGTCCTGAGATATATTCAATATATCAGAAAAAGCAGAACTTTTAAAATTGATGACAACCACTATCAGAAAGTAAAGAAAATTAATTCAACTGCATAAATACTCCATCCAGAGATTGTCTTCCTTTATTTTATCTTACCCATCTGAAACACACATGTACATATAAATTTTCTTCATTGATACTGACTTTCCTGGTTTAATGGTAAGTCACTTTATCAGTGATTTACAAAAAGAAAGCTTTAATTTAGAAATTATTATAGTCATTTAAGAAAAAAATTCATTGAGTTATTTTAAAGTTCTCAAAATAACCTTACAGTATTTAGGATGTTTGGCAGAAAAAAAAAAAAACAAAAAACAAATGAGACTAACTGGGCTGAATGCCAACTGAAAGCAGACATTAGACAAACCCAGAGGAGTTGCAAAATCAGAAAGAAGTGAACAGAAAGATGGAAATGGCAATGTGAATTCTGAATTCTAGTTTTAGAATTTTTTCAAGATTCAATGATTTCATTATTGTTAGAAAGTGTAGATTATGAAGTATATAATAAAATACTTGCTTAGGAATCAACAGGTTTAAAGTCATGTCTGAAACTTAATGTAGATTTTTTTATTTATCAGGATACCTAAAATCAGATCCAGAAATAATGAACATTATAGGGGATTCCAAGATGGTGGCTAGAGGGAAGAAGCAGAAAGCGAGCCTCCTATAGTGAAAACTTGGAGAGATGCTAGAGACACACCTTGCAGGCAAAACCACCGAAAAGAGGCAAAATTTTGACCCCTCCACACCTTCAGCTGGTGCAGAGAATCTGCACTTCACATTAAAAGGAGAAACAAGGAGGGCCCCCGGGCCTCAAGTCACCCGCGCCTGGACGGCTTGGGAAGACGTAAGCAAGCTTACTGTCGATTAGTACACTAACGCTCCCTGTTTATACCTTTGAAACTTTCTTGTCTGATTCCTTGTTCTGTTTTCTTCTTCTTGTCTGTTTTTCCCTTTTCTTTAACTTCTTGCTTTCCATCTCCTCTCACCCTTCCATTCTAAATATTACCATTGTTATTATTATAAGCTAGAAAATACTTAATTGCACACAGTACAAGGACAGTAACAACACCAAAGACAATGATGGGAAGACAGAAAAAACAGGGAAACCAGTTTTCCCACAGCAAAAAATTAGTACAGGAACCAGAGGGGAATGAGGAAAACAGACACTCAGATCCAGACTCCAACAAAATGAAGATAAATTATGCCAAAGAACCCAATGAAGCTCACAAGAATAATTTAAAAGAAGACATACTACAGGTACTCAATGAGAATTTTATAGAGATGATACTGGATAGGGTCAACCAAAATGTACAGGAGACACTCAAGAAATTCCAAGACAACAAAAATAGAGAATTTGAAAAAGCAAAAGAAGAAATAAAGGAAACCATAGAAGCACTGTATAAACACCAAAGTGAAACAGAGAACACGATTAATAAACAGATAAATGAACTCAGGACAAAAATAGACAACATTAAAGAGGAAACCACCCAGGATGTGGAAAACCTCAGAAAAAAGAATGAAACAGAACTGCAAAACAAAACAGAAGATCAAACCAGCAGACTAGAACAAACAGAAGACAGAATCTCAGAACTTGAAGATGAAATGGTAATTAAAGGAAAAACCAAAGAACTATTAATTAAACAACTCAAGACCTGTGAAAAGAAAATGCAAGAACTCACCGACTGCATCAAAAGACCAAACATGAGAATCATGGGCATCGAAGAAGGAGAAGAGGTGCAGGTGAAGGGAATGCGTAATATATTCAACAAAATAATAATGGAAAATTTCCCAAATCTAGAGAAAGATATTCCCATACAGATGCAAGAGGCCTCCAGGACACCAAACAGACCAGATCAAAATAGAACTACCCCATGACATATCATCATTAAAACAACAAGTTCAGAAACTAGGGAAAGAATATTGAAGGCTGTAAGAGAGAAAAAACAAGTAACATACAAAGGTAAACCCATCAAAATCACAGCAGACTTCTCAACAGAAACATTAAAAGCAAGAAGAGCGTGGGGTGAGATCTTCCGGGCACTGAATGAAAATAACTTCAACCCCAGGATACTCTACCCAGCAAAACTATCATTCAAAATAGATGGAGCAATAAAAGTCTTCCATGATAAGCAGAAACTAAAACAATATGTGACCAAAAAGCCACCACTACAAAAGATTCTTCAAGGGATTCTGCACACAGAAAGTGAAACCCAACTTCACCAAGAAAAGACAGGCAGCACCAAACCACAGGAACAGAAAAAGCAAGACAGTAGAGAGTAACCTCAACTTAGGTACACACAATCAAACCTTCAAACAACTAAGACAACTAAATGACAGGAATCATCACATACCTATCAGTACTAACACTTAATATTAACAGACTTAATTCACCCATCAAAAGGCACTGCTTGATGAAATGGATTAAAAAGTAAGAGCCAACAATTTGTTGCTTACAGGAGACCCATCTCACTGACAGAAATAAGCATAGACTTAGGATGAAAGGCTGGAAGAAGATTTACCAAGTCAATGGCCCCCGAAAACAGACAGGAGTAGCAATACTTATCTCTGACAAAGTAGACTTCAAACCTACATTGATCAAACTAGATAAAGAAAGACATTCCATACTAATAAATTAATAGACCAAAAGGAAATAATAATCATCAACCAGTAGGCACCCAATGTCAACATACCCAATTTCATCAAACATACCCTGAAAGACCTAAAACCATATATTAACACCAACACAGTGGTTGTGGTAGACTTTAACACCCCATTATCATCAACAGGTAGGTCATCCAAACAAAAAATCAATAAAGAAATCCAAGATCTAAAACATACAATAGATCAAATGGACCTACTTGATGTCTACAGAACATTTCATCCAACTTCTACACAATATACATTCTTCTCAGAAGCCCATGGAACCTTCTCTAAAATAGATCATATCCTAGGGCACAAAGCAAGCCTCAGCAAATATAAGAAAATAGAAATTATACCGTGCATACTATCTGATCACAATGCAGTAAAAGTAGAACTCAACAACAAAAGTAAAGACAAAAAACATGCAAACAGCTGGAAACTAAATAACTCATTACATAATGAACAATGGATCATCGACGAAATAAAAGAGGAAATTATAAGTTCCTGGAAATCAATGAAAATGAAAACACAACCTACTGGAACCTATGGGACACAGCTAAGGCAGTCCGGAGAAGAAAGTTTATAGCCATGAGTGCATATATTAAAAAGACTGAAAGATCCCAAATCAATGACTTAATGATACATCTCAAACTCCTAGAAAAACAAGAACAAGCAAATCCGAAAACAAATAGAAGGAGAGAAAAAATAAAAGAGCTGAAATCAATGAAATAGAAACCAAAAAAAAAAACATACAAAGAATTAATGAAACAAAAAGTTGGTTCTTTGAAAAAATAAACAAGATCCATAGACCCCTGGCAAACCTGACTAAAATGAGAAGAGAAAAAACCCAAATTAGTAGAATCAGGAATGCAAAAGGGGAGATAACAACAAACACCATGGAAGTCCAGGAAATCATCAGAGACTACTTCGAGAACCTATGTTCAAATAAATTTGAAAATCTTAAAGAAATGGACAGATTTCTAGATACATATGATCATCTAAAACTGAACCAAGAGGAAATTAATCACCTGAATAGATCTATAACACAAAATGAAATTGAAGCAGCAATCAAGAGTCTCCCCAAAAAGAAAAGTCCAGGACCTGATGGATTCTCTGCTGAATTCTATCAGACAGTTAAAGAAGAACTGATACCAACCCTCCTTAAATTGTTCCATGAAATAGAAAGGGAAGGAAAACTGCCAAACACATTTTATGAAGCCAGTATTACACTTATCCCAAAACCAGGCAGACACCTCCAAAAAGGAGAACTATAGGCCAATCTCCTTAATGAACATTGATGCAAAAATCAAGAAAATAATGGCAAACTGAATTCAACAACACATCAAAAAGATTATTCACCACGACCAAGTAGGCTTCATCCCATGGATACAGGGGTGGTTCAACATACGAAAATCAATAAATGTAATAAACCACATTAACAGAAGCAAAGACAAAAACTACTTGATCATCTCAATAGATGCAGAAAAAGCCTTTGATAAGATCCACACCATTTCATAATAAAAGCTCTAAGAAAACTAGGAATAGAAGGAAAGTACCTCAACATTATAAAAGCTATATATGACAAACCTACAGCCAGCATTATACTTAACAGAGAGAAACTGAAACCATTCCCTCTAAAATCAGAAACTAGACAAGGATGCCCACTATCTCCACTCCTATTCAACATAGTACTGGAATTCCTAGCCAGAGCAATTAGGCAAGAAGAAGGAACAGAAGGAATACAAATAGGTAAAGAAATTGTCAAAATATCCTTATTTGCAGATGACATGATCCTATACCTTAAAGACCCAAAAAACTCTACTCAGAAGCTTCTAGACATCATCAATAGCTATAGCAAGGTAGCAGGGTATAATATCAACATAGAAAAATCATTAATATTTCTATACACTTACAATGAGCAAACTGAAAAAGAATGTATGAAAACAATTCCATTTACAATAGCCTCAAAAAAAATCAAACACCTAGGTGTAAACCTAACAAATTATGTGAATGACCTCTACAAGGAAAACTATCCACTTCTGAAGAAAGAGAATGAGGTAGACTATAGAAAGTAGAGAGAGCTCCCATGCTCATGGACTGGTAGAATCAACATAGTAAAAATGTCTATACTCCCAAAAGTAATCTACATGTTTAATGCAATTCCCATCAAAATTCCAATGACATTCATTAAAGAGATTGAAAAATCTATCGTGAAATTTATATGGAAACACAAGAGGCCACGAATAGCCAAGGCAATACTCAGTCAAAAGAACAATGCAGGAGGTATCACAATACCTGACTTTAAACTATATTACAAAGCAATAACGATAAAAACAGCATGGTACTGGCACAAAAACAGACATGAAGACCAGTGGAACAGAATAGAGGACCCAGATATGAAGCCACACAACTATAACCAACTTGTCTTTGACAAAGGAGCTAAAAATATACGATGGAGAAAAGACAGCCTCTTCAACAAAAACTGCTGGGAAAACTGGTTAGCAGTCTGCAAAAAACTGAAACTAGATCCATGTATATCACCCTATACTAATATTAACTCAAAATGGATCAAGGATCTTAATATCAGACCCCAAACTCTAAAGTTGGTACAGGAAAAAGTAGGAACTATTCTGGAATTAATAGGTATAGGTAAGAACTTTCTCAATGAAACCCCAGCAGCACCCCAACTAAGAGATAGCATAGATAAATAGGACCTCATAAAAGTGAAAAGCTTCTGTTCATCAAAAAAAATGGTCTCTAAACTGAAGTGAACACCCACAGAGTGGGAGAAAATATTTGCCAGCTACACATCAGACAAATGACTGATAACCAGAATATATAAGGAACTTAAAAAACTAAATTCTCCCAAAACTAATGAACCAATAAAGAAATGGGCAAGTGAACTAAACAGAACTTTCTCAAAAGAAGAAATTCAAATGGCCAAAAAACACATGAAAAAATGCTCACCATCTCTAGCAGTAAAGGAAATGCAAATTAAAACCACACTAAGATTCCACCTCACCCCTGTTAGAATAGCCTTCTTTAGCAACACCACCAACAACAGGTGTTGGTGAGGATGCGGGGGAAAAAGGAACCCTCTTACACTGTTGTTGGGAATGTAAACTAGTACAACCACTCTGGAAAAACATTTGGAGGCTACTTAAAAAGCTAGACATTGATCTACCATTTGATCCAGCAATACCACTCTTGGGGATATACCCAAAAGACTGTGACACACGTTACTCCAGAGGCACCTGCACACCCATGTTTATTGTGGCACTATTCACAATAGCCAAGTTATGGATACAGCCCAGATGCCCCACCACTGATGAATGGATTAAGAAAATGTGGTATCTATACACAATGGAATTTTATGCAGCCATGAAGAATATCGAAATGTTACCATTCACTGGTAAATGGATGGAATTGGAGAGCATCATTCTGAGTGAGGTTAGCCTGGCCCAAAAGACCAAAAATCGTATGTTCTCCCTCATATGTGGACATTAGATCAAGGGCAAACACAACAAGGGGATTGGACTTTGAGCACATGATAAAAGCGAGAGCACACAAGGGAGGGGTGAGGATAGGTAAGACACCTAAAAAATTAGTTAGCATTTGTTGCCCTCAACGCAGAGAAACTAAAGCAGATACCTTAAAAGCAACTGAGGCCAATAGGAGAAGGGGACCAGGAGCTAGAGAAAAGATTAGGTCAAAAAGAATTAACCTAATAGGTAACACACAGGCACAGGAAATTAATGTGAGTCAACTCCCTGTATAGCTATCCTTATCTCAACCAGCAAAAACCCTTATTCCTTCCTATTGTTGCTTATACTCTCTGTACAACAAAATTAGAAATAAGGGCAAAATAGTTTCTGCTGGGTATTGAGGGGGTGGGGGGAGAGGGAGGGGGCTTAGTGGGTGGTAAGGGAGGGGGTGGGGGCAGGAGGGAGAATGACCCAAGCCTTATATGCACATATGAATAATAAAATAATAATAAAAAAAAGAAAATGGTCCATCACAAGAAACAAAAAATAAATAAATAAATAAATAATGAACGTTGTATATTCACTCTCATTTTCTACCAATGTCTTCTCTATGTTGTAGATGTGAAATTGTGTGTGGTTGTATGTGTGTATGTACATATGTGTGTATCTATATGTTTACATATATATGTATGTAGGTGTGTATGTGTATATATATGCATGTGAATATGTGTATATGTATGTACGTGTTAACTATTAAAAGAAATGAATTCTGTGGCATTGACAAAAGAATTGGGAGAAATTTGAATTTCACAAAAAGATGTTGTGATTATAATCATCTTCATATTTCAAGAATATACTTCCATAAACTAATGAGGTCTCAAAATAGAACTTGAAAATACAGACATAGGACTGGTTGATTTTGTAATGAATTAGTGAATTGATTTGAAGTTATGCATCTATTAGCAGATTGTGTTATTCCAATTTAGGTAACAGATTAATAAAAAGACATAATATAAAAATAGGGCCAAAAAATTTCAAAGCATACTAAAGAGCAATGAAGCCTATGGTCTGAAAAGTATCTGTCATATAGAAAACTAAATAACAATAGTCTGGAAGTCTTATGTCTGACATTCTAACATAAATGACATTGGATAAGGCCATGTTCTGACAAGAACTACCCCCTAGGCATACTGGTTAAGTATTATCACTTGTTTAGAGAAGAGGAACTGAAGACGAGATCAAAGTCTTGTTTACAGACTATTCACTTCATACTGTATGAGTATCTCTCAATTTGCTTCAATAAAATTGTATCATCTCCCTAAGGTTGAAATAAAAAAAACATCTTTTTTTGTTACTATACATATTTGATCTAGTAAAATCAATGTAACTAATAGTTAAGTATCTAGTTCTCAATGTAGTAAAAACCAAGAGTATCCCTTTCTAAATTGTCTTTCAAAGCTATTTTCCTTGGATATGGGGCTTTATAAAACTACAAGAACACTCATAAACTGAAGATACAAAACTTCATTGCCATAGCTGTTATGATGGAGCATATTTTAGAAAGCAAAGCTATTGGACAGTGTCAGTTCTCACCTGTGGAATATTTAGACATATCTGGCATCTACAAAGATGTTAAATCTAGATGTATCATTTTCCCATCCCAATTTACTCTTAGGTAATTCCTTAATAGTGCTTCCTACCAGAGATTTCACCAATGCACCAAGATAAAAAGTATGAATACCAGTAAACCTATCACTGATAATACCATCAATCCATATTCTTCTAACCATTGGGGGAAATTTCTTCATTAAATCCCAATCCACCTCCTGAACAAGACCTTTTTCATAACTAATCAACCACTAAACAAAGCCTCACATTGTTTAGAAAACTGTGCTTGTCACGGAGCATACATTTATCAGACAATCTCCCTGGAGAATCCCATTGATCAGGCCTTGTCAGCTTGCATTACTCAGCCTCATTAATGCCGCCTCACAAGCTGCAGCACTACAGCCTGCCTGGGGCTACCTGATAGGCTGCTTCTTCCAGCACAGACTCCAAAGGGGCCCTAGAGACTTGCCTTATTGAGGGCTGTGGTGGAAGAAATAGTACCTTAATGAAAGACATGCACCAGAGCACAATTAACTACTATCTAGCCCATTCCTGTTACCGTTAGTAATTTCTTCCATTTGTCACCTATGAGGATCATGACTTTTTCAGAATTGAAATGTAAGATGGTAGGAGAAACTATTAAAGGGAAACTGGAAGAGCGGGCACATTTCAAAAGCAGTGTCAATAGAAGTGTTTTTTATCTTCTTTACTTAAGATCCAATCTTTGATCTCTCCGTTGGTTTAGTTAGATTGAGGTAAACAATCCCAAGAGAACAGATAGTCAAAAAAACAGAGGCCAGAGATTGTCAAGAAAACCATTTAGCACAAGAGGTAAATGTTTACCTAACAAATGTTGTTAGTAGAAGATCAAGATGTGGTAAATTTAAGCTCTCTGTCATTGCAAATACCCTAAACACAGCTTGTTTGGAGGATCACTTCAGTCAGACAATGCATGCTGGAATTAAAGCTGACAGGAATGAAATGCAGAGATTCATTACAAATACACTCTTTGACAAAGTCCTCTTGCATGTTATCTTATTTTCTTAATGCCAGATTCATTGAAAGAACTAAATTTTAAAATTGCTCATTTACACCTGATTTAAAATGCTATACACACACACACACATACACACACACACACACACACACACACACACACACACACACTCCCCAGTCACCATTATTCCAGTGTTATTTACAGCTGCTGCTCTGGTCTAATTGCCTTTGCAGAACCACAAAGAAGTAAATGACTTTGTTTTACTTAAGCTGCAAATCAGATTCTCCTGAGCTATGGTGGCATCTGTGTAGGGCTCCCTGTAGAATGACAGTGTTCAATTACCAACAAATATCACTATTCTCCCCAAGGAAAACAGAAGTCAGGGGACTACAAGGCAGCACACAGCCAAGCAACCTGAAGGTTTGGTTACTTTTTGGCATCAAGATGTTTATTTAATGTTAATAGTAGTACAATGTGTTCCTGCCCATATGAAATTCACCATGCAAATGTACAGCCTTAGCATCCATGTCTAAGGTTGGATAAAAGCAGTTGTGTCTTTAAGAAAATCTATGATTATCTGGAGAGCCCTGTCATCAAGGTTTTCTTTTATTTTTATGGAAAGATGTTACTTTTTACTACAGTATAAAGAATCTTATCTTTTTTCTCCTAAAACCACATCACACTGAAGAACTATGACAGTCCACAATCCCTTAATCAAAATACCAAAATCCAAGAGCTCCAAAATATTAGATTTTATTTTAATGTATTGGTAAGATGATCCAATGTATCTGGAACCTAACTAGTAATGAAACATTACCTGCAATTATATGAACCTATTTACATTGTTTATTTATCCACTTGATGTTTATATTTTGCATTCCAATGTCTTTGATTGCAGGACTCTGAGCCAGGCTGGAAGGGATATTATGGAATATGCAATATGTGTCCTATATTGCCTTTGTCAAGTTGGAAGTGTACCGAATGCTGAAATATCTGTCACCAAGGAATCCATTTAAGAGATTGTGAAACCACATTCTCATTGTACAACCTGATCCTGATTTTTCTTGTAATTATGATATTTAGCTTGGAAATTTTGAACTAGCACTTTTTTTTGCAAGAAATATAATTTCTGTATTGCTATTTATTTTCTATTTTTAATCCCTTCAGCAAAAGAAAACTCAGATTACTCCCAAAAGTACTATGTAAAAGAGATTTCTAAAACCTTAGTTATAAACCTTCTATATAAGGTAAGTCATAACAAACTTAATTTTATTTAAAATATATTTATTTGTGGATATCTAAAATTTTTATCTCAGATTGAATCGCATGGATTCACACTATAACATAAAAAGAAAACAAAAATAGTAATTAAGTGGCTAGTTGCATGCTATGTTTATGTCTATTCCATATGTACCAGAAGTTTATACCTGTATTTGACAGGTATGCAATAGCTTGGAAGACAAGATACTTAATTTACAATAAGATAGAGAATAACTTATTGAGTGTAAATAGTTTTAGGAAATTAAAGTCTTGACACTTCTACAGTTATAAAGAATATGCTTTTATATAAAAGTGTTTATCATGTTTCTTTCCAGGAGTCTTAATCACAGATTCCTAGAGTGGAAGAGCTTAAGGTGTAGTTTCTTTTAGAAGTAGCTTCTGGACAACATCATGGCAAGTGACCATGTCTCTACTGTGGGCTCAATTGTGTTCCCTCCTAATTCAGGTGTTGAAGTTCCAACCCCTTGCATTTATAATCTGAATGCATTTAGATTTAGTCTCTTTAGTGAGGATTTAAGTTAAAAAGTGTTAAAAGTAAAATTCTAAGCCCATATAAACAGCATCCATATAAAAAGAGAAATCTGAATTGGGCACTGGTGGCTCAGACCTGTATCCTAGCTACTTGGGAGGCCTAGATTGGGAGGATCGCAGTTCAAGGCCAGCCTGAGCAAAAAGTTCATGAGACCCCCATCTCCAAAATAACCAGAGAAAAATGGACTGGAGGTGTGGCTCAGGTGGTAGAGTGCCTGCTTTGCAAATACAAAGTCCTGAGCTCAAATTCTATTCCCATAAAAAAAAAAAAAAGAAATTTACAGAGGAAAGACCATGCAAAGTCATAGAAAAAAAATAACCGTCTACAACCAAGAGAGAAGCTATGGTACACACCAATGACATGTTGACCTAGAACTTTCAGCCTACAGAACTGTTAGAAAATACGTTTCTGTTGTTTAAGCTTACCTTATATACAGCAGTTTGTTTTGGCAAACTAATATCAATTTTTTTGCACAATTCTTCAGAAATACATAAAACACATTTGCACACACACATGCACATACATAAATTCTCAACTAGACCAGATAGGTTTATTGAGAATGTTTTCATTTAATAGACACTAGTTGAATATCTGTATCTCAAAAGTTACACAAGTGAGTGACACATGGATCCTGCTATTGATATGTTCATCAAGTATTTCAGATTTGTTTAGGGTTTATTCAGAGAGAGTAGACATTAAAGATGGATACATACATAACTGGGATAGAATCAGATTTTTATCAGAATACACATAAGAGAACAGTTGTTTCTATTGACCACTGTCTGGGAAAATATTACAAAGGCAATATTTTAACTTAGCCTTTAAGGGTGAATATGAGTTTTCCGAACAGTTTTCCAACAGTCCAGGGAGAGAAAACTGAGGCATGGAATATGGTCTATTAAGGGAACAAAAAGTACTACAGTGCTCAAAGAAACACTGTAGTCTCAATTAAGTTAGAATGAGAGGATCCTGGTGTGATATACTTAAGAAGTGCAT
Organism: Castor canadensis; assembly: GCF_047511655.1. Taxonomy (NCBI): domain Eukaryota; kingdom Metazoa; phylum Chordata; class Mammalia; order Rodentia; family Castoridae; genus Castor; species Castor canadensis. Next base: position 55,288,691 of record NC_133390.1, on the reverse strand, counting down.
GTATTTTACTTTGTAAGTAATAGGAATTCTTCAATTTTTAATCTCAGAGCATGAGTAAATTATTTTTGAAAATTTCATTTGAAAATTCTGATATGGAAATATAGCAATTGAGATAATGTTAAAGTATCCCTATTCTAGAGTGCCCTATTCTAGCAACAAACCCAAAAATTATAAATTAAGAAATATTAAAATGTTTCCATACTCTAAAGATTGATGAAGAAATACACAGGTGCAAGAAACTACAAAAGAACTCAGAAGTAGTTATTAGCTCAAGTTGATGCAATGGTAATCTGCGAGGATGTGAAATTGGTGGATGTCATGAGGCCCATGTTGGGATTAATGCTTGAGCAGCAACTAAAAATGTGGTTTGTACCCTCATGGTACTGAGGTACATGGAACTGAAGTTCTGCATAAAGCCAAGAGCTGCCTAGCCACTTAAAACAGTGTCATGTTTCATCCACCATCTGAAAACAATATGAGGAAAAAAAAATCCTCCTTCCAGAGGTTAAGGATGGAAACAATCACATACCAGAAATTTAAACTCAAGCCTGTAGTTTTCACAAGTAGAGGAGGTTATACTACTCATGATTATAGAATGTCCAGCTAAGAAATCAATGTGAATGCTGACTGGTCTAAACCACTTATGTTCACTCTGTTATTGCTGTGTAACAAGTTACCACAAACTTGATGACATAAATCAACACCCATTTTATTAACTCACAGCACTGTAGGTCAAAAAACTAGGCAGACCCACCCGGTTTCTCTGCTTAGCATCTCATAAAGATAAAATCAAAGTGGTATCTGGGCTGAGCTGTTATCTGAAAGAATCTGCTTCTATATTCCTTTAGATGGCTGGCAGAGTTGAGTTCCTTGTAGGTGATGTTTGAGGCACCTGTGCTTTTTCTAACTTTAGTTATAGCCAAGTTATCCTTTTGCCCTTAGTTAGGTCAGTTTTCCACTAGAGAAACAGAATAGGAATTTAAGAAATTAAGTCCTGCCTATGGGGATTGGTTCCAGTGGGAGGGGAGGACATAAGGAAAGTACTTAGAAAGGTGAATGTGGAGAAAATATTAGGTACCCATATATGTAAACAGAAAAATTAGAACCATTGAAACTTTCTAGGAATGAGGAGGAGGGGAAAGAAAGGAGAATGATGGAGGGAGTGAATTCAACTATGATATATTGTAAGAACTTTGGTAAATGTTACAGTGTACCCCCAGAACAACAATAATATGTTAATAAAAATTATATTATGCAGAAAATGAAACAGAATAAGAATTAATAAATAGAACATCATCAATATAAAAGTCTTAAAAATAATTCAGAAAAATATCACAGTCTGACATTGCATCCCTTCAAAACTCAATGTTGAAACATAATTCCCAATGAAATGGTATTAGAAAGTGAGGACTTTACAGGCAATTAGGTTATGAAGACAGAGTGCTAGTGATATCAGTATCCTCATAAAAGAGACTAGAAAGCTAACTAGCCTTTTCCACCATGTGAAGTCACTGCAAAAAGGGACCATGTCTGCACTCATTACACATTAGATCTGCCAGTGCCTGAGCTGCCTATCTTCTAGAGCTGAGATAAATAAATATGTATTTTTTTGTAAGCCACTGAGTCTACAGTAATTTGCTAGCACAACCTGAACAGATTAATGCAGACAACTGCAAAACTAATAATTGGGTTAAATGTAAAATGTTCCCAGAGAAGGATGAAATAACATCCTTTGCTGAGGTAAAATAATTAACTACTCAGAATTCCACTCATTGCTATGGATTCAATCAAGAGAGAAGTTGAATGGCATTTTAAAATACTCTGAGAGTTTACTGTTTTAAAACTCTACTTTAAAGAAGAAAACTGTCACAGAAGCAGAATGGGATGCAAGAAGAAATGAATAAACAAATTGATGAAGATGTTAGTAAATTTAAATAAATATTGACTGGTATGAGCATAACTTATTTCTATTAGTTTTATCAATGAAACAATATAACTAATACTAATTATTATCAATTGGAAGGAGACAATGATTAATAAGAAATTGAAAATAAAATAATAAAGATAAATGATAGGAAATATGAGAATGTAGGATACTACACAAAAATTCCAATTAATTGTGACCACATGGATATATCATATAATATTGAATGGAAAAATGCTGAAGTAATGTATACATACATGGTTGAGAAGAATATACTCCAACTTCAAGACACTGGCTTATTTGGGAAAGATGGGGAGGAAGTGAAAACAGAGAGGTACAAAGGTATCTTCATTTGTATCAGCATCATTTTATTCTCTTAAAAATAAAAACTCCTAAAGGGAATATAGAAAATACTAGTTATTGTTAGATAATGTACTCTGCTATATTATACTCTATAAATAGCTTGTGTATTTGAATTATTTATTTAAAAGATAGAAAAATATATTAGTTAGCAACAAATAAGATGAATTGGAAGTGCTCTAGGAAATAAAGTCAGAAACAGCCTTTTGTCCTTTAGTTTCCAGTATCAAAATGAGCCATTTGACTGCCTTCATACTTCCATTTAGCTTTATTTCATATTCATTTAACTTATTTGATAGTTTTAATTTTTAATTTAATTTTTATTTTACAATATACTTATAGTTTTCAAAAGATAAAAAAAGAGCTATGAAATAAGTGGTATATAATTATAAAGAAAAGAAATATAGATTTTATAATGTAATCAGACAGGAAACTTTATAACCATAAATAAGTGAACATTTTATAATTTGACTCAATCACAGTTCTTTAGAGATAGAATTTAAATTTGAATTTATTTTTGTCTCTCTCTCTCTTCTGGTTTTAATCATATCAAAGTTCCACAAGTTTGTAATTTATTCTAACAAGGAAAATTATGGATTCATGTGGGTTTTCTCCAGATTATAGTTTGTAGATAGAAATTGATATGAACTGTTAGAAAGCAGAGTTCCTTTGAAAGAGTTAACCTTGAAATTTATTAAAAATAATGTTGACTCATTGTTTATTAAGGTCTTAAGGACCATTAAAAAAATCAAACTTCAGCTTCTTCTTCATGTAGTTTTACTCATTTTCTCATTTTATTTAGAATGCTCATTCACCTATCTTTGTCTAATTTGATACCCCTGGATTCAAGTCTTTGACTACTTAAACTCTTCTGTGAGGTCTTTTCCAACTCTCTAGCCACAATGTTGAAGACTGAACAGTAAATAACTACATGCTTTGGAAATGAGCTTTACTCTGTTCTTCATTAACTATAGTAGTTCTTTGAATAGGAGCTGTAGTAGTGAAATTCCTCTCTAGTAATAGTGGAATGCTTAAAAACTGCTGGTAACCCAGTTTGAAACTTTCTATGTAACTGGAAATACAGATAAGACATTTATTTCATAATTTATTTCTTCAAACAAAGGAAGAAGTCAATGTAATCAAGTATTTTTTTTTCTGGTAGGGATTCATGAAGAAATAGTAAAGGAAAAAGGACTGAAAAGTAAGATGATATAAGAATAAAAAGCCATTCTACATAGACATTTGGGCACAGCTACTAAATGGACTGTTTCTCATTGCAGTATTTCATTCATTCAATGCAATGACAAGGTACATGCTATAAGTTAGGACCTATGCCAGCCTTAGTAATTAGATGTCAGAAAATTCATATAGCAATACTGAAAGAGATGATAAAATATTTTAAGTGGGCTGATTCTTTTTGTTTCTTCAAAATATTTTTTTCCACAGTGTCTTATAGGTTTGTAGTCTAAGAGGTTGCATTTTAATGAGAAATGTAATCCACACAATTTCTCTTTGAGATAGTATGAGTTTCAAATGCTAATTTTATACAATAGTACCACCCAATTGTTAATTACATTTACAAAAAAGTCATCTAAGTCTTCCCTATTGACTACTTTAGTATTATTAAACATTTCTCACTGCTGTGTAGCCTAGAGCAGTTCCTCTGGATGACTCTGCTAATTCCTTGGTCCAGGGAGTATAGGGACCATTACCATTGCTGGTTAAGTACACATTTCATTGACTTATAGGCTGTGTCCCATAACTTCTCTTTACCAACCTCCTTTGCTTCTTTTATTTAACTACCAGGCAGTGCTATGGTGAAGAATTTAGTCAAGGGCAGCACACCTCCTCTAATGCCATGACCTCATATTTCTCTCTAGGGCCCAGCAGCAATTTTAAGGGTTTAGGCCTTTCCTGTGCAAACAGTAGTCTACAGGTCTCACTGGGTTACCACCACCATATCCCATCACTATTGTCAAATACACTCATCTTTTACATAAGTGTTAAACTAGTCTGTGTTGTCTCAGGATATTTATGATATTGATAAATATCACTGATAAATAAGCATTTCAAGATACTTGATTCAGGCATTTCTTCTCATAAATTATAAATTTCATGAGTCTGAGAAGCATCTGTTTTGCTCATCACTATCTCCAGTGTCATCAAATAGCAGGAAGAAATACCTTGTCATTTAGGATCTATTGAATAAATTCTGATGATTGAAACATAACAGAGTATTAACTAGACTAGAAGCTTAACAAAGAGATAATGCATTTGTTTCTTACTGTCTCTAGCCTTATGAGACTTATATAAAATATATACAATAGGCACTTATAAATAGGCACTCAGTATATAAAAGAATGACTGCCATGATTAAGCATCTGTTTGAGAATTTTTTTAGGGTCTTCTATGTGACAAGGTCATGGTCACTGTCAGTTTGAGTTTACACTTTTCATAGTTCATACATTAAAGGAAAAGAAAGATTTTCCTTTAGCGTCCACGTAAAGTGCCAGATAAAAATTCTAATTTGTACAATTTGTATCAAATGACACTCCCAGCATTGATTTCTATGGAACCAAAGAAAATCCTATATAGTGATGAGCAGATGATTCCCAGGAAAGTGCAGTTACTGTTATTGAAAGAAAAAGGAATGAGAGCATTCACCACACACAACCAAAACCAGCAGCAGCAGCAGCATGTGTGGACATAAAGTAAGTCAGGGATTTGAGAGTGTGGGGGCAGAAGGTAGAGTATTTCCATTAATTATGTATGATCTGAAAGGCTATATTCCATTTGTAAATGAATTGCAGATTTTAGTTTACTAGGAAGACATTCTTTATGCAAAATTAATTTCAGCCAAACTTCACAGTCAATGTTTAAAACAAAAACTGAAAATGACAGCCAGGTTTAGGATTATGAGACATAAGAAACTTGTCTCTCTGTCAATTTTTTTAAAAAAAAATAATTTGTTTCACTTTGAAGGCTCACAAAATGCTGGATTTCCCTAAAAATATCCCTTTCATTTGGAACTATTGTGTACTTTTAAAAAGCAGTTAGCTTTTTTTCCTCTACTAAACAGAATCCTTATATTATGCATGTTAATGAATGTAGGTATAAAGTGATTCTTTTTGGTAGGAATACCCAGGGAATCAGACAAAATAAGCCAAAAGATTAGTGTTTTGAAAGAACTACATGGAATATCAAGCATCAAAGTTTGGAATTATGTTCAAAATGATTTTTGAGCAGATTCAATATTTGTTAATTGAGGATCTCCCTCAGTGAACATGTAGTTCCTCAGCAAATCATTTTTTTCTATTTGCTTCACCTCTGCTTTTAAAGACAATTTATTTTTTCTAATCCTCAGCAATCAAGATTTGCTGATCTTTCCAAATGCCATAGCATTCCCCAATGCACATGAAAGCTGTTTCTGAAAAGTGAAATATACTCTTGTCTCTGTTTTAATTCATTCTACTTCCTTTTTGAATTCTTTTTTTTTAACCTAATCTATCTACAGCTTTTTGATGATTGCAATATCTGGCCATTTTTTCACTTATTGTTCTTGAACTGCTGTACTATCTAATATTTGTCCCTAATTATCTATAATCTGAGCTAGCCATTCTGGACATTCCATTTTGCCTTAGCTTCTAAACAGATGTGTCCCAGGTTACCCGAATTTAGTCCGCTTGTTTTCAGCTGATTATTGACAACCTCTCTTGGAGAAAATTCAGTGTTTGTCTCCCTGCTTTTATTTTCCTTTTAGATTCTACCTGCATCAGGTGCTAATCTTAACACAATAAAAAGTGATTTCATTCTGTGATCACAGCACAGTGCAAGTCCAATAGTTCAATAATCCAGAGATTAAGAGTGTTTCCATTGGTGTCTTCCCCATGCTCAAGATTTTCCTTGGAAAATTGCTGTGTCCTTCACATTCAACCAGCCAATAAACAAAGAGATTATGGTGAGTCTTTTGCAACACTTCATACATAGAAGGTCTCTAACATAGCATTCTTTTTTAATTCAAATTCCATTGGTGCTGGCCTCACACTGGGATCCTTCCATCTGTACCTCCCGTGTGGCTGGGGTACCAAACTCTTTTACTTAACACCTTGACCTTGGACTCTAGTGTCATTGCCAAGCTTTGCAAGAAACACAATTTTGTCCCCTATGTCACAGATCCATGGTAAATTATGTGACTCTTCTGATCACCAGATTCCTCAGCTATAGCAGGCTTATCTGAGAACCATTAAAATTACCAGAGACATAATATACCCTTAATATATTTTTTACTTTTTTGTTTCCCATTGTTACATATTATAAACATTATCATAGTCATCAACCCTCTGACTATTTTCTCCTTAAAAAAAAGAAAATTATAATCTTAAATTCCAAAGACTATCCTATGTATATAAATCATTTTTTTCTCCATTTTAACTTTCCAGTATTTAAAAACCTTCTTACTTCTCTCTTTCTCTCTCTCTTTCTCTCTCTCTCTCTCTCTCTCAGTAGCTCTCTAATAGTCTACCTACTCTATTCGAGTCATAATTTCTTAAATATTTTAAACAAAACCTTCCAGATATAGACCCAGGATTATTGTTGGTAAAGTTAGTTAGCATTTTTCTACCTGTATGTGTAATATTTCACAGCCCATTCCCACTTCTACTAGTCAGAGTGAAATGATATATTTTTACTGGCTTTGTTTCATCTATTATTTGAATAACATGGTAATTAATGACTAAAGTGAGATTTCTGGATTATGTCTAAATAGATGAGAGTTTCTATCCATAACCAGAAAGGATTGTGAAGGGCGTCTAATAGTAAAACGTTGCAAGCTCATATTTCCAGTAAGACAATTATATTGAAAAGCCATATTCTGTTCTGTTGCCTCACATCAAATATTGGACTATTTCTGGGATCTCTTTACATAAAATTGAAACTTTCTATTATTAGAGGGGATTCCTCATATTTTATAAATATCTCTCCAATTGTAATGAAATATTTCCCCTATAAACATATTATACCCATATAGAGGATTGGATAGTGTCAGTGTCCTCCCAAAACATGTCCATCCATAATCTTAGAACCTATTTGGAAATAGTGTCTTTTCCATTGTAATTAAATTAAGATGAGGTCATTCTTGATTAGGCTGGAATCTAAATCAGTGAATGATGTGATTACAAGGAAAGGAGAGGATGCACAGATACACATAGAGGAGAAAAGGCACGTGATAATGAAGACAGAGATTGAAGTGATGTACCTACCTATACACCAATGAATTCCCAGGATTGCTAGGAGCCACGAGAAACTGAGATGTGGGAGGGGTTTTGAGAGGAAGCATGGCACTTCCAAAATTTACCTCAGACTTCTTGTCTCCAAAATCATGAAAGAATAAATTTCTGTTCTTTAAATCAACCACTTTGTAGTACTTTGTTATGCCAGTCCTAGGAAATTAATATACCTTCAACCATGCTTTAACTTTTACAATTACTCCATAAACTTGTTCATCTTCACTAAAATTTTAAGTTCTCCAAGTAATGTGTTGTTGGGTAATATTTACCCTTTATAGATCAGCATCTGGCAAACAGTTAACATTCTTTGATTAAATGAATGAAGAAATAATTTATAGTATCTATTTCCATTAAGGTATGGATGACCCAAGTTTTCCAAAGTGACAAGGAAAAAGAATTTATGATCCATAATCAGAATTTTACCCTTACTTAAAATTTTACCCTTACTTAAAATTTTTCTCAAATTTTTACCCTTAAAAATTAAAATCTCAAATTTTACCCTTACTTAAAATTTTTCTAAAGTCGTCTTCATGCTTAAAAAATAAAATAGTTTTAAAATCACATTTTCTTAAGTATGGATGCTTGTGTTGCTCTTTTGGTGCCTCTCTCTCTTTCTGCATCTGTACTAGGTTAAGAACATATGCAGATTCTATGAAAGGAGTCTGAAAAGTATCTTGGAAGTGACATATTAGGAACAATATTGCCCATAATCAAGTTTTTCCTGAGTTTTTCAAAGTCTTTTCCCACCTCAATATTTTTTACATCCCAATGAATTGTCATAAATTATTGAAAAAGAAATTAGCCAATCTGAAGTTGTCCTAAATGTGTCATTACTACTGCAGCTGCAGAAAACATTCTGAAATATGTTTCTGATGCTGTATTGCATGAAACTAGCAAAGACTGAGCTCCATTTTATTTCCTACTATGATGTGATTCCACTGATTAATGTTAAGAGTCTATGTTCTATGTGGGCTGGAATTTGGTCACTTTTGTTCACTGCTATATTCCAAGAACCTAGAAAAGTTCTCAGAACATCTTACACAGCCGATGTGTATTCATTAAATGAATAGAACACAGCACCCTCTCCTAAATGCTCCTTGCTACTGCCAGTGCAGTGATCAGATGCTTCTTGCTTTATGTGAATTCTAGTATATTCCCAGAGTGGAGATCTGCTGCTTTTAGAAGTCATACCCAACAGTTTCACTGCCCAAGAGCTAGTCCACCACACCACCTACTCTGCTAGCAAATTGCACCAACATCCCACATGGAGAGCTTCCATTTTACACTGACTCCAGTGTTCTCCTAATCACAACTCCTTCTTGTCACAATGATTTGCCCACAGCAACATACTTCAATAATAGCTGATTCAGCTATATAATGCATTGTTGTTAGTTATAGTCACCCTGCTGTGTCATAGAACACCTGACCTTAGTCTTCCTATCAAACAATAACAAAATACCAGTTGACTGACCTCTCTCCATCATCCCTACTCTCCTGAACCTCTGGTAACCACCACTACACTCTCAACTTGTAGGAGATCAACTTTTTAAACAGTCAACCTGTATGAAATCATATGGTGTTTGTCTTTTTGTGCTCTTATGGTTTGGATATTCTGAGGTAAGACCTTGAGAGGTCAATGCGTCATGAGAGTGCTAACTCCATCAATGGTATTGCTTAATGATGAGTTCACAGCTAAATGGGCTATTAGGGACTGGGGGGGGAATGCCCCTATGGGGTATTTTAGAATCTTGAGCCCATCTTTTCACTTCCTGTTTGTTTCCTGGCTTTCTCTACCACATGTTCCAGTTGCCACAATATTCTGCCTTACCTCGGGCCCAAAGCAATGATCATCAACTGAAACCTTGCGAACCAAAGGCCAAATAAATCTTTCCTTCTTTCACTTTATTTTTCTCAGGTATTTTGTAACAGTCATGGAAAGCTGACTTATTTCAGTTAAAAAACAAAATAACAGTAAAAAAAGTAAAAAAAAAAAGAACAGCCAATTCAGGGACTGGGATTATTGATTGAGTGCAATAATTCTAAATACTAATTAAGTACAGGTTAGAATAATTTCAAGAAGTTGTTCATATTTACAGATTATGCAAAGAAGCAAAAGAAAGATAAAGGTAAGAATTGTTGAAGCAAAATCTCTCTCTCTTTTTCTCTCTCTGCCTCTGTAAGTTTCAGTGTCATTATGTGTAACCAGCAAACAGCCTAAGGGCTTCAAGAGATAAATCCTTCTTTCCTCAATTTGAGATTAAAATGTAAAAGAACATGAACAGTTGGAAGAGTCAACACTCTTGTGATTTAGTTTTAAATCAAAGTCCAAATATTAACTACTTGAACTCTATCCCTGCTTTAACCCTCCTTTATCTTTATGTGGGCTGAGATATAAGGAGAAGTTTCCACTGCCACATGGCACTATATGCCAAAATGATTACACATCCAGACACCTGAAAAGAAACCCTGGTTGGGATTCTTTCAGAACTGGGGAGCAGAGTAAACTTGCTTAAGGAAAAAGCAGAGATGTAAGGAAATTCTAAGCCAAGAGTACTCAGTGGGCTCAAAACAAACAACTCATTTGTCAGGTTTAGCCAAGGAGCCGCATTCCCAGTCAAAATAACAGCTAACAGGGAAGTAAATCTCTGGTTTCTTTTATCTCATTTCTACCCATGCCTGCCACTCAATGTAGTGTACACCTTTGAGCAAGTAAAGCCTGTGTGCCTTGGTTTCCTCATGTTTAAGTCACAGAAAATAGTATTATTCCTTTCACAAGATTATTGAGTGCAATAGATGTAAAAGGGTCAGTACAGTTCCTGAGACTGAACACGTAATGTGATCTCTGTCTGAACCCTAAGAGATTTTATGATACATATATTACTCCTCCTTTCTGAATCTATATTCACTAAGCTACCTTCTGCAAAGTCTTTCCTTGAGGATATAGCATTCCTAGAGGTAGAAAATGGTTTAGATTGCCATATACATCTATTCCTTTTGAGATTTGTATTTATCACTTAAAAATGTATACCAAGCACTTTATATGTTTTTTCTAATTTTATATTTTATTAAAGTCTTATGACTTTGCCTTCTTTTTTAATAGATTAAAAAGTTGAGAATAGCATAGGTAATCTAATAGGCTCAAGGTCAGTTAGATATTGTAGTTTGTTTAAACCCAGAATTCTTCCTTTTCCTGATCTGCCACGTGCTCCATACTCTGTTTCAGCAAAAATAAAAAGAGCTATAGTGGTGGTAGCCAAGTTTGGGAGCTTTCCTTTTACTCTCAGGTGAACTGCAATTCCAAGTGGAGCGTGGGAATCCAAGCAAATTAATCTTTTGTTTCTTAGTCAAGATGAAACATCCCTCAGGAAATGCAATTCTAGGTTGCATGATTCTTGAAAAATGTAAAATAAACCCATATAAAATACTCATTGTGAAGAAAAAGTTACTACAACGCAGCTTATTCTTTTGTTTATAGGTTTTATTTTGTTTATTTTGTTACATTTGTTCACAAACTTCAGTGTGTCTCAGAATCACCTGGATTGCTGTGATAAAACACCCATTGCTGGGCCCACCCTCAGAGTTCCTGCTTCAGGCTGGGCTGGACCCTGAGACTCTGCATGATTAACATATTCCCAGGTACTGATAATGTTTTTAGCCTTAGCATGGCAAATGGACACCATCTTAAAAGTCAAGAATTAGTGTTCTTGAGTTGCACATGTGTACACTCAGTAAGGACTAGCTAATCTAATATTAACTAAAATATCTTCTTTCTTTGTTAAGTAATTCAAGTTTTACTCATTAACCAAAAAGTTCTGGCACAAACCAAACAGAACTTGAGTTACACAAAGCAGAGTATGTTATTCATCTACTAGCTCATTAGTCTCAGGGGGGATGACACATATAATATCCTTTACAATTGTTCAGATAATATTATTGTTAATTCAGGGTATGTGTAAATGATTTTTTCCTTTAATAGCTTAAAGAAGGTATTTCATATAAGATGATATTATTGTACAATGTCTGATCAAACCTAAAAAAAGTAAGAATCTTCATACAAATATTTCAGGGGCTTATTTGTTTTAGTATTCGATTGAGTTTTCTTTAAAAGATATAATCCATTTTTTCTAAGAGCAGGTAGAACAGTCATGGAAGAGAGCAAACATTTGAATTTAAATGGTTGGACATACTGTAAAACAGTTACTAGTCAATTTTCCTTACTAGTATTCCCATGACATTTTACTTACATGCAGAATTTAGCCCTCACCATATTTTAATTTTCCACAACTAACATAAAGTGTTTCCAGAAATTGTCAAATGCAAAAAAGTGAATGGCCTTAGATAGTTAATAATAATGAGAACAGTAACCGTGTGTGTGTTTATCACGGGCCAAGCATTCTTCAATTTACCTGATAAACAATATCCCACTTGATCTTCACAAAAATGTTTATAAAGCAGAGTTTCTCAGCAGCATTGCTATTAATGGATTAGGCCCAATGACTCTTTGTTGTGGGGTCTCAATGTCATCAGGATCCCTAGCCTCTGCGCACTAGGTAACAGTGGCACCCTTCCAGTTGTAACAATCACCATGGACCCTAGTTGAGAACCACTGTTATAAAACTTTATATTGTAGAGTCCATATTTTTACTTGGTTTTTATTAGTCAAATCTAAATCCTTGAACAAAACTCACCATTTGTTCTGTTCTATTGCTATGAAAATGGATACCTTATTTGCAACTCAAAACAACTTCTAGTACAAAGAAGAATTCTAACTGGCAAAGCTGTGTGGGTCTACATTCTCTGCTCACCAGAAAGCTTGAGTTGGATTCATATCTTGAATTTGTTTATTTCCTTAGTAGAATTTTAGAAATTTGTTCACAGCCTTTTAATAAAATTGTCAAAACTTATGTTTTCTTAAATGATTAATCAGACAAATATATACATTAAATATATTAATATATATTAAATATATGAATTAAATGTAACTGACATTGAGATATAGTGAATATTTTAGGTCAACAATGTGTGTTGTTTGGAAGATTAATACATGGATAAGTTGACAGATGATAGATAGATAAATAGACAGACTGACAAGTAGATGGAAGCTTGCTATGTAAAGCATGGAATCTTCATCACTTCTCTGAGTAACTAGTGTCTTGTATTCTGACCTTAAAAACAGGAAGTAATTGTGTGAACTCCTTTGTGACTAAGGACTGTTTACTAATAAAGCTACTGAAAATAGGTAATGAAGTATGATATAGGGTCACTGACTGTAGAATAGAGCAGGTCGAAAAGATATGAGGTTATATGCACTGACAATTATAGACAGCAGAGAGGAAAGACTCATAATTTTTATATGGACTATGATAAAAATCAAATGTATATGCCCTTTTAGTCTCTCTCTCTCTCTCTTTCTCTCTCTCTCTCACACACACACACAAACACAAATTCATATATTTGACTTACTGCTACAGATTCCATAAAACTTTCTGAAATTGAATAACTGCCATAAAATGTCCTATGTGCTTTCCTATACTTAGGAAAATATTCTTAAAGGTTTAAGACCTACGTGAACAAAGCTATAAAATCTCATGGAAGAACATAAAAACAAATTCTCAGCAAATGGAAAGGCAGATGAGGTTTTTTAGATGGAAAACAATAAAATAAAAAGTATTAGTGCTTTAAAATTAGTATATGGGATTTATTCAATTCAATTCAATTCTCAGCCCAACTGAGAATTTCTGGTATTATAAAACAATTATCTTAAAATGTACATGTGAAATTTTATAGATTATATGTACACATGATCAATAATAAAAGATATGACCATAGAAATCATATAAAATACTGATGATTTCATAACTATATAAAATGCAATAAAAATGTACATATGAAATATAAAATATAAAATGCAATCATTCTTTTATCAAAGGATGTACATAAGTAAATCCCTAGACAGAAGAGGGAATCTGGAAATTGATCTCTGGACACAGTACAAGAGGTTACATTTGGCATAGGTTATGTTTTATTTCACAGGGAAAGGGTGTGTGATTAGTAAATATCCCAGTGATAGTCAGCTGCCCATTCTTGTCTTACATTGTGTATAAAAAACAAGGTTCAGATGAATTAAATGCTTATTTGGAAAATATAAAATGGTAACTTTCTTTTTTTTGCAAAAATCTATGAAACTTTATGTACATCTTGGGACAAGCATGACCTTAAGTAATCCTGAAAATCCAGAAGCTACAAGAGATAAGGCATATAAACTGGTAGCAAAAGATAACACACAAAATCAAAAGACATACACAATAGCTTTTGAAAAAGGAATATGTGCACTCAAGAATGGACAAAAGGTTGTTTCTATAATAGTGTAGGACATTGAAAATTTGTCAAGATGAGAATAAAAACTCAATAAAAAAATAAAGTATCAGTTTACAAAGACTGTCTTCAAATGATCAAGTATATGAAAATGATGCTCTAATTGACTGCTAATCAGATAAATGCAAATTAAAGTAACAAAGAAATATCATATTATACTCAAGAAGCTGGCAACAATTTAAAAGAGTGAAGACTTGACTGACAAGTATGAAATCAAAGTATTCAAGGCATTTTGAAATGCATTGTCTATTAAAAATAAAAATGCACTTATCCTTTAACACTGAAACCTTTCTGGTTAGTTCAACCATAAAAGAAAGCAGCAGTCAGGAGGAAATACATATATTTATCCATGATAGTCATTTATTATATCCAAATAACATCCTTCAATAGAGGAATGATAAAAAATTAGTTAAATTCATATCACAAATTACTTTTTAGCCACTAATAAAACTATACCATGGGTAATCGATTTTGTGTGATTTCTATGGATTGTTGTTTAGAAACATAGAACAGTGGGTACTGAGCAATCCCTTTTGGGTACAATAAACAATGAAACAAAATTCATAAGGGGATAAAGGAGAATTGGTGGAGGGAGTGATTTCAAGATAAATATATTTGATATATTGTAAGAACCTTTGTAAATGCCATAATGTATCCCCAACCAGCACAATAAAATAAAAAAGCAGAACTCACTAATGCTAAAAAAATTCATAAGCAAGAAACTAAAATTCTGCATTTGCACACTCACCTATGTGTGCATTTTGCATGTGTATGTACTTATACATATTTCCCTATCATTATATGAAGATACCAAAAAACATGGGGAAGGCTATATTCAATTTCAAAGATTTAGTTTTATAGAGAAGAAGAAAAGATGGGAGTGAGGAGAGTTAAGAATGAAGGGAAAAGAAAAAAATTACATAGAGAATAAAACTGCATGTGTGTTTTGTTCAAAATACACGGAGATTATTTGAGATTAGTCTAGTTGGAGACAGGTTTTACCAAGCTCTAATCAGAAGCTATTTTTTAGCACTTAAAAACATATATACATATATATGTATACATATAGATATTATCTATTTCTTAGTTAAATTATAGGTAAAAGAAAAACACACACCGCTCTTTGTAGCTTGAGGATGAGCTACTTTTGTTAACATTTCCTAGAGCTCTTCTGTCTCCTTGTTCCAGTCCAGTTTAGCAATCACTGTGAATAAGATGAATAATGCCCCTGTTTCTTATGTTTGAGTTTTTCTGGCAATTTCCACATGTCTGTCCCCTGGTGTAGGGTACACTCCAGATATAGCCCAGTGCCAAAATTGGCTACTTAACTAAAATGCATTTAATCATGGGGAAAACAATAAATTAAAAAAGAAAAACTAGCCCTTAACAAAAGATTCTTAAAATATTCTTCTGGATATTATGAAAAATTATAAAACATAAAGACATAAGCTTAAACTTTGATGGAGAAGTTAAATCTTATATTTATTAAAAGTAAATAAGTTATGCTTCAGTCCTCAATTCTATATTATAACGGTTTGAATTAACTGTAGGCTGGATTAAGCTTAGGTCTCAGTTCCATATGATTCAGTGATAAAGGGTGGGTTAAGTCTAAGGTAGAAAGCAATAAAAATTGCTGTTTCTGTTTAAAAGCTACAAAATGATATGAGACATAGATTTTATGGTTAAAGGTATAGCTTACCTTTAAGTAATTAAATGGAGACTCCTGCATGTAGAAGAAACCAATATACTGCTCACAAAAAGCCAATTCTTTATCTGGATGTGTTTCTATAATAAACAACATATCTAATTCTTTTCCACAAACTACGATTTTCGAAGTTCTTACTAAGGTTGGGAATAAGAGGTTAAGGGCAACGGAATTGAACAGAAGTTGCCATTTCTTCCAGTTACTCATTCTGGCTGATCCATGGATGCTAGAGAGATCTAATGAAGCCAAGGACCCTGGAGACTTAATTCAAACATGTAGTTTATATTGCAGGGTAAAAATGATCACAAAAGTCTGGCAATGCTCTGGACTTCTGTCCTTTCTCATCTGTAACATGGTTAATAGTCACCACTTGTGTTATTGTAATAGCTGAGTAAACAGGATTGCTTCTAAAACATGGTCTGTTGCTTAAATTTTTAAGTCAAGGAGATAAAAAATAAGCATTTTTTTTCTCCTTATTCATATATTCATATGTGCATACATTGTTTGGGTCATTTCCTCCACTTTCCCCTCACCCCCCTCACTTCCAGGCAGAACCTATTCTTCCCTTTTCTCCAATTTTGTTGAAGAGAAGACATAAGCAATAATGAGAAAGACAAAGCATTTTTGCTAGTTTAGATAAGGATAGCTACACAGAGAGATTCCTAGCATTACTTCCATGCACAAGTGTATTACAACCCAAATTGACCTATTTCTACCTGACCTCTTCACTACTTCCTGGTCACCTTCCCATATTGACCTCTGTCACTTTAAGGTTACTGTATTAGCTCCTGTGCAGTGGGGACATCAAAAACTTTCAAGTTTTGGGTTTCCTACCTATTCCCATTCCTCCCGGATGTGCTCCCCCCTTAGTGTGTTACCCAAGTCCAACAACATTACTGCCTTTGCCCTAGATCTAAATACCACATATGAGGGAGAACATACAATTTTTGGACTTCTGAGCCTTGCTAACCTCACTCAGGATGATGTTCTCCAGTTATATCCATTTACCTGGGAATGATTTCATTCTTCTTCAAGGCTGAGTAAAACTCCATTGTGTATAAATACCACATTTTCTTAGTTCATTCGTCAGTAGTGTGGCATAGTGGCTGTTTCCATAAGTTGGTTATTGTGATTAGGACTGCAATAAAATTGGGTGTGCAGATGCCTCTGGAGTAAGCTGAATTACATTTCTTTGGGTATATTCTTAGGGGTGGGATTGCTGGATCATATGGCAGATCTATGTTTAGATTTTTAAGAAGCGTCCATATTGTTTTCCAGAGTGGTTACACTAGCATGCATTCCCACCAGCAGTGTAAGAGGGTTCCTTTTTCCCCACATCCTTGCCAACACCTGTTGTTGATGGTGTTTTTGATGATAACTATTCTAACAGGGGTGAGGTGGAATCTAAGTATGGTTTTGATTTGCATTTCCTTTATGGCCAGAGATGGTGAGCATTTTTTCATGTGTTTTTTGACCATTTGAATTTCTTCTTTTGAGAAAGTTCTATTTAATTCAGTTACCCGTTTCTTTATTGGTTCATTGATTTTGGGAGAGTTGATTTTTTTGAATTCCCTGTGTATTCTGATTGTTAGTCCCTTGTCTGCTGTATAGCTGGCAAATATTTTCTCTCACTCTGTGGGTGGTCTCTTCAGTTTAGAGACCATTTCTTTCATTGTGCAGAAACTTTTTAATTTTATGAAGTCCCATTTGTCCACCCTTTCTCTTAGCTGCTGAGTTGCTGGGATTCTATTGAGGAAGTCCTTGCTTATACCTATTGCTTCCAGAGTATTCCATACTCCTTCCTGCACTAACTTCAGAGTTTTGGGTCTGATGTTAAGGTCCTTGATCCATTTTGAGTTGATACTAGTACAGGGTGATAAACATGGATCTAGTTTCAGTTTTTTGCAGGCAGGTAACCACTTTTCCCAGCAACATTTAGTGAAGAGGCTGTCTTTTCTCCATCATATATTATTGGTGCCTTTGTCAAAAATAAGGTGGGCATAGCTGTGTGTATTCATTTCCAGGTCCTCTATTCTGTTCCTCTGGTCTTCATGTCTGTTTTTGTGCCAGTACCATGCTGTTTTTATTGCTATAGCTTTGTAATATAGTTTGAAGTTGGGTATTGTGATACCTCCAGTATTGCTCTTTTTGCTGAGTATTTCCTTGGTTATTTGTGGTCTCTTGTGTTTCCAAATGAACTTCAGGGTAGATTTTTCAATCTCTGTGATGAATGTCATTGGGATTTTCATGGGAATTGCATTAAACATGTAGCTTGCTTTTGATAGTATAGCCATCTGTACTATGCTGATTCTACCAATCCATGAGCACAGGAGATCTTTCCACCTTCTGTAGTTTTCCTCAATCTCTTTCTTCAGGAGTTTGTAGTTCTCCTTGTAGAGATCAATCACATCCTTTGTTAAGTTTACTCCTAGGTATTTGATTTTTTTGAGGCTATTGTAAAAGGAATTGTTTTCCTATATTCTTTCTCAATTTTTCATTGTTGCTGTATAGAAAGCTAATGACTTTTGTAAGTTCATTTTGTATCCTGCCACCTTGCTATAGCTGTTTGTGGTGTCTAGGAGTTTTTGGGTAGATATTTTTGAGTCTTTAAGATATAGGATCATATCATCTGCAAACAAGGATATTTTGACAGTTTCTTTACCTATTTGTATTCCTTTTATTTCTTCTTCTTGCCTAATTGCTCTGGCTAGGAATTCCAGTACTATGAATAGGAGTGGGGAGAGTGGGCACTCTTACCTCGTTCCTGATTTTAGGGGAAATCATTTCAGTTTTTCTCCATTAAGTATGATGTTGGCTATATGTTTGTCATGTATAGCCTTTACAATATTGAGGTACATTCCTTCTATTCCTAGTTTTCTTAGAGTTTTTATCATGAAGTGGTGTTGGATCTTATCAAAGGCTTTTCTGCATCTATTGAGATGTTCAAGTGGTTTTTATCTTTGCTTCTATTAATGTGCTGTATTACATTTATAGATTTGAGTATGTTGAACCACCCATGTATCCCTGGGATGAAGCCAACTTGGTCATGGTAAATGAACTTTTGATATGATGTTGGATTTGGGTTGCCATTATTTTATTGAAGATTTTTGCATTGATGTTCATTAAGGAAATTGGCCTATAGTTCTCCTTTTTGGAGGTGTCTTTGTCTGGTTTTGGGATTAGTGTAACACTGGCTTCATAAAATGAGTTAGGCAGTGTTCCTTCCCTTCTATTTCATGGAACAATTTAAGAAGGGTTGGTATTAGTTCTTCTTTAAATATCTAATAAAATTCAACTGAGAATCCTTCAGGTCCTGGACTTTTCTTTTTTAGGAGACTGTTTATTGTTGCTTTAATTTCATTTTGTGTTTTAGATCTATTCAGGTGATTAACATCCTCTTGGTTCAATTTTAAATGGTCATACGTATCTAGAAATTTGTCCATTTTCTCAAGATTTTCAACTTCATTGGAAAATAGGTTCTCAAAGTGATCTCTGGTGATTCCATGGATTTCTGTGGTGTTTGTTGTTATCTCCCCTTTCACATTTCTGATTTTACTGATTTGGGTTTTTTCTCTCCTCAATTTAGTCAGGTTTCCCAGGGGTCTGTTAATCTTGTTTATTTTTTCAAACACCAGCTTTTCATTTCATTGATTCTTTGTTTTTGTTTGTTTGTTTGTTTGTTTCTATTTCATTAATTTCGGCCCTTATTTTTATTATTTCTCTCCTGCTTTTTTGGACTTTGCTTTTTTCTTGTTTTTCTAGGAGTTTGAAATGTAGCATTAGGTCATTTTTTTTTAGATCTTTCTGTCCTTTTAATGTATGCATTCATTACTATAAACTCTCCTCTTAGAACTTCCTTTGCTGTGTCCCATAGGTTCTGGTAGGTCGTGTTTTCATTTTCATTAACTTCCAGGAACATTTTAATTTCTTCCTTATTTCATTATTGAGACCCACTGGTCATTGAGCAAGGTGTTGCTCAGCTTCTAATTGTTTGTGTGTTTTCTTCTGTTGTTTTTGTCATTGAGTTCTAGTTTTAATGCTTTGTGATCAGATAGAATGCATGGATTATTTCTATGTTCTTATATTTGCTGAGGATTGCTTTGTGCCCTAAGACATGATCAATTTTACAGAAAGGTCCATGGGCTGCTGAGAAGAATGTATATTGTGTGGAAGTTGTATTGAAATATTCTGTAGACATCAGCTAGGTCCATTTGATGTATGAGATTTAGTTCTAGAATTTCTTTGTAGATTTTTTATTTGGATGACCTATCTATTGGTGATAGGGGGTATTAAGTCTCCACTACCACTGTGTTGGAGTCGATATGTTTTTACATCCTTCAGAGTATGTTTGATGAAATTGGGTGCACTGATGTTGAATGCAAATAGGTTGATAATTGTTATTTCCTTTTAGTGTATTTCCCTTTTTAGAAGTATGGAATGGCCTTTATCTCATTTGATCAATGTAAAGTTTGAAGTCTACTTTGTCTGAGATTGTTTGAAGTCTACTTTGCCTGAGATTTGCAGGAGTGTTGCTACTCCTGCCTGTTTTGGGGCACCATTGGCTTGGTAAATCTTCTTCCAGCCTTTCACCCTAAGCCAGTGCTTGTTTCTGTTGATGAGATGTGTCTCCTGTAGGCAGCAGATTGTTGGATCTGTCAGTTTGCCAGTGTCCTTAGATGGGGGAGTTAAGTCTGTTAACATTCAGTGTTAACATTGATAGACACATGGTGATTCCTGTGATTTAGTTGCTTTTGTTGTTTGAGGTTTGATTGTGTGCTGGTGAATTAATGTTACTCTCTGATTCCTTGTCTTTTCTTCTCCTGTGGTTTGGTGTTGCTTGTCCTCTCATGGTTTTGTTTGCTTTCACTTTCTGTATGCAGAATTCCTTAAAGAAACGTTTGTAGTAGTGGCTTGGTGGTCATATATTGTTTTAGTTTCTGTTTATCATGGAAGACTTTTATTGCTCCATCTATTTTGAATGATAGTTTTGCTGGGTAGAGTAACCTAGGGTTGAAGTTGTTTTCATTCAATGCCTGGAATACCTCACTCCATGCCCTTCTTGCTTTTAAGGTTTCCATTGAGAAATCTGCTGTGATTTTGATGGGTTTAGCTTTGTTTGTTATTTGTCTTTTCTCTCTTACACCCTTCAATATTCTTTCTCTATTCTTTGTGCTTGTTGTTTTAATGATTATATGTCATGCAGTAGTTCTATTTTGGTCAAGTCTGTTTGGTGTCCTGGAGGCTTCCTGTACCTGAATGGGCATAGCTTTAGGTTTGGTGAATTTTCTGTTATTATTTTGTTGAATATATTACAAATCCCTTTTGTTTGGACTTCTCCTTCTTCAATGCCCACGATTCTCAGGTTTGGTCTTTTGTTGGAGTCAGTGAGTTTTTGCATATTCCTTTTGCGGGTCTTGAGTTGTTTGTCTAATAGTGCTTTAGTTTTTTCTTTAATTTCCATTTTATCACAAGTTCTGAGATTCTGTCTTTCACTTGTTCTAGTCTGCTGGAGTGGCCTTCCATTTTGTTTTGTATTCTGTTTCATTCTTTATTCTGAGTTTACCATATCATGGGTCACTTCTTTAATATTGTCTCTTTTCACCTTTAATTCATTTATTTCTCTATTTATAGTGTTCTCTGTTTCACTTTGGTGTTTATTTAGGGCTCCTGTGAGTTCATTTATTTGTTTCTGTGTCTTCTCATATTCTTTATTTTTCATGTCTTGAAATTTCTTGAGTGCCTCTTGTACGTTTTGGTTAACCATGTCTAGTAATATCTCCCTGAAATTCTCAGTGATTACTTGCAGGCTTTCTTCTTTGAGGTTGTTCTTGTGGGCATCATTGGGTTCATTGGTGTAGTTTATCTTCTGTTTTGTTGGAGTCTGGAACTGAGTATCTGTTTTCTTCATTTTTCTCTGAATCCTGTATTAAATTATTTTTGGAGGGAAAATGGTTTCCATCCCTTTTTCATCTTCCCATCTCTCCACTTGGTATTGGGCAACTATATTCTTAATAAGCTAGTTGGTGGTTTCAGTCACCTGTTTTCTTTCCCTTGGTTTAAATTTTTTTTGTGGCTGTATTGGGTTTGTAGCCAAGTGTGTGTGTGTGCTATTTCTGTCCCTGGTCTTGGTTTAATTTAGTAGTAGCTAATTCATAATAGTAAAACTAACCAAAAAAAAAAAAAAGCCTAAAGAAATCAATGTGGAGAGATGAACAAACAAACAAGAAACAGAACAAACAAACAAACAAAAATTCCAGGTTCTATTCTAAGACTGAATAGAATTTCAGTCTTATTTTATGTTCTGGTATTACTCCTCCAGCATCCAATCCTGTGTTGATATTTAAATAGAAGCTCTGTTGTAGTCTCATCAGGTTGTTGGGTAGTGTTTTTGTTTTTTGTTTTTTGGGGTTTTTTTTTTGTCTTTTAGGTGCACCTGCTTGGTCAGCTCCTCCTTCAGTAGGGTGTGGCAGTTTAAGTTTGTTTGTTGTCCTCAGGTTCCGGAATCAGCTCTGTAGACAACCAGCTATCCTGCTTTCAAGTTGGGTTTTCACCGTGCTTGATTACTGGGGGCTTGTTTCTTGCCTCACCCACTTTCTCTGGGGCAAGGTCAGTGATCCATCAACTGGCCCCCTTCTGTCAGCATGTTGTGATGATTTGCTGATTATTTTTTAATTCTGCAGTGTCATTTGACTTTGAATGTTGCTCACTGGCTGAGGAGATGAGCTTTGTAGGCCGCTACCTGCTTTGTTTCTGGCAGTGGCTTATCACCTACCTGCTGTCAGCCCTTCTGCCTTTCCAGTGTTTGTTTACTGAATGTTCATGTGTAGATCAGCTCCTTGCCACTCACCCCTTCTCCAGTGTGCTTTCAGCAACTCTGTCCATCTGCTGTGTGTTAGCTTCAGTTCATTGCTTATTGTTCATTTTTTCATTTTCTTTTTGCTTGGGGGGGGTGTCAGTCTGCCCAGGGGGCTATTCTGGTTTATCCTAGGTGTGGCTGGGGGAATACTGAATGACACTTGGTGCTCACCTGTTGGTCTGCTGAATGTCTCCCAAGCAGGTTTGGAGTCATTGTCCATTGGTGCTGCAGCCCTCCTGTTTTCTCAGTGTAATGTGGTATGCAGAAGCTTTCCACAGGCTAGGGGTTCAGGGTGTCTGAGTTTTAATTCTCCTTGCTGCTTTATTTCCACTAAGTGTGGCTCCAACATCTCAGCATGGTTTTGGAGTCACAGAGCTCACACTGTCTGCTTCTGTACCCTAGTCATCATCTTGGATCTCTTGTCAATGTTTTCAAGTGGGAGAAGCATTCACTTTATGGAAAATAGTCCTATAAGGCTGTCAGCATTTTTAAGAGGGAGAAACATTCACTTTAGTGAAAATGGGCTTATACTGCTGAATTGAAGAGACACATGCATCTGCTACATAAATTAACATGTTTATTGTTATTTGTTTATTCATTATTTCCCTACTACTTCCAAGGTTTTTCTCAGCATAAGTTGAATTCCAACTACCCTTTTATCCCTTGACATCTACTTGAAACTCAGTGTTTTTTAATGCTTCCAACCTTTCTGTATCTTAAGCTATCTTTTATCTAAACATGTTCTATAAAATAGGCCATGAGACTGCCACTGAATAAGTCACAGTAACTTTTAGTCTCAAAAATTTTACTGTGGGCTGGAGGTATGGCTCTAGCAGCAGAGCACATACCTAGCAAGTGCAAATTCGCAGTCCAAACCCCAGTACTGCAAAAAAAAAAAAAAAAAGTTACTGTTAGTTATTACACAAAAACAGAGGACAATAAAAAATAGATAAAAGAGAAATTGGAAAAATCTCAGAATCTTAATCTTAACATGTTCTCAGACTCAACATAGTCATCATGAAGTTCCTTTCATCAGCCTAATCCTCATTCCACAGTACACCCACTGCTAGGCTAGATGGATGATGATTCCTTCTATCATAAAAGTGCATCTTCCCAGCAGGAAGGTTCAAATCCAATCTCAGCTAAACAGAGATAGGAACTTTCACCTTCTCCTTCTAGGTTCCACCTCCCCATCCTAAATCCATTTGCCACAAATGAAATTATCTGTATTTCCACAGACTTCCAGTCAGCATTTCACCCACCACCAATCTTCTAAGTAGACTTTTGTGCATGCAGTTGATTAAAAAAATAGGGTATTTCTATTTCAATCAATTAATAAAAGTTAAGTGCTGAGTATTATAAAAAGAAAGTGACCCAATCTCTATGGTAGACTTTAAAATCTTAGAAGACTAGAATAACAGGCATGAATCATTGAAAGTAATAAGCTCATTCATAAGTTTATTCATTCATTTAGTTTGAAACTAACAAGTACATTATACATAATTAAAGTTTTGATAGTATTTTAAAAAGTAAGTGCTGTTGGTATTCTAAAGGAAATAATAGGAGTTAAGGTCAGGTAGTGAGAGACATTTAAGGATTCTCAAGGAAGCCAACATGGTAGAATTAAATAAGGAACCATTTTGTTAATTGTATAAGCCAAGTTGTACTCAACTGAAATGTGGAAGAGTCAGAGAGGAACTAATCCTAAGAAATTTCAGATTAGTATTTCAGGTTTCTGTTGGAAGTAAATTCATTAGTTTATTAAAGTGCTCTATTGAGTCTGCAGTTTTATTCTAGGATACTTATTTATGTACATAGACCTAATAATGTGTTTTTGGAATTTTAGAATTATAATTTTGACTACACTGGACTTTACAATTTACATTTCTTTAACATCATACATTTTGGGAATTTAATAGCCCCAGAATTAGGGCATGAAGTTTCCTTAATTTGGAGGTCCTTTGATTACTTCTTATTCTATCTATGAAAGGTACATAGTGACAGGGCAAGATCTGTTGTCTTAGAAAAGACTGAGTAGGACTACTTGTATCTAATGGATTTAACATTCAGTAGACATAGAATGTTGAAGACCTATTCAAGATCTGTGGTCATTTGAGGCACAAATTCTTTGACCCTCTTTGTATTAAAATGTGAAACAGTCACCCTTAAATGTGACAAAGTATGTTTCTGTTTAGAACCATAGGAAAAAAAAACAAACAAAAAGGAAATTTTGATTTTCAAAGTTTTCTAAATTAAGATAGTAGGTTCAAAATTGAGTATTAAACAATGTACAAACAACAATATGGAGTCTCTTAAACATAAAAAATATAGTTATGCACTGTATGTACTTGTACTTACCAGTCACAAGTGCAAAGGTAATACAGCCACATAACCATAGATTAAATCACTGAAACCATGGGTCAAAATAAACTGTTCCTTTCTTTAAATTGATTTATCTCAGATATTTGTCATAGCAACTGAAGGCTAACACACGTGATTTTTCTCCTTTAGCTCTATTCACTTTAGACTTTCCTCATCATGGTCTGTTTATCTGTGTTCTTTCTTTCTACTGATTCTGATCTATGTCTCTGCTTGTTTCTGCTTGTCTTCCTTATGACTCAGCCACTTTGTGCCTCTAGTCACACCTCTACCAAAGGGGTTCACTTTACCTTTTTATTTTGATAACACTGTTTTAATAGAGTCTTTATGTCATAAAGCAACTTAGGTAACAAAGATTCATCCTGTCCAAAAGGAAACAAATGTATCCATTTGACAAACCAGGAGCAGTTAATGTCTATTTCTAAGGTTTCTACTACCATAGGTACAAAATTTAAAAACAAACAGACAGAAAAATGCAAAAGTAGTTTGGTCATGCTTTCTGACTGTGGCATCCAAGACTGAATGGGAGGAAACAGAAATTGCTATGAACATGGGATCATTTTTCCAACTCAGAAATAATCTTGAGAATGTGAAGAGTCTATTTTAGGGCTAGTAAAATGGCTCAAGTGATCCTCTAGCAAGCATGAGACCAAAAAGAGTCTATTTTATTTATTTGTTTATTTATTTATTTACTGGCCAAATCTCTGCCTTTATTTGTTGTTATTGTTGTTGTCTGTTTGTTGATTAGCATACAAGAGTTGTACAGGGGTGACATTGTGGCATTTACATATCTGCTTACAATATATCTTAGTTAGATTTACCCCCTCCATCATTCTTCCTCATTACCCTCCCTCCCTTCTTAGAACA
The DNA here is from genome assembly GCF_047511655.1 of Castor canadensis. Lineage (NCBI taxonomy): Eukaryota > Metazoa > Chordata > Mammalia > Rodentia > Castoridae > Castor > Castor canadensis. Next base: position 55,262,940 of record NC_133390.1, on the reverse strand, counting down.
ATTTAACAGGTTTCATTCTTCTATTTTCATATATAAATGTAAAATGCATTCACCATATTCATTCTCATTCACCTTTTCCTTATGCCCAACCCCTCCCACCAGTACTCAGCACTGGAAAAAAACTTTTACCTTGTCCTTCATTTTTTTTAAATGTATATTAATAGTCCAAAGGGGTTTTACCTTGGTACTTCAGGCCTGTATATATTGTGCTTTAATCAAATTAGCCACCCCATTACTTACTCTTTCTCTAGCACCATGTTCTCCTAATATTCAGCAGCTTACAGGGAAGTATGTTATCTTATATTCATGTATAGATGTGTAGTTACAGTGTTTTTCATTCTCTAACATTTTCTTTCTCTCTTCCACCTCCTGTATACCCTCAGACAACCCCCTAATACAATCTTGTTCTCTCACTATATTTGTGTATGTGCATATATATGTAATCATATATGTATTTGTACGTATATTTAACTTACAAGTCTAGCTTCCACATATAAGGGAAAACATATGATCTTTGAATTTTTGAGCCTGACTCACTTCACTTATGTTCACTTATGTTCTCCAGTTCCATCCATTTACCGGCAAACAACTAATTTCATTTGAAGAGCCTATTTTACAATAAAAAGGGAATGTAAAATTTGAGTTTGCATTTTTAGCAGATTTTTTTTTTTTTTTTGGCCCTACTAGTGTTTAAATTCAGGGACTCAGACTTGCTAGGCAAGTGCTCTACCACTTGAGCCACTCCCTCAGCCCCAAGTTTGCATTTTAAAAAAAAGCCATGGGGACCATGTGGCACAAGTTGGTGCCTGCAGGATGAGGTGGGACTGGAGCAAAAGCAGGGACATCTTATCCATTAGGTAGAGGTAGATTGCCTAGGAATTACAATACTTTTAGAAGCTCACAAAATGTTCCATTTTCTTTTAAAACCAAACGAAAAAAGTTATTTTTAGATACAAGGAAACACTAAAACATAAATTACTATAGCTTCTTTTTTTAAACAGTTCAGTAAAACCATTCATCTTTTATTTATTTGTATTTTATGGAATAGGTGCTCATGATACCTAAATCATGTAAGTGTCATAATCCAGCCCTGCTAGAGAGCCATGAAGACAAGGCCTATAGAAGGGGACAGCCCATGTCCTGCCATTAGAGTGGTAGCTTCCTTTCCCACCTGAAACAGCAGGTTTTGAATGCGGGCACCTTTAGGCTCTGTGTATGGAGTTTTAGTACAGCACTAGTTGCACTTGATGCAGACTGTTGGTCCAGTCCTACAGCAGAGAATTTATTGCCATTGTCCTTCACACCTATCCAACTTACAATAGGGACTAGAATTTGGAAGAAGAAAAGACACAGAGATGTGACCCTTTCTGATTGCTGTTAGTCCTTGGCAGCAGTGGGTGCAGGAGTCGTCATTGGGCCCCAGGGAGAATGTGAAACACCCACTCACTTCCTGAATTCTTGTTAAAGATAGTCCTTGTCAACCTATTCTTTCCAGGTCTTCTCAAAATGATGGTCTTATTTGGCCATAAGTTTTGATAAGATATTCAAGGAACATATTGGAATTTTATCCATCACATTCAGATGCTCATTATCAAAGAGAAACTAGTAGAACTATACAATTAAAAGAGATTTTTTTTCATCAGTATAAATAAAATTTTGGATAGGCTAGGCCTGTCACTCAGCCATTGCCTCTCCCCAAAGTTCATAATGAGCTCAGGGTTTAAATAGATGGTTTCTACAGTGTTTCTTATCTTCCTCAATATTTTGCCTCTAAAAGTTAAATTATACTTCACTTGGCTGTCTATTACTGACCCTCCATGTGCATTTGTAATATTTATCCAAAGTTTTAAATTAAATATTAAATTGTGTAATATCAGTGATATGAACAATGATAGAAATGTTGTTATCACTTTACATTAAGGGAATAATTTTTGTTACTTCCTAAGCTTCAGAAATCTTGGGAAACAAACCACAGTGACAATATGCAATATAAACCTTCATAGAGAGAGAGTGCATATTACTTTCTGCAATGTGGTTTAGAAAGTATTTGAGGGGGGGGGATTAGAATCAATTAAAATGTTTATGACATAATCTTCTACAAAAGAACACCATATAACACAGCCTACTATGTTATAGGCAAAGTGTCAAACAAAGCATATGAATATTTCTATTGAACATCCTAGCAATTTCTTAAGGGTGCGCTTCCATATTCCTGTTTTCTATGTCAGTGCTAAATCCACTCCTTCCAAAGTGTACACTTGCATACAAACATACAAATAACAATTAAAATAGATAATCAAATCCCAATCCTTACCTATTGCCTACACATATTTTGATTGCATTTATTTCTCTACTTTCGAAAACTAAATTGTCAAAGCGAATTAAATTAGGGTTGATTTTTGGTGAGAATTTATAGGATACTTAATTCTTCTAACTAATCACAAAGAAGAAGAGCTAGACCTACTTTAGCTTTAGAACATTGATTCAGATTGCCAGCTTAAAATTAACATTTGAAATATCTAGATGAAGCTAAAACACAATACTGAGGGTTGCTGCAGTGATCCAAGAGGTAAAAGTGCCTGCCTAGCAAGCATGAAGCCCTGAGTTCAAATCCCAGTGCTGCCAAAACAACTCCCCACAATACTGAGACCCAAATCTACCTTGAACTTATAAATCTATAAAGAGGAAAATCTCTTCTTGTAAGGCAAGCAATGGATCTGTAAATAACTCTATGATGAATTTGATGTGCAGAGTTAAGACTCACTGGATTAAAGTATGTAGAAAGTTACTCTTATTTTCTCTTCCCTACCTGGAAAAATCTTTTTATATCATCCTAGAAGAAAATAAAATGTATATAAATCAAGGAAATACTGCAGTAAGACCAAGTGAGTAAGACAAAAGAGCTCTGTTTTGTAACTTGATAGACTATTTTCAAAACTAAACAAAGATAGGTTAAAACTTACTTTGAGATCCATAGAATTTACAGTGAACTTCCACAGCTGGAAAATAAACACAGAGGTTTTCTCCTGGCAACAATCTCTTTCAGACTCTCAGTTGCGTTCTGAATATGCTGTTTTCTGAAGATAATGCCATTTTTATTATTTGCTGTTTAATGTTAATTACTTTGTACTTTAGAATTTATTCAGAGTACATTTTGGAATTCAGTGAATACATTAGTGTCTTTGAGTATCAACATTTCTTCCAATTTGTCCTTCATTATTGCAAAGCTGAAAATAGCTATATAAAGCAGACTCTACTAAATTATTTATTTTTCGTCTATTGAAATGTATTTCTTTGATGAGCAGGAGGAAATTAATCAAAGAATTTAATGCAGTCATCAGGGGATTCCAAAACCTATATAAAGAATTTCAAGTCCTTGTATATAGGTCAATGACATTTGCTGAGTATCCACAGATGCTCAGTACTATAATAAGAACCTAAAGTATATAGTTGAGATTAAACTTGACTTATGGCTTGAGAATTTTATAATCTTTCAACAGAGACGAGATAGGAAAGTATTCAATGAATATGAATACATACAAAGAAATATTCTGACAGAGAGTGATAAGGAAGGGATTGGGCAGATCAAAGAATGAGCTGCAGTTAATTGAGGGAAATTTCCCTTGAGAAGCTTTCCTGAAACAGGCTCTGAACTTCAATTTAAAGAGAAGGATATGGTTTGGAGGACAGGAATGTTGAGAGTGTTCCTTGTATATGTGATAAATTTAATGAAAACTTGAAGAACTGGATCAAATGAGTGAAATGGCAAAAAAAAAAAAAAAGGAAAGAAAACTGCTACGTTTCAAGAAACGTAAAGGAACAAATCACATCTTGCTCAGCAGTTTTTCTTCAAAATTAAAAATTTACTAACAGTGTTCTGAATTGAATGCATATATGAACATTGATAGATGGAAAAGCCTGTCTCTATGATGATAAAAATGCTTTCCTTCCATTTTAAAAGATAAGTAGCCTTTAGATATGAAATAGTCTTATTACACCTCTCTTGTTACTCCTCGTTGGGTGATTCTAAAACTGGCATCTGGTAGCAGATAAATTCACCCTCACCAAATATCCATTTGCTTTTCTGTATTTTTGGAGTCTCCTTGAAGATAAGTAGGACCATTTGATTGGTTTCTGGCAAGCAGACTGTGAGCAGAATTGATGTATGGAACTTTCCACCCAAAGTATGCAAGAGTCTGTGTGCTCTCTCAAGCACACTCTTCCTCAGTTTATCATTTAGAAGCTGGGTCAAGCCAAAGATCAAGCACAAAGTCCTCCTATCCAGAGTGAACACTAGTAAGTTAGGCAATTTAGATTTTGTTTTGTTATTATAGTATAGCTTAATGCACTCTTCAAACTTTTTGTACAAGTAATATCTTTTCATGGAGGATGGATTTTTGGGAAAAGAATTTCAACAGGGGAAGTGGGAAGAGAAGGTCTCATTACAATTAAAGAATCATATTCCAACTAGATAGCATTTTCTCCTTTGGATAGACTCCTCTCCACCTTGCCAGGTTAAACTTCCTTTCTTTTTATACAATTTAGGTAGGTCTTTCTTCTGGGTTTCTAAAGAAGGTTTTATTTATTTATCATATTGTGCTTTGGCAGCAGAGTTAACTTGTCTCCCTTAGTTGAATTTCTCTCAGGTCTACAACCATTTGTATTAATCATCTAATAAATTAAGACAAAAACCATACCTGCTTGCTGCAATTCAGCAATGAGTTTTTTTCTCCAGGAGAACTCAAATATATTTTGGGACTTGTCCTACTGTTCCATTTATAAAATATGTTTTTGAGGAAAATAAGATGTTTAGTAGGAATGAGGGTAGAATACACTGTCATAAGGACTAATCAGAAACTAATGTAATTGAAACAAATAAATTATTCTTAAGTGAAATCAATTTCATTAAGACTCTGCTCCTTCAATTCTTCCACCTTTTTTGTCCATCCCGAGCCCACAATAGAAAAGTGCATCCAGTGCTATTATTGCGACTGAAATGGCTCAGCTCCAGGTTCTAAGAGCTTCTTTTTTAGCAGATAGTAGCAAACACTATTTTTTTTTTGTTTTCTAATTTGTAAGAAAGCATGGTCTTTCTTAACTTTCATTTTTTTCTTTAATCATAGTGGCAGAAACAAAATAGAGTCAGCCAACGTTTTAGAGGGATAGTTCTTATTAAAATGACAAATCAGCTGGTGTAGTGGCTCAAGTGTTAGAGTGCCTGCCTAGCAAGCATGAAGCCCTGAGTTCAAACCCCAGTACCACCAAAAATAAAATAAAATAAAATAACAAATCAACTTCAGACTGAATGAAAAGAGCTTTTACCCATTTAAGAAATGTGCAACACTGGGTAGGTAGCCATTTTACAATTTTCGCAGGATATCAATTTGTATCATCAAAAGTGTTTTGAAATGCTCAGAAGTAAAAATTCAATCCTTGTGTATTTCTAATAAATGTCATTATCTTAAGACAATTTGTCTGAGTCAACTGGTTCTTACTGGTTTTTGTATGAAGAAACATACTTGAAAATATGGATACAAATGAATCTTTAGAAAAAAAAATGTGACATAAATGAGACTGACATAATTCAGCTTTCTTAAAGAGCCATATAATTTCTAAACACCAGACAGTATATGTGAATTAATTTTATCGCATATTTTTTATTTAAGCCATAATTAAAGTATAGAAAAGTAAGTAATAATTTCTTACTATTTGGAATACAATCAGGAGCTAGAAAATAAACAAAGTATGAAGTTCTTATGTTTTCACAGGTTACCTTGCTTCATAGACATAGCAGAGGCAATGATTTCAAACAGGAAGGAAGACAAGCTTATAGGATAGTAGAACCAGCAAATACATCATGCTGGCTTTGGACCCAGAGAGACCAGAGCTCACATCTTGGTTTTAGCCCTTAATAACTGACTGAAGGTAATGAAGGCACTTAATCTTTATGAGATTCAATTTCCTCCTCTGTAAAGTGAAAATGATCACATCTAGTTTCCAGGATGTTGTGAAAATTAACTGTAATCATATGCATCCCATTTTTATATATGACACTGGACATATTTTGTGCTCTAAAAATGGTGTGGTCATCTTTTAAGTATTTATTCTGTCCATGTTTGATAAAAACCTACTACATACTGAAACTGTGCTCATTCACAGCTGAATGAGAAACAATTCTAGTTTAATTTTAGTAGATGATCTCTGTGGCCAGCATCACAACTGCTCCCCAAAATCCAGTTCCTCAGTACTCAGAACACTGAGAGATTGTTTTGCTTAACCCACTTGAAACATCACGTAGCCAATCCTGGTTTTGTTTCTGTTTTTTCTGCCTTTTTTTCCTGAGACAAGGTCTTGTGATATAGCCCAAGCTGGCCTTGACTGGCCATTCTTCTGTCTCGGATTTCCAAGTGCAGGAATTACAGGCATGAACTCCTGTATCTGGCTGGTCAGTCTTGACTTCTACAGGCAAATAATCCAATGACAATAAGATGGGACAGTAGAGAGGGAGAGAAAATTAAGCAAATTCAAAACAAAAAGAAGCTAGGCAATATGATGTCATCCAAGGAAGGGTAAGCTATTCTGACATATCCCAGCATCCATGAGAGTATGGTGTCCTTGATAACCATTATAGTGATCTTGATAATAATAAATTTAATCATTTTCTAATAATTACATATTTAAATTTTTGAATATAAACTAATAAAGTTTCATTTCTGTTATATATAACATTATTTTAACGGAATATCCAGTTCTTTCTTGATAACAAAGCAAGCATTTTTATTCAGCATCATAAAGGATGATTCTACTGCAGATAAGGCACTGGAGTACATATTATGGAAAGAGGCAGGTAATGGAAACATTTTAGAATTCTGAATACTTTTAACAAGTTTTTCCTCTGAGCATTTTCAGTACTATATGAGTCTTTGCATCTGCTTACAATACCTATCTACCCCATCCACCAGCTAACTGGACATTTGAGAAACATATCCTAATAAAGAAAGCCTATTTATTTTTCCTTCTCTTCTCAATACTTGAGGCTCCTTTTAGTCAATAAGGATAATGCCACTTAACCTTGAAAAGCCATAAATTCCTACTTGTCTAGCTCAGAGGAGACATTTTAGCTTTTACTCTTTTCTTTTTTGGGAAAATGTACCACTTCTCCCTTAAAACTAATGATATCTCAAATTAAAACATCATTCCAAGAGGAACATATTATCATGCAACTATCAGACATAAAATGATTCTAACTTAACCAATTCTACTTGTCAGTTGTCAATAGTCTTAGAGGGTATAATACAACCTGAATATGTTTTTAAAACTTTTCATAATTACAAATATTGCTTCTGTTCCTGTTGAAGTTTGTCACATGCTTATAGAAAAAGAAAGGAAACTCAAGAGAAAATGTCCATATCAAATTAATTTTGTTATTTGGGCAATTCATATTATGGAGGAGACAGACTAATAATTTTCTTTGTCAAGTCTCTTTCACTTTGTAAACCATGGCTGAGATAAGTTTGGAGGCTTGAAGAAAGTATTTCTTCAAGTATTCACTGAGGAGAAAACACTACTCAGATCTCTTTCCAGTCACTCCAGCCCCCTGAAGACTGTCTATCTGGCAATCTTCACTGCAGAAAGAATTCCACCTAACCCTTAGTTTTTGCTGATGCAGACACTTCACAGAAATCTCTGAATGAGAAAGCATGTTACAACACAGAATAAAATTGGCTGGCCATAATGGCCAGCCCTTAATTCCAAGCCTAACATGATGCATTAAGAAAAAAACCGTTTGACCTTGATGTTATAGCAGGTTTTTATTACATATTCTATTTCTTTCAGCACAAAAAAAACCTTTTGTATTCAAGGTATCTAAAATACCACTCTCCCTAGACAGACTTTTTTCTGCATGATTGTTTAACATAGATCTCTTATAATAATAGCTTGCCTACATCTATGTGGTATACTACATCAATTCCAAAGCTTATGACCATGCAAGTGATGTCCTTATTATAATCTCTCAAAACTATGTCAAGCTCCTGCTCAAATAAATGAGTAGTATTATTAAAACATTGTAAGTGGTAGCTACAACTGAGCATTTGAGAAACAATTCACAAATGTTGGGTTGAGGAAGTTCTGAATAGAAGCCTAATAAAAAAAAATTGCTGGGCTATTACTCTTGTCTTTTGAAGTCAAGATACATTACCAAGTTGGATACTCACAAAAGTCTATGTTCCCTTTTTTGTTTTTTCTTATCCTAAATTACATTTAAATTAAAGGAAATTTATTCTACTCTACTATCACCCTCTCCTATTTGCATCAGTTGGGAGAAATCAGAATTTATTGGATTAATTGCTACATTAGTAATGCTGTGATGCACATCTCCATTGGGTAGTTAAGTCTCTAGGGATGAAAGTCACTTACTGTTTGCCACTTTCTGCTCATATCTCTAAATGTTCTTTCCATTCTTTGGCTGCGATAAAAATTCCAAATTTTATTTCTAAGTCAGTGGATTAGGTGATGGTGTTTCATTTTGTTGATTTATAATAATTTTTCTGTATCCCATCACTTAACAGAGTTGCTAGTATTATCAGATGCTCAATGTGCACTTGTTGGGGAAAAAGAAGGATGAATAAAAGGGCATTTAGCTACCCTTTAAAGTATGGAGTTAAATTAAGCATTGAAATAAATATGTATCTGCTCCCTCATGAATATTGTATAAAGCAAAATGTTTCCTCATCTGAGAAACCACTGCAGAAATAGGCAATAGTAGAAATTAAGAGGCACTTGTCACTGATATCTTCCATCTTCATCTCAGACTTCAACCCACTTTGTCTTCAGAACACTAGCAATGAACCAATACAAAAACTTTTTCACTCTTTTTCTGACAAGAAAAATAGCTGGGAACATCTCATCACCATTTTCTCCTCTCACGATAACACTACCACAGGTCAGGCCCCATGGCAAGCCTATCACAATCATGGGCTTAATGACTGATCCCATGATGTCTGCTGAAAAGGACTCTTCACACATTCCCACCTCTTATTTTTTGCTACCTAGACTAAAAGATGTAGCCCATGCTTAAGGCATGCATTCATTTATATCTCATAAATTGGAAAGATATTTGGAAAAAGATACAATGTAATAGAGAAAATCAAAAAGAAATCTAGAATACATCTTTTCTGGTGACATTTTTCTGAGAAGTTGAAGTCACAAACTGATGGGGAGAATACTGAGTAAGTGAAAGAGAAAGTCCTCTCTCCTTAGCCCTGCCCATCCTCATTCTTCCTCCTCAATCCCTTGTTCTTTAGATCTCCACTACTCACCTCTCAAAAAGAATAGTAAAGCACTTTTAAATCATGTCACCAGTGTCCCAAGAATGGACACTATTTACATTGATCTGCACCTTCCTGCTTATTCAACTAATGGAAAAAAGAAGGCTGGCTGAAGAAGGAATGATAAGAATGCACAGATTAGTCTACAATTTCAGTCTGAAACTGCTAATAACAGGACTTCACTGCAGTCAACAGTGCCTATACTGGCAATTAACTTTGAATCTACTGTGTTTAGAAAGTAGAGCATGCATCTAAAACTTAAGTGCTCAGTAAGGAAGGAAAAAAAGTTGCCAGTGGCTCTTAAAAGAGAAAGTACACATAAATCAAGAGGAATTATTTTAAAAAGTACAGGTAAGGTTTGAGCCTCTCCCCCCAAATCAACAGAATATACAACTTAGTATTATTGTTTTGTCTAAACAGGAAGAAACCCAATTCTTCTTTAATTTACAAAGTAAATTCAGAATCTGTGAAATACAAAAAGCATACACTTAAAAAAATTTAACAAGTTAAAGTAGTAACCAAAGTTCAACAGAAAACAAGTATTTATCATTTTCCTCGGCTATGACATGACTAATGGATCTTCATATTTAAATAGATTCTGAGCTCTCTCAAAATCTCAACCTCTCTCTCTCTCTCTCTCTGTCTCTCTCCCCCTTTCTTTCTCTCTCTCTCTCCCTCTTTCTCTCTCTTCTACTTTAATTCCTGGTTCTACTAGATCTTTTAAATAGAAAGTCTTGACTGGAAGAAGACTGGCAGCAACTCGGCTTTGCCACCTTCTGTTTCTGAGTTAGTGCAGATAAGGGAGCTATCAGCTTGGGCAGTAGGCTGCAGCAGCAGATCCGATTGAACCAAAGATTTCAGTAAATTAAGAATTTGTTATCGCTTCGAACAGGCTGTCTTCCTTGCAGGGCATGTGAGCAAAGTCACAAGTTGATTGAAAGACCTTCTTGTTTCAATAATACTGAATATTTATATTTCTGAAAAGACAGCCTGAAGGTAACATGTGGTGAGTTTTCATAGATCCAGTACAGGCCGATGAAGCAAAGTAAGTAGCCATCTATGCTACAGTGATGTCAAAAGCTTGGGAATGCTCCTGTCCTCCATAGACCTGAATTCCCCATTTATGGGTCTCTTTGTAGTAGATCAAAGCTTTAAACTATAAATTATAAATCCAACCTCCACACACATTGTGACAATCTTCAGATAATTCACAAACATGTTTCATTAGAGTGGGTTTCAAATTTTTCCTGTAAATAAGCTTTTTATTATTATTAATTATACAAAAACTAGGTTTCATTACTATATTTTCATACTAGTGTACTTCTACTTTGATTATATTCACTACCCCCAAAGGCAAGTTTTTGACCAGGGTCATTTCTAAAATGTTATTAATTGTCCCTCATTGTCAATCAGAGCCTTTATCACACTTCATTATACAGAGCATGTTAAATGATTTGTATCTCCTGTTAGGGCATAAACTTGTGAAAGCTGGTACCTTGTCTGTCTGCAAAAACAAGTTATTTTAAGGCCTGGCATTTAATAAAATCCCAGTATTTGTTTTGTTAATTAAATTTCATTAGACAGAATTTCATAAAAGTTTATTTTTTGGAGAAAATAAATTTCTTTCTCCCTTCAATAAAGGAAAAAGACTACCATCAAGGACTACCATTACTAAAGAAAATTTCATTTACTGAAAAGTCATTAAACACTTGACTGACATTGAGCCTTATTTAATGATCCATATATTTTCCAGATAGAGTAATAGATACAGTGACTTGTCCAAAACCACACAGTCTAATTGGCAGCACCGAAATGAGTGCCTAGCTCTCCAGACCACTATTCAGGCATTTCTTCTACCATAATTCATCCTTTCTTCTATTTTAAGGCATTACTGTGGGAAGAACATGAAAGCACTTGTAATTGGCAGTGGGGGGAATTCAGCAACAGCTTTGCCATGCATATTCACTCTGGCAAGCTTTGGCTTGTCTTTTATCTTCTTTTATGAGGGTCTTTCCCACAAATGGGTGTCCTCTGTGTTCTTGAAGAGTAGTAGTTCCATTGACTGGAAAGGATACTTAGCTCTCCCATCTAGAAAACTAGTCTCTGAGATAATGAGAAACATTTTCTGGGGAATCTTGGGAAGAATTATGGCATCTGTGATTTCCTTTAGGTAGGTGGCCTCTTATTTCCTGACTTTCTTCACCTTCTGCCTTGTTGTTGATGTCTACCTGGTATAATGGGTAGATATCTGCTGATGATCTTATTAATATGGTCAACTTGCTTAATACTACCATTGACTTAGCTAAATGTAACTATTAGTGTCATAATAATTTTTCTTCCCTATAATGAGCAATGTTGATTTCATAAATAAACAAATTGGCAGAAGACTTTCTGCAAAGTTTAAATTTCAGCGAATAGTACTAGGCTATCAACCGTGGCAATCTATCAGTACTGAATGCCAGATAAGAGCAGGTGAAAAATAGAAACAATTTTTTTAAATTCTGTTTATTAAAGGCAAGCATATTTGCATGTCAAAAAGCAAAATTATACATATTCATTCATGAACTTGTTTCCCACAGGAGTACAAGTTAACAATTTTGGTGCTGCTGTATAAGTATAATGGAGCTGAATACTTAAGTATAGGGATGGCAGATGGTAGGAGCCACATTTCTTGCTGCTGAAGTCGCCATTATAGATGAGCAGTAGAAGGAGGTTAAAATAATCCATATAATTGTGAATTAGATAGCTATGAATTCATGTTTAGCTCAACAAAGAATATATAACTACAAATAGAAATGTTTACAGGTATATGTATATACATGGATTAGGAAAGATTTCATTACTTTTATAGCTCAGAAGGAAGGGCTAAAAGAAATAAAACCCAGTAGAAACAAGCATATCTAGCATTTATGTTTTGACTTCTAATACTGCTATCCAATAACAAACAAAAGATTTTTAAAAGTTCCTTGGAGATGTGGCTGAAATGACCAATTCTAGGACTTGGGGAAGAAATGTATAAAATAATCCTTGAGCATTTTACAGTCCAAAAGATAAGGAGCTGCTCAAACAACAACACAACACAACAATAACAAAAAACTATAGCAAAATAAAACTATCTTAAGGCAGCCTCGAGGGAGTCATCAAAACAACACAAAAGCCAACAGGGTTTACAGTGGCCAAACATAGAACAATTATAGTAACAAAAATCAATAAAATATTATTGATATGTAACACAAAATATAAAAAAAAGTATTCATAATCTATATTGATATACATATACGTATTTGAATAAATGAATACATGGTGAAGAAGAAACAAACTTACCATTCAGAAGAATTCTAAACAAATTATGAGATACTTCAAATTAAAAGAAGTTGAAAATTCCTCACTCCTTAAGTGTGGGCTACACATAGCAACTTGGTTTCACAAAATACAGTATGAGAAGGGAAAATGAGTTACTTTACAGTGAGTATATGTGACAAACACTAATTCAGGGAGTTGGCACAAGGTCAATGTCATGTTGATGGTCTATGATGTGATGAAAAAGGTACTCTACTTCTGTGTCTTGCCTTCCAAAAACCAGTAACCCAGATCTAAACATAGGAAAAATCAGATAAATCTACAAAATACCTGCCAAGTACTCCTGGAAACTGTCAAGGATGTCGAGATCAACAAAAGCCAAAAACTGTTCAACCAACAGGATTCTGCAGAGGCATGGCAATTAAAGGCAATGTGTTCTAGATGAGATCCTGGAAAAGCAATGAAAAAATTAAGAAAATTTTATAAAGTATTATATGTAGACTTTAGTTAATAATATTGGTTCATTAACTGTAGCAAATATACTATAAAATTTAAAAATAAATGGTAGGTAATAAATGAAGGTATATGGGAACATGCTGTACTATCTTCTCATTGTTCTATAAATCTAAAACTATTGCCAAAATACTTTATTGTTTAAAAAGAAAATATGGGCCTTATTTATACTTATGTGTTCATGCTTGTGACAGCATTAACCCTTTGTTTTTGAAGAGTTCTCATTTGTTTTATTTACTAATTAAAATTTAGCCATAGTACAATTGCCTTCAAGAGGAAATAAACATTTTTTTCTTTATTGGACAATACTAGGATACTGCAAAAATTAACAGCAAAACAGATGGCAACTCCCTTATACAGCAGCCTTTTCTTATTCCAACAGTGGAAAATGCTGATTCACGGAGTAGTAAACTTTCTGTCCATTCAGGCAGAGACTGACAGCATCCATCAAGTATGCTTTAGTGGCAATTTTTAAATTGGGTAAACGGAGTAGAAAACCTCATGGATCCTTCCAACTCTGTTTTAAATATCAATGGACAGTTGCCCGATTCTCTGTGTAGTAAGCTTAGATAATTTATTCCAATGTGAATGCAAACTCACAGCCAAGACTTTAAGCAGAGTATGTCTTCTATTGACCACAACTCTAAATTTAGCTGATTGCTCAAATCCTACCAGCTGCACTAATAATCCAATAAAGGAAAAAAGTAAATTAGCCTAGTAAGCTATGTCCTTTTTGGGCCAGGCCATTTGATAGGTGGTATGTTCCCTCCCTGATTCTTAAGAAGTCGTATGATCCAATTCACTGCTTTAACTTACGACACCAATCCTTCATCCTCACAAATTTAAATGCCACAATCCCACAGTTTGGCACAAATACTCTGTAGTTAGGATGGCAATGATTGCTGGTGAATTAAGAAAATGGGAATGAATGAGGTTTGATTGGTGGGTGGGCATGTGGAAAAATAGTTTTATATTTCAGTCTCATTTTATGAGTCCAGATCTCCTTTTTTAATGAAAAAAAACTAGAAAATTCTAATGAAGAGAAAATAAACCAATCTTTGTTTTGGTGTCATAGATTTCTTCATAAAGGGAATTACTACATAGGGGCCACTTTTCAGAGACAATATGAAAATCTTTTACTATACCCCACAACACTCTTTTCTCCTCTTCTACCCACCAAGAAAGGACATGACAATGTCCCCATGATCAACTAATGCTTACCAAAATTTTCTAATTCATAGCACCTCATTTTTCTTTATGTACCCTAGAACAAACTGGGAAAAAAAGCACAAGCTGAGTTCAGTTTTCTTGTCTCCAAAAACACTACATGTGGTAGGAGATCAAGGTCTCAGCTTAGTTAGTGGAAAGATAATTTCCTTTACAATGTTAATGTTAATATTGTAATAATATTGTTAATATAATACATTTTTATTTCAACATAATTCACATTTATTACATGAGTTTAAACCTAAAGCAGTAATTATTTGTAGTTCAAACACAGTTTAAGTCAATTTGTTATGACTTAGCCTAATAGAAAATAGTAAATGTCTTTTTTTATGGTGGTAAAAAGTAAAATACTGTCCTAATTATGCATTCCTAATGGATTTAACACTTTACATATTGATATGTATATATCAACACATTGAGTTTTTGTGAACACATATACACTTAAATGAATTCCCTCATGTTAAAAGCACGTTTTGTTACCTCTTTTTAAACTTAGTATTTAATAGTAGTGTTTTCCTATGCCACTAAGTACTTTACAGTATGGTTTTCAATGACCATAGTGTTCCCTCATATGGATAAGCATTTGAATTTAATAAATTTTCTACAGTCAGATATTGATGAGTATTTTGCTAGTATAACTTATGCTTCTATGAACATATTTACCAGGAAAACTGTAACATATATCTCCAATTATACTCTAGAGATTGATGGATCAAAATATACATATTTTTGAATTTTGATACTTTGCCAAGTCATATTCCAGAAGGCTGTACCTATTAGGTATATGTAAAATGTTCTGTACTGTCATTGGTTAAATGCCCTGCTCAAAAACAAAAAAACCTGCCAAAATAAATAAATATATAAACATTGATGCTAAAAATCCTCAATAACATAAAAGCAAACTGCATTCAGCAAGCCCATTAACTATGACCAAGTCAGCTTCATGCCAGGGATGCAGGAATGGTTCAGCATATGCAAATCAATAAATGTACTACAGCACATTAATAGAAGCAAAGGCAAAAACCACAGGATCATCTCAACAGATACAGAAAAAGCTTTCAATAAGATTCATCACCACTTCATGATAAAAGCTCTAAGAAAAATGGAATAGAAAGAATGCACCTCAACATTTTAAAGGCTACATATGACAAAACTATATAGTAAGCATATCATATTTAATGGGGAAAAACTGAAACCATTTCCCCTAAACTCAGGAACTAGACAAGGGTGCCAACTCTCCCCACTCCTATTCAACTAGTCCTGGAATTCCTAGCCAGAGCCATAAAGCAAGAAGAAGAAATAAAAGGAGTACAAATAGGTAAAGAAATAGTTAAACTATCTCTATTTGCAGACAACATGATTGTATACCTCAAAGAACCAAAAAACTCCATCCCAAAACTTCTAGACATCAGAAATAGCTTCAGCAATGTAGCAAGATACAAAATCAACTTACAAAAATTTTTCTATACAACAATGAACAAATTGAGAAAGAATATAGGAAAACAATTCCACTTAAATAGCCTCAAAAAAATCAAATATATAAGAGTAAACTTAATGAAGGATGTAAATTACCTCTATAAGGAGAACTACAAACCACTGAAAAAAGAGATCGAGGAAGACTACAGAACATAGAAAGATCTCCCATGCTCATGGATTGACAAAATCAACAGAGTAAAAATGGCTATGCTACCAAAAGCAATTTACATGTTTAACACAATTCCCATCAAAATCTGAATGATATTCACTACAGAGATTGAAAAATCTACACTGAAGTTCATTTGGAAACATAAGAGACCACGAATAGACAAGGCAAAAGAGCAAGGCTGGAGGTATCACAATACCTGACATCAAACGATATTACAAAGCAATAGCAATAAAAACAGGATGGTACTGGCACAAAAACAGATTTGAAGACCAGTGGAACAGAATGGATTACCCAGATATGAATCCACAGAGCTATGCCCACCACAATTTTGACAAAGTCACCAAAAACATATAATGGAGAAAAGACAGCCTCTTCAACAAATGTTGCTGGGAAAAGTGACTATCTGCCTGCAGAAAACTGAAACTAGATCCATACCTATCACCCTGTACTAGTATAAACTCAAAGTGGATTAAGGATCTTAATATCAGACCCAAAACCTTGCAGTTAGTACAAGAAAGAACAGGGACTACTCTAGAAAAAATAGGAATAGAAAAGAATTTCTCCTAGAACTCCAGCAGCCCAACAACTAAGAGAAAGGATGGACAAATGGGAGTGCATCAAATTAAAAAGCTTCTGCATAACAAAAGAAATGGTCTCTAAACTGAAGAGACCACACACAGAGTGGGAGAAAATATTTGCTGGCTATATATCAGACAAAGGACTGATAACCCAAAACATACAAGGAGCTCAAAAAACTAAACTCCAAAAATCATTCACCAGAACCAACTCAGCTTCATCCCAGGGATGCAAAGGTTGTTCAACATATGCAAATCAATAAATATAATATAGCACATTAACAGAAGCAAAGACAAAAACCACTTGATCATCTCAATAGATGCAGAAAAAGCCTTCAACAAGATCCAACACCATTTCATGATAAAAGCTCTAAGAAAACTAGGAATAGAAGAAAAGTATCACAACATTATAAAAGCTATATATGACAAACCTACAGCCAACATTATACTCAATGGTGAAAAACTGAAATCATTCCCTCCGAAATCAGAAATGAGACAAGGATGCCCACTATCTCCACTTCTATTCAACATAGTACTGGAATCCTAGCCAGAACAATCAGGTAAGAAGAAGGAATAAAAGGAATACAAATAGGTAAAGAAACTGTCAAAATATCCCTATTTGCAGACGACATGATCCTATACCTTAAAGACCCAAAAAACTCTACACAAAAACTCCTAGACACAATAGCTATAGATAGCAAGGTGGCAGGATATAAAATCAACATACAAAAATCATTAGCTTTTCTATACACTAATAATGAACAAACTGAGGAAGAATATATGAAAACAATTCCATTTACAATAGCCTCAAAAAAAATCAAATACCTAGGTGTAAACTTAACAAAGGATGTGAACAACCTCTACAAAGAAAACTATTAACCCCTGAAGAAAGAGATTGAGGAAGACTATAGAAGTTGGAGAGATCTCCCATGCTCATGGATTGTAGAATCAACATAGCAAAAATGGCTATGCTACAAAAAGCAACCTACATATTTAATCCAATTCCCATCAAAATCCCAATGACATTCATCAAAGAGATTGAAAAATCTACCCTAAAATTCATTTGGAAACTCAAGAGACCGTAAGTAGCCAAGGCAATACACAGTAAAAAGAACAATGCTGGAGGTATCACAATACCTGACTTCAAACTATACTACAAAGCAATAGCAATAAAAACAGCATGGTACTGGCACAAAAACAGACATGAAGACCAATGGAACAGAATAGAGAACCTGGATATGAATCCACACAACTATACCCATCTTATTTTTGATAAAGGCACTAAAAATATATGATGGAAAAAAGACAATTTCTTCAACAAAAGCTGTTGGGAAAACTGGTTAGTAGTCTGCAAAAAACTGAAACTAGATCCATGTTTATCACCCTGTACTAGTATTAACTCAAAATGGATCAAGGACCTTAATATGAGACCCCAAACTCTAAAGTTGGTACAGGAAAGAGTAGGAAACACCTTGGATGCAATAGGTATGGGCAAGGACTTCCTCAATAGAACCCCAGCAGCTCAGCAACTAAGAGAAAGTATAGACAAATGGGACTTCATAAAACTAAAAAGCTTCTGCTCAACAAAAGAAATGGTCTCTAAATTGAAGAGACCACCCACAGTATAGGAGAAAATATTTGCCAGCTACATACTGCACAAAGGACTGATAACCAGAATATACAGGGAGCTCAAAACACTAAAGTCTCCTGAAATTAATGAACCAATAAAGAAATGAGCAAGTGAACTAAACAGAACTTTCTCAAAAGAAGAAATTCAAATGGCCAAAAAACACATGAAAAAATGCTCACCATCTCTAGCCATAAAGGAAATACAAATTAAAACCACACTAAGATTCCACTTCACACCTGTTAGAATAGCCATCATTACAAACACCAACAACAGGTGTTGGCGAGGATGTGGGGAAAAAGGAAACTTTGTACACTGCTGGTGGGAATGCAAACTAGTACAAACCACTCTGGAAAAAATTTGGAGACTTCCTAAAAATCTAAACATAGATCTGCCATATATGATCCAACAATGTCACTCCTGAGGACATACCCAAAGGAATGTGACACAGGTTACTCCAGAGGCACTTGCACACCCATGTTTATTGCAGCACTATTCACAATAGCCAAGTTATGGAAACAGCCAAGATGCCTCACTACTGACAAATGGATGTGGTATTTATACACAATGGAACTTTACTCAGCCTTGAAGAAGAATGAAATCTTATCATTCCCAAGTAAATGGATGGAACTGGAGAACATCATTCTGGGCAAGATTAGCCAGGCTCAGAAGGCTGAAAATCGTATGTTCTCCCTCATATGCGGACTTTTGATCAAGGGCTAATACAACAAGGGGATTTGACTTTGGTCACATGATAAGGCGAAAGCACAAAAAGGAGGTATGAGAATAGGTTAGAGAAAAGGTTAGATCAAAAAGAATTAACCTAGAAGGTAAAATCCATGCACAGGAAATCAATGTGAGTCAATGCCCTATATAGCTATCCTGATCTCAACCAGCAAAAACCCTTGTTCCTTCCTATTATTGCTTATACTCTCTCTACAACAAAATTAGAAATAAGGGCAAAATAGTTTCTGCTGGGTATTGAGGGGGGGGGACAGGGAGGGGGCGGAGTGGGTGGTAAGGGAGGGGGTGGGGGCAGGGGGGAGAAATGAACCAAGCCTTGTATGCACATATGAATAATAAAAGAAAAATGAAAAAAAAAAAAAAAAAAGAAACCCAGAAAAACATGATAACATTTGATGTCTTCAATGCAAAGGAACTAATGCAGAAACTTTAAAGTGACAGAGGCCAATAGAAGAAGGGGACCAGGAACTACAGAAAAAGGTTAGTTCGAGAAGAATCAACTTAGAATGTAACACATACGTACATGAAAGCAATGCGAGGAATCTCCCTGTATAGCTATCCTTATCTCAACTAGCAAAAACCCTTGGTCCTTATTATTGTTTATACTCCTCTTCAACAAAATTAGAGATAAGGGCAAAACAGTTTCTGCCTGGAAGCGAGGGGGGAGGGGGGAGAGAGAGGGGCGGGAGAAAGGGAAGGGACAGGGGGAGGAGGGAAGAAATGACCCAAACATTGCATGCACATATGAATAAAAGAAATTAAAAAAAAACCCTAAACTGCCCCAAAATCAATGAACCAATAAAGAAGTGGGTAACTGAACTAAACAGACGTTTTTCAAAGGAAGAAATCCAAATGGCCAAAAACCCATGAAAATTGTTCACCATCCCTGGCCATAAAGGAAATGCAAATCAAAACCACACTAAAATTCCACCTCGCCCCTGTTAGAATGGCTAGCATCAAGAACACCACAAGAACAAATATTAGTGAGGATGTGGGAAAGAAGGAGCCCTCAGACATGGCTGGTGGGAATGCAAGCTAGTCCAACCACTTTGGAAAATAATATGGAGGCTTCTTAAAAAACTAAACATGGATCTACCATATGATACAGTAATACTGCTCCAAGGGATATACCTGAAGGATATATCAGTTATTACAAAGGAACCTGCACACCCATGTTTATTGTAGCACTATTTACAATAGCCACTAATTATTAGAAGCAATTCCATTGCTTCTCACCAGCTGCTACCATGTTAGACAACTCCTTGCTAAGTTAGAACAGATGTGGGGTGGGGGGCATGGCTTCTGATACGAAGGGACAATAGTTAAAGAAAACCATCAATAAATGGCATACTTAAATATTGAAAAAATTAGCAATCCTTAAACAAGAAGAAAAAAGCTACTCACCTAAATCAAACAATTGTGACCTTTTTTTCTATTCCAGAAGCCAGTACTTATCTAATGTGTAAAAAACATAAAGTCAGTTTTCAGCTCAAGAAGAGGATACATTTTTTCATTATTCAAGGCTATTCATGAAATAATGATTTTTCTCAAATGACTAGGTAGGCTGATTCTCCCTCTTTTAAATATTTACATTATATTTACTGATGTTATTAGTATTAATAGACATCCATAATTAGTTTACTTAGTTGCTTCTATTGGATAATGAGCTTTGTTGCTAACTCATAGTCATTAATATTATAGGGAATGGATGGTATGATTTCAGAGCCTCTGAGTCAGCTTCTTATCCTCCAAATACTCTTACCCAAATAGAAGTCAGTTCTTATTCATTTAAGACTATACTAACTGTAGATAGAAATTCTCTTATCATTCAAAGAGAATTAGTGAATCATTAAATACTTTTCTGGAGAAAAAAGATGGCATAGAGTGTAGGAAATGTATGTCTTTGGGCAATGAGCACCAGGAATGATAAAAAAGTTGAAGTATAAAACGGTGAAAATAAAATTTGCTGATTATATGTGTTCTTGTTCTTTTTTGTTTCTTGTCATTGCTTTTGGATATAACAGACTTTCTGAATGATTTAAACCTGTTCTTCCATTTTTAAAATTCCTGGCTTAGAACAGTGATATTACAAGGAAAGTAAAATTTTCTTGACCTTCCATTAATATGCGATGAAAAGTCATTCATTAGCTCTGCCAAACTACTTCACTTGTACAAAGCTCAAATAAAGTGATTTTATTAAAATGGTGGAACTAAGAGCAAGGAGGAAGAAGGAATGGAACACAGGATGTGGTTAAGATCTAAATGTTCCTGGCATTGGTCTGGTGAACTTCTTTGACACTAAGTGTTTGGCCTGCCAGCTGATCTCAATGTAGTGGTATGTCTCCTTTGCTTGAGATTTATTCTCATTCATTCATTCAGTCAACCAGTTCCTTAATAAGAATATGGTGAGAACCTTACTCTGTGCCAGATCCTATAGTGGGCTCTGGGGATCCAGAAGTGAACCAACTAGAAAAAAACTTCATGGAATTTACTTTAGGATGAAATGTCCTTTGGTAAAATAGGATTAAATGCCAAATGGATATAACTGTATCAACAAAAAGAGAGGTTTTTAATTTAAAGCAATTTGAATGTAATAAATCTAATAAAATCTTAATTAGCAAAACAAGTGCCAGTCTGCTCCAGATTTATTCTTCACTGTGGAGGTGAGTGGAAAAAAGACAATCCTATAAAAGTCCCCAACAAAGACTACAGCCTTTTAGTGAAAAATGTGAACTGTCACTAAATTTGGCAAAAATTAACATCACATAGTCTGAGAAATCTTTCAGCCAAGCAAACTGCATAATCTAAATGTAACCATTTTTTTCTTGCATCCTTGCCTGAAATCCTTTCCAACATGTATGCTATGCTGCCTGTGTTTGTGCTGCCAACCATTGTCAGTACAGTTTGCTATAATACAGTAAAGGTTGGCTACAAATAATTTTCAATGACTAACTCTAATTAGCCACTAAAGTTGGCATATTTCCTGCAATCTGAAATTAGATCACAAAGTTGGGTTGACAAGAAAAAGCCCTATTAACTCTCCACACTTCCAAATCCTATTTGCTGGGGGGAAATTACTGTTTTGAACTTTATCTGCTACTATCTCAAGAAGTCTGGAGTCAGCAGTAATAAAAAGGTATGTGGAACTGAACTTTCAGTTTGCTTCTATTCCATTGATGGAACTTTCCAAAATAAACTCATAAGAGAAGTAGTTCTGGAAGATATTTTAATGGATTTTTAAGAATGAAATTATTACAAATAAAAGCTTTTCAAATTATCCATGTATACATGAATCCTCTAACAAAGAAAGGATTTATGCATTAATGCTATTAGATTATGGATTTTTCTTGCTTCTAGCTCTGAATCATTTCCATCAGAGATTTATAACTTAGTGTGCCTCTTCCCTTCAGTCTGGGAAGCAATGCACAGGCCACTCTCATGGAAGTGTGTGGGAAGGGTTACTTAACACCCAGTGCCATTTCATGGCAGTCCAAGACTGTGTCTTTTCAAAGCAATGCATTTATAGGCAGCCACGCATACAGTCCTGTCTGCTGTCATCAGCAGCCATGTGGCTGATCTGCTGATAGTTAACACACCAGATGTCTGGTAAAGCCACATACACTTTTGGGTTTCATTTCCATAAGATTAATCATTATATTCCACTGACTTAAGTGGAACAATCAAGACAATGCAACAAAGCAGGTGGGTGTAGAAAATCAGTGTGAGAGTTTTGAAATAGAGAATATATTGCATTAGAATAATAAAAAGACTTCATTTTAACTGTTGAAATTAATCCATACTTTACTAAAAATTCTCTGTCAAAAGTACTTTGTATAATCTATAAATAGCTTTGTACCTTAAAACGTATCTCATAACTGATCCTTCCAGAGGGATCGTGATAACTTTAAAAGTTTATACCCAAAACTGGTGTCTGGCTTCGGGTGGTTGGCTTTTTAAATTAAGATAGATAAAATGGGATACTTTTAGCTGTTTGTTTCCCATGAAATTTTCTTTAGACTATAAAGCCTGAAGTAGTAAAAATGTATGTACAAATGATGGAAGATTATAGTCTTAAATATTTAATGATCATTAATTATAATAATGACAAAATAATTACTATATTTTCTTTCTTTTGTGTGCCCAATTATTTGAAAGGATTAATAAATTTTGAAAAGGATTAATAAATATTTGAACAAGAATAGTACTGCTTCCTTTGTGTGTGTGTGTGTATGTTTGCGTATGTGTGCGTACAGTATTTCTCTAACTATTTCAAGAACTTTTATGCATTCATCTAAGGCAGAAAATGGACAAGTTTTAATCCTACTACACAGAGGATAAAATTAAGGTAGCAAATTAATAAAAGATTATCCTAATTTAGAATTTAGTTGATACAGACATATTGATTCCATTTACTTTCTAAACGACAATATTAATAAACACGTATGAACTGAATATTTCAAAGCTGTCAATACAGGTCAAAATACAGAATTGAGTTCTAAACCTATGTTATATCCTATACATGAGTGGAAGGTTTGCATTAAAAAGTAAAATATATATGTGTATATTGCATCTGTAATAGTTTAAAGCTGAATTTTCTAATGAGTTTTCCATGCACATGAAAGCTATCTTAACACTTATATCTCAGATTTGTTTATGGAAATTAAATAATTTGGGTTATTAGCAAATAGGAGGGTATATTATCTACTAACCAGGGCTCTTCAGAAAAACAGAAGAGCAGTATATCTACATACATATATATATACTTATATATTATAAATAACTATGCCAATAAAAATAAATTTATCTCCTTGAATTGGTTTATACAACTGTAGGGTTTTATGAGTCCTAAATCTACAGAGCGTGTAGGCAGTTTGAAAAAAATTTTGAGAGGAAACTCATGTAGCAGTCTTGAGGCAGATTTTTTTCTTCTGATAAACCTTATTCTTGCTCTTTAGACTTTTTAATTAATTGAGTGAGTCACAGCCACACTATTGAGGGTCATCTTTATTACTTAAGGTTAACTACATCTATAAAACATCTATTCACAGCAACATCTAAATTAGTGTTAAGATTAAATAACTCCCCAGCCAAGTTGACATACAAAACTATAACCAAGAATAAATTTCTCCAATATCCTGATGGGCATATCACTCCTACAGCACATGTGTACACAAAAAGAAAATTGCCCTTACTATAACAGTTTCAGTTTCTCAACAACCTTAAGAGTAAATCTTTTATTTTAGAAAGCTATTTATTGTTATAATGCCACTCCTTTTTACTTAATAAACCTAGTATTCACATTTTTATGGGAACAGATATATTCTGTGCATATCAGAAATGGAGAGAAAAAAAATCTGCCTCTAACCACTGGGACCATGTCCCAATCCCATGACATAATTTAATGGCCAGAATTAACTTTCTGGGTTAATATCAAGTTTACAAGGTTTTCTCAGTGTGTGATCTCAGTATCTTTATCTATGAAATGGGGACAATAGTATTCATATCTCAGAGCTTATTGTGAAGCGTTCTTCTCTCACAGCAAGAGCTATGGCTTTTAGGATGCTGTTATTCTAGGGTAGATGAAAAAACAACTCTGGAAATTCAGTTTGCCCTCTGGGTTCCACTGATATAATATTGCAATTTACATACTGAGCCTTGGAAACTAAGTTAATTGTACTCAAACTGAGGTCTGCGAACCAAAACCAGTTGAGAAACAATTGGTTGAGGACCTTGTTAAGTTGTCAGAGAAATTTGATGTTGTGTATCATCAAATTTTAATGTATTTTATGAAAGTTGCATTCTGCAATGAATTTGGTAAACAAAACAAAATAAGATAAACAAGATTGGTCCTTCATCACACTCAGTGTGAAAAAGGGCTCTTAAAATACCTGAGAATTATCTTAGAAATCCCTATTAGAAATTTACTTCTAGACAAAAAAAAAAATTAATCATTAATTTTATTAAAATTTAGTATGTTACTTTCTCCAGAAAAATTATAGTTGTAGAACCTGTGGTGTGCCTACACATGCTTCCTACTGTCTGTTTATGTATTTGCTTTCCTAACTGGAGGGTGAGACTCTGGCATGCCTGGCTCTATCTTGTTGGTGCCCGCGTGGACTAGAACAGTGATCAGCACAAATCTGGTGCTTGGTAATTATGTTTTAGATGGATATAGCATGGGTAAGTGACAGGACAAAAAGTAGTTAAGGATGGAAAACAATGTGTTATGTTTCTGTTTTATAAAAGGGTGAGGGAGAAAATCCAGAAATATCAATAGAGTTGTGGAAAATATTTATATTATTCTGACCTTTTCAAGTGTTATGTGCACTATAAAACCCATACTTACTTTGAATATGAATAAAAGTTTCTACTGACAGTTTTAAGTGAGTGAGCCATGATGAAGGCATAGCCTGGAGAAGGAGAAGAAAAGAACATAAGTTAGCTTCAGAAGAAACATTTTTCTAAAATAAGTGATTGGAAAGATACCCTTTTGCCTATTTATGAAGAGGGGAGGATTCTTTACAGAACACACCAGTTGTCATATTTATTCACTAAAACACAGCAGTTGAATTCATAGGAATCATAACTGTATAAACACTATAATTTGGGAAGTTTTTTTAGGTCTTTTATCCCAAAGCTAAAAGGACAAAGAACAATGAACAGGCTTTGAGATGGTATCTATGGCTCAATAATACTTTGTTAGGGTGACTTCCTTTGAAATAAGTCTGATGTTTTCTTCTGGCATGTAAGGTGACATCTCTTTGACTGATTTTTTTGAGGGAAAGGCATTTTTCCATAATTGGCTAGCTTCCTAGTTGTCAATCACCAGTCTCAATACTATTTCACATCATTTTAACTGTATTGTGCTAACATTTCAAATGAACTCATCAGAAAACAGAAATGTAGGGAACTCAAAAAAAGTCAATAATCATTGATTTTTTAGGATAAATAATTTGTATTAATCATGGAGAGGTCAAAAGAAATGTGTTCAACTCAAACTTACATTCCAAAAAGGAGTCAAGAATTCTTTGAGGTTTCTAGAATGGAAAAATATTATTTGTCAATAGAGATAGGAAAATGTATACAAAAAAATTCAACTGATTATGCTATTAATGGAACAACAAATTGCCCTCTGTAATTCTGTGGCACTAGAAGAGCTCATGTTTATTTTGACTTATTTGCATGTTTCTCTGGTACGACACCATGATATACTAAGGGCCATCAATTTTGGTCCTATTCAGACCTAGATTTGAACTCTAACTCCATGGGCAACTAAATGTCTGACCTGGGGTAAGTTATTTACAACATCTGAGCCTTTATTTTCTCATCTCAAGTCAAAATTAAAATGTAGTTTGTAACACCATTGTGAATAGTAAATATCTTTTGAATGTAAAATGGCTAACATTGATTTGAAAATACAGTAGTTTCTCAACAACTGCTGATTTCCCTTCTTTGTACTCTCCTACTAGAATTTCCTTTGAAGCAACTTCAATCTCCTTTCAGATTTTCAGTGAACTTGTCCATTTGTTTGATGGCCAATCGTTACAGCAAATTCAAATTCAAACAAACATGGCAGAAAGTATTCTATTGCCAGGCCAGTATCAATAATTCGATTTTTGTCCTTTCTGGGTTGGTATACCCAGACTTAATTCCACTTAAAAATTAGGACTTTTTTTGTTTTAATTTTCCAAATACAATCTTTATGATAGAAAGGGTAGTGCTTGTTCTTCCAATTTAGCTTTATTTCCTTCCATCTAGATGAGAAAGAGGTAAAGTCTACATGAAATGCTATGGTCTAATTATGGTGTGGTTAGGCAATTATTTTCTGGATTTCCCTGTTCAATTTCCATACATGTCATTTGACAACATAATTCTTGCCTTGCTTTTAATCTATTTTATTTTCTATTTCCTGAGCTCACTTGATCAGTACTATGTAGGTATAGAAAGTTGAAAAGTATCTTCAGCTCATGTAGTTTCTTTTTATTCTATTCTAAAGGAATAGCAATACACTGGAGTTTCTTTTGCATACCTAAAAGAAATATTTCATGCTGGGTAGAATTATTTTTGTCAAAAGGCCCAGTGCTTTATAAATGAAGATGAGAACAGTATGGGAAGCTCTGAAACATTCATTCTTTTTTCTCTGCAGCATAAGCTTGCAGTGGGTATGAATGTTTCTCTTGTCCCAAAAAGTATGTTGAAATATTAACCTCTAAGGTGATGGTTAGGAGGTGGGCCTTTGGGACCTGGGTTGGTCACAAGTAACAACACTCAAGAATGGGATTAATGCCTTTATATAAAAGAGGTCCCAAAGAGACCCTATCTCATTCTACCATGTAAGAGTATAATAAGACAACAACACTTGGAACTGTGAGAAATAAACTTCTGTTATTAGCAATCTACCAAATTGGATTAGTATAAATACACTAAGACAAAGTCTTTTTCATAAGAGTTTAGAGGAGACTTGTGTATAATTTTGAAGGGAACACAGAGTTTTATCACATAAATAATACACACATGTGCTCACAGGTGTGTACACTTGCATTTAAAACATTGTCATCCATAACAATAGCAGCAGCATGGTACTGGCTATGCATGAATCCACAGATATGAATCCACACAGCTATGCCCACCTTATTTTTGACAAAGTTGCCAAAAACATACATGGAGAATAGATAGCCTCTTCAAAAAATGTTACTGGGAAAAGTGGCTATCAGCCTGCAGAAAACTGAAACTAGATCCATACCTATCACCCTGTACTAGTATCAACTCAAAGTAGATTAAGGATCTTAATATTAGACCTAAAACCTTGAAGTTAGTACAAGAAAGAGCAGGGAGTACTCTAGAAGTAATAAGTATAGGCAAAGAATTCTTCAGTAGAACTCCAATAGCCCAGCAATTAAGAGGAGCGATGGACAAATGGCACAAAATTAAAAAGCTTATGTACAACAAAAGAAATGGTCTCTAAACTGAAGAGACCACCCACAGAGTGGGAGAAAATATTTGCTGGCTATACATCAAATAAAGGACTGATAACCAGAATATACAGGGAGCTCAAAAAAGTAAACTCCCCCAAAATCAGTGAACCAATAAAGAAGTGGGCAACTGAACTAAACAGAAATTTTTCAAAGGAAAATATCCAAATGGCCAAAAAACACATGAAAAGTGCTCACCATTCCTGGCCATAAAGGAAATGCAAATCAAAAATCACACTAAGATTCTATCTCACTCTTGTTAAAATAACTATCATTAAAAACACCACCAACAGGTGTTGGCGAGGATGTGGGGAAAAAAGAAGCCTCATACACTGCTGGTGGGAATGTAACCTAGTATAACCACTTTGAAAAACAATATGGAGGCTTCTTAAAAAACTAAACGTAGATCTTCCATACGATCCAGCAATACCTCTCCTAGGGATATACCCAAAGGAATGTGACTCAGGTTATTCCAAGGCACCTGCACACCCATGTTTATTGCAGCACTATTCACAATAGCCAAGTATGGAAACAGCCAAGATGCCCCACTACTGATGAATGGATTAAGGAAATGTGGTATTTATACACAATGGAATTTTACTTAGCCACCAAAAAGAATGAAATTTTGACATTAGCAAATAAATACATGGAACTAGAGAACATCATCTTAAATGAAGTTAGCCAGGCTCAGAAGGCCAAAAATCATACACTCTCCCTCATATGAGGATTGTAGACCTAAAACAAATGCAGTAATATTATTGGACATGGGTCACACACTAAAGGGAGAATGTGTACAGGAAGAATAGGAAAAGGGAAGGAAACCTAAAACTTGAAAGTGTTTGATGTGCCCACTGTAGAGGAGTGAACAAAGTAATCTTAATCTGGCCGAAGCCATTATGGGAAGGGGACCAGGAAAAAGGAAAGAGGTCTGGTAGACATGAATCTATGTGAGTTGTAATACACATGTGCATGGAAGCAATGGTAGGAATCTCTATAGGTATCCTAGTTCAAGCTAGCAAAATGCTATGTCTCTCTTATTATCGCTTATGTTTTCTCTTCAACAAAATTGGAGAACAGTGCAGAACAGGTTCTGTCTGGAAGCAAAAGGGTATTGGGAGTGAAGAGAGGAGTAGAGGGGGCAGGGAGGAGAGGTGGCCCAACGATGTATACACATGTGAATAAATGTATAAACAATTAAAAATAAATTTAAAAAAAGAGACTGACTTCTGTAAAAAAAATAAATAAATAAAAAATAAAACATTGGCATCATACTCCAAACAACTGAGCTAACTCTTCTGAAAACATCATTAAAATTGTATGGAAACAGTATTAATTTAGAATTATGCCCTGCTTGCCACTTTGGATATAGATGAATATTCAAAATTAGTACTTGTTTGAGGATGTGGCTTTTTATATGATCATTTATCCCTCTTGAAACTTCTCCCTATAGATATTTGGGAAACAATATGTAACATATCTCCACAGAACCCTTCTGACAGGGGAATTTCATAGCAAAACTCATCATATACCTCTGGTACATTTCATTTACAAATATTTTTTCATTCAAGCATACCTTTCCCTTTTGACTTTTTCTTAGCTGTTTGCAAAGTTCCCAAACAAAATAATAGGCAGCATTTATCTTCTACTAAGTGACCTTATAGCTCATGAATACAGAATGGTTTCATTAGTATAGCATGAGTCATTTGTTGAAAATAAAGGTGAAGTCTGCTTAGTGTCCAGAAGAAGAATCAATAAAACATGTACAGTGGCTGAAAGAATCCTTAGATCACACTAGGATATGAATGAAAAGATATCTTTGTAGCATACCTGACTCAGGACTATTCTTAACATATGGCATACCTGAGTCATAGTCACTGTAGGAATCAAAGTACAGATGAGGGAGGCAAAAGTTCAATGATTTGTATATTGAGATAAATACCTTGAGTCTTCTAGTAAGGAGTGTTTAATATCCTTGAATTAAGCAAATCCCATGTTAGAATTCTATTTTTTCTTCAAATTTTCTTTTATTACCTGGAATCTCTCCTGTATCTTTATTTTTGTCATCACTGTCTGAGAGAATTTATGTATTTATTTACAACTATGTTTGACTACTTTCCATTCAATATTTCATTTGCTTTTAGCAAGGATTCCTCTTGGGAGTGTGTGTGTGTGTGTGTTATTTGCTGTGATGACCCAAACCTTCATTCCTGAAAGGGCTGCATTATTAGCAGTCTAGCATGAATTCAGTTGTTGTAGCTTTCCATTGAGCTTCATGACAGGACATGATAATATAGAGATATGTCCTAAGAGAGATTCTGTATTCTAGATGTTTTCTACCTTACCTCCACAGTAAGTAATAGTTTACTTCCCCCTTTGTAGTCTGGATCAATCCTACCAAGTAACACCTTATCTCATTTTTTTGTATTGATGAGGCATGAGGAACCCAAAGTGACCAGGTAGCAGGCTTAATTTCAGTTCAATGGAATAAACATTCCTCTTGCTGGAAGCATTCCTTTTTATGAACTTAACAACTTTATGCCAAAAGAACATAAAGTTACAGGGACAGGAAGCAAAAATTTTCTCAGTGGGCCACTTGCATTTCTACCCCCTGATTCCTGGACCCATGAATCCTGGCTATAGGAGGAACACTACCATTATATTACATGAAGATACAGAGCATACATACAAAGCCTCTGGAGAACCTTGCTTGGCCCTGCATAGTGTTTCCACTTAGCAGCTACTCTACTGGAGTCTTCAAAAGGACATTTAATCATTTTGTCAAGCTAGCTGCTTCAGGATTATAGGGAACATGGTAAGACCAGTGGTTTCCTTGAACATGGCTCATTGCTATAGCTTTTTACCTGTGAACTAAATTACTTAATTGGACACAATGCTATAGAACCAACATCATGACAAAGGATAAGGTATTTAAATAAATCTGGAGATGGTAGTTTTAGCAGAAGCATTGTATACAGGGAAGGAAATTTCATGTTCAGAGAAAGTGTCTATTAACAAGGACAAAACACTGCCCCTTCCATGATGGAAGCAGCCCAGTGTAACTGACTTGCCACCAGGAAGCTGACTAATCATCTTGGGAAAGATGCCCTAGTCAAAGTTCAATGTTAATTTCTGCTGCTAAAAGATTATGTACTCAATGGTGACCATAGGCAACATAGACTCTCCCATGACCTTTGTATACAAACTCTTTGAAAGATTACAGGAATGGTTGGAGAAAGATAATGACAGATATCCACAGAATAGATCATCCTATCTACTTGATTACCAAAATCTTCCTCTGATAACTGGTCATCATGGCATGCATGCATCATCCCTACTTCCTCAGAGATTAAAGTGAGAAAAATCACTTGAACCCCAGAGTTTGAGTCTAGTCTGGACAACATAGCAAGATCTCTTCTCTAACTAACTTAAATAAATTAAAAAAATCTTCCCCTGCTACTGTAACCCTTTGAGGAGTTTTCACACAAGACACAAAGATATCAACAGTTTTTGTTCTTTCAGAAAGGTCTATCAACTTATCTTTTTCTCCAAAGTTCTTTATTACTAATTTTCCAAACATGTTTATTCAAAGTTTCTAACTACTCAAATCAAACCATTGTCTACATCCCACAAATGGTATGAATTGGTATGCAATCTCACATCTGACTATTTCTTTTACCGATGAAGTGTACAATCAGATACGAGGCACACAGTATGAGTTCAGCCAACCGAAAGGATTCCCATTCAAAATTATCCTCCAAGAATGTTCCAGAAAGGGGTTGTAGGACTACAACTGTAACTTTTGAAAGGTGCGAGCTTAATGTATGGAACTTATCTTCCTCTGTCAACTAATGGGAGCAAATTTACCATGAAGTTATAGGTGGTTTTGGGAGCTAGAATGTAGTATAGCATAAATGGGAACCTGGGGCATTAAGCTACTTCTTTAGATAACTTTTTTTGTGCCTTCAGGATCTGCTTGTATATTCCACTTTCATTAGATGATGGAATTTGTTGTATACTCTCAACTTTGTTGCTTAGTAGACCACAAAAGACCCAGTTCATAATAAGCATCTCAGGACACATGGTATCGTTAGTGGCTCATTATCAAAAGTTCAGTTTCTACTAAAACTTTTTAAGCTAAAGCTCTGTTTCAAAATGAGAACAGCTACCTGTGGATGATTGCAGAGACTAGGTCTGCAATCCATACAATTTTAATGATGTTTTCAGAAGAGTTAGCTCAGTTGTTTGGAGTATGATGCCACTATACACTTTGATTCACCATAAGGGTCTGCCAAGGACACCAAAAAGCATACCTATTCCCTACTGACACTTAAAGCATCATTGGGTCTACTGAATCACATGGTCCAAATGGCAGAGAAGCTTAAACAGTAACTATGGACCTGTATAGAGCTTGTCTTGTTCTGGGTCATGTTCAAAATTAGCAGCTTTTTGGGACAAATAGTAAGTGGACCAAAGTAATAGACTTAAATGGAGAGTATATTTCTTCCAAAATCCAAAGAGATCTAACCATTGTGCCTTTTTCCTGGTTCTATGAAAACAATCCAGCTTTCACTTTAGAAGAAGTATCTTGACATTCCCAACAACATCAGATCCCTAGAAATTTCACTGAGGTGGAAGGCCCCTGGGTTTTAGTCATATTTATTTCCCAACCTCTGACATCAAATGTCTTATGAAGATGTCTTAAATTAGTTGTTACTTCTTGCTCACAAAGTCCTATGAGGATTGTGCTATTAGTGTAATGGATCAGTGTGATACGAAACAGAAAACTTAATGAGATCCCATGAACTAAATCATGACATAGGGGTGGAGACTTGATTTTTAAAAAAAGAAAAGGTATAGTATTGTCCTTGCCAGCTCAAAGCAAACTGCTTCTACTGAGTTTTATGAGCAGAGATGTGGAAAAAGACATTTCCCAGATCAATAGCTGCATACTAAGTCCCAGGGGATGTGTTAATTTTCTCAAACAACAAAACCACATTTAGTATCACAGTGATAGTTGGAGGCACCACGTGGTTAAGCTTACAATAATCCACAGTTATTCCACAAGATCCATAAGCTGCTCTACAGGCCAAATAGGAGAGTTGAAAGGGATGTGGTATCACTACCCCTGCATCTTTAAAATCCTTAATGGTAACACTAATCTTTTAAATCCTTTAGGAACGTGGTATTATATTTGATTTACTGCTTTCTAGGTATAGGCAGTTCTAATGGCTTCTACTTGGCCTTTGTCACCAAAAAAAAACTTAACTCCACAGGTCAAAGAATCAACACAGGGATTTTCCAGCTTCTAAGTATATCCATTCCAATCCTGTATTACAGAACTGAGGAAATAACAATAGGACATAATCTGAAGTTGAAGTTTCCTACTCTGACTAGAGGACTACAGTGATACCTTAGGTTTTCTGGAATCACTTTTCAGAGTCAATATTCAATGCTACACAAAAGATATGATTATTTTCTTTTCCCTAGTACACA
Source organism: Castor canadensis (assembly GCF_047511655.1). NCBI lineage: Eukaryota > Metazoa > Chordata > Mammalia > Rodentia > Castoridae > Castor > Castor canadensis. The sequence goes on along the minus strand of NC_133390.1, from coordinate 55,229,515 downwards.
GTTACTCTAGTAAAAGGCCAGAGGTTCCTTTGGGGAAGACCAGAAGAAAGAATAATGGTAAAAATTTTAGTAGTGTAGTAGAATCCTTCCTGCAGAGAATCCCTTTATACAAAAGGTTCTGGGTCTATGAACCGGTTCAAGTCTGAAAATCGATTTAAGGGTCATGACTTTTTATTTTTGTGAGTCACATTAGACTTTTATTCCCTTGACCTCAAATTTCTTTGTTAGTGGATTAAGAATTTAGTAGGCTTGTATTTACTTTTAGGAACATCATGATTATTCAAAGCCTTAAGTCTCCATGAGTCAAACTGTTCTGATTTCTGTTTTGATTCTGCTGATCTGTACAGTAACTATGCCCATCTTGCATTTGGTGCTTCAGTGCCATCAGCTGACTCCTACTAGCCCAAGATATATTATTCTCATTGCATTTAGGTTTTACAATTGATTGGCTGAAATATTTACTAAATAAAGTCTGACCTACAGAAAAGAGTGATCATGGAATACTTCAAAGTTGTTGAATTTCCCCTCACAAATCTATTTCTTAAAGTAATAGTGAAAAGTATGTCTTCTGGACCCTCTCCATGTAAATAAATAGGTCTTAAATAACAAATCCAATTCACTTGTTAGTCTTTCTAAACTTTTAAATTCTTTCCTCTAAAGTAAACTGAGGATAGTTGGACATTACCAATTTTAACATATATTTTAATATATATTTTGGCTATCCAACCAAATGAACTGACAAAGCTTTTTGCAATTTCATGAGTTAAAAATTAAATGCAAAATTTCTGCTTAGTGATATATGTCATGAAATTTGACCTGATCCAAATTTCCACCATTACTCCACACCCTCAATATGTATTCCTACTTATGTTTCTTGTATGATAATTAGAAAAATGTTTCTTGTGTGGAGATTAGAAAACTCAAGCAGTTCTTTTGGAATGTAATGTCCTTCCTCGTGCATTATACTTTGTACTTCAAGGATTTGCTGGGACTTGATCCTTAGGGGAGACCTTTATTGTTTCCTTAGACAGTGCAGAGTTGATCTCTAGTGCAATTGGGGATGGGGGGGCAACTTATAGTTGGAGTGAGAAGACCTCCTCTACTGGCAAAGAAGATTCATCAAAAGTTAAAGGGTTCAACATTTCTCACTTCATCAAGATCTTTCCACATGGCTCCATTCCAATTTAAAATAGCACACTTTTTCTCAATAAATGCCCTACTTTTAGTAAGAGATTCCTTGGGAAGCAGGGAGTTCAATGTGTATTATAATCTAACTAACCACAAGAGAAGATTTTGCATTTCAATGGAGGCATAGCTTAAGTATTAGAGTGCCTGCTTAGTGAGTTTGAGGCCCTGAGTTCAAACCCTAAAACCATCAACAAAAAAAAAATTCCGCATTTCATTTGCAGCAAATTTGGTCCTGTGATTACAAGAGCTAAGGTTGTCCTTCAGGGTATACCTACAAAATCATTGCTCATCTGTTTGGTGCTTGAGCTGGAAATTTGAATCTCTGAGCTTATTCTTTTCTTTACCACTTTGTCCAGTGACATTAGGAGCAACTAAACAATGTCATTGTACTCCTTAGTTTTTTTAAATGTTTAAAAGGATCAAGCACAGACATTCAGCTCCTTGTTTCTTATAAATGGCTGAGTAGGCACATCCAATGCAGATATTTTGCGTGTCTCTATAAACAATTCATAGCCATTAGCATTTTTAAATGTAATTGGATTATATAGCCCAGTTCCAGAAGCCAGAGAACCAATTCAGAAATCTCAACATAATTTTTCCCTCTAGAATCACTTTTGGTAACAGAAAGTTTAGAACTAGTGAGAGAGAGAAGGAAGGAAGAAAAGAAGGAAGGAAGGAAAGAAAGAAAGAGAAAAGTTTTAGGGATTTTTTTCCAAGTTGCTATAGAGGCTGAGCGGGTCTCATAACCTGCTATCTGAGAGGTGAGGGACAAGGAAAGACAATAATTTAACTTAATCCAAAATCTAAGGTTGGGGAGAAAGTAGGATGGAAGCCAGATAGTTTAAACTTCAGATAGTCTGAAGGCTTGAGAACTAGGTGCTGGGATGACCAGGAAACTATAGATGTCCCAACTCAAACAAAGAGTAAATTAGCCTTTCCTCTGTCTTTTGTTCTATTCAGTCATCCAATAAATTAAGCAATGTTCCCTCTCACATGTGTGAGAGTGGATCTTCTTTACTCAGTCTACCAACACAATGCTAATCTGTTCTAGAATCACCTCACAGACATATCCAGAAATAATGTTTTACCAACTCCCTGGATATCCCTTAGCTCAATCTAGTTAACATATAAAGTTAAGCATTACAGGAAAGTAGAATTCAAATTGTATAATTTCATATGCAGATGCTCTCTAAGTAGGAAGGGATTGTGTCCCAATAAATTCATCATAAGTTGGAAATATCATATGTCAAAAAGGTATTTAATACATCTGACTAAATAGCACAACTTCACAACAGAGTACACTGCAGAACATCAGTTGTTTTACCCTCATAAGTATGTGGTTAATTGGGAGCTTTAGCCTACTGCCACTGCACAGAACCATAAGACAGAAGCATAACACATATCACTAGTCTGGGAAAATATAAAAATTTCACCTGTTGAAACTGTGCATCACTTTCACACCATGATACATTTAAAAACATCATATAAGTCAAACCATAGTAGTTTGGAGACTGTGAGAGTTTTGTGACCGTGACAAAATATCTGAGAAAAAGTTGAAAGGAAGAAGAATTTATTTTGGCATAAAATTTCAGAAGTTTCAATCCTAGGTTGACTGGACCGATTGCTTTGAGGAAGCTGGGCAGAATACCATCGTGGTGGGACTAATATGGTAGAGGAGGTTCCTTACTCCATGATAGTCAAAAAGTAAAAAGAGAAAGGAAGAGACTAGAGCCAAAACGTACCCTTTAAAGTCATGCCCCAATGACCCCCCTTCCTCCAGTCAGGCTCCACCTTCCATATTTTCCACCATCTTCCCATAACCCATTCAACTACAAATCTATCAATGGATTAATCCATTAATTAAGTCAGTGGTCTCATGATACAATTACTTACTAAAGTCTCCATATGTGAACATCTGAACATGGCATTGGGACTAACCCTTCAACTCATAAGCCTTTTAGAGAGATACTTCATCTTCAAATCATAAGAGGGACCATGTACACAAGTAAATAGGTAAAGGAGAGCAACTAACCAAACCTGCATTGCTAGTGTCAGTGAAAATCTAGTAAGTGCTTTCTCCACTACAAAGGGGCAAAATATCATATGTGTGCTCTGCTCAAATACTTCCTAAAGGAATTTCCTCACTCTTCAGCAGAAGAGAAGCTACTGACAACTTGTGATAAACTGGAAAATGAGAATACTGCCTTAAACACACTCAAATTCATTTAAAAAAAAAAAAAGAAGAAGAAGAAGAAAACAAAAACCAAACATGTCCTGACTTATAAAGAATTCCCTTCTGGGCTTGCTCAGTGCACATCTGCCAATTTATGACCCTGAAGTAGAGAGTAGAAGACCAGTTGGGAGACAATTTAAAGGACAGACAGAAACCGAATATTTGTTTAACTGGGTTGTTCTAATGGCAGGCAATTAGAATAAATAGCCATTAATTCCTGAATCTCTGGTCCCTGGAGCTGTGCTGAATTCTAAAGAACATTCTGGTTATGATTGACGTTAAGATATAGCCTTATTCTTCAGCTTCCTTAAGATTTTACATAGATAGGTAGATAGATAGATAGATGACATAGCTATATACATATATACATATATAAATTATATTATACCCACATTATACAAGATAGTGTGTAGACCTAGTCTCTGCAGCTTAATGACCCTAGCGAAAAACATCACACTATCATTGCCTTGAATTTCTCACACGTATTTTTCCAACATTTTATTCCAAATTGTTCTTCAACTTCACTATGCTCTGCTTTGTAATAAATTAGACATGAAAGTTGTTCATGTAGACATAAAGGAAAAAAAGTCAAGTGCATGGCTGTTCTTCCTACTAATGACTGTAAGTAAGATATTCAGTATGAGCCTCCAGAACCGTCAGAAATGTCTGTTGTTTATATTCAATATGAAAACAAATTTTAAAGTACCAAATTGATTCAATTATTAAACTACTATTTGTACAGAAATTTTTAGATGACCAGTGTTTCAGAGTGCTGTGCATCCTTTGGACACTGGTAGTATTGATGGTAAAAACTAATGATACTGATTTTTTAAAAAAGAAAGACTATAGTGAGACTCTTTCTAAAGAAACTTTTAGGGATAATATATCGGTGTCACTTTAGAGGTCAAGATAGTTATACTTTAGAATCCTAGCAGTAAAATGGAAATGAGTGTGGGGGGGTAAGAATTATGTGTTTTTTTAGCCTTGCTCTGATTAAGTAATTTAAAGGCTTATACTTAGGATTCCTCTTTAGAAGTAATGAATAGCAGATCTGGGAACCTTGGAAACCAAGTCAGGGATTGAGAAACACCAAATCCAGGAAGTGATCTTAGACAAGGCCAGAATTAATGAGGCCGGGCAGCCAGTCTTTGCAACCTCAGCATCAGAGTATTCCCAGCAACTTTCTAGGATTCACAGTACAACTGATACAAAGAGTAAAGTATGTGTTTTTATTTTTTTCAATTAATCTCTCAGCTTCTGATCTGTTCTTTTGTAAGAATATCTTCTTGTAAGTCTTATTTTCACTGCCATCTATAGCACTACCAAGTTTCCTGGAGACAACATGAGTTTGTACACTCCGAAAACCATCACTCTTTTTCCAGTTCTCTGGGCCATTTGAGATTGCTACTGAAGACTTGTCATTCACTGCAGGGCCAGAACTAGGGTGAGGTCAGTGAATTGTCTAGGGTGCAAAATGTTGGCAGGCACTGATCTCTGGTTTGTACAAGTTCATGATAAATACTCTACCTTATAAATTTGATTATTTTATTTTTATCTTTTTGATAGGTGAAAAATTATTGCTTCTTTAAAAAAATAAACATAATCCTTAGAGCAGCTATACAGTCCTAGAATAATTGAGTAGAAAGAATAACGTCCCCATATATGCTCTGCCCCTATACACAACCTCAGCACCGTGAAAATCCTTCCCCAAAATGGCATATTTAATGCAGTCAATGAACCTATATTAATATAACACCAACACTCAGAGTGATGTTATATTAGGGTTCACTCATGATGTTGTATACTTAATGGGTTTTGACAAGTGTATAATGATGTGTGTCCACCATAGAGTACCATAAAGAATTCTTTTACTGCCTTAAAGAATGTCTGTATACTACCTATTCATGTCTCCTTCTCCCCTAACCCCTGGCATGTTAATCACATTACTGTCTCTATAGTTTGGCCTTTTCCAAAGTGTCATATAATTGGAATTATAACCTCTTCAGATTAACTTCTTTCACATAAATATGCATTTAAGTTTCCTCCACATATTTTCATAGTTAATTTCTCATTAGTACTAAATAATATAACATTGTCAATTTATTTATCTATTTGTTTACTGAAGGACATCTCTGTTGCTTCCAAGTTTGAGCCATTATGAGCCATTATGAAGAAAGCTGCTATAAACCTCACATACAAGTGTTTTGGTGGACCTCAGTTTTTCACTCTTTTGAATAACTAAAAAGAAGTAGAATTCCTGTATTGTGTGATAAGAGTATACTTAATTTTGAAAGAAACTGCCAAAATGCCTTCCAAAGTGGCTGTACCATTTTAATTTCTCCAGGTTTATTTTGGATAAAAGTTAAAAGTGAATACCCTGAGCTTGCTGAAATAGCTTTTAAATTTCTTCTTCATTAGGAAAGCTTGATATCTGTAAAACTGGTTTCTCTGTTAAATGTTATTGAAGCAAAAGATAGAAACAGTATTTACATACATACATATATTTCCTTTCCTGAACTATTATTAATCCCACATAGACTAAGTAAGCTTATTTGTCACATTAAAATGTTCAGTATTGATATATTATTGTTTGTTCAAAGTAGGAAATTTAATGTGAGGAATCAATGTTTCATTCATAACTTGTGTCTGGTGATGGTAGAATGATAAATTTATGAGTGTTGAAGCAATCACTTCCGTGGACACTTCATAAACACTATGTACACTTCTTACAATTCTTTTTTATTTTTCCTGTTTTGTTTGTTCTAAGTATACTTACTGAAATATAATACTTTGTCTATTGGATCTTCTTTACAAATTAGACTTCACATTTTGTTCTCTTTTTGATCATTTTTAGGAATTTATTTCTATTGTTTTTTATCAAAATATTAGTCTATGGTGTATTGGAATTTTAAAAAAAGATTCTTTCCCCCAGAAAGTTTGACATAAACTAAATTGGACAAAATTTAAAAAATTTTAAAATACTTAGATGGATATTTTAACTTACATTCTCAGGAGAAATAGTTATTAAAACTGTACTGACATCAAAAATATGAGTTATATGTAAAGCCATATGCAGATGCTTGCATTTAAATTTACTAAGAGTGAAAAGGTCAAGACAAAACTTGGAAAAAAAAACGTAGAAGTAGATATAACTAAAGAAGAAGAATATGTTTGTCACAGGAAGCCTTGGCACCCCACAAAAATAGATCAAACAGGGAAAAGGGAGCTCCACCAAAGGAGGCTGGAAAGAGTTGAGTAGAAGACAGGAAAATGTCACTGAAGCAAAAGACTGAGGGACTTCCAAATGGAAGGAAAAAGGTCAACTAAGATTAAGATGGAGACAAAAATGTGACCAGTGGACCTAGCAATATAAAAGTCATTAGAAATTTTCTAAATTATGGAAGTTGCAGTTGTAATGAAGTAACTTGAGAAAAAGAGGTTACAACATAATATTTGCTCTAGCTGTGTAGAGGAAGATGGAGTGATAACTGGATAGAGTAAGTCGCTAAGGTATGTGAAGTAAATGTGTGTGTGTGTGTGTGTGTGTGTGTGTGTGTTAGTAGAAGATTAACTAGGATAGATACATATATACACACTTATAAAAATGATCCCCATGGTGAGAAGATAAATTGATAGACAGGAAAGTTCTTAGAAGAGGAAATAGATAGGATCAGTACTGAAGTGTTCATCTTGATACTTAATAGGAGATACGATACTATGATCATAGCAATAGAAATAATGGCAGAGATTATAATACAAGTATAAGCATAACCAACAATTATAGATGTAGTCAGCCTTCTTTATCCACAAGTTTTGCCTACATGGATTCAATCAAACACAGAAAATATTTGAGAAAAATGCATCTGTATTGAATATGTGCAACCTTTTTCTTATTATTCCTTAAACAATGCATTATAGTTGTGATTTATATAACATTTACTTTGTGTTAGAAATTATAAGTAACCTTGAGATTATTTACCTTATACAGGGGAATGTACATTGGTTATATGCAAAACTAGACCATTTTAAATAAGGAGCTTGGGCATTCATAGGTTTTGATATCTAAGGAAAGGTAAAATAATCCCCTGAAAATACTGAGAAATAACTATATAACATAGAGTGAAATATGAAATGTGCCCAAGTGAGAAAGCAAAATACCAAAATCATTCAAGTAACATCATAGACAGTACAACTGGAAACAAAAAGGAAATATTTTCCTGGTATTAAACAGGATAAAATCCTGCCCCCCAACACACATTCCCAAGTACAATGTTGTCAACAGAAACATTTCCCAGAACAGCTCTTTCTATTTCTACAGGGAATCCATGGGAAAAATTTAACATTCAACTTAAAGTAGAATGATAATATTATCTTGGTTCAATTTAATGTAGAAGAATAATATTATCTTGAAGTTTTTCTCAAATCAATGTATTTGAGAGTTTCTACCAGATCATGTTTCCAAGAAAATTAAACTCAAAGAAAAGAGAGTCTGTTTACATTACTATATATAGTGTACCTACTTTAAATGTTTCCCTGGACGCATTTTACTCTTCTGAAGACATAGGCTGTTTCCCTGCCATTGTCTATTAGTTTTAATGAGAATTTTGCTCCTGCCTGAACCCCGTAGCAAGAACACAATTTCATAACCCTTTTTCTTGACTTTTCTGTCACTAATGAAAAGTGAACAATAAAATAGAGAGAGAGAGAAAGAAGGAGAACACTTTTTAGAGATTTTCTTAGCTTTACTGCTAAGAAAGTATACAGAACACACAAGGAATAAAAATTTTCTGGTGAGACTTATAACTCTTCTGCATATTTGTCATTGAGATCATGTGTTTCATGTGACTTAAATCTGGTTTTACATATTTATTATTTACATAATATACCTGCATGTTCACAGAGACCCAAACTAGAATTCATCTACTCAGAGAAACCCATAATGAGTCCCTTGGGGCAGGTCCTTAAAGGAAAGCAAGTCAGAAAGAAGGCGGTAAGGAAATGGTTAAGCTCCAGGGCATCCTAGGCATCCTGTGTCAGCAGAGTAAAGTGATAGAGAATAGCAGAATGACACTGAGAAAATACTGAAATGTTGATCTTCCTTCATCTTTCTTTATTCTTTTGCAACTAGTCCTCAAACCTGGATATAACTGAAGTTTATAATAGAATGTGGGATTCAGGTAAAAGTAGCTAGTTGTGGAGGAAGTCAAGAGGAGGAAATCTTGTCCAGGATTTTGGCAATTATATTAATGGTTTGACTATATTAGCTGAATGTCTTTGGACAAAAAACAGTGGGTCATACTCTAGAAGTACAATAATTGGAAAATAAGGAGGCATAATAAAAGCTGGGATTCTTAAATGCTATTTTTACAATATCTACAAAAATAGCTAAGTCAATTCTTTTGTTTTGGTTAACATGTTTGGATATTAATATGTAAATTATGTAAAAATGTCATATTTCCAAATCACCCAATACTTATTAAAATATATAGGTAAGTGTGGGAACAAGTATATAAAAGTGAACAATATTGTTGGTGAAATTGTTTGATACTTCAACCATTTGAAATATAATGAAATTTATTATAAGTGGCCATAATGTAGAATTAAAGGAGGCCATAATGTGCCAATTATCCTGAAATTCCACCACAGGAAAATAAATATTTTTAACAATTTTTATTCATAAAAGTTAAATGGTTTCATTAAGATGCTCCTTTAGTTTTATACCAACTTTTAAAATCTGATAAAGTAAACTCCCTTCCTTGCATGTTTCAGAATTCCATTAGCTATTTTAGACAATTTATTTTTCAGTATAAATTCCAAAAGAGTTCATGATATTGTATGAAGAACTTAGTGATAATACTGATTCCAAGCATATTGACCTGGTAGAGTAATTTTGTGAGTACTGGTATATTTTTTCCTTATCAGTCATCACATTCACTTGAACAATTTGTTAAGGTTCTTTTCTAAGTCTTTTTCTTAACCTTTTGTAAATTTCTTATTTTGAAAACATGGATAGTCTGTGTTTACATCACAAGTAAAATACTGAATCACAATAAAATGTTTTGACTAATATAAACTGATGAAAGGTATTTAATATATTCCTTAGTTGACTCTCATTTATTTTTCTGAAGTTTTCCTATAAAAATGCACATTTCCTTTTGTACTAAAATATCTTCATTCAAATGAGTTTCCCTATAATTAAGATATCTTAATGATGGAAATGTCATTTATTAGAACCTCTCAATTCCTAGAGATTTCAGGTAAACACAAATACTATATTTAAAGAAAAGGAGATCATATTTCATATATTCGTTTGAAACTTGCATTTTTCTCTTAGCAATACACTATGACCATTTTTCACTCTCATTGCATATTCTCTGAGATGAATTTAAAGGTTGCATAGTATCCAATTATAAGTCCTTTGACACTTGAAAGATTTTGGTCTTCAAAACTATATTCAAATACAAAAGGTCCGCAGAAGTAGAAAAGACTTCAATCATTATCAGTACCCATCTGGAATTAAGTTATCAGATTTTTTTCCATTCATGACAGCTGGCTAAGAATAATTCCTAGAGAATTTTTCTTAAGGCAGATATCTTGGCAAAGACAGAACAGTAACATCATGAAAAGGAGGTGAGAATTGAATGCCAGACAACAAAAAGATGGACTTCACTGTTTCCAGCCTCAGAGAGAACATAGGTAAGAGTATAGAGCTGGCCTGGAAACTTACACTGGAGACGAGTGATGTTTTCAGCAGAGAGGATTCAGTCACTCGTTTCTAGATCTCTGCTGTAGGATTTGTGACCACTTTGGACGCTACTATCTAAACCTTTCTGAAACTATTCTCTAATTTCTCAGATGACAATGTGAGCTGGCTTCCAGAGACAGATTGACTCAACTCACTTCTGCATCTTTGCACTGCTCTGTGTGCCCTATATTTCTGGAAGGGTGATAAAGCAGAGGATGTGATGACTCATGATCAAAGTTAATGATCGCTAACTCTTCTTGAACACTGATTTGTGCACATTATATGTAATAACTCACTTAATTCTTCTCAGCTTCTAACAACTCCACAAAATAGGTACAATTATTAGTCCCATTTTACATTGAGTGCTTGTACACAAAGCAGTAAAACAAGTTACCTGTCAATCAGTGGCAGAGCCATGTTAACATCTAAATACATGAATTTAAATTATTCAACAAATAGTTGTGTGTCATTTACTGTGTTTCAGGTACTATTCCAGGCCTTGAGCTCAGAGTAGTGAACAAATCAGAGTTCTTGCATCAATGGACCAAAAATTTTTGTGAGAGTGGTAAATAATAAACAAAACTATAAATATGCCATGTAAAGTCACAGTAGTAAATACAAAGTCATATTCCAAAAGATAAGGAAAGAAAATTCTGAAAAAGTGAGCTATGTTAAATGCCGTGGAATTTTATAGAAAGACTATGTTTAGCATATGAAATTTTAAAAGGAATGTGGGAAAATATGTCTTTTTCAAGCTACTATACATATTACAGGAATATTCCTGAAGGAGCATGATGTCAATGAGACCGAATTGTAGTCAGCGACCAGATCAAGATGGGCTATAGATGTGAACTCTAAATTTAAGGTTTGCCCTGAAATGCAGTGAAGAAGCAGAGTGTATTTAAGGAAGTGAGTGACATCAAAAGACTTGCTTTTCAGAAACAGCTCTTCTAAAGGCTAAGAGGAGACTTAATTGGATAACCTTGGAGAAAGGACCTGCAATGACACAGTAATCAGGGAAAGAAATAATGGAGATCCAGTTCAATTCAGGGACAGTATAAATGGATTGAAGAAGATGAATCTGAATGCAAATTCAGTGTAAGAATCAATAGCTATTTGATGACTGGTGTTGTGCTGGCAATGAGCCAAAGAGGAACCAAGAAAATCTTCAGCTTTTTGTGGGGAGTGGAAGGTACCAGGGTTTGAACTCAAGGCACTCTACTGCTTGAGCCATACCCATAGTCTTTTTTGCATTAGTTTATTTTTCAGATAAGGGTTTGCTTTTTGTCTGGGGCCAGCCTCATACTATGATCCTCTTACCTCCACTTCCCATCTAGCTAGGATTATAGATGTGACCACTATGCCCTGTTTCTACCTTTTATAAACTGCATAGATAGCAATGCTATTCAGTAAGAAAGAGGTTGCAAGTAGGTATAGGTAAGAACTTTCTCAATGAAACCCCAGCAGCACAGCAACTAAGAGATAGCATAGATAAGTGGGACCTCATAAAGCTAAAAAGCTTCTGTTCATCAAAAGAAATGGTCTCTAAACTGAAGAGAGCACCCACAGAGTGGGAGAAAATATTTGCCAACTATACATCAGACAAAGGACTGATAACCAGAATATATAGGGAACTTAAAAAACTAAATTCTCCCAAAACTAATGAACCAATAAAGAAATGGGCAAGTGAACTAAACAGAACTTTCTCAAAAGGAGAAATTCAAATGGCCAAAAAACACATGAAAAAATGCTCACCATCTCTAGCAATAAAGGAAATGCAAATTAAAACCACGCTAAGATTCCACCTCACCCCTGTTAGAATAGCCATCATCAGCAACACCACCAACAACAGGTGTTGGCGAGGATGTGGGGAAAAAGGAACCCTCTTACACTGTTCGTGGGGATGTAGACTAGTACAACCACTCTGGAAAAAAATTTGGAGACTACTTAAAAAGCTAGACATCGATCTACCATTTGATCCAGCAATACCACTCTTAGGGATATACCCAAAAGACTGTGACACATGTTACTCCAGAGGCACCTGCACACCCATGTTTACTGCGGCACTATTCACAATAGCCAAGTTATGGAAACAGCCAAAATGCCCCACCACTGACGAATGGATTAAGAAAATATGGTATCTATACACAATGGAATTTTATGCAGCCATGAAGAAGAACGAAATGTTATCATTCGCTGGTAAATGGATGGAATTGGAGAACATCATTCCGAGTGAGGTTAGCCTGGCCCAAAAGACCAAAAATCGTATGTTCTCCCTCATATGTGGACATTAGATCAAGGGCAAACACAACAATGGGATTAGACTATGAGCACATGATAAAAGTGAGAGCACACAAGGGAGGGGTGAGGATAGGTAAGACACTTAAAAAATTAGCTAGCATTTGTTGCCCTTAATGCAGAGAAACTAAAGCAGATACCTTAAATGCAACTGAGGCCAATAGGAAAAGGGGAACAGGTACTACAGAAAAGGTTAGATCAAAAAGAATTAACCTAGAAGGTAACACCTACACACAGGAAATCAATGTGAGTCAATACTCTGTATAGTTATCCTTATCTCAACCAGAAAAAACCCTTGTCCCTTCTTGTTATTGCTTATACTTTCTCTACAACAAAATTAGAAATAAGGGCAAAATAGTTTCTGCTGGGTATTGAGGGGGTGGGGGGGAGAGGGAGGGGGTGGAGTGGGTGGTAAGGGAGGTGGTGGGGGCGGGGGAAGAAATGAACCAAGCCTTGTATGCACATATGAATAATAAAAGAAAAAAAAAAGACCCCCCCCAAAAAAAAAAAAAAAAAGAAAGAGGTTGCAGCATCAAGAGGAAATAATATTCAACTTTAAAGTTTTTCATTTGGAGTTATATATGAGATTTTTATATAAATTTTTCAATGTAAAATTATAGAGATTTGAGCTCAGAAGAAAGATACAAATATTGGAAGTTTCAGTGATACAGGAAAATATTATATACTAAATGCTTTTACCCACCCCTGGAATTGTATGTAGCATTCCTAGCCCTCATAGTAATGATTTGGAAATGAGGTCTTTGGGAGGTACTTGGGTTTAGATGTGGTCATGAGGATGGTGCTTTCATGGTGGAATTAGTGCCCTGATTTTTTTTAAAAGATAGATCTTTTTCTCCCTCTCCCCTCTCTGTTCTCCCCTAACCCCTTTCTCCTGTCCCATCTCCCTTCTTCTCTCTCTCACTCTCTCTCTCTCTCTCTCCCTCTCACTCTCTCTCTGTCCCCCCTCCCCTTCCATCTGTCATGTCTCTGTCATGTGAGGACACAATAAAAAGTCCAAGGTCTGGAAGCCAGGAAAAGAATTCTGCAAAATTCAAACTGTTATTGGACACCCAAGCTTCTACTGTGAGAAATATATACCATTTTTAAAGTTGCACAGTCTTTAGTTATAGTAGCCCAAGCCTACTAAGAAAGGGTATTTAAAATGTTTGAAGGTACTCTATCTAAAAAAATTGTGTTGAAGTTAAAACTGTTACTAGTCTAAGAAAGAACATCTTGCAGCAACATTAAAGGAAGAAAAGACTAAAGAATTGCCATGAAGAAAACCAATTAAGAATGACCAGAGTCACAATGATGAAAGTCAGAGAGAGGAGCCTGGAAATCATTCCCTGCTACCCATTCATGATGTGTTGTGCCTGTTATGTTCTCCTGCTGTTGTGACATTGTCACAGTAAAATATTCAGAAACCACAGGGAAAAAAAAGTCTAAAATTTGATCAAACAAGAAGCATGATAATCTTGGAAATTAACCTTGCTAACTGTAAAATGTGTTTAATTTGATTTCTGATACTAAGAACATTCCAACTTTTACATCAGAGTAAACTACATCGTAAGTATATTCCCTTGGGAACATTTATCTCTAATTCGTCAGATTTCATTGTGTCCCTCATTATTTGTTTTGCTTAATGTCTGCAGAATAGAAGGCACAAAGTCACTAGCAGACTATCCTGGAAAGTAGAGAAGACAGCTTTTCATAAAGGAAGTAGTAATCAATATTTTCAAATGCCGAAAAGAAGTTTATGTGAAAGGTATTGAAAAGTAGTCATTAGGTGAGATACTGAAAAACATTAGTAGCCTTAGAAAGAATATTTCATTCAGGTGCTGGGTGAGAGGAGGTTGTCTGAATAGCAATGAAATTAAAGTGTATTAAGTAACAATTTAGTTGTGAAATATAGAATTGAAACAGTGAATGGAAAAATCCAGGCCTCATTTGAACAGTGAGTTGGAGAAAAATAGCTAGAGGGATGAAGGGAAAAGGAGGGTTTGTTTTGTTTCACCTTTTTATTTTTCTGTATGAAGTTTATGTGTGTTCATACACTGAAGGGAAATAAATAAAAAGACCGATGAAAAGAAAAAGTGCTATATGGAGGTCAGAGGTAGCATATTTAAGAGAGAGCTTCTAAAATAGGGAGTTTGAACCATGAGAAAAAGGAGGAAGAAGACCTTCCCAAGTAGAGTTAGGGTATTTTGAATGCTGCAAAATTAATTTATGTATCTTTCTGAGACGAGATACAGATATCAGTCCAGAATTTTAATGGGTCTCTTCTAATCTAATTGGTTCTATTTTCCTCTATGAGGGAAAAGGATAGGTAAAGAGTTAGAGTTGAGAATGATGAAGGGAATTGAAGGAAAAGGAGTTTTGAGGTCACAACAGCTCTCTGATTGCATGGGTGATGGAACTAACAAGAGCCCCTGTGCTAAGCAGAATTCTAAGTATGGCTCCTTCCAAATTTCCAGACCCTGGTTATTCAAATACTGATCTTGGTACCGACGTGAACAGATTTTTTAGTTAATGCAATTTTGCATCTCATGTAATTAAAGTGTGCCTCAGTAGAACTTAAAATATGAAATTTATCTAGAAGGGCCTAGTCCCATCAGGTGAGCCTTTAAAACTAGAGCATGTTCTCAGCTGGTAGTCGAAGAGGAAGTGACAGAGATTTGAAGCATGACAAGTTATCAGTGTGCTTCACTGGCTTTGCAGGTAGAGGTTGCCATGCCATGTGATGGGAAATATACATGGCCTATAAAATCTGAGAGCAGCTCCAACCAAATATCTCGCAAGGAAGACAGACCTCAGTCTTACACCACCAGCAGCAAACTTCTCCCAACAATCTGAATGAACTGGGAAGAAGATTCTTCCCTTGGAGCCTCGGGTTGACAGCCCAGACAAGGCAGCACCTCCTTTTATTACATTTTTATTTGCATATACTAGTTGCACAAAGGAGTGTCATTATGATTTTCCATACATGCATATAATGCGTCCTGATTAAATTCATCCTCTCTTTCTCCCCCTAAGCTTCCTTCTGAAAACAATTTCAGTAAGTTTAATTGTTTTATTTTCATACATGTGTATAACATTCTTTGATTATGTTCACCCCCCACATCCTCTCCCTTCACCACTTCCCCTCCAGTTGGTACCCACCTCCCAAAAGAACCTGTTTTAAATGCCTTTCATTCAATTTTAAGGACTAGCTTCCACATATGAGAGAGGATATTCACTATTTATCTTTCTCAGTCTGGTTTATTTCACTCCATATGGTGATCTCCAATTCTATCAATTTTCCTAGAAATGACAAATTTCATTTTTCTTTACAACTGAACAATATCTCATTGGATATATAGCTATATAGACATATATCACATTTTCTTTATCCATTCATCAGCTGATGGGGCTTTAGGTCGATTCAATATCTTTGCTACAGTGAATAGTGCTGCTATAAACATGGGTGTGTAGATATCTCTACTATATGTTGACTTGACTTCCTTTAGATATATTGAGCAGTATCTTAATTTCAGCTTTTGAAGAAACTAATTACAGAACCTGAGCAAGCCTCTTGAGCTTCTGATACATGGAATTGGGACATACTAAAGTCTTTTTTAGCTTTTAAGCTTGTAGTAACTTGTTACACCGCAATAGATAGCTAATACATCTGTCGAAAAGTGCCCCTTTGCTGAAGTTGAGGTTCATGAATTTATATTCTTCTTAAGCAAATGGCTTTCTCGAGTATCACTCAGTCACAAATCAGAAGCAGTAAATAGCTAGATTGATTCAGAGTTTGGGAATGAGAGTATGTGAAAAGAAAGCAGGAAAAAGGTAAAGTCTTTTTTTCCTGGAGCTGGCTAGAGAAAGAATATGATTTAAAAACTGGGATATTGGGAAGGAAATAAAACTTTTATATTAAAAGGTTGAAGAACTCCTGAGGTCAGTGCATGGCCATAGTGTAACAATAAGAATGAGAATGACCCTAGAAAACAGAGTGAGATATTTATTACCCATTAATAGTTCACAGATGGGACCATTTTGAATGTGGTTATCTCATGGGGATTTGCTGCAGAGCACAGATAAGCACCCCTGAGCACAATTCTGCAGTAGGTTTCTTCTGATATGACAAATATGAACCTGTAATGGTAGTTTTTAAAATGTGCTCACAAGTTATTCAATACTCTCTTGAAAAGGTTAGGAACTCAATCTCCCTCCACTTGTGCATGGACTGTACTTAATCACTTGCTCTTAACAAATAATACGGGGCAGAAGTGATGGTGCATGGCTTCTGAGACTACATCATAATAGGGCATTGTGGCTTTCCTTTTCCTTTTGTATTACTCAGTGTTATAGTTTGAATATGAAGTGTGTTCCATAGGCTCATGTGAATCCTTGGTCCCCAGATGGTGCCACTATTTGGGGAGGTTGTGGATATTTTGGGAGGTAGGCTCAGCTGGAGGAGGTGGTTACTGGAGAAATGCCTTTGAAGGTAATACCAAGACCCCACCTTGCTGCTCTCCCTCTTTGCTTCCTTTCCACTATGAGGTGAAGACTCTACACTGCCATAAGCTCCTGCTGCCATGTGTTTCTGCCCAAGCACATGGGACTCTGTGACTAAGGACTGAACCCTCTGAAACTGTGAGCCAAAATAAATATTTCCTCCCTTACGTTGCTTTCTCAAGTAGTAAATTGGTCACCATGACAATAAAAGTAGTTAATATATGCATTCTAAGAGAAGATAGCTGCCTTGTCTAAGGACATTCAAGCAACCCTATAGAGAAGTTCCTGGGCTGAGGATCTGAGGTCACCAACCATGGGAGTGCACCATCTTGGAAGCAGGTACTCTCATCACAATCAAGTTTTCAGCTGACTGTAGTCACAATGTGTTGACTGTAACCCCATGTGAGAGACCAGGATATAATCTCCCAGCTGAACTTTTTGAAAATTATTCTCATGGTTAATAATTACACACTCTTTTTTAAAAGAGTGTAAGATAATTTTTATTGCTCTAATCTTTAAGTTTTAGGATTATTTATTACATAGCAATAGGTTGGTAAAACACCTAAGAAAAATAGATGGCAATTCTTTCCAAAATCAGCATACTCTTAGGAGGAAAAAGAATTCAGAAGCCATTTTGTTTGTGTATTCAACTAAGCCTTCAGGAAAAGCACTCCTCCAGTGCCATAAGCTGAGTGCATTTTTGAGCTTGATGATTTCTAAAGCTATCCTCTTACCCCAACCTGGCCTTCAAGTCTGTATTATAGGCACATATTCAGAATTCCACTGCTAATATTTACCTTTTCATCAGTTCAGTCCTCTGCTTTTGAACATATAGTGACTTACTCTCACCTCCTGAATTGAATTTAAACACATCTTTATAAAGCATTCAATTTTGATGGGTCCCATTCCACCCATCCTGGCCTGGTTAGCATTATTTCCAATTATTTCTATTACTAAAGTTACAAAAAAACTAACCCAGACTTCCAGATTTATGTATCAGGGCTTTTTGTCAGTTGTTACTCTACCCATGTCTTCTGTTTCCTCCCATTCAACCACTCCCACCATAAACACTTGTGGCTTATCATGGTCCAACTTAAATTCTTACTTGTTGAGAAAGCATTTTGTTGGCATTTATCCACAAAAACCTTTCAAGTTCAAATTTCCACTTCACTTGATACCATGTGTTACAATAATAAGAATAATAACATGTTAATTGGATAATATCCTAACCTCTAATGGATTGTTCTATACAACTTGACATTTAATTACATCTGTCAGTGCATTATTCTTGTCTGGCAGGCATATATTATCTTTTTTGGTTCACAAATTGTTTCTTGTGTGTCTGTTCACTAATTATATTATATAGTATTTTATTGAAGGAGAAAAAAGAAAGTAAACCGTTTTTTCTCTGTATTTTCCACATCATCTACACTAGACATATGCAAGTCAAACATTTACTTCACTATTACTTTATGTTGAACATTTGGGAGTGTTTTTTTTTTTTTTTTCCCTCTTTTTTTACAGTCTGGGCATAGAACTAAACTACATTTTCCAAGTTCCTTGCTCTGTGACTAAGTTCTGGCCAGTGGAAGTGATGTATGTCACTACCAGATACAGTTCATAAAATTCCTCCCCCACCCCCCAACTCTTTTCTCTCTTCTACTTTTGCAGCCATCTTGAAGGTCACTTGTTAAAGGTGATAACCTTAAGAACTGGATTTTGAATCACCACATACAGATGACACACCCTGCATTGTCAGTTAAACATCTGTATTTATTATATTTTGTGGGCAAGAAGTAAATTTTTATTTTTTATGACCCTAATATTTCAGTGTTGTTTGTTACAGCTGCCAGCATCAGTTGTTTTGTTCAGAGGCATGACATGGAAATAAAGTTATATTTGAAGAGCTCAAACAAGGTAAATTATTATTATTTTTTAAAAATTAGTGTTGGTATTTCTAAATTCTAATTTACCATTCTGCTAACCTGAATAATTCTCAAAATTGAAAGTGCCATAATTGATAACCTTTTTTTATTAGTTTTATGGTTAAAAAAGCCCTCTGGGTTCCACATATTAATTTTAACTTTATAGCCAAGGTGTAATATAACCCAAATAATTATAAATTTACCAATGGAAATACTTGTTTTTATTTTATAAATGTGGCTTGATTTCACTATAACCAAACAAAAATTTCTTTCCATTTCTAACATCCATATCAGTATCTATCCATGCACACAACAGTGCGTTATAAAAATAGAGTGTACTACAGAGCACACATTGTGATGGTGATTTCACTATTGTGTTAAATGTGTATTTCCATTAAATGATATGCAAAAAAATCATTTGACATTTAGAAACACTAAATATTGCAAGCACGAAGCTTAGTTCTGAAGTCAAACTTTTTGGAGTATATCCTCCATGCTTTCATTTTTTGAAAGCTTAGAATCCATTTGAAACTGGCCCTTTTATTCTTGTCAGCTTAATGGTGAAGAGGACAGGGCCCACAAATTAAATCTATCCTTGACAAGTAGAAAGAAAGTAGAGCGGGGTGTTTGAGATACAGCACATCTGCTGTGCTAGCACACAGCTGTTGTAGGTTTCTCATGGGGAAGAAAAGACCAAGATTATGATCATAACTTTGACTTTCCATTATTTGTAGTATTTCTGGCTTATCTACTTTACAGAATAACTATGAATTTTAAGTAGAAATAATTCTTCTATTTATTGAGAGTCAGGAAAGCATGGTTTTAGTTTCTTCTCTAAGGGGAAGCTAACTTTTTTTTGTTTATTTGTTTTGGCAGTACTGGGGATTGAACTCAGAGCCTCATGTTTGTAAGGCAGGAACTCTACCACTTGAGTTACTCTACCAGCTCTTTAGCCCTTTTTACGCTTTTTTTTTGAGGTAGAGCCTTGCTTTAGGCTTGTGTTTTCCTGTGTTGCTGGGATGACAGGCACCTGCTGGTGCACCTAATTATTCATTGTGATGGAGTCTTGTAAACTTTTTTGTTGGGGCTAGACTCAAACTATGATCCTCCAATCTCCACCTCCCTAGGAGCTAAGATTATAGGCTTGAACCACTGCACCCAGTCTAACATATTCTTGTTAGTATACTCTTCCAGCATGGAATTCATTCCAGACTTTGTATTATGATAATACCTATTTCACAAGTTCAGTTATAACAGTATATGTAATGCCCTAAGAAAGCTGATCAGATTTGTGGAAACTCTTGACTATATGATGAGTATTGGCAAAGTAAAATTATTTTTATTCTGGTTTTAATTGCTACTTTTTTTTTCTTTTTATTAATTCTCCTTCTTTGATATTTCAAGCTGTCCTTCCTGAATTACCTGATCTTCTAGAGTCTTGTGCTTATTGTCATCATGGTCTAATGTGTTCTATATGGAGTCCTACAATTGTAAAAGTAAAATGTATGTGTATATACATTTCATAGTTTTTTATAAATATTTCATGTATGCCCTCTCCTTGCCTTTTAATATGCTATGTGTTTGAGTGTTCAAAGGTGAGCAATACTGACTCTCCCTGAGCTTACCATCTATAGGAGGAGATATTAGTAACAAATATATTATAATATATTATAATTAGTACACAAATAATTATAATGAGTCACACTTTATGATGCTATGCTTTTATTTATGTCAAGGACATATTTGATATGACTAACTAGGGAGAACAAAGAAAAACTTCCATAACTATAAGTGAAAGCTAAAATTTCTGAAGAAAAAGGAAGAACATGTGAGAAAGTTGTAGCAAGAAGTGCAAAGTCCCTGTGGCACAGTCCACTTAGATACAGTGAAGTTGCTGAGAGCAAGCCACTGTGACTGGAGTACAGAGAGCGGAGAGAATTTCAATATGAGTTAGTACCAGAGATGTCAGCTAGGGTGACACTATAAGAGGTGCTCAAATTGCTTTTGCTGAAAAGCACTGACTGTGTCTTGGGCCCACAAATTAATTAATAACAGGATAAGCCTGGAATGCCTGCATCCATTTTGTATCTGTCTTTGCTCTTAGCCATTCTCTTTGCAGTCACTTTGTAATAACCTTGGATTCCAGGAAAGACAGATAACATCTTCATGACAAGGGACAGAAACTACATTCAACAGTAGAACTTCCTCAGGATGGACACATCTGACAATTTACAAGGAATCCAGACAACAACTTCAGAACTTCTTCCAGAACAAAGACTGAGATAATGATGAACCAGACCATACTTGTGATTGAACTGGGTATGCATCTCTTCCCATTATATGTCCCGATCTGTGTAATAAACCTCCTTTCTCTGCCTTCATCATGCCTCTTTATTTGGCATTTAGGGGAAGGTAGCCAGAACTTGAGCCTTGGGTCCAAAACTTTAGTTTCAACACCAGGCAGAAGACTACAGAACATATTAAGGAACTTAGTCTTTATCTTAAGAGTAAACATAAGCTATTGAATAGTTTTAAGAAAAAATTCCATTTGATCAAGATTTCATTTAAAAATACATATCTAGAGAGACTAAGAGGAAGGATCAAATGTAAAGTTTCCCTCTCCCTATTCAAATTGCTATTCATAAAATCAGGCTATAGTCAGCTCACAAATACAAATAAAAATCTCTCCTTGACTATGGCCTCTTATATCTTCCAAATACTTCATAAATGGAAACCTAACTCAGCCTCAGGCTCCCAGCTGGTGTGGTCTAAACATTAGGGAGCCATCTTGAGTGTGCAGGGAGCAGTGCACCCCAATGAACTGAGAATGGTGAGTTTCCTTAAGAGAGCTATGGATCATTGACTGAAAGTTAATGCTAAGTTGCCCTCATGCTTGGGAGCAGTGCATTAGCTGGGCCTCTCGCCTCAGTTTTCTTTGGATGTTTCAAACCCTGCTGAGCTGATGGAAATGAAGTCCTTAATTTCAACCATGGCCATTAACCCCCTGCTTTGTGGTTTTACAAATCATTAACATGTCATTTGTGTTTCATTTTAAAGACAAGCTTTATGCTCTGAGAACTGGAATGTCAGATCAAGTATTCAAAGGGAAAATGCATGACAAATTGCAAAGACAAAGCTGTGATGGTCACTAGGCACAAAAGAAAATATGATCTCTGGCTAAAGAATGCAGATGGCTCTAGGATTTGTAACCTTTTGTATTGTGGAAAAGAGAAGTGCAAACATGAGGGCTATTCACTAGTTGTGATGGCTGAGGACCATCTCTATATCCTGCTTCCACTAAAGAATTTTACCCCACCCAGAAAGAAAAACATTAAAAAAAAATAATAACTTTAGAACATCTCTAGTTTCATATAATACTTGATCACAAAGCCAAGTTTACAGTGAAATTGTCAACATCAATTCAATTCATCTAGCATTTAGTAACCAGCTACTGCACTAATCAATCTTGTTCTTGACCAAATAATCTTTTAAATAGTATCTCCCTCATTTTTCTCTGGTTGCTGTGATCCAATGGCTATCATCAAAGCCATTGGATCAAAGCCATTGGATCCACCATTTGCCTAGATGATATCCTTTGCACTCTCCTAACCTATCTTCCGACTGGAGTCTTATCTACATTCAAGCATCTGATTGTGTCCCATCACCTCCACAAAGATTTCCCAGAAGATGGCTACTCAAAAAAAGTAGCTCCTCCTTTGAACTCAGTGAACCATATAGTAGTTATTCATGCACTTATTTTGATACTTTTATTGTTATTATTTAGTTGCTATACTTAGGAGTATGTCTTGTCAAAAGACAAAATTATGACAAACCTAGTTATAGATGTAATTAACTTTTATTTGTGATTCATGAATCTTGGAATCCTCCATTCTACAAAGCAGAAGGAGATCTCTCACTCATCTATAGCAGAATAGTGGTTTTTATAAGCTGAAAACAAGAAAACATGAAGTTATTTACTTCAGGTTACCTGAAGGGGTAAAAGGAAAGTTAAGTTTTATGCTGATTCAGCTAAACTGGAATCACCCATTTTCAGAAAAAAAAAAAAGAAAAGAAAAGAAAATCTCTTCTCTCTTTGAACTTACCTGCTTCCTTACAGCTGTACTTTGGTTATATTCTTTTAGCATAAGTAACTTAATTTTGGTTTGGTCTGATGTAGTCGGGGCTAGCGCAGGAGCTTAGTTCAAAATAATGGCTTCTCATAAATTTTTTGTTGAACAATCCAAATCCCTAATTTGATGTAATCTCCTTGATATTAAAGACATAGTGGAATATCATATCCAGTGTAGTCTAATGAACAAAATTTAAGCTAACTGGGTTAGATAGGGATCAGACCAAACTTTCTGCCCTCATTGGTTTCAGATGGAGTGAAAATTCAAATATAAGTCTTTGGATATTAATTCTTAGCTTCTTTATCTTGAGTTATTATCTGACCATTGAATTTAGTTTCCTCAAATTAATGTCAGCAGAGTAAATCTGCTTGTATACTGGTCTTTCTTCAATTTAAGTATGTTCCTAATTTACAAACAACTTCATATGTTTTTACTTTTATCTTATTTTAATAATCTTAAAGAAGAATGTAGAAAAATCCTTATTGGTTGATAAAGTTTATCATGTATTTATCCTGTTAATTAAGCTAAACTGGGTGTAGAATTTGAAAATATATGCGTATGAATCATTTATCATATACACTTCAGAAAAGGCATAACTGCATATGCACAAAAGAATAAGAAAGAAAAAGGAGAGCAAAAGGAAGGTGTGACATGATACCTTGATAGTTGCTAACACCTAAAGCTATTTTTATCTTGACTGTATACATATTTTGGCTAACACACAAAATAACATTTACTACCTCAAAGCCTTCCATATAAGAAGCTTATTAGTACTAATATCATTTAACTTCACCATTTTAAACATGCAACAAACAACAAAACAAACATTATTCACTTCTGATCTAACAGTGAAGAGTATTTCTTAAACTTAAAGTAAAATCCAGGCCATAATATTTTCCTCTGCTATAGAATATCTCCTGTGTACAATTTTATATCAGAAAATATATTTGATGGATGATCTACCTCATTTTTGAAATATATTTATTTTTCTACTATGTGCTAAAAATAGTTTTAAAGTTAAAAAGCATGACAAATCACATCTATTTCTTATTTTGAAAAAGGGTTTTACATTATTATATTTTTGCACAATTGTCATCATTCAAAACTACTTTTCCTGTTGGTGACCAACACTTGTCTTTATCCATGTGTTGCTTTCTGCAGAGCTGACATTTTATTTATTGGTCAATTTCCCATATGCAATACCTTCGTACATTGTTCCTTCTTTGACTGTTCAATAATCCACTCTACATTTTATTTGTGACCATACTAAGAGCAGGTCTCATAATGCATTATAATACAGAAAATTCCACTGGCAACAATATAAAATAATACAGATAAAAAGTATTTTCAACTGTAGAATCTAAGTCACTTGATATTATAATCCGTTTTTCTGTAATAGAAAGACAATACAATATAAACTTTCATTTTATTTTTTTATATTAAAATGTGTCGTTTACATAAAATATACACCAAAATTACATAATTCAGAGGAGTTTTGAGGGTACAGATTTAAAAGCAAATTGACTGGTTTTCTGAGAAATAAAATTAAGGTTGAGGAATAAATCTGACTAAATCGAAAGGTTATGCCACAGTAGACTAACACATTAGATGGTTCTCGGTGTAGAATGCTGTTTGTCTGATGATATGCCTTAGAATAAATGCTTATGGTTATGAGTGTGTCCTCTGCAGAGGTTTCTTATTTCTAAAGCCAGCATCCTTTGAAGTGAAATCTTATCTGCATTATACTCTAGTAGATCAACATAGTAGTCAAACTTTGGGGGGGGGGCAAAATAATATTTCATGATCTCAGTTTGCTTTTCTATAAAATGAAAAAGTGCATTATTCTACTATTTTCATAGATCTTAAGTCTCCCATTTGATTGTAGGGATTATTATATTCATAATTAACAATATATGTCACTTGTGATTATACATTTACTAAAGTTTTCTGTCAATGTTGAGCAGATTTCTTGAGGGTTTATATTTGCTAATTGAAAGTATAAAGATCAGGGATATCTCAAACAATCCAAGCTGTCAGGCCTTGGAGTTTAAGCTCTACCATAGCCTACCCCAAGTAGCAGACACCTTGTTGCTTATTGTACCCATTTGGAACTTTGACCTAGGCTCTCTGTTAAACCTTTTTTGACTTGTTTATTCACATTTGAGAAAGAAAAAGCAAACAGATATTAGAACCAACATATTCACGAACGCATATCCAATGTGATATGTTCTGTTAAAGTAATTAAAATAATCATCTTTGAGGCTCTAACAAGAAAGGAGGCTGTGTAAAGTAGCTTCAAATTGCTAGCCTTTACAGAGATTTTAAAACATTATAAAACATTGAATTAGACATGTTGATAAAAAGTACCTTAAAATCCTTTCCAGTTTTCATACTTTTCATTGACTGGAGCACAGATTTCTCTAAGTCTTATAAAAAGTAATGCCTATTAGACCTGGATTATCACAGGGCATGCGTTACATGGGATAGAAGAAAGAATATAGAGCTTGATTAAAGAATCAAAGCATAATGGTAATAAATGTTACAACAGTCACAGAAAGCATGCTGGAAGTTTGAAAGTGTTTCCATATACAATAGCTCATTTGGCCATTTACTAAACTAGGAAGTAGCTACTGAAGATAAAACTTTCATTTTATTTATTTATTTTGTAGATTAGGAGATTGAAATTCAAAGTTAAATGGCTCAGAAAATAATGGCATATTAAAATCAATACGCTCACCTGATTTCTGCAGTGGTCTTCACATTTCATGTTTATGAAAAACACATGAATACCTGATTACATTTGTGGGTCTGGATTCTACTTTCAAATAATTTCATTGAATAAGACCAGGTAAAGCTCAATATTCTATTTTTAACCAAACTTTCACAATTCTGATACACATTATGGGGAATACTGCCTTACATCTTCTGTCTGTACAAAATACTATTCTTTTCTTTTCTTCATAGCTTTGAAAAATGGACTAAATTTCATGTTGTGGAATCTTACATATGTACATAGTATTTCTGAAAGACAGCATATCCAAAGGATGATATTACCACTTTTTCTGTTAACCTTTTCAGTTTCTGCTAAATACTGAACAAATTATTCTTCATTTGGTTGATCAACTCAGAAATATATTGTAACATCTTACCCTATTGCCAAAACATTCCCAAGTTTGGTTTTCAAAGCAATTCACCAATAATTTTTCTGCTTCTGTAGTAAGTCCCTCTAATATGGACATTTCTATTTTAGTGTCCCTTCACTCCATGTTGGTGATGGCATGATATCATACTTGTTCAAAGTCTGATTACACACAACATTATTTTTAAGACAGGGTGTACCAAGTAGATTGCAAAATCAGATAAGCCTCAGTGGCCTGTTCAAAGCCATTTAAATTCTTTGAACTGACTCAAAAGGCATTCCATTTCACCAACCATGAGTCTTGATCCTTATTGGGATATGACTTGGACATTGCAAGTGAGCAGATTCTTCTGCTCTTCATCAGCGTCCTCAAGAAGGACTGCTTATAATTCTACAAAGATTAAATTCCCCCAAAGAATGAACTAATATTCCTCTTGAACTTAGATGATATTCACATTTGGTACAATACAAACTTTAATCTCCAATCTGTAAAGGATAAGTGAAAGAAAGGGGAACACCAAATCAAAAAGCAAATATACAACTGTATACATATGTGTATTTCTATATATATACACATATATGATAACAACATTTTCTGCACAAGTATTCTTTCTACATTACAAATACAACATTTATACAAAAGCATCTCATTACAGGGATGACTACACATACTGTGCTGTTTGAAAATTAAATTAATTTTTAAGGATAATTTTAATTGTATTTGACTTATAGGAATGTATTGTTAGAAATTACCACAGCTAAAATACAGAAAGCCACTGAATGTTAAGTCTGTCTGCTTTATGTCTAACTCCCTACCAGTTTATGTTAGTTATGCTGTTTAGAAATTAAAAAACAAAAGTGGTTCTTACTTCTAAAAAGAATCTTCCCTGTTCTTGCATAAGGAAAGATTTGTAAGAAAAGTAAAAATGGTTTAAAATAGCAAGATATCTTGTGGGGTTTCTTCACTATAGCCCTAAAAGCTCAAGGAGTTTAAGTTATAAGAAAAATAGAGAAGAGCACATCCCACTGGATGGCAGTATTCCAGCAGGAGCTTGAGATTCAGAGGGTGTGAATTCACACAGGTCATCCACCCACCAAAGCTGAAGTCCATGCCCCGTAGATTCAAAAATACTTCAGGATATCTGTGCCTGAGGATGGCAGTGGAAGAAAAACTGGCAGATTTTAATTGGTTACAAGACTCAGAACGTAAGAACTTCAGAAGAACCAGTTCCGAGGAAAGGTTAAAGAGGTCTCCTCAGTCATGTTTTGCATATAATCTAGAGGACCTCCGCCTGCCAGTGGGGAAGATGAACAGAAGGCCCAGGAATAAGTAAGATAAAATGTCCATGACCCAGCAGGATTAAGTCATGGAGTCCATTTAAATGAACTATGCAAACAATCAAGAATTTGATGAGTCTTGTTCAACAGAGTTAACTCGTCAATAATGATTCATTTGATTTTCAACAAAGTGTTTCTTATGCCTTCTGTCTTAACCCATTTCATTAAAAATTTATATTTCATATTTATGACCAAGACTAAAACCAAGTTTAGATTTTTAAACAATCAAAATCATCATAGTGACCAGAATTTTCAACTGAAGCATATACCATCAACTGAATGTGCTGTAATCATGGTATGTGAACTCAAATAACTATTGTCTATAGTTATTCTGTATGAACTAAAAGCCTCTTAACAGATTAATTTTAAAACAAACTATTTTATAAATATTTTACTTATTAAGAGTACAAACTAAAACTACAGCCAATTCCAAGAACTATTGATCTTTCTGATTTAATTTTATAATTCATATCATTGATGTGGTATTGGAACCTATCTTAAGCCCTTTTAAAGAAGGTATTCCTATATGTGTGTTCTTTTTCTCCATAACAAATGAACTAGTGCCTTCAGGGGAAATATGATATCATCTACTACTAAATCCTTCAAAACGCTCCACCCTATAACACTCATTAAGTATTTTGTAATTTAATCCTTGGGACTACACCTATGTTGAAAATGAAAACTTCTAAAACTTAGTTAGAGATAATTAACATATCACTTTATCTCTTTAGGAAGGTCATTTCATCTCTGCTAGAAGATTTCTACAATTAGGATAAGTAATATAAAGGTGAATTAATTTCCCTAAAACTTCTCACTTATTTATGCTCCATCGTTCTCAGGCTTTGAGCAATATTGGAGTTCCAAGAAAACACTTAGGATTGTCTTTGTTCACTAACTTGATCCTTCTTAAAAGGTTACTGCCTCTTAAAGAAAAATGACCCTCATCTTCAAAACTATGTTTTGTAAATGTTCTAACAGTTATAGATTCTCTTTCTTTTCCTCACTATACACTTAGTTAAATGTCCATTCTCTTCCTCCTTAATTCTCTGTGAAATCTATTTCTAACTGGTAACTCACAGAATAAAACTATGCCTTACCATATATAATTTAAAGTGGAAAAAAATGGTCATTGATGTAGAGGGTTAGCGGGATCCTTTTGATGTGTTGACTTCCTGGTGAGGCTATCCATGCTAGTGTAACTTTAAGTGGTAGCAAGTTTTATTTTGTGTTCCTTTCTCATTACCACTAATGGACACCTCAGATGTTTGGCCTGACTCAGATACTTAACAAGAGCACTGACAGAAACCTTATTATATGGTGCTACTCTCTTAGCTTTGATGTTCTATAAACCATGTATATGATTGCTTTTAGGGGAAAAATTCAAACTCCCAGCACTTTAGACACAGTGAATTCTCTCTGAGACTCAGATTTTGATTTTGAATCATGAAGTCTATCATGGGTATATAACAACTAATCATTATTTCTAGATTCTGAAAGTGTAGGCTATGTTTATAACTCATATTTACCAGTACATTTGGAGAAATGATGCTCTTAGGATTTCAGTGTGAGGAAGTCATTGCTCTACCTTAGTTCTTTTTGTTTCTTTCAATACCTTTTCAATAAAGAAAAAGAAAGTTTTCTTGGTAAATAGTAAAAGCCCATGTGGATGCCATCCACTTCAGAATCTACAGTCCTCACCTTTTGGCAAAATTTCTGTGTGGTCAAAGAAAGTACAAGTGGACTCTGTGTGTATTTGTGTATGTGTGTGTGTGTGTGTGTGTGTGTGTGTGTGTGTGTTGCTGAGGATTGAACCTGGGGCTTCACATATACAAGCATGAATTCTACCACTAAGCTATAACCCCAGCTCTACATTAACTATTTTTTAGTGTAGAAATAATAAGATAATGTGCTTAGTAATCCATATTTAAGTCAATAGTTTGGAGGGGAGAGTACATTATTCTATAAAAACATTGCTATGTATAGTGTGAATGTTTTAAGCCTAATCTACAGAAGTTAGCTTCAATCATACATAGTGCACCAAGAGAAGCTTATACCACACATTTATTATAAGAAAATAGATCTTCCTTCCTGGAGGTAGTGAATAAAAAAATAACATATAGACCTATTTATTGAGTGCCAGACCAAGAATTCTTTTGAGACACAAAGATCAATTGTCTACAACCATGTTTCCCCTGGATGGCCAATACCTAGCATACATGCTAGGACTCCCCCATAGTATGTGAGTGGCAGACACTGTTAATCCAGAATTTTTTTGTGATGAATTCATACTTGCCTTTAGCTTCCTCAATATAGTGATCCATGCTTTGATAGTACTTTAATCTGTTAAACTCTTAAACTAGACCTCAGAAAAGAGTAATATGTATTATCAGTAATATTTTTTGTTGAAAATACATCACAAAGAAGGAAAAAGCATGAACCAAGTGAGGGATCATTGAGAAAATCATGGTATTAAGTAAATAACTCCAAGTGAGTTAAACCTTTGTGGGTAGATCAGTAGTCTCACAGTGCTATATCAACAGATGGTTAATACTAGGTAAGATTTATTAGCTGTTCCCGCTCTCTTTTTTGGTAGTACTGGGATTTGAACTCAGGGCCTTGAACTTGGTAAGGAGTTACACCTCCAGCCCTTTTGCTTTAGTAAATTTTTTAGGTAGGGCTTCAAGCTATATGCCCAGGGCTAGGCTGGGACTATGATTATATAGTCTACATTATGCATATCTGGGATAACATGCAAGCACAAACACATCTGATCCTCATTAGTTGTTGTCTTCATGGAAATGTTAAATGCATCAGTAACAACAATGCCACCAATAATTGTTATTAGTAAGGGCTAATAAGCAAGAAATATAGCCCATTTGAACTGTTATGACTAAAAATACCATGGAAAAATATGATATGATTTCCTAAATTGTGGTGTTTTCTTGCTAGGAAGCATATAAAATGCATAGATCACTGTGTTTTCTGTAGTTATTGATTTAGAATATTAGATGGGATATTTCTAGTAATATAATCAAGAAAAATTGCAGAGCAGATAAATTTAATAGTAAAATTTATGTCTGTTTGTCAAGAATCCATTTACAGAGGAAGTAAATTTCCTGCCCATATGGGATCTACAGTAACAGTCCAACTATTGGGGTCACAGAGAGTTTGGGTATTCAGAGAGCAAATGTCCAAACCATATGCATAGGGTGGGTTATTTTCAGCAAAGCCTTTATGGAAGATCTTAGCTTTCAGTCATAGATAAGAAGGAACTTTATTTTAAGAGGATTAAGGCTAGAATTATTTGTTCATGATGATTGCCAGGATAGCAAAAACTTTCTCCCACAGGCTGAGAGATGAATCGGGAAACTCAGATCAAAAGAGCAGACTGCCAGCCTGCTGACCTCTGAGAGATGCTATCACAAACCCAAAGCTTGTTGGAAAATGCTGTTTAAAAGATTGGGAGGTGTCATTTGAAAAGGCAGTCAGTATAGCACCAGTTATTGATAAACAGCTATTATTATTATTACCTGGTCTATTCTGTGAATAGTTGCACATTTCATTACTGTGCTATGACAAGTCATAAGGCAGTTAGTCAATCCCCTGAGGATCCTATTAGGACCCAGGAACGACACCAACGATTTGGATCAAGATGACAGAAAGCTCCTGAGACTTATGTGTACTCCAAGGTTGGGAACAAGGTGTTTGAGACCCAAGCTGCCTCTTCCAAGTCCAAGGGTCTTTTTCTCTACAGGTTAAAGGAAGTCTTTCAATTATTAATTTGTTGTTCCATATATTTCATATAAATATTTTTGGGTATCTGCTATGTGGCAGGCATGATTATACATAACATGGGTAAATAACAAGACAGACATATTCTTTGTCTTTATCACTGTCACAGAACATAGAATCAACACACATTAATTAAATAACCACAAAATGCATAATTCCTACATGTGATAACTGATGTGCAGGGAAACACAATGAACTCTGGTTTCAACACCATTTGAAAGTTTCCAGTGAAGGAACTTAAAATACCAAGGGTTTATGCTATTTACTATGAAACAGAAAATACAGAAGGTCAGAACTGAAGATCTTGCACTTTATGTAAACAACCTTCATAATTTTGCCCATTTTACATCTTAGGCTAAACAGAGTAGATTGAGTAGCCAAGGACTTCATTTATAATTTCAGTTAGTACTTTTATTTCAATGGTGGAAGAAACTTGGAAGCTACCATAGGGATCTACGGAACAAATTTTCTAAATGTTGGCAACCACATTCTATAGAAACTTTAGACCATATGCCATTGATTAATGCATATATATGAATAGTTTCCGTATGACATTGAAGTAATGAGTAGCTGTGGATTACTTCAAAATTTCTGGAACATACTGAATATGTGAATTAAAATGGGATCAATAGAATTGTAAAATTTTGTATGATAGCTACGTATATCCTCAAAAACCGTAAGTACTTAGTTGCTCTTATCTGAATGTACTTCTAATATCACTCCTAACTAAAGGTGTCTTCAGATCAGTTTTCTCAATTAGGGAGTAATAAATGGGAAAGAGAGATCCAAGTATGAGAACTCTCTGAAAACATTTTTTTCACACTATTTAAACATGATTCATTAACCTATTGTAAAGTGAATATTCTCATCAAGTTAAATGAAACCAATAAATGTGAAGAGAAAGTCATTTTTGGATAGTGTACTTTGTCTCTAATATGGGAATGTTTTTCTCTTTGCTTAAATTATTAAAATAATCCAATTTAAAGGAGATGGATTAGGTTCAAAGAGTCATTGTTGGTTTGTTTGAATGAGGAAATAATAGATGCAAATATCCCTGGGAATGGCCAGCAGGGTGATTGGTGAAAGCAGAACAAACCCAGTGAGCCTGGTGGAGGGGCACAATTTACATCTGTTTCTAGTTGCATAAAGTCAATCTACTCAGCTTCCAAGCATGAGATGCTTTCTATAACTACAAAATGCTTTAACGCAAACTCAGAGAAAGAACTGCCCCAAAGTGTTTGTGTTGGGGGAGTGAATTTTCTTTTCCTTTAAGGCTTTATTAATCTTAGTTTCCATGATATTTTGGGTTGTTTCTAGAAATAATTTACAGTAGAGAGGAACTTTGAAAAATATGACAAATACAAATTGAAATTATGGTAAGTAAATTTTCTTTTTTATGGAAAAAAGAAATAACAGATGCAGAAATAAAATAGCAGATGCTATGCTTTGAACTCCCATACAGACATCCTAGAAACCTCAATTGTTCTAGGTGACCTGATCAGCAATCCCATCCTATGAAATGCTTACTCTACCTCTACTCTTCCCTGAAGAACACAGACAGCTTTATGTGATCCTTCCCAGTTGGGGAAATTGGATGAAGGATACCAGCTTCCACCCAGAGAAATCTCAATTAGCCTATTGAAGAATTCATCTAATGACGCCCCAAAAGTTTGTCAATGTTTTCTGGATTTCCTGACTGTCCAGGGTTTCTGGAATTTATTACAAACTTTGTAGCACACAACAGGCTGTGACATACATGCTCTAGATTTCTGAGTAGGTCCTGAAGTGTTGGACCTTCACATCCTTTGCAATTGCCACAGTGTTGCCTGAATTTCCTGACACTGCCTTTACTGTTATATGCTTTGGCCTCTTTTTACCGCTCAGGTCTAACTTCATTCTCTTCTCTTCAGGAATTGAGTTGACTAGTCTCTTGATTAAAGTTATGTTTCTTTGGGCAACAAGCCATTCCCTAGACCACCTTAAATAGTAACAACTGGTTTCTACTCTTTCCTGAAGTGTGTTTCTCTGATGGTTGCTCTCCCATTCCCTGCCTCTACCTATTTTTACCCATCTCTGCCATACTGGTACCCCTTGCATCAGCAGGCTCCGTGACTTCTGGAATCTGATGACTGGAGAAGACCAATGGCAAGCATTAGTAAGAGATGAGTATGTCTATAAAGTTCAGAAAATGAGAGGTGGAAGAAAGACCTTTGATTCCTTTGCCTCGACTCTTTGGTTCTTATGTAGACCACAACTCTTTAACACTACACCTCTTTTAGGATGTGTCTTCATGGTTCTGACTCTTAATAGGTCCAAGTAGTTGCTTTCTTCCTCTTTTCTCTTTTGGTGGTAATAGTTTCCTTTTGTTTTGTTAGTTCTTAGGGACTTCATGCCTATTGTTTGGTTCCTTTAACTCTGCTCATACTACATAAACAGTCCCTTCACTAGCTCATCTTAGAGCATACCTTCTGTTTTCTGTTGCTATCTTAAATAATACTTCTCTGTATAACCCCAATTACCATGATCCGTTTAATTATTCTGACAAAAGATGTACTTTAGTTTCTAGTGCTTAGTATAGAGATGAGATACTAATGTATTTATATAGTATACTCTTGCAAAATGAAAGAAATCATGTACATTTTAGAGAGAAAAATTCTAATGGATTACACACGAAAATGCAAGCAGTGATCAAAATGCAGGAGTACAAGGAAGAAAACTGATAAACGATTCCTTCTGTATCCTCTGGCTCCCTGAAGGACATTACTCATTCATTTTCCTATTGTGGAAGTATCAAGTGGCATTGAAGTGTGTTGGCTTTCATGGTCATCTCCACCACTACAATGTGGAAGAATATGGATGCTGTTGGTGCTCATTGAACAAAGCGGAATGAAATGCTTGTTTCAACCCAAAATCTGTGGAGCACCCTTGTGCTTCCTGTGGATCTAGAAGCCACACCTCTATGATCATTCAGTGCTTACTCTGCTGTTACATGGCTCACCTGCTTTCATTCTGTTTACTAGGGACTTCTTGGGTTTTTTTTTCTTTAACTTGCACTTTTGGAAACATTCCTTCTTCTGATTATATGCATTCATTTTTGAATATATCTTGCAGCTAACAATTTATATTCAATGAATATTCTGTATAGAACTGATGTGCTCATTTTCCTCTTTGAAAATCCACTATAAATCTAGTCCTTCTTGAGTAGTTATTTTTTGAGTTGCTAAGAACAGATCCACAACTGATTGTGGGAATTTATTACATAGGTTCACTTGCCAAAAACCAGATCTGTTGGCAAAAGCATGTAAATGTTCATATTCCAAAACAAGACACATCTTTTAGCCTTCTTACTATTTAAGAATAAACAAGAAAGCTTTGACTAATTTATGAAAATGAGGTTTGAAACCTCATTTATATGCACTATTCCCCAGGTGTTTCTATAATTTGACTCAAGCATTAATAAAAATTTAATGTATATAACTTTCTTTTCTTTCAGTACTATTTTTTCTGTTTCTTGGATTTTTCTTTTTTAAATTAAGAATAATCAATAGCATTGTGCTTTTTCTCATGTGGGATCCTCAGCTTTCTTGAAAAAAAAATCCATTGTTCTTTTTGAAATAATCATATAATAGAAAGTGTATTTTACTTACAAGTGTTTTAAAGCATCTTCTTCTAAGTGCTAGGCTCTTAGCATTTTTGACACCAAAATGAATGTTTTGATCTTACTCTGAAGGAACTCCCAGCTCTGCAAAGAAAGCAGACAGTAAATAAATGTACATTATGATGAACTCTTCACAGAGGCCTGAAAACAGAAGTTAAGGTAGCTACAGAAATGTTGCTATAGTTTGGATCTTAACTATCCCCTCAAAAGCTTTTGTGTTGAGGACTTGGTTCCCAGTACAGCAGTGTTCAGAGGTAAGGCCTATGGGAAGTAAATGGATCATGAGGGCTCTAGTGTCATCATGGATTAAATCTTGATGGATTTATAGTTTAATAGATTTGGGGGAAATGGCTATTTCCCAGATGTTTCCCAGATGCCATGAGATGAGGAACTTTGTTCAACCACGCTCTTCTGATATGATGTACAGTGTCACCACAGATTTAAAAGCAGCCACATCAACTTACCTGACAGGGACCAAAAACTCTGAATGGTGAGCCGAAAGAAATCTTTTTGCTTTAAGTTTATTTCTCTCAAATATTTTTGTCACAGTGATAGAAATTTGACTATAACAAATGCCTAAGTAGGAAAGGGGCAGAGTGAGGAAGGTTGTATAAAATTCATGAATAGAAGACTACAAAAATGTTTCCAAAAGGTGGTGATATTTAATTGAACCTTGAATTTTGAATAGTTTTGCAGGAACACAAAAAAGGGAAAGCCATTCCTAACTTAAACATTATGCACAAAAGTGCAATGGCATGACCAAATATTTAATGATCCAGGATCTGGACATACTTTAATTATACTAAAGCATAAAGTAAGTAGAAGAGAGGTAGAAAATTGAAAAAAATTATTAAGATTTGGTCATAAGAGGTTTAGATATCATAATAAAGGCTTTTCATCATATCATTAGTTAAAGGAAAGCCATCAAATGCTTTTTTTTTCCTTTATTGTTGTGATGGGTGGGGTACATTGTGGCATTTACAAAGGTTCTTACAATGTATCAAATCCATCACACATGAATTCACCTCCTCAACCATTCTCCTTCATCCTTCCCTCCCCCGATCCCTGAAATAATTTCAACAGGTATCATTTTTGCATTTACTTACATGTGTGCACATTTTATTGCACTGTATTCACCCTCCTACCCACTTTCCCCAAAACTTCTCCTCTCCCACTGGTTTCAGCCCTCCCTCCCTAGGCAAGACTTGATCTGCCCTCCTGTTCTCCAATTTGGTAGGAGAAAAGATTAAATGAGAAACATGACATTTTAGCTTGAGGTAAAGGTAGCTACACAGGGAGTTTTCCTGTGATATTTCCAGGTATGTTTGTATTATAACCCCAATTGGTTTGTCTCCTCTAATTTTTTTCATTAAACTTTAGTCCCTTTGTTAGGGTAGTCTTAGTTGTTTAAGATTTCTGTATTCATTCTTATATACTTAGTATATCAACTGTGTTCAAGTTCTTAGTTTCCCTACGCCTCTCGTGTGTGACCTCCCCTTAGTGTGACCAGAGTTTCCTAATATTGCTAAAGTTGTGTTAGGTCTGTATTCCAGAAATGAGAGAAAACATGAGGCTTTTTTTTTGGCCTCCTGAGCCTGGCTAACTTCACTTAAGATAATGTTCTCCAGTTCCATCCGTTTAGGTAAATGACAAAATTTCATTCTTCTTTGGGCTGAGTAAAATTACATTGTGCATAAATACCACATTTTCTTAATCCATTCCTCAGTAGTGAGGCATCTAAGCTGTTTCCATAGCTTATCTATTGTGAATAGTGCTGCAATACACATGGGTGTACAGGTGACTTTGTTGTAAGCTGACTCATAATCTTTGGTGTATATCCATAGGAGTGGTATTGCTGGATCATATGGCAGTTCTATTTTTAGCTTTTTAAGGAGACTCCATACTGTTTTTCATAGTGGTTGTACTGGCTTACATTCTTAACAGCAGTGTACGAGGGATCCTTTTTCCAGCATCCTTGCCAACATTTGTTGTTGGTGGTATTCTTGATGATAGCTTTTCTAACAGCAGTGAGGTAGAATCTTAGTGTGGCTTTGATTTGCATTTCCTGTATGGCCAGGTATGATGAGCATTTTTGCATGTGTTTTTTAGCTATTTGGACTTCTTCCTTTGAAAGGTCATTGATTTTGTGGGAGTTTAGTTTTTTGAGCTTCCTGTATATTTTTGTTATCAACCCATTGTCAGATACATAGCTGGCAAAGATTTTCTCACATTCTGTGGGCAGCCTCTTCAATGTAGAGGCCATTTCTTCTGTTGTGCAGAAGCTTTTTAATTTCATGTAGTCTCATTTGTCCATCCTTTCTCTTAGTTGCTGAGCCACTTGTGTTCTACTGAGGCAGTCCTTGCTTATGCCTATTGCTTCCAGGGTATTCCCTGTTCTTTCATGTACTAGCTTCAAGGTTTAGGTCGTATATTACGATGTTTAATACACTTTGAGTTGATACAGGATGATAAACATGGAATAGTTTCCATTTTCTGTAGACAGATATACAGTTTTCCTAGTAACATTTGCTGAAGAGGCTGTCTTTTCTCCACTCTATGTTTTTGGCAACTTCGTCAAAAATTAGGTGGGCAAAGCTTTATATCTGGGTCTTTTATTCTGTTCCACTGGTCTTCATATCTGCTTTTGTGCCAGTACCATGCTGTTTTTATTGCTATGACTCTGAAGTATAGTCTGAAGTCAGATATTGTGATAACCCCAGCATTGTTCTTTTGGCCGTTCACAGTCTTTGTGTTTCCAGATGAACTTTAGGGTTTATTTTTCAATCTCTGTGATGAATGTCATTCGGTTGCTTTTTAAACCCAGGAGTAAATGGTTAGGTATGTACTTTTTGGACAAAAAATGAATCCTGTAGAAATGTGGAAAATAGATGGAGGGAAATGAGTACGACCATTCAACAAACAAAGAAGCTGTAACCATTATGGTTAGTAATAATGAAGACTTGACCTAAGGCAGTGATTGTGGGATCAGAGAAGGGAAAAGCAAATGATGAATGTAAAGGCAGTTGACAGGACTGAATACTGACTGGAAATGAGAAAAGTCTGGACCATTGATGTTAGAGTATAGAGCTAAGGGCTATGAAGGAGTCCTATGAATGAAATAAGGAAAAATTAAAATCTGAGCTTCCAGCTCAAGACATGATTCCAAAGGGGCTCAGTGAAGAGGCTGAATCCTTGTACCAGGACACTGTGCCAAAGTATCAGGATTCAAAATGAAGCCACAAGTCTGAGAGTTCCCTGGAGCCACTAAAGAATCACCCGAGGCTGTGTGTGTGTGTTGTATGTGTGTGTGTGTGTGCTCTCACATGGTGCTGGGGGTTGAAGGGTTTTGCATGATAGGAATATGCTCTACCACTGAGCTACATCACCAGCCCTCCCATGTTCTTTTTAAACATATTTTATAAACAGAGATGAAGTGGGGGAAAGAGGTTCACTCCCAAAGATCTTAAATAGCAAATTTGTGATTCTTTGGCATAAAATAGCAATAAAGCAGTAAAAAATAGAATGAGAATGGAAGATAACTAATGATAAAGTATGATGGAATATATGAATATATAGGTAACCATATTATTTTGGCTCCCATAGAAGGCGGATATCTATATGGGATTAGACATGTAAGGAATTTTGGAGGGTAAAGGCAGTGGAGGTGGATGAGGAGAGAAGCAGGATTTAGTGGGAAAAGTTTCACAGTAGAGTTTTGTTCCAAGAAAGTTTTGGTCAAACTGATAGGGAGTTCCTGCATTTTGTCGAGAGTAGGTCATGCCCAGCATGGGGTGTGTTAAGAGGATGAGGGTATGGCTGGGAGGGAACATGCAGTGGAGAGCAGTGAGTGCTGCCAGCCATCCCCACATTCCATCACAGGAGACAGGAATAATGAATTATTGTAGGTGCCACAATGACAGATCAGCGAATCAGAGATTCTGAATAGAATCAAAATATAAGAGGAGCACCAAAGTGATACATTTGAAAATTTAGGAGGAAAAGAGTTTAAAAAAGATGTTGTCTAATGTAGAACTTGAAATTCTGAAATGCATTTTATTAATCTTTTACCATTTAACCACATTGTATACAAGGTGATATTTATAGTTTATAATATAAATTCTTACTTTAGTGATATCATCTATTTTTATTTTATTCTGGTTCCAGTAAAAACTTCACTAGTAAATATTTTCTTACATGTTATTCCACATAGAAATCAAACAATTTTCTCTTCTCTACATTAAGTCTTCCAAAGCTTTCTGCTTATTCTCTATAAATGACCACTGAGTTGAGCCAAAAGAGGTTCCAGCAAGTTCCCTTAAATGAGATAAGGTAGAAAAATAAAATATATCATAAAATAAAATTAAAAGACAATATCCTGCCATAAATTATGCTTTCCTCCATGAAAATAATAACTTTTACATTAAATTGAAGACAAAAATGAATTCATTCACTTTAGACAGAAACATGGGCAATAATATACTTACTAACTAACATTGCTATGTTTCCCCTCTTCCTAGAATGTTTACTGCACAAGCATTTTCATATTCACCCTTCTCCTTCTCTGGCAAAGAGGCAGTGTGTGTTACAAACTTTTTCAGCATTTTCTTGGTATTATCCTTCAGAAATAAGCAAATCTACTCTTCATAAGAATTCTTCTTAAACATTCTTTCCTTCAATTAATAGAATCTAAGAAATATTATCCTATTTATTCATCCAATATACCATTTTATTTGTCTAATTACTAAATAATCTGTAAACCTGACTCTATAAACAAAACCTTTCTGTATCCAAACATCTTGCTCAACAAGGCAGTATCATTGACTCAACAAGAATATTCTTTTGATCCATTCATCAATGTTGTCAGCTTTATTACCTACTGCAATGAAATATAACTTACACTGAGCTACTGATGATTATGACTGAGCATAGCCTTCCATCTGATCAAAAATTTATGAATTTAGTCACAGTCATATCTGTATAGCAAGAAATTTAGCTATATTCACATGACACCTTTTGCTTCTAACTTCCTAATTCACTCTTGAATTCATTGTGGGAAGGAAATAAACTTGTCTACATAGATTTGGCTCAAAAGAAACTATACTGGTGTTCAGAATAAAATGAAATTTAAAGACAAAAAGAAATTTAAACATTAAAATTGAATAAATATTAAAATAATTTGCTGTATAACTGGGAAATATTTTTATGCATGGCAATTACTTCTTTTTGTTTTACAAACAAAAGTACCCAACAACTTTATACCTAATAATAAGACATTTTAATCTGGTTTGCTCATTTGAATGGAATGTTATGTAAGCAGTTTAAAAATTTAAATTTAGCTCAGTGATAGAGTGCTTGCATAGCATATGTGAAGCCCTGGGTTTGATCTA
The DNA here is from genome assembly GCF_047511655.1 of Castor canadensis. Lineage (NCBI taxonomy): Eukaryota > Metazoa > Chordata > Mammalia > Rodentia > Castoridae > Castor > Castor canadensis. The sequence goes on along the minus strand of NC_133390.1, from coordinate 55,189,182 downwards.
AAGTACCACATACACACACACACAAATCAAAACAGACACCAATACTTTCTTTGAAACTTAATTCTCATATAATCATATTTTATAATTAAAAACAAATTAAGCAATCTGTCTGATCCAATGACTCATTTTCTAAAAAGTAATCTTTATGTAGAGTACTTGAAAAACGTATTTTATTTAAGCATATTAAAATCAAGAAGTACGAATAGCTGTGGAGAAAAAAATCCCATGTAGAATACAACCAAGAACATAAACATTAAGTTCTCAATTATTGTTTTTCCAAGAATAGTTTTTCAGTCTCTCTCACTCTCTATCGCTAAGCATTTCTTTACTTTTTAAAGTCAATCTTCAATTTGTCAACAGATGATGTACTAGTAACATAATAGTAACATGCTGATGTAAAACATCTATTATAAAGATCCACAGTGGTTTCTGAGTTCCAATAAGAATTAAGCAACTCTCTACATAAAAAATAGTGGAAAGTTAATTATTTTTAATTAATTTGCTTTAACAAGAGAAAATTAGTTCTTATTAGAAGTCATTGTGTTTTATCAAGGGTGTATTTAGATCTAAATTAGGCAGAAGACCAATTGTCTTCACATGAAACCAAATGTGTCAGTTTCCAACATAATGTCATCAATATCCACTTGTTTCTTTCCGGATTAGAATACTTTCAACAATTTTCTTAAGGCAGGTATGAAAACATATTTCACTATATGTTTCAAGTGTCTCATGCAGGGCATGTAGACAGCAAGCTTTTAGAAAATATATATTGAGTGAGCAAAGCAGCCCAAAGGGCAGCCATGACTCTCAAAGCCAATTTCCCCTGTCCAGTAGTATAGCTGCACTAGAAGTAACAGCAGCTGCAGGAGTACCATCAGCAGCAGTAGCTACAGTAATAGCAGCAGCAAAAACAACAGCATTAGCAGTAGTACATTTAAGCTCTGGGAAGAGATGTGGGCTGAAAGTGTAGTCAAATCACCCATTTCACTCCAGACTTTTGAGGGGTAAGATTACAGAGCGTTAGAGAGATAGTGAAATTTTTTGCTTAGGAATAATGATGTAGAGGACTGTTACAAGTATAAATAATGATTTACCATGTTCAGAAAAGAGTTTCATGTGTGCATGTAATTCCTGCAAACATGAGGGATTCCAAAGTCTACAAAATCTAACCAAGTATTTATTACTAATGAATAGTGATATACAATGAAATTAAAGTCTCCACATGTTCACAGGGTAGCCATTGGACAAGTCACTATCATGCTAGGTTTGCTGTATAGTATAATTTAAAAAGTGTGTGTGTGTGTGTGTGTGCGTGTGCACAAAGATAATGTAAATAAGTAATTGGATAGATTAGAACAAAGAAAATGCTTTTCAAAGCAAAGTAAGGAAAATCACGGTGGTTTTATAAGTATGTAAACATATAAAAGCTAAATCTCATGCAAATATTTTAAAGTATATTTGATTGTTACTCATAGTATGCCAATAAGATGTAACACAACAGATGTGCTTCTAACAGATGCTAAAAATTCTGCAACTTTATAGCAACCACATCCTCCTCGTTATTGGTTAATTATATCCATGTCTATTGATGGAAATCACAGACTCCAGCTTCCCCAAAGCTTCAATTATGATAATTAGTTCAATCTATAGACAAGCTGAGTTCACTGCATGTGTGGGTACCCTCAACACACACCAGGTACACCTATTATTACCATTTGTGATCTATCCTTTGTATGTTAGATTAAAAATTTATCAAATTTGTAGCAAATTCTGAAAATGCGTATTTTTTAAATTAATTATTTATTTATTTTTAGCCTTGTAAATATACTTTGAAAATTTTCTCAGAAGCTTTGTATGATAAGATTTAGGGAGAATGAAAGTCAGGCAAAGAAGTCTGAATAATATTTCCATCAGACTTGTAAAGATACTCTTCAGATTCTCACAGTCCATTGTACAGCTTCCATTAAAAATTAAACAGAACTATCATTTTATCTTGATTCTCTAGTTTTACTCGATATGCTAACACATGTGCATGACTCCGAATCAGTTGTGCTTTAGCCTTACTAGTTGCCATTTTTAAGTGTAAGAAAAAATTATGCTAGTACAATTTATAGCATGTCTCCTTTATCTGAAATTAAAGTAACTTCAATGGAGATGATCAGAGGGGTGACTAATGATAAGAGTATGCACTCCTGCTGCTTGAAGTGCTTCATAACTATCTCTGGCATCTGCACCAAAGAGGATGTCATTTAAAACAGCTTTATGGAAATGCCACTTCCCCCTACAAACCTTTACTATTCAGCTTCATGTCATCTATATTTGTAGCAGACTTGTTATAAAAAACAATCTGAGCCATATGTCTACCAATCGTGGTTAAGATGTTTAACTAAGTCATTTCTTTCTTAATTCCAAATTTAGCTGCATCCTAGTTTTACATTTCAGATTAAAATGTATCTGTAACCAAAGACACATTGTAACAAATTTTATACTATGATATTTTGTACCATTAAATTATGACAAGTTTGTAGATAACTCCATAGCCTTTAGATGTGTCTATTATATTATATGTATAGACACACACATGAGAAGGAGAAGGAGAGACAGTAGGTGAAAAGTGTTATGCTAGAGTAATGATCTTCTTTGGGCTTGCCTGTAGTTAAAGTTTATGATGTAAAAAATTTAACACATTAATAGTTTGCTTGAAGTCTTTAAATACTAGAAAATATCAAGATGAAGATAAAGTTCTGTAAATATGAAACATCTGAAAGGTAAGTGTGTTCTCAACAAACCAGAATAACTTATAAGCACCAATGACTGTAGAAAATGATCCTAAAGGTAGGCAGAGCTTATGGTATCCATTATATTTTGTTCCAAGGGACCTAATATTTTTACTTCCAGCAAAGCAGCTTCTCTATCATACTTTCTGAATTTAAACTCCAATGTTTAACTTACCATTTTAAATTAGGGTAGTGATAGGTCATGAACCCTAATATATAAAACAAATCAAATTCAAGATGGTACAGCAAGAACTCATTCTACTTCCAACCCAACTGCTTGGTGGTCACCTCTGCTAAGCCACAGATTCTACAGAATTACATTTGATCATTCTTTTCAAAAGCCTCTGTCATTTTAAAGTTTCTGCATTAGTTCCTTTGCATTGAGGACATCAAATGTTATCATTTTTTTTTTTTTTTGGTTTCTTACCTATCCTCATACCTCCCTTGTAGAGAAGGGGACCAGGAACTAGAGAAAAAAATCAGTTCGAAAAGAATTAATTTAGAACATAACACATATGTACATGAAAGCAATGTGAGGAATCTTCCTGTATAGCTATCCTTATCTCAACTAGCAAAAACCTTTGGTCTTTCTTACTATTGTTTATACTCTCTCTTCAACAAAATTAGAGATAAGGGCAAAACAGTTTCTGCCTAGAAGCAAGGGGGTGGGGGGGAAGTGGGAAGGGGTGGGGAAAAAGGGAGGAGGTGGGGGGAAGGGGAGAGAAATGACCCAAACATTGTATGCACATATGAATAAAAGATATATATATATTTAAAAAGCCTATTTCATTATACCTGTGCATTTGACATCAAAAAGTAATGGTCTAAAACAAGTCTAGCCTTTATTATATTGCTACAGATGTGATGGCTGTTCTAAGAGATCTTTGGAAAAGAAGCATAAGAAAAAAAGAAGCATAGTAAATACTCAGAGGGATATGAAGAGTGAAAAAATCCTAAAATCTGAACGCTCATATACAGTGGGACATCTGCATAACATGGGGTAGTGGATGAAGAGTAGAATGCCTGGGGAGCAGCTTGTCAGTAAATACCTATGTTTACTGAAGAGTACAGAAAAGCACCATTTTCCCCAGTGTCTAGTCTATTTTTTAATACGACTTGATATGTTCTATATCAAGTTTTATGAAAAGAAAGAAATGAACAACAATGTTGAACATTTATCAAGTGCTTACTATGTATCCAAAATTATAACTAAATGTTTGAATTAAATGATCTTATTTAGAGTTCACCACTGTCCTGGAGATTGGGGTTCAGCTATTGTCTCACTTTCTGAAAAAACAGAATGAAATAATAAAAGAATATACATAGATTTAATTACCACTAATGGCTGCTTCATTTACCTTCATTGATCTTTAGTTTTTACCAAGTTAGTTAATTCATGATACTAATCCTTATTTTCCAAAAGGAATGAGGTTTGACTTGAAGATATCTTAAAGTCACTTCCAGTGTTAGAGTTTATAATTTTATATTTTCACAGTCAACTTTAAAAAAAATAAAGCACAATTCTAGTGAAAGATGACCTGACTTTGAGACATTATTCTCACCTTATTACTCTCATATCCCCTTGCACTATAGTATATCTTTCTAAGGATATTTGAAAGTTAAATGAAATAAGTGTGAGAAAATACTTTGTAAACTATAAGTGAATATGTATGTAAGGTGTTATTTACCCCACTTGAAGTTATAACTTGATCTACTAACACTTAATTCACACTTTTCCTGGTGAGATATTAAAATGAAGTTCACTCTGATTCAACTACAGCAGCTTTGGAGCACAGGGGCATTTTCAGCTCTGATCATTTATCTGTAATCTCATAGCCAATGACCATGTGCAGTGGCCATGAGTGGACATCAAAAGCCACAGAAGTATTATGTCATTTCTCAGATTTTTAAAAAATTGATGAAGCTTAAACTTAAGTGATAGTGAAACTCAAGATAGTTTTTTACAGTCACTGGTTATTTAGTGAGAGCAGATGTTCTCAAGACCATCTGCTTCTTCTATGGAATGCTGGTTGTAAAAGATCAAGTATATAGATAGTTTTCCCCAGGAGTAAGTTATTTATATAAAATTCAATAGATAATGTGTGATGATCCCATACTTATCCAAAGCTCTTTGCCAGTAAGAACTCAGAGTATGCCAGCTCTAAGAAGGACAATATCATTATTGTTTTGTAATTATATTCTTCATTCTTCATTCTTTACCCATTCCCAACCTCTTCCATATTTCCATAGGTATATGGAAATAAATATATCATTCAATGGTGAGTACCATAGAAAACATTAAAGGAATTGGCATGGGATACAGGCAAAATTAATACAAGCCAAAAGAAGTACAGGATAATAAAAAAGAGAAAAAGATTTCCTTTTCATTTATGAACGACAAAGAAAAGGCCAGACAATGAAAATAGCAGATTCATTGTTTTAGAACAAATGAAAATCATTATCAAATAATAGGTTATGGATTTTTAAAACATGGTGAAATATTATCCTCTATAAAAGAACAAAAATTAAATTGAGATGGCAAACTACTGAAACTGGGATTGTACTCTTACTGAAGTTTAGGACTAGGCACCATAATTTCTATATTTTTAATGTTATTCTTAAGTAAGTCAATTTCAGGGGGGTCGGAGAGAGGGGGAAATTAAAACTATCATTGAAAAGATGAAAATAAGAAGTAGCACAAGGAAGAAAAGACTTTGTTGGGGAAAAATAAATGAAGTAAAATAGAAAAAAAGGAAAATCAGAAATGGAAGCTAAAATGAGAAGCAATAATAAAAAGAGTCTAAAAGAACTATTAATCGATGAATGGACTGGAAAAAAATCAATATATGAAAAATTTACATCCCTCAAGAAGAAAAGTAATGCAACAAAAAATAACAAAAGTATAGGTCAAGAAATGTCCCCCCAAATGAAAGAAGACCCAAGAAACATGGAGAAGGGTTTCTTGAGAGCCCAGAGAAATGTCATATGAAATATCAATGTAAAACAAAATCTCAGAAAATTACAACACTTGAAAAAAATCAATAAAATATTTTGGAAACAGCAGACAAAAAGTGAAATGATAGATGGTGCTTCTTACTTCTCCATTCATGAATAAATCTGCAAATTGTTCAAGGAAAGAATGAGTGATCTAAGGATTTTACATTTATCTATTATAATGGATGGAGACAGCAAATAAATAGGTATATGAGGAACTGAGAATATAGTTTTCCCATAAGCTTTTTCTAGTATTCTACCAGAAGACACACAAACTAACCAAGAGAAAACTGAACTAAACTGCAACAAAATAACTGGTGGTCAGCATCCACTACATTTGTCTTGGCACAGATAAGAAAACTAATATATAAATTAAAGTGTACAACATATAAATATTATTAGATGCTTCAAAAGCATAACTGATTGAAATACTGTAACTAAGCAATTGGAAAGGAAAGAGGAAGAGAAACAGATGGAGGGGTGATTAGATCCATTATTTGGATATAAAAATAAATTATTGGGTATTTAATTATGAAAAGATAAACATTTAGAAAAATAATTCACTGACTAAAACTAAATGGTAAGGAAGAAAAGGAAGGCCAGGAAATATGCAAATGTTGTTACTGTTTATAAAAGGAAATTAATAAAGTTTCAAGAAAGAGATTAAAGGTCTCTTTCAAAAGGTAATCATTTAACAAAAATGAAAATAATTTTGTTTATTAGAAATTTATTGTGAATGTGTATCACATGTTCAAACATGTGCATGCACATGTACATGAAGCTAAGCAAACTTGTCATATTAAGATGAATAAAGTCACCCCTTGCTATCCCAGGGGATCGATTCCAGGACACTCGGCAAATGCCAAACTCCAAGGATGCCCAAGTCTCTTAAATAAAATGTTATTTGCTTGTGTCCTTCACACACATTCTCCCATATACTTTAAATCATTTCTAGCTTACTTAAAATTTCTAATACAAAAAGTTTTATATTAATGGTGGTTATACTATATTGTTTAGGAAGTAATAACAAGGAAAAAAAACTGTACATGTTCTGTAGTGACACAATTTTTCCCCAATATTTTCTATCCCTGATTGGTCAAATAAACAGATGCAAAACCACAGATAGGGAGGACTGACTATACTTTCAGATTTGATCTCAAAAAAAAAAAAAAATCGAACACTGTATGCTGTGCAAGAGTCTCTTCCAAATAAACTGATTCAGAATAGTCAAAATTAACAGACAGTTACAGTTGTATCAGCAAAAAAGAAAGCTGAAGCTATTATTTGAATTCTGAGAAGGTTGAATTTAGGCAAAAAGACATTAACTAAAAAAAATAATATTTCTTTATAACGTTAAGGGATGCAAATCACAGTGTAGTGACACACCAAATAACGTACAGTTTTCACTCACTCAAGTAAATACTCAAATGCTGAAAATATCCAATGAAATTTTAATGAAAATATAAAATGCTAATAAGGCATATATATAAAGATAACATTTTATATTTTGGGATATTATATTCATTGTATTTTAGGTTGCAAATAACAAAAAAGTGTGCTTAAGCAAGCTGAGGGTAACAGCAGCATTCCTTAGAAGACCCATAACTGGGGCTATGTTTCAGTAAAAAGAACTAAACTCTACATGCTGCCTGCACTCACTTCATCTCATCTCTTTCCTTTCTGCTGAGCACATTCTTTCATGAAGTAGGGAACATTAGTGGTGGCAATCTGAGAGCTGCACTTTCTACTATTAGAGAGGAACTGAATTGCTGTCTTTGACACACTTCTAAAACTCCTTTAAAAAATCTCATTAATGGTTTTCAGTGGCCCAACTGTATTCTGATGCCCATCTCTGGGCCAATCTGCTGATCACTATAAATAGAGAAGTGAGGAATATTAAAGATGGCTCTGTCCAATGATCCTTTTGTTTCTAGTTGTTAGGGCAGGAAGAAACTAAATAAGGCAAACACTCCTTGGGACAGAATAAACAACAAGTATATTGCAAAATTTTAAAACATTTAGATCTGGAAACATTTTTCAGAAGCAAAATTTGAAACTTTGTATACATGCATGAAAACAGAATAATGAAACCTATTGAAATTATTCTAAGAAGGAAAGAGAGGGGATGAGGTCTCAGAATGGTGGGAGTGGATCTAATTAGATACATTGCAATCATATATGTAAATGTCACAATGAAATCCCCCTGTAAACTAATACAAGCTAATAAAAATGATAAAAAGTGCAAAATAATAAAGTAAAATTTTTAGTAATTTTTTTTGATGGTACTGAGTTTGAACTCATGGCCTCATGCTTACTAGGCAGGCACTCTACCACGTGAGCCACTTCACCAGACCAAAATATGTTGTCAAATGTTAAAAAAAAGGTTTAAATATAATTTAAACACTTAACAATGTATAGTGTTTAATGCCAGTGACAGTGATTCTACAGAACTCATCATATTATGAAAATACTGTAAATTAGTAAAAATTTACCATTATAACTTTGAAAATTACTGTAATTGATGTATAGGAAAAATTCTAGAAAAGATGCATTATAATTATAGTTTATTTCATTTGATTTTTCTTTCCTTTCTCTATACTGAACACATAATGCTTTCATTATGGAGTAAATAAGCTTTTTTATCTTTACCTTTGCTGATTCTGCCTTCCCTCATATATTTGGGAAGGACTAGATGGGTCCTGTTATACCTGAGGTAAAGTCTTCTTCTTATATAAGAATACTGTAAGAGTCATGTTATCATAGGAACTATGAGATGTGAAAGTTAAGGAATGTTCTCTTTCCAAATTTCTATTTCTATGACATTTTTTATAATTATGATTGCAAACTATTTTGTTGAAGAATACAAAAGGCCAGAGGGGAGGAGACAGGCACACAAATGCTGAAAGGTGTGAGATGAATGGCTATTTCTTAAATAAAAAAAAAGTCTTAAGTACTTTGAGAAGAAGATAAACAAAAAAAATTATGATATAATTGGGAAATGAGGATTTAATGCAAGACGAGCAGTATGTAACTGTCCTGAATTTAAATACATTTTCTCTAGTGTGAAATCTCCTTGTCAAGTGATCCCTGATGCAACTTGCAAAGGCAGAGCTCTTAATGCTTATTTACCGAGGGAGTTTTAGAACAGTGTGTGACAACTTTCTAGAACGAATGACTGTTTTTTGCATAATTATTGCCAATTCTTGAGACATGTTGGGATCCTGGGGCATACAATTTGTATTTAGAAGTCTGCAGTTTAATTACATGTGTATTTTGTTGTTGTTGTTGTTGTTTCTTTTGTTTTTTCACCCCTTTTGAGGGATACCAGCCAGAAGGTCAAGAAGTATACAGGAGATCTCAGCCCCCAGGACAATGATAACTTGGAGGAATTTCATGAGGTTGCTGGCTGGTGGAGAAAATATATGAAGCAAGAGTTTTTAAAACTATTCCAATTAATTCTAGCTAGAATTCCAGAAAACTAGGCCAGATAGTTAATTTTTTTTATTGTTGTGCTGGATGGAGGTACATTGTAGCATTTACAAATGTAAATTTATCATAGTTAAGTTCAGCCCCCCCCACCACTCTCCTTTATTTCTCCTTTCCCCCATTTCTGGAATGGTTTCCACAGGTATCATTTTTGCATTTACACATATTTGTACACTTTTTATACCATATTCACTCTTTTACCTCCTTTCCCAACCACCTTCTCTCCCCCACTGGTACCAACCTCATCCTCCAACCCCTGCAGGACATTTTTCAACCTCCTGTTAAAAAGTACAAACATACAAGAGAATAATAGAGCCATGTCTGATCCAGAGATACAACTAAAAATATTCTAGTCATATTTTTCTGCATTTTTTCTATTAGTAAACACAGGTAATAAACACAGTATCTATCTACTGACCTACCTATATCCTCATATTCATCCACATATAATCAATGTATATGTATGCTTGCATGTGTGTACATATTGTGTGTTTACATAAAAAAGTGTTTAATAATGGACAAATTTATTTCCAAGTGCAAGTTTTATTATTTTACATGAAAGAGCAAATGGGAGCCTATATAGACAAATAGCAAGAACATGAAAATAAGCCCTCTAATTCCTAATTCTTTATGTTTATATAACAATAAAAAAAATAATCTTCTATCTGCCTCTTTAGTGAATGTCTTTGGCCTTGCCCAGTAAGTGAGAATCAATAGCTATTTCCAGAGACATTTACTTAAAGTTTGATTAGAAGCAATTGAAAAAGGCATAGAAGTCACCTTTTCATCCACCTTATCCACTCCTACGCACATCCCACAACAAAAATTTGCCTTCATTTTTCTTAAAAAATAACCTGCATATTAATTCTCCTGTGAATTGAAGATCTCAAATTTCCACTTAACCTCATTTCACTAAGATTTATGTAACTACTATACTTAAAACTAAATGTTTTACAGGCCTATGAACTATTGGCACACTCAATTTATGCAACAGAGGAACTTAGAATCCAGAGTTGTAATTTATTCTCAAGGTTATCTAATTTCCTTTTTGTATTTTACCTATGGTACATACATACAAGTTCTTGCCACCATGAAATATACAAAACTTACCAAAAAGTTTTTATAAAAAATCATAGAACATTTACTATGAATCTACTGGTCTAAGTGCCACTAGAAAGAATATTCTCAAGGTTTCAGCATCTCAGGTTTCAAATCAAAAAGGGACCTTCCAGGACTCTGGGAATCCTGGATCTTACGTGTGAGAATAAGAGGCTGAGAATTTCTCTTATTTTCTTATTTTAATTTCCTAATAAATTTCACCAAATGCTGTAGGACACCAACTACTATTATATAGCGAAAAAGTAACAGACCCAAGGTCACAGAAATTTATGGCCTTAATTTGTGTGTGTGTGTGTGTGTATCTAAATGCACGTAAAAAAATTAGACAGGTTTGTACCATCTTGCAATCTTTTCATATGACCTCTACTTTTCCCCTTGCAGATTCCTTCTGTGCATTTTAGAAATGTATTTATTAATTAGTTGTTACATTAGTTGAAATCAATTATGCTGAATAAAATTAGATAGTCTCGATTTCAAAGTATTTAGAATTAAAGTGTGATAAAACAGTATCACTTGAGAGTTGAATAATGGCATAAAAATAATTCAAAACAGCATTGTTAAAATGTCAATACACATTGAGTTTGTGTATTAATTGTACACAATTAATTAATGTATTAATTGTAAAGGCAATTAACATTGCAGGAATTCAGATTCAAAGCCAAAAGACAGAGTTAACATTTACTATTTCAATCTTCATGCAAATTCAACTCATTCATTCAATAAATATTTCTGCCTGGGATAATGTGGTGGCAGATGAAGAAAGATTGTGGTCTAAGCTTGGCCCTAGCAAAAGTATGAGACCCTATTGGAAAAGCAAACTAAAAGCAAAAGGACTGGGGCCATCACTCAAGTAGCAGAGTACATACTAGCAAGTGCAAGGCTCTGAGTTCAATCCTTAATACCACCAGAAATAAGTATATTTACTTATAAATAAATAAACACTATTCATGAGCACCAACTGTGTGCCAGACACATAAACTATTATGTGCTGGAGTAACTAGTAATACAAGACACTTTCTGCAAAGACTTTACAATCTGAATTTATCTCTATGATCTTACAATATAATTTAAAGTTCTCTAGTTGCATTAAATAACTAATTCAGTCATGTAGAATGATAGCAATTTTTGTGTATGAATCCAAATCAATATCCAGGTAGAGCTCTTTCCATGTAGCAAATAGTATACCTTTAGTTCAATATTCCTGTATCATAATATTTCAAAGTCTTTGTTCACACTACTTAATCATGGACTGCTTTTCCTTTTCTCTTTAACAGTCAAAGTCCTATATACCTTAAGTAAGACACTGTTAATCATCTAATAGTAATGTAAATTCTTACAATCTTTCTGGAAAGCTATTGATCAACATAATATTCAACCACCTAAAAATGTTTATATACTTTGATCCATTTTAGGACTTATAAGGAAATAAAGAACACTGTGTACAAAAATGTGCATCATATTATGACTGTGAAAAACTGAAAAATATAATATTGAAATAAATAATTTACTTCTAGTACCATTTATAAACATGTATTTTTGACTTATTGTATTCTATTTAATTCTAATCCTTCAGGGCAGAGATGAAGAAACAGAAATAATTTAAGTCATGATATTGATAGAGCCCAGTACATAGTTTTCTGGTATGATTGAATATTTGCTTCTGTTGTTCTCAAACCCATACATGGAAACTCTAACTTTAAATTTGACCATATTAAAATACTTTGGGAAGGTAATTAGGTCATGGGGATGGAGTCCTTATAATGAGATTAGTGCATTCATAAGAAGAGAAAGGAGAGTGATTGCTGGTTTCTTCCTTTCCCCACAAGCTGGTGAGAAAACCAGGAAGTAGGCCTCACCAGGAACCATATGGCTGGCACCTTGTATGTGGACTTTCAAACTCCCCAAATTGTGAGAAATATATTTCATTGATTCAGTTATTCTGTTCTACTAACCCAAACTAAGATATCTCCCTCTGTAAGTGTACTCCCCAGAGAAAATATTATTTAGGAGAGAATTTTTTCTCCTTTGGAAAACTCCCCTTGAGCTACTTGGGAAGCTCTTATTCAGTGACTGTGGCTTTATCAACAGTCTAAACTTAAGATGAAGAACTCATGGGTACTGATTCAGTAAGCAGTAACTATAATAAATTCGACATTTTAAATTATTGACTTTTAATTTAAATCCCATATATATCTACAACTCCATAATACATAGATGTGATGAAACAGTATGCAGCTATTAAAGACTCAGGTGCAACTTCAGTGATAGAGCACTTGCCTAACATGCACAAGGCCATGGGTTCAATCCTCAGGGCTGCAAACAGAACAGTATGCAGCCATTAAAATGGCACATATATATATATATATATATATATATATATATATATATATATGATATATGGAAAGAATGCATAAAATGTTTCTGCTCATATATTACTGGTAAAAATTATTTTCTATATGCAAAATTAAAGAAAAACCACACAAAAATATTTACTTGACTATATAAAATAAAAATTATTGTAAAGGGATGCAACTAATTGTGGAATAATAAATATATAAAATTAGATTTTGTTGCCCTTAAAATATCTTTGACAAATCAATAAGAAAAATCATGTAATCTGCTTTAAAAAAATTGTAAAGGATGGCAATAGTTAATTAACAAAAACCTGCCAATATATACAAATGATTCATATTTAAAATTTAATTACTCATACTAATAAGATAAAAAAAATTTTATCCATCCATTCTTTCTTCAAACAGTTATTGAACATCTAATTTTCACCAGGCTATTACAAATTTTTATAGCAATAAACAAAAGATTAATAGAATCTAGAGATTACATCCTAGTGGAAAGAGACCAGTAATAAACAAGTTACAATATATGTTATATTCAGTGGTGATAAATGCAGTGGAATAATATAAAGAAGAAAGCACAAGAGGAGGGTGGTTGTGATGCAATTTTAAAGCATTGGAAACAGCCTTACTGCTAATCAGGCATTTAAACAAGGCCCACAAAAGATTAGAGAGTAAATCATGCAGACATCTAGGAAGACCAAGCCAGGTAGACAGAGACAGCAGCTGCCCACACTATTGACACAGTGACTATTGTGTTGAGGAGTCATAAAGAACTGGTGTTTCTGGAACACAAGAGGAAAAAGAAGGAATAGGAGATAAGAACAGACATAAAAATAAGGGAGAATAGCTGGGCCTGGTGGCAGGCACCCGTCTTCCTCAGCTACACAGGAGGCTGAGATCTAGAGGATTGTGATTCCAGGCCAGTCTAATCAAAATGTTTGAATAACCCCATCTCAACAGAAAAGAAGTTGGGTGTGGTGGCATCTATCTGTCATCCCGGAAGTGGCAAAAAGCCTAAAATAGGAAAATATAGGTCCAGGTCAATCGGGAAAGAAAGTAAGACCCTATCTTCAAACCAGAGCAGAAAGGACTAGAGGTGTGGTTCAAATGCTAGAGGGCTTGCTTTACAAATAAAGTTCAAACCCCAGTACCAGGGGGCTAAAATAATGGTATGCTGAGTATAGCACTTACGAATTCTTTTTGCCCTTTACTCTGAAGGAGAGTGACAATATATTAGCAAGAGTGACATTATTCAATTAACATTTTAAAAGGAACACTGCTGTTGCTTTACTGAGAACTGATTATGCAGAACAACAGAATCAGAGATACGGTTCAGAAATGACTACAGTTATCTTAAGGATACATGATTATACTTCTAACTCAGGTGATGACAGTCATGAGATTCTGTGTACATTTTCATAGGCAGAAAAACAAGATATGGTGACAATTTTCCTGTGGAGCCTGAGAGGAAGGAGGAGGTCAATTATGATTCTGGATTTTGTTGAATTAATTGAAAAAAGTGAATCAGTGTAAGGTTTATTTTTGGAAAATTTAAATGCCACATACTAAGACTGGGAAGAGAACAGGCCTAAGAATGAGGATGAAGACCATCACAGATTTGTTGTTTACGTGGATAGTCTGACTCTGAAGTGCCAGTTGGACAGTAGAGTGAGGATGTGAGGTACACAGACATACAGTTCTGGGGTTCCAGTATGAGGTCCTAGTTGAACAAAAAAAATGAGTTGTAAAATATTCACAGTCAAGCAAGTGAGTCTGAGGATTGAATCAGGAGCATCTTGAGGTTAATAGGTCAGAAACATGGGGGTAAGAAGGTACAAGGCAGCTTTGAAGGCATGACCAGTAAGGGACCAGGTCTGGGAGAACATGGAATCATGGCGAGTAATCTATTCAGCCCAATAATGTTCTTAGGTGACAAAATGAGAACAGAAAATTGACAAGAGTTCACAGTATGGAGGTTCATAGTGGCCTTAAGAAGAGCTATCTTGATGCAACAATGAAAGGAAAAGCCATTAGATGACTCTAAGACAGAATGGGGACTTTTTTTTAATAATTGCCTCTACTCATAAAAAAGTCAAGATCATGACAGAATTGGAATTTTTGTGGGGAGAATGGTTTTCATCCCTTTTTCATCTTCCCATCACTCCACTTGGTGCTATTTCTGTCCCTGGTCTGTTGGTCTGCAGTTCTCAAGCAGGTTTGCAGCCAGCATCTGGTGGTGCGGGAGCTCTCCTGTTTTCTCAGTGTAACGTGGCGTGGAGAAGCTTCGTATAGGCTGGGGGTTCAGGGTGTCAGTTTTGACTCTTCTTGGTGTTTTTTTTCTGCCAAGTGTGGCTCCAGCATCTCAGCAAAATTTTTGATTTATGGAGCTCACACTGTTTGGTTCTGCTCTCTAGTTGCCATCTTGGATCCTCCTCCTGAGACTTGAATTAAATTAAAAGAATAAGAAGTTAATGCAAAAGATCTAGACGAGGAAAATATTTTATTCTTTTAGCTAAATTAGAGGGACAGTTTGTGAAAGTTAAATAAGTTCCTCATCAATATCACTCTTTTTATTATTGTAGTTGTATGGAAATGCATGCCAAAGTACTTATGATTAAAAAGTTTATGATTATCAGCAACCTTCTCTTAAATGATTTAGTGATGGAAGGAGGAGGGGAGATAGAGGAATCCAGGAGATAGAGGACTCAGCAGGAAGGCACATCTTTTCCCTTTCATACCTTTCCTGTTGGTTTAGTCTCCTATACATTAATCATTCTCTTAAAAATATGTCTTTCTACAGCTAAGTCACTGGGTCTTCCATTTTTTTTCCTCTCAGTTTTTCCACACTTTCTGATTTGGAAGTAACACTAAAGTTTATGTAGAAAAGAAAATCAATACCTCCTGTATTTTCTGAGCAACCCTGATGCCTAAGTGATGTTTTTTTAACTCTAGGCTTTCAAAATTAGTTTATTAATCTTTGAGTTTACAATATACTTATTGAAGTTTTTTCTTCTTCAATCTAAAAGGATTGCATATTATGAATATAATTACTTTGTAGTCATTCATTAATAAAATCCCTTCTCATTCTATTAGTAAAGCCACTTTCAGTGTTACTGAAATCTACAGCCATGGTTATAACCCATGAAATGAGCAAATCTAAAGCGAACCTGATCACATTTTGTGGAAAGTTGACTCCCAAGTCTATAGACAAGCCACTTAAATCTAAGCACTTGTAATTACAACTGTACCTCCCCATCCCTTGAAAACATAGTGTTGGTGTTACAGGAAGGGAAGGATTTGTAATAATCATTTTAAGAAAGATGAAAAGAAAGTAAGTGTTTAAAGTAAACTGAGTATATTTCTGAAAGATTAATATTAGTCTATTAACAAATCGTGATTAGTAATGACTATTTCCAAACAGGAGACTGGTGTCAAATCTGAGTCATAGGATTCAGATCTGATTACAGTATGAAGAATGAATTTGATGAGAAATTTTAGGGCAGGAACACTCTTTGAAATTTTAATGCAGAAAACCAGGTGTAGTACATATGAAAGGAAGCAGATGCTTGAGTGGTAAAAGAATGGAAAGGACAGAAGTGAATGACCTTGATCCCAGTGACTAAACAATTAATGACTGTCCTTCACAATAGAATAAAATCCAAGCTTTGTTTCATTAATTTGCTAATGTCTTTCTCTGCTGCATACATGTCTTGCTGCCATATTTATTCATGACAATGTATACACTTAGGCATGCTGATGCCCTGCCCCTTTGTCATTTAGAGGTGATATCTCATTTTGTCTCCCTGTCATTGGGAACCATCCCACAGGACTGATTCCTATAGCATGAAATCCCTCTACATTTGAGCTTTCAATCTTCCCATGCCTGTCTAAGATTTTGCTTCCCTATATATTCCTCCAGCAATCCATGTAGTCTGGAATTCAAGCTAGAAAAAACTCATTTTTCCTAGTACAGAAAGTAGAAAGAGCAGAATCAAAAGTGGGCCAAAATCTCACAGAGCAACACCGCTTACTCAGTGAGGTTAGGGTACCTCTGTTAATTTTCATCTTGTTTTTGTTAAAATGGTGTGGGTAATGGATAGCTGAGAGGCTTTTGAGAATATTAAATGAGACAATTTGTAAAATGCTTAAAATCATAATTAGCATATAAAACCACTCAATAAGTATAATAATAGTAAGAGTAGTAATCAAATTTATATTAACACTATTAATGCATTTTAAGATGAATAATTAGCATATGTGTTTATAAAATGAATTTTTACCACTATAAGTGAGATTTCATCCTAAGGTAATAAAAATTTGCTAAAATAAAAATGGTAAAGTAATTTTTTAGAGACTAGGTCTCTTTTTTAGTGAGTGTATGATGCTTTAACCTATTACCAAAAGAGCATTGGGGGAAAGACTTTTCTTCTACCTACTGGCTGAGCCTGATAATTAAACTGACAAAAGACAGATTAGCAACAGAAAAGCATACAAATGTTATTTAATGTTAATATGTTTATAAGTACATGGAGGCTTTAATGTATAAGAAATGAAAAACCAAGTATAGCAAATAGTCCTGAGAACTTATATACATACTATTTTAACAGAGAATAATAAATTGTGGAGACATGACAAGAAGAAGGAAGAAAAAAGTTTGAGCTAGGACAGTGAATTATGGGAAAGTGACTAGGAAAATATGAGGAAACTAATGGAACATAAGAGTTATAACAGTGGGTGTCACTATACAGACTCATCTCAGTGTCAACTCCATGTGCTCAGTGGTAACAATGTTCTCATTATGCTACCAAAAGGGCATCTTACTCATGGGTAATTTTATTCCCTTCTTGTTGAATAAAAAGGGAAAAATCAGAGAGCTCTTACTCTATCCACTTTTTTTCAATTGTCCTTGGTTCAAAATAATATACCAAAGTAACATATTTTGGTATAGAATGTTCTTATCCCTTTCATCCTCAACTGAATGAAATCAGAAGATATTTTTTTTAGAAAATGTAAGGTGCTTAAAATGTATTATAGATTGTAGGATTTTTACTGTTAGCTACTATAGTTAACCATATACTGATGTCAGTCCCACTTTGTACTTGTGGATTCTAGAGTCATACACTAACCTAGTAGAACAGACTTACTGACTGGCAATGCCTCAGGCCAACTCTGTTTTAGGTTGCAGCTTTCACAAAAATGGTTTAAGGTCCTGAAATACAACAGACACCCAAAATCCCTTTCCACTAGTTCTATTCCCTTCCACTATAATAGTAACCTTCAACGACACTTATCTGATATGTGTGAACCCTGCACTTAACTCAATTTTGAGATCTTCAACATGGATGAACATATGTTTTGACATCTTGGCACAACATTCCAAATCTTAAGTACCCTAAATTTATATTTATTTCTTTTACAATTCAAGTTACAAGCCAGACACCACTGGTTCCTGCCTGTAATCCTAGCTACTAGGAAGGTTAAGATCAGGAGAATTGCAGTTCGAGCCCAGCCAGGGTAATTAGTTTATAAAAACTCACCTCAACAAACTGAATACAGTGGCCTAATATCCCAAACTATATGGGAAACTGAGATTGGGAGGAATGCAGTTTCAGGCCAGCCTGGAGAAGAGGGAAAAAAAAAAAAAAAAAACAGTTACACAACCCTATCTCAATGGAAAAAAGCACAGTGTGGTAGTGTACACATGTCATCCCAGTGACTGCAGAAAATGTAAAATATGAGGATTGAGGACAAGGTCAGCCTGGGCAAAAGTCAAGACATTATGTCCAAAATAGCCAGAGAAAAAAGGAAAAAGAGTTGGAGGTATAGAGGTATGGATCAGGCAATAGAGCACTAGCCAACCAGAAGCCCTGAGTTCAAACCCCAGTACTGCAAAAAAAAAAAAAAAAAAGTTATCTTTTATGTTTGTTTACAAAGGTATCCAGGGACGATTCTTTCTTCTTCTTCTTCTTCTTCTTCTTCTTCTTCTTCTTCTTCTTCTTCTTCTTCTTCTTCTTCTTCTTCTTCTTCTTCTTCCTTCTTCTTCTTCTTCTTCTTCTTCTTCTTTTTCTTCTTCTTCTTCTTCTTCTTCTTCTTCTTCTTCTTCTTCTTCCTTCTTCTTTTCTTTCCTTCTTCTTCTTCTTCTTCTTCTTCTTCTTCTTCTTCTTCTTCTTCTTCTTCTTCTTCTTCTTCTTCTTCTTCTTCTTCTTCTCCTCCTGCTCCTCCTCCTTCTTCTTTCTTCTTCTTTTTCTTTTCTTCTTCATCTTCTTTTCCTTCTCTCTCTCTCTCCCTCCCCCCTCCTCCTTCCATTGTCTGTGTATGTGTATGTGTTTTCAGTTGGCATTTTAAGTCAACAAACTACAAAGAAAAGGTGCAAAGTAAATATAATTGGACAGCCTTTTGAAGACATTTTGCTATAAAACGCTTCTTTCAAAGAATGAGGGAGTAAATATCATTTGAAAATACTCTGTCCCTCTCTGAGATCACTGCTATTTTATTTTAATTTTAGAACTTTTTATAATTATTAAGTTTTTAAGTCAACAAACAGGAAGAGACATGTCCACAAAAATCATTGAAAAAAAAATGTTATCCCTGAAAAGTCCTTAGGTGTTCTAGAGATTTGACATTGACCCTAATCTTAACAAGGCTAGATCAAGGCATAAAATGTGCTAACACTTCTGGCAGCATCGTCCAGTAAAAGGTTAAATGTAGAAACAAATAGAGACTCACTAGTCTAGGAGGTTGTTATGGATTTTTGAAATCTCCCCCACAGACTCATATGTTGAAGGCTTGTACCCTACCTAACTGGTAGCACTATTTTGAAAGGTCTAGAAACTTTAGGAGGTAGAACTTAGCTGGAGGAAGTTACTGAGGCATTTGTCTTTGGGTGTATATTGTTCCTGGCCCCTTCGTGTTGATCTCTGGTTTC
Organism: Castor canadensis; assembly: GCF_047511655.1. Lineage (NCBI taxonomy): Eukaryota > Metazoa > Chordata > Mammalia > Rodentia > Castoridae > Castor > Castor canadensis. Next base: position 55,169,527 of record NC_133390.1, on the reverse strand, counting down.
TGTCCACCATGAGGTGAATAGCTCTACTCTACCACACATTCCTACTACCATGATATTCTGTCTAAACACATGGGACCATGTGACATTAGACTGAAATCTCTGAAACCCTAAACCCAAATAAATTTGCCCTCTTAAGTTATTTCTCTCAGATAAACAGCAATGTAAAAGTCAAGAATGTAGAAGAGATAGGCTTTGAGGAAAGATTGAGATTATTCCTTGAAAGCTGATGTTTTCTTTCTTGAAAAAAGTTTGTGCCAGGTATCTAGATCATGAACAAATCATGAAAGATAAGAATCAAGACTACAGCACCCCTAAATGTAGTTACTTTACTGATGATATCATTGTAGAAGAATATCTGTGATATGATAGATGGTAGTTTTTAATCTTAAGGAGAAAGAATGGATGGCGTGTACATATACATATTCTTCTGGAGGAAAATGGTAGGATTCTAGAACTTTAAAAAAAATCAGACTGAACACATTTTAAAAAATCAATATGTAAAATATTGAAGATCAAAAGTAATAGCAGATTACTATAAAAAGGAACATCCAGAGAACCCAGAAAGAGATTCTAGGATTTAAATGTAAGAAAACAGCATCACAAAGCCCAAGGATAGAAAATAAGGATGAAGAGAAGCTGACAAGAAGATTTTCAAAAGTAAAAGGGTGAGGAATAGAGGTATGGCTCCAGCACTAGAGTATCTGTCTCACAAGCAGGATGCCATGAATTCAAACCCCAATACTACCAAAAAAGTTAACATAAAAGAAATACAGAAGGACGAAAAAGGTAAGAAAACTTTAAATATTCATTGACTAAGTTGTAACATCGAATAAGAGTCAGAGAGAGAATAAAGCAGATAACAGAAAGTCATCAAAGAAAGAAATCACATTTCACAGAAATCCCACAGGCGTTTTGATTGAAAACACACTAAAATCATACATAATGAACAAAAATATTAGAAATATTATTTAAAAACATCATAACTAGTCTAGTGATAGACATCTTTACATAAAACAGAATTTATGTAAAAATTTAAGTCTGAACAAAGTTAACTTAACAATAGTAGTAATGCTGAGTGTTAGAAAACATTGCTGTTTCTTCAAAATTTTGAGTGAAAGATGATTTTCAATTTAAAGTTCTAATCTCAAGCAAGTCAGTAATTGTGAGTATGAAATATTTTCTAACCTGTAAGATTAAACACAAGAACACAAATAAAAGTGCCCGCATATTGTTTTTTCTCAAGAAGTTACTAGAAGATTTTGCAGGGCATAAAACAAAAAGGGAGACTTCCGATTCAGAAAATGAGATAAAGACATCCACTAAGAGTCAAGCCAAGAGAAAGCAGTTGGAGGGACCCAACAGATGTTTCTTCTTTTTATTTTTAAAAAGAAGAAATTAATAAAATACCTAATGTATGTGACTGTTTTCTGAGAATATTTAAACTCATGGACATGTTCAGGGCTAAATTTGTGATCACTGTATTAAAAACTAAGAAAGCAAAAATAAGAGAAATGCTTAAAGTAACAAAATGTGTTCTAGGACTCAATTGTGAAAAGCATTTTATAATCAATATTATATAGATACTAATACTTGTCTACCCTCAAATTACCATACAAGTATAATATGTAGAGGTAGAAGCAAAGAGTTGGGGTGGAGTGAAAAATAAAAACTATTTCCTGACAAGTAGGTGGATGTATTAGTTTTCTTTTGCTGTTAGCTGAAAGGCAGGATCCTAGAGCTTTCCTCACTGTGTTGGTCAGGTGCCTAATCTGACCAGTTACTTATCTCGATCCTGGTCACGAATGGTGGGGAAAGTCACGAGACAGGGATGCCTGCTCTTGTTGGGTAATTCCCAGTCAGGATGCTGACAAAAAGGGAACTGACCCAATTGCTGTTGTTATTGTTTTTCTAGATGGGACCTGCCCCTTCCAGTCTTCTGGCCTGAATACCCAAGTGGTCCCCGCTGGCCTGTCTACTGAAACATTGGAAGGACCTTGACCCTAACCTCAAAAAAAAAACCCTCATCTTTCCTTGTACTGAGTCTTGGCTTCAGTATCCCTTAGATGACCAAGAGAAGTGGCTTTCACAGGGTTCCTTAAATTACAATACCATATGCCAATTAGACCTTTTCTGTAGAAGGCAAGAAAAGTGGTTAAGGTGCAACTTTTCCTTCGTCTCTGAGACCACCCAAAATGGCTCCATAATTGCTATTTAGATATTCAAACACTGGCCATTCTTTGTAAGCCACAGGATAAACATGGGAAAGAGGACCAGAAAAGCCCCTTATCAATGACAAGGCCCACTCCTACTGCTCCACCCTCTGCCCTACCTTCTAAGCCACCCCAATATTCAGAATCTCCTAATGGATGCTTCCCCCTTAAACAGGCAATAGTAGGAAGAGTGTGAGTCTATGTCCCCTTCCAGTTATCAGATCTAAGGGAGATTAAAAAAGATCTGGGTAGCTCTACTGATGCCCCAGACCACTACATCCAAGCCTTTATCTCTGTGATCCAAATCTTTGAATTGGCATGGAAGGATATTGTGCTTCTACTAGACCAAACTCTTTCCTCATTAGAAAAGCAATAATAAAATAGGTCTTGGTCCAGGCCACTCAGGTTGGAAATTCACAACAAGCCCCAATACCCATGACACCTGAAAATGAGGGAATAAATGTGCCTATATCCACAGGGGCACAGGCAGTCCCCTTGGCAGATCCACATTGGAATCAAAATGGTGAGGAAGATGAATGGCATTGATGCCACTTCATCCATCTTATAATGGAAAGGCTAAAAAGGGCCAAAGTCAAACCTCTAAACTATTCCCAGGTGACTGTAGTATAGCAAGGCCCTGAAGAAAATCCCCTTATCTTTCTGCAGCATCTTAAGGATGCTATCAGAAAGCATACCACAGTGGAGCCAGAGTCTCAGGTGGGAGAGGTTTTCCTTAAAGATAAATTTCTAACACAGTCAGTCCCAGATATTCATAGAAAACTCCAAAAGTTGGTGGCTGATGGGGAAAAATCATTGGCGCAATTAATGCAGGTAACCATGTCTGTATACTATAACTGGGATATTACTAAAAGGAGAGAAAAAGACAAGAGACACTATGACCTGCTTGCAGTTTTCAGGGAGGGCCTTACCCAACTGAGCCCTACATCCTGAACTTGCTACCATTGTGGACAGGAGGGGCACTTCCACAGAGAATGCCCAAAAGGGGGACAGCCCAGGAGACAGTCCACCCCCCTTCCATTGACTTTGCACTCTCTGCAAAGGTAACCACTGGAGGTCTAAGTACCCCATCTCCAGATGGAAGGTGGGGTGCCACCTCCTATGGATTGATGGGTCCCAGGGCCTCCAGGCTCCACTTCTTAACATCAATGTTGATGAGTTTCAGGGTAGCCATGATGGTAGAGAAGCAAAAGGTCATTTTCCTGCTAGACAGTGGAGCCTGTCTCTCTGTCTTACAATTCTGTACTGGTCCCCAGTCTAATGACAAGGTGATCATTCAGGGCATATCTGGCAAGCATCTAGAGCTCTATTTTACCCAGCCTCTGTACTGCTCTTGGAGATACCTCCACTTCTGTCGCTCTTTCCTCATAGTCTCTCGTTCCCCTGCTGGGATAGGATTTACTATGTCAACTAAAATCTCAAATTCTCCTCCTCCTAGGCAACTATCTCTGTTGGCCCCTCCTTCTGCAACAAATAGATCCCACAGTGTGGACTGATGGGATGACTGTAGGGTGAGCCAAAATGGCCCTCCCTATTCAGAGTTTCCACACCAAAAACAATATCCCCTCAAGCCTGAGGGAAGACGAGGCCTCTTACTTATCATAAATTCCTTAAAAAAACAAGGGCTGATAATTAGTTGCTCCAGCCCTGTAATACTCCTATTCTTGCTATCTGCAAGGGGCCAAACAAATGGAATTTGGTTCAAGACCTCCATCTCATTAATGAAGCAATCATTCCCCTCCACCTAATTGTTTCCAATCCTTATAATCTATTGGCTCAAATACCCTCAAAAGCCCAATATTACTCTGTACTAGATTTAAAGGATGCTTTCTATTGCACTCCTCTGCATCCTGACAGTCAGCCTCTGTTTGCCTTTGAAGATCCCACTAACCCTTCAGAGCAACTGACTTTGACAGTTTTATCACAAGGGTTTAGAGACAGCTCTCATCTTTTTGGACAGGCCCTAACCAGAGACTTATTAGGATGGCACTACCCAGATGCCACCCTTCTTCAATATGTTGATGATTTAATTCTGTTTGGAGTCACAGAGCCCCTCATCTGCAGGGCAACTGAGTCCCTTTTAAACTTTCTGGCCTCCCCGGGATACAAAGTCTCTAAGGAAAAGGCTCAATTACACTTCCCACAGGTCACCTATCTAGACGTGGTCTTACAAGGACAGACTCACTCCCTGAGCCATGAGCGAATTGACCCAATCCTCTGTTTTCAACTCCCCCAGAACATAAAGCAGCTTAGAGCTTTCTTGGGAGTTACAGGATTTTGCAGGATCTGGATCCCTAGATGTCCAGCCCTTGCCAGGCCCCTACATCAACTCCTAAAAGATGCTCAGCAAGGCTCTCAATCCCTTTTAGAATAGGACCCTGAAAACACAAAAACTTTTCAAACTGTCACTCGAAACTGCACCGGCATTGAGCTTGCCTACCCAAGACCATTTCCAACTATATATCTATGAAAGGGGGAGAGGCAGCCCTAGGAGTACTGATGCAGCTCTGAGGGCCAACTCCACAACCCGTAGGATATCTAAGCAAAGAACTAGACAATGTGTCTAAAGGGTGCCTGGGTCCCTAAGGGCCCTGGCAGCAACCTGCCTCTTGTTCCTGGAGGCCTAAAAATTAATTCTTGGATGGCCCTTAACCATATATACTCCACATGATCTAGGGGGGCTTCTAACAGCTAAATGAGGACTATGGTTATCGGACAACAGACTACTTAAATATCAGGCCCAATTATTAGAATGCAGATGTGAGCCTTCAGGTGTGCTCTGCCCTAAATCCAGCATCCCTCCTCCCCACTGAGGGGGAGCCACTCATGCATTTCTGTGAGGAAGTGCTAGTTGAATGTTATTTGGCTAGGCCTGACCTCCTTGATCAGTCACTCCCAGACCCAGACCTCACTCTCTTCACGAACTGAAGTTTATTCGTCTGGGAGGGAATTAGATGAGCAGGGGAGGCTGTGGTTTCTCTCACTAAGACTTTATGGGCTGAACCTCTGCCTCCCTCCACTAGTGCCCTGTTGGCTGAGCTGATCTCTCACCAAGGCATTACAACTATCTGAGGGAAAAACTGCCAACATCTATACAGACTCCAAGTATGCTTTCCTGGTCCTCCTTCCCTAGACACCACTTTGGAAAGAGTGAGGATTGTTAACTACTGAGGGCTCTCCTATTGAACATTCCAGGGAAATCTTAAACCTTTTAAAAGCAGCTTTACTTCCAAAGCAAATAGCAGTAATTCACTCCTCCGGGCATCAAAGGTCAGAGGATGAGGTTGCTAAGGGAAACCAGAGAGGTGACATGGCAATGAAGAAGGCCTCTAGGATTCCTTATGTTCAGGCCCCTGTCTTGTAGGAACAATCCCTCCTTCCTTCTTAACACCCCCTATACTCACCTACCAAACATTTACAGCCTTCAGAGAAAGGTTATTGCTTACATCACAGAGGATGGTGAATAACTCCTGAGGGCAAATTATTTCTTCCACAGAGTAGCCAATAGAAGGTACTAAAAACTCTACATCAGACCTATCACTTGGAGGCCCATAAGACACTATTCTTGGTAGGGCAACTATTTGAGGGGATAAAACTTGGAGATACTCTCCAGGATATTATTAGAGGATGTGAAATCTGTCAGCATAACAGATTGGCTTGGGCGATGTGAATCCCTGAAATACTGCCTATCCCTGGAACTCAGAGCCGGAGGACATATCCAGGGGAGGACTGGCAGCTTGACTTTTCCCACCTGCCAGGTGACCCAGCCTCTAGATTGCTCCTGGTTCTGGTGGATACCTTTATTGGATGGGTTGAAGCATTCCTCTGCTCCTCTGAAAAGGCCCGGGAAGTAATTAAGGTGCTAACTAGAGAGATTATCCCTACATTCAGACTCCCTCAGACTCTCCAAAATGACAATGGGCCAGCCTTCTGAGCTGAAGTCACTCAGGGAGTCTCTAAGGCTTTGGGATTCAAATATTATCTCCACTGTGCCTGGAGACCCCAATCCTCATGCAATTCTGAGCAAGCCAATGGATAACTCAAGAGACACCTGTCTTAAATTGGCTCAGGAAACTCACCTCCCCTGGCAAAAATTACTACCTCAGCCTTAATCTGACTCAGAAACACCCCAAATAAAATAGGCCTTATTCCCTTTGAAGCTTTATATGGGCAACCCTTTCTCCAAAAAGATTTAACTTTAGACCCCAGTGTAGTTTCTCATATCACTCAACTAGCCAAGTTTCAGCAGGTCCTCTCTGAAGTAGGGAGGGAGGAGCCTCAAGGTCTCTCCCCGGCTACCTGATTTAGTCCTTATCAAACTCCCCCATAACTCCTGGGGTCTCTCTGAACCCCCTTGGGAAGGGCCACACCTGGTCTTGTTATCTACCCCCACAGGAATTAAGTTCAGTTCGCTGGGCTAGACTCCTGGATTCACATCTCCCAAGCCAAATGTTGGACACCTGAGCCTGACACACCCACCCTGGAGCCACACCCTGCTCCACCAGCTTACTCCTGTGAGCCAGTGGAAGACCTCAAATATCTTTTCAAAAAGAACACCCCAAACATGTAACCTATGCTTTCACTTCCTCCCTTTTTGTGGGCTGTTTTTATTCTGGTCTCCTTTCTTCTGAGTGTTGGTTTGTGGGCAACTTCTCCCCCTGAGTGGACATGGCCCCAACAAGTAGCTTTGAGTGGTGGATATCTCATCCTGTGCACCCTGCTCTTTGTGGTCTCCTCCCTCTTATAGTCTGCACCTTGGCTGCGGTTCTTCCACCCTGCCCTCATGATTGCAGTTACTACAATGCTGCACCTGGTTGTTCCTACAGCAATCTTCACTGTTTAAAAAATGAACAACTATATGGCAAGACCTTAGGCACAGGATTTGTCAGTGTGTATGGTCCCACCCAATGTTTTGGAAGAGCAGGCCAATGGATCTGTTGGCCACAGGAGAGGACAAAGGGAGAAAATTTTAAAAAAAGAGACACTATAAGAGCAAAAGTTGAAATACTTGCTAGCATGTAAACTATGTATGGTAGAGACTCCCACTTTCCACTCCCCCTACCAAGAAAAAATTACAATCTCCACAGACTCAGCCACCCATGGATCTCATTCCCTAGCTGTACTGGTTAATAAACTCTGCCCATCATCTTTTAAATTCTACAAACCCCCCTTTGGCTGAGGATTGCTGGCTTTGTCTCTCTCCAAGCCTTCCACAAGTATTGGCAATGTTCATGGACGCACTTGAGGTCTCACCAGGTAACAAATTAAACTCTCCTGTAACAAAACCTAATATTACCAACATAGAACTAATCCATCCTGCTCCCCAGTGCCTCAAAAATTTACAGGGGTCAATTTCACTGGAGGAAATCTCCAAAAACCTTTGCATCATATCACACAGTCAACAAATGACACTCAGGGTTTGTTTTCTCCTGGAACTTATTTTGTTTGTGAAAGTGCCACCTACACTTGCCTGCCTCCTTGCTGGAAGGGAACCTATACTAAGGCTCTCCTAACCCCACAAATTGATGTTGTCCCTGGTAACCAATCCCTTCCTATTCCTCTAGAGGCCTATACTCAATCGAAGAGAGCCATTGAAATCATTCCCCTACTGATAGCTATGGAGATCAAGGCTGGAACAGGTACTGGCATTGGGGGCAGTTTATACCTACCAAAAGCTGTCAACAGAATTTAATAATGACATAGAACAGGTCATTCAGTCCATAGAGACTTTACAGGACCAGGTAGATTCACTCACATCAGTAGTGCTCCAAAATAGGCATGCACTTGACACTTGACCTATTAACTGCTGAAAAGAGTGGAATGTACCTTTTCCTAAATGAGGAATGTTGCTTTTATACTAACAAATCTGGAGTGGTCAGAGACATGGCCTGACAGTTAATATAACGTGTTACAAAAAGGAGACAAGAGCTAGCCAATTGGTGGTCCTTCTGGGATAACATATGGAGCTGGGCTCCTTGGGCACTACCTCTGGCTGGCCTACTTTTTATGCTTCTTCTATACTCTTATTTGGGCCTTGTATAATAAATGTTCTCTCTAGATTCATATCTCAACAGGTCCAGTGGATCAAACTCCAGTTCTTAGTCAAGGAATACTCACCTCTGCCTATGCACAAGCCCTCCATCCCATTCTATCGGGGGCCCCTGGAGACTACACAGGTCAACCCCTGAGACAAATATCACCTCCCCTACCTCCCATAAGCATGAATCAGCTAAATGAGTCATCACCCCTCTCCCCAACAGCAGTTAGGTACTTGTCTCAGAGGGGAGACTTGTTGAGTCTGGAGACCTAAGGCAGATGAATGAGTATCCCACAACCCCTCGAGAGAAATACCATCCCTGCATCCTGAGAGAAAGTTGTAAATCCACATTTCTGCATCCTAAAGAGGATACAGGCCCTGATAGACCTGCCACAGGGCTGATGAGCAAAATGCTCTCAGGATTGTTCCTTTCCCCAATATAGATGCAAACCAAACCAGTTCACCTGAGAAAGCCTGCAAAATCCACAGCCTATGACAAACTGACCCCTCAATCCAGAGTTAAAACATCCATAAAAACCCCAGCTTTTACCTGAGCAGGGAGTTACCAGTTTCCAGGCTCTGCTGCACTTCTCTAGCTGTAGCCTTTCCTCTCTACTAATAAATCCTACTTTATAGAGTGGCTTTCGCTCATCATTCAGTGGCCTCATGAGGCAGTTTCCTGGCCTATGAAGGCAAGGACCCTTGATACTGGCACATAGCAAGAATATTGTTCTATTGGTTAGAAGAAAGTTGCACATCCTTCCCAAACTCAGGAGGGTATGAGTCACACAAAAATGTAAACAGTACCACACAGGAATCATGAATATCATATTACAGTTCTACCCACCACAGAAGATAATGCATGACACTAAGAATCAAGAAATAGCAGTACAAGCATATTTGTTTTTTAATACAGAGACAATATCTGAAGAATTAGTTAACTTATATGGAAGTTGTTGTCACTATGGAACTATACATAGGGCAAGGATAATTAACTTTGTATTTACTTGACTTATTAAACTTGTGCATATATATTGTTTAATTGGACTTTAATTTTATTAAATAATTGTAATATTGTGCTTGTAGAAAAGGTGGTTAAGTTTTTATTAAGTAATATAAAATGAAGAGATGAAGAAATTTTGGTCTGGAAAGTAATTCCTGAGGAAAGATCTGGGAGTTTCCGTTGCCTGTAAACTCTAAATTAGCCAATAATAAAATATTGTTGCTATAAAAAAAATCAGATGCAGTCTCAGGCTTCCATTCATAGAAATAATGAAAACAGGAAGATGAATTGTTTAACATATTCCTTCATTGGAAATTCCATATTTGAAGCTGTGTTCATTTCTAAGTGCTTTATTTAATCACATTTTTCTATTATTATAACATTAATGGTTTGTTTTTATTATGGGATCAGCTAATGGTCTTTATAGAAAACTTTAAAGAATAGAATAAAGGAAAAATCTATAGTCTCAATACTTGAACACAAGTACCATAAATATTTTTTGTTGATCTTTTTAGCTTTTTTCTTTACATGTATACCTATGTATACTGCGTACATTACATATTTATATGTACTTTCTATGCTGCTTTTTAACTTAGTGGTATAACGTAGAATATTTCTGTTTCTAGCCAAGATGAAGGGACAAGGACCAAATAAAACTTCATGTTTAAAAAACCAATTAAAAACCAGATGAAACACATGGAACAATAGTTCTCATGATAATGACATCAGACAAGAAGGAATAATTCCTGAGAAACAGGAAACAGATGAAGCAACCCCATGACTGACTACCTTATTAGGTGAACGAAATGTTCAAAATCACAGCTTAGGGAAGAAAAAAATCCAGGCAGAACTAGGCAACTTCCTGAGCTGGAGTGATGATTTTAGTGAGCTAGAATTTGCAAGACAGCCCTTTCAGGAAGAGTTCTGGAGAAAATATGGTTGCATATAAAAAGAATTGGTGATCTTCAGAGGGGGTTTCCCTAGAATATATAGCTAAGTACTGAATAGTAGATGTCTGTTAGAAAACTATACGAGGCCAGGAAAGAATAACTATACCAATAAATTCTACAACTTACATGAAATCAACAAATTCCTTAGAAGACACCAACTATCAAAGCTCATGATATAAAAACAGATGAGCTGAGATTTTTGTTAAAGTTTTCAGTTAAAAAGAAAGTTCTAGGATTTGATGACTTTGTTCAGAATTCTGTAAAATATTAAGGAAGAAATAATAATATAAATTCAACAAAAATTCTTATAGTATATAAAAAATAGGGAAACAATTAACAGAGACCCAATCACTTTATGAGTCAACATTACCCTAAAAAGGACACAAAACTACAGACAAATATCTCCCATACAGACACAAAACAAACAAAAAATTGGAAACCAGAAACCAGGCAAATCGTGTCCAGAAAATATTTTAAAAGATAAAACATCTCAACTAAGGGAATTAACTTAAGAATACAAATGGAGTTAGTGTTCAAAAATAAATCAATGTAATTTACTCTATCACATTATAAGAACTTAATTATAATTTCAATGATAGATTTAGAAAATGTATTCTTTGGGGATCCAAGTTCTTATAAAGAAAATTGTAAGAAAAAAAAAAAAGAAAAGCCATATAATAGGGGGAAAAAATACTAATTCATTCACCATTCGGTGATGATAAAAGCTCTTTGAAGACTAAGACTTGAAGATCCTTCTTTTTTGACCTAATAAACTGCATCTATGTAAATGCTACAACTAGGATCATAACTAATGGTAGAAAATTAAATCTTCCTTGATAATCAGGTTTATTTAGTTATAAACCTAGAATAAATCTTAAAGTTTATAACTTTCAAGCTAAAGTCAGGATTAGGTGAGGCCAGCAAGGGATCTATAGCATAAAATTGAAAGAAGCATTCACTTACAACTGTACAGAATTTACAGTGTGTACCCTCTTGAGTTTTGTAGCCTAGGTACCCATTTATCTCACCCTAATCCTGGTCTGATCAAGACATCATGGTATCAACATCAAGATCAACAAATAGTTAAAATCAGAATACTTATTTTGCTGAAAAATACAAACAGATTAATGGAACATGAGAGTTCCATAATAATCCCTCATATATGTGGGATTGTTGACAGAGCTAAAAAGAATATAATACACAATAGGCCTTTCTTGAAAAAAATATACATACACACACATTTTTGTATGCATATTTGTACATACATTCAGAGGCAAATGTTGGTGACGCTGTAGAGAGATTTCCCTTTTAATACAGAGCTCATAGGAATTGCATTCCTATGGTGCATCCAGTATGGAAAACAGTTGGGTAGTTCTTCAATAAACTAATTATTGAAATGTTCAGTATAGACAAATCTATAGAGACAGAAATCAGGAAGTGTTGCTTGAACCTCTGGGTAAGAGGATTTTGAAGAAAATCTGGAATAACTGCTAATTTGTATATGATTTTCAGAATAGGAAATAAAAATGTACAAAATTAATTGTGGATTTGTTGGTTTGTTGGGTCTGCCATAACAAAGCACCACATACTGGATAGCTTAAACAATATAAATTTAATTTCCTAGTTCTGGAGGCTGGAACACTGAGATCAAGGTATTAGTAGAGTTGTTTCCTGATGAGAGCTGTGCGATAGGTTCTGGTCCAAGCCTTTGTCCATGGCTCTTAAAAAACCCTCTCCTCCTTTGCTTCCTTTCGTCATCTTCCCTTCATGTAAATCTAAATTACCAGGAGCACCAATCACAATGAATTAGAGAACTTCACTTCCTATGTTCTAGAAACATAAGCAATGTCCGGTCTTTGAGAAGGAATTATCAGAAGAAAATGTTTGATCTCAAACTCTATTGATCAATGATAGGTTAAGAAAATATGTTCTTTGGGGATCCAGTTCCATAATGTTCATTCTGGGGAACCAGAACTCACTGAGATTAACTGAGAGACACATTAAAACTCAGCCTATGATAACTTCTTTACAATTAAGATATTGCTGAAATGGTAAGGAAGAGCAGCATACCCCTTCACTGAATAAGTTGAAAAATAAGCTTTCATATAACCTCCTTTTTCTTTTATCTCATTTAGTACCATTCAAATGCCTTCCTTTTTACAACTTTTCTCCTTAGAGAAACAAGGCTCTTTAAAGCCTTGTCCTCCCAGGACACAGCAGACCTGAGTCATCCTCACCACAAATGTCATCCACAGACATGGTTTTTTATTAACAAGTGAAAATAGAAAAAGTCCCCTTTAGACCTTATCTTACAAAAGGAAAGTACTGTTGATTGAATCTATTGTATATTTAGCCCCTAATATATCACATTCCGAGTCTTAATATTGTTATAATATAAACCTAAGTCATAGTGACATTTTAATGAATTTATTTGAGCATTTGTATTTCATCAACTGTGTAACACCACTCTGCAAGTTTTACACCACTCCACTGAGGGAGCAAGGAGGAGAAATATTCATGAGGTTATTGAAGAAGGAAGGCAGTAAAAACACTAAGGTTAGTTTTAAGTTAGTTGTCAGTTTGCTTGCTTAAGCTAAAGCTTCATTTTATTATGTACATTGAGTTGAGCTTCAGTCTGCTTAAATAGAACCCAAGGTTGCAGAGTCAACTTAGCCTAATGCCTGCCAATTAATTGTTTAATAATACAGAATCCTGAACACAAACCCAATGTGAAATACCAGTTACACTATGCAAACCCTGAAAAATATTCAAGATCGGCGATATCTGTGATCATAAGCACTTGGAATCCAGTGACTCACAACCTGCTACTTTACTTCTCATTGGGTTGACTTTCTACACATTCAATATTGAAATCAATGAAAACCAGTCAAAAACCTTGGCCTTTTTCCCTTCTTTCTTTTCTACTCACTTTTCTTACAGCTTCCAAGCTTCATCCTTCTTCAGCTTCAAATTTTCATTCCACAGAATCTCTTAAACCTCTGTGCTTGAGTCCTACAACACTGATTTTCACCCTGTTCTAGGAGGACATCATTCTTCAGTGTGCAATGCATATGAATTAAATTAAAATCTCTCTCTCTCTTTCTCTCACTTTCTCTCTCTTTCTCTCTCTGTCTCTGTCTCCCCAGCACTAGGTATCAACCCAAGGCTTCAAACCTACAAAGAATGCATGTATTCTGCTAGTGACCTATATTCCAAGCCTAGAGCTCCATGTTTTTCTAAAACTGATAGCCCTTCATAACAAAACCTGTTGTGTTATGCACAAAGATCTTTCAACTGTGATGGGGTGAGCAAAGATAAAGACTACCTCTTCCTGCCACAGGAACTTGCTACTCTGAATTCTTTCACACAAAGTGCTTGCCTCACAATGACAAATGGATATTTTAAGAGGACATTTGCACCTACATATCTAGGTAGAACTCACCTTAATATATTATGTCTTCTAAGTCTTTAAACACAATGAAAAAAATACTCACACCATTCTCACTTATAAATTCATGATCATTACCCCATATAAGCATAAAATGAGAAGAAATGTAGTCCATAGCAATGGTGTTTCTTGATTTCTTTATATAATGCAATAATAATTGGGACTTCTAGTGATTAGCCCTTTACAGATTTCTTTAATTAACAAATTAACAAATAGTGTATTAACAAATAGTGCATTAACAAATAGCACTGCTAATCTGTATCAAATTAAAATTCAAAAAGCACTTATATCCTCTCATTTATCATTTACCCTCCATTAACACCTTCCCCCAAAATTACTGGTTTAATTTATAGTTAGTGACTGTGATTTTTTTTTTGTATGAAAAGACTTCCTTTACCAATCAAGAAAAATTCAAAAACTAAATATTTTGTACATAGAAATAGCTTGAGAGTTTTACCACATTACTGACAACTCTCTCTGCTCAGATCATTACTTCAATTTTACAAACTACCAGTAATATTTCTCTTTGAATTCCCAGCATTACATGCTTCTTCTTTAGGAATACTTACTAATTTATACAAAGGTTATAATTCATTAAGAAATAAAAATAAGAAAAACTGAATGTTAAAAACTGGTCAAGAAGTTGGATAGCCTCTTAATTTGGAAATTTTTTTCTATATGAGTGTCTCAGTCTTAATAGTGTGTATTAACATGAAAGTAGAGGAGAATCAAATTCAAATCTATTTCATGGCAGGACTACCAGCACAATAAAATTTAATGGGCACCTTTAAAAGTTTGGGTATGAATCATTCTTGGAAAAAAATTCAATTTATTTTTCAAGTTTCTGTCTAAAAAGACAGAGAGGACAACCCACTCTGTCCTCAAAAATCAAGGAAAGTAGTTTAATAGGCAGAGTACTTGTCATTTGACCAAAAGCCCTCATATTTCTACCAGAGTCAAGATAGAAAAGATCAATTCAGTCTTTTAAAGAAGCAATGACTCAGAAAACCAATCACATCAGGACAGGGCCTGCTGTTTAAACTGCTTAGATTTTACAAGGTGCTATTAGGTATACTTAAAGTTGATTGGCCTATAAATTGAAAAAAAAATCCCTTGTGGTGGCTTCACAAAAGAAGATGGTTCAGAGAGTTTTAGACGGCTTTCTCTTAGAAAGAGTGATGGGGAAATTGCATCTGGGCTCCATTTCTTCTTTCTTTTCTATTCCCAGTTTGGTTCTCTCCTAAGATTCCTTCTTCTTCATTTAGGAGAAGATAATTGGATTGAACATTGCTAGTTCTAATTTTTAAGACATATAAAGCAAGGTGCTCTTTTCATTGTGGCTACTCTATAAAGGTTTTTTTCCGTATCTTGGTGGTTCCTTTTGCTGACAAATACATGGCATATTTCTTCTACTCAGGTCAAATTTTCCACCCTACAGGATAAATGAGGCAATGTAAGAGTGCTACCAGACATTAATCCTGAGTATCTGAGATATAAATATAATCAAATGTATATGTGTTTCAAATAAAAGCTCAAAACAAAGACATTTTTAGAGAAATGGTATAATGCAGGAATTTGCAATTCAGGTTTTGAAGTCAGAAAGGGAAGGCCTTAATTTAAATTCTTTCTTTATAATTTTTAGTTGAAGTTTCTTCCTCTGTGAACCACAGATAATAATACAAACATTAGGATGGATGCGAGACATTGATAAAGTAATAAATGTAAAATGCACAACATAGCACTTGGCCTAAAGGAGTTTCGACAGATGTTAATGTGGTCAAAACAACTGAACAGAGCCCATCACTGCTTTCATCTGAACATAACAAGATGGCAACTGTTAGAGCTGTCAGATCCTTTCAAGGCCTCTCCTGCACTGTTTTCAGCAGTTTGCACTCAAGTCACAGGCTAGTTTTTTACTGAACATCAGTCTCCACACAGGTTTCAGCAATGTTGCCAAGCTAAGCTCAGTCTCCATAAGACTCAGCAACCAAATACCAGATACTGACCTCTACTATCACCAGTCCTTGAGCAGATCTCTGCATACCTGCATTGAAGGCATTTTCCCTTAGTTACATCTGAAAATAAGTTTTCTTTTTCCATCATTTCAGGTCTTGTCTGCTCATTGTCTCAGTCCCCCACCCACACTCCTGCCATAGTATTCTCCTATACCACTCTTCATGCCTTCACCCAGTTGTTTTCTTCCAAATCTTTCTATAGCACCGACTGAAAGTAAGCATAGATAGTAAACATAGATTGCTATTTTCTTTTGTATTGCATCTATAGATTCCTGGATTCTCAGGACTCTATATTATTGAAAAATATGAATCATGTATTGCAATCTCTCTTTTTCTAGATATCATCATGGGATTTAGAAGTAAAGGAAGACCGGTTTTGAGGATCTAGCTCAGTGGCAGAATGCTTGTCGAATAATGCAAAAGGTCCTGTGTTCAATCCCAAGCACCAGAAGAAAAACAGCTCTGACCATAAAACAGCTTTTTAAGATTTCTACTATCCTGTGCACTTTCAGTTTGTATCTGGATAGAATTTGACAAACTAGCTTGACTGTTTCTTGAGCTTTTCTCCATTCAACTCTACCTATGACAGGACACTAACTAGGCCCTAGATTTTCTCATTACTTTTGCATAGCACTCTTTGTACTTCATGATGTCTTAAAACAGTGATCAATTAAATGAAATTATATGTGTTAAGTAACTGATTCTGTTTACAGCATGTTAGACAGCTTCTAATAAATGCTTGCTAACTTCTTCCCTCCAGTCTCAATTTAGATAGGCAAAAAAAGCTGTTTTTTCCCACCACATTAAAATATAATTTGAAATGACACTGTCTGGGGGGATTGGCACTAGTGGAAGGGGAAAGGATGTGGAGAAAGGGTGTAGGAGAGTGAATATAGTATAAATATTGTGTTCACATGTACATAAATGGAAAGTGATGCCTGTTGAAACTACTCCAGGAATGAGGGGAGAGGGATAAAGGAGAATGATGGAGGGGGTGAATTCAAGTATGATATATTTGATATATCGTAAGAACTTTTGTATACGTCACAAATGTACCACCCAGCATAACAATAAAAAAAAGAAAGAAAATACCCAAACGAAAACAATTATTAACCACTTATCCATATAAAAGCATGGGAACATGTTGTTTCTTCTTTATGAAGGTAGCTTCCATAGTCTGATTATGTAAGAGTTTTAAGAAAAACTTTCATATTTACCTTTAACAATGAAATGCTTTGTATAAAGTATCACCTTAAAGATTAAATAAGATGTATGGATATGATTTGTATTTATTTATTTGTCAATTTTTAAAGAAAAAGGAAAGATTTTTTTCTTTTGATACCAACTTATGCATATCCTTAAAATCCTATCTAGAATTGATGTGTTTTCTGAAGTTCCTACCTCATGGGATTCAAAATTAAAGGTCTGTACAAGCAGTTGTAACCTATTCCCGCCCCCCCGCCCCCCGCCCCGGAAATCTTCCAGTAAAAGACTTCAAAGAATCTTAGTAAAAGGGAAAACATCTAATTTCTACTCTCTGATGTAATCTTTATCTTCACATGAAGAACACAAAGATGACATAGTGTTGCCACAAGAGTATTTCCATCCTATCTTTCAAAGGAAGATAAATGTCAGTTGTATTCAATTCTGAATTATATTATTTTTGGCTCTCTTCATTAATCAAAACTGAAATACTTATTGACGTGGTGTTATAAAAGAAAATGTTTAAACTAGAGAAAATATTAGCAAATTAGAAATTCCTAACATATTGCAGTATGTTTAAATGTCTCACCAGAGACTTATCTGGAATTCATTTTATTATGACTTGCTTTTATGGTCTTGTTTTCTATTCATCCCCTATTGACCAATTGACATTTCCCAGTCACTGAAAGGCCTTGCTTCTGCTTCTGCTCAAACCATGAGAAGAACACAAACAGCAATTCACCACTTACCATTTCTACTTAATAGAATAGGGTTGCTTTTGTATAGAACTGAGTTTTGGTTGCCAATTTTCTACCTAAATGCCATGTGGTTTATGATCTCTCCATAACAAGGTTCATTATAATGGTGTATGCTCTGTAGGCTGAAGAAAGAATTGAATGCTTATGATTGGCATAAACTCAGGCATATTATTGATGTTGTCAAATTTGCAATATCCCTGACTCCTTTGTCCTTGGACAAATCTTTAAACACCTTTAATGACCTCTAAAACCTGCTCTAGCATATCACATTCATTATGTGTATATTCCAATACATTTGGATTGTTTTAGGACTGGAGAAATATGGCATGTTAATAAAGGTAATAAAAGTCAAATGTATGATTTTTCTTATTGTCTGATAATATTGAAACTAGAAATGAGCACTACAATTTTAATTGTTTATGATCACAAATTGAGTATCCCACAGTCTACAAATGCAGTTAATACTTGCTAAGAAATATTAAAGTCCATATACACAGTGAATTCTTAATATTTCATAGACAAAAAGAGTAAAATGTTCAGCATAAACACTTTCAAGAACAAATCTTAGCTCTTTTTCTGTAGCACTCACATTTTCCTGTGGCTTCTAAGAAAGTGAGTAAAACTGGGCCTGGGGGAGTTCTCAAGTGGTAGAGCTCTTGCTCAGAAAGCATGAGGTCCTAAGTTCAAACCCTAGTTCTGAAAAAAACAAAATGAGTGAAACTATCTAAATTCAGTCTCCTCGTAGGTGATTTATGAAGACAAAGTCTCTATCAGTCTCCAAAGAATGAAATGAAGTATTAGAGAAAATATATAAACACTTCTTTAATACCTAGAATTAACTGAGCAACATTTTTATACTTTTCTCTTCCTTTATTTGAGGTTTATTTGACAGAGTAGTGGTCAAACTAGAAATCATATTATGAAAAAGTTATATAAAAGATATTGTTATGGTATTACCTAATATTAATTCATCATATGTTAATCCTCATCTGTTAACTAATACTCCCACAAGATGGCAATGTTAAGACTTACATTGCTATTGATCTGTTTTATGTACATGCATACATATTGGAAAAATGATTGTTGAGCAAACAAGGCATTTATTGATAAAATTCATTGTGATCTCCATTTTTTCTTGTGGATTTCACATATGTTTACATCATTGTTAAAATTAAGTTTGACATTGACTTCAAAGAAAGCTAAGGAAATCACTTAATAATATTATTATTACTGGTAACTAGAAAATCTTTTTGAACCAACTAAAGTGCTGAAAAGCATTATGATATACTTAATATAAAATAAGGTTACACTGTCTTAAAAATGATAAAATCAAAACATAGGTGCTAATTAAAGATCACTTATTAAGATCTCTACACACAAGATATACAAAAATTTTCCTATGAGAATTATATTCATAAGGCTTGAATATTATTAAGAAAGCATTATGTAAGAATAAAGACTATTACAGAGAATAAAAGCGAAAAACAAAATGGAAAACAAAAGCAGAGTCAACCCTTCAAGTCTTTGAGTGGCATGCTCCCAAAGTCTATTTCTATGGCTAGCAGATTTCCTCAAATAAGAATAATGTCACTTTTGTTTGTTTGTTCATTTGTTTGCTCAGTTAGTAAGCAACAGCTCTGTTGCTGTGGATTAAGAGTGTGGGCCTGTAGATTTGTACTGATTAACAAACTATCTGTTACTACTCAGTGACGAGGTTGGTTAAAAATTTAGAACAAGCATTCATGGCAATTTGGTAGGAGAATTTTGCCTGTGAATCTGAGAGTTAAATAATTGGGACTTATAATGTGACTTTTTCTGTTATTCATTTCATTTTTCCAGTAATACAATTTTAGTTATTTTTAAAAATATTAATCCAGAATACATTACAAGCATGGGGAACTCACCCTTCACCAAGGATGATTTTAAAAACACTGGTTTATATTTGAATTTTGTATCTTCAGAATGATTACAGATTTTTCTTCCTTATACCATATGACTACGAAGCAGGGGTTCTTTCTCTTGAATGCCACAACCTTTCCTTTTCATTGGTCCAATAATACTGGACAGAAAAGCAGTGAGTTTATATTTTATACTAAATTCATGCAACTGACAATGAAGTTTTATATTAGCCCACTTCTTTTCATTTCCTGGTCAATGAAAATCAAGCTTCTTTGATATTAAAAGTGGATTGAAATCACACTGAATTACAATATGATAAACTTGAGATATAATAATCTAGAAACATTTATTAAGCCTCTACTCAGTGTCTCAGACTTCAGAAAATTTGAAAATCCTATTTCAAACAAAGATAAATCCACTGGACACAGTTAAGTGCTAACTTTTGTGCTGCCAGTTCTAAGCAGTAGAGGAATTAATCTCCTTCATCTGCATATCCAGATAATAGTACTTAATATGAATTTCACATGGACAGAGTTACTAGATATGATGTGCTGGCCAATGAATATTACTAAATAATAGATCTCGATATTTCGCTTTTAAAAATAATCTTGACCAGGGCACATTTTGAAAAAAATGAGTAAAAATCACATAAAAAATAGAGAAAATCTATAAGGAATTTGTACAAATGTTGCATTTGTATAAGGTTTACATTTGCAGAAGTGTTCTATGAGAATTTATGCAGAGGAACAAGGCTAGAATTAAAGATGGAGTTCCATAGATGCTTTTTGTTTCCTATTATCCGTAACCTCTGATCTCTAATACAAAATTCGCACCTCCCTCTGTGATCAAACTACTATGGACAATCAATTCAGATTTCAATATTCCCCTGTCTTTATAGCAAACCATTTAGTTTGTGACATAGAATTTGATAGAGCAATGATTCTGATACTTCTTGAATAAGAAAAGATAATTTTTTTTAATAAAACTACTGATGTAAGTGATGACACAAGTGACCTAATCACTTGTTTCCTTCCAGTTAGTTTAACCAAAATGGAAACTATGAAAAAGAGCACAAATAGTAATCATTATTTCCTGTCTTTCAGCCTTTCCCCAACCTTCTGTCTTTAAGTCAGCAAAGTTCTAAGACTTTCTCAACTTTCATCTTTTTCCTTGATCTGTAACTTGAGATTGATTGCTCCTTCTCTTCTATGGAAGAAAATTATATCTGTACTCTTTTTTAAAAAATTATAGAAGGTTCATTTATATAAAAACAATTTGAGTAACAAATATATCGGAGAACTGTTTCTATTTAATTTCTCCTCTACAACCCACCCTGAGGTTGAGGGTACATCTTTGTATCTGAGCTTAGTTCCCACTGGTAATCCTGCCCAGATCTCAGCTCAATGGAAAAGAGTTTTTTTTTAAAAGCTGTCAGAAGTTTCCCTTACAAATAGATGCTTGTAATTGGATCTCTTTGCTTTAGTGACAGTGATTCCAGATGGCTGCTTCTAGAGGAAGCAAGAGTTTCCGGCTCTAAGATGCTGTGGTAACAAAGCCTCAACTGCTCTTAAGTGGGGGAACTGCTTTGAACTTCCTGATTGATCAGTATTATAAGAGTTCTGGTTTAGACAGATTGCTTTGAGGGAGAACTCTAGCTGGAGCTCTTCCTGCCTCAGAGACCTCCGCAAGAGAAACAGTAACTGTAATTTTCTTTCAGTTCCACAGTTAACAACCAGTGATTGTTAACTGTTAGTCTTTTGTGCATCTATAGCAGAATATAAATAATATACATGAAGTTTGAGTCCAGAAGTTAAGCACATGAAACTCTGAAGAACTTTAGTTAAAGTTGCTGAACATATTGATGTGAAGAAAATGTGAGATGGAAATTAAAGCTCTGACATAAATTTGCTATTAGTTCTTGTTATCTCTTAAAGAATGTCATAGAAAACACTCTCTTCTAGGAGAATTTCGTTTAAGTCTTGCATGAAATCTGTGAAGTTGAAAAAGCTGGAATACAACTATTTTATAGGTAATAAAATGGAGATTTAATATCTGAGTGAGTGAATGTACATCCTCAGTACCTATTCTAGGGATATTTTTCCTGAGTACCAGACTGTCTCACTACATCAGAACCAGAGGAGAGATGAGCAGGGGAGAAGGAAAAGATAAAAAGCAAACAAGCAAAACAAACAAAAAAAAAAAGAAAGAAAGAAAAAGAAAAGCCCTGGCTAAAACAACAGTGGAAGAAAACCAACAATAATAAAGCCATATGCATTCAAATTGTTCTTCTAAGACTTTTAATTCTCTCTTGAAACCCTATTCTATTGTTTATGATGATATTAATTTGGTTCCTGAAAAAGCAGCTTCTCAGACAATATTTTTCATGCAAATAGTTTATTTGAGAAGGAAGTGCAGTGGAGTAGCACAGGAGTGAAACAGACAAGAAAACAGGACCAACAGAGAGTATGTCAATGAACTTCCATATGAAGTTTTACATGGGAGTACCCTCTGAAATAGTGCACAAAAGAAAACCAAACTTTCTCACTGAGGAAAAGGAAGATAGAACGTGGTCTACTCTTCTTTGCATGGACTAAACTGGCTCAGGGGATACTCACCCACCCCACCCCCAACACACAGAAACAAACCACAGCAAGAGAGAGGAAGCTCCAGAGTGATAAGGAGCTGTGCACAAAGTAGATACAGCATATGCTAAACTGATCTGGAAGGCAGTTGGCACTAAATGGTGTTTTGATGACTGTGTAATATAGTACAACTGTGAGGCAGAGAAATTTATTTTTTTCTTTATTTAAATGTTAGTTATTGTAGTATGTGTGTTTGTGTGCATGCATGCTTATGTGGTGGTTAATTTCAGGTGTCAATTTGACTGGGCTAAAGGATACCCAGAGAGCTGATGAGACGTTATTTGTCTGTGAGAGTGTTTCCAGAGCAAGTTAGCATTAGAAAAAGTAGCCATACATCTGCGAAGAGATTAATAATTAGAATATACAGGGAGCTCAAAAAACTAAACTTCCCAAAATCAATGACTTAATGAAGAAATGGGCTAATGAACTTAAGAGAGCATTTTCAAAGAAGTCCAAATGACCACAAAGCACATGAAGAAGTGTTCACCATCCCTGGCCATAAAGGAAATGCAAATCAAAACCATGTTGAATCCATCTCACTCTTGTTTGAATGGCTATCATCAAGAACACAAACAACAACAAATTTTGGGAAGGATATAGGGAAAAAGGAACCCTCATGCACTACAAGTGAGAAAGTAAATTAGTACAACTACTATGAAAAACAATATGGAGGCTCCTCAAAAAACTAAAAATAAAACTGCCATATGATCTAGAAATTCTACTTCTAGGGATATAGTCAAAGAAATATAAGTTAGATTATAATAAAGGCACCTTCTCACTCATGTTTATTGCAACATTATTTACAATAGCTAAGCTATGGAAACAGACTAGCTGTCCCATTGCTGATGAGTGGATTAAGAAAGTGAGAGATTTATATACAATGAAATTTTATTCAGCCATAAAGAAGAATGAAATTTTGTCATTTGTAGGTAAATGGATGGAACTAAAGAACATAATTTTAAGTGAAGCTAGCCAGATTCCAGAAAGCCAAAGGCTGCATGTTTTCTCTCATATGTAGAATACAGATCCAATGCAAATACAAGCAATATTATGAAAAATGGGTCACTCTAAGAGAAGGTCAAGGCAAAGTAAAGGAAGGAAGTTAAGAAGGTGAATGTGGTTGATGTACTTCCTATGAATGTAGATTTTTGAAGCCTGTTGAAATCACCATAAGAAGGAGAATAAGGCATAAAGGAGAAAATAGAGGGGATGAACTAATTTGGGTTATAACACATATGTACATGGAAATGTCACAATGAAACACCTTGTATAAATATCTTAAGAAAATAAAAATGTCATTTAAAAAATTTTTTTTTTACTAAAATGGAAAACAGGAAGGCAAAACAGGTCCTGTCTGGAGGGTTGGTACCAGTGGAAGGAGGAAAGATGTAAGGAAAGGGTGTAAGAGATTGAATATGTTAGAAATATTCTGTACACATGTATGTAAACAGGGAAATGAGACCTGTTGAAACTATCAGGAATGGAGGGAAGGAGAATGATGGTGGGGGTGAATTCAACTATGTTATATTGTAAGAACTTTTGTAAATGTCACAATGTACCCCCAGTATAACAATAATAATAATAATAATAAAGTAAATTTCTCAAAAGAAGAAATTCAAATGGCCAAAAGACACATGAAAAAATGCTCACCATCTCTAGCCATAAAGGAAATGAAAATCAAAACCACACTAAGATTCCACCTCACCCCTGTTAGAATAGCCATCATCAGCAACACCACCATAGAAGACCAGGAACTACAGAAAAGGTTAGTTCAAGAAGAATTAACTTAGACGGTAACACACATGTACAGGAAATCAATGCGAGTCAACTCCCTGTATAGCTATCCTTATCTCAACTAGCAAAAACCCTTGGTCCTGCCTATTATTGCTTATATTCTCTCTTCAACAAAATTAGAGATAAGGGCAGAATAGTTTCTGCCGGGTAGCAAGGGATAAGGGGAGTAAGGGAAGGAGCGGGGAGGGGGGAAAGGGGAGAAATGACCCAAACATTGTATGCACATATGAATAAAATAAAAATTAAAAAAAAAAAACACCACCACAACAACAGGTGTTGGCCAGGATGTGGGGAAAAAGGAACCCTCATACACTGCTGGCAGGAATGCAAGAGGGTGCAACTACTCTGGAATAAAATTTGGAGGCTTCTTAAAAATCTAAACATAGACCTGCCATATGATTCAGTAATCTCACTCCTGGGGATATACCCAAAGGAATGTGACACAGGTTACTCCAGAGGCAACTGCACACTCATGTTTATTGCAGCACTATTCACAATAGCTAAATTATGGAAACAACCAAGATACCCCACTACTGATGAATGGATTAAGAAAATGTGGTATCTATACACAATGGAATTTTATGCAGCTATGAAGAAGAACGAAATGTTATCATTTGCTGGTAAATGGATGGAATTGGAGAACATCATTCCGAGTGAGGTTAGCCTGGCCCAAAAGACCAAAAATCGTATGTTCTCCCTCATATGTGGACATTAGATCAAGGGCAAACACAGCAAGGGGATTGGACTTTGAGCACATGATAAAAGTGAGAGCACACAAGGAAGGGGTGAGGATAGGTAAGACACCTAAAAAATTAGCTAGCATTTGTTGCCCTTAACGCAGAGAAAGTAAAGCAGATACCTTAAAAGCAACTGAGGCCAATAGGAAAAGGGGACCAGGAACTAGAGAAAAGGTGAGATCTAAAAGAATTAACCTAGAAGGTAACACCCACGCACAGGAAATTAATGTGAGTCAACTCCCTGTATAGCTATCCTTATCTCAACCAGCAAAAACTCTTGTTCCTTCCTATTATGGCTTATACTCTCTCTACAACAAAATTAGAAATAAGGGCAAAATAGTTTCTGCTGGGTATTGAGGGGGTAGGGGGGAGAGGGAGGGGGCAGAGTGGGTGGTAAGGGAGGGGGTGGGGGCAGGGGGGAGAAATGACCCAAGCCTTGTATGCATATATGAATAAAAAAAAAACAAATAAAACAAAGAATGGGTAGCTCTCTAATTGCTTACCTCTTACTGTAAGGTTATAAAATGCTCTCAAAGCAAACGCTTTCTTAAGCGCTTCTAACTTCAAGGGTATCGATGAGACAATGTAGAATTTTCCATAAATTATGTAGGCTACAAAGCATGGTCACATCAACTTGTAAAATGTTTAGAACTCATGAAATATACAAGTGCTACTGTATTAGATAGGCCATGACCATGAGTGCTCATCACACTCTCAGATTCATTTTGGTAAAAGCTACTTTACTGCAGACCATTTTTTACACATAGGTCTTCATGTTTGAAACTATATGATACTGGCACCATGCACTCTACTGAATGGAGCTGAGATGAGTTTCTATGCTACAGGCAACTATTTTTATAATTCTTACCATGATGATGGTTAATTGATCAAAGATTTCTTCTCTTACATTAGCGTTCAATATACATATGCATACACGTAAGCTCACACATATGGATAGCATAGAAGCTCAAAAATACATAAAAAAGAAAAGAGAGAATGTGGAGGATATGAAGCATTAAAGCTATGACTAAACAGAAGTGACCAGATGGAAGGAAAGTAGACAAACACACCAAGTGAAGCACGGACAGAGAAAAGCTAAATGTCTATAGTGGTTCAATATGCTACTATAAATGTAAAAGAACTATACCTGAGTAATTAATAAGCCAGCTCATATTACCACAGAAAACATTAGAGAACAGTTATTGCTTGCAATCTAAAATTACTAAACATATTTAGCCACAGAGTTACATAAATATTATTGCTAATAAGTGGGCAGAAAATAATTTACAGAAGTTTTATAATATGGATGAGGAAATGTGAATATATTTATAAGACTTTGTTTATTAAAATAAACACATTCACATACTACAACTCAATCAATGCTCATTTGAAGACTGAATTTGCAATCATAGAGTTGGAAATTTGAGGAACTACAGTGACTTTCCCCTTGAGTAAATTTCTGAGTTTTTGCTTCTCTCTATATCTTCATTCTCATTATAGCCAAGTCAAATTCTAGCTACATATAAATAGGTTAAGCTACGTATCTATGAATAGATATGTAGTTTATCTTATTTGTTTTCTTTTTTTAAATCTTACTCCCTTTGGTGGTTCTTCTTAAACAAGTAAAACAGACAATCAAAGAGACATTAAACAGAATGTTATCTTTCATTCTTAACTTTGAATTCTATACAACAAAAAGCAATACTGTGGTATTGACTCTGATTTATAATGAGAGGCTTAAAACACACATTCACATACACAGATGCAGATATAAGAAGTCAATTTGAGGTCTTAAGGCAAAGGGTAATGGAATAATTCATATAGCAATGATTGCTCTGTTTTTAAAATATGTTATATAGTAAAGAGCAAGTAATGGTGGCCTTTTTCATTTTCAGGACAGTTTTTTATAGTATTAGAATAATTTTACTTTTGTTTTCTCACAAATGTTATGAAATATAGGAGCTCTCTGATTTAAGATTAGGAAATGAACATTTTGAGGTCACTGAGAAAAGCCAAGTGAATAAGCTCAGAATAAAATCACCTAAAACTTCATGCATCTTTCCTTCCTTCCACTACGCCTATTAATATATTTTTTTCCTCTTCTTTAAGATAGCCACTGTTTTTGCTGCAAAAAAAAATCTAGACTAAGAGATGATTGCTCTAATTATAGCACTTTATTATGTTTTAATAAAAGATAACATTTTTGTGTAACAGGAATTAATTATAGTGGTAAGACTACTTTGTAGATATTAATTTGGAAAATGTCTTTTGGTTAACCTCTATAAAGTGTCACTTCTAATTTTAACTCAATATCATACATGAAAGAAACTGATTTATCCCACATTTAAATACAATCATTACTCAGAGACTAGATCTAAGAAGAAAGAATCTAATAATTATTAAATTGTTAATACATGCCAGATATTCTCTCAAATGATATTTTCTTTTTTGTATACTTTTTTATTATTATTGTTGTACCTGGGGTATATTGTGACATTTACAAAAGTTCTTACGTTACCAGTTGAATTCACTCCCTCCATCATTTCCCTCCCCCTATTCTTGAAATAGTTTCAACAAGTCTCATTTTTCCATTTACATACATGTGTGCAGAATATTTCCATCATATTTACCCTCCAGCCCCCCTTCCTTGTGTCCTCCCCACCTCGCACTGGTACCCACCTCCTCTAGACAGGATCTGTTTTTCCTTCCTGTTCTCTGCTTTTGTTTAAAAAAAAAATGAGAACATGATAGCTTTTTTAATCTACTCATTCATGCTGTGACAAACATATTCTTTTTCTCATTTTTTAAATTCATTCTTTAAGTTAAAAGACCAAGTAGATTTCATCAGTAGATAGGTTCATCTAGCCTGTGTCACAGGGGAATGAAATACAATAATGTCTTCCTATAAAACATAGAAAAGGGAATAAAAAGATGAATTTTAATTGGTAAGTCATTCATGCTTACTCTGTGAACTTATAACATGTGAAGACATTCTATGTTTCAAGGACTGCATTGTTTGGGACGCAGGACAGACATGAATTGGAATGCTTTTCATGCTTGCCAAAATCATTTGAACATTTAAAAATGACCTCAAAATAGATGGGTTTTGCTAGTATTTTTGGTAATGTGATTTACCAGAAATCTAGTCTCTTTTTTTCTATATGACTATAATTTATAAACTTTCTTAAATCACCCTCTGGATATTCTGAAGCTACAGAAACATTTTTACCTGAGATTAGTAAGCTTATGCCAATCCACTTGACATGGTTTCCCTGACCATTCACTCAAATCAGAGCCCATGAATTGACAGCATTACCTTACATTTACTTTATTTAAATTAAAGTAATTGTTTTTGTTTACATCCTCAGAAAAAAAGTGTTACATGTTTTTATAAGAATCATGTAGAGTTGAGCCAACTTTTTAAATAATTTTTTTAGAAAATTAGTTTGGACAAACACTAAGCCTCCAAACTTTTTCAGTTACATTTATTTTTATTGGCTGGTTTGTCATGCTTTAAAACAACTATTTATAGAACAATGGGGAATAATCAAATCAATGCCAGGAGCTGACGCTTCCAAAGTAGATGTCTTCAATTTCCTTCTCTTTCCCAATTGAAACATGATGTTTTGGAGGAAGCAGCCAAGAATGCCACATGTTCTTTCAAGTAGCTGAGTTGGAAACTTATCTTAAGAATAGACTGGTAATTTGCAAAAGAATTAAGAAAGAAGGACAGGTATAATTTTTGGAGATAAGATTCTCATTTTCATGCATTCTCAATGGTAGTTCCCTTTTTATTCTTCAATAATTCTTCAATATTGCCCAAATGTATAATCAAATGGGTGCATTCATTGAATCTGTTATCTTGAAATAAAGAGAACAAAGTGCTTAAAATAAGCAATGTAGCATTATGAATTTTCAGTTAACCTAGCATTATCAAAGTGTAAGTTAAATGTTTCAACAACCTTTATAAATTGTTATTGAGAACATCTTT
This sequence comes from Castor canadensis, assembly GCF_047511655.1. Lineage (NCBI taxonomy): Eukaryota > Metazoa > Chordata > Mammalia > Rodentia > Castoridae > Castor > Castor canadensis. The sequence continues at coordinate 55,140,822 of NC_133390.1, read as the reverse complement.
TAGTGTGCAAGGCACTATCAAAACATTAGGTAGGCAATGGGGAGTAACAGCAGAGAGTGTTCTTCTTTCACATATCTTATAACCAAGAAAGTATGACAAAGAATTTTATCAACAAATGTAAAAATTCAAATGGAGCAACTGAAACAAAAGATGTGCACATGTTGCTATGCAAATCTATATTGGGGAAATTTTACTTATTTTGTAATATTATGGAAAGTGCCTATGGGGAGCTGGGGGACACAAGTATTGAGTTGAACTTGAGGCAAGACAAGGGTCACCTACATAAAAAAAGAAGATTGATGTTTTCCACTTTGAACAATAACAACAAAAATCCTAGTGTTAGAAAGAACAAAATGAAAACAAAAGAATGGAAAGAAGACACATGTGGCTGGAGAGCAAAAAATGGAGAACCAGCACAGGGAGAAGACAAGAGGAGCAGCAGAGCCAACACCATGAGAACCTTGTAAGCTATGAGGACAAGTTTTGTCTTTCTCTTCACAGCAAAGGGAACTTTTGGGTTATCAGAGGGGTTACTTAGTTAAACATGTTTTAAGAGAAGAGAAACCTTAAAATCACAGGTTATCATGAGCAGGGGATCAGGAACCAAGGTTAAGATCAGTTAGAGTTGAATCAACATGGGTCGTAACACATGGGTACATGAGAGCAATAGTAGGAATCTTCCTGTATAGCTATCCTTAACTCAACCAGCAAAAATGCTTTGTCTTTCTTATTATGCTTATGTCCTTTCTTCAACAAAATCAGTGATAAGGGCAGAGCCGGACCTGCCTGAAATTGAGGAGGGGAGGGAGGGAAGGGTGGGGGAGGGGAGCAGGGTGGAGAAATGACCCAAACAATGTATGCACATGTAAATAAATAAACAAAAAAAAAAAAAAAAAGGAAAGAAAAAGAAAAGATCACTCTGGTAAAATCCCAAGACTAGACGAAAGGGAATCAAGAGTAGAAAAAGATACTCTAGTTCAGAGGTTATTTTAGTTGAAGAAGAAATTAATTTGGTAGCTGAAAAAATGTTGAGGTGGTGTTGCAGTTGGAGGAGATAGATAATTAATAAGGTAATAGTTGATGTTATTGGTAATGAATTAGATAAGAAATCTTAGGAGAGGAGACGTGGTAGTCATGAATGACTTGTGGTGTACTGGTTTCTGCAACAAGATGGTTGGTGATGCCATTCACACTGGAGTAAGGGATGCTGGGAGGGGGCCTGGGTTAAAGGAAGATGGTAAATTTGGAATACTTTGACTTTGAGATCCCTCAAAGAGACATTCAAGAGAATATTTAAATAGGCACTAGATAAATGAATCCAATTTAAGGGAGCAGTCTTTGATGGAAATATAACTATGTATGTTACCTGAATACATATGTTAACTGAACCTGTAGATGTAAAAGAAACTACTTGAGAGTAGAGTGAAAGAAGAGCAAGCAGAGGCTGAGAAGGTGCACATACATTTACACTAAGCACAGAACCCACGATAATAACAACCTTAGCAAGCCACCCCTCCTTCCCTTACCTTCTCCCTCCCTACCTCCCTCCCTCCCTCTGTCCCTTCCTTCTTTCTTTCTTCTTTCTTTCCTTTCCCTCTTCCTTTTTGGTTATTTTTCTTTATTTATTGTCTTATTTTTTCCCTAAATGTTATTTCCTTTGTCTGAAAAATGGGTATAATATCTTGTTATGATTGTTGTTGGATGCATTACCTTAAAATAAAAAGTAACTTTCATCCTGACTTGCACAGAAGCTAAAAAGGAACAAATGCAGATGTTGCTGCTGCCAGAATGGTGAAGGTAATGGTAGTGGCAATGGTGATGGTAGTAGTCGTGGTGGTGGTTGCTATTTCCACTGACAAGATATATGTTAAAGCCTGAAGAACATTAATTAAATGTTAGTCCTTTGAGTTATAATCTTGCTGAAATATTTTTAGACATTTCATTGATTATATTTTACCAGAGGAAACTAAAGATAATTTAACCTTTTCCTTTATAACTCAGGATAATAATTTGAACATCACTTCTTTTTGATGAATTTTCATATTTTTAAAGATCATTTAGGAATAAAAGCCTTAACATTAATTAATGTTGTTGGACAGTTAATATTCACCATGTTTTCTGCTTTTTCATGACAGCCCCAAGATTTTATTTTTAATCTACTTGAAATCAGATGATCAAATTTATTAGAATTATCACTAAAATAAAGTATGTAAGTGCTACTAAATGGACTCAATAAAGTTTAGATTTCATAACATTTGTTGGAGTAGATGAGTGATCATAATTGCTTCTGTCATGAACCGTTCTTTCAGATGGTTGGGATGACCAGATGGCACATATGTAAATCCACCTGTGTGTTAATTCACACACACATGCATATATAATATATAACATGCATAATTATATTTAAATTCTTTCTTAATCACAAATATGCTTTAGAGGAATTATATGTAGATATGTATTTATATATACTCATATATTTATTTTAATTTACTTTGATAACTTTTTAGTATCCAGATAGAAATTCAAATCAACTATCTGTATGCATAATCTCAGTTGCAAAATCATGAAAAATTTGATAGAGAAGTGCACATATATAATTTCCCACTATTGTGCATACTTTTCTTGGCAAGTAAAGTAAATATAAAAATAGATATGGGAGATATACTGTGAAGAGGTAGCTTAGAAAATATTAGAGCAATATTATGATAAAAGCCTCACTCATGAAATGTTAAAATTATGGGGGCAGGGAGGCATGCATGTTTCAAGAATGCAGAAGGAGAATCAAGAGAGATTGTTTGCCAAATTATCAATTATAACTATTCCACAGAGGTAGAATTTAAGGTACTTCTGTGTTATTACATTATTATTATGATTATTCAGATTATTCAAGGTGATCTTATTTATATTACCAGCAAAATTGAACAATAAAGCAAAAAAATTTTAGAAATAAGAACATTCTGATGATTCTGGTATACCAGAATTGATATTTAGGAATTCATAACAAAATATTCTTTATTTCTAATTGTTGAATTAAAGAATGCCACTCATATTTTATATAATTTTAAGAGTTTTTTTCACAGTAAAACATACATAAGGTTTCAAATAAAATAGTCCAGAAGGAAAATAAAAATCAATACCCATTGTTTCACTTTCTCATTGTAAGAGGAAAACCTTTTCAATTCTTGTTTTTATTGATAGTGACTTCTAGATACATAAATAATACATTTATATCACACTGTTTATTTATGATAAAGTAGCATACTGACTTCTTTTGGCTGATATAGTAAAGATAATATCTTTCTCCTATTCATTCCTTTTGTAAATTTAAGTAATATATTTTAGATCTTTATTTCTTGTTATAGAAAATTGACTTCTTTTGGGGGTGGTGCAGTAGTTGGGGTTGAACTCAGGGCCTTGAATTAGCTAGGAAAATATTCTACCAGCCCTTTTTGCCTCAGTTTACTTTTCAAATGGAGTCCCACACTTTTGTCCAGAGCTGGCCTTGGACTGCAATCCTCCTATATTTGCCTTCTGAATAGCTGTGATGACAGGCATACACCACTATGTTGAGCCTTAAACTTGACATCTTATGTTTTAAAATGAAGCTATGAGAACTGTTAGCTATACTTTTTCCTCTGTTTCTCAAATCCATTTCACATTCCAATTTCTTTTACAATGTAGAGTTTGATAGATATAAATACAATCATATATCCACACATGTTCATTGTGATCCATCCATAAGCTAATTTTCAAAGACAGAAATCAATAAAAATATTGAATTAGTGTAACTGTCTATTAGTCAGCTACTAATTATAACAAATTACCCAAACTTAGTAACTTCAAATACTACATGTTGATAATACATGGTTTCTGCTTGTCAGGTATCTGGGCACAGGTTAGCTGGATCTTCTGCCTTAGAGTCTCTCATGTGGTTCCAACAAGGCATGAACCAAAAATGTAGCCAACTTTCCATACTCCCTTGGAGAAGAAGCTGCTTCTAAGCTTACAGAATTGCTTGCAGAGATCACCTCCTTACAGATTATAGGCCTAAAGATCTAAGTTTCTTCCTACATGCTGGCCATATACTGCCCTAGTCTCCTTACCTCATGGCCCTATCCATGAAGCACCTCACATCACAGCAGCTGCCTTCCTCACAGATAAGGAGACAGTCAGCTAGTAAGACAGACATTACAGCCCTATGCAATGTGGCCAAAAGTGACTAGAAGCAAATCACAGTCCTCTCCTGAAAAGAAGATTGTACAAAACCGTAAGTACCAGAATGTAAAGGGAATTGTGAGCTGTCTTCAGTATTTTCATCACAAACTTATTATTCTTTCTAGCACCTATCAATATGATTATGTCCTCCTTCTCTTAGAATTTTTTTCTTTTATGCTCTATAAACTTATTCTCCTCCCCCTCAGATTGATATTCAGAAAGATAATATATTAGAGGTCTTTTTCATAGTAACCTGTACCTTCTACTACCATTTGAACTTTTAATCTGCAGTATTTTGTTTGTTATAAAATATTAGGGCTTGTATTCACAATTTTCCAATGTTAGTTCTTCTATCTTTAATTTTTGCCACAGTATCCCCTCAAATTATATACATTCAGTCAATAAGTACATTTGCAGTAATTACTATATGTCAGAGTGTTCTAGAGTTTCAGTACCCAATAATGGATAAAAGCAAAAATCACTGTACTTGTGAAACTTATATTCTAGTGAAGAGAGGCAGACTGAAATCAAGGAAATGAGAAGTCTGTGTAGATTGATCTTGACAGATATTTAGAATGAAAATAAAAAAGAAGAAAAAGGAAAAAGAAATTGAGATTGTCTGTGCATAGGCAAGTGTTAAAAAAGGGAATTAAATTTTAAGCAAAGCAGTGAGAGCAGTATCTCACTAAGAAGAAGATACGTGAGCAAAGACCTGAGAAGGTGAGGGAGTGAAACATGTTTGTTAGGAAGAAGCTTTCTAAACCCATAGGTTCCTACATTGAAGTGGCAATGACTTGTACCATGTCACACTACCATCCCTGTTAAGACTCCATTCAGGAATTATTGGTGGAACCAGTGAGATGGTTTTTTTGTTTTGTCTTGGCTTTTTTTTTTTTTTTTTCAGGGAAATTCTGTAGAAAAGTGATTTTCTGTTGGAGGAGGCAGTGGACCCACCCTGTCAGATCTTTTGTGTGGAGTCTGAGTGAGAAGGACTGACAGAGACCCCAGCAGAGTTGTGAGTCAACTGCCAGTGATAAAGCAGAAGTTGGCAGTAGAGACACAAAGTTCCAAGATAAACAGAACAGAAAGAAACAGAGGCAGCAGAAATCTGAAAGCAAAAAATGCTAGCCTCCAAAGTTGCTGATAGTAGAGAGCCTGGGGTAAAATGAACTGTTTCCACATCTCCTTAACTTTTGATGGATCTGTTTCCTCAATTCTTTGTGGTTTTTACTAGATGACCCTGTTGCCTGAAGTAACAGAAGCAAGTGTCCATGCCAAACTAAAAGACAAACAAAACATTAACAATAAAGCAATTAGTTCTCCTTTTCTGATTTAGCTTGATGTCATTTAATTATTACTTATTCTTTGATTTAACTTATAAAAAGTAAACAACAAAAGATAGGCTTGCAGTATGTGCATTTTGGCAGCTTCTAAAGTCAATCTAACCTATGACTCCTATAACTACTGACTTGCTTTTTCCACATGAAATAGTTTTCTTTTTGTGATTTTTGTCCCCTCCCCATTCAAAGGATTCCTATAGGATCCCTATGTCAAAGTGAATACCAGCATCTCTCAGACTGATTTCTCTAGTTTTTGACTATTCTTGGCCAGTATTGCAATTGAGATTTTGGACATATTGTCTCTTTATGTTTCCACTCAACTATTACAAATATGTTTCCTGTCCTCTTTTACACAATTACTGCATTGCATCTCAACCCATTAAAGTAACTGTGGGAGGTAATTATGCTCCCTCACCTTGAGCAAAGTGTCACCATACCATCTCTCTCTCCCTCCCTCCATAAAAACCTCAAGGGGGTACTGATTATGACTTTTGTACTCTAGGAGACTAATATATTTATAATATCTAGCTATATAAATTAGATTACTGAATACATGACTGCTGCACTTCAAATAGTCTGTTACTTAAAAAGAGGAGCAATTACCAAAAGCAGGCTCTGAAGAGATGCTATACAACTGTACATTTAAATTACTCCCTATTCTAGTAGGATAAGTAAAATGAAACATTTCTTTTCCTGTTTTCTTTCTGCCAAATTTCTATCTTTCATGATATGATAGTTGGGAAATAAGTGCCCCTAATAAAACATGCTTAAGTGTAGTAATTCAACATGCACATTAGTCAACAGAACAGACTTTTAGTAATCTCTCCATTTTCCACATGAAAAGAGCTGAGTAAAATTATGAAAACAGAATGTAATGCATACCACAATTATTTTGCTAAGTTCAGCCTTTAAAGTGCAAAAAAAATCTATTACCTAAGCTATTCTTTATGTTTTTAGGGTTTTGTAAGACATGGTTTCTTTACTTCTTTTAAAAAAATCTGAGTATTGTAAAGCAGTTTTGCACTAATGTAGAAATTACTTGACATGCTAATATAGTATTATTAAACTTTTTGCCACTGCTACCTTACTCTCACCTGTAAAGAATATGCACTTAATTTTTGGTGATGATAAAATTACTTTACTTTTTATTAATCCAACATCTTGAATTCTCCCAAGCATTTCCTCAAATCAGTCTGTTCACCTTCATTGAATTTCAGTTGTTTAAGACAATGTCCTTGCTGTCATATCAACTCATCAGGAAAGTATTATAGTTTCAGAAAAGAGAAATTGGAACTCAAAAAACTAAATTCTCCCAAATTTAATGAACCAATAAAAAAATGGGCAAGTGAACTAAACAGAACTTTCTCAAAAGAAGAAATTCAAATGGCCAAAAAAACACATGAAAAAATGCTCACCATCCCTAGCAATAATGGAAATGCAAATTAAAACCACACTAAGATTCCACCTCACCCCTGTTAGAATAGCCATCATTAGCAACACCACTAACAACAGGTGTTGGCAAGGATGCAGGGAAAAAGGAACCCTTTTACACTGTTGGTGGGAATGTAAACTAGTACAACCACTCTGGAAAAAAATTTGGAGGCTTCTTAAAAATCTAAACATAGATCTACCATATGATCCAGCAATATCATTCTTGGGGATATACCCAAAAGAATGCGACTCAGGTTACTCCAAAGGCACCTGCACACCCATGTTTATTGCAGCACTATTCACAATAGCCAAGTTATGGAAACAGCCAAGATGCCCCACTTCCAACGAATGGATTAAGAAAATGTGGTATTTATACACAATGGAATTTTATGTAGCCATGAAGAAGAATGAAATGTTATAATTAGCAAGCAAATGGATGGAACTGGAGAACATAATTCTGAATGAGGTTAGCTGGCCGAAAAGACCAAAAATCTTATGTTCTCCCTCATATGTGGACATTAAATCAAGGGCAAACACAACAAGGGGATTAGACTTTGATCACATGATAAAGAGACAACACACAAGGAAGGTATGAGGATAGGTAAGACACCCAAAAAACTAGATAGCATTTGTTGCCCTCAACACAGAGAAACTAAAGCAGATACTTTAAAGCAACTGAGGCCAATAGGAGAAGGGGACCAGGAACTAGAGAAAAGATTAGTTTGAGAAGAATTAATTTAGAAGGTAACACACATGTACCAGAAAGCAATGTGAGTCAACTCCCTGTATAGCTATCCTTATCACAACTAGCAAAAACCCTTGTTCCTTCCTATTATTGCTTGTATTCTCTCTTCAACAAAATTAGAGATAATGGCAAAATAGTTTCTGCCTAGAAGCAAGGGGGTAAGGGGGGAGAGGGAGGAGATGGGGTGGTTAAGGGAGGGGGCAGGGGGAAGGGGGGGAGAAATGACCCAAACATTGTATGTACATACGAATAAAATAAAAATAAAGGTATGCCACATTAAAACAAAAAAATGATCCCAAGGAATACAAGCCCTATTTTCATACAAATACATTTAATGAGAATAGGAAAAGGAAAAACAAGAATGAAAGATAAGTTGATCTTAATGGAAGTTGAGTGCTTCAGATTGGTAGAGATAATAATATATAAAAATATCTGGGCTTTTCATAACAATTATTCAAACCCCATTGGTAATGCATCAAAGGTGACTGGTTTGATATTTGCATCAGTAACTGTTTTAGGAAACTAGACACTTCTCTAACATCAACAAACCATTTTGTAAGCTTTGTGATGGGACAACAAGTTTTGATGGCCCCGCATTTTCAGTCAACCCCAAACACTGAACAAGGACCCCAAATCTTAGTCCTATTTAGAGTAGGAAGTTAGCTTTTATTCCTGTGGAAATATTTAATTAATATTGTGATATTGTGAGAATATCCAAATTCTGCTGACTACATACACAGAGTAACTATTTATTGAATAAAGAAATTTCTGATTCTATGGACTTACAAGAAGTCATTTTGAGATTACTTAGCTATCTGCTGTGACAGAAAAGAGTAAGCTTGAAGCTGAGCATTGGGAGGAGAAGAAAGGCTAAAAAGCTTGGAATTTCACTGGTTTTTCCTTTCCTTACTGAGGCCAAGCAATGTCAAGAGGAGAACTGAATTGGGAACATGCAGGACTGAGGGGACAATTATCAAAAGCACAGGATAAAGACAGCTCTGCATAATATTGTGTTGAGAAGGATAAAACATTCCCTCTACAGTGTGTCTCCTAGATTTATCTTAAGTACTTCAAGTAATTTTTAACAAATCTGGAAATGTACATAGATTCCCTTCTACCCACTACCACCAGAGCAATCTTCATTATACACTGCCTCAAAATCTTATGTACTTCCATTTGTTGCAATAGAATAAATTGTACTGTTAATTTCCTCATTAATAGTTTAGAACTGTTGCTAACACTATGAGGCATGTAGGATAAGAATATTTTAGATTTACTATAACTAATAAAAATATCATTCCATCTAAGTGAATTGAAGGATTTGCAGAGGAAAAATATGAGTGGCAAATCTAAGTGGGCTAATTCTTACAGTGCCTAGAAAGAATAGAACTTTGTTTTATTGAGATAAGAATAAGCTCCACACAAAGTAATAGTAAGTAATGAGGTCTGTTGAGTCACTTGAAAGGAGTTTGCTTTCTAGTCAGCAATGTAAGGATTTTAACTTTGTTAAGTATAGAAAATGACTGATTGAAAGGGACAAAAAATAAAATTTCACTTTCTATAATGTTGATACCTAAAATTTACATGTTTGTGATACTATATTTTGTGATACATTTAGTCCACAAATTTTTCAGAACTGTTAGGAGGTAGGCAACAATATTCTCAATGTATAATGAAGCCATTTACCAACAAAAATTTGCAACATTGGTGCCAGTTGTGAGATGAAAACACAAACCAGAAATACATATTAAAATTTATCATGAATTTTCCAATATTTGCTCCCATCACCAAAACTACACAAATTAATAAATTTATGTCTTAAATTTTGTTTGTTAAGAATGACCATCTGTATGATTGCTCTCACTTCTTCAACTAACTAATATAGTCTGAATGTGTGTCTCCCAAAAATTCATGTGAAATAAATCACTACTGTGGAGGTGTCAGAAGGTGGGGTACTTGGGTGATTAGATCATAAGGAAGTCCTCATGAATGGAATTCTGCCCTTATAAAAGAGAGAGGACCCCCCGCCCCAAGCCCTTCTATCATGTCAGTATATAGAGTATAGGTGCTATCTGTGAACCAAGAGGAGGGTCCTCACCAGACACTGAATCTGTCAGCATCTTGCATTTGAACTTCCCAGCCTCTAGTACTGCGAGAAACAAATTCCTTTCATTTATCTGTCCTCCAGTTTATGGTATTTTGCTGTAGTAGCTCAAATGCAATAAGATAGCAATTCTATTGTTATACTGGGCAATTAATTATATTAATTAACAATGGGATTAATTGGAAAGAATAAACTTTACTGAATAGTTTTTCCTTTTAATATATGACTTTATTTATGGCACCTGAGATAAGTAATTATCCTTTTAGCAAGGAAAAATCTGGTTGAAGCAGAATTCTTGGGTTTGTCAGTATATCCAGTGTAGCACATTCAATGGGAAAATAAATACTTAGTATGCTCTCAAACAAATTACTGCTAATCCGTCTATTATAATAAGTACATTTTTAATATTTGGTTTTTGAATATACCTATTTTAAACTATCATAACATACCAAATCATAATGCATTAGGTAGAAAACAATCTTCTCATCTTCTAAATTGCCTTACAGAATTTATTATTTGTGTGTATACTTATGCATACATATATACCATATATACACATACATACATAACATATATTATGCATGTTGTTTTAGTTAGTAACAACAACTCAAGGAGTTAAGACTTTGTATTAGATGTATTTTCTTTTTAGATCTGAAAAGCTTGTTCAAGGGTACTGAACGGATTGAGGGATCAAGTATTCACTGCAGTTTTACTTGGCAATAGGCCTCAAGTCCTGTTAACTAGAAATGTTAAAGTATGAAATGTGCGATATGCTTATATTGAAACCATCTTATCTTAATGGGACTCTTATTTGAAATAATTTTTCTTAAAATTTTAATGGTAAGGACAAAAAAGTTTTGGCTGCTCAAAATCACTAAAACAGTATGTGGATAATCAAGCTAGGAAGGAAAAGCACAGGTACCAGGAGACCAGACTCCTCAATAAGTGGCAGAATTGAGGTATTCCATGGTTTTCTTCTAAAGATTTGACCTTGATCCTTCAGCAATTGCTCCTTGTCCTCAGCCTTCAAATTCCATTAGTGAAGAGGTTTTTCAAAGGTATTATCCTTGGATCTGCAGTATTTTATATATTATTTTTAAGGACATTCAGGGGAGGAAAAACATTTCCTCAATCTCTTAGGTTCAATAGCTGAGTCTTCTAAAGTAATCTGACAAAAGATAGATTAATGGAATAAAAGGGAATGATTTCATTTTTAATTTTCTATGCAATAGAGCTCCTCAGAAAAGAAGTAAAAGCCCAAAGAAGCAGTTATATTTCACTCTTTGTTTAAGCAACAAAGAGTGAAAGAGTGAAAGATTATTGAGAAGTGACTAGATAAAGAAAAGAGGGGTTTTAGGCTTCTAGGAGTGGTAAATCATGGGAAGATAAATATATGGGGTAAGTATGGTAGACAAGGGTTCTTTGCAGACACAACTCAGTGTTGTCTCCATCTCCATTAAGAAGCCTGTTCCCCTTTTTGTGGCATGGAGAAAGAAAGGGTCACCATCACAGGAGGAATTAATGCTCTCCTTTTAGTAAGGTACAGGGACAGCAGAGAACTCTTACTTCCACTGTTTCTCAGTTGTCTTCAGCTCAAAATAATACATCAAAATGGCATATTTATGGTTATGATATTCTGATCCCCTTCATACATAAACTCCCATGTGAAATTCAAATATGGTGACATTTTCTTATAATGCACGGTTCCCAAACCTTAATGAAAATGGCATTCTTTTTCCATCTTGATTCTTCAACCCATCCATTTCCAGGAACTTTGTGTTTAAGCTGAAAGATTTTTAAAAACTGGATTGCAGGAAGATTTGTATGAGGTTATGGATATGTATTTTAAAAGCAATGATATTAGGGGATTGGACTATGAGCACATGATAAAAGCGAGAGCACACAAGGGAGGGGTGAGGATAGGTAAGACACCTAAAAAACTAGCTAGCATTTGTTGCCCTTAATGCAGAGAAACTAAAGCAGATACCTTAAAGCAACTGAGGCCAATAGGAAAAGGAGACCAGGAACTAGAGAAAAGGTTAGATTAAAAAGAATTAACCTAGAAGGTAACACCCACGCACAGGAAATCAATGTGAGTCAATGCCCTGTATAGCTATCCTTATCTCAACCAGCAAAACCCCTTGTTCCTTCCTATTATTGCTTATACTCTCTCTACAACAAAATTAGAGATAAGGGCAAAATAGTCTCTGCTGGGTATTGAGGGGGGGAGCGGGAGGGGGTGGAGTGGGTGGTAAGGGAGGGGGTGGGGGCAGGGGGGAGAAATAAACCAAGCCTTGTATGCACATATGAATAATAAAAGAAAAATGAAAAAAAAAAGAAAAAAAATAAAAAATAAAAAAAAAAAGAAGGGAAGTTCAGAAATTGTGCTGTCATCTATAACCTAGTGCTATTGAAGCCTTGAATTTCTTGTATGAAATCATTTATTAAAGCTACTTATTACATTCTCTCTCTGTGTCTTCTTTGCTCTCTATATTTTTACATTTTCTTTTTCTGGGTTATTTTTTCTTAGTCAATTATTGATCTTCTGTGCTACATTCACTTCTAAAAGAGAACTAACTTTCATTTACTGTTTAATCATTCATCTCCAGGCTGGGTCTGTGAACTAAGAATGGTATTCAACAGACAAATGTTCACAATTAGTTAGATAATAAACAATGCTAATTTGAACCCCAGTTATAGAAAAAAGTTACTCCTCATAAAAGAATTTGATTTTTCTCAATAATAGAATTTCATTACACAATGATTGTATTCTTATTATATTTTGAATTTTTCCAATAAAAATTGTGAAAATTGTTTTATCTCTTGTCTCTTGTCATATGGATTTCTATGATATATTCCAAAGTAATATATTCATTGTGTCTCTGGCTTACAAATCCTTAAACTATTTATGTCTGACCCTTTGTAGCCAATCTCCTGTCTAAATGTTGGATTCATTCAACAGATATCTTCAGTTTAGACTTCAAAATGTATTTCAGAATGTTGGAAAATAATAACCACAGAAACATACACTATATTCTCTCCTTCCTAATTCAAGTAGCACCTTACAACTTTCACATACTTTTTAGTATTGAGGTATTTGTGTGTGTGTGTGTGTGTGTGTGTGTGTGTGTGTGTGTGTGTGAAAGAGAGAGAGAGAGAGTATAAAAGGGGACTTCATTTCAACTCTTTCTGACTTTAGGCTTGGAAAAGTAAGCAAATCATTTCACAACTTTTCTTGTTTTCCATGAAAGATTACATTTTAGAATAAAAATGTTACCCAGTGAGCACTATATAAATAAATGACTAAATGAAATGAAGAATCTGAAACTTCATATTAAATCTCATGCAAAAGGTACATTTTTAATGATGATGTATATTTCAAAATGAAAGTTTTCATCATTATCTCCCTATACTCAGCAATTCTCAGTGAAGTGAAAGAATTAGAACTGTATTAAGAAGCCCCGGTTAGAGACAGGACTGTCTGTTATCTCCTACTTGGCCAAGGTGAATTGGTTCATCTGTCTGAATCTCTTTCCTGAGGTGACTTGAAGTGGGTGATCTCTAAGGTTCCACTCAGTTGTGACAATCTGTGACAAGTATAGTGAACTGCCCCATCAGCAAGTAGCATTTGTATTATTTATGGGGGTGGCAGTTAGGTACCCTTTTTGCAAAATATCAGCCATAGTGACTACTGGCATCATGCTATGAGAGAGATACCATGCTCATTGCTCCTCTATATTCTTACTGCATTCTCAACATGAGGTAGGTAATATTGTCATTCTCACTTGTTTTCAGAAAAATAATCTAAGCTCAAAAGAGTTCAAAGTCATTTGCCTATGATAATAAAGCTTGGAAATGTCAAAACTTGGATTTAAACATTATCGTATTTCAAATTTTAAATTATTGATACCTGAGCTATAGAGTTTCATGGTTTAATGGTCCAATCCTGAAAATCTTTTCATTTCCTAAAGTTGAGAAGTTTTCTCTAAAAGGCAGAATTCTTAAGCTTGTCCTCCAAAATGCTTTCTCTCTCAATTAACCCTTTGACAGGAAAGGCAGATGAGTCAGAAGGGAGAAGCTGTTCTGAAGGAGGTAGATCTGCAGCCTGAAAAATAAACTTTACCTCAGTTATTACATTGTATAAGGCAGGACTTACATTCAGTTATAATTTTAGTGGAACATCTTTACCAAGAGTTCACTTACTTCATGCCCTTTAGGAGACAGAAAACTTGTTGAACTAGAAAATGTGATTTGCAACCCTATCCAAGCATGTAGCATACTATCTCTCCCCAGGTCCCATTGTCAATGAATGTCTTGATTACCAGAAATTGCTGTTTACTTCTTTTTCCTTTTTTTAGGTGAAGTCAAAGTTTCAAGTTTATATTTTTAATGATCTTCTACTTTCTAACTTCTTCCAAAATAAATCTTCCAAAAAAAAAAAAAACTTCATCAGAAATAGTGTGTGTGTTTGTGTGTGTGTGTGTGTGTGTACCTTTGAATTACATCTAAAATTCTTTGTTACTACATTTATCTCAAGTAGATGATGAAAATGAAATAACTGTATGAGTTTCCAATGAGGCAGATATAGCCAAATAATTTTAGAGTCTGGAGGGGATCAGTGAGCAATTGGTAGGGGGAGAGGCTATGGGAGGAATGCTAGGACCAGTGAAAGGGATCCTTTTCCAAATGAACAAAATGTTTTGCATTGAGGGCTCTGTACCAGAAAAATTAATAAATGGATGTATTTTTATGTAAATGTACTTGTGATCTCACATATGATAATGCACTTCATAATAAATACATTAATGGAAATATCCTATTCTAAAATTTGTTAGATTGTCACACAAACCAAAACTTCTATAACTTCATATTTTTTCTTGGAGCCTTTAGGTTAATGAAACACAGCTGCTACAATGATCTTGCTGTTTTTTTCTCCTCTCTACTGAGCATGCTTTTTACTTGATGTCTCATCTAAGGCAGAGTTTGCCAACACAACTGAATAAGTCTAGTGTAGAGAACTTTAATGTAGTTGGAAAGTACCCAGTTCAGAACAAGAGTCCGTGTCAGACTGCAAAACTGGCCATATTTTCTTTCTCAGTTTTCTTTTCTTTCTCCCGGGAGTGGTTGAGTCTTTGCCTCCTGGAGTCCTCTCAGGCTGTCAGGAACTTTCAGAAGAGATAAGTGGTTGCTCTGGTCAGACTGCGTGCTTTGGTGCTAATCCCCTGCTCTTCTTGAAATCAAGTGTGTCCTAAGGCAATGTTGTTCACTTGCTTGCCTGTTTCCTCATGTGAAACTTGGTTTTCTAATTCCAAGTCAGTTCACACATTGGCTGATGAGTGGTAAGATTAATTATCCAACTGGGAAGGGAGCTTTACAAATGTTAAATTGTACTAAATTGTTGAATCATATGAAACCATGAAGTCAAGAGTTAAAGAAACCAATTAAACCTGCCTAATGCATTTTTTGTCTGTTTTTAGAGCCTGAATCAATTCTTAGAATTAGAAGTTGGATAATTCAAATAATAATAACCATGATAACAACAACAACAACAACAACTCACTATTGAGGATTTTCCAATCACTATACTAACGTGCTTAATACCAACGAACTTATGTGCCTTATGCTAAAGTATTTTGCTCTTATCTCCAATTAACAAATGAGGTAACTCACTGGTCCAAGGACATTGATTGATAAATAATGGCTTGAGAAATAAAGCCCAGGTTCTATTTTTGGCTAAGAAACAATTATATTGTATCGCTTATAACATAGTTATTCCCTTGTCTCTAAATGCCAAGAGCATTTAGAGAGTCTGTCAAAAGCTCTGAAGAAGAATTCCTGTGTGACTGTCTCTGCCAATTCATAGTTTTTCGTCATTGCCCAAAGTTATGTAACCTCAGCTGGAAAATGGGGTCAATAACTGTCCCTGTCACAGTGTTGTAAAATAATCCATGTAGAGCACATGGACTAGTGCCCAGTTCTTGGTTAGCATTCAAAAAATCTTAGATACAATTAGCACTTAATGACAGTATCATTGCTAATCATGACATCACCACTTGTAGCTGGAAAGCACATGTGAAAATAAACACTAATTCTCAGGTCCCATTTGACATATTGATTCTCACTTGCTGATCTCATCAAAACAAAACACTAAGAAGGTAGCATGTCCTCTTACACAGATAGTGTTCTGGCTCAGTTGTTAGATTTAAACATCAGTTGCTATTTCCATCCACACCATTTTGAATGAGCTAATAGTTTATTTTTGTGTCTTTCAAGAGAAATTACAAAGCAGAGTGGAGTAATGGCTCTATTTATGCACATTAAGGGTTTGGATTCTGCATGGCCAGTGGGTAGGAATAATTTGGAGTTATTTAAAACCATTTTAATAGTTGTGTCTATATGTCTTCCTTATAAGCTACCTTATAGGAACTACCAAACCTATATTTAACCAAAAAATAGACAAAAAGAAACCATGTGTGTTTGTATTTATTCCCAAATAGCCTATAGAAGCCACAGACTTCCATAACCTTACAGAACCTATAGAACCTTCTGTAACCTTATAGAGAATACTTGAAATTTCCTGGGTTCATATACTTCACTAATACTAACTCCCCTAAGTTCAGCCTGTCTCCTCCCCAGAAAACTAGGTTGAGATTAGTCTTGAGTTTGAATTCCAGGTCTACCACTTAAGTGGATAGATGACCTTGGCCATGCTTCTGAGCTTCCATTTCCTCACTGGGAAAGTGTAAATGCTAATACTACCCAATTAGTGGTAATGGCCTGTAAGAGTATCCAGATAACTAGCACAGTGAATGGCACAGTATGTTCTCAATAAGTTTTAGAAATTATAATTTTATGAGTACTTATTCCTTAGTCGATTCAAAATTGAATATTACTGTAATTTCATCTTTGTTTCAGATTCTGCATGGTATTAAAGGTTAGAAAAGGCAATAAAACATGTCCCATAAAAGTTAAACAAGGATGACAAGAAGATATACCTTTTACTTTCAAAACCTTATCATCCCCTGAATTCCAGATTATAAAACAAAATATTTTGTGCTGATTTAGTCATACAAAATCATCAACTCATCAAAGAATATTTGTTAAGTGACTGAGCTGGCATAGCATCATGCTGGGTGCTATAGTGCAACTAATGATGATAAAACTCATGAGAAGCATTCTTCAGGGTTTCCAACAAGGCCCTAAACTTATTAATTTCATTATAACCATCTTTTATATGTTTATAAAGGTATAGTTTCAACTGACTGGATTCATATCATAAGATAGAAAGCACCTGAATTCTGATACCCAAATTCAAGTACTGTCTAGTCAGTGTGTGGGAACATCAGATAAACTGTGTGCCTTCCATTTAAATTGGAGAGGGAGGATCCAAGAAGGCAAGTTGGGTACAGAAGCAGAAAGCCTTACCTCCATGATTACAAAACCTCCCAGAGAAGTTGGAGCAACACTTGGGTAACTCTGACTGCTTCTAGCCAAAATAATAACTGCCATCACAGTAGGTGCAGAAAAAATTTGACAACCGACCCACAAATCACCTTTAATTGTACCTAACAGCTATGACCCACTGCACAGCTAGCAAGGCAGGTCCAGCCTCAAGCAAACCCTCCTTCCCCATGGTGATTTCTATTTTCTGTCTTCTTTTCTTTTTCTTTCCTTCTCTTCTCCTTCCTCCATCAAGCAAAAATAAAGCACCAACCAGAATCAAGCTTTTGGCACTCTGAACCCCTACCCCACGGAAAGCTTCCTAACACCACATTACTCTGAGAAAATTTGGAGCCATTTCTCACTGATACTGCTGCTGCCAGCTCCAAACCTACCTGCTCATGATTTGAGAGAACAAACACACCAGGTAGACCTCCCTCAGCCACCCCAGGACCATAAGCCAGCACAGCCCCTGGGCAGACTGATCCCCCCCCAACAAAACTGAGTAACAAACAGCAAACTGTAATCTAGCACAACAGAAGGGACAGGTGGAACACTGAAAGTGCACCAGAGAAAGGGGGAGGAGCAAAGAGCTAATCTCAGCATGAACTCTAAGTAAACAAACACTGGAAAGACAGTAAAGACTGAGAGCAGATGGGTGATAAGCCACTCCCCAAAGCAGGGCAGGTAGTGGATCACAGAACTCATCTCCTGAGCCAAAAAGCAACATCTAAAACCAAACTGCCCCACAACACTGAAAAACAAACATCAAACTGTCATAAAACAAGGACAGCAGAAGGGGCTGATGGGATACTGAACCTGCCCCAAAGAAAGGGGGCAGGGCAAAGAAATAAACCCCAGTGTGGAAATTCCAGTAAACAAACACAGAAAAAGCCACCTCCAAAGCAGGGCAGGTAGTGGATTGCAGAATTGATCTCCTGAACCAGAGGGAAGCATTCAAAACTGAACTGCCCCACCTCTCTGGGGGAGGAGCTGACCAAACAGCTGCAGCTGAAGGGTAACACAGCTATAAACTGGGGAAATCAATAGCTTTGACCACCCTGCATGATCTGGCAAACCTATCTCACCTCACAATTTCAATTAAACTGGAACACATAACAAAACACTACTCACAAGTCAATTATCTGGTGAGACCATATCAAAGCTTATGCTTATATGCCAATATGAGGACTGGATGCTGGAAGAGTAACTACAGGACTTAAACTAAGACTGAAATTCCACTGTTCCTGAACCTAGTGGCTTTTTTCCTGTTTTTTTTTTTTTTGTTTGCTTGTTTTGTTATCGTTTGTTTTCTATTTTTATTTCTATTCCTATTATCTTTTTTCTTTCTATACTATCAACTTTACCATCATCATCTTCTCATCCCTACTCTCATCCACTTCACTCTCCCTCCTTCCCCAGTGCTAAAAGCCATTGCTGTCCTTCCCAAAAACTCTTTCTGCCCCTTCTCACCCACTCTCTCCCCCTGTCCTCACCTTTCCATCCCATTCTCCCCCAACCTGTCACCAGATAACCCCTCCCTCTTACACACTCATCACCTGCTGACCAACCTACTATACCAACTTAACACAACCCCAACCCCCTGCAAACCCTGACTTAAGTACCCTACACTACAACAGAAATACACCCAAACACACACAAGGACCACAAAAACCAGCAGCCCCCACACTGCTTCCCCTAGTCACTCACCCTACTTCCCACCTCCCCATTTAGTGCCAGTGTAACTCCCAAATTTTCTATAGCTAGACTAACAAACGTTAACCCCCCAACTCCCACTGCTTATAGATATTACCAAAAAGGGGTCTTCTGTATGATATATAAACTACTGGTCAGGTATTGAAACTGTGGATTAGTTATTGCTAAATTACACCCAGACTAGGGATAAAAATAGCACACCAACTTAGCTAAGAACCAAGACAGCCACAAAACAAAAATTAAATCAAGGGAAAGAAAATAGGTGACTAAACCACCAACTAACCTATCAAGAACATAGTTGCAAAATACTGAGTGGAGCAATAGAAAGAAGAAAAAGGGATAGAAACCTCTCCTCAAAACAATAATTTAATACAGCATTCAGAGGGAAATGAAGAAAATGGATACTCAGTTCCTGATCCCAACAAAACAAACATAAACAACACCAAGGAACCCAGCAATGCCCACAAAAACGTTCTCAAAGAAGAAATCCTGCAAGTAATTACTGAGAATTTCATGGAGAAGATACTAAATGTGGTTAACTAAAATGTACATGATGCACTCAAGAAAATTTCAAGACACCAAAAATAAAGAATATGAGAAGAAACAAAAACAAATAAATGAACTCATAGGAGACCAAATTAAACACCAAAGTGAAACCAAGAACACTACAAATAGAGAGATAAATGAATTAAAGACAAAAATAGAAAATATTACAGAGGAAGTCACCCATGATATGAAAAATCTCAGAAAAACGAATCAAACAAAAACACAAAACACAGTGGAAGGCCACTCCAGCAGACTACAAGTGGAAGACAGAATCTCAGAACTCAAAGATAAAGTAGAAATTAAAGAAAAAAAACTGAAGAATTGTTAGTCAAACAACTCAAGACCTGTGAAAGGAATATACAAGAACACACTGACCCCATCAAAAGAAAAAAACCTGCAAATCATGGGCATTGAAAAAGGAGAAGTGGTCCAAACAAAAGGGACTCATAATGTATTTAATAAAATAATAACAAAAAATTTCACAAATCTCAAAAAAGTTATGCTCATTCAGGTACAGAAAGCCTCCACAAAACAGACGATCAAAATAGAACCTCCCCATGACATATTATCATTAAAACAACAAGCACAGAGAATAGAGAAAGAATATCTAAGTCTGTAAAAGAGAAAAAATGAATAACATGTAAAGGTAAACCCATCAAAATAACAGCAGATATGTAAATGGAAACTGTAAAAGCAAGAAGGGCATGGAGTGATGTATTTCAGCGCTGAATGAAAATTATTTCATCCCTAGGTTACTCTACCCAGCAAAATTATCACACAAATTTGATACAGCAATAAAAATTTTCCATAATAAACAGAAAAAAAAACAATATATGACCACCAAGCCACCATTACAGAAGATTGTACAAGGAATTCTGCACAAAGAAGATGAAAGCAAATAAAACCATGAGAGGACAGAAAGTATTAAACCACAGGAGAAGGAATCAGAGAGTAGCATTGATTCAGTTGCACACAATTAAATCCTTAAACAACAAAAACAGCTAAAAGGCAGGAATTGCCACACACATATCAGTACTAACATTGAATGTCAATGGACTCAACTCCCACATTAAAAGACACCAATTGGCAAACTGGATTAAAAAGGAAAATCCAACAATCTGTTGTTTACAGGAGAACCATCTCATTGACAGACACAAACACTGGCTTAGGGTGAAAGTCTAGAATATTTTTACCAAGCCAATGGCCCCCCAAAATAGGCAGGAGTAGAATTACTTATATCAGACAAAGTAGACTTCAAATGTACATTGATCAAATGAGATAAAGGACACTTCATACTAATAAAAGGGGAAATACACCAAAAGGAAATAACAATTATCAACCTATGTGCACCCAATTTCATCAAACATACTCTAAAGGACTTAAAAGCACATAGACTCGAGCACAGTGGTAGTGGGAGACTTTAATACCCCCCTATTATCAACAGATAGGTTATCCAAACAAAAAAATCAATAAAGAAATTCTAGAACAAAATCACACTACAGATCAAATGGACCTCGCTGATATCTACAGAATATTTCATCCAACTTGTGCACAATATATGTTCTTCTCAGCAGCCCACAGAATTTTCTCCAAAACTGATCATCTTAGGGTACAAAGCAATCCTCAGAAAATATAAGAAAATAGAAATAATCCCATGCATTCTATCTGATTACAATGCATTAAAACTAGAAAACAACAAAATCTGCAGCAGAAAATATGCAAACAATTGGAAGCTGAACAACACATTGCTCAATGATCAGTGAGTCATTGATGAAATAAAAGAGAAAACTAAAAGGTTCCTGGAAATTAATGAAAATGAAAACACCACCTACCAGAACCTATGGGACACAGCAAAGGCAGTCCTAAGAGGAAAGCTTATACCCATAAGTGCATATATTAAAAGGACAGAAAGGTCTTAAAGAAATGACCTAATGGTACATCGCAAACTCCTAGAAAACAAGAACAAGAAAACCCAAAACAAGCACAAGAAGAGAAAGAAAAAAAATAAAAATAAGGGCCAAAATTAATGAAATAGAGACCAAAAAAAAGAGAGAGAAGAAGAAGAAGAATCAACAAAACAAAAAGCTTGTTCTTTGAAAAAATAAATGAGACTAAAAGAAGGATGGAAAAAATCCAAATCAGCAAAATTTGAAATGCAAAAGAGGAGATAACAACAAACACAAAGGAAATCAAGGGAATCATAAGAGACTACTTTGAGAATTTATATTCCAATAAATTTGAAAACCTTGAAGAAATGGTAAATACTTATGACCATTCAAACTGAGCCAGGAGGATATTAACCACCTAAACAGATCTATAACACAAAGTGAAATTGAAGCAGGAATAAAGTCTCCCAAAAAAGAAAAGTCCTGAGCCTGATGGATTCTCTGCTGAATTCTACCATACCTTTAAAGAAGAACTAATACCAATTCTCCTTAAACTTTTCCATGAAATAGAAAGGGAAGGAACACTGACTGACTCATTCTGTGAAGCCTGTATTACACTCATCCCAAACCAGAAAAAGACACATCCAAAAAGGAGAACTATATTCCAATCTCCTTAATGAACATCGATGAAAAAATCCTCAATAAAACAAAGACAAACTAAATTGAACAACATATCAGAAATATCATTCACCACAACCAAGTTGGCTTCATCCCAGGGATGCAGAGGTAGTTTAACATATGCAAATCTGTAAATGTAATACAGCACATTAATAGAAGCTAAAACAAAAACCACTTGATCATCTCAATAGATGCAGAAAAAGTCTTTGATAAGATTCAACACCACTTAATGATAAAAGCTTTATGAAAACTAGGAATAGAAGAAATGTACCTCAACATTGTAAAGGCTATATATGACAAACCTACAGCCAACATCATACTTAATGGAGAAAATCTGAAACCATTTCCCCTAAAATCAGGAATGAGACAAGGGTGCCCACTCTCCCCACTCCTACTCAACATAGTCCTGGACTTTCTAGCCACAGCAATAAGACAAGAAGAAGAAATAAAAAGAATACATATAGGTGAAGAAACTGTCAAAGTATCCTTATTTGCAGATGACATGACCCAAAAAACTCTACCCCAAAACTTCTAGACACCATAAACAGCTTCAGCAAAGTGGCAGGATACAAAATCAACTTACAAAAATCATTAGCTTTTCTATACACCAACAATGAACAAATTGAGAAAGAATATAGGAAAACAATTCCATTTACAATAGTCTCAAAAAAATCAAATACCTAGGAGTAAAGTTAACAAAGGATGTGAACAACTTCTACAACAGAACTGCAAACCTCTGAAGAAAGAGATTGAGGAAGACTACAGAAGGTGGAAAGATCTCCTGTGCTCATGGATTGGTAAACTCAACATAGTTAAGATGGCTATTCCACCAAAAGCAATCTACATGTTCAATGTAATTCCCATGAAAATCCCAATGACATTCATCACAGAGATTGAAAAATCTACCCTAAAGTTCATTTGGAAACACAAAAGACCATGAATAGCCAAGGGAATATTCAGCAAAAAGAACAATACTGGAGTCATCAATACCCAACTTCAAACTATATTACAAAGCCATAGCGATAAAATCAGCATGGTACTGGCACAAAAACAGTTATCAAGACCAGTGGAACTGAATAGAGGACCCAGATATGACTCCACTTTATTTTGACAATGGAAAATATACAGCTTCTTCAACAAACGTTGTTGGGAAAAGTGGTTATCTGCCTGCAGAAAACAGAAACTAGATTCATGCCTATCACCCTGTACTAGTATCAGCTCAAAGTGGATTAAGGACCTTAATATCAGACCTGAAACCTTGCAGATAGTACCGAAAAGAGTAGGGAATACTCTGGAAATAATAGGTATAGGCAAGGTCTTCCTCAATATAACTCAGCAGCCTAGCAACTAAGAGAAAGGTTGGACAAATGGGACTATATGAAATTAAAAAGCTTCTGCACAACAATAAAAAAATAGTCTCTAAAATGAAGAGACCATCCACAGAGTGGGAGAAAATATTTGCTGGCTATACATCAGACAAGGAACTGATAACCAGAGTATACAGAGAGCTCAAAAAAGTAAACTCCCCCAAAATCAATGAACCAATAAAGAAGGGGGCAACTGAACTAAACAGAACATTTTCAAAGGAAGAAATCCAAATGGCAAAAAAGCACATGAAAAAATGCTCACCAGCCATGGCCATAAAGGAAATGCAAATCAAAACCACACTAAGATTCCACCTCACTCCTGGTAGAATAGCTATTATCAAAAACACCACCACCAACAAATGTTAGTGAGGATGTAGGGGAAAAAAAACCCTCATACACTGCTGGTAGGAATGTAAGCTAGTACAACCACTTTGGAAAACAATATGGAGGCTTCTTAAAACACTAAATATAGATCTGCCATATGATCCAGTAATCTCACTCCTAGGGATATACCCAAAGGAATGTGACTCAGGTTATTCCACAAGCACCTGCACACCCATGTTTATTGCAGCGCTATTCACAATAGCCAAGTTATGGAAACAGCCAAGATGCCCCACTACTGATGAATGGATTAAGAAAATGTAGTATTTATACACAATAGAATTTTACTCAGCCATGAAGAAGAACGAAATTTTGTCATTCTCAAGTAAATGGATGGAACTGGAGAACATCATCTTAAGCAAAGTTAGCCAGGCTCAGAAGGCCAAAAATCATATGCAGACTTTAGACCTAAAACAAATGCAGTAATATTATTGGATATGGGTCACATGCTAAGGAGAGAATGCATACAGGAGGAATAGGGAAAGGTAGGAAACCCAAAACTTGGAAGTGTTTGATGTGCCCACTATAGAGGAGCTAATATAGTAATCTTAAACTGACAGAGGCCACTATGGGAAGGTGATCAGGAAATGGTGAAGAGGTCTGGTAGAGATGAACCAATGTGGGTTGCAATATACATGTGCATGGAAGCAATGCTAAGAATCTATCTGTATAGCTATACTTACCTCAATCTACCAAAAATGCTGTCTTTCTTATTATCACTTATGTCTTCTTTTCAACAAAATTGAAGAGGGCAGAACAGGTTCTGCCTGAAAGAGATAGAAGTGGGTGGGAGAGGGAGGGGTGGTGGGTAGGGGAGAAAGATGGCCCAAACAATGTATGCACATATGAATAAATGAAATTTAAAAAAATAAATTAAATAAATGCAATTTTAAGTGATTTTGAAATAAAAGCAATTAAACTTAAATCAACTTTTAATTAAAAATATGAATTGTAGAATATTTATGCTGAATATTGGACCCACATGGAAAAGGCCTCCTCATACAACCCTTCTGATAAACATGTGAGCTGATTCCTTGGCTTTATAGAAGAAAGTTGAAGTTGCTCTCTGTCCTTTGATAAATACAAAGAAAAGTTACTTAGACTTAGTACTTAAAGTACCTTAATCTCAATATGTACAAAACCAGACTCAGTGTTTTTCTTTACTCTCCTCACTGTTTGGCTGATTTAAAATAAATGAAGAGCACAGAGTGAGAAATCAGACATCCTAAATAAGTCCTCTCTGTCCCCGATCCTTCCAAATCTAATTCATCACCATCTATTCATAAATAAACTGAATGCACTCTCCAATTTACTCTGTTGCTTCCATCAAAATAGCCTCCCTAGCTAGTCTTTGTAGAACCAAACTGGGCTACTACAAATGCCTTGGAATTGTCTATCCACCAGCAACTATCCCGATCCCTCTTATGGGTTCTCCACACTACAGTTACAGAGATTCTTGGAATCTTTTTAACCCAAATCTGATTCTACCACTCATTTCTGAATCTCTCTCCTAATCTTGAAATCCTTTAATCTCCCACCCAACTGCTCACATTCCCTACTCTACCCACATTTGCTTATCCTTACCCAGTGTGCTCCTTGGCCTGCCCCTTCAGCAGCACCACCACCCAGCCAGAACATTCAAAGAATAGATAGAAGCCTTTTTCTTCCCCTTTGCACCTAATTTTCTTTTACTCATCCTGCAGAGATCACTCCTCTTTCCTAATTTCTCTGCATAAATTAATGTCCTTATCATCCTAGCTCAGAGCACCATACATTAACACTTATCACAATTGGAATTTTACAATTATTGCTGATTATTTCATTAGTGTCTCTCCTAATACACTGTTCACCATCATCTTTAGTATTTGTACAAGTCTAGCTCTCTCAAGCATTCAACAAATAAACATACATTAATTGCATATATTAATTAATAAAAGACTCAATTTCCATAGATTTATGAAACATTAAAAAATTCCATGACATTTAGAACATACCTAAACCTTGTTTATTACAGTAAATGCTAATGAGAAAATGTCTCACTGACTGGCAACTATTATATGGATTACAGTAATGCATCATTTCTTATTTAATATATAACTGTGGTTCTTGTGAAGAAGCACACACACACACACACACACAATTATAAAACATTGCTTAATGCCTAATGAGTTGCAATCCAAAAGGCTCTGGGAATAAAATAACATCAAAATTCTAAGGTCACCCAAACTAACTTCCAGCATATATCTTATATTTGAAACTAAGTGCTTAACAACTAACCCTAAATATGTGTGATATAGTTCAGGTTAAAAATGTCTCATAGACTCTCATATCAAAAGTCAATGTCACACTTTCCCAATTAAATTTTTGTTTTAGATGTCAAACTGCATATAACATAAACATTGACATTATTCTTAGAAACTAAGATTTTGCTTTTATGGTTTTGGAGTGTTCTGTATTTTGTTGTGTGCATAATTTGGGGAAAGTCATTGTCATTTCTCCAAAATTTAGATGCCTCATCAATTAGAAAGACTTCCTTCAATCTGTAATAAGAGAATTTAATGAAATACTGTGTGCAAAGTACCTACCATGGTAGGAGGTGCATACGCTAGGTTCCAATTCATGCTAATCCTTGCCTTCTTAATTTTTGTTAATATTTGTCACATTTTGGTCACTGAAGAGCTTAGAAAAGTGTAGAACTCCATAAACCAATTACTATATGGGTTCAGTTTCAAATCACATTTGGCCCCATCTCTCCAGGAGATGGTTACAAAAGCTCTTTCAATAAAGGGCCGAAATGACTCTTTTATTCTGATAAGTACATTTATTTATAGAAAGATACTAATCAAGAGTACACATGAAAACTGAAAGACATAAAGACCTTTAAAAAAAAGAACAGGAAGAAGCATATGTAACTCATGTCATTTTCAGATTGAGGTCTCTGACGTGTGGTTTGCCTGAAGGAAATAATAAGCAATACTAAAAAATTAACCTAACCTCTTTTGTATACATCTAAAGCCTTCTATCAGGGACCACCTTGCTGTGGAAATCTGAGTCATGCACCCTACTTGTCTGGAAAAAGTGATTTTGAAACCAACAGCTTACTTCCTCTAGGCAGTTAAGGAGGTGCCCATTTGACCATATAACGTGTAGTACAAAAAGCAATTGTTTTGTCTTTCTTTTTTACTAGCATACTTTTTTCAAGCAGAGCTAAAAATCATTTAAACTTCTTGGTCAATAACTTCTCTTTTGAAAATTGGAGTGAGAATTTGAAGGTTTAGATCTATAAAGAAAGTAGATTTTTTTGATGTTTTATCTCAGCCTTCCAAATTTCATTTCTGTTTAGTCCTAAATAAGATTTTAACATTGAAGTCTCCAATATGCCGGTTTTTTTACACAAACACACCCCAAATGGAATATACTTAGATGGTGTGCAAGTATAAATTCTTTGGGAAAAAAAAAACAGAATAATGACTGAATAAAGCCTCTGTGGAAGATAAATTAAATCCCCGACATTTGGCAGAGGCATACAGTTAAATTTTAGCCTGAGGTGATGAATAACGTCTCTCAAAATGAAATTCTCTGGTTTTACAAATAAAGATAAAACTCTCTGTACATAATGACTTCACCCATGGAATTGATACTTGCACAAAGAAATGCTTTCATTATTGCCAGTATTATACTAATAACTCTCGGCAGCTTTGCTGAGAAGTTAGCAGTATGAACTTTAAACTCAACACGTCTGCGTTGAAACCCTGGCTCCACCACTTACTGTGAGGTCCTGGACAAGAGGAAGAATGTCTATTTGCTTCAGTGCTCTCATTTGGAAAATAGAGATAATGTTGATATCTTATAGAATTGTTGTAAGTTTAAGTGTGAAGTATGTACATTAGTAATAAATATTGACTACAATTTTGTGGTAAGGTTTTGAAATGCAAATATTTTACTATAAAGAACCAACATGCAGTAGGTCCTTTATTTGAGATCTTTCTGTCCTTTAAATATATTCACTGATGGCTATAAACTTTCCTCTTAAGACTGACTGTCTTTGCTGCGTCCCATAAGTTCTGGTAGGTCGTGTTTTCATTTTCATTAACTTTCAGGAACCTTTTAATTTCCTCTCTTATTTCTTCTAGGACACACTGATCATTGAACAATGTGTTATTAAGCTTCGAATTGTTTGCACATTTTCTGCTGCAGTTTTTGTTTTTGAGTTCTAGTTTTAATGCATTGTGATCAGATAGAATGCAGGGGATTATTTCTATGTTCTTTTATTTGCTGAGGCTTGCTTTGTGCTGTAAGATATGATCAATTTTAGAGAAAGTTCCATGGGCTGCTGAGAAGAATGTATATTTGAGGATATTGGATGAAATATTCTGTAGACATCAGTTAGGTCCATTTGATCTAAGGTGTAATTTAGCTCTAGAATCCAAAAATAGTATGTTCTCCTTCATATGTGGATTATAGACCTAAAACAAATGCAGTAATATTATTGGGCATGGATCACACACTAAGGAGAGAACACGTACAGGAGGACTAGAAAAAGGGCAGGAAACCTAAAACTTGAATGTGGCTGATGTGCTCACTGTAGGCGAGCAAACATAGTAATCTTAAACTGGCAGAGGCCACTATGGGAAGATGACCAGGAAGTAGTGAAGAGGTGAATCAATGTGGGTTGTAATACACATGTACATGGAAGCCACACTAGGAATCTCTCTGTATAGCTATCTTCATCTCAAACTAGCAAAAATGCTATGTCTTTCTTATGTTTTCTCTTGAACAAAATTGGAGAACAAGAGGGAAGAACAGGTTCTGCCCGAAGCGAGGGGGAGTGGGAAGGTGGGGGACGGGGTGGGGGCAGGGGGGGAGAGGTGGACCAAACAATGTGTATGTACGTATGAATAAGTGTAAAAACAATAAAATAAAATAGGAATAAATTAACAGCACAACAAAAAGAACCATCATACTAAGTGATCAACCAATGCCTGGATTTGACAAGCCAAAGGAATGTCCCCAAGTTATGTACCACTCCTTTTTGCAAGAAGGTTAGAAAACAATTTCCAAATTTGCATTAGCTAATACAGACTATACATTCATGGGATCTGAGTTCTCCCAATGACTTCTCATATGAGATGCTAAAAGCACAACTTATACTGAGGAAATCTGTGTCTCAAATCCTCCCAGGCAATGTATGGCAGATGCATGGGCAAGAAGTGGTAGACATGCTGAGCAAAAGCATTGCCTTTGCTGTAGTCTCACATAGTTTGTGCACCTGTGTACTGCTAGGAAGGACAACATATGACACATACCAGGTAAATCTTTGAACAAATCTTAAAGTGAACAAAAATTATTATGTGTATGTCTTTTATTGTCAGATTTATGGATGTCTAAACTATAAAAATGATGGGCATATTAACAAAGGCAATGCCTCAAGCTCTTGTCCATCCTCATCAGTGCTCGAGGGAATTTCATCTTTGTCTATTCATTTTTAAAAGGCATGTGATGCAGGACATGGTGGTACATGCCTGTAATCCTAGTACTCTGGAGACTGAAGCAAGAGGAACAGAAGTTCCAGGCCAACCTGAGCCACAAGACCCTGTCAAGAGAAAGAGAGAAGGGGAAGGGAAGGGAGGGGAGGGGAGGGGAGGGGAAGGGAGGTGAGGAGAGAGAAGAGGAGGACAGGAAAGAAGAGCAGAGAAGAGAGAGCTGGGAAGAGGAGAGGAAAAGAAGAAAAGAAAAAAGAAAGAAAGGTGTGGAAGAATATCTTCTAGGGAGCTTCTTTTTAGGGCAATAGGTATAATAGGTGCTAAGCTGCTAAAAAGGTGAGACCAGTTTACATAGAGGGATTTTACAGCTTTTTGTTGTCATGTAAATGTGTTCATTTTTAGGGTAAGATTCAGCAGAGATCAGAGCATCTTCATGGTGAACACAAAGTAGAGCTTTGTACACTGGCCTAGGAACCTTACACTGAGGCCTTTTGAAAATTTTGTTCAAAATAAAAATGTTTGGAAGTAGAATTTGAATCCAGTTCTATTTGCAAAAGTCTTGCTCTTTCTGCTACTTCTTTCTCCTTCTGGAGATACTTTGCTGTTCCCTTTATGTCCCAAGAATCTTGGTAGGTGATGATGAGTCGTCAGACTAAACAAATGAAAATATAGGGTGCTAAGTTAAATTTGAACTTATATAAATAATGAGTGATTATTTAGTATAAGAATGTCTATGTTATATGAGACATATTTATGTGGAATATAAATTATTCATTTCGCATCAATAATCTGTAATTCAAATGGTGTTTCCAGATGAAATGTAGTATACTCAGTTAAATCTAAACTTAAGATAAACAGTGAATAATCATTTAGTATATATCTGTCTTATGTAATGTTTGAGACATATGAAATAGATTGTTATTTTTCATCACTAATCTGAAATTCAAATGGAGTTATCAAATGAAATTCAGTAACCCGGTAAATTTGAACTTCAAATAGACAATGAATAATCGTTTAGTATACATCTGTGCTGTGTAATAGTTGGGACATGTTCATATGAAATAAATTACCTGTTGTTTCTGTGCATGTGTTATTAATCTGAAATGAAATTTAATTGTGTGCACCATAGTTTTTTTGGTAATGCATTGCTAAGTTGAAACTCAAGTTTCTAATATTCAAAATCAACTTTGAATTCAAATATTGGCTTGTATCAGCACAGACTACAGAATTTGTGTGGGGTTGGCGGGGTGGGGGGGAGGGAGTGGTGAGTTTACCCTCCCCTAAAAGATGGGTAAGTTATTCAAAAAGAGAAGGGGAGTAAGTCCTAGTTCCAGCACTAAATCCACCTACTTCATTATTTTCTTTAGATCTCTGCTCCAAAACTCCAAGCTTTCTCTTTTTTTTAAATTCAACATCACCTTTTACTCTATCCACTCCACAAGTTTGATTAAATGGATAATAAGGGGCAAATGATCCTACTCTTATAATATCATGCCCATTTTCTTTTTCTTTCTTCTTTCTTTCTTTCTTTCCTTCTCTCTCTCTCTCCCTCTCTCTCTCTCTCTCTCATAATGGAGGTTGAACTCAAGCCTTGCACTAGTTAGGCAGACACTCTACCACTTGAGCTATTCCACAAGTCTTTTTTTTTTTTTGAGATATGGTCTCATTTTTTGTGCAGATCAACCT
The DNA here is from genome assembly GCF_047511655.1 of Castor canadensis. Classification (NCBI taxonomy): domain Eukaryota; kingdom Metazoa; phylum Chordata; class Mammalia; order Rodentia; family Castoridae; genus Castor; species Castor canadensis. Next base: position 55,109,804 of record NC_133390.1, on the reverse strand, counting down.
GGACCATTGTCCTCCTAGCTGTGCTTTTCTGCGCACCTGAGATGACAAGCATGCACAACCATGCCAAGCCAATGGTTGAGATGGAGTCTTACAAACTTTAAGGCCCACGCTAGTCTAGAATTGTGATCCTATCTCTGCCTCCCAAGTGGCTAGGATTACAGGTTTGAACCACTGTGCCTGGAGTCTTGATTCAAACCCCATGGTGAATACTCTAAATACAGTTTTAAAGATGGACAAAATATTGAAATAATAATATTCTGGGAAAATGCCACTTGTCCTATAGCTCTGATTCCACTATGAAAATCTTTATAAATAAATCTTTTACAAATATATTCTTTCTGTTGGTTTTATGGTACTATTTTCTTTATAATAGTACCAATTACTGGAATTACTATACATTTCTCATTCAAGTTTAATGAGCTTTTCAAATTTGTTTCTTTGTTTGCTTTGATTAAGCCTAGGACCTTACATATTTTAGGCAAGCACTCTATCACTTGAGCTACATCCCCAGCCTTTTTTTTTTTTTTCTGCTATCTGTGTCCAGGCCATGCTTGAATTTGCAATTATCCTGTCCCAGCCTTCCCAGTGTCTGGGATTGCAGTTCTGCACCTTACCCAGCCCATGGTCAGTGCTTTTTACCTTACATGTATCAGAATCACTAGTTAGATTAAAATCTTCTCCAAAGAGAGATTTATAACAACAAAATTTATTTCAAAATGTTTCAATTAATCACCACACTGGATTATCTGGAGTTAAGGAAACTAAAGTAGGTAGAGCTTCATTTACTCACAGTGCCCACACTTTGAGGTTTTGGCTTGTTTGCATTTTCTTTGAGGAGGTGGCCTTTTGCACGTACACTGTCTCACCTGAGACCTCTCATAGCAGGTTACCTACCCTGGTGTGACAATGAACCTTGGTTGATACAGGAAATGCTATTATACTGATCTAGTTTCACAGGATATTTATATTTAATTATATAACTTGAATAGAGTAGGTATCAAAGTAATATCTAAAAGGAAAACTGATTGCTCTTGGAGTGTTCACTTCTGTAGCCATTGAACCTAGTGCTGATAGGTAAAATATTAAAGTTGTGCTTTTGAAAATGTAGATCAAGTTTCATTACTAGGTGGTGAAAGCTATTTAGAATAGAAAATTTCAGCCCATAAAATGGTAAAGTATAGTTTGTCCTCTTAAAATACATGAATAGAGTAAAAAACATTGGAAAGTCTTTGTGTTAGAGGGCTTGGAAAAAAAAAATAGAATACTCTTGCATCAATCTCCATTCTTATGTTTTAGCTGGGACTGCTATGATAATGAAGTACCAGGGCTAGGTGGCTTCAGGCTGGAAGTTCATGATCTGGTTGTCAGATGGCCAGGTTGTAGTGGAGGCTTCTTTCTCTGTTTTAGACTTTCAATTTATATCATAGAGGAAAGAGAACTAGAAAACGAGATTCTTTTCTTAAAAAGCCACTAATCCCACTCATGAGGACTCCACCTTCATGTCGTTATCTCCTCCTAAGGGCCCACCTCCAAGTATTCTCACAATGGAAACTAGGTCTTACCATATGAATGTTGAGAGAAAACAGACGTTCAGTCTATCATACCTTACTTATTATAAAATCAGAGCTATTGATGCTTTTAATGTTGAAATGTCACTTGTACTAACGTTTGTTTTTATCATTTTCATGGAAGACAGTTTTTAACAAGATTATATATAATGCACATTATATATAACAAGATTATATATATGTACATTATATATAATTATAGATATGTATATTCCCAACAGTGACTGTGTCAACTTTTAAAGATTTTGAGATCCTTTCAAATAGGGGATTCATCCCTTACTCCTAGAACTTCAGGATTGCCAGATTTTGTCTACTCAGTATCTATCCCTAAGCCATCACCCAGCTCACAGGCCTCTCTCTGTAGTTTTTAAATTTAATCTCCTAACAAGAGGTAATTCTTCTTCAATCCCTCTCCCCCACCCTGCCTCTCTCTCTCTTCCTTTGCAGTCACATTTATTGCATCCTCATGTATATAGTACGACATAGTGGTTTATGTCATTTCATCTTCCAAAAGAGCTCTAAGGCAACAGAAAATGATTGAAAGAACTCAAACTGGTCCCATTGAATGTCTACCATATGCTAGCATATTGACAGATGTTACAAAGTGTAATTTTCACAGTGCATTTGTAAGGAAAGCTAAAACTGACTGCTTTTCTTAAATTATCAAACTAAGGCTCAGAGTGGCAAACTAGGTAGGAGAGCTGTTATTCTCACCTCTTTATAGGTGAACTAATGAGACTGTAGAATGAAGTCTGCTTGCACCAATCACAAACTACAGTGGAAACAGGACCTGATTTCTACTTTAGTGCTTGTTCTCTCTGCCTGTTCTTACTCTGTTTGTCTGCTTGAAAGTGAGTCCATGTGCTGTTTGCACTTCTTTGGAGAAAGGGCAGGGGATTTAGGCACAGTAACCATATCATGAGTATTTCCTCCTAGTACAATGGTTTGGGAAATTACTCCTGGTGCATATTTGAAATTACATTAGATTTAAAAATAAGAGAAATAAGAGTGCTTTGTATTATTTTCCTTCTCAAACAATATTGACAGCACCAAGAACAGCAGATTAGCTGTTTTCATTGTTGGTTAATTTTGATTAATGCAAGAGGCTAAAAAATAGACCTCTGGGTATTTAAGCAACTCTGTAACAACAAGAATTGATTCACCCCATCATTACTTCTAAAATGCTAAGTTTTGAGATTATAAATTACTCCATTTTTCAACCATATTTAGCTTCTAATTGAATCTAAAGTGGATGAAATTGTCAGGCACTAAGCTTTGGGTAAAGGATGCTAGATATAGCTGTGATGAGGACAGTAAAAAGCACTTAAAATTAATGATCTGCCCACAGGATTCACATTTATGATTGATTATCAGTCTCTGAAGGGCTTTCTATGAGTAGAAAAGTTTTTGAATTAAATCTTTATATTCTGGAACACAACTCAACTATCCTTCCATACAAGCTGAACATTATAGTATTATGCCAAAGATTTTTTAAGAAGACTCTAATACTCCATGACTCTTCCTTATTTTATGTGACTACCCTCCTGCATTTGACATTGTTGACAACCCATTCTCAAAATTCTCTTTCCTACGTTTCTGACACTTTTATAGTACATGCATATACTACTTGCCATTTTGACAAGTTCTCCTTAATTGAATCTTCTTCCTTCAATCTTCTATCTTTGAGCATATCAAGGCCCTAGTTCTTGACCCTTTATTTATTTTATTTTATTTTTACACTCTCAGAAATTAACATCCTTCTACAATAGTTTTCTCACAAATTTCTCTGAATCATTCCTGGCAACTCAAGTGAATCAATACAGATTCAATTCATCCTGTCTGTCATACTAAAAATGTTTGCAGACTTTATTTCCTGTTGCAGAATGTTTCACCATATATATGTATAATGTTTATTTGTAACTGAAAATAACTTCAAAACGATTTTCTCATATCTCAGAATATGGTCTCCAATGCTATCTCCTTATATCCTATGGTTTTATGCATCCTTGGTGTCCTGCCATATATCCTTAGAGCAGAAGTACAATTTGAGATGCACTGCCTTAAACTACATTTTTCTCTAATCCAGACCTACATCTTAAGTCCAGGCAAAGTGCTGGTTAGTCAGGATTTCACTTAGCAATTCTGGCACGTAACTGAAACTCATAGGCAAATATATAAACTCTTTTCTTTAGAAATGGAATCATAATATTCTCAGTAACAAAAAATTAAACTTTCAGTATCATTTTCAATTCCTGCTTTAATTTGTATATGCAATATTTAATGTTATTTATTATGTTCTACTCTCTTTTTTGGCTCCCCAGAGTCTGCCATTTTCTGTGATATTCACAGGAATCATTAACCTTTTGGGGAGTCATGGACTTATGCAATAATCAGAAGCCTATGTACCCCAACCAGAGGAAATATATACTATGCAAGCATGTTTTTTTATGCATGAGGATTCAAACTGCTTAGCTTATTAAAGAGCATGTTCCTAGCTTCCTTTCCTCCAACACTTCCTAAAAATTTCTGTCTGATTTATCCTCTTAAAATGCTGTCTTTATCAAGCCATTAGCATACTCAATCTATTTTTATAGCACTTAGCTATATAGAGAATAAAATGGAGAGTGGAATGCTGTTTTAACATGCTGTCAAGGGTTTATATGGCTCACCTACTTTATACATATTACTATATTTAAATCTCATGATAAACTTAAGTGATAATATGATTTTCTTTTTATAAAGAGGAAATAGAAACTCAGACATATTTAGGAAAGCTGAGATTCAAATCCAAGTCTCTCTAATTCAAAATTTATTCTTTTTGTCTCATTCAAATTTGCCTTCATTCCACCATTTTGTCTAAAATCCCAACAATTTGTTTAGCTTTGTATTAATATTTTTTCTCTAAAACTTCTCCCAACTTTGTTTTTCATGCTTCCCTTTTATATTCTCTACTCCATCTGTATTTATCTTGTTATTCTCCCCCAAACTTGCCACACACACATGCTTTTCCAGATATTGTCTCTTAACCTTTGAAGACAGAAACCTCAGACCTTTGCTCTTCCAATCCATCAGCTTACTGTCTTCCAAGACCCATATTAACTCATGCTTTTCTCCTTCATTATTTCTCCTGTGAACACACAATTGGTACTTTCAACCATCTACCCTATTGTCATTTCCTTTTAGTATTTTTCCTAAAATCATTATGTACTGTTATACAGCTTAGCACTGTGTATATTTTCCTATCCCTTTAAATTATAAGCAGTTGAGGGAGCCATATAATTTAATTTACAAGCAGCAGGGGTTCCCCATATTTGTTGAATGAGGGATTATGCATGTATTCATAAGTGACCCATTTTCCTGGCATAAAACCCAGTCACAATTATTTGATCTTTATTTTCTCTAAGTTGATCCCTTTGTGAATTCTTAATAAAGTGGAATAACAATGAGTCTTGATTGTTCCTTTAAAATGTTATTATAATATTCATTTTAACCACACTGAAAGCATACATTGAACCTTAAAGGGAGCTCTTCATTTTAAATTAGTGCAAAGGGAAATTTCACTCAATCTTGTGGTTCTCAAAGACCATTAGGCTTTCCTTCTGTCACTACTAACGTTCTTCAACCTGAATAGAAGATTGTTCTGCTCACCTTAAAAACAATGCAAAAAGAACCTGTCCATTCTTGAAACTCTAACAGATGGTTAGTGTTAACAGGCGTGGATAGTGACGTGTAATATTGGGAAATATGCCAAATTCACCTGCAAGTTCACCACCTTCATAATCTTAAATGCAGTCTACCCATTAGCTGAGATATGTGTAGCTGTAAAGCAGGAAAAATTTATAGTGCTCTTTTCAGGGATACAAGAGAAGAAAAAAATTTCCAGAAAACTCATAGGTTCAAAAGCAGGGCCAAATGCATAAAAATTGTTCCTTTTCTCTTAACAAGTACTACAAATTTTGTTTTGTCCATGTAAGCAAAAGAACTGAATAACACAATGAGAACTGAAAAATAATAAATATTTGTATATTTAGTCCTGAATTTGTGCCACCCTTTTCAGTTGGAGGAATAGTTTGTCTATACTTTTAATAACTATTTATTGAGTTACTACTCTAGGATCTGAGCTCATCTTTTCCTATCAATTCAGCATTCATTTGTGAGCAAGACAATGGCCTCTCTCCCCACATCAACTTCACATTTAGAAACCACTGACAGCTACAGAATTATCTCCTTTCAATCAATATTAAAGTATGCTTTTATTTTAGACACTCACCATCCATGCCTTTTAAAAATTATTTTAATTGATATATACAAAAAAAGTATCCTCTATTAATTTTCTTTCTCTTTCTTTTTTCTTTCTTTCTTTCATTCATTCTTTCTTTTTTTTTTTTATAGTACTGGGGTTTGATTTCAGGCCTCCTGCTTACTAGGCAGGCACTCTACCACTTGAGCCATTCCACCAGCTCCTCTATTAATTTTCTGAGAAGCAACATACCCCCACCAATTTGAGAGATAGAACAACACCAGCAAGTCCAAAATTCTCCTTTGTATCATCCTGGAACCTAGGGTCCAGTCTCCTCCATAGGATCAATCTGGACTTGCCCATTTAAAAAAGTTCTCATTCTTAAACTATCTCTGGGTTTAGATGAATTTCTTCATCTTGTATTTTTAACTTTGTCATTTACATATTTATTTTTATACAAGTTAATCATGGCTATTTTAGAACCTTAGAATTTTGGATTGATGGTTTTATTTTTGTTGTCTGCTTGTTTTCTTTTTTATGTCATTTGATTTTAAGTGCTGGTATAGTTGGTAATTTTTTGTTTTGAGTGTCAAATGTAATGTATTAAAAATTTCAACAATGTTTTGAATTTTCCCAAGGCATTACTTTCCTCCAAATTCAGTTTTCTATTATTTCTGGCACTTAATTTGAGATTGAGTTTTATTCTCCTGAAGGATGATTTATTTTGATTGCTGAAACACACATTTCTTTCCTCGTGGCTAGGAAGAGGATTATTTCTTTCTAAACAGTCACATGTGCTTCCTTCACTAGTTAATGAAGGTTGTATGCACTCAGCTTTCCATGTGGTGGTGATACCAGGAAACACAGCTTTAAGTGGTGTGTTCTACTATCGTCATTCTACCTCTCTTACCCTTCAGCACTATTTGACCTTTGCTTTTTCTATACAGTGGTTTTATATGTAGTTACTTCTAACATAAGTTCTTTCAAGTTGTTTTTGCAGTGAGTGTGGTCAAAATATATGTAGTTACATGGGGTTTGAAAAGTGCTTTGGTTGCATTTCCGTACTATACCGCTAGATGATTTTAATTTTCTTTTGGTGTTCACTTGGTGGTTTTGGTTTGGTTGGCTCAGCGTTTCCCTCCTACCCTCTCATCAAATAATGCCGTCTCTTTATTCAAAAACCTGTCCTTCTCCCACTCGTGTGATTATGGCGGGTGTGTTAGTACCCTTGGGCTGGCATAACAATGTTACACAAACTGAGTAAATTAAGGCAACACATTTTTTTTTTCTGTCACAGTTCAGGAGGTCAGAAGTCCAAAATTAAGATGCTATTGCTATTAGTTCCTTCTGAAGTCTCAGATGATTGTGCGTCCCATACCTTCCTCCCATTTCCCTCAGTCTCTGCTCAGCACTCTACTTGCTGGTAGAAACTTCTTGTTCTCTGAAGGGACTTCTGTGTGAGACACACATGTGCTTTCCAACAGCAAATGTTTCTATAAGAGCACATTGGAGTGAAGAAAAATGCAGCCTTCCAAAAAACAAGATACTCTGAAAATATTATTTCCTTTTGTATTTTGAATCTGTTTGATTAAATAAAATAAGTAGTAAGTAAATATATACAGCAATGAAGTCAGTAAGTACAAGGGAGGGTAAATTCAAAAATCACCTCTGATTGCCCTAAATCACTTTTTATTTCTTCATTGTAACTACTGTTAGTAGTTATATGTATACATATATTTATAAGTACATATATGTGTATGTGCATTTGTGTGGACATACTGTCTTCATAAATCATATCAAAATATATATCCTAATCCATGACTCATTTTTCTAATATAATGGGCTCTTTCCATATAAGTACATGGAACTGTGACACAATTTTGATAGCAATACAATATTAAAATGCAAATGACACATATTTAATTTATTTAACCATTCTATCATTGATACACATTTTTTATTCCCATCATTTTACTTTTCAAATAATTTTCTAATTATCTTTTTTTTTTCCAGTATTGGGAATTAAACTCAAGGTCTCACATGTGCTAGGCTTTCCCACTGAGTTACATCCTCAGTCTTATGATCATTTTCAGACATACTTCTTGATGCACATTTTTCAGTCTGTCTTGGGATGAAGTCATACAAAATGTACTGCTGGGTCAAAATAAATGCACATTTTTATTATGATTAATATGACTAAACAGAAGTCAATCATTAATCCTTTCAGGATGCTAAAGCCCTTCTGATATTAAGGTAAAAGGTAGATCTGAATAAATCTTGTTGTGAGATTCCTAAACATAATGTGACATTTTTATGTAATGAGGAAATTTGCCTTGGTTATGGTCTCCCACAGTGCACATTTAAGCTGTTTAGTGTCAATAATAAAGTAGAATGGTGTCCACTTCTCTCTTCTCTCTGCCACACATAGCACATGGAGGTGGTGTAGCTGTCACTAAAAAGCAAACTAGACATCTCTTACTTATGATGAAGACAACAACAGAGACAGAAATAATCCTCGTGGCAATAAATCATATGCCTAGAGAAATCCAAGTGGAAGAGAAGCGAAGTGCTGTGCCAGAAACCCTAGGAGGCAGGAAATGTCTTGGCATGCACTCCTGCTGCTGCAGAACTGTGAAAAGCCTCAAATGGTTAAAAGAAATAGTCTGCAAAGGATAGACTATGTGTTGCATGATGTGTTGCTACAAAGAATTTCTTAGCTCTCTTTGTTAAGTGATTTAATCCTACACATATCAATTTGCTTTCTACTGAATTTTGCTGTGTGAGATAGGGGACAGGCTAAGGCATATTGATATTGATTTTCCCTAATCTGCTGAGGCTGCACCATCACCTCTTGCCTGTAACTTCCCCAAGAAAACAAAGGGTCAATGAGCCGTAAGATGGCAACTTTTTTTCCTCTGAAATAATATTTCATTAATGCCTTTGTTTGGAAATTTATATAGTATTTTAATGAAATAGATTTATTATAAAATGTAATCTTTATTCTTATAGAAGGAATATCCTATTATTGAAGAATAGTTTCATCCAAAGGACAAATATAAACATAGATGAATGAATTCAGCTATTTAAACTCTGCATTATGGGGAAAGGGTAAATAACATTATTCCCACTGTAGATTTGATATTCAATAAAGCAAGTACCAGTATATTATGATGATAGCTGAACATAATTTATGAGTGGCAAAATCTAGAATATTCATAATAGCTTTTATTTGTGGAATATCTGCAATTCTCTAAGCACTTTCACATACTCTAGCCCATCCACCAACTTGTGAGTTTCATAAAATGGTGTTTAACTTGATATACAAAGGTTATCTAAAGTACATGTGTAAATGATCAGAGTATAAATGAATTCAACAAATAAATTCAATTTTGAGATTAGAAATCTGAGAGGGTAAGGGCATAGAGCATATTAGTAGTAGCAGACCCAGGTCTGTTCTTCCAGAGTCCCGGTCAGGACTGCTTAAGTCCTACTTACTCTCATCTTCCTTCAAAGAAAGCATTCATTTCTTCTTGTGATGTTCTGTCCTGCCCATCTTGTCAATAATGGGCATTATAACTTCAGAGCCACTCTCCACAATCAGAACATTTTCCTCATAGCGAATTACTTTTCAACACTTACTGTCATTTGGCATTAGCTGTGCCATTTTGGCTCCTTTGAAGGAAAATTATAGTTAGGTTGAAAAGATAAAATGGCAATGAAAAGGCATAATGTAGCCAAAACAGAGACAGAGAGAATAAAAGAATAGCATGAACATAGATGAGACCACAATAAGAGCACAGGAGACATTCCATGAAATAAGACATATTAGCATTTGTGTAGTGGTAATTGTGCAATAAGACAAATTGACATCATGCAACCCTGATACAACACAATGGTTTTCTGGGCTGAATTGCATAATCTATCATTAGAAAACCTTGGATACATTAAAAAAATGGTATATTCTATTAAATAACTGATGTATTCTCCAAAAGTATGAAGGTCATTAAAAGACACTAATAATTAAGGAATTGTTACAAAAATAAGCAGACACAACTATATTCTACATGGGAACCTGCATTGCATGTTGAAACAACAATAACAACAAAAAGTATTAACAGAAAAACTGGTATAATTCAAATATGATATATAGCTTAGTTGTTGGTATTTTACTAATATTAATTCTTAGCTTTGATGACTATATATGCTTATACAAGATGCTAACATTGGAAGAAGTTGGGCAAAGGCATTACAGGAATTCTTTATTACTTTTGTGACTTTTCTAGAGTCTAAAATTATTTCAAGATAAAAAGTCAGAAAAAAAACTGAAGTTGGAGGTTTTATGTTCGGTATAGTGACATAGGAATATCATCAAGGATCTAAGACTTTTTTTTCTACCTCTTATTTTGCCATCCTTCTGCATACACTTTCTGTCTCTAGGCTTCTCTGCATTCTGAACACTCCAATGTATCTAAGGTTCATGTAGCCCCATCCTATTCTGTTCTCTGGAAAGCTCTTTTCTATGGACTGTGTCAACTGTCCTATGGGTTCTATCAGAACAATGCCCATGGAAGATCAAAGGGCCAAGAGTGGGAAGTTAGGGAAGTTATTCCTCTGTGTTTTTCCATTTTAGACTAAGGTTTGGAAGAGCTTCATTCCCTGTCCCTGTCCCTGGAAGGCTCTTTGCTGGTGCTAAAACATGCCAGGGTCTTTTCCTATTTCTTCCACCTGGAAGTTTCTTCAACAAGATCCTGTCCTGATCAGCTCCCTTACTTTCTTTAGATCTTTGCTCAAATATCAACTTAATAAAGTTACATAAAACTCTGTTCCCATCATAACACCACTACTACTTATTCTGAGTCTTTAAACTTATTTTTCTATAACACTTAATCACTACTTATGATATGTGTGCTAGGCTTCATATGTAGGAAACTTAATCCCCAATACCACAGTGCTAAGAAGTGGGACCATTAAGAGGTGATTAAGTGCTGGGTGTGGTGACTCACACATGTAATTCCAGCTACTCGGGAGGTAGAGATTAGGAGGATCATGGTTCAAGGTCAGCCCAGGCAACAAGTTAGCAATACCCTATTTCAACAAAACAAGCCCATTATCTTAGCTATATGATGAGCTGTAGGTAGGAGGATCACAGTCCAGTGCTGGCCCTGGACAAGAAAAGGACACCCTCTCTAAAAAATAATGTCTAAAGCATCTGGGAACATGATTGCTAGACAGAGTAGCTGCCTAGCAAGAGCAAGACCCTGAGTTCAAGTCCAATTCCACCAAAAGAAAGAAGTGATTAGATCCTGAGTGTTCTGCCTCTATAGGTGGATTAATGGAAAATCACGTGAGTGTGTGGATCTTGCAGGAGTGGGTTCCCCTTTCTCAAGTGTTCTCTTGCCATATCATGCCCACCATCAACTTATGACACAAGAAGAAATCTTGTCAGATGTCAGGCCCTTGACCTTGGACTTTCCAGAAGTGTAAGAAATAATTCTCAGTTCTTTCTAAATTATCCAATCTGTGATAATATCACAAAACAGACTAAGACAATGTATTTTCATATACACATGTGTGCATATACATATATAAAAATATATGTGAGTGTTTTACTTACACATACACATTCTGTTCTCTCATTAGAATATACTATGTCATAAATTTTGGTCAGTTTTGTATCTTCAATGCCTAGAATGTTGTCTGGTACATAGGAGGTAATTAGTACATATTTGTGGAAAAAAATGAATGGATTAATTAATTGACAATATTTCTGAGCTAATGCTTTTTAATCTCACCTGGGATATGGGGGAATTTCTTCATGCGAAGGAAGCAGAGAGAATTTGTAAGAAATGACTCCATTGTCTAGTGCAGAAGCTATACTTAAAAGAGAAAGAAACTTACTCATCAACAATGCCTTCAAAATTCCTCACAGAGCCAACCTGTATGGAATCTTCTTTAGACAGTCAGAGACAAGCTTTATGGATACAGTAAATAAATTTTTATTGCTAAGTAAGCGAAAATGTAAGCAGGAATGCTTAATGATACTCTAGACACATCGCAGCAGGGGAGGGAACTTTTGCCATACTTCATACACTGGTGACATGTCAGCTACAACACTTCACACTTGACTGAGAAGCTATTAAACCAATTACTAGGTCATTAACAAGGGCTTTTAAGAGCAGTTGTGAAGCCACACACTAAGAGGAAATTTGCTTTGATAGGTGTATGAGCCCACAGTGCAGCCTGGATTTGGATAGTTTCCAATTTTAAGACCCTACCTATCTACTGACTTCTTATCTTTTTCTTTCTCTGATTAGTAAGGACATCCCCAAAGGCATGTGAAAATACATTTCAATTTCTTCAGTGTTCCATCTATTCAGAAGTTCAGTCTGAAATGAACTTCTACAATGTCTGATTCTGGGTATCCATACTCTGTCTGTTCAGAGAGGTAAAAGGAAAATGAGAAAGGTAAAAATTACAATCCCTCTCTTGTACATTTGTGGATTCATGGACAAAATTCTGCAAAAATTTCTGCCCTACATTTCAAAATCTTTTATAGTAATTACTGCTACCTAAATTTTGGACATAATTCCCAGGTTGGTATACTTTACCTTTTTATAGCTGAATTGACTTTTTTCTGCTTACTCTTCTCAAATTTAAGACCATGTCTCCTTTCAGTTCTAACAGGCAAATGTTTACTTTCCTCATGTTGCCTACTGCTGTTCTAAAGCTTCCATATTACTTCTCTTCCCTGGATGAAAAGTTCTATGCCTCTTTTCTAGCTAGATATAAAGAAGAACATATATTCATATCCTAGTGAAATAATTTACATGAATTATAAATTACTATTAGTCCTAACTAATGAAATGCCCATTTGTATTTTAAAGAGGAGCATAACACAAATGTTATATAACCTCTGAGCTCTGAGGAAAACTATGCTCTTTTGTTCTGTTCCTTTCATTGAGACAGAAATTAAAGATATGCTATGAAACAGACCAGTTAGAAAGATTTCAATTCTGTATTTATGATTAAGTGAAAAGCTAAGCAATAGCTATCATTACCACTTATGTTTCTCTTTGCTTCTCCTCTGCCATGTGCAGGAAGTGGAAGTTATTATAAGTAGGACTGACACATAACACAAGAGGGGATATGTATGCCAGAGGGTTAACTGCAATGGTACTTGGGACTCAACACTTTATTACAAACACAGCTTATTCTGGAAAGTAGACAGAAATTTCATAACCAGTAGTCAAAGTCTGTTGCTGATATGAAGATTCAGTTCCCATGTGGGCATTTTCCATATTATCTTGTTGAACAGGTTACAAATATATGTAGGATTAGATCCTTTTTCCTCCTTCACATCAACTTTACTGCCAGCACATCCCTTTTCATAGAAAATGACTGAGTAGAAATGAAATCTTGACATTCTAACTCATTCTAACACTAACTCATAGTGTTGCTGCAATTAATCTCTACTCTATGAGAAATAATTTCTGTCATCCATTTTTTTTTCTTAGAGCACCTAAAAGACTAACTTCAGTACTTTCAAAACCACTTGTTATTTAAAGTCTTAATGCTATCCAAAACACTAATGTTTTAATACAGGTATTAACATGAGGGTTGCCATTCTACAGTCTTTCCAATATACATATTTTTGTTATCTTTCAAAACACATACTAATTTTTTCCAGGTAGACAAAATATGCAGTATTAATTATCTGTTGCTATCCAAAAATTATCACATATTTTAACGTCTCAAAACAACAGTAAACATTTCTTTTCTTAGATTCTGTGGGTGACAATTTGAGAGCAACTTCCATGGGTGATTCTGGCTTCTTTTACAAGGCTGCAGTCTAGGTGCTGGCTGGTTCTGCAGTCATCCAAAGACTTAATGAGGAAGGAAGATCTGATTCTAAAATGTCTCACTCACACAGGTGGAGCTGGTCCTTTGTATCAGACCTCAGCTCTTCAATATGTGGACACCTCTACTGGATTGCTGAAGAATCATTTTTACCTAGTTGCTGCCTTTACCCTGAACAAACTTCTCAAGATCACAAAGTAGAAGTGACAATGTGTTTGCCAGGAAATGAATGCTTTTGCCCTCCCCCATTCCAAATTCATATGTGGAAACCTAAGTCCCAATATAACTGTATTAGGAAATGGGCCTTTAGGAGGTAATTAGGATATGAGGGTGAAGCCACCATGAATGGAATTGGCATCATTACTATTGTGAGTGTCCTTATAAAAAGGGACCCCAGAAAATTCTCCAGTTCTCTTATTTATTTGTTTACTTTTCCATGTGATGATATGATAAAAAGAAAGCTGTCTGCATTTCTTTTTAAAAAGTGAGAGAATGAGGAGCAAAAAGTAGTGCATCTGAATGTATTGATGACAAATAAATAAATGTACTGATGCTGCTCAAATAAAAGACAGCTTCTCACTTGCTTTCCATGTTCTATGAACCAAATTTCATTCTAAATTACTTATGTACATTATTTTGGTTTTGTCTTCTTGTGAATATTTTAAATGGACAGATAAGAAAGAAATAATCACTAAAACATATCTCTTAACAGGTTCAAGTATTATACCCTTGGTCTTCTCATCTGAAAACTTTGAGAAAAGTTAAGCATGGAACTACTGAAGTAACAATAGCTTTAAGTGATTATCATAAATCCTTAATTATCTACAATGGATCTCTACATTTTTAGTACCTTTTCATAAGGGGTAGTGAAAATAATGTGTATGTAGTTAGTGATCCTGATTATTTAATTGTAGTAAATATATACTTTTTAATTTCATCTTTAAAAAGCAAATTATAAAAGTGATTAAAATTTTTTATATTTTCAAAATGTGATTAAAACCTTTTAACTCAAAGAGACATCTTCTTCTACTTAACCACTCCCTTCCCAAAACATCAGTGGGCTTCTCTGTTCGAATGGGGAACTTTTTTTTTTTTGAAGTAGCTCTCTGTTTCATCATTTCCTCATTAAGTCCTTTCTTTCTAATTCTTATCCTTAGAATTGGTAGGAAGGTAAAGAGTTCTTATTAGAATTCATTGGATCAAATGAGACTTTGGCTTGAAATCTTTGAAAATTTTCACAGAAATAAGAAGTTCTCATGATACTGAGAGCCAACCTTGTCATTTTGAAAATTAAGCATAATTACTACACTTGGAGGATTATTTCACAATTCAGTAGATTCACTTCTAGGAAAGTAGTCTGGTGTTAAGACTAGTTTTCTTTTTTTTTTTTTTCTTCATTATACTAGATTTCCACTAGCTCTCTTTTGCTTTGTTGAGTACTCTACAGGAATGGGTGTGTTTTGCAAATGAAATATTCTTTGATCAAATTCAACATGGCTCCCAATGTGTCATTGAGGAAATCACCTAATCATGCTGGTCTTCATGTATTCATTCATTTAAGAGGCACAATTGATAAACAAGTAAGGAAGAAATCCAGATCTTCAGATTTGATAGTTTCTTTTAATAAATGTCTAAATAATTGGACACAAAAACTAATTCTGGGAAGGCATTATTTACACTATAATCAATTAGATAAGAAGAACTCAGATATGGCAAGAGTCAGAGGAAGAGAAGGAAAAATAGCCAAAAATTACAATTTTAGGTGTTTTTATTGTTCTAGATGGTAATGTTTTATACACAATTACATCTTTGCCAAGATCATTAAAAAAATTATAGGTGAATTTTCTAATCACCTTATTCCTGTATCTCAGTGGCAACGAAGGAATTACCCAATCCTTAGACTTACAAATATGAGCTATGAAATGGTTAATGTTTACATTCCACTGGAATGAACTGCTTCTCATGGTTGGCTAATAAATACTAGATTTTAAAAACATCTTTAAAGGTCTCTTTGGGTTTTCTCCCTGGTTCTACTTTTCAGCTTCTTGCTATTGGGAATATTTTTCTATGCCAGTTATAGTTTTCCAACTTATTGGAAAATCTTATTAATTTTGACTTGTTGAGAGACAAATGTTTAGGTCAAGAAAGCTGCTGTTGTGGCTTATTAGAAGTTTGAGATCTGCCTCTGACTCTACTGCTAAACAGGATGAGAACTTGATGAGTTTTGATGATTATTTTGTCCTTAGCTTCTTTCTTTGTAAAATGGGAACACTGAACTAAATCAGCTAACTATGAAGGATAGTAAGTTAATTGTCACATGAAATATTTAATGGAATCCCAATGCCTTAGTCATTTATCATATTTTTAAATAAATGATAGGAAGCTAACAAGAAAAAGTAGATGAACTATAAGGATGTGAGATAACCATAGTGTTAGAAACATGGCTGATTCTCAAAGGTAGAAATATAAAAGTAAAATATAAGTATTTGTCTTTCTCACCTTTTTGCACACACACGCACACACACACATATACACATTAGACTCTCACTCTAAGTTTTCCTCATCATTGTTTCTCTCTGTTCTTTTCTCCTACTTCTGTCTGCAACCACTGTGTTTGCTTTATCTATCAGTTTGTAAATGTCTAAAATTAGTTAACATAAATCTCTCACATCCACTCCATTCAGAGAAGATATGTCTTACTTCTACGATTCTGGCATAGAGAAACAAGATGTCCTTGCTTGTGCAGATATCCATCCATGGACTTGTCACCTCTGTGGGCAATGAAATTTATCAAGGGGAAGAAGAAACAGAGAGTAAATTTTGGACATCTAAAATGATCTCAGAATTTAGTTCACCAATGAAAATCCTCAAATTTTGGTTCCACAGTGATCCCTGAAAGGCCTGTATTGAACCCTAGGACTTCAAGGAACAAAATGATGTTTGCTGCACTTAATACCCTGTAAGGTTTCTTTTCACTTGGGACCTCTTACTATTCTGGGATGGGTGAGAAATGTGAGGATCACAGTACATAAACAAGAATAGAATTTGAAGGCTTTGAAAATGATACCAAGTGGACTCTGAGACTGAATTACAGTTTGTCATTAACAATTTTTATTCTTTTGAAAAATATTTACTCTGACAATATTGAACTTTCTGGGAATCCTGTACTCCCAGAAAGCAGTGATGATTATGAAATCCCCCTATTATTTTTGTGTCAATATATGACAAAAGACTACCTCACATCTTTTGATATAATTCCTGCCTCCATCCTTCCTCACAGCCTTCATAAGACTGGAGCTCATGAATGACTCCCTGTGATGCCCACTGTAAAATCCCAAGCTTTCTTCCTTTTCAAATCTAGCTGCTTCTCATTGGAGACTATCCTAAATAAAATAGTGTCCTTAATTGTCTGGTGCACTTTGTCTTTCACAGTTTGATTGACACCACTCTTCTCTGAAGCGACTGGACCTCTTCTTCAGATTCCTATTTTCTGACTGGCAATCAGGAGAATTAATGGTGGGTCCTGTTCTCTGGACTCTAGTACTATTGGTAGAAGTGTGAATATTTTATCTTAATTTTTTCATTACTCACTTGATTTCTAATGTTGACTCTTTTTTTTTTTTCCCAGTGTTGGGTATTGAACTCAGGGCCTGCTTGCTAGGTAAGTTCTCTACCACTTAACTGTGCCCTTCACTACTTTAGGGTTAGTTATTTTTCAAGTATGGTATTTCCTTTCTACCCAGGGCTGACCTTGGACCATAATCCTCCTACTTACACCTTCCCCAAAGCTGGGATTTCAGGCATGCACCACTCCAAACTTGGCTTCTTTTCATTTTAACATCTGAACATTTATTTTTGATGCCTATGAACTAATTGTTTGTAGAGATCTTGTCTCTTCAAGGTAAAAGACGACAGAGAATCAATTTTTCAGTCATTTATCTCTCTATTTGGAGCCCAAATCAGTTAAGAATTCAGACCCTTGAGCAAAGAATATCTCTTTGACATGAAATGATTAGTTTTGTATTTGTAAGTTAATATTTGGCCTATGAGTGAATTTTAGAATTGAAGTTATTTCTCCATGCATATACATCTATAGCATGTAAAACAGAAAACCCTTTCCTTCTCATCGTATGTAGTATTATCCTAATTCCACATGTTACTTATAAATTAGGTTACAAAACCTCTTAAATAAAAGGAGCTATATTCTAATTGGCTTTGAGATAAAGAGGCACTTAAATAAATTGAATAATCCTAAGATTCTTTGAAATTAAAAATGTTAAAAATATAACAGTTTCAAAATGGAGGAAAAATGAGATATGCTTATTAAAAACTAACCTGGAAACATTTTAAGAATTCCAGTTAATATAATTTAGAAAATCTTTGCCAAATGACACTATTTTAAAATTGTTGGTTTAGTGAAAACAGTTATGTTTCCATGACTTTTCAGTGTGAATAAAATATACCTTCTGATCTTTGTTACCTGGGTATATTCACTCTAAACTTATTCAAGTTTATCAAACAAATACAGTGCCAATTCAAAGAGGTACGCTGCAGGAGCAAAGTATTTCCATACTCTGACCTCTTGGAATCCCCTGTACTTGTTTTCCTTTTTATTCAACTCTTTGCTTTAATACAGCTCTTTGATTAATATTTTTCCTTCTCAACTTATTTCTGAGTTGTTTAGCAATAAATTATGTTCATCTTTTTAAAAAGGGGAATTTGACAATGTTGAACTTTACCTGAGTTCTATGTCCTTGGAAGTAGTGCTGGTTAAGAAGTTACCTCACATTTTGTATTCTGGGCAGTTTTATTCTTGTTCTAAAATAGAAAACCCACACCATCCTTCCCCAGATTTCTCATACAAATTGTAGCTAACTCTCTTACCACCTTGCCTCTGTCTCACTGCAGGCCTCCTTCCTTTTCTCTGAGGTGTTCCTCATGAATTTACATATTACATATTTCAGTAGACTGAATAAAATCATATTATTAATTGTTCTATGCATTTTGTCATTCACAAACTCCATTTTTGAAGAAAGAAAGAAAGGAGAGAGAAAAGAAGGAAGGGAGGGAGGAAAGAAGGGAGAGAGAAACCTAGCAAAGACATGATCATAATAAGTCAAAGAAAAAAATAGTAATTATAGCATCTCACTATTCAGATTAGGTAATATTTTCCTAAAACTCTCTCAGAAATGTAATGAATTTATTCTTCTAGTTTATTTTTCAAACTACCTTTAAGCTCTTAGTTAATCTCTACTGAAATAATGTCTGCTTATCATTAGTGATGCAATTTTTTCCCTAGGGCCATTCCATTCCAAACTTATTGTTACATCTTATAATGTTCTCCAAAATAGAACCTGCTTACTGACAGACATGAAGGATGGAATTCACAATTTCTTGCTAACAATCATGAAATTCTTTGCACACATGATTTCTCCAAAGCAATATCATTTTTTTTAATTATTATTATTCATTTAGTCACATGTGCATGCATTGTTTGGTTCATTTCTCCTTCCTGCCCCGCCCCAACCCTTTCCCATCCTCCCCCTCCCTTCCAGGCAGAACCTGTTCTGTGCATTTCTCCAGTTCCGTTGAAGAGTAGAAATAAGCAATAATAAGAAAGACATAGCATTGTACAAATGTGTTACAACCCAGGTTGATTCATCTCTAACTGATCTTTACACTGGCTCCTGATCCCCTTCTTGTGTTGACCTCTGTCACTTTAAGGTTTCTGTATTAGTTCCTCTGGAATGGGGACATCAAATGCTTTCATATTTTGGGTTTTCTATCTAACTCTGTACCTCCTGTATATGTTCTCCCTTTGTCATGTAACCCAAGTCCTACAACACTGCTGTATTTGCCCTAAATCTAAAGACGGCATATGAGGGAGAACATATGATTTTTGGTCTTCTGAGTCTGGCTAACTTCGCTTAGAATGATGTTCTGCTGTTCCATCCACTTAGTTGCAAATGATAAGATTTCATTCTTCTTCGTGGCTGAGTAAAATTCCATTGTGTATAAATACCACATTTTCTTAATCCATTCATCACTAGTGGGGCATCTTGGTTGTTTCCATAACTTAACTATTGTGAATAGCACTGCAATAAACATGGGTGTGCAGGTGCCTTTGGAGTAACCTGTGTTGCATTCCTTTGGGTATATCCCCAGGAGTGAGATTGCTGGATCATATGGCAGGATCTATGTTTAGATTTTTAAGACGCCTCCATGTTTTTTTCCAGAATGTTTGCACCAGCTTGCATTCCCACCAGCAGTGGATTAGGGTTCCTTTTTCCCCACATCCTCGCCAACACATGTTGTTGTTGGTGTTTTTGATGATGGCTATTCTAACAGGGGTGAGGTAGAATCTTAGTGTGGTTTTAATTTGCATTTCCTTTATGGCTAGAGATGGTGAGCATTTTTTCATGTGTTTTTTTGCCATTTGAATTTCTTCTTTTGAGAAAGTTCTATTTAGTTCAGTTGCCCATTTCTTAATTGGTCCATTGATTTGGGGAGAGTTTAGTTTCTTAACTTCCCTGTATATTCAGTCCTTTGTCTGATGTATAGCTAGCAAATATTTTCTCCCACTCTGTGGGTGGTCTCTTTAGTTTAGAGACCATTTCTTTTGCTGTACAGAAGCTTTTCAATTTTATGAAGTCCCATTTGTCCATCCTTTGTCTTAGTAGCTGGGCTGCTGGGGTTCTATTGAGGAAGTCCTTGCCTATATCTATTAGTTCCAGATTGTTTCCTGTTCCTATACTAACTTCATATTTTAAGGTCCTTGATCCATTTTAAGTTGACACTAGTACAGGATGATAGACATGGATCTAGTTTTAGTTTCTTGCATTTGGATAACCACTTTTCCCAGCAGTATTTGTTGAAGAGGCTGTCTTTTCTCCATCATATATTTCTGGCCCCTTTGTCAAAAATAAGATCGGTATAGTTGTGTGGATTCATATCCAGGTCCTCTATTCTGATTCACTGGTCTTCATGTCTGCTTTTGTGCCAGTCCAAAGCAATATCATTTTGGTTATGGTGTTTAAATCTCTTTAAAGGTCTATTTTTATTCTCACAGAATTATTTGAGTCTATCAGATGGAAAATTTTAACATATTGAGTTTATGTTTAGTAACCCCTTAAATATGTTTCAATACCCCAAGTGGATACCTGAATGTCCCAAACATTAGATATAATATTTTTCTTTTTCTACATCTCTATGATAAAGTTTAATTTATAAAGTTAAAGTGCTGAGATTGACAGCCATAATGGGTCATGAAAAAAGTGTTATAGCAGTGTATTGTGATAAAAGTTATATGGATGTAGTGTTTCTCACTCTGCTCTTGCTCTCTCTCCAAATATCTTATACTATATTTTCCCTTCTTTTTCTTCTGATAATATGTCATATGCATTGTGACATACTGCTGGACTACTACATAAGGTTACTTAATCACAAAAGCTGTGATCCCACATCAGTCGATCAGATAACTGGGACAGCTACTAAGTGAAGAGCAGGCAAGTAATGTGAATATGTTGAACAAAGCGGTGATTCTTATTCCTGGCAAGGTGGAGCAGAGCGATGCAAAATTTTATCATATTATTCAGAATGATGTGCAATTTAAAGCTTTCAAGTTATTTCTGAAATTTTCTATTTAATACTATTAAACATGATTGACTTCAGATAACAGAAATTGTGGAAAGCAAAACCATGGATATGGAGAAACTATTGTATAAATAAGCTGATTTATTTACTGGTTTTCCCAGGTCAACACATTGTGTCTCAGTAGGAACCATGATTGGAAACCTACTTGTCTCTAACTTCTAACTTCTAATTTGACACACTGTATAAGAAAGAAAAGATCTCACATGTACATAGTTTACAAGTGGTGTGTGGCTTGCAGAGCTATTTCAAGCACTGACAAGGTTCTAGGAAAGCTCAGCAACGTAATTGCTTTTTGCTTTTCACTTTAACACTTCATAGTAGAAAGCCTTAGATTTTGTTCTTTCCAAGAAGATAGTGCCAAGTCAAGAAAAATCTAAAAGGGGAATGTGTCTTTCATGCATATAGAATTTTCTCAAATAAAAACATTGCTATTAAATCACAATAATTGCCTACAACAATGATTTTTTAATAAATTTTTAAGAAGAATTTAAATGTGTACAGTATGATTCTGATTAAAAGCCTTGCAATTCAGGGTTCCGGTTCGATGTGGAAGCTTAACAGCCACCCTAAACACATCCAAAGCCTCAGGACAGCCAGTAAATTCATCTTTCTTCAGTTCTTTCAGGTGGAAAAAAACTTATGGCCTAATCGCATATCTCAGATTTATGTTTTTGCTCTTGTCCTCCACATAATGTCACCTTAAGCCTGGAGATAAAACAAGTCTAAGTGTTGTATGTGGCAAAGGAGTAAATTATTTCACCCTTCTTCCTCTGGTGGGGTCCTCTAGATTATCCACTCCAGTTAATTTAGCTAAAATGTCTTTCAATAATGCCTGGTTTAGGGATCTTCCTGTAGGAACTTGGTAAGATTGGCTCTTAATTTTAATATTCTAAAAATGAGAATATAGAACTAAATAAATTTCCAGGCCCAGTTGAGGTCTAAATTCTTAGATCCCTCCAAAACAGCATCTAGAACTGCAAAAATTGTGAGTGGTAGTCAGGTCCTTGGAGAATATCTAGTGTAATTGCCTTCAGAGACAGAGTAGCTGTGGAGAGAAGTGAAGCGTTAAGGAAGCTGAATTCCACACCTGCAACCCATGAATGTACCTGATTCATGGAACTCCTGATTTTTCTCAGTTCTGTATACTGTGCTTTCTCACTTTAAATATGAAAGTGTGAAACAGTGGGATCTACTCAGATGTCTTACTTGCAGATGAGAAAACTAAGTCCCAGAGAATCTAAGTATTCTTGCCCCAAACCACACAGCAACGGATGGTGGAATATAAACATTAGGTCAAAGCAGAAAACTCTGTTTTCCTTGGAACTTTGGGCCAGCTCACTGAACTCAAAAGCCAGTGATCCTTCCCAGTTTAGCATTGTCCTGCTAGAAAATCTTGAGTAGGAAATGATGAAAAGAGGTCTGTATGTTTGTGAGTGTGGGCTAGCTGTTGAGAGAGACGAAGTGACGGATTTGTTTTTCTAAATTCTAAGAATTCATCTTTACTTGTTTCTTAACAGCTCATTTCAACTAAACTGTAATTAGCAAATACTACCAAGTGATTCAAAGTTCATTCTCCAAACACGTCTTACTGAGGAAAATATTGGGAGAATGAAACAAAACAGAAAACTATGTCAAATTATTATTCTTAGGAGTTAAAGCCTTGTGAAGACTGAACCTGACTTAGGAGGGTGACAAATACTATACCAGAGCATTTTACCACACATGTGTAGGTCAAGAGAAAAAGGAAAACACAAATTTGGTGTTTGTCCGTCAAAAATATATAAATATGTGCATTCTGGTTTTCTTCGAAGAAAGCTGTAATTTGACATCACAAAAGAAATTTGATCTCATTATTTCCACTTAATTCAAAGCATTCTTAATTTTTGTTTTAAAAGTTTGATATACACACTCAAAATAGGCTTTGAAATCTTTTGAAGCTTTGGACAGATGAAACCCATATAGTATACAAATACCAACTAACATTAATGCTCTTTTCTTTATTATAATCTTTAGGCTTTTTTCCCATCGAAAGCAATTTTAAGTAAATACTGGACATGTGTAGCACTTGTGTTTTTATTAGACGTTTGACAGTATAGTAGAAAAAGTCTGAAAACTCATAAAACGTCTCTAGAAAATATATAAAATATGCCAGTATTTTAAAGACAGAGTATTTTTTAACCACACTCAACTTATTTTATAAAAATCATTTGAATTCATAAATATCAATTTCTCACAGAAAATATTTTACAATTCTTTTTCTAAAGACTTTCTGCTTATGACACCCAAAGCTGCCAAATAAGCTTTTGTTCTTGGACTTAGCTTTGACGTATTCTCTTGGTTCTGCTCTTGCTCCCTAGACAACTAACTAATGAAAAAAAAAAAAATATATATATATATATATATATTGAAGTTCATATGACACAGAAGAGGCCAGCCAGGGAAATGAATTTCCTTTTCTCACTTGCTCAGCAGTTATTCCTCTGGGATGGAAGAATCTGGCCGAACTGATTAAAGCTTCTTTTACCTGCCCAGAGGCAGTTTACAATCCAATTTCTAATCTACATCCAGGAATTTCACTGCCATGGAAAATCATGGACTATCTCCCTGTGAAAAGTCAGTTTGCTTCTGCTTGAGAAAAAATTAGTAGTGGGGCAGTATGAAATCCCACTGTTTGTCTGAAGGTTCTAAAATAACAAGGGCCCTGTGTGCTCTAGGAGCCTATGATCTTGTACAGAACAGTTACTATGCTCTGCTGTCCTCCCGCTCTCCCAACACTGGAACCAGCCACCTCAAAATTGTTGCCATAAATTCAAATGAATGTGTTCCTTAAAAATCTCACACTACCCCTGCTGCTACATCTTGTATGCACTAAGTATGTAAAATACTAGGCTCCTTAACTTCAGGTGTTGCACTGGAAGTTGACAAAAAAGGTACACACTATGTGAGTCAGTAGGCCCATAGGACAGGTAGGAGGCACTACCTGTGATTTCCTGGCTGCATCTGATGAGAAAAAAAGAGGAAAAAAACAACACACACACACACACACACACACACACACACCCCTTTCCAAGAAGCTATGAGCAATTTTCTTAACATTTTAAGCAGATGAATATGTAAAGGAAAAAAAAAAATCTACCCTGGGGCAGACTAACAAATGAGAAAGAAAAAGATCTGACATTTCCTGGAAATCTTGTCTATTACAAAGAAAACCATAAAGAATATAGCTATCATACCCTCATATATATGAGAATTGCCATCATAATTTAACAAGTAATTCTTTAGTGAGGAGTTTATTTAAAAGTATCCTTAAAGGGAAGATTTGCCCTGTTTGCTGCTAAACACAATTAAAAATTTTTTTTTTCATGCCACATTCTTTCTGAATCATCAGTGTAGACAGCAAATGGAAAGCATTTCTTTCTGGAATTTTTAATGATTTTTTTTTCTGGTTCTTGTGTAATGTGAAGTGTTTGGATTAGAATCTCAAAATTGGCTTCAATTCGCTTGATAAAGGAAAATGTGAGTATGTCTGATTTTGGAAGGAAAAAGTTCCCTCCTTAGAGTACAGTGAAAAGTTGTGGAAATTTGATCTTATGTGCCCTACTGTGTCAGTTTAACCTCTCCCACTCTATGGTATCATCCACTTCTCAACTTTTTCAAAAAATATCCTGAAAAACACTGACATATAATACTTGATAGTAAGCAGCTATATTATTGGTTTATGGATTTCCTATACTGTACTTTTCATCATTATAAAAAATGTACTATAAAACCGTGTGCTATACTACTGTGACAAAAGAGCCTCACACATCTATTGTTTACTGTGTTCCTTAATTAAAATATTTTCTTTTGTGCTTGCATTAATCTTTGTTTAGCATGGCCTTAGGAACAATAAGTTTTACCATATTTATATAGCCTAAGGTGTATAATAGGCAATGTCACCTAGATTTGTGGAAGTACCCTCTTTGATGTGCACACTAAGAATGCATATTGCAGAATGAATCTCCCACGTCTTGAAGTGTAACTGAACTTGCATATATATGTATGTATCTTCTCAGTAAAAGGAGAGGTTATGGCTGAAGATGCAAAGTTGTACATATAAATGAAACTTGGGCCAGGTGGTGGCTCAAGCTATAATCCCAGCTACTCAGAATGTAGAGATTTGGAGAATCACAATTCCAGGTGAGATGGGTAAAAAGTTCACAAGACTCCATCTCAAACAATAAAAAGCTGAGCAAAGTGGCAGTTGCCTGTCATCTCAACTACACTGGAAGTGTAACTAGGAGGATGGCAGTCCAGGACAACCCAGGCATGAATGTGAGCCATGTTTTTTAAAAAACCTAAGGCAAAAAGGTTTAGGGGCATGGCTCAAGTACTAGAGCACCACAAGTGCCTGAGTTCAAACCTCAACACCATTAAAAAAAAAGAGAGAGAGATGCTAGAGAAAGAAGGAAAAGAAAAGGATGCATGGTAGTGGCTGACATCATATAGAAGGAAAATGTAGACCGACAAGAAGAAGGTGATTGTGAGTCCTGAAGTACTCAAACACTTCTCCATCAGGATTAAAAGGACAGTTCCTGAAAACAAATTGAGATGGAATCAAAAAGGAAGAAGGAAAGCTAGTAAAGAGTAGTTATTAGCATCAAAAAGGTTTAAGAAAGGATCTTAAATGCAAATTTGTGGGAAATGATGATGAAAATTGGAAGGTAAGGTGACTTTCAAAGAGCCATTTTGATGGAGTGAGTGCAGGGGGAGTGTATGCAAAAGGTGAGAAGGTGGAAATGTAAATATCATAATTCTTTGAGTGATTATTTTAACTGACATTTCTGATTTCAAATTCTTGAAGGTATTAAAAATAAAGAGATAATAGAAGATTGTAGTTTACAGACTGTTTCAGGTTGTGCCATCAACACAGTGGAGCTTCCCATTTTCTAAGGACTCTAGTAAAAAATGTATCTTCATCCAGGTGTCAAAGGCACCTACTTACCCCACATAAAATAGTTCTTTTTTTTTGGTGGTATTTGGATTTGAACTCAGGACCTCACCTTTGCTAGACAGGTGCCCTACCACTTGAGCCACTCTGCCTACCCAGTTTTATGTTGGGTATCTTCAAGATAGGGTCTCTCATGCCCGGGCTGGCTTCAAACCACAATTCTCCTGATCTCTGCCTCCAGAGTAGCTAGGATTGCAGGTATGAACCACTGGCACCTGACTCCAAATAGTATTTTTTAACATCTTATTTACGATATCACAAGCTTAAGCAGATGTGGTATAAATAAATTTTGACTTGGGGAGAAGGAAGAAATTCTTAGAATGTCAGGCAAGGGTATGGAGGGGGTTGGGGGGAGAGGGAGGGGGAGGGGTGGGTGGTAAGGGAGGGGGAGGGGCAGGGGGCAGAAATGACCCAAGCATTGTATGCACATATGAATAATAAATAAGTAAATAAATAAATAAATAAAAAGAATGTCAGGCAATACAGACAGTTGTTCAACAGAATTCCACCAGGAAAGTCTCATGTGCCTTATTACAAGGCAAGGGCTTTATACTCAGTCATTTTTGCATATTTATTTATGCAGTACATGATATAGGTAATTCATTTACCCATTTCTGGATAGGTAAAGCAAAAATATAAGGTGTAACAACCAGGTCCACTAGTCAAAAGCTCAATACCCTTACTTACCCTATTGACATTTCCTTCTGAATAACCATTTTAGTAAAAATCACTGCTTCTAGAGCACATACAAAATGCAAAAATCTTAGGTTAAAACTAAATTGAAGCATGTGATTGTTAACATATTATTCACTTATTTAGATTTACTACCAATTTAACATTTAAAATATTCCTTTGGCCCTGACAGAATAATCCATTTTACTTACTGGGCTCTACAAGGAGGCCAGGCACTTCTTTCCCATTTTCCCGATACAGGTCCTTCTTTTCTTAAACTGGCTTATAACTAACAAGCCTGTGCATTCATCTATAGAAATCTTCCTTAACCAAACACCCCTTACCCCCCATCTTTGCCTGTACAAATGCTTTCAATAGCCCATTTTCAAGGACACTCTGGCTCAATTGTGTCTGTTCCAGAGACCCCAGCAGCCTGACCATCTTTAGATTCCATCGGATTGCTATTCCAGTTCCTCTAGGTTACTGTTCTTATGTAAATCCTTCCAGCTCCCCTGCCACTTCCCCCTCCCTAACCTTAGCTTATCTGGGTTTCCCAAGAGAAAACTGTCCTGTAGGTCACAAGACGTTTAGTTCCCTTTCCAGTAAAATGGTCACAGCAGTATTTGTAAGACTGTTTCACAATGCATCATGTATATTGCTTATATGAAGTGAAAAAAAAGAAGATTACACAATTACAATTTAAAATAGATATCTAAATAAGCACTTTCCACCATAGCGGACAACTGAATTTCTGAAGATTATAGCCAACACAAATGACCCATACTTTACCTGACCTTGGTTTTTGGTTTTATAATTCCAGATAGAAGAGTAAAAAAATTCATTTTTGTATCTCATCAATCTCTTCTTAGATAAAATGACAGATGCAGGGTATAGTCATAATTTAAATATAAATGTTGAGACATTCTGTCACAGCTAAAACTATTTACCAGATGAATAAAAATAACACATTTTTATGTGGGAAACCACTTCACTAGAACTGTGTAATTCTACATTATTTGCTCTTTTCTTCTTCTTCTTTTTTTTTGTAAAAACCAAACTTCTCTAGAGCAAACATTTTCACTGTGTCAATTGGATTTAGAGTGCCAACAAAGTTTTGTTTCTTTTCTTTAAAGTGTATTTATTTTTAGACCTTTCAATCCACTATTGCAAACAGATGTGCACTCTTTTTCCCATGAAAGAAAATAAATAACCAAGGTTGCAATTCCCTTTAAAAACTTAAAAAAAAAAAGAAAAAAGAAAAAAACAATAGGAGTTTTATTTCAGAATTCTGCTCTGCCAAGCATCCAATCTGTAAAACATTTTGCCCTGTCGGTTTGGGGATGGGGAAAGACATCTGTGTGTGAGGCATCAATCTGTTCTTTGAAACACAATTTTAGTTCACAGAGCTTTGATCTGTTCAGTGATAAACACAGTTTTCTGAAGCTGCTCATTAAATAGCTGAAATACTGACAGTCTAAAGTCTCATACTTAAAGACCAAGTTTTATGCAAAAAACCAAATAGCTAATATTTAGGGGGCATCATAATGTACTAGATTCTGAGGAAACTACTAAATGATATTATCTCAGATACTATTTATTTTTGGAGATCAAAATGCCAATATTAGCTGCATTTTACAAATGAGAAAGTGGAGAAGCAAATGGTTAAACATTTTGAACAAAATCATTTGGTTCTTTAGAGTCACAATCAGGTACAAGATCAAGATTTTGCATCTTGGTACATTTTTCTAAAATGAGCAAGAATTCCATCAACTGAAACACATTGGATTAAAAACACGAGAGCTAAGAGTGAGTCAGATTCGACTGTAGCAATGAACTTTCTTTTAGGATCTGCTAGGGAATTGTATGGAGAAAAAGACTGGAATTCATCTACTATGTGTACAAGGATCCAGCCATTTTGTTATATAGCTACCCAGAAAAAGCTTTTTTATTGAACAATAGTGGAACAGACATCTACTTGGCACCCCTTCAATACTAATATATTATATATAAAAAGAAGTCTTCTTTACATAGAGCCTGTGTTCAACACGAAAGCATCTATAGTTCAACAATTTCTTCTTCACTTTGGTTAAAGCTATAAAAGGTTGTTCTTTAATTTTCAGGCAAGTATTTTCTCACATTTAAATCAGGGCTCTCTAATAGCTCTGAGCACTTTCACATGCATTATCCCATTTATCTTCTTAATATTTTTATGAAACAGGTAATGAGCTTCGCCATTTTTTAGGCCTTAGTTTGTGGTAGTCAATAGTTTGCATTTCATTTCCTACTTAATTTTCCATGCACCTTCTTAGAAACTAAAACAAGAATTCCAATCTTCTGGGTTTTCCCCTAACAAGGTTGGTCACTTGGGAAAGTCTTTTCGCTTCCCTGAGGTGGAGCCCTGTCTGGTATATCATGTAGGTATCGGGCTTAGGTAAACTCCAAGCTTCTTTCCAATTTTACCTTATAGATTTCTACACAAACGGCATATTTATAGTACTCAGTGAAAGAATTGTCTTCAAGTCTGAGTAAATTTGGGGTTATGTTTGCTTCCTTGACTATTACGATTGCCATTGGCATTTCTATGGCAGCCAGACTTAGTCATACATCAAGGTTCCCAGAAGACATTGAAAAGAGTACAGCTTAAGTAGTAACAGGTGAAAAAGAAAAAAGAAAAAACATCAATAAAGCTAAAAAGAAAATGAACAGTTGTCAGAGAAAAAAAGGAGGGGAATGAGAGAGAAAGAAATAGCAAAAACTGGAGTAACAGAGAAGTTATAAAAAGAGTATGAAAGAGGGACAAGAGAAGGAGAGATGGAGGAAGGCAGGAATGAGAGAAGAAAAGCATAATGCTACAAATTTATGTTTTTTCTCTATCATTGTCATAATAATACTATTATTTCTTTGAAGGGAATGTGGTATTTGCATGGAACCTGGACTTTGGAATAAGACTAGGCTTGGGTACAAATTCTGACTCTTTTCCCTAATAAGCAAGCATTACATCCTATCTTTTTCCATTTGGGCTGCAATAATAAAATGTTATAGACAGGGTAGCTTATAAACTGCAGATAATTTTTCCCCACAATTCTGGAAGCAGAAAGTTTAAGATCAAGGTGCCATCAAATTCATTGTCTAGTAACAATGTCTATTGAGGGCCAGCTTTCTGATTCATAGAAGATAACAGTTTTTTAAATTCTGTCCTCACACAGTAGAAAGAGCCAGGGTGACTCTCAGACCTCTTTTTTAAAAGGCACTAATCCCTTTCAAGATCTGATCACCTTCAAAAAGATCTGCCAGCAAACATCATCACCTTGGGGGTAAGGATTCCAACATATGAATTTTGGAGGAGTCATAAACATCTAGGCCAAATTATGACCCTGGTCAATTTTCTTAATCTCTCTCAAACTTAGGTCATTTTTAGTTATTAAAAAAGGTACAACTTCTCCCTTCTAAGATATCTGCACAAATCATATTATATAGCACAAAGTAATTTTACACTAATATCATCATTTAAGTGATATATAGCAATCATCCTTCATCTACCAACATCAATAATTTATTGAACCCAATAAAGAACCTACAAAGTATATTTAATATGTCTTAGAGCACCACTGCACCTTTTGTCTCTATCTCTCATGGTGGCCATTATTTCTGCAGACATATGCATGAGTGCTAATAACCACTGATCTTATATTTGGGGAAGCATCCCTCCTTGTCCATGGTAACACAACCTACCAGCAGATGAAGTAATATTTGAAGATAGCACAAGGGCATTATGAAAATCCTGCTGGCTTTGTGCTCTATTAGAACTTTCCTTGTCTTTCTGTACATATAAAATATTGAATGATTTTTTTAAGGCCACAGTCCTAATAAAATTTGAAGAATACTTGGCCTATGTATCTAAAAAGTTATTTCTCTATGCATAGTGATGCCTACTTTAATTAACCCCTTGACTGCTCTGTATGTTGCAAAAGAAGGAGATATGCATACGAAAAACAAACATTCCCAGTCTGGATTTCTAGAGAGACAGAGAGCTCTCATGAAAGACAAATTACACTGCAAAGTTTCTTTTTTAAATGGGGAGTATAAATGACTACTAAGAGAAGTCACATTTTATGCAGGCATCCTGTTCAGAATTAATAAATACAATCTCTGCTTACACCAAAACATCACACTTGCAAGTTTTCTTTTTCCTAGATTTCCTTATTATCCCTTCAACTGGCAAAAATTATTAAGCTAATCTTAATAATTAAGACTAATCTTGTCACTAAGGAAAAGGGAAGATTATAACAGTCTGTCAAAGATGACCTTGCCCTAAAATCCCTGCAGTCTATGTGAAAATCTTCAAGTGATTTAATTGTTTCATCAATTGTATAACAATTTATACTATTCTATGTATAATATTTGATCAGTCCTAATATTCATTATAGACCCACTCAGATTGCATCACTAAGGTAGATAACAAATAATAGTCTAAGACAGCACTATCCAATATAAACAGAAGAGAAAAAAGACATACATAATTTTAAAATATTCTAGTGACCATGAAAAAGAAATAGGTAAAATGAATTTTAATATTGTTTTTTATTTAACCCAATATATATAATTATCATTTATATAAATACAAGACATATTAATGAGTATTTATGTGTTGTTTTGAAATACATCTTCAAATTCAGTGTGTTTCATTAGCATATCATAATTTGGAGTAGCTATCACATTGCAAATACTAAACAGATATGTGTGACTACTGGCCAGTGTATTGACAGCATTGTTCAAGCATTTCTCAGAGACATTCTGTAGTTTACTCATTTCAATTATGTATCAGTACATAATGTTCTTACTGTGCATTTCCCCTTACACTCAAATCTCCACTATTTCATGGAGCAGAGGTGTGTCCACACCTCATAATATCAGGGAAGACAAGGTAAGGCTCAGTGTTCTTGAATTTAGGAATAATGTTTTAACTTGTAAGTCAACATATTTGATATGTCTCGTCTCACTAACTGTATACAGAAAAGTTTTAACATTCAGGGTAAAAGAACCAGAATGGAAACATAAAATTATAGTTCTGGACAGGAAAAGCCAATGGGTGCTGGAAGCCACCAAAAGAACACTCAGAGTTTAGGAAAGCAGAGAATATAATTTGTGTGCCCATGGCAGTTTTTGTTTGAGCAATGTTACTTCTTACTACTTTTCAAGACCACCAACATTGTCGTGTCCACATTTATATATGACTTTGACGAGAATGTGAACTATCCTCTGACAGTCTTCAGTTAAAATATATAAACTTATTGTCATATTTGAGGATAATTTTAAACTTTTCTTTATCTTCTTATGGTCTTATTTGGGATTCTCTATGAGCTCACTCAGTTTAGATCACTAAGGAAGGTACCATAATCTAGAATGGTGAAAATGCAGCATTCAAATGTTTATAATGTCACCTTTTGTCAAGAACCATGAGCAATCTGAGGGTTTACCCTGCTTTTAAGCCAGTAGATTAGTTTGGCACAGTTATATAAATGCTATCAGATGGAATCAGACTCCTGGGATAAGGAATGTCTTTGAATTGTGTTCCATAGAAGTTTGTCACTAACCTGTGTTCCTGAACCATGGAACTTGAATATGTAGACTAAGGAATAATTTTTCTTGACCAATAGACAATTTACAAATACTGTGGAAAAAAAAGATAATTATGACAAAATCTATCAGCACCTTTACTCAGATAATGAACAGAAGCAAGAGATCCTCATGGAAGAAATGTCTTCCAACATCTATATAGTAAGATCCCTCATTGGCCCTTTATTGAGATAAACTCTCCCCTTCTTCCCTTATACAACTAATATTTACTTAATGCTTTTTGTATGATATTAAATTTGAGAGATTGTTAAGTGTTTGCAACACTAAGATTTAATAGATGTAGAAGATTCAAAAATTCTGAGAAGAATTCTGAGCACTCCCACAATAAGGACTTTGCAGACTAATGAATCTTATGAGATCTTACTTCCCTCAAGTCTCTGAGGATCAAGGCATGGGAATCTCTTGAGATTCAGGTTTTACACATTTCATTTATTTACTTGGTGTCCTCATTTAAGACTGAAGGGAAAATATGATTATTTTTAAAAATATTTGATCTCTTGCTTTCATATAACATTTTATATCCCTTTTTCTTATAGCAAATAACAAAAGCACTCATCTAAACTAGATTTTAATACCAAATATATTTCATAAAATCTTTCTACATTGTACAAACCTAGAAACCTTCATATATAAGTTAACTTTAAGCCTATAAACATCAAACATATAAACTTTAAACATATAAGAACACTTATGAAGCTATTTAATACTAGTACCTGAAATACTAGTATGTGATAATTCTTAAAGATCTACAACTTTTTAAACAGCTATGTACAGGAACTACATGACTTAGTATAGCAAAGGGAGATCAAAACCATACCCAATGTAAGCTTTCAGAAGAACACAGGTCAGCTAGAGGTCATTCTCCAAAATGGAATTAGAAAGAAGTCCTAGTGCTATTGCTTAAAGATCCGCTTTAGAAAATGAGCAAACTTGGGCTATACTCTGTGATTTGTGGAGAACTCAGAGGCCCCAGGTTTGGCTCATTTTTCATCTGACCATAAAGACAACGCAGGAATATATTGTCACAAGGAAAAGAGTACTACCCACTGAATGAATCACAGCCCAATTTCTGTAGCTTTTTTGCCCAATTTAATTTTAAATGGTTTAGTCATCAAATTCTTGGCTTTTATGGGAATTGGTTCCCAACCTCAGATAGATTACACTTCTAGGACAGTTTGATAATTTTGTCTAATCCAGAACAATCATCCAGCATTTTAAAGGTAATTATTGCTAATCATATGTTGTATATAAATAACTGAATGAGAGCCAGCCATCTGAATACTAGTCTTAGTTTTGCCACTAGTTAGCTTGGGCTGGTCACCCAAGATCTGGCTTTGACACCTGTAGAATGTCAAAAGGAGAAAAGGTGGACATTCAGTGACCTTTAAAGAGCTTTCCAGTCTTGCCTTTGTATAATTCTATCTCATATAAGTCCTCACCTTGTAAATTGTGTACTGGGAAAAATGTATCTAGCCATCTCTTAGCTTCTGCCACTATTTTATGACATAAGTGAGTTGGTGCCCATTCAGAAAGCATCATGTACAGAGCTAAAGAAATGTGTGTAGCCATTTGTTGGTGTCAGTAACTCTTTGGAGACACTGGAATCATACAACTCATTTCTCTCTTCTTGGGTGACTCAAGCTTTTAGGGTCATTCTCCTGGGTGACATGTTTGGTGGTGATAGAAAGCATGATGCAGATATTGTCAGTTTGACTAAAAGGTAAGGGAAAAATACAATCATCTTCCAGTCCACTCATTCTGAATCTTCTCACAACATCAAAGGGAAGCTAGGAGATAGATTTCTTGCAATTTTCACCCTTGACAGTGTAGGATACCTCAGTCAGATGAATAATACATGCAGCTGCAAGGATCACAATTTTAAAAGAATCTGGCATTTACAAAGCAGCTTTTCCGTTGGAAAAAGTAAAGCCTTTGAATATTCTGTTAGTTTGAAAAGAGGCTCTGTGTCACCCTATCAGGGTACACAAACGATCTGATCAACTGCCACTTGATGAAAGCATTTATTAAAGTCAGTGTAAGGAAATATCAGTTTGAAAAATGGAAAAAGGCTACAGGATTTATTTTTAAACCTCTAGGAATGGGAAGGATAAGGGAGACTTCTGTTTTAGAAATATAATAAAAAATTGGTTTATACTGAATAAGGAGAATATGAGTCTGAAAATAGTAATAAATTACTTCTGCCTTTTGTTTCTTGCTTTAAAAAAAAAATCTTGACACCTCTGTTGCCTGGAAGATAGGAACAAGTATATTTTCCCAATTCCCTCTACTAAGTATTACAAAAAAGCTTATGCATTATAAATAAATCAAAGGTTCTAAAAAGTAAACAAAAGGCAGATCAGCTGGGGACCTTGGGACTCCATTCATGATATAGTGGTGAATTTCTTGGGTTTCTCTTTATGATCATTTATTCAAGACTTGAAATGGAAGCATCTGGCAACCCAGAAATTAAAAGAGTACAAACCAAAAAAAAAGGTTCAACAAAGCCTACTCTCTGTAGCCATTGAACCAGGAATAAGGAAGACCAGCAATATGGGAAAATTTTAAACAATAGCTGCCCTGCTCTATCCAAATGACACACATAGATCTGTGCTTCCACTCTTTATGCCAGCCAAAGCTGAGTGGAGAAACTTAACCACACACTTTTCTGGCTGTAATGAGGTATGCCCACACCCCACCAGCATGGCATGAGAGAAGGCCAATAGGGAACTAGGACTTCATGACCCTACCAGTGGTAGTGAGGCCAGTTCCCACATCAGTGTCATTAGAGACCAAATGATGAGCCTGGATTCTATTTCAATCTCCCAGGACTAAAGTGCTCCACCTGCTCCTCATGGAGGTATTATGAGAAAAGGAAAAGGCCTAGTGGATGGTCAAAATGCTCACCATTACCCAATGGTAATGAGAACACCTGTGTATTAATTACCTTACAGGTAGTGGAAAATAACAGGGGGGAAGGATGTAGAACAACCATATCTACCTAGCAGAAGTGAAGATCCCTCAACCTTGAATGACCATAGAGACTGAGTGGGGAACCCAGGCTTCTGCCTCCACCTGGCAGTCATGAGGCAGATACTGGAACAGTGTCAAAGACATCCAGCTAAAACAGAAAAGTTAGAGAGTCTTATAAGTTAAATTTAAGAGTCTATCTTTCAATAAACAAATCACATATCTTGAGAAGGTTCTCAAAATGAATTTTAAGAAAAAATCAATATGTACAAGGATGTTAGAATTATCTGACAGTTATTTTAAAGAAGCCACAATATAAAAATCTTTAAAGCAATTATGAACTTGCTTAAAATAAGTTTTGAAAATAGAAAATATCAACAAAGAGACAGAATTTTTAAGAAATGGCATAGAAGGAACAAACAAGAACAAAATGAAAATTTTAAAACAGAGAAAATATAACACAAGAAAATATTGGCAAGTATTCTTATCAGGATGGAGGTGCAGAAGTAACACTGAAATGGATTACGGCACAATAGCAATCTCTTACACTGAACAAGCTTAATGAGACGTAAACCTACAGACTCAAGATGCCAAGCAAACACAACAAGGATAACCCCAAACATACCTACCCAAGACACATCCTAATTAACCTTCTGAGAATTAACGAGAAAGAGAAAATATGAAAGAAGTCAGGAAAAACAATGTTGTACGTAAAAAGGGAAAATCAACTCAGTTACCAGCATATTTCACCTCAGAAACCTTGGAGGCCAGAAGAGATGTCACAATATTATTTAAATTCTCAAAGAAATGTCATCCCAGAATTCTTTATCCAGTGAAGATACTCTTCAGTAATTAAGGGGAAATTTATTAGATGAGGGAAAACTAGGAAAGTTTTTTTTCCAGCAGAACTGTCCAAAATAATAGTGGAAGGAAAATTTCTAAACATGACTAAAGAAGGAAATTTGAGGCCCAGCAAGGTGGTTCATGCTTGTAATTCCAACTATATGGGAGGCTAAGGTAGGAACATCCTGGTCCAATATGAACACCAGGCAAAAACACAAAATCCTATGGGAAAAATAAACTGAAGCAAAACGGCTGAGGGGGTGGTTCAAGTGGTAAAGCAATTGCCTATGAAGACCCTGGGTTCAACCCACAATACCAATAAAAAAATGAAAAAGAAAATTAGAAAGAGCATGTTAAACAAAGCTATGGGTAAATACAATATGACTTTAATAGTTAAGTGCTAATACCTGCTCTCTGTAATCTAAGATTCTGCTATTCCCACTGATGATAAGAAGCTTAGATCTGTAATATAGACCAACCTACAAAGGATAGGCAATACTGACTGCTGACAGTGATGCTGATCTCTACTACACCCATGCCTACACACATACATCACACCATACACACTCATCACACCACACATCACACCACACACACACAGGATATACTTCTTATTAAGGTGTTGAATGAAGGGTCCCATGTGCCCCCTGGTGAACATAATCAGGAGAAATCTGTGAGAAAGTAAGTAAATCAGAATGGGGTGGGTGGGAGAGACTAAACTAATATGTACTTCAGATTCCTGCTCTCAATTGGCACAGAGTACTTAAATCTTGATGCACAATAGGTTTTTACTCTTTTGCTAGTCAGCTGTAGTTTTTAGCCTCCTCTGGGACGTACCCTAATTTCCTAGCTATCTCAGGGCCAGATATTTCCTGTTACCTGATACCAGTTCTCCAGAAAAGGATATGGATGTGATTTATTAATAGCCAGCAATTACAATAACTACACTGTAGGTGTGCCAACCATGTAGTCCTAGGCAAGGCACCAACCATGTTTACTATAATTCAGAGAAGTGAGGAAAATCCAAGTAAAATACCAAGTACACCAGTAAGAAAAAGTGCCCAGTGTCACCCAAGTGAGATTGGGCATATAAAATGATTATTTGGTATGTGGAATGAAAGGGTAATGTGTTAAATAAAGTGATAGATATAGACTTGATTATAGTACTGAATTATTTGAAAGAACAAAACTCTAAATTCAGATATAGTTTAATCAAATGTTGTATCTTCTATTTATTATGTAAATGTGTTTTTTTCTTTTAAATATGTAACATACATTCACATACCTTCAAAATTCAAAATGTACAAATGGGTATATGATAAAAATATCCTCATCCACTTATTCATTTTTCCATTGGTTTGCCTAAATAGAGTCTTCATTTTTCCTCTTAGAGGTAGTCTATGTACAAACATACATTTATGGTATTTTTGTCTCCACATACGATTATAAACATATATGGGTGATCAATCCATAGTAATATATAAAAATCTTCCTCTTCTTTTTTGCAGCCTCTTAATATTTTTATATGATCATATCATACTTAATCAATTCCATGCTGATCAACATAGGGTGATTCTAGTCTTTTGTTATTACACAAAAAGCAGCAGCAGATACCCACGTGAATATGAAATTTTATATAGTCATGAGTATAGCATTAGGATAAGTTCCAAGAGGTAGAACCACCAAGTGAAATATATCAATCAGTTTAAACTAAATTACACCATAATAACAAATTATATTATACTCTTCATAGTTCATAACAATAAAGATTTATCTCTCAGTCATGTTTCATCTCCATTGCAGATGACTTTGGCTCATTTCTATATTATCCTCATAGTAGAATCTAAGCTTCAGGAGCAATACTTCCCTAAGATGTGCTAGGTTTTTAACAGAAGAAAAAATGAACTGACTCACAATGTGACTGCTTTTAAAGTTTCTACTTAAAAGCAATATGTCATTTCTCAGAGTCCACTTACCAAAAAAGTTGTGTGGTCTAGGCTAACAAGAGATGTGAATATATAATTCTTTCCCCATAGAAAAGGAAAGCAAATAATTGGAATAACAGCAGAGTTTGCTACAATGAGCAGGTATATTACAAACTTAGTAAATGCCACACTGTCCTCCCCAAAAATGTTACAACACCTATCAAAAATATATGTTTCTGATTTGGAGGTGTGGTCTAGCAGTAGAGTGCTTACCTAGCCTGTATGAGGCCGTGGGTTAAACTCAGAACCACAAAGCAATAATGTGTTTCTCTTATGCCTTCAGTGATGCATTGTGATATTAGACTTTATAATCTTGGCAATCTTAAAGGAGAACCTGCTTTTATGTAAACTTAAATTAACTTTCTCATATAATTGAAGTACAGACTATACTCATTCATATTCAAAAATGCTCTGGCAGAGAGATGTTTGAGTTTCTTCTTTTATTAAGTCATTACTTTTTAATCTAAGTACCACACTTTTATTAATTCATCCTGCAATTAATTTTCTGTTGTTTTCAAGTCAGCTGTGTACCTGCAAAATTCATATGCTTTCCTTGTATTGACAGCTGATAATCTGTCCCTTCTAGCTGACAAGCTATAGCTGTATGATTTTTTGTTTTTATTACAGATTTTTTAAAATAAATTCCAAATGCAACAGTTTCATGTCTTTCTTTTGGGTAGTATATCTTTTTACGTCTAACTCAGTATTCCAATGTGTTCTGATCAATTTTGGCATCTTTTAAAATAATTTTCCTTGTTAAAATAATAGTTGCAGAAATTTTGAAAGTTCAGTAAATAAAATAACTCCCATATCATCACTGAAAGACAACTATTTACTTATCACCTTTGCTGTCAGACTACTTAGACTTGAGTCATCTGGGAATTTGATAAATATGCTTTTTAAGGCCTCACAATAATTAATAGTATCAGGAAGGTTTCCAGTTTTTCCTCTTGGCTTCCTTTCAGTTGGCAATTATCAGGCAAATGGATGATGATTAAAATCCAATGCATGTTCTTACAAACTTCACTTTCTAAGGTAGAGTGTCTCTTTCCTTAGGTTGTTGAGAAAAGAATAAAAAGGTCTGGGCACAAAGAAGCAAGATAATTAGGTTACTCTGCTGGTATTCCTTTCTCAAAGGAAGATTGTGTTATTTGGGCTGGCTCTGGAAAAAATAAATCCAGAGGTTGATAAGAAAATCCCACTAATAATCAATTGTATATAGTCAAGTCTCCAAACAGAAAAAAGAACACTTAATGAAGATAAAGCCTAGAAGGTCCAAAGATGAGAATCAAGGTCAGCAGTGCAGAACACTTGAATGTAGATCCAGGTCAAGGCAATGTCAAGCCAATTATTGTTTGGAGACAAGGAAAACTCAAAATGTGGACAATAGTCTTGACTCTTTAACTTGTCCTTGTGACCCAGGGAAGATGTGTCCAGGGCACAAAGGATTTCTAGCCTGTTTTAAAGGTTTATTATATCAAGGCCATCTGACAGCCTCTTGTACCCCATTTCCTTAGATCTAGCCCATATTTCATGAGGAAATTCAGTTTATGGTTACGAATAGAAAATTACAAAGTAATTGTGTAATGTTCTGAAATGAGACTTGATAAAAGTTGCTAGTTACCCATTGAGTCATATTTAGTAGTAGCTTACCAAATTTGATAAAGTTCAAGAAATCTCAGCAGAAACTTCAAGAAGTGCCTACATCCCATGTGGTATAAGAAAATACCATGGATTGAGTAGCTTAAACAGCAATTTATTTCTCAGGATGAAAGATGTCAACCAATCTAGTGTCTGGTAAAGTATAGTTCAACTTTCTTGAGAGACAAGGAGAGAGAGAGAAAGAAAGAGAAGCAAGTTCTTGCTTGTATCTTCTGAGGACTCCATACTCATGACCTAGTTATTGCCCACAGAACCTCTCCAATTCCTACCACATTAGAGATTAGGGTTCTAGCACATGAATTTTGAGGACACAGGAATAGTCAGTCCATAGTAATACCTCCTTCTTATCCCTAAATCTAGTTATTTTAGTTGCCATTTTGAACTTCTCCTTTTCAATTTCTCACTTGAAAATTCTGTGAATAAGTTGTTCAGGTTAAATGCAACCTAGGCATGCAATTTGTTTCTGTCATGACCTATGACATTGAAAACAATTTTCTTTGTATTCATCTCTAAGTTCACTGTCTTATAATTTTGACAAATGTCCTAGGCTTGTCCTTGTATGGGAAATATTTGTGTAGTAGCTTTCCTAATGAGAGTCCGTATTTGTATCTTCTTCACAGTTCAGAGGATTATAGTGACAGGTGATTGGCAGAAGAGAAATGGAGTATAGAAATTGTTTATTTCACAAAATATAACTGTTAATGAGATTCTGAACTAGTTTGTAAGTGGGGATATAAAAAGAAGACATTTAGGATTTGAAGAAAGTAAAAGTGACAAAATTTGGAAATGAATTGGCTTTAAGAGTTGAGGTGTAAGATGTAGCAGAAGTCATGAAGATGATTAAGGATTTAAGTAAGGTAAAAGAAATGCAATAGTAATTGTTTTCACAAAACAATGAGCGCATTGAATGATGAGAAAATGTTTTGATAAACACTATTATTATAATGCGGAAACCACAATACCTAGATGAACTGGATTTCAATTTTACCTTGTTAACTTTATGGAAAATGGTTTGAAAAGTAATGCTACTATAATTTCTAGTAGAAATATCTCCATTTCCCCATATGACCATATTGGAAACTAAGGAAATTATTCATTTCATTTTCTCTACATTCTTTTAAATAAAAGAGTCATACCCGAGGGGTTGGCAAACTGTAATCCATCTATCAAATTTGGCCCACCTCCTGCTTCTGTGACCTAAAAATTATTTTTGCATTCAAAATATTGAAAAAAATCAAAATAATAATATTTTTGACATACTTAAGTTATGCAGACTTCAAATTTTATTCCAATTATTATTGGAATATAGCCTTGTGCATTTGCTTATTACTATTTACTGCTGCTTTTGTGCTATGGGGCAGGCTTCAGTTAGGTGCAAGAGGCTGTATGATTATATTGTCTAAAATATGCATTGTTGACCCTTTACAGAGAATATTTGCTAATCTTTTCCTTAATAAAAGTCACAGATTTAGGGCACCCTATCTTGGGACCCCCTTCCAACTTTGGGATCTTTACTCTTTGCTACTTTTCTATCTCAAAAAGTTTTCTCTCTTTAAAAAAAAAAGTCATATATCTAAAGATAAGTAAGAAAAGAACAATGATCATTGAAAGCATGACTAGAAAATACTGATTTAATATTATTGTTTGTTCATCTATTCACTTAATTAATATATGTGAGATACTACAGACATGAATGCAAAACAAATTAAAATATTAGTCTTTGCTCTACTAATGAAAACACTAAAAATAAACCTTTGGTTATTCCTAACAAATAGATGGCAAGGAAAGAGACAGCAGTTAGAATAAAGGATTCTTTTTTAAGTTTCAGTATAACTTATCAGGGTTAAAATCTGAGCAAAATAAGATGAAGAATGGCTGGTGAATCCAACTTATCCCATTTCCATATCTACTTTGAATTTATACTCAGTAAGAACAGATAGCAGTTTTGGAAAATGTAACATATTTCTAACATCTTTCTAGTATTTATTTAGATGGTATTTCTAATCTGTGATGGCTTCTCTTGATTGTCAGCTTTATAAATTGAGAAATGGCTAAGAAATTAGTAAAGCATACTTCTGGATGTGCCTGTGAGGGTGTTTCAGAAACAATTAGTCCTTGAGGGCTCTGACCTAACAAATGGCTTAATCTGTGCTACATTCTAAATTTGAAGACTATTGGGAGGGGGTAGAACTGGGAATTAGGCCTGATTGGACATTGTAGATCATAGGGGACACCTCCCTGGGGGCTATTGTTTTGCCCTGACCCTTTCCTATTACTGTTTTTCTATGCTTCCTGTCTGTCATGATGTGAGCAGCTCTACCACACATTCTTCACCATGGCTGAATAAAACCTCTGAAACCATGAACAAAATAAATCTTCCCTCTATTGTTTCTGGGAGGTACATGGTCACAGCAACAAGAAAACTGACTAATACCTAATCCTTTATAACAATTCAGTGGAGTAGGTACCACATCTTCCTTGATATGAGAGAACTGAGACTAGTAGTAAATTGTCACATTTTTCAAAATAGAGTACTTTGGATACATTTGGAATACTCAAATATTGGATATAATTATGTGCACTGTTTTATAAAAACATGAACTCTCATAACTATTTAGTGGTCAACTCAATTTTAACAGAAGATGGACAAGCATCTTACATTACACAGTACAACTTTAAATTATTTTATTTTACTTTTTAAAATTTTTTTATTATTCATATGTGCATACAATGTTTGGGTCATTTCTCCCCCCTGCCCCCACCCCCTCCTTTACCACCCACCCCTCCCCTCCACCCCCTCAATACCCAGCAGAAACTATTTTGTCCTTATTTCTAATTTTGTTGTAGAGAGAGTATAAGCAATAATAAGAAGGAACAAGGGTTTTTGCTGGTTGAGATAAGGATAGCTATACAGGGCATTGACTCACATTGATTTCCTGTGCGTGGGTGTTACCTTCTAGGTTAATTCTTTTTGATCTAACCTTCTCTCTAGTACCTGTTCCCCTTTTCCTATTGGCCTCAGTTGCTTTTAAGGTGTCTACTTTAGTTTCTCTGCGTAGAGGGCAACAAATGCTAGCTAATTTTTTAGGTGTCTTACCTATCCTCATATCTCTCTTGTGGGCTCTCACTTTCATCTTGTGATCAAAGTTCATTAAATTATTTTTTAATTTTTTTTTTTTTGCAATACAGCAGTAGATCTCAGTGCTTTGTACTTGCTAAGCAGAAGTTCTAGTGCATAAGCAATATCCCACCTTTCTGTCTCTGGCTATTTTTGTGATAGGGTCTTGCTTTTTTCCCAGGCTGGCCTAGACTGTGTCCTCTTATTTTATGCCTCCTGCTATAACAGGGATAACAGGTATTTGCCACATGGACAGGTGTTTCATTATTTTTTTATTTCTAATCAAAATTATGTAACAATTCTAGAGGGAAGATAGAGGATTGAGAAGTGTTTAAGTTTATCTCTGGAACATAGGAGATGAAAGAGAGTAAATCCTTGTCCTTTATTGTGAGAAATCAACACACATACCCAAAAGGTCAAGATCAAGAAACAGCAGTACTGTTATTCTTATTGTTAATTCCTGTTGCTACTATTATACTCATGGAGAAAAAAAATACCTTGCCAGCAGCTAGAACAGCTGAAGATTGCCTCTGAGAACATGAAAGTGAAAGGAAAGTTTGGGCTTTGCTATTTTTGTAAGATTTGGACAGGTACTTGACTCTTTCAAGTTTAAGATAATAGTTACACTAAAATCACTAAAATGTGTTAATTTTTAACAATTGAAATTGATTCACTTTTTGATTCATGTAGCCAGAGTAAATTTTATAGAAATCTAAGAATACAGATTCTCTTAAAATATCTACTCATGTAAATGAACCTTCATGTAGATGGGACATTAATTAAAAGATTATAGCTTGCACTATTATTATTATTACTAATTTTTTATTCCTAAATTCATAGTTACATATGTCCATTCACCTAAAATTTGAAATTAAGTAAAAACTCAAACATAGAGTAGTATAAAGATGCCACTGCTTTTCATAATCTGCAATTACAGATGTTTTATTTATTAAACTTGCTGTTGAAATTAGAGAATTAAAGAATCATAGAATGCTAAGACACATTTGCAAACACAGATGTTGAAGCCCAAGTGGAAAAATGGCCTGGCCACACACTCACAGCTAGAGGAAACACAAGCATGAGAAATGCATTGCTTCCCACTCAGCAATGCTAATGCGTGTTGACTGACCCGTGAGAAACTAGATATCGCCAGACTCTGCACACTAGGTTATTTCTAAGACCAGCACAATTTGAATGGAAGTACATAAATTAGTTGTCTGTTGTCTCATGAAGATCTCATGAAATGATAAGATGTGGCATCATTAAAAAAGCAGAGTAAAATTGGTCAATCCCATTTTTTTGATGATCAAAAAGATGTCATTACTCCCTTCTCAGTATCAAGATTAATATCCTAATTTGTTTTGCAGGACACATGTGATAACAAAGAGCTGTTTGTACAGAGGAAATCGTCCATGGTAATTATATTTTCTGCCATACTTCTTGCAAAATGTCCTTCGTTTCATTTTTGAAACATAATAATTTGTTTGATTATAAGCAACAGAAACTGATGTTGTCTCA
The DNA here is from genome assembly GCF_047511655.1 of Castor canadensis. Lineage (NCBI taxonomy): Eukaryota > Metazoa > Chordata > Mammalia > Rodentia > Castoridae > Castor > Castor canadensis. Next base: position 55,065,094 of record NC_133390.1, on the reverse strand, counting down.
CCTAAACAAAGAAGATTTGCTGGAAAGATGGGATAGATATACAGTGTAGATGGGGAGGCAGTTGTACTAGACTTGTGACTGGAAAAGCCAGTCAAGCTTCAGGGAACCAAGAACTAACTGCAGGCAAGTCTGGTCATGGAAATAGACCAGTCAGGCCACAGTCATTGGAAAGAGGAAACTAACCCTGCTGTCTTTATATCACTTGCTGAAGATTCAAAATGTACCTTCATATAATTCATTGAGCTACACTTAGGCCCTTTGCCCTCCCAATGGTGACTAAAGAGGGAAGATGCAGGGGCAGGCGAGAGTGACTAAAGTGGTAGAGTGCCTGCCTATCAAGTGTGAGGCCCTGAGTCCAAACCCCAGTACCCCCCCAAAAAAAATCATGAAAGGAAAGACACAGAAATGACATTACTTTGTTGGTAGAGGATCTGCAGGCTGACATTTCTACCATCAGATCAGACACACTGGCTAAGAGCCAGTAGAAAGTGGAACACTACTAAAAATGCTAAGAAGTTGCAAATACTTACTATATTCCTAAAGCATTGAGTTTAATCATTGCTCTCCTGAAAAAACATTCTTAATAATCTTAAAAGCAACTTGTTTGTTTAGAGTGATATCTTTTTGATAAAATGATAGTAAAAAATTTATTATCAAGGTGATCTATGTCCGGGAAAGACCTACTTTCTTTCATATATTAGAATTAAAATATATTAGGGACAAAAATTATGGTTTGGAGGGTGGAGCATAGTGGTGCACACCTGTCAATCAGCTACATGAGAATCAGAGATAGAAGAATCAAAGAGATTTGAGGCTGGCCAAGGCAAAAGTACAAGACCCTACCTGAAAAACAAACTAAAAGCTAAAAGGACTAGGGCCGGGATCGAGTGGTAGTGCTTACCTATTGATCACAAGTCCCTGAGTTCTATCCGCAGTACAGTCCCCAACAAAAATTCTGCTTTGGATCAAATGTAGTATAAATATTTAGAGTGTCCAAGAAGGAAAATAGTTGATTAATCCAGTGGTCCTTGTGTATGATCCTGTGGGCATATGTATTTAACTTCATGTGTGTTCAACTCTTAGAGGGAAAGAAAGGACCAGAATGGATTAGAAATTCTTTATATTGTCTTCATGATTACAACCTTGTCTTCTTTTAAAAGACAGTCATTTACTATTGGTGCTCTAAATTTACCAGTATTTTATATTGTTTTTACTCTCATTTTATGGTAGAATAATAGGAGTAATAAGTCATCTCCTTAGTCAGGAAAAAAGTGATGATTAGTAAACTTTAGTGAGTTTCCACACCTAGGTAAGACCAGGAACAGGCAAGCTAGAAAGAGTAGAAAAAAGAACAGAAAGAACAGGTAAGGCTTTTGCTACTTTTCTATATGAATAACTTGTACATCATTGTCTTTTAATAGTTTCATAATTTTATTCTGTACTCTAAAATTCCAACAAGGAATTTATTGAAACAGCAAATTTTCTCTACTATAAAACAAGTGTCAGAAAGCTCAGTGAAGTGTTTAGAAATAATGAAGCAAGTAAGGGGGGGGAGAAACTGATAATGATGTACAAAAAAAGTTTTCAAATGAGTTTTAAAACCAAGGGAAGAAAATTTAAACTAAATTTTGAAATACACAAAGGGCAATGGAAGTCATTCCAAAAACCTGTAGGCAAAGACTTTATATACTTTTTAGAAATTAGTAAATTATCTGTAAGTTTTCTACAGTACAGTAATATTGTTTGAAATCAAATTTTCTGGCTTGAAACTATAATTCGTCACTTGCCACTCATTTCTCTATACTGCAAATGAGGGTGAGTGACGTTTTCTGTTGCAGGGAACATTAATCATCCTGATGTCACTTATGATGTTATGGATGCCCCCAAATTATCTAGAGGACTTTGGTATCATGAGAGCTTTGTAAAGTTTTAAAACATGAAGTATAATCCTTCAGTCTATTTTAGACCACAAATAACTCTGAGAATATGGTTTTATGATAATATTTTCACAAAGTAGCAAATCATAAATAAGATATTTTTCAAATGCTAAGTGGCAAAGGTTAATTCACTCTTGGGATTTTCAACAATAACAGAATGTAACTAAAACCACTATAATAAAACATAACCAGCATCACTTGTTCATGTGCTTATAAAGTTTTTATGTTCAACAAAGTTGTATTAGGCATGTGCTACATCAGGACATTTTGGTTGATAGCAGACTTTATATGATGATGTCCCATAAGATTATATCACCTGGTGATATCACAAACATGTTAGTTTATAAAAATGTACTCTGTGGTGTTCACACAAGGCCAAAGTTGCCTATCAATGCGTTCCTCAGAATGTATTGCTGTCATTAAAGAATGTATGACTATGTAAACACTTGGTTGATGCATTAGACATTTCCATAAGAATTAGGAAATCTTGTCTCCTTACGTCCCACATTTCTGACACTTCAGAATTCATTCTCTTCGTGTGTGGATGTTTATTTACCTCTATATTACCAAATAACATTGTTATATTGATTAATTTTTTTAAATATCATTTTGTTTACTTTCCACTCTGGGAAATACAGTTTAGCACTATGTGACATCATTTCCCCATACCTCAAAGAGAGTTGCAACACAACTTGAGTTAGGTCAATAGTTAGTGTCTAAGTCGTATTACTATAAACTCACTGGGTATATTTTGTGGATTATTTTTTCTCTTCTTCAACAATGTGTTTCTATATTTTGTTGGTATTAAAAGTGCTTTTATTGTTTAATTTTCTTTGTCCTAATTCTGAGTTTTTCTAAATTCATTAGAATTTTATCAAGTTCTTTTTGAACACTTTTCAGGGGCCTCCAGTGTGTCCCACCTGGACTGGTTGTGCTATGTGCCTTGAAAGTTCCATGATCCTGAGATCTATGTTCAACTTGAACCCAAAGAGCTCTCTTTCTTTTATTTCTGAGTTGGAATTTCTGTTTTCTGCAAGTCTTATTTTCCTTCTTTGGTTAGAGTGAAGGAACTTTCTATTAGTTTTATAAGAAGATAGTGTAGAAAATAAACTTCTTGAGTGATTGCAGGTCTGAAAATATCTTTAGTGATGTTTGACTGATAGTTTTGCTGGGTTTATTAGAAGTCTCAATTCAAAATATGTTTTCCTCTAAATCTTGAAAGTCTTTTGCTATTGTCCTCTAGATTTAGTGGAACATTAAAAGATCAAAAACCTTTCTAATTCCTGATAATGCTTGGATTATCTTTGGAGACTTTTAAAATCTTCTCCTTATCACTGAAGTCCTGAAACTTCATAGTACCCTGCCCTCTGTCAACTGATTTGCACCTGTTGTGCTGGGCACAATCTAGACACTCATATCCTCCACTTTAAAGTCATTTTCTTGAGTTACTAATTATTTCCTACTGTCTAGCTTTCCTGTTCTGTCTGAATTTTCAATAACTGAAGTGTTAGACCTCATATGCCAGTTTTCTTTTTCTTTTTGACTTTCACTCATCCTTTATTTTACATTTGTTTTACCTCTTTTTTTAGTTGTGCTGTTTCCATAGCTTAGCTATTATGAATAATGCTACAATAAACATGCGTGTGCAGATGCCTTTGTTGTAACCTGACTTACATTCCTTTGGGAATAATTGAGCCTTTTAAGTTCTATCGAGGAAGTCATTGCCTATGCCTCTTAATTCCTGTGTATTCCCTTCTCTTTCCTGCACTATAAGCTGGTTTTCTTATATTTACTTTTTAAAATATTCTCTTAGGATTTACAAAAATGTTTTGTCTGTTTCTTGGAATTTACTTTATTTATCATATGTTTTTCTGAAATTTTTATTTCTGCTCTTTTTAATTTTTAAGAAAAAATATTCCTTACTTGGTTGTTTTGCACAGCACCTTCTCTGTGTTGGATGTGTTTAGAATATATCCTCCACTGGTTCATATACTGAAATTTAATCTCCACTGTAAGATACTGAGAGGGGGCAAAACTACTGACTATAGTGTTTAAAGGCTGGGATTTTGAGGGTTGATTAGAATTAGATGAAGTTATTAGAATGGAGTTGTCATGATTGAATCCTAGTGGCTTTATAAGAAGCAGAGGGACCAGAAGAGGCACACGTACATGCATCCTGTCTCTTACCATATCATGTCCTGCACTGGACTCTGCCATCCAGAAAGTTATCACCAGATGCAGCTATTTGATCTTGGACCTCTTTTATCATGAGTCAAAATAAATTTCTTTTCTTTAGAAAGTTGCTCACCTTCTGGTATTTTGTTGTAGTAAAAGACCATCCTATTATTTTTTCATGGATACAATTTTTATTAACATCACACATAGTAATGTTCATTTTACAATTTTCTCCAACCTGTATAATATCTACTTCTTATAAGTTGCTTTCTTCATTTTACTCTCTCTCTCTACATACCACAAGTTATAGACTAAAAACATTTTTAGAAGAACATAGGGATAGTTTTTTCTATTACAGACTTGACTAAACTGTTAATATTTTAAATGTTTCTTTTGGTCTGGTCCAATTTCTCAGAAAAGCATATTTCAGATGAATGTAGTCTGTCAACATGGTAGGGATTTTTTTTTTTATTCATACGTGCATACAAGGCTTGGGTCATTTCTCCCCCCGTCCCCACCCCCTCCCTTACAACCCATTCCCCCCCCACCCTCTCAATACCCAGCAGAAACTATTTGCCCTTATTTCTAATTTTGTTGTAGAGAGAGTATAAGCCATAATAGGAAGGAACAAGGGTTTTTGCTGGTTGAGATAAGGATAGCTATACAGGGAGTTGACTCACATTAATTTCCTGTGCATGTGTGTTATCTTCTAGGTTAATTCTTTTTGATCTCACCTTTTCTCTAGTTCCTGGTCCCCTTTTCCCATTGGCCTCAGTTGCTTTTAAGGTATCTGCTTTAGTTTCTCTGCATTAAGGGCAACAAATGCTAACTAATTTTTTAAGTGTCTTACCTATCCTCACTCCTCCCTTGTGTGCTAAAGCTTTTATCATGTGCTTAAAGTCCAATCCCCTTGTTGTGTTTGCCCTTGATCTAATGTCCACATATGAGGGAGAACATACAATTTTTGGTCTTTTGGGCCAGGCTAACCTCACTCAGAATGATGTTCTCCAATTCCATCCATTTACCAGGGAATGATAACATTTTGTTCTTCTTCATGGCTGCATGAAATTCTATTGTGTATAGGTACCACAATTTCTTAATCCATTCGTCAATGGTGGGGCATCTTGGCTGTTTCCATAACTTGCATAGTGCTGCAATAAACATGGGTGTGCAGGTGCCTCTGGAGTAACCTGTGTCACAGTCTTTTGGGTATATCCCCAAGAGTGGTATTGCTGGATCAAATGGTAGATCAATGTCTAGCTTTTTAAGTAGCCTCCAAATTTTTTTCCAGAGTGGTTGTACTAGTTTACATTCCCACCAACAGTGTAAGAGGGTTCCTTTTTCCCGCATCCTCGCCAACACCTGTTGTTGGTGGTGTTGCTAATGATGGCTATTCTAACAGGGGTGAGGTGGAATCTTAGTGTGGTTTTAATTTGCATTTCCTTTATTGCTAGGGATGGTGAGCATTTTTTCATGTGTTTTTTGGCCATTTGAATTTCTTCTTTTGAGAAAGTTCTGTTTAGTTCACTTGCCCATTTCTTTATTGGTTCATTAGTTTTGGGAGAATTTAGTTTTTTAAGTACCCTGTATATTCTGGTTATCAGTCCTTTGTCATGGTAGATATTGAGTCAGAGAGCAGAGTTAAGGGTCTCAGTGTTCACATGTAAACATTTACTCTTCCTAACCTATAAATTGTCCTCAACTGCTGCTTCTCTTCTCTAAGTGAAACATTCTTGCAAAGGTTCTTAACCACTGCTGTAAGCCCAGTAAGACAGATTTATCACTCACAATAACTAATGGATTTCCAAATTTTAATTTCAAGCAAAGGTACTAGAAACACAATAGGAAGAAATGTAGTGTACCTTTTGAGAATCTGACTGGACTCCAGCTATCAAGGCATTTCTTAACACATGCATGGACTTACTGAAGTAACATGTGCTTAGGAATGGCACCATGCTCTGACATTGTAGAGTTGGCACAGCTGTGTTAATTCTCCACTCAGTGTCCTCATGGGTTGTTAGCTTTGATTGTTGATCATCTCCCACATTTTTGGTATTATTTTAAGGCTCCTCTTTTGTACTTCCAACCTTTGCTCTTCTGTTCCTTGGTTTTTTTTTTTTTTGTATTAAAATTCAAATTTTATAAACTTTCAGAATATATATGCATTGATAGTGATCATGATCTTAAATGTAAGGTAATTGCTCGCTATAAAAGCTAAAGGAACTCAGGAGATAGTCATAGATTAACATAAATGAGGAAGGAAAACTACTTAACAATAAAGCCATTTTGTTCAATTTAATAGCATTTAGTGTTTTAGTTTGAATGGATATTAGGTTTAGTCTTAGGAAAATGTAGGAATATTTCCCTTTGACTTTACTATTGTTTGCCTTGTGGACTTGTAACAAAACTTAGATAAGAGGCTAATAGGCTAAGATACTCAAAACTTAGTGGGGAAGGGAAGGGTTTATTACCAGGACCTTTCAGAGAAGGATATTTATCAATAATCATCTGGCTTGGGATCTTCATTTAATCCCAGGGCACCTCAATCAGTGGTTTTCAAAAGAACCTCTAAAAAATATGAGAGAGACAAGACGAGCCCTCTTGTCTTCAGTTGTTGCAAAAAAAAAATTGCAAAAGTGAGGAAAATCATTGGCAATTACATTGGGGCGAGATATCTGACAAAGAACAAGAACAAGGATAGTCTAGTCCTTGATTTCCCATCTTCCATTATCTTCTAACCTTAGAAATTCTGTGAAAACCATCTCTTATGAAGTAGGTTTAGCTTTAAGGCAGTAAACCCACACTTTGTGAAAGGAAAAAAGCCAACAACAATTTGCTTTAATAAGATTCATTTCCTTTTCTACAATCATGACTGAAGCAATGGGGAAAATTGCCTGAACTCGAAAATGAGAGCAAAGAACTCTGGGGTTTACTTCTAACTATACAGTAACCTACACTATGACCTTGGGCTATTTATTCTGTCCATCTGCATGAATGAGGAATATGCTATTGTCACTGGAAGAACAGTTCCATTCAGGAACAATAGCAAAGTGTACTTAAAAATATAATGCTGTCTTTCAATGTACAATTTTGTACTTAAACAACTCATGTGCTACCAGTTGCACCAAAGTTCAGCAATCAGTAAGGTTGCATAATAGTTAATAAAACCAGTATGCATCAAACATTATAAGCTTTCCTACCTTATGAAGGAATTTCTGATTTATAAGCATGAGCTATATGCCTATGTGAGCAAGTCAATAAATTAAGAATAAATGATACAATTGCCTGATAAGTTGCACAGTCCTAATTTTTAGCCTGAGGAAAGAATGAGCTTTTAAACTTTTCCATAACAATTGTCTTTTTCAGAGAGTTAATGATCTACAGACATATTTGGCAATGAAAACAAGACCATTTGATTTCAAAACAACTGTAGCCTCAATTAATTGGATGCTGGCTACCCTGAGGCTTTGTCAAGGTCTCCTTTTCATTAAAGCACACCAAGACTACCAAAATTAAGGGAAAAAAATTCTCCTATTGAGACAAATGTGTATGTCTGGCAGTGGTTCACACAAAAGACCAGGATCTTATAAGTCAGTGTCTTACATTCTTGCTCAAAATCCATTTCCCATTACATTTGTTATTTGAGGTAATTTATTTCATTAGGTCTCAATTTCCACAAATGTATAATTAAAAATAAAAACCATTGCATGAGTAGTATAATAGTTTATTGATAATGTATATCAAACTTGAAGGGTCTGTGAGCATTCAGCTAAGTTGTTCTTTTAATTCATTAGCTAGCTCAACAATTGCATGAGGGGGATTATTATTCTGGTTTTTTGTGTAGGAAGTGGTTAAGTAATTCCAGAGTTAGTGTTCTTAATCAACACTCTTACTCTTCCAGCATGTTACTATTTGTATTGCATAGAATAAATTTAATTTAATAAATGAGCTACTTTAAGAGTAAAAAGATTTCTACAAATCTAAGTTATTACTTGAGGCAATAAAGCAGAAGGCTGATAAATAGAACCTACTCATTGCTATGAGCAAACCATATCAGAAACATAGACTGACACAGCTGTGCCTTTTGACAATATCAGAATTTATTAAATAACAATGATTTCACAAACTATGTCAATTTCTTTGTCATTAATTCACAAAGTACTGTTGATTTCACTTTATAGCTAATGAATTAAATGTTTATGCCCCTGTCTTCAAGTACATATGTTGAAAACCTAACCCTCAAAGTGACAGCATTAGGAGTTGGAACCTCTGAGACATTATTAGGTCACAACAAGGAGATTGGACTTTGATCACATGATGAGGCAAGAGCACACAAGGGAGGTATGAGAATAGGCAAGAAACCCCCAAAAAACAAGATAGCATTTGATGTCCTCAATGCAAAGGAACTAATGCAGAAACTTTAACGCAACAGAGGCCAATAGGAGAAGGGGACCAGGAACTAGAGAAAAGGTTAGGTCGAGAAGAACTAATTTAGAATGCAACACATATGTACAGGAAAGCAATGTGAGTGAACTCCCTGTATAGCTATCCTTATCTCAACCAGCAAAAACCCTTGATCCTTCCTATTATTGTTTATACTCTCTCTTCAACAAAATTAGAGATAAGGGAAAAATAGTTTCTGCCTGGTAGCGAGGGGGTTGGGGGAGAAGGGAGGGAGCGGAGGGAAGGGGGGAGAAATGACCCAAACATTGTATGCACATATGAATAAAAAAAAAAAAAAGAAAAGTATATCTTAGTTTAGGATTGATGATATACAAAAGTATTTTGTGGGTTGTGACTAGTTGTGTGGTACCAACTTCTTTCTTATCCTTGGTCTACCTTCCCTAATACTTGACCTTCTCTCTGCATATGAGGGAGAACATACAATTTTTGGTCTTCTGGGCCTGGCTAACCTCACTCAGGATGAGTCTTAGCCAAGATAAAAAACTCTCCATTGTGGCATCCATAGTGACAATACAGCAAAATAGAGCTCATAATTCCAGGTCACACATTAATAACATATCCAAACTTGACTCTGGCTCTACCTTTGGCCTCATGCTCCAAAAAGATATAGTGTAAATCACAGCTCACAGCCTTTAAGGAAAAATTTGGTCATCTTCTTGATCACTTTGCAGTGACTTACAAATATCATCTACGATGTCTATTGATAAAATAGCTGAAATACCTTTTGTTTTCCAAAGCAACTGAGATAAGAAACATTTAAACTGACATTGCCTTTTTCTTGGCCATAAAAACTAATATTTAAGCCAGGTGCTTTGGTTCATACCTGTAATCTTAAACTTCTCAGGAGGAAAAGATCTGGAAGATGGCAGTTTAAGGGTAGTCCAAGCAAAAACTATTTTCAACCAATAAAAAGCTGAACATGATGGTACAATGTGCCTGTCATCCATGCTAAATGGGAAGCATAAATAGAAGGATCACAGTTTAGGCTAGCTAGCAAATAAATGCAAGACCCTATTCAAATAATACCTAAAGCAAAAAGGGCTGAGTTGTGGCTCAAGTGGGAGAGTACCTGTCTAGCAAGTATACAAGACCCTGAATTCAAATCCCAACACAGCCAAAAAAAAACTGGCATTTAAAAGATGAAAAAAAAATTACTAACAGTAAAAAAAGTAAAATACTACTCTGAAAAGATTCAGTAATTTTCAACTAAACAAGTCTTTGAGTATGCGTTATAAGCTCCTTTTGTAGGACTCAGTGGTAAATAAAGTCATACATATAGACTTTGCTTAAGATGTTTATCGTCTGGAGCTATACTGTCCAATATACCGGCCACTAGCCACATATGGCTGCTGAAATTTAAATTTAATAAGATTGAATTTTTATTTCCTCAGCTGAACTAACTACATTTCAAATGCTCAATAGCCCTATGTGGATAACCATATTCAAAAGTGCAAATTTTCATCATTATGGATATTTCTATCAGACTATGGTAAATAAAATAACACTGTAGGACAATAAATTGTAGATGATAAATTTAGTGTGGTAAATGGCTTCATTTCTTAATTTTAAAGACGTTAAGGAAAGTAACTTCTTTTGTTGCCTAAAATGCAACAATATTTTATCCACAGGTAGTAAAGAAATTTGCATAACTTCAATCTCAGCCCTCTTTCCCTCCTTCCTCCCTCCCTCCTTCCCACTATACCTCCCTTCCTTCGTGGGCCTTTTGTTTAGCCACTTTTATCTGGTGCTTGTGAATTATTCCCCCTCCTTCCTCTAATCTAATGAAACTGACCTTTTGATTTTTTAAGGTAACTTTCCCAACAAGAACTCATATTTTTTAATGAGTAATTATCCATACTTTTCTTTGTAGTACTGAAGCCTCTCTTCACTAAAAACATACCGTTCTTCAGTGTATATTTCTGCTATAGTTTAGGTCTTATCTTAGTCATTTTATTCTTCCATAACAGAATACCACTGACAGTAATGTATTTTTTTAAAAAAATTATTTCTTACAGTTCTGGAGGCTGAAAAATCCAGTATCAAGGTGCTAACATCTGGGGAGGGCCCTCTTGCTACATCATAACATGGCAGAGGGCACCACATGAAAAAAACAAGAGGGATGTGAGCTCTGGTCTTTCTTCCTTTTTATATAAAGCCATTAATCCCAACATAGAGGCTCCATGATCACCACCTTTTCTAACTCTAAATATATTCTAAAGGTCCCCAAGTTCAAATCCATCAACATATGAATTTAAGGATGAAGTTTCCAATTCATGAACTTTAGGACACATGTTCAAACCATAGCATGACTCTCTTGGTACCAGTTGAGATATTGGTTAAGCATCTAATTTTTGTTAAGTAAAATGTTTTATCACGGTATTCAACCTTTGGTAGGTCATTAGTGAGTGCTGCAGATTGCTTAAAAACTGGATTATTATTGACCCACCTCAAAGTGTGATTAAAATATTTATTACAAAGTTCCTTTGAAAACACAAAATGTGATCAACCTCACTATTATTTAAATGTAAATTATTTACAAACACCATAGTGAATTTTATTCAATAATTTCTGAGGAAATGAAATTTACATTAGTAAGAAATGATGTAGAAATGCTTCCTTTTTCTGGATAATTATCTTTCTTCATAACTACATTTTTTCCCACCCATCCCCAATTTGTATCATTGATAGTGGGCTATAATCATTCTACTATAGTAAAACTCAAGTCTGGGTTTAGCAAAAACTTTACAGTTCTTCCAACTATCTATACATTTTATTAAATGTTTCCACTTGCTACAGTTTTGTTCTTCCAAATATCTATAATTTTTTGTCAGTGTTAAATTTGTTTCAACCTCTAAATTGCTAATGAATATCATGACTAGTATTAATCTCAGTAACAATTCTTAAGATAATTTTCTCCACCATTCAGACAACAGTATTAATTTACTGAGCATTAATTTACACACTCCTTTGGTACAGCTATCCTCCAGCTTTGGGGATTCACTTATTCACAGTTCTAGACATTAGCTTTGCCAAGAACTGTCAATTACAACTGTGTTTTACTGTTTGCTGTTACTCTTAACAGCTATTACCATCTGCAGTCTACTTTTCCCTCCTTGTTAAAAGTAAATTTATATACATCAAGCACAGGCATTAAAGACCATTAAATGTCCAATAGGGTCTTTCAGAAAATATGTGAAAATTTTCAAAATAAAGACCCTTTTATAATTTGTTGGGAGAAATGTAGCTTGCTATCTTTTTTGAAAGTGCAATTTGACAATACATACCAAGGACCCCTTCTTAAGAAATGATTGGGGTGTTAGTTCCATTTTTTTTCTGTAAAAAAATAAAAAGCTAGGGACTTGAACAGCCATCTAATAAATGCTGCACAGGATATATAAATCAAGGGTTTTCCTACTTAATGGGACTTAGACACGAATTTCATGTAAGAAACAACACTTGTTGGATCATTATCATTCCTTTCTTGTGTTTCTAGTGTGTTTGACTCTACTATAAGAGGTTTTATCTATATTTTAACATCCATCTCCAAAAGGAAAAATAAATGGAGAAATCCACACAAACATCAGTTAAATACAACCTAATGGGTGTTTCTTTGTATAACCAGGATCATTGTTACCATGGAGACTAAAGTTGTGGACATTCAGGTCTGAGAAGCATAGTAGCATTATAGATCAAGGTAAACACCTAATTTTATGGTTCCAGGTGGCTCTGATTTAATTCCAGAAACAGTCCTTCACAGTGATCAAAACTACAATGTAACATTCAGGGAAGATATTCTATTCATTGTTCTGTTCAAGACCATTTACAATGATGGACTCTGCTCTTTCTCATACATTCATCTCTAATGTTTCTACCAGCATGGTCCTTGTGATCAGTACTGTCATTTTATTTATAACTTTCTTTTTCAAAAGAAGCCCTATGACAGGTAGTTTAGAGTGTTATCATATTTGCTAATTGTTATTTCATTGAGTGCTTAAATGGATTTCTCCAGAGCAGTCTTCTATATATAAATTAAATAAGGCTTAGACACAACTCTTGCACCACCCGTTACAATCTTGTGGCAAAACCTAGCCATATGACATAATTTGAAATCTCTCAGTATTTGGAGGTTAACTGGCACTAGTTCCAAAGCTGCATGAACTCGTAACTGCTACCTAAGCTTTTTAGTAATTTCTTGCTAGTCATTTGATGATTTCCAGAGGTTCTTTTTCTAAACTAACACCTTATTACCTTTCAAATTTTTCCTTAATTACTTGATAGAGTTTTAAGATGAGATAATTATGCATCTTCTTACCATAAGAAAAACATTCTTTTATATGCAGATGTTATAGTCTCATAATTTGACTTACTTTTAACAATATTTGGATTCCTAAAAAAAAAGAGAAAGGGTAGGGCCTCACATAATATTTAATGGGCTATGTGCGTAATTATGGCTTCAAATTAATATAGGAAATTAAATTTGTTTTTAACTTTTAATATCCACAAATAACTTTTTTATAAATAATAATTCCTTCTTCTTTCATTCAGAAACAAAGATTTATGAGTTACTGGAAGTTTTATCTCAAATAGTTGAGTACCTTTGTGTTTGTTTAATGGTCACTGGGATTATCCAACTATTTTTAAATTATTGCATCTTTTTATATTTTATGACTTAAAATTATTACTTGGGTAAGACGAGATTCTAAAATAGTAATAATTTCCTTTTTTCATCATCAGAAGCATATAAATCATCTCCTCTTGCTAGAGAAAAGAGGGGAAAAGCAAAACTCTTGATTTCAAGATCATAAGCATAAATCTTACATTCAAATATTTCTATAAAAACTTTTTTTGTAATTGCTATGTTGTAATATAACAGCAGAGGTAATACATGTATAAAGAAAATGTGCTAAGAAATACAAACCAAGAATACCACTAGGGCTATCAGATCAATTTCAGAGGAAATTGTAAATGGCAAACCCTGGAAATGATTATGGCATCTTTTATTGTAAATTGATTTCCATGTGCCAGTATGTGCAGTAGAAACTACATTTGGGAGTACAAGTGGTCTAAATAAAGGAAAATGCATTTCCTTGAACATGTTGTGGCTTTTTAAATAACTGTCCTCATGTGCAAGGGTTTGCGGTATACACTGGCATTAAATCAATAAATACCTTCAGCTTTTTATTAAGGTGGCGTCATTGAAGATCGACATCAAAATCAATACAAGCCAGCTGTTTACATAAAGGTATCAAGAGTCTGGTCTGTGTGTATGTGTGTTTCTATGTTTATATGTGTATTTGATGTCTAGAGATAGAGATACAGACTGCTAACACAGAGAAAGCATTGGACAAGGAGTGAATTTGCATGTATTCTAGGACTGAATTTCATTCCCTGCTTATGTGACCTGTGAGTGTGAAATAAAGTGTGGAAAGATTTACGTAAGGAGAAATTCTTAAGTCATTTCAGGGTTAAAAATGGATGTAGGAACATTAGAGTTATATAAAACTTTGAAATTACTCATTGAACATTATTTTACACTTAAAAGGAGAGACTTCAAATAAATAAATAGTGAAGACAATAATATAAGTCTAATGGTTTTCTGGCCCAGAGCTGTGTTAAAATTTCAATTTTTGTATTTTTCCAGTTCTGTGGCTCTTTCATAGAAAATCTAATTATTTTCCCCTATGACTCATAGAGATCTATTATACTAGAAGGAATAGAAATAAATTAAATCCCTGTTCATTATGTTTTTGACACTTTTATTCTAATAGTAAATATTTCATGAAGGTTGCTGACAAGAAAAATAAATATCTAATTTGTTTCAGCTAATGATTAAATGGTCAAAAATAAAAAGCAGAATATCTAAAAAAGACATAATGCCACAAACTTAAATATTGTATGTACAAAACATTTAAGTCATAATCAAGAAGTAATTTAAATAATGAAACCCACCAAAAATTGTCAAAAAGAAGGGAGAGGAAGGAAGGAAGTTAAGAAAGAGTAATATAGATGGAGCAAATTTGATCAATGTGTATTATATATGTGTTGTAATACACCACAATCCAATCCCTTTGTACAATTAACATATGCTAATTAAAAAGTAATTTTCCATATTCTTTGTATTTGAATACTTTGGAGAAGGGGATGGTGCATAGAATTTGGTATTGTTCTGCTCTTCAGAAGTTTTTATTATCTATGTCACTATTTCTTATAAATATTGATAAGGTGTATTTCTTCTTTTTGAACTTAATAGTAGTTTTTAGTAATTATCTACTTTGCATAATAGTTTAATCCTTTCATGAAATAAATCATAAGAATCTAAACTGCAGCCTAGGATCCATTCATCCATTCATTAATAAGCAAACTCATTTCAGTATCTATCATGTTACATATTCCCTTGCATGTTTTTATAGAAAAAAATATGAAATAGAGAGATGTCGTGTCATCAAGGATCTCATAGATTATTGTAAGAAGAAAAAAAGGACACAAGTGAAATAACATAATTAAAACTGTATTGAATACTTTAGAAAGTATTGCACTAGTTCTTGAAGCCCAGATAGGATTTGGGTACATAACTGTTACCATAACAAAGGTACAGCAATGGCCAAGCAAAGTAAGTTTGGGTGTAAGATAAGGTAGAAAAAGTAACCAGTAAAAAACTCTTTCTAATTGCTTCTCTGAGCCTGACTGGCAACCCCGTATTTAGCTCATTGGATTTTGCTGCTTGGTTTTGCTCTTTACCACAGAGAGCAGCTCATGACAGTTAATTTGGTAAGTTAAGATATTCGGTATTATTTGATTACTTATTAAAACAGCAGAAAAATCATTTTGAAATTCACTAAAATATGAATTTAAAAACACAACAGCCACTAGTTATGGGGTTTTGGGTTGATTTAGTTTAAATAAAATTAACATGATCAAAGCAAGAAAGTTGGTTTTCTGCACCAGTCCTCACTTTTAATCTCACCTTCTCTATCAGCAACTTGCTCTTCACAGTAGAGGTTAAAATTGGTGTGGAAAAGAGGAGGAGGTAAGAAGTGACTGTAGAAACTGCTAGTCGAAAATAGAAACATCGAAAATGTTGCCAAACCCACAAAATGCTTTTTATCTACTTATTATCATTATTAAGTTAAATCAAGCAAGATTCTACAACTTCTCCAAACCTAGTTATAGTATAGTCTTTTTTGTTTCTAGGAAACAAGGCAAGTTTTCAGGACAATAAATGCCAGTGTTACTCTTAGACACATAAAGGAAAGAGAAGACTATATACATCACTTCAAACTGTTATGTTTGTGGTTTATGCTGGAAAATTTGAAAGGCAAGATCTCTTTCCAGTTTCATTTGCCTTTTTTATTTATAGAGGTTGTAAATGAAAGAATATATTTTTCTTCATTTTAAATAAGAAACAATTGTGGTAGTTTTTGATTTAAATAAAATATCATGCCTGGCTATATTAAAGTCTGAAAATTCTTAGAAAGTGAGCAACAAAATGTATAACTTGACCCTTCCACTATAGAGACAAATGCATACTCAAGGCTCAGTATTTGTTGTGACAATGAGCAAAGGTGCCCAAAGCAGTTTCCACACAAAGTACAGGTATACACTATAAGTGTGAGTGTGCTCTTTAACAGGTTAAGACACTCTGAATGAATTGGATGAGGATGGCATGAGAATTTGTTGGTAATAATGATGGCAGAGTCCAGTATATTTTGGTAGCTCTACAAAGAAATAACTAAGTGATTATTTTTCTTTTAACTTCATGTTTTATTAATATAGTACAAAGATTGAGAATATTTTTTAACAAATTTTAAAGGGTATGTAGTACATTCTGGTATCAGTCAGTGACTCCTCTGTAATGCCATGTACACTACTTGAGAGCAAAGACTCAACTCTGCTGACAATTGTATTTCCAATACCTATCACTGTACATATAGCACAGTTAAGCATGCAAATATTTAAAATTAATAGATGAATATAAGTGTGCAAATGAATGAATGAAACTAAAATTTGTAGTGACCAACTGAGTCATGGGAATAGGTCTGTACAGGTCCAATTCTCTTCAGTCTGTCCCAAGTTCCTGGGTCTGTATTAATATATCCATTCTTCCCTCTGATTTTAGTATCAAGCAGTGTATATTTTTGCCTATCTTTTCAACTTACGGTTGGAAATATAATGATGCAGTTCTACCTCTCATCTCTATTCTTGAAGGACCCTGGCATAACCCAGGTTCTGCAAAATCCTCGTGGAAGAAACCCTTTTATCTTCCCAAGTAAGTCTTGGCTTGTTGAAGGGTTCAGTGTTCTTTAGGTCTAGCAGGTGCATTTTCTCCTGTACTGCAAGATAATTGGGAGGTCAGGGAGTACATAGAGAGATAAGGAAGGAGTAACACTTTTCAGAGAAAAAAGTTTCTGTTTACAATCTTCATTGAAAATTAACTTAGTATTTACTACATCACAAAAATTTCTATGTAGTGAAGAAACAAGATGGTCCACTCAGACAATTGAGAAATGTTTGTTAAAGGACTGCTAGCAGAGGCAGGGCTTCAGGAAATCAGCAAGGGGTAGGGCAGTATTAAGGGGCTAGTCACAGTGTAGTGTTGTTGCCATTAAAGTCTAAGGGGACTCCCCAAAGCTGAGTTAAGCTGTGTGGGAGCAAATCCAGGCAGGAGGCATGACCTATGGTAGAGGGAGGGGCACAGACACCACACAGAACCTGCAAAAACTAGCATTCTTTCTCCTCTCTCACCTGCTAACCACTAGTAGAATAAAAAAAAACTTGGAGGCTTCTTAAAAATCTAAACATAGATCTGCCATACGATCCAGCAATCCCACTCCTGGGGATATATCCAAAGGAATGCAACACAGGTTTCTCCAAAGGCACCTGCACACCCATGTTTATTGCAGTGTTATCCACAATAGCCAAGTTATGAAAACAGTCAAGTGCCCCACTACAATGAATGGATTTAGAAGATGTGATATCTATAACAATGGAATTTTACTCAGCCATGAAGAGGAATGAAATCTTATCATTCAAAGTAAATGGATGGAACTGGAGAACATCATTCTGAGTGAGATCAGCCAGACTCAGAAGACCAAAAATCATATGTTCTCCCTCATATGCAGTCTGTAGATCTAGGGCAAATACAGCAATGTTGTAAGACTAGGGTTACAAGACAAGGGGAGAACATATACAGGAGGTACAGGGTTAGATAGAAAACTCAAAACATGAAAGCACTTGATATCCCCACTCCAGAGGAACTAATACAGAAACCTTAAAGTGACAGAGGTAAACACAAGAAGGGGATCAGGAACCAGTGTAAAGATCAGCTAGAGGTGAATCAACCTGGGTTGTAACACATTTGTACATGAAAACAATGCTAGGAATCTCTCTGTATAGCTGTCCTTATCTCAACTAGCAAAAATGCTATGTCTTTCTTATTATTGGCTATTTCTACTCTTCAGTGGAACTGGAGAAAATAGCAGAAGAGGTTCTGCCTGGAAAGGAGGGGGGTTGGGGGAAGAGGGCAGGGCTAGGGCAGGGGGGACAAATGACCCAAACAATGTATGCACATATGAATAAATACATTTTTTTAAAAAAAGCAGTGAGGAAACCCTTATTACATCCATAGACTTCCCGAATGGAAGTTTAGACCACGTATTTTGAAAAGCAAGTTAGCTAGCGTGAAACATTGCTTTCTATCAATCTGCCTCCACTCCCAAATCAGGCAAGGATCAGTATTTAAGAAAGATCTTTAGAGAAATGTTGCTTTATTATCATGTAGGTAATTCCATTGTTTAAGAAATACAACTACCAAAACTTCATTTATAGTGCATAACAACGAAGAGGTATTGCAGTACAAAAGGAATTCAAACAGAACTCCCCTTAAAAACAGCTCCCCAAATGAAGTTATGAAACTATTTAATACAAAGGATTTAAGGAACATTATCAGTTAAAAAGTGCCAGTATGTTGGAATCCACTGCTCACAAATTTATCAAATTTATGTGTATCAAAAAATCTAGTTTCTATTATGCTATCACTACTACCTTTTATAGATGACTCACTCACCCCAAAAGCAAAACATTGTTTTTCCTAGTACTAAATAAGTGCATTGTTTTGGGAAATAGTTGCTTAACAACCATTTGTCATTTTTTTTTTCTTTCTGTGTTGACCCATATTGGAGTAAAAAAGAGGGCTAGCTGTCATGACTTCAGAAATAAGAGAGCAGAATGCTCATTGTAATTCTTGATCATTGAGTCATAGGCTCCCTCCCCATGGCTTTTTCCACAATGATAAAGAGGACTGTAACTAATTTGAAAAGCAAAGAGAATATGACTGATGTAATCCACTTAATGACATTCCCTCAGCAAAAGAAGAAAAAAAAAGAGGAGTGAAATAAAGGCCAAGGATGAAAATGTGATAACAGGCCTCCTTACGACTCATAATTCTAGAAGTTTATAGATTTTTAATGGTAAAAGTTGTTTTTCCCTGCCCCTTTGTCAGTAATGCCTCCCTTTACAGTAATTCTATTTTATTCTTAATGCACATGAGTTTTGATTATAGTGCATTTCCTCTTTTGTCTCCTGCAGAAAGTAAGAGATTTCTCCTTAAAAATCAAGCAAGCAGAAAGATGTTAAAAATGAGAATGAAAAATATATGTCCACACCAGAATGAGTATTCAGAAGTTCATAATTATGATATAATTCCCAAAGGGGAATTTTTATTCATATAAGGACATTCCGTTGGGAAAATTCTACCACTCTCACTTTTTTCATCTGAGGGCCTTGTCACCTACCATGTGGGTTTCCATTCTCAGAACCAGAAGAATCCCAATATGGTCTTTTTGAAAAATAAAATTTGTGATAGTATTGATGATACTGATTTTCTTTATTGATAGATTCACTATTTTAGCAACTAATTGTTCTTTTTTTTAAAAAAAAAGTAGTTTTGTTTTTCCTTCATGTCTGTAGGAAAAGATATAAATAAAATGCCTTAATGGAGTTCAAAAGTCAAGATACATGCTTACTTAGCCAGCATCACCAGCACGATGACCCCATAAGTATCCTGGACTTAATGTTGCTGTTGTAGGTATTTGATATATTTGATATATGCCATAAACAAACTCATGCTCTAGAAAAAAAGGCCAAAGACAAAGCCACGTGATACCAATCTTGGCAAATGGAAGGCAGGAGAAGGAGAAGGTGAAGGCAATTATTTATTTAAAACACACAAAGATTGGAATTTTTATTTTACAATGAAAGAAAAGTAATGTTAAAATGTAGCACTTTGTTAGTGCTAAAAACATTTAAAAAATATCTAGTGTTTTTTGGCAGCATTTTTCCAGAAAATTATAAAGCTCCCCAGGCAAGAAAAGCACTTCCTGAATGAGTACTTTCCACCTTTACACACTCCATTTCCTTTGTCTGATTTTTAAAAATCAGAATTTTATAATAGCCACTCTTGTGAAAAATATCAAGAGGTTCATTAAGTGCTAATGAGAACAATAGTCAAGTGTACAGATCACTCTATTCATTCTCACATTTTAATGTAAGGGCCTCTAGTGATCATATGAAAGTTTATCATAAAAGAGCATAAGTATGTCTGTAGTCTTTATCTATTCAAAAGCAAATGTGAAAACATAATGTGCTCAAACACTTTTGTAAAAAAGAGTTAGGCTTATAATGGAGACACATCTTTACTGTGTCCTTCATATAATCAATAATCCCTAATTCAAGTGGTTGAAATAATATTTGTTTAAAAGATTTAAGCTTTAATGAAAGACACACACTTTACAGTGACCTCTCATAATATCAATAATTCCTAGTTTGATCAATGTACATAAAGGATTTGCCTTGGGAAGGATCACAAAGCAAGTTTTCTTCTTTCTGATGTAAAATAAGTCCATTGCCATCTTCACTACCTACATCTTTCTAGTCTGATGTAGGTTGCATGCAAAATTGAACAAGAGCAGGGTCATGATTAAAAATCTTGAAGCATGTTGGACAGAATCCTGTTCTTCCAATGATCCTCTTCACATTTTCTGGAACAATCCAAAGACTGCACAATATGAGAGAAAACGATAGAGAAAGCGAGCCAGAACTATGGGCTGAATATTACTTTGGGTCCTACAAAACACAGCATCCTCTGTGTTGCAAGTGAATGCCTGGAGATGTCAAAAAGGAGAAAGAAAGATGCTTGCCAAAGTTGTAAAACTGGTGGCTTGGGAGAAAATGACATTTACATACTCTGTGAAGGTGTTATCCTCATAATGTACTATGTTCTTGGAAAGATTACTTATAGCTATATTGTCCAAAACTTCACCAGTCTTAACATCAGCTGTACTTACTTCTTTTTGAAACTCTACCAAAAGATTGTACTAATCTTTAAAATTACATAAAGTTAGATGGATTTGTAACTAAACTCTAAAATGGCATGTAGAAAGATGAATTCTCTCTGCTCCAAAGAAAAAAAATATGGGAACATCTGAGATATGATGACAATTCCCTTGAAATGAGTTAAGACCCACTCTTGCTGGTGACTTACAAGGACTTGGGCACAAGTATATTTCAGGGATAGATATTCAGCAGTAATGGGTGACCTTTGGCAAGGGAAAATATGATAAACTAAAAAGACAATGATCTGAAGTCTGTGTCAAAAGAGGGAAGGACTGGATTCAACTGAGATGAATTCAAAAGAAAATTCCTAGGTTTAACACATGTAATAAAATTCTCAGAAATGCTGAAAGATGGAATAAAGAAGTAAAGGTATCTTAATCCTTCCTAAACTGCATGAGAAAAAAGTAAGTAATTGAATTCAATAAACTTTATCCACTTTCAGATTAATATTTTCCAAGAATTTTGAGTTTAAGTATAGAAGATGCTATTAATTTCTGACATTTTAGATAGCATTTTTATTCAATATTTTAGTGGTGTGGATAAAAGTAGACAGAATACTGGAGGTAGGAGAAATATGCTAACCAACAATATTCCCTAATATTAGTTTTCTGGGAGCATTAGGAAATATGTGCATTGTATAGGATAAATACATTTAAATCCAAGACTGATTATTATTGCTACCAATGTTTTCATATTCATCATCTTCACAAACCAAGGCTCCCAAATATGTCATTTAACTAAGGTTGCACTTCCCTTTAAGTGACCCCAGTGAAATCTCCATTATTACAATCAGATTCAAGCTCTGAAAGCTTCATTATAACTTACCATGAATTATAAGTCAGGGTATGGGAAAATTTGCATGCATCATTACAAAAAAAGCATTAAGTTTGGTTATTTTTAAAAATTACTTTCATGGTCTCAAGAAAGATAAAGTATAAATTCTCATAGTGATAAATTTGAATTCCAGACAGAGACATAAAATATGACATACACACCTGCAAATATTTAGTGTGGGATTTTAATTATGGGATTATTAATCCTTAGCAAAGGAAGCTAGCGCTCACCAAGAAGAGGTGTGGACTCATTAAAGACCTGACAGGCTTTCCACTAAAGCAGCTGAGAAAGCCTCTCCAGAAGGTAAGCTAAAACATATGCAGTGCCATCCATTTATCGCTAGCCTGTAGAATATCCTCTTTCTAAAATTATTGTTTTTAAGTTTTGATTAACATGTGTTAATGTACATGCTAATGGGATTCAATATGATATTTCCACAGATACAAGGATGCATATATAGTATGTATTGATCAAATCCAATCTCCCCTACCTCCCCACCCCCAGATGCATCCTTCCCAACTTCAACTAATCACTTTTCTACATTAGGGTTGATTTATTTTAGCTTATGCATATGAGAGTGGTGCTTGTCCTCTGTGTCTGGGTTATTTCAATTTTCATACTGTCTTCTAGTCCATTCATTTTGCTGCAAATAACAAGATTGCATTCTTTTTAATGGCTAAATCATATTCCACTGTGTAAATATACCATATGAGACAGTAAGTCTCACTACTTATACTTGCTTTATTCTCACAGATGAAAAAGAAATCATCTAGAATTATTAATAATCCATATCAAAATCAAAACTAATAAGACAAATTTTAAAAAGCATAAGTCAAAAATCCTGCATTATTCTTTAAGTATGTCAATTAAATAGTTAACTTGGAAAAGAGGCAAGTATTTTAGCTAATTGGACCTCATTAATAAGCTGATGAAAACATTCATAAAATCTTAACCCACACTAGAAGAAAATCCATAGTTAGGCACCTGTACTCTATCTCAATCAGATCACATGTAGTGTACTATGTTTATATCTGGTCACCATACGTTAAAGTGTGTCATGATGAAACTTTTTTGTTTGATAATGGTGGCTAGGACACAAAAAGAGCTTGTCATTTTATGATAGAAATCTTGGAAAGAGCTTGAGATGTTTATGATGGAATTGAGAATAATAGGGGTGTGAGAACAGTCCTAAAATATTAGAAGAAAACTCTTGTACTATAATAGAATTATTTAAAAATTGATAACCTTGATGCATAAACCAGCATATGGAAGTTTAGGAGAGTACATATCAGTGTCATGGAGCAGAGTCTTATATTTTGTAATTATTCAAAATTAGCACTTCATTCAAGTCTATGAGTGCCCCATCACTGGTCGGTTACCTGGTAGCTGCCCTACTACAGAGAAGATGGAAACTTGTTCTGTGTACATTTTGATTCTGCCTTTCTGATGAGGAGGAGGTGCTGCTGAAAAGTCTTTCTGCATTATTTCACACTCCACTGCAGGATGTGTGCAGCACTTAGCAGGGATGAAGGACAATAATATTGATGCCAAAGAAGTCACTCAGGGAACAAATGATGAGAAGTCCCAGCAGCTTGAAGGCTAGTCTTTGAAGGGGCCTCTTTGTGGCAAGTCTCAGATCTGTTTTGACTGGCTTGCTGCAACCTGATTAGATGAGAGACCTTGAAGTGAGAGGTCTGCAACTTAACTCTTGTTGGTAACTTTTCCCTGTGGTCAACAGCCTATTTATTTTATGTCTTTGTGACAATGAAGATAAAACCAAATTCAGTTTGTTTTAAAGAGCATTGCACTCACACCCCTCCCCACCGCACCTCCTCTTTCACACAACATGAATCATTGCCTTTCTAAATGATACCTACCTGGACAGCTTGAGGTAAAACTCCCCCTGTTCATCTAATCTTTGTGCTGCATAATAACTAAATCTTGTAATCTGAAACCTTTCAGTGTTGATGAGCCACTAGCATTCCTCCTTTAGGCTCGTTTCAAATTTTAATGAAATTTAATTTTAATTACCTAGCAGACGATCTTTGCTGGCAAGATTTTGTATTTTCATATTTAGACATCACCATAATGGAAATTGAGTCATTAAAAATAGTGCCTAGCATAGCGCATCTGAAGCTATTTATCATAATAATTTTTGCTTGATAATAAATAAAAGTTATTGGTAGAGATAGTGGGTTTTTGCCAATAGTCTTTAGGGAAAAAGTGCTAAAAATTTTCAGTACATACTATAAAATTTGAAATTATAAATTCTGGTGCGGGTCAGTGAGAAATCTAATAATAATATTCAAAAAAAGTTTGGCAGTATGGAGCTTTGAATCTAGGGCTTCATGCTTGTTAGGCAGATGCTGTACCATGTAAGCCACACCCTCAACCTTTTTTTGCCTTGGTTATTTTTCATGTAGGGTCTGTGTTTTTGCCTGCAGCTGGCCTGGAGGAGCTATGATGCGTCTACATGTGCTTTCCCCATAGCTGGGATTCCAGTGTTTACCGCCATGTCTGCCTTATTTTGCCCAGGCTGGCCTCAAACCATGATCCTACTTCTCTCTACCTCCTAAGCAACTAGGTTTACAGGAGCCACCACCATGCCTAACATAAATACCGTCTCTAGTTAAAGAATTGTTCAAAATTAGGCCCAGAAAAAGCCCATAGCACTGTGCCTTTGGGTGAGAATCCTGTAGAGAGATCATTGCTGGCTTCACATTGTCACATGACCTCTCCTAAACTGAAAACAAACCTCAACACCCCTAGCCTCTTTCAGGTCAGGGTAAGGACTTGAAAGCTGAATCAAATTTGGGGCATTTTATTAGTACTGATGTTGAATGAATGGCTCTGCCCTTAACCTATGAGACTATTACCTGTGTTTCTCTGACATGATTTGGGGTGACATGACATGAAAGGGTGACTCAGCTGTCATCAAGTAAGGCTTGCCCGCCCACTTGTCCCTAACAAAGTTTAGGCATGCTGACGTTAAAATGCCCATTGCTAAAGTTCAGGCAAGTCCAGCCACCATATAATAATAAAAACCCAATTCTGATCCTCAGAGTGATTATGTTAACAGCCTTTTTCAACAAATATTTTTTGAATTTTTAGTATGTGTTTTGTATGTTTTCAGTGCATATTTTGTCCATCTGCTGAGCCCTCCCATAGGTTTTAGGACAGCACCTCTCAGCCCTGTGGCTCTTCTTCCCGTGCTCTCCAGGCTCACTCTATAAGGTCCCTGGGATCTGGCTGCTCTCAATGCAGAGACTGAGAGCACAACACCTCACTCTTCACATTCCTGGGGTCACAGCTACTGCCACAAAGGTGTTGCAGAAAAGAAATTTTGTGTTTTTAAATTTTGGTTCTTATGCCATTTAGGTCTGTTTATTGCCACCTGAAGATTCAGTTTATGATCTTGCTTATTGAGTAGCAAGAGTTCCCTAGAAATAATATCAAAGAGAATTAATGGCTACAACCCAAGCTAATGTCTCAGATCAGGAAGGAGGCGAAAAATAAACACCCCCCTCCACCACTCCACCCACCCATACCACTGCAATCCTCAGGATGGAGCATTGTCCTCATCATAATTAGTTCTTTCTCTGATGTTCTGAGAAGTCTGGTTTTTAGGCACCAAAGCTCCTTTCCTTGGTCCCAGGGAGCCAACAAGATTTTCATGAAAAGAGAGGTCTAGATAAACTCTGGTCATCTCAAAAGTTCCAAGGGAGGAGATTATACAAGGCCACCCTCACTTCATCACTTCATTCTCTACAGCTCTTTGCATGTTATAAATATGATTACCTATAAATAGAGAAATGAAGAAATGAAGCAGCAGTCTTCTCAGAGTTCACATACATTGACTTTTTTTTCTGTGGTGCTCCTGGGGTTTGACCTCAGGTCATTGTGCTTGTTAGGCAGGTTCTGTACTATTTCCACTCCACCTTTTTTTTGGCTTTGATTATTTTCAAGGCAGACTCTCACTTTGTGCCCAGACCAGCCTGGACCACAATCCTTCTATTTTACACTTCCCTCTGTACCTGGGATGACAGGCATGTGGCATGCCAAGTTTTCTTCTGTTGAGATGAGTCTCACAGACTTTTGCCTTAGGCTGGCCTAAAACTGTGAAACTCCCAGTCTCAGTTATCCAGTAAGATATAAGACATGAGCCACCAGCATCCTGCTTACATTGACTTTCTTTGAACTATAATCATAATAAGCAAATTATCAGTTTTATTCATATAATGTTTTCTTTAATACACCACATATTTCTGATTCTCCTTTTCATTTTTTACTGGTTTTCCTCATTTTAGGCTATGTGAAAACAACAGAGATTTTTGTCAAACTAGAAAATCATCTTGATTCTCCAGAAATAAGTCCTACAATTAAAAATAACCAACAATTTAACATGACTTTAATAATTTTATATAGTATGTAGGAATTCAGTTGGAATTGTTTGCCAAAGTAAAAGCCTAAGTTGAATAGCATTTATTCCACAGAAGTAGTAAAGCCAGGCTAATGAGTACTTAGTAAACCAACCACCCCTGCTTCCCTCATCACCAGTTCCTGGAAATACCTGGTTGGGTCAGTTTAGCAGAGTCAATTTATTTTAACTAAAATGAAAAGTCGTGTCCCAAAATAAAATAGAAGCACAAACTTTATGTGGAAATGCATTTTGACACAAATGTCATCTATAGCATGTTTAAATACACAAAAAACATATTCTAAATTATTATCACTAATCCCCAAGATAAAAATAATCTGCAATAATAGATTTGAACCAGTAAAGCCAAAGAGTAGGGGAGGAAGAGAGAAGATTCAGTAGACGCCATCATTGGGAAAGGAAGCACTTTGTGTTTGGCATGGCTTCAGAGTAGTAAAAGTATGCATTGGGGCATTCCTATCAGTGGGGTTTGCATTTTCAGACTCAACCAGCCACAGATGAAAATGTTTAGAAAAATATTACATGTGCCCTGAATGTGTACAGACTTTGCTTCTTGTCATTATTCACTAAACAATATAGTATGGCCACTATTTACACAGCATTTGCATTATATTCGTTATTATAAGTCACCTACAGATGATTTAAAGTATATAAACAGATGTGTAAGGTTATATACAAAGCTAAACTTTTTTAATGTAAGATACTGAGTATCCATGGATCTTGGTATCCACAGGGTTTGCTGAAAGAAATCCCTTCCAAGTACCATGGCATGACATTACTTAGACAAGAGGAGGGAGGAAAAATCAGACATGAATTTAAAAAACCTCTGCTTAGGATGAAAGCCACTACATTTTAGCTGGCTCAAATACTTCTGATTCTTGGTTCTGCCAGAAATTTCCAGATACCTTAAAAAAGAAAAACCCTGGGATGGGACATCAACATTTCTGGAACTACCACCTAGGCGAGGCCAAAATCACAATTTAAAGATCAGTGAGTTGTTTCTTTATTGACATTTTTCTCCTAACATTTTTTTTTTCAAATTGGAAACATCAGCTTTCTAAAACTCATAAAAATTTACTGTTTTTCATCTATAACAACTTTATCACTGCTACCAGCACCCACTCATCTCATCTTTTAGGTAAATTTTAATGAATTACAGTTACATTGAAATGTTCTTATGGATTTCCTTTCATTTATAACTTCTAAAGTATTTACCAATTATTGTGATTACTTTGAATCTATAGCAACATAATATTCAGAATGCATATTGGTCAGGTAAACCATACAGCAGTCTTTATAATTCTCATTTATTTTTTAGTTTTAACAACTTTATTTAATAAAGAAGTTTTCATTTCTTGCAAAACTAAGCAGGCAGTACAGAGAGATCCCATATACACACACCTTCCCCCACTGCTAACATCTCTCAGCACAGAGACTGTTAATACAATCTGTGAACATACCTTGACATGTCAATATCAACCAATTCCAGTCCATGTATACATGGAGTTCACTAAGACACTTTTACTGTCTCCATAATTTTGGCTTTTCTAGCATGTCACATGGTTGAAATTATACAGTATGCAGCCTTTTCAGAATGGCCTCTTTCACTTAGTAGTATACATTTGAGTTTCTTCCATGTCTTTTCACAGCTTGATAGCTCATTTCATTTTACTGATGGGAAATGTTTCATTGTCCACTGACCTACTGATGGATAGCATCACTGCTTCCAAGTATTGGCATTTATGAATATAACTCTCAGAAGCACTTTTGTGCAGGCTTTTGTGTACACAGAAGATTTTAGATATAACAGGGCTAGGCATGGTGGCTCACAGAGATTAGAAGGATCTCAGTTCCAGGCCATCCTGGTAAAAAATTCATAAGACTCCATCTCAATCAAGCCAGACATGGTGGTACACATATGCAATCCCACCTATGCAGAAGGCTGTAGATAAGAGGATCACAGTCCCAAGCCAACCCCAGGAAAAAGTGCAAAACTATACCTGAAAAAAAAAAAGCACTAAAGCAATAGTCTGGGGATGGGAACATATAGCACCTGCCTAGTAATTGTGGGGCCCTGTCCTAGTACTGAAAAAATAAAACAAAACAACAGAAATAACAAATGATTTTAATTCTATTGGGTAAGTACCAGAGAGTGCAATTGTTGGATTGTATGATAAGAATATGTTTATTTTCCTGAGAAGCCGCCAAATTGAGTTGCAAAATGGCTGTTCCATTTTGCATTTCCACCAGAAATAAATTAGGATTCCTGTTATTCTACATTTTTTCTAGCATTTAATCTCATCAGTGTTTTGGATGTTAGTGATTCAAATAGGTATAAAGTAGGGATTGTTATTTTATTACAGTTTTCTAATGACATATGATGTTAAATATTCTTTCATAATTGTCATATGTCTATCTTCTTTAGTGTGATGTCGAGCTTTCTGCCTATTTTTTAATCACATTGTTACATTCTTAATGTTGAGTTTTAATTTTTGTAGATTTTCTTCTTCTTCTCTTTTTCTTTCAGTACTGGGTTTAAAGTCATAGCTTAGTGCTTGCTAGGCAGGCACCCTGCAGCTTGAACCACAACTCTAGCCCATTTATATTTTACATAAGTCATTTACTAGCTAAGTCTTTCTCACTTTTCCAAACACTTTCTATGTTTATATTTCTTGTTTTCTCATTCTTTTGGTGTTGTCTTTCACAAAGCACAGATATTTAGTTTTGGTGAAATCCATCTTATCAATAACTTGTTCCATTGCTCATGCTTTTGGTAGTGTGTCTGTAAGTTATCGCCATATCAAAAGTCATCTGTTTTCTCTTCTGTCATCCCCTAAAAGTTTTATATCTTTTCATTTTACACTTAGGTCTGTAATTCATTTTGATTAATTTTCTGAAGAACATGAAGTCTATGTTTGGATTCCTTTCTGGCACATTGGTGTCCAGCAGCATTTGTTGAAGTCTTTGCTGTGTTTTGTGGGTCTATTTCTGAGCTCTTTAGTCTTATGGTGACACCACACTGACGTAATTCCAATAGCTATATTGTGTGTCTTGAAGTTGGTTAGAGTAAGTCTCTAGCTCTTTTCGCCTTTAATACTAAGTTGGACATTTTGAGTCTTCTTCTTCAGACAAATTTATGGATCAGTGTGTCACTATCCACAAAATAACCTGCTGGAATCTGAACAGACCTTGCATTGGAACTATGGATTAGCTTGGAAAGGACTGACGTCTTGAGAACATTGAGTCTTCCTGTCCATGAACATAGAATATATTTCCATTTATTTACTTCTCAGATGTCTTTTATCTGTTTTGTACCTTTCTTATTGTAGTTCTTATATAAATGTTAAATTTATACCTATATTCCATAGGGATACCAATATAAATGCTAATGTTTGTAGTTCAAATTCTACATGTTCATTGTACAGTATATAGGAAAGTGATTATATTAACCTTAAATCCTGCAACATTCTTATAATTATTAATTCCAGGATTTGGGGGGTGATTTTTTTTGGATTTTCTATATAGATAACCTATTACCTATGAGCAAAGACAGTTTTTTTCCTTCCCATACTTTATACCTTTCATTTCCATTTATTCCCTTATTGCGTTGGCTAGGACTTCTAGTACAACATTGAAAAGCAATGGAGAACAATGGAGTTATCCTTGTTTTTCTCCTGATTTTAAAATGTGAGAAGTTTCTGATGTTTTCAACATTAAGTTGAAAATTAACTGTTAGATGTACGTATTTTGTAAATGACCACTATATAATTAAGGTAATTTTTAAGAAGAGTCCAAGTCTTATAAGAATTTTTATAATGAATTAGTGTTACATTTTGTTATATGCTTTTTTCTATATCTATTGGTATAATTATGTGATTTTTTTCATCCTTTCCCTATTGATATGGTGGATTAAATTAACTGATTTTTAAATGTTGAACCAGCCTTGCATACCTAGAATAAATCAAAGTTGGTTATGGTATATAATTCATTTTTTTATTTGCTAATATTTTGTTGAGGTTTTTTATATCAATGTTCAAGGGAGTTTTTAATCTGTACTTCTCTTTTCTTATAATGTTGTAGCTTGGTTTTGGTATTAGTGTAAGAATGGTCTTGTAGAATGAATTTACCAATGTTTACTGGATTTCCAATTTTGAGTAGGGAATTGGACCTTTTCTTTCTTAAGTGTTTGGTAGAATTCACCAGTGAATGCATCTGAGCCTGGTGCATTTTTGGAAGATTAATAATTATTGACTTGACTTCTTTTGCCTTTTAAGAATTGGTCCATTTCATTCAGGTCATCAAATCTGTGCACCAAAAGCTGTTTCTACTATACATTTATTAACTTTTGTATTACCCACCTGTAATGCTGTTCTTTAATTTTAGTTATTTAAAATTTGTCCCTTTTATCTTTTTTTCTTAGCTTGGCTAAAGGCTTATTGAATTCATTGGTCTTTTCAAAGAACTAGCTTTTGGTTTTGTGGATTTCTTCTACTAATTTCCTGGTTTTGATTTTATTAATTTGGGTTTTACTTTTGATTATTTCCTTTTTGTTTACTATAGATTTAATTTACTCTTCTTCTAATTTTCTTCTGTAGAAGTTTAGGTTAGTTATTTTAGATTGCTCATGCTTCCTAAATATGTATTTTGTGATCTAAATTTCTTTCCACATACTGCTTTTATTGCATCCTACAAATGCTAATAGTTGCATTTTCATTTTTTAGTTCAAAATGTTTTAAAATTTCTCTTGGAATTTCTTGGTTGACCCATGTGCTATATAGAAAAACATTTTTTAACCTCCATGTACTTGAGGATTTTATGACTATCTTTCTGTTAGCCATTTCCACTTTAATTATTTCTGTGGCCTGAGAACAGAAATAGAAATATTACTTTAAATTTGTTAAAATATTTCCTTATGGTTCAGAATTTTGTCTACTGTGGTGAAAGTTTCATGCAAACTTGAAAGTGTGTAATTTCACTTTACACACTGAAGTAACATAGAGGTCAATTATATGCAGTTGAATGACTGAGGGATACTGAATCAATATCTTATATACAAAAAACATGGTTATTAAATGAGCATTCTATTCCAAAGAGTTCACAATATTTAAATTATTTTTAAATGCACAAATAGCTTATTACAGTGATTTATAACAGAAAAATGTGAGTAGCCAGAATACTTGCAAAAATTACATATGTAATCACAATGAGATATTAAGAAAAGAATGTCAAACAGAGAGCCATGTTTATACTGCTATATTAAGTGAAGAAAAGTGAGCTCAAAGCTTAAGATGGACAATAAAGGGGAATAGACAAAATTGCTAGTTATCAGGATTAAGTATTTTTAGTTGTATATTTCGAAAAACTCATACCATAAGTAACTTTTAAAACAAGCATCAATAAAGATCACTTGTGATAGCTCATCCTGTAACTCCTGGTACTTGGGAGAAACAGATTGGGAAGATTGTGGTTCAAGGCCAGTCCAGGAAAAAGCTAGTGAGACCCTGTCTCAACAAACAAGTTGGGCATGGTAGTACATGTTATCCCAGCTATGAAGGAAACTTAAGTAACAGGATCACAATTCAGGCCAGCTCGGGGAAAAAATGAGAGACCCTACCTAAAAAATAGCTAAACAGAGCACAATAGGTGTGGGGTGGGGGAGGGCTCAAGTGGTAGAGCACTTGCCTAGGAAGCATGAAGCCCTTAGTTCTAACCTAGTGCCAGCACAAAAGAAAAAAATGCATCAATAATACTTTTATATATAAAATTGAAGACACTGACTAGTCTTTGGAATAAAAAGAGATTCTTTCTTACAAATTTAGTTTAAAATTTAACATTATAAATATTAATTTTGAGGGAAATATTAATGTCATTGTTTACATGATGGAGTATGTAAGTGTAATGGGTGTCAGGTTGTTCCTCTTGCTATAACATGTGCTTGAATGAACGGCTCTCCAGAAACTTTCTAAAATAGAATTACATGTTAGTTTAAACTGGGTGTTTATTGTGCAACAATGTGGAGAATAAAAGGAATGAACACTAGGCGATTCCTATAGAAAAAGGATTTTAGTAATGTGCTGGAGCTCAAAGCACTGTCAATGCGGCCTGCATTCAACCTCATTCATTCAACACACAGTAAAAGATGTATGCACCTAAATCCAAGAGAGTAGGTAAGTCTGACTTGAAATGTGTTACTCTCTTTGGTAGAATGCCTTTTTTCTTTTTAGTTCTTTTTCAATAATTCCTTGCAGCTCCAGCTCACACACAATGAATTGTTGGCTTCTTTATTGAAGGAGAAGGGGAGGGGGAGAAAACACCACTTTTTTTTTAAGCCAATACCAAAGAAAACAACTCCTTTTGTGTAGAGAGGATCGATCATGGTCTCTGTGTTCTTTCTATTTCTTGTTTGTGCTTTCTATTGATGTGTACAAATCCTAGACACTTAGCTTTAAGTGTTGTTTAGATAATTTTTTTCAAAAACAATAAAGAAGAAAGCAGAATAATTTTAACAATTTTGCACTACTTTTAAAAAATTCTATTCACCTCTTAATACACTTACGTCAACAAAAGGAATGTTGCATTCCAAAGCATTTCTAAATTATGTCTCATTATTTTCTTTCAGGCTATGAATGCAGCTATGAAATATATCTAATTGCAATTATTTTTAGATCAGGAATTTTTAACCATGATAATTGTTTACCTATAAGCCAGCCACCTCTGCCTTTGATTATTATGGGAAGATAGTTGTATCACTTTGAATAAGTGGTTAAGCAGAATGGACAAAGGAGCATATTCTTTCCATGGTTTTGGTCTTTCATTCTTTGTTTTTTTCATGCCTGGGACTCAACTGCTTTCATACCAAACTAGGAATAGAAACACTCAATTCTATTAAAGTGTCTAGTTTCATCATGAATATCATGTACCAAAAGGCCATTTTCCTTCAGATATTTATAAACTAAAATGCCAAAAAGAAACCAATATATTATTACAAACATAGACTGAAGGGTTTAATGACTTATAATACTATTTTGTACTATCTATCTAAATTTTATTTATCTACGGGAGAATTATAGCTAAAATACATCAAGAAGTGGTCCCACATTATGAAGTTACTTGATTTAGTAATTGGAAATTTCATTTCCAATTCTTTCATTTATTTAGCACATATTACTTAGTACACACTGTATATTAGACACAGTACTAAAGTCTATGGCCAAAGGATGAAAAAGATAAGCATTATCTCTGCCCTTTTAGAACTTAAAACTAAGAGATACTTATAATATAGAGTAATGTGCTATACAGAGAGATAGAGAAGATGTTAAGGGCATAAATTCATAGATGACACTACCCTACATATTGTGGGTGTACTAGCTAGTGTTCTCCCATGAAACAGAACCACTAAAAAATATATAAATAGACAGAGATACATATTTATAGATAGACTGACAAATAAATGATAGAGAGATAGTAGATACACAGATAAATACAGAGTAGATACATAGATAGATAATCATTACAAGGAATTGAAATGGAACACTAGGCAATTTCTGTATGATTATGGAACTAGGAAGTCCATATTAAGATCTGCAGTTGGTAAACTAGAGACCTAGGATAGACAATGGTGTTGTTTCAGTCCGTATCCAAAAGTCAGAAAACTAGGAGAACTAAAGGTAGAAGTCCCAGTGTAAGGGCAGAAAAAAGATCAAATGATCCAGCAGGAATAATCAGGCCAAACAAGTTCTCAGTCAGCAATATTTTTGTTTTCTTCAGGTCTTCAACTGATAGGATGAACATCACCCACATTAAAGGGGGTCATTACTTTGCTCCATTTACTGATTCAAATAATAAACCATTGCTTCCACATAAGTAAATTATACCAGTAATTTGGTATATTTCTTATTTGTGTAACATCTTCAGAAGAGCAGTAGTTTCTTTCGATTTTAGACATGATTCAGCTTCCACTACATTAAGTTAAAATCTTGGAATTGAATTTATAAAGCGAAGGTTTCACATGGGCAAATTGATATTGTATCAGTGGACTTATATAGCAATATTTCCACAGGACTATATAGTTTATACAATGTTCTTACCTTTCAGTGTTTTACTTTAGACTGTATGTTTTCTATAAAACATTTTATTTATGATAATCATTTATATTAAAAATCTTTCATTGAAATGAATGTTCGACTGGCTTCAAAATTAATAAAATACAGAGCTCTTTGCTTGGTATTAGAGAAAACTGTTTCTGAGCACTTTCCTATGATTTAGGGATAGAGGAACTCAATTATGAGAATCACTTAGAAGTCAAAGTTTCATTTAAATGACTACAGAAAAAAGGACAAAAATTCTGAGGCATAAATGACTGGGAAAACATTAAAGAGTGTATTTGTTTCAATATTTGATATCAAGAAGTAAGTCCATGTATTCAAAATTACCCAGTTGCTGGTAAAGTACAATATTGCTTTTATTTACTCAGTGTCTTCCACTTTTAGCTTCCTTCGCTGCACAGTTCTTGGTACTAAAAAAATAAAAAGTACACTGATCCTTGTGGAGTGGAGACACAGTAAACTTTACTGTAATTGAAAAGAAGATAGGTAACTGTTCTCTTAGCTGACCCATGTGCCAGCTTTCCTCACTCTTTTTCCTTTATTGCTTTTTGTTAAAAATAATTTACACAGCTGTTTTAAACATTTACTGAAACTGTGCACTGGGCCAGAATGTGGCTTGTCCTGATAAAAATGCCATTGCATCTGAACAGAATGTGTATTTTTCAGTTACTTGATAAAATAATCTATTAACTATCAGTTAAGTCAAGAGAGTTAATAGTTTTGTTCACATCTCCTGTATCTATATTGACTTTTTTGTCCAGTTCTATTAACTTCTGAGAAAATGGTATGAAAATAACAATTGTGATTGTTAAATTGTCTATTTCTGTATTTAATTATATGTATTTTTGCTTTGTGTAATTTGAAGCTTTGTTTATATGTCTTCCTGATGAATAGACCACTTTATTCTTATGAAGTATCTTTCTCTGCTAATATTTTTATTTTGAAATCTATCTTACCAAACATTAACATAGCTGTACCAGACTTCTTATTCTAAGGGATTACATAAAATAGCTCCTTCTATGTTTATTTTCAACATATCCACATTTTCTTATTTAAAGTATGTCTCCTGGAGACATATAGTTGGGTTTGTTTATTAAGATATCTTTGCCATTTGATTGGAGTACTTTGGTCATTCATGATTAATTTCATTACTGAAATGGTTCCTATGGTAGGCAGAAAAGTCCCCCTAAAGAGGTCTACTCCCTAATCCTCAGAATCTGTGAATATATTACTTTTCATGGTGAAAAATAGTTTGAAGATATGATTAGGATTAAGGACCTTGACATTGGAAGA
Organism: Castor canadensis; assembly: GCF_047511655.1. NCBI lineage: Eukaryota > Metazoa > Chordata > Mammalia > Rodentia > Castoridae > Castor > Castor canadensis. The sequence continues at coordinate 55,029,458 of NC_133390.1, read as the reverse complement.
TTATCATGGATTTTGGGGGTGAGAGAATGCACGTTCTAATTTCATATATCTTTTAAAGCAGAAATCCTCTCACAACTGTGGTCAGGAAGAGGTATAACCACAGTGAAAGAAGTTTTAGAGATGTGATAACGAGAAAGACTTAACCTGCCATGGCTGGCTTTGAACATGGAGGAACAGAGTCAAGAGCCAGGAACACCTAGAATCTCAGAACATCCCTTCATTTACAGCCAGCAAGAAAGCACATCTTAGTATGACAACCTCAAATAACTACTCTCTACTGCCAACCTAAATAATCAGGAAACAGATTTGCTCTCAGAAACTTCAGAAAGAAATGAAAACTATGGGCAATTTGTAGTTTGTTGAGACTCATACTTGTATCTGACCTACAGTCAGATAATAATTAGTGTTATTTAAACAACAAAATTTACAGTAATTTGATGGACTTGCAATAGAAAAGTAATACAGACTTGGTGACTAAAAATAAGATATTGTAAAAAAATACTAAAAATGTAAAAGTGGAGTTGGCTTTGGAATGGGAGATTGGAAGAATTTTGAGTGGCCTAATACAGATTGTCCTACATTGTCTTGACACAATTATAAAATGAAATAGGAATGTCAAGGTACTATAGTGAGAGCTTAGCAGGAAATTAGGAACAATGTAATTTGAAACTGAAGGGAAGAAATGGGGATCTTTATTATATTCTGGTAGAAAATCTAGCACAATTACGTCCCACAGTTACATAGAAAACAGAACTTGTAAAAAATAAAATAGTGATTTAGTCAGGAAATTTCCAAATGAAATGTTGAATGTATGGTCTAGTTTTAAATATGAAGAAATTCATATGAAGTTTAACATGTTCACCGTTATAAAGTGTACATTTCAGAGGTATTAAATACAATTACATTGTCAAGCTACCATTACCACCATCCATCTCCAACACACTTCTCATCTTCTAGAACTGACACTCCATACCCATTAAGCAGTAACTCTCCATTTCCCTCTCCCCTCAGTCCATGCAACCACAATGCTACTTCTTGTCTGTAAATTTTGACTACTCTGGGCACCTCATATAATTGCATTCTTATAGTATTTGTTTTTTGAGGCCTGGCATATTTCACTTAGCAAACTGTCTTCAAGTTTCAACCATTTCATAGCATGGTTATGGACTTTTTAAGGCTGAATAAAAATCTATTGTAGGCATGTACCAATTATAGTTTATCTGTTTATCCATGAATAATGAATAGATACTTGGGGTGCTTTTAAGTTTAGGTATTACAAATGTTGCTGTTCTGAATATGGGTGTTACTTCTTTTTCTTTCTTTCTCTCTCTCTTTCTTTCTTCCTTTCTTCCTTCATTCTTTCTTCTTTTTTCATAATAACATATTAAAAATGTAAAATCAACTCTTACCTTGCAGACCAATTTAATCTATAGGCCATAGTTTTCTGACTTCTGAAACAGATCTTTGATGTTAATTAAATTTTTTCTTCTTGTTTTACACATTAGGGACTTTCTATTGCATTTTTTAAAATTTATGTATTCTTTCATCTTAATTGTCCCTTTAGCTGGTATAACTATCCAGAGATTTGTCCTTTTTAATTTCAGAAATTGAAGTCTTTAGTTCTAAAATTTTCATTTGAGATATTTTCATTCATTATAAACATGTGTAGTTTTTACTCTATTGAATATAGTAATAACAGTCATTTTTCAAACCTTGTCTGATTGTTCAACATTTGTTTCAAGGTTTTATTTGAACCTCCTTTTTTCTGGAAGTTATGTTTTTCTTGGTTCTGCTTGTATGACATATTTGAACCTCAAATTCCATGGAATTTTTTTTTCTAGACATTTTCTTCGTTTTGCCTATGTTGGATAATCTTGAGCTATGTCTTTGATATTACAAATGTTAAATTTGGAGATTCTGAATTATGTTATTGTTCATTGATAAGTTTTATTTCCTCTGTTTTTGCAGATAATGTTCTTTACTTGAACTGATGACTCTATTTCTTGAGCAGTAGATCCCTTCTGTAAAAATCTTTGTAAACTTCATTCAACAGCTTCGCCTCTGACCTTCACATGTTTAGTTCAAGATCAAAGAAATGGGAGTAAGCAGAAGTTAGGAAATCACTATCTGACTCCTTCCTTTCTGGGATTCCCCCTCACTCTAAATTTAGCATTCACAATTTCCAAGCTTCAGATTTTGGGTTCTCCAGCCAGAAAGATTGTGGGGTTTTCCTGTGTACCCCATCACAGCTCTTCTTGAGAGTTTCTCTTCACTCTGAGCATCCCTCCCCAGAACAATGTGTTTGCTTTTATTCATTCTCTTTCAAGTAGTGGCATAGAAGTCTCCCTTACCAATAAAGGCAATGTTTCAAGACTCAACAAGATGCCTCAAACTGGACAAAACAAAATCCTACCTATACTATTTTCCCCTGTACATATGTACATACCTATGATAGCATTTAATTTTTAAACTAGGAACAGTAAGAGATCAGTAGTAACTAATAATAATATAAAAAGTCATGATAATATATTGAAATAAGAGTTGATGAAAATTTATAAATTATTTATTTCTGGAATTTTCTATTTAATGTTTTTGACTGTGATTGACCAAGGATAACTGAAACCTTAGAAAGCAAAACCACAGTTATAGGAGGACTTCTGTTGTGTTGCTTCTGTGATCTTGGTCACTGTGATAACCGAGAGAGCTTTTTTTTCTCTACTTTGTTCAAAAGCTATAGAGCTAACTTGCCACACAATTTTACCCTTATATATTAGTTGAAAATCTTATTTTGGTGATTTAATGCTCAATAAGATTTCTTGTGAACCAGAGAGGGCAAAGCACTAATACTATGCATTCCATAAACAAAGTCCCCACAAATGGGAAAAGTGTTATCTACTCTGATTCATAACAAGATTTTGAATTTAATACTGTTAGAAACATTTCTATTTCAAAATGTAAAGGTTTATAATGTAAAATAAAGTGTGATTAATATTTCACTTACATGAGACTCTAAATATGAGCTTGCAAATACATTTTTCATATTCCTTTAATAGTAAGAATTTGCATTCACATTATCCCTCACCTTTTCTTTAACTCATTGGTAAAATATGAGTAGAAAGCCCATTACTGACTACTTATAGTCCTTTTTCTTTGCAATATTAAGTATTTTTACACAGAGAAATAACTAAAGCAATATCACCATATAGTTAGGAAAAGTGAGAAAAAGCAATAAAATAATCTAAAAATACAAATAACTTAAAACTTTTTATACCATGTTTATTCTTATTTCAAAAATCCCAAATAAAGTGGATTTTTTCCAATGATTAAAATACCATAAGAATAAACCTTACCAAATTTCCACAAAAATTGAATACTACTGCAGCCCACGAAGAGCCTCCTTTTGCCCCTTGTCCGTCATTGTCATGCCCTGGAGATAGACAATATTCTAATTTCTTACAGCACACATTTTAAGGCATTTTTATTATAAAAATTTTTATTAGGATATATTTGTTATGTAAGGGTGCTTTATAGTGACACTTCTGCTTAGGCTTATATTGTACATTGGTTAGCTTACCCCAATCCTCTCTCTTCCCAACCCCCTTCCCACCCCATTTAAAGCAAGAGGTTTCTTTGTTTTATTTCAATCATCTACCCTCACCTTAATCTCCTTCATTCACCCTTCACACACACACACACACACACACACACACACACACACACATTGCACCTATTTTACAGTTTTTTCATTATTAATACTTAAGTTGATGTTTAAAGTGTTTCTCTATGTATCCCTATAGTGAGTATACTTTATTTTGGTCTGTTCAACTCCTTCCATTACTCTCCCTTATCCCTTTACATCCCACCTTAATCCCTTTCAACAGCTTTCAATACACATCTTTGTATCCTTTACCTTCACAGATGTTGTGCTTTACGATGTTACTTATGCTCTATTAATCTCTTTTTAAGGCATTTTTTAATATGTATAAATGGAATCATGCAGAGGGTAGTCTTTCTGACTTTGGTTTTGGCCCAACATTATGTTTATGTCATTCATGTTGTCCTGTGTAGCAATTATGTATTCATTATTACTGATGTGGAATTTTCCATTGTATAAATTGATATTTTTAACCTGTTCTATTTCAATTACATACCTAGTCTGTTTCTAGTTTGGGGCTTTTACAAAATAACATCCTAAAATTCTTGTAGTCTTTTGGTGCATACTTACGGATATTTTAGGTGAGTCTATGCCTATACCTTAGATCACTGGATAAACATATTCCCACCTTTAGTAAAATTGATACTTTCTAAAGTAGTTCTATCAACTCATACACTAATTACCAGTGTACAAGAATCCCCACTGGTCCACGTCTGTGTCATTTTTTTCACTTTAGTTACTCTAGTTCATGTTTAAAGATAAATTTTTCTTTCAGTTTTCCTTTTCATAATAATTAATGAGGTTGGGTAACTTTATGGGGATATAAGATACTTTAAGGACATGTCTTCTAGTAAGGCAACTTTTTAGTTTTTAATCTTCTGCCTTTTTATTGTGTGTAGCAATTATATATATGTGTGTTTGTCTCTGTGTATTTATATATCATTAGTTTTGAGTTCTTTGTGAACTAAAAGTATTTAATATTACTAATATTTTTCCTATTTGGTGGCTTATCCTTTCATTGTTGATAAATTTAAGTTGCATACACTCATATAACCTGGTTTTTGAGTTTTTGTCTCTATAGTTAGTACTTATGTACTTTTATAAAGAATTCATTAGCTATGCCAAGTTTATGAAGCAATTTTCCTATATTGTCTTATAGAAGGTTTCTTTTTTCGCTTTTTATGTTTGAGCTTTTTATATGGCACTGGATAGGAATCAAGATTCATTTTTCTTCATAAGAATTTCTAATTGACCTAGCATTATCACCCCGTATTTTAAGTATCACATTTGTGACAAACATGTAACAATATGTATGAGTCTGTTTTTAGCATCTCTGACCTATTCGATACCTATTCTGGTTTATTTTTTCCATCTTATACTAATAATACTGTTGTTATTATTGTTTTATAATAAATATTTATATCCTATAGCATATATCAAGTCTTATGCAAAATTGTATTAGATAATTTTTGAACAGATTTATAAATTTCTTTAAAATATTAAAGTTTTTGTTGCATTTGCATTGAACTCATAAATCAATCCATGAAAAATTGGCACCTTTTCAATAGCTTCTTCAAACTATGAAAACGTTATATCTTTTTGTAGCTCTTTGACTTTAATTTCTGTCACTATAGTTTAACCACTTTTAGTGTAAGAGTCTTATAAACCTAATATATTTCCCCAGAGATTCTACATTATATTACTCTAAATGGTATCATTTTGAAATTTTGTTTACTAACTGCTTATTGATAATATTACAAATAAATGAATTCATATTAAAATCCTTTCCTTCAATTCTTTCACCTAACTCTAAATTGTCTGATTTTTTACATCATTATTTTACCTCCTATCTTCATTTACATGCATAGTATATTAATCCATGTCATCATGTATCCTTGAAGGCTGCCCTAGTATTTTACTCTAACTAGTCTAGTCTTCTATTATCTTATCCCAGGCTTAGTACCTCTAATCCTTCTTTGTAAAACCTCAAACTGATTCTGTCACTCTTGTAATTTAGAAATGTCCATAACTTGTGGATAAAATTCTCTCATATGCAAGGTCATGGATGATATAATCTCCCACTTTGTCTTCCACCAAATTATTCAAGTCTATCCTTCAGTTAACCATTAATTAACTACTGATGGTGTTTAAGTTGAACAATCTTTTGCAAATTTACATGCTTTTTCATGTGCTCTGTCCTCTACCCCTGATGTCCTGTCTTCCCCATTTCTGTACCTGGTCAACTCTACTCAGCCTCTAAGATTTAACTCAGATAAATGGCTGTGCTTTTAGATAGTCAATCCTGACATCTCCAAGCTGGTGAAATCACCATCTCTTCTACATTTTGTGTATATATATGTGTGTGTGTGTATATGTGAAAGGATATATTTATTATTTTCTACAATACATCAATTAATGTTTTGATTTAAGTTTACAGAATATCTTAAAAAGAAATTAAGACAAAAGCATTCTCAATGAATACTCAGCCTACAGAGTGGGAGAAAATGTTTGTAGATGTTCTTCTAACAAGGGATTAATATCCAGAATATATAAAGAGATTAAAAAATTAAACACTAAAAGAAAAAAATCTAGCCAATAAATGCTCAAATTAAGTGAAGAAGTAGAAATGGCCAACAAATATGTGAAAATTTGTTCAACATCCTTAGCTATCAAAGCAAAACAAAGCTACACTGAGATTCAACCTCACTTAAATCAGAATAGCTATCATCAAGAAAACAAATAACTATAAATGCTGGTGAGAATGTAGGGGGAAGTGAATTTTTATCCATTGCTGGTGGGAATCTAAATTAATCTAGTCATTATGGAAATTAGTACAGAGGTTCCTCAAGAAATTAATAGTATAATTCCCACATGATACAGCCATAACACTTCTAGGTATATACCCAAAAGAAGCAAAGTCAGTTTACTATAGCGATTCCTGTACACCCATTTATCTTATCATTATTCACAATGGCAAAATTGTGGAATAAATTTAGGTATTCATCAATGGATGAAGAGATAAAGAAAATGGGGTATATGTACACAATGGAGTTTTACTCAGAAATTAGGAAGAATAAAATTAGGCATTTGTTGGAAAATAGATGGAACTGGAGATCATCATGTTAAGTGAAATAAGCCAGAACCAAAGAGACAAGCATTGCATGTTTTCTCTCATTTGTGTAAGCTAGGGAAAAGCAAAAAAAAAAGAAATCACAAAAGTAAAGGGGCAAGTGGAATGAGAAATAAAAGGGTAAAAGAGAGGGTAAATTATGCTCAAAGTAGATTCTGTGCATGTATGGAAATGTCATAATGTAACACCTCATTGTGTATAATTCAATGCATTCCAACAACTTTTAACTTTTTTTTAAGTTTAGGGTTATGTGGTGGCTTCAAAAGTCATTCACAAATCAATAATGCTTTTTTATCTTTTTATTCTCACTTTCTCACTGTGGCTTCCGTACTCAGGACTACCTATTGGCTCAAGAAGCCAGTTGGAGCTCCAGTTAGTCTGTTTTCCAGAGGATGAGGGATGGTGATCATAGTAAAAAGACCCATCTCCGGGCTTCCTCTGTGGAGTACTTCAGATAATCCTATAAGAAAATTTCATACATAGGTCATTGGTCAAAAATCATTCACATGACCACATTTGTCTGCAATAGTCTAGCGAGCATGTTCTTTTATCTAGCTAGGGAGTTCATTACTCAAATTATTATTCATTTTGTGTTGAATTAAGGCAAAATGAGTAATAGATTGGCACCCAGCAGTCTATGCATGCAAAAATTTGTTTCCTATTTATCTTTATCCCTTGTGAACAATACAGTGCCGGTTATAGTAGACACTTCCTAAGGTTTATTAAAGAATGCATTTGAAGTAGTTAGATGCAAACATAGGTTTGCAGCAGTGCCTATTTTAAGAGACTACTTGAAACCAGCACTTGAAAATCTTAAATCTGTAATAAACTGAATATTTGTGTCCCCATAAAATTCAAATGTTGAAACCTAACCTTGACATAATGAATAAATTTTGTATGCATAATGAATACTTATGGATCATGTGTTATGTATCAGACATTTTGCTCTGTTTATACTTAAAGTAAAGGAGTCATCCTCCTGCTTAAGCAGAATTTAGAATCCATATGATTGCATCATGTTAATCAAACACTCATATTAGTTACTTAATAATTATGATTAGAAAGTTGAATTAAATAAAAATGATAACAAGTAAAAAAAAATAAAAGGACCCTGGCCCAAAAGGAAGAGGATGAACTTCCAATATAAGATTTTTCTATGTGACTTTAACACTACTATCATTATTGTTGAGAAATACAAACAGGTCAGACTGGGATGTAGCTTGGTGGTAGAGCTCTTCCCTGGCATGCGTGAGACCCTGGGTTCAATCCCAGCACCAAAAACAGAAAGAAAATAAAAAAAGAAATACAAACAGCTAACTATTGTTTAGGAAACTGATTATTCACTCATTTGTATCATTTTAATTTATACATAGCAAATATTCTGAATAATATGCCTTTAAAGAGTTGTATTTCCAAATGTAAATAAATGCGTGTACTCAGCATTAATTTTTCAGCAATTTCTGATAAAGAAAAATGCCTAGCAATTAGTTTCATTTTAATCTGAGGTTTAGCTTTATAGAGCTTTGTCACATTCACTTTTTCTTCATTATATTACAGAGTTTTCTTATCACTCAGTTGTAACATAGTTCATGCTGTGTGTTAGAAATAGCAGGAAACAAGCTATCTTGAGAGTTGGTTTTGAAATAGATGGCTCTAGGTATTTCTTAAGTTATGAAAGCATCACACTTGCTGATTTGGAATTGTGCAGATCAATATGGTAGCCACTAGCAACATGTAGTCATTTACATGAATTAAACATTTTTAAAAGTTATTTTATTCCCCAATCTCACTTGCTCCACTTCCAATTCTCAATAGTTACATATAAGCAGTATCTCCTCTGTACTGAACAGCAGAGACTAAATCCATCACCAACAAAATTTCTGTTGGACAGCAGTGGTCTAGAGTTCATAAAGTGGAGTGTCTTCTTCACTTCACCAGCAAATGAAATTTTCAGTCATATATCGAAATCTGTGCTGGTGTAGAAGCTGGGAGCAGAGGGATGCACCCCAATGACCAGGCTTACATTGATTCATTTCATATGAAATTCTAACTTCATTTTTATCAAAGAAAACAATAAAATGTAATCCCAGGTGAGAAAACAAAGCTCATCCACTAATAAAGGAAGCAGAAAAAAATGTCATCTTGTGGCCCATTAGGCATTGATTGAGCACAATTTTTTTTAAACACATAATCAAGAATAAAGGGTCCACTGAGATAGAATATGGTAACTTCTTTATTTCACCTTCGAAGTTTCTTATTGATTTCCCACTGGTCTCCACAAATGATATTCACAGACATAAGCTATTTTTCTTCCTCCTGGGCTTCCAGAAAGTAGATCTTGAGGCAGGGATTAAAATGCTTATATTTTATTTAGCATGAGAGAATCCAGGGTAGTGAAGGTGAAGAAATACAGAGAGTTGTGTCAAGGAAAGGTGGAAGGTTATATATTGTGAGACAGCACTAAGAAGTGTACTTTATAAAGAGATCAGGTGTATCATTTAGCAAATGTTTTCATTTAATACAAGAGGCTTCCCTGGAAACTGTGAGAAGAAAGCATGCAATAAGGAGAGTTATTAATACTCTGTGTATATCTGGAATAAAATTATATTTAGCTCAAATGACCTTATATCCTTTCCTATTTGCATTAAAACACATTTTAGAACTGAATGAAATTGTGTTTAGTTCAAATATTCTTATATCCCTTCTTGGAAAAGTGACTGTTTTCCTCATTTTATGTACAATATTTATATTCTTTTTAGGTCACTTAAATATCTATTGTTCAAGAATTAAAGGAAATAAGACATCAAATTACCACTATATTATCATTCCCTTTGCTAACATAAAATTTCCCATCAAACACCTGAAAGGAAATGTCCTCATGCTGCAAAGAAATATGTAGGCCGCATGTTCACAGGAAGCTACTGTCTCCCACAGAGGGAGGGGTTCTCCGTTATACCAAGTGAAGTATAGTAGAGACTGGGACAAAAATATAGGAATGCTTATGGAAAATTTCTCTTCATTGAAACCTAAAAAGATAAAAACAACATTTTCCTCTAATAAACAAAAGATGTCACTGAAGCAAGTCATGAGATACAATGCAGTGTTCTAACTAGCTGCAGACACGTGGGCACACAAATGTGATAGTGGGTTTAGTTTATTATTTCATTTCTTGAAAAAATTTTAAAATCCAGAAAAGCTAAAAGAGATTCTACACATATACTTCATCTACTACTCAGGTTGGCAATTATCTCATATTGACTTCAGCCACATTTTCATGAAAGAAATGAGACTATGATGAATAAAGCTGGTTTTCAGTGCTCCCTATCACCATCCCATGAGAGTCAGTTGCCGCAATAACTTGATGAATTTAATAAGTTTGTACTTTAATACTTTTATCCCTTATATACATAGTCACTACCAAAATTTGTGCATTTTAATTTTTCATGTATGGGGTCATTGTGTGGTATCATTTGTAACTCATTTTCTTTTTCATTCATGTCAACATATGTCAATTATAAGAACACACCATGTTCTATTTATCCATTTCTCCTTTGATATTGACTCATTAGTTTCTGATATTTTATAACTACAAATTATTCTGCAATAAAAATCTTTACATACTCATGAAATGTGCAGGAGATTCTCTGGCACATTCACATATGTGTTCATAATTTCTGAGACCCAAGTAGGAGCATCTTGATCTATATCACCAGACCAATTTATAATCTGCCCCAGAATTATGAGAGTTTTGATTTATGTACATTATAAATTATATTCCAAAGGGTCAAACTTTTAAAATTTTTGCTGGTATAAAGGAATATTATTTTATTGTGAATTTTAAGCACTTTTTCAGAACGTCTAATTTTTCACTTGATGCTCCTTTTTCTTCAATCTTTTTTGAAGAAAAAAAGCTACATGTTCTCAATTGTCTCAGTAAAAACATATCCTTATCTCTTTAATTTTTGTGTGTCAAATTTATCTATGTTTTCTTTGGGACTTTTTGCCTTAGCAAATTTTTTTCTGTTCCATATTTTAAGAAAAATAGCCATGTAAGGAGAATAGCTCATGATTTTGGAGGCTGGAAAGTCAAAAAAAGCATGGTGTTGGCATCTCCTGAGGGCATTTTTCTGCATTGAAATGTGGTGCAGGAAAATACAGGGTGAGACAGAGCACGCATGCTATTTTTCTGTAATTTTTTTGATAATACTGGGGTTTGAACACAGGGTCTCATGCTTGCTAGGTAGGTGTTCTACCACTCAAGTCACTCTTCCAACCCTTCTGTAAGTTTTTAAATTTTAGGTCTTGGCTCCGACAGAACCTCACTGTGTTTTTGACCTGTTCAAAGCCAATTGACCAAGAGCCAGGACAGCCGAACTTACCTTTGCATGCAGAGCTCACCTCGCTGCCTCATTGTGAGTCTTTATGGGTTTGGATATCCTCTTAGGCTCTTCTATGGACTTCTGTTCCAAATAAGTATTGTTTAAAACTATGGCTTTAAAAATATACTAAGTGATGTATGAACTCGTACCTTTTTCTTTTTCCATTTTTTAAAACTGACTTCAGGATTCAAGACTTTACCAATTACAACAACTATACAAATTAATTGGATGGAGATGTTGTTCTTTCCCTATTCATTAAAATAATACATGCTTCCATTCATTCAGTTATTTTTAGATTAATTATTATTTTGTTTATATATCTTATTCTGAATCATATATTTTAATTATGTTTAATTGTACTGTTAATTGATATAGCAGGTATATAACAATACTCAATTTTAACATGTTACATACAAATAACATAATAAATTATCTTACTCATTTTAAGAAATTTTAGTGGATTCATTTAATTTAAACATGAATCAAATAACTTTGTCTGCAATTAAAAACAAGTCACTGAATATTTAAAAATGTGATGCTTGAAATAGGGAATTGGTAGTTATCTGCTATAACTAAGAATCTATATAAATTTGCTAATTATTTTGAAGTCTTAATACAGTATTAAACTTTTATCAGTTTTTTGCAAGTATAGAAATAATCACATGATATTTATTCCTTAATCTAATAAATTATATAGAGATTATTCTGAAATGAGATGAATTCATCAAGACATAGTAAAATTTTTATGGCAGAGCCAGAAATCATTTGTCATCATTTTAATTTATAAGTATTTTATTTTATAAGTTAGCATAAAGTATTTTATCCATAATCACAGTTTGGTGAGCAATTTTCTTTTTTTTCACAATATCTTCATATTATTTTTAAATTTTTTCTGTTTTTTAATTCTATGTTGAGTATATTTTACCACAAATTTTATTAACATGTATTATTAGTACAGAATAATAGGTTTCATTATAACATTTGCATAATAATGTAGTTTGGTCATATTCACTCCTTCATTACCCTTTCTTGTCCCCCTACCCATCCTACTAGTCTCCTTCTTCTTTCCAAATAGTACTCCTTCAACTTTGATGTCTTTTTATTTAAATCTAGATTCTACACATGAGAAATATGCAATATTTGCTTTGCTAAGTCTGGCTTATTTTGTTTAACATGATCTCCAGTTCCAACAGCTTTCCAAAAAAAATGACAGAATTTCACTCTTCTTCATGGTTGAATAAAGAAGAATGTGTACACATACCAATACCAAATTTTCTTTATCCATTTATCTATCAATGGGCACAAGACTGATTCTATAATATGGCTATTATGAACAGCATCGTACTAAACATGGGTATATAGGTATCTGTACTGTATGCTGACTCTTGATTCTTTCATTTATATACTAGGAATGGTATACCTGGACCATAGCAAAGGTCTACTTTTAATTTTTTGAGGAACCTACATGCTGATTTCCACAGTGGCTGGGTTAATTTGCAGTCCAACCAGCAGAGTATTTCCACTTTCCAACAAACTCTCTAGCGTTTGTTATCTGTTTTCTTGATGACAAGCTGTTCTGACTGTGGGGAAATTAAATCTCATTGTAGTTTTGATTTGCATTTCCCTGATAGCTAAGGATATTGAACATATCTTCATGCATTTATTGGCATTATCTCCAAGAAAAAAAATAAAGACTATAACCTGAGTCATTTGTGTCATACGACCTTTTTGTTTATCAGTTTGACAAGCTCTTTCCTGAGATCAAATTTTGATTAGAAGCTGCCATGGTTTGGATATGATTTGAGTGTGTCCTAAACACTTCATATGTTATAATTGAATCCCCATTATGAGGAATTAAGAAAGTTCAGCTTAATCTGACTAAGGTATTGATAGGAAGAGCCTGTGGGATGTGATTAGGGTTACATAAGGTCACAAGAGTAGAGCCCCCATGATTGAATCTTGGTGTGTTTATAAGAAGAAAAGAGACCAGAAGACACACACACACTTGTGATCCCTGTATGTTGCTGTGTGCTATGGTTTGAGTATGGTCTGAATGTTACCTCAGCGTCCATTATGATGGAAGTCTTGGTCTATAGGTGTATGTTTTGGGGATGGGCCTTATGAAAGGTCTTTGGGTTATTGCGGACATGCCCCTGGAAGGTAGTTCTCATCTGACTCCATGGTTGATCTCACAAGAAGGTTGTTATAGAAACCTGAGTTTGGTTTCATCTATTTCTTGCTGATCCTACTCCAAGATACCATTGCTCTCTCCCATATGTGCTCCCACTAGCAGGGATATCTCTGGCTTTTGAACAAATTTCTCTGAGGCTACTGCAGGTATGATTCAAGCCATTCTAGGCACAGCTCTTGCAGGTGGCAGACTTTCACATCCACATGAAGCTAATTTTGAAGGTACACAAAATACATGAGTTATGAGGTCCTGGATGGTTTTACCCAAATTTCAAAGGAAAGCCTGAGAGATCAGGCAGAGGTTTTCTGAAGTGTCAAAGCCCAGGCAGAGAGTGTTGATGGGATGATGTCTAATTGAACTGAGCTGTGGGAATGGAGCTGCTCTGGGAAACACCAGAAATGTAGAGCGACCAGAAATGTGCAATAACAACCCAGAATAGCCACCAACATCATCATGTAGCACCAGAGAGTAACCATGTGGCTGATGGCCAGCAAAGGCACATGGGCAGGACTGCCCAAATCCTTAGGACCCACTTCAATTACAATGTGTCAAACTTGCAGCTTTAAGATTTAATGTCTAACCTGCTGCATTTTGGTTTAGCTTTTGGATAATTGCTTCTTTCCTCTGGCTTATTTTTTACATTGGGAATGGAAATGTATACTCTGTGCCTTCCCCTACCATCACACACTGGAAGTACATAACTTGTTTTGATTTAACAGGATCACAACTGTAGGGTTTTACCATAAGTTGCAGATAAGACATTGGAATTTTGAAATAATGCTGGACCAAGTTAAAATTTTTGTACTCCTGGAGATGGAATGATTATATTTTTGTGAGAAGGACCTGAAACTTGGGAGCAGGGTTAAAATGCTATGATTTGAACAGAGCTTGAATATATCTACCAAAGATTCGTGTGTTGAAATTAAATCTCCATTGTGAGGTATTAAGAGGATGGAAATTTAATCTATTTTGCTTTATTAATTTTGTTTTACTGTGTTGGGAATTGAACCTAGAGCCCTACACATGATAGGCAAGCACTCTATCCTTTGAGCTACAGCCCCAGCTGATGGAAACTTAATCTGACTGTAGTGTTCAGAGGCAAGGGTTTTGAGAAGAGTTAGGATTAATTAAAGTTATTACAGTGGAGCCCTCCTGCTTAAATCTGGTGACTTTATAAGAAGAAGAACAGAGACCAGAAGATACACATATGCCTACTCCCTGAAGGTCATATGATGCCCTGCATTGCCTTGAGACTCTGCTATCAGGCTTCTTGACCTTGAACCAAAATAAATGTCATGTGTACACTTTCTGCCTAGCCTGTAAATTTAGAAGAGAAATTATGTTGTTTTTGAAAGAATGATAATTTTAGAGTTAGTAAAAGAGAGAGAGAGAGATACAGAGGTCATTACTTACAGCTGTCCTGAACAGATTTTTAAGTCCTGTGAAGTTCTGCTTCTTTAGTTTGTCAAATGGAATCCTTTGGAGGGCTACATGCGATGATACTTGTAACACACTGGCATGTAGTAGGTATTCAATAAATGCTACTTGAAAGATAGAAAGTAAAAGAAACACAAAAACTTGAGCACTAAAAAGGTTTCCAAATTCATCTACTTGTTCTTCGCCTTGTCAGTCACAAATGTCTCAACACTAAGCTGGATAATAATTTAAGTCACACATAATGCAAAATTAGACATTTGGTTATTGATTTTAGGAAGTACTTTGGGTATGAAGATTTTATAATCATGACTTCAGAGGAAAACATTGAGATTCAACAGACTGGGATTGAGTACTGATTTGTCCATTGAAGTAAAAAATTCTGAATAAATTCATTGTCGTTGCACATCCATTATTTTCATTGATGATTAGTTTTAGGTGAAGATTGTGAACTAACACTTTGGCAAGACAAAGAGCAAAACAAATCACTTTGCAGAATGGCTAAATTGGCAACAAAGGGCAACTGTATTTTCTGCTGTTTAAAGTTGTTTGTTTTATTGGTCCTCAGAGAAATACTATGACCAAGGACATTGTCCTTGAACTAAATCTTACATTACATATACAGATACATTAATTCCACAAATTAGTTCCAAATCCCATACTTCTTTTATTAACTAATTATAATTAATTGCTATGGTATCAAACTTGATCCCCGAGGATATTATATTTTTATCATTCCTGACAGTTTGCAAACCACTTTTATAGGCATTATCTGATTTGAGCCTCACAATAGATCTATGAAACAATTACTACTTCCAGCACACAGACAAGAAAACTGAGATAACTAGAAGTGAAATGCTTTTCTCTAGTAATTCAGTGACCCATCAACTACTCTGTGGTTGGTAAGACCAACCAAAATTCTGAATGCCTAGCATAGTGTCATCTTCTCTCTGGTGCTTACATTTCTATTGTAGGCTATAAGAGTCACTGAACTGAGTGAATCTATAATTCAACATTCTATTACTGCAATTACTTTGAAGACACATGTGATAGACTACACTTAAAATGTACCTTTGGCATACAATGGAAACCAATGATTTCAAAGGGATGGCTGTATGAGAAATTATTTTTTACATTTTTTTAATTTTGGATATTTCAAGCATTTCACAACTAATTTGAAAAACTTCAAATTGGTAATGAGAGCAGTTTGTATATATCAGTTTGTAGAATATCAGAAAACTACGCAACAAAAAGTCTTTCCTTATTCTTGACTAAGTATAACAAGTCTGGATATGTCCAAAATTATCTTATGAGACATTGGATATGAGCTCAAATACACACCAAGGGATTAAGCTCAGGGCTTGTCTCAACAACAGGCCCAGCTTTACTTTACTAAGACACTACACACGTATGTGACATGCTTTAAGCATAGCTCAGTGCTCCTTGAGCAAAGAAACTATTGAAATATTTCTGCAGCACATATTTCTATGAGTTGTATCTATGAGTTTATATTTTAGCTTGCCAGTGGCATTCAAAAAATATTTTTGCAACTTTTAAATGAGGTGCTGTTCCTCATATCTGAAAAATAGTACAATCATTTCTCTATATATTACCCATTTCTGAAACTCTGAATTACTTACTCTGACCTTATTCACCTATATTTTCTTCCAGTGATTTTCTCCATATACAAATGTTAATTTAATTGTGACAATATAGGCCAATATCATTCTGAGAAAAGCATGATCGCATCTGTCTAACAAGTTAAGTGCTACCACTCCTCCTAGCCACAACCTTCTCTCATTTAACAAATAAAATTAATAAACAAACCTCTACTGTGCCCTGTTTCAGCTGGCTCACTGTGTCAGTGCTTCATCAACTGCATTGTTCTTTTGAAACTGAGATTGAGAGAAAAAAATCTAAAGAAAACTGTATTATCTGAAGTCTGGCATCAGATTTTAAGCTATGATGATTGATGAACTTCATAGTTCATAGTCCTTTGACAATTTTGCCTTCCTGGGCCCATTTCATCATAAAGAAAACATTTAAAATGATAGTTTGGAACTGTTTTGAAACAGAAATGAATATACCAATAGTTTATATTAAAAGTTTTCCATCTAAAAGTTCATTTTTCTCCTAATTTTTAAAGAAATTAAAATATTTTTGAGGTACCTTAAAGGTTCTCTAAGGCCTAAGCACTGTGTTTGTCATACCTAGCAGGTACATGAAGGTTGATTCTAAGGCCAAGTAATCCTCAGATAAAGACTGGATTTTTTTTCTTATTTTGCTTTTTGGGGGATTTGGAGGTACTAAGATTTGAACTCAGGGTTTCACAGTTGCTAGGCAGGCACTCAACCACTTGAGCCACTCCACCAGCCCTTTATTGTGTTGGTTGTTTTCAAGATAAGGTCTTGTGAACTATTTATCTAGCCTGGCCTCATCAGTGATCCTTCTGATCACTACCTCTTGAGTAGTTAGGATTACAGGCATAAGCCACTAGTGCCCAGCTTTGTTTTCGTTAAAAATATATTTAACCAAGGCTTTCTAGAATACTCTACATTGGTGTTTTTCTTGATGTTCAAATGTCTGAAGAGTATTTAAAGCTTTTCACCACCCAAGAGGTAGATTTTTCTCATGCAAATGAAATGAGGACCAAGAGAATTAATTTGCATAATTCCACAGTAAGGTAGTCTAAAAGTTATTGAGGTCTTACAGTGTGCTGGAACTAGGGTAAGAGCTATATGTACATCATTTCACTTAATTTATAACTACTCCAATAAGAAAGTGTTATCATCATTACTTTTATTTTACAAATACAGAAATTGAGATTCATAAAAACAAAGTGAACTATGAGTGATGCACAGGAAACAATTGGTAAAAGGCAGAATCTAAGCCAATATTTGTCTAAGACTTCACTGTGATGCTTAACGCAGTGGTGATTAATATGTTATTTAGTTAATTATAATGTAGTAGAATTACTTTTGCAATGTAATATAAAAGTTCTTCTTGCTACCCACATAAACACATGCTTATATGTGTACCCTGCACACACACGCGCACACACACACACACACACACACAGAGCCGTGCCTACCTCTTTCAAACATTCTCTTTGACCTAATACTTTTAACTAAACTAATGCCTTTGGCAATATCAATCAGATTTGATAGAAAAATGAACAGGTTGACAGTTTATCATATGTTCCCCACACAAGTTTTTAATCATATTTAAACACAGTGGTAAATTTATTGATTATTGTTTATTAAAAGTCTTGAGTATGTACTAAGGGGAGGGAGGTGCTCTAAAATATTTGAACTTACTTGTGAAACTGTATTTTACCTCAAGGAAGTAATTCCTGAGCAAACACTGCCGGTGTATTGACGTTATATTCATGGGGTGTGTTAAGATACCCAGAACACAGCACAATGCCAGTCGTACGCATTTCCTCTTTCTATTTGTGCCCAGGCAAGCAAGAGCATCCTGTCTCTGGAGTGAAAGGCAATTCTAGTACAAAAGCCTCTCATCTAAGAAAGGGAAATCCTAGGTTAAAAAGAAGGAGAAATAAATGGGAAATAAATTATTCTATACTAGAAATAAGCAAGTATTGTCTAAGTTCTTAAGAAATCTTTTCCCTCTGAGCCATGTGTAGAATTTCCTCCTGGCTTATTTTAATATTTTTTTTAGTATAAATTGGAAAAAACTGTGGGAATGGACTAGAAAAAGTAGAGAATGAGGGTTCTGCAATGGTTTTCCAAACTGTAAATTCCTGTGTGCTAAAGTATTTGATTGCAGTTTGAGGTTGGGGTTAGGAGTCTGCTTTACACTTGGTTTCATCCAAATGCAGGAACTACTCACTGGCTTCCTCTGGAAAATAAGGCAGCATGAAGTGCTACATTATTCTCTTAAAACAACCCTCAATGTTAGACATGTCTTTCTGATCTAACTGCCATTCCCTTTTAGTAGTTAATAATTTGGTTTCAATCATGTTGATCATTTGGATTTCTTTTCCTGCCTGACTACAAAGCTCATATTTTATAATTTATAAGAATATCAAAACCACTTGCAATCTTGCCAAAAACAAAATATAAATGAAAAATTCGATTTCTAGAAGTTTACAAAAGTAAATGTAATTATCCATAATTTAAATACAGATGTATGATAGGGAATTTTTAGCTTGCGCATATTCTGTGTATTATATGTATAAAACATATGCTATTATTTTATCTACCCTTTTCAGAGAGTTGCCTCAATTCACAGCAAAAAAAAAAAAAAAAAAAAGTGCAGAGCTAGCTTCATTGTTACTACAAAAAAAGAGAAGTGAAAAGAAAATTGAATTCAATAGGCTACATATGAATTATAAATCAGAATAAAAGAAACAAAAGTAAAAAAGCAGAGCCAGAAGTATTAAAGAAAACATTAGGTAAATTAGTATCAAGGGAATAGTACCTTTCAAAAAATTCTTATTCTACAACTTTCCCTTCCCTCTTGTTTCTCTTTTTGTGGCTATGTCTCCAACTTCCTCTCTGCTGTACATTTCAAGGGCTGTTCAGAAATCTCACCTTTTCCTCCTCTGTTTGCACTCTGTTTGCACTTGTGTCTTCCTTAGGCATCAGTGATGTGTGCATTGTATTCTCCATTCTGCTGGATTGTCCAGTAGCAAGTCTAGTCATCTTTGTGGTCCTTCAGTGCTGAGGTATTCAATAAAGTTTTGTTGAGATGAAATCAACTAAATAGAAACGAGCATCCTATCAGAAGGGAAAAATGCAACCCGTGATTAAGAAGGAATTAAAGCTACTGATTAAAAGAAAAGGCCTTTACCCAATCTTATAAGATGCTCACAAGGGCTGAGGCAGAAAAATATGAATTTAAAACAGTGATAGCATAAGAAGTCAAGAGTCTAATTTATGGTTAGTGGTCTAGACCAAAATTCAGACTGGCCTTGTCATTATGTACTTACATGTTTGTGTTAGTCAGCTTTCTATTACTGTATTAAATACCTGAGATAAATCAACTTTTAAAAAGAAAAGGTTTGTTCTGGCTTATGGTTTCAGAGTCCACAGTCATTTGGTCACGCTAGTGGATCTGTCACAGCATAGTACATCATGCTGAGAATGTGTGACAGAGGAATCCTGTTCACCTTTGGTGGCTGGAAAGTGAAAGAAAAAGATAGGAAGGGGCTGTAGTCTCAATATTCCCATTCAAGGATATGCCCCACTGAGCTAACTTCCTTCTACTAGCCCCCACCTACTAAATATTTCATCATCTCCCAATAGCACTATGGTCTGGGGACAAAGTCTTCAATACATGGGTCTTTGGGGTACATTCAGTGTTCTTCATATTTTTAATGTTCACACAGTGTGGTAATTATGCATAGTAAACAACTATCTACCTTTCCTGAGAAGACTGTGGAGCTAAGATCATAGACTCATAGACTCATAAGAGAAATTCTTCATATACGGGGAGAAATCACAAATTTCATTATACAGGAACTTGTAGTGAACTCATGAGAGGACCATTCAATGTGGGAGTTTTTTTGTGTGTTATTGGTAAGTTGGGTTCTTATGTTGAGTTTGTGAACTTTCAAAATGGTTGCTGACATTGACTACAAAATTTTGATTTACAGCAATGTGTGCTTTACCTTTCCTTGGACTTTCTATGTATGATGCCTAAAGAGTAGACATTCCAAAGACCCTGACCAATTAGCTTACGTTGTACATGGAACCATCCCCAAAGCTCAGGGGAGCTTTTGGAAAGGACACAGCCATTTGGATGTCAGCAAATTCTAATGTTATTTTGCAGAATGACAGAGAAATACAGGAAAAATAAACAGAACAAAACACTTCTCAAATGTGTTCTCACAGGATGTCCTACCCTAAGCCAAAAGTACAAAAGTGATTTGAGTGGTGCTTCTGTACCTCTTATTGCCACAGATGTTGATTTTGATAATTTCATCAAAGTACCCAGCACATTTTATGTTACAATGACAAAGTGCACACATAATTGGAGAACAATGCTTTTTCCCCAATGGAGCAAGAACTAATGACAAAAAGTAGCATATTGGTTCTAATGGGAATAGTGCATGTTGTTTGGGGCAAATACACTTTGAAATAGATAAGCAAGCTTTTTTAATAATTTAAACAAAATGTGCTCTTGCATTTTTCTTGTAAATTCCTCTTCCTTTCACTTTGGGTTCGCTCAAGGAGAATTCCATGATTCAAAAGGTCTGCATTCCACCCTACCTAATGAGGTGGGTTACATCCCATGTCCTCTGTCCTCTGTCTCCATCCTTGAAGCCAATCCTGGCACTAATCATCTAGTTAACTCTTTCCTTTCTTCATTCCCATAAATTGTATCATATATTTTAGAACATAAATACTGTTGCCTTGTTTTATTTTCTAATTCCTTAGTATACATATATTTCCCCCAAATAAATTAGTGTCTTTTTGGCAGGAAGTCACTGTACAAAGTATCCAAACTGTATTATACAGAATATCTTGATGTGAATAAAAATTAAAACATAACTATCAGTATAAAATGCAATCTAGTTTATTACTAATTCTCCTTATTTTTTAAAGATTTACCTATGACACATTCATACATAATATTCCACATCATGATTTCTTAGCAGAATAATATTTATTCACCTTATACCATCCTCAGTTAAAACTTCTTGTCTCTGAAATTTTCTCCCTATACAGCCTCCTTCTATTACTTCCATCACCACTACTACTGATACTACTGCACTGCAGTTACCACAATTCTAACCACCACCACAGCCACCCCTATTATTATTGCTGGGATTCATCCCTTAGGTCTCAGCCTTATCTAATGTTCCAGTTAAGTCCTCAACAGCAGAGATTTCCTGCCAGTGCTGCCTAATATAAGTTGTTGATATGCTGAAGTATTGATCTCCTTCACCTTTTATTGATACCACGTGCTAATCAGATAATATTTTCTATCACATCACATACATTGTGTCTCAACAGAAAAAAATTTGCTGCAACCGTTCACATCACTCTCTATGCCTTTCCTTTCCTGTCTGTGCCATGAACATCAAGGTAGACACTGAGTCCCCTTCACACAGGCACTACCACAGGCCCTCAGCCCAGTGTATAAAACCCATAAAGTATTTGTTGGATGAGTAAATAACCCAGCCATCTCTGCATTTCATAGCAATGGAAAGACAAAAAGAGTTATTTAGGTCCCATACACCTTTTCTGGAGAGTTTAAGTGAAAGAACAAAAACTAGTAGATCCTATGCTGGTTATCAAAGGGTAGGGTATTTTAGAGAACAGCAGGATTGCTGAAGAAAGGTAACAGGGTCATTAAAGACAAGTGAAAACCGCGAAGATGTCAGAAAGCAGTAAATTAACAACCAGTTAAGAACAATCAGTGTTCTCCTTAGTCATGATAGGTGGGGAAGCCCTGTAGTTTGATGGGGACTGGAGAAGAAAGAGGGAAGGTTTTTTGTTTGTTTCTTTACTTTTGTTTTTGTTTTTTTGTCTTAACAAAACACACCAGAATAGACACTAGAAACAAACATTAACTTCCTCAATATCACAATGGAACTGGACCTAACTGATACAAACTCAGGTTTATTGAGAAATAGTTTACAGTTAACAAACCTTGATCCTTTATAGAGCACAGTTCTCTGATTTCTGGCAAAGCACAAAATGATGTAACACCACAAAATCAAGACAGAGAACATGTCCATCTTTTCCAAAATGTCTCTCATTCCCTTTGTCAGGGTGACTGCTAATCTGTGTTCTATCACTATTACTTTGACTTTTCTAGAATGTCTCACAAATGAAATCAAACAATACATAAACTTCTGAGACTGGTCAACTTCACTTAGCATAAAACAATTGAAATTCATCACGTTGTAAGTATTCAGTAGTTGATAGCTTCATTTTATTTTGGTGAGTAGTATTCCACTTTGTGAGCATATTAGAATTCACCAATTCATGGACATGTAGGCCATTTTCAGTTTTGGATTTATGATTAATGCTGCTATAAACATCTGTACACAGTATTTTTAGTGTACACATGTTTTCATTTGTCTTGGCTAAATAGCTAAGAGTGGGATTACTCTTATGATAAGTGTGTCTTTGATTACAAGAAACTGCCATTCTATTTTCCAAAACACTGCCTAAGTTTTATTTTCTTAAATTCCTAACAGACTGTCTTCACAGGTAACCATTGGCAAGGACAAGGTCCTATAGTTGCAATATGACAGTTGTAAATAAAAATTAGAATTCACAGATTTTATGAGAAAGAAAACATAGGTAAACATATAAAAGTGAAGGTACTGGGTATCATCTGATCTGGCCTTACTTGCTACATTTTCCATACATAATAAGTAAAAATGAAATCAAGGTAGGACAACTGCCTCTCAGTGAGCATATGCTGACACTTAGTTCTCCACTCCTGGCTCCATAATTAGGCTCAGTACTTCTGTCCCACATATATATACTAGGTAGCAGTTAGACATGAATGATGGGGATAAGCAAAGGGAACCTAAAATGAGAATCCTTGGTCAGTGTGTTCATGCTGAGAACCATGTTCTCTCTCTTCTCTCTCTCTCTCTCTCTCTCTCTCTCTCTCTCTCTCTCTCTCTCTCTCTCTCCTTTGGCCTGCTTGGTTACCTGCAGCAAGATAAATTTCCTAAACCTAGGCTTCTGGCTCCACATCTTTGTGAAACATCTACAAACATACCACTCACCACCATCCCACCCCCGCCACTGCCACCACCCTCACCCTGACAGGATGTGAACTAATATGACCAGATCTTCCTCAAGATTAACCTTGCTCTGGAATGCAGTCATGTATGGGCTCTGCATCTGGTCCCAAGTAAACAAAAAAAGCTCTGGTCTAATTTTAATCTGTTTAAGGTAGACTTGTTATCTATTGAGTTACCTTTTGTCCATTATCTTGTCATTATAGTCTCATTGTACCTTTAAATTCTGTCCCCTTGGGTTTTTCTTTGGGGCCATGGGTAATTGCTTATGCAGAGAGATTCTTGAGATGTCTTATAATTCTCGCATGACTTCATGTCCATTACTTTCTGTAGGCTGGTCTTAGGGAGAGACTTGATGCTCCAAGACCCCTAACCATCAATATAAACCTGTGCTGGGGTGTGAGTAGTGGTCAATCTGGACCTCTCTTTCTGAGACAACCCACTTTTACTTCTGAATGAGCCTTTTCTATGCTAATAAGCTACACTTTCAGTATGTTTTTGTGTCTTGCCTGAAATCTGTCCTGTACACAAGAATTGAGAGAGCTGCACTGACCCCTCCTGGAACACCACCACCACAGACCACACTGGCTGAGTTCTATCCAAAAGGATTAATTCTAAAATTTTAAGGTGTGCTAAGAAAAAGCAATGGTGCCTCCCTGACAATATTAGTAATGTTCCTAGAGGAACACAAAGAAAGAAACTTTGGTTATAGGACATTATTGTTTTTTCACCTGGCACATTTCCTGAATGCAGCTGGAACTGGAAAACCATGTGCCAAATCACAACTTATAAAAGTGCTCATATTGGGGTGCTTCTGCCTTGACTGGACACAGGAAGTAGCAACAGTTTTACATGTGATTGAGCTTCCCTCTCAAGATTTCCAAGCAAGCTTTACTTCATGGCTTTGCCAAACGTTATTGCCATCCACAGCTCTAACCCCAAGTCTACTGAGAGACCACATCAAGCAGTATGGGCCTACTTACATTAAATCAAAGATTAATGAAGATTGAGGTAGAGAACAGAGAATGGAGACTGCTTCTCTGCTCCTAGTGGCTGATGCTGTCAGAACTCTGTATGAAATTTATATAGCAAATGGCTTTAGGAAGCAGAAAAGGGGATTTAAGGGGCAGACGAACCCTGTCACTCAAGAACCTGAAGCCCTAAATTGGTTTACCTATCTTCCTGTGACTTGAAATAGCAAATTAGTTTCTGTCCATGTGTCATGTTTGAAATCAGCAGGGGCTAGATGGGGTACAGATAACTTGATGATAGAGCCCTTTAAAGTAACTTTTCACACAGTGAAAATATCACCGTTGACAAGTGACTCTACACAAACACTAGTTGGGAGTCATACTTTAGTCACCTCTCATGACTGTCATTTATGACTTGTAGATGCAGCTGTTTGGGAGTGATCTCTGATGAGTTGTCTTCACAGGGGAAGTTGAGCAAGTAACTTACAGGCTGGTTGCTCATTAGTTCTTTCTTCAGACTTTGTAAGAAATTGGAGAAGCTGTACAGAATTTAATAATCACAGAATGGTAGTCACCAAGCACAGAGAAATGAAGCCATTTAGAGTCTGTTGGAGAACTGAGTGAAGTTCAAAAACAACCCTCTACTTCATTAAAAATTTATTTATTCAAATTTAATGTGTTTTAAAATGAATTTGCATTTTATAAAGAACAGATTATATTTTCATAGTACTTTACAAAGGAAATACCATCCAAGAAAGGTCACTTATATGCTGTGACATTGTCAAGTGGGTTCTGTCCTAAATTTGGCATACTTGAGGTTTAAATTCTTGTTCCATAAATTACTCATGACAACACCTTACCTTTATAATATAATATGACTTTTGATCAAAGCCTCTTAAAAATACACCTTGCACTTCAAACTCACTTAATCTGAGTATACCCATTCTTAATTGCTATCAAAGAAATATGTGTAATACATATTCTGAAGGTGCACAGTACAAAGATAAGAAATTAACTTTTTTGCTTCTGAAATAATCTGAACTAAATGGTCTGTCATGTAAAAGTTAGGCTTACAACACTTCTGCCAAGGAACTTACGTTTATTATTGAAATCATATAGTATTTTTCTAGATTGTTTTCTGTTTTGCATGACTAAGAGTGTAGCTCAAATGGTAGGGTGCCTGCCTAGCAAGCATGAGGCCCTGAATTTAAAACCAGAGTACTGCCAAAAAAAGAAAAAACAACAAAAAAAACTTTCACTTAATAAATAAAATAGATTATTTTCTCTTTCATACTATAGTAGAATCCCAAAATACTAGGCCATTGGAGGACTTTAAATATTACTTAATATTATTTAATATTCTTTAATTCAGTGATCTAAAAACTATGTTTTCTTAAATAAAGATTACTGGAACTCAGATGCCATCACTCATTTAAGCAACATTCATGGTTGCTTTTTTTGTTCTGGTGACAGAGGTAAAAGTCACAGCAGAAATCTCTTGACCAAAAAGTTTAAAATACTTCCTCTTCAGCCCTTTAATAAATATTTTTCATATCCCATACATTAAAAAAAAACCTCATAAACTAATCCAGCTACTCGGGGAGCAGAGAGAGGAAGATCATAGTTGGAAGACAGTCTAGGCAAAAATTAGCAGGTCTTATCTCAAAATGAAGCCAAGCATGGTGGTACACTCATGTAATCCTAGCTAATCAGGAGGTGGAGATAGGAGGATATTGGTTCATGCCCAACTCCAGTCAAAGTTCGCACAAGACCCTAATGGAAAAACAAACTAAAAGCAAAAGGACTTGGGGTGTGGCTCAAGTGGCAGAGTGTTTGTCCAGCATATGGCAAGTGTGAGACTTTAAGTCCAATCCCCAGTGTCAAACAGCTCACAAAATATTTAACATTTTCCATTACTATTTGAGACAGTGAAAAAGTAGACTGTCATATTAGGAAATCTTAACGTGCAAAAAATATGTGTTATATTAGTGTACATGTGGAGAAACTGCCTTCTAACACTTTACATAAAAACAGAATTGAATTAGCTGTCCTATGAGAAAAGAACATTCTGTTTCTGGTCTTTGGTGGAGGCTAGATGTCAAAAGCTCAGGGAAACTGTAGCTACACAGTATTTACTGAATCTAAACATCTTTTGTAGAATCAAGTTATTGATCAGTAAAGAATGAAAGACTTCAAAGCAAACTAGTTACAATGCAAGGAAGGATTTTGTCTTCCTTCTTGTAAAAGTTGCAATAAAGAGGTATGAAATAAATCAACCACACAACTATCTTCCTAAGGCCACCCAGTCTAGTAATGGCAAAAAAGACAAACAAGATAATTGGAAGAGCAAAAGAAATGTACCTCAGATAAATTGCAAGTTGGCAGCTTTCTGACAGGGAAACTAGAGCCATACTTGAAGAAAGCCTTCAAAAGCATTTGACTCCAAGGTGTCCTAAAATCAAGCAATAGCAGGACAGACTTTAACTAAAGGATATTTGAAAGGGACTTTTAATATTAAAGAAATTTTGATGAAATCATATCGTGATACCCATGAATGGTGCCCATTCTTGCCATTCAGTGCAGTTCATGTAAACTTACTTGACATATTTCTGAAGTTCTGACACACTGTTAATGTACCAACAAACTTAATATGAGGAAAATGGAGATTTACAAAGTAGAACCAATTATATATATGTATATTTTTTTTGGATCACTGTAAATAATCATCCTGAGTCCTCAAGCATGTGTTTCAATTCATTGAAATTGAGTTACTATGGAACTACTTTGCTATTTTCATCATAGTTCCTATAATTCTGTCCAGCACCAATCTCAACATATTCTCTTACATAGTACAAAATGCATTTCTGCATTTTGACTCCAAGGACATGATATTTTAAATAAATGTAGTTAACATCATTAATTTTTGATATCTAGATTCTTTCCTTCTTTATGGAAGAATTTTACTGAGGTATAATTTGCATACAATAAACTGTTCTATTTAAATACACTTTTTAATGAATTTTGACCAATGTGTACACTTTTGTGGTCACCCTCATTATCAAGTTATAAGCCTTTCCATCATCTTAGAATTCTACCTCTTACACTTTTTTAAATTACTCTCTCACATCCAATGATTGGTAATGATTGGTCCACTCAGACACCATAGATTAATTCTACATGTTATAGAAATTCTCATAACTGGAATAATAGTATGCCTTTTCTATCTGCTTTCTTTCGCTCATCATATTTGTTAACCATGTTGGCTCATGTATCATATTCAATTTGTTTTATTGATGATGTTACTCCATTGCATGGATGCACCACAATTTGTTTATCCACTTACCTGTTGATGGATATTTGATTATTTCTACTTTTGAGTTGTTATGAATAATGATCTATAAACACTCATATAAAGTCTTCTGAGGGCATACATTTTCTTTTCTTCTTGGTCAATAACAAAGAGTGCAATTTTGATTTGAATATGAAGTGTTTAATATTTATTCTACTTTTTTTCTTGCCAGGGAGATCTGCTCCATATTCTCTGTATTCCAATTTGCATTAATACTTATTGAGATAAAATGGTATGAAATGAAATACACTTCATGTATATGTTATATAAAAGCTGAGAAAGTATTTTGAAACTATCCATTCTTTTCCATTTTGTGTTCATGAAATAGCTTTGTTAAAATTCTCAGAACAATATTCAAATGTAGGAGACTGATTCACAAAGTTCTTCTTTTACATGAACTCTTGTGAGGAATCACAAAATAAAAATGAAACTTAAGGAGCTGAGCAAGAACCGAGCAGAAAATGTCTGCACCAAGTGTGAACAATATGAAATCTTTTGAGCTTTCTGGAATCTTGACACATTTTCTTGACCTACGTGGTGTGAAACCCTACTTGCTACAATTCTTGGCAGAAATAAAAGAGAATGTAATGGAAAGGTATGTGAGAAGATAACAGAAAATGTCTTCTATCAAGATGAAATGAGCTTAAATGTCTAGAGAATGGCCCCATTGGTTGTGAGCACTTCTAAAAAAACCACCAGAGGTTCCCTAAGACATGAAATGTACACTATGAGTCAACAATGAAATAAGACTCAGACGTCAACAAGTGAAACTGTGAAGGAAATAATATTTTGCCCTACTTGCAAGCTTAGAAGTTCATTCTACCACAATTTCACTCTTCTGGCAGAATACTTAAGACTCTTGGGTAAAAGGGTCAAAGATAAAAGATGGTATCAATTCCGGAGATATCAGTAATAGGAGTACCAGCACTTGTGCTGGCTTCCTGAACCCCGATTCTCATAGCAAAATAGAAAGAAAACCAGGTGATACCAACAAGCATATGCAGAGTGGCATTACAGAAGAGGAATTCTAAGTTTGAGGAATTCACATATTTACTAATAAGTAGCAAGCTTGTCTAATCTTTGCCTGAAAGAAGACATTATTTTTAGTCTGTAAGACAATAAATGAACGTATCTTTTGAGAGAGAGAGATCTACTTTCTATTTTCCAATACTCTTTACTATAAAAAAAAAAAAACCTTGAAAACATAGCTCAGAGCAAAGATAGACACCACCTTCAATTTAATATACAAAACTGTAAGAGAGACATGGAGATTTGCTTTACAACAATGTCACTTAATTTTCCATTATTTTACAAATAATCTGAGTCTAGCAGGACCTTATAATATATAAATGCAATGGAGAGCATAAACTTGTTCCAGAATCCCAGAGACCATAATTGTGCCCCATCCACTGGAGTTTGCTATAATTTCAATGCTAAATTTTTTCCTACCATTAACATGTCTAATACCATAAGGCCTGCTGAATTATATGGCCTGAACAGTACAGTGATTATACTGCAGTCTAGACCTATTGTGGGCTCTACTTAAAGTTACCAGCTAGCTGTGCCACTAGGTATATGGATTGGAGTAAGAAATGTAATGTATTGCCTCTAGAACCAAAGACCACTAGAGCTTTTAAAGCTTCACTGAAGTGTCTATTTCCTAAATCTAGCTAGGATTTCTCTCCCACCATCTAGAATGTCTTACTAAGGCTACCAGCACTCAGCCATCTCTTACTTGCCCTGTCTAGTCATCAATGCAATTCAGTGATTCTCAAATCAATCACAAACCAGGGTGAGGACAAAAGCCATGTCAGAAATGGTCATCACCATAAAAAACAAAAGGAGTCAAGAATTGTGGCCTCTCTCATATCTCCATTTAATATGCCATTCTGGCCTCTGCAGTGAATACATCAGTTCTAGAAAATTACAGTAGACTAACACTTTCTTAATCTGATCACAGCTATGCCTTCCACCCTATGATATAATTCATCTCACACACTGGGGACTTTATGTTAGTGCTACTCCAGCTTTCAAAATATTAATTCCAATTATATACCCAGGAACCAGAAAAATAACTACAGTGAGACAACTATAAGCTGGATTTGAGCCAGGCTCCAATGTATTACCTGGCTCCTATAGGGAGAAGAAAAGGGGAATGGAAGTGATGCTTTTAATTTCTGGATATCAAGGTCAACTCAATTTGCATGTCCTATAATTCTTTCCTGACATGACATGCCCACAAGGAAATAGCCATATGACCCTGTGGTGGAAAGACTGAGAAATTGTGTTGGTACATATTTCTTATTATGTTAAGAGTGCCTTCTCCTTAAGACACAGCCATCTCTTCAGTCAATGGGTTCTGGACCAGAAATGTGGCTCAGGTCTAGGATAAAAACAAAGCAACGTGGCCTTTTATTGAGCAGTCCTCTCTTAGCTTCATGTTATATTACATTGGTCTTGACTTTTGTTTTGGGCTTCAATTTCATTTTTTTTTTGTTTGATTTTGGTTATAGATGCTAAGCAAAACCCTGCCCATAGACAGAGTACAATTTAGATAAAGGTTCAGAGTGATTCTAATATAGATTTCTGGATTGCTTTCTCTGCATAGCTTTCTCCTATAGCCTACTTTGTGTTGCAAATTCAAGCCACCCAAACTCTCTCCTTAACTGACGGGACCAACTAGCTTAACTTATGATCTAAGGGGAGCCTTCAGACAGAAAGCTTGCCTCTTGCATTTCCCTTTTCAGTGTGACAACATTTCTGTACTCTCTGCTGTCTAATATCTGAAAACAAATGTCTCATATTTTATCCAGGTTTCTAGCTATTTATGAGGAAAGGTTAGGTCCAGTCTGTTTTTCTGTGGCTTACAATAAAATGTCCTGACGTTAAACCTTAACTTTAAAAAGAAAAAAAAAATCATAGTAATGAATTTATTTTAGAATTTAAATAGTCAATTTACAAAGGTATCATTTATCCCAGGAGTTCATAACAAAAACATTATAACATGTTTTAAATTGTTTATGGTAATTGCCTACCATAACTCCTTTCTTCTATCTTTCCAAATTCAGCATCCAAATAACCTACATTCACCAACATAACAGGACTTCAGATTATCTGACTAGATTGTGATGTCTTTCCCCACATTTTCTTTCAACAGCATTTGTTTAATAAAGTTGAGTCAAATGTTTAATGCAATTCCCATCAAAATTCCAATGACATTCATTAAAGAGATTGAAAAATCTACTGTTAAATTTATATGGAAACACAAGAGCCCACAAATAGCCAAGGCAATACTGATGGAGAAATAGCAGACTTTTCAACAAAAACTGCTGGGAAAACTGGTTAGCAGTCTACAAAAAACTGAAACTAGATCCATGTATATCATCCTATACCAATATTAACTCAAAATGGATCAAGGATCTTAATATCAGACCCCAAACTCTAAAGTTGATACAGGAAAGAATAGGAAATATTCTGGAGTTAATAGGTATAGGTAAGAACTTTCTCAATGGAACCCCAGCAGCTCAGCAACCAAGAGATAACATAGACAAATGGGACCTCATAAAACTAAAAAGCTTCTGTTCATCAAAAGAAATGATCTATAAACTGAAGACACCACTCACAGAGTGGGAGAAAATATTTGTCAGCTACACATCAGACAAAGGACTGATAACCAGAATATATAGGGAACTTAAAAATCTAAATTCTCCCAAAACTAATGAACCAATAAAGAAATGGACAACTGAACTAAACAGAACTTTCTCAAAAGAAGAAATTCAAATAGCCAAAAAACACATGAAAAAATGCTCACCATCTCTAGCAATAAAGGAAATGCAAATTAAAACCACACTAAGATTCCACCTCACCCGTTAGAATAGCCATCATTAGCAACACCACAAACAACAGGTGTTGGTGAGGAGGCGGGGAAAAAGAAATCCTCTTACACTGTTGGTGGGAATGTAAACTAGTACAACCACTCTGGAAAAAAATTTGGAGGCTACTTAAAAAGCTAGACATTGATCTACCATTTGATCCAGCAATACCACTCTTGGGGATATACCCAAAAGACTGTGACACAGGTTATTCCAGAGACACCTGCACACCCATGTTTATTGTGGTACTATTCACAATAGCCAAGTTATGGAAACAGCCAAGATACCCCACCACTGACAAATGGATTAAGAAATTGTGGTATCTGTACACAATGGAATTTTATGCAGCCATGAAGAACAAAATGTTATCATTCGCTGGTAAATGGATGGAATTGGAGAACGTCATTCTGAGTGAGGTTAGCCTGGCCCAAAAGACCAAAAATCATATGTTCTCCCTCATATGTGGACATTAGATCAAGGGCAAACACAACAATGGGATTGGACTTTGAGCACATGATAAAAGCGAGAGCACACAAGGGAGGAGTGAGGATAGGTAAGACACCTAAAAAACTAGCTAGCATTTGTTGCCCTTAACGCAGAGAAACTAAAGCAGA
Organism: Castor canadensis; assembly: GCF_047511655.1. Lineage (NCBI taxonomy): Eukaryota > Metazoa > Chordata > Mammalia > Rodentia > Castoridae > Castor > Castor canadensis. The sequence continues at coordinate 54,997,129 of NC_133390.1, read as the reverse complement.
TACCTTAAAAGCAACTGAGGCCAATAGGAAAAGAGGACCAGGAACTAGAGAAAAGGTTAGATCAAAAAGAATTAACCTAGAAGGTAACACCCACGCACAGGAAATCAATGTGAGTCAATGCCCTGTATAGCTATCCTTATCTCAACCAGCAAAAACTCTGTTCCTTCCTATTATTGCTTATACTCTCTCTACAACAAAATTAGAGATAAGGGCAAAATAGTTTCTGCTGGGGGAGTGGGGGGGAGAGGGAGGGGGTGGAGTGGGTGGTAAGGGAGGGGGTGGGGGCAGGGGAGAGAAATGACCCAAGCCTTGTATGCACATATGAATAATAAAAGAAAGAAAAAAAAAAGAAAAAAAGTTGAGTCAACTCTATTCCAGGTATGGTACTGGTTCTCTTTGCTATTCTGATATTCTGTAACTCATTCTGCCTTTTCTGAGTCTTCAGCTAACTTACCTCCCTCTCTGTCTAAAGACAGACATTAGCAAACAGACTGCATTTGATTCCTGCCTTTTTCATAACTGTGAACTTGGGTAAGATACTTTGCCTTTCTGGGTCCTATTTTCCAAAAGTGATGGTATTGGTATAGCTTCAAAGGTTGGTGTAGGTTGAGTCTATATACATAAAACACATAGTATAGTACTTTATGACATACAGTAGGCACTTAATAAATAATAAATACCATTATTATTTCTTAGAATCATGAACACCTGGCTTCTAATTATCTGACCATTACTTGATTCTATATGTCATACCACTGTCATAAGTTTTATGTTCCAACAAATTTGGAAACAATATTCACACCAATTTCCTTTTAAACTCAGACATCTTATTTCCTTTTTCAAGATGAGTGTCTGCAGATGGTTCCTGATCCCTTCATTTCCAGCTTTCTCTCTATTGGTTGCTAGCCCTGTGTTGCTAGCCCTGTGTCTCCAAGGGACTCACATAACCTCTCTCATAAGACAGACCAACATTAAGTACCAAAGCCACAAGGCCACCATGATGCTAGATTTTGATTCCTAAAGAGGTAAGTAAAGCCCCAAAGTGACAGTTGTGTGCCTTTCAAAAAAATTATGGGAATAGCTAATAAGAAGTGACAGGCAAAATAAGCAAAGATTTGTGTATTTAGACCTAAAAGGAAAAAGAAATAAGCAATGAATTCATCTTAGTCACAGCATGATCTGAAAGAACATATTACAGCATGATGTAGAAGTTTCCATAAACTAAACTGTAATTATACAACCTGTACCTTAGACAGGAGACCTGTTTGAGAATCACAGGGATGTAAAGAATGACTACAGCTAAAATTTAAAGTCTGTGTATATAAATAAGTATAATAAATCAATCTTATTTTATTAATAAAATGGGTATTTATACCCCAAGTATAAAGCACTGACTTCTGCCTCAGCTGGAGAAATTATAAGCCAGTAATGCATCTTATAAATTGAGTGCATGAACCATTCATCATCTCCTGAGATTCTAAATCAGTCGTGTTCACAAAACAGTTGCATGACTTGGAAACAACTCTCTGAATGAATAAATCAGTCACTTCCAGATATACGAATAAATGACATGACCCATAAATCATATAACTACATACTCATACTTCATCAATCAGAAACTTTTATTTATAATTTTATAATTTAAAAACACTTACTGTGAACAACTTACTAAACACCAGTCCCAAATTCTCCTGGTACTATAAGATGATATGTCTAAAAAATGCAAAAGTTTTCCTGTGCCTAATAGTATTTTTAACTAAACAGAAAACTGGTATGTTTCTCAGGGTTTGTTAGTGCTGGTAGTAACATTTCATTATTCCTGTATATAGGAGGCAAAAACCACCATTATTTTATAATTCTTTGGCCACCAAAATGTGTAGTTTCCCACACCAAGCAATTCCCAATCTCTAGCTGGTTGTCCACATATAATTCAATTCTGACACTAATTGAAGTTAGTGAGTACCTTACAGTTGAAGAACTCTGATCCATGAGATGCCACTTCCAATGACTTTTTTACCATACAGCTGGTTCCCAGGTTGGTCACAACTTTTGTCTTACTTCACTACAAATCAGAGGTTCCTACAACCCCTTCTCTGATTTGGTAACTTATAAGAGTAGCTTATAGAGCTTCAGGAAGCACTTTACTTCCTATTTCCAATTTATTATAAAAGGATAATTCAGGAACCACCAGACACAAGAGATGCATAGGACAATAGATGTAGAGAGGAGAGAAGAGTTTATATGCCCTCGTGGGACATGTCACTCTCAAAAGGTTCAGTGTGAGATTTGTCTGAACATTTTCAGTTTGGGTTTGTATGGGGTGCTTCATTGTTACACAGTCATGACTGACTAAATCATTGGCCGTTAGTGAATAACTCAACTGATAGCTCTTCTTCCCTTCCCCAGAGCTTCAAGGGTGAGGCTGAAAGTTCCAACACTTTAAACACATGTTTGGTTTCCCTGGCAACCAGCCTCCATTCTGAAGCCATCCAGGAGTCTCTAATCATCAGTTTTCTCATTAGCATACACTTACCATTTCAGAGATTTCAAGGTTTTAGGAGCCATGTGCCAGAATATGGGATGCAGATGGAAAATATTCCAAAAAAAAAAAAAAAAGAAAATGATGTTTATACTGAACTATTATAGATGTTTTTTACTTGACATTATTACCCAAACAATATAAAATAGCAACTATCTACATAATATTTGCATTTTGTTAGGTTTTATATGTAATCTGGAATGATTTAAAGTATCCAGGGGGATAAGAGTAAGCTACAAGCACATACCACACCATTTTATATAAGGGAGGTGTTCAGGGAGGGACCAGTGTATTATATTACAATTTCACAGTCCCATATGGAAATGTAAGTAAACACTATTAACCAATGCACAAATCTGTTTTTCAAAGCCCTGCCTTTTGACATATATGATATAATGTATCAATTATTAGAAACTATTTGTTTCTTTTGGAGAAAGTTTCTGATAATAGATAATGTAATTGTAACTTAAAGTAAAATATAAATAAACATTAAATTATTATGTTGACTATACATTAATATCACAATACATGTGAATTTTTTAATATAATTGTGTTTAGATTTACATAACCTTTTATGCATTTATTATTGTTACAGTTATAGTGGTTATCACTATTTTATACATGAGAAAAATACTAAGAAAATTAAAATCACAACTAAAACTCAGGTTTCTTATTTTCTATTTCTGTATTTTTTTCTGTTTCCCCATGATGCTGGTCATATAATTTACTGCAATTAGCAAGGTATGGATAATTTCTAATCTTTCTATGAATGTATAAAAGTTACTCACTTAGGATTAAGTTTCATTCATTTAAACTTAAGATTTATTAATTTAGGCATACTTATATAAGCCTAGAGATGTCATCCATACTCTGAAGCTCTTAATGACTGTTCATTTTTAATGGTGTAATAATCATGAAACATTCATTCACACACCACCATACATCTGACATGAGCTAAAGCCTGAATTTTATATTTGTGATGGAAAATCCTTCTTTTCTATATAGATTTCTTATAAGACATTACAAGTTCAATGACTTTTGTCATTGAATTGAGACCACCATAGTATGGTGGAATCGGATCTGCCTCCTAACCATAATTCACCTGACTGCATAATTGAAAGTTACTGATAATTTGTAATGTATCCAGATGTGTCCACACACACTACCCAATGATCAGGATTCTCCAAGGAATGCCAGACCACTCACTTTGGTTATTTCTGTGAACTTCATGTTAGTGAAGATTTGAGTGTTTCTATGCCTCATGATGAAACAGATAGTGTATGCAACAGAAAAAAGAGTCTAACAATGGAAACTAATTCTGTATGTTTATAAAGAGTAACATATTCAGTGCACACCATAAAAAGCACTAACTGAAAGTCATTTTCACTCAGGGGCGTGAGCATTAGCTTGACTTTATCCATTCAATTTTAGTTTCAGAAGTTTTTATTGAAACTGTTGTTTCCATCAGCTCACAAACTGTTTTGACAACACAGTTGGTTATCATGTTATCTCATGTTGATTATCATTTGGGAATGAGAAAGTGAGTATTGTTCTACAGAATTCAGAGTGCACATTCTAAAATATGGCATTCAGCATTAGATTCTTTTTGAGTTGCTACTTAGTAATTGGCTAAAGAATGTTAATGACACCTCCTGCACATCTCTGATATCTGAGTCAGCACAAAGTCCTTAAATTTTGCCTAGTTAACATTATTATATAGGATTTGGCATTATTTCAGTTTATTAACAGTGAGTTGCAGGGCACCAGTGGCTCACCCCTATAATCTTAGCTAGTTGGCAGACTCAGATTGGGAGGATTGGGGTTTAAGGCCAAATAGTTCTCAAGACCCCATCTTCAAAATAACCAGAGCAAAATGGACTAGAGGCATGGGTAAAATGGTAGATTGTCTGCTTTGTGAGTTTTAAACCCAGTCTCACCAAAAAAGAAAAAGAAAAAAAAAAAAAACGAAACAGAGTGAGTCACTGTGAATAGCATAAACAATGTGATGTAGGGGACGATTGATGGTTGGGAAGGCAGAAGTTAATTCTGTTTCCAGTTGGGTGATGCTTTTGTGATCTTTAGATGTTACTGACACTCTTCCAGTCTGAGATTCTTTATCTTTAACTTCCAGATTTGATTACCCCTTTTATGTTTTATTGAGATGTCATGAGGAAGCATTAATAAAATGGAAGTGTTTGAGTTTCTTATAAGTCTAAAAGTACATGATTGAGTATGAGAGCATTTGGAGGTTTGCAATTTTATTTGGTGGATATGTTCATGTGGAAGTAAACCACTTCAGTTATTGGGAATGTACTCTCTTTAGATCCAATGAGTAAATCATGCATTTATTTCATACCTGCTTCATGTATAGCTTTACATTAGCCTTAACTCCTATTGTACTTTTCTTAGTAATGGAAACATGCAAATGGTCTTTACCTTTGTTATATTAATTCAGTAGCTGCAATTCACTCAAAATCGTCATTGTAGAACTTTTATAAAGTTTTTAGCTTTCATGAATTTCATAGAGAACTTCTGCTTCAAGCATGTATGACCATTGTGCTATTCCTATAACAAATCTTCCAAAAAATAACAGTCAAAATACCAGTCAAATATAATGTTAAGTTGATGGTTTTGAAAGAACGATATTACTAGTAAACTTCACATTAAGTTACATTTTTACAAAATGTCATGGCATTCTAGCAGCAATGACAACACTGTTCCTCAGGATTCTATCTTCACTCCCTGCACCCCAGGAAACATGATGAAATGATCCTCGTTTATCTCCTCATCTGTACAGCCCTTCCTGTCCATCTGGATGTCAGATGGAAGGAAAGAGATCCATAGCACTTTGAAATAACTGAAGTGGCCCGGGTAGCATTTCGTAATGCAATTTACAAAACCACGTTCTAATACCCACATCTCTGTTTGAACTACTACTAAGTGGATAATGGAGGCCACATTTTCCCCCATAGACACTCTATTACCACATCTTCTAATTCATTATTCTTGAAGTATTTCAGGAAAGCTAGAATAGAATTAATTTTTCTGTAATGTTCTTCATCATTCAATAAAGTACATTGCAAAATCATCTTGAAGCCCTTAACCTTTTCCCAATGGGAATATTTTCCTTGTCCATACTGAGTCAGGCTGCACTTCTACACTCACTTTATTATTCTTGGAATGCCTGCCCGAAGCAAACAGGAAATAGGAAAATGAAGAAAAAAGGGAAAATATATGGAACACCATATAAAGCAGCATAGAGCCAAGAAAATTCTTAGAAGAATATAAGAGAAATGAATTTATCAGGCTGCAAAATTTGAGAGCTATCTATCAGACTTCTTCCAAAAATAATATTAATTACTTGAAAAGTTTGTCAGAATTCCTGGATACTTTGGAGTCAGTAAGTAGGGTTCTAGTTGTTCTCATTCAATTCATCATAAGATTGCACTTCTTGACCATTTATGGTTCTCTGGGGTAACTTGTCTGGCCAATGTAGTGTGAGCAAAAATAAAGTGTGTCACTTCTAGACTGCAGTGAAACTCTCCAGAGTGATCTGAAAAGGCAATATTCATTAAGTTGGTTGCTCAATTAGCTGGCATACCTGAATAGCCATGATGTACCAGGCATACCTGGCAATGTGCAACTGTCAAGGAGCTTGGGTAAGAAATAAGTCTTTATTATTGTGATGCACTAAGAGAGTGGACTGTGCTTTATGCCAGCAAACTCCTATTCAAACTCATTTTGAGATGTATTCTGTATCTGTTCCATAAATCTTGTCACCAACCTTATAACCTCTCTGAGTCACTGTCCTTGAGAAAATCGTCTTTGTTCATGAATTCCACACACCTGTATTTCTAATAATCTGTCTAGTTGCAAAGACTTCTACTCTGACCTTCCTAGCATAGATAAATTTTGCTTTCCTCTGGAAACATAGATCAAATAGGAAGATTTATAGACTGCTCATCTGTCTCAGTTCTAGAAATGCCATGATCAGTTAGTTATCACCAAAAATAATTGCAGACCAAATCACTTCCATTACTACCTTGCTTCTGTGAAGTGCTTCAACTTTGCCTCTGTCACCTAAGGATTCTATAACCCCACTGATACCAGCCATTCTGTTTAAATGCCATCATTTTCCATGTTAACTCTTGAGCTACAGAGAACAGAAACTATGGAGATTTGTCTAATGTATTTATCTACACTGAAGTACTCCTCAGTTCCGTGGAGAAAGAAGAATAAACTAAGCCTTCTCAGAAGACTGAATTAAGAGGAGACTAAGCCAGATGCCTGTAAAAGATTCACTCAGTCATCTTATTTCTCTAAGATTTTTATTTTTTCTACATAGTATTTAGGAAATTTTGACATCTCACTTTGATTTATTGTACACAAATATTGCATCCAAGTTTTAATAAACCCACTGAGAAAACATTTAGAATTACTCCCAACTGTTCATAATAGAGATCAGAATCTTTATGGGGAATCTCAAGTCATTTAACTGGTATTAAGAAGTCTGATGTCCTTCTCATCCATGCTTACAAATTCAGAGTCCATTTTTATAAATATTTCTCAGATTTTTCTTTGCCATACTCATGAAATCTTTCAGATATTCTAGTAGAGAGGTTTTACTTCTGGTTTATTTGCTAATTGGCTTGTTGCATCATATTGAAGCCTTACTCTATGAAAAACCTTGAAGCAAAAAAAAAAATCCGAAAGTAAGTATACTGAAATGAAAAGAACTTGTATCCCCTTGCAAGATAACTATTTCAAGTGAGACATTTACTGGGTCATCATGGAAAAATAAGCCAGAGATAGAAGTCAAGAGAGGTTGCTTCTACAGGCACAGAAAGCACTTTAGCATTGGGGATTCAGGGTTCAACCTGTCCAATTCACTGAATGCCATTGGTTAACTCTCCACATTCTTCTCATTTCCAGGCAGAGCCTTCATTTTCATTCAGGAGAACTGATGAAACTATAAACTGGATCTACAATATAATTAACAAAACTAGTATAGTGAGTTTGAGGGATTTAGGGATTGATAAAAAGAAAAATAAAAGCAAAAAGGCAGCAGAGGGCTAAAAGCAACATAATGAGCTTTGAGTGAGCTTAACCTGGGCATCATTTTCCCAGGCTGGTGTACAGAGGAAGTTCCTCACAGCATGAACCAACTAATGGTTAGAGACCACTACCCAGAAGGAGGGGGTAGGGGAACAAGGGAACTTCCAAAGAGCAAGAGATCAGAACAAAGGCTCATGTGTTCAGGCAACGTTGCTCAGCAGTTCAACTGTGAGTCTCTATATCTAATACCTCCAGAGACTTGGTGCTTTTATACCTAAAAGACTAATCTTATCCATGAATAGCAGATATTGGGTACAGACTAAAAGAGTGTAGAAAACAGGTAGCCTCTAATTTGTTAAAAAACTGGATGCATCTACATCTAAGTGCTGGTGGCTCACGCCTGTAATCCTAGCTACTCAGGAGGCAGATATCAGGAAGATCACAGTTCAAAACCAGCCTAGGCAAATAGTTTGTGGGACTCTATCTCAAAAAAACCATCACAGAACAGGGCTGGTGTAGTGGCTCAGGGCATAGGCCCTGAGGTCAAACCCCAGTACTTGCAAAAAAATTGGATGCAAATAATTTGTGTTTCATGCTGGTGGGCTTTTGAGCTAACAGAACATACTCAGCCTGATATAAAGAAGCAAGCAACATAGGGTCAATATACAGGGGCCATCTTTGGCTCACTTATATGACACTTGGAAACAAGAAAACTTCTGAAATTTTACTTCTTCAACTCTGCTGATCTGAAATAAAGTATCATCTTAAGGCATTAGGCAGTCTTAGAAATTCTTTCATTCTCTGGTGACATTTTGAGGCATTCACAGTTTCGCTGTACAGTTAGAAGCATCCATTCCACCCATAATCTTTTTATGCTTGAACCATAATTAATAGACTGCAAGAACAATCACTAAATCTGATTGTCATAAAAACATATCCCATATTCTAATGATAATTAGACCTTCATTGCATAGCCAACATGGCTACTGATAAATGTGCTTGAGTGGAAAAACAATATAAGCTTCAAAGTGGTGTTTAAATAGTCATAGAGGCATAGAATTTCATAACATCCTCAAGTATGACAAAAAAGCAGGATGACTGAGTTTCCAGAGTTCTTGCAAGAGATGCAAGAAAAGGGGTTTCCATTTTTGCCACTTCAGGAAGTATTTAGAATACTACATAAGGGTACACAGACTTATTTGGATAGCATACACCACTAACTATGGCTTGAAACTAAAGCAACATGTGATATGATCCAAACTAGGATTTAGCGGGGAAAATTCCAACAACAATGAAAAGGATAAATTAGATATTCAGAAGATTATAGGTAAGATGAGTATTACATGACTGATGCAATAATCTAGAGCAAAATTATGAGGTTTTAATTAGTATAATATAGGTGAGCTGTGGGTAGAAGGATACACATGTAAAAATAACAATAGAATCTGTGGGACATGGCTTTTGGGCAGAATGAAATATGGAAAGTTGAAGAAAAGGGATAAATGAAAAATGGTTAGCAATTCTAGATTTTCAGATTGGATACCTGGTAAAACCTTTGACAGAGAAGATACTCAGCAGAGGAGAGGTTTAGTGGATGCTGAGAGTTAAGTTGCTCAATCTTAGTACACTGTCTCTTTGTTAGAAGGAAATTCAAGGAGTCAGGGATAGTAACAGATTTAGATGGTCTCAGCTTGAAGTGATTTGAAGTCATTTCATCCATTGAATAACTTAGTTCTAGAGAAAATATAAAGCACAGAAGGCTAACAGAGTACCTTAATGTTTAAAAATAATAGTAGTAATAATAAAAATAGCTCCCATCCATACTGATACCTGGTAAGCACTACCAGAAAGGCTATTTCCATTTTTTATAGGCAAGTGGATGTTCTCACAAGTGTATCTTCTCCAATTGACAAGGCCTGTGATATAGATATTTATCCTCAGCTACCATGGAGTAGCAATCATCATACTCAAGATGAGTCCAGTGAAGAAGATTGGGGATCAACAATCAGTGAAAAGATAGCAGAGCATTTTTAGAAAGTGTCAAACATATATGCAGATTAGGGGATTACCAGTAACAATCAAAGGAGTATCAGCGAGAGGTGAGATGGATTTTATTTTTTTAATTCTTTTATTCACATGTGCATACATTGCTTGGGTCATTTCTCTCCCCTGCTCCCCTCCCCCACCCTCTCTCCCCTTCCCCCCTCAGTACCAGGAAGGTCCTGTTCTGCCTTTATCACTAGTTTGAAGAAAAGAGACAAGCCTAATAAGGAAGACAAAGCATTTTTGCTAGTTGAGTTGAGGATAGCTACCCAGAAATATTCCTAGCATTGCTTTTGTGTACACGTGTTATGACCCATGTTGATTCATCTCTAACTGATCTTTACCCTGGTTACTGATCCCCTTCTCATGATAACCTCTGTTGCTTTAAGGTTTCTGTATTAGTTCCTCTGGAGTGGGGACATCAAACGCTTTCATGTTTTGGGTTTTCTACCTATTTCTATATCACCCAAATGTGCTCTCCCCTTATCATATGATCCAAGTCCAACCACATTGCTGCATTTGCCCTAGATCTAAAGTCCGCATATGAGGGAGAATATCCGATTTTTGGTCTTCTGAGCTTGGCTGACCTCACTCAGAATGATATTCTCTAGTTCCATCCATTTACTTGCAAATGATAAGATTTCATTCTTCTTCATGGCTGAGTAAAATTCCATTGTGTACAAGTACCACATTTTCTTGATCCATTCGTCAAGAGTGGGGTGTCTTGGTGGTTCCCATAACTTGGCTATTGTGAATAGTGCCGCAATAAACATGGGTGTGCAGGTGCCTCTGGAGTAACCTGTGTTGCATTCCTTTGGGTATATCCCCAGGAGTGGGATTGCTGGATCATATGGCAGGTCTATGTTTAGATTTTTAAGGAGTCTCAAAATTTTTTTTCAGAGTGGTTACACCAGCTTGCATTCTCACCAGCAGTGGATTAGGGTTCCTTTTTCCCACATCCTCGCCAACACATGTTGTCGGTGGTGTTTTTAATGATGGCTATTCTAACAGGGCTGAGGTGGAATCTTAGTGTGGTTTTGATTTACATTTCTTTTATGGTTAGAGATGGTGAGCATTTTTTCACATGTTTTTTGGCCATTTGAATTTCTTCTTTTGAGAAAGTTCTATTAAGTTCAGTTGCCCATTTTTTAATTGGTTCATTGATTTTGGGAGAGTTTAGTTTCTTAAGTTCCCTGTATATTCTGGTTATCAGTCCCTTTTCTGATGTATAGCTGGCAAATATTTTCTCCCACTCTGTGGGTGGTCTCTTCAGTTTAGAGACCATTTCTTTTATTGTGCAGAAGCTTTTTAGTTTTATGAAGTCCCATTTGTCTATACTTTCTCTTAGTTGCTGGGCTGCTGGGGTTGTATTGAGATGGATTTTAGATTGCTTCACATGTGGTGGATACAGGTAGCCAAAGTAGATTGACATTTTCACAAGTTAAGGGAAGCAAAGAGATAGGATTTTCTTTGTTATAAGTGAAAGAACACCTTTTTCAAATGATCTTACTCAACAATAACAAGTTGGTTTTGGGTTGGGTAGTTGTAAGAACCAGACATTTCCAGCAGAAAATGCTTGATCCAGGGTCATTTAGCAGTGAGAAGAGGTTCCATTTTTTCTCATCATCCTAGGCCTATATCTTACCAATTCCATACAGAAGAAGAACCACTTTTTCAGAATTCCTAACATTTTTTTAACCTTGTATGCCAAAAATTGAGTAAAACATGCCTTTCAGTTCATGCTACATTGACCTTTGTAAGGAAACTTGCCTTAAATATTTATTTATATATTTATCTATGAATTTCCCATTACTACATACTTATCCCATCCTGTTTTCCCCATAGTAGACCATTCTCATTTGGCTAATGTATACCATTTTTTTTAATTTTGTTTTTGTAAACTATGTACCATTTGCATAACTATTTTTTAACTTACCTAAATAGCATATATTCTACTTTTTCATTAAGCACCATGTTTTTATATTCCAATTATGTTACTATTGTATATTAATCATTGATTCTATTTTTCATATAACACCCCATAGTATGCATCTACAATATTTTCCATAGCTTTCTCTCAGTGATAACCATTCTACCTGTTCCCTAATGACCAGTGCCACAATCACATTATTTATTCACAAATATGACAGCCACCTATACTGTGCCAGCACTGTTTTAGGCACATGGAATACAGTGAATTAAACAGGTACTGCCACAATAAACACCATTACATATGGTCCCTTGTAAAGCTATGAGAAAATTTCATTAGTGTATGTATTTAGAAGCACAATCCATCAAAATTCTCAATGCTTTGAATTTAATTTGGCCATATAACCTATCTATGTGCCAATCACTGTGTAAGAACAATACAAATGGGTAATTAACTTAGTCTAATAAATACTCAACTCTGACACAGTGTATAGACGTATTGTGGGCTAAAACCTACTTTAAAGCAAATGAGGATGGAACTATCCCCTGGAGGAAAATAGCAAATAAAAGGTGAATGAATGTAGCAAATACAATAGATGTCCTCTTTAGCTGAAAAGACAACTTGGTGGGTAATATCCCTCTACCCCAATGCCCTAAAGATTTGAAAACTTCATGATGAGGAAAAGCATTTTGATATATATTTTGATATATATATATATCAGAATACACAGAGCTCCTATCGAGCTCCCATGTGATGTTGATATATTGGCCTGGAAATCACATTTCAAGAACCACTACTCAGGTACAAAGGTTAAATGTTATTAAGTATAATACTCTACCAGTACTGTGAGAATCAAAGGAAATAATACATATCAAAGTGCTTGGTAATATTAAACATGCCACTTAAAAATGATGGTTATTACTGTCTCATTTATATGGCTCAAGGTGAACAATGACGTTAATCTTTGACAGGTTTTAAGAAAAAGTATAACTAAAGGATAAAATGGCAGCCAGAATTAGTCTAACTATTAATTTTACTTACTTCAAAAATTTTCCAGTAAGTATCTAGTTTTTTGTTCAAATGTGTTGATTATTACTAGAATTCACAATAAGTCTTCACAATCATATATCTTATTTAAAGACAAGATGAGGTCAAGAAGCTCACCATTTGAAATATATAACCTAATAAAATCAATATAAAATGGATAAGCTCAGTCATCTACAAGATGGTATCTGAAAGGAATATTGATGACATTAGCAAGCCTTTGGCAAAATGATCAAGTCATCTCTTGAGTGTAATAAAAAACCTGAAATTCCTCAATCTAATTACAGTGACCAGAATACATTCCCATGGCTACAACTTAACTTTGAGAAAAGAAAACTATGCTTTTACCTGCCTAATATGATGATGCATTAATGTGGGGAAGTGATCTGAATGAAGAACATAAAAACAAATAATAGTACAATAATTTATCAATAACACTGTCCAGATAAGTAGCTTATCTGGTAGATATAAGATAAATTGCTTAACAAACAACAGGGAGAATTCATCAGAAGTAACCTTAATTTGTAGCAAATAGCTGGGAAGACAATGGAAAATGACTTTCTTAAATTCAACTATATTCTGGTATTTCTTGACCTTCTAGAGGTCCTGAGAAAGATGGTACCCTAGATTGTAGGTACTGAAATACTCTGTCATTACAAAATCAAACACATTTCCCCCTTTCCCTATTTTTCATTCACATGTAAACTGAATCTCCAGAGGAAGATCTCCCAGAGGAATTATGTGGTAACATCTAAGCCCTTAACAATACTTTAAGGAACTGGGAACCTGTGGCTCATGCCTATAATCCTAGCTTCTCGGGAGGATCATGGTTTGAAGCCAGCCTGGAGAAATAGTTCGCAAGACCCTATCTTGACAGACTATCACCAAAAGGGCTGGTGGAGTGGCTCAAGGTGTAGGCACTGAGTTCAAGTCCCAATACTGAAAAAAAAAAAAGAATTTTAAAGGTTCTGAAAGAAGTAGAGAGGAAAAAGTAGATTTTTGCAAACAGAAAATGTGTCTTGGAGAAGCAAAGGACAAAGGGGAACTTAAGCTATCTCATTGTACTTAGAAACAATTTTTTCTGAGGTATGGTCTCTGAACCTTACATCATCCCATGTATATTTTTGGAGAGGTCTATGGGTCTTCTTTTGATGGGTATCAAATATATCATACTTGAATTAATCCCTCCACTGCTCTCTTTCATCCCCCTTCCCCCAATTCCTGGAACAGTTTCAACAGGTATCATTTTTGTATTTACATGTGTATATATTATTTGCACTTCATTCATCCTCTTACCCTTTTCCCTGCCACCTCTCCCTCCCACCAGTGCCAAAACCAACCCCTCTCTGGCAGAAAAAACATAAAAGATAAAGAAAGAAACATGGTGTTTTTGCTAGTTTGAGATAAAATCAGCTATACAGGGAGATTCCTTGTGTTGTTTCCATGAATATATTTGGTCAAAGAGAGCCCATTTCCAATGTCCGAGTCAATTTTTGCTTAGCTATCAAGTTGTGTTTCCAGGACATCAAAGATAAGGGCCATACCCTATGCCCTGACTACTGGTCCAAGTTTCTTACCACTGTAAAGATCCCTAGCTAGCAGCTCCCTGACTCCTTTCTTTAAAAAAAAAAATGCAGAAGCAATTTAGTGCCTTTTCTTTTCTTAATATTTTTAGTAATTAGAGCTCTTACACCTTCCAATTTGAAAAAAATATGTGTGGATTTTGAAATGCTTATCTCACAAATATGATGGTGAATGTGTGACTCTAAATGCATCTGTTCCATCTCCTGTGAATATGCTAAAGATAATTCAGAACATTCATCAAAATGCATTTTACACTGATATAGTAATATGCAAAAAGAATAATAAACCACATCCAATTTCCTAAACATTAATTATGAAGCATTACTGTCAAATTATCATGAAAAATCTCTGCAGTTGGAGGCCATCCAGCAAAGAACCCAATTCTTGAGAAATATGTTAGTGTCAAACATAACCCCATAATTAATTATAAGACTTCTACAGTGTCAGAGAAATTAGATTTATTTAGTATGATTCCAGAGAGCAAAGACCAATGCATTGAATTATAAGGAGCACATTTTTTAATGTCATTATTTTTATTAGAAAGATGTTTCTAAAAATAGAACTATCAAAAATTGAGAGGATTTACACAAAAAAATCAAGCAATGATTATATGATTACTCATGGGCGATACTGAGTGCATTTGAGCATCACATAAGAGTAGACCAAGTGACCTCTGCAATCGTATCCTATTCAGAATCTTTGATTCTGTACAAATAAAGGCTGAAGGGTATCTAATAATTTTACTCCATTTAGTGATAAAATTCAAAACATTAAATGATACTATAAAAAGTGCACTGAGTATAAATTAATTCTTTTCTACTGGTCATTTTTCTTCTTTATATTATCCTATGAGTATATAAAGAAATTCTTCTTTATATTATCCTATGAGTTTATAAGAAATTCCGTGACAAATGCCTTGTTCATCTGTATTCATAGCACAGTGCCTAGCACATCATTGGCACTCAATTATTGCTGCTAAATGAAGACTGAAAATACTTAGAAATATCAACATACATTTTTTTCCTCCATCTATGTATGTGTTGACATACATTTTCCTTTCCCTACCTGCCAAATAGAATGGGTTTCTATCACATTGACTCTGAGGAGGTATGCACTACATTTAAATGTTTACACAATACTTGAAGAAACTGTGAAGGAAGAAGCAAAAGGGAAAATGTGACTTGCAAAGTAAGGAGTAGGTGGGGTTCAACCTCTCCCATTATTTCTACAAACAAAATTTTCCTGACCTGTGGTTCCCTAAAACTCGACATCAGGGCTTGTTCCTCAGTAGTGTAAATAACAGTCAGTCAGGAAGAATGTTGTGCTTCCCCTGGAGCAGGTAAGCAGACAGACCTGCAGGTACATCTCTTGGTCTTTCAGTCCCTTTCCCCTTATTCTCTGAGCCTGTCCAACTTAGCCTTCTTTCTGTTTCTCAGTAGGGCTGTGATTCTATCTGAGAGACTTCACTGTCCTCAGTCAGAGAGACTGGACTGGGTCCCCACTCTCCTTACTTCCTCTCTCCTATGAAAGTGGTAGCAGTCAAGAGTCTCCCAACCTGAAACAATGATGAGGAGAACAGCAGCACATGCACATGGGAACAATGGATACTGAGTAACCCTCAGTGTGTACCAGTGACCATAACCAGGGCAGTGCACGAAGTCTCTAAACCTGCAGCCCAGTCCAGAGGAAGAGAAAGAGCTCTAAGAGGAGCTGAGGTTAACATTTTCCAATAGCACACCAAATTTCAAAAGTCAGAAATAAAGAGGTAATAGAAAATAAAGAGGTACCTTTTTATTCCAAAGATACACACTGAGATTCATGCCAACTACTAGTGGATGAAAAAAACCTATCAAATCTGATCAAAAGATATTAAAACTTGTAAGGCTTATATTCCTTCAGTTTTTAATGTTTCCACTGGGTATTTTTTTAATTTTCTTTTTTAATTTTCTGGCTGAAGCTCCACAATGTCACAGTCTCCATTTATGAATTCTGTTTTAATTAGTGATATCACAATCTAAATCACATTGTGAGAAATTTTATAAGAATTTGGTTTATGCTGTTCACCTTCTTTCTCTCCACCTCCCCACTGATAAGAAAACATAGTCAAGGGAAGTCTTTTTTGTTCTTTAAGACACCAGAGTCAGTTTAGCATGTGGCAGACTACTGTTTAATCTTCCTTACAAAAATGAATGCCAAATTTCTTTCTTGAAAATGTAGTATAACAATGATTTCTCAATCCTCCAGTGAATACTTGTTTAAATGTTCTTTATGTTGAAATTTTCTCTGCATTTAACCTAAATACTCCCCATGATAGCATGTGACCATTATATTTTATTCTTTTCCCCTTGTTTCGAAAAAATAATAGCTCCCTTGCCTCTATTTATGTCATTCTCACATTGTAAATAAGTCAACCTCTTACCCTTGACTTCTTGCCCTCACTTTCCACCTTTTCTGCTGTGTGATGTGCTAAACTGTCATTCATTTTCAGCTTAAGTGCACATTTATTTCAGCAAGCTGAGGCTGCTGAGATCTCATGGAGATTTAAACTGAAGGAGAGCTATTGATCCCAAGGTAACACTCCAGAATTTTTAAATCAATTTAAAATGATCAGCCTTATCAAGTGTTTTCATGAGGTTTCCAGAACCACATGAATTAAAAACAATCTTGCTTCATAGCATGATAGAAATTCTGAGTTGAACTTGAAGATTGCTGAGGACTGTGGAACACTTGCCTGCTTTGATCATATCACACCCTTGCTCAAAGTTCTGTCATTTACCTAAAAAATAAGGTCACAAGTTCGTTCCCTAGAACTGAAGGTCCCTTATCTGTCTGTTCCTACTGCTATAACAAAATACCTAAAAATAGGTAATTTTTAAAACATCAAGAATTTTAAAACATCATTTTTAAAAACTCAAAAATTAATTTTGCCATAGTTTTAGAAGCCAAGAAATCCAAGATTTAGACACCAGCAGATTTTGGTGTGGGGAGTGGTGGGGGG
This sequence comes from Castor canadensis, assembly GCF_047511655.1. Taxonomy (NCBI): domain Eukaryota; kingdom Metazoa; phylum Chordata; class Mammalia; order Rodentia; family Castoridae; genus Castor; species Castor canadensis. The sequence goes on along the minus strand of NC_133390.1, from coordinate 54,979,936 downwards.
GCTGCTCTTCATATAAAGCTGTTTTTTGTGCCTCTTCATCTGGTAGAAAGATAAAGGGACTTCTTAAAACCTCTTTGCAATGGTACTGGTCCCACTTATGAGAAGGGAGCCCTCATGGCCTAAATCACCTACCAAAGTTCCCACCTTTTATTGTCGTGATATCAGAGATTTGGTTTCAACATACGAACTTTGAGGGAATGTAAGCATTCAGATAACAGTGTACTGCTTCCATGGTTCTCTTCAGTTTTGTTGTAGAATCCTGTATATGAGCTCAGTGGACAAAGCTCAGTGCTCATTCAAGGTTATATTTATGTATTCCTACTTAGTATATAACCTACTAAACTCATTAGTTTAATGTTGTGTGGTGTCATATAATCTGATGTGTTGGATCATTATACTTGTTAACCCTTTCATAACCGGTTGAGGATAAGGGAGACTTCCATTATTGAATTTTTTTAAAGTGATCATTTTGAAAGTGGTTTTGATAGATTCAAAATTGGTACAAAGAAGGGGACTAAACTCAGATGCCACATTTTCAGTCCAAATGAAGAGTTCTCTTTCACATAAGAATCTTCATCTTCTGATTAAAACTACATGTTCAGTATATTACAAGTGGATTTCCTGAAGATACACTACCTCTGAGCCTCTCAAATACCTCTAGACAAGAGAATGAAGGAAGAGAGGTGAGCATGGTTTCCTCATCCAATCAATCCACTTATACTTCTGGTCTTGTGAGGGTCTTTTTAACAGTCACCTGAGACGTATGAGTAAGGTTACCTCTACATTAAAATGTCACTAATAATATCAAATAACTAGGCCCACTTAATATTAGTTCCCCTAGCGAAGAAAAATGCCTCAAAGGGAACATATTTCAATGAACTAATGTATTTCACACTAATTCAGGACAATTGGACTCATTCAGGAGTTAATCTAAATATACAAGAGCCAGAAAATCCAGCCATATGTAAAATAATAACATAGACCATCTGGGACAAGCATTTGATTTCAATTTTTGTAGTAGTAGTAGTGGTAGGAAACTAGAGAAAAAACTCTGTCCTTTGGGGATTTCATTCATTACTTGAATACAGGTCAGAATCCTCAGTGGAAAGCCTTTGATAATATACTGAGAAGTTTTGGCCAATTTATATCGGCACCAAATGAGATCAATTTAGTTAATAGTTGTGAACAGAGTTGTCATAGAGTTTTTTAATGCTTCAATTATTACTTCAAATTACTCAGTTTTATAAACTCCCTTAGGGGATACAACAGTTGGTATTTAAGAAATCTTTATGGGGCTAGTGGTGCAGCTCAGTGGTAGAATACTTTCTTAGCATGTGTGAGGTCCTGGGTTTGAAGTCATTAGGGTTACGATTAGCATATTAAATGAATTGTATTTCTTTAAAGATTTTTAAGACATCACATATGATATGGCTGGATGAATAATGTGATCATTGTACATGGGTAATCATCCTACTGAAATGTATGAATTTTGATGATTTCATAACTTCTAAAGCAATTAATTATATTTTTAAAAAGAAACTTCATTGTGAATTTTTTTTTCTTGGTAATACTGGAGTTTGAACTCAGGGCTTTATGTTTCCTAAAAAAAATTACTGTATATTTTTGAGGTTTACAATGTGTTACAGGATACATATAGATACAAAATAGTTACTCTGAATCAAATTAACATCTATCTTTTCACATAATTACTTTTCTTTGTAATAAGAATAGATAAAACCTACTTATTTAATAAAAATCACTAATGTAATGCAATTGTATTAACTATAGTCCTCATGTTATAAATTAAATCTCTAAATTTGTTCATCCTACATATCTATTACTTTGTATCCTTTGGCCTACATTGGAAACTGCAAACATATATTTTCATATAAAATGTCAAATATGTCTAGTAAAACACATAATGACTTAAAATTCTATAACCAATAACTTTTGTTTTCAAATAGTGAATGCTATATCTTAGCTATTATAAATGGCCAATAAAGTATCACAAATTATCAGAGGCAAGAACAAAGATAATATTGGGCCTAATACTCAGAAGATTTTTTTAAACTCTGTTGGAAAATTTCAGGAAGATAATACAATCTGAGAATAAATTTTCAAATAACCAAAACTGGGGTTATAGCTCAGTGGTAGAATGCTTAATTCATATGCACAAGTCCCTAGGTTCAATCCTCATAATCTTACATATCCCAAAGAGCCACAAAAGTCAAAACAATATGTTTTCAAAATATATCACAGAAAAGAAACAGCAGTTTACAAATAAATTCTTTTTAAGTATCTTTTTTTACAGATTTCAAATTATTTTGCAAAAAGATTACATGTTACATTAATATCATTGCATATATGTCAATAATTATAATGTAAGCAGTAAATTAGGGCTAAAGCCATACAGCACAGGTATATTGCTTTTTATTCAAATAGGGAGAGAAAATGGAGACTAATATAAATAATTAATATTTGTCATAAAAATATATATGTACATGAAACAAATGGACATTCCATTCCTAGAAGTTTGTATTTAAATCACTGACTTTCACTAAAGATTTTTCAGGTAAAAATGGTACATTTTCAGGAAAAATGACATGAATAAATGCACCTCAGATTTCTGTCTACTTTTAATATTTCATTGAATTAAATAGAAATACTACTAAGGGTGTAAATCTCTACATTGCTCACAGTTTCATTTGTTGTTCTTTGTCACTTCTCTTTCTGCAAAACCTGTCCCTTGTATAGAGATCTTTATGACGTACAGTAGCAATACAGAACAGAAAAGTACACAAAATGAGCAGCAGAATGAGAAATGGTTCACAGGTATTAAACAGGATAAATGAATAATTAACAGTTTCATCCAAGTATCTCTTACCAAACTTAGTGGTAGATATTAAAGACATAAGCAAATTGCCGCAGCTCTCTAGGAGCCTGTTTATTAAGTAATTGCTTATGATTATGGTTATGGAGTATCCCTCAATACCAAGAACAGTATTAGCCTCTAAAGATGAAGCAAGTAGAAAAAGCATCACCATACTCTCTAGAAGCTTAAAGCTTAGCAGAGAAGGTACAGGTAACAAAGTAAAAAAGAGTGAAGTCTCTACTGCAGAAGTTAGTGTTGCAGAACTCTGGTGGCAGTCACACCAGACTTGAGTGTCATGAGTGAGGGGGGGTTACAACACAGAGTTGGTGACCAGTCAGAGAAAGCCCTGTAAGAATGTTGACAGGTGGGCTGAATGCTGAAAGATGGCATCAACCAGCTAATGAAAATAGTGGAAGCACCCAAGCACAGAAAATAGTATGCACCACGGTCAGAGAAAAGACAATAGAGTTTAGAACAAGCAAATTGATATACAGTACTGTGCTTGAATGTGAGGGACAAAGAAAGTCAAAAGATGAGATGTATACATGTATTCATTCATTCAAGAAATTCATACTGAGAGGTGGACCATAGCCTAGCATACTTGATATTATTAGGGATAAAGTGGTGAAATAAAGAATCCCAGACTCTGGGAAACTTAAAATCCATTAGGTCAAATAAAACTTCACTAAGTACTTATAGAAATCAATAATTGCTTAGAATAATGACAAATGCAATAAAGAAAAAGAACAGAGTAACTAGTATCAACTCAAAATGGATCAAGGACCTTAATATCAGACCCAAAACTCTGAAGTTAGTACAGGAAGGAGCAGGAGACACTCTGGAACTAATAGGTATAGACAAGGACTTCCTCAATAGAACCCCAGCAGCCCAGCAACTAAGAGAAAGAATGGATAAATGGGACTTCATAAAATTAAAAAGCTGCTGTACAACAAAAGAAATGGTCTCTAAACTAAAGAGACCACCCACAGAGTAGGAGAAAATATTTGCTACCTATACATCAGACAAAGGACTGACAACCAGAATATACAGGGAACTTAAGAAACTAAACTCTCCCAAAATCAATGAACCAATTAAGAAATGGGCAACTGAACTAAATAGAACTTCCTCAAAAGAAGAAATTCAAATGGCCAAAAAACATGTGAAAAAATGCTCACCATCTTTAGCCATAAAAGAAATGCAAATCAAAACCACACTAAGATTCCACCTCACTCCTGTTAGAATAGCAATCATCAAAAATACCAACAACATGTGTTGGCGAGGATGTGGGGAAAAAGGAACCCTTATCCACTGCTGGTGGGAATGCAAGCTGGTGCAACCACTCTGGGAAAAAATTTGGAGGTGTCTTAAAAATCTAAACATAGATCCTGCCATATGATCCAGCAATCCCACTCCTGGGGATATACCCAAAGGAATGAGACTCGTGGTTACTCCAAAGGCACCTGCATACCCACGTTTATTGCAGCACTATTCACAATAGCCAAGTTATGGAAACAACCAAGATGCCCCACTACTGATGAATGAATCAAGAAAATGTGGTATTTATACACAATGGAATTTTACTCAGCCATGAGGAAAAATAAAATCTTATCATTTGCAAGTAAATGGATGGAACTGGAGAACATCATTCTGAGCGAGTTTAGCCAGACTCAGAAGACCAAAAATCGTATGTTCTCCCTCATATGTGGTCTTTAGATCTAGGGCAAATACAGCAATGTTGTAGGACTTGGGTTACATGACAAGGGGAGAACATATACAGGAGGTACAGGGTTAGATAGAAACCCCAAAACATGAAAGCATTTGATGTCCCTACTCCAGAGGAACTAATACAGTCAACACAAGAAGGGGATCAGGAACCAATGTAAAGATCAGTTAGAGATGAATCAGCCTGGGTTTGTAACACATTTGTACATGAAAGCAATGCTAGGAATCTCTCTGTATAGCTGTCCTTATCTCAACTAGCAAAAATTCTATGTCTTTCTTATTATTGCTTATTTCTACTCTTCAATGGAACTGGAGAAAAGCACAGAACAGGTTCTGCCTGGAAGCAAGGGGGCGGGGAGGGAAGAGAGTGGAGGCGGGGGCAAGGGGCAGAAATGACCCAAACAATGTATGCACATGTGAATAAATGAACGACAACAACAAAAAAGCAGAAGCAGAGTGGGGGGTTTTCAGGAATTGATGAGATGAGGAAAGAAGGCATGGGTAGAAATGGGCCACATGAGGCACCCTGCTGGACATGAAAGTGTTTTGTATTTCTCATCTTTATTAGCATATATTCATTGTACAAGGGACTCTAGCATATATTCATTGTACAAGGGACTCTTTGTGATAATCTGAATAGTCTTACATTGTATATTGTATCTTTCCCTCTCCCTTAGCCCTCTCTCTGCCTCCCCTAAACAGTGGCAAAAGGTTTCCCTGTTCTCTTTCATATTTGTATACCAAGCCCATCAACCATGTTTCCTCACCTTCAGCTCACCCTAGTGTCCTGTGTTTTGATGTTATTAATGTCAATATTCTGATTGTGATTTTGAACTATGGCCTTGCAAGATGTCACCATTGGGGACATGGGGTAAAAAGTATACTGCTTAGTTCTTACAACTACATATGAAATTGCAGTTAAAATAAAAATTTTAAGTAAGATATAAAATTCAATTAAAATAATTAAAATTTAAAAAAGAACAGAGTATTTTAAAATCATTGGGAGAAGTAGCTAAATCTACTTGGAATTTCTAAGAAGGTCTTTAATTTAGAATAAGCAGTAATAAGCTGAGAGGAGAGAAAAAGCAAGAGAGAAGAGCTTGAGCATCCTACACAGACTTACAAGCTATGTTAAAGCTTTTGACATAATTCGAAGAGCACTTTGGAAGTCACAGATGATTGACCCTCAAAAGCAGAAAAGTCATATAGCAGTAGGTAGAGGTAATACCAAGTCTAGAAAGATTTGTGGAGAGAAGCAGAGGGCAGATCAGGAAGGGATTTAAATGCCATGCTAAACATACTGATTTTTCTCCTGAATGGAGAGGTAAAAGTGAAGGAGGCATCAAGCATGTCTCTGAGGTTTCCTGGATTGCAAAGCTAGCTGGATATGCGTACTATTCAGTGAGAAAGGGAATAAAAAAGAAAAATTGATTTGGAGACTTTATGTGATCTTACTGAGATTGAAGAACCCAGGGGACTTCTGAGTGGAATTGACCAATGACTGATATATTTATACCTTCAGGAAAAATGTCAGGGTAATCTAGTTGGGGAGAGAAAACAAGAAGTAAATAAATATTGTGTCCAAAATTGAGTTGCACTGCCCCCAATCCTGTAAGGAATTCAAACAGAAAGCTTATTGTTAATCAGAAATGTAACAGAGGAGAGACGGTCTTGGTCGGCCTTCAATGATATGTAAAATCTGTAAAGGGAGAGAAAAGTAGGAAGAGCAGGTATGTTGGAAACAGCAGAACAATACATATAAAGACATAGGAAAATAGGAAAGAAAGGAAGTCAGGTTGAACAGATTTTTCCCAGAGTCATTTTGAAGTAATGTTCACCATCCAGACTTCACTATGCATAGAAAGCTTGGTTTATAAAGAAACACATACAGACATACACACATAGACAAACACACTGGCACTAAATTAGGAATTAAATATAGAAACTTGAAGGTGATAAATGAGACAATTGGATAATGACTTATACTTTCACCACGTAATTTTTATAACTGAAGTGAGAAAAAGACATGATTTCTAATGAAATGTCAGGATTAACAGTTTTCAAAGTGCCTTCACATCTGTTACTTCTTTTTATCCTCTTATCAACCTCAAGGTTCAAAGATACCTAATGACTGCCTAAGATTATAAATTAGCAAGTGACCAACAGAGATTTGAACTAAGTTTTTCTATGTCTCTTTACAAAGCATTTCCATAAGACAACTGAATTTTCCATATAAATCCTTTTACACATTTTAAGTATATAGTTTGTTGTGTGAAATTTTTCTTTTTGTTTTGTTATTTGTTTTTTTCTCAAACCAAATGATTCAATTACTCTAATGGAGAGCAAGACACATATTTTACAAGGATAAGTCATTAGTCACAAAGGAACTCTTTTGGCCATATTACCTATTTTACCTGCAGTCTCCTTACTGACTTAAATAAGAGAGATGTCCTTAGAGAGGCAATATTATTTTTAAATGCTTTCCAGTTCTATGAACATGTAAAAACCCATGTGTGACTACAGATGTAGCCTGGGCTCAGATGTACCTGTTGTTTGGGTTTCTATGGAAATAGAGAAATTTGCCATCTAAAATAATTCACCTACAGAAATATATGGAAATCAAATAATAGAAGTTTTTTTAGTATGCTTGTGTATTTTTCTCCTTGGGAAAAAAGAAGCTGTGTTCATGCTTCAGTAAATGGCAACAATGATAATGACCCTTAAAATATAAATTCTCAAGTCTGATAGATAAAGATTGTATCCGAATTTAAGAAATATTCATAATGTTTACATAATGGATTATTGTTTGTCTCAGATACTTTTGAAGTCAGTTTGTGTCTGATAAATAATAATGTTTAGCCAACTTTTCACATAGTTTTTTTCTTTAGGATATTTTTGGATGATTAGTTAAAATAATTTTATAAAATTTTTCTAGTAGTTATTTACATTAATTGGATCATTACAAGAACTATAAAATGAAATGATTTCTTAGCAAAACATTATCATTTATTTATTAATCATATCCAATGAATAGCAAGGTCTAATCTTAAGGAGAAGATACGGGGAATCAATCCTATATACAAACACATATATTTATATAGGACATAATAAACTAAAGAGTCAATATTTTAGGGGCAAAAGTCACCTAAAGGTGATTTGCATGCTGGACAGTGGAGTGGAAATCAAGGTTCCTTTGCTCTTATGGTGGTTGTCAGTATAACACAGTGGATAGAAAAGATTTGGCTTCTAGCTCTGATCTGTCACTTAAAGTCAATACAACAGATAGACATCAGCTCCCAGTTATCTGGACTGGGACAAAAGTAACAAAGACTAGATTTAGTCTTCTAACTAAACAATCATTACAATCAGATAAAACATACAACATAAATGGTCTTCATGACACTGGACATGAGACAACAAAAGAAAGAAAACAAACAAGGAAGACCTACTACTGCCCTGATATGTATACTAAGACAAGTGAGATAAAATTGAATTTTAAAATCTTCAGGAAAAACATTCTAACAGGGTAATAAAGCACAGATCCGTGGCTGCCTGGAGATACGTGTACGGCAGGGAGCATGTAAGGGCATGCAGGAAGGAGGAACTACAGGGGAGCAAGAGGAACATTACAAGGCAGTAGATAAGCTCCATGCCTTGATCACACTGGTGGTTTTACAGATGCATAAACAGATGCAAAATATATCAGAATGTACATGTTGAATATGTGAGTTTTTGTGTGCCATTAGGTTTTAATAATGCTGTTTAAAAAATCTACATGGCTTTGAGCAAGTTACTAAACTTTGACTTTACTCATTTTTAAACTGCTGGTAATGATGCTATCAACTTTAGAAGATTCTTGTATGCATCAAATAACATTTTTGTGTACAAAACACTTATCACATCACCTAGTGTATTAGAAGAGCTCAATGACTCCCCAGCCTTCTTTGCAGAGTTCCAGCTGGTATACATTATCCTTTCTTCTATCCCCCACTAACAATGGGTAATGCACTGTACATGAGCATGAGCTTCTACCATGCCCTGTAAGACAAGCAGTCATGATAGCATCTCTGTGAGTTTGTTGGCAAGAAATTAATCTTCCAGCATTGCTGAGATGTCTGATGCTTGGCTGCTACAAATTAATCCTTGCCCTGATGCCTGTCTGTGGAAGCCAAACTGCTATTATATCAACTTTTCTGTTGGGCAAAGTGACAGGAACAGGATGGGAATGGGAGAAAACTCCAACTGGACTAATTCTGATAAATATTTTGATATTCCAAAGCTAATGTGACAGAATTCGCTGAAGACAATAGTTTCACGTCCACGTTTACATAGCTGGTAAATATTTTGAAGATAATAGAGGACATACCTTTGTGATAGAGTCTTCTTTGCTAAATTAAGTCTTCTCAAACCATGGTAAACTTGGGAAGAAAAACAGAAGGGGCAGGGTCTCAGAGGAGGAAAGAAACAGTGAATTTAGTGGTTGAAACAATTGTTTTCCCCTTTGCAGTCATTTTTTTCTATCTGCAACAAGTTTACACCAAAACCTTAAATATTTCATTTGTAGAATTTTATTAGTTTGTTAGGAACTGGAACTATTGCTTACATTCTCAAACCATCATTCTCCTCCAGCAGAACTGTGTGGTATAGTCGGTGAAAAGGCAAATTCCTGGTCTTGTTTCATACCCACTGAGTCAACATCTTGAAAGGGGTATTGATCAGGGATCTATACTTTTAATCACGATTCCAATGTCTTTTATCTTTTTCAGACTGGGAACAAGTTCCTTGTATTCTGTGATACCACAAAGATGTAATGGTTGTTATATTTCACAACAAAAGAGAAAGGTGACTAAGTAGGTGAAGAAAAGGAAAGTGGAAACACATAGGACAAGTTGTATTCATTGGCATTCTACTGATGTTATTGTTAAGAAAGAAAGAGTGTAATGCTGGAAATAACTCCTTGCGAAACATGTTAATAGTTCAAAGTGCTCAACAGACAAATATCTTTAGTAACTATGTTCAATATGCCTATTTATAATCGAGTTTTATATTTGGCAGTGATTCTTGGTATTTTAGATTAACTAAGACTGATTTTTTTTCCTTGTAAGTCAAAAGTTAAATTAATTTCATGAAATGTCTGGAAGAAGTCAAAATTTGATCTGGGTGTTCTGGCATTTCAAAAAGTAGTATAATGGCTAGTCTTGACTGTCAACCTGATTGAATTAAGAAACACCTAGGAGATCAATAAAGTATACCTCTGAGTTTGTCTCTGAGGGTTTTGCAGAAACAATTAGATCGTGGGGGTTCTAACCTAATAAATGAATTAATCTCTCGATGGGTACATAATATGATGGCATTATTAGGGGATGATAAAATATGTAGGAGGTGGGGCCTTCAGAGGAAATAGATGACTGGGACATGTCCTTGGAGCTGTGTCATGGCCCCTTCCTGTATCCCCCCATTCTCTGCTTCCTGTCTGCCAAGAAGTAAAGAAAAAAGAGCTTCTACCACACACTCCTGCAGGTATGATGTTCTGCCCAAGTACATGGGGCCAAGCAACCATGGACTGAACCCTACGAAATTGTGAGCCAAAATAAACTTTTCCTCTTTTAAATTGCTTATGTCAGGCATTATGTCACAGAGACAAGAAAAGTAACCTAATACACAAGAAGAGCTTTATCAGTTGGGATTTTAAAAAATATAAGGACACTTCCAATAATGAACAACAAGAAGTTAGCAGCTAATTATTGCCCCCTGCAAAAAAAGAGCAAGTTGGGGAAGCCACTGATCAATCCTCACATTCTAATCAGGCATGTGTTAATTCAGCATCTATGATTTCCTAACTTTGGTGTCTATTAATACTAATATTCTAGTGTCTAATAATGCTATTTATATTATTATTTAACAATTCTTATGACATGCCAAATGTAACCTTATAAAAAACTTTCTTTTCTCATTATGTGAATTTTTCTTTAGGGATCTAAGCCTCAATCCATCACGTGTTTCAAATTATTTTCCTGGCATATCATAAGGACAACCTCTTATTTGCTAGTTACTATAAAAGAGGGTTGGAGGGCTGGAAGTGTGGCTCAAGTGGCAAAGTGCCTGCTTAGCAAGCATGAAGTTAAGCTCTGAGTTCAAACTCCAGTACCATCAAAAAAAAAAAAAAAGGGAGAGGGTTGGAGGCATTTTGGCATTCTTATCTGCTAAAAGACTAACTGTACCTAGATTTCTAAATGCTTCCTATTTCTGAAATCTCTGTGTCTACAATCTTCCTAATATAACCTTCTCACTGATTTGGACCTCAATATGTTTTCTCATAGATTCAACTACCAGTTTACCTTTGATACCATTATTAATTAAGGCTCCCCAGAGAAACAACTAAGAGGATGCATATATTTGTGGAAAAAAGAGAAACAGAGACAGAGACAGAGAGAAAGAAATAGAGAGAGATAGGCACAGATAGAGAGATAGAGAAAGTTGTTATAAGGAATATGCTCATGTGACTATGGAGGTTAACATATCCGAAATCTGCAGTGGAGTCCAGCAGGCTAATGCCCCAGGAGAGCTACTGGTGCATATCTGGGGAATCTGCTAGGTAATTCCTCCTTGTTCAGAGGGTGAGTCTTTTAATTCTATTCAAGCCTCCAACTGGATAAGGCCCACTTATATTAGGGATGGCAAAATGTTCACTCAAAATCCGCCAATTTCAATGTTAATCTCATTCAAAACACCCTTCATGCTTACACGCGGTTAGCCATCACAGTTCCTTCCCCACCACAAAGCCACTTGACTGGATTTTGTCCTGTAATATATGATGCCTCCATACCCACCCCAGTGCCTTATAATGGAGAAAGAAAGAACAAGGTTGAATAATAGCTAACAACTACACCCACCCATCCATTTGGTTCTAGGGCATCTTTTTTTTTTTTCCAGGAAATCTGAATATGCAAATTATGTAACAACTGAAAGATAGCAATTGCTGGGTTTGAATGATTAAATAAATGGCAGAAGTAGCATCACAATGGGTGAAGCTCCACATCTCAGCTCTTCATGCTATTTCTACATTGTAGAAGAATTTCCTACATATTAGACCATCTTTTAATACTTTAACATAAAACTCAGTGATTCTGATTTAGCAAAATAAGACCGAATTTCTCTAGAAACACAGAGCATGTAGTCATTTAGTCTGACTTCAGGATGCGTATTAAATGATAGAATAACTAGGTAAGCCAGTGATTTGCAACCAAAGAAAAATATTCCCCTGGTAGACAACTTGTCAGTCTGGATATATTTTTGTTTGTCACAATAGGAGGTACTACTTGAGAAAGCACAGGATAACGCACACACACACAAAAGGAATTACCTCTAACCCCAAATGTCAAAAAACAATAATGGAAAGAATACTGCAGCATTTGAGAATTGGTAATCAAAACACATAGATAGAATAAGTACAAAGAGATAACAAAATACGGAGATAGTTTAGAGAGCTGTTACTGGTCAGATTCATAAGCGGAGCGGGAAGTGGAGTACAGTAAGTGCAGAAAATTGTGTTGTTATGGTCTAGAACTGAAGTTATATAGCACACAGAATTGCCTGGGGATTTGGTAAAACAGATCAATAAGTTCTTCCCCTAGAGTTGTTTGTTTGTTTATTTGTTTATTAAATCTGACAAAGTCTGGACTGAAGACTGAGATTTGCATTTCTAACAAATTCCCAAGTGGTCCTGGTGTTGCCGGTCTGTGAAGCACATTTTTAGCACCACTGTTTTTGGTGCTAAGCATGTTAGGAATTCATTATCTAGGCACAAAGAGGCCCATTAGTCAGAATAATTCTTTAGATAGATCACTCAGATAGCAACATATAGGACACTTTGGGTAGGGAGAAAATCAGTAGAGAGAAACAAACCAGTTGAGGGTTATGCCAAGAATCACTGGACCACTTGAATCATTAATGACTGGAACCTGGGAGATCTGGGGCCATTTCTCACTTGAACCCAGCTACATAATTATGGTTTGCCTGGAGTTTAGTCTTAACCAGTTATGCATGATCTTTGTTTCTTTGTAATGAATCTCCTGGGATAAATCCTAAACTGACAGCCCTCAGACAGGCAGACTGGGCTGCATTTAGTAAGTGGAAATGAGGTCACGAAAGCTAGGTGACAGAGCAAAGAGAAGCTTCTTCAGATCACCAAATCACTTGAAATTGTATTTCTTTCTGGTTCAAAAAAAAAGAGCAGAAGATATTGCCTCTGCTCCTGCTTTGTCTTATTTTCCAAATTATGCTTAAGAGGCTTGGGTAAATCCATATATCAAAAAGCCTTTGTGCAATAATGCAATTTTGCAATAATGTAAAACTTCAGGGTTTGTCAAACAGATCATCTGTTTTAGAATCACACATGATGCCTACAAACTCTAGTAACCAAAAGGGCTTTGTTTGGACTGCTTTAGACTGCTTTTCTAAACCCATTTTCCCCTTCTGTCTGAAAAGTATTACTTGTTTGGTACCTACAGCCCTGGGGAAAGGAAAATAATCTCCCTTTTAAGCAACAGATCTGAACTTCCTGATGCTTAGGAGCTCCTATCAACAAACTGAAGTCTTGCAAAACAGCAAGCATCTTTGTCCCTATCACTGCAGGACTCTCTTGCCTACGAGCTTCTAAACACATAGGAATGGAAAAGAAAAGAAATAAAACAAAGGGGACATACATCATATATTCCCCTTCTCAGCTTTTTAGCCTCCTCACAATAAAGGGAGCTGTCTTCCCCTTAACTTATGGTGACACTAGCCTCTTCTGGCCAGAATGCTGCTCCACTCTTATCATCATTTTCCCTTCAGAGACCCTGTAATATGTAAACCCTTTCTTAATGTGGACTTTTTCTTCTTCCCACCAGCTGTTTCAGCATAATCTCAAACTACTATACTGCATGTACTTTCGTATACTGACAGCTACTGTGGACAGGTTAATAAACAGAATACTAATTTATTGTTCTAGTAAAATACATATATTAAAGTCCTTATTTGGGACCTCAACAAAGGAAAACATGAAGAAGCAAAGAGATGGAAGGAAGGAAAAAAAAGGAGGGAGAGAGGTATGTAAGGAAGGAGGGAAGAAAGGAAGGAAGAAAACTACAATTAAAACTATAATATAGCCAGGTACCAGTGACTCATGCCTATTAACCTAGCTATTCAGAAGGCAGAAGTCAGGAGGATTGCAGTTCAAAGACAGCCCAGGCAAATAGTTTGCAAGAGATCCTATCTCGAAAAGACCTAACACAAAAAAGGGCTGGTGGAGTGGCTCAAGTGGTAGAGTGCCTGCCTAAGAAGAATAAGGTCCTGAGTTCAAACCCTGGTACCACCAAAAAGAAAAAACAATGACCAAAAGAAACCTTATAATATAGCAATATAGTAAATTGTCCAAAATTATGCAGTGGTTCTTGAGTTTTGCAATGGGTAGTAACTACTAGGTTACTTATCACAGCTGTTAATTTTAGGGTCCCAAACCTAGAAATTCTGATTCAGTAGGTCTGAAATAGTTCTCTAAGATTTACATTTATAACATTCTTCCCAAGCATTTCTGTGCTGGTAGCTATACCTTGAGAAGCTTGGCAAGCCTTGATTGTCCCTAAAGAACACTGTCAGGGAAAACAGCCTGTGCTTGTTCTCAAGATTTCCCACTGAGAGGAGGGAGGGATGATAAACAGCAGCTGCTTAGCTTTGAATGTCTGGGGAAATAAGAACAGGTGGAAGGAGATTTACCAATCATCTACTCAAGCTCCAAGTACCAAGATGCCCGTCTGCTGTGGGATCTCTCTCCCAGGCAAGTCCTTTTCTAGTCTCTAGCAGTTGGACTGCTTTTTTTTTTTTTTTGCACAGAAACTGAGTGATTGACTAAATTGTGTTCCCTTGAAACTCCTATGTTGAAGCTCTAATCCCCAACATTGGGAAGATTTGGAGACAGAGCTTTTAAAGAGGTAATAAAAATTAAGGGAGGTCATAGGATGAGGCCTTAATCTCATATTCTCAACTGGTATCATTACAAGCAGAGAAAGAAACACCATTCTCTCTCTCTCTCTCTCTCTCTCTCTCTCTCTCTCTCTCTGCATTTTTGAAGACAATAGAAAGGCTATATGGACACCGCAAGAAGGTAACTTTCTGTAACCCAAAGAGAAGGACTCACCAGACACAAACCCCGCCTCTACCTTGATTTTGGATTTCCACCCTCCAGAACTTCAAAAAACAAATTTCTGTTGTTCAGGCCACCCAGTCTGTAGTATTCTGTTATAGCAGTCCAAGCAGGGTAATAACCTATTCTTCAAAGCTCATTCCTCAGTCAAGAGATCTTCCTTCTAGACACCAAATCCTTAACGCAACTTCATGCCTCAAGTTTCCAGGGAACTCAGGTCCCAGAGTAGCTGTGAAATATAATTCAAGAACCCCCATGGAACTTGGGTCTGGGAGATGAAGGTGCTCAGACATTCTGTCAGTATTCTTTCAGCACCAGGATGTGTTATAAACAGAAATTATATATCCTGACTTCTAATTTCATTTCTCTTATTCCCTTTTTTTTTCTATAAGAAAAGACATTCTATAATCCAAATAGCTGATTCAGCTAACTTTTCTTGGTCTTGGTTTTTTTTTTTTTTTTTTTTTCTTCCTTTAAAGTTTTCATTTTTCCTGGTGATGACATCCCCAGGAATTTGAAGATAGTTCAGATAAAACATTCCATTGCTTCTTCCTTGTAAGCACCCTCATACTTATCTGAAAGAGAACACGTAGTCATTGTTCCTGTGATCTTTCAATTTACTCAACACCCAACAAATAATTGCCGAATGCTTGTTATGTGCTAGATACTGTTCAAAATATGGAAAAACAAAAGTGAAGAAACTAGCAAAAAATGAGGAAATAATGTCAACCAGGTAATGATAAATACTGAAAAGGCAAGGATAGGAAGGAGAATGAGGGATAGGTCCTAGTGAAACAGGGTGATCTCAGGATGTCTCTCAGAACATGTTTCTGCAGAGACTTAAAGATCCAACCAAATGTGCCTCTGAGCAAAAGTCACTTCTCAAGGGAAACTGCCCACACAAAGTATCTTTAGTAGGAACAAGCTTATGCTTTTTTTTTGAAGAATGAGGAAGTCTATGCAACTGGAATAGAGTAAGTGAGAAGCTGGCTAAATCTGAGGTCATGAAATGGCTAAGAGTTAATCACACAAGCTCTTCCAGGATATTGTAATAATGATTTTTTTTTTTTGTCTGAGTCAGATGAAGAATCATTGCAAGGAAGAAAGCAAAAGAGTCATACCATTTAACTTAAGTTTTTAAATGATCAACCGATTGCTCTATAAAAACAAGTCAGTTGAGGAGGGTGAATTCAAGTACTGTAGGAACTTTTGTAAATGCCACAATGTACCCCCACCCAGCACAACAATAAAAATAAATAACAAAAAATGGAAGCAGAGAGACCAGCTTGCATTGATTGCATTAGTGACAGATGATAATATTTAGAGTAAGATAGTACAGGGGTGATATAGGGAATTAGTTGATATTAGATACACAATAAATCCTAGTGTCACTAAAAAATAAAACAAAACACAAATCTAGGCATTGTGGCCCATACCTGGAATCCAAGTACTCAGGACCAGTATGAGCTACAAAGTGAGGTCTTAGCCAGCCTGGGCTAAGTTGTAAGACTTTTTCTCAAAAAAAAGAAGAAAATTAGAAATTAGAAACAATCTTTGCTAATAATTGGATCAGAGAAAGAATAGGAATAAAAATGTGAATTTGGTGAATTTAATAAGTCAATCTAGAAATAACTACTTTCATAACTAAATGGATATATCCATCTGTCTACAACACTTTATGAACCAAAACATTAATAGTGGCCATTTCTAATGATATAATTACAGAAAATACTTGTTTGTTATGTCAAACAAGTAATGAAAATACATCCTTTGTTTAATCTTACAAGTTGCCGGGTCACTTCAATTTTATGAGACTCAACATAATAGCATCTCCACTGTAAGAGAATTTTCTAGTTTAGATAAAAGACGCAACATAAAGGAATTGATTCTATATTTCTATTTCTAAAATTTGGGGAGAAATAGCACTAAAAATGTGCTCTAAGTTCCAATGTTTTAATGATAGCAGATTGCACATTCCATAGAATTTTTGTTTAGTGAATGAAGTGAAAATATGAGAAAAGCATAGGAGTACAGAGCCTGAGTCTTTCTGAAGAAGTGTGTCTTCTTTTCTTAAGTAATGCTGCTTCCAGCAATTCTCTGGATCTTAGAGATGAAATCAAAAGCATGATTCACTCACTCTCAAAGTGAATGCAGTATAAAACTTTGAACCTTATCTTTGGTTTTTATAAGCAATATATATTCACATACATTTTACAGTACATGTATTCATGCATACCTGGATTGTGGTGTTTTATTAGCACTGATACAGAAGAAGAAAATACTCATGACTACTAGGTATAAAAAATGAGACTTTTGTATCTGATACGCATATAATAGGCTTATCTTAGATTCATATAAAAGATTTATTTTGAATACTAGGAAGTAGCTATTCAAAAGATAGAAGAGCTGGATTTTTTTTTTAATTTCTGTGTGTTTAGATAGATCCAGCAAAATAAAAGAAAATCTCTTGACTGGCAGGATTATTCCATTTGCCTTTAAAAAAAATTTCTTAGTAAATTAAGTTATTGTTATTAAAAGTAATTCAGACAAATCACCTACTATTTCTTACTTAAACAGTCCTAGTATGAAACACAAAAGCTACAGTGCATCTAAAGGTTTCCTTTGGTGTCATTCACCTTGATGAAATAAAATTAGATAATTCTTTAAAAGGTTATAAATCAGTAAAGCAATACGTATGTGAAGGGGAAATATTAAAATAATTATTGGAAAATAAAATCAGGTTAAAATTTCCATGTAGAGGTGTTTCCTGTAAAGATGAAGAGATTATTAACTGAATAAGAGTTGTCCTTAATTATGTTTCCGAAAAGATCATGAAGCACTATAAGGTTACCATAAAACAGACAGCTAAATTTCAAGAAGGTAAGATATTTCAACTAAAAATATTAGCAGGTGTCTGCTAATATTACAATACAGAATAAGCTTTAAGGAAGAAAATAAAAACATGTCACAGCAATGTGTTTTAAATATATAAAATAGGTGCATGAAAAATAAAAGGAAATTTTCCAAAAGACTCCCTAGTATATTTTTTGGTGGAGATAAAAAAAAAAGTCAATAATTTCAGTAATTCACCATATTCCACTTATAAAACTGGCTTCCTAAGATTGTCATAAAAGAAAATTCAGTAAATTTAAAGGCAGACAAAATGTGTTCTGTGATCATATGGAAAAAATTCAAAATTGGCAACAGAAAAATACATAAATTTCTCCCAAATATTTGAAAATGCCGTAACACAATTCTAAACAACAGATGGACTAAAAGTGATAATTGGCTTTAACAATATCAAAATAAAAGTATGGCATGGAAAAAAATTGTAGTATGTAGCTGAGAAAGTGATTAGAAAAACATTATACTGGAAACAAATCACATGTCAATTGTCTTAGCATCCATCTTACGAAACTCTAAAAAGAAGACATATGAAACTCTAAACAAGCAGGAAAAAAAGGAGATGCTGAAGATAAAATTGGAAATCAATAAAACAGAAATAAAAAACAAAATGAGATCAGTAAAATTTATAAACCTGTAGCCAGACTAATCAAGATAAGGAGACTAATCAAGAAATAAACCTGTAGCCAGACTAATCAAGAAATGGCCAAATTAGGAATAAAAGCAGCAGCAGCATTACAGATTCTACACATATTACAAAGAGAACACTAGAATAGATCTAGAAATATTAGAATTGCATATTAGAAAAGAGAATAAAGAAATACTACAAACTAAACAGTAAATTTATTTTAAAAGTTAAAAAAATTGAAAGGTACGAAATACCAATGCTCAATCAAGGAGAGATAACTCAATAGATCTACATATATTAAATAAATTTAATTTGTAAATCAAAATATTCACACAAAGAAAACTCCCAGATTCCTTCACAAAGAAATTCTACCAAGAATTGAAAGGAGAAATAACAACTCTACACAAATATCTCCACAAACTTGAAAATGAGTGAATACCTACCAAATTATGCATTGATTTCAACATTACTTCAACAATAATAATAAAGACATTAAATAGATGGAAAACTGCAAATACAGATGAAAATTTTAACAAAATGTTAACCAATCAAACTAAACAATACACTAAAAGATAATATATCATGACCAAGTTTATCCTAGGTAGGTAGGGTTGATTTCATACTCAAAAATCAATTAATGGTAATTCTCTAACAAGCAATAAAAAAGAAAAATCATGATCACTTGAATATATGTAAAAAATCATTTGTCAAAATCTGACATCTTTTCAATTAAAAAAAAGCTCTCACAAAACAAAGTATATAACTGAATTTCCTAAATTTGATAAAAGGAAGCTACAAAAAATAAAAATCTACAGCTAGCATCTGCATCAGTTTACTGGTGAATTATTGAATCATTTTTCTCCCTTAAGATCAAGAATAAGACAAGAATGACCACTGCCACCCCTTTTACTCAGCATTATACTTGACATATTTCATGGGCAAGGAAAAGAAATAAAAGCTATCTAAAATGAAAAGAAAATTATTATTGAATGTATGATTATGTAGAATTTAATACAGACTATACAAGAAAAGTTACTAGAATTTATAAGTAAGTTTAGCAAATTGCAAGATACAAAAGCAATATACAAAAACCAAATTATATGCTTCTACAATGGCAAAAATGAAATTAGGACCCAAATTTTAAAGACTACAATTTACAGAAGCATCTAAAATATGAAAAAGGGATAAATCTAACAAGAAGAATGTGTGCAGCCATGTACATTAAAATCTACAAAACGCTAATAAAATATATTTTAATAGATCTAAATAAATAGAGATATATTATGTTCATTAGACACGTTACCAAAAACACAGACCATAAAGGAAAGAAATAAGTTGGACTTCATCAACCTTTACACTTCATTTTTAAATATGATATAAACAATAAAAAAACCAAGCCAAGATCTGGTAGAAAATATTGGTACTGGGCTAGGGGGTGAGGGGGGCTCAAGTGGTAAGAGCACCTGCCTGGCAAGAATGAGACCCTTAGTTCAAATCCAAGTACCACCCCACCCCCCTCAAAAGAAAGAGAGAGAGAGAGAGAGAAAAGAAAGAAAGTATTGGTAATTCACCTATCTGGTAAGTAACTTATATCTACAACTCAGCAATAAAAAATCAACTCCCTAAAAACACTGACTCTTCACAAAAGAATACAAGTAATGGCAAATAAGAACATGAAAACATGTTCAACATCACTCATTAGTCATTAGAGAGATGAAAATTCAAACAAAATGAGATAGCAACAGTTATAGCCAAGTGATGGTAAGAAAGCTGACCAAATGAAATTCTACATCCTACCAATGGGACCTGAAAATGAATGGGACAAACTGTCACAAAATAGTTTGAAACTTTTTATAAAGCTATTTAGAGTTAAGTAATTTGTGATTTTGAGTGATTACTGGAAGCTGATTGTGGGCTAGCATGAGAGTGAGAAAATTCTGGATGCTACAGACTTAAGGGACACTTGTGCTTTCATGGTCTTGTGCTAAGGCTATGAGAAAGATACTCTCCTGGCACTCAAGGAAGCAAAGGGTAACCATTGTAAAAAGCATTCAGATTCCTCTCCATAATAAAGGCCTACACTCCAGGGAAAAGCATGCTACTTTCCCAGAGCACAATTCAGAGCATTTACTCTAATAGAGAAGGGAATTCCTCTAAACTGGACCCCTCCCTTAGGTAATAATCTCACTTAAGAGAAGAAAAAAATGCAACTGGAGATTGGACCTCAATGAAATAGATTGAGAATGTCCAATATCAGAGCCAGAGAAGTTAGTAAGGACAGATGGGAGAATGTCATACTGCTGCAATAGAGACAAAATACTTGTGAAAGTCACAAGTATTTAGTAAGCCTAAGACTCAGGCTCACTAAAAGACTGAATCTTGATCAGAAGATTCCCCTAAACTCCCTTTCCCCTACATCCACAAGTCTGCATTATAGGATAGTGACTTACAGCCACAAGCCTGGAAGATTAAAATATTCTAAAAAAGAGTATATAGAGATGCCTCCACACCAAATGGAGAAGCAAAAACAAGGAAAATACAAGTTGACCCCTCTGGTATCTATGGCTATAGCAATAATAAATATAGCTCAACTCCAAGCCAGATTAATAAAAATTCTCACTCAAAAAGCCTATTTACCTCAACTGTTATAACCTGAGACAACATGTCTAGCTTTCAATACAAGGTGGTTCAAGCTTAACCAGTGCAAAAAGTTAGCATGACTCTACCTCAAAAAACAAGCTAGGCAGTGTGGTATATGCCTGTAATCCTAGCTACTCAGGAGGTGGAGGTAGGAAACAACAAAAACCACCTAGTGTTTAATATAAACACTGGATAAAATAAAACAAAAAAAAAATAGAAAATGTTGAAGTATGCCAGAAGGAAAAAAGAAAGTAACCTTAACTTTATAAGACAAAAGATAAAAATTACATTTGATTTCTCAACAGAATCTATGAAAACAAGAAGGAGAGTGGATTCTTTAGAATTAGTGAAAGAAAAAATAAGTTACAGACTTAGAATTATAGAATCCTATAAGGAATGAAATTCTGTATTCAACTTTTAAAAGTGAAGAAGAAAAATGATTTCTCAGATTAAAGAAAAAAAAAAAAAACTGAGGGAAATTATTCCCAACAGAGTTTCCCCCTAAGAAATCTTGAAAGAAGTTCTTCAGAGAGCTGGAAAAAAAAAGTAGCTCTGAAATTAGTCCTAAATAAAGAAAAGAATAGCATTAGAAAATGAGAGATAAAAGTAAAAATATTTTCTTTTTCTTGTACTTAAATTATTTAGAATATAATTGTTTAGAGTTATAATAAGTACAATGAATTGGGTGATTGTAGAATATAGGTATTTATAATAAACGGTAGCAATGTCAGGAGGAACAGGATAGAAGATCTGAAAACTGTTATAAACTATATGTGGAATATTACGTGTTGAACAAATAGTGTTATTTGAAGATGGACTTAAACTCTCTGAAAATATATATTGTTAACTCTAGAGCAGCTGCTAAAATTTTAAAACATAATTATATAAAAATTCAGATAGTTAAGTGGACAGTGAACCATGTTTACACTAATCAAAATCTGAAGTAACCATATTACCTATATAATTAACTATATTAACTTTCTATAAATCTGACTTCAAAACAAGGAAGATTATCAGGAATAAAGAAAGACATTACATAATGACCAAGTTATCAGTTCTCCAAATGTGTATGCACCTAAAAACTGAGCATCAAAACACATGAGGGAAAAACTGACAAGTCCTGATGGTGGACACTGCAAAATATCTGAGCAGTGTGCCTCAAAACTATGAGGGTTACCATAAACAGAAAGTCTGAAACACTGTTACAGCTAACAAGAATTTAGAGAGACCTGATGATTAAAGATATGCTATCCTAGATAAAATCCTGAAACAGAAAAGATGCAGTGTGTAGAAATTAAGAAAATATTTTAAAAGCATGGTGTTTACTTAATAATATTTTATGAATATTGGTGCATTGATTGTGACAAAAGTCATAATACTGATGTAACATGTCAAAGAGAGGAAGAACTGAATGCAGAGCATATATAAACTATGTACTATTTTCTGTAAATAAAAACCTTTTTTAAATAAAATATTTAACCAATATAAGCAAATATACACTTATATTATCCAGTCACTATAATTCTAGTTATTTCCCAAAGAGAAATAGAAACATGTATCTATCTAAAGAAAAGCTTACATACAAATGTTATACCAGGTCTATGAGAAATACCACTAAACCAAGAACAAGTGTCCACAAACAGGGAAAAACAAAGTTGTATTTATAGAAACAGCACCAGAATACTCAGTGATAAAATGGAATGAACATTTGTACAGATCGCATATATGAAACAAAGTATTTCTGCTGGCTGAAAGAACCTACACCAAAGGATACCTGAAGCCTGATTTCATGTACATTAAATGCTAGTAACTATGGGAAAGCCATCTGAGGTTGCCTGAGGATGGGAACAGATTGCTGTGGGAAGGAGGGATTTCCACAGGCTTGAGAAAATCACTGAGAGTGATGGATATGGTCATCATTACAATTGTGCTGGTTTCACAAGTATACAGATGTCAAATATTATCAATTCATACATTTTCAGTCTATTAAGGGTCAATTAAGTTTGTAAAATTATCCAAATATGTATCAGGTATGAATTTTAATAAGATGAATTTAATATTGAAATTGAAACTTGTAATAATGTGTCATGATGATAGGATGGGCCCACTCAGTCCTCTTGGACAAATTTATCCATTTTAAGAAAAGACCTCAGTTTGGTAACATTTGGGGTTTGTTTATTTGTTAGTTTTGAATATATTATATTGTGATTTAAATATGTGAAGAGGATTTTTACACTCTTCTAAAAATAAAAATGCTAAATGTAATATACTGAAAAATATGATTACAGTTTTAGAATTGTAATACTTAAAAGAAAAGCACAAATGATTTTAAATTAACTAGCTGCATAAGCATGTTTCAATAAACAGAAATTGACATCAAAATTACCTATGTTTTAAAAATGTTATCTGAAATAAAGTTCTGATTAAATTATACTTAATGGAGCTGCTCAAGATTTAATGTCAAGCCTTCATGCAAGAACAGGGAGAAGGCTGAGAGCTCTCTGTGAAAAAGACAAAAGATAGTTTATTTCTCCCCTGTAACAGCCCTCTAATGTAGCAATGCTGGAAGGAGAATGGAAACAATCTAAGAAGGAGAAACACATTGCATTATCAAAATTCTCTAAGTTTAATGTTTTTACATTAAAAAATCACTTTCCTTACATAAAAAGATGGAAGTAAGAGAAACTTAATCCCATACTATTAAAAAGTATTAGTTTGGAGGATTTCTGTTATGAAAAAAAGTAAAGGGGATTTATCAAGTATTTTAAGGAGGAAACAGAACAAGAATAGGTAATTTTAAACAAACTTCCTCATCCCTGGAAGCTGAATAATGCAGCAAAAGACAGGAATAGTAAACAAACCGAAGTTCAGATTCTAATTCTGAGACAGTGAGTCTACTGCCTCTTCCTACAACCTGAAGGGATAACTGTCTGGCCTACTAGACAGCAAGGAAACACTTTGTTCAACAGGAACTGAGTGCTGCAGGCAGAGGTACCATATTTCACCTTCTGGACAAAATGGTTTCATTCTGACTAAAATCCATATCTGATAAATTCTTGAATTACCTTGTAGGCAATTTCATTTTTCACAATATGGATTGAGTGTCAAAAGTAACTGTAGACCTAATTCAGAGTAACCAACCGTGAGGAATTCTTTTATATCCCGGAAGAGTTAAAGATGCTGAATAAATGCAAAGATGCTAACCTAGAAATAAGGAAATTACTGGGTTGGACAATAACCAAGGAGCAAGGCAAATTCCCAAAAGTTGGAGGCTGATATCATCTTCTAATTCAAGAAAAAATGTTAATGCTAACAAATAAAATTATGACTATTATGCAAATATCCGTTCATGAGAGAAAGAGAAGTATATACAGAGAAGAGCATGAAAACTGCAATGTTTTAAATATACACAAGGTGGGCAGAGGAAAACTCTAAGTGAACAAGACCTGGCCACTAAGAACAATGTAAAAGTTGGGCACACTGTAGCTCAAGGACATGGTCTCATATGCTTGTGAGGCAGAGATTGGGAAGATCACAATTTGAGGCCAGGCTGGGCAAAAAGCAAAGCCCCATGTCAATCAATAATCTGGGTGTGGTGATTCTTTCCTGTGATCCTAGCTTTACTAGAAGAATCGCAGTCTGAGAAAGACCCTGGGCAAAAGCACAAGACCCTACCTAAAAACTAAAAAGCAAAAATGCATTGGGGATGTGGCTCATGTAGCAGGGTAGGTACCTAGCAAGCACAAGGTCCTAATTTCAAACCCCAGAATTTAGGGATAACAAAAAAAAGAAGAGAGAGAGAATGATGGAGAAGAGATAATGCCAAGAATAAACTGCAAGTAGCCAGGTGTGGTAGCTCATCCTAGGTACTTAGGAGGAGACAGGAGGACTGGGTTCAAGGCCAGCCCAGACAAAAGTTGGTGAGACCAATCTCAAAACAAGCTATGAATGATGGAGCACATATGTGGTCCCAGGTAGTAGGGTTGCAGTCCAAGGCTAACCCTTGCAAAAACACAACTAAAAGCAAAATGACTGGGGCTTTGCTGAAGTGGTAGAGTTCTTGCTTAGCAGGCGTGAGGCCTTGGGTTTAGTTCCTAGTACTGCCAAAATAAATCAATAAAATAAATTATACCTGATTAAAAGTAATTTTTAAAATAATTGTTTGGTATAAGAAGAATAAAATACAGATCTGTTACAACAGTAACTTTAGTTGTAACAACTAGAAAGGAACAGCCTATATCTTTTCCCCTGTTTTTTCTGTAAAAGACATACTGAGTTGATCTTCATATCAAGTGTCAAACTAAGTGCTTTAGACAAATTTAAATCTAAAAACAAAACCATGATGCAGATACTGTAATCACCCTTTTGTTCATAATTGGGGAAATTCAAGTTGAAAGCGTTTGTATAATATGTCCACATTCACACACCAAGTGCCAGAGCCAGGATCTGAGTCCAAGTAACCTAGTAAGTGACCTAATTTCAGAACCCACACCTTTAGTCACTACACCCCACTACTTATTTCATCAGAAGAGATCAGTCTTCAGAACGCAAGTGACTGAATAGCCTGAGTATGAGGGGATTGATGTCTAAGACACCTGTGAGGCATCTAGAAACTATGTGATGCTTAATTGTGATGCTTAAATTTAACTGGATTGACACCTGGAAAACTGGTAAAGCACACTTCTGATTGTTTCTGTAAGCGTGTTTCCAGAGGTGATTTGCATGGAGTCCAGCAAACCCATGGGGAAAGACCCACCCTGAATGCGGGCACCGCCTTTCAGCGGGCTGAAACCACTGAACAGAAACCAAAGGGGAAAGCTTGCCTATTCATGCAAGCTTGGATTCTTGTGCAGGTGTGTTTTTTGCTGCTGCCATCACCCGTGGATATCAAACTCCAGTTTTTTTAGCTTTTGAATGTGAACTCACACCATTGACTCTCCAGGAAGTAACCAGGCCTTTAGCTCCGACTCGGGCTGAATAATATGTCCTTCTTGATCTGAAGCTTTCAGCTTCTTGGACTGAACAGCCACTAGTTTCCCTGGCTCTCCATCTTGTATGTGGCCATTGTGAGACTACCCAGCCTTTGATCATGTAAGCCAATGTAATAAATCACCTCTTATAATTATATACTTTCGATTGGTTCTATTCCTCTAGAGAACCCTGAGTAATACAAACTATAAATGAGGCCTAGCCCTTTGGCCAAGAGTAATTACTGTTCAGAACACTAAAACTACATACCTCTGAGATCATACATCATGCAATTATCTATGAAGAATATTGGAACAGCCATTTGTTATCTAAAGAATAGAGGTTATTCATATTATGTCCATCCTAGGAAAAATTATAGGTGATCTATCAAAAAGGTTCATAAAGTAGTTTTTTGGTCAGTAAAGATCAGCCTGTGTTATTTAAGGCTGAATCACAACAGATGAAAATATTCATTTTTAAATTTAGGGACTAAGGATGAAGTTCAGTGGTAGAGTACTTTCATCTAATCCCCAGCACCACAAAAATTAATTAATTAAAATAAAATTTTAAATATAGCAAAATAAATTTGATTTCTTTTTTTAAAAAAATCTTTTTGATCAGAGGAAAGTAATAGCATTTGTGAAATGCAGGAAAGATAATGGGCTTGATAGTTTACTCCAGTGGCTTTTTACATGGTTGTGCAAGTTTATGAAAAGAGTTTACTGATAGATCCAATGTGAATCAGAAGAAAAATTTTTAATACTTGACTGAGAAAGCTTTCCTTCCATTTCTGTCTATATCAGACATTTTATTAGAAATGATATAGAAGAACCACTTAACATATTTATGGATGATTAAAAGGGAAAAATGGTGACAAGTAGTTTTCTAGGAATTCCACATCACCTCAACACAATAGAATCATGGACTAATCTACCCAATAAACAGTAATAAAGATAAATTTTAAAAATATGCACTCTGGCTAAACAAACAAATATACAGTTATAGGATGAAATAGATGTGATGGCCCAGTAGCCAAGTACAAAAAATGTCTTGAAATTTCAAATTTATGGGAAGATCACCATGAGTCAGAGAAACGCTGTATACTGGACATGTCTTTAGGAGCTATTGCTTTCAACTCTGGCCTTCAACAAGATAAAAAGCTTCCCAAGGAGACTGACAAGGATGACCTAGGAGCAGGCAAAAAAAACACTGAAGCTGTTTTGTCTGAAGAGAAGTGTATACTTATCAGTTATAATGCTCTCAGGTACATAAAAAATTACAAGTTATATTTTTGCACACAATAAGAGGTTCAGAATTAAAGCAGCTGTCAGACGGTAATCCTAGATCCAAACATGCAGTCCAAAGAATACATCCAAAGGCAATACCTCTTCTTATGGTTCTCAAATAAAGGAAAGAGAGAAAGAAAGCTTTTCCCAGATTCCTATTAACTGCATTGGATACAATTTCTTGTTTCATTACTTGCAAAGTAATGAAATTAGTCCTACAGTAACTAGGTATATTAGGTTTTTTTCATTGCTGGGACAAATTCCTGAGAGAAACAGCTTAAAGGAAGAAAGAATTATTTAGCTCATGGTTCCAGAGGCTTCGATTCATGGATGACATTCTATCACTGTGAGTCCATGGTGAGGCGGAAACACAGTCTGAAGGGCAGATGGAGAAAACTGTTCATTAGGAGGCCCTTGGATTCAAACCATAGCACCAGGACACCCCACAGTTAGAAAGGGGCTATTTCTCTGAGACATACTGATATATGAGGGGGAGAATAAGTACTTGGGAAAAATTGTCAGTTCATTTAATAAAAGGGATACCTAGGTCCACTAGAAGAAGTCCTAGGGAAACTTTAATGGGCATTGTCAATGATTAGGAATTGTCATATGGAATTATATCATATGACTTGAAACGAGGGATTATAAAATTAATGTTTGGAAGTTAAAGGCAGATATGCAGCAAGCTAGTAATAATTAGAGTTTGCTGAATAATGAATGAGTCCTTCTTTCTATATGTGTTCTCTGGAGGGAAAAAAACCAGTCCTCTACTATATGATCTAATCTACAAAACATCTTCCAACCAAAGCCCAGCTTTGGATTTTGTTGTACACAAAAGCATAGCCAGGGAGATGAGTAGAGACTGAAATTTTAGCCATTATCAACGTACAGAATAATGCAGGGCTCTCTTGGCATGAGGAACCAAAATCAGATAAAGATGATATACATTAACTAAGCCATTCCTCCACAGGGTTAACATCTACAAGAGGGGCACCCACTTAGAATTTGTCCAAAGACATGTGTACCAGTTAAATAACAGTGATTCCAATGCTAGGTTTCACTGCCTGAACTTAGTAACTTACTAAAATAACTTGGAAACAAAAGAATCTTCATTTCAAAATAATCACAACCAAATAACTATTTTAACAATTAATAGTTTGTAAAGCACTTTTCCATCTTTAAGGTAGGCAAAATGATTATTCTCATTAGATAGATGGGGACGCTGAGGCCCAAGCTTAAATGCCACCAGTGAGGAAATAGTGAATTGGGGTTTGTCAATCTAGACCTGCCTGATTCTAAATAAGTATAAATACAATAGCCATTCCACTTTCCTATCCTCCTTTCTATTTCTTCCATTTAAAAAATTCTATTGTGTTTACAGGTCTTTTGCTGGTAGAGATAAAATATTTTTATAATAAGAACACTTCCTAAACTCATAAAATTTTGAAGAGAATAATTCTGACCTCATATTATCTTACTGACTGAGGAATTTTATGCTTCTTCATGCATCTAGAGAGTAATCAAATGTCACAGTAGTGGTCTCTTTCCAGTGTTTGATTCACATGTATGTTCTGGTTATGCCTCTGTTTTTAGGAGAATAGATTACATGACAGTTCCAGTTTGATATCTGCTCAGTTTTACCCTTATACTGTCCTTGTCATGATAACCTTGTTGAAAATAATTTTTATACTCAACTAATGGTCTTGTCAAGGATTCAGTGCTTCATAAAATTAATCCCTCCAATTCCTGTGTTTATTAAAATATTGCATGTATCTAAGTAAATCTTACAGCTATTTTACTAAAAATACAGCTGAAGAGCAAAGAAGTAAAGTTTTTTCAAATGCACAAGTCTATAGGTCAATGTTATATTAAGAAATAAAAGAGAACATTCATAAAGATGTCAGAATGACAACAGGGGCTGAGAACTATTGGGTAAGAGAACAAGAGGGCCAAGGGGACTTTTCAATGCAAATATCTCCTAAATTTATTTTAACCATTAAATATTTAAGAGGTAAGTAAATAAACGCTTTTGTTAAAAATTGAGGAAAATCATTGCCATTTAGCGGCAGGACCTCAGTGATTAGAGGGGACTATCAAATTGTGCTCAATAGCCACTTTATTGAAGATCACTTCTGCTTTTTATAAGCTGTTTTTTCACAGAAAGCATTTGGTCAGAAAAAGAATGCCAAGTATTATGTGTAAAGGTTACATTAGTACAAGGAAGCACAGTTAATATTAACTCTGTCTTTGTTATGTCTCTTTTAAAATAGGAACAGGGAGGCAGGAGAAGCACACAGTCAGTATAACCTTCTTATTTACACCTGAAGGACACGAAGCCATCTGGAGAACCTTGAGCACTGTTGTTTTTCTGATCATCTGGTCCTGAGACCTTTGCTTCAGTTCCTTGGAGCTTTCTCACAAGGCCAGATGCCAAATCACACAGGCACGGTCCCACTGCTAGCTTCAACAAATTCCCTCCTTTTTTATTTTTTAAATGTAGCAATCCCAGTGTGACCGTGGCTCCAGAAGTTTTGTAAGATTGTCATTGGAGACAGGAGCAACCTATACAAAAAATGACAAGACAAACAATAAAGTTAATTCTGGCTCCTAATAAACTATGCATAATGCTTTGAAGCCAGGACCTAGGATCTGCAATGCCTTTTGCCAAGCCTTCATAAGAAATGCCAGGCAATTTATTTTTGAATGTGTTAAAAATGTCCCTTTTCAATTCTTCCACATCTAAGGTGATATTACCTCTAAGATCTTGTAAATGATATTTTATTTGTTCCCAACTATATCAGGAAGCATTATATTTTGTTGGAATAACACGATACATAGTAACATTCCAATCACAAGAAAGCATTAGTTGGTGTTGTATGCTAACTACCTGATCCCCTAGTCATGATACAGCTTGTTGTAGGTCTCCTATTTTGCTTTCTATCTCTTCATTCATTTTAGTTTGGGTAGTCCATAGCATATGTGATTGATTTTGCCATTGTGCAACAAACTCATGTGTTTGAATGGAAGTCTGTAACACTATTCCTGTCACGGCAGCAGTAGCAGCAATGGCAATCAAACCAACTATAGAAAGAATAACCCATTCGATAAATCTTTTTGATCATGTCAATACTTCAGACACTACTTTTAGTCATTAAACCTTCTAAGGGAGAGTGTTGCCCTTGTTAAGTTTACAGGCAACCAAACATCTCTTCTTGCCCTTAATATAAACAATGCTTGAGAGGACCAATTAATGGACAAAGAATTGTTAACACAGGTGTATAATTTGCAATCAAAGCAGTCAACAATTTTTAGAGGAAAATTCAAACTAAAAGTTCCAAGAGCTAAGACATATGGTAAGCTAACACATGCTTGCATATGAAAGGGTGCATTATAATCAAAGCTATAATCAGATCAGGAATATTTGCTTCCTGAAAATTTTCCTTTCCAATAGGTCATCGGTACAGAGGCAGCAACCTATTTCCAGATCTCAGGTTGCTCTGGATAAGTAATATTTTGTATTAGCAATCGGGGCCTTGGAGATGACATTCCCCCATCATGCCATGCCATTAGTCCTTTCATATGATGTTCTCTATGTAATGGACTATTTTGCCAAACAGTTTCATTAACATAGTCACAGACCATCCTATGCCAATCTTCAGGACAATTGTGTACAAACCATCCATGAGGGCCCCAATCAATAAAAGAGAAATTATGAGTAGATACAAGTAGTTTTCCAGTGCTGGCACGGCAATTGCTCCAATGAGGAGGGGAATATTTCCAGTGTTTATAAGATACAGCCTCGTATATTGGGAGATTGGGTTTTCCCATGTTAGTATTATTAATTTCTGTAAAATTTAAAGACAATGTCTCAAGTAGTCCAATTCCAGTACAGCTTTCCTATGTAGGAGGCAGTATGTTAAACCATGTTTGAATGCTTACAGGAAGACAAGTAGTTGGATGACCAATGCACAAAGGCAGAATTTCATATCCTATGGATATGAAATCCTCCGAAGGATGATTTGGTCCAGTACTTTTCCAAGGAGGAGAGAGGTGGGTAAATCATTAGTAAAAACAATAGGTCCCCTTTCAGACCATTCCACTAATCTTAATTGAGGAGGATGGGGTATAAAGGCCCAATACACTTGTCCACTTACCACAGATGTGCAGGTAAGGATAGCAACCATAGCCAAGAAAAGATTCTCTGGAGTGATAGGACTTCAAGTGGATAGTAAGACGTTTTTACCTTTTGCTGATAATGCTTTAATTTGTCCCCAAGTAGGGATGGAACTTTTCACATGACATGGATGAGAACATTTCTTCTTGAAAGTAATGGCAGACATTTTATGTATGATTGTTTCTATTTGTACATCTTCAAGGTTCTCCGTCTGGGGGGCAGTCATCACTTTGTTGAAAATGTTCATCAGTTTTCCTAGGCCTGATACTCCAAAGAGGAACCCATAATGTTTCGGGGGATCCCTGGACATCTGTAGAAATACAAGCATAACCTTTGCCTTTTTTAAGTAAGAGCCCAGGTAACCCAGAGTTAAAAGATTTATACCAAATCGGGACTTGTATGTCCAGCAAAGAGGGAGGTTCACCAAAATGTTCATCTGCTGCAGTCAAAATATCACCCTGAGGTAACTTTAAAAAATTTAAAGTGAAAAGTGTTAATGCTAAGATGTCTCAGGGAGATCCCCCCCCCTTTTTTTTAACAATTGTGTTTTTAAAGTTTTATGTGCCCTTTTAACGATAGATTGTCCTTGTGGATTGTAAGGGAGGCCAGTGACATGAACAATGTCACACAAAATTGTTTAAATCGGTGACCGGTGTACTCAGGTCCATTGTCTGTTTTAATTTTTGAGAGCATTCCCGTAACTGTAAAGCATTGTAAAAGAGAGGCTGATGGCACGAATATTTTCATGATGTTGAGGAACAACCCAAATGAATTTAGAGTAGGTATCAATAACAACATGTAAATATGGTTGCTGTGCAAAAAAGGTTATGTGAGTCACATCCATTTGTCATAATTCATTAGTACATAGACCTCGAAGATTAGCACCAGATGTTGAGATCTACAATGTAAAGGTGCACATAAAGGACAAGATTTGATGATATCATGAGCAGTCTGAAGAGGAATTTTGTAATGCACATGTAATCTGTTGGCATTAGTATGTAAATGTTGATGTTCTTTTTCAGGGGATGAAAACATTGTACATGTAAGTTGATCTGTAATATCATTCCCTTGCACCAGAAGGCCAGCAGATTAGAATGAATCCTAATATGAGTAATATATAAGGGATAAATGTGGGTCTGTATTAGATGTTGTAATTTGGAAAATAATGTTTTCGTAACTTTATAAGTAGTAGAAATAAGGGCAGTTTCAATAGTAGGAAACAGTCCTACTACATAAACTGAATCTGAGACAATATTTAATGGTTTATCTGTAATTTTTTATAATAAATAAATCAGAACTGTTAATTCTACCTGTTGGGCAGAAGAATAATTGGTTTGAATAATTTCATGTAAATCAGGTCCATGTATGTCTCCTTTACTGGATGATGATCCATCTATATAATAAACTGAAGCATGAATTATAGGATTTAATTTTACTATAGTATTAACAATAAATGGAGTTTGTTTTAAAAAATCCTACAACTTACCTGCCAGGTAATGATTATCTATATATCCATAATAATTGTTTATACTATTAGTGAAATTATCTTTAAGAGGTAACAGATTTTTAAATTGTTTGTTAGTAAGGAGTAAGATAATGAGCTGTGGATCAAGTCCCAGAATCTGTAGGCATCTTTTAGATCAATACATGAAGTTGACACTTAGTTTTTTTATGTTTTAAACATTACTATTTTATTTTTTTTTTTTTTTTACCATTTCATAGTTTATTTTTTTTTTTATTTATTTTTTTTTTCATTTTTCTTTTATTATTCATGTGTGCATACAAGGCTTGGTTCATTTCTCCCCCCTGCCCCCACCCCCTCCCTTACCACCCACTCCGCCCCCTCCCACTCCCCTCCTCAATACCCAGCAGAAACTATTTTGCCCTTATCTCTAATTTTGTTGTAGAGAGAGTATAAGCAATAATAGGAAGGAACAAGGGGTTTTGCTGGTTGAGATAAGGATAGCTGTACAGGGCATTGACTCACATTGATTTCCTGTGTGTGGGTGTTACCTTCTAGGTTAATTCTTTTTGATCTAACCTTTTCTCTAGTTCCTGGTCCCCTTTTCCTATTGGCCTCAGTTGCTTTAAGGTATCTGCTTTAGTTTCTCTGCGTTAAGGGCAACAAATGCTAGCTAGTTTTTTAGGTGTCTTACCTATCCTCACCCCTCCCTTGTGTGCTCTCGCTTTTATCATGTGCTCATAGTCCAATCCCCTTGTTGTGTTTGCCCTTGATCTAATGTCCACATATGAGGGAGAACATACGATTTTTGGTCTTTTGAGCCAGGCTAACCTCACTCAGAATGATGTTCTCCAATTCCATCCATTTACCAGCGAATGATAACATTTCGTTCTTCTTCATGGCTGCATAAAATTCCATTGTGTATAGATACCACATTTTCTTAATCCATTCGTCAGTGCTGGGACATCTTGGCTGTTTCCATAACTTGGCTATTGTGAATAGTGCCGCAATAAACATGGATTTGCAGGTGCCTCTGGAGTAACAGTCTTTTGGGTATATCCCCAAGAGTGGTATTGCTGGATCAAATGGTAGATCGATGTCCATCTTTTTAAGTAGCCTCCAAATTTTTTTCCAGAGTGGTTGTACTAGTCTACATTCCCACCAACAGTGTAAAAGGGTTCCTTTTTCCCCACATCCTCGCCAACACCTGTTGTTGGTGGTGTTGCTGATGATGGCTATTCTAACAGGGGTGAGGTGGAATCTTAGCGTGGTTTTAATTTGCATTTCCTTTATTGCTAGAGATGGTGAGCATTTTTTCATGTGTTTTCTGGCCATTTGAATTTCTTCTTTTGAGAAAGTTCTGTTTAGTTCACATGCCCATTTCTTTATTGGTTCATTAGTTTTGGGAGAATTTAGTTTTTTAAGTTCCCTGTATATTCTGGTTATCAGTCCTTTGTCTGATGTATAATTGGCAAATATTTTCTCCCACTCTGTGGGTGTTCTCTTCAGTTTAGAGACCATTTCTTTTGATGAACAGAAGCTTTTTAGTTTTATGAGGTCCCATTTATCTATGCTATCTCTTAGTTGCTGTGCTGCTGGGGTTTCATTGAGAAAGTTTTTACCTATACCTACTAACTCCAGAGTATTTCCTACTCTTTCTTGTATCAACTTAAGAGTTTGGGGTCTGATATTAAGATCCTTGATCCATTTTGAGTTAATCTTGGTATAGGGTGATATACATGGATCTAGTTTCAGTTTTTTGCAGACTGCTAACCAGTTTTCCCAGCAGTTTTTGTTGAAGAGGCTGCTATTTCTCCATCGTATATTTTTAGCTCCTTTGTCAAAGATAAGTTGCTCATAGTTGTGTGGCTTCATATCTGGATCCTCTATTCTGTTCCACTGGTCTTCATGTCTGTTTTTGTGCCAGTACCATGCTGTTTTTATTGTTATTGCTTTGTAATATAGTTTGAAGTCAGGTATTGTGATACCTCCTGCATTGTTCTTTTGACTGAGTATTGCCTTGGCTATTCGTGGCCTCTTGTGTTTCCATATAAATTTCACAGTAGATTTTTCAATCTCTTTAATGAATGTCATTGGAATTTTGATGGGAATTGCATTAAACATGTAGATTACTTTGGGGAGTATCGACATTTTTACTATGTTGATTCTACCAATCCATGAGCATGGGAGATCTCTCCACTTTCTATAGTCTTCCTCAATCTCTTTCTTCAGAAGTGTATAGTTTTCCTTGTAGAGGTCTTTCACATCTTTTGTTAGGTTTACACCTAGGTATTTGATTTTTTTTGAGGCTATTGTAAATGGAATTGTTTTCATACATTCTTTTTCCGTTTGCTCATTGTTAGTGTATAGAAATGCTAATGATTTTTCTATGTTGATTTTATATCCTGCTACTTTGCTATAGCTATTGATGATGTCTAGAAGCTTCTGAGTAGAGTTTTTTGGGTCTTTAAGGTATAGGATCATGTCGTCTGCAAATAGGGATATTTTGACAGTTTCTTTACCTATTTGTATTCCTTTTATTCCTTCTTCTTGCCTAATTGCTCTGGCTAGGAATTCCAGTACTATGTTGAATAGGAGTGGAGATAGTGGGCATCCTTGTCTGGTTCCTGATTTTAGAGGGAACGGTTTTAATTTTTCTCCGTTAAGTATAATGCTGGCTGTAGGTTTGTCATATATAGCTTTTATAATGTTGAGGAACTTTCCTTCTATTCCTAGTTTTCTTAGAGCTTTTATCATGAAATGATGTTGGATCTTATCAAAGGCTTTTTCTGCGTCTATTGAGATGATCAAGTGGTTTTTGTCTTTGCTTCTGTTAATGTGGTTTATTACGTTTATTGATTTTCGTATGTTGAACCACCCCTGCTTCCCTGGGATGAAGCCTACTTGGTCGTGGTGGATAATCTTTTTGATGTGTTGCTGAATTCGGTTTGCCATTATTTTGTTGAGGATTTTTGCATCAATGTTCATTAAGGAGATTGGCCTATAGTTCTCCTTTTTGGAGGTGTCTTTGCCTGGTTTTGGGATAAGTGTAATAGTGGCTTCATAAAATGTGTTTGGCAGTTTTCCTTCCCTTTCTATTTCATGGAACAGTTTAAGGAGGGTTGGTATCAGTTCTTCTTTAAAGGTCTGATAGAATTCAGCAGAGAATCCATCAGGTCCTGGACTTTTCTTTTTGGGGAGACTCTTGATTGCTGCTTCAATTTCATTTTGTGTTATAGGTCTATTCAGGTGATTAATTTCCTCTTGGTTCAGTTTTGGATGATCATATGTATCTAGAAATCTGTCCATTTCTTTTAGATTTTCAAATTTATTTGAATATAGGTTCTCAAAGTAGTCTCTGATGATTTCCTGGATTTCCATGGTGTTTGTTGTTATCTCCCCTTTTGCATTCCTGATTCTACTAATTTGGGTTTTTTCTCTCCTCATTTTAGTCAGGTTTGCCAGGGGTCTATCGATCTTGTTTATTTTTTCAAAGAACCAACTTTTTGTTTCATTAATTCTTTGTATGGTTTTTTTGGTTTCTATTTCGTTGATTTCAGCTCTTGTTTTTATTATTTCTCTCCTTCTATTTGTTTTGGGATTTGCTTGTTCTTGTTTTTCTAGGAGTTTGAGATGTATCATTAGGTCATTGATTTGGGATCTTTCAATCTTTTTAATATATGCACTCATGGCTATAAACTTTCCTCTCAAGACTGCCTTAGCTGTGTCCCATAGGTTCCGGTAGGTTGTGTTTTCATTTTCATTGACTTCTAGGAACTTTTTAATTTCCTCTTTTATTGCATCGATGATCCATTCTTCATTAAGTAATGAGTTATTTAGTTTCCAGCTGTTTGCATGTTTTTTGTCTTTACTTTTGTTGTTGAGTTCTACTTTTACTGCATTGTGGTCAGATAGTATGCACGGTATTATTTCTATTTTCTTATATTTGCTGAGGCTTGCTTTGTGCCCTAGGATATGATCTATTTTGGAGAAGGTTCCATGGGCTGCTGAGAAGAATGTATATTGTGTAGAGGTTGGATGAAATGTTCTATAGACATCTACTAGGTCCACTTGATCTATTGCATATTTTAGATCTTGGATTTCTTTATTGAGTTTTTGTTTGGATGACCTATCTATTGATGATAATGGAGTGTTAAAGTCTCCCACAACCGCTGTGTTGGCGTTTATATATGCTTTTAGGTCTTTTAGGGTATGTTTGATGAAATTGGGTGCGTTGACATTGGGTGCGTACAGATTGATGATTATTATTTCCTTTTGGTCTATTTCCCCTTTTATTAGTATGGAATGTCCTTCTTTGTCTCGTTTGATCAATGTAGGTTTGAAGTCTACTTTGTCAGAGATAAGTATTGCTACTCCTGCTTGTTTTCGGGGGCCATTAGCTTGGTAAATCTTCTTCCAGCCTTTCATCCTAAGCATATGCTTATTTCTGTCGGTGAGATGAGTCTCCTGTAAGCAACAAATTGTTGGATCTTCTTTTTTAATCCATTTTGTCAAACGGTGTCTTTTGATGGGTGAATTAAGTCCATTGACATTAAGTGTTAGTACTGATAGGTATGTGGTGATTCCTGCCATTTAGTTATCTTAGTTGTTTGAAGGTTTGATTGTGTGTACCTAACTTGATGTTACTCTCTACTGTCTTGCTTTTTCTTATCCTGTGGTTTGGTGCTGCCTGCCTTTTCATGGTTAAGTTGGGTGTCACTTTCTGTGTGCAGGATCCCTTGCAGAATCTTTTGTAATGGTGGCTTTGTGGTCACATATTGTTTTAGTTTCTGCTTATCATGGAAGACTTTTATTGCTCCATCTATTTTGAATGATAGCTTTGCTGGGTAGAGTATCCTGGGGTTGAAGTTATTTTCATTCAGTGCCCGGAAGATCTCACCCCACGCTCTTCTTGCTTTTAATGTTTCTGTTGAGAAGTCTGCTGTGATTTTGATGGGTTTACCTTTGTATGTTACTTGTTTTTTCTCTCTTGCAGCCTTAAATATTCTTTCCTTAGTTTCTGAACTTGTTGTTTTAATGATGATATGTCGTGGAGTAGTTCTATTTTGATCTGGTCTGTTTGGTGTCCTGGAGGCCTCTTGCATTTGTATGGGAATATCTTTTTCTAGATTTGGGAAATTTTCCATTATTATTTTGTTGAATATATTACGCATTCCCTTCGCTTGCACCTCTTCTCCTTCTTCGATGCCCATGATTCTCAAGTTTGGTCTTTTGATGGAGTCAGTGAGTTCTTGCATTTTCTTTTCACAGGTCTTGAGTTGTTTAATTAATAGTTCTTCGGTTTTTCCTTTAATTACCATTTCATCTTCAAGTTCTGAGATTCTGTCTTCTGTTTGTTCTATTCTGCTGGATTGGCTTTCCGTTTTGTTTTGCAGTTCTGTTTCGTTCTTTTTTCTGAGGTTTTCCATATCCTGGCTTAAACATTACTATTTTAAAGGAGAGTTCTCTTGGGCCAAAATTCCTGTAGGAGAATGGGGAGAAGGAAATATTAACAGAGAAATAGGTTTTAAAGGAATGAATCTTGTTAGAAAGGCAGTCTGTAATCATGACTCAAAAAATTGTAATTCATTTTTAGCAGCAGGCGTTAAAGTTTGAGGGCTGTCCAGGGCCGTATCACTTTATAAGATAGAAAACAAATTATTAAGTTTATAATTTGGTATACCTAAAGAAGGGTGAAGCCAATTAATGTCTCCCAATAATTTTTGGAAATTATTTGAAGTTCTTAATGAGCCTCTTTGTATGGCAGATTTTTGAGGACAAACAGTGAGTTGTTTGACTGTATGACCTAAATATTGAAAAGGAATAGTAGTTTGTATTTTTTAGGAGCTATTATCAATCCTCCTGTTTGTAAAGCTTTTTGTGTGGTTTCAAAATTTTTATGTAATTGTTTAGAACATGCATGAGAGATTAAGATATCATGCATATAATGGATGATATATGCATCAGGAAATGTTACTCTAATAGGTTGTAATATTTTCCCTACAACATACTGGCACAAAGTGGGAGAATTAGTCATGCCTTGTGGCAGCCCTGTCCACTGATATCTCTTTAAAGGTTCTTATTGATTTAAGCTAGGGACAGAAAATGTAAACCTTTCCCTATCTTTGGGATGTATAGATATAGTATAAAAGCAATTTTGTAAATCTAAAACAACCAAAGGCCATTCTTTAGGAATACATGTAGGAGTAGGCAATCCAGGTTGCAAAACTCCCATAGTTACCATAGATGCATTTACTTGTCTCAAATCTATAAGAAGTCTCCATTTTTCTGATTTTTTTTTAAATTACAAACACTGGGGAATTCCAAGGAGAAAAGGAAGGTTCTGTAGTTTGTGCTCTAATTGTTCTTGAATTAATTGCTTTTAAAGCCTGTAATTTTTCATTATTCAGGGGCCACTGAGGAATCCAAATGGGAGAATCTGTTTCCCATTGAATGGGAATAGGGTCAGGCTTTGTAAACTCAATGGCCCCTAAGAAAAACCCAGTCCCTGGTGATTGTGTTTGATGTATGGTATAATATCAGGTCGTCCTTGTAAATTTTTTCCCAAACCTTTTCCATGAATATATCCCATTTTTTCCATAATTTGTTGAGATTGTTTAGACTATGAAGTAGGAATATAAATTTCAGCATTCCATTGTTGTAAAAGATATCAGCCCCATAAATTCATAGGAATTGGGATGATATATGGTTGAAGAATGGCCTATAAACCTTCAGGACCTTCACATTTAAGCTTTTGTGCACTTTGTTGTAACTGTAATGCTGTCATAGTGCCTATGCCTTGTATAGAAAAATCAGCATCTTCAGTGTGCCAAGTATGAGGCCATTGGTTTGAAGAAATAATAGAAATATCAGCCCCAGAATCTAACAAACCAGTAAAGGTTTTTCCATTAATTTTTAAAGTGCACAAAGGTCGATTTTGTTCTTGTATTAATGATGAATAATTAATTTGTTTATTAGTACTGCCAAATCCCCCGTGCCTCACATTAGAAGATTTAGAAGTGCTAATGTAAGGCAACAACAACAATTGGGCAATATGTTCTCCCTTTTTAAAAGACCAAGGAGTAGAGACAGAGACCATCAGTTTCAATTCCTCTTTATAATCAGAATCAATAACCCCAGTACGTATAGTCACCCCTTTCATAGTTAAACTGCTACATCCCAACAACAATCCGACCATCCTTTCAGGAATAGGGCCATATATATTAGTTGAAAGTTTGAATGGACACTGATTAGGATGAATGTTAATATCATTTGGACAGGGAATATCAAGGGCAGCCTTCCCAGCAGTAGCAGGCTTCAGAGATGAAATAGTTAATCGAGATCTGTCTGAACTGGGAATAAAGTAGCCCTCATATTTGTTGGGACCTGAGGGAGGCCCTGTCACTCGTTTCCTGGTTGAACATTTTTTATTGGTAATGGATTATCTTCTCTATCTGTTTTTGAGTGACATTCTTTGGCCCAATGTTGTCCCTTTTTACATCTTGGACATATCCCAGGAAGGGAAGGGTTACCAGGTTTGTTATAATTATTATTTTGTGCTGGTAATTTGTATTGTTTTTTCATATGTCCTGGTTTACCACAATTAAAACACTTGGCTTTTTGTTTTTTCATTGCCATGGTTTCCAAAGCAGCAACTCTGGTTTTATGCTTGAAAGTACCTACATTACAACAGGCCTTTAAGTACTCCATAATATCGCCAGTCTCCCTAGTTGGTTGAATGAGACTTTGGCCATCCTCATTAGCATTATCAAAAGCCAATTGATGTAGTAGGATGTTTTGTGTTTGATCTCCCCTCACCTGCTTTTCTATGGATTCCTCCAATCTTCCTATAAAATCAGAATAAGGTTCAGTTGGTCCTTGCTGCACTTTTGTGTAACTACCTTGATATTCTGTTCCTGTGTTAATTTTATCCCATGCAGCTAAAGCAACATCATGTACCTGAGGCAAGGCAGTCGGAGGCTTATTTCTAACTTGATGACCTTGAGCTACCCAAACACCTGTACCAGTCAACATCTCATAGGAGACTGCTCCAACATTGCCATGTTGTCCTAAAGCTCTCACTTTCTCATGGGCTTCATCAGACAACCACATTTTCCATTGTAAAAATTCTGCTGAAGATAACATCATTTTTGCCACAATACGAAAATCATAGAGTATCCACCTAGTGTCATTGCTCCATCCAGTCAAATATTTCTTACAAAAAGGAGAGATAGGTCCATAGGACCTTTTGTAAGATTCATATCCAAACCCTGATAAATATTATTACCATTAGCATTAAACATTATAGGGAATAGCAGATGCAAGTCATGCAGCCGTGGGGGAATATAAACTGCTAGTGAAGAACCACTCTTGGTTTTTGAGCCTCTGTCAGGGCAAATGTATAAATAATGCATTTCACTCTCTATGCTTTCTCCCTCAAGGTGCTCGTCCCAATCTTCATCCTCCGGAAGAGGGGGATAGAGAGCAGCATCAGGCTGAGGGGCCATAGCTAAAGCTGATGCAGTTTACTTTCAGTTTCCTCTGGCACAGTAGAGCCATGGCTAAAGCATTTTTTACTTTCCTTAGTGATCTTTTCCATATCTCCTTCATCTAATTCATATTCATGAATGGATACAACAGTATCTTTTTAAAATTTTTCTTTCCTTCTCTCTCCCCCAAGTATAAGAATTACAGATTTAACCAGAGCCCATGTTGTCCAAAAATGAGCAGGTATCTTTTCTCCCTGTCTGTATGCCTTTTCAACATTTTTACATTCTCACTCCCAGACTTTTTCATCTAAAGTACCTTCCTCAGGAAACCAAGGATTATATTCACAAATAACTTCTATACAGTTCTTTAACTGCTGTTTGGAAACTCAAGTTCCTCATCCTAATAAAAAATAATTCATGAGTGAAAGAAAAGGCTGGACTCTACTAATTTTGCCCCATCTTGTCTCACTTACCTCCTTCAGTGAGGGTCTCTGCATCACTATCAAAATTGTCCTTCATGTCCCTGTTTGGGCGCCAGCTGTTGCCATTTATTGGCAGGACCTGGGTGATCAGAGCCGAAAAAGATGAGGGAACTATCGAGTTGTGCTCAATAGCCACTTTATTGAAGATCACTTCTGCTTTTTATAAGCTGTTTTTTCACAGAGAGCATTTGGTCCAAAAAAGCATGCCAAGTATTACATGTAAAGGTTTCATTAGTACAAGGAAACACAGTTAATATTAACTCTGTCTTTGTTATGTCTCTTTTAAAATAGGAACATGGAGGCAGAGAAGCACATGGTCAACATAACCTTCTTATTTACATCTGAACACATGAAGCCATCTGGAGAACCTTGAGCACTATTGTTTTCCTGATCATCTGGTCCTGAGACCTTTGCCTCAGTTCCTTGGAGCTTTCTCACAAGGCCAGATGCCAAATCACACAGGCGCAGTCCCACTGCTGCCTCTGACAGAAAATAATAAAAAGATGGATAAGAAATAAGGAAACAAAAGAAGGAAGGAAGGAGAAAAGAAAGGGAGGCAGAGAAAGAAGTTTATTGATAATGTATTTTGCTAGTGATCCTCACAATTCATCTAGGAATCTTGAGAAGCTATTACAAGTTTCAGGAAAATTCTTTGAATACATCTTCAGATATCCAGATCTTTTAAGAAGAGAATACAGAAGTCAATTCTGGAAAGAGGAAGAAAAATACTGTAGGAATTTGTAGGAATTCTGGATTATTGTTTATTGCCTGAAGCACCTCATTTCTCTCTCTCTCTCTCTGTCTCTGTCTCTCTCTCTCTCATGTTTTTATATTTTTGATGAATAAGAAAGGAAAAAATAATTGACTGGATGTATCAACAAAGATACTTAAAAGAGTGAAACCTGCTCTCTTAATATGAAAAGGTATGTAAGAGACTTTCTCTGAGACCCTGTGCAAAATGCCTCACACCAAAAATATAGATCTGCACTGAGTGCAGGCTGTACCACCATGAGTGAGTCAGGAACATGACTCAAGTGATTGCTATGTGATACACACTAAAGTGTTTGTCAGCATTCACTGTCTGTTCACTTACTAAATCAACCTTAATATAGGATTGCCAGTCCCTTTCAGACTACAGGTTGAAGTAAAATTGCTTATAAAAGCAACTTCTATGAAACCGTTTCTATGAGAAAATCAGAATGAACCTTCAAGTAGAAATTCAAAATTAAATATTTTAGCTAAATAATCTGAAGATGATCCATTCCAGTCTACTGCTATGTTACTTTTAATATTTTGTGTTTCTTCATTGTAATTCTAGGTTCCAAGATATTCTCTATATTGTTCTTCCATCTGGAAATCTTATTTTCTGCCACTCACCCATTTTTAGGATTTATTTGTGTGTGCGTTATGTTTATTTGGGATGTTTAAGATTCTTAGGAGAGCAGCATAGTAATACCATATTCCCTCCACAGATGTGATAGCAGAGTGTAGTAAAATTTGGTAGTTCTTTAGAGGATTTAAATTCTAGAAACAACTCTGCTAACAATCCCTGCAAATTCTACAGTTTATTAAAATAAGGAAAGTATACAAGCAAGAACTTATTTCATGCTTATCAGAGGCCACATGACATGTTTAATACACAAACAGAATTAGTTGAATTTATCTTGGAAATAACTACTATATTTTATTTCTTAAGGTGCCAGAAACCCAAAAGTACAAACATTAGTAAGATGCTCTTTTGGCCATTGGGGAATTTGGAGTCCTGTATCAATATCTACTGTCAATGCAGTCTGTATACATACTTGTTCTGATAAAAACAGTCAAGGCAAGAAGGAATCCAAATTTGCCAGATTCCTTAAACATCTGTTTCTAGGATTATAATAATAATAATAATATAATTATATATATTATATATATTATAACTATATATATTATATATATTATAATTATATATAATAATCCTAGAATTAGAAATACCTCCACAGAACAGAGTAATTTTATTATGTGTATCCTGAAACAGTGCCTTTCTTTTAGCCTTCTGTTGATCCTTCTCT
The DNA here is from genome assembly GCF_047511655.1 of Castor canadensis. NCBI lineage: Eukaryota > Metazoa > Chordata > Mammalia > Rodentia > Castoridae > Castor > Castor canadensis. The sequence continues at coordinate 54,936,072 of NC_133390.1, read as the reverse complement.
CTAGTTCGATATTAATGGGGTACAAGAAATACTATGCCAAAATATGGCACAATAGCATACTAAGTGTTTTAATCTAAAGAAAACTGAAGAAATAGAAAGGTCTTTCCTGAAGCAAATCATAGAAACTGAGATTCTTCTTGTACCTGTCTCCCCAGAAGCAAGCCATAAACCTAGGAAAATCACTCCCTCTAACCTTCGCCTTCTCTTCTTTCCTGAAGGTCCTCATGTGACAGGTGTACTGCCCTGTACCCAGAAGGAAGAGAAGTCACCCAGAGAAGCTACAAAGAATCTGAACTAACAGGACTTTCTACACCCTATCCCTCCATTTATTACCATTAGTAGTACACTATTCCCTTCCAATCATGCTTCTGTGTGTCTCCTCCAAAAAAAAAAAAAAAATACACATTTACTCCCTTGGTCTTTGGGTCTTCATTTCCTTATGAAGGTTTCTGTGTCATGTAAAACTTGAATTACATGAATTTTTGTGTTTTTCTCTGATAATCTGTCTTTTGTTAAAGGAGTCTCAGCCATGAACTAATGAACAGCTTCTTCCTCATTTTATCACCATTTTTGCAATTATGCTAGACCATCTCATTAAGTTCAAGTCAGTAGATATAAATATGACCCTCAAAGATATCCCATACACAGTCCTCCATGCCTTTTCACCTTCCATAGACTAATGCAAAATTAACAAAAATAAAATAAAATACATGGTGGCCAGATTAAATAGAAGTAGAAAAAAAGAGGTTTTGAATCTACTGAACATCATGTTACTAGACAAAAGAACAATTTTATGTAAGTTATTGCAACAAATGTTTACAGATAGGGCACTTGTTGTTTGTCTGAAGGGGTCTGCCAAATTTGCATTTCTATCAAGTAGTTGCCTTTGGGTTTAAAGCCAGAATTGAAAACTTACTTAAAATTACTAGCAAATGGTCAGAATAGCTAAGGGATTTAAATGTAATTTTTCTCATTTCCCTTCTTAGTTCCATGAGGAATGGAAAAATACAAATTTAACTGCCTTCAGAATTTTCATCACCTTATAATTTAATTTGAGTTTTTGTGGCCACAAGGCATTCTTTGCAATAACACTGAAATGATGTAAAGGAGAGCAGCTTCTGATAATGGATGATTTTCTTTTTAGGAATTTTAGGTTGTATTTGTAATTCTGCTACAGACTCATCCGATTACATTATGCTAGGCAAGTTACTATTTCTTTGTCTGTCAGTTCTGTGGGATGGCATATTAATACTTTTTAAATACCTTTTTAGTATGACAAGGGAACCCCTGTGGAATGCTTAACAGACTGAGAATACATTTATTTGTCCTATTTTACCTTTACAGTCATTCTCTTTCTTCCTTTCTGATTCTGCCTGTGCCCCAGATGCTACCTATCTGACAGTTGTTTTCAGTGAATTGAAGAGGTTTGGGAAAATTCTGTAGCAGAGTGGCACTTACATTTGTGTCATCTATGACAGAAATATAATTATTATGTTAATATAAATATATCCCTTCTACAATGTCAAAATGTTTTTATGCATTAGCAATTATTTTTGGTGTTTTAAATGATGGCAGTTCTCCCCTCAAGGGCATTCACATTGTCTAGCTTCTGTAAGAGGTAGATGCAGTTCATACTAAATAATATGAACAGCAAAAATACCTTCAGAAGATTTCCACAGAAATCTAAAGTACTTACCAAAAGACGAGTTTGCAATGGAACAGGAGCAGGCCCTGCCTTTGCTGAAGAGAGCTATGAAATACCTAGCTTTCTTTTCTTAACCTTTCATTAGGCTATCAAGACCATAACTTTCACTCATGGGTTAATTAGCTGAGTAAATATTTAATTTTAATGACTTACTGGTGGATTGTTTTGTAATAATGTTTTTGCTTTAACATTACTCATACACCACAACACAATTGCCTTTGAAAAAATCTATAAATGCAATTGAAGATAAAATATCCAGAATACAAATTTTTCATAACTTTAGTCAGTGATAGGCGAGCTCATAAATAGAGGAGATTGATGAAGTGAAGAAGCAGAACAGATGGTAGGGCTACATTCATGTGCCAACACACTCCAGGCTGCAGTCTGTTCCAGATTTCTCTAAGGCCAGAAACAGTGAAAGTAATACTGGGAGCTTGATCCAGCAAAGGCCCATAGTCCCCTTGGGTCCTTAAAGGCTTCCTGGCTCCAACACAACTAGCCCTGTGTGAAACAGTATTCCATGGAAGTGCTGTGGTTTTTGACCTTCTGGAAGTCTACATATTAAAGCATATGGTCCTTCTCAAGGAAAGAAAAGAAACAGTCTAATTGTGAAAGTAATACTTGAAATAGATAAAAGGATATACAGACACAAAATGATTCTCTTTTTCCCTATGTGTGGCTCATCAAGTTCTATTTCCCTGCTATTTGTAATGAAAAAACTCTTTGTTTCTATTCTTGTTTGTTTGTGAATACACAATAGATGCCTTTTCATTTTTTTCAGAGTTACATGGGTGATAAAAATGAGAGTTTTGCTTATAATTTTGTCACCACGACAGTCTGCTAAGAGAAGCTCTGAAAAGACATGGAGAGTAAGAATGGTGGTGACATAAACAGTAAATCAAGGCAATTTTCTGTTGGCCCCTGATTTCCTTTCAGTTGCCAAGGTGGTGATAAATTAATAAATGGACAATAAGGGTATCCTCAGCTCCTACCCAAGGTTATTTTTGATTATTGTCCCAATTAGTACATTGTGAGTTAAGTATAGTTAAGTCACCAATAAAATGAATGTGGAACAAAAGTCAGGTGTAGTGATTTCAATATTTAAATTTTTGCTTGACATTATTTGTAACAGTGAACATTTGGAAAGAAACTAAAAGCTGAACACTAAGAAACTGGTATAAAAAAGCACAGTATTGTATATGTGGAAGAATAAGCAGTCAAGGGATTCATTCTACGGGTATATTAAGTAAAATGAGTGGCTTTGTTCATTTTTGTGTTGCTATAACAGAATTCCTGAAAATAGAAAATATATAAGATCAGAAGTTTATTTTTTTACACCCTGGAGAACAGAAGTTCAGGATCAAGCCACCTCCATCTGATGAGGGTGATTTTGCTACATTCTGTGGCAGGAGGAATACCATGTGTTGGGGGATGGAGGAAGGGAGGGAGGAATTTCTTATGACCTAAATATCTCCCATTAGTCTCCACTTCCCCAACTGTTGCATTGAAGATTAAGTTTCAACATGTGTCTTTGGGAAGGAGGATCAAAAATTCAAACAATAGCAATGGAAAAATATATATTGTAAGTGAAAATGTATATACTAAGTGAAAGAATAAATTTATTAGATATTAATCTAATATTTTCCCACCTTTTTTCCTAAGAACAGTCAGTGGGTTTCAATAATGATTTTGGATAACCATTTCTTATAGTGCATCTTAGGAAGGAATGGGGTAACAAAACTGGGGAAAAAAATTAAAGGAGGAACATCTACTTTTATTGGATGAGTGTTTGAGGATGGCATCAGCATAGGGAGCACTGTAAGGGTGCTCAATGAAGGGGAAGGGCTATAAAGCCTCTTGTCAAATGGTGCTGATTTCACCAAGTAGTGATTCAGTCAACCAGGCCTTCATAACTTCATGGAATAAGTAATCAGTTATTTCAGAACCCAGCAGCAGTATATCATGACAATCCTACAGGAGTAGTGGATGCAATGCCTATCACTGTCCATACATCATTCATAGAAGATAACCAGTCCATAAGTGTATGCTGGCACTGGTACTTAAGACCAAAATTGATGTGTCAGGTGTGCCTATCAAAAACCTGTTACTTGTATGTCCCTACTATTACTATGTTAATAAAGCGGTCTTGTTTGTTTTTCTTTGTCCTTTTCTATATGCCTGGTGGAAAGCATCCTTCATTTGGTCAAAAAAGGTAAGTAGGTGGAGTAAATTTGGGATAGATTAGTCCTTAAAATTCTCAATTTAGCCCAGCATATACTTTACAACCTAAATAAACTATTTGAATAGACTTTCTAAAATTATCTTTTCAAAATGCTTTTTCAAAAAATAAAGAAAATGGCACTAAAATACACAAGAATGTCAAGTATGTGAACAGAATATAGATATTAATGCTAACTACAGATTTCCTAACTTTTAAATTAGTTGTGTCTGGCCACCTAGTCTCACCAAGTACCAGATAATATTTTCTCCCCTTCCAGAAAATTGGACCTAAGAGGAATAAATGTTTTAACTAAATCATTCATTGTCCTGCCATGCAGTCAAGAATAGGAGAGTAACATAGATGGGCTTCTGAAACCAAATGAACACTTATGCCTCTCTATAAAGTCACATTTTCTCTTAATTATATCTTTTTATTGAAACTCCATAAGATCACAATAATTCATAGCTTACTGTATAGCATAAATTACTTTGACCAGATAATCAGAACAATGGGAACATAAACATTTATCAAAATGAAGCAAGGCTCAAGCCTATGATCCTAGCTACTTAGAAGGCAAAGATGGGGAAGATCAAAGTTTGAGGCCAGCCCACACAAATAGTTCAAAAGACCCCATCTCAACCAATGCTTGGTGTGGTGTGCATGCTTGTCACCCCAACTACAGCAGGGAAGCACAAATAGGAGGATTGTGGTCCAGGCCACAAGGCATAAAGCCAAATCCTATCTCAAAAAAATAAAAGGGCTAGAAGAGTAGTTAAGTGGTAGAGTACCTGGCAAGCACCAGGCCCTGAATTTAACTCAAAGTACCACTAAATAATAAATAAATAAATAAACAAACAAATATTACCAAAATGAGTTGTCTCCAAAGTGAGGTTAGGCAGAGAAACTAAAGCAGATACCTTAAAGCAACTGAGGCCAATAGGAAAAGGGGACCAGGAACTAGAGAAAAGGTTAGATCAAAAAGAATTAACCTAGAAGGTAACACCCACACACAGGAAATCAATGTGAGTCAATGCCCTGTATAGCTATCCTTATCTCAACCAGCAAAACCCCTTGTTCCTTCCTATTATTGCTTATACTCTCTCTACAACAAAATTAGAGATAAGGGCAAAATAGTTTCTGCTGGGTATTGAGGGGGGGAGCGGGAGGGGGCGGAGTGGGTGGTAAGGGAGGGGGTGGGGGCAGGGGGGAGAAATGAACCAAGCCTTGTATGCACATATGAATAATAAAAGAAAAATGAAAAAAAAAAAAAAAAAAAAACAAAGTGAGGTTAGAGTGAAAAGAGGATGAGAAAGACCATGGACATGGGGCTTTTCTGGAAAGGCAGAACTAGCCGAGGTACATTGTGTGAGGCTTTGGAATGCCCACAGGAAATCTGGATACTCCAGGAATCTGGTGAATGGAAGATAGGTTGACTGAGAAGCAAAAGGGAAACAAAACCCATTTCACTTCTTTTTTCTTAGAGCCCAAGGCCGGTTTGCTACTGAACATAATCTTTAATCTTTGGCAAGCTATTAATACCAGGTGTCAAGTAACCACATTTATTAGGGGTCTGATCACATGAAAAGTCATGGTGAGCAAGGACTATACTTGATGAATCATTTTTTTAGCCCTGGCATATACCAGTGAGATAAGTCAAGGATAAATAGAACTGAATAAGACAGTGACATACTTCCTCATGAGTCTTACTTCCAAAAAGGAGTCAATTAAAAAAAGTAAAGTTTTATAACATGCATGCATGCTGAATATGTAATAGCTTCTTCAGAAATGTGTTTCTTTTATTTACAAAAGTTAAACTCTTATTAATAAATATTTACTATAAAAAACACAAAAGGAATATTTAAAAAAGGACTGTAGAATAAATTTGCTTGGGAGTGTCAATTTGTGCAAACTCACAACAGACTTTATAGAGAAAGTAATGCTTGATTTTCGTTATGGGGGAAAAGAGAACAAATAGTATTCCAGACAAAAGTAGAGGCAGTGGAAGCCAAAGTCATTCTCGTATATTCTTGGACTTGTACATCCAGTACTGCATCATTCAATTTCAACTCTTACCTAATATAGTAATTTGTAAAATCGTTTTATTCCAAAGCACTTCATTAGATAGCTATTAGCAGATCCATAATTTGTATGCAACTCTATATTCATAAAGTATCACTTGTCAAATGAGGGCTTATATCAATTCACAAATACGAATATTTCTTAGTCTAATACACATATCTGGTATTATTGTCTCTCTTTCACAAGAAAGAAAACACTAGTAATAAAATTTCCTTCTAGACTATAAAATGAGTCTTTGACACTTGTGGTTTTCAGCTGAAGTCATATTTCACTTAGAAAGTTTCTTTACATTAAATTATAGGTGGTCTTGGTAATAGACTTACTGTCAGACTCACATTTGTGAACATTCGTTGAAGTCTGCTATTTTCTGGCTATGAATTGAACTCTATCAACAGTAGTTATATAATCATGCCAAACAATCTGGCAGGCCTCCTACAACACTGATACTTTGAGAAATAGTGGCGCCGTCCATTGGCAGACTGTTAGTTTTTGAAGTCAAAAGACTTAGGATAGCAGTAGCAAACACATATCTAAGTATGGTGTCAAGTGTTGAGATTTTATCCACATTCCCAAAGTATCCTTTGGGAACTTACAGGAGTATAGACTAAAATATTATAAAAAGAAAAAAATAAAAAATAATATATAAAACTGTTTTCTGACAGCAGTGGCAGGTGAGGGTAGACTATCTTGCATGTTTGACTTTGTGAAAAAGTCTTTTCTAAAGTAGAACTCTTTTATTCAGCATATGTACATAGTAATAAAGGCAGCTGCTGTGAGTAGGTATGTGTGATTCCATGCCAAAGCTAGATGTTGATGTGATAGGATGTTTAGAAAGCTAAATGCTTGCCTTTTTGAGTTCTTGCCCACGCAGATTTCAGGTCTCTGCTTGAAGATATCAGACATGATCTTTAGGTGAAGGGGATGGGTGGAAATTGAGTAAACAGGGCTGGGTCCTTAACCTTCAACCATCAAGCCAGCAACCTGACACAGCTAGAGGCTGTTAAGAATTAAAATTCTTAGTCCTTCATAGGAATCACTCTTCCTAAATTTTCCACATGAAGAGGTGATTTTCTTTAATTTTTAATATAGAAATTACAAGGAACATCTAATTCAATCATTCCTTTAATACTCCTGGAAACTGAAGCCCCAAGAAGTAAAATGGCAAGGCCACACAGCCGGAACTGGACACATTTGTGTGCCAAATGTATGAACAAGAGACAGATGTCAACTACCTCAGGGCTTCACTGCCCTAGGCTATACTTATTATGTTAAACTTATACTTTGAATTTAAAATAACCTCTTGACTCCAAATTCGGGTATGAGTTGTGGAAGTTTCACATATTTTCTAGGTTACACATAATTGTCCTTTATTCATTCTCTTAACAAATATTTATCAAGTACTTACTATAAGTCAGGCTTGATATTGTGGTCATTTTGGGGCGGGCAGTATTGGAGTTTGAACTCAGGGTCTCACTATTGCTAGGTAGGCACCCTACCACGTCAACTACTCCACCAATCCTAGGCACAATATTGTAAATAAAAAAAAATTTTAAAAGAAGACATAGTCCCTATCCTCATAGAGTTTAAAGCACTCTAGGTATAATGTAATATGAGTCCATTATATATAATCACACTATTTCAATTTATAATAAGTACTATGAAAAAAAGAATAGTGTACCATGAGAAAATAATGAAAAACTAATCATTTATTTTAGACTAGGTAGTCAGAAAAGGCTTTCCTAAGTAAAGGGCATTAAAACTCAAATCACAGTTATGAATAGGGGTCAGTCAGATGGAGAATGGTGGACATGAGAGTGGGAAATCCCGGCAAAGGGAACAGCATGTGCACAGATCTTGGCATGTTTGAGGCACTAAGGGGAGAACAGTGCAAGTGTGGAATAGAAAGTTGGGGGCAGAGTGAGGAGCTGAGATGGGAGAGGTGGTCAAGGCTGGGTTGCATAAAGATTTATAGACGACACTAAGGATTTTGGATTTTCTTTTAAATGCAATGGGAAGTTTTTGAAGTAGTTTGCCACAGGGATGTTAGTATGATCCAATTTTCAATGTTAAAATGTTTAATATTTCCAATCAGCATTTGATAATCCATAGGATTAACACACAGCAAAAACATGTGATAACAAGAATCCCCACAATTTTAACTTGCAGTACGTTTTTCAGAATATTGTGTAATCTCATGAATTTGGAAACGCCACAGCCACAGCAAGAAACCAGAAAGAAGCTGAGATTTTATGGATGAAACTTTAAATCTCACCATTTGACCTATTTTTTTTTTTTGGCTTCCAACATTGTATCTCTGTCACTCAGTTACTTCTCCTCACTTGAGCTACACACTGGCTTCTCTCCAACAAGTAAATTTTGCATTTCTTATCTGACTTTTCTATCTAGTCTCTCCCATCTTCCGGTATTCTTCCAAATCTAGTGACTTTGGCAGTCCTCTGCATACAGTAGAACTACCATTTTTATGTTTGTTGAAGGAATAAATAAATGAAAATATTATTAAAAATAACTTGGATTTTGCTATCAACAACATAAATCTTTATATTGTCTAGTGCTGAAAAAATTAAAAAATAAAAATTATAACTTATTTTCTGCCTCTCATTAATTAGTTACATTATTCAAAGCCTTTATAATTTTGTGATTCATTTTGCAGTATTTTCATCATCCTCATTCAACTGAAATTATCCAATAACTGGATGCTCAATAACTTGATGAATAAAACATTAAAAGTCAATAATAAGACACTGTTAGTATCCCAAAACATTGGAGACACTATGTCTTTTTTTCTAAAGAGTACTTCTGAGGTCTTATTTCTCCTTTGATATTAACATTTGACTTATGACCACCCTGACACTTTGTCCAGCATTTTTTTCCTGGAATGAAAGAGCTGTCAAATAGTCACACTGCTGAAAGTGTCATACAACCTAGCCAAAATGGTCTCCTACTGTCCTGGGTTCTTTAAAATTGATTAATATTCATTTTTCTGTTCTCCCAAGGTCATTTATAATGTTGTCTTTTTATGGTCTCCCTGCTGGGATTCATTTGACCTTGAGATAACATGCATTAGCAGAAGATAACCACATATATGACAAATCTGAACTCAAAATGAGCGAGTGAGAGAGAGAGAGAGAGAGAGAGAGAGAAAATGAGAATGAGGGAAACAGCTTAGCATCAAAAGGTGCTATGTTTACCTTCCTAAATGATTTCTATAGCAAATTGGCAATCTTATATCACTAACCAATACTTTTTCAAAAGGTCAGAATTGATGGCTGTCTATGTACTATGCAGATAAAACTCAATAAAACTGTAGGTGAACTTCCTTATCTGTTGTCTCACATTCCTTGTTCAGCTCTCTCAGCATTATCTATTTGCTTCCCATGGGAAAACCTCTGCTGCATCCTTTGTCTTAATCTTTTGGGGCTGTGCCATCTCTTATTTGTCACCATTAGAAAAGGTTTGGGTCATCAAATCTCCTGAAGTTTTATTTATATTCAATCAAAAAAAGTATAATGCTATAGGAGTACTGAGATTTTACTAAGGGACTTATTAAGAACTAGAAGTCCTTAAGAAAGACCCTAGGGAATATATCTAAAATGGTGACCTTTGTGGATGGGGATTTTGGCAGTGGTGGGGGGAGTTCATCTGGGTCTGAGTAAGCCTTTCTACTGTCTCACAAATCAGACCAGGTTGACCTATCCAGCCAAGCCAGCCCTGAGGAGAATCAAAACAAGATATCTCTTACTTTTAATACAATCATTTTTAAAGTGAGGAAAGTGTGAGACCTGGAATCAGATAGGTTCACTGCCAAGTTCTGAATAGTTGGCTCAGTCTTCAATGTGTGTGAATATGTGTGTGGGGGGGTGTTTTTAATATTCTTTAGTTACAGCCCTGCCACATGCTATCTGTATAATCTTCTTCTGTATAAGAAGACTCCTTATCCTCAGACCTAAATATGAGTAATAGCACCATCCTCAATTTAATGTGAATTATCTTAAATAAAATATGTGTAGCAACATGAATAGTGCCTGACACATAGTAGACAGTGAATTCTAGATCCTTTAATTGAATAAATGACAACTTAATTTATGTTCCTGTCATTTTGAAACTAAAATATAAAGAAAATTTTATTTTGAAAATAAAATACATATCCAAGTATAGGGGTGCACATCTGTAATACTAGCTACTTGGGAGGTGGAAATCAGGATTATGGCTCAAGGTCAGCCTGACAAAAAAGTTAGCAAGACCCCATCTCAATTTATAAAGCCAGACATGGTGGTAAAAGTGTGTAATCCCAGGTATAAGGAGGCATAGATAGGAAAATTGCAATCTACATCAGCCTGCGTAAAAACTGGAGACCCTTTCCAAAAATAACTAAAGCAAATAAGGTGTAGACACATGGCTCAAGTAATAGAGTGTCTGTCTAGCAAGTATGAGTTCAAACCAAAATACCACCAAAAAACAATACATAAATGTATTTCAATTGCAAACTGAAAAACAAAAATCACAATGGCAGAAATGTGTGGTACTGTTAAATTGACTTATTGCCTTTCTTATTTAAATAATAGTCATTAAAAAAAGAAACTAACTGAAAATATCAGAAATACATCATGTATGTTACAAAAACATACCAATTAAATCTGTAGTAATAACAAATCATGAAAAAACTGCCCCAAACTGGTATTTTAAAAGTTTCCATGGGTATATAGAAATTTTCTACAGGAATACACAAATTTACGTGAAAGTTTTTTTGGACTTTTATATACCAGAACATCAGACAGATGAAGAAAATAAATTATTTCATACCAAGGGTCTATAAAAGGGAAGGAAGTGCATCACTCACTAATGCCAGGGACTACTCCACTAGATGGTGCAATATGTGCCATCCTAATGGGTTATTTACTTCCAACCACTTTAGGGAAGAGATCTGCCATTTTGTGCACTCCTTCACAAACAATTTTCAGTAACCAATTTTTGGTTTAAACATTTCCAAGTCAAACTTATTCTTACTTAGAGAGACTAGAAGGCTATAATGATTAGAAACTTCTTGCCTATCATAGTCAACACAGCCATGTGGGCTGTGAGTCCAGAAACACATTGAAAATAGAACAGAAAGGCCAGATACGAGGGCACAGCAAGGTAAGGCTTTCTTTAACATAACGTTTGAGAGCATTGCAGAGCTGGGGCCCTGACACTCTGCCCTTGTGGGTAGGAAGTTGTTGGAGAGACATTTTCACACTAATCCTTTGTCCAAATATCTTATTTCCATGGTTATTGCTGGCTTAGTGCTGACTTGGTAGCAAGCTAGACTGAAGTTAACCTGGAAATAAATCTAATCCATCAACCTTGTCATTCTTCAAACCAATTAAGAATTCCAATAAAAGATGAGATTTACATGTATTTTTTATTTGTTTTTAAGCCTCAGATAAAAGTTATAAAAGTCAATAAGGACATTCAAACATTTTTAACCAGTCATTAAAACCATGTGTGTAAGATTTTGTTTGTTTTGGTTTGAGTTTTGTTAACTTCTGTATTCCCAGAAACTAGAAGAGTATTTATAGTACATAGTGGGAGCTCAATAAATATTTGTTGACTGGTTGATTGACTGAACAAATGAATGAACAGTAAAAACGGAACATACATAGTAGCACTTCAAAAGAGGAGATGTGTGTGAGGGTATAGAGGATTCTGGTTTTAGAAGCAGTGGTAGACAAAGTATACTATCTGACAGTATAGAGGAGTGACAAAGACAGGGCTGTGAAAGAACTATGGGAAATGATATCCACAAAGGGCAGTTGCATCTCATAAATGAGAATGTGGGTAAAAGTAAAGTTAAAGGAAAGGGGTCTTACATAGGTAGGGCTGGACTTAAGCAAATGGAAAACAGGAAAGAATGGAGAATCATTTTTTCTCCTTGGAGAAAAACTTGTTAATAACTTAGAAAGAGACTGGTAGTTGAAAGTTAACCTAGGGGCTTAGTGACCAGGATGAGGGCTATAGAAGAGAAGCCAAGTATAAGAGTTTACCAGGTCACGATGTCCCCTGAGCCAGGTTCATGTTTCATAGCTTCAGGGGTGGGGCAACAAATTAAAATGCTTACAAGCAACAGGTAATGAGTGACTGGGGCCTATTGGCCAAATAGGAAGGATATGAGCAGTTTAAAGGCAGTGGTCACTGAATCTCCTACCATGGTTTGCCAGACAGGAATGTGGACTCAACTAAAAGAGAAGCCAATGATCTAGATTTGTTCATACAGTCTTCTAATTTGTAAATATCGGAAACTGATTCAACTTTTGTAACAATAGTGCATGGTACATGGCAATGTGGACTTATAAAACATAGCAGATAAAAAATTAATAAAATATAAAATGAGATTTAGAATCTATTATCATTTATGTCAACTAAGATTCATTCCCATAAAAACAATGTAAAATGTTCTATAAAACTCCTCATGTTTTGAGTGAGAAAAATCAAACACATTGAGCATTGATTTGATTAGAGAAGAAAAGACTGACTGCTGAAATGAGAGGAAAATGCTAAACTTAAAAAAAAAAGAATGTCTTACACAGAAACATGATAGTAGCATGGCATGAACAGCAAAATATGATTACATATTTTTTGTACATAACAAGTAGAAAGTAAACAAATGAAAATGTTTAAAACATACAATGAAAGTCCAAACAACATTAGTACTTGAAGTTGATCTGTGAGTAGTTGAGCTTGTTTTAAAATCTTTATGGATTCAATGTTCTCCAAGAACTAACCCAGAACATGGTCAGAAAACAGCTAGAGGTGGGGGTACACGCCTGAAACCCCACCACTCATGGGGCTAAGGCAGATTCTGAGAATGAGGCCAGCCTGGGATGACACCTGTTGAGAGATGTACTTCCAATATAAGAATGAATATAGAATTTTTAAGCCTGTTGGAAGGCTATAAGAAGGGGGCTGAGGTAGAAAGGAGAAAAACAGAGGAAATGAACCAATTTGAATTGTACTACATAACATGGAAATCTCACAATGAAACTCCCTGTATAGCTATCTTAAACAAATAAAAATGTCTTTTTTAAAAAAACAGAGGACAGGCAGGTAAAACAGGTCCTGTCTGGTTGTTGGCACTAGTGGGAGGGAAGAGGATAAAAGGAAAGAGTGTAGGAGGGTGAATATGGAGAAAATATTATGTACTTGTGTAAAAATGGAAAAATGAAACATGTTGAAACTATTCCAGGAATGGGTGGGGGAGCAGGGATGAAGGAGAATGATGGAGGGGGTGAATTCAGCCATGATATATTGTAAGAACTTTTGTAAATGTCACAGTGTACCCTCAGTAAAACAGTAATTTAAAAAAAGAAGTTTCAAAAAGTAATAAGTGCATTGCAGTACTCTGTTTTCATACAAAGAATTTTTATATAAGTTTTCTGATCTACCTCTTTAAAAAATTATGGTAAACTTATGGTCACAGGTGACAGCATTTGAGCCAACACTTATTTCCAACTACTGACATTTCCTTCCATGTAAAGTTAATCAGCTTCATGACCCCTTGGCTTCTTTTTACCTTCTTCATCACTCCTTGTCAGGGAATAAGATCTAGAGCATCAGGGAGAGTATAGAGAGAAGGCAAGGTAAAACGGCATTTGGTAGGTGAATACTATAAAAGCACAGAATATGTATATATGGAATTGTTGAAGTGAGACCTATTAAATTATCCAGTTAATATGATAGGATAATTATAATAAAAAAGAAGTGCTATATCTCTGTGAGAAGAAATAAGGTGTGAAATGACTCATCCCCTGTCCCCTGTCTGCTTTAGAGTGAAGACCTGTAGATAAATGGGATTGTCTGTGCTTTGTTTGGTGTTTTTGACTAATTCTGGACAGCTGGAAAAAAAAAAAATCTATGAACCTAACATTAAAAGGCCTAAAACCATATTGCAATAGTTACTATTAGTAGTAATAAAATTGATGTTCAATTCTTTATCTGCCTTAACTGTATCCAATTAGTTCAAAATACAAGCACAAAAGGGGTGTGCTATATTTAAGAGAGCCCGTAAAAGCCAACAATAAATGGAAGTATTTGTGAAGAGTGCTCGTTTGAGGTATATGGTCTGAAGATTCACTCCTATCTATCGATACTTTCCTAAAGAGGAGATGCGTTATATGACTGCTATGGTTAAAGACCCACGTGGTACATCCTGTGGTGCTGTTAGTAGGAGGTAGAACCTTTAGTGAGTGAGGCCTTCTGGGGAGAAGTTAGGTCATTGGAAAAGTGCCTTAGAAGGTGGTATTGGGACTTCAGCCCCTTTCCCTCTCTCTTTTACTTCTCATCTGCCATGAAGTGGTCATCTTCGTCTATCACAGAATTCTTGACAGGTCTGGAAGCAAAAGGCCAACCAATCATGGATTGAAACTGTGAGCCAAAGTAAACCTTTCCTCCTTGTAACTTGATTACCTCAGGGATTTTGACACCATTGAACTTTAAAGTTGCAAAGTATGTGTACAGGTACCTAAGTTAGCATCCTTCTTTCAAAGAGAACTTCATTTTGATTTGGGGAGATTTCCTGTCTACTCCAAGGTCAGAGAGATTCAGAAAGTCAAGATAAGAATCTAGGATTGCTGGTTTTGATCCAGTGGTTTTTTTCCTTTATTACATTTCCTTTGAGAATGACCCAAAAATTAATGACTAGAATGTCTTAATTAGTTTTATTCCCAAGGAAATATCTCTAATGATCTATTCAACAAGGACATATTGTGATGCTATTTTGTCTCATATCTTCTACTTGGAAATTCAAAAGCAAAACAGCTTTGACATTAAGGAATTCACAGTCAACTTGAGGAGATACATGTATGAAATATGAATATCTTGGGAAAATATAATAATAATAGTCTCATAGATTTTTTATAGAACTTGTCAAAGAAATAAAAAAGACCAACTCTGCTTAAATAGCTTATGGAAAGTTCTAAAACATAGAGTCTCTTAAAGTCGTGAACTAGCAATTTCCTAGGAGCTTGGGGAAAATATGGGATTTCCATGAAAATAGACTTTCATTGGAGTTTAATTCAATGAGGAAATTGCTACTGATAAGGCAGGTCAGGTATGTAGGCAAGACTCACATCCCAGAAAAAAGGGGTTTAGCCTCCTCTGGATGCTGGGGAGCCATTTCCTTCATTAAAGCGCTTTACCTGCAAAAATTTTTTTAGTGTCTTTCTCCCTCTCTCCCTCTCTCCTTTTCTCCCTCCCTTCATCCCTCTCCCCCTTCTCTATCTCTCTTTCTCCCCTCCCTCTCTCTCTTTCTTTCTGTCTCTCAGTCTCTTGATGCAAGCAGTTCCATCTCTTTTCCATCATTTATCAAACTTGGACACTGAAAAATTAATATACGCATGCTCCTATGTACATTCATTAAAGGCTTTGTATTCACAGACCTTACATCAAAGAATTTGTCTATGTAGTATAATTTTCTAAGCCTGGCTTTATAAATTCAACACATGATATTCATCAGGGCTTCTCTATAAATTTCAACCTTCCATAAAGATTGTAGTCTTTAAAAACTGTACACATGGTTTTGGTTTTTATATAATGGATTTGTTCTCAGGATCATAATGAACCTAAATTTCTCAAAACTTTTAATCAAATTAATAATAATAAACAATGGTCATTTTATTTTTCCCTTGAAGTCTACATTAAGCTTTTAAGTTAAGAATGTTTTGTAATTACTGCCCCAGGCTGGTACTCTTTAGAACACTAAATTCCTCTAAATTATATTTCACTTTATTCAAAGTTATTTTTAAGTGTTTTTGAAAATTAAATTTTATTGAATGGTAAATGTAAATGATGAAATATTGGATTGCAATATAATTACATTAAGTCCATAGAAATACCCACTATGAATTTTTTTAAGTTTTTGAATTAACTATTAAATGTTTATTCTGATCCTTGTCAAAGTTTTAATTTATGTGTTGTTTAAAAAATCTAGAAAATAGACTATGTTTAGTAGTTTTAGGGGGTCACATAGACTTGTTTGGTTTTTGCTGTACCATTTACTATTTATGTGACTTACTTAATTTTACCTCATTTCGTTTATCCAGATCATGCTGAGAAAAATATGACCTCCCTCTCCAAGTTGTTTTGAATATAAAATTAATTCTATATGTACAAGTCCAGAAACACAGCCATAGTAAATAGTGCCTGTGATTATTCATAGTAATGTAAAAGTCAAATTATTGCTATAAAGGATCTGTTGTACTTTTTATGAGTATCTTAAAGATATATATTAAGTTATATATTTTCAATTATATTTGTCTCTGCTAACAAGTATTAATCATTAATATTATTTAAATTTGTATCTAACAATTTTAGATGGGAAAATTTTTTCTTCATAATTTGCATTACATCTGGCAAATTAAAAGTTCTATAGTCTGCTATGTCACCAAATAAAATGCAAGGTCTTTTATGACCACTGCTTCCTCACATAGAAGTACACATATATTACATATATGTTTCCAATGATCAACAATGAAAAACAGAATATAAAAAAATTACTTTCTACAGTGTGTACTATAGAGGATTTGATAATGATTACTCACCATGGCCTAAGTTCAAGCACTAATGAAAATCACAATATCCATCATCATTATCACATCATCATCTTCAAAAGCACCATTCTCTTTACCCTCTAATTCTACTTCATTATGAAATTTGAATTTTTTCATCCCTTGAAATAATACAATAACCTGAGATTTCAAATTTTGTTCATAATTTACTTCTTTAGCATATTTTGCAGAGTGTAGACTTGTTCATTTTACTTATATGTAGGACAATAAATGATGAAGCTAAGTTGCAAATTTAGATAGCAACAACACAGGTATAGAAGGAGGGGCTATGTAACCTATTTCATCATAAAATTTCATGAATGCTTTATCTCTATAATAATGACTAAAGAGCCTCCTAGCTCTAACTTTATCAGGATGGGCTGTCAACAAAATACATAAATATATTAATTTGAGAAGTAAGTATATTTGAAGATTTTTTTTTTGGCTTAGTAACTATTTTAATGGCATGGAGGATCATCTTCTCAGATTTACATTGTAACTTAAGAAACTCACTACTGTTTATAAAAGCAAACAAAATGAAAACTGCTTAAACATCCAATAATTTTAGTCTCACTTGTCTAAATCTTAAAATCCTAAAAGAATATGTGGGAGATTTTATTTGCAACCTAAGTTGAAGAAGTCTTTTCAACCAAGAAAAGGAAACACAGATGTTAAGAAAACATTTGGGCATGCAAAAATATATTAAGCTTCACTGACAAATATCAGCTTAAAAAACAAATCGCTATGTGTATTATGGATGAAAAGTAGATAAAGAACATCTGTAATACACAAGAAAATTTGGAGATGGGTATCGAATATTTTAAAACCTGAAAGATACAAAAGAAAAGGACAGAAATAGATAATTCACAAAAAAGCAAATCTAAGTGTCTGCTAACAATATGAATATATGCTCAATCTTCAAAGAAGTCAGGAAAATGTTAATTAAGTAATAATTATAACACCTAACATCGAAGGAATCAGAATGAAAGGAGTAATCTCATAAACTGTTATAGAAAATGTGAAGAAAATCCTTCATCTTCTGCTGAAATTCATAGCACATATACCCTTCATTCCAACAATCTAATTCCTGAAATTTGCCTAATAGAAATAAAATGAATAGTAAGGAAGTATATATATATACAAAGGAATCTGTCATAGCAGAGTTTCATAGGCTATAAATCAAGAAATTACACACACACAAGGCGTCATTCGTGGTATTCTGGTAAATTGATTTTCTGAAGAAAAATCAGATCTGGTTGTTGCATTTGATATTTTTCATACCCCCATGATAGCTGATTATAAGCTATCAACATGGTATTATCAAACAGAATTGAGAAAAGATACACAAAATTGGTTCTCGTGAGCCAACACAAGCTGGTTCCAACACTCCACTGGGAATGCTAAACGAGCCTTACTTTATCCATATTATGGAACATTATTCAGCTCTTCTCAGTGGGAATTAAAGTATTCCAATGGCTTTAAAGAGATCTCCACTATATGCTCATAGATGAGATAAGGAAGAGGCAGAGAAGTGGGTGTAGTGTACAATCTCATTTTTTATATAAAAAAAGACCCAGGGTAAACACTGTGTATTTGTGTGTATATGAATGTAAATATTATATGTGGAGAAATGTATGGACATGTACACATCAGGCTAATACTAGCTCTTTTGTAGGAGAGGAAGGAAGGTGAGGCTGGTGTAGTGAGGAAGAAAAACTGATGCCACACTTGCTGGCAAATTAAGGGCAAACATATTAATGAAAAATAAGGACATCAGCAATGAAGTTCTTAAAGACAATAGACATTGTAACATAAACTGAGGAGAATAAGCCAGAGGAAAACTCAGAGCTGTTTCAGCACTATTCTCTCAGCCTTAATTGGCAAAGACTCTACCAGTTGCTTTGAAAGAAGGAACTGGAAACTCATGAAATCCCACTCTATCTATAAAAGATATATTTTTTATATATCTTTATATATCTTTTGAACATTATGAAATTTTATTTGAAGATCAAAAAAATTAACAGAGGCAATTTTATGTAATATTTTATGATATAAACATATGTTTGCAAATAGTCTCATTAAATTTTCTTAAATTAATATATTGTAAATGTTCTAAATTCTACAATAAAAATATGAGAAGTCATTCTCATTCTTTCTCTAGAGATGAACTGTTTTCGGTCTATTGAAGGCATATTCCTTTCCTAATGAACTTTACTATCACTTCCACTACAAAGCAAAACAAAAGATAGGAGAGGAGTTGAAATCAGCAGGCAGAGTAACTAATACACAGACATAAAAATCTCAGAATGGGAATTTTTTTAAGTTGAGTCTTCCAAACACTCCTACCATAAACAAAAAATAAATAAAGCAATCTTATAGAGTTGCTATCTTGTCCTGTGCTTAGGTTATCTTGCTGAAAAAAAACCCAACAAGTCAAGACACAGGTGGTATTGCTGTGAGTTTGCATACAGGAAAGGTGGAGGAGGGGTAGAATGACTCTTTAGAGCTGTGCTTTCCTCAGTACACATGTGCACTTTGTTTATCCTTTGCTGTAGCAACCCACTGAGCAAACCTGTGCAAGAGCTGTCTGTGCATCTTTCTACCAAAAGGCTAACATGTATTATATAAATACATGTTATTTATGTGAAAGTGCTGATGCTTTCACAATGCACATGGCTTGTCAGATCTCTCCGCTTCTTTGTTTAGGCCAATCAGTCTACCTTCTCAGTGTTTCTCTTGAACTCTCTTGAACTCTGTGATGATTTGCATTATTCACAGCTTCTTCCCTCCCTGCATTATTGAATTTCATTCTTTTACATTTTTCCTTATAATTAAATGATCCCTATCAGATTTTTATACAAGTGTATACAGAGTTTCCTGTCAAAGACTTCTTTCTGGTATTTTCCAACTCTTCTCATTTATCTCTTCTGTACACTAACATTATGTCATCCTGACTATGTTCCAAATTCCTTTTCAACTCCTGCTTGTTTTTGGAAAGGCAGTTACCAAATGAATATTGTAGCCCCAGATATCTTTGGATTATAATGTGTCTTCTGTGATGAGTGTGTGCAGCCAAACACAACCCTACATTCCTGAGTGCACATGCAGTCGCCAATATTCTGGAGTGGTGAACACGGGCAGCAAGGACAATTTTCCTATGTGTCTACTCAGAACCAACTTTGGACCTGAGTGTCTCATACACTAGGGTGTTCCTATGAAATCTTTCCACAGGGTCTGCTTCACCATGAAACGCCTCCAAACAGGATTTAAGGAATAGAAAAAATAGGATGACTCAGTAAGAGAAAAGTATACATATAAAAAAAAAATCAGGTGAGGATATTGCTTTATAAGGAATGACTAGAAAACTGGGGGAGGAAATTTCCTCCAGGGTATTGCACCCTAGGAAGATAGGATCTTTGTGAATGGCTTCCTCCTTAGCAACTTGTCCCAAAATAAACAGAGGACAGTTCTCTTGATAGATTTTATGACATTCTCTGTGACTGTGACAATTAATTTCATTATAAAGTTCCTAGGAGTGAAATTTGTATTCAATACACTTTTTCAAATGTTGCTTCTCCCTGATTACCTTTTCTGAAATTCATATTAGACATACACTAGTGTTTCTTATTCTTTCTTTTTCATAATTTCCATTAAAAAAAATTTTGCAGCCTCCAGTTTGCATTCTAGCTCAGTAATTCTCTCTTCAGCTGTTCTAATCTATTCTCTAACCAGTTATATAATAATGCAGAACGAGTACCTGTTATCCAACATGTTTGGGACAAGATGTGTTTCAGGTTTCAAAATTTTTTGGATTTCAGAAAATTTGCATATTCACAATGAGACATTTTTTAGATGGGACTCTTATGTCTAAACACAAAATTCATTTGTTTCACCTTGACCTTCTACACATAGCCTAAAGATAATTTTATACAGTAATTTTGATGTGCCTATTTTTTTGACAGCAACCTCTCACATGAGGTTAGGTGGGGAATTCCACTTGTTGATGCTCACAAATTTTCAGATTTTGAATCATTTTTGACTTCTGATTTTTGGATAAGGATGCTCAGCTATAAAGCTAATAATACAATAGTTTGTTCTTATGTATAAGTTCTCTGGGTAACTTTTTTCAAGTATTCCCTCTTATTCTTATTTTGTGGATTTTAGTCCTTCCTCTGTCTTCTTGAAGAGTTTAAACACACTTATTTTCAAATTTTTTTTAGATTTCTCCCTTGTGTACTCTGTGGATTTGCAAGACTATAGTTCTTCATATGTTTCCTTATTATCATTTATGCTTTTATCCTTAGAGACTTTTACGGTCTACCAGATGCTTATGCATGAGTCTTAAAGAGACCCTATCCTGTGGAATTTGTCCAAAGGTCTGTCCGAAGCTTACAGAGATCACCAGTACCAAAGAAATTAAAATTAGGTTAAACCTTCCACTAATGTGTGATATAGGTTCCAAGTAACAAATTTTCTTGAATGATTCCTTTCATGCTTTTGAGCCAAGGGACATCCCCTGTCCTCACCCATGACTGAAGTAAACCATTCCTAATCCTAACTTTTATTTATGCAGAGAGCACCAATTCCCATGTAGCCATACCCCAATCCAGGGATTAGACCCTGCACCTTCTGGCTTCCAGAAGAACCATTTTAAATGTGATTTGTGAGAAGAGAGAACTGGATCATATCTTCCTTCCTGTCCTCCAAATCTCCCAAAGATTCCAAGACGGAGCAGAAAGTACAGCAGGGGAGCCCAGGCCTCAAGTAGGAGTGAGAACAAGGCAAGATCCCTGTCTTAGAGAACTGGGGCAGGTTATTGAAGTGGAAACTCACAATTAGAGAAATGCAAAATAAGGATTCTGGACCTCTGTAACTGGAATTGGAGCTCAGTATGACAGCTTGCTGAACTCTTGAACTTAAATTACCCTCTGAACATGAACCAGGGCCTGGGGCAAGCTCACCAACAAGTGTAGGCTAAATGCCTTAATTGTAAGGAAGACTGGACAAGAGGCAAGAAGCCAAGCAGGTCATTTGTTATAGTGCTGACTGTCTTTGGATCAGCACTCTTTTTGCACTTAAGGAATGGGAGGAAGTAGGGTGTTTACTTATAATATTTTTCATATATTTTTGTGGTAACATTTTATGGAATGCAACTTTATTATTTATTGTAATTTGAAAAGATCCAGATCTATAATTCCAGACTTTTATGATGAGATTCTAGGATCGACATGCAAAAGACTCTAGTGAAATATTTATTTTTCATATCTTAATCTTATGAATAATTTTCAAATAAACCATAAAGCCTAATTGCTGAATTATTTTTGGGAAAGAGGTCTCAATTCATAGAGACTACGGTAATAAGAAATGTATCAGGAGTAGCTTAAGGGATATGTTTTATTTCATGATGATAATATTTTGGAGCTAGACAGAGATGGAAGTTGCACAATATCATGAACGTATTAAGTACTAATGAGTTGTTCTCTTAAAAGGGTTAATTCATGTTCTGTGGATTTTACTCCAATAAAAAAGTATATCAGAAAATATTCTTGATATTTACATATTTTGTTCAACACCCTTAATTATATTTAACTCAGCTATATTCAATATGGGTCAAAAATGAAACATGGAAATGGAAAATATTGTCCAATATCAAACTTAAATATTAAACTCACCATCTATAAATTTGCTGTTCCCATTATTTTTTGTTTATCTGTGGCACTTGAGGATTGAACCCAGAGCCTCATGCTAGGCAAACACTCTACCACTTGAACTATGCCACTAGCCCTGCTTTTTGTTTTTGCTTTTGAGACAATTTTGGAGTGGCAACAAACTCATGATTCCCCTCCCTCTGCTTCCTCAGTAGCTGGGATTAAAAGCATGTGCCACCATCCATAGCTCATTAGTATTTTTTAAGTATTAATAACTGTATTTAATCTTCTTCAGTCCTGGTTTTCATTTTGACACAGTTCTTTCCACAGCCATTGGTGGAGTCACAGATTCAAGCACCTGGTTTCCTAGTACTTAGGTCATTGGACACAAGGTAAAGAGGAGAAATATAGGCAATAATACATTTCAAATTCAGGAAAAGAAGCAATGATTTTTATCTAGGCATTCCCAATCCATAGTAAACAGATCTCTAAGCCAAGACAAGTCTTTCTAAATTAGATGGGAAATGAGAGCAAGCTCTATGAGTCAACTTGGAATGTGAATGTCAGGAGACCAAGGCAAACCAGATCATGAATGAAGGATATAAGGGAAGTTGCCCTGGGGTAAATTTAGAACTAGCTTTAACAGCAACTAGGCATCTCTATTTACTGCCTCTGCACTGACCTCAATTCTCCTACTGCTGATCAAAGTAGGAGATGCTTCCCTGTACATTCCAGATAGTAAAACTCTGGAGAGCAGTGACTGAACTGTCCAGATCCACTACTAAGCAGGAAAATAAAACACTGATTGGCCCACTCAGGATCATGTTTCCATCCTGTGCCCTGGAGTACAGGACTTGTGATTGGCACCTGTCACAAGATTGGGATGCAGGAAAAGCAATTCACCAAAAGAAGATGTTACTGCTCAGCACATTCAATGAGTTTACTGTACAGGAAAGTAAACATGCTCTCATTCTGCATTAAGCACTTTTCAAACGTACTTCATACATTTCTCATTTTATCCTCCTATAAGATGTGTTATTATCACTGTATTATGTTCATTGAAAGTCAAGTTCAGAGAGGTTGGACTTACCCAAAGATAGCGCATATAAAGTAAGGATTGTAATAATAAAAGAAAAAGGAAAGGAAAAAAAAAAAGAAAAAAAAGGAAGGGGGAGGGGGAAGGGGGGTAGAAATGACCCAAACATTGTATGCACATATGAATAAAAGAAAAAAAAAAGAAGCCAGAGTGCCATGGACACATTATTCCAAAGCCCATGCTCTTTTGCTGTATTGCTGGAATGTAGGATCAGTGAAAGCTTGAAGAATGACAGTTTCCTTGCTAGTTGCCACTAACTTGCTGGGTAGTGCCATGCCACAATTTCTCATTTTTGCATTTCCAAATATCCACAAGGATCTACTGACTGGAATGCACCCTTTCTGAATTTCAAGCAGCAGAACTAGCAAGACCTGGAATGTCGAGTACACTGTGACATACTTCCTGTTTCATAAAACAAAATCTTCTCTCCAGTCACTCTGAGAATCAAAATCCAGAGCAACCTCCCCCCCAATGCAACAAACATACAAAGAGAAAAACCACATATTTCCTCTTATATAGTGCTTGTATACCTGTGTGGCTCAACCAAGGGATGTGTAGTGTCAGAGAAGGCTCTCTGGGGCTTTCTTGCATATGATAGCCTGGTGACTGGCACTTTCTGGATGGCTGAGCCACTTTCTCAGTTCCTATGCCACTTCATTTCACTTTCACAAGAGAAAAAGAGATGTCTCTGGGATGACACAGGATATGAGAAGTGGAAGTTGAAAATATAAAAGCCCAACTTTTTTGACATCATGATTTTGTCCAGGGCTGCTCTTAAATTACACCCTTTCAAAGATTGTAATTTGTTACTAATAAATCCCTCATATAGTTATTGCAAGTCTCCATTATACCAAGCAGTGGATGTTGAGCCCAGTGAGATGAAGTCTCCACCCACAGAGAGGGTACAATCATATAAATAAAAGCTTAGGTAAAGGGATTTTGCTAATCTTTTTTTTCCCCTTATGATTCAAACCTGCCTGGGGTGCACTGTGGTATATTAAGTCACTCTAGAGTTCAAATTATACTGTCTTCAAGGAATTTATCAGTTGAGAAGTCAAGTCATGTCAATGGCCATACCACCCTGAACGCACCTGACCTCTTCTGATTTTGGAAGCTAAGCAAAGTTGGGTCTGGTTAGTACTTGGGTGGAAGAAGTCAAGTCATAAACCAGAGATTAATTAGTAATACAAGGCAATATATGGTAAGTAACAAATGACCTGTGGTATCAGTGGATTATTTCAAGGAAATAGAGATTACTGTTTATTTACTCGTTATGGAGTTATAAGACGGTTTGACTCTGTAAAAAAAAAAAATAGTGCTATTTCATAGCTCCAGTTGCAAGAATTATAAAGAATGATGGAGAGGGCAAATCTAACTAAGATACATTGTAAGTACATATGTCACAACATACAAATATTGTACATATGTACAAATGTTGCAATGAAATCCTCCTGAACAAGTAAAACTTTTTAAAAAGAATTGTGTTCACTGATTAAAAATATAGAATAGCTCTAACAGTTGACAGTAGGAGCATAGTCACCTAAGCTGAAATATAAAGCATGGGTGAGAGTGGATATTCACTATAAAACCATATATTATTTTTATTGTTCTGGGGTACTTTGTGGCACTGACAAATTTCTTACAATATATCATACTTGAGTTCACCATGTCCATCGTTCTCCTTTATCTCCCCTCCCCCAGTTCCTAGGGGAATTTCAACAGTTCTCATTTTTTCCATTCACATTTATGTGTACACAGTGTTTGCACTATATTCACCTTTCCCCACATCCTTACCACTCCCATTGGTATCAACCCTCAAATAGGACCTGTTCTGCCCTCCTATTCTCTGACTTTGTATAAGAAAAAAAGACATTTTTGTTTGTTTATGATAGCTATATAGGAGTTTCCTTGTGACATTTCCATGTGTACATGTATTATAACCTGAACTGGTTCATCTCCTCTATTTTTCTCCTTTCTACCTTAGCTCCCTTCTTATGGTGATATCAAGAGGTTTAAAAATTCTAGGTTCATTTTTGTATAGGAAGTACATCAACCATATTCACCTTCTTAACTTCCTTCTTTTACCCTCCGCCTCTCATATGTGACCTCTCTTTAGTGTGACCTGTTTTTCATATTGCTTGTATTAGGTCTATATTCCACATATGAGAGAAAACGTGGTTTTTGGTCTTCTGAACCTAGCTAACTCACTTAAGACAATGTTCTCTAGTTCCATCCATTTACCTGTGAACGACAAAATTTCATTCTTTATGACTAGCTTTAGGTATACCACTGTATCAATGACAAAAAGTCTGGCAAATATCTATTTCATATACTCTTCTGAGATAAATTGACACAAGTTTAATTTCTGCTCTATCTGACCTCATTTTTCATCTTTTCTCCATATTAGTTTTAACACAATAATTATTAGCATTTATTGAGGAAGTACTGTATATTATTAGGATTATCTCTAATTCTTATACTAACTGTGAGTTCAATTCTACTATCATCACTCCTTGTTGCAGATATGAAAATGTGGCAACAGAGTGGCTAATAACTTGATTAGGGGCACACACTTTGTAAATGGAAGGGTCAAGATTTAAGTTCAAGCAGACTAACTCAAGTCCAATTTTCTACCATTATATGGTTCCATGCATAAAAAGGAACATCAGAACTGAATCCATAAACTAAGGTAGTCTTGGTCTTCACAAAAGAAGGCTTTCATTTACTTTTTCTTTTAAGTGTTCATCAGCACTTCTCTACTACTTTATCCTCAAGTCTGTAAACATAGAATAATAGCATGTGGATATCGTAGTGTTTTCTAATAACATCTTAGCATCCTTTGGCCAAAAACAAAAAATGCATTTTAATTTACTATTTTTTCAGACCTCACTACATTTCACCATTACTGCTTTGTGATCCAATAACACAAATGTCAATGAAAGGGAAGACTGAAGCTGTACACAGAGTAAAGAATGGAAGATGAGTTGGGAGGGATGAAAAAGGTAGTAGCCATTGTAGTGTGAATTTGGGGAGTGGATCTATTTATTTAACACTGGAAGATGTGTACAATATTAAGAAAGGAAGGGGTACAGAATTCTGTGATGGTTTACTCTGTGCTATAAAAGGAATCCTGCAGCTCACCTCAATTCTGTATTTTGTTACCTTTTGATAGGCTTCATTATAGGTCTAACTTTCCTCTTCTCACCTCTTCTCTGCTCTCCTCCCATTCCTCTCTTCTCTTTACCTCATTAAGCTAGTGTTGGTATTTCTTCTGAAAGCTTCACCAGACAAAACACAAACATCTTTATCTATGCTACTCTTTCACTCATTCTTAGTTTAATTATATAATTGGTTCTATAGCAATGTTTTGTGAAACAAAACATGTCTCTTAAAAACAGAAAAAATTGTAAGACTTTAGTGAAGTTTTTGAGTTGCATATTCAATCTAATTTCCCAACAAACATCATTATTTCCATTTGTGCTCTTCACAATCTCTCTATAATCATTGATAAATCTCTTAAAAGCATACACTACCTCAATTTTCTTGTTTGCAAAGTAAAACCTGTTCTTCTTTTTACTAGAACAGAATTTAAGTGAGAAGTAACTAATGAGAGAAAAGCACCATAGAGCCATAAAAATTACTATAAATGTTAGACTGCATTATTGTCCGGATCAAATTATACCTTAGGTAGTCATATTCTGTTTAATGATTTTCCTTTAGTTCTCATTATTGGTCAAGACTTCCTATCTTTTTATATCCTTTACTTATTTATTTCTCCCCCATTTTCTCTTCTATAACCTCAGCCTTCTATCCATCTCTCTAACCCTGTATCTGTCTAACTCTCAGATTACACTCAATTTCTTTGTATTCTTTTTCCTCTTCAGTTCTCACTCAAAATATCCAAATTTGCGTTAATTCAGGAATCTGCCTTCTGTAGTCCTAAACCTGGACACTGAACATCTATGCAGAAAACGTTAAAACAAACAAACTGTTCATCTTCAGGACAGTTTCAAATCTTGGCTAGCTCATCTGTACCATAGTGGATGCTTTTGTTGTTGTTAGTGGTTGTTTTCCATTTCCATTCCTGTCAATGATTGTTTCAGATCCAAATCTCTCTTCTTAAGTTCTCTAATCAGTTCCCATACTATCTTTTATAGCAGAATTCCTTATTTCCAATTGCATTGACACTTGTGAAGCCATCAAGATGATACATCTCAACTTCCATGCTCCAAATATGTAAAACCAAGTTTTTTCTTTTCCCTGTTGACTATGAACTCAATAGCTTCATGTATATTTTAAATGAATCCCTAAGCCTGTATTTTCCTGATTCTTCTGGGACCTTGCTCCTACCTCCCACCTCTATATTTTCAACCTCTCCTTCTTAACTTGCTCTTGCCAATGAGCCAATAAATGTGCTAAATCTCCCCGATATAAATATATTTCCCTTTAATAGAATATATCCCTCTATGAACTATCTTTCTCCATTCTTTCTCATCTAAATTTCTTAAAAGATCAGTTTACATTTCTATCTCTAATTAGTCCCTCATGTAGTCATGCCTCACACAGAATAATAAAGATTCTTCCCCATCACATACCTGGGAAAAAAAATTTACTCATTTAAGATATCAGTGACTTCCTTATCACCGTATCTATAGGTAAGTATTATCTCTTACCATTCTGGACTTTACTCTTGCAATTGAAATTAATATTTTTTCTTTCTAAAAACAGACTCACTCACATAAAACTTTGTAGACCATGGGGTTCACATTCTCTAGCTTAAATTTCCGTATAACTTCTGGTAAATTCCAGTATGCCTCCTTATTGAGGTTTATACTTCTGACCTCTTAAAACTGCTTCTCAAAACTGCAAGTACACTATACACTTGTATGAAAATGTCATAAAGAAATCCATTTCTACAATTAATATGCACTAATAAAAAAGGAAAAAAATAAAAATCACTTCCAAAGCTCTAAAAAGTAAAATATAAGAGAAAAGCAAATGTAAGGAGCAGCCACTACTTTCAAAGCTGGAGTAACCACCCAGAGGAGAGACTTCTTCCTCTCCAGACTGAGAATAGGGAGAACAGGGAAGAGCACAACTGTGACTCAGTGAGTGTCAAAGAAATTTCCATCATGTTACACTCTGAGAGGAGTGCCAGAGGAAAATATCACTGGTGCTGTTGGCATTTACAGGAGCCTGGCACTGGGTAGGTAGGTAACCAGCCCTGAGAGAGGCTGATAGCAGAAAAGCAATGCATGGTGTAGGAGCCTATTGGAAGCAGCAACTGCAACAGGAAAGAAAGCCCCTTGTTTCCCCAAAGTTTATCACCATTCCATTTGAAAAGCCAAAACATTTAAACAGTCCACCTCTATTTTTATGATGTATCCAATGATGGGTGATTTGGAGAGGCAATAAATTGATTATTCTCTCTCTCTCTCTCTCTCTCTCTCTCTCACACACACACACACAAACACACACACACACACACACACACACACACACACACACAGAGCTGTGTTGTGAGGTTATTGGCTTCATTCCATACACTTTTACTAGAAGATCCCAACCCAATCATTAGGTTTAGCTATCAAATATATGAAAACAATTCTTAATTGGCATTTATGGTTAAAATCTCCTTGGAGTTTTGACCTCATATATATCTGGATGTGCCAGAAAACTCCAATTGGAGGGCTTAAAGAACTCCCTAAAATTAAACTGTCTCAACTTCAGCCCATTGTCATCCTCTCTAAATCTATTTTTTGGGATTTTTTTATACAAGATAGGGGCTATTCCTATCTACCTCATCTCTCTCTTTCTCTCTCTCTTTCTCTCTCTCTCTCACACACACATACACACTCTTACTTGTTCCATTGTCCTTACCTTTCCTGATTCAATAAATATGCTGTTAACCATCAGAACATTTCTCCGATATATCTAGTATTTTCCTTTCTTTCTAGAACTCCACGTTCTGAAAATGCATTATTACAACAGCATGTTGGTTGGTTCTAAGAAAATCCTGTCAGATTCATTCTCCATGTTATCTATACATGTTCATACTTTTTCTATGTCTCCTCCTTGTTTATAAGAAGAAAAAACAAAACCTAACATAATACATGATGGACTCTCAATTAATATTTGAGGCACAGGTGGCTCATGCTTGTAATCCTAGCTACTCAGGAGGCAGAGATCAGTAGGATCATGGTTCAAAGCCAACACAGGCAAATAGTTTGTGAGATCCTATCTCGAAAAAACCCTTCACAAAAAAGGGCTGGTGGAGTGGCTCAAGGTGTAGGCCCTGAGTTCAAACCTCAGAACCACAAAAAATATTTGAAAACAATGAATAAATGACTAAAGTCATTATATCAAGAAAATTTGGAGTTGCGAAATTTAACATTATCCTCTATGGTACCAGGTACAAGCTCATATTTTTTGAGGCAGATAATCATTATTTGACTTTCTCCACCCAATGACCTTCAAAGGTAATTTATTTTAATGAGTTAATATTGAACCTTTATGCTTTTCTTCCAGGAAAGCTCCTTGTCAAACATCTTTCTTCATACTGCTTCTTACCTAAGAAAAAATTTCTGTTTCTTATTCTTCATTTCCTTAATTCTCCCTAA
Organism: Castor canadensis; assembly: GCF_047511655.1. NCBI lineage: Eukaryota > Metazoa > Chordata > Mammalia > Rodentia > Castoridae > Castor > Castor canadensis. Next base: position 54,906,105 of record NC_133390.1, on the reverse strand, counting down.
TGACTTGATGGTATGTGGACTTTCTTAGGGAAAATAAGGAGAAGCAAAGGGTTAGAAATACTGAAATAATTTATGAATAATCTCTCCAGGAAGTTTATATACCAAGAATCCAATAAGAGAATATTCTCCTGCAGAGCTCATATGGGAAGAACCTGAACAGTTTCATTTCATTGTCATTCATCTCATAAATAAATGTCAATTAGCCAAGAAAGTCCTTCTGTGAAGTAAGTGATTATGAGGAGCAGGATGTGAATTTAATGAATAAGTATGACTTTGAGGGATATCAGGTCAAGAGATATAAAATCAACAATAACATATCACTGGGGTTTAGTGGTTGAAGTGATGCCATCTAAACTGTCAATTCCTTTTCACACATTGTAAGTCTATCTTCTCACAGCAGTCTATTTGCTACTAATGGACTCACAATATTTTAAACAAGTAAAATGCTGTTATAAAAAGAAACAGAAATTAACTTTTGTTTTAACACATATATCAAAAAATGAGTCCTTAGATTCAATTTGATTTATTTGCTTTAACATGAAAATATCTATAAATTTATTAATGTAGGTCAAATATAATAACATAATAAAAACAGGTGATGTGGATAAATTAAATTTTATCAAAGCTTCAATCATAAAAGCCAATTATAATTGTCAGAATGAAATAAGTTTCTATGCATTTTATAATAACACTTTCTGTAACCTGGCAAAGTTACAGCTAAAAAGACAAGAAACATTGTAAAACTAAGGATTACATTTGTCAATGTAACTAGGAACATTTAAAACATCCTGGATACATACTCCAAGAGGGAGACTTCTCAGAATGGGGCATTCTAGTGCCTTGAACTTTCAGTGGCATTAGGAATCTCTCTCAAAAGGAACTAGGTGGTGGTTTTTCTGTTTTAATGTTTCCAAAGGCTTTGATGGTACATGATAAGGGCTTAAAAAATCCTTCAGTTTTCCAGCAGCTTGTCTCTGCTTCATAACATTTAAGTACATGATCCATAGGTTATTAAAAACCTGTCAATGTTTAGCAATCACTAATTTGCTTTCTGTATTTGTCCTTCCAAATAAATTCCAGTACCTTTAGGATGTCTATTTTCCTTTTCTGTTCCATGATGACTTTCTTCTGCTACCAAGAGTTATAAGTGAGAATTTGGCTTTCATTATGAAAGAATGAGACAGGCAGTGTTACTGGAGGGCTCCTAAGGATCCAATCGGGTCAAATTCATGGACAGGTTTTCCTGATGGATTTCTGGAAAGACGCAAAAAATCATCTCAATAGTCTACTTGAGAGATGACTTTAACATTTTACTCTAAAAGATTACTGTGCATATTGGTTATGTTTTAAAATTTGTACTTTTCATCTATGCCAGTTAATTTTTTTAAAAACTCACACAATTAATATTAATAGGCTAAAATAATACTTAAAAGAGTTTTTAAATGATGACTTAACCATAGAAGAATCATACTATGATAATTATTTAAGTTGTAGCAAATCACCATGAACTGATTTTAGTAGTTTTTAATATTACATATTTTAGATCCAAAGTCTCTTTACTGAATTGTTGAATTTAAACTCCTCTGAAACATTAGATTTGAATCCTCTCTGAAAAAAGATTGCAACGCCTTTAAATTGGACAAAGGAAAATAAAATGTTTCTCAGAATGTACTCCTGGCCTTATAAGGCTTTAGGAAGTATGTGGAGGTGAACTCTTTCCTGAGGTGTCATCGTCTCTGAGGACTAAAAGGGGATTCATTTGCCAAGTGACGTTGCAACTTCATGGTTGGGCTGCTGTCTGGAAAAAGAGTCATGCTCTGTTTAGTAATTCCAGTATTTCTTCCTCTTCCTGTAAATGAAGAGCATAAGAGTAGGAAACTCATTCACAAATGAGGAATAGAAATATGTATCCCATGGGAAGGAGCCATTTATAGAGTTATCTAAAAATATGCATTTGGTCAGGTCAGATGAGATTTTGCAACATTACTGTTCTATCCATTAAGTTTGTACACTGGCTTTGTGTTCCTTTCTGGAGCAGGGGTCATTTTGAAATACTAGGAAACCAGAGTTGCCAAGGAGATAAATTATTATATAGCTAATTTCTTTGTATCTAGATCATATGGGCTCACCCAAGCAGAACTTACCCATATCTGTAAGGTTAAAAAAACTAATAGTTTACTTAGGATTCCTTACTGATAACATTGCTTTCATCATATAGTATTACAAGTTATAGTCTTTTTAATACAGCATATAATTTTATGAGTTATTAAATAGGTCATAAAAGTAACTGGGTAAGGGAAAACTGAGACACAGCAGGAAAAATCCAGGTCATGGAACTTATCAGGCCCACTTGACTACAAAACTGATCATTCTTGGACTCTAATTGCTGTATTAGAGCCTGGAGAGGTTTGTATCACAGTTAAGGGTCCATTTGAGAATGGGCACAGACATAAGGGACACTCATTGTAGACAAGAGCCATGGTTCCACACACAGACACAAACACAGTGATGCTAAAAATCAGATTTTGACTGCTTTGGGACTCAGGCACAAAGCCAGGAGTGAGAACTAAACCCTTTCTAAGCCTCTTTTTGGCTCTAGATTCTGATTCTCTGTTTTGATATCTTGGGCTTTCTCTCAATTGTAAAGGAAGACAATTTTTCTTGTGATCCAGATAAAAGAACACATTCATATTTATTCAAGGCAATATTCAACTGATAATTAACCATGGTTTTAGTCTCTAAAAGTAATGATTAGACTTTCTGGCATATATATATATATATATATATATATATATATATATATATATATATAAAATTTTGGAGGGCCTGTACTGAGTTTGACCTTAGCCTCAGGCTTGCTAAGCAGGTGCTCTACCACTTGAGCCACACCCTCATTCCTTTGTGGCTATAGTTATTTTTCATATAGGCATTCCTGTCTTTTTGTCTTGACTGGCCATGTTCCTATTTAACCCTGCTGAGTAACTGGGATGTCAGGCCCATTCCACCATGCCCAGCTATTGGTTGAGTTAGTCTTGCTAACTTTCTGCCTGGGCTGGTAGCATATATTTTTATCCATGTGACATCCAGGAGATCCATCACGTCCCATCCTTTAGAGAGAAGCTACATCTAGCTCAAAGGATCAAAATGGAAAGGCAGAGGTCACACTTTTTCTGAGATGATGATCACTGACTGCTTGGGAGGTTGCTTTCTGTCCAGGGTCCAGGGTCAGCTTACCACCTCATTCGTTTAGCATCCCCAAGACCATCCTGCTATATATGCAGCTATATGTGCTTTTCTTTAGTGAAATTGTGGTGCATTTTAAAGGGATACCTAACAAAAGAAGAAAAAAGTAAAGCTATATGGAAAATAATACATTCTTAATTTCCAAAGAGAAAGCACTAGAGCAAAGTTCTTCCCAAGGGAGTCTGCACATAATTATGTCCCCAGACACTTCTTAAACTTACCTTCATCCCCAACCTCCATAATGAAGTAAATGGCAATCCTTTTTAGTACTTTCTTTTCTAAAACTGCTCTTGGCTAAATTTCACTTTTTTTTTTTCAGGAAACTCTAGCCCTGCCTATTCCCTAGATATTCTTCTTCCATAGTGTGTTTTCCCAAATATGAGTCATATACTTTGGATGCTTGAGAAGAAAGCATTTTAAACACGTAACAAGGAAATATTAACTAATTAACTTCTGTAATAACCCTTCATTAGAATGGAGGAAAAAAATAAATTACCCATCCTCCAATTGAAAGTTCCTATCAGTGTCCTCAATCAGAAAAGTGAAATGAAGCTCAATTTGAGAATGAGAAGTATTACCCTCTCTTTTTCCACTCTCCTGGCCATTTGGAGGTATCTTACATATGTGGAGGAGGGGGAGATACTTATGAAACTAGGTCAGGAAAAGAAGAGCTCAATAGCAACAAAATGCGATCATCATGTCAGCAGAGTCAAGTGTTGATTACAATATCAGCCACCAAGAGTAACATTGCTGGAATGTCTAATGGTGTCCAAACCTGGTGGTGACAGGAAGAGTTGTTCCTAAATTTTGTGTTTAATTTTTCTGATTTCTGGTTTTGTAAAAAAAAAAAAAATAGGTTTCTTGGCGGTAAAATATTATTGTCCTTTTTCATGGAATATCTCCTACCAACTCAATCATTTAACTCCTGGTTATCTTTCATTTCCACAATTTAGTATCATGGCATGTGGGAAGCCAAAAGATTGTTTTACCACACATAAATATGTTCACTTATGGGGTTTATTAAACATTATTTGGATTTGAGTGTGCTATTCTTGCTCAACATAAATTCTGTACTAGTGGAGAAATAAAGAGAAGGGCTACATATAAGTAAAAATATATCTCTGCTTTATATCTGATAAAGGTAGTTTATGAAACATCTTGTCCATGGAACCAAAATGGGTTTCTTCTGGTGGTAGGCTCAGGGATTATCATTTGGGGAGAGTTGGGAAGCAGGTGCATCTTCCATTAGCTGCCTCACATTCAGCTGCACATGGGGCTCAGGAGGAGCCATATCTGCTCAACAACCTTTTGTGTTTTGATGTTGGACATTAGAAAAAAGAACGTAGATCAATGTAAATCAGACTTCCACTGACACAGCAATCACATAAATCAGTCCCCTTTCCCAGGAAAGGAACAAATAAAAGGTCAGAAAAAGGTGGATATTCTGTGTGAAATTTTCATGAACACTGAAGTCCTTGTTTTATAAACAAAGTAGAACATGATAATGAGTCTGATAACTTTTGGCAAATCAACCTGACTTTATGCCATGTCCTGAATGTTAATGTTTTTGAAAATGAGTGATTATACCTAATAAATTTTATACGATTGCTATCTGTTTCTTTCTTCAGTGATTGTGGTAGATTCTTTGTTAAATTTATTTAACAAATTCTTTATAACAGATACTAGGGATTACTTTAGATAATCAAGTGTGTAAACTTGATTATCACACACTGTGCTGAGGGTGGCAAAAGAGGAGAATGATGGGGAAGGCCTCACAGAGATGAGGATTCTTAAAAAATAAAAAAAGGTGCAGAGGAACTGAATTGACAGACAAAGAGAGGGGAAAGTATTCTGGGCAGAGAAGCACACATGCCCCTTTGTTCTATTTCCTTCACTATGGAACAACAGCAACTTATACTAGACAAATTACTCACTGGACTCTGTTCCACTTCAAGATCAGGATTATAACAAAAATGCAAAAAAAAAAAAAAGTCCCGCATTTTTCTTTTTCCTTTTATTTATTTATTTGTTTTGGTGGTAGTGGAGTTTGAACTCAGGGTTTCATGATTGTTATGGAAGCACTCTACTGCTTGAGCTGTGCCTCCAGGCCTATGTTTTGGGTTTGGAGACTGTGTCACTTTATAGACCGGGTTGGTCTGGAACATGTGACACCCCTGCCTTGGCCTCTGAATGCTGAGATTATAAGCATGAATCACTTTTTCTGGTTTTGTATTATTCTTCAATGTCTTTCTTCTATTTTCACAAGAAAGGAAAGTACATCGTAAAACCATGGTTGATTTCCTGGTAGTGTTTTCCTTAATATCTATGTTTGGGGTGAGGGGGTTGGTTTTTTGGTTATGTATTTACATATTTTTGTATGTTTAGAGAGTAAGTACAATTTCTGCCATACATAGAAATAATTTTTATATATAAAATTATTTACTGTAGCTGGGTAGTGGTGGCTCATGCCTACAATCCTAACTATTCTGGAGGCAGAGATTAGGATGATTACAGTTTGAAGCCAGACTGGGCAAATAGTCCACAAAACCCTATCTCAAAAATACTCAACACAAAAAAGGATTGGGGGAGCCATTCAAGTGGTAGAGCTCCTGCTTAACAAGCATGTGGTTCTAAGTTCAAGTCCCAGTACTGCCAAAAAAATTGCTATAGTACCTGTTCCTTGAAGATTTTACAAAAGGCCTTTCCTAGGACATTTGCTTGCCTAATTGCACTGTAAAGTCCTTGAGATCATATGACAAATTGTCTCAGTCTGGAAAGCAAATGTTATGACTGTACCATGCCTGAGAATTCACAACATATCTGGGGACAAAAGTTGATCATGGTAAATGAGGCAAGCATCAACTGATTTAGAGCTGTGAAGTCTTCATAAAGAAAGTATTTGAAAGAAGTAACATGATTGCGTTGTGCCTTAAAAAATCTGAGAGAACTTGACTGAAAGAAGACGGAAGAGACAGAGACTAACTGTTAAACCATTGCAGTTTTCATAGCAATTAATAGCTTATTGGAATTTTAAGAAGGATTAATGAGAGAGAATACTGGGTGCATTAAGAGGTAGTTGGAGTTCAGTTTGACAGAATGATTTTAGGAGATGGAATAATTGAAATTAGGGAAGAGAAGAGTCCTTCACTGAGATTAGGAATTCCTCAGGAAAAGTAGTTGATGGGGCAGTGGGTGGGGGAAGACAGTGAATTTAATTTAAGACATTTTTAGCATGAGGCCTCCATGAGATAATCAGATCATGATAAATTGTGATCATTTTTACAACTAATTAAAAAAGTCTCTAGAAGTGGATCTAATTTTTCAAAAACTGACAAAAATGCCTTCAAAGTGGAGTTGGTATGCAAAGTATGCTTGGTGTGCAAATGATCCTTTTTATTGTTTTTATGTTCAAGCAGTTTGATTATAATTTAGTTATTTATGTAGCTTTCTATATTAATATACGGTGCTACTTTAGCTCACATTGACATATCTCTGTATAAACAAAAGACCAGTGAAAGATAAAATGCTTAAGTGATTAAAAAATAAGAATTGAAAAGGCAAAAGTCTGAAAAGAAAAGAAAAAAATTCTTTGTGGAAATATAGACTATTCCAGTCAAATCTTTGCTTCCTTCTCAGTTGCGTATTCAGTGCCAGCCCATAGTTTTATTCTGTCAGATCTGAGGCAATGTTTCCAATGAAACATTGTTTCCTGACACTTTAACATATAGTCCACAATGACATCAAATTTCCTTAGTTAACATCCATCCCCTTTTTGTAAACTCCAAAGTAAGAAAACTTTAAATAATAGAAGCAAGATATATTCTCAAATATATAATCCCAGCAAATGCCTGATGTCTTAAGATTTTATAAATAGTCTACTTTTGTGAGCTCTCATTAAGAATTATCTGAGAATTACTCAGAACATTAAATAGCAATTATCTATATGACTAAAGTTTAGGTCTTAAAATACTCTTCTTCAGAGGATTAAAATAAGCAACTGTGCTCTACATCTGTCTGAATTCATGTAGTCAAGGTCATCAGTTTCAGGGAAACCATTTACATCCATTAAATATTGCATTTCCCAGATTAATAAAATATATTAAAATATATACAATTAATAAAATTATATTACACAGCTATTTTTGCCAGATTGAACCATGTGTGATATTCCAGGAGGCGTTTGTTTTGGTAGCACAGAAGAGGAGTGAATCAAATTTATCTAAGTGCCCAATAATCTAAAAAACAGAAAATAAATAGAAGACGATTATATAATGTAAAATTCTGACAAAATTTAAAATTTTTTCTTGAATTTTAAGACTGGAGAACCATTTAGCCTGAAAGAATACATAGAATTTCTTAAATCAGTCACCAACACAATACCTTCATTTCGTATAGACCCAACTTCCATAACTACATTGTGTGTTGGAAATGGGCAAATAATTAGTCCTAATATATACATATAATTATTTGAATGTCTCAACAATCATTTGCTAAATGAGCAAATTGGATTAACTATATATATACTGCTTCATTAGGCATATAGTATGATGTTTATTTAACTATGATTTAATAGAGATAACCATATATAATAATACAGAATAAAAAGAATTGTATAAGAAATGTCTTTAACGTTGCAAGGAAACTCCCTGTGTAGATATCTTATATAAGCAAAAATGTCAATTTTTTTTTCCCTTTTACAAAATTGAAGAACAAGAGAGCAGAACAGGTCTTGCTTGGGGTGGGGGGTGTTATACCAATGAGAGGCAAAAGGAGGTGGGAAAAAGTTATGGGAGGATGAATATGGTGCAAATACTATGCACACATGTATGCAAATGAAAAAATAATACCTGTTGAAACTGTTCCAGGAATGGGGGGAGGGGAGATAAAGGAGAATGGTGGAGGAGGTGAATTCAAGTATGATATATTCAATATATTGTAGGAATTTTTGTAAATGTCACAGTGTATCCCTGCCTCGCACAATATTAAAAAAAGAAAAGAAATTTCTCCCTTCCATCCCTACCCATCTTCTGCTGCAGCCTTCCCAGTCTTTCTCTTCCGGTAGTCTACCCAAAGGAAATCAAGAAATCACTGTTATTTTATTTATATATATATTTATTTGTTAATATATATGCTATTTGGAGGGTGGTGAAACTAAAGAGGAGCAGAATAGAAGGTAGTTAGGTCATTGGGTGTGCTCTTGGAGGGGATACTGAAACCCTAGCTCCTGCCTCTTTCTTTTTGCTGCCATGAGGTGAATAGGCTTACTCTGTCACATATGCTTGCCATGATGTATTTTGCCACCTCATGTCCAAAGAAACAGAGCTTAGCAACAATGGACAGAAACCACTGAAACCATGAGCCAAAATATTTCCTCCTTGTAAGCAGTTTAATTTTGTTTTTAATTAACATATCTTGAATATTGGTTTATATTAATGAATAAAGGATTGTTTTTGCTTTTTCATAGTATAAGCATGCATTTGCAGTATATGAATGAGCCATAGATTTAAAAATAACTTTTTCCTAAATATGACTCAAGTTTGGTTAAAAGCTACACAGACCTGTGAAGGCTCAAGAGCAGAAAATTCCACTTGCTACTAGGTCAGTCTTAGTTTCATGTCACTTACTGGAAGAATCCACATGTAAAGGAAGAGTTTCTCCTTAAATGGAAGGGTCTCAGATGTGCTGCTCTGCCTCAGGTGGTTTTCATCTTGAGAATTCAGTCCTTGAAACACTTAGATTTTTGACATATTTAATTGAAAAAAGTGAATATAGTTATAGGTAGATATTTCCTCTGTTTTAAACTTAAATGATACATTTAAAATTTTTTATGTTGACCATATATTAATTCAATAATTTATGTTAATAAATGTAATAAAAAGATGCAAAACTCTGAGGATTGTAGGGTCAGAAAATTCTCAATCAGAGGAAGTTTGTGCATCTGACATCTCACAAGAGTCATAGAAACAGCCCAGCCCATAGGCTTCTGCCTGTTGCTTAATAGTCTGGGATTCTTGAGTCAGGAAGTGAATTCCTGAGATAGTCTGTGGGAATTTCTTGTCTCCCTCCCAGATTCTTATTTGGAAACCATCAGCAGAAGTTACTTAACATAATGGAACTTAGGAAGACTTGATCTCAAAAGCTTACTCAGTTACTGAGCTTGCATGTCATAAATCCACAAAGTCACCTCATACTATCAGAGCTCACAAATCAAGGTAAATAGCAGAGTGTGGAATCCTGTCATTCTCCAGCAGCTTCTCTGGAGCCTCACAAGCTCCTTGAAGAGATCTGGGCTCCCCCAAGACAACTTGATGTAAGATATAACCCACTTCTCTAATTCACTGCAACTGGGAATCTGTATTCCTTTGTATTTCTCAGACTAGTCTTTCTACTTAATGTTCCCTTTTTCCTCACAGAGTTCATCATTTCATAGTATTTTACTGAAACTATTACTAAAACTTAGCAATGCAGATTTTATTTTGAAGGATTGCAGGTGGGGAAAAATGACTAAGTGTATCTCCAAACATACAAGCATACTTTATTTTGGGAACAAAGAGTATCACTAACTTGATTATAGATTCAATGTGACTAGTGCCTGAAATGTGTTCTCTGGTCATTAATACAATGTTTGTTATATTCCATGTTGACTCAGACTCTTAGATAGGATTCAGTCTAGTTTTCCCTCCCATTAGATTTTATTGCATATTAATTCTACTGAACTCCAATGCCTTTCTACCATGTAGTGAGCCGTTATAGGCAATCATTTCTTTTTTCTTTTTTTGGTGGCACTAGGGTTTGAACTCTGAGCCTCATGCATACTAGGCAGGCGCTCTGCCACTTGAGCTACTCTGCCAGCCAGTGAAACCTTATAGATGCAAATCCAAGGCCTTTGATCACGCCCAAGTCTGGATCTTGCCTTCAGTATTTCCTGTCCACAGTTCTGCTACATAAAGGAAGTTCTCCTAATGTGTGGAACTTCATCCAGAATTCTCTGCTGCACTGGCCTAACTAAACTTCCTGATAGCAAAGAGTCTATTATGTCCATGGGAACTTGCTGTCTCCATTGGGCACTATGCATGGGATGGTTTTTCTGAGGCAGTATCTGTAGCTAAGTAAGTTTGTCCAGTTTTTTCCTGCTTTAAAGATTGGTCTTGTACTTACTTATTTTTTACCTTAATACTGTGGATTGTTTTGGTTTGAAAATGATTCATTTCTAAGTCTACCTGAGCTACCAAAATTATCTTTGAGGGCATTTCTTAAAACAATTAAATCTTCCTTTTGTGGCAATGCAATCATGTCCTGGCTGACAATATTGTAGCCAATGAAATTGCTATGGTTTGAGTGAGGTTGAATGACCCACAAGAGTCCAATGTCATTGAAGGTTTGGTCTGCAGGACTCAGTGCTGTTAAAACTCTTTATTGGTAGAGTTTCATAGGAAGTCCTTGGATCATTGGCAGTGTGCCTTTGGAAGGAATCATGAAACACTATTTCTGTCTCTGACTTCCTGTTTGGTAATACAAGCTCTTCCATACACATTGCCTATGGTATGATGTGATACAGTGGAAGAAGACCACCTTCTTCAGAGCTAAGTGGATTTAGATGTCATACCCTTGAATTTCCAAAACGACAAGCTAAGTAAACATTTCCTTTTCTATATATTAACTGCCTCAGATATTTCACTGTAGTAACACAAAGCAGAATAATACAAAAGCTATGTTCTCAAGAAAGCTATTCTTAAATTTTTTGGGGTGTGTTGGGAAATGAACCCAGTCTTGCATACTCTGTACCACAGAGCAACACCCCCAACCTCAAGAAAGTTATTATTAATTGCCTGTAACAGGATTGACTGCCTTTATTTTTCTTCCAATACAGCTTTGATTTATGACACTCCATACTTACCACATTTCACAATAATAAAAAATTGCATACTATTCAGCATCATAGTTCAGTGTTTAGCATATTGCCTGGCATGTAAAAATGCTCTATAAATATTTGCCAAATGAGTAAATGAATGAAAACTGGAGTTAAAGGAGAAAGAACAATCAGAGAGGGATATGTGAATAAGCAGAGAGCAACAGAAATGTGGCATAATCACCATAGATAATTTCTCCAAATATATGCTTATATTAAAAGTCTGATATATAACCATGATTAAACCTTAAGTAAACTCAGCCATATATGGCAATGTGATAAATGGTAATAGAGTAAGATGGATTCTGAACCAATGAACAGGGTAATTTTTGAGAAAAAATGTGTTAGAAAGAACAGTTGGAGAAGGGATATAAATACAATTTATCACAGATTGTTTCCTAGACTTTAACATGAAAGATGGCAAAATGATATTTAAAGACTATCATCCTATAGGTTGTGTGTATCTGTGTGCATGTTTTTTTAAATTAATTTTTTTATTAATTTATTCATGTGTGTACATTGTTTGGGTCATTTCTCCCTTAATTATGTTTTAATGAAAAAAGTATAATAACCTGGAAAGTGATGATGCAAAAATGAATAAATGATTCAGTTGTCACCATGACCAAAAATCTGCATGAGATTAAATACAAAGGAAAGATCTCAAAACATCAAGTGTGTTTAGTAAGAGAATTATAGGAAACATATTTTTGTACTTTATAGTATTTTCTAAAATTATATTTAGGAAGAATTTATTGAATGAATAGTTTACAAATCTTCTTTTTCTTACATAGATTAATTCAATGATGTATAATTAGTTCCCAGGACAACTGGCCAAGTTGTAAATCTGTTTCCTTGAGCAAGCATAACCTTAACCATTGACTCCTTCAACACAATAGGGCAGTAAAACTCATCATAAAAGAATTATTAATGACCAAACTAAACATATTGTCATATCTTTGAAATGAGCTAATTATTATTACAAAAATATTTTGATATATTAAGATACTTGAAGGCAGAGCTCTGTATTTTTTCACTTCCCTGTAACATATTCTTCTAAAAAGATGTACCAAAGTATGTCAACTAGCATTTCCATTTATACTTTTCCATGTATAAATGCACAATTGTGTTATGTGTACAAAATGTATAATATAGATAAGCATATTGCTACTGTCATATATGAGTCCAAAGCTACTTTTGAAAAACAAAAAGCATATAAATTCAGTTAACTTGGGCAAACCCCAAACCCATATTTTAAGTAGGAGTCAAAAAAATCAAACATTCTATGTATGGGTGTGTGTATATATATATATATATAAAATATGATTTTATACAATATAAAATGTATTTCCCTGCTCTTACTGAAAACTAGTAAAGAGACAGATTTTTGGTATTACCATAACTTTTGCATTTTAAATTATGGTTATTTTACTTTTAAGAATGCAGTTATAAGATTAAGGTATCTTCAGTGGCAGAATGCTGACCTAGCAGCACACACAGGGTCCTGGTTTTGATCTTTAGTACTGCAAAAAAAAAAAAAAAAAAAAAAAAAGAAGAAGAAGAAGAAGAAAAGAAAAAAGAATAGTAAAAAAGAAAACAGAATACAATTATAGAAGCTTTAAAATTAAATTATAAGTATTTGTACAAAAGGAATAACTATTAACCCTGGTCATAATATCATAGCTAAAAATCACAGACAATTTAATTTCAGACAAATGTCAAATGAGAGATGGCCCAACTTTTATTAACTGAATACTGTTCATCAGTAAAATTACTAGAACATCAATTACTTCTTATAATTAGTTTTTAATCTCTAAATTTCTGTTATAAACATTCATTGGCAAAAAATCTTGAATTATAATAGTTTTCTAATGCATTTTCTGGTCTCAATAATTAAGCTTCAAATTCACAAAATTAATTGAGCTTAATAAGAAAACTTCATAAAAATTAATGTTTCCAAAATGTGAAAGAAGTAATTTAATGTTGAAATTTATTTTGATATTTAATTAGAAAAATACATGAATGTCACTGTTTTATAACCAACCGTTAGAAAAATCAGAATTTTACATTTAGCTCATGTGATAAATATAGTATAAATTTTATTAAATAACTTTTATGAAACATTTGAGGAACAGACTACAAATTAACACCCAAATTTTAGACTCTTAACATCATAAAAATTTGTTGCTTGCTCATGTGATAGTCTGACTCTTGTTCTTCCTATCCTACCTAGGTAACTTCCTTCCATGTGGTGATTCAGGGACCCAAGTATCTTTGGCTTTCTGTGACTTTAACTCTTAATGCCTTAGAATTCCTTTACATGTATTTGGCAAATAAGGAGAAAGAGCATAGGGAAGAAATACTTACTTTGTAAATGTCTATTATTCTGTCATGTGAAAAGATTGTTATCAAATTGAGTGAAAAGTCAATATTTCCTTTCCTCCATGCCTGTATTTCTGTTTGGATCATGTTAAACTAATGAGTTTTATAGTTTCTATCACTCTGCTTTAGATTTAACCAAACTAGAAAATAATTTTCTACTTACTTGATGAATGAGTGGCCTATTTTTGTCCATTAAAAACATTATTTTGGAACGATGGAAAAATTTTAACTATGTTAAGGTTATAATTTATATCAGAATAGTTAGAAGACACCTTAAGAGAATAAACACATTAAAAACATCAAATCATTTGTCTTTTCCAATTTTACACATTGTCATCTTTCATTCTATAAAGTTAACAGTGAAATAATTAATCATCACTTAAAATATCTATAATTTTATAGGCTTTAAATCAGTTAGTTTTGCGTTCTATTTTGTTCACAGAGAACACAGCCCATAGCGGTTTCATCAGGTAAGTCCAATTTTTGTCCTATACGGTTTGTCTGAGGGTAATGGTCTACCTGTATCTTATCCTCATGGCTGCATGATTGATCTTACACCTGTGGTCCAGGTGGAAAGTAGTAGAAAAAACAAATGACAAAAGTGCTTTATCTTAGCAAATTTTTGCCTCTCCATTTAGGAGGCAATAACTTTCCAGTACCTTTCTCCTACATCTCACTGTCTGACACTGTGTCATGTAGCGAGCTGGACAGATTATTGCCTCAAGCAAAAATCAGACTTCTCTGAGGAAAAAAGGGGTCAAATGAGCAGTTGTGTATTTTATTGTTTTTAAGAACTACCATGAAGAGTTTTGATAATTTCTTTTTAAATGTTACCTTTACAATTAGGACAAAATCATACACCCAAATCTTCCTGAATGATCATAATTTATTTTGCTATCACTCATATATTTTCAAATATACCATGTAACCCTTTAATATTATAAGTGTTCCACAGAAATAATTTAATTGTCAGTTTTTAACTTCCTTGAAAAAAACCAATTTAACTCAGCACTTTGAGCCATTGAAAGTTCTAGCCCAAAGGAAACTAAGTTTTGATTTCATTTTTTTTGAAATTTTAGCAAGGATTTATTTTAGTGTAACAGGATAAAGAACAGACATAGACAAGGAGGGGAGAGAAAGAAAACAGAAACATTTCCTGTTCTCCACACAGGAAATGGGAGCAAAGATTCTTTAAATTTTGATTTCTGAATAGCTTATTGACTCAGTCTTGAAACGGATATTATTTCTTTGAATAGTATTTTGAAATTGCATCAAAATGTTTTGTTATGTTACATCTCTTAGGCTATGTATTTTGAAAACTTGTCATGTATGTATTATTGACGTTTATATATACCCAAGTTTTTACAGCATAGTACTCATGGTAAATACTCATAGCAAATGTGTATTAAAATATAAAGGGTATATACACACTATTGTTTTATAATCTCATTTTAATTTATTTTATCTGCCTTTTTCATAGCTTATTCCAGGAAATAAGGACAAACAAGTCAATCTTGCACTTCAAAGAACCATCATGAATGTATTTTCAAGATGGAAAATACAGATCCCACAGTGAAAATCTGGAAAACAGTACTGGTTGAAGATGTGGCAGGACTGTATAACTCAAGAAAAAAATGCGGGTTTGCAATGAACTCTGAATTCAGATACAAAACCAGGCAGGCCTTATTATCATGGTTAATTGAGAGCTAACTACAGAGACAGCAAGCAGAATGTAGGAACTCCTCACTTGTGTCCTAGACCCTAAGAAAAAACAGGGAACTGTGTATACTGGAAACTGTTCATGCGATATGAATGCGCATTAAAAGAGATCAATATTATGTCAGTCTGCGGTACTCTGGATTCTGGAGGCAGCATCTGGGTCAATTCTACAAACTAAAGATAAAGAGAATTTGTTTCATTTGCTGATTCAGATATTATCCTATCAAATTCCAATACAAGTTCTTAGCCTCAGGCCCAATAATGCATTGTATGTGTAAGGGAGAGTTCAATGAGGAGACTTGGGGTGGCTTCAAAGTCCTTCATCTTAGCTAGGCAGCTTAAGCTGGTACTGAGGCAGTTTGTTCTCCAATAACTTTGTTGCAGAATTTAGCCTGGAGAAATATTTAATTTTGTAATACTTTGGGTTGATTTCCCCATGTTACTAAAGGAGTGAAAAACTGAAAGCTTGTGCCTTGGGTTGTTTGCTCAGAACTGAGACATTAATCTCAATCTTCTTTTGATTTAACTACTTCATCCCTGATTCCTATTCCTTCCAACTGGGATTTACTGATTTGTGAATGTCACAACATGAACAGTAAAATACAAAGCAGACTTTTGTAAAAAGATTGAAAACTAAGTTCATGTTTTTTGTATGTGGAAACAAAGAAGGAGAGACTGTCAAGGATGTAAAATATTTTCCAATATGATTTAAACTTTTAATTTTAAAGGAAATTTTAAAGGAAGTTAAGTAAATAAAAATAAAGCAACTAGAAAAAAGTTACCTTAAAGCAATAATTAGAGATGGAAAATTCTTGAGTCTACATTAGAAATGATGGCGCTATGTTTCTTGGAAATTTCAGTTTATATTGAATTAAAGAATTAACTAATGAGAAATAATTGAATTTCTTTAAAATTGAGTTTATTTAGCAATTAAGTTCATTTCCTTTTTTTTCTCTAATGTTCTCTTTATTTATTGCTCAGGAGGTTAAGGTGAAAGTGTCCAATAAGAGCTATACTATCTAGTATGGTAGCCATCAGACCATGTAGCATTTAAATTTGAATTTTAATTAATTAAATGTAATTTAAGACACAGTTCCTCACTAACATTAATCACCTTTCATGTGTTCAGTAGCCACATGTGGCTATTGGCTGCCTTATTGGAGAGCCAAGAAGAAAGGTTATCCTTGCTGAAGGCCCAGTTGGATTGATACTACAAAAACAACATGGCCTCTAAATTTAAACAAACCTTGGGATATATCTTCAACTTTGGCATTTACTTACAAGCTAATTGATTTCCTTGAACCACAATTTCAATTATTAATATAGATGTAACATTTTCTATCTCATGTCAATGTTATTAGGATGAAATGTTATGACAGTGTTAGGTCAAGAAACCTTAGTTTAGGAATCGTGTGTTCTGGGAGGGTTAGAAGCATAGGCTTTGGAATCAGAAAATTTTGGATTTGACTCTAAGTTCTGCAAATAGTGGTGTTATGATTTGGAGAATGTACTGCTTTCTAAACATCAGATCCATAAGATTGGGAATAACACCTACCTCATAGAGGTATTGTAAGAATTAAAGAATTATCTGAGCATATACAAATATAGTACCTTTCATAGGGCATGATAGAAACTAAGTAGTCAATAAATACAAGCTAGTAAGAGTTATCTATCACACAAACCCAAGACAAATTTGTGTGTTACAAGTAACTTACATAAATTCAACAAACTAAAACAGAAATTATAAAATGTGCCAAATATGGAAGTAACAATGATAGAAACAATTGTCATTGGTGATATTAGTAAGGAATGAGATATACCAGTAATCCAATTAAGTTGCTACTAAACTGAGGTCATTTTGTCATTATTGTTCTGATGGTCAATGTTTTAAATAATACTTCTTATTTAATAAGTTACCACCATTCCTTTACCTAATTGACAGATAAGTCTTAAAGTACACTTAATAGAATGAGATTTTAAATTATAATTTCACTTTAAGTAAATAAACTTCCCCCTTGCCACATATTAAGTTATCTTAACAGATAATGGGTCGTTTGAACACCACAAGTTTAAAAGATATGCATACAATGTTTCGTGATCGCAGTGATGCAAATATGGAATTCTTTTGTTTTTTAAACACTTCCATGTATGCACATTAATTGTACTCCACAGGAAAGACTTCAGTGCATTTTAATTCAGTTTGGAAAAGTTGCGAAATTTAAAAAGAAAGATTCCCGATCATTTGTTTGATTTGTGGTTTTACCTCCATGATTTTTTGTATGGATAGATTCTTTAGAGATGGTATTTAAACTTTATGCTCTATACTTTAACATTTTCATTTGAACCTATAAGTTTTTATATTATGTGCCCTATACTAGCCATGCTGAAATGTGTGTGTGTGTGTGTGTGTGTGTGTGTGTGTGTGTTATGCACATATGGCAACTTGGAGCATCGAAGTATATAAACAACATTTAAGGTAAAAGATGGAGTGAATATCTGCTTATTAAAAAGTAAAAGGAATTGTTAAAACAGGAGATAAAAGCTGCATGTGTAAAGCACTTGGTAGAGTATATGCATAAATATTGAATGGGCAGTAAGTTACAGTTAGCTGGGAAGAAGTTCTGATGTGTCATTGCACACCAGGATGACTAAGTAATGACAGTGTTCTATATGCTTTTTTTTTTTTTAAGAAAGGATTCTGAAAGTTTGCACCATAAAGAAATGATAAATGTTTGAGGAGATATGTTTAACCTGGTTAAAACGTTACACAATGTGTTCATCTGCTCTGACATTACATGGTACCCCATTGAACTGTGTAATGTTTTGATATAATGTATCAAATGAATTAAAATTTTAAAAATACTATCTTTTTCATTCACTACTGGTTTGGTTTTGCAGAAAGAAAAAATAGTTGTGGTGTTAGCAATTCAAAATTATTGTTTCTAGGTTTTGACTACCATGCAAATGAATATGAAGCAAGCTGTCCTGGCTTAAAATGTTAAACACATATGTTTAACATTCTCAAGCAACAGGAGAGCAAAGATTACTATTGCAATAACAGCTAAGTTAAACTTCTCTAGAACTACTGTTTTCGTGTTTACACTATGCATTGTTAATTTAGATAAATTTCATCTTTCTCTAGTTTTTGATGAGTTGGTGAATTACATATCATCTTTGAGTACAGAAAAAATATTTTAACAAGTGTTGATACTGACCATTCACAGATCAGAATTTTAAAATATTGCTCTGATCATTTTGTCCATTTTGGAAAAAGTAATGAGATATTTTTAAAAAGCAAATGAGGCTGACTTCATAAAACTTTATTTTAGCTGCCTTTTCAAAAAAGATATGAAAAATTGAAAAAGAAATATAAATTCCATAAAATGAGAAAATATTTACCCTCCATGAATTAAACCTGGATGGGAAGAATAAAGAAAGAAATGAGGCAATTCATTAAATATAGCTATTATTGAACATCATTTGTGTCCAAAATCTTAGTGTTAACATTTTAGTCTATTAAACAGGAGAAGTCCCAGACTGCAGGCAATTAGCCTACAAAACGAAGTAATACACAAACTCAGGCAAGTAAAAATGAAAGTATTGTAGTGGTTCGTATGAGGGGAACTGCCTACCTAAGGGAATCTGAAAATATTGTAAAAAGAAGTAGAATTTTTGCTTGAGCAGAAGAAACTAGAGGGGAAACATGCTACAAAGAAGTCCTGGAAGGGGTAAATGCAAGTTATGCCTCGATTACACAAAATAGTTCAGTTTGGTGGTAATGTAAGACATGAAAAGGAAAATGTTTAGAAATTATTGGGAGAATGTGCGCTGAATGAAAATCATTTCGAATCTGGCTTCTGTCTACTGTATGGAATAGACCATTGAGACAATAAAAATCATTGTGTGTGTGTGAGTGTGTTTTAGACTGGCTCTGTGATCCTCCTGCATCTGCCTCCTGAGTGATGGAATTGCAGGCATGATTCACAATCCCTGGCTTCCTAAAATTGTTTTGATTGAAGGAGCAACATGACTGGTGATTTTGGAAGACTAAATGAAAGAGATCAGATGTGGAACCTTAATGAATGACTAGTCCAGTGATAGGATGGGGAACACCTGCACCAACAGAGCAACAATATCACTGAGAAAGTTTCTGGGAAATGTACCTGGCAATCGATGAGATGTAATCATAAGGGAGAAAGAAAAATCAAGGAATTTTGAAAATTCGTGCCTGGAGAGTTAGGGTTACTTCTTTGGAAGGGGGAGTGAGACAGAGGAAGGGCCCCTAGAAACTTTCATTGTGACTTCCCTGTGACCTTGGAGTGTGGAAAGAAGGAAAGGCAGGACAGATGATGTGAGGATCAGGAATGACTGATCAGAACTTTGCAGCCAACCAAAATGCTGCTTTCTGCATACCTAATTAGCATAGAGATAAAACTTCAGATCACATCATTTCTCAGCACCCTCTTTTGGGAACCCCCCCCAACACTGGGGGCTCTATTCTTCCACTTTACAGTTTTCTATGTCAATAAACATTCCCACTTTACTAAAAACAATGGGCCTGGAGTTTAGCATGAAATGGGGAGATGATGGTAAAACTTTCACAATTAGGGAATTCAGAAATGTATAAATTTTAGACGTGGACTGATATGGTAAGATGATGAGTTTAATTTTTCTTCATACTTTTAAGAAATATCTGTTGGTATTTATTGAGTGAAAATTTTTATTTATTTATAATATAAATTTATTGATTGATAAAATGTTGAACACAAGAAGAGGGTTTATATTTTGTTGGAGAAGACAGGAATACTTCTTGAAAATGCAAGCAAACATAACCTAAAAGCATAACTAATATGAAAAGCATAAAAAAGAGGAAAAACTTAGTCATACTTGTGACTCCAATAAAAAAGTGTGTTTCTAGTGAACGAAAATGACTCAAACTATATTCTGAAGGATAGAAAAGGAGTCAGAACAGAAGACGATAGTAAAAGATCTTCTCAAACAGAAGCTTTGAGTTTGACTATAAGAACAACTACCATCATTTACAACATTTTATGGAGAGAAGCAAGATGGCTGTGTGAGAAATGGAAAGATGGACATATGGTTGAGAAGGTAAAGGAATGGGAGGTGTAACCTAGGAAGCTGAGGAAAAGTCAAGCCATGCAGGTCCTTGTGAGGTAGGTCAGTGTACTTTATTCTAAGAACAATAGGATGACACTGAAACAAAAAATAAGGATGAAAAACATCATAGTCAGAGGAGGTGGTAATACAGACTGGTGTGGTGTTGTGAAAGAGAAGGGTAAGTGAACCTGTTTAACAGTATTTCAGAGGTAAAAAGTATGGTTTCGGGCTACATTCAACACTGTGTTACAGAGAAGGAAGGACAAAGGTAACTTCTGAGTTTTGTATGGGCCAATGGATGAATAAGATGAGTGTCAGTGAGAAAAGTTCACATAAGAGGAGGCTGTGAGTTGGGATTTGAATATATGTAACATCAACAGGATTTCTAAATAAATATATTTGCATATTTTAGAAATGAAGAAAAGATGTTTCTGAGGTTGGTAAAAATGGAGATAAAGACTTGAAAGTCATTGGCTGGGAAGTGATAGGAAAGCCATTACAGCATTTGAAATCCTAAAGTAGAATACAGAATGAAATGAAGGAGACCAAAGACAGACTTTTTTTTTTATTATTGTTGTACTGGGGATACATTGTGACATTAACAAAAGTTCTTACAACATATCATAGCTGAATTCATCCCCTTCTTCTTTCTCCTTTATCCATCTTTACCCCACTCCTCAAATAGTTTCAGTAGGTCTCATTTTTCCATTTACATGCATGTGTACATAGTATTTGCACCACATCCATCTTCCTACAGCCTTTACTTATAACCTTACACACACACACACACACACACACACACACACACACACACACACACACTGGTGCCAACTCCCAGACAGGGTCTATTTTGCCTTCCTGTTCTCTGTTTTTGAAAAAAGACATTTTTGTTTGTGTAAGATAGATATATAGAGTGTTTTGTTGTAATATTTCCATGTATATACGTATTATATATAACACAAGGCAGAATTTTAAGAAATATCCATATGAGAAAATGGAATACATTCCTGGGAAGGTGGCAGAGAAGATATAATCACAGAGATAGGAATAGAAAATGAATGATGGGGCATCATGGAGTTTTATGAAGACTGAATTACCCATTTAGTTTATGTATAATCTTTATTTATTTCATGATATAAAATATGCAAACATTGTCTTTTGTTGTCTTCTGGACTCATGCCACTCAAATACACAACACACCAACACACATTCACACACACACATGCACACGCACACACATACACTGCTGCCTCAGTAACATCTGCATTTAGACAGATTCTTGCTGTATTCAATTGAGATCTTAAAAAAATTAGAGGGAAGTGAAACACCACTTTTGCATTAAGTGTCAAGAAGCTATAGTTATTGTTTGTCTGAGTTTAACTTGTTGAGATATTATGGCATGGAGCCAGTTTAACTCAACAATGGATGGTATTAGCAATGTAATAACAAAGTCATCAGCTTACATAGAAACTATAAAAGGATATTCACTGCATTGTTTTTGCCCTTGGAATGCTCCTTCCTTCCTTTCCTGTTTTGTTGCTGCCATAGGATGTCAGCTCAGATTTACTGTCATTGTTGTCATTTGGCCAATGAATATCATGAAATGTGGTAGGCATTTAACCTTGTGTGAGTCCACAACCAAGTAGTCTGAAGTCTGACTCCTGGAAAGAGGTTATCATGTTGGTTGAATGTTCTTAGAATACAAATGTGTCAGTGAGGTTGGTCTTTTATCCCCCAAATAGCCCTTCAGAATTTCTTCGTATTTCATACAAAAATTAGAGTAGCTAAGAAATACAATATGTTTTCTCACACAGTTTTCAAAGCATTTCTTCAGATTTAGGTAACATCCTGAAATTCAATGAGAATTGCCCTGAAAACAAGAACAACATGAACAAAATATCATTTCATGGGCAATTAGCCTAAGGCAGGATCTCTAACCCTCAGCATTAAGGAGGTTACTGCACTAGTTACATACTTTTACGAAATGTTACTTATTTTGGATAAAATCATTCTTTGTTGTGGGGAACTGCCTGTACATTGTAGAATATTTTGCAGTATTCATGGCTTCTGTCCTCTAGATCTAAGTAGTGTCTATCATCCCCTGCACAAATAGTAATCACCAAAAATGTGTCTAGACATTGCCATATGTCATGTGGGGGTGGCAAAATGACCCCAGTTTGAGAACCACTGACTTAAGAGATGTGTCCTTAACCTAAATCAAAAATGAAAAGAGTTTATAAAATATGCGCTGTGTAATTGCAAATTAAACTTCCCTTGCACTTTCTGTCATCATATAATTGTACGTAAAGAAGAGATAAAAGCTTCAAAATAGTAAAATAATCTCCTTATAGTAATAATTTTTAAAATATTTATTATCCTAATGAAAAATTGATTAAGCTCTCTGAGGTGGTATTTTGATTTTTTCCATAGTGTTTCAAGTTTTAAATACCAGTTTTATTCACTCATTTAACAGCATGTGTACTTACATTCCTGGCAATAGATGTTGAGAAATAAGCAAGGGTTGCTGCTGCTCCAGCAGAGGTTAAATTCTATTGCAGGGATCCAGAGCGCACAAATAACATTTGGTTAAGCAAAGGATCAATAGAGTTTGATGTGATTGAACAGGGATTAGCAAACTATGTCGGTTCGTTTTTGCAAATAAAGTTTTATGAGCACACAGTCACATTTGTTTACATATTGTCTATGGCTGCTTTTCTGATGCAACCAAGAGTCAGCTGTGACAGAGCCTGTAAAGTCTAAACTATTTGCTATTGGGTACTTTACAGAAAATGTTTGTGGCCTTGGTAATAGAGTGAGATTGACGTGGCACTTTTTAATTGAGTAATTGGAGAACAACATTCTGCATAGATGACATTTAAACTGATAGCTGACTACTAGAAAATGGGCCTGAGAAGGTGAAGGATGAGAGAAATCAAATGGAGAGGCTGCCATGAAATCCTTAAGGCAAGAATAGGCCAGTGTGGGTGAGAGAGAAGAATGGTCAGAGAGGAGTTAGGAAACATAAAGGAGGCTAGATCATGGAGGGTTTTATAGATAATCAGAGCTTTGACTTCAAGTGAAGTGGGAAGTGGAGTAAGATTTGACAGTTTTGTGTGAGGTAAAGGAAGTCACATCTAATTCGGAATAACCTAGTTGTTCTGCTAACTTTGGGATATAGTAAGTCAAAGAAGATCAATCAGGAGGATAGTTGAGAAGAGAATATTGCTTCTTGGACCGGCCTATTCATTGAAGAGATGGAGAATTTGAGATAAGTTTTGGTCTTTTTTTGGCAATACTGGGGTTTGAACTCAGTATCTCATATTTGCTAGGCAGATACTCTACCACGTGGACCTCTCTACCAGCCTTTAAGATAAGTTTTTAAAGTAGAATTTTCATAAGTTAACATTAAGCTAAGCGTTAAGGATAAAAAAAATAAGAGCAATTTCTAAATTTTTATTATGGATTTGCAGAGGTTGCAATGCTGTTTACTGATGTGGGATTCATACAAGTGGAAGTGGGCTTGAAAGGTGATGATATCAGAAGTTCTCTTTGGGGTCTATCACATATTCATGTGGAAATACAAAGTAGATATTTGGATATTTGATTCTGGAGTTGTAGGGATAAATCAAGAGTTGGAGATAAGTATTTAGAATGGATCTATTGATGTTATCTAAGGTCATGAGAGCAGATGAGTTCTCTTAAAGAGATGTATATAGAGAAGAGTAGGTCACATTTACAGATCAGCTACAGAAGAGGATGAAGCAGAAGATAACCTAGTGAGGAAGAGCCAAAACCAGGAACATGTGTTGTTCTGGAATTGTTATTTGAAGAACAGACAATCACCTTATGAATCCATTTTATGCCTCATTGTACAAGAAATTAAGAGTTAATGATATTGGGTTACTAGTAACAGGTAGTAATCAGCAGAGTGAGGACAAAACTCAGATTTTCTTAGTTATCTTACATAGACAGTTCTTGTAACCATGACATATCTTGAGATAGATGCTCTGTTTTTGTCTACTTAGCAACTTTTTGAGGAACTATTTCTTTACTTCATTCTTACTCTATGCACTGTCAGCTTATCAATCTCATGGCAACAGTAACTGTTTATATAAGCCAAGCTCAGGTTTTTTCCTCAAATTGTTTGGTGACTGTTTATTACAGGGGTAATAAACTGTGAGAATGATGAAGGCCTAGAATTGCCCATTGCTAACCAGCTACCACATGGGAGATAAGCTTAAGAACAGAACCAATGAAGAGATAAAATGACAAATGTTCAGTCCCTGGAAACTTAGGGACTGAGTTTAGCAATTGTACAGCTACATGCTGCTACTCTCCATAATTTTTCTCAACTACTTTCAGTTGAGGTTTTGCCATTTGAACCTCGAAATCATGGTACAATACTTTGCATTGTTTACCTCTACATATACCGGCATATTTCTATTTATTACTTTAGAGCTGCTTAAAAAGTGAGTGTTTTATGATAGTGACATGTTCCAATTTAAAATTAGGCAATCAATTTAACTAATATGGAAGAATTAAGGGATTTTCAAGGCTTTTCCTTTCATTTTTCTTTTTTTCAGTTTTTTTGTTTGTTTGTTTTTGTACTGGGTGTGGTACATTGTTGCATTTACAAAGGTTCTTACGATAAATCAAATATATCATACTTGAATTCCCTCCTCTACTTCTCTCTACCATTCCCCCTCCTCTGATTCCTGGAACAGTTTCAACAGGTATCATTTTTACATTTACATACATTCGTATACATTGTTTGCACCATATTCATCCTCCTACCCATTTCCCCACTACCTCCCCCCTTCCACCTGTCCCAACATCCCCCCACCCTCCAACCCCTCTCCACTGCATCTCCTGCAGGATCTGTTCTGCCCTTCTGCTCTCTAATTTTGTAGAAGAGAAACATTTATTACAACAATTTTATAATAAGAAAAATATGGCATTTTTGCTAGTTTGAGATAATGATAGCTACATGGGGAGTTTCCTTGTGTTGCTCCCATGCATATGTGTATTACAGCTCCAGTTATTCCACTTTTCCAGTCCTCTTCACTCCTCCATAGTCTGCTTCCCTTGCTGGCCCCAGCCAATTTAAAATTTCTATATTCATTCTGGTATAGCGAGCATATCAACCTCATTCAAGTTTTTGGTTACCTTTTCTTACCCTATCTCTCCCATGAACAGCCCTCCCTTAGTGTGACCCATGTCCCATAATGTTGGTACATTTGTTTCAGGTCTATAATCCGCATATGGGGGAAAGCATGAGGCTTTTGGCCTTCTGGGCCTGGCTAACTTCACTTAAAATGATATCCTCCACTTCCATCCATTTACCTGTGAATGACAGTATGTCATTCTTCTTTGTGGCTGAGTAAAATTCCACTGTGCATAAGTACCACATTTTCTTAATCCATTTGTCAGTAGTGGGACATCTTGGCTATTTCCATAGCTGAGCTATTGTGAACAGTGCTGCAATAAACATGGGCATGCAAGTGCCTTTGTTATAACCAAACTCACATTCTTTTGGGTATATCACTAGGAGTGGTATTGCTGGAATATGTGACAGATTTATTTCTAGCTTTTTAAGGAGCCTCCATACTATTTTCCATACTGGTTGTACTAGCTTGCATTCCCACCAGCAGTGTATGAGGGTTCCTTTTTCTCCTCATCCTTGGGCAACATTTATTGTTTCTGTTCTTTATGGTAGCTCTTCTAACAGGAGTGAGATACAATCTTGGTGTAGTTTTGATTTGCATTTCCTTTATTGCCAGGAATGATGAGCATTTTTTTCATGTGTTTTTTAGCCATTTGGACTTCTTCTTTTGAAAAAGTTCTGTTCAATTCAGTTGCTCATTTTTTATTGGGTCATTGATTTGAGGGGAGTTTAGTTTTTTTATCTCCCTTTATATTCTGGTCAGCAGTTCTTTGTCTGATGTATAGCTAGCAAAAATTTTCTCCCATTCTGTGGGTGGCCCTTTCAATTTAGAGACCATTTCTTTGCAATGCAGAAGATTTTTAATTTCATGTAGTCCCATATGTCAATCCTTTCTTTTAGTTGCTGAGTCACTTTTGTTCTACTGAGAAGGTCCTTGCCAATGCCTATTTGCTTCCAGCGTATTCCCTGCTTTTGTCTGTTCTAGCTTCTGATATTAAAGTCCTTAATCCACTTAGAGTTGATACTTGTAAAGGGTGACAAACATGGATCTAGTTTCAGTTTTCTACATGCAGATATCCAGATTTCCCAGCAACATTTGTTGAAGAGGCTGTCTTTTCTCCATCCTATGTTTTTGGTATCTTTGTCAAAAATGAGGTGAGTATAGTTGTATGGATTCTTATCTGGATCTTCTATTCTGTTCCATGGGTCTTCATGTCTATTTTTGTGCCGGTACCAAGCTGTTTTTATTGCTATTGCTTTGAATATAGTTTGAAGTCAGGTATTGTGATACCTCCAGCATTGCTCTTTTTACTGGGTATTGCCTTGGCTATTCACAGTCTCTTGTGCTTCCAAATGAACTTTAGGGTAGATTTTTCAATCATTGTGATGAATATCATTGGGATTTGATGGGAATTGCATTGAACATGTAGATTGCTTTTGGTAGTATAGCCATTTTTACTATGTTGATTCTGCTAATCCATCAGCATGGGAGACATTTCCATCTTCTATAATCTTCTTCAATTTCTTTCTTCAGTGGTTTGTAGTATTCTTTATAGAGGTCATTTGCATTCATCATTAAGGTTATTCCCAGGTATTTGATTTTTTTGAGGCTATTGTAAGTGGAATTGTTTTCCTATTTTCTTTCTCAATCTGTTCATTGTTATGGAAAGACTACTGATTAAGTTTATTTTGTATCCTTCTACATTGCTGAAGCTGTTTATGGTGTCTAGGAATTTTTTTTTATCTTTTAGTTATAAGATCATGTCGTCTGCTAATAGGGATAGCTCACCTTCTTCTTTGCCTATTTGTATTCCTTTTTTTTTTTTTCTTGCTTCTGTCTTATTACTCTGGCTAGGAATTCCAAGATTATGTTGAATAGGAGTGGGGAGAGTGGGTGCCTTTATCTCATTCTTGACTTTAGGGGAAATGGTTTCAGTTTTTCCCCATTAAGTGTAAGTTTGTCATATACAACATTTATAATCTTGAAGGACATTCCTTCTATTCCTAATCTTCTTGGAGCTTTTATCATGAAGTGGTATTGAAATCTTATCAAAGGCTTTTTCTGCATCTATTGAAACGATCAGGAGGTTTTTGTCTTTGTTTCTGTTAATACGATGTATTACATTTAATAATTGGTATATGTTGAACCATGCCTGCATTCCTGGGATAAAGCCAACTCAGTCATGGCAAATGATCTTTCTGATATGTTGTTGAATTTGGTTTGCCATTATTTTATTGAGGATTTTTGCATCAGTATATGTTAAGGGAATTGGCATGTAGTTCTCTTTTTGGATGTGTCCTTGTCCAGTTTTGGGATAAGTGTAATACTGGTCTCATGGAATGAATTTGGCAGTGTTCCATCCCTTTCTATTTTGTGGAAAAGTTTAAGGAGTGTTAGTATTCATTCTTATTTAAAAGTCCAGTAGAATTCAGTGGAGAATTCATCAGGTCCTGAACTTTTCTTTTTGGGAAGACTCCTTATCGCTGTTTCAATTCCATTGCATGTTATAGATCTGTTTAGGTGATTAATATCCTATTAGTTTAGTTTTGGATGGTCTGTGTATCTACAAATGTGTCCATTTCTTCTAGATTTTCCAATTTATTTGAATATAAGTTCTCAAAGTATTCCTTGATGATTCCCTTGCTATTTGTTCTTATATCCCTTTTCTCATTTCTAATATTATTCATTTGGGTCTTTTCTATCCTCATTTTAGGCAGATTTGCAAGGGGTTTATCAATCTTCTTTATTTTTTCAAAGAACCAGCTTTTGTTTTGTTGATTCTTTGTATGGTTTTGTTGGTTTCTATTTTTTTTCATTTTGGTCTTTTTTTTTTCCTCTCCTTCTACTTGTTTTGGGTTTGGCTTGTTCTTGTTTTTCTAAGAGTTTGAGATGTAGCATTAAGTTGTTTATTTGAGATCTTTCTGTGTTTTTATATATGCACTCATGGCTATAAGCTTTCCTGTTAGGACTGCATTTGCTGTATCCCATAGGTTCTGATGGGTTGTGTTTTCATTTTCATTAAATTCCAGAATCTTTTTTATTTCCTCCCTTATTTCTTCTTTGACCCACTGATTATTGAGAAATGTGTTATTCAGACTCCAGCTGTTTATTTTCTGCTGCTGCTTTTGTTGTTGAGTTCTAGTTTTATTGCACTGTAATCAGATGGTATGAAGGGAGTTATTTCAACTTTCTTATATTTGTTGAGACTTGTTTTGTACCCTAATATATAATGTATTTTGGAGAAAGTTCCATGAACTGCTCTGAAGAATGCATATTGTGCTGTCGCAGGATGGACTATTCTGTAGACATCTATTAGGGCCTTTAGATTCATGCTGTGATTTATTTCTAGGATTTTTTGTTGCTGTTGTTAATTTTTTGTGTGTATGTCCTATCTACTGGTAATATAGGAATATTAAATTCTCCCACTACTACTGTGTTGAGGTCTATATGTGGTTTTAAGTCCCTTAGTGTATGTTTAACGAAGTTGGTTGCATATAAGTTGATATTTGTTATTTCCTCTTGATATATTGCTCCTTTTATTAGTATGAAGTGACCATCTTTATGTCTTTTGAGTAATTTAAGTTTGAAGTCAACTTTACCTGATGTAAGTATTGCTACTCCTGCCTCTTTGGAGTGGGTCATTAGCTTGATAAATTGTCTTCCAGCCTTTCACCCTAAGTCACTGTTTGTTTCTCTCAATAATAAGGGTCTCTTATAAACAACGATTGTCAGGTCTTCTTTTAGAATCCAGTTTGCCAAATGATGTCCTTTGAGGGGGAGTTGAGTCCCCATTTGATGTTCATGATTCACAGGTTTTTTCTTTTGATGAAGTCACTGAGTTCTTGCATATTACTTTCACAGCTTTTTAGTCTTTTGGCTAAAAGTTCTTCAGTTTTTTTCTTTAGTATCTATTTTGTCTTCAAGTCCTGAGATTGTGTCTTCCACTTGTTCTAGTCTGCTGGAGTTGCTTTCCCTTGTATTTTTTATTTGATTTAAGGAAATTTTTATTTCCAGGGTTTCTGTTTGATTCTTTTTTCTGAGGTTTTCCATATCTTTGTTAAATTCCTCTTTCATATCTTGTGTTTTCTTCTTTATTTCATATAGGTCTTTTTTTATAGTCTCCTTTGTTTCACTTTGGAGTTTGTTGAAGTCCTCTCAGAGTTCATTTAGTTGTTTCTGTCTTCTCAAGTCTTTTATTTGTGGTGTCTTGATTTTCCTTGAGTGCATCTTGTACTTTCTGGTTAACAGTGTCTTGTTAACCAGACACAGTTACCATGGGTTTCTCAGTGATCTCATCCATAATTTCCTTTTTGAAATATTTTTTGTGGGTATCACTGAGTTCATTGGTGATATTTACCATTGTTTTGTTGGGGTCAGTGACTGGGTATGCATTTTCTTCATTTCCCAGTGAATCTTCTATTGAATTGTTGATCTTTGGGGAGCCAGTAGGATTCCCTGAACTCCTTCTTCTTTCCATGCTTCTATGGTGTGCTGGGCTCCTATGTTGTTGAGTGATTAATTGTGGGTTTTAATTACCAGTTATCTTCTCCTTGACTCAATTACTGTGCTATGACTGGTTTAGTCATTAGCTAGGTTGATGTGCTATTTCTGTTCTCTGATGAGGCAGTATAAATTAGCCATAACAAATTCACTGATTCAATGCAGGACCAGTTATTTACAAAATATGTATTGAGTACCTTGGTGATATTAGCTATAATCTGTGGAGATTGAGGGGTTAATGGTTGTTTGGGTAGAGGTAGATACTTAGGTATTGAAAGAGCTGGACACATAAATAGAAGCAAAGACAAAAACCACTTGATCATCTCAATAGATGCAGAAAAAGCCTTCGACAAGATCCAACACCACTTCATGATAAAAGCTCTAAGAAAACTAGGAATAGAAGGAATGTACCTCAACATTATAAAGGCTATATATGACAAACTTACAACCAACATCATACCTAATTGTGAAAAACTGAAACCATTCCTCCTAAAATCAGGAATGAGACAAGGGTGCCCACTGTCTCCACTCCTATTCAACATAGTACTGGAATTTCTAGCCAGAGCAATTAGGCAAGAAGAAGAAATAAAAGGAATACAAATAGGTAAGGAAACTATCAAAATATCCTTATTTGCAGATGATATGATCCTATACCTTAAAGACCCAAAAAACTCTACCCCAAAAGTCTTAGACACCATAAACAGCTATAGCAAGGTGGCAGGATACAAAATCAACTTACAAAAATCATTAGCTTTTCTATACACCAACAATGAGAAGGAATATATGGAAACAATTCCATTCAAAATAGCCTTAAAAAAATACCTAGGAGTAAATTTAACAAAGGATGTGAATGATCTCTACAAGGAAAATTACAAACTCCTGAAGAAAGAGATCGAGGAAGACTACAGAAGATGGAAAGATCTCCTGTGTTCATGGATCAGTAGAATCAACACAGTAAAAATGGCTATACTACCAAAAGCAATCTACATGTTTAATGAAATTCCCATCCAAAATCCCAATGACTTTCATCACAGAGATTGAAAAATCTACTATAAAGTTCATTTGGAAACAAAAGAGACCATGAATAGCCAAGGCAATATTCAGAAAAAGAGCAATGCTGGAAGTATCACAATATATGACTTCAAACTATATTACAAAGCAATAGATTGGCACAAAACAGACATGAAGACCAATGGAACAGAATAGAGTAGCTGCATATGAATCCACACAACTATACCCACCTCATTTTTGACAAAGGTGCCAAAAATATACAATGGAGAAAAGACAGCCTCTTCAACAAATGTTACTGGGAAAAGTGGTTACCCATCTGCAATAAACTGAAACTAGATCCATGTCTATCACCCTGTACTAGTATCAACTTAAAATGGATCAAGGATCTAAATATCAGACCTGAAACTCTGAAGCTACTATAGGAAGGAGCAAGAAACACTCTGGAACAAATAGGTATAAGTAAAGTCTTCCTCAATAGAACACCAGCAGCCAAGCAACTAAGAGAAAGGATGAATAAATGGGACTTCATAAAATTAAAAAGCTTCTGCACAACAAAAGAAATGGTCTCTAACTTGAAAAGACCACTCACAGAGTGGGAGAAAATATTTGCTAGCTATACATCAGACAAAGGACTGATAACCAGAATATACAGGGAACTTAAGAAACTAAACTCTCCTAAAATCAATGAACCAGTTAAGAAATGAGCAACTGAACTAAACAGAACTTTTTCAAAAGAAGAAATTCAAATGGCCAAAAAACACATGAAAAAATGCTCACCAACTATGGCCATAAAGGAAATGCAAATCAAAACCACACTAAGATTCCACTTCACCCCTGTTAGGATAGCCATCATCAAAAACACCACCAACACCATATGTTGGCAAGGATGTGGGGAAAAAGGAAACCCTAGTCCACTGCTGGTGGGAATGCAAGCTGGTGCAACCATTCTGGAAAAAAATTTGGAGACTTCTTAAAAATCTAAACATAGATCTGCCATATGATCCAGCAGTCCCACTCCTGGGGATATATCCAAAGGAATGCAACACAGTTTACTCCAGAGGCACCTGCATACCCATATGTATTGCAGCGCTATTCACAATAGCCAAGTTATGGGAACCACCAAGATGCTCCACGACTGATGAATGGATCAAGAAAATGTGGTACTTGTACACAGTAGAATTTTATGCAGCCATGAAGAAGAATGAAATCTTATCATTTGCAGGTAAATGGATGGAACTGGAGAACATCATTCTGAGCAAGGTCAGCCAGGCTCAGAAGACCAAAAATCATATGTTCTTCCTCATATGCGGACTTTAGATGTAGGGCAAAGGCAGCAATGTGGTTGGAGTTGGATCACATGACAAGGGGAGAGCGCATACGGGAGATATAGGAATAGGTAGAAAACCCAAAATATGAAAACATTTGATGTCCTCACTCCAGAGGAACTAATACAGAAACCTTAAAACAACAGAGGTTATCATAAGCAGGGGATCAGGAACCAATGTAAAGATCAGTTAGAGTTGAATCAACATGGGTCATAACACATGCGTACATGAAAGCAATGCTAGGAATCTCTCTGTATAGCTATCCTTAACTCAACTAGCAAAAACACTTTGTCTTCCTTATTATGCTTATGTCTTTTCTTCAACAAAATTAGTGGTAAGGGCAGAACAGGACCTGCCTGGAACTGAGGGGTGGAGGAGGGGAGAGGGTGAGAGAATGACTCAAACAATGTATGCACATGTGAATAAATGAACAAAAAAAGAAAAAAAAGAAAGAGCTGGAGCTGGAGGAAGGGGTAGGGGGGAGGGGTGTGAGGCTTTGGGGTTTCTAGGGTATAAGTCACTAGTGTATGTTGAGGTAGTTCAGTTGTTGTGGAAGTGGGTACCATTCTCAGGGTTGTTGAGGGATAGGAAGGATGGGATGATGAGTAAAGTTGGTATAATAGACTATTCATTGGTTGGTACGTTTTGAGGAGGTCAAGGTAGTAGGGGGAGAGGGAGTAGGAGGAGAGGATGGTGAGTAGGAGGAAAGGAGTGGGAAGAACCTGGACAGAGGTGAGAAAAAAAATTTGGGTAGAGAAAGGGAAGTTGGGCAATAGAGGACTGAGTGAGTTAGTGTTAGGACAGAATGGAGAAGGGAATTAGGTAACAGAGGGAAGAAAAAGCCAAAGAAAATTAAAATTAAAAATTAAAAAAATACAAAAACTGAAATAAAAGTAAAATAAAAATAAAAAAGATATATATATATATGTATATATATACATACATATGTAAAAAAGTCAGTTCAATGAATGTTCTGGACTTTTTCCTCTGATTTCAGGTTAAGGTGGTGATGCTTTTATATTTTATAGGGACTTTGGCCAAGATTGTCCATTCTTAAGGTTGGTATGTTGGTTTGTGTGGCAATGAGTTTTGCTCTTCCCTGTCAGACAGCTTTGAGGGGGCTCAACTCTGGGTGTTTGAGCCTGGGGTTCCTTAGTGGGGTGGGGCCTCTGCAGCAGGCAGGTTCTCAGAAGTGGCTCCCTGAGGGGTTGGTAAATGAGCAGCCCCTTCCTCTTATAGGGCAAGACTGGCAGGTTAGCAGTTTTTTTACTTGGTTGAAAAAGGATCAGCTACAGGGCAGTGCAAGCAGGCAGCAGACAGAGATTTTGTGTCTGCTTGTGTTTGGCAGGTCTCAGTCTTTCCAGATGCTTACAGCAGCTCTCTTTCTGCAGTTCTCTGTGTTGTGTTATTGTTGGTGCGATTGCAGTCACACTAAGGTGGAGAGAAAGCTGCACAGGCAGGTGGCAGTTGGAGTTTCTGTGTCTTCATGTATTATGGCAGGTCCAGGTACTCTCAGATGCTTGCAGGTCTCTGCTATTCTCTGTGTTTTGTTTTAGCTTTACCGACCCAGGGGGAAGGGAATTAAGAGAGAGAGAGAGAAAAAGAAAAGAAAAAAAGCCCTGGATCATCTTGGGGCTATCTGATCCTACTGCCAGCTGTTCCAAGTCAGCGAACAGATAGGCGGGGCAGCAGCAGCTGCCTGATCCTGTACCGGCTGTTATATACTTTTTAAAGTTAGTTTAAGAGCCAGTCAAAAGTATTATGTGCCCCCTCTTTGTTGGTGGTATCTTGGCAGAAAAAGCAGTATGACCCAATCCTTGCTGCCATGAAAATCTGGAGTAATCGTTTGAAATCATGCATGTCAAGGTCTCAGGGTCCATCAGCTGTCTGCCATCTTGATTCTCACCCCCTCCCCTTTCATTTTTCTACCAAAAATTCTTTCAACCAAAATTTTTCATTTTTCCAAAACTTTAACACTTTAAGAACTGAAAATTTTAACTATTTCTACATTCAAGACCACTGCCTCCTTTCTACTTACTCCTTACTTCCACAGCTTGATGAAGGGGAATAAATATTTCAGAACATGTCTGTGGTCTTTAACATGTTTTGTCATATTTATTTTCTTTCTTACCCTTGCTGCACTTGAGGTCCAACTTCTTAAGTTGGTCTTCAACCTAAGTTCTTACTATGATTCTTATTGTTTCTCTAAATTGCAAATAATGCAATCATTTGGTCATTATTATTATAATGAAATAATTATTCTCTTCCTAAAAAGTCTGCTTCTTTAAACTTGCATCATTGCTTTATTGCATTGAATGGAGATAATAAGAAGTATGAGTCCTCATTGGGTGATGGAAGGAATAGAATTTTCAAGTATTTCTTATTTCATTAGGATGAGAAGGAAAAATCTGACTTCTATGACGGTAAATGACAATGATGATCACATTGGTTCCACATTTTTCCTAGATGAAATGGCAGACACTATTACTTTCTTTTATTGTAAGGGAGAAAGTAGTCTCCTGTTTTCTGGGCCTACCTTAAGGACACTCTCTGCAATCTTACATTTAAGTGCCCACCTCTAGGTCCTATAAATATTCTGATTCTACCTCTGACAGTCTTTATACCTCCAATGTCTTTATACCAGAATCTGTAGTGAACCTTGTTGGCGGTTATGAACAGGGTGGACTTGACTGAAATTCATGACCACCAGCCTCTATGAGTTAATTTTAGTCACTGTACAGTTCATTTCCTCTACTGCTATGTCTTTTTTGCTTCACTGAGAGTTATTATTTCAAGTTCTATTTGTACTTTTGCTGGCCTAATCTGATCTAGTTTTTTTTTTTTTGCATGTTAGGTTATTAATAAAATTTACACTCAGGTAAGTGTCATTCACTCTTAGCATCCCTCCCTAAATCATTCACTATTTGGATCAAAACTGGCACTTACTAAATACTTATATTCACACTTTGTGCTGTAATAACTGCTTAACTCCTCTTCTATTTTTAATGCAGTTTTATGATACAAGCATTGTTGAAGACTCTTGGAATGAATTTCATTTAGTTCTGATTCTACCTCAAACCCTCAAACTTTAAATAAACATTTTATTTTACATAGTGAGAAACTTCCTCATCTAATTAACAATTAGAAATTAGAAGCTATATGTATGCTAAACATAAATCTAAAATATACAAGCATAAAAATATTCTCAAATCCTGGTTCAACTTCTCCTTAATTATGTGCTGTACATGGAGTTTTATAAACATTTCTTCTTCTCTTAGCTTTCTATTAAATCTTAACACCTCAAGAAAAATGTCGAGCCATTGTTAATAGTTATCATTATTATTATGGTTAATAATATCCATTTTAAGAATGAGCTAAATGTCATCTGATGTGAAATAAATTTGAACCTCTTCCTTCATTAGTGAAGAGACCCTGTAAGAAAGATTTGACAAACTTTCTTAGATTTGGTTCTATGAACTGTGGCAAATGTTCTTATCTATCATTAGGGTTTGGTTATGTGTGAATATTTTTGTACATTTTAAAACTGATGGTTATAGAAAAGTTGTAGTTAATAGTTTTATTTAAGCAATCAGCAAGCTGGGTTAAAAAACACTGAGTAGCATTTTCGATGAAATATTTGTTAGCTTAAACAATAAATGACCTGTTATATTACATCAGTCGTATAGAAGACTGCCTTACTGCCTTAATAAACTAACTGCATAAAATGACCAAGTCCAAGTAGTCTTTACAATGGGAGGATCTCTGCAACAGTATCATACCTGAGCACCATATTTTAAGAGACAGAAATTGATCTATGTCCAGAAGAAGAAATACCAAAATCAAATAACTTGAAGATCTGTTTAAGAAACTAAGGTAATTTATCTAAGGAACAGAAGATTCAGAGGAAGATATGTTTTCATATTAACATACTTTAAAGAGTTTTCTACCAAAAGGTGGATTGCATTTTACTTCATGATCCCCACTGGGAGAACTAAGGTCACTGAAATGTCTTTGAGTATACATACATTAGCTCTTTGTGAGGAAGAGTTTTCCTTTAACAATTACAAGTGCCTAAGTGCAAATGGAATTTTTAAGCAAAGACAATTATACCACAAAGTAGGTTTATATTTGAGATCGAAGTATTGCATCTTCCTAACGGAGAGATTATGCTCTATGCTAAAATATTGCCTCTTCTATCAAACTGATGATTATTTAGCAAAATATTGGAATGTAGAGGAAAGCAGCGAATCTCCATGAAAAAGACTTTTTATATGTAGTCTTAAACCAAGGCATATAAAAATGAGTTAATCACAATCTCAAATCTGTTCCCTTTTTTGGGAGGAGGGGCGATACTGAGGTTTGAACTCAAGGCTTCCTGATTACTAGGCAGGTGCTCTACTGCTTCAGTCACGGTTTCAGCCATGCCTCTAAGCCTTTTTGCTCTGGTTATTTTGGAGAATAGAGTCTTGCTTTTGAAACTAGGCCAGTCTGAACTATGATCCTTCAGCCTTTTTCCATTGAGATGGGGTCTCATAATCTTTGCTCTGGCTGTTCACATGCCCCATTTCATCCTCCCAGAAATATCTAGAATCACAGGCGTGATTCACTGAAGCATGGTTCTGTTCCCTTTTTTGACTTCTCTAATTTTGTCAAAGATGTATAGACATTTCTGACCTTTAAAAACCATATTCAACTAGAGTCAAGGTTGAGACCCTAGTCCTTGAAAAGTGTGTCTAATGATCATCCTTTTAATTTCTTCTCACTGCTAGAGCTACCCCATAATTTCAGACCCTAAACTGCTCAAACATAAATAAAATCAATAGTCTCCTAAGAAGAATCCTCACTACTAGTCTTGTTTGCATTTTTTCAGATACTCCACCATATAAATAATACTTCCTTCAAATACTGATTTTATTTTACTTTTCCTCTTTTCATTATAGAAAACTCCCTGTAAAATTCCCTATTGACTATAGAATTGGTACAAATTCCAAACTATAGATTTAAAACTTTCCATAGTTTAACTTTTATTATCTGTTGACTTTTGTCATTTTCATTGTGAACTTTCTGGCATAGGGCTGACATCTTTCTTTCCCTGGGACATATAGACTTGATGTTTCATTGTGTCTCCTATGTGCATTCCATGCCTCAACCTTTAACCCCATTCCTGAATTTATATTTCCTTCGTTCAATATCCTTGAATGTGTCTAACTTACTTGCTTCGTGACAATTCCTTCCATTACCTGTATTGTCTTAAGTTAAACACTTTAAAAACTTTTTATAATAGGCATTGCAATTATATAGCTACAGTAATACATGTTGAATAAGCCAATAGCTCTCAATTTACAGTATGTATGAGAGAAATTCCAGATATTTTAAATCGTCCTGCTCATTTTTTTAACCAAAGACATTTTTCAATTGTGTGCATCTAACCACATTCCACAAAACACTTATTCTCTACAATATTAGACACAAAAGCACATGTGGCAACATTCATAGATAGGAGACGACACTTCCATCGGGTGATTTAAAGCTGAAGAAGCAGAAGACAAGCTATTCACAAAGGATTTTACAAAGAAGCTTGCTTGGAAGCTGGATGAGCCATGGAGCATCTCAAACACTTTGCTATTTTTAGTTGTGCCAAGAAATAGCTAATTTCATGCAAGAATTACCTTGCACCTGACCCAGAGCAAAGACTTTCTGGCTATTCTTTACATATGCTGATACAACAGCAGAACTGTTTCATGTTTAAAAACCAAAGTAAGGCAGAACATAAGAAAAAGAGAAAAAGAAAAAAAAAAAAAGACTTGTAGAGTATTGAACACTTTTTCTTTTTCTTTTCTCTTTATTTTGAAGGGAGTGGGGAAGACTTATTTGTAATTGAAAAAGAAAAACCATAAAGATATTTAGCAAGTGGGAAGAATTGAAGTGGTTATTTTCCCCAAGAACTTTTCAAGACCTTTTTATTTTCTGATGTTCCTTTAGGAAATTGACTAACTTGAGCAGGTAGTAGTTAGGTCTCTTGCTCCCTACCCACTGTTGTTATTCAACTCAAACAATCCCCTCATTTATCCTATCATCTGCATTAAAAAAAATCAATGTTCACAATTTTGATTGCCTTCTCAGCAATCTTCTTGTGACCTGTGAGAATAAGATGGTAAACTGAAAAGTGGTCATTTAGAAAGCAGGCACAGAGGGAAGGAGAAAAGTAGGAAATCAATGGCATCACCTCAGTCCCTTCCCAAAAGGCTACTTTCAAAAATGCTGCCTTTTATTTTCAAATATATTTTTCTTCATATTAAGGTGCAACTCAGCAAGTAAGTAAGGCTTTGATCAGTATTTTTTATAGATAATTCATGAGTACTCTTTCATTATGTAGAATATATAAGCTGCACATATTTCCTGACCTTGTCCTCCCTCTCCTCATGAAAGTATATTTTAATAGTACATCTTTATTGTCATTAGTATTCAAGATTAAACAAAACAAAATCTTTTTGATTCTTTTAATATTGGAAATAGATGTTTCTTCTAACATTATATGTTAATAAGATAACATGCTTATCTTTATTTTCTCTTCGTTTCTTACTAATCCAGAACTCCACAGTGGATCATCTGAAAAACTCAAACAAACAAACAAACAAACAAATAAAACAAAACAAAACACCCACACACACATTGATTACTTTCATTAGTGTGTTTCTGCAACTCCTGTCCAGTTGAAACACAACCTGTTTTGAAGTTACTCTTCCTTGTGTCCAGCTAGAGAAATTTATAAATCCTTTTTGGTGGGCATCACTATCCAATTCAAATTGATCTCCAAAGGCCTCTGTGCCCTCAGAATAGATTGCCAGTTTTTCCCTTTGCTGTTCTTTTCCTTTTCTTCAACCCAAAACATTCACTGCTTTCTTTAAGTGCCTTTTGATTTGAGAAGACAATTTTGTCTCCTACTTCATCTAGTAGAATTAGAAGCTACCAGTACGTTCACCCTCAACTTCTTTCCTCCTCTTGAAATGCATTTATAATGTATACACATAATCATTACCTCCTTTTTATTTTCAGAAGTCTCCTCTTTTGCATGCTAATAGGATGAAGTGCCTTCTAATCTTTCTTTCTAAATCATTTCTCAATATACACACTCATGCTTAAATTTCTCTTATTCCAAAATCTTGGCCTTCCCCATCCCCGCCCATCTCTGTTTATGTATAGGCTTTGTATAAATTCATATTTGCATGCTTAGCTGGATTTCTTAAAAAAAAGAATCTCTGCCGGTCATATTCTCATTTCCCATTCTTTTCAATCCATTCTTGAGTTGACATTGTTTCCTCTAAGGTCACAAATGATCTCTCAGTTGTTAATTCCTATGGATCTTTTGCAATCTTTTTTTTTTTTTTTTAAATCAACTCCTTTCTCACATTAGAAAGTGTTGCTTCCTCCATGGTAATACTGTTCTTCCTTTAATTTCCAGTTTATATTGCTTAACTTTGTTTCTTTTGTGATTTTCTATTTTGTCCTTTGCTTTCCTCTGACTGTTGGTCCTCAGGGTTCAACTTTCTACTAAATGCTTTTCTTACACTATATAACTTCCCCTTATAGTTTAATAACTCTTAAGCCATGTTGCCCAACTTATAATCATATATGTCTAATAAATATATTTAAGATGTACATCCACTTGTTCTAAATATGTCTTAAACATCCCATTTTCAAAACAAAATTCATTTTCCTTTTCCTGGAAATAGACTGTCCTTTGATATTCCCTATGCTCATTGCTAAGGCCATCTTTACCTAGTCATTAATTCTAGAATATAGGCAGTCATTCTTGACTACTCCATTTCCTGCACATACATTTCCTTTAATTATCAGTGACTAATAAATTAACTAATCAGTGGTTCTCAGCCTTAGTTGCTAACTAGGATTGCCTGGGGAGTTTTAAATATATCCCAGATCAATTAAAACAGAG
Source organism: Castor canadensis (assembly GCF_047511655.1). NCBI lineage: Eukaryota > Metazoa > Chordata > Mammalia > Rodentia > Castoridae > Castor > Castor canadensis. Next base: position 54,865,782 of record NC_133390.1, on the reverse strand, counting down.
TCTCTAGCAGCAGAGCCTAAGAACTTATTATTCTAATGTGCAGAAAGGATTGGCAATCACTTTTCTCAATGTTTCTCAAATATGTCACTTGTGTTTTTTCCTCCACTACCATTGTCCCATTTCATGTCCTCATCGTCACTTGATGCATGTCTCCTAATTGGTCACCCTGCCTTTAGTCTTATCTTTCTCCAATCTGTTATCCAATCTATTCATCAAGGTGGATATTCTCAAATGTAGATATTACTATTTCACCTCTCTTCCTCTTTCTCCATTCTCTCTTCTGGCTTAAAATCCTTCCATGGTTTCCTATCAAAAAAAATTTTTTTTAAATGGATCAAATCTAAGTTCTTTAAATTAGGCACACAAGGCTTAATTTTAATCATCACTTGATGTTTTTTGACATTTGTTTTTAATTCTTTCCTTCCCATCAAATGAAACTGCTTACTTTCTGTTCATACATAGACGTTTACTTTCTTTTGTGTCCTTGCTCATGAGCAGTCTTCTGACTAAAATGACACTCTCATAATGAATTCCTAATTATATTTATCTTATATATCTTGGTTTAGTAATTACTTTTTCTTCAAGTTGGATTGGCTGGCTGCCTTTTCTCAAGTTTTCATAATGATGTCTTCCTAAGAAATCTATGCTTTCATAACTTGAGTTAAAATGATCTCTTTATGTTCCTTCAATCTGTTTGGAAACCATTACTGGTACTTAATCACCTTTGAATTTCCTTGTGTCTAGTATAATCCTTGGCATTTATTTGATACTTGTTAATGGGCTTATTGAATAAATGAGTGAATGAGTGGTAAGAATTCATGGCTGATAAAATAAAGATCACTGTCTAATAGATTTTGTCTTCTAAATAACCAAAAAATAGATTTAAAATAGAAAAGGATAATTTTTATTCATTGAGAAAGATAAAACCATTTGGGAAGACTTTCTATAGATTTGGGGGATATTAGATCCTCAACAATATTGTTAAGAGTTACTCTTGGAGAGAACTTGCCTCTTGTGAGTTACATAATCATTTAAGATCTTTTTGTGTTTAATTTGGATTTTTGAGTAGAAAAATGGATATATAACTGGTCCATAATAGTTTGATTATCATTAATTTTCACATAATTGCATGGTTTACTTACTAAGAATTAATCTCCTGTTAACTTGGGTTTATTAGTTATATTGTTCAGAGTCTAGTCACTTTGGATAAGTTTGATAATTTATAGATCCATCAAACTGAGGGATGTGATCAGTACCAAGATCTTTTTCAGCTTTAAGATTTCTGATCTTATACTTTTAATTGAAAAATAAAAAACATGTTTGATATTGTATTAATTTGGTATAAATCAAAATCCATGGGAATTGTAGAGAAACTTGTGACAAATTCTTTAAAATTTTACATTCTTTACCCAAAGTGTTATAGTTAAGGAAGATTATTCATATAATTTTCTCAATCAAGACATATTAAGAAAAGAATGGAAAATGCACTGTGAAATAAGAGGAATGCAACCTGGGCATGAAGGAGTATAGAACGATATGGAATAAAGAATAAGTAGCTGAATTTTTAATTGGTTATATTTTTTCCCAGAACAAAACACACATTACATTCCAGACTTTTTGTAGCTACATTAGGCCATGGATCTAAGTTCCGGCCTTGAGCCCTTTATGAGAAATATTTGTGGAAATTCTCTAAAAATTAATTAAAAGAAATGAATTCTGCTGGATATTTGATTTGTCCTTCTGACTTCCTTCTTCACTTTTAGTCTGAAAATCATTAGTAATGGCTGGAGTGCCAATAGCCATTTTGGAATATGTGGTGATTCTGAGGGCCAAAGCCAGGTATTGGAATAGTACAGAAGACAGGAATCTGGGCTTTTCAAAAATTTTGGAGCTACAATATTTACCTGTAATTCCAAACTTTAGGCTTTTTGGGTATGTGAGAAAAATAAGGTTCCATTTTGCTTAACTCGTTGAGCCCAAACTAGAACTCAGAGTCTGTTTTTATCTGACGAGTCCTTGACTTGGCATCCTTCACCATCAATTATTAGTATGTATTAACAGGATAGATGGGAAGCTATTCCTCTATGTAGCAATGATTTGTTAATTCCAAATATGACCAGGTCATATTTCTCTTATTTATACCTGTGAATTTGTGTCCATATTCTTTTTGGGAGATTAGCATTGTGTGTGTGTGTGTGTGTGTTTGTGTGTGTGTGTCTGTGTGATATTTTGTTTTTGTGTTAGGATAGTCAATGGTAATCTACCTGGTAAGTGTTAAAGAAAGACTTGGTATAGGAAAAAGTAACATCTTGCCTGAAATTGTGAATTAAGTGAATTCTCCATCGTGCATAATGGAATCAGCTTTATATTTCCTATGTAATACCTTAAACAGATCATTCATTCAACTGACATTCTTTTAAGCTAAAAAGAGTTAAATAAATTATAAGAGGGCTTTGTTATTTAGTCAACTTATGTCTAATATACAGGGGTCACTGTTGAATTTGGAGAAAGTAGAAAAAAGAAAAGGAGAAAGGTTAGACAAAAGTATAAGTCATTTACCCAGATAATTGCCTTCTTAAATTTTTTCAAAAAACAAACTTTTACCAGCCATGGTAGTACATGCCTACAGTCCCAGCTATGTAGGAAGTGGAGGTAGGAGTATCACATTGTGAAGCCAGCCTGGGCAGAAGTACATTTCCTATCTGAATACAAACTAAAAACCAAATGACTCTGGATGTGGCTGAAGTGGTAGAGTGGAGGCCCTGAGTTCACCTGAAGTACCATTGAAAGAAAAAATATTTCCTGTGTTGAAAGACAGGAATATAATCTGTTTTTTCCCCAGATGACATCAACCTATTGGTATTTAAATTAATATCAAATATTAATGTGTAGATTACAAGTGATTATAGCTGTCTCTTTAGTGCTCTTGTCACAAGTCTTGAGGTATCACATATGCTTATAGTCAGTTTGCTCATATTATTCACTTACTGATCACTCTGGTGCTTGCAAGACTCTTCAGGTAGGAGTCTCTCCATCCATCTCACAGCAGGATCTTCCAGGAGAGCTCTACCCTGCGAAAAGGAGGCTATGTACATGTTCCAATCCCATGACTCCCAGTGATGATGAATTTGCTTTAAACTTCGTGGGGCTGCACACCAACATGGTCTGTTTAATGAGCATACTATTTCTTTAGCCAACTCTGTTAGCTTGGCATTCTACTGCTTATTTCCTGAGTATCACAAAGTCTACTAAGATAACATTTCTTATTTAAAGCACCATAATATGCAGTCTTTTATCGGGCTCTATTTCTTGGACTTCAATCCACCTCCATCCCACCTCCCATCTTTATTCTTCCATGCATTTTATCTCATGCTCATAGATGAACCAGAGTGCTGATGACCCATCAGTTCATAATATATAACCAAACTCTGAATTCTAGTTTGAGCTCAATGGAACCCCTGCAGCTCTAGAACTAAGTTGGCACTCTAGATAGCTTTGATAAATAGCTAGTTGAGAATAAAGCTGCAATTTCTTGATCGTATATATGTCAGTGTGCATATATGCACATATAATACACATGTGTATGCATACCTATATATGTTACATACATATACCTATATGTATAACAATATACAATAAAAGTTGTCATCTGTATCAACGTGATATGTTTGATACCACCAACAGTGCCATTTTTTCATTCTCATCTCTTTCAGTTCTAAAACAAAATACAAAAGGAATGGCACATACTACAACATGTATATTACTTATTCAACATTTATTCAGATAGAAATATGAGTAATATACTTAGTTATAATATGTATGTTTGGTAGTGTGCAGAAAAGCTTCTATACATGGGTTTAGTTCTTTTGAGTTTATTTTAAAGGTTCTTTTTATGACATCAAGGATAGAGCCACAAAATGTTTTTCTTTTTGCAGTCTCCCTTTAGTACCCATCACTAGTCTTACTGAGTAAGAGAGCTACAGATGGGTAGAGAAGATACGGAGAGGCTAGAACTTTTGTGTGTACTTTTGTACACAATGTAAATGTTGAGCTACTTTTTATTGACATAGAAATAATGGCATAAAATGATATAAAAATTACTTCCTGAACTACATTTTATCACCTTTGCAAGAGCACACTTTGTGTGTTTTCAAACAAAAATCTTAACCATCTGAATTTAGGACTATAAAGTATGTTTGTGACAACACAGGATCCTTCACAGTAACAGCCATACGGTTAAAATGCTCACTTACTAGAAAGTGGTTAGACCCATTGAGAAGTATTTTCTTAAGCTATCTGGTTAGAGAAAGATTTGAAACATTTTTTAAAATGATGCAAAAAGTCACACCATCTGAGAAACCCAAGGTGTAAAGTATATCCCACACTACTGTAGTGGAGAAAAGTTCCAAACTATGAAAATCCAGAGCAATTGTTTAGCAGCTTGTGTGGTCGCCTTTAAACAAATAGAAAGAAACAAACGGGGTTCATTCACCATACGATCTTGTTGAAAGAGGGTCCCAGTACAGTAGTTTTTTTATTTTAAGACTAGCCAGATGTGCACCTTTCTATGGACAAAAAGGATGGAGCCACAGGAAGAGAGGTTAAATTATGCTGGAAGACAATGGCAGATACAAGGTTGATTTTTTACAACGGAGAAAAATCTGTGTAAAGGTGATTCAGACAAAATACAACAGCTGAGTTCTCCTCAGTGATTTGTGCAGAAACGAATTGAATAAAAAGAGCAACATACATGTTACTACTTCCCATTGTTTGGTACATTTAACTGCCCTGGCATGACCACCAGAGTCTATTTCTTTTTCACCAGCCTGATGTTTGAATCCCTCTAGAACTAATAGTAAAACTGGAAACACTCAGAACTTTAGGAGTTGTAGTTGGCAAACAGGTTTTATCCTTAGCTTACTGGATGTGAGGTTCACAATTCGTCTTAGAAGCTTGATGACTGTTGCTCTTTTTTGATAGCCAACAAGAAACCCTGTCTCAAAGCTGCTTGGCTGAGGTCCTGGGTAGAAGAGTTTGGCAGCCCTAGGGAGATGGATTTCTTAAGCCTGTGACTCGCCCAGAGTGGAGAAGCAACACCCTCCAAGCCTCTACTCTGTTGCTAAGAAACAAAAGACTAGGAAGGTGAGCAAAGCAGGAAGTCCCGCCTTTTAGCCCCAGTTGGCTTTGGCTCCCGCTCCCTACGCTCACGCCCACCTGCCCACCCTTCATTGGATCGCGCCTTAGGGCTTGCCTCTCTAGTTTCAGGACATTTCCCTTTTCTAATTTCGCTCCAGGAAAATCCAGGCCCATTTCCCTCTGAGTTCCTTTCCTTTTGGGACGTGCGACAAGCGGGCCTTCCTTTGGGGCCATTGTGTACTGTGGAGGACGTGGACCCGGTGGTAGCGCGAGGAAGACGGGCGCCTCCAGCCCATTGGCTTCACCCGCTGTCGAGCAATTTGCGAGCTCTCAGGATTGGCTTAGTGGTTCCCAGCCCCGCCCCCGGCCCCGCCCCGCGGCTGAGTGTCTGTGTATGTTACAGGGGTGGGGTGTCCAGCGAGTGGTCTCCTCCTCATGCTAGTGCTGCTGCGGCCTCCCGAGAGTCGGGCGGGAGGGGAGAGCGGGTGTGGATTTGTCTTGACGGTAATTGTTGCGTTTCCACGTCTCGGGGGCCTGAGCGCGAGGTTGCTCCTTCCCGGAGAGAGTGCCATTAGGGCGGCTACACAGTGCCCGCCCGCCGGAGCGAGCCCAGCGCCCCGAGCTGCGTGCGTGGAGAGTGGGAGCGCGCACACGCGTGTCTCGGGGCAGCCACCGCGCCGAGAGCTCGGAGGGACGGGGCGCTGGGGAGGCTGGGCGCTCGCTCCGCACGGGGGCCCTGGGCAGCCGGGCCACAGAGGGAGAGGGGACAGCCCAGCTTCCAGCTGCCGTGGCGACTGCCCTGCACAGTTTGCAGGGGTCACTTAAAAGCTTAGAACCGGGCGGCCGGGAGGGGAGACCGGAGGCTGGGAGCGCAGCCGGCCCGAGGTGCGCCCACCCTGACGCGGGCGCTCGGACAGCCCGGGCTGCGGGGCGCTGGAGAAGCCAGGGGTGCTTTGTCCTCCCTGCCTTCGTCGTCCTCCGCAGCTGAGGTCCGAGAAGAGGCCTGAGCAGGGAGGGGACACAGACGTCCTGAAACAATGCTTTGGATACCCTTTTACCCTTAGGTGAGATTAGAGGCGAGGAACCCAAGAGTGAACTCTGCCTTCCCTGCCCGCTCTTGTCAGTTTCTCAGCCGCTTTGGAAAAAAACGACCTATTTGTTTGCTGTTTATTTGGCTTTGGGGAATAACTACTCACCGCCTTGGTTTAAAGGACTGTGTGTTCATGTCCGCACTTGGTGGTTTTAACCCGGGAAATCCAAGTCCCTCGCCTGTGTTGACAACAGACATGGTCCTTAAGTGTGTGTAGAAATAGACTTTACATTTTATATAATAACTTGGAGAGATCTAACAGTGAGTGTGAGGTTTCTGAGTGAGGCCCCGAAACGTGTTCTAGGAGTTAAAGTTGTAGTATTTTGAATTAGGGTTAAGGCAGAGAGGGGGAGAACATTGTGTTCTTATGTATATGGAGAGAACTTACTTGTTTTGTTGTTATGAGTTGGGTATCAGTTAAGCTTTAGCTATTTGAAACTTGAGAAGGATGCATCTTTAACTCAGTATTCTAAAAGGAAATCTAGGGTCATTGCTCCTAAACTTACTTTATGTAAAATGGAGAATGCAGTTACATAGGGCTATTGAAAAGTTGATCTAGGACCTTTGGGTTGGTCTCATTGATGGAGGAGAATGTAGTGTATTCAGGTTATCCTGTTTGCTTTCCTGTGGGGTAGAATAAATTCTTTCTTACTCAACTAACTACTTTTTAAAAAATTTGCCTTTCAAAGAACTAAAATTCCAGATGGCAAATTCTATGAATGGCAGAAACCCTGGTGGTCGAGGAGGAAACCCCCGAAAAGGGCGAATTTTGGGTATTATTGATGCTATTCAGGATGCAGTTGGCCCCCCTAAGCAAGCTGCTGCTGATCGCAGGACTGTGGAGAAAACTTGGAAACTCATGGACAAAGTGGTAAGTTAAGTCTGACTGTGTGTTCCTAGCCATATTCATCCTGGATGTGGTTTCTCCAGGTGTATGAATATATACTGTTAATTAATAATTATGGATATGACAGTAGTCTTTTGATTTGTATTTAACATTTTTATTCTGAGTGTTTTGAAAAGTTGGGTTCAGAGCAAAAACTTTGGTTGTTTTTTACCTTTTGTCCTGCTCTTCAAGGTTCAGAGTTCTTCTACATACATGACTCAGATATGCAAAATTTTTACCACTGGCTGCTTTTTGTGGGTGTATGGTCATAATATAGTTTAGAAATGTTTGTTGAGTCTCATGTGAGGTTGTGTTGCTCTTAGATAACAAAAAGGTGCAAACAAGTAATTTAACAAATTGTTTGATGGAGCAATTATGACAACCACATGTGTGATGCTCAAAATGTTTACTCAGGAAAGAACCAGATTAGTCCCCAAGTGAGGAAGTAGTGTTTGAGAGTTTCCATTTTCATCTTTGAGAATTCATCTTCATTAAGAAACTTTTTTAACTTTTTTATTGTTAATGGTATAGTTACAGTTTCTTTCATCTACTATTCCATTTTGAAACAGGAAACCTTTTCGATTGCACATTGTTTATTGTGAAAGGAAAATTTATGTTGGGGGTTGTGGAGCTGAGAGTGTCAGAAACTTCTGTGGGTTTTGCATGTTGCTTTCAGACGAACTCTAATTTTACAACACGAAGTGAAGCTGGATGTCATTTCTCAGAGAAGTATAGTTAAAAAGACAACCTGAATATTTCACAGGGATCTACTGTAAAACTGTAGGTTTCAGGACTATTTATGATTGTAAAATTCATATGATAAAGATATAGTGTGCTGCTTTTCAAAAATTAGTGCTTTGTAAATTTGTAGCAGTTGCACTTCCTGTATATATTGGTAATGTGTGTAGCAACTTATGGCTTAATAGATATTGGGACTAATTATAAATTTAGTTGAGACAGGGCTTTTGATATCATTTTAACTGCAGAAATGGGGATTAAAAAATGCTCTTGCAAATATGTGCCAAAGCCTACCTGAATCATATGGTAGCAAGCACCTTTGCTTTGTTATGTTACTATATAAAGTAACAGAACACTTTACTGTATAAAGTGGCTACAAAGAAGCCACTATTGGGAATATTAGCAATGCAGTAGGGTGACTTATCTTTATGGGAACTATAGATAAGATGGATGAATGATGGGCCTGTCACTATATGGCTAGTGGTATTAAATGCAGAGCCTGAATATTTCTGACATAAATATCCTTAGTTTTGGGTTTCAGTGTGACCTATTTAAACTTCTGCCAATTTATTCAAATTGTTATATTAAAGTGCTCCAGACAGAATGATGTCAGAGTATAGAACATTGTAACTTGCTGCTTGGGGTCAGGTTTGGTTTTAGTATTAGACATTTAAGAATGAGGAGTATGCAGTTGGAAAACATTACATATATTTGGCAGGCATAATATCAGCTGTTTTTGCTTTTCTTTAGAGTTTGCATTTGAAAGTCATTCTTCTTGCCTAAATCATTATTTGGGAGTAAGAGAAGGGCTTCAGGATTTTGTCTAATTTGTCTGTCATACAAGTAGGCAGATAGATTTTACAGAGGAGCTGTTACTGCCTGTCCATATACTTCTTTGAGTGGTCAAAATTTGTGTATTTGTGGAATGAGAATTAGAACATCAAATCAAAAAGATTTATGTAAGGAAGTGGTGAGCAATACTTATTGTAAAGTCATTACTGAAACAGTAAAAAAGGGTATGTGTAATTTTGGCCTGTGACTGGTTATTAACATAAGTTTTATCTGCTTTTAATTATTTCACCATGAGTTATGGTAAAGCGGATGGTTATTTGATAGTTAAACATCTGTCATTGTTTATTTTATTAACCCTTTTGTGGGTTTAGGTTTAGCTTCTATAGTTGAGGAATTTGACTCACAAGGATATCTATTATCCAAAGTCTCTACTTAGTGGGATGTGGGTGAGGGTGTTGGCAAGGGTGCATTACTGTGGCTTTCCCTATTTATCTTCATTACTTGTCAAAGATCAAAATGGTGAATGCATCTGTGGGCTTTGTGGAGAGGAATCACATGAATTATTATGAAAGAGCCAGTACGTTTATTCATGCTCTATCACATAGTAATAGAAAAGCACTGATAATTATTACTTGGCAACATATGTTATTGAAGTGTGTAATGTAGAAGCATCCCCACATGTGTTCATCTTTTTGTATTTGTCACTGGTGAAGGGAGTGGTTCATAATATCAACATTGTCTGATGATTACATCAGAAACTTTATCATTAGTCCAAAAGTCAACTCCTTGACACATTACCTGTTTTTTTTTTTAATAACTGTAATAGCATGAATTTAGCTTGTGAATAATGGAAAACAGGAACTTTCAGGTCTAATTGGCTGTTAAAGAAAAGTCAGGACTAAGTGTGAAGTGAGCATAGTTTTCTTTATGAAGCCTTCTCATAAGGGCAGATCTTTCAAGTTTAACTAAAAAGTAAAATAACTTATTTTATAGGAGATAATGAAGCAATCTTGGACTGTAAGAGAAATACCTGGTGGTGTGGAGTTTCATCATTCTTTGGTCTATAGAACTTAAAATGATCAACTGAGATACCAGTTCTAACTAATTGTTCTGTTTTCAGAGGGCAGGCTTTCTCTCTAAGGTCTCTGACTGTAGGACAAATTAACTCATTTGGGTTCTTTTTAAGATATGTAGAGTGTTTTGTAACAACATCAGTATCACAGAGGTACCACAGTGCTTGTACTGAATAAAGGAAAAGCAATGTATGTCAAAGCATCCTATTTGTTTAGATTTTTTGGTCTTAGCCCTATGCATCAGTCTAAGTCAATAGCTGATCCCCAAGCTTCAAAACCTATAATCAGTGGATGCCTTTTTGATGCAATGATAGACTTGGTCTCATGAATACATGTTTAGGTTCATCTGTGCCCAAAATGAAACTTGGAGTTTGTTCCAAAGTTATTTACAGAAACAGAGTTTCTTAAACACTTAATAGGCATTTATTGAAGACCTAGTATGTTTGTATTAAATGCTTAGTACTGAGATTATAAAGATATACCCTGCCTCTGGTCTGCATAGGAGCTCAGAACAGCACCAGAGCAGAGCATATAAGTGGATAATTGCTGTGTAGTGTGGAAAGGGCTGTAGCGTAGTATAGTGGGAGTAAAGTAGAGAACATCCACCTTATTTTTTTTTGGCCACTGTTAAGTTTTCTGTCTGGATACTCCTGGCCATTGCCTTTTAGGAATAGCATTATTGTGTTCTTGTTGAAAATGCTGAAGTGAGGGTAAGGAAATGATTGCTAATCAGTATGTTCGGAATCATAATTTATTAATATGAGTGTCGTGGTTTTCACAAGAGTCTTAGCCAGGTGATGGAAAATAGAAGAAATAGTTTTCCGTCTAATAGACGCTAAGTGTACTAAGCATATGTGGATGCCTGGGAAATTAGAAAATAATTGATGCTAGAGCAAAGTGAGTGAGTTGAGTACCTGCCTACGTTTTTGTCTTTCTGTCCTTATCATTTATTCAAAATTACATGAGAGTATTAAAAGCATTTAAAAAGTGACGATGTGAAATAGCCCTTTCCTGCCTTTTACTCTTAGTACATTTAGTACTCAAACTTGAAGTAGAATTCATTCTGTCTTTATAATTTCATTATGTCCATGATGTATTTTAAAGTTTATCAATCAAAAATGCTTGGACTGTATATAAATATTTAAAAACTTTATTAAAAACATTGAATTCCTTATTCCTCTGGAAAATATTCTGTGTGGAGTATAACTTAGGTTTTGGATGCAAAGTGTTTGTTATTTTGAGAATATCACCTTTCTAGGACCTTGAAACAGGGAATATCATTCATTTCAGTATTTTTCATACAGTTCCTTTGCTTTATTGAAGATGCTCTCTGAGCAGAATCCTGGGTCTTAGTAGATTTGGATAACACATTTAGTGTCTGGACAATTTTTTTAGTATGGAGTTGGATTTGTAAAATGATCCCAAAGTTTGGTACTTGTGATTACTAGGAAAAGCTTTATTTGATAAAGTACAAGATTTATAGGAATCTAAGTAAGAGTTACTATGCTTTATCCCTGTGATAGAAGGTAAACATACAACAAAATCTTTAATCAGTAGTCCTTTAACTCCTATAAAAATTTTAGCATTTAGATTTTGAATCAATTTCTTTCTTTCAAAAGTTGTTTTGCATGCTTTCTCTTGACTTCCTTCCTCATTTATAAAATCCTAACTATGGAAAGGTTGACATTTATAAATAACTGTGCCACAGTACAATGTAGTAAGTGCTATGAATTGGTAGATACAAAATACTGAGGCATAGTGTGTGGTGGAGGTGAATGCTGCTTGCTGAGGGTAGCAGTTGATAGACAAGGACACATGAAGAAGATACCATGCAGGTGTTCTTACAGGATGATTTGGATTTCAGTGAGATGGATGGCCTTGTTAGCTGAACAAATGATGGAAGATTATTGAGTGAGAGAAGCTAAATTAGAGGATGATGATAGAGGTTTTGACTGCTTTCCCATAGAATTTTGACTTAATTTATTTGGTAGATAGATAATCATTGAAGGCTTTTGAGAATGAAGAAGAAAAATCTAGGCTATTCCTTGATCTACTACTTTATTGACTCTATGAATGTTGGTTTAAGAGAAAAGACAGTGAAAACAGGAATAATGATCAAAAGAAATGAAAACATTCTAGATAAGAAATAATTGGCTTAAAGAATTGACAGTTGGTATAGCAAATTTTGGTTCAAGAGTAGAAGGTATTTTGGAAGTAACATCTGCAGATCTTTACGGCCCTTCAGAGTTAAGAGAATGAAAGAGAAGGTGAAGTGAAAGTGACTCTTGAGGTTTTTCAGCCTAGTTGATTCTGAAGGCAGTGATGCTTTTAATGAGATAAGGAACATAGGAAGGAAAAGATTGAGCTTGGGGGTTGGTGTATGAGTTTGATTTTTGGCCATATTGAGTTTGATCTGCCACAGTGAAATTCATTTTGAAGTTAGAAAATTGAGTATGAAGTTCCAGAGGGAAGTTAAAACTAGTGACATCTATTTGGTAGATGTGTGCATAAGGGTCATCTCAAAATACAGACCTGTAAGATACTTCTAATGCAGAGCAGAAGAGAGTCATAGACAGAGTCAGAGAATCAAAATTTTTGGAGCATTAGGAGGTTTTTAAATGGCTACAAAGAAAAGAATCCTACAAAGAACAAGAACAAGAGGTAGAAAACTGAAACATTGACTTCTTGGGTAATAACAGCTTTTAGAAGATAGCTTGAAGTTTTCAAAAAATTTAGTTGTAGTAGAGAAAACAAAACAAGATAAAAATTTAGAAAGTCATTGAAATTCATAATTAGAGGCATTGCTAATCTTTGCAGAGTAATTTTACTTATTTGATGGGGTTAGATTAAAATGAGGATGTAGATTACTCAGAAATTGTTCTAGAACTGTACCAACCATAAAAAAGGAAGTTCTGATAACTTGAGGATTTAGAAAAGATTTGAAATTAACTCTGTGGTATGTGCATGGGCAGAATGCACTCCACTTCCACTTACACAAGAGAAGTGAGGGAATGAATATGCACAGAAGTTTTGAGAGAATTTGAAAATTTTATGTTGAGTTGTTAGGAAGTAATTTAAAGCATAATATTTGTGATGTTTAACCCTTGTTTTTAGAATTGTGTATTACAGAATAAATAATATATTTTAAACTATCTTCTAGCAATTAAGTTAGTAAATAAGTAAAAAATTGTAATGGTAATCTGTTCTCATCTTTTATATGAGGATCAGCTTAAATACATGTTGCAAATTTAATGGTGCCACCACACTATTTTTAGCTAAAGTTTTATTTTAAAAAAATGTATTTGTAGGTTGCTAGTTTTTTCCTAATAATGAAAGAAGCATTTTCATAGTATCTAACTGAAATTTATAGCTTTTTAACATACTAATATTTAATTGCTTAACTCACTCATACTTTCATACAATAGCAATTAATGAAAGTTATTAATGTTTGTTTTTTCTATTTTTTGGCTCTACTGGGGTTTGAACTCAGGGCTTCATGCATGCTAGGCAGTTGCTCTACTGCTTGAGGCACACCTCCAGCCCATAGTTACTTATTTATGTTTTACCTGTTCCAAGACTGGGTATTTTATCTGTAAGTGTTTTCTTCAAAGTCTCTTGGGTTTGAAGAAACTAGAAGATTCCATGTCAGCTAACAAAAGTATTGACCTGGTCTGGGCCTTATTTCCTATATAGGACATTCCCAATTTTTTAAGGGTTCTGATAGCATGAGGAACTTTATCAGCTAAAAGAACTTTTAAAAAATCATAATTCTCCCCCAAAATGACCAGTGTCCTTTATTTTATTCTGACACTTTTATAAAACCTACAGAGATTTTGTGTCTTGTGTTGGGACATAAAATATGGAAGAAGAAATGCTAGAAAAAGTGAGCATCTTGTAAATACTGAACACCGTGCCTAGCACTTCATGCTTCCTCTTCAAAGGATTATAATACCCTAGGAGGTTTCTAGAAGAAACCTGGCCAAGGTTGTAAAGCTTGGACGTGGCAGAGCCAGATCTTGGATTTGCTTGATTCTAATGTCTGTGTTAGTAGTGTGAGTGGGTCAGGTACACCGCTTCATGGCACAATATGATTCTTCTTCTTTCCACAGAAAGTATATCAAAAGGATGTTTGCTCTTTATATTTGATATTATTGAATTCTTCTCCAAATTTTGTACTCATTTTTAGTGATGTTTATTCAATAATGACACAGATACCAAATTTGTATATTTCTTTTGAGAAATCTTTCCTTACTTTGTTCCTCTCTCCCCTCCTCCTTCCCTCTATCAAGTATTTATTACACATCTACTTTCTGCAAAGGAGAGAAATAGACTTGTGAGGAAAACAATGTGTACTTCACCTTTCAGGAAGTCATATTCTTATTTGGAAGAAAGATAGTGAAAAGAAGAATACACAGCTGACGTTTTAATTAGAACAAGTTGGCTCATTAGTGTAACTTTTTATATCACCCTTCTAAAGGAATTTATCATTTTCTCCAAATTATACTATAACTAATATTGAGCTCATGACCAATTTTACATTTTAACTTTGTTTTGCCCAATTAATATCTGTGAAGAGTGTCATAATATTTCATATTTTTCACATTTTATTCTTTATATAGTTTATAATTTTATATACTTAGAGAGATGAACTGAAATGGAAATAACCCAAAGGACTCTTAGATTTTTTTTTTTTTATGTAATGACATACTTTTATGTAACTGTAGTAAAAAAACTTCTGATGACATTTATCAGAGGAGGACAAGGATTTCTGACCCCTGTGATATTTCAGGGAGAGGGGTTTTTTAGTAGTAGAGCACTTGACTAGTACACTTGAGACCTTGAGTTTGCTCCACAGCACTCTCCCCAAAAAAGTTACATTTAATTTTGAGAGTATGTTACTTGATTGCATGGAATGCTCCATTAAATGAAGTAGTATATACAGTATGGAGTCATATACAGTAGTCATATACAGTATGGATGAAGTCATATACAGTATGGATGCAATTCCTTGCTGCTGAAACTGCTTTTGTAAAATTTCTTTCATATGTTTCAGGAGCACCATGGATTTGAACTTTGTTTGCAGGGAATATGTTAACTGACCTAATATCTCTTTATTAGCTTTTGGCTGGAAATTTTAACTAAGAATCATCCAGGAAATCTCTTTAAATATCAGAGCTCCAAGAATATTTAATAGTGTTGCAAATTCTTATATCAATAGTAAATTCTGTTTTTATATTTGTGCCTTTGCTTCAGAATGGTTAAGTATAAATATATATATACACATACATATATACATACATTTAGGTGTGCAGATACATATTTATTAAATTATGTGTGTTCTGTGTAGATGTTAAACATGTTTTTAGGTATTTGAAGCAATGTGGACTAGATGTTCAAGGAGAATCTCCTTAAAGTCCCTAAGTATATGGAAATAGAAGAGTCAGAGGAAGAGTGCTTCATTCCCATGTCCACATATCAGGGTTCTAAGTGGTGATCTTAGCAGGTTGCATTCTGTTTTAGTATGGTCATGTCAAAATGAGGAAGTTGTCCTTGGTGATTTCCAAGGTTCTCTGTAGAACTTTAAAATCCTTTGAGTCAATGACTATAATTGAATTTTTAGCCTAATTCCAAAACTAAATGTTTTACCTTCTAGTTCAAAAGACAAGAGTGATACTGCTAATGAACCAGTTCTTTTATACACAGTCTGTGCCCTAAAAATTTCATCATTGTATAATGTGACTGAAGATTCGTTTCATTGTGACAGCTCTTCTGTTTTACCACCATCTGTAATTCTGGGAGCAACTTAAATATTTCTAGAAGAGGTTGAAGTCATTTGAATGTAAACATGAACCTTGTGGTTAGCTTGATTTTTCTCCTTAATGTACTGCTTTTAGAAAAGCTGTTATTCTTTCTCTGACTTTTGCAGTTCCTTGTACATAGCAGGCACTCAATAAATATTTATTGAATAGAATTGAATTTGACCTGCTTAGAAGTCATATTCCGGTGCAGGGTTATTCATTTTCGGCAGGAGCTGTCATAAATCACAGGGTTTAATAGTAATCCAACTGATGAGCTGCACATTCAGTGGTATACATTGAACTGTACACTCAGTTTGGTATTGTATGTTGTACTTCCTCAAGTACACATTTAGAAAACAGCATAGCCTGAGCTTTGATGAATTGACTTTGGTCTATTTCAGATCTTCTGTACCACTAACCCCAAAGCTTTCTTATAACTGCATTTTATTCCTCTCTTGACATAGTGCCCCTTAAGCCTTTGCATACTGCTTTGCCTGGAATTCCCATTATTAAAAAAATTTAGATATGCTTTTCTTGATGCCTTTGTTGAATATGAGTGAGCTGCTTCTTTTCTCTTGTAGCAGTTAGTCTCATCACTAACTAGTCTCATCATAGCCCTAAATTCTCCTGTAATTCTTCCTTAAGCCACCAGGCTTTCCCACTAGACAGCTCCTTGAGGGCAAGTCTGTGATTTATTCCTCTCAGTTTTTCTACCATTTGAAACAATGCCTGACATATAAACCTTTGTTGAGTTAATAAATGAGTCCTGAAGTTAATGTAAATTTGCAAATGGGATAAAATAAAAATGGAAATGAGTTTGGAAAGGATCATTAATTATATGTGTAATTATAATTAAATTGTGCTATAGCTAGAAAGAAGACTAGCCTGAGATTCAGAAGATGCAGGCTCTTGTGTTGGATTAATGTTTTTTTAATAGTCCCTTAATCTTTGTAGTTTTTAGTTATTTTTAAATCTGGAAATGAATAGATGGGATGGGATCTTTACTAAGATCCCTTAGAGCAAGAATTACATTGCTCCTAAGTTAATTATAGAGATCTAGGTCTCTTCTGCCAGACCCCTTGAGGCAGGAAGTATATTCTAGTCATCTATAACTTCCTGGCATTAAGCTCAGTACCTTGTATATAGTAGATATTCAAACAATTTCACCCAATAAAGCAATACATTCCCACATGAATTTACAACTTTAAATATGAAAGCAAGAAAAAGGTCAGGTAGAGAATAGTTAATTAGATATCTGTAAAACTTAAAAGTATCTATCAAAGAAGAGTTTTAACTGAAAAACTGTACCTTAGAGATATTTTCATTAATAGGTTAAAAAATTCACCAGTGCAGGAAATGAATTTGAACTGTCCTATCGCCTAACTACAAGTTAATAATTTATTAATCTGTGATATGTTGTACAAGTACATGTTGGTGAAATTAAATTGTGTCTGCTGTAGGAAGTTGGTGGTGGTACTCTTGAAATTTTTGTATACTCATGATAGTCTCTTCTGGTTTAAAGAATTGAAATGCCATATCTTATTTCAACCAACATGTTTAATCACTGACATTGGAACTTAGTCATTAGGGCAGATGAGTTTCTTTGATTATATCATTGTGTCACAAACATAAAAAGGCAGCTGAAAGCTTTATTAGCTCCTTTAACTATACTTTTATAAGATTTGGTATTATTTAGCAGATGAGGTGCCATTTTGCCTTTCCAAGAAATTTCTTAGTATTAAAATAATATTCTTGAATTTAAAGTAAACCTACCCTTCTGGGTTTTTAACTTGTATACTATACTTGTGTTGTTCAATTGTGAAAATAAAGGAAGTTATTCAGTGAAACTATTTGTAAAAAATTGTGTGTGTGCATATACATATATATATATTTCTTTTTTTTCCCCCCCAGAATCAATCAGCCAGTCATCTATTCACTTATCAGTTGTGTACTATGTGCTAAACCACTTTGTTCTAGGAACTATAAACAAAGTGTAAGAAAATACAGTAATGCTGTAGGTTAATGTGAGAATTGGTCATGTTGAATTAAAGGCTAGTGGTTGGTGATTTGAGCTGATGGTCCTCCCCTGCCCTGCCTCCCCACCAACAAAAAGTTTGAGTGATTTCTTAAAGAAAGCAAATGAGGCAGTGAGTGTAAGAAGGGTTCTTATTTTGTTTGTTATTTTCTTAATGTATTGTGTTTTTCTTGAAATTATTGCAGTTCACCTATTTTCTGTTTGTGCCAGGCAGTTTTGTGAGTGTCCAGGGGGCAGATCCATATTTTATGAAGCCTGAAAATCTTACCATTTGGAAGGATGCTTCTAAAAATAAATAATATGAAAGTATAAATACAGAATTGGGTATAAAGTGAATTTTCTTTTGAGTGAGAAAAAATTCACAACAAATTATGCATTTAAAAAAGCTGATAAATCTATAGATGTCATTGAAAATGTCTAGGCTAGTTTTTGGCTTTGTACATTTTATTCTTTGTGTTTCTTTCATTACCCACATACACTTCCAGTCTTGACCACTCTGAGATGCATTCAACTCACCCGATTTTAGTTGTACCTTCCTTCCTGCACCCATGGGAGGGAACTTGTAGTATTTTTGAAACCATTCTTTTTTAAAAAATTACTTAAATTAAAAAAAAATCATAGTATAGAGCTAGGGAGTACAACACAATACTTTGGTATAATTATACAGTGAACTAATTACTATAGTCAAACATTAACAGATCCATCACCTTTTTATAATTACCTTTTGTGTTGTGGTAGGAGCACCTAAAATCTATTCTCCTAGCAACTGTTAAGCACACAAGATGATGTTAATTACAGTCCTCATGCTACGTAGTATATCTGTAACTTGTTCATCCTAATTCACTGCAGCTTGTACTCTGTGACCTACTACTCCCCATTTCCTCCCTCTCCCTTCCCTGGGTAACCACTGTTCTACTCTGTTTCTATTTATTTGTCATCTTTATTTTTAGATTCTGTATGTAAGTGAGATCATATAGTATTTTTCTTTCTGTGCCTGGCTTATTTCAGACTGCTGACAATAATTTAGCTATTTATGGAAGTGACTATACGCCTCACATGTAAATTCCCCTGAACTCAAACTAATAGTATCTCCAACTCAACTTCCCATTAGCCAGATTTCAGAAATGCCAGTGGTCACACTAGTGCCACAGAACAGGAAGTTGACTGTGATGGAAGGGAAGTCATACAGAAAAATGGCAGAAATATTAACCAATTATGTTTAAAATATATTTCTCACATTTTTAATCAAATATATGTATGTGATATGTTACATATAAATAAATGAGGGTGTTAGAAGACTGTAATGTATCTGAGAGACCCAGAAGTGCTCATTTCACTACCTTCTCAGTCTGCCTTTATGTGTTCATTTATATTTTATAAGATTGCTATACTGTTTCACTATGCATGCTCTTGTTAATTCCCAAAGATTGCCATTAAAATTTTAGTTTAATTGGAGAGTTCCTGATGCCTTATTTGGAGGGGCAAAATGATCTGTTTACTTTTTCTTGACTAAATCAAATGAACCATTTAGACGGCAATACAGTACATAGTTGAATTGCTACCTTTTTTTTTTCCTGGCAGAAAGTATTTTCAATTCTGTAATCAGACCTGAAGACTCCAGTGGTTAGGTGGTACCTGATGGCATAACTGGACCAATATAACATGTTTATAGGTTTCTTAGGCACTATAGATAGGAGGAAAAGACTCATTCTGAGCTGACACCTATTTAACTACTTAACTCATTTGTTAAAATTGTACCTGTTTGTTTTATTCTCCTTAGGGTTCAGAAACAATTAGTGTACTAATTGGTACACTGGAATTCTTTTAAACTATGTACATTAGGACATTGTGGAAAAGAGAATTGAAACTTTTAGGGTTGAAAGCAAGGATGTGATATAGAGAAACCTGCATAGGCTTGATTATAGTTGGACAAATGCGAATGTTTGTTATTTATAAATTGGGGTAACAAGATCATAAGTTATATTATAGAAAATGAAGAAATGAGGCATAGTTCTATTCATTTGTCTTTGTTCTAAGAAAAAAAATTATTGTTTGTACAAAATATTTCTTTCTTTGTTTTTAGGTAAGACTGTGCCAAAATCCTAAACTGCAATTGAAAAATAGTCCACCGTATATACTTGATATTTTACCTGATACGTATCAGCACTTGCGGCTTATATTGAGTAAATATGATGACAACCAGAAACTTGCCCAACTGAGTGAGAATGAGTATTTTAAAATCTACATTGATAGTCTAATGAAAAAGTCAAAACGAGCAATAAGACTTTTTAAAGAAGGCAAAGAGAGGATGTATGAAGAGCAGTCACAGGACAGGTAAGAATATTTTGGGTTGTTCTGTACTATTTATGTTATTTTTTGCCACCTAGTTAACAGAAATATCATTATGTATTTGTTTTGAAGAAAATGTCATTCACTTTGTGTATTTGCACAAATTATTTATGATGTTAACTAAAACATGAGCCGTTGTTGTTTTCCTATAGCCTGTAGTTTTAGAATAGTTTTAGGTTCATAGAGAAGTTGCTCAGAAAGTAGAGTTCCCCATATACTCCACCGTCACAAGTAGTTTCTTGAACATATGTTTTAGAATTAGCGTGGTATATTGATTATAGTTGATGAGCCTGTATTGATCAACTAAAGTCTAGAGTTTAAATTTAGGGTTCATGGTTTGTGTTTCATGCATAATGTCCTATATCCACTATAGTCCTAAAAATGCCCTGTGCTCCACCTGTTGTCCTCTGTCCCTGCTCTTTACTTCCTGAACTCTCAACAACACTGATCTTTTGATTATTATTATTATTCTTTTTATTATTCATTTATTCACATGTGCATACATTGTTTGGGTCATTTCTCCCCCGTGCTCCCCACCCCCACCCTCTCTCTCCCACACCCCCTCGCTTCCAGGCAGAACCTGTTCTGCCCTTATCTCTAACTTTGTTGAAGAGCGGGCATATGCATAATAAGAAAGACAAAGCGTTTTTGCTAGTTGAGTTAAGGATAGCTATACAGAGAGATTCCTTGCATTGCTTCCATGTACAAATATGTTACAACCCAAGTTGATTCATCTCTAACTGATATTTACACTGGTTGCTGATCCCCTTCTTGTGTTGCACTCTGTCGGTTTAAGGTTTCTGTATTATTTCCTCTGGAGTGGGGACATCAAATGCTTTCCTGTTTTGGGTTTTCTACCTATCCTCATACCTCCTATATGTGCTCTCCAAGTCCAACAACATTGCTGTATTTGCCCTAGATCTAAAGTTTGCATATGAGGGAGAACGTACGATTTTTGGTCTTCTGAGCTTGGCTAACCTTGTTCAGAATGATGTTCTCCAGTTCCATCCATTTACTTGTGAATTTTAAGATTTCATGGCTGAGTAAAATTCCATTGTGTATAAATACCACATTTTCTTTTATTTTTTAAAATTTCTTTTATTCATATGTGCATACAATGTTTGGGTCATTTCTCTCCTCTTCCCCCTGCCCCCACCCTCTTCCTCCCTATCCCCTTGCTACCAGGCAGAAACTATTTTGCCCTTATCTCTAATTTTGTTGAAGAGAGAGTATAAGCAACAATAGGAAGGACCAGGGTTTTTTGCTAATTGAGATAAGGATAGCTATGCAGGTAGTTCACTTGCATTGCTTTCCTGTACATATGTATTACATTCTAAATTAATTCTTTTTGAACTAACCTTTTCTCTAGTTCCCGGTCCCCTTCTCCTTCTGTCACCTTAAAGTTTCTACACTAGTTCCTTTGCATTGAGGACATCAAATGCTATCTTGTTTTTTTTTTTTTTTTTGAGTTTCTTGCCTATCCTCTTACCTCCCTTGTGTGCTCTTGGCTCATCATGTGATCAAAGTCCAATCTCCTTGTTGTGTTTGCCCTTGATTTAAAGACCGCATATGAGGGAGAACATATGATTTTTGGTCTTCTTGGCCTGGCTAACCTCACTTAGGATGATGTTCTCCAGTTCCATCCATTTACCTCCAAATGATAAGATTTCATTCTTCTTCATGGCTGAGTAGTATTCCAGTGTGTATAAATACTACATTTTCTTAATCCACTCATCAATAGTGGGGCTGTTTCCATAACTTGGCTATTGTGAATAATGCTGCAGTAAACATGGGTGTGCAGGTGCCTTTGGAGTAACCTGTGTTGCATTCCTTTGGGTATATCCCCAGGAGTGGGATTGCTGGATCATATGGCAGATCTATGTTTAGGTTTTTAAGAAGCCTCCAAATTTTTTTTCAGAGTGGTTCCTTTTTCCCCACATCCTCGCCAACACATGTTGTTATCGGTGTTTTTGATGATGGCTATTCTAAAAGGGGTGAGGTGGAATCTTAGTGTGGTTTTGATTTGCATTTCCTTTATGGCTAGAGATGGTGAGCATTTTTTTCATGTATTTTTTGGCCATTTGAATTTCTTCTTTTGAGAAAATTCTGTTTAGTTCAGTTGCCCATTTCTTAATTGGTTCATTGGTTTTGGGAGAGTTTAGTTTCTTAAGTTCTCTGTATATATTTTGGTTATCAGTCCTTTGTCTGATGTATAGCTGGCAAATATTTTCTCCCACTCTTTAGTTTAGAGACCATTTCTTTTGTGCAGAAGCTTTTTAATTTTATGAAGTCCCATTTGTCCATTCTTTCTCTTAGTTGCTGAGCTGCTGGGGTTCTATTGAGGAAGTCCTTGCCTATACCTATTAGTTCCAGAGCGTTTCCTGCTCCTTCCTGTACTAACTTCATAGTTTTGGGTTTGACATTAAGGTACTTGATCCATTTTGAGTTGATACTAGTACAGAGTGATAAACATGGATCTAGTTTCAGTTTCTTGCAGACGGATAACCACTTCTCCCAGCAACATTTGTTGAAGAGGCTGTCTTTTCTCTGTCATATATTTTTGGCACCTTTGTCAAAAATAAGTTGAATATAGTTTTGTGGATTCATATCGGGTCCTCTATTCTGTTCCACTGATTTTCATGTCTGTTTTTGTGCCAGTACCATGCTGTTTTTATTGATATTGCTTTGTAATACAGTTTGAAGTTGGGTATTGTGATACCTCCAGCATTGCTCTTTTTGCTGAGTATTGCCTTGGCTATTCGCGGTCACTTGTGTTTCCAAATGAACTTTAGGGTAGATTTTTCAATCTCTGTAATGAAAGTCATTGGGATTTTGATGGGAATTGCATTAAACATGTAGATTGCTTTTGGTAGTGTAGCCATTTTTACTATGTTGATTCCACCAATCCATGAGCATGGGAGATGTTTCCATCTTCTGTAGTCTTCCTTGATCTCTTTCTTCAGGGGTTTGTAGTTCTCCTTGTAGAGGTCATTCACATCTTTTGTTAAGTTTACTCTTAGGAGTTTGTTCATTGTTGGTGTATAGAAAAGCTAATGATTTCTGTAAGTTGATTTTGTATCCTGCCACCTTACTGTAGCTGTATATGGTGTCTAAGAATTTTTGGGTAGAGTTTTTTGGATCTTTGAGGTGTACCTTTTTTATATAAGGTATAAAAAAGAAGGAAAAGAAAGAAAAAAAAGGAGAACCACAGAAATCAACAGGGAGAGAGGGTGGACAATCAAACAGCGAACAAGACAAACAAACATTTAAAGAAGAGAAAAAAAAAATTCCTAGTTCAGGAACAGTGGAATTTCTAATAGTTCTGGTGTTACTACTTCAGTATCCAGTCCTGTTTGTCTGCATCTCCTAGGCAAGTTGGAGCCCTCCTTTTTCCTCAGTGTAAGTGACATGGAGAAGGTTTTTATGGGATGGGGGTTCAGGGTATTGGAGTTTTTTTTCTACTTCTTCTTCTTTTTTTTTTTTTTTTTTTTTGCCAAGTGTGGTTTCAGCAGAAAAGTATTCTATTTGGTCTGCTGAAGGTCTCCCAAGTATGTTTGGAGCTGGTGGCTGGTGGTCTGGTGGGCAGATGGTGGCGGCAGGCAGGTCCGCAGTGAGGTGGGGTGGTGGCAGCGTTGGGGTGGTGGCCCGCCTGTTCTTTCAGTGTATCCTGGCATGGAGAAGCCTTCAATGGGCTAGGGGTTCAGGATGCTGAAGTTTCATCTCTCCCTTGTGCTTTACCTCAGCCAAGTGTTTCTCCAGTGTCTCAGCAAAGTCCCCGATTTCACAGAGCTCATGCAGTCTGTGTCTGTGTCCCAGTCGCCATTTTGGGTCCTCTCCTTGATTATTGATCTTTGATTATTGTTACAGTTTTGCCTTCTTTGTCATGGGGACTCATACAGTATATAACTTTTTGAGATTGGCTTCTGTTCCTTAAAGTGCATTTAAGATTCCTCCATGTCTTTTCATAGCATAATATCTCATTTCATTGTATTGTTTTACTATAGGTTGTTTCTCCACTTCCATATTGAAGACCATTTTAATTGCTTCCAATTTTGAGCAATTCCGTGTAAAACTGATTTAGGTATTTGCTTACAGGTTTTTATATGGACTTAGGTTTTCAACTCTTTGGGATAAATACTTAGAAGGTTTGCTGGATTATAAGATATGCTCATGTTTAGACTTGTAAAATCTTAGCTGTCTTTAAATTGGTTATAACATTTTTCATTCCCACCTGCAATGGCTGAAATTACCATTTGTTATTGGAGAGACAGTGTTTATGACAGTTTCTGGTTAAATTTTTCAGTGTGGTAATTGTGGGTAGCAGATACAGCTTCAGCCACCATACTTTGACTGTTAAGTGAAACTGGGGTAGCAAGACTGAAGTGACATCAGCTAGACCATTTCTAGCCAGGATTCTCATGTAGAAGCTCTTCATTAATGTTTGTTGCATGGCTATTTCAATATTAAATTTTGTGATGTCTTAAACTAAATAAAGAGGTAGATTTTCCATTTCTAAGCTACTTTAAATTTATCTAGAGCATTCACTGATAGTGAAAGCAATATTAATTAACATATACAATATCTTAATATTGGCTAAATTGAAGTTTAGTTTAAGACACTTAACCTCTGGATTTTAGTTCCTTGCATTAAAAAAACTCTGAGAAACTTTACATGTTTCTTTGAGATTGGAAAACATACTCTCATTTAGTCTGTTATATCTTAGAGTTGTGTAATGGAAAATTTGGTTATCTAGGTATGTAGACTCTAAAGTTGCTTGTAAATAATGGCTAAACAAATAGAGCACGCAAAAGCATCAAAATCAAACATAGAAAGCCCTCTGCCAAAGGTACAAATGGCATAAATGTTTATGTATGTGAAATTTGCTGTTTAAATTATTGACAGCTTCTGCATACTCATGGAAGTGTGATGGATTATGTAACTCTGGGCTCATCACTTAGTTTTCTGGGGCTCCTGGTTATGTATCCAGAGGGTGGCAAATCACCCAGTTGTCTTTCACCTTTTAAGCTCTGCAACTCTCTACAACTACCAGTGGGAATTTGAATTGCCACAAGGTTCCAGAAGTAAGGTAGAGAAGTTTCATAATGACCATTTATTTTTATAGGCTTTTTAAGATGGCCAAAGTTATGAGAAGCCACATGTTTACATGAAAACTGTATTTTTCATTTTGTAGTCCTACCTTTGAGCTAATACAAGTAGGTTGTTTTACAAACCTCACTATAATTCTTATTCAAATT
Source organism: Castor canadensis (assembly GCF_047511655.1). NCBI lineage: Eukaryota > Metazoa > Chordata > Mammalia > Rodentia > Castoridae > Castor > Castor canadensis. The sequence goes on along the minus strand of NC_133390.1, from coordinate 54,840,630 downwards.
GCACCTGGGAGTTCTTGGTGGTTAAGTTAAGTCATCCACTGAATTTTATTTTATAGGGTATCAATATCCTGGCCTGGTGTGTAATTTTGAGGTGTAGGAATTTGAGTGGAGACGGTGTTTATATTGGATGTAGTAACCATGTGGTATCTCATGTTTACATCTTCTGTAGAACGTTGAAATATTTTCTAACTCAGTAGATGTTCTATAATTTCCCTTGTTTTGAGTAGTCTTAATACTTTTGCCTTTTTATGTGGAAGTATTTCATGGGGGACTTTTATAAATTTTATGTACAGATTTCTGTGGACAGTGGTTGGTCACAATGTGTTCACTGATTATGATAAGGCAACTCCATAAATTGTTTATATTCATATGTGTTTTAAGTGTCCAAATGAATTTTGTTCATTCTTTCCTAACTTTAACTGTAAGTCAGAATTTATTGTTTCTGTGGTGGTGTAGCATATCTCTAAGTGGGTTTTACTATCATCCATATTCTGTTTTCTGTGGCCAGCTTTTTTATATAAAACTTGCAAAAGATAATTGTCTAATCATAATTCATAATAAAGTACCATTTTTGGTATACCACAACAAAGGCATAGACTTTTGATTTCGGTTTCTTTTGGTAATAATATGATTGTACATATTCGCTGCTAGGTTTTCTTTGGATTTTAAATGCAAAGTGGTGTAAAGTATACTATTGTACATGTAGCTCTGTGACATTTTGCTCCATAGAACACAACAGAAACTTCACACAATGTTCTTATGGAAGTTAGGAAACAAATTACCTCGTTTAATAGAATCACTACTGAAAATGTTAGACATACTGATGACTGGGAATGTTGTAAATTCTCAAAATGAAGTATGATAATATTAAAATGATAATTTTAATTTTTTTGACTTGAACCAGCATTGGTTCAAGTGATTCTGTACTTCACTGATGGAAATTGTGTTGGGGTATGTATGTGAGTCAAAATGTTAATTTAATGTTCTTGCATCTCTGTTGTGCCAATAAGAAATTTCTGTCTGAATTTACTTTAAATACAAGTGGAAAAAATTCACGTGTCAATTCTGAAACTGACTCTTTTCATCAATTGCTAAAGAATGAGTAGCCTGAAGTTTTATAAGCAATTTCACATAAACGTAGTATACAGTAAATATAGTAAGTATAAAAATAAATAAACAATACTCAATATGTTTCCTGATTACTCAATTCCTGTAGAAGGAGTGAGTTACAAATTGTAGGCAAATGTATTTTCTGCTGCAATGGATACTCAGGCACAGTGAACATCTCTTGCTTCGAGAATGGGCATCCACAGAGGAAAGGCATGCACAGGTTGTGTGAGTCCCTTCATTGTTGTAAGAAATCTCCTGTTCACTTTTCCCATGTGTTATTTATTTATTTATTTCAAACAAATGGGCCTCACACTGAGTTGGTGCTTCTCTACCATATCTAGCTCATTCTGATCTGGCATTTCTGGGAATCGTGATTCTGTTAACTTCTGGTACACATAGAATGTGTATGTCAGAGAGAAGGGGATTGAAAACATGTAGAGAAGTCTGTGGTTTGGAGTACAGGGGAAAGGAGATGGTTTATATCAGATTGCTTTTTTGTGGCAAAAGTCAAAATGGATGTGAAGGTAGTTACTGCTAACAAACGTTCCATGGCCAGGAGGCTCCTTTCTTCTGTGATTTTACTGGTAATTTTATCAATTGAGTATTTTAAAAGTAACATTTATTCTCTTACTAGGGAAGAAAGTATGAATCAGCTGCTCTGCACCATGCTTTTTAAGAACACCCAAAACAGTGATCTTAGTATATTCATTTTCCCTGTTTTAGCACTGCTAAAAGGGTGCTAGGAGAAGGGTGGTAGGACCCATTTCCTCCTCCCACACTCAGCTTCACCATGAAACTTAAACCAAAAGTCAACAGAGGTGCAAAAAAATAGTCCTGTACTTGATAGGCTATCTGTGAAGAAAGTAAAGGTGTGAAAAAACTTATGCCAGAGAGGAGAACATAGAGGTTGTCTTATTAGTATCATTTCAAAGCCCTGGGCCCATTTTTTATACACTAGTGTTATAGAAGACCAGTCAACACTGAGGTGAAATAAGGTATATATGTGTGTGGGAGGAGTTTTACATGATAATGTTCATACTGATAAAGATTTAATCAGGAAGTATTTCAGCATGGAAAAATTCGGTCCATAAAGAGGATAGCCATGAGTTCAAAGCCCAGTGCTAGCACTAAAAAATCCACCCAACCAAACACACACACACACACACACACACACACACACACACACACACACACAAATCAAACAAAATAAAAGAGTTTAACCTTTATTTGATATTTTTCAAAAGAATCAGTTAAATGTTTTTCTTCATTGACCTGGCTGGGCCAAAGAAGACATATATTACATTAATAAATTGCCTTTCCCCTCACAGTACTGTATCAAATGCCTTTCATTCTATAAAATATCTATTATTTAATGATACATGAAAGAGGATAGTTTATATTCATTTAAAGTAAATTTTACATTTTAGAAAGGTTGCCTAGTCTTTCTATTTCTCTCTTTTCTGTTTCCTATGAACTTTTGTAAATGTCACAGTGTACGTCCAGCACAATAAAAAAATAAAAACAAACAAAAAAGAAATGAACAATTACTTTGAATTCATTGGAGAAAAGAAAAATTGCAAGTAGAAAATATAATTTCTAGGTAAATCAAAATGGGTACAAATATCTTTTCAACATACAAATATTTTACTATATGAAGCGGCTATTAATTTTTTCTATATTTACATTCTCAGCATTTTTTCTTTTAGATGTAGGACTAGAGAATTAAAACATGAATTTTTGGTATTTCAGAAGATTCTGTGTAGTAGTTAGTCCTCTCATGTAAAAGTATGTTTGCCCAGTGGGAAGTGGGATTTTCTGTAGAAAACTTGAACATATTCTGAGATTGAATTTACCATCAAAGAGAAAACAGTTTTATTTAGTCATGAGAAGAATATTTTTATGCATATTTTGAGCATCTGAGCAATGTGAATCCCCTTTTCTAAATTTTGGAAATGAAGGGCTCATTTCCTTAACATACCATGCAGCAGAAGTCACATAGTCGTTTAGACAAATGTTTTCAGAGTGGAACAAAGGGCGTCTGTTAAGAGTGGACAGGTGAGAGCTTGCAGACTCTGACTGTTAAGGACTTTATGGTCCTATATGTTTGGCTAACTGCAGCCCTGCTGCTTTGCTGACTAAATACAAAGTAGTTTTCTTGTTGATTTTTGTTTATGTGAAAAGTGTGAAAGTGGTTCCTCTAGCCCCCAGCAATTTTTTCTTTGGTGTACAAATTTCAAAATAAAAAATAAAATAAAATTATTCATGTTATTTAAAATGAATTCTACTGCTTCTATAAAATGTTAATGAAATGTTTACATTTAATCCCTTTATTTGCTGTTTATTTTGTTTACTTATTTTCTGCTCACATTAATACCATTCAGCCCTTAATTCTTGCTTTTTTACAAATATTAACATTTTATTGCCACTTATATTTTCCAAGTCAGATTACATATTAAGCGAACAAAACATTTGGATTTTGAAATTGGGGAAGTTTTCCTACAGATTAGAGTTTATTAAATATTTATGAATTCCCAAGATAACCATTACATGATAAGAGAATAAGCAAACTCACAAGACTCGTAAACATGGCGTTATGGTTGAATACCTTTTATGTTTTTCAATCTTAAGGCAGCTTATTAAAATTGATGTTTTCCTTTCAGTAAATATCTGGTGACATTCAAATTTGATAATTAAAATCCAGAAGCATTCAAGAAAGAATGCCTGTTTTTAGTGTCATAACAATACTCCCACAAAGAAGGTTGATGAATGATGTCTTTCAAGGGGCAGATTTGTTATTTAGTTGGAGAAAGCTCCTTTGGCAGTTTCTTACAAAACTAAATTAAAGTGTGTTTATAAAACAGACAAGCTGCAGTGATAATCCTATAGCCTGAGGAGTGTTTGAATATCTAGCCTGAGAAGAGTTTTATTTTCAGCAATTAAACAAAGTAGTAGTTTTCAGGAATCTAAACAGATTAGTATGAAGTGCTAATTGGGTAGGGTGTAAAACTGATCACATCTGACTGTTTTGAAGTAAAGTCCTTCAAAAGTATTCAGTTTTGAAATTCATTTTTAATATCAATCGTCACCTTAAAATCATTGTTTGGGCATGAGTTCTTGTTGGAGTGTACATCTGTACATCAGTTGTTTATAGATGTGCTAATTACAGCAGGACACATATAGGAAGCCATTATTAAAAGTACCCTTTAAATAGATTATAGTAATAGAAATTGAAGCCTATCTCATTAGAACCATTGAGGAACAGATTAAATCAAAAGATAATTTAGATCTATTACTGAAATAAATGTGTTACCTTAAGCACTTAATCATATATATGATTGTAATACATACATTTCAAGTAATCACAAATGTGTGACTGTATTAATTACCTTTGACTGACATAACAAAGTACAACAAGCTGGGTGCCTATTCACTTCCATTTCTGGAGGTTGAAACTCTGAAATCAATAGCCAGCTGGGCCATGACTTGTCTGAACCCACTGCAGAAATGTGCTGCCATTTCTTTTTCAACTTCTGGTAGCTTCCGGCATTCCTTGACTAGTGGCAGAAAGATTCCAATCTCTCCCTCTATCCTCATCTGGTATTCTCTCTGTGGTTAAATTTTTCTCTTGCAAGGATACTAGTTGTATTAGATGAGGGGCTGCTGTAATAATCCCATCTTAACTATTACATCTGCAAGAAATTATTTCCAGATACAGTCGCAGGTAGGATTGAGGTTAGTACTTCTACATACTGTTTTTTAGAGGGCACAGATCCCTTATAACATTGAGTAAATATGGTAGTGTAAAATTTATGCTAAGGAGGAGTAGACAGTTGAAACATTATTGATTAAGTTGAAATGTGAAAAACTTTGTTTTTTTATTATTGATTAAGTTGGAATGTGAAAAACTTTGTTTAGTAGAATATAATGTCAAGCAAATTATACTTAAAATTTATAGAAAGGCTTATAAACTCAAATTATTTTTGTAGCTTTTAAAAATGAAGTGTCTGAAAAAATGAATGGTGAATTCATTAGTAATTTGTTCATATATTGAGAAACAGTGAAATCAACATTCATAAATCATAATTTTCATATATATTGATGTAAATATTTTGTTGTAGCATTTGTACTGATTTTAATGTGTAAATGCTATCTCAAAAGTTTTTAATAATATGACTGTATATTTAATTAGAAACCATAATTGTGTCTGAAGTTCTAGGTTTTGAGTGCTACTAGACTAATGCTATTACAAAACTATTTTTTTGTTAGTAGACTAAAATGTGTTATGCCACTGTAATATGTAATAAATTTTCTATGTATATGTCATTTATTTTTGAAATCCCATGTGTATGAAATGGTGGGTTATCCAGACGAACAGTGAGAACTTTTGTTTCTTTTGTGGTGCTGGGGATTGAACCCAAGGCGTCATACATGCTAGGCATGTATGTGTGGTCCTACCGTGGAGTTAACCCCAGCCAGTGGAAACTTTTGAATATAACCTTTTTCTATTCTTGTTGGCTTTGTTGGGGTAGAGGAGAAACCTTTAAAATTAAAGGAGGAAAAAAATGTGCTAATGTTGGTTCATCTAAAGTTTGTTACCCTTTAAAAGAGAAGACAGTTTTGTTTTGTTCTTTCTTCATTGACTATATTTCATTCTCTTTTAAACTTCGAATACTGTTGACTCATGTTTCGACCCAAATAAATTGGTTTCACCAGGTGAGGATATGTTAGAAGAATGGTGTTATTTATCTTAACCAATCAGTGTCTGTACTTCAAAGATGAGTGCCAAATTGTCCAACCCTATTTTCTGTCTGGAGAAATGATATTGATTGGAAATTTCATGACTTGACAGGGAGCGTGTAAGTGCATTCATGTGTGATATAGTTTTAAGGGATGTCTCATTACCAGTTGGCGTGGATGAGCCTGTAGCTGTTAGCATGTGAAGGGTATTAGCACTGTATGCCTGTTTCAACCTTGTTTCATGAGGACTCATTTAAGCAATTAGTACATATCATGGCCATGAAAATAGCTCTTCTCATATTTATTAAACCAATATTAATATTGCATGTCAACTGGCCAGGCAGTGAACTTTTTTTTCAAACAAGACAGTTTGTGGTTATTAGTTAAATTCAGAAGCACTACTTAAAGCTTCTTATCTTCTGCAAATCTCTCTCTCTCATGCTCTCTCTCTCTCTCTTTTTGTATGTGTGTGAAATGTTGCTTAAGACTTTTATAGCTTTTACTGTCTAGATAAGCAAAGTTTCATTTCTTTCCTTAAGGAAAGAAATACTGTTTTCTGAAATATATTAATGAAAATAAAACTTTAGGTCATTTTATGTATATCAAAAACACTTTAGTTTTTGTTCTAAAGATTTTTCTCTTGGACATTTGATTTTCTATGATTATAACATGTGGATCTGTCAAGTTTATTCTCAGTCCATAAATATCAGAAAACCCTAAGATTTCCTTACTGGTCAGCTGGGTCTCATTTATCTTATTAAAACAGGTGGGCATAGAGGCAATCCCCAACAGCAAATTCTCCTTACAAAGTATGTAACTCTCCTGCCCCGCCCCCCCCCATAATGTTTTTTTGTCTCCTGGTATAATTCCAATTTTAGTATATTCTCTTAAATTCTTATGTTAAATTGTGCTTTTATAAAGTAACAGAAACCTTAAAGTTGGTAATTTATCACAGTGCTTTTTCCCACTATATCAGTACTTGGTAAATTATAGCCTATAGGTAATATTCATTTTGTGCTACTTTCTGTAAGTAAATTTTCAGTGGCACACAGCCAGACCTCTTCATTTACTTAATTGTCTTTGGTCATAATGGCAGAGGTTAAACTGCCACAGATTCCATATAGCCTGCAAAGCAGAAAACATTTGCTGTCTGGGCCTTTACTGAAAAATATGCCAGCTCCTGCATTATTGATGCAATCTATAGCTATCTTAGAAACTTGGCATTCTAAACTTTGAATATTTTCTGTTTTTGCTGTTTTATCCTATATTTCTGCCAGTGATGCTTTATAAATTACTGACCATTGTGGTCTTGAAGGGATATAAAATGTTAATACTGTAACAATGGTTGATAGCTAAAGTCCTGCTAGATTAACTTTTCCTATCTTGTGGCAGTATTTTGAGGTATATAATAATTTTAAAATACAGTAAATTTAGGCCTTTTTAGTTTTTCATTTCTTTTTAGTTTTGTTTTTTTGCAGTAGTGGGGATTGAACTCAAGGCCTTCTGCTTGCAGGTACTCTACAACTACAGCTTTCCCTCTAGTCCTGTCTTTCTTTTTTTTTAGCATAAGGTATGACACCAGTGTCAGACAGGCACTTAATCTAGAGACTTTCCTATATTTTCTATGAATCAGATGTGTTCTAATTCCCTAATAATTAAGTATAGGTCCGCAAACACCATATTCACAGAAACTTGTGAATTTGTCAGTGAGTATCTGAGCATCTGTGTTTTAACAGCATCTTAGCTATTTCTGATATCTTGCTTGTTCTTAGAATCCCTACTAGTCAAATCATCCCATTTAAAATATGAAGTTAAAAAGGACCCTTGAGAGGTGCCATGGGTGGGAATAGAGTCCTGGTTGTATTCAGAATTCTTTTCACTTGACTAAGCCATCACATCATCTTGGTAGGAATCCACTCCCTGTCTTAAGTCACAGAATCCCCAAGAAGGTTAAGTTTCTGTATGGTCTTTAAGGGTGTTTGTTGGACAAGATGGATTGAAAATCTGCATGTTCTTTTCAGATTAGCCTACCCACAAGCAAACCATAGAATTTACCTCTGTATGATTGCCTTTTGTTCTGCTATTTTCCCTCTCTTTCCTACTTCCTCCCTCTGTATGCACATCCTCCTGCTCCCTATCATTGCCCCCATGCCCACCTCCCTTGTTTCTTCTTCTCTTCTTTGTTCCTCCTTCTTCCTATTTTCTGCTTTCTTCTTTCTTCTTTTGTGGCAGTACTGGGATAGAGTTCAGAGCCTCATGCTTGCTAGGCAGGCACACTACTACTTGACCCACTCTGCCAGCTCTTTTTTGCTTTTGTTGTTCTTGACATAAGAGTTATGCTTTTTGCCTGGGTTTGTGATCCTCCTGTTTATGCTTCCCTGCATCGCTCAGATGACAGGTGTAGGCCACCACTCCCAGCCATTGGTTGGGCTTGGACAGTGATCTCCACCTCTCAAGTAGCTAGGATTGCAGGGTTGACCCACCATGGCTGGTCCCCCTTCAGCATTTTCTGATGATTCCAGCCAAATGTCTCTTTTCTTTGACCAAACCATTTTTCAAGGCCTTTCATGTAGTATTAAGTATGTATACATTGTCAAATATTGCTATCTTTGTTAAGTGGTGATACAATATACCATTTAAAATGTATTAAAAAAATTTAAAGGTAAAATCACTTTTATTTCCCGCTATTCAAAAACACTGCTTTATACTTGACAAACACTTACAATATGATGATTATTTGTCTGGATTACTAGAGGATTATTTGAAAATCCTGATTTATTTTCCTAGACTGCCATGGCCTGACAAGAAAGGGGAATGGGAAATTTTTACAGCAGTTGAAAGACTGCTGCCTTGTAGAGTTTGTAAGTAAACTCTGACTATTGTCTTTCTCAGATTTGGGCAATGAGTTGTAGTGAGTTTGTAAGGAAAAATGTACATAAGTATACCATCATTATTTATTATAGAATAATTATATTTTGAAGCACCTTTCAATTTTGTGTGTAAACAAATGTCTCTAATGGAATAATATTTTTGGACAAAGTTTATGAGATTATTACAATTTGGAAGCTCTTCTTTAATGGAGTGCCTTGTAGCTCCCTGTTGGACCTGTAAGATAAATCCCTAAAAAAATTCACAGCTTCACTGTACTCCTTCAAATCAAGCAAATTAGGGAGCATTTTTCAAAAACTCTTCTGTTGACTTATTAGTTGTATATCTGAATGTCTATGGGTGTTTTCACTTCCTCTCATTCTTATTTTAACATTTCTTTAAACTGTTTTTGTTTCTGTTCTATCTTGTATGCGTGACTCCAAATATACCAGACTTTTCAGTAACTGGGGAATCCTCCAAAAACTATTCTTTCAACATGAATAGTCCAGTTTCGTTTGGTCTGCATTATTAACAGAAGTACTGCATCCTCTTTACAGCTGTTTGTGCAGCAGGTAGTCTTCACATCGGTTACTATTCTAGAGGCAGGGCATAAATACATGTACATAAATCATAATTTTTCTTTTGCTCTAGGAATTGTCTTGTACTCTTGTTAATGAAGTTCCCTGATAGAAAAAAGGATTTTCAGACTTGAAAATTACTTTTCAAATTTCACCTAAAGCTATTTTGTATTAACTGCCATTTCTTTTTTCTTTCTTTTTAAAAGGCAAGTTTGGAGTGTTGGATCTGGGATGTATGCTACCCCCTGAACCCTCCTTTTTTTTCTCTTGAGTCTATCAGCTCTGAGATACGTCTGATAACATATTGAATATGTAGCCAGGGCTTTTAAAGAAAGGAATTGCTGTTTTCTTACACCAACCAGCAGACTGAGAAACAGACTTGAAAGAAAAACAGAGGCGTGTGTGTTCTCACAGTGTATTATTGTCGTGCCCCCTCACATAGCTGCTCAGATTTGTCAGCAGTCTGTTTTGACTCATTATATTGAGGTGGGGGTGGTTTTGTGTGTTTTTGTAAGTTAACTAGTGTAGGATGTCAGTTATCTCAACTTCACCATTTTGTTTGGCCATGTTCCCTCCAAGTAAAGAAACAGCCGCATTTGGCTTATTTTGCAAGCTGGTTTTGGGTGCTGAAACTTGTCCTTAAAATAATTGTCAAATTGTTTTTCTTTTTTTATAGTTCAGAGGTCAAAACCCGTCTTCTTTCTTGTTTCATATTACCTCTATGACATGTTCACAGTATTTCATCGTATTTTCCCAAACTAATTTGAGAGCCTATTTGAGTTGTCCTTTTGCATTTATTTTGATAGTTCTTCTGTAGTAAAAATTAATTTTATTTATTATGGCACTTTTGGGAACACTGTCATATAATACATTTTGTTTCTTAGGAGATAGTTTTAGACACATATAACCACTCTAAATTTTTTTGATTGGGTATTTCTTGAAAGAGAGGATTGGGTGTACTAGACTTAATTGGGAAGCCATTAGTAAAGAGAAAGTGTCTCAGATCTGTCTTGACCTTTTTACTATTTCCTAAGAGAAGTAGTTGGGAGTTGTACAACATTGTGGACTTCCCACATGTATCGAGACATTAAACTTGGGAAGTAAAGCTTTATAGATGAGATTCAAAAGGCAAGCAATATTTCCCTCGAAGCGTCCAAGGTTACCCTGTTTTTAAAGGTCAGCTTAGATGTCTGGTGTCTCAGATAACTTTCCATTATGGAAATTTCTTTTATTCACTAATTCTGTATGTGTAGCATCATTCTAGCAGCAAATTTAATTGTTCTTTGTATGCATTTATTGTAAACTGTCTTTTTATGTGGGCTTAAAATAGCTGGAAAGCCTAAATGACTGGAATTCTTTTAGCATTTTTGGTACTTGACATTTAAGAGAGACAGATGGCAAGTAAACAAGGTGTGTAGGACTTCATTTGCTGTACTACAGTCTCAAACGACTGTAAAGAATTTTAATTAGATGTTATTGTAGGAAGTTTCTGATTTACTGCAGGTCATGGAAGCTTGGACAGAAGTGGGAAATGTATAGCAACAAGTATTTTAATGTATTAATAATCCACTCTTAGTTGAACTAGAACTGGTAGGTTATATTTTTAAGAGTGTAAACATTTCAGAGTCTCAGTATATGTTAGTAAAACTGTTTTCTTACTTAATTTTAAATAATACCATTTGAAATTTCTAGGTGGGGTACAGAATCAGCTCTGTTGAGTTTAAAGATTTAAAAAATTACTCCTGCAGTCTTACCCACTACTTCATACACAACTTATTTTCATTTTTCTTTGTGATAAGTATTTCTATTTTCCCACAGCTTCACTGGACATTTTTTTCACTGCAAGATAGTAGTTGTTACAAATCATTCAAAATTCTTTTAACAAAAGACTTTCTGTGAAATACAACCCTAAAGTAAGAGTTTTTTTTTTTTTTTTTTTTCCCAAATTGAGGGTAGTTTTTAGAACTGTTGATGATATAGGAAAATATGTTTATATGAAACCTTCTCAGGTTATCTTAGAAAATGGCATGTTTCTTTTTACCAGCACAAATAGGAAGATTTTGGAAAAGTAGTTGCTTCTCACTATTGAAAATAAAAAGCCTTGAAAAATGGTTACTTCTGATATTTCTTGGAGGTTAGCAAGTCATATGTGAAAAGGCAGACTGTCCTTCAGTTGCAAAATGTTACTTAGTTTGTATACCTCATCTGTTCTGGGATACTCTAATTGGTGAAAAAGAAAAGCTTCCAGTGAAAGGTTCTAATCATGATTTTTTTTTTTTTTACCATTAAGATTGCAGTATATCTGAAAAATACAGAGTATCATGTGCTAAGGCTGTGGTAAAGTTATAATTGAAAACCAACTTTGTTATTTGGCAAAAACTTAGAAAATACTAGAATTTTGAAAAGACCTGTGTATGTTTAAACACAAGTAAGACTTTTTTTTTTATTTTGGTTTTGTACTCACATAGTAAATTTAGTGCTAATTTTTTTTGTAAACACAATATGATATCAATATTATGTAGTATTTCCCATTTAGTTACTGGCATGCATTGCTTAATGATGGTGATAAGTTCTAAAAGCTGTTATTAGGCAAGTTTGTCCTTGTGTGAATATTGTCGTGAGTACTTACACAAACCTAGATAGTATAGGTTGATCATTGATGTGGCCAGTGATGCAGTCAAGACATGGGAAGTATAAGATGTGTGAGGCTGCTGCTGGTATACCATAGCACATTGTTAGGCAGTGAACATTTGTTCTTATAAGTAGGAATGTGTATACTCTAAAATACTGGTAAAAGTATACTATATTAAATCCATAAATCAGTAACAGTTGTTTATTAATAGTATCAATTTTTATGACCTGTACATACTTATAAGTGCTATACTTTTGTATGATTAGCCATAATAGGTTTTTTACACTAGTATCATCACGATCATTTCAGTAATGCAGTGTTATGATTTCACTAGGTTATACCAGTTTTTTAGCTCCCTAAATGATGGGACTACCATCATTTATGTGGTCTGTGACTGACTTAAATGTCCTTATGTAGTGTATGACTGTGTATTAGTCGTCTGGTTTTTCCTCAGTTGCTAGAACATTAGCTCCTATGTTGATTTAATCAGCAGTTCTCATGGTTTAATTGTAGCAATACTATCTACTATGTAAAACTATATAAGAAGTAGTTTCTTGGATTATGATTAAAGGCCCCATGTATTAGAGTTTTCAGAATTTGTGGCTCATGGTAGTATATGGTTGTAGTTCCAGCACTGTGGTGGCTGAAGCAGGAGGATTACTAGTTTGAGGTCAGCCTGGGCTATGTAGAAAGATTCTGTCTCAAAACAATAACAACAAAAAATATTTGTTCAGATAGTCCCTATATAAACCATGCTTTTATTGTCAGAGTTTAACTGTGTCCTTAATCTTTTTTTTTTGAATAGCTGAACTCATTTTTATGTGTAATAGGGAAGTTTTTGTATTTGATTTTTAACTTCTTGCTGTGTTTTGTTTTTAAGTTGAAAAATAATTGTATGTTTATGGTGTGTAGCAGGATGCTTTGTCTATATACATACATATACCTTGTGGAATGGTGAAGTCAATAATTAACATATCCATTACCTCATATACTTATCTTTTTTCATGGTGGAAACAATTGAAATCTACAATCTTAGCAATTTTCAAGTATGCATTATTATTGACTATAGTTACCACATGAATGGTTTGAACTCGTCTGACTAGAGTTTTATTTACTTTGAGTAACACCTCCTCAATTGCCACCCTCTGTTCTACTCATCGTTCTCTGGAGAAGTTTTTATTGCTATGTATTCTTTAAGTATATATAGTTAATGACCTGTTTTGAAGTTTAAGAAAAGTAAAACAGTGCGTATTTAGTGAGTATTGTTTAATTCTAGCTTTGTCAACCTTTAGATCTAGAAAAAGTTACTTTTGTTTTTCTAAAAGGATGAAGGCTTTACTTAATTGTGAAATTCTGATTCCCTTGTGATACTTTAAATATCTCAGGAAATTTTATACAAAGCTGACAATTTTCTTAGCTGCTCTAAGATTTCAGAAAAATCTAAGTTACTCATTTTGATGGTAAGACTTTAAAAGAGCAGCATATTAAATTTTGAAGTTTTTATGAATAATAAAATCATATGAATTATAAGGATAATACCTAGGAATATGAATCTTGCTTCTTTTCAAATCAAAATTAAATTCAAACATTTTTACTTACACTGTCACTGAATTCTGAAAATAATTTGTAACATTTCTTACTCGAAAATGAAACCAATTATAAGCAGGAAAAAATTCTATTGAGTACTTTGAAAGTCAAATTGTAAAAAAGTTATTTATTTTATCTTACACCAACATCTTTAATTTTGTCTTTAGTTTTACCTATGTATGGAAATTAGTAAGGTTGTCTGTGTTGGAGCAAGATAGGTGGTCTGCTTTCACGGTTCTGCTTAAAGCAAGATTCTGGAATGTTTTCTAGAACCATCATACTGATGAGTTCTATTATTTGCCAGCCTCTAAATCAGTGTTCATTATTCAAGATCTTGTGGCTGAACTGAGTGGAAACCCATGCTTACAAGAAATACCAAGCAAGACAGATAATGTGGTTATTTATGTGAAGCATTTATCATTTATATTTCCCCACAGTCTGCCTATTTAGCCCCATTTGAAGACACCTTCATTCCCATAGGTCTTCATGCTCCTGCCACTCATCAGTCTGCAGTTTTTCAGTCTTTCAAGACCTCTACATCTTCAGCTTCATCTGTTTGAAGTGTTTTTTTTTTTGTCAGCTACCTAACTGTAGCTCATTCTTTAGATTTTAACATAAATGTTATTAGTTCTCCAGAGAGCCCTTCCTTGACTGATCATTTGAAGTTTTCCACACGTTTTTTCACTCATGGAACTCTGTTGTCACCCTTCTAGAATATATCATAATTTACATTTCCTTTCTTTACCACTTGCCTCACAATCTACCACAATCCTGCATGTTATAGGTAATTAATACTTATTGAAGGAATGAGGCATGAGTATAAATTAATTTCAAGCTATGTCCTATTTAAGAAGCATTGTAAAACTTGTTAGGCATTATTAAAAGTATGTATGGATAGGATATATACTACAGCATTATTAAATCTATAAACTTGTGTACTATTTCATTTTTCATTTTCTGTTTGTTCTAACAGAGGCTGGTTGATTTGTAAAGAAAGAAGGTTTAATTGGCTCCTAGTTCTGGATGCTGGAAGTTCATGATAGGGTGTTTGGTTGCCTCTGCTTGGCTTTTGTTGACGGCCTTATAGTGCTTTGTGTATGGCAGAAGAGTGGAAGAACAAGTAGGCATATGCAGAAGAGGTCAATCATATCATGAGAGAGGAAGCAAGAGAAAGTGATCTGAACTTTCTTTGTAATCAGAAACAATTGCATTAACTAATTCAGTTCTAAGAGAGTGAGAATTCCCCCACAGCATTACTCCATTCAAGGTAGCAGAGCCCCTATGACCAAACAGTTCTCACTAGGCCTCACCTCCCAGCAGTGTTGTATTGAAGACTTAAGCCTCAGTAGGAGACAAACTGTATTCAAACGAAAGTAAGGGGTGCTGTTGGTTGTTTTTATTTTGCTCAATTTTGTTTTCTTTCTGTGGTGGAAAGAGAAATACAATCCAGAGAAAGTTAATTAAATTGGGCTTGTTAATCTGGTATGATGCAGAGGTTGTTTTTTTTTTTTTTTTTTTTTTAAATTAGGCTGGGGATTATATTTTCATGTGACATTTTAGAAAGAATAAAAAAGGCCATGTAAGCCACTTGTGTAACTCTTGCCTGCTGATCCATAATTAGAACCAGGGTGTAGAGTCTGTGTCTGTGTAGAAATGAAACATTAGAATTGCAAGTGAAACCTTTTCCACATGTTTGATTATTTGTTATTACATTAACTGTTCAGAATTAGCACATTTGAAAGTTTTACTGCGAAGTAAGAAAAATACCAGATTCTGTTTCTTCTTAATACAAATTAAATGAGTCCAAAATCTTTATAACAAAGGTGCTATTTGGTGGCACCTTAAGTTAATTAGCATTTATGAATACTGTATTTTGCATAAAGGAATTTTGGTGTGCATCTTTTCATGAAATAGATGAATAGTATTGAGGCGTTACCTTATACCTTCATGGAATAATTGTCATCACTGCTTTAAAAATTATATCATGCCAATTTATTACAATTTTATAATGATTTCTTACTTTGAACTCTGTCTTATACTGGGCAAGGGATTGAATTTAAGATTACTTTGACTAGCTTTTTGACTTCAATCTGATTTTCTTAACTGTGTCTTCTACTTTATCCCTTTGCTCAGTAACTCATAGTATAGGATTCCATCTTGTAGATTTATTTGGTGCTCTTCATTTGAAATCAGTAATCCCATACTACTTTCTTGCTTATTCTTAAATTTCAGCTTTAGCCTCACTTGTGTAATATTAATTCCTGAATTGCACCAAGGAATTTTACCTTGCTTTTTCTGGGAGGGGCAAAATTTAAGTATAAATATTGCCTCCTTAAATGGATTTTCTTTGACTGCTGCATCATGCTTGTTACAGTTAGTGTTATGGGTGTTTCCTCATGCTTTCTTCCTAGTCTCACTGTATCATCCATTTTTCAAAGTGAATTGATGGTCTTCCCTCACTCCCACCACCTTAGTAGTGAGGATTCAACTCAGAGTTTCATACATAATAGGCAAGTACTCTGCCATTGAGCTAGAGCCCAGCCCTGACATTCTGTTTTTTTTTTTTTTTTAAGCATTTACTAGATAGTTAAGAGCTGGAACTTGAGATTTTTTTGAGCTCTTTCTGTTAAAGCATTGTAGAGCCAGATGTGGTGGCATACATCTGCAAACCCAGCTACTCAGGAAGTAAAGGTACGAGGAATATGGTCCAAGTCTAGCCCTGGCAAAAGCACAAGACCCTATCTGAAATAAACCATACCAAACCAAACCAAAACATAAAAACAAAAGGACTGGGCTGTGGGACAAGTGGTAGAGCACTTGCCTAGCAAGGACTCCAGTTCAATTCTATACTCCCAAAAGTAAAAGGAAAACAAAACCAAACAAACAAACAACCTCCCCCACTCCAAAAGAACAAGCCTTATCTGGTGGTATGGATGGAAATTGAATCCTATTTTGATCCTTTGAGTCGCCTTTTCTTGTTGAAAGATATTTAGGTTTTTTAGGATTCACAGACTAGGGCTTGGGCAGGAGTTAGGCAGAGCAAGGATGTCATGGAAGACATTTCAAGGGATTGATAAATACGCACCTAAGTCAAAAAGTATGTGAAAGCATGTTCTATTGGGGTCTGTGGTGTTGGATGTCTCAGTTATAGGAATTAGAGCAATTTGGCTTTCTTTTTATACTTTTAGTTTTTAGTTCTGCTCTTCTAACTTTTCAATTATGAGTGTGGTTTTGTAAATGACAAAGCTTTGCATTTTGGATATTTCTTGAGTTAGCAATCTCTTGTGAATTACATCCTAGTTATTTTGAAGTTGATGCTAATATTTCATAATTTTGTGATTCACATGATTTAGCATTATATTCGACCACCTGTCATATACAAAAGGCAGTTAATTAATTCCTAAATGTATAAACTTTTGAGAACAGATTTTGATTTTTAAATTTGGTAATTTTTTGTTATGCATTTTATCAGTCACCTTTGCATTACTGCAGTGAATTACCTGAGATAACTAACTTTAAAATAAAAAAACAAAAAGACTTGTTAGGCTTATAGTTTTGGAGATTTGAGGCATAGTACTTGCATTGGCTCAGTTCTGATGAGGAACTCATGGCAATGGCATGGTGGGAGCATGTATCAGAGTGAGTAGTTCAATCTAAACAGGAGCAGAGAGAAAGAATGGGTGGGGTCAGGGTAGCTCCTCTTACAATTATCTTTTTATGAACACTCAATGGGCTACATGTGAACTACCCTATACTCCTGATGACCTAACAACCTTCCACTAGGCCTCACCTCCTAACAATGCCCTGGTCCAAGCCTTTAACTGCAGCAGACCCTTGGAGACACTCAGCCCATGTTCAAACCATAGCATGCCCTAACCGAAGTTGTAGTAGATTTTTGCTTCTTATTAGGCTTCTTGTGTGATAAGCTCTCAATTACATGTAGATGTATGCCTGACTTTAACACCCTACCACAACTTTATCTCTTAAATTATCTATTCAGCGATTTTTCTGTTTCACAAATTTAACTTTAAAACTTAATCTTAGATTGTATTATATTTATTTATTGGAGAAACAGTTTTGAAAAAAATGGGATTTTTTTTTCATTTTTAATTGAGTTTTCATCTATCTCTTACAACTGAATCCAGTTGATCTTTCTTACTATGTGATGTTTTATTAGATTCACTGTATTGGGGTTCTAAACACTTTTTATGATAAAAGAAAAACATTCGGATTCTTCTAATGCTGAGTCAGGGGGAAGTAGTAGAGGAAATGTTGATGAAGGGAAGTACTGCTTTTTCTAGAAAGTTAAGCACAAGGATCTAAATGTCTGCCATATAAACACTGAACAACCTTACTAGGCAATTTTGCAGACCTAGTTGATGACTTTAATTAGAAGTCTTGTCCTGTCATATAGTAATGATACTGTAGACAGTGTTGCACGTTGTTTTTATGTTGACGGCTGTGTACTGTTGTAGAGAAGGGAGAGAGCAGGTACAACTATCACTGTATGTTATTCTCTTTTCTTTGCTGTCTTACTTGTTTCTTATCATCTAAGGCATCAGAATTCTCTGAGTAAGTGTTCCAGTCAAAAGAGAAGCAAGCGAAATTTACCTAATAATTGGGGTTCTTGAGTTTGCAGATATCCTGACTAATTACATATAAAATGAGCTATCCCTTTAAATTAAAAGTCTGTATTTGAAACGTTATTAGGACTGTTTGGAATTAAATTTTTGGTAATATTAAATGATTTGCACTTCTAATAATGGATTTCAATAGTGGAAATTTCTCATACATGAAATAATGAAGACATATTTTGCATATTATAATCATATATCAATTTGAATTAAGAACCTTGTGATATTTTTGATTAAGTGATATGACATTTTAAAATTAAAGTATATGCCAACTAACTCTGAAAGGATTTTCTTTTTAGAAATTTGGGCCATCCTAAAAGTAGTGGAAGATTTGTGAAGCTGTTTGTGAATATATAGCACTAGAATTTGTTGAGTTTAGGGTCTGATGGGAAAAACTGATTTTAGAAGGATGTGTTCTTCCACAAAATAAAGATACCTGCAGTTTCATGTGTGCAGTTGATCTTCTGGCTTTACTGTGACAAAAATGTCTTTTAGTGATATTCATTGCATTCATTTCATCCATGTGTTCAATACTAAAGTGTTTATTTTGTCATAAGCTACAAGACCAGATTAGAAAAATACCCTGTATTTCCTAACACATGCATATTTTATGAGCTATATAAAATTGGCATTTTAAACATTTTTTTCATTATATTAGAAAATACTACAATCTTTTCTACAGCTACTACATGGAAAATTGAAGTTAAAAGAACAATGGCTGTTACTAAGAAATTTTTTTTTATATTCAGGAAGACAGTAATTTATGAAGAATTGTAGCAAGTTGTACACATTAAATTTTTTGGTCTAGAAATGTGGCATTGCAGTTCCCTGGAAGCTTCCGTTCCATGTGGTTGAAGTTTTTTCTCACCTTCTTGAGCTTTTTCATTACTGCTGATGTAAGTGGTATTTTGAAATGTTCCTAGAGAAAGTTGTGTGAAACTTTTTGACCTTTCTGGACTCATGGCTAAGCTACCTTATATCTGATGATTTTCTTTGTTATTTTGGTGTTACTGGGGTTTGAACTCAGAGCCTTCTGCTTGCCAGGCAGCTACTGTACCACTTGAGCTATGCAACCAGCCTTAACTTTTTTTTTTCTTAATTGTGGTATTGGGGATTGAACTCAGGGCCTGAGTTTACTTACTAGACAAGTGCTCTACCACTTGAGCCACACCATCCCCGCTCCCTCATCCAGTCTGACTCTTTTAGTGTGTGTTCAGAACAGAAACTTCATTCTAAAGAACACTTTGGTTTATATTTTACAGTCATCTCATAAATGTTTGTCTCAGAGAAAGATGTATTTTACCCCCTGTGCCAAGGATAATATTATTTAAACTTAATGGTGCATATTTATTAATTTTGTATTGTATGCTAAAAATGTGGGACTAAAATAGGGAAAATAATTTGATTTCTAAAACTATTATTTTGTATAATTCTATCTGTAAGGTATCTTAGCATTGAAATATTTTCTCCTTTAAAGAGAGAAAAATTAAAAAACCTTATTTTTTTGGTTTTATTCATGCAGTGAAATGTATTTAATACAGAGTGAAAATTATTTTATAGTTTCCTTCATCATCTGTATTAATGGGTTATAATTGCCTCCAACATTCATTTTTATCCCTTTTCTGGCATAATTTAGTCCCCATTTTCATCTACCTATTCTAAAAAGAGTTTTTCCTCAGTTCACATGGATCTGATGTGGCCCTGTGATTAAGTTTTGAGCACTGGACAAGAGAAGTGAGTTGTTCAGCTTCTGGATCAGGCCCTTAGAGGGAGACCACGTGCACTTCCCTTCTCTTTCCTTCTCGCTGGTGGCTAGCATGTGAAGACGGTTATGTGTCATCTGTGGTCATGTGGGGGAGGGTGGTGTGCCTTAGGGATGACAGGATGTCAGGGGAGACGGAGCCTTAGTCCTGGATTACCTTGTAGACTAGAGCTGCTAGACTTTAAGCAAGAAGGAAATAAACACCCGTGTCAGCAGATAGTATTCTGCCTTTGTCACATGCAACAAAAACTATATGCTAAAATTCATCACCGTGCTGAGAGTGCCCACCATTTCTGCTGTATTTTTTGAAGTTTATGTTTCAGATTTATGTAGTAATAGATGAAGGCATTGTCATGTGAAATGCAGCTTTACTTAACTGTGCCTTGCTTAGTCAAAAGCAAGCACTGGATTTATGCTAGTAATGCTCTTCAATATTATATTGTCATGATTTATATTACACAGTTATTGGATGTCGAGCCGTTTTGTGACTTTCTAACCCTGTTAAATTTTATGATGCTTTGAGGGTTAAACAGGATGTTGTCTGTTGACTGTCCACATTTCCCGTTTTCAGTCTTTGTATTTGCCCTGCCTTACTGTGTGTTCTTTCTTTCTTCTTCCTCTGTGTGTCTTTCGTTTTCCCCTTGTGCATTTGTCTGGTGTTTGGTAAGTGCTGGTGCCACTTTGTATGGCTAGTTCACCTGAGCTCATGGACCCTAACAGAGACCAGGTGCCTGGCATTATTGCTGAACCACACACGCTGGTGGAATTCAGTTAGTTGCTTGGGGAGTTTGTGGGCTTCTTTTATAATGGATGGAAAAATGCCCTGTGCTTTGCAACCTTTTAAACTAAGTAATACCACTTACAAGAAATTGTGAATGTTATTGGGAACTTGGCTTCCATGAAGGAGATGAATACTAGGGAAAAAAGGTTTCATAATGATGAATGAGAAATTTTCAGAAAGCATCATTTGCTTTGTCATTTTTAGTCCAAAAGGCATCTTACATCATCACACTGGGGATGGGACATAGCTTCACTGAATGACAGGGTTTAGTCCCAAGTTACTTAGTTATATTTCACTATAACAAAAACTGTATCCTTGGCAGAATCATTGTCGACTGTGCTTGAAATTGTAGGTGGAGTTAAAATTGAAGAAGGACCGTATTATAGGAACAGTAGTTGTCCTGTTGGTGTCCTTCCCAAGCTGTATATTTGTGGCTGTACCTGATTTCAATCACATTCTCTTATGTGTAGCTTGCATACAAATTCCAGTAATCTTGCATTTCAAAGACAATTTGGAAATGAACACATGTAGTTTTCCTTACCTGTGGTTCATTTATATTTTAAAATTCATTCTATATATGAATAGAAAAGTAGAGGAAACAGTTTCTTCCATATCAATTTGGGAAACCCTTTTATACTATAGCCCCTATCTCTTGATTCTGTAGTAGTACTAAGTTCACTTGGTGCACTGGAGTCATTTACGTATAATCACTTTTCTGTTCATTTTCAGAAATCTTTCCTTTCACTGCTTCCACAGTTTTCTGACATCTTTAGCAGGCTCAGATTTTCAGATGTCACTATCATTCTTCATAGCAGCGTACAGTATTTGAAGGAAACTTTTTTCCCACATTCTTTTTGCACTGATTATATCATTCTAGGCAACTCTTATACCCACTTAAATGACATCACTCCTAGGAACTCTTACTGTGTCTGTCACTCAGTTGTGTCTTCCTGGTCACTTCATTTTACCCTTTGGAATCTTGAATTCTACAATGCCTTTCTTTAGATATCACCTTCATCAAGTCTTTCTACTTCTCTTATTTCCTAGGACCTGAAACTTGCTCTTAAACTTCTTTGATATTCTCTCTTTTCTATACCATTCATTCTTCTGATCTTCAGATTCTCCTTAGGCTTTACTCATATTCATACCCAACTTGAATCCATTAATTATTAGCCAGTCAGATCTGAGGCCAATCTCTGACTCTTCGAGTTGGTGAATGTACAGTTTGAGTAATTTTCTTAAGTTCTCTGCGTCTCAATGTCCTTCCATGTCTGGTATTGTAATATCTACCTAGTAGAGTATTTGGAACGACTTGTAAAGATACTGGTCAACTGCCTAATTTAGTTTCATGCATTTCGTAGTTACTAATAAATGAGAGCTGCTTTTACCTTTTCTATGAGGATTGTTTGAGAGAATGAAAGAAAATGATGAAAGGGTGAAGTTGGTAGCAAAATAGTGAGAGGTTAATTAATACAGATCTGATTTTTAAAAAGCTATAAGGAACTATTATGCACATTAAAGATTATGTTAATACAGTTTATATTATGGTAAAGTTGGTGACTCTAGAGTAGGAAATTTGTTGGGTTTTATATTGAAAAGTTAGGGTGTATCCAGGTTAGAATGTCTTGTGTAATATTTTTTCTTTTTAATGGAGATCATGTTTTATACTACATTATCTGGTTTTATTACTTCTTTATGAATGACTTAATAGAGAACATTTTATGTGTGTAGTAAGTGTTAGTGTGTTCATTTCTCTGGACAAAGAGATAATGGATTTCTTTTGAAGTGTCTATTATTTATTTTCTTATAGGCATTATATACAGTGAACTTGAGTCTCCATAAACAAAATTGGATGCTGGTACCATTTTGAAGCCCAGAGTGCTTGACTTTAAATTTCATAGCATTAGGATTTTTTTGTTTAGGTACTTAATTAAAACAGTCTTCTTAAGAATTTAAATTTAACTAAATTGATTTTGTTCACTTTCCTAGAAATTTTATGTTATCACAGTACTCTCAAAGATGATGTTCACATTTAAAATGAAATGTGAATGGAAAGATTGTGGTGTACGTGTTGATGTGGTACACTGTTTATTATTCTGGGAAGTGAATGCTTAATATCACCCTATGATAGTGACATCATCCCTTTTCATATTAATACTTTCACATCCTTTCATCAGGAAGGGTCAGTCAAAAGCAGATAAAAATATCAATTAATGGTGGAGCACTTTGTATCTTTAAAACAATGTGATGCGGAGTTTTTTTGTCCTAAAAAACTGAGACACGTGCTGCATGGCAGTAAACGCTGCAATATGTCCAATTTTTATTAATTCACTTATTTATTCATTAGTTCCTCAATATCATTGAAGGAAGAGGCAGCGTATACAAAAATGCTATGATTTGAGTGAATGACAAGTTCTTTAAAGAAGAGTGCTGTTGGACAAGAGGATAGACAAAGAGAAGATGCTTTATAATAATATTTTTGGTGCAATTTTGGTTATACACTAGATTTGTGTGTGTGGTTCTGTAATTTCCTAGTACTTTTGTGTGGAGTGGAGACTTATTTCTTCTTGTAGGTCTGAATCTGGAAGGGGTGCAATCTCCCTGTTAGTGGCTGAAGCAAAATGAAAGGGTGTAGGAGACTCCCCTGCCCTGAATACCCTGCTGTCTTCTCCGAGTCACATTGTGGTTGAATTGTCAGTTTCCTCTTCCACTTGCTACCTGGAATCCCACAGTTGGTGTCACTGTCCTATTTTAAGTTGCTGTAACCACAAACCACTTGTAGATTTGTATAGATTACAGACTGGGCATCAAGGAAAGGCACAGAGAAGAGAGGGGTTAGAGAGGGGAGATGAGAATTCACAAAGACAGGCTGACTGTACCTCACAGTTTTCCTGAGCCAAGGCAATGTTTGTGGTATTTAAATGTATGTGACAGAAATATATGGCTTTTGATGTAGGTTCCAGGTACATGTTTTTGAACTTGCTTGGGTGGCAGAACAACAGTTGTAGTCCATTTTACTTATATAAGCAGAGAAGGTGCTTGACATTTGAACTTGAGTCCCTGGTAACAGTCTCCACAAATAATTAGCATAAAATTGTATTGTAAAGAGAGACTGTAGTAACTAGCGCTTCTCACTATCACCCCACATTAATACTGTGACAGTGAACTCTGATGAAGTTGACAACTTATAAATCTGGAATTTTGGGAATGCTCAAGTTAGAGGAAAAAAACATCACTAGGCTTAAGGTTAAGGACTGATGTGAGGAGGGGAATATCATGAAAAGGAAGGGGAGGGGACCCTGGCCAGGTAGAATTCAGCACAAGAGAGTAGGTAAAACTTGAAAGAGAGAGTAATTGTGGTCTATACAGAAAAGCAGTTTCGTTTCATGCTGAGGGGCATGGATCAGTCTGAGTCTGGCAGTAGAAAGAGTAAGTAGGCCAGTAGAAAGACACTAGCCTGTGTGTCAGAGGTGGCAGGTGACTGAATCAGGGAAGGATTTGGAATACACTGATTGATTTGAAAGTACATTAAGCGAAGCTTGTAATGTGAGATCCTTAAACTGATTCCGCTGAACTCAAGATTATCTTGTAATGTTATAAAAATAGTTTGTGTATCTGACAAATATCTATCCTGAACTACTGTGGCCCAGAATGGAGATGAACATAGCTAGAAAAATACAAATCCTAGTGGTTTCTTCTGGAGAGGGAGCTCTCCTTCTCACCTTTTCCCTAAATTATGTAGATGGAAGGCCTCCAAGAGAGGCAGAGATCATACCAGGCCAGGGAACCATCTGTCTTGGGGCTACCTCATTCTGTGTGGTTTCACCAGTTGCACTGATCAGAGCCAGAAACAGCTGTTTCAGTGAGGTTCAGACTTGCCATCTATTTTTGGTAGAAGCAAGAAGAATGTCAGAGGTTTGAGTTTTAGGGCCTTTTGTAAGGGGTTAAGATAAGGCCTTTTAGACCTTCTGCCCTCTGTCATTTCACTTACCCTATTCAAGCAAAGCCTTTCAATTTAACACACTTAACTGCTGGGGATGAAAAGGCCATTGAACAGATTCTATAAACAAGTATTTTTCTAATCATAAACGGAACACAAGCAACACAAAGATAGCATGTCAACCAGCAGTGGCCAGAGGAGAGGAGCAAGCCCCAAGAGCCTTCTTTCCTCTGCTCTGGGGCAGCAGTTCTCTTTCTTTGATTTAAGAAGCAGTGAAGTTATAAGGAACAGAAAATTTTGATGCACCCAAAGGCAGTTATTCAGTTCTGTAGATGGTGCTACTGGGTAAGATGTGAATATTGTTATATGTGATTAAACAAGTGTTGCTTTTATTCACAGGATGGAAAAGCCAAACAAAATAGACAGTATTGTTTAGGAACAAACAATACAGAGGAGACCAAAGAAAATTTTCATGTCAGACCCTATTTTTCCATTCAATTCTAAAGGATCCTAGTGTTATCTGTAACTCTGTTTTAGATTTAATTTGTTTATTTTGTTTGACCCTAAGTATGCCTGAACAGATATTAACCTCCCAGCAGATGTTACTAATTGTGGACATTATTTTAGTTTTCTTTCAAAAGGAGATGGTCCAATTCCCAGTACCCAAAGTAGAGAATATCAGTTACATACAGAATTTTGACCAGCTCTAGAAAGTGTTCCCCTTTGCCTATTGAAATGCTCATCCTAAGAATGAGATCTGAGCTGAAAGAGGTGTGAGAAATATCAGGTCTGATAAGTGGTAGGGCATTTTCTTTTACATTTAGCTAGCTTTCTTGAGCAGCTAAACAGTGCCTCTCTTACCTAAAGACACTTAAACATGTCTCAGTGAAAAGTATAATTTGTTGCTAAGCATTGTCAGTGTATATGTGTACACGCCATATACATGTGTAGTCACATATAAATCCAAATGAATCAAATATAGTAGCAAATATAAATTACAATTCATAGTTGTAAATGATAGAGAAGTGATTAAATGAAACAATGAAACATTCCCTCCTATAAATTGAGGAGCCATATCTCTCTGTGAAATTATAGGAACTTCCTTGAAGTATTAAACAAGCAAAAATATAAATGAATGAAACAAAATCCTGTTAGTGTGCTGAGTTGGGTAACATTAAGGTGAATAGGAGCATATATAGACATTGGTGTTTACAACTTATGATTGCTTATATCAGGACTGGAAAGAAGTCAGGTTAAAGATATAGAGAAATATTAAGAAAATAGAAGAAATAGTTAGGGATGAAAGGAAGGGAAATAAATGAATACAAATCTTGTGTTTGCCTTTATACATTTTAGTGCCAGGTTGTAGGTTGGATGATTTCAGTACTGGCTTGCATGTCACAGAGTACAAATGCACTTGGAACCAGCACTTCTGAAATGTCCTTCTTTTGTAATCAGGTTCTTTTCCTACCTGCCCTGCAAAGGGTTTTTTTGAATGTTTGTTTTGTTAGTGACATTCATGTGACTCTGTACTCTTACTGTGAAATTTTAGCATCCTATCTATGGACTGGCTTTTGTGATGGGATACTATTTAGGATGAAAAAGAAGTTACTGGTTACATTATTTGGTCCAATACTTGTGTTTTTTAAGGAAGGTGAATATTTTAACCTTAATTATTTATTTGACCTTGGATTAGGCCAGTGTGTTTCCATTTGAATAGTAGATTATACACATGTGATCTTTAAGGGACTAGGATTATAGAACAATGTTGACTAGGCACTTTATTTGTGTACAGATGTATTTTGTGTTTGGATATAAGAAACAGAACAAGCATCTGTATCGATTTTCTTCATCCCATAAAATTATGACTATAGAAACAATATGATTTTGTTTCCTATTTGGCATTTGCATAAAATGTGTTGGGATCATAGTGTTTTGTGGTACTTTATAAACACCACTCAGTGTTCTACCTTAAAAGGTATAGTAAAATGTTCTTTTTAAGCCAGATCTTAAGAACTCCCATTAATACTATTGAAGTTTTAGCTTTTATAAACTTAAAATTTCATTTTTCCTTAATAAAGATCAGAATGGAGCAGAAAGTAACAGAGATAGAAAATAAAAATCCTAGGACTTTTGAAGGAAAATGAATATTTATACTATCATTTCTAGTCATTTCTTTATACTGTGGCAGAATCTAGTTTTTCTGAATGTATATTTATTGGTTTTTATGGTATGAAATTCTTAAAAAATATTATCCCAAAAGAATTTCTTTCTATACAGTTTTACATTTTATTTTATGTGTACTTTTGAAATTCATACAACTTAACTATGGGAGGGGCTTAAAACAAAATACCTGGTGTTCCCTCTCCTGAAATGCAGCAGTTTATTTCCCTTAGGCACAGATGAGTGGCTGATAGAACTCAGAATTGGCGAGATTGAGCTTTACCTTGGCCATTCTGTTCAGTTTTGTACTACACATTTTTTCCTAGATTCAAATTAAATCTTCTCTTTTAACTCTTTCTTCTGACTTCTTCGCTAATTCTAATGGACTTAGGGTAAGTGTAGATGTCGCTCTAAGGATAATATTAGATGATACTGTATTTCAATTAATGTGGGTTGAACATTTTCAGGAACATAACAAATAACACAAATGAAACAAAACAGTACTATTATTTTTGAGAAAGTTGAATTGTCTCTGCATATATGCTATTTTCAGCCCATAATGCAATTTAATGGATTTATTAATTTCATTTCGGAGAAACTTCCTGATGTAACTTAAATATTTATACTTGCAGGTTTTTTTTCTTCAAGTGGTTTTACACTGGTTGATCATATTTAGTTAATGTGTGAAGGTAGAATTAGTTAATTTATATCTACATTTTTACCTAACCTGAAGCACAGTGGAGTTACTATATAATTGCTTATAAGCGGAAGGATTTCTATTTGCAGATTGGTGGGTGCAGTTGTGAAACTACGTCAGAGAGAGTTGAATTGAAACAATTTTTTCACTGTAGTTTTTTTGATGTAGTCATTTTCTCTAACCAATTAATAACACAAGGGAAGTGACCTTACCTTTTTCAATTTAAATCTTTAGGCTTTAATTATTCTATATATATATACTTCATAACTATCAAAAGTTTTGATGTAGTAGAATAAATTAAAAATAACTATACTCTGTTGATAATTATTTAAATAACACTAATCTTCAAAATCATCCATTTTTCTAAATCTTTATAGGCTTTTCATGTTTTGATTTATTGGTTGGTGAATTCTTAGAATTTCTGTTGTCCTCAGTTATTTAGAGAGTATTATATTCAATGGTATTATACAGTTACATTTACGATGTATTGATCATCAAAAGTGATCAAAATCATCTGATTATTTGTTGGTAAGTACATGTTGAGGTTTTATTTGTTGCCTACTTTCAAAAATGGCTGTGCAATTTCTGTGTTTTTATTGATATGGAAAAGCTATGTTGGCATTGTGGTTTATTTTTAAATTTTTTGAGTACTTTCAATAGGTACAACTACAAATGTGACTACATTTCATTCCTTTTATAGTGTTTCCAGTTGACCTATTTCCATTTTAAATACCTTTTTTTTTTATGTCTGAACACTGCCTTTTGTCGGTATGGAAGTATAATCTTAACAAATGTTGATTGTTGATGATCATGGACAATTACAATTAATGACTTATTTACTAGATGGAATTATTATGGAGTGGAAAGTTTTTGTTTTTATGTCTAGAATACAATTTTATAACAGCATTATTTGTGCTTTTTAATACTGCTAAATTATTAGTTCCCACTGTTTGGAAAAATTGCCAGAAGTTTCCTTAAGTTAATGTTTCATTAATTCTGATGAAATTTGTGGTATTTTTCAAAGAGCCATTTTAGTATTATTGTGATCTATTTTAAGGAAAGCAAATGGATTCTTGGAGACCACAATTATAAAAAAGAGGTAATGTAATTAAAATTTTTGAAAAAATTTGTTTGCTGATCATGGTGGCACACTTCTGTAATCTTCATTCTCAGAAGGCTGAGGCAGGAGTTCCAGGCTAGCCTAGGCTACATAGGGAGACTCATCTCCAGAACAAACAAAAATCAACAAAATGACAATTTGTTAGTTTTTGCAAACAAATTTTATTCTAGGAAACAACTTTCAATATAATGACTGAAAATGATAAATTGATAGATATAAAACTTAATAAGAAAAATTAGATTCTGTTGGTTATGCTGCTGTCTTTGCTTTATGTATATGTATTCAACTCCTCAGATATCCCAAATTCCTATTAAATACCAGCACCTCCCACAACCCGAGAACTTGCAGGTATCACTTTTCTACCTGCCTCTATTGCCACTTCAGAGGTGTCCATAACTCGTACAGTTGTTCCCAACTAATGCCATCTGTAATTTCTTAGATTTCAGTATTTTACATTTTTTACATTTTTCAGAACTTGTGCTACTAAGATTTCCATTGACCCTGTTTGGCCTAATAGAGTGATCTGTGCTGTGCCTCCCACTGCTTTCCTGAAGTAGTCACCTCTTATTTTCAAATCTTCTTTCCCTTAATAATAGTCATCGTTGTTCCTTCTTGAAACTATGCTATGTTATTTCAGCCTTCCCTCACTCATGGAAAGAATATTGTTAATGGCTGCCCTCCAGTATCTTTTTTTCTTTCATTGTGCTGAAACTAGAGAAGCCTTCTTTAACACTGCAATTCCATTATGGGCAATTGCTTTTGTTGCAAAAGATTAAGTATATTTTTGTAGCAGTATTTTACATACCATTTCATTTCTTACTACTTCAGATTTATCTCCATTTCTTCATAATCCTAAAAGTAGCCATGCTAATTTTCATCTGTCTTTAGTCATTATTTCTCTCCCTCTCATCTGGAATCTATTCATTCTTCACACTCAGCTTCTGTCCTACCTCTTCCATGAGGCTTTAAGCCTTGCTCATTTCTCTTTGTCCTGAACCTAAGCTTTTTAGAGCATGCATATCAGTGAGTGCCAAAACACTTTGTTTTACATTATAGTAGTTCTCCTTATCTGTGGTTTTACTATCCACATTTTCAATTACCTGTGGTCAATTGCAGTCTGTAAAAATTAAATGAAAAATTCTGGAAATAAACAGTTTATACTAAGTTTTACGTTGTATGCTTTCTGCATAGCATGTTGAAATCTGGTGTTATTCTTTTCCACCCACCTGGGATATGACACAGCCTTTGTCTAGTGTATCCATGCTGTATACACTACTCACATGTTAGTCATTTAGGTGGCAGAGCCTCAGTGTTTATTTTCAAATAACCCTTGTTTTACATATTAGTGGTCCCCAAATTTACGAGTAGTGATGCTGGCAATTCCTAAAAGCTATGCAGAATCTATGAAGTTGCTTGCTTTAAATGAAAAGGTAGAAGTTCTCAATAATAAGGATAGAAAAAAAGAATCATGCTGAGGTTGCCAAGATCTAATATTAGAGTGAAACATACATGTATGATTTGCTACTGTCTATGGTGTCAAGCACGCACTGGAGATCTTGGAACTTATTCCCAGGAAGAAGGGGGGAGGACTGTTCTTTGAATTGTAGCTGACTTGCCAATTCATTGAAATGTAGGTTCCTTTGGCAAGAGTATGTATTTTTTTGCTGTCTACTGCCATAATGCCAGACTCATCTTTTTGATGTTAGGTAAACTTGATGACTGATTGGACTGTTTAAGAAAGCTGTACATCAACTTTCAATCAGAGACTGTTTCTTAAAAGTGTTTGGCTTTGCATTAGGTAAATAGTCAAGAAAAATAAAGCAAATTCAGTTCCTGTACTTAATTCTAAAAGTGTCTTTTTCTTCTCCTTTTTGTGCATTGCTTTAAGAAGTCCTTTCTTTTAAAATGTTATTTAGCATAATGAAAAATATTTATTTATTTGTTTGTTTTTGCAGTACTGGGGATTGAACCTAGGGCCTCACTCTTGGCAGGCAAGCACTGTACAACTTGAGCTCTTCCCCTGGCCTGTGTAAGAGTTCCATCAAGGTCCTAGTGAGCATAATATACCCAGTGGCTTAGCAAACCAGAGTGAACTTTTTTTTTAGTGCCTATTTATTTTTTTTGTTTATTCATATGCACACAATGTTTGGGTCATTTCACTCCCCAACCCTCTCACCCGTCCTGTCCCCCCTGCCCCCTCCCCCCATCCGCTCACTTCCAGGCAGAAACTGTTTTGCCCTTATCTCTAATTTTGTTGAAGAGAGAATATAAACAATAATAAGAAGGACAAAGCATTTTTGCTAGTTGAGATAAGGAGAGCTATACGGGGAGATTCCTCGCATTGCTTAGAATGTGCTACATTCTAAGTTGATTCTTCTTGAACTGACCTTCTCTCTAGTTCCTGGTCCCCTTCTCCTATTGCCCTCTGTCGCTTTAAAGTTTCTACATTAGTTCCTTTGCATTGAGGACATCAAATACTATCATGTTTTTTGGGTGTCTTACCTATCTGTACCTATACCTCCCTTGTGTGCTCGCCTTATCATGTGACCAAAGTCCAATCCCCTTGCTGTATTTGCCTTTGATCTAAAGTCCACATATGAGGAAGAACATATGATTATTGGTCTTCTGAACCTGGCTAACCTCGCTCAGGGTGATGTTCTTCAGTTCCATCCATTTACTTGCGAATGATAAAATTTCATTCTTCTTCATGGCAGAGTAGAATTCCATTGTGTATAAATAGCACATTTTCTTAATCCATTCGTCAGTAGTGGAGCATCTTGGCTGTTTCCATAACTTGGCTATTGTGAATAGTGTTGCAGTAAACATGGGTGTGCAGGTGCCTCTGGAGTAACCTGAGTTACATTCCTTTGGGTATATCCCCAGGAGTGGGATTGCTGGATCATATGGCACCTCATCAACTAAGAGAAAGTATAGATAAATGGGACTTCATAAAACTAAAAAGCTTCTGCTCAACAAAAGAAATGGTCTCTAAACTGAAGAGATCACCCACAGAGTGGGAGAAACATTTGCCAGCTATACATCAGAGAAAGGACTGATAACCAGAATATACAGGAAACTCAAAAAGCTAAACTCTCCCAAAATTAATGAACCAATAAAGAAATGGGCAAGTGAACTAAACAGAACTTTCTCAAAAAAAGAAATGAAATGAACCTTTTAAAGAAAGAGAAGCTCACATGCTAAATGTGAAGATTGGGCAAACCTGTTTAGCAGTTGTTTTAATGGTTTAGAATAAAATACAGACGTGGTTATTTCAAGTTACCTCAAGGTAATCAACTAATTATTATTTAAATGTATAAGGATGGTCGCCTTTTATCATTTTAATGTTTTTATAAAGAGGCAAACAAGATTACATGTGATGACCCTTTGTAAACTTTGTAAATTTGATTGGATATGATAAAACTTACTAATATCCCATTGTAATATAAAACCACTAATGGTCTGCCTGTTTTTTTTTTTTTTAATTTTACCACTACATTCTAAGGGAATAAATATATCTTTATTTATTAAAGATATAGGCCCTCTCCCTATGTTGAAAGTTCACATTGCCCTGAAGGGGTTCCCAAACTAGGAAAAAACGGTATGATTTTGCCTAGAAGTGTGCTAGGACATGCTTTGAGAGAAGTGTATCAGAGTACTCCTGAACCAGCAGAGATTCCTTATACCAGAATGTGCTGATGGCAAAGAATTATGGAGAAAAGCTAGTGTTCGAATCCCTCTTTAGAAACATGGAATATTAGTGGGTTGAGGATGAGAGACTGAGGCGCTACACCGTGCAGGACGTAGACCAGGAGATATGTGGTGGTGGTGGTGGTGGGAGGGTGGGATAGGAAATGTGGCTCTGGATACTGGCGATGTCAGAGATTGAAGGTATCTGTATCTTAGACTGCACAATTTTTTCATACTCATTAGGGCATGAGGAGTGAATGAGAGGAATCATCTGATCAGAGGTATTTTATGAAGATTTGACATCACCATCCAGGATCTATTGGAGCTTGATGAAGTGGGTAATTGGGCACTCCTCAGAACCTACTGAGGTAGTATAAATCAGACCTAATTGAAGCCTAGATTTGAGATAATGGCAAAGGGAATGGAAAAGAAGAATGGGCACAGGAGTGACTTTAGAGGAGGCAGCAAAACTGCATGCCATGATTCTTTGTGTGTCCAGGAATCTATTTCCTCATTATTTCAGCATCTATTTTACACTTACTATATATTCAGTGGTGGAAGGTGCTTTATTAAAAGATTTTAGTTGTAACATCAGTGTTTATTGTCATGACAAGTTAGGTTAGATTTGTTACAGAATTTAAATGCAGTTAAATGTAGTGTTTGCATAAAACAACAAGTGACAGCAACAGCTTCTGGAATGGTGATTAATGGATTTAGGCATATGGATGAATCCTCATATCTGGTTCTCCTTTGTAAGTATCATTTTTCATTGTCTCGGACACATGTATAAACAGAAACCACACAAAAGCTTTGGTTGAGTGAATTTAATTTTGTCTAAAATCTATCCATATTTTGGGGTCTACTCCTTGATTTCTTAAATTCTGGGCATAAAAGACATGATGTTTCTTTCATTTTCATTAAAGGAAAAAAATTAGAAGCAAAACCATGTAACCAAAATTGTTCAGTTGAATTGCATTTGGAGCCACAGTGCAGATGTGTTTCAATATCATCAACCAACTCTTCTGGTCTTGTGATTTTTCCTTCATGGAAGAGTCCCTTGGGCTTTGCAGGCAGGTTAGGTAGATTTTTTTCAATGAAATGCTGTCTGTTGTGGAGGAAGAGAAAAACAGATTTCCTAGAAGTAGTAAGAGTTGGAAACAGTTACAGATTTATAAGTTGAACAAGTTGTACCTGTTGTTCTTAGGTTTGTTTTGTGGTACTGGGGTTTGAGCTTAGTGTCTTAAGCTTTCACAATAGACCCTCTAACATGCCCTCACCCCTTTTTGGCTTTAGTTATTTTTCAGATAGGGTCTAACACTTTTTGCCAGTGGGGCCTTGGGCTGTATCTGTGCCTCTCATGTATCTGGGATTATAGAGATGAACCACCATGTCTGGTTTACTCATTGAAATTGGGTCTCACCAACTAGAACCTTGATCCTCCTGATTTCTGCCTCCTGAATAGCAGGGATTCTTAGGCATGCAGCACATCCCATATGCCACCCCCCATGGTGTTTTGTTACTGAAATTTTTGGGTGGAGGTCCTCCACCCAAAATTTTACAATATTGATTCCTTATATAAAGCTTACTTGTGCTTGCTATGTGTCTTTCTCCACAAAAGTATATTCTCTAATATTTTTGTGATGAATTATATATACAGCATTGCTTTTTTGGTCTTTGGGGACATAACTGTACAAACTCTACAAGACCAATTTTTCCCCTGCTTTATTGAAGAATATTTGACAGTTGAAGCTAATTTGAATTTGTAATTATAATATGGACCCATTTTGTACTAAAAAATGTTAATATTTAGGAAGAGGATGAATGATGGTTTTTACAATGTTACTCAAAATACCTCTGTGTAAAAATTAAGTTATAAATGCAGTAAAGTGATTAAGGAGGCACCCACTTTGTGTGCAGTGATAACTTAGAATAAATGAGAGTTCCTTCATTCCCATACCTGTCATTATCAACTTTTAAATCATTTTCCTCTGAAACAGGGCAACATTGGGGTTTTGTCTCATCTAGTTAGCTCGATTTTCTTTTGTTTTATGTTTGCATTTGTCACTTAGAAAGAATGCTTTACTTTAAGGTGGAATGTTCTCTAGGTTTTTTCTTATTGGTTGATATGAATTGGTTGACATGTCTTCTTTCCAGGGAAAGTGACCTGCCATTGTTTTCCTCTTGTGTGCCCAGCACAAATGCTCCGTCTTAGCAGGTTAACTGTAATGGTATTTGAAACACTGTTTTTGAATTCATAGATGCTTCTTTATTCTTTGCTTCATCCTTTAAAATTCACATTGCCAGCTAGTTCTCTGAACAGCTCTGAGACATAAGTGGGGTTGATGATTTTTTGTTTACATTTTACAGATCAGAAAATTGGAAGACTGTCAGTGACCTATGTAAGGATGACAAAATTGAAATGAGAAGTTAGGACTATGACATTTAGATACTGACCTTTGTTAAAGCAGTGATCAGCGATGTGCTTAGCAATTGCCTTACATGAATTTATGTAGAGATGAAGGGGACAAAGAGTAAGCATTGGATAGGGCTCATACCTCACACATATCTCACACCAGCCTCCTCTACTATCTTTGCTGCATCCCTGCTGTGACAGCCCCTTCTTTCACAGTCCTTTGTAATTACTCTACTCTGCTCTCTCTCTCAAAACAGAGTGGTCCTTATGCTCATCTCTTCCTCTTGCTATCCTCAGCATCTTTTTCCTTCAGATACCATCTCCATGTCCTCGCATGGCTCTTGGTGCAGTTGCCGGGATACTTTCCTTTGGCCTGCTTAGTTTCATTCTTGCCTTTCTCCCTCTGACCTGTGAATTGTGTTGACTGGGATGTGTCAAAGCTTGTTTTTATTCACTATTGGGTTCATGGGTACATTAGCCACTTAGGCATAATATGTGCTTAGTGAATACTTGTTGAATAAGTGGGTGAATTTAATACACTAACTTCCCTGAAATTTGTAGTGTAGTCTTTTAACGTCATAACCAGCCAGTCATATGGGTCAGTTTCTGCATTTACCAATCTGATCTTTTTTTACTGTCAGGGCTGTTAGCAGCAAAGCTGAGACGTGGATAGTATTGGTAGGTTTGAGTCATTGTAGGAGGGTAAGTTAAAACAAGAAACAAAGTTTAAGAAGAGGAATGGAATGATGAAAGGGAGATGGAGTGTTAAAATAAAGCACAGGGTTATAGAATTTCAGAGTATGGTGGAATGCTGGAAGTTATCTAGGTAAATCTGTCTCACTGTCTTTAAAACCTCTTAAAATTAAAAGTTAGCTTCTCTAGCATGATGTTAATATTTGTAGCATAATGTCAATAGCAGGAAACCAGAGCTCATTCAGATCTCTGTGCGTGTTTGTGTGTGTGTGTGTGTGTGTGTGAGAGAGAGAGAGATGCCAGTCACTTTTAAGATGAGAAAATAAAAGTTTATAGACTTCCTTCAGTGACTTATACAAGGTCCTCAAGCCATGAAGTGGAAAAAAATGAAACTCCATGCTGCTGTCTGCTCACCAGCCATGAATTCTGTCATAAAATTCTGCAAGTATCAGGGGTTCTTCATTAGTATTGAGTGCTAGAATTTGACTAATCTTTCTATATTGGAAGATATTAAGTATGCCTCTCAGCCAACTCTGTTTATACTGACTCACAGCTGTGGTTTTATCAACTGGGGTCTTTGTCTTGATTGGGATGAAAGCCCTGCTTTTGTTGGTGCATAGCAGGAATCCTCCTTCCTCTACTCAGGGAAAGGCCTAATTAAGGTTTCCTGAAACTGCCTTTTAATCACTTGGATTAGAACAAAAAAAGAAAGGTTTTTAATCACATGCATACCTGCTAATGCTTTTCTTCTGGTATCTAATTGCTTTGATAATAAAAAGTAGTAATAAAAGTAGAGACTTAATAGGTTTTAAATGTGGTTTCTGAACTGTTTATGTTACAGAATATGTGTCCATTGTGTATTAAACTTATATCATGAAGTATTTAGTGCCTAAAACTTATCAACCGGCAACTTGATTTAGTATTTCCTGGAAGTATCAGGCTTTCATACTTAACAAGAAGTATAAACAACATAATATAAAGCTTGATTTCATTTGGAATTTGATTTAAAAAAATCAAACCTCTTCCCCTGTTGCAAATAAAATGACTATAAAATGATTTGTGAATAGAAATTATTTTCTCAAGCTGTGCAGTTATCTCTCTGAGCTTGTTAACTGTAGGTTCCTTTGACTTTTAATTTTAGATTTAAAAATAAAACCTATGTGTGTTGATATTTCTCCCCTAAATTATGCTGAGATACTTAAGCTTCTAATTTGTTTTTGTCATTTGTCTAAAATAGGCTAGTTAGTGAGCTATAGAATATCTTTTAAAATGTGTGATTCTTAGGAATTTAGAATTAAAATTAAACTGCTCTGAATAAATTAGATTCACAAAAGAATAATTCTAGGCATTTTAGTTATCTTTTTCATAAGAAAAAAGATTTGGGGCTAATAAAGTTTTATTTTTGTAATAGAGCATGCTATTGTGAATACTATTACAAATATAATTAATTTCATTAAATAAAATGAAGGGAAAACATTCCCCAACTGAAAGTCTTTTGAATTGACACCATTTCCTGGCTGATTGATATTTAATGGACATAAATCCATAGCAGAACCAGTTTAACAATTTGTAGTGCTCTTGGTAAGAGCTTATTTCTGAGTGTACACCTTTTGTATTTGATAGGACATTGCTTATATTTCTTTAAGTCAGTGGAGAGTTTTAAAGTTTCTTTTGTCTTCTGTCTACAGATATGTTTCTTAAAGAATTTTAAGCTGGATATTTTTGCTATATTACTTTATGTGCAGTTATTTTGGAGTGTTGTATCTTTGCATCTAAGTGTCTCATGTCTTTCACCAGATCACTTCAGATGCAAGATACCAGTGGTTCTGTCCACATATGTAGTTTACCTTCACTTTATTGTTTTGCTACATACCATTGAACTGTGTATTGCCCTTTGCCCGGTTCTGAGTCCTCATCTGTTTGACAAAGTAGTGAGCCAACCAGGATTTGCAAAAGAAAACAGTAAAAACAGTGTCTGGCATTTTGCTGGACCAGCCTAGGATTTGTACACATTCCTTTCTCCCAGTCTTTGAGTTTATGACTCCAGTATCCATAAGCAAGAGTGAGCCTAAAGCAGACCTTTAGGAATTAAAGGAATTAAAGGAATTTAATTCCTTTGGGAATTAAAAGGAAATCTCAGATGGTGCTGAGGTTATTCTTTTGCTTGCTTTCCTTAGATTAGATATATGCTCAAAAAATAAGGAGAAGTCTGAAGGTGCTTTCGAAGGCTAAGGAGGAGCTGTGTGACAGAAGCATCCATCCTACTGAGCTGGTTGTAAGGTCTCCTTCCAGCCCTCCAGTGTTAGCTTCCAGAGAAGACAGATAACGTAATTTTTATAATTTTACATAATCTTCAGTAGTGATATTCCATTTGGGTCATTCATCTGGACTACATTGATAATCTCCTAGAATTAAACTCAAATGTTGGGTCTAATACTTTTAATTTTATTATAACAAAGGGGAGTATAATGAAATAAAGTTGTTTTGTTTTTTTAAATTTACTATATGTGTGTATTTGTTTCCATCTCTCCGTTCATTTATTTAGGTATCTTTCTGTACTTTCACTATTGCATCACTGTTGCCCAGAATTGTGGATGACAGATGACTGAACTCCACAGATATTGGATAATATTTAAGTATTTTGTGTTTTAATTTAAGCAACTAGCAGATATAAAATTGGTTCTGACCTTAGAACTTAAAAGCTACCATCCACATAGATAGTAGTGTTAGCTTTTGAATATAATTTACTTTTGTGCCTGTCATCACACCCAACTTACTGATTGAAATGGGTCCCCTTGACTTTTTGTCCCTGCTAACCTCCAGCTGCAATCCTCCCTATCTCTGCCTCCTCAGTAGCTGGAATTTTAGGCATGCACTACCATGTCTGGCCCTAAAATGATTTTAAAAAGTTATCACTGAAAAGCATTTGAATCAACAATCACTATTTTCTGTAAATACTAAGTCAATCTAATAAACCAAAATACTTATTTTTGGAAATATCAGCAATGAATAATATTTAATACTATCCTCATCTTCTTAGTGAATGTTACTGTAGTTGACTTAAAGTATGAGATCTAATTCATGGATTTTGTTATCTTTAAGAACAGTTATTAAGCCAGATGTGGTGTCTGTAAATTCCAGACAGAGGAGCTGAGGCAGGAATATCACTTGAGGTCATGAGTAAGAGGCCAGCCTGGGAGCAGCCTAACAAGATTGTGTCTCAAAAAAAGGAAACAGAGCAAAAAAGAAGAAAAGTTATTATATATTTACTGTATGCAAAGCTTGTGTTGAAAAACAAAAGAATAGAAAATATGACTTCTGCCTTTAAGAAATATAGATAAATACAGAGTATAGATAAATGCAGCGTAATTACACAAGGAAGCGTATAACAAAGTACAGATACGGCATATCATAAAAACACACAATTTGTCTTCATGGGATCTGAGGGTGAATCAGTCCTTGGATAATCTTTTTCTAAAATAAAGACCGTAACATAAATATACTTACAGGAACAAATAATTACTAAAATATAAAAGATAGGGATTAAGTATTATATTAAGATTTGAAGGGACAGCATAAGTAATTTTGTTTGGTCACTTATACTTTTAACGTTAAGGATGTTTAAAATTAAATTTTGTTTTATTAAAATCATTAAGTTTTTTTTTTTAAACCATCATTTTACATGAAAAAGTTGAATAACTTTGTAGAAGGAGGGACATTATCCTCTTTTTGTTGTTTTGGTTTGTTTGAGACAGAGACTGACTGTGTAGCCCAGGCTGGCAGCAAACTCATGATCCTCCTTCCTCAGCTGGGGTTATAGGCATGTTTCACCATGCCCAGCTAGTGAATTATTTTAAGGTTATTCTTTGAAAATTTGTGTGGAAGATAATTGTCATGTTGATTTTGGAACATTCAGTTAAAGTAGATGTTAGTATTTAAGCAAAATAACCAAATTGGTCAAACAGCGAAAGGATCAGCCATATCTCTTAGGAAAAGTTCTATGAACAAAAATTCCTTCTTAGTAGCTTGTTTTCTAAGTGTATGAAGCAGCGATATACTTATTGCCACAAGTGGTGGTGTAATGATTGAGTACTGACTGAGACACGTGGGCATTCCAAGTCTTGTTCAGGTTATACCTGTAACTATTTTTATAGTGTCAAGCTGGGCTCCTGGACTACTACATGTCTAGCAATTGTGTTACACCACATTACGGCTAAAGTCCTTTCCAGCTCTCCAGTTCTGAACTCAAGAATGATGATGGTGAATAATCTTTGAACTAATAAGGTAATCTTGAGAAGGATCCTGATTTTTTTTTTCTTTTGAGCAAATGCATCTGTAATGTCACACTCAAGTAAGAATGAAATCTCTTCAAATTTCTGAGTTTTAAATCCAAAGCAAATTTCATTTACTTTTTAAAAATTTAATAATTTATCTTTTGAGTCCCTGCTGTGTCTTGATAATGGGAGTAGGTATTGTAAAATATTTTTAAAAAATATACATATTCAGATATATACATGTATTATAACTGTGCACACATATATGTATATATCTTCCTTGTGAGTAAACTTGGGTTTCCTTTTAATTGTGTGTGTTTTTCTGAACATAAAGTATATATTGACCTACTGAAAATGCTTATTGAACACATCATATTCTCAGGATTCTTTTCAAAACTATATTGCTAGTTAGTGTAATTGAATTGCTAATAATGGAAAATAAATTACCTATCATGATATTTTTGAGGAAAAGTCAAATGTTTAGGAAAATATGGTCAAATTTATTTCAGTGATATTTGGTTCTATCTGAGAAATTTGCTTGAAAATTGTGTAAAGGACGTGTGCTATTCCTAGTATAATTGACATAAATATTTAGTTTGGCATTAGTCAAAAAAAATTTTTTTTAATTAGATAGTGAGAAAATATAAAAGAACTTTTTGTCATGTCTCTGAACAGCTAAATAATAGTAGCCTAGAAATTCATGTGGTTCCACTTTGAGATTTGCAGTAAAAATGAGTTGCTTAAAATTTAAAAAAAAATTTGGAAAAAAAAAAAACCCAGTGTTTAATGGAAATTAGCCTCATTTGAGTTCTTTAATTCTGGTAAAGCAAGATTTAATTCTAATCATTTTGTTTTATTGATCAATATTTTAAATGGCTTTCAGATTTTTTTTTTCCTATGTCCCTTTTTTGGAAATTTCCATTCATTAGTTTGCAACTTAAAATTAAAGGAACTTGGTAGAACATGTGCTGCTTCCTGTGGCACATCTGATTTCTTTGAGTTGGTTTTTTTAGCCAGCTATTTGGCAAAGCTTAGTGAGGGGTTAAGGCTCATCATATCTTTGTGACCTTTGAAAAGAATATCCGTTTGCTTACACCAAATAGGGATCTGGTACTTAACCACTTCTGTCTGTTTTGAGATGCCTTAATGAGTCAGTTCATTACACCATAAAAATAAAGTAACAAATTCTACTTTTATTTTGAAGTGGAGTTTTGTGAATATTTGAGAGTATTGGTAGTTTTCCCATTGAGGACTGTGTTCACTGTCCTAAAGTTTTAAACTGGAATACATTTTTGAGGGGAAAATATAACTTAAATAATTAAGTGAAAAGATAAGTAACCCCTTCAAGGGCTAAAGCATATAACAAACTTAAGTTCATTCCATTATCTGAAAGGATATACATTCTGCTTTATTCACTTTGTTATATTAATCAACATTCAGGTTATTTTAATTTGATTTTCTACTGAGAAAGGACTACCATCTCCCCACCATCCTCATTTGGAGTAGTAGAACATAATTAAAACTATCACTTCAGAGAATTCTAGGACACAGAGGAGGGCACAAGTGAGCCACTGCTCCTGCCCCCACCACCACCACCATCACCACACACACACTTTCAGCTTGAAGAAGACTGAAGGCATAAGCAGAGTACTTTGAGGTGGGCTCCTTAGCTCTGAGGATCACTCCAGGAAAGTATAATCTGTTTAGCCATGACACTTTAAAAGGAACTGTATTTACCAGAAAATAGTAGTTATGGTAGAGATCTGAGACACACAAACTGTCATGCAAAGATAAATCAGTAGAGGCTTGAAAAATAAATCCCAGGCTTCATAAATTCACAGCCTCTCTTCTCCAGTAGAGTCGAAAGAAATAAATACAGTTCCATAATTATTCTACAAATTGTGTATTCTAAATCTCTTGGGTAATTAACACAACTAAAAATTACACATTACAATAATCACAACTAGGAAATTACCTGAAATTGCTTGCTCAGTGAATATCTTTCAGCAACCAAAATTTGTACATAAAATAACTATGCATGAGAGCTATTTATAATGAACTACTTGTTAGCATTGGCTGGTGTGAAGACTTTGCTGATTTCTCTAATTTAATTTTCATCAACACTACAGGTTTAAATGTTACCTGCCTCAGTGCTGAAGCCAGAGAGTTCTCCTATTCTTAGAATAAAGCAGTTAAATTATACTGTCAAAATGGAATACCATGTCAAAATATATGTATATATCTATAAAGAAAATATTTATTCCTTTATATGTTAATCTCTTGCTAGCTTTGTTAAATTTCCCATTATTAAATGAAGACTTAATTAAGTGTCTTCTAAGTGTTTTAGGTAGTAACTAATTGAATAGTACAATCCACTAATAGCTAAACTGTCTGAATTGCTTCAGTAAGATTGAGGCTTTGTGTAGACAGGGTCATTTGCATAACTTTCTAATCCCTTTAAGCAACTCTCATAAAATATAGAAACACATAAATGATTTTTATGGGTAGATGCTTTTAGGATTTAAACATTTTTTTTTCATAACTTGATCTTGGCTGTGAGATGTACATTGTAGCTGAGCAATGTCTAGGTCTTTAATGTCTGAGTGTCTGGGCAAGTTGATTTATGTTTTTAGTTGGCCACTCTGGAGAACAGTCTTTCCTAACCCTTCTGGCTCAGATACCTTCAAGGATATGGTAGATACGTAATGGAGTCTTTCTATCAGGAAGATGTACGCAAGCACATGAATAATTTTTCATTAGGCCAAGAAGGAATTCATGAAACTAAGAAACAGAAAGAGGTCTGTTCTTGCTGGAGAGGACTGGATGTTGGCAAGGAACACTCTGCCTGAAACAGCGCCACCTGCTTGGGTAGCTGTGGATCCTGTGTGTGAAAGTTGCAGTAAGGAATGAGTTAGGAGTCAGGCACAAACAATAAAGACACACAGGAGCTGACATCGTATGTGGTATGGTCTTATGTGGGTGTGTGAGTTTCTCCTTGAGGTATTTCAGGTTTATGTCACATTGATGATTTACTTTTGAGACTATCTTTAAAATTAGTAAGATAATTCAGCTAATTATTTTTGAGGAATTGATATTCTTTTCATTTCAGGTTTAAATTCATATACTTTTCATATATTTGAAATAACTTCCTTATCTCTTCCTAACATCCTTGGATCTTTAAGGATTTTTCCTAGGTTATAGTGCAAAAGTGTCAGGTTGACAAAGGTACCATATTAAGTTTGGCACCATTTCTCAAGCATATTTTTTGATAAATCCTGCTATCCTTAATTCTTACCCCATTGTGATGTTGTTGTTGCTAGCAGCAGATTATTTCAAAATTGTGCTTGTCCATGCCATAAGAACAACAACAAATAGCCTAAGAGTCTTCAAAGTGGGCAGTGGGCAAGGCCCAACCTGCTGTACGAAAACCCATCACTGTTCACTGTACCACATAGAGTGAAGGAAGAAGACCATTTCACGTAAATTAATGCAATGATGTGGTTAAGTGCATCAGAGTTCTTTGTAAAATAATTAAAATTGTGCGGAACTGTCTTAATGTTTAATGCTTACTTAAAAGGCTCAATGAGTAATTTAACTAGCCATTGTCACAGGATTACTCATTTTAACCTTTGAATTCATTATACTTTAAGTAGCTAAACACATTTTAAATAATCTTTAATATGTTGAAATATTAAAAGTATTGTATGCTTTCTAATTAAGAATTCTATATTTTCCTACTTTTATAAATACGGTATTTAACACAGCAGTAAAGTATCATTTAATTTCCTATACCTGCATTTTGCTTGCTATTAAAGTTATAGACCATTTTTCTGTTAGTAATGGCTGCTGCTTCTTTTATGCTATTTTTCCAAGTGCTGTAAAAGTTATTTTTATTAATAAGCCAATATTTCAGCCCCAAAGAGAGGGTAAATCCTCTCTGAAGTTTAGCTTTCAACCTGCTCAAGTCATGAGTGATTAAACATTTTTGTCTGTGAAAGTTTATCAGTCAAATATTTTAAAAAAGTGTTCTAAGACTTTTACCAGAAACCTTTTTTGAAAACATGCTAAGGTAGTATTGTCTCTCTTTATCTCAATCTTCAAATGATTGTACAAGCCCATGAAAGGAAAAATCCACCCCCCCGCCTTTTTTTTTTGGACCAAGAGTTCCTTTTACTGTTTTACCTAATTTGTTTTTATGTTAATTTGCTAAATTTGATTCATGCAGTTGTTTTCTAAAAGCCAAAATATATGTCTTTTTATTTTGTTCTTATTTTCTTTCTACTCCCCCACCTTGCTTATTCCAGATTTATCAGTGGCTATTACTAGAATATTGTTTGGCTAACAAGATTGGATTTGGTGGTTTTGTGTATGTTTTGTTTTCCTAGAAAGTTTTATGTAATTTTAGGTTTTTTTCAGCAAACCTATTGTAGCTAGACAAAAGCTTTGCATTTATAGAATCCTAAAGTTCATTTTTCTGTCCAACAGTAAGTCTTG
Organism: Castor canadensis; assembly: GCF_047511655.1. Classification (NCBI taxonomy): domain Eukaryota; kingdom Metazoa; phylum Chordata; class Mammalia; order Rodentia; family Castoridae; genus Castor; species Castor canadensis. Next base: position 54,796,460 of record NC_133390.1, on the reverse strand, counting down.
ACAATGATTCCCAATCATGGCAATGCATCAGAGTCATTGGGGGGCTTTTAAAGTAACACCAGTGCTGTGATACCCTCTGAGGCTCTGGCTGATGGGCTGGACTGAGCCCTGGCAGTGGTAGGCTAAGCCCCTCAGGTAGTTCTGATGTGCAGCCCACCTTGACAGCCAGCTACTACATGTTAGAAGGTACCCGGAGCATCTCCTCCTCAGTGCTTTTCATCCTTGCATACACATTGAAATTACCTGGGGAGTTTTAACAATTCTGATACTGAATCCGAGCTGTGGAGGTTTTGATTTCATTGTAGGTTTTTGTCGGTGTGTGTATATTTTTAAAATGACCTGGTGATTGTAGCATGCAGGCAGGGGGTTGAGTATCACTGATCACATCTTCCTTTTTGTCAGATGAAGAATCTGAGGCTTTAACCATAGAGTGTTAAGTGACTTGTCAGGGAACCACAGAATCTGAGTTTTGATCTTCGGCTTATCATGGGTTTTTACCAGGACAGCATATGTTTTATAAAAGTATGGGTTTTAGCTGTCCGAGGAAGTCATAAATTAAGCTCCTTCTCTGCTTACCCCAGAAAATGACAAATATTTTCTCTTATTTTAAAACTGGAAATCTGAAAATTCATAGCTAGGATTTAGTCATTACTATAGTTATGACATGAGAAAAATTAGGAGGTAGATACTAGAAATACAACATATCCTATAATTTTCCCACATTCTCTGGAAGCAAATCAGTCAAAGAAATAACCAGTTGAGACTGTGTTAGGCTAGGTTAACTCTAATTATTTCCATAGGAGAAGCTATGATGGAGAAAGTTCCATGATCCTATGGTTGGAGTTACTACAATATACATGACAAAGTATATATCGATAACATTAATAGCAAAGACAGGACTACAGCAGTGCTTCAGGAGTATAATTTTCAGAATGTTAGAAAATATTATAGGCTGAGCTACATAGTTCCCTATATTCATATTTGATATATATATATATATTTAATATAATATAACAGATATATATTTGATTTTCTAAAGGGAGAGGTAATTGTTATCTTTCTTGCTACATCTAATTACTTCCCAAACACACACAGTTGCAACCCTGACTCTAGTTTTACCTGTAGCCTTTATACCACCTGTACTATCTGTTACATATTAGACTTGTCTTTCCTTAGTCTTCAGACTTACATCTTCATTGACACAGGCACTACTCTGGGAATGGGGGGAGGGGAAATAAAGGAGAATGACAGAGGGGGGTGAATTCATGTATCATATATTTGATATATTGTGAGAACTTTTGTAAATGCCACAGTGTACCTCAAGCACAAAAAATGAAAAAGGAAGCATTTGTTCAATGCATTATATAGACCATATAAACTCTTAGAGCAGTGGTTCGCAAAGTGTGATCTACAGACCAGCAGAATCATCAGAGAAGGAACAACTCTGGGAAACTTTCTGGAAAGAATATTCTTAGTCTTCACCCAAGGGCTGCTGAATCAGAACCCTGTTGGTGAATCACAGTTGTCAGTGCTTTAAAAAGACCTGTACATTTGTTGATGCTCACTATAATAAGGTGAGGATCACCAAATGTTTTTGCTTTCCCTAAGGGACCTAGAATAAAGAATATTATGGTAGTAGATGTATAGTAACCATGGATGCTGGATATTATTCTAGGTGCTTTGACGGATACCATTATAGTGTTTACCACTTAGTATCTGTATCAGTTGCCTCTTATTGCTCAGTGAATCTAGTTGTCTAAAAGAAAAATCATTTCTTTTTTTTTTTTTTTTTTATGACTCGGGATTGGCTGAGTTGTTCCTGTGGTCTGGGATGCTTATCTGTGGCTTCGTGGCTTCGAATGGCCTCCCTCTGTGTGTCTGGGGCTTCAGCTGGATGTGTCTCTCATCCTCAAGGAGGATAGTGGGGCATGCCTAAATAATTGCATGAGACTTCTTGTCAGCAGGAGAGGGGACCCACCAGTGCACAGGACCTTCACAACCTGTCCTTCTGGTGTGCTTGCTAAGGCTTCTTGATGTAAACAAGTTACATTAACAATTACATTAACAAGCATTGATTCAAGGGTGAATATAGACTCCACATCTTTATGGAGAAGCAAAGGCATATGAATGTAGGCATGGGGGGAATTGGTATCTACTTTGTCATTTATTCCATACGTACTTGTTGATGATTACAACTTGTTTGTTTTTCACAGAATATGAATAGCCTTATGGTATAAGGTATATATCTTTTGAGAACTAAAAGGATGACATTTTTTGACAACTGCCTTTATGATTATTTGTCTGAATCTTGTGATTTTTATCATGGAAAATTTTTCTATTCCTTCCTTCTGTGGAAAAGGTGTCTCAAAATACACACATACACATTTTAATCTGTGGATCTGTAACAAATTTATATGGTATGTCTCTACATATCATACTTTTAAAGATAGGATTATATTTGTGTGTACTTTGCAGTCTTCGTGGGGATATCTTTGGAGTATGTTTATCAGTCATAACAATAGCTTTAAGTCTGTTCTGAGTTGAGTGAGTATGGGATGGGCCATTGGTATAAACACCAATTGAAAACACATAGTAAAATCCTGTTTGTTGATATATACTTTAATGCCCTTTTCACCTCTGACTTCAAAACTGAATGTTTAAAAATATTTTTCTGTAATTCCTTTTCATTACTTGTTATGCTAGTTTTTAAAATTGTGGATGGGACTAGTCTGTATATAAAAGTTGCTAAAACAAACATCATGGCAATTGGTATCTCTTCTGTTTAACAAATATGTGCTAATTGTGCAGTTATAATTTTTACTTTTAAGGGGCCTTGCATATGCTAACCATGCAGTTTTGCCATTGAGCTTCACCCCCAGCCCAGTTATAGTTGGTAAAAATGTTCTCTTATATAACATTTACATAAAATATTCTAGTTGTTTTCTGCCCTTTATTTACTTTTAATACCCTCTTTCCATTTTTCCTTTTTTCTTCAATTTCTCAGTTGCAGAGACTTCTTTGTTCTTTTGTTTTTTCCCATTAGTAAGATTAGTGAAGAGTTGTCTCCTCTGAGATATCATGTTATCTTTTACCAGTATTGATATTTCATTTAAAAGGAAGGAGTCCCTTCTTCTACTGTTCTAATCAACTGTTAGCTTTCTCTGTGATGTCCCACTGTCTAAAACAGCATCAGTGCCTACATAATATGTGTTCTTCCCTCACACATACTCATGCATCAGCAGGCAGGAGATTCTAACATGTAGGCTGCAACTTTTCATTTGAAATTTCCTATGTTTGCATAAAACTCTTGTCACTCAAAATAAGCAGTAGGGGAAAGAAAAAAGGTAGTTCCTTGATTTTAAAAGAGGAAGTCTCCTTCCCCCAACCCTAATTTCAATCTTTAACATCTGGTTCTGTGTGCAGATGGAGGGGAGGATGAGGAAGAAGCAGATTTATATCTCTTTTCAGCCCCCTCTTCCCCTAAATAGTTTGATCTCTGGTATTATTTCTGTTTTTATTGTGGACTTCAGGGTCAGATGTTTTTGTTAATGATTTATAACAGTAGAACAGAAAGCTGTGGCTAACACCTTACAGTTCTCTGAGCAATTGCAGTGTGACATGCCAACATTTCAAATCTCTAGATAGGGTTAGATTTAATCATTGTTTAATGAATTACATTTTTCATGAATTTTTTATTAGGATATATTTGTTGTATAGGGGATATTCATTGTGATAATTCCAAATAGGCTTGTGTTTTACATTGGTTAGATCACCCCCACAGTCTCTCCCCCTTGTCCCCCTCCCTGCCCCACTTAAAACTATTGCAAGAGGTTTCTTTGCTCTGTTTCATATAAATACATGAAGTCTATCAGCCATATCTTAATCTTCTTTGTTCACCCTTCCCCCTCCCACAAGTACCCCTCACACATACTCTATACCTGTACTACAGTTCTGTCTTTCATTATTAATATTTAAGTTGAGTTTCAAAAGGGTTTCTGTATATATCTACACTGTGGGTATACTTTGTTTTGATCCCTTCAACCCTTTCCATCTCTCCCTTACTTCTTTACTTTCCACACCCTGTTTCTCAACAGCTTTCAATACATATCCTTATTTTCTTTGCCTTCACAGATGTTGTGTTTTATGATATCGCTGGTGCTCTGTTCTCTTTTCCTTTCCCTCCTTTCTCAATTTCCATAGAGTAGTTCCACTATTACAAATATGTCCTACATATGAATTTTTATATGATCATGGTTTTTTTTGTGTATATATTTATATATCTTCCACATATGTGAGAAAACATGCAGCCTTTGTCTTTCTGAACCTGGCTTACTTCACTTAACATGATGTCCTTCAATTTCATCCATTTACCTTCAAACTACACAGTGTCATTATTCTTTATGGCTGAGTAAAACTCCATTGTGTTTATATACTACATTTTCTTGATCAATTCATCAGTTGTAGGTCTGGGTTGTTTGTAAAGCTTAGCTGTAGTGAATAGAGTTGTGATGAACATCTGTGTATAGGTGTCACTATTGTGTCCTGACTTACGTAAGTTCCTTTAGGTATATGCCCAGGAGTGGTACCACTGGATCATATGGCAGTTCTGTCTTTAGCCTTTTGAGGAATCTCCATACTGTTTTCCATAATGGTTGTACTAATTTGCATTCCCACCAACAGTATATAAGGATTCCTGTTTCACCACACCCTTGCCAGCATTTGTTGTTGTTTTTGCCCTTGAATATGGCCATTCTAACTGGTGTGAGATAAAATCTTAGTGTAGTTTTGATTTGCATCTCTTTTATAGCCAGGGAAGTTGAACACTTCTTCATGTATTTATTGGCCTTAAAGAACTCTAAGGAGAATTAATTATTCTGAGGAAATAAATTATTACCGAGTCCTATGTATTTCTATTTTATTTTAGAGGCAAAACAAAATGCAGAAATTCATCTGCTAATACTTATTTTAAACTTTTAACTTTTGAGAGGTAGTAAATTCACATGGGCAGAATTCAAAGAAAACTGTGGGATGCATAACGCTTTTTGAAACATGTACTTTTTGAAAAAAAATTTAGGGTTTTATTGTATGTCTAACATATTTTTGAAGTAGCATTCTTTGAAAAGTAGATGCTTTGTAACTTGCTAAGGTTATCCTGTAAGTTAGCTGTGTCTTAGAAAAAGTAAATGGGAGTCTGCTTCTGATAATGTATGGCCATTTAAAAATTGGAATGGCAAAATGTCTTGGTCTGTATCTGTTGTCCTCCTGGCACTTGAGTGCCAGCCCATTAATCAGTAGCCCTTTAGCACCCCTGCATTGCAGTGGGTGGAACCATGGGAGACTGTCCTGTTCTTGCGCCTGGGTGGATTAATGAAAGTGCAAGAACTTCCATTTTCCGTTTTTCTTTCTGCTTAAATGTACAGAACTAGGGGATGACTATGGAAGAGAAATTCATACTCGTGAAAATCATGGTCCTGATGTCTGAATCAAATTATAAACTTGAAGTAAATTACAAACTTAGATCAGCTCTAATTTTACCTATAGGTTTCACATATGAATATCATAACTTAGGCATTTTTTATTGGAGAACTGAACTTTTTAATTAAAATCAAGAGTTTATTATGTGAAGCCCATGGCTCAATTTCCCTCTCCTCTCCTCCCCTCCCCTCTCCTGTCTTCTCCTGTTGGTGCCAGTGGAGAGGGGAGGTGGCGGGGAAATGGGTCACAAGGGTGAATAGGGTACAAAAAAATGTGTACACATGTAAGTAAATGCAAAAATGATACCTGTTGAAACCACTCCAGGGATGGGGGAGGGGCAATGAAGGAGAGAGGTGGAGGGGGTGAATACAAGAAAAAATAATAGGAGAACAATTAAAATCTGGGCACCATAAAATAAAAAACAAAAAAAGAACTTATGGTGTGTTTGTCCCCTGTGCTCAGAGGTGCTTTGTGGTCCTAAAGAGTGAAACCCTGACTGCATGATTTTCCAAGTTTCTCCTTTCAGAAGTTCCTCTGTGCCTAACTGTGATCTGGAACTAAAAAATACAGTAGACCTGTTAGTCAGTCTGTCATTCATGGAATACATATTTTTTGAGACTTTTGCCTTTATTCTTTTGGTATGGTAGTGTTACTTAGTGACAAGTAGATTATAGGTTCTTTGTTTTGTTCCTGAAATAAATAGGAGTCTGTATTAGTTACTGTTCTCATTGCTCCAACCAAGCACCTGTGAAAAACAAGTTAAAGGAGAAAGGATTTATTTTGATGCGTGGTTTGAAAAAAGGGGCAGTCCAGGGTGGTTGGTACTATGCATGTGGGAGAACATCATGGAGGCTGGTGTGCGGTGAAGCTTCTTCACCTCATTGAGATCTGGGAATCCAGTGCTAGGTATAACCTGCAAAGACCTACCCCCAGTGACCTACTTCCTTTAGCTAGGCTTATCAGCCTCCCCAAACTGTACCACCAGCTGGGGGCCAAACATTCAAAACATGAGCCTGTGGAGGAAATGTCACGTTCAGTCATTAGTATCCTAGGTCACTTTTCCCTATTTTTGTTGTTAAGTATTTCAGGGTCTTTTTAATAAAAGTACCTGGAAACCAGCAGTTTATAGAATACCTTTCTCCTTTAGTTACTTTATATTGAAAGGCTTGCTTCTCTACGTGGCAGATTTTCAGACCAGTCGTTAATTTTACATTTGATTTATTGCTTACTCCAAGTTAGCTCTCCAAGTTAGTCTCTTGCTGCCTTTTACTTTCCTCTGTCAGGTGCCAGAATGTAGCAGTACCACCCTTAGAATCCAGTAGTTCACCTCTCCTGGACTTGGTCCACTCTGGGATTGTGTCTGTCACCCCTCCCATGCAAAGTCTTTTTCTCTGATTAGTGGATTTGTAACAAAGTAAGATAACAGAGCTTGATTGACATTTTTCAAGGAAATTTATTCTGGTGAAGTAAGAAGAGAGGCCCCTGATTACTCTTTAAATATTAAGTTGGAAGGAGATATATAGCAGTGAAAAGAATCAGGTCTAGGGGAAAGAAGCACTTCAGTGGTGCATTTGCAGAAGATATTTTTTTATTTCCCTGGTGGCAGGTCTTAACCATTTTTTCTTCTTTGCTGATTTTAAGGATAGAACCAGACATAGCAGAAGGATTGCTTGCATTTAGGAATCTCATAGGTTAATGGAGAGTGATGAAGATTGTTGAGGGAGAAGCAATTTGCTCCTTTCTCAGACTCAGCATAGGTGAGCCATATGTCCACTGAACCAGGGATGACCAGGGTCATCTTGTGTTTCCTTTAGTAGTAGGAAGGAAACAACAGCCCTTTCTCTGACCTCTGCCAATATGTTAGTGTATCAGAAGCATTTAGTTTTTTCCCCAGGAGAGAAATGTAGGGTAAATTGGGTGTGGTGATGAGGGGATTTATCCATCTGATGTGGGTATTTTCAAAAGTGAAAAGTACAGTCTGTCCCAGGACTGGTCCCTCTGGACTAAGGGTGATTCTTACAGGCTTATTGAGCAAGAGAGATGAAAGATGATAGTCCTAGGAAGTGTTGTCCTTGAAGAATGACCTAAAAGAGAAGCTAAATCAAGGTAAAACAATGATTTTCCCACCTTCTAGTGACTTTAGCAGACTTCCAGCACATTGACAGTGTCCAGTGTGAGAGGGACAGCTGTGGAGTGTGGATAACAAAGTAGAAGAGTCTCTTTTACAAATCTTTGCATAGGAGTTTAAATCATGAGGCTGCAGCTTTATTTAGAGGAAGAACAGTAAAAAGTAAAGGATCTCTGTGGTCCCTGCTAAACCAGTGCTTTCCAGACATTAACTTGTACATTAACCACCTGGAGAATCTTACTAAAGTGCATGTTTGATTTAGCATTTCTGGGGTGGGGTCTGAGATTCTGCAGTTTTTAAAACTCTGAGGTGATGTCTCTACTGTTGGTCTAAGGCATAAATTTTGAGTATAATTGTTATCCTTTGATTTAAATCAAAGTATACTCATACTATTGTATATGTAGTTTTTCCTTTTTATACTTCAATATGAAAATGCTATTCACAATTTGATTGAGTATTGATAATGTATGTTGGGGTTTGGTTATACTTAGTTCAGTTTTTTTTTTTTGATCATAAAAAAAAGGTTACATTTCTGAATATTTGGTGACTCATATCTGGAAATGAAGGAATTACTGTGGTATTTTGAAATGGAGACACATCTTTTCAGAAGTGCATCAGCAATGTGATCTCTAAGCCTGTTTCAAATGGTAATACTCTGGGGGCCAAGAGTCTGCCAAAGCAGAACATCTGCTTTGAAGACCCAGGCTTCTGGTGCATTCCTCCTCTCCATGCACTGTTGTTTTTTGGCTTGTTTTCTCAGTTTGTAACATCTTGATTCTACTCTACCAAGGACACAGGGAAGACAGTTCATTTACAATCTAACAATAAAGTAAGTGCTCTCAACATAGCTTTAAAATTTTGGATAAAGTTCTGTAATGATTAAATTATACTTTTGTGAAACATTTGGTGTATTTTTCTTTTTAACCACCCCGCTGACTCCCAGCCCCCCTTTACTGCCCATGCAGTCCTCCCAGATGGAATCACTGCCTATATATATCTCTGCATCCTTGAGTAGCATAAATAGATGGTGGGCCTGTGCTGGTAAGGTGGGCAGGCTTGGGTGGGGAGGCAGGTTCATTATCTATGACATGGTCTTGTTGCCTTTTCAGCCACTCTTCCCTAAATGCCTATCACTTCTGCCCCTGTAGTCTGTCATTTTGTCAGACTGATCTACACTGGCTTGCTTTCTTCTGCTAGGTTTGCTGCTTTAATCTAGCATGTTCTTCTGTCTTTGCTCTGCCCTTTAACACTTTTCTGAAGGCCAGTGGAGTTGAACATGCTCTCCTTTTAGTCCCTGTGCTCTGGAAGTACCTTGAAGGTACCTCAAATGTACAGTTACCCTCTGTTGTAAGCTGTTTATTTTTAAGTATGTAACTATCCAGTGGACTACACAGTCTTGGATGATGGGAATGGACTGATGGTTATCTTCTCTTTCCGTTGTGTAATACAGTGGCAGAACATAGCAAGTTCTCAAAGAATATTCATGGGATTTATTCATTTATTTAAAGTTAGTAGAATTCCATAGGTATAGATCATAATTTCTACACATATAAGACCTTTCTGAAAACAGGGAGAACTGATGTCTTTGTAAAAACGCTAGACTTTTAGACAAAGAAGCAGTAAGCTGTGTGAAGAGAAAGATATGCAGGAAAAAAAAAAGATTAACTGGTGTTGTTTTATAGACTCATCTTTATGGATTATTTGTAGCTTTCCCCCTTTCCTCTTAATATTTAATTCTTAAGGAATAGTTAGTCAGGAAATAACTAACCAAGGAATAAAAAAGTTCTAAATTAGTACATAATCCTCATATTATTCTAATGTTTAACTGAAGGATTAACAATTATTATTTTTTAAATTCTGATTTCTTATTTCTATTAAATTTTAAATGAGTGGTATCTCCAGGAGAGAAATAATGGCTGCTTTTGCTGTTTAGGATATAAATTAAATCTAGCAAGTCTTGGGTATAGCAATATATCTATTGAATAATCATCTCACTAAAAGCATTTACATGGGTAGTTTAGGAATAGTGATATGTTCAGCAGTAATTTTTAAATATGTTTCAAAATTATTACAGGTACAGCTGGGAACCAAAGGAATTATGCTAAAAAATAGTGTTCATCTTTAGTGTTGATAAGTCATGGATTATTAATAGTGCTTGACTTTTAACCAGAGACCCCAGTAAATAGAACCAGGCAAAGCAACATCCATAATGAGTTCTTATTTAAATATACTTCAAATCTAGTTATGTTAAATTTTCTTCAGAAAACATAATTTCAATGACAGCTCAATTAGAAGACACTGCTGTAAAGTCTCTAAACATACCGTGTCTTTGCTTATGTTTTACCTACACATAACATTAGAAGATTCTGCACACTTGACTAAGCACTTCAGGCTTATAGAAGTTAAGTCTATGTCAGTATAAATCAATGGGTTAGCTTAACATTTTGTAGGTCAATTCATTGTATGGTTGGATAAGTAAATGTATTTTGGAAATTAATCACAACAGATTTCTACTGATTCAAATCTTGTTAGGCTGCTTTCTAATTAGGATACTCCAGATTTCTTTTAAAAAACTCTTTTGGTTGGTTGGTTAGTTGTATCAGTATTCAAAGCCAAGTAGCTATTCCCTTCAAAACTGTCTCATAGGGAGGGGCAGCATCCATTGCCACACAGCCCAGCACCAACCTAAGAAGGGACAGACAAAGCCCCTGCCAAAAGTGTCAGCACCTGGATTTGAAATCAGAGGAAAGAGTCCAGAACTTTTGGTGAACTTTTTTCTTTTTAAATTTTATATTATTTATCTTTATTTTTACTTTCTTCACCTTCTCCCCTCCTGCTTTTTAAAAATAATCGATTGTTACCTAGCTCCCTCTTCCATTCTGTCCAAATATCAGTTTGCTTAGCCTTCTCATGTTCCACTTTCCTTTCTCTCCCCCAATTTTTCTTGTTTTCTTCTGTTCTCTCCTCCTTTCTTCTCCTTTCCCTTCTCTTCCCCCACTTCTTCCCAATACCCATACCTCTTCCACACTCATCACTCACTGAATAGACTACGATACCAACTTTATGCACTACTCCCATCCTTTCTCTTCCCCAATGACTGAACTATACCTTCACATACATTAGGGCCCATTTCCTTGCAGCCCTCATACCTCATATCTACTACTGTTTAGCAAACTACTCCAAACCTAGTGGCTTGATTTCACAACAGTTATTATGTGCACAGTTTTATGTGTTGGGTGGATGGTTTTTCTTATGTGGTATTTGTTAGGGTACTGGTTCAGCTTTAAAGTCTGTTCACCTCCCATGCTTAGTAATTGGCTCTGCCTTGCAGCTAGGGTCTCAGTGGGCTTCCTTAAAGGATGGGAGCCAAATCTAAAAACATTTTAAAAGGAAGGACTACAGATCTCCTAAGTCCTGGTCTATCAGTATCATTTCCACTCTCTCTACCATTATACAGTGTCATTTCTCCCACTGTCTGTTGACCAAAGAAAGTCACATGCTATTCCAGATAGAAAAGGAAAGGAAGTAAAGTATACCCCATATTGTGAAGAGTAACAAAAGAATTTTTGACTACGTTAAATCCCTACAAATCCTATGGGTTAAGTTTTGTTAAAATTTGTATATATTAAAGATGAGAAATCTGTGCTAAAATTATGCTTTAAAGAAGTGTGTGTCTTTAGTGTTGATAAGGTTTAGAGAGGTAAAGGCAGTGCCCATGGCCGTCCTATCATGATGTGGCTTATGCTTGCAGTTCAGTGTGACTTGGCTCTCAACTTGGGGCTCTTAGCCATTGTAATACATTTTTCAGTGGTGTGGGCAGACTAGAGGTCTTTCTACTCTAAAACCCATTGCTAAGGATGTTTTCTTGACATGCAATTATTCCGTTTTCAGTCAGACTGATGTAAATACCTCTCGGTATTTAAATCATATTATTGAGGAGCTATTATGTGGTAAAAGTAGCAGTCTCTCCAAATTTGGATATTTCTGAATCACTGGGTGAGATGAAAGGTAAAATTCTTACATCTGATATTGCCCTCTGCCTACTACATATAGGCACATTTCATCACCAAGAACAAATAAATAAAGTCAGCTTTTTAACCAAAATTCTCCCAATAGGCATACTCTGTTCTACTGCAGGCTACGTTTTTCATATGTTTTCAATATTCCAGTGTGTACTATTCATTAACATGAAACACAGAGATTTTAAATTGCCTTCTTTTGGTTATTTCTGCTGCTTTGTGGTTTTCTTTGTTTTGAGAGCCAGTGTTATTCATGGTTTTCCCTTTGTTGAAAAAAAGGAATAAAAGAAATGTCAGAGATTCCTATGATAGTAAAGAACAAAAGTAAAATCAAGGCTTCAAATATAGTATTGAAAGTTTTTGTCAGCTTTCTCTGTTAGGTTACTGACATTTTTATTTCAGGATTTCTGCTATCTAAGACTGAAACATATTGAGAAGAGTTTGTAAGTTGTGAACATGGTATAGTGCATTGGCTTCAAGTTCTGAAATGGGCTCAACAGTCTTTGCCTGTAGCACATGACCTCTTTATAGCGAGAGCTATCTCGTCACCTCCTGTTGACCAGCATAAAGGGAATGCTGTGAGTCCTTAGAATTTGTCCCATACTCCTTAGTTTATAGAGGAAGATGCTTTGGGTAAGTTTCACAGCAGATTTGAATCTAGAGCCCAAGGTTATGAGCACCATGTTTTCCTCCACTGTACCCTAATATTCTCATAATTAGCCTTGTTATTAGAAATACGGGGTCCATTTATCCATGTTCTTATTACTGCCATTCTGCTGTAGAACAAGTTGTATTCAGTGTAACATTTGCTAGTTTTAAGAAAGTCTTAGTCTTTTAAAAATATGTATAACTTTTGTATTTAGAAAGTCTACATTGGAAGAAAAATAACTTTCCAGCAGATTCTCACTTCTAAAAAGATAGAATTTCTCTTTGAGGTCATCTCTTGTACTGTTATCATACATATACATCATACATCAGTAAACTGAAGAAAAATGTGGTCAGTGGAGTCGTCTGATCATGTGTGCAAATACATTTTTTATGGTGATGCATGACAAAATACATATGGTATGCTAATTTGTCAAACTGTCAAGGGCTTTTTCAAAACTTCCTCAGAATATTTTGAGTTGTACTTTTTAGAAAGATGTTACAAAGGTGGGAGATAAAGTTTTCAAATAGATTTAAGGATCCACACTCTCATTCTTTGAAGTAGTTTAGACTGTATACTTAAGCATGTGTCCTTTATATCTTCTTTTTATTTTAAAAATATGAAATTATAATTTAAGAGTCCTTCTTTAGGGGAAGGATTTGGAAAAATATTGGTTGGCAATTGTGAAAGTTCTATGGGGAAAAGACTAATACATGTCCAGAAATTATAAATCAAAGTGGTTAATGTTGAGAGCCCCAGAGATGTCTTTTTTGATTTGAAAGACAAAGCAGTGTGGTTGCCAGTGAGGTTCTTAGGAGGATGGGAGTCCTTGCATGGAATCTAGAAATCTGTTCACTCTTCTGCAGACATATTCCAGATTTCCCAGGTAAATCAATATAATAGGTTTTCAATGACATTTTTATATCTTGTTGAAAATAGGACAACTTTAAATAAGAGAGATAAATCATTTACAAAATTCTACTACACATATTACTATTGTTAATGTCATTTTGTGTCTACCTTCCATTTTTTTCTATTTATAAATTATCTGAAATGCAATATTTAGTCTTTTGATAGAATCAAGATTCTCTTAACTTGGTTTTACTGGACATATTGTGTATTATCTTTTATTTCTTACTTCAAACTTTTATTTTATCCCCCTTGTCCCCAAGATGTTATAATTATAACCAAAACACATGGGAATGGGGATTGTTTGGTAAATTCATACATTTTGTTTATTGTTGTATATGTGCCAACAATATTTTAGATGCAGGAATAGAGACAGAATAAGTCTTGTGATTTTACTTTTTGTCAGCGTTGTACAACATGAGCACCAGAGAGATGAGCCATATCTTTCCTCCATTTGTGGTTCATTTGCCTTTCCACCTGCTCCATTTCCAGACAGCAAATTTGAGGTGAGACAAAATTATCAATAAGGAAAATTTCCAGAACCTAAAAATGGCAGGGAATAGTTAGTGTTGTGGGAAGCTATGTTAGTATGGCAAATGTGTTCCACTTACTTGCGTTTCTGCAAACTACACATGAGGATGACAGCATTAGTTTCCATTATCTTGCTGATATTTTGTTTTCCCATTCATGAAGAAAGAAAAAAAATGATATGGAAGAAAAAGAAAAGATCTTGGAACTCATAGAGCAAAGATTTTTTTTTTTTTCTGATTTAGAGCCAAACCCTAGATTTTTAATTCTATTAAAGCAGCTTTTGGAAAAAATACTTTTCATCAAGGTTTGAGAATTTGATGCCTTTGTATGCAGTGTTTCTATAAAATGTTTTTATATGCTACGCCTATCTGTTCCTTCATTAGAATTGTTTTGAGGTCAGGAAATCCTTTCTTATTTATAGCTTTAAAAATATTTTTATGACATTAAATTTTCAAATATTTCAGATAGCTATAATGTGTAAAAAAACTGTTACAAATATAAGACTTTTTTATTCTCTAACAGACTTGTGGTATGATAGAAATGAAATTCAATATGTATATAAAATAACCACAAATACCCTTCAGGAAAAGCTGTGTTGTGACAGGTAAAGTAGGTTGGCATTTAATGGTCTGATACGTCACATGAAAAGAACAGGGAAAAAAATACCCCTTTTGAGTATTTTGACTTAAAACTGGTACATATTAAAGTTCCATGAACTGGGTCATAGGGCTATTATGTCAGTGGCGGGATCCTTGGGACTGTCTTAATCCAAAGTGTGGATCAGGGAATGCAGGTGACCATTCCCATGGCTTGAGGGGAATTCAGACAAGTGGTCTGAGAAAGTTGGAAAGGCTTGCTTGGCCCCATGGACAGTTACATTCTTGAAGAAAATAGTATTTGTAGGAGAATTTTTAGCTGTATCCCATTGAGAAAAAAAAGAATCAAAAGTCATCCTTGATATGTGCAAAATGATTAAAATAAAAGTGGTGGGGTAGGGAATGTCAAAAGTAAAAGCAAACTAAGAATTTTCCTGCTTGGTTTGGTGTAGGGCTTAGAAAAAAACCTTATTTTTTTCACTTATATATTTAAATGAATGTGGAGAACCAGAAGTGATACACACAGACTAATTGACATTATTATGATTGTGATATCATGTAGGTTTTCGTTTGCTTATTTGTTTTAATGATAAACTAGAAATTGCAAATAGCAAAAACAAAAAGTAAATCTAGGTTTAAAAACAAAAAAATTGTGGCAGTTTTTCTTCTAATGTCAACTTTTCTGTTGGTGGTGGTGAGACTCTCCCTTACGCCAGGCCAAGAAAATATAGTTTGATTTTCTAATGTTTCTTTTTCTTTTCTTTTTTTTTATGGTTGTGCTGAGTGAGGGTACATTCTAGCATTTACAAAGGTTCTTACAGTGTATCAAATATGTCATACTTGAATTCACCCCCTCTACTGCTCTCTTTCATCCTCTGTCCCCTGATTCCTGGAAGTTTGAACAGGTGTCATTTTTGCATTTACATACATGTGTATGTATTATTTGCACAGTATTCTTATGAAAAAGAACCGAACAATGTTCTGAGTTTTATTGTTTCTGTATGAATCACATAGTAATCCTGACTTTCCACTTGGTTCACAGAACTTTCCTTGTACCTTGTCTTAAAGGAATTAAACAACTGATTTTTCTTTTTTTTTTCTGTCTCCATTAATAGACTGGTCTCCTTTTTTTTTTTTTATATATTTATCTCAAAAACGATACTTGTTACAGATTAGGTTTAATTAAAAGAAGTCTAAAACTAAAGGCAAAAGAGTTTCCTTTATTGAAGTAGGTATTTGTTAAGCTTTTAAACCATATGAAAGTATGAACGATCATGTCGTACTTTAGTAGATTTTCATAAAAATTTCCAGACAAAACCATTTGTTGAAATCATCAAAGAAGTATTGTTAAGCTTGCTTTGGCATTGCTGCAAAGTTAAAACAACTAGCATTAAAAATCATTTGGGAAGCTTTACGGAATACATCAAGATAAGATGTATTATGGTCCTTCTCTTCATGCACATGCTGTCATAATCCTAGGACATTTCAAGTCCGTGTGAATGACTTCATTCAGTACTGCAGCTGTCTAATTCCTGGCCTGATTCACCTTCCTTCACTGGACTTGCCCATCTCAGAGTCACGTTCTGATCACAACTGTCTCCCAGAAATCACAAACTCCATTCCTCACAATTGTTACCATCTTGGTTCTGGTTCTAGCTCAGCTTTATTTCCACTATATTGTTCTTTATCTTGGAGATCCTCAATCCCCTCAAATTAATTGCAAGTAGGATTCCTTCATCTTTATCTTTGTATTGGCAGTGCATATACCAAGCCTGGCATATATAATAGGCACTCAGTAAATATTTGCAGAACAAATGACTGAATGTATGTATCAATTACTCATCCATTATTCGCTGTTTACAATAATTGTCATAAGATGAGAATGATTCTCAAGATAGCCATCATTTTTTAATGGATGATGTTATGAAAAAGAAAGATTACTGTGATAATTATTCATAATTTTTATTAGAAATGGTAAGTAAAATTTGTAATAACAAATTTATTTATTGAATGCAATGGATTTTACTTTGATATATTAGGCTGTTACCTACATGGGTATGTTTTCCTCACAGGAACTCCATGAAGCAGTCATTTTTATTTAAATTTTTCAGAGATGAGGAAACTGATTCAGAGAAGTTAAGCAAAGTGAGGATATGAACCCAGTACTTTCAAACTTCAGATCTAAACCTATTAATATAGTATACTTGAAATATTAAACAGAATATATTTTGAATATTTTGGGGAACTACTCTATCATATTTGAAAATAACATAATATGTATGAGTTATTTTAAAAGGATGTTTATAAATTGTCCATTTACAGCTATTTATTTAAGAAAACAAGTATATTTGCCCATATATGTGGGCAGATAGCCTTTTGCTCTTAATATAACCTTGTATGTAACATAAGAGAGTACTACACAGAGATCAAAGAATTCCCAGGGTTCATCTTGCACAGCCAGAATTTCGGTTTGGGCTATCATGGCTGTGGTGGTGGTGAGTGGATCATGTAAGTAAACATAAATGTATGAACTTCCTTTGGTTATGCAATGTTTTGAACTGACTTAGTTTACTAAATTCTTTTTAAGCTTATAATTCAGTTTTCAAGGAGTAAGATAGGGTAGGTTAAAGATTACCCTACTTCTGTTTTTGGACATACTCCTGTTTTGTCTTGTGGCTTGAGATAGATTCTGAGGTTTTAAAAAAATTTTTCCTCTTCCTTTTTTTTTTTTTTTGTATTACTGGGGATAGAACCTATGCTAGTTAAATGTTGTACTGCATCCCCAGATCAGTATTTGGACTTTTTAAAGCTTTTTATTTTTTTCCACTCGCCTTTGAAGTATTGAAAACTGTAAAGCATTTGGTAGGGGGAAAGGTGTAACAATACACTTTTACATAAACCTATTAGGACTAGTTTTAAAATAGACTCTATTCTCATGAGGGAGAAATGAAAGGCAAGACTTACGTAAGCCTAATCTCCTTACTTACTTGGGAATCAAAGTGCCCCAAGGTCAAAAACAGTGCAATTTACCCTCTAACCCATTTCAGAGGGCATTACATCACTAATACAGTGGAAATTGCTCTTTAGCTGGATGTGCGTTTCATTTTAAGAACTGCTGTTTATATTCTTTATGTCCTGCCTTTCATTTTATGTTGAATTTGTTTCACTTTGTAAAGATTAAGAAGAGCATGTTCTAGCTTTTAAATGTGAGAATTGAATTATTAATACGTTTTTGATAAAAAATGACCATTCATTTCTTCAAAAGCAGTACAATTCTCATGAACTTTGGACCTCACTAAAATAAAGTATCATTTGAAAGTTTTTTACAAATTCACCATTTAAAGCTTTTTATTTCCTCCTTGGTTTATGACATAGCTGTTCCTCAATGGGTAAAATGCAAGGACTGCCTGCAGTCTAATTATATTGGATTCTTTGTGCATCTCTTATATTTAGTGGGTGCTAACAATCAAATCTTGATATGAGTTTTATTCATTTTTCAAATTTAACTCATCAAGTCATGTGGCTATAGTTAGCATACACTGTGCTCACCACATTGTATAATAATGTTTTCTTCACATCTTTTTGTGCCGTACTTCATGATTAGTTCCTTAAGGGAAGATTGTCTTCCCCTATCAAACCTTGTTTAGCTCCAGGGTAATTACAGTATTGCTTTAGCCACCTTGAATTAGAAAACCCCCAGCCTAAAAGTAATTATGCTGGTTCACTCTAGTTCAAACCCACATTTTATTACAGACCCCGCTTGCTAATTTTAAAGAAATCAAAAGGACTGAATTTAGGACATTTTGTACTAAACAAATTAAGTGATATGTGATATAAATTTTTTTAGTTTTTTATTATTTTTTTTAAAATTTATTCATTTATTTTATTATCATATTACTGTGCTGGGGGCACACTGTGGCATTTACAGAAGTTATTACAATGTATCATAGTTATCATTCTCCTTTATCCATAGCCCAGGCTGAAGTACAACTGGCAATCCTGCTTGCTGGGATTACAGGCATGCACCACCATGGCAATAATCTTGACATTGCAGACACACTTCTCATTCATTTTTAAATTTTTTTTCTCATTTATTCTTATGTGCATACATTGTTTGTGCCATTTCTCCCCCCTACCTCCCACCCCCTACCTCTCCCCCTGCAAAAATTTAATTTATTGTTTTGTGCTGCTGGGTTTTGAACTCAGTTCCTCATGCTTGTTAAGTCAGAGCTGTACAACTTGAGCCATACAACCAGCCCTGTTTTGCTTTGTTTATTTTTCAAGTAAGGTCTTACATTTTTGCCTGGCGATCCTCCTACCTGTGCCTCCCACATAACTGGCACCACAGACAGGCATGTTACCACACCCTGCTTACTGATTGAAATGAGGTCTCTAGCTTTTTGCCCCAGCTGTCCTGGAGCTGTGTTCCTCCCCATCTCTGCCGCCTGAATAGTTGGGGTTATAGGCATGAGCCATCATGCCTGACCTCAAATTTTTTTTTTATAGTTATTTTGGACTAAGAGAGTTTTAGTTCTCCTAGACCTCTACTATTCTTAATTAGTAAGCATCAGATCTCTGCTGAGCAGTCATCATTTCTGGTCATACAATGGGAAATCAGGTGGGTGTAGGGAAAATTGGCTACATATGGAAAGAATGCATAATAAGGAAAAGTATTTCATCTTTAAAGAACAGCTCTAATTGTTGCCTTTCCCCTTGCCTATTTGTAGATGGTTAAAGATGGTTGTATCTTTCTAGTTTTTATTTTCAAAATTGCAGTTTACATAAGAAAATGGATGTCAGGTACAGACTGGGGTATAGAATTAAAGGAAACACCACCTGCCTTGAAAAATACAGTAAACAAAAAGTTACAGGAGCATATAGAAAAGAAAACTTGTTTACTGTGATAAATATAAAGGCATTGAACAGTTAACTATCAGTTCTTTTAACACATTAGATTGCAGCCTTTTTTGTAAATAATTTTCTTCAATAATGAATTTCAGATTGATCATTTATATATATAGTATATATGTGGTGTGTATGTGCATATATGTGTGTTTTTATGTGAGTATAAAAGTAAAAGAAATATAAGTAAGTTCTGATATAGTTGAAAAATAATGTTACCTGAATCTGATGAGTTCAAATAATTTTAACAGTGTGAACTTCAGTTTCAGTACTAAAGGAAAATATATTTTTCATTGTTTTAGTTTATGCAAGAAAATAAAAAATGTAGAGCTAGAGTTGTAGGAACAAGAAAATAGAATTATATATTCATGAAAAATTATTCAAGTTTCTAGAGTATAAATTATAGGATGTTAACTATTTCTGCTCTAAAGTTGAGTGTCTGCATAGCCAGTGAATCAAACGGTAATCAGTGGTTTTGTGTTCAGACTTTAGACCTAATGAGTAAAAATGAAAAACATTTGGATATGATTAAAGAACAAAGAAACATAGAGGTGGAAAGCAACTGTTTCAGAAAATAAGGAACAGTTGGTTCACCCTAATTATAACCCTATGGATTTTTTTCTTCTGTCTTATATGTATCAATTGGAAATTCAGTGGAAAATTAACCCTCTAGTCTAATTATAGGAATAAATTCATTTCACATTTTCTAAGGTGACTTTTGGTTTCCTTAGACTGAAATCTTAATGGTCAGTTGCACTTCATGTTGGGCACAGGTCTTTTCTTTGATATAGTGTGACAGTTCTCTTTTCACTTCCTAAGACTAAGCATCTTGTATCTGACATCATCTAAGTGAGGATGTACTGCTGTATATGAGGAAATCAGGTCAATATCAAAGATTTGTCTGATTAACAGAGGATTTGCATTTGAATTAGGTTGAGCCATGCACAGGGTAACTGGCTCTAACAAAAATGATGGAGCATTTATGTATTATCTAGTGAATTTGCAGATCGTTTGTTTTTTGCAATAAAATGCTGCTTAACATCTGATTCCATTTTAAAAATAGACATATTTTAAATAATGTGGATTAGTTGCCATTTTTATTTTTACACGTGAGGGTAAATGTATTTAGGGAATAATATCTATTCTTATTCTGTGTTCATCTTATGTAGAAAGTTCCATATTTCTTTTGTAAATGCTTTACAAAGAGTGACATCCATTGACTTTATTGATAAGTGCATGTCACATGACCTTTTTGGTATCAAACGTGTTTTTTTTTCTTGTTATTTGAGGCTTTAAATACAGATACATGAGAAAAATGGAGATTTTAATGGCAAAGGCTTGTTGAAATATTGTATGGTCTTACAAGTTGCAAGTTTGATAGCTTTGCCAATGTTAATTTTTCTGTTATTTTCTAAAACCACTTGCCTCCATCTTAGCTCCCAATACACATATAGTACCTGGAGCATCAACACAAAAATATATTTAAAATATATACATATAATTGTGCACGTTTCATATATATATATATATATGTATATAGTTCTGGTGATTCTGAGTAAACAAAACTATAAAGAAGTAAGGTCATGCTGATGTGGTGCAAGTACCTATAATCTCAGCTACTTGGGAGGTTGAGATCTGGAGGATGGCAGTTGGGGAGACCCCATCTCAACAAACAAGTTGAGTTTGGTGACTCACTTTATAACCCTGGTTATTTGAGCGGCTATAGGTAGGAGGTTTGCGTATTTGAAAGATAACTAAAGCTAAAGAGTACTGGGGGTAGGCTCAAGTTTTAGAGTTCCTGCTTACCAAGCACAAGGTCTTGAGTTCAAACCATGTACCTCCTGCCCTGCCAACAGTAACAACAAAAGAAGTAAGGTCAATTGAAACCTGAAAACTTACTCAGTATTTTCTTTTTCAGTTGCTTTTTTATTATCTAGCACTAGAAGTTTGGGCCTGAATGACATAATTAATATTGTAAACTTAAGAAATACTAAGGTGATAGTATATTTTGCAGTATGAAGCATGTTTCAAATTCTGTTCCGATTTCCAGATACATGGAAATTAGAACAGTGGTGATCCCTGAGTTTTCCTTCTTTCTAAACCATCTTTTCATTCGATCATAACTTTTTCCTTTTGAAACATCTTGCCTTAGTCTTTGATTCAATTTTGGGACCCAATTTCTTATAGCAGTTCCCTTTTTATTGTTGTTATTGTTGTGCTGGGTAGGGGTACATTGTAGCACTTTATAAATGGTCTTACAATGTATCAAATATATCATACTTGAATTCACCCCTCCAATGAAAGAGAACAGTTCCTTTTAATAAGAGGAGCATATAAGAATTTCCAGGGAACTTTGAACATATGCACGTATTCAAAACCCATCATCAGAAAATCTGACTTACCTCCAGCCTTTTCTCTCTACTCCATCTGTCAAACAACCACTTATCTTCCTGGAATTTCCTCTCTTATAGCAACATTTTCCTGGATTTACCAGATAGAAATAGTCACTCTATCTTTTGCTTAGAACATTTGTATTTATTATTTTTTTAAGTGTTTCTCTTTCCCATTCAACTGTGAGTTCAGTGAAATCATGAAATTATTTTTATCATGTTTCTCTTAAATTTATGTATGAGTAAGTGATAAGTGAAACCTTGTTAAGAATTTCAATGTGCAGTGTTTTCTAAGAACATTGTTTTTGGGGTTATTATTAAGTTGAGGTTCATGATCAAGACCTTAGTTGATATATATATACATATATATATGTATATATATAGACATAATTTGATTTGTCTTAATATAGGTTCCCTTTAAATCAAACTTATAGTCAGATATTTATTTTTCTTTTCATTTTTCCTCCTGTGTCTACAGACGAAATCTCACAAAACTGTCCCTTATCTTCAGTCACATGCTGGCAGAAATTAAAGCAATCTTTCCCAGTGGTCAGTTCCAGGGAGATAACTTCCGTATCACTAAAGCAGATGCTGCCGAATTCTGGAGAAAGTTTTTTGGAGACAAGTAAGTAAAAATAATTTTTATAGTTTGTATTCATCTTAACAAGGTTACCTAATTGCTATCCTGCCTCCACTTCCATGTGGAATAGATTTTACTAGAGTATTTGGAAGTAGTATTTGAGTTTATTTTTGATAAGTATTTTGATTGATACTTGTTCTGGTGTAACCACCAAAACTATACTGTAATAGTAAAATTATTATGCCTTAATAGTTTTTGTATTAAAAAGTAGCATGAGGTTAGACAGGATTATTTATCCTATAAGAATTCGGAGTCTGTTTGCTCTGAGAGCAAAGGAACATAAAATAGTTTATACACATGAGGTGGTCATAACTTCTTATAACTTAGTGTTCACCTATCACATAATTAAGAGCTTTAAGAACTCAGAAAGTCCACTGAGTTTTGTATTAATAAGAATAGTAAGAATTGGTTGTTTAAAGTCAGTATAATTTAAAACAAAACTTTTGTTGGGCTTTTCTCAGTAGGATGATCAAGAAGTGAGCATCAGGAGACAAACAGTTTTCTCAGTAATCTTTTTTAGGGTCTCGTTAGTGAGAGAGCACCCTTGGAACGCTCTTGAATACAGTCAGCATTTTGAGTATTAAGGAGGAAGAGTGACGGCCTCTACAGAGATTGTTTTAATACTGTTAAAATTCTAAATTTATTCTGTAGCTAATGAAATTACACATATAAAATGTGTAGATATGTTTTTTGTGACTTTAGTGCTTTGACATTAGTGAAGTGTAACATTTGTTTTCCTTTTTTGTGTTTTACAAAATGTTAATAGTTACCACCATAACTAGAACATACTTACATAGAATAAAGCACATCTTAATAGATAATTTTTGGTTTCAGAAAGGTTTTCTGTTTTGTTTTTGTCCTTTAAATAGGATTTTAAGCTATGTAGCTATGTCGCCCAGGCTGTCCTTGGACTTGCTATGACGTCTAGGCTGGCTTTAAACTTGTAATCATTGTGCCTCAGCCTCCTAAGTGCATGCACCACCTTGCCTGGCTTGGTTTCAAAAATATTAAAGCCTTTATCTACTCAGGAAGTGGAGATTGAGAGGATCATGGTTCAGGGCCAGACCCTGCAAAAAGTTAGTGAGACCAAAAATTTTGCAGGGTACCATCTCAATAAATAAGCAGCATGTGCCTATAATCCCCGCTACATGGAAGGCCATAGGTAGAAGGATTGCAGTCTGTGGCTGGCCCTGGGCAAAAATGCCAGATCCTATCCAAAACATAAAGCAAAAAAGACCTGAGGGTATGGCTGAAATGGTAAGTCACCTGTCTAGCAAGCAGGTACTGAGTTCAAATTCCAGTATAGCCAAAATAAAAAACTAATTAAGGCCTTTTTTCACTTCTAAAATTAAACTGTATTCTGAATTATTTTTAGTAACTAAAGGAGACAAAAACCATTATTGCCAATAACATGAACTTTGTGTATTCTAAATGTTCTCGTTTATAATGTTCCTATATCCATTTCTGAATGAGAAGTTAAAAGTTTCATTCTTGTCTCACGTCTAAATTAGATAATGAAGGATATTCTAATGCCATATTTGTGAATGTCAGAAAGCAGAAAGGGCTTGATGAGTTCTGGAAGGATGAATGGGAGAGTTTGCAGCTCATATATTAATGGTGTAATCCCAGTGTAAACATTTGGTGACCTTCAAGATGAAATTTCCTGTAAATTTTTAAGGAAGTATATGAGACAGATTGTTCATGGTATTATATTTTTTAAAGTGAAGTTTCTGGTGAGTTATAAAATTGTTTACTTGTCATAAGGTCAGTGAGAAATAGAAAGTTGCTCACATGTTTTTCAAGACAGGAGTTCACTTTGCTGGCACCTCAAGCCACAGAGAATTATAAAATTGAAACATCTTTTATTTATTTATTTATTGTGGTACTGGGGTTTGAACTCAGGACCTCATGCTTGCTAGGTAGGAGCTCTACCACTTGAGCCACTCTGCCAGCCCTAGTTGAGATTTCTTTATTTCTCTTTATTTACAACCATAGACATTAAAGGTCTGAAATTTCTGTTGAACTGCAGTGCTACTGAAATCACTACTGCATCGAGTCGGGGAAATTTTGAAATACTGTTTAAATACTCCTCCTGTTTCCCAAATCCTTCTGCCTGTGTCTCTTGTTTTCACTGACTCCAATAAGCTACATAGTTCATCTATAACATTTTTAGTTTTGAGAGCCAGCTTCGAGTTGCTTCTAGCACTTGCACATATTTCTGTAGTTTTCCAAATTAATGATATATCTGTGAGATTGAAGAAACTATGAATTTTCACCATGTTCCATGTATTGGAATAAATAAACAAGTAAACAAATGCTGTAAATGTTCAGTGGGTTGAATTCTTTTATCTTCATTTGCTGTACCAATTTGTATTTACCTTAACTTTGTTCTTGTCTTGACGCACTCCTGTTATTTACCTCACTACACATTGATGCCTGACTAGTCTTTAACACCATTATTTTCAAAAACACAATTGTTGGGAGACTGGTTCTAAGAACAGCCACAGATTATGATATTTATAAAGTGGTTTTTAGCTTAAAATTATTACTAACTTTTTTTTGCAAAAGGGACAGAGTCAACTGTAACAAAACATCAAGATTCAATTAAGACTGGGAATAAGCTATTGTTCATAGGGCTATATAAGACTCATAAGACAATTTCAGGATTCAGACCTCATGAAAATGGGGAATAGGGAAACAACTTTAAGTGCCATATGCCTAATGCTTTATTGTTGTGCCTCCCAGTCTTTTTAAAATCATGGCAGGGCTGACTGCTCTGCCCAGGCCCTGAGTCCAGAGTTAAAGAGGGTCTGATTGCTTAGAGGCCAAAGGGGATCAATAATAAAAAATGGGTCATGACAGAGTGATTGGGAACTCCCGCATCTGTTAAACTTTTGTGCAAATTCACTTAATATTTTAATACATAAATCTTGATTTTATTTTTGTAGTCTGTTGACCGAAGATACTAGAAATAGAAAAAAGAAAGGTGGTTATTGAATATATGTGTGTAAGTAAATTATGCAAAAAGCACAGTACAATAACAAAATGAGTCTTCATTGTTTGGAAAACTGGTTTATTATCCTGAAACTTTTTAAGCAAGAGGCTCATAAAATGTATAACTAGCTGTTCAGGAAGGAAAGAAAGAGAGAAGAGGGGGAGGGAGGAAAACATTAATGTGTTTAGACTATGTGGCAGTTATTTTTCCAAGAATGAAAGGTAGCAATTGGAGATTTAGTCATAAGTTTCCAAATGAAGTATAGTTCAACAAGAACCAATGGATATTAATTCTTGAATCTTTTCTTTGTGTCTTCTCCTCCCCACTTTTACTTTAGTTTGTTTTTTCTTCAAGTTCAAGTTCAGACTCTTCCCTGAATTACTGCCAACAGTGTTCTGATTGTTATCCCTATCTTCTAGGATGTTTTTTTTTTCTGGTGGTACTGACCTTGGGCAGACACTCTACTGCAAGAGCTACTCCTCCAACCCTATACCTATCTTCTATAATGGCTCATTCAGTTGTTCTGAGACTAGTGAGCTCTCTAGAAATCAGAGCTGATCATTCTCATCTTTTATTGTAAATAGTGGTTCTGGGACAAAGTCTAAAACTCCATCAACATGACATCTGTAGGAACTGGATTTTTTGTTTGATTGGTTGTTTTGTTTTCTAATTTCATCTCTTTGTACTCAGTTCACCTTCAGAGACACACACTATTCAACACTACTCATATTTTTTCTTGCATACTTCTTTTTCCATACTTGGTTATCTTTGCTTCCCAGTCCCTTATGTCCTACTCAGCTTTCTTTGACTGCCCAATCTAAAGTGGATATCCTTACTCTGTGCTGCCAAATACCTATGCCCACATCCATCATACTGGATTATAATGAACTGCTGACATGTTCACATTTCCCATTTGAGAAATTTCCAACAGAATAGAAAGTTTCTTTGAAGGCAGATAATTCTCTTACTTTTCTGCATTGTTCAGAGCCTGCCACATTTCCTAGAATGTATAGGCAATAATAATAATTAGCAGACTGTAAACATTACTGGATGGACAGATGAACAATGTCTGTTCTCCACTCAGTTCATAATGACTTTTCCTAAGTTGATCTACCTATCATCAATTCATTTTGTTCTACTCCCTGGGTGTCTCTGTTCCCTCTTTATTTTCTTCCATCCCAGAATTTTGGCCATTTTTTCAAATTCAGTTCAGAAATCAAGTCTCCTTTTTTTGTTTCTCCTCAGTCATATACATCCTTCCTCACAGTAAACCAGTGCATTCTTTTATTCTTGTTATAGTTTAGAAATGCTTCTCTTATTGAGTGTAGATTTTCTGTGCTTGATTGTGAAGCTCTTTGATGACTTCTCACACAAAATTTAGTAAAAATAAGACATACATATTAGTTTTATTATAAATTAAACTTTGTCGCCAGTATTCTTACAAATGGTAGCTCTACTTTTGATATAATCTTTAACTGTTTTTAAATGGTTATTGAATGAGTCCTTTGAGGATTGTTTGTGCTGCAGATACTCTGCAGTTGTTGGTTGATGTATGAGTTACATATACCATTGGGTCTGCTCCTTTATGTATGTCACGTTCTTCAGCCACACTGTCATGACTCTTCTGTGATGCCTTAGCAGCTGCAGGTTTCTGTGTCTTTGCTCATACTATTTCTTCCAATTTAATGTTTTTATAATCTCTGCAAAGTCCCTAAAAGTTCATCCTCCTCATGATTTCCCCCTGTATTGTTATTATTAGACTGTTTAATTCTTAAATGTCTCTAACCTGTTGCTTATCTTCTACATTGACTATTTTCTTTGTCTTATTAAAATATTTGTGTAGTTATCTTTACATTAGTGTATAAACTTCATGAAGTCAGGTTTATTTTATTCATATTTGTATTTCTGAAGCAGCTAGCACAGTGTGCCTTATATAGACTTTCAGGAACTGTTTTCCATTTAATTCAAATGAGTTGAGATGTAGAGGGAGATGAAAGGATGGAGAGACAGAACTTGCTTGACTGGGACACAGCATGCTTAGGTAGGGCTGCAGGCACTGGAGCCGGCATGTGTGTGCTGGTGCTGACTGCAACATTTCCTAGCTTTGTTACTTTGGGAAGCTACATGGCTTTTCCATGTATCTGTTTCCTCATTTATAAAGTGTGTATGAAGCTAATAATACCATTATCCAGGGCTGTTGTGGAGGTTAGAAAGGCTAAAACCTATCTATAGGTACATAAAATTGGCACATAACATGTAACCTGTATTGTAAAGAAACTAAACAATTAAAACCTTTGATCTTACCCTAAATGTTATGAGCATATTTATTATTCATTCCATAAGTAATACAATTAATATTTGATTTTGATAGAAGTTCCATACTCTCTAGCAATATAAAAGCAAAAGCCAAAAAACAGTTAAATATAAAAAATAGAAGTGTTCTGATAATGTGTATCTCTATATAAAAGATTTAAGGTGGGAAATGGTCTTGATACCATGGGTGAAAAGTTACCTATTTATTGCTCATTTATTGCCTCTCCCTTTGATTTCCTGAGGAAGTGGTGCGGACCTTCTTTATTTTCCTGTATTTTCCTTTCACTTTCAATAAGAAACAAGGGAAAATTCTTTCTTTTCCTCTCTGGTGAATAAGGTACATGTTCTTCTGATATATTAAATAGATCAGTTTTCTCTCTTGTGAAACAAACAGCAATCTAATTATATTAATTGAAGGAAGAGGTACACAGTCGAAATTAAGGACTATTACAATGACATTGTGTAGCATGTTTTCTAGGAAGAAAGGAAGGAAAAAAGGGATAGATGGAGGGAAGGAGGGAAATAAAATTGAAAAAAATTGCTAATTAATATTTTTATTTAGCCAACTTCATTATTGTGTTTTAAAAAATCAAAGTATTTTTACGTGAATGAGAAAATAAAACTTACATACTTAATGCAGGCTTATTTTGCTCAACTCCTTGTAAAAAGATCCTAGATATAAAGGAGGAATAAGATGCCAAGTTATAATTTTAATTCTAAGCAAAATATATGCAATTTGGGTAAGACAGTATATACAGAGATGATAGATAAATACTTTAAAAAATTAGCTCTCAGCCGTTAAAAAGTGCCTAAGGAATACCACATATAGTAAGTTGATTTGCTAGTAGTCATTAACTACAGTGGTCAGAGGAGTGCTCTGCCTTGGTGGAGAAGCTGGTCTTTAAAGCTTATACATACACTAATAAGAGACCTATCACTATTTAGTGGGGAATGCCTTGGGTGACTGATGATAATCAGTCTGGTGTCTACTATAGTTCAAAAGAAGGGTACATAGTAACTTCAAGGTAACATAAATGCATTCTTCATTTTTTCTTCATATTTTTTTCTTTCTCTTTACTCTAAAAGAATGCATTTATTTATTGAGGGGTTACGATAAGTAATTGGCATTTAACTCAGTGAAATCACCATAATTTAGGTTATGGTTTTCATCCTTGAAACTTGATTTTATTAGAATGAACAACAGGGTTAGAGAGTGGGCCTATATTAAGTAAACCCACAAACTGTTCTAAATCTCAGAATAAAGATTTTATTAATTTACAATGGTTAATGCCACTGGCATGAAGAGGAGAAGTCTTGCATCAATGAGATAAGCTTTACATGGAACCATATAATACTTAGGATATTTCTTGGTGAGCAAAGACTCTTAAGTAAGGGTCTTGGTTTATGATCCACAGTAGAGTCTCCTCTACTTCAAGGACCTATCAATGAACTTGAAACTCCTTCCCTCCCCTCCCCTCCCCTCCCCTCAAAGATATTCAACCTACTTACAGAAAGATGGAGATGAACCAGTACTGAAGGATCAAACTAGATAAAAAATTAAAGTTTTCATAGATGAAGTTAACAGCCAGCCATTATTCTGATGCCTCATTTCATTTATAAAAATTTCTGTAAGTCTCTTTTACAGCCAAACTTGAGTAGCCTCTGTGGGTTACAACAGAGTAGATTTTGAGTTTTTGGTGTACATTAAGTAGGTATGTTGGATTTTGGTGTATCCCAAGAATGTTGGACTTTGCTGTGCAAAGAATAGACATATTGGGCATTGGTGTGCATGGAATAAATGGTGTGCCCTGAGTAAATGCATTGATACGGCTGTACAGTGAGTAGGTGGATGATTTTATCTTATCTTTACCAAGAATGCTGGTTTTCTTATAAGGATTCTTAGCTTCACTGTAATGCTAAGTTTATTTCACAATAATTTGAAATGTAACTGACTTAAATTTCAAAAGAGACCCCATATGGAAATATCTGGGAATGCTGGTTTCCTTATAAAGTATCTAATAACTGTTTCCCCAACTCCGCGAGGCCCCAGTTCTCAGTCCCTCCACGCGTGTGCCCTTCTCTGCTAGAGCTTTCTACCTCGCTTTCCTCCTGTGCTGCAAAGAACTCCATACCCAAAGGCCAGGAATGCAAAACATCTGGTCCCCTTAAAACCTGGCTGGGCTCTACTCCAGTAACAAAATCCACAGTAAGCATTGTCACCTGGC
The DNA here is from genome assembly GCF_047511655.1 of Castor canadensis. Classification (NCBI taxonomy): domain Eukaryota; kingdom Metazoa; phylum Chordata; class Mammalia; order Rodentia; family Castoridae; genus Castor; species Castor canadensis. Next base: position 54,766,691 of record NC_133390.1, on the reverse strand, counting down.
TCTCTTTGTTTGCATCATCTGACTGGGAATTGAGGCTCAGGGAACAAGTGAAAGAAACTTGTGATGCTCTGACCACTACTCTTGTTGAGTGGGAAAAAGTTCTTTGACCCAGACACATAGCATCTTTGGCCAGCATCCATGAAACTGTGATAGATTAAATTGTCAGCTTGTGAGTAGGTTCAAATCCCAGACTGTACAGTTCTTAGAATCAGTTTCTTCTGTTTGAGAAGCTATCTGTGATTTAATAGCAAGATAATTACATTTTAAAAAAATCAGTTTGTTGAAATGTATTTTTCTTCATAGACTGCTGATTTATCTTTCTAGTCTGTATTTTGAATGTTGATTATTATGAAATATAATAATTGTTTTCCCTGTATAGTTCTGTTTTTTCTTTTGTGATTACTTTATAGCAAAGTAGTTATGCCAAATTATCAGTAGTTTCTCTCATTACAAGGACTTTTTGGTGGATATAACTATGAATAGTATGTACACAATTTCTTCAGAGGATATTGTTGCAAGTTATTTCTTTTGCCTCAATTTACTTTATATTTCTTGTAAGCTTCACTTATTGCTTGTTAACCTAATTGACCTATGTTCAGAGGTTTGTGAGGAATTTTGTTTCATTATTGACTTTTTTTTATAATAAAACAGTTCTTATTGCTAAAACTTTACTAAACTTTGCTGTGAACAGACTTTCTAATTTTAGTGTATGTGATTTCCTAACTTTATTTAATCTGATCTCAGCACATCAAAGGCATGAGCTATTATAATTCATGAACTTAACAAGTGTTACTTAACTTTCAGAGAAAATATAATGAAGACCAGTTGTGTGTTAGAAAGAAAAGAATAAATATCCATTGTTTTAAGATCAGAATCTTTCTTTTCTATTGTCAATGGCTACTAAGTGGAAAAAATAAAACTAGAATTCTTAAATATTTTTATGCATTGCATATTTGAAGCTCTTCTTCTTGTCTCTTTTCATCCATAAACTGTATTTTCAAAGTTAGAAAATGAATAGAATTATCTATGAAGTAATTTCATAGCTATAGTAAATATTTTTCTTGTTCAAAGGTTAGGATGTGAGACAAGAAGTCATAGAGAAATCTATCTCATGAATGAAGTTACTGAGAAAAGTAGTAATAAAGTACTGATACAAAGTATTTTCTTATTCTTCAATTCTATAAAAAATTTATGATTCTAGGTTTAGGTTGCAGACTATGGAGATGAGAAGGATAATTGTCTGCTGTACAGAGAGTAATGCTGTCTTCTATAGACAAAATATCATGAGTTTTTTGAGAAGGAAAAGAAATCTATCACAAAAACCCAGTGACAATGTCTTTCTCTATGAAAGTTGAGAATTTTCATTTCTGAGGAAGAATGGTTAGATCTACTTATGAATATCCCTGGTAAACATGGTTGCAGTCATATCAAAGAGGAGCACGTTTAATGCAGCTGTTTGACCAGGGTGGTTTTTCATGTGCTCTTTCTGTAGGCTGCTGGGAAACAATTGTTTTTCCCTTACTGATGGAACAACAAGAGCAGTAATAGCCTGATAACAATCTATTTTCATATACGTCAAGAAGTAAAGTCATTACAAAAAAATTGGATTGAAGTAATAACTACATACAAAATGTCAGCAGTCTTAAGAATCACAGTTCTAATATTTTGCATCCCTAATAAAAAACCAAAGCATATCAAATATCTTATGAATATCCTATTATCTTCTGAACAAAGTTAGCCCTTAATTTAAAGGTACTAATGCTGAATATATCCTTACTGATCATGGTGAATTTTCTGAAAACGTCAACATAATATTTATAATAGGAGATGGAATAATACAGATTGAAAAGGTTTTGTTTTTGTTTAAAGTCAGCATAGCATTATATATGCCTGAGGTAAGATGGGTTTTAATCCATCACTACCACTGCAACAAAGCTGGCAAGCAACAGATATGTTGACTGCATTGTCTCCTCCAAAGTTTCTTTAGTCTTGGATTTTCAGTGCAATATTTTAAAAAGTTTAGTACATAATTAGAGTTTAATGTGCATAGAGAAAAACGCACAAATTATAAGTGTAGAATAAGAACTGTTCCCAAACTGAGTACACCAATGAAAATGCTCCCTAAGGGGACTGCTGTCTCACCTGTGCTGAGAGGCCCTACCCCAGCCTCCTCAGCAAGACCTATCTAGACACTGCCCACCCACAGTGTCCTCCCTTGGATTTTCATAGTGAATCAGAAGTACTTGAGTCATACAGATTCAAGTCCTTTAAAGATTTAAGTCCTTTAAAATAAGTTTGTCTTCTTTGACTCTTAATTATGTTTTTGGAATTCCACCCTGTTCTTGCATATGGCACTACTTTACTCCTTCCCCTCGCTCCACCATATGTCTATTCATTGTATCGTTGATGGACATTGAGTTCCTTCTCTTTTGAATAATTATCAATAGCAAACTTTTCTTGTGCACTTTCTAAATATCACCTAGCATTTCTAATGGGTGTGTGTGATTGAAGTTGGTGGCTTTTGAGTTCATGCAGCATTGTAGTTTTAGTAGACTGCCAACAGTTTTCCAAAGTGCTTGTACTAATGTAATCATCTGTGAGCAGTGTCTAGTGGTTCTGATTGCTCCATGTCCTCCTCAGCCCTTCATAGTGTCATTAAATTTTTTTTTCAGAACTGGAATTTGAACTCTGGACCTTGAGATTACCGAACAGAACTCAGCCACTTGAGCTATGCCACCAACCCTTTTTTGCTTTAGATATTTTGGAGATATTGTCTTGCAATTTTTCTTTGGGCCATCCTCAGATCACAGTCCTCTTCCTACAGCCTCCTATATTGGCAGAATTATAGGTGTGTTGTACCATACTTGGCTAGTTTGTTAAGATGTGATCTCATTAGCTTTTTACCTGGACTGGCCTGGAACTGAGTAGTTGGGAATATAGCCATTGTGCCCAGATACATTTTTTTTTTTTTGTAAGAAGTTGTTTTGTCTAGGAGTAAAGTGGAATTTCTTCATATTTTAACTTTATTTTTTCCTGATGATCGATAAAGTTGAGCTTCTCTTCATATGTTTATTGAGCCTTTGATTTCTTTGTGTTGCCAGTATATGGAAATTGCTCTTTTTTTTTAGTTTGTACTTATTTATGTTATTTATCTTTAGAAGTCTTTATGCATTATGGATATGAATCGTTTGTTTATATGTATATAAATGATTTCTATTAATGTGTGGATTCTTTTTACTTTTTGTTAATGATATCTTCTCATGAACATAGGTTTTTAAATTTATCTTTTCCTTTATGCATTGAATATTTAAAATTTTTTGAGCACATTTAAATTTTTTGCCTGCTCCAAAGTAATGAAGATATATTCTTATGTTTCTTCTAAAATACTTTGTTTTTACTTTACATACTCAAGTCTAAGATGTACTTAAAACTTATTTTTTAGTATGATAGGAGGGAGAAGTCAGGGATCTCCTACCACTTGTGCACATTTATCAAAAGCTGCATATTCCTCCTGGGTGCCATATAGAGTCATGTTATCATTAGTTCTCATGAGTGAATGCATTTGCTTCTAAAATTGGAGTTTTGTTTCATCTCTTTATTTGTCTATTCATGTGTTAATGCCACCTCTTAATTAATGTAAAAAATATAAACTTTTCAGTGTTGGTTTCACTGAAGGTTGCCTTATTCTAATCTTGGCTCTTGGTATTTCCCTACGAAGTTTAGAATCAGTTTATTTCTACTACAGAAATACCTCCTGGGATTTTTGATTAAGGTTTTATTAAATCTTTAGATCAATTTGAAGAGAACTGACATGTTTATACTACTGAGCCTGACAGTCTATTAAAGTGTTCCATCTCTTTATTCATGTCTTTTATGTCTTTGACTGTGTGTGTGTGTGTGTGTGTGTGTGTGTGTGTGTGTGTGTGTGTGTGGCCTTGCTCAACTCTTGGTAGCTTCATTCCTATTATATCAACATTTTCAGAAAGCATTGCAAGAGTGAAGTATTTAAATTTTATTTTCTATGTATGTGTTGCTGATTTTTAGAAGCATGATTTTTATATTGGTTTTATATTCAGCAAACACATTCAATTCCCTTCTGATTTCTCATACTTTAATATGCAGTCTTTTTTGTAATTTCTATATACAAAATCACATCATAGGCAAATACTGCTTTGTTTTAATTCTTTCTACTACACAATGCTTTTTAAAGGTTTAATATATCATATATTTCTTTAATCCATGAATGGAGCTGGGTGGGATGGCTCATGCCTATAATCCAAGCTAATTAGGAGGCAGAAATGTGTAGTATTGCAGTTCAAGATCAGCCTGGACAAAAAGTTGATGAGATCCATCTCAACCTGTATGCTCAGCCTAGTAGAGTGCTACTGTAACTCCAACTAAATATAAGTAGGAGGATTGTAGTTCAGGTCAGCCTGGACAAAAACCTGAGACCCTATCAGAAAAATAACTAAATCAACAAGGGCTGGGGTATGGCTCAAGCTGTAGAGTGCTTGCCTAGTAAGTGCAAAGCCCTGGGTTCAAAACCCCAGTTCTGCCAAAAAAAAAAAATACTTTGAACAGACTCAGAAAATGAAAAATTATAAAAATCACAGTTCTTCCTCAATCCTCTAATCATCAATTAAAATTTGTGGTGATCTTTCTAGACAGAAATAGTTTTAAACATTGGACAATAAGAAGGGACATAATAATTGTGAAAATACCATTTTCATGTAATAAGCTATCAGGGACACTTTTGTATAGTATTGAACACACACACACACACACACATAAGTGCATGATTTTTATATTGGTTTTATATTCAGCAAACACATTCAGTTCCCTTCTGCATATATATATATATGCATATTTATGTATATATATATATATATGCACTCTACTACTTGAGCTATGCCCTCAGCCCAACATGGTAAATATGTTCCTGTACAAATTTAATTGCTATTAAATGTTTTTCTACTCCATTGTCACTCATGAATTTACTTGTTTTAGCTTTTTGTGATTATGCACAAATCTGCCTTGAAGACCTTGTGGGTGAGTTTGCACTGCTATTTTAAGTTTTAGGCAAACTTTCCTGGAAAGTAGACCTTGTGGGTCAAAATGCAAAGCCTTTGGATCCTTGTTGCCAGTTTGCTTTCTGCAAGTGTTGTGAGGTTCTCAATTCACACCTTGCATGTGTGTAACTTCTTGTTTCCAAACACTGTAGCCTTTGTTGATACTTTCGCCTTCATTATGTGCAGTGCCTTTTTTTTAGTGCATAAAATCTGTAGCCTTTTATGCACTAGAGTTTCATGAAAATATTTAACCTTTTTCTTTTCATATTATTTTCCCAACACTTTGTTTCACTCCTTTTACTTTTGTCTTAAAAGTGCAGGATTTTCAAATTAGAGTAATACACACTTTCCTATTGGAAACAAGCCTGGAATTTTGAGTGATCGATGAGTTGCTGACCCACTGATACCTTTTTAGTTTTGTTTTCCTGCACCTAACTAATCTTCTTTTCTCTAAAAGGGAGCTCTGTTTTTCAAGACTTTTAAAGATAATTACTCTTTTTTGTATATACAGATTAGGATACATTGTCTATAACAAAACTATAATGTATCCTTACATATCATATTTTTATTTCTTGTTACATTGTGTGAAGGAAGCTATCACTTAAAAAAATTCATGTAAAGATTTCAGTGTAGTAGGAGAGTAGTGGTAAACCATCAATAAATGGCAGATCTTATTTTTAATTAGAACTCTAAAGATCCTGAAATGAGATAATTGTAATACCTACCTGACCATTCATTGGTCTTGTATTCTGTTCCTTATAGATTGACAATTATTTGTGGGGTTTGGTTTATATTAATGTAACTCAGCCACAAACAATGTGCTTTATAATTATAATTGTCAAGTAACAGATCAAAGATTTCTCATGGTGAGAATGTGAAGCTTAACTTGGCATGTTTATGGTTTTTTTAATTGTTATTGTTTTTCTTCCCTATCTCTTTTCCTTAGGTCATTGCCACCACACTTAGGTTCCTACATGTTTTAATATTTTCTCTCACTGGTTTTGTTTCTAGGGGAAGACGTAATTGGAAACATTGCTGTGTAATTGTCTTCCCATTGCTCCTGCCCCATGCACCTCAGGAAAGAATGTGCTAGCCACTTCTAGTCCTCTTTGGGCAGTTTAGATTCTGTGTACATCGACTTCAGAACAATGCTTGTTTGCTTCGTTTAAAAGACAATTTTGTACTCCCTTTCTGTTCTTCACTCATGAAACCCTCCTCCTCTACAGTCCCCCTATGTCCTACACATCTGTGGTTTGCCAAGCATATGAAAGGTGTGGGATCTGCTATACAAACTTTTCTTTGTGATAATTTAACCAAATAATGCTCTGTCATCTTCATAATTGTTACTGCCTTCACTATTTCCAGTGAATGAGTGATGCTTATTTGGGCTTTAGGGTTCATCACAAATGAACTGTGATAGAGTCCCATTCATGCAAGTACTGTGGAAATGTAGCCTTTAATTTGGAAATGGTTGTTCTGGAGTAGTGTGTTAGAATAAAATTTTAGAAATTTGCGCATCATGTACAATTTTCACTGGAGAATCACTGTTGTCATACGAGTTAGATGTGCATGCACCTTAAAACATCAGATGGTGATAACTTTATGCTAAGTACTGAAGATTTCTAGCTAGCTAATTATTTTTTACTTTTATACTTTATACACCAAACAAACATTGAAGGTATCTATTTGGCCAATTTATTTATATTTTATATCTTGTACCCAAAACAAAACAGAGTGTTGTGCTTTTCTAGACCAGTTAATATCCATCCTTTCCTTTTCCTTTCCTCTTTCCTTTTTTTTCATTTGTCTTTCTTGTTGTGGCACTAGAGTTTGAACTCAGGACCGACACCTTGAGCCACTCCACCAACCCTTTCTTGTGATAGTTTTTTTTCTCATTTGGGCTGGCTTCAAACCTCGATCCTCCTGATCTCTGCCTCTTGAGAAGCTAGGATTACAGGCATGAGCCACTGGCTCCTGACTCCGTGCCATTCTTAAATCCGTAGATCTTTGATCAATTTTTTTCTCTCTGAATGTTAGAGTTTATATTCCTTGTGTTTGTTAGGTATTTGGAACTTGAATTTGGAAAAGGAAAAATGTGCCTCATGGGAGCTACTTTCATGGTCCCTGTTATCCTGGGGCATAATCACATATTTACATTTCATTATAAATTGCTAGCTCTCTAATATTATCAAAAGATTTCCTTGCTCTTTTAAGAAAAAGCATTATGTTAATCAGAGTCTGACGTGTGTTTCTTCTAAATGGCATCTGATGTGGTATCTCTCTTCAGTTCTCTGTGGTTTCCTGTTTTTTTCATACATAGAGAAAATCCCTTTGAGGTATTAAGACTCATATTTTTCTTCTTTTATGGTACATCAGACCTAAAGTTTCTTATAAACTTAACATTATATTCTAAGCTGTCTGATCATTCATTTATGCCATATCACACAAACTTCCTTGGAATTCCTCTAGCCCTTATGTGTAGCCATCAACTGTGTCTTTTAGAAGCTACCTGTCTTACCCCAAAAGTATGTGTTTTTCAGGAGCAGAGATGGTATATTGAATGTCTGTAGTTATTTGCCCCAACAGTGCCTTTCCCTAGCACATGATAGATACAGCAGATCAGTGACTTTCAAAAGTGGTCACCTGAAAACTGACATCTGTCCATTCTCAGGCCCCAAACTGCGTACAGAGCATATTGGCTGGATAACCTCTGTGTTAAGTCCCTTCCAATGACTCAGTGCATGCTAAAGAGTGGCAGCCACTGCTATGGATAATGATTCATGAGTGTCAACGTTGTAATTTCCATAATGCATCATTAGGAGATCAGCGCGAACAAAATTTAGACCATTTCTGCTTCAGTAACTTATTTCTCAAGAGACAATGATATAGTAAAGAAAAACCTAACATTTAAACAGTTGCTGTCTTTTAAGACGCATATAGCTTTTGTGCTGTACTATTTTGAAGACTAGAGATTAAATTTTTTAAAACAATGTAATGTTACTTCATGTATTCAGGAATAGGCATTTGGTATCTAAAAGGAGGAGGGCCTAAGGAAAGCATGAGTATTACTGATTTTCATGGGGTTTGGGCAGAGAATGGGTAAATATTGGAAACTGACTAGGTAAGTGAATGGGATAGAAGTTTTTCTTTGTTACCATCCTGTGCTCTTCTAGATTTTAGAAGCATGTTAATACATCTTACTTTTGGCATATGATAATAAAGATAAATTAGTGAATGGATATTGGATAAATAAATTCCCATGAGATAACTGTTTTAATTATGTTTATAAAGCAAGATTTTTCTTTGCATTGATATGAAAAGTTTAGATAATCTGTGTTTTGCATCTGTGCAGAAAACATCTGGAGGTAGCACATAAGTCTTGATGACTTTCCACCATAACTTTCTTGAAATGTGGATATACATTATTCTTTTGTGTAGCAAATAAAGGATTCTCACTATTATATAGGTTGACTGTCTTGTAATTATTTTAAGGAAACAAAGGGCATAGTTAAATAACTTTGTATGCAAATGAAGAGGTCATGCTGCATAAGACTTTGACCCTAACATATTCTTTTGGATGTCTTTCTAGAGAACTCTTGATAGCCAAGAGAAAATTTGATAGTTTGAGAGAAAATTAAGATTTTTGTCCTATTCTTAGCAAATTCAAAATAGCCATGTTAGCAGAACTTGTTACATGTGATCTAAATTAGGAATAATCTTCTCAACTGTTTATTAATATAAATACTAAATTAATTTTAGGATTTGTGCTGTTTCAATGAAAGGTGTGTCTTCACTGATGCTTAATTCACTTATTTTGTTTTTCCCTTGTGTAGAACTATTGTACCATGGAAAGTATTCAGACAGTGCCTTCATGAGGTCCATCAAATTAGCTCTGGCCTGGAAGCAATGGCTCTAAAATCAACCATTGATTTAACTTGCAATGATTACATTTCAGTTTTTGAATTTGATATTTTTACTAGGCTATTTCAGGTAAGCATTATTCTGTTTATTCTAGCCCTTCCTTCTTCTCATTCCTCCTTCTGTGTATGTGTGTGTGAGTGTCTGTCTGTCTGTCACCCACACACAAACGCAGACATGAAAAGAGTCATCTTCATAGTCAGTAATTTCATTCATATAAATGTTTGAAAATTCCTCTAAGTTTAGAGTGAATCACTGGCAGAGTTGTAGGTCTTAGGGGCCTGGTGATTGCTTATCAGATTTGAGAGGACTCATAAAGAGGAGTTCTGTTTTAAATACCTTTTGTAGTTTCTCACTTTGTTCATCTTTTAGCTCAAAGACTGATAGGATCCAATATTTGCAGATGGGTTTTTGCCAGAGTTGTAACCCTATATTTCTTCTTTATTAATGGCATTCATTAGGTTAAATGGTAGTCAAGTTAGAAATGACCAAGTTGTCTCCATAGAAGTATACCAGGATTTTATGCAATTATACAAATTGTTTTGCTCATTCAGACATATAAAATGAATAATTTCCCATATCAATAAATATATTTACTGATACAATTTTCAGTTTCTGTATAATATTCCATCAAAATTGTGTGTCATTATTGATTTAACAGAAATCTCTTTGAAAATATATTTTTCTCTGTTTTCTTCCTACTATAAACAAATCTGTGATGTACTTTTTATTCTTTTTGTTTTTATTTCTTAAATCAATCTCCATAATTATTTCTACGTAGATATTCAGAAGTAGGCAGCATCACATTGATACTATCATTTTGTTCTTTTGCATATGCATCTTCATGCATAAAGACTTGAAATTTGTGTTTTAAGTTTGACTTTGCCACTAAAACTCTGTTTTACTCATGAGATTTAACTGCAATAGGCACAAAATGCAAGGATCCCACTTAAAATGTTTATGATTATAAAAATATTAATTTTATAGTAAATAAGGTAAATTGATTAGAAACCAGGTTTACTTATGTACTGGAAAAATTCTTATTTTAATTGAAGTATGATTTATTCTAATTGTAATATTCTTTCAACAAAAGTGTAACATTGGTTTCAAGTTTCCCATGTTATATGACTTTTATGTTTGAATTATGACACTCTTGGGCCCTCAAGGGCAAGGATTGGGGACTAATTTATATAAGAGAACAACATTGCATGGGATTAACTTAATTTATTAAAGAACTGATTAATAGGAGACACATTAACTCCTGTCAACAATATGAACAGGATAGACTTTGTTTTAATTCAAAACCATAATTCTACTTTGGGTTCAGGATAAGAAATTATTGCAGTACATGTGTTTTTGTTTATTTTATATTTCTTATAGTTTTGTGATTTTTTTTTTTCCTTGATGAACAAAGGTTGTCCGCTCATCTTTTAAAAAAGGTTTTCAGGTATATTTTAAAAAAATGTTGTGTTGCCCAATACTGACAGATTTCTGATAATTTTATAGAATAAGTATTTTGTTTATTTAATATGATACAAGACTTTCTAAATAAGAGCTTTTTCTTTACTTTGCAAAGGAAGAAAGCAAAGTAATTTTCACACATTAAACTTAACTGTTCATTTTAGAAAGTATATATTTTTTGTGGTGAGCTTAGATGACTTTTTAGTATGGGTATTAAATGCTACAATGACTCAAATTTATATATTAAGCATATGAGGACAGCTTAATTTTGTTTAAATGCTTATCTAAACTGCTTCTTAATACGTGCATATTTTTCTTACAAGTTGTTTCACTTTAAAATAGACAAGTAACCTTAATACTTTTAGGTGTGAATGTCTTGTATTACGTTCACTGAAATGGGAGAGGAAAGAGGTTTTGTTTTTAAAGTAGAGCTACTGTAAAATGTTCTGGATAATAAAACCAAAAATCTAAGAATGCCTAATCTCTTTTAAAACACAATTATAGAAGTACCTGAAAAACTATGGGTAGCCCTATCTCTGAGATTCTTTATTTCCTTTGATTTCTATACTCATTTTTCAAATGCTTTGGCTATATTCATGAATATACCTTAAAATATGATGAAATTGATTTTATGATAGTATAACTTCCTCTGGTCTTTTATTTTTACACACCTTTAGAATTGAGTATTCTTTTTTCTTAATTTTATTATATTTATTAAAATGTTATGTTTATATAGTTTATATGAAAAAATGGAAGTTATGTTAATACTGTAACTGCATAGACATATTTCACTATTGTATGATACTGGTGGCTAGTGATAATGAACTCTTCCATCTCTGAATTATTGGTAGTTGGCATTTACAGAGTATCATCTGAAAGTGGGTTAGCTACACTCATCTGAAGTAGAGAAAGTAATAAGGGTTTGAAAAAGTACTCAGCAGAGGCCAAAAGATGAAGTCAAGAATTGCAAAAGGTATAAAAGAAGCAAGAAAGCTTTCTTCTTCTTGCCCCTCATCCTTCTATTCAGGAAGAACTTAAGCAAATTCTGGAGAATCTTTGGAAGGATCTTGTTGTAGTTATGTGGCTGCTTTCATCCTTTCTTCTTTTTTTTCCATCCTTTCTCTCTTTATATTCTCCAGGTAGTTGAGAGATGCTGGGATAAGCAGATGCTAAGGACCTGGAATGTTGTATAGGGATTTTGCTTCTCTTCCCTCTCTCTGGGACTGCTGCTTCCTTTCTTCCATTTCTCTACTATAGAGCAGATTGGATTATTGAGAAATGGGGCAATGAATTTTTTGGGGGGAGCAGGATAAAGTAGGAATGTTTGGGGGGAATATTCTAGTCACAATGGAATATAGAGCATTAATGGAATAGGGAGAAAATAAAAGAGGAAGAAAGTCATTGGTTATAGCAAAGAGTTATTCAGCTACTTGAGTTGTTAAGTCAGTAATTGGTTCTTGAAAAATAGAGGCATTTGGGAAATGGAGGGTCTAGTTTCTTTAATTCACCTAATTGTTGTTTAAAAATCTCCCAGTAGTTTCATATTCATGTGTGTGAAAAATTTTCCTTTAAGTGAAAAAAAGTGAATTAGGAAAATAATTTTTACCTCCAATGTACTTTGTTTTGCCTTTTTTAAGCCATAAGTTTACAAGATACTTTTTAACAGAAAGGCAGAAAAATACATAAGTACTACATGTTTCTAACTGTTTTGAGTGGGTTGCATTTACAAGAGAAACAGCATACACTTTATTCTGTTATATAAGTATTTTTTGCAGTGAGTAGCTGACCCTCTAGATTATGTACGAAGAAATGGTTGCTAAATACTGTAGCAGCTGGGTCTACACTTCAGTTTTGTTTTATTTTTCACTTCTGTTTTGATCTGTTCTTTGGCTCTCTATAAAGGTTATCATTTTTTAAAACAATTATTTCATTACTTTGTGTGGACTTTAATGGAAGTGACCTCAATGTTTGTTTGATATTCTTTCTATCTTTGTCCTTTGTGAATGGAGAAGCAAATAAAAAAGCAAAACCCAAGATGTATAGAATAACAGTTTTTTTCTCAGTTGCCTTTTTAATATATACTGTTATTTTAGTCAACCTCTAAGAAGAAAATTGAAAACATGCTTTTTTTTTTCAAGTGCAAAGACAGAACATCTCATGTTAGTAGTATTCTCCAGAACTCCTTTTTAATCCAATTAGATATTTTAATGTGATGAGGAAATACCCTAAAGATTTTTCTTGTTATGTCAAAAAAAATGCTAAAAAACTCTTTATTATTAAATCATTCTTTCTCTCATTATCCTCATCACAAGGGACGTACATAGTCCTTGAAGAATTCCGCCTTGCTAATTTTAAACTTGCTTTACAATAATTAGTAACAAGTCTCAAAGCAAACAAAAACAGGAACCTACTCATAATCATGTCTGGAGAACTGTTTCAGCAGCTTTAACTGTACAACATAATATACCTTCTGTTTTTCTTTTCTTTTAAGTAGAAGATTTGAGTGAAGAATCTGGCACAACAGTTGTAGTGGTCTTCCAGTTCCTTAGAATAATGTAGCGTCAGCCTTAAAAATGTTATAAAGATGTTTCATCCACACCCTCAAGCAAGTTGTCTAGCACTGATGTCCCTTTTTCTCTTGCCATGATAACTTGAGGGTCAGCTAATCAGATTAAAGAGACATTGATACATTGATTTAAAAAATGTATTTTGTGAAAGGTTTTTTACATAATTCACTTTTAAACCCTTAACCTTTCCCCAATTCATAATTGCATAAGGATAAGCCAGATATGAGTACAGTAACATGTTACTTTGGAAGGAACTCTAGCCATTTATGTAAGTCACTATTTAGAGGCTATGTTCAACAATTATCCCTACTGATGACTATGTATCTGACATAGTGCCTGGTTGTGGTGTCCATGGATGAGTGAGACTGAGTGAGACAGGCATGGTCTGTACCCTTAGGTAGCTTATGGTTAATGTATAACCTTTGCCAAAAGGTTATTTGCTATGAGGTTATTTCTTATTCTATAGAATGAAGCACATGAGTACACAGTAATGTATAGAACAGATACCAGCAGATGAGCATGTGATGAGAGGATATTTGGGGTAGAGGAGGAAGAATCAACAAATAAAAGACTTGGAAGGGGAAAAGTGTTTTTGTCTTCAGGCCCATAGCAATGAGGCCATTGTGGGTGAAGAGGCAGAAAGTAGAAGAGAAGTAGCAGGTGGGGACAGAGAGGCTTCTGGGGATCAAACCCTTTGAGGCTCTAAGTTTACTTACAAGGACTTTGATCTTACTTGAAGTTAGAATATTTTAAACAAAAGTTGTATGGTTTATATTTTAAAATGATCACAAGTGCTACATTGAAAATAGACAACGTAGAAATGACGTGGTTTTCCTTTTTGCTGTCTATATTCTATTCCTAAGGAACCTATTTTCTACCTAATCACATTTTTCCAAAAAAGAACAAACTATTACATGTTTGTTGTTAGTTAATAAAGGTTAACCTAAGCCACATAAGCTCATAGTAACTTTTAAAATATCCAGAATTTGATTAAGTGTGTGAAATCATGGTTTGACATATAATCAGTTGTTGATATTGTCTAGTAATCTCTTTGAATTTATTTATGTTTTTAGCCTTGGGGCTCTATTTTACGCAATTGGAATTTCTTAGCTGTAACACATCCAGGTTACATGGCATTTCTCACATATGATGAAGTTAAAGCACGGCTACAGAAATACAGCACCAAACCTGGAAGGTAAGACTTTTTAGCAGTAATACTATATGATGTATTTAAAGAAGAAATAGTCTCTGTGTTCATATCTAAGTAAATCAGTAACACCATGGGAGATGGGGTACAGTGGAAAACCTAATAGTCCAAAAGGGTGCTTTATTAAGTCCTTTAAATTGATACATTTTGCTTATTCTAAAGCTTAGTATTCATTAAGTGAAAAAAGTGTTACTATGTAATTTGTTAAATTTAACGATTTATTAATCCTCCTAGCTCTGCTTTTCATATTGGAGTAGGACATTAACATATTGTTTTATGATGTCTAAGTTTGTGTATGTTTATATGTGTATATTTTAATGCTTGAATATTGTGATAAAGACAAAATAAATAGATCAGTTTTATGTTCATTATTAGGATTTTTTGAAGACATTAGTTAGGCTTTATGATAAATATAAGTAAAGTATGTATCAATGTATATAAAAATACATTTATGTACTTGATAAATACATATAAGAATATCAACAATGTTGAAATCTCAATTTCATGTCCTTGCAGATTTTTACTTTAATACTTCCTGCTCCTTTACACTCTAATTGTGTTTTACTTTTTCAGAGATAAAATTGAGGGAGACTCACAGAGGTTGAGCATTCAGTCAGTCCTTCTGACTATGACCAGGAAATCATACCTTATTAATGGAAAACATGAGACCAGAAAATGTATCTGTTCTCTGGCTCAGTGCATTTTCTTTCCCATATGTCCTGTCTGGAAGTATGTTAGGCACAGAGTAGGCCTTAGAGCGCTAGCATCACTGTGGACAGTGAGTTGGTACAACAGTCATGACAGTAAGAGACCTGTCCTTGGGGTCTTCACATTTTACTTCAGGATGTCACTGCAGTGTCCATTACTGCACTGGTTTTCAAATGGAGACTATTTCATTTTAAGAAAGCATTTGATTTTTTTGTCTATGTTTTTCTTCTGGGTACATTTTTATTTGATTTGTTCTGCATATGGCATATGTCCTGTAACAGAGTCTTCCTAAGTTGAAGCCAAGAGTTTTTATTCCTTTCTTCTCTGACATAATTTAAATTTCCATTTTAAAAAAGAATCAATATGATATATAAAAAAGGAGCTAGTGCTATGAAAATAATTAGGATCCTATTGAAGTCTTCTCTTTAGATTAAGCCGAGTTGGCTTAATTATTGTGACCTTGAAAGCAGATCACATGTTTTGTTTGTTGACAGGGGCTTAGATGGATCATTTTGTTTTTCATTCAAGGGTCTTACCTCACCAGATTTTTGCATAGTAAAAGCTGAAATGGATAGTCTATAGAAAGTTATAATGTTGTAAATTTCTATATTGTTATTTAAAATATGTTTAGAAAGACACTCCATGAGCAAATCAAATAATTTTGATAGGAATTTGCTTTGTAGAATATCTGTGCTTAATAATACCTTTTTCTTGGAAATTATTTGATCTCTTAGGCTTAACAGTAAATGAAATAGACATTTGGGTTCCTTAAGTTATCCTTTATTTGGGTTAAATTTAGCAAAACATTATCTACCTGGTTAAGTGTTTCGAGGGTTGGGAGTACAGCTCAATAATAGAATACTTAATTAGTATGCATGAGGCCCTGGGTTTGACTCTCAGCATCACATACACAAAAATATTGTGAATCTAAGGAAACATACCTTGAGCAACTTTTAGTGTTAAAAGAGTGACTTTGAAATCTAAACCACCCTGTCGATATGTAAAAAAAAAATCATCTGATTATGGTAAGCATACCATTTTGTAGAACAATTTGCTAAAACAGGCATAAATTATGAAGTTGAATAGCAAAAGAAGTGAGTGAGAGGAAGAAATTCTTCTAAAAAGATATGTGGTAGCTTTCAGCAAATTGTTTGTAATATTGTAAATTGTTTGGATAGTTGCATGAATTGCTTGAATTTCCTCTGTAATAATCAGTTTTTGAAGCACCATGCTAAAATAGTGTTTAGGAAAGCAGAAAAGAAATGTTAGTTAAAATCTAAGCAATTTCACATACATGCTTTTTCATCATTTACTAGATTTTTAGTATACGAATAATACGGAATTACTTTTGAAATGTTAATCTTGAATATTTGTAATTATTTTCTTCATCTTAGTATCATATACTTTTAAGTTCTTTGGAAATCCTTATTACACAAAAATCTTTAAGATTTCTACAACTAACTCTTCATTCGAAAGAATAATACCATTTATATTTCTTTTTGTAACAAGTAATAGTGATCTTCAAGTTGTAATCATAGTGACTTTCTATTTTTTTTGGCACTTTTCATAACATCATAACCCTTAGTCTGGGTGGAAATGTCTGAGCTGATTCTGATGAAGGGTGCCAGTAATTGACATGTTAATAGCCTATTTTCAGATTCTCTTAGGAGACTATGTTCTAAACTTCATTGAAAAGGTCACTTGTGACATTTCTATAACAAATATGAAGTTCTTCATATTAAAAAATCACAAATTCTTGCTTTCTTTGAAAACTCAATTTTCTTGATAGGTGAAATCATGTTGCACTACTAAATATAGCAGGTAATTAAATCCAGTGAGTATACCACTACTATATTTGCTTAAATTATATCTTGTAATGTTATTTCTTTGGTACTTGGTTTATCAATTACTACAGTAAATTAAGAGATACTTATATTTTCTTTTTTTACTCATTTCTTACATTCATAATACAGCTTAAATATAGCCAGCAAAGTTATTTTTGACCTGTTTAGTGGGCTTTAAAGTTCAGATAAGGATGTCTTTATGGGAAGATTAAGTATAAGACACTTAAATAAAGAGATGCTCTGAACTGAGTGAGATAAATAGCTGAATGAACAAATGAAATGTCTCTTTTCACTGGAGATTAATTTTAAGGAATTTGTCTTTCATTTAATTTATGTTTTTGAACTATTTGTGTATTGAAAGTTACTTGGCTGGCAGGGTTAGGTGGCAGCTACAAACTTGACCTAGTTTCTTTCTCATAAATATAATAGTTCTGCTATTGAGATTCATTTTATTTGAATCACTCAACTGGTTGAAAGGAAAATAAACAATTTATTATATGAACAAAAAGCATAATTTCAATATTTAAATTATAAGGTAATATTTTAAGTTCCACAATAAAAACTGGCTCAGTTTCTAAGGTGAGATGGACAAAGTAAATTTGTACTTACTTATTTCATTTTTATTTTCAAAAATGGTTTTTGTCATTTCAGAGCAGAGCATTTTCATACACAGCATCCCTAATGGTGATGGTAATAAGTCATTTATTAGTGTACAACCTCATTAATTTTGTTGTATAACACTGGAGGTATCTAAGTGAGAAGAAATTATTATCAGCGTTTCTTTTACAGATTGATAAACCGAGAACTGCAATGATATTAAAAACATGGTAAAACATAGAAATTTATAGCAGGATCTCTAAATGATTATGTTTAGTTTTCTGATTAAAAAGAAAAATAGTAATGTATTATTTATTAGTTGCCATACTTTTCTAATGTGATTGGACATCATTTTCTCATGCTTTATAGCTACATTTTCCGGCTAAGCTGCACCCGACTGGGACAGTGGGCCATTGGCTATGTGACTGGAGATGGCAATATCTTACAGACCATACCTCACAACAAGCCCCTCTTTCAAGCCCTGATTGATGGCAGCAGAGAAGGCTTGTAAGTATGAGAAATGGGTGCTGGGTACTTATGACTTGAGAAATAGAGGCTACCTAGCATTTGAGAAAATGGATAGCCAGGCTGATGACCTCATGGTTTGCTTTCTACCTCAAGACTAGCTGTATATATACTAAAGTAAATTCTTTAAAATAATTGGCTTCTCTTGCTTCATGTAAGATTAAAATTGCACTGGGCACCATCTTAGCTACTCAGGAGGCAGAGATCAGGAGGATCACCATTTGAAGCCAGCCCAGGGGAATAGTTTCTAAGACCCTATCTCAAAAAAAAAAAACCCATCACAAAAAACGGGTAGTGGAGTGACTCAAGGTGTAGGCCCTAATTTCAAACCCCAGTATCACAAAAATACAAAACAAAACAAAACAAAACCCTAAAACTGGTAGTTTTACTTTTTATTTTCAGTGACATTTTTACATTTTTCTCCTTATCCTTTTCTCCCTCTGCCCCTTCCTTTTCCTTTCTCTTAGTATGCATTCTTTTATTCACACTAATAATGAATCCATATTCAGAATTATATATTAATAGCTAAATTCTTATATCCCAAGTTGTTACTTGTTAAGATTTTTAAATAATAAGTTTTTGTATTGTTTTAGATTAATGACTCCTACACCTCCCTGCTCCCTCCCTACACACTCACATAAAGTCTGGACAATCAATTAGGCCCTTCATAGTAAATATATCTGGTTCTTTTCATTATAGTTAGATACCATTTCCTTCATCCTTTCTTCTTTCCTTGTTTTCTCAGTGTCACCTCATCATACTGCTTTGTCTTTACCCTTTACCTTACCAAGTAACATAGACATAAATGTAATTCAGCTTTCAGTATGGATTTTGATAGTCCACCACATTTAGTGAGGAGCAGATGGTATAGAACTTTAACTTTTCCAGAGTACTTACTGAAAAGCAAAGAAAGGGATGGAAGAAGGATGGAAGGAAGAAATTTTTTTAAATTACAGAAGAAAATAGGGAATCTATATGAAGAAAAGTAATATTTTTCAAAGTTACAAGTTTTTAAGAAAGGAGTTATGTGGGTATTATATGGCAAGTTGCAGATCCAGAAGTGTATTTCTCTTTTTATTCTAATTTCCACAAATTTGCTGTTCTTAGATATTTATGCCTTACTTCTCCTGCATTAACGATTCATTTCTGTAGCTGTTGATTCATCATGACTATAAGCTTTTTGTTTAAAAGAAAATGTAAAGTTTTAATTTATAAAGAAGATCGGAGTAGGCAAATCTGCACATAGAACAGTTTTGTATTCTTGTTGGCATTGTTGTGCTTTTACTTTTCAAAAGTCAGTCACCAAGCAACAACTCCAGTGTTGTCAGCATTAAGCAAACCCTCTACACTCTTGTTTAAATGAACTTCTGATGTTTACACACAGACACACACACTGCGGCATCCTAGGAGGGAATGGCTAATTAAATCTGATCTTCAACTATAGATTATTATAAAGTAGATTTCATTATATTCATTGGATAGGGATTTTTTTTTTAAGATTAGTAAAGCCATAGGATAACAATTGGTTCAGCCATCATCATGGTGACCTGTTTTTTTCTTAATCAATAGTATATGACATAAATGACATTGAGGTGTTGATGATCAGTCCAGATTCTGTACTCCTTCACTGCCACTTTCAGTGGCTTAGCAGCGTCTTGGGTATGCTGAGGACAGGAGTCATCACATTGCCCAACAAGTTAAATATAACTTTTTAGCCTTTCTGCTAAAGTACTTATTTGTATTTTCATTTTTTTTCTTCTTAGAATTTCTACATATTTTTGAAGTGTGATAAAATATTTCCCACTAATCCTTTTAGTGATTATTTTAGTACATGAAAATAAAGTTACTTATCCACTTTTGTTTATAATTTTTCATTTAATATTTGTAAAATTTCATAGCCCTATCTGTAATAGCAGTCTGAATTTTATCATGGTCACATGTAGTCACCTCCTTTTTCTAAAAAATCGTTTCACTGATCTGTACCTTCCCATATAAGAATTGTCTTTTTGATTCATCTTTCTGTTTAACTGCAACAAAGTCTAATATTTAGTATTAGTTCTAAGTGTTTGTATGGTCTTCATTTGATGATGGCTATTTTTGATTCTCAGGAAAGTACTTTTAGTAGTTTTAACTTTAGAATATTTACTAGTTTAGCATTGTATCCTTAATACTTATTAAGCCAGCTCATGTAGAAAGATGTTAAACAGAATTAGCAATAATTGAGTAAAATGATAGTATCCAGCAGTAACATTGAAATCATATTTTAATCAAAATGGATATTTACCACATAATAAACTTAATTTTCACTTGATATCTGAATAATGATTAAGCAGAGCAAGAGGGCATTATTTTTATAACTTTTAGCTCAGATTTCTATGTTCTATGACAATATAACCTTATGCCTACAGACCAGTCTGTGTTTGTAACTGTATTGAAGTCAGTGAAACATAGAATTATGACATTTTCTGGATTTAAAAAATCCGTTTGCATACATTTATATGTGTGTGGAGTGTGTACATGTGTATATACTAGGATGAATAGAAAATTGAGTTAGGAAGGAAGAAGTTGGGAAAACTGTAGAAAAAGAAACACAATAGAAGCATTTGAATGATACTTGTGAAAGTTGGGGCCTTTAATTCTGTTTTTCTCTCCATATGATATAAACATCATGTAAAGCAATACAGTTAAAATTGCCTGTGCTTCAGATTAAGGATACAATAATTGTAAATAGCAGTATATTCAAGCTGTCTTGGAATAGAACATAATTGGCCAATAAGTTAATTTTTGTAAACTTTTATGAGGATCATATATTACCGGTATTTAATTGAAAATGGTTACTTTAGTGGTCGAGTTCATATTAATTATGCATTTCATACAAGACACAGTAGGAGAATATTATTGATTTATTATGCAAAAAAGAAAATATAAAATGGTGGTACAAATATTGTAGAATCTGATTTATTACATTCAAATGCAGTTAAAACTTAGATTTAAGGTAATCAATTTTCTGCTTAAATTCAGTTATCTTTATCCTGATGGGCGAAGTTACAACCCTGATTTAACTGGATTATGTGAACCTACTCCGCATGATCATATAAAAGTGACACAGGTAAGGCTAATTCTGGGAAAAGATAATAAGTATCTGTAGTACCTTTGAAATAAGTCAGAGTCTATATTAATACTATAGCTAAAATTACTTACAAGTACATAATACAAAGGATGACTTAGGGAATTCTAAGACTAACATGAAATTACATCACATATTTAGAATCAAAAATACTTACCGTTTATGTTTTTCCTTACAATATAATGTTGGCATTTATATAGAAATAGATAAATCAAAAGTTAGATAGATAGATGTCAGGATAGAGCCTTAATAAAGAATAAAACAGTAAAAATTATGTTTCATGGTATAGTTTTTACAGTCAAATGAATAATTGAAGGCTTTTGAAGATAATAATATTTTTGTCTAACTTCATTGTTGGCAATCTCAGATTATGAGTGAAAATATAACTTGGTAAAACCTTTCAAATAATATGAAACTATCATTAGACTATAAATGCAATATATGTATTGCTGATTTGTACATGCAAAGATATGTACAGTAGGGTGTTCACTGTAGCATTTCTCATAAAAAACTATAAAGTACCAAAATGTTAAGTAATAGATCAAATAAGCCATAGCATATTTAATAGAATAAGAGGGTGGTACTTCTACATATTTACATAGGAACTTCCCCCTCTTGTTCTGTAAAAAAGTTCCACTTATGTAAAGCTTAATTTCATTTTATAAAGTTACAATATGTAGGTCTAATTTTTCTAGATAAATAAGTTTCCATAAATGAGTACATAAGTATACATCTCAAAAAACACCAAAGTGGCAATAGTGTTTAACTGAGGAAGGATTAGAGAATCAGGGAGAGGATGAAGGGGAACTTGGATATTTTGTTTTAAAATCTAGGTTAAAAATATTTTTTACTTTAGATATGTTCATACTTTATGGAATAAAATAATAAAAATCAAAGGAAAAGAAAAGGCAAGCAAAAGAGAAATTATAGTTTTATTTTTCTACAACAGCAAATAATGAAGTAGTTCATTTGTAATTTTTCAGGTTTCAATACCTGTGGTCTTGATATTAAGTAAAACACACTCATTGACACTTTTATATGCAGTGTGACTAGCTTTTAAAATTTAATATATGATTCCCATTTTTTAAATTTTGTTTTCTAGTATATTTTCTAATATGTGCAAAAGGACATTAAGAAGTGAGAGTTCCTCTTTATAAACGCATTTTTTAAAGAATAAATCTTGAAAAGTACTATTCCCTTAAGAATACTACTCCTGCACTTTAGGTTTCAATAACTTCTGCACCTCTAGTTATCAACTGATTATGATTTTTTATAGTGCAAGCTTGCTTGGATACTTATAGGCAATGTAAGTACTTACCTACTATTTCACAAATGTCATTAATTCATAACTTACTTTGGATTACAACAGATAATAGTTTTCTTCCATTTTGATCTGTTGTCTTTTTCTTTAATTTGTCTAAAAATCAGGTATACATTTACATACATTACAGCAGGTGGATTTTGAGTAAGTGTGTAAGTGTGTGCATTTACCTCTGTATCTGTGTGTATAAACCAGTACATTTAAAAACATGTATATTCATATTTTTCAGCTGTTTTGTAATATGTTTGAGGAGCCCATAGAGTATGTATTCTCATTCCTTTATTCTACTCAGGGTCAGGTACATTGTAGACACTTACTGGGCTATAGCTTTGCTTTTTTATACAAATTTTGATCTTTATAATTCTGTTTTTAGCCCTCATAAATAACACTTGGTGAAACATTTTCTTTACATTTACTAATCTGTTTTGGTATTCTTCATGGTAACGGGTTTTTTAGTATTTGAACCTTGAGAATTTTATTATGCTAAATGTTCTAAACTTAAAAACCTAGTAAATGAAAATAAGTTTAGTAAACTAATTTTTAGTTGCTGAAGTGATTAGTTTTCTTGACTGTTAGAGAAAGCATGTACATTTTAGAGTCTGAGACTGAATTTAGAATTTGAGAAAAATAATTAAACCCATGGGAACTCAAATGTTTTTTCTTAAATTCAATGAATATTATGCTTTGGAGATTATATAAACTACCACACACAACTAGTGTGTAGCATGCAGGAAAGACAAGTATTGCTTGTCTTTCATTCTGGGATTCCTAAAGATTAATGGGAATAAAATTCTGTTTAGACAGAATGGTATGTTTTCTTCAGTTTCACTACCAAATGAGTTGAGAATATGGCATTTACAAAGGAGATAAAGTCAGTTATATTGCCACTTTAAAATCATAGGTTTTGTCTTTTGAATCAACTGTTGAAGCAAGTTCCTTTTTACAGGGATAGTATGAAACTTTAAATAATCCAAACTATTAAAAAGCTTATAAAATTGCTGGTAAGAACTCAATGTTTTAAAAACTCATTTTGTAGACAAAATTGTGATTACGAATTTAAAACTTGTCTTCAATGATAACATAATTCTGACAGGATCAAATGTGAGGTATTTACTATAAGTCTTGTATTTGAGGAAATTAGATATTAACATTTCATGCTAGAAATATATTAATATTGACTGCTTTTTCTCCCTGTATTACAGGAGCAATATGAATTATATTGTGAAATGGGTTCAACTTTTCAGCTCTGCAAAATCTGTGCAGAGAATGACAAAGATGTCAAGATTGAGCCTTGTGGGCACCTGATGTGCACCTCTTGCCTTACAGCATGGCAGGTATAGCAAAAACATAATTCTCAACAGTGGTGTCATGTTCACATTCCCTACAGATATTTTCTTTTCTGTTTTCTTTATGTTAATGAGTCAGGTAGTAATATTCATACTTGATTTATTTGAAATGGTTTGAATTTATATAATTTTGTTTTTCTGTGTTGTATATTTTTTTCTTTTGCATGTATAACTCAATTTTATATTAGTTCTAAGTAGTCCTGCCTTGGCACTACTGCTCATTACAGATAATACATAAGGATATTACCAGCTAACCATATTAATACAGTCTAGCGTGTGTCATATTCTGCTTATAGTCAATCAGACTCTGAAGCAAAGTAAACTATAGAAGACAAATCTTATACTGTTGTTTTCACTCAGATCTCTTCTCCTGAGGGCTGTCATTCCTTGCTCACAAATGTCTCTGGTTGCTTTGTATGGTTAAAATAGGAAAATCTTTTTAAAATGCGTAGTTACATATATAATTTACATTCCCTATCCTATTACTGAGCCCTTCCAGCTCTTGATCTTCTCTCTCCTACTCTATACTTCAAAGGAAGGATGGGTGAAGAGGATCATGGAGACAGGTGTGCAGCCTCAGAGGCACATTGATGACTCGTCATCTCATTACTTGATGCTGAAATACAGTCATTTTCACATTTTCATAGTCTTTAAAAGAAGCCTCCTTTTTGTGGGGAGGGAGATATTTAAAAAAAATGGGTAAGCAAAAGAGGAAGAACTGGAAATGCACCATAATTGGTTTAGATTTTCAGAGTCACTTCTGAATTCACAGATATTTTTGTTGTTGAAGTGAAATTGTTCAGCATCCCTACACTTCCCTCCAAGATGCATTTGGTTCATATTTTGCCTTAGGTTTTCTGGATCTACTTGCCTTTATTTCCTGTTATCCCTTCATTGTGTTCATGAATTTTGCATAGTCTGGGGAGATAGGTGTTAGAGGAGGAAGGAGGTTCAGTATAGCATCAGCAAAAATTGTTCTTAGCATATGGATACCTGATTGCTTTTTATGTTAACAGAAATAGTTCTGTAAGCTTAGCAATACCTTTTTAAAAATGACATCCAAAATGTTCAACATGCTGGTCTGTTTGCAAATGTGTTGTATGTACTGTGACAGGTATTGCAGAGGCACTGCTGACTCAGACACTGACTTCTGGGGGATTAGTTAGCACTGGGTTAGCTGATACCTGAACTGCCAAAGGAGCCAAATTCAATTGGTCATCCCTTTGGATTGACACAAGCATTCACTGTGGTAGTACATTTCTCACAGGTACAAAAAAATGAAGCTTTTACATTTCTTTCTAAAGAAAACCAGAATATTAGACTGGTACTGACTTCTAGTATACTCTGCCTCTATTCAGGTTTGATGTCTATCAGCCAGTTTTCTCCAGAAAACTAGAGGGTACACGTGCAGATATGTTACATGTTTTAGTAATTCAGTTATTTCACTTGGTACTATACTTAGTATTTGAGGATTAAGAGGGTTAAGAGTTGGGAAGAAATCTTGGATCAGTAAAATTTATTGTTTAGAGCGTTATACAAAATAGCTGTTTATCCTGTGGCTCAAGGTGAGTTAATAAGTATGGTTGAATATAGGAAAATTTTATTTGTTCATTCTATATACTTCTTTTTTTTAGTATTCATTTATTTATATGTCCATACATTGTTTGGGCCATTCTTCCCTTGCCCCTTGCCCCCTCTCTCTCACCCCACCTGCTCTCCTATACACTTCTTGAGAGTTTTATGTCTCTCTTTTTTTTTTTAACTTCAAGGCCAGTACTATGTCCTTTATTAAGTTTGTGAACAGTTTTCTAAAGGTCTGTTACATACAAAAGTCGTAGGATTATCTTTCACTTGTTATTGCTCTATTGTTAGTACTTAGCCCTTTATTTTATCATGATGCTGCTACGTATTGCTATGCATTCTCCACATGGTGTAATTCCTCTGATAGTCACTAATCAGTTCCTTGATTCATTTCATGATTTTTCGTACTGATCTAGTGATAGTACATGTAGATATGTCCAATATTTATAAATTATTAACATTTGCTATTTCTCTTTTTTATGCTGAAGTACTTCTCAGTTTCATTTTTAGAAATTGAGGAAGTACATAAATTGTCAAGCACTGGAAACAGCATTTAGGTAAAATTTGAGCAGGAGTATATGAGAGAGAAATAACACGGCAGTAGTTTAGTAACTAAATTTGTAAAAATGACAAATTCAGAAGTATTCAGAAAGTTGGAATAATAAGCATATTATACTTATGTCCCTAGTAAATAATAATACACTAGTCTGATGATTAGATTCTTTTATATAGGTTAATAAAAATATGCAGAAGTTTTATTTCAATATTAACTCAAGGTTAATATTGAAATAACACAAAACAGTGTTCTACTAATAAATATCCTGATGCACTTTGTATATGTCTCTGTAAGCACTTACCTCATTTTATTATAACTATTTACATAAGTATCTGTTTCTCTTCTAGAATGTGAATTATTTTACCTGTTTTTGAATCCCTGTCCCCTAGTATTATATTTACTCATTGGTACTTAGTAAATATTTGTAGAATGTGTGCTACATTATTTAAAAGAGAGAGAAGTCTAAGATTACAATAAATACAAAGACAGTATTGTAGATCAGTTGTGAAAAGCCTTCTAATATCTGTCCAGTTATTTCCTGAGAGGTAACTATGATCTTTCAGAGACCTTTTATTGTGCTGCAGATCTCAGAATGAGTTTTAAAAATTCTAAACCACAGATCCATTCCCTTCATTCCATAGCTATTGTGTGATTTCCTTTGACTTCTCACATTTTTCCCACTTATATTTGAACCCCATTATTTATTTTCATTGTTTGTTGGCAGTACTACCAGCACTATCAAAGAAGTAGTAAGACTGAGTTTCTGTTTATTTCTTTTTACCCCAAGAATCATTCATTTTGATCCCTGATTCAAGTTTTCCTGCTCTTCTCTCTAAATAAACTTGTTCTTAGGGAAAGTTTTGAGAAGTCTGAAGTGATATTCCAGGGTCCCTGTATCTTAGTGGGCTCTTACTGGTCAAGGAAGCCTCAGCTTTTGATTATCTTCTCTTTGTGATAACCCAGCATTTCTACATTTCCATGCAGATTCCACATACTGGTGCTTCCTGCCAGCCAGCAGATCTGTTTTGACAGCTTTCATGTTGATGTTTGAATAATGTTTTTGATTATTTAAATGTATTATTGAAATTTTTCTTCATTATTTAATAAAAATAAAGATCTTACAAAGTTAATCCAGTTTAAAAAAAAATTGAAAAACAGATGGTCTAAAAACCTCCTATTTGTAGTCTGAGTTTGGGAGTCCTGGTACTTAATCTAACTGATCATGAAAAAACAAAATCATAGAACATTTTCTTAGTTCTGTAATAAATTGTCCAACCTGTGTCTAAACTCATCTGGATTAGGTACAGGTAGGAATATATGTCTCATTTTTCAACTTTTCCATACTCAAAAAATGGTATAATGCTAGAATTCATGTTTTCTAACCTTAAAGCCTGTGGTTTTGTTTTATATGATTGCTTTTCCTACGAAAGAGAAACAAAATTATGCACAGAGAGAATCCATAGTGCTGCTTACCCTAACTGGCTTAGTAGAAGCAAACCTGATTGCTTCAACCATCATTCCCCATGATCGCAAATCCATTCTTTATTCATTTATTTAAGAAACATTCCTGGAGCAGCTGCTGTGTTCCAAGGTCTATACTTACCTCTGAGCTAAAAAGAAAATTCAGACACAGTTCCTACCTTCAAGAAGTTAATACTAATTCCAGAAGTTTTATAGAAGGGGTTGGTATTAATAATCACTTGAAATGAGTATTCTGTTATCCTTCAAATTTAATTATGGATGCGAGACATTTTTTTTCTACTTTGCACTCCTTGGTTGGCCATTCTGATACGAAAATGATTTCAAAGGCTGAATGTTTACCAGGACCTAATAAATCAGTCAGAATCCAATAGGAAATACTAAACCTTGACCATAAAACATAATGTGTTCAATCAATGTGCATTTTTAGCAAGTTATTCCTTACCAATATTTCCTTCCATTTGATGCCCTAGTTTGGTTTAATTGAAATTCATTAGAGACTTAAATCCATGTAATTAACAGAAAACCTAAGAAATGCAGGGTAGCAGTGTCAGTTAGTTGTCACAGGCTGCAAGTGGTTACTCTTTAATTGCTGTCATAATGACTCATTAGTCTTGCCCCCAGAAAGGTGTCAGATGCTTTTTTTCTCCTTCTGAAACACCTGTATTATTTAATAAATTGAATAAGCATGCCAGAGTTTGCACAGAATACTAAATAACCCAAATGATCACCTTTCCAGAGGCATTCTGTGAAGTAGCATTACTCTGGGTGCGGCTTCTGTTCTACCCTTGGTTAATAAAGCTTGGAGAGCTTTCTTTCACTTCCGCATGTTAATAGAATATTAACAAAATGTTTATCTTTATAGCCTTGAATTTCTGCAGTCTTCCTTTGTGTAGAAGTGTATTGTGCAGCAATGATGCTGCAGGGTTACAACATGAGTTGTAAAATAGGCATTGTTTCACTGTGTGTTTTTTCAAGGAATCTAGAAAATGACTTCTGAGCATCTGAATGGCTCAAACTCTAAACTGAATTCCTCAAATCTCCCATCCAAAATAAAAATGAATCTCTTTGTCAGTTATGAAGCCATATTTTTAATTGCTATCAAGAACTTTTATTCAATTAAAAGTGAAATTAATTTTTCCTCTGATTATTATTCTTGGATATTTCTTTAAAATATTTTAACATTCCAAAGTAGTAGTTCGCAGAAAAGTTAGTAAGTGAAAACCACAATGAGCTGTGATTTTAATATTGCATATAATTAGAGATTTATGGGTCTTCCATATTTAGAGAGTATTGTTGGAAAAAATATTGGATAGCTGTCGAAGAGGTGAGAAGCAAGCACAAGTGGTCACCTTTAAGGCTTCAGAAGAGATAATCATAGGGTATCTTCCTTCAAATACAACCATCCTTCAAATTTTCTAACCTCATAAAATTTTTTTAACTTTAGTATTACAAATAAGCAAATAATATTTGCCTTTGAAAATTCTTTAGGTCAATAGTTCTGTTGTGAGTACATTTTATCTTTTTGAATAATTGCTATAAAGTAGAGTGGAGCTTCTCTTTCGTTTGGGGTGTAATGAAATGGCTGTAAGAGTTGTCTGAAAATCTTCCAATGATGTCACAAGCTAGAGTAATGCAGTATAAATGAAAAGGAGGAGACTAATCAGAGAAAATCAAATCTGATCACATAATCTACTCTCAGTCTGGCTAAAGTAGAAGGATTCTTTTGTTTTCATGTTCTTTGCTTGGGTGATAACAGATATTGACAGTTTGGAAATACTTTTAGTTGACTCTAACTTGAACCTTTTATACATGCTTTAAAATTGACTGTATTAAAATATCCTCAGAACTAAACTGAGAAGCTTCATGTAAAATCTAACATTTTACATTGGATTTAAGGAACAAATATCTAAAACAAAAATATGTAAAAATACATCCCAAATAGCATATAATTACTCAAACAAGTTTTCATCTTCCTATTAAGAAACTGAAACTTTTGAAATAGAATATACAGTATTCATTAATTATTATAGTTTCTTTCATCTCAAAACTTACAATTCAAACAGTTTAAAAATTGTTTTCTGTTAATAAGTGATCAGTTGCAGTCAGCTATCTTGAAATTTTATTTTATCCTAGACTATGATGTGAGGTTTCAAACTACTACATTCTCTACATGCTGATACCAGACTGTAGGAATGAAATGATCAGGCTCTTAAAATAGGTCCTCTTGCCTTGATTTTCTACTCAGTACTGCTTTTCTAAGTGTGATATTCATCAAATTATGTAAGCTTTCAATTTTCTTCTTAGCAAAATGAGAAGAATAACTGTATCTGTATGGAAGGAGCAAATGAGTTATTACAGATACTGAGTTTGTAACAATACTTGTTTTTATTGTCCAAAATATAGTGATTAATAGAGCCATTTGGGGCACATCTCATATTTCTAAAGGTTAAGTAATTTATACCAATAATTCCGTAATAATTTTAAACTGAATTCATTTCATTCCAAAATAGAATTCCAGTGGTAATGTGAGTTTTGTTTCAGATGCTAAGATGTGTTCCCTTAGTTGTATGTTTAGTATATTTCTTTATTTTTGAGACTGATGTATGTGTAACTAGAATTTATGTAACACTTTAAGCTTTGAACTAATTTATTTTACTAAGTCTTTTTTTTTTTTTTTTTTTCCTTTTTGCTATACTGGGAGAGAGCCTTTTGCTTTCTGGGCAAAAACTCTACCACAGGAGTCATACCCCCAGCCATTTTTGTTTATATTTACTTTGAGATAGGGTCTTCCTAACTTTGCTTGTACTGACCTTGAACTCTACATCCTGCTGCCTCTGGGTCCCAAATAGCAGGGTTTACCATACCAGAATTATCTCAGTCTTTAATCATCACAATGTAAATAATGTTCCTTAAATTATGCATTATCTCATTATTCCTTGCAAATAAGATACAGTGAATTTTCCATGTCATACAGTGTAATTGGTAGAGGTAGAAAGCCAGCCCTAATGTCCTAATTCAGAAGGTCTGTGTAGTTTTTCTGATTCACTTGTATTTTTTAGTGGGGATCCTAAATAAAAACTGGAGAAAGCTAGACTCACTACTGTCTTCTTCCTTATACATTATAAAATAGCACCAAAAAAGGTCTCTTCTACTGTGGGGCATTTGCTTTGATTATTTTAACTTTATTTATTCTTTCATTCACACTTCTTAAGAAGAAATTATTGAATATCTGTGGGAAATGCTGTGCTCTGAAAAATACTTCCTATTGGCCCAACCTACATTTAGTCAATTTATATAAAATAGTTGCAAATATAATGCCATATTAATAAACAGATTTAGGCTAACTGCAAACTACATGAAATACAGAAGAGTTACATAAATTAGAAATAACATGTATGTACATACACATGCAGGAAAATTATAAAATGTGCTCTAAATGAGACTCATGAGCTGCATGGTTTCCTTAGGGCTCTTCCTGTACATTGTGTGTATGAGAAGACATGTCAGTCTTCTTTATCATTCTGAAAGCAAATAAATCATACTGCATGTAATATTTATCTTCAGATATTTCAAGGAAAGTATTTAAGGTACAGTGCATCTGTCTGAACAATATTTAAACAGAATATGGAAAGAGAGTGTTGTATGATAATAGTGATTGTTAGAAATAATCAGGGCACTGCCGCTATCACAGATCAGACAGGAGCTCGAAAGCTGATGGGCAAGGCAAAACTTACTTCTGCAGAATGGTGTGCCACACTCTGACTAGAGTCAGGCAAGCAAGAACACTAGGTATAAGGGCCACCTCAGTTTTTATCCCCAGTGCAAGACTTCCCCTTGCTCTAACAAAGGGAGCTTGGGTTCACAGTCTTCGTGATTGACTAAGTTTGAGGTTTAGGGGAGGGCATAAGGGAAGAGCAGATAAGATTGGAGAGCATGGACACGAGACTTAATTTTATTGTGTACCCAAAGACAAAGGGGTGACCCATGAGGTGGGAATTCTAGGATTCTGGGGAAACTGAGGACTGAAATGACTGTTTGACCTGAAATGGCAGCACCAAGTATATAAATAACTCATGGGTCAAGGGGACCTTAAAGGAGAGATTCCTATGGACAATGATTGTCTTAAAACTAGCAGTTTAAGTTTTAGGACATCTGATGACAAACAATTCTCTGCTTAAAGGCAGAAACTTTACAGAGTTAAGCAAAGTGCCACAGAGCACATAGGCAGCTGGGGAAATTAGCTAAAATCTACACAATGATGGACATACTCCATAGTGTGGTGGGGGGGTAGGGGGAGCTTGAA
This sequence comes from Castor canadensis, assembly GCF_047511655.1. Classification (NCBI taxonomy): domain Eukaryota; kingdom Metazoa; phylum Chordata; class Mammalia; order Rodentia; family Castoridae; genus Castor; species Castor canadensis. Next base: position 54,735,079 of record NC_133390.1, on the reverse strand, counting down.
CACACGAACGTGAGATTAAGAATCTCATGTTCTACCAGTTGAGCTACCTTTGACAGAAAAAGACCCAATTTAATTGACTCTCACAGTGATGTTGAGATGGTATTGACAATATTTAGTTGAAATTTTTCATACAGTGTTTGTGGAGTAGGCAAACCTGAAGGTAGAATGTCTAAATTTTTTTCCATTTTTCTGTTATTGTTAATATATTTTGAATTTACCTAATATTAGAGTTAAATGTAACATCATTAATTTATATTGTTAATGTTTGGATTGTGAATCTGAATTACTTTATCATGAGTGTATTCTATATCTAAGTTTCTGAGTTATATGGTATTCACTGATAACATCTGTAGTCTTTAATTTGGAAATATTATTTGAGGAAGTGAAAGCTACTGAGTCAATTAAAATAGATGGGATCTTAAGTACTTCCTCTTAACATTCACAAGATGTGAATATGGTGAGGATGAAATTGAGTTATTTATTGGTCTTTCTTCATTATCATATGCTCTTTGATCTTGAATTAAGTATATGTTGACAAAAACATTATTTTAATTATTGAGGCACAATCCTGATGAGTTTATATGTCTATTAAAGACCTTCTTCATGTGTACTCAATCAACCATATGGCAGAAAGAGGACAGAGTAACCAAACTGGCATTTGAGGATTTATGGTTAAGCCTAATTTGCATATGACAGTAGTCAGTTTATAAAGAAAGAGTAATGGTGAAGTCATCTTAAAATAAGTACCACTAAGGAGACACAGGCAGTGTGATCTATTAATAAATCAACGTGGATATTCATTGCAGCTGTTTTATTGATCTGTGTGTAATGTAAACTCTCAACAGTGGGTAAAACCAATTGGAAAAAATCTTTTGTGATACTTAATCTTACAACAGCTACTAAACACTTGTCAGCGATTTGTGTTACGTTAAACCTTGAGGTAGGAAAGTTAGAGAAAAACTTAAATTCAGTTTTAGATGAGCTATTTCTTGTATCATCAGGATGCTGTTTATGCCTTTCACCTACTTACTCTCCTTCAAATCTAAGTTTTTTAAGTTACCCTTATGAGGAAATACATTGCATAAACTGGAACTCATCCTTAACCAAAGCAACATGTAAATTGACATTGAATATTCTAAGAAAAATCTTTGTTGCCTAATAGAGGAGATAGCACATTTTAGACACTTCACTCATAAATAATATTTAATTTTTTAGAGTGAGTAAAATAATTTTAGTTATGATAGTTGACTCAGAGTTGCATCTTTAAAAGATTTGCTGCATTTAGTTACACATACTAAAATATTTATGGATGAATTCATGTTATTTGTAAGTGGAGGGAGCAAGCAAAGGTACAGAGAAACTAGATTGAGCCTAGGTTGATTATTGGGTATTATTGGGTGGTGAGTATGTACAAATTCATTACACTTTTGTCACTAATGTCATGCATTTTTTAAAATTTCTAAAGTAATTTTAAATGTATTAATTAATGAAATGTCCATTTAGGGCTCAGAATACTGCTTTCCATTCTTGTGATAAGCACAGAACATTAGTTCTTTCATAACTTACACACATAAAAACAACTAGATTCTTGAGATTGCTTATGTCATGTACATATGTTCAAAAGTTCCACTACTGGTACATAATAGGGATCCTTTTTGGCTTTTAGAATGGGGAGATTTTGCCTAGATTAAACATATATTGGGTGTTTTCTTAAATTTAATACTCTTCTTAGCAAAAGGTAAGGGTATGGTTTAGATTTCTTTACATATTTCCCCTTACATTAAAAAATGTCAATGAGATGAGGTTACCCAAAATAGAATTGTCTTAGTTTTATCACCTACAAAATTATGGATCACGTAGATTTGAAGAAGCTTTGGAGCCCAGTATGCCTGAACATATGTGGTATAGACATCAAAACATTCCTAGGTTTTTCACACAACTTTAGTTCACTTTTACCATTCTAAGTTATTTTGGTCAGGCTATGTGACAGCAAATGAATAAGATGTGATTATTTTTCATTAAGCGAACCAAAGAATTTTTTTCTCTTTTTGACAATTTATTTGTCAAAGGTGATACTTATTAATCCAAGAGAAGTTAAAAGAAACCACCTACCTGCTACAAAATAGTTGTATGGTTATTGTCTAATGAGAGAATGGATGGGATGATTTCTCTCTCTCTCTCTCCCTTTTTTTTTGGTAGTAGTAGGGTTCAAACTCAGTGCTTTATGCTTGTTAGGTAACTGCTCTACCACTTGAACCATGCCACCAGCAGTTTTTGCTTTTTAATTTTTTTCAATAGGATCTCCTGCTTTTTATGAAAGCCACCCTTGACCTGCTAACTTCCTGCTTCTGCCTTCTGGGTAGCTGGGATTATAGAGTCTACCACCACACTCATCTTGTTCTTTGAGATAAGGTCTCCTAACATTTTTCCTGGGCTAGCCTCAAACTGAAACCCTCCTATCTCTGCATATCAAGTATCTGAGATTACAGTTGTGAACCACTGCACTTGGATCAAGTATGGGATGGTTTCTTTTAAGATATTAGCTCTTTCTGCATCCTTGTCTGATACCTAAAATGATGTCAATTTATGCTGTTTCTCTCTTAAAATACTTTTATGATTATGACCTTTTTAAAATACAGTACTAAATTCATAGCATAATGCAGAAACACCAGGGAGGTAAATATTATATACCATCTCTGTCTAGAAGGCAGGGTGAGATAAGATCTTATCCTATTCATTGCTAATTGTGAATTGTAATGCAGTTAGTTTAGAGAAATGCTTTGGGAGACTTGGAACAAAACCTCTAACAGTGACCGATGAATAAATGTCTAAATGTTTTGAGCACAACTTTTTGTACTGTCTAATTTGAGAGTCAGATTAGTGACAAAGCTTACCATGTCACAGAGTGTTATTTTCCAAATGAACTATGTTGAGGTGACAGGCTTGGCATTGCTGAGACCGCGTCACTGAGATAGAATGTGAAGAAGGAGAGGCTTATGTTCCCTGGCAGTCGCAGAGGTATCAGTACATGGTTGCTTGTGTACATAACTTTGGCCCAATGGCCAGGAAGAACTCATGGAGCAAACCTTTTCACTTCAAGTTCCTGGAAGCAAAGTGAGACAGGGAAGTGGCTGGGTCCCAGAACCTTCCAAGGGCATCCTGTGGGTGTCCTTCCTTCTGCTAGGCCCCACCTCCTAAAGGCTCCTCCACTGGCTGGCCACCTAGTCTTTACCATATGGGCTTTGGGGGGACATTTAAGTTCCAAACTGTAACAGACATTCAGAAAATCGATTGCTTGTGAATATAAAATTATTTTCCCCACTAATTCCTTAATATACAATATTTTTAAAAACCTAGGTTATTTAAACAGAAATACTTAGCCACAATTAGTATGCATAAGAATTTTTCCAAAATTGACTTTGAAATGGAATGAATTATTTTTATTGGTACAACTGCTTTATTTATCGTGAATTTTTACCAAAATGTTCCTTTTAATAGAATGGTTAATTAGCACTATTGTCTTTTTATAAAGAGGTATGTGATTCAATTTTCAGTATTCTAAAGGACTCAAGCTTTGTATTAGATACATAAATGAACATTCCGTGAAATGAAGGGGTGGGCTCCTATCTTTGGCAATCTAAAATTTTAAGAAATTTTTCTTTTCTTTTTTGGTCAATTTGAAACATTGAACTGGGTGTTGAACTCAAGACTTGTGTTTGCTAGCCAGGTACAGTACCCCTCAAGGCATTCTGACAGCCCTTTGTATGTGTGATTTTTTAGATAGAGTCTCGGTTTATTCCTGGGCTGGCCTGGACTGACAGGCATGCACAGTTGTACCCAGCCATTGGTTAAGATGGGGTCTTGTGAATCGTGATCCTTCTGATCTTTGCTTCCCTGTAATTAAAAACCACAGCCATATTTTCTTGACTCCCTGTTTTATTTCCCCTACCTCTTGAAGACATATCTTCCCCTACTTCCTACCCTCAAGTCACTTTTTTATAACTTATTTTTATAGATGTAGAACATTGACACTTCTCTGGACTGTTTGTCATGAACAAGGTTCAATGTGCATTTTCTGTTTGTTTAGGAGTCAGATGGCCAGGGCTGCCCTTTCTGCCGTTGCGAGATAAAAGGAACCGAGCCCATCATCGTGGACCCCTTTGATCCTAGAGACGAAGGCTCCAGGTGCTGCAGCATCATCGACCCCTTCAGCATGCCAGTGCTTGACTTGGATGATGATGATGATAGAGAGGAGTCCTTGATGATGAACCGGCTGGCAAGTGTTCGAAAGGTAAAAAAAGAAAACATGCAATCAGTTAGGGTGGTGTGAGGACATGAAAAAGTGTTGTCACAAATTAAGACTGTCTTTGAGCTCAGGAAAGAAGAATTCTGTGTTCAAAAGTATGATGAAAATGTAAATAATGTTGACAAGTCCATAAAGTCATAGGCTCTTCTACTCATGGCACTCACACTGGCTTTAAATGTCACAAAAAGGGGTGGTGCAGGTGTAGAGTTAAACACCTTGGAGTGGCTTAAAACATCTGTGAAGAGAAAGGAAAATTGAGGTACTGAGGCTTTAAACTGAAGACCTTGTGCCTAATAAGGAGGCAGTGTACCACTTGAGACATGCCTCCAGTCCAAAGAAAAATTTAAGAAAGGAAATTAAATTTGGAAGTGGTAAAACTGAAGCTAGTTAAAAATATTTTTGTTAAGTCTAAAATAGGTATCTGATAGAATTATTTTCTTAACAAGAATGCCATCCTCCATTGTTGTTTCTAACAGATCAGGTCACTTAAGGTTTATCTCTTTGAATTTACCATAGTCTGAGGTTTGTTCATCAACATTATTAATTCAGAAAACTGACCATAGCAGTTTACTGAGAATGGATGTTACCCCACTGGAGTTTATATAATCAAGTTCACAGAAGACTATTCAGTGAATCAGAATATCAATTAAATAACTTACAAATCAGAAATATAGTGGTTTCTGGACTCCTGGATATCAGGCTGCTCTCTGTATAGAAATACACATAAAATACAGATTGCATTCAGAAATTTTGTGCTGAAAAAAATCAGAGAGAAGGGAGCAATTGTTGTGCAGGTGTCTGGAGATATGGGCAGCCTTCTTTACCTGACTCATGCAGACATGACTAACCAGTCAAGACATTCATCCTCACTGAGTCAGCCATAGCCTACAAAGCCTTTCAACATAGCCCTAAAGAGCTTCCATTGCAACCCATTAGGGTATGGTAGGTAACATGAAAACTAGTAGAGCAACAGTAATGTATAATGACATTAGATTAATCGCTGTAGACATCTGTCTCTGTGATAGAAAAATACTTGGTGCAGAGACCAAACAAGGCATTTTTAGGGTGGCTTCAAGACTGCGTCAAATGTTGTCTCATGGCACAGTCCTGCATTTTCTCTGTTCAGTTTTCCATGCTGACCAAAGTCATTCCTTTAGCTTTTTTACATGAAAAAAATTTTATATGTGAAGATATGGTGGCTTGACCAATGTGCTTACACTCACATTTTGCTTTTGGGCTGGGATGATTTTTTTTCTTCACATCATTAGGTTTTCATAAGTTTCACAATTTAACACATATATTTCGTCCTTTAATGCTATCAATTATATTTAGTTTTTAGTTTTGAATTGTGTGCTTTTTAGAACCAAAAGACAGAAGACAGACATTTGTTGTTCCTCAGCAACCCTGAGAAATGAACAAGAAGAAAAGCATCTCAAAATGAAACAGAATTGAGAATGGAGTCCCAAAACAACTAGAGTTCTAACTTGAGGAGGATTTGGAATAAAGTTGCAGCTCTATTATAGAGCAGTGCTGTGCTCTCAAGCAAATCACTGATCTCTCTCTCTCTGTTCTTTCTTCATAAAATGGGACAGTAAATTATAGTGTTTTCTCCAGTGTTGTGATGATCAAATGAGATCAAGGATTTTAAAACCTAGAGTTGTCAGGTCCCTGAAACTCAACTCTTACTATTTTATTACTAACCTCAATTAAAATTAATGATTTTACATGACATGTTCCAGAATATATTCCACAATTTGAGTTAGTAGAAATCATTTCTTTTCTCTGGATATGAGTGGGAAAGCAACATGTGGGATGTTGGTGAGAATGCTTGTAGAAGACATACATATTGTTCAGTCCTGGACCTACAACCTACTAGTATAGCCAGGTTACATATCTAATCTGAGCCTCATTTCCTTATCTGAAAAATGAGGAATAATACCTTCCCAACCCATGGAAAAAATAAAGTAGTACATGTTATTACTATTGGTTTTGTGGCCATCTTTTCTATGAACTAACAACTTTATGCATAAAATTTTATACATTTATGTGATTATATAAATATCTTGGCCCTGTTTTTCTACAAACTAACAATAATTTTAGACATGAATTAGTATATGTTTAGGTGATGGTATATTTGCCCTCGTAATTTCCTTAATATTGTATCTTAGTCTGCAAAGCCTAAAATATTTCCTATCTGTCCCTTTAAGAAAAAGTTTACAGTCAGGTGAAGACACAGGGCACATTTAAAGAATGTTTATTGAATGCACGAATAATAGGGAATGACAGGGAAGTATTTGAGAAACATACAATACCTCAAGTAGTGTAAGTGACTTAGATGGTAATGCTTTCTAGCTCGAGAAAAAGAAATTTCAATTTTCTTTCCTAAATGGGTTTTCTTCCAGTGTTCTATGTAGAAGCAGGGTCTGAGATTTTCTGAGGCTTTAAGAGTAATTCTTTCAAGAACTTTGTATACCTTACTTTTTGGAGGGGGGTGTGGAGTGACCCTATATGGGGAATTTTGCAATCTCCACCTGTTTTCCAATGAATTAAGGTGAAGCTTAGGTTTATTAGTGGCTCTGACAGTCGAAAGGAAGCCCTAAAAACACAAAGTAAGAACCAGATATGTGATATAAATAATGTATACACATGTATGTAAATGCAAAAAATGATGCCTATTAAAACTGTTCCAGGAATCAGGGAAGTGGAGATGAAGGAGAGCAAAGAAGGGGGCGAATTCAAGCATGATATACTTGACACTTGTAAGAACCGTTGTAAGTGCTACAATGTACCCTACCCAGCACAAAAATTAAAAGAAAACAGAACCAGATTCCAGGGTGACCATGGGGGCAGGCTGGAGGGAGGATCTTCTTGATGGTTTCAACCACTCTGAAGGCCTTCCTTCTTTTCTTTCTCCTTGGCATACTGGTAAGCTTCCTCTCAGGAGAGTGAGGAATATTCACATTAATATTCTCTGTTATTTACCCACAAGAGAGAAAGGATGCTCTCAGGCATTTTTGTCAAAGAATTCACACTTCAGTGGCTTGTGTCACTTAAAACTTCCAAGACAGTGTTATGCTCTCTTATATGTCAGTCTGATATTTTAGAAACGTAAAGAACTTGCAGTAATTAGTTTTTAAGCTGAGGAGTCATTTTAATTATCTGTCTTTATGGCCACTAAGCTATCTCTAATCAGTTAGATAGTGACTTTTACAGTATTTTGTCAGCCTCTGGCACTTAACTTTCATTAAACTCAGATTTTTGTATAGATATACCTATGGATTCTTTATGAATAATTGGGAAAAGTCTCCTTAACAGGACGTATGTTCCTGTTAATTATATTCACATGTAGTATTTAGAGGATTGTTTTCTCTATTGTACTATTACCTCCGAAGGCCGTGGACAATACTTATTTTTCTTGTGTTCTTTGGCACCTAAGTATACTTAGTAAATATTTGCTAAGTGACCCAATAAATGTATATGCTTGAACATGTGTTCTTTAAAGCAGTGACCTGGTCTTATTCATGTTTTTTGCTTTATTCCAGGAAAGACTAAATATATATGTAGAAACATCATAGTAGGTTTTATCCAGTTCCATGTTACAGAGATATCACATGGTAATATTAACACAGTAGCTCTGCTATCTGAATTTTCTTCCTCTTTGTATTATAATCATTTTGTTGTTTCATTCACTCATCTGTTTACTTATTTTTAAAACATTTCATTCCCTCTACTCCACAAATGACTGTCAGTCATTGTCCAGCAGACTGATCCAGTTTTTTAATCTGCCTTTTCAAATATTCATTTTCTCCTCTTTTATGAGCTGGTTAATGACTGTCTTGTGAAATTGTTTCTGCCTGTCTTAAGCTTATTGCATTCTTTAAATTAATAATGCTTCCATCAGAGAGTAGAGAATTGAGCAGATTGTACTTTCCTGTTACCATGGTGATAACCCACAGATGTAGTTAAGTAGTGGCATATGGTATATATATATTTTTTTATTTCCATTATAACTTAAGTGTATTTAATAATACTAATCTTTATGGAAGAAAATAGAAGTTACAAGTGTATGAAACACTGAGTTGGTTTCCTTCCTAGTTAGAAGGAATTTTATGGTTTTAACTAGAAGATGTTTTAAGATTTTGCATGAATCTGTATCACTGCCTGATTTGCTGAGCTGTCAGATTCCCAGGTAATTAGATCGATGTAAGTCCTCAGAGAAAGTTCAGGTGTAATTGGTGTGAAGAGGACAGCCTTCTTTCTGACTTCAGTCAGATCAGAACTAAGGAAGGATAGGTATTGCTATGCAGAAATTTGCTTCCTTTTGCCAGAGGTATAAGGGAATTTGTAATAGTTTATTAGCGATTATATTGACAGAACATACTAGTCACCAAATATATAAGATTATATGCAAAATAAGTAAGAATTTGCATATAAAATATGTGTATTTTTGAGATATCTATGAAAGTTTTCTTTTTGATATTACTATTTTTCATTCTATTTAGGAAGAATTAGACATCAAAACTATATTGGTTTAGCAAGCAGTTGGTTGTTTTTCTTTAATACCTTATCTGCACAGTTATAATTTCATTGCATGACTAAAATAATTTACTACTAAACTCTCTCCTCATTTTTAAACTTAGAGAAGATGCAAAACTGCCAATAGATAATCTGAAATACTATTTAAGGATTAAATAATTTAGATAAGCTTACAATGTATTTATTTTTGGTACTACAAGTAAATTAAAATGATTACCTGTTTTGTAAAAGAAAAGTTCCTGTAACCAAATAATAATTGCTTGCTGTTTAAACCAGCTTTACCTGGTATTTGGAAGCAGTAAAGGTTTCACATGAAGGCATTTTTTCAGTGACTAAAATGTATTTCTTTAATTCCCTGAATGTTCTTATTTCCGAGCCATTCTTATGGAAATATTTCCAAATTATATGCCATCCTTCCCTGCCTTCTTAAAATTGCTTATACAGCTGAGTGAACCAAAGGGGCATAAAAAACCACTACAGTCAACAAGACATATTTCTGGAAGTATACGTTTTGCAACAAGATTTAAAGATGAATTGCATGAAGAGAGATGAGCAAATTGATATTAAAATCACACATCTATTTGGATCAGGATGAAAAATTCTTATAATGTTTAAAGTAAAATATGAAACTTCAAAGAAATTTCAAGGTTATGGTAGCTGCTCACAGGCCAAGATCTTGCCCCTAGAGGCACTTCAAGGGGAAGCAGTAGCCAACAATGTTCCTTACTTTAATAGAGAAGTGCCCTTGGGGTTGCTACCACGTGTGACCCTGTTGTAGTACTTTGAAGTACACCCTATTGGCAGTATTCTTAACAACCTGCGTTTCAAAACTCCAGAAGAAGTCACCTCTTATTCTAGTCAGTATTCTCCAGGTATAATTTTTGGTTTTCCTTTTCTTTATTACTTCTAATTGATAATACCTGAAAATTTCCAGAGTTTACTAGTGGAATTTCAATATTAATTCAACTTCATTTTACACACAGATCAAATACCTAAATTCTTAATAACATAATAAACTGACTATATTCTCTTCCTATAGGAAGAGAATACAATAGCATCTCCTCTACTTAAAGTGCATTTCTGTCTTACTCTGGGTTTCTCCCTAAATTCTTACGGATTGAGGCTTCTGAGAGCATTACTGTGAATAAGCAGAAAATGATTGTACTGTTTTACACCACAAGCCTCATATAACCATTTGTTTATTTCTAGAGGGGACCAATGCTAGAGAAAGCTACATGTGGATGTTTGATTTTGTATGTAAGTGTCACTATAGTAAATGCCTTCTGGATAATATTTTGTATGGGCTGTTTTAAATAACATGTTGATTTTGTTATGTTCACAAATTAATATGAGAAAGTAAGAACCAGAGAATAATTAGCAACAAGGAAAATGTACTCAGGATTTTTATATGTGATAAAAATTTTATAAATGATCTTCATTAATGCTCATGCATTTAAGGAAAAACATTGACTCTCTGAGTCCTGCTCATCATCCTTATTATAGTACATTTATCTACCTTGTTCAGATATGAAAATTCATTAAGTAAAAATCTTGCCAAAAGTATTATAAAACTGACTTTGATTATCTCTAGGGTTGTCAGAACTCTCATCTTTTTAGTAACTGGAAAGATTTTCCCCTGTCCTGTTTTTATAATAGCCTGACTGAGCTTGAAGTTTCTCACCCAGTGTTTTGCCATTTCCATAATAATGAATCTTATTAAAGCTTTTATAAAGGCTTTTCTTTAAAGGTGTGGATAAAATGATGAATTAATAAAAAAGAATGAATCCCTAATTATTAGCAGTAATTGCTGAGCATGTGGTGATACAGGCTTTTGACTACTTCTTGTGCTTTTCTCTAAAGATTTTTGTTAACATTAAAAATGTGGATCCCTCTATTTGCTATGGTAGTCATTAGCATCTTATCCTAAGTGCTAAAGAGTTCTGTAAATTTAGTCAGAGTTAAATAAAGAATAGCTTTTATTTATTTCCTGAAGCAGAAGGATGGGGAAAGAAGGGTGAGTATGTACACATACAACAGTCCAATGTGGTCTTTACATAGTTTCTAGAGCCCTCAGACTCCATGTGATGTACTCATCAGCTTCCCATATTAGAGAACTTAAGAGAAATTGTTATACACCTCTGCTGGTGTGATGATAATGTAGATAATACTATAGGTAGGCCCTGCATTTGGATTTGGCAAAGAGCTGAAACAAACAAACAAAAGATAATTTATTCTAAAGTTCCAAAAGCAAGTGTAATACTAGGGGGAAAAGTAAGAAATACCTAAAATCAAGAAAAAGAAATGTAATTATACTTGAAATGATGGTCCCATCCTTCCTAGTGTAAATGATTTTGGACATTGTACAATAAGTTCCAGACAGTTATTTGTACATTCTGTGTTCCATGCTCTATTAATTAACTTCTCTGTAGGTTTCTTATATTTCTTGTCCTGGGTTCAAACTGTTACATGATTCTTTCCTTAAAAATTAAAATATGTGTACTTAAAGACTGCTTTGTGATACTACTTTATAATAGTCAAAAGTTGAGATAGGTATAACTGTTCATAACAGAAGAATGATTGTGTAAATGCAAGTATAGCCATATAATGCACCCTTCATGAAGAAGCAGCTAAATTATTTTGGTATGATGCTAACCAATTTAGAGTAGATTAAAAGTTGTGTTTGTCATGAATAATAATTATCAATAGCTATACATAAGTATTTTTTAAAACGTCTATATATTTTCCTTAAATTCCAAATTTTCTGTAGTGAAAGTACATTCTTTATACTGAAGAGTGAAAAAGTAAAATAACTAGAAAATTGAAATGACTTAAGATGACAAGTAGCAAAACCAGTAAAGCTTTTTTTTTTTCTGGCCAACAGCTTGACAACATGCATGTATACCCCAAAACTTATGAACCTATTCCTGTTCCTAAACGACTTTTCCTTTTATAATTTGCTATTTCTGTATTTAAGACACTCTCTACATTAAGAACAAAACTATTATACACAAGTTAACTACAAACTTATTTTTCTAATGGTTCTTGTTAGTAACAGAAAATCCAGGAAGCATTTGTTTGGCTTTTGAATCCATTATAAGACTTTTAATTTAGTTGTTTTTTTAAGTTCTTTGATTTGTATTCTTGCTTTGTTTAGGCTTAGTCATGAAAGGAATTGTCTAGGACAAAATTAAAAATAAGAAAGTTTGGACATTTTGCTTAACAATCTGACAGAATTTTCTCTTGGCAGTGAAGATGAGTAAGCTATGACTGGAACTATGGAGCTATAATGGATTGAATTTTTTCCCTTCTACATCAGAATTGTCTTCCTAAGTATATCATCCAAATAAAAATTACACATTTTACATCAGCCTTGATTTTGTAATGCATCATTAATTTTATTAACACATACTATTACCATGACATTGATTAACCTTATTCTATAATCTGACAATAACAATTACTAATACATGGTGGTTTTTCTAAGACTACATACATAGCCTTTTAATGTTTTAGCTGAAATTTGAATATTGTATTTAGTAAAATTGTATTTGAACTCAGGTTATACCTTTATATAGTTATTTTTAAATGCTTGTTCTTTATAATCAGTTGGCATTCTAGATTAGTTTCATATATAGGAACACATAGATAGGAACACATCTTCCATATCAACAAAATGATACCTGTCATTATTTAGAATTTAAATAAGTAATTTGCTGCTCATCTACCCAATATGTTTTATACTTATGTATTAAGCCTGCATTTTTATATACAGACTGGAGATGGTAGTGGTTAAAAGGAATATGGAAAAAATCAGTATGTGATAATTAAATTAGCTTAGTTCATAGTCTTAGAATTTAAAACTGTACCAGATGATTGGTTCTGTGTTGCTTGGTTGTTGGTGGTGCTTTCCCGCCAACAACTCCCATTATCCCTGTCAGAAGTAAAGAAAGGTAAATGGCCTGAGTGATTTTAATATGGGAATAAGAACTGCGGAGGAAGATGTCTGAAGGTACTGAGCGAAATAGCTGATTATAGAGTCAAATTACGGGCTGATATAAATTGCTGGACTAAAGATGACTTTGTTAGACCCAAGTTTTAGGGGAGTTGTTGTTTGTGGTGCTGGAGATGGAACCCAGGGCTTTGCTCATGCTAGGCAAATGCTCTACTACTGAACTACAGCCCTTAGGCATTTGTTTTACCTAATAACTACCTCTACTTGGAAAATTCTGTTACTCTAGAATTAAAATCCTTTAAAAAACCCATAAAAATGCAAGCATTATACACACAGTGTTGTAGTTCAAAGGACAAATATTTTCCATTTTTTGTTTCTCTTTTGAGAAAGAAGAAGAGGGCAAACCTTTTGTTCTTTTCATTAAAGTGACCTGATAAATTTTGATGTTGTGAGTTTTTAATATCCACAAACTTAATTATGGGCTGCACTGTTCAAATTGTGCAAGGTTTCTTTTCTTTTTAGACTTTCAAATAGGGACAACAGAAAAATGTAATTTGTGATTTCAAGTACATTAAAAGTGACCTTTTACAAGAAAAAATAACTTACTAAAATGTTTACAAATTTTCACAGTTGGTGTTTGAATTTTACCAATAATAAAAGTTAATGCAAAGACTTCATATCCCCGTTGTAGAATTTTTCACAGAGATAGCAAAAAGTTCATCAAAGAATGATGCATTATCGTCATAAGGATATTGGTAAATGATCTACTTTAATGTAGGAGTTTATTATAATCTGGAACTCAGAAAAGTTAATAATTTATGGTGAAATTTGTCTATATAATAAAGAAGCTTGCTTCATTTAGTCACATAATATATTCCATCAATGAAATCCTTCTAACTAAGGCAACTTACGGGTATGATAATGCTTAAAAATGTATTACATTTCTTCAGGAGGGCAGTGTAGAATCACCTTCAGAACATAGTTGTGCTAAGCAAAGTCGGCTTCTAGTTACATTCACAAAGCTGCAGAGTCTGCTGTCTTCTAAGTACCTAAAAGTTCAAGGTGATCACTTCACCACACACATTGGTTCCAATATCTATTCTACAGATTTTTCATTATACCCTTTCAGTATCTAACAAGCTCTTCACCTATTTCAAGTCAAAGTCATCCCATTTTCTAAACATGTTAGGAATGTGGTAACTGCTTAAATATTATTAATTTATCCTGTCTAGGGTGAGTGTCAAGTTCTAAGGATGATGGTGGGCTTTTAGCTTCATCAGCAATCTGTGTCCTGCTTCAGGTAATGAGAGAAGTGGGGAATATATACAAAAGAAAATGCTTGGAGGAGCATAGGCCTTTGCAGTATGTGTATCTGTGGCTGAAAAATGTCTTTTCAAGTAAATGTGTGAAGTCCTATGCAGTGTATGTGTGTGGAGGGGGTGAGGGATTAGAACTATGTGACTAGTGTAGAATTTGGGTTCTTCTTTATCAAGGACAGTAGCCAGACAGAAAATGCATTTTTTAATCAAGTAACAGTTTTTCTAGTTCTTAGAGAAAATAATTTAATAGAAATGGTAAAGAATCAGATATTCTGTGACATCTACTGATCTTTAGTGCTACAGTTCTGTGATACAAATAAGTTTACATCACACATCCTTTCTGTTCTCTTCATGATGATTTAGGATGCTCCATATGCTTCAAATTAATGATTGTATGAAGATCCTTGACATTTAATTGGGGGGGGGGGTTCTTTTCCATGTAAAGGCTTAACAAAAAATATTTGGGGATAAACCTGTTTATTTTAAATATACAATTGTTTTATAAACCCTATCTGATTTAATTGGTTTGTAGGAAAATACACTATGCACTGGATACATAGGTCATGTGTAATAAATAAATTTCTAATTTTTATAATATGTAAAGCTTTAAGAAAGTTTTTATAATGTAGATAAACGAGCAATATTCATTGTTGCATTGTGTGTTTCTGGTTACCTCGTAAGATAGACTGATTTCTTGAAGAATGTCTGTATTTGATTGTACTTCACTTGTGTTCTTTTTGCCTAGGCCTTTTCTATAGTGTGTATGAGAAAGCTGTCAATCTGTTTGTTTTCATAATACTACCCTTGAGAGACAATGTGAGCTGTCTTCATCTATTATCTACTTTAACAAATGTATAATAGCAGAGAGCTTATCCAAACCAAACACCTCCATGACAACTGAAAGGCATGCACATCTAATAACAGCATCTTTTGGTTTTCTGTTCTAGTGCACTGACAGGCAGAACTCACCAGTCACATCACCAGGATCCTCCCCCCTTGCCCAGAGAAGAAAGCCTCAGTCAGACCCTCTTCAAATCCCACATCTCAGCCTGCCCCCAGTGCCTCCTCGCCTGGATTTAATTCAAAAAGGCATAGTCCGGTCTCCCTGTGGCAGCCCAACTGGTTCTCCAAAGGTGAGTCAGTTCTATTTGAAACACAGCAACTTTAGGCAACAGTTATTGATTGATCAGGTTGTTTGAAATCCTATTACTTATATTTCTTATATTTTTAATTGTTTATGAACAATTTGATGGGTTTCTCATTTTGCTTATGGCAAGGATGCTATCATATTCCTTGTTACTATAATAGTTACGTAACTATTCAGCAAGAGCACGTCTGTAGCCCCCTTACTTGCTAAAATAAATAGCAGTATAAGTATAGTTATTCTGTAAAAATGGATTTAAAAGGTCATTATATGCATTAAAGTAATTTGCATGCTGCTATCAAATGATATTTTACACTCATTTTCATAATGTCATGACAAGAAAAATGTAATGGGAGTATATTTGCATAAGAGCTTAAGGTATGATAAATTATCACCCATGATTCAAGGTGACTCAAGAGAGAATTATATGTAGTTTTTATACCTGTAGGAATTAATTACAATGAATTACAATATTTGCAAAGTAATTACATTACTGTTTAATATTAAAGGTATAATTCTAACTGCAAATTTAAACTTACAGTTTATTTTGGTTTTATGTGGATGCTTTTTTCCAAATTTGATAATAATGTCTTATACTACACTTTATTATATGAAATTTTAAAAATTAATTCCATTTGCTAATATGCTTTATAATCTTAAATGAGTGGGAAAGCCCATATTTTGTTAGTGTCTGCTTTTCCCTTGGTTTAAGCTCGTATGAAGACTTACTAGGATGTGTCTTAGAATATGTAAACACAAAAGCATATTATTTTATTTTTGTGATATTTTCTAATATTAAGAGCAAAAATCATTCATCAGGTGAACCAGGTGAATAAAAATCAAAAGCTATAAAAGGCACACAGATTTAATTCAGAAGTGTATATCCACATATTTCCATGTAAAAACTAGACTGCTTTTTTTTCCTTTTAAGTATCATAAAATTTGGGCTGTTGGAGTGGTTCAAGTGGTAGAGTACCTGCCTAGCAAGCAGGAGGCAGTGAGTTCAAGCCCCAGTACTGAGGAAAAAAAGAATCAAAAAACTGAAGGAATTAAGTAAATAAGTCTGCTCTATTATTTGTGATTTTTCACTGTTGTAGTAACTCCTAAAGAACCAAACAAATTTGTCACATATTGATTCCACTGTATTGCAATGATGAAGACAAAAATTTTAAAGACATTTTAGTCTTTCAGAAATATTACCAGTCTAGTTTCTATTGAGAAAAATAAAACAGTGAAACAATTTTGATGAAATTTTCCTATCTCTCCTAAATTATAGAAATGTGTAAATTAGTTAATTATCAGTCTGATAAGTTTCTCATTAAATTTCCAGTGTTTAGTGATGTAACAATAAAAAGAAACTTAATAAAAGATGACAGAAATCTAAAAATATTCCATTTTGGCTTAAAAAGAAATCACTACTATATTAGTCTGGAAGTCATTTCAGTGTATAGTACAACTTTCAGTTTTGTATTTTGTTTATTTTTTTTTCTCTTCCTGTCTCTTTAGTCCTCTCCTTGCATGATGAGAAAACAAGACAAACCACTCCCAGCACCACCTCCTCCCTTAAGAGATCCTCCTCCCCCTCCACCTGAGCGACCTCCTCCAATCCCACCTGAAAACAGACTGAGCAGACACTTCCATCAAGTGGAAAGTGTGCCTTCCAGGGACCAGCCAATGCCTCTTGAAGCATGGTGCCCTCGGGATGTGTTTGGGAATAATCCGTTGGTGGGATGTCGCATCCTAGGGGATGGCTCTCCTAAGCCTGGAATCACACCAAGCTCAAATGTAAATGGAAGGCACAGTAGAATGAGCTCTGACCCAGTGCTTATGCGGAAACACAGACGCCATGATTTGCCTTCAGAAGGAGCTAAGGTAAGACCTATGCAAAGAAGAAGCGTTAAGAGTCTATCTGTTATTCTGATAGGTTTTATGCCCAGCATAAAACACTGAGCAATGTTTTTGTTCTTTTTTTTTTTAAAAACCTACCTAGTGTAACACTTCTCTAACATCTCTAAATTATAAATAATCAGAAGCTCATTAAAACATAAAAGAAGCCAGTAAGAAAGTTCTAAGTAATTATTTAATTTTAATATATAGCCACTAGACAATTTGCAAGGAATTTATTTCAACCTTCGTTTATGTCACTTACCACAATTTTTTTCCCATTAATAATGTGCTAATGTTAGAATCAACATTTTGTTTTCCTTAACTCTTCTAGTTCTATGAAAGTTGAAAAAATTCATATAATTGTGCATACCATAAATCAGTCATTGGAATTAGTTGTTATTGCATAAGTCAATACACTTTAGGCAACCAAGTAAAATGAAATTTTCACCACCTTAAAGTCATGAAACCTTGTTCACTCTTACAAAGTAAGCTTTTATCCGTAAAATTAAAAGACATTCTCCCATTTACTGAGTTCTCACTTGAAGGATATCTCCACTGTCATTTACAGGAAGGAATTTGAGTGTGTAGGGAATTAAAGAGGTAGCAGCAGAAATCATTGAGTTTAGAAGTCTTTGTAGTCCCTTGACAAAGGCTTACTTTGATAATTTCTGGTATTTGCTTCCATGATGTTTTTGATTCTAAGATTATTATCTCCTTCTGAGGGAGTCTTTGCCTCTTCTGCAAGTTGTAATATTAGAGTGTTTACCATCTCTGTTATTCTTAATCGATTATTTTGGGGAACATAATCTAACCCTTCAACATAAAGGTTTGAAGTTAGTGAATTCATCTTATATTCAGGGGCAAGGAAGAAGTGTCAAATATGAAATAAACTGACTCCTGGGTATATGTTCGCCTGTGTGTGTGTTCTGGTACAGTGATAATCAAAACTTTGTATAACAATATAATCGATATAACAATATATCAGTAATACTCTAGAGTAGCCAAGACAGGAATAATCAGTTCTCAAGTGAAGCATTCCAAACTAGGGAAAGGGGCATGGATGGCTTGCTGTGACCCTTTGCCAATGACTCACCTTGGCCCTGTCATTCTCACCTGCTGTAATTAGGATCTCTAAAGCTTTCCGTGAGGTCACTTAAACATGATAAAGTACCCAGAAAAGCAATTAGTTAATGTTTTCTAAAAGTGGAAAGCCTATCTTCAAAAGAACTTTTCCACAACCTAAAATCCTGACTGGAGGGAATTGCTGTCCTTTTTGTGTGTGTGTTTTTTTCCTTTTTTTCCTCCTTTTGCCTCTGTTCATTCATACATTATCACATTTGTTGGCACAAACTCTAATGTGAACAAGGTGATTCTGCTTCAGCACCATGTTACAATATATTTTCTGAATGAACTTTAGAGATACTTTAGATATAAAAGTTATACATATAATTATATATAAGTATTATTCAATATAATAATTATAGCCAATTCATTGACTTCCTATTTCAGGATTCTTTTATATAATATGTTATAATATGTTTCAGCACTAATCTAAGACTGACTTTCTAAGTCCTAGAACACTGCTTTTATGGTATGTTATAGTTTCAAAAACTGGGGTGACAATTTATTGTAGGTCTGAAATGTCATGATTATATTAACTATAAATATGAAATATTAACAGTTATACCTATAAAAGTTTCTTTAAATATTGCTGGGTGGATTTTCATGTCCTAGTCATGGACACAGATAGTATACCAGAGAATTGAAATTTTTTCTCTCACTGAAAGCTAGATTTTAATTTCATCTAAAGATTAAGTCTATATTATCCTCATTAAGATTCACTGAGGTCTAATCTCATATATTGTGTCTATCAATATTGCAGTACTTGTATCCTGAAAGCGAGTTTCTTCTGATAAGCAGTACTGGTGTTTCAACCAAATCAGATTTCTAAGATATCTAATTCCAACCTAGTTGTTTGACTTTTAAGGTAGCTTATAAATAAGGATTTATATATCATTAATGCATTAAATGCTATAAAACAGATCATGTCTCCTCTTTTATCATCTTTGTGAGTGAAAAGTGATTCCACTTTTTTTTGAAATATATCTTTTATTCATATGTGCATACAATGTTTGGGTCATTTCTCTCCCCTTCCCCTCATCCCATCCCTTTCCCCTGCCCCTCCCCTCTCCCCCTCTAACTCCTCACTTCCAGACAGAAACTGTTTTGCCCTTATCTCTAATTTTGTTGAAGAGAGAGTATAAACAATAATAAGGACAAAGCATTTTTGCTAGTTGAGATAAGGATAGCTATACAAGAAGATTCCTCACATTGCTTTCATGTACATATGTGTTGCATTCTAAGTTAATTCTTCTTGAACTGACCTTTTCTGTAGTTTCTGGTCCCCTTCTCCTATTGGCCTCTGTCACTTTGAAGTTTCTGCATTAGTTCCTTTGCATTGAGCACATCAAATGTTATCATGTTTTTTGGGTTTCTTACCTATCCTCATACCTCCCTGTGTGCTCTCGCCTTATCATGTGATCAAAGTCTAATCCCCTTGCTGTATTAGCCCTTGATCTAAAGTCCGAATATGAGGGAGAACATATGATTTTTGGTCTTCTGAGCCTGGCTAACCTCACTCAGGATGATGTTCTCCACTTCCTTCCATTTACTTGCAAATGATAAGATTTCATTCTTTTTCGTGGCTGAGTAGAATTCCATTGTGTATAAATACCACATTTTCTTAATCCATTCATCAGTAGTGGGGCATCTTGGCTGTTTCCATAACTTGGTTATTGTGAATACTGCTGCAATAAACATGGGTGTGCAAGTGCCTCTGGAGTAACCTGTGTCACATTCCTTTGGGTATATCCCTAGGAGTGGGATTGCTGAATCATATGGCAGATCTATGTTTAGATTTTTATGAAGCCTCCAAATTTTTTTCCAGAGTGGTTGTACTAGTTTACATTCCCACCAACAGTGTAAGAGGATTTCTTTTTCCCCGCCTCCTCACCAACACCTCTTGTTGGTGGTGTTGCTAATGATGGCTATTCTAATGGGTGAGGTAGAATCTTAGTGTGGTTTTGATTTTGCATTTCCTTTATGGCTAGAGATGGTGAGCATTTTATCACATTTTTTTTGGCCATTTGAATTTCTTCTTTTGAGAACGTTCTGTTTAATTCACTTGCCCATTTCTTTATTGGTTCATTAATTTTGGGAGAATTTAGTTTTTTGAGTTCCCTATATATTCTGGTTATCAGTCCTTTGTCTGATGTGTACCTGGCAAATATTTTCTCCCATTCTGTGAGTGGTGTCTTCAGTTTATAGATCATTTCTTTTGTTGAGCAGAAACTTTTTAGTTTTATGAAGTCCCATTTGTCTATACTTTTCTCTTAGTTGCTGAGCTGCTGGGATTCTACTGAGGAAGTCCTTGCCTATCCTATTGCTTCCAAAGTGTTTCCTACTCTTTCCTGTACCAGCTTTAGAGTTTGGGGTCTGATATTAAGGTCCTTGATCTATTTAAACATAGATCTAGTTTTAATTTTTTACAGACTGCTAACCAGTTTTCCCTACAGCTTTTGTTGAAGAAGCTGTTTTTTCTCCATCGTTTATTTTTAGCTCCTTTGTCAAAAATAAGTTATGTATAGTTGTGAGGAATCATATCCAGGTCCTCCATTCTGTTCCACTGGTCTTCATGTCTGTTTTTGTGCCAGTACCATGCTGTTTTTATTACTGTTGCTTTGTAATATAGTTTGAAGTTGGGTATTGTGATACCTCCAGCATTTTTCTTTTTGCTGAGTATTGCCTTGGCTATTCGCAGCCTCCTGTGTTTCCAAATGAATTTTAGGGTAGAGTTTTCAATCTCTGATGAATGTCATTGGGATTTTGATGGGAATTGCATTAAACATGTAGATTGCTTTTTGTAGTATAGCCATTTTTACTATGTTGATTCTACCAGTCCATGGCCATGGGCGATCTCTCCACCTTCTATAATCTTCTTCAGTCTCTTTCTTCAGGGGTTTATAGTTTTCCTTGTAGAGGTCACTCACATCCTTTGTTAAGTTTACTCGTAGGTATTTGATTTTTTTTTTTTGAGGCTATTTTAAATGGAATTGTCTTCATATATTCTTTCTCAGTTTGTTCATTATTAGTGTATAAAAAAGCTAATGATTTTTGTAAGTTGATTTTGTATCCTGCCACCTTGCTATAGCTGTTGATGGTGTCTAGGAGTTTTGGGGTAGAGTTTCTTGGGTCTTTAAAGTATACGATCATGTCGTCTGCAAATAGGATTTTTTGACAGTTTCTTTACCTATTTGTATTCCTTTTATTCCTTCTTCTTGCCTAATTGCTCTGGCTAGGAATTCCAATACTATGTTGAATAGGAGTGGGGATAGTGGGCTTGTCTCATTCCTGATTTTAGAGGAAATGATTTCAGTTTTTCACCATTAAGTATAATGCTGGCTGTAGGTTTGTCATATATAGCTTTTATAATTGTGAGGTACATTCCTTCTATTCCTAGTTTTCTTAGAGCTTTTATCATGAAATGATGTTGGATCTTATCAAAGGCTTTTTCTGCATCTATTGAGATGATCAAGTGGTTTTTGTCTTTGCTTCTATTAATGTGCTGTATTACATTTATAGATTTGCTTATCTTACACCACCCATGCATTTCCCGGATGAAGCCGACTTGGTTGTGGTGTATGATCTTTTTGATGTGTTGTTGAATCCAGTTTGCCATTATTTTATTGAGTATTTTCGCATCAACATTCATTAAAGAGATTGGCCTATAGTTCTTCTTTTTGGAGGTGTCTTTGCCTAGTTTTGTGATGAGTGTAATACTGGCTTCATAAAATGTGTTAAGCAGTTTTCCTTCCCTTTCTATGTCATGGGACAGTTTAAGGATGGTTGGTATTAGTTCTTCTTTAAATGTCTTTTAGAATTCAGGAGAGAATCCATCAGGTCCTGGACTTTTCTTTTTTGAGAGACTCTTTATTGCTGCTTCAATTTCATTTTGTGTTATAGATCTATTCAGGTGATTAATGTCCTCTTGGTTCAATTTTGGAAGATCATAAGTATCTAGAAATCTCCATTTCTTCAAGATTTTCTAATTTATTAGAATATAGGTTCTCAAAGTAGTCTCTGATGATTTCTTGGATTTCCATGGTGTTTGTTTTTATCTCCCCTTTTGCATTCCTGATTTTAGTGATTTGGGTTTTTTCTCTCTTCATTTTAGTCAGGTTTGTCAGGGGTCTGTCGATCTTATTTATTTTTTCAAAGAACCAACTTTTTGTTTCATTAATCCTTTGTAATTTTTTTTTTGTTTGTTTCTATTTCATTGATTTCAGCTCTTATTTTTATTATTTCTCTCCTTCTGTTTGTTTTGGGATTTGCTTGTTCTTGTTTTTCTAGGAGTGATTTGAGGTCTTTCTGTCTTTTTAGTATGTGCGCTCATGGTTATAAACTTTCCTCTCAGGACTGCCTTTGCTGTTTCCCATAGGTTCCAGTAGATTGCATTTTCATTTTGATTAACTTCCAGGAACCTTTTAATTTCCTCTTTTATTTCATCGATGACCCATTGATCATTGAGCAATGTGTTGTTCAGTTTCCAACTGTTTACATGTTTTTTGCTATTGTTTTTGTTGTTGAGTTCTAGTTTTAATGCATTGTGATCAGATAGAATGTATGGTATTATTTCTATTTTCTTATATTTGCTGAGGCTTGCTTTGTGCCCTAGGATATGATCAATTTTGGAGAAGGTTCCATGGGCTGCTGAGAAGAATGTGTATTGTGTAGAAGTTGGATGAAATGTTCTGTAGACATCGGCTAGGTCCATTTGCTCTATGGAATGATTTAGATCTAGGATTTCTTTATTGATTTTTTGTTTGGATGACCTATCTATTGATGACAATGGGGTGTTAAAGTCTCCCACTACCACTGTGTTGGAGTTTATATATGTTTTTAGGTCCTTCAAAGTATGTTTGATGAAGTTGAGTGCATATAGGTTGATAATTGTTATTTCCTTTTGGTCTATTTCCCCTTTTATTAGTATGGAATGTCCTTCTTTATCTCATTTGATCAATGTAGGTTTGAAGTCTACTTTGTCAGAGATAAGTATTGCTACTCCTGTCTGTTTTCGGGGACCATTGGCTTGGTAAATCTTCTTCCAGCCTTTCACCCTAAGCCTATGCTTATTTCTGTCGATGAGATCGTCTCTTTTAAGCAAAAATTGTTGGATGTTCCTTTTTAATCCAGTTTCTCAAATGGTGTCTTGATGGGGAAATTAAGTCCATTAACATTGAGTGTTAGTATTGATAGGTATGTGGTGATTCCTATCATTTTGTTGTCTTAGTTGTTTAAGGGTTTGATTGTGTGAAGCTAAATCGATGTTACTCTCTATTTTCTTGCCTTTTCTTCTCCTGTGGTTTGGTATGCCTGCCCTTTCATGGTTATGTTGGCTTTCATTTTCTGTGTGCAGGATCCTTTGAGGAATCTTTTGTAATGGTGGCTTTGTGGTCATATATTGTTTTAGTTTCTGCTTATCATGGAAGACTTTCTTCCCTGCTGCAGGGTTTATTTATTGCAGTTTGCTGGGGTGGGGGTGGGGGCGTCACACCCACCTATTCCAGCAGGCGCTGTTTATTTAGGGTTCTCTCAGGCACCTGCTCCTCCCCTTTTCACCAGTGTGGAGTCCTACCAGCCTGCTACAGCTGCAGTCCTTGTTTATTTAGTGTTTGCATGGGGAACTTCCCTTCCCCCACTCTCAAGTGGAGCTTATAGCACATCAGTCACTGTTGCAAATCTTGCCCACCCCAAGCTCACTGGCAGGGGGTCGCCAAACCCACCTTCTCCGGCAGGCTTGTTTATTTACAGTTCGCGTAGATGCCTGCCCCTCCTTCTCCGGAACACAAGGCACCCCACCCTCTTTGCTACCTGTCTTTTTCAATTCGTTTATTATTTAGGTTTTTGTTTTGTTTTGTTTTTGTTTTTTTGTGGGGTAGAGGTCATTCTGTCCCGGGCGCTATGCTGGTTTATCCCAGGAGTGGCTGTGGGAGTACTGCGTGCTGCTTATTTGCTCACCTGTTGGTCTGCACCTCCCAAGCAGGTTAGGAGCGGGGTCTGGCGGCGCTGGAGCCCTCCTGGTTTCTCTGTGTAACGTGGCATGGGGAAGCTGTGTGTGAGCTGGGGGTTCAGGGGTGTCAGATTTTTGCCTCTTCTTGGTTTTTTCTCCTGCCAGGTGTTTCTCCAGTGTCTCAGTAAGATTTTTCCTTTATGGAGCTCACGCTATCTACTTCCTCCCTCTAGTCGTCATCTTGGATCCTCTCAAGTGGTTCCACTTTTAATAGACCATAGGGACCATCAAAACTTAGCTAAACTGGAATGGTCTAACTCCTTTTCTTGTCTTATTGTTGGGAGACTTAAAGGCCAGCTTTGAGTGACAACTGACATAATGTCACCCTGTACTTCTTAGTTTCTGTCACCCTAAGTTGGATTTTTTTTTTTTTTTTTACCAGAGTCTAGAATAGACCTGGATGGTTTTCACTTCCTAGTCCAGAATTTACTTGGGGTTTTTTTAATTTTGTTTTTTTTTGCTTTTACATTTCCTTACATGTGTATACATTATTTGGCCACATCCCACCCCATTCCTGCTTCTGGGCAGATCCTATTCTACCTCTTGTGTTCTCAGATTTTGTTGAAGAGAAAACAAAGGAGATAATAATAGAAACATAGCATTTTTACTAGTTTCGTCCTGGTCCCCTTCCAATTGTGGCCTCAGCCAGCTTAAGATTACTGTATTTGCTCCTATATATTAAGCACATCAACCACTTTCAAGTTTTATATTTCCTTCCCTTTACCTATTCCTCCTATATGTGTTCCTCCTGTATGCATTCTCCCCTTAGCATGTGACCCATGTCCAATAATATTACTGCATTTATTTCTGGTCTGTATCCACATATGAGGGAGAACATGTGTGTTTTGGCCGCCTGAGCCTGGCTAACTTTGCTTTAGAGGATGTTCTCTAGTTCCATCCATTTACTTGTGAATGACAAAATTCTTCTTTGAGCCTGAATAAAATTTCATCATGTATAAATACTACATTTTCTTAATCCAGTCATCCATAGTAGGGCATCTTGGCTTTTTCCATAGCTTGGCTCTTGTGACTAGTGCTGCAATAAACATGGGTGTAATAACCTGAGTCACATTCCTTTGGGCATATCCTTAGGAGTAGATTGCTGGATCATATGCAGATCTATGTTTAGTTTTTTAAGAAGCCTCCATATTGTTTTCCAAAGTAGTTGTACTAGCTTATATTCCACCAGCACTGTGTGAGGGTTCCTTTTTCCCTGTATCATCGCCAACATTTGTTGTTGGTGGTGTTCTTGATGGTAGCTATTCTAACAGGAGTGAGGTGGACTCTTGGTGTGGTTTCGATTTACATTTCCTTTATGTGAGCAACTTACTTCATCTTCACACACCCCTCACCCCAGTTATTTTCCTTACTTTATAAAAACGGAATAATTTAGTATCTAGAAGCATAGTTGGCTTCCAACTACTTAAATTTCTATACATTTGGATTAAGAAGAAAATGAAAAATAACATCTCTACATGGGGTATCAGAATAAGTTGTTAACAGTTGACACTTTGATTCCAAATAGTTTATCTTTTTTAAAACCAAAATCATCTCCTCTCCTTTTAGTGTAGCTCCTCATTCATATTTATTAAGTAGGGTTTTTAAGTTTCTTGCCAATGTGATGATTTTCATGTTTAAAATAGATTTTTCTCTTGTTTGAAAAGAAAGAATTCTAAATGGGTAGATCACATATAACAGAAAAGGAGAAAGAAGAGTTATAAGAGATGATTTTGGATTTTTAAAAATACTAATGTTTTTAATGAAAATGGTAAATGGTAGCAATGTTTTCTCACCCTTCATACCTAGTGTACAGTTTGTGTTCTTTTTAATCATAGGATCAAAGTGAGTAGAGATTGGAAAACTTTAATGTTGATATGATTCTACAAGCTAAGAGTTAATAGGTTTACTTATCTTGATTTATTGGTGAGAAATTTCTTTCCTATAGAAATGTTTCCATTATAGCCATATGAACCTGGTCCTTAGTAAATGCCTTATTGGCTAAATATTTTTGGTTGGTATTTATTTAATTCCCTGAAGTGAAAACATTTTTTACTAACATGTTTTAAAATATGATAAAACTTGAAATTTATGTGCTTATTTCTAGATCTTAACATCAAATCAATCATTATTTGTTCCTTTGAGAGATTGAAGATACTTCTGTCTTTTTGTCACGTTACTTACAGTTACATTGTTCTAAAGACCCCATGCATAATCATCTTTTGAAGCTAGATAAGTATATAACATGATACTCATTTTTGAGATTGTGACATTTTATACTTCTGGTAAGGAGATATATTTTCATATAAATGATCTTAAAAGTTATCTATACATTTCAGGTGCTGTCTTTGAAGAAATAAGTCCACTGTGTACACTAGTTTTGTTTCCAATCTGCTGTTGTAGGATACCATATTTTTTGGGTGATGAAAAGAGGATTATATTTTTAGATAATATCTAAGTCATAATAAAATATTTCATATGCCAAAATTAAAGTAATGTGATGTCAAGAAGAATATAGATGAATGTAAATCTAGGATAACTCAGTTTATAGTAAGTTATGCAACCTACACTGCACTTTTTTCACAAATCTAAACTTCTAGTAATGTTTTCTTCTTCCTTCAAACTAATTCATCCTAAAGTATGTTTCAGACACTGGGGAATACAAAGATGAATAAAGCACAGTCAAGTGAGGATGAGACCAGTCTGTGATTAATAGGTAAGGTGAAAGAAAAGCATCCAGAAAAGTTGTAGGCTCTCCAGAAAGAAAAATGAATTCTGAGAGGGAAGGTAGAAAAGAGGTAAAACTTTATGTGAGAAGGTCACTGGCTATAGACATTTTATGTTGGCAGCTGTTTTTTTTTTTTTTTTTTTGACTACCTGTTTGTTTTCTCTAGGCATAACAGGAAGGAATATCATGAAGGAGAACAATATGTATAGTGATACAAAGTCAATTTGAACAGAGTATATGCATATATGGAGAAAAGACAGGCAGGGCACAGCTGTGGCAGTGTAGATTGAAACCAGTTATGGAGTGCCTCAAATTCTACAGGAAGTTATCTGGATTTTGTAGGCAGGAAAAAGCTTTTAATGGAGGAGTGATAGAATCAGTGTTGTGAATTTTAAAAATGTAAGTAGTTAGCATTTTCTCTGGAATTGTGGGTTTCAGACAGTGAGCTAGGAAGGCAGAGGGCAGAGGATGTTTCCTTATTGATTCATTGTGACTTTACTGAGAACTGCTTCACTTGATACTGTGAGTCCATTTGCTTGAGAAAATTTGTTTTTACCATTTGCAAGCACGCTTGTCAGATATCTGAGGGACATAAGATAGTATTCTAAGCTCAGAAAGTTGTACTGTATTGCGCTTCCTTAGGTAGTGGCAGCTAAAATGATTGCTGATCTGATTAAATGGATGACAGAACAGGGAATTCAGAATGACATGATAAATTTTGTTCCACTATTGAGTAATACAAACAATCACTTCAAATGAATGGAAATACGAACATCAGTATCTACACATGTAGATCCTTTGTTGTGCTTATTTATATAATCTATTAATTAGAAAAGAGCTAAAAAGAATTCCAAGAATGGTATTAGGCATATAGTTAACTCTCAATATATATTTAAAACAATTTACAGGAAGATCAACCACCAGCATAATTATGTGTATTTGCTGAGGGTATTTCTGTAAACCAGAGTTTATTCTAGCAGTATCAGGAAAGTCATTTTATGGTTAGTGCTAGCAAACTCATCTAAGCCAATCAATAGTCAATATTCATTTAAGTCCTACTCTGTGTAAAGCATTCCATAAAATGTGCTGCATAATGATAAAGAACTAAAAGACCATATTCTGGAAGAGGCTCAGTGTGCTTGAATGTTGCACTAATTACACAAAATGTAATCAAAATATCTCCAGATGCCAAGCACCAAATGAATAAATGACACCTGTTGAAATTGTTCCAGGATTCAGGGGAAGAGGGATAAAGGAGAGCGATGGAAGGTGGAGGGTGAATTCAAGTATGATGTATTTGATATATTGTAAAAACCCTTGTAAATACCACAGTGTATCCCCACCTGGCAGGAAAATTAAAATGACACTATGATATGTAATAGGCCTGAGAAATCATTTCGATACTGTATATCAAGAGCAGCGTTTCTAAGCTGGTTAGACAAAGTACTGTTTGCACTTTAAGGCATATTAGTTGATTGTTTCACAAAATTAGGAAAAGAGCCACTTAATTTCCTTAGGTTGTTGCCCTCCCAGAGAATGAGTTGCCTCATTAACCATGCTTTGTGATTTTTACCAGTGATAAATGCTTATGTAACTTGTCTCTATGAAGTTTCCTGGTAATACATAAAAATGTTGTTCAAGATATGTTATTAGTTCATTTCCTCTCTCATTTGTCTAATGTGCCTTATGAATTCATTTTTCAGTATCAATAGATACTTGAATGTATTGGTATTCCTTTTCAGGTATGTTCTTAATGTTTTCATTATAAAATATGGTTGACTTATTGTTAAATTAGAGCTAATACAGCAAATTGTTATTTCCATATCTACCTTTTATTTGTTACTAAAATTTTATTAAGTATCTACAGAGTTAGATGTTCTGTCATAAAAGAGTAAATTATTGCAATAAAATTTACATTTCATTTTCCTGAATGAATTTTAAATGTATTTATAACAGAAACACTAAAAGGAGATTTGATTGCAGAAATATTTTCTGGTATCTACTCCAGCAGCATGCAAAGAACTTCAATTAAGAATGACTTCAAATGCTCATGTATCAAGCATGTATTTGTCAATTACATGCTTTGTCAATTAAAAGGCATTTTTACATGTATTTGTCAATTAAAAGGCATTTTTTAGATTTTATCGAATCTTGTCATTCATATCTGTTAGGAAATTTCTCCTCTGTAGCAAGGTTCAAAAACTTTGCCATGTTCTGTTATTTGGCCCACAGTCAAAAAAAGCCCATGATAAAATCATTTCATTTAAAGATCTATTTTGTCATAATGTAACCACAGTGTATAGAATATAATGAGGGTAGACTTGAAAAGTAGAAACTGGAATTAAAACATAGGCCCTAGTTTTTAGCGTAAAACCTTAACGCTATAAAATTAAGTACTATAGCTTTGAAGTACATACATTGATATATTTCAACTGTGTTCTTTAAACTCATTTCCTTTCTTATTTTCAGTTCATAGGCCTTTTCACTTTTTCATTTTAAAGCTTTAACACCATTTTAGAAATAGAAGGGAGAAAAAAAAGTGAGAGATCACTGACTGAATTATCCAGGACTATTCAAATTACAACTTGTGTTATACCATCTTGCATCACTATCAGTCTACCTTTTAAATGAGAATTAATAAGAATTTATAAAAGGAGTCCATGATAAAAGTCTAGTGATTACATACAGATCTTAAAATATGTTTAATCTTTCCTTGTGACTGTCTTTACGTAGTTATCCTCTCATTTTCTCCATTTTAACTTGCTCTGATTTCAGATTGTCAGAGAAGCAAAGAGCAGTTTTGACAGTTCATGTAGCAAGACTGAAAAACCTAGAAATCAGAATAACTCTAATTCACAGTAATTAAATGCTGGTTCTCTATGGTACCTTTATGATGAAGTTACCCATTATGGCTTGCGTTGCTCACAAATTAAAGATTATGTATAAATTTGCCTGCACTTTGAAAGCCAGAACAGGTCTGCAGTTACCATTAGCTAGCACTAACATTTGGCCTTGAAAAAACAAAGACATTTCTGATTCTTCTCATGGACTATTGTATCAGGAAGTTTAAAAGTTTCTATTGACACTAAAGAGATATCATTTAGGAACTCCCCCCCACCACTGCTTTTTGGAAGGAAGTGCAATAAGAATTGGACCAGCACTGCATTTTTCTGTACCCAACCCTATCTTTGCAATAAAACCCAAGCATATTTGGGGTAGTATCCTACCTGTTTACTTATTTGGCTATCTGTATCTGAGTTATTTAAGTGATAGCATTGTCTTTCCATGACATTTAAGAATTATATTGTATCTTTTATTTTTCTTCATATAACAGGCTACTACTTTGGATTGTAGTGAAACATCACTACGGTACTACTGACTCCTAAATAAATTGTATTATATTGACATAATTTAAATAAGCTGACATTACATAATATCTCCTAAATTCTAAGAGCTACTATTGTTTTAAGAACCTTCAGGAGTTAAAGTCCTAGAAACTAACTATTTGATTTACTTTCAGGTCTTTTCTAATGGTCATCTTGGAAGCGAAGAATATGATGTTCCTCCTCGGCTTTCTCCTCCTCCTCCAGTTGCTACCCTTCTCCCTAGCATAAAGTAAGTGTTATTGAATTAGGAGATTATTTGTTCATGCATAAAGATGTGGGAAAGAGTGGTTTTCAGGTTGCCAATCTAGAAACTACAGGGTGAAAATAGAAGAATCAATAAAGAAAAATAGCATTCAGTTGGATTTGTAAACTCAAGTACCTAAAATCAAGACTTTTTTATTCTTTCCTGGTAATCACAGCTTCTATGAAATTTATTAAACTGAAGATTGCTTATACAGCAATGGACAAGGAAGCTAACTATTTCCTACATGGAAGAAGAGTGTAGATTGGCACAGTGAGCTCTCTGTTCCTGAGGTGACACATTTTCTCCTCACTACCTGGTTTGACATCATAAAGCAGTCTTTGGTTCCTCCAAGCTCAAATCCATTGAGCCCCTAAGTCCTGTTCATTGTTCCATACAAGTTTTTCATGTTCAGCTAATCTTCCTTGTGCCTAGCTTTGCCTCATAGCTGAACTCCTGAAAGAGCCTTTTATCTATTCATCTTATATGATCTCAGGGTTAGTATCTATGGATGTAAAGCTAGAAAATGAATTAACCCTTGTGTCTCACTTGAACAGTGGATACACAGGCCTACTGGACAGTTTCATGCTATGTATCCAAGTTAATACATGCTGAATTTAAGTATCCCTATTCTTATTTTCTTGTCCTTTACATGAATCAGTCTGCCTGCAACTGATTTAATTTTTGTTCTGCTTTCCTTGGGTCTCTTTCCCATTCCAAAACCACTATTGCTTCTTCTTTTCTATTAAACTGACTATATTCTATTAACTATCTTCTGCTAGCAATAAGATTCTACAGAATTTTATACTACTAAAATATTTTCTGATTCCTAATGTTTACCCTATAATTATGTCTGTATATGTTTCTCTCTTGGTGAGTTTTTGACACAGGTCCTTCCTATGCTCTACTTTTTCAAAAACTTCATCCCAAAGGTCCATGTGCCAGCCTCTATTCTTTTTTTTTCTTTTAATGAAAACTGGTATGACTTCTTCTGTGTAGTGATTAAGACTGATTTATTTTCCATACAAGCAATTATGCATTCTGCTATATGGTTTTCTCATTTTACTTTATTGTGCTAGGTGGGGTAGTATTTACAAAGGTTCTTACAATGTATCAAATCTATCATCCTTGAATTCACAACCGCCACTGCTCTCCTTCATAAAAGGATATAGGGTTTCAAGGTTAATAATAAAAAAAAACTTGTCTGTATGATCTAATTCTTCCATGGAGAATTTGATTGCTTGATTGATTGATTTTACTTTTGTCTTACAAGGTTCTCAATTTTCGGGAAGGGTTGAGAAGTGGGATGGCTATGCTGGGATTGAATGCAGGGCCTTGTGCAAGCTGTTTAAGTACTCTTCCATTAAGCTACATCATCAGCCCAGAAAGTTCCTCACTTACAAATGAGTCTTGGAGCTTCTTCATTCCTTTTCTGTAGTTCACTGAACTGCCACTATGAATATGAAGGAAGGATAAGCTAAATCTCAGTCCCCAAGTAATTTACAATTTACTTTAGAAAATAATATTAATATACATGAAATAACTAGAGAACATTCTTCACTAAATCGTGTAATGCTAACTTGTTAGGTTTATATGAGTTTATTATGTAAACAGCATAAAATTCTGAAATAAAGAAAAATAAAAGCAGACGATATTCCAGACCTTACTCCAGTATCAAGTGTTTGTCTTATTTTGAAGAAGCTAACTTCTGTGGACACAACCTACCTGATAAATAAGAGAATTAGTTTAACTTAAATCTTTTTGACCTTCAGTTTCTTCAGTTCTGCACAGTGTGTTTTAAAGGTTTACTCATCTTTTTTAAACTTGGTTGTTCACATCCCATTGCTGAAACTAGTCTGACTTGGACTATTGTCCTTGGAAACACTGTTAATGTTACAATGTTCAATATATTGTTGTATTTATTGTATCAGTCTTTTGTCATTTTTATAATTAATGGCATATAATTTATATTATAATATCCAATACATTAATAATATTGTAACATTGGATCATATATTATCATTATAATAGGCCTAATTTGGCCTAAGTGTTTAGTGACAGTAAAATGAGTATAGATTATCGATTCTGGAGGGTTATAGAGCAGAGATCTTAGGAAAATGTCACCTACTGAACTAGAGATTTTGGACATTCAAGTACCCATTGCTGTGTCAGGCTCTTGGTTTATGTTTCACAATCTGGTCAAAACAAAATTAGAAATTGCTACCTGACACAAACTTTCAGTTCTAAGTTGAAAATCAGTTTCATAATAAACATTATATTGTTACAGATATTTATCACCGTGTGATAGTCAGATGTTTGATACTGGTACAGTGATCCCCATTTACTTGACAACAGAGACTTCACTGTGATAAGGTTTCCTTTCATGCTAAATTATATCTTTGTGTGCTTCATTGTATAATTTATGTTTAGTCCTAGAACAATATAGAATTTCTTTCTGAAAAATAATGTGGAAGTGAATGGAAAGTTTGTTTATGTAGATTTTCTTAATTTTTCAGAAAATACTTTTTCTAAATGGTTTCTATTTTACATTGATACTTAGCTACAAATATGAAGTTTTAGGTAAATGCTTGAAACAGTTTATTATTTTAATTATAATAACTTACTGGAGAGAGAATAAAAATCCTATATGGATAATTTCCCTTCATATTTAAATTACAATAATTTAAAATATGTATAAATATGTGATAGATTAAATTATGTATTTGCTAAACTATATTTGTTGAAATAATTTCATTTTTTAAATTTAAACTAAGTGCACAGTTAAATCATAGTTGTTTTACTTGACATCTTATGTTGACAGGCAGTGACATTATTATAAGTAATAATGGAGTAATTACTTCCAGGTAAGGTAATGTTCTACAGTGCTGAGCAATATCATTTCTTTAGAATATTTCTCTGTGTCTTTAAATTTGGTAATAGGCCTTTTGTACTTTTGGCATGTTAATGTTAGGCTTTCATGTACCTATATATTACTTGGCTCATGTTTTTGTAGAAGTTTTTTTGTGTTGGAGGTACTATTGTACATTTGTACATGTATATGTAATAAGGTACATGGAGATGCAACAAGAACACGATAAAATCCTTTACTCTTTGGAATTTATGTGAAAACAAAGTAAACATTTAATAACTATATCATATGTTGTCAGCTAGTGGTAAGTGCAAAGAGGGAGGGAGAGAGAGAAATAATGACAGACAGGTTTTTACTTTACATGAAGTCCTTAGGAAAGGCTTCTCTGAAAGGTTGATATTTAAACAAAAACTCAAAAGAATTAAAGAAGTAAGCCATGGAGTTATCTGTGTGAAGAGTGTGATCTGTGTGAGAACACAAATACAAAGCAACTTCGGCTCTGTTTCTCCAGCCTAAAACAATTCAGTGATATTACTTATCCTTCATACTTACTTTAAAGCTTAGGTATACCACACTGCCTTTTCTTTAATATCATGAAAGAGTCTTTAAAATTAACATTATAAAATTAACATTTAGGAGAATATGACTTATATGTTTCCCTGTGTGCAATAATCATTTCAAATATTGTTATATTTTATTTTGCCTTTTCTCTGAGCTGTGCTTTGTTTGAGTTAGGCATGTTCCTTGTGTTTATAATAGCATAGCAAAAGAAATAGAGTGATGTATGTGGCAAGTTTGAGTTTCAGTTTTAATAAAAAATATTTTATATCCTTACCTTCAGATGTTAGTAAAGGAAGGGAGATTGTTATATGTAGAAAATAAGCAAAATGATGTATCATAGTTAAAATGCTTTTTTAGACTATGAACAGATTCTACAAATGATCTTTTTTTATTACAACTTGTCTTTTATTTCTCTTATAACCACTCATTATTTTTGTCTAAAAGTTTATAAGTGTTCAGTAGCATGTGTACTATGCCATGCTTTGGTATACTTAAGAACTATTCTTAAACATTTTGCAACTCAAGGGTGAACTATAGTATAGAAAACTTATCAGCAAATGAACATATTGTAAATATACATAATAGACAAAATTGAGGCTCAAAGAAAATTACTGAATTTGTGAGGCAGTTTCATAGGAGTTTCTTATATATGCAATGAAGATGCATGTTTTTGCTTTTTGTGTTTTCCTGGGAAAGTTGATGGGGTAACTGAGGTGCTAGAAATTGCTCAGATTAGGAAAGAATACCCTTTATAAGGGTGATGTTTGAGGTGTTAAGTGATAAAGTTAAAGGTATTGAAATACGAAGAAAGTCACTTCCTCACACTAGGAAAATAGAATGTTCTGGAGGAATACATTTGTGAAATATAGATGTTACTAATTAAGTACAGCAGTAGATAATACCTACCTGTGCTGGCCTGGAAACTCTTCTCTTTCTTGTTGTGCTTTAGGTGTGCACATGTGGAAAATGAATGTGTCTCATGGAAGGCTCAAATAACTAATGCACAGTGAATTTAATAAAATGTGCAGATTAAAAGGAGGATAGCTTTGCTGTCCTTGGAAGTGTGTCTTCCTGTGCATTGCCAGTGTATTAACTCTGGAATGACAGCCACAGAGCAAACCACAGAGGGAATGTAATATGTTAATATGAAATTAAAGTAATCGGGCTAAATGATGGGAGTGTGCACTTTGCATCTTTAACTTGGAACCAACAAAATACGTAAATTATTCTACTTTGTTTTTATGATATCCTAAAAATTTCCCCAAAATGATTGAATTTTTCTATATCCTGTAAGTTAGAATTCTTCTCTACTGCCAAGAGTAACATACACGATTGATACTAATTCTAAATCTAATCATTTTACCACTTACTTAGTTGGAAGTAAAATTGAGGATACTTTTTGAATGAGTTTGTAGAACAAAAAATTTTTCATGTTACTGCAAATATTGTAATGATTTACATAAATTTAAATGTCTTTGGAATTTTATATACTACTTCTTTATCCTATTTGTACCTTTGTCTTCTAGTTTTTATTTTTCCTTCCAGAAATAGATAAGATCATTTTAATAAAAGATATGTAATACCAAATATGCTGGAAGGATGATATACTTATAAATTGGCCTATTTTTAATCTAAAAATGTTATGTTCTTAAATAGAAAATTTATATTAAAAGCATAAGAGAAGTAAAATCTCAAACATTAGAATTTTTTTTGATGGGACTGGGGTTTGAACTCGGATTTGCCCTTGCAAAGCGGGTTCTCTACCATGTGAGCCACACCTCTAGTCCATTTTGCGCTGGTTGTTTTGGAGATGGGGTCTTGCAAACCATTTCCCAGGCTCACCTAGAACAACAGTCCTCCCTATCTCAGCCTCTCTATTCAGTAGGATTACAAACATGAACCTCTGGCACCTGGCCAGGAACTTTTTAAAAACGGTACAAAATGGGACATACAAGCATTTTTTATATTTATATACATCACTTGACTTTTTCACTTCTGGATATGTCATCCAAATCCATTTAAGAAACAATTTGTAACTAGTAGGTTTTAGCATAAGCCCTTTTTATTCCATAAAATATTAAATAAGCATTGCCTTTCATTTTATTCAGAATTATTCAACCAGTTGATTTGCAGCAAAACAAAACAATGAGTAAAATTTACTTATGCAAAATTTTCTATCATTGAAGGTAAAATATAGAATTAGCCCCAATAGGTGTGATTTTAAAAACTGTCCATTGTTGACTGGTAATGAGGTGCTTCTTTGGAAACTATTAAATGATTGGTAGTAACCTACAACTGGTAGATAATAGGACATTCTTGACATTGATGTGGTTCTGTAATATTTGGCCAAAGATTTTCTTTTTCCTTTTTGTGGTATATAATTGATTTGTGCAGAAAATAGGATCCATTATGTTAAGGCATAGAAAGGTTATTCATAGTTATCATTTCATTTGGTGATAGAACTCACTCTGGTCCCTGAGTTAGCTAAGTTGATGTCCACATTTATAAGAATTTATGAAAAAATGATGTTCTAGATCCCTGTTCTGATGTCTTCAAGCCTCCATTCTGCTGACCCTGCACTTCCCTACCTTCAGCTGGGCAGTATATCTTCTAAATTAACCCATATTGGGTACGACCCTTAGATTTATTTTTAATAATTATTTTTAATTATTATTTTTAATAAAGTTCTTAGCTTTGTGCTCTGTGCTATGACATCAGATCTGTCACTGCAGCACTGTGCTTTATCTCACCATTAACTGTTACTTGAATTCTAAGGTAGCTGTAACAAACAGCAATTCAAAGACCAGTATTGAAAACTGCTTCAAAGAAAGATAAAAAATAAACTTAAAAAATTCTACAGGAGATTTTTTTCTTTGATCTCTGTACTTGCTAGAAACTTAGATATATGGTTAAAACTTGAAGCTTTAGGTTTTTCAAAATATCTTTCTGTAATGGGCACAAAGAAAAGCCACTAAATTGTTTCCATTCTCAGAACTCATTCAACATCACTAATTTGAAAACATGAAATCCAAAGTCTGAAACTTCTCTTGTCCCAAGCTTTTCAGTTAAGGGATACTCAACTTATGGCAAGAAGTGAAAATGGAAGGCCTGATGGCTTCATATACCAAAGGTCTCCTGCTCCCTCTACAGAAGGTGCTACGAAATTGCAGTCATTTGAGTTATGTGTTCTGTTTTTTTAATGAAATAGATTTCTTATGAATTTTACGATGACTAACAAGATGATTTGGGTTCATATGTATTTCCATTTGCTGGCAGACTAATAGACTGTCTTATAGTTGGCCAAGTTGGTTTGTGCATCTTTCCTTTAGCAATTTTCATTAGCATCAGCAAGTAGCAGCAACTATGAAATAAAGTAGGTTTTTGTTCACTTCTTTGAGTTTGTTTTGTTTATTTACCCAAATGAATAAATAAAATGTTTGAAAACTTCTTTTCATATTAGGTAATTGTTTCAGTCATTTTAATTTTTTTACCTAGCCAGGAATTTTAAATCATAACAATAATGTACTACAAAGACCTAAATTCTCTCATTATCTGATTCTAATTATTCCATTTATTTTTAGTTCTTAGTTGTTTGCAGAAATATCTGACAACTTTAATTATCATTTTACGGGAGCATTAAGTTTGATTGACTTAAGCTAGATTTTTTTTCAGCTATCAGTAGTATTCACAAGAGACAAAACATTTGAGACTTCTGTAAAGACTTCATTAATGTATAAAACTAAACTACTGTATATGCATTTGTATCATCTTGCTTTACCCATTTGTTTATTATTTATTAATGTTTTGGTTTGAGTGATTTTTTTATATTTTCTTTATAACTCTGAGACTAGTTTTGTATTTCTCAAATACAAAATGTTTATAATTTATTTCTTGTAAGTATGAAAATTCTTTTATTCCATCAAGAAAGTCTTAACAAAAGATCGGAAAACATACCCATTTGCATTTAGTATAAAAACAACTCAGTTACCCTGTAACAAAAAATGAATGCAACAAAAGAGCCCCTTTGCGGTACTGGGGTTTGAACTCAGGGACTCACACTTGCTAGGCAGGTGCTCTACCACTTGAGCCACTCTGCCAGCCAAAAGAGCTTCTTTGATTTAAGTATGTCACATCAGATTTTTCTGTTCGGAATATTTATTATGCTTAAACTGGATTGGATTTTTTTTCCCTTGGTAGGTGTACTGGTCCGTTAGCAAATTCTCTTTCAGAGAAAGTAAGAGATCCAGTAGAGGAAGATGACGATGAATACAAGATTCCTACATCCCATCCTGTTTCCCTGAATTCACAACCATCCCATTGTCATAATGTAAAGCCTCCTGTTGGGTAAGAATATAGGCAGCCTTGTACCACCTTACAGCACCATTGGCATTACTATTTGTGGGTTTGTTTTTATGTACTTGAATTATGTACATTTGGATTAAAAATCCTTGATTTCCACTCAAAGTTTTATCTTCCTTTGTTATAGTTTCTGCATTGCTTTTCAAGAAAACTAAATGTAATGGAACATTTGTTAACCTCTTCCCCCCAAAAAAATAAATTATAGGCTTATAAAATGTGACTGTACATTACATTTAATCATGATTAATTCAAGTACTTTCAATAAACAATGTTAGTGAATTTTATCAATTTCAAGCACACACATCATGAAGAAAAATTAGTGCTGAAAAACTAATACTAAGGTGTTATGCCAACTTTCCTTAGAATTTTTCTTCATGATATAAAGAGTAGTATAATTTATATTAATTTTGTTTCTTGGTTTGCTACCTGCTTCCATTCAGGTCTTAAAGCAATAAGAAAAAATAAAAAACAAACAAATATTACTTCCCTCAACTTATTTTTTTTTAACCTTCCCTAGTCCCAGATAAGAAAAAAGGAATAGTGATTTTGTTTTTTCTTTCTGTTGCTTGTTATTCTCACTGTAATGGGACTATCTTTAGGATTTGAGTGTCAGCCACAATGAAGTATATAGGAGTTATTAATAGTGGATTATGTGTAGTGAAATACTAGTTTATCTTTACATGAAATCATTTTGCATGTGTAGATTGAATTAGTGAACTATCATAACATTTTTATCTGACATATATGAAGTACTCAATTAAATCTTAGCTTCAAAACTAATTTCCTGAGCTCCAGTTCCCCTCGCATAACACTCCTGAAGCTGTGCTTGGCTTACAGATAAGGGCTCAGCACATGTTGATGGCTCTACTGTCCAGGGTCTCATGACTGACTGAGGGATGGGAGATCCATTGAACTCTGTCATCTGTGCCTTCTTTACATGTGTGCCATTTCCTTAGGAGGTCAAGCCAATTAACTGAAAGCACTTTATAGGTGGAGTGGTCCACTCTTTGCAGATGAAAAAACTAAAAAGTATTTTAATGGCCATAAGTATCTCAGTGAGGTAGATAATGAAGTACTTGCAGAAGAGAAGTAAATCTTCATTTTAACCAGAGTCTTAATAAGTGATGCTGCTTAGTGATATCATCACTCTGCAATCCAGGGCTTCATTTTTCAAAGCAAGAACCAATGTTCTGGCTAATTGCTAGTGCTTCAGACATTTGTTGATAAAATAGGAGCATCGAGAGACAAAGAAATAACTGGGAGTTCAAGCATTGTATCGAAACAAACATATGTCTACTGATCTATTACAGAAAAAAAGTTTTTCCTTCTCATCAAATATAAATTGTTACAAATTTCAATTCTCGTGGCTCTTAAAAAGTATAGTAATTTTTAAAAAACAGAAATAAGATGAGCTACTTTGGTCTTCCTCAGAGTCTCATTTTTTTCATGACTGGAGGAGTAAGGGGCACAATTTTAATTTGTTAAATTTTAATTGTCACATCATAGTGGATGAGATTTTGGTGACAGGCCTCTTGGATCCTGAAAGTAAATTTGAATTATTA
This sequence comes from Castor canadensis, assembly GCF_047511655.1. Taxonomy (NCBI): domain Eukaryota; kingdom Metazoa; phylum Chordata; class Mammalia; order Rodentia; family Castoridae; genus Castor; species Castor canadensis. The sequence goes on along the minus strand of NC_133390.1, from coordinate 54,695,103 downwards.
CTATCATTAACATATTTCTACTGTTATGGCAAAATAATAAATGTTAATAATCCCTAAGCTTAATTGGAGTGAATTCTTTACTTAATTTTTTCCTGAAAGATGATGGATGAAGTATTTTATATCCTCTCCAAAACACTTTTTCAGGTTAACACTTCCTTTCCCTGTGTGCTTACCCCCTTTGGAACATCAGGAAAAGTAAATTATCAAAATATATGGAAAATGAAGCAATAAATGAATAATTCAGTTCAGTTTCAGTAAAATCCATACTTATTTTGAAGGTCCAATATATGATAACTATTTTTAAATAAACTATATCTTGCCCCTTAAAGAGAAGTGGCCATCAGAGAGAACAGAAATGAATTTCAGGTGAAGCACTCTTGCAATATCTATTCAAATATCTCTGCTATCTCCTCCAGTATGTATACACTTTTACTTTGATCTAAGAATTCAGAATAATTTGAGAAAAGTAAAATGTAAACATACTTTGTGTAGTTCATTGTTAGACAGTTATTACGCAGCCGGATGCTAATATGCTAATGGCAGAGTATGCTCCCCAACTTCTATTCCTGCTGTCTTGTCATGACCCAGTTTTAGCCATTATGTTCACAGTATAATTAAAAAGCATCACTACCAGCCTCAAAGAGACATGCCTTTTTTACTGAATATTACTTTATACAAACACCCAGATTAAAATACTTATTATATACCCAAAGCCTTTAGTAAAGTCATTTTTCCAAAGCATTGGCAACCAGAGGTTTGCTTGTAACAGTAGTAAGTAGTAGTATAAGCTCTAGGTCTTCAAATATTCCTGCCAGAATTTTAATGGAATTACCAGAAGTTTATTAACTTTGCTTACTTTTATTTTTATTACATAGAAAGTTTAATTTGTATAAAATGTAATATTAAATTCTATAAACGATTAATGACGCCATTGAAACTGTTAGATATCTTTTGCCTTGGCACATAGTTCTTTTACTTCAAAAAAACTTGTCCAAGTATTACAGAACTTCCAAAGAGATACATTAATTTCATAGATGTATTAGGGTACTAACAGTTTCTGTGGCCCTTGTATAGCCTTCTGGAACTGTTTTGTTCACATTTAAAAGAGAGAGACACTGTTTGTTTTCAGAAAGATATTTACTTCTGATTTTCAAAATAAGAGTATCTGTATCCTATTATTGGAAGAGTCTCCAAAAAAGATAATATATTTATTTTCATGCTGTATTATATGAACAGTGTCTATTTTCTTCAAACCCACCCCCAACAATGGCTGTTAAATGGACTTTTAAATCCTGATATAATTCTTGCCCTCTGATCTCTGCTTCAGGTCTTGTGATAATGGTCATTGTTTATTGAATGGAACGCATGGTACACCTTCAGAGATGAAGAAATCAACCATGCCAGAGTTAGGCATATATGTAAAGGGTATGTATGTATGGAATATGTTTTATTTTGCTATGAACATATTAATGGTCAGAATTTAAAGGCAAAATTCCACACCATTTTTGTACTGAAAATACATGAAGGTTTTGTGTTATCCTCTAGGAGATGTTTTTGATTCAGCCTCTGATCCAGTGCCATTACCACCTGCCAGGCCTCCAACTCGGGACAATCCAAAACATGGTTCTTCACTCAACAGGACGCCCTCTGATTATGATCTTCTCATCCCTCCATTAGGTTGAAACTTTAAAAAAAAGTTTTTAACTAAGACCCCCTCCTTACTGTTTCTCTCCATATCTGCATTATTTGAATTAAGAAATTCAATGTAATACAAACTCACTGGGTTGTGAATTTCCCTGAAATTAGAATGGGTTCTCCAGGTGTTGGTGGTTACTTCCAAGTTCATGTGACCATTACACCACTTACATTGTTTAACTAAAGGGTTGGGTGTAGCTCAGTTTCAAAGTACTTACTACCTACCATGTGCAAGGCCCTGCGTTCCACTCTGAGCACCATAAGAAACAAAATAGATGACTAAAATCATGATATGTGAAATGACTTTAAGTTGTGAAACTATAGGTGATTTTTGTATTTTTGTGTGCATGTAAATTTTCTGTAATAACAATATATTTTTTTGTAATCAGAACAGAACTATAAACTAGATAGTTTCTGGCCATGCCTTTGCATTACAATTCTCTTAAAACTAAAAAGACAGTAGTAGTGTAAAATCTGACCACTTATTGGGATTCTGTCAGGTAGTCACTTCTATATTAGATACAACCTAAAGACAGAGAACATTGTTCTTCCTGTCCCTGTGTTCCTGTGTTCGAGTGTTGAAGTGTTAAGTGAGATTTTCTTCAAGTGTAGTGATTTATACCTTTATTTAAGCAAGAAATGACCCTGTCTCTCTTAGGCTAAATGTAGAAAAGTAAACACTTGTTTATAGATAACTGAGAACAAGTTGTTTTATACTAATTATTACACATTCAGAGAATCTTGTTTTGTTTCAGACTGTAAGAAACACTGTGTGTTTGTGTGTGTATACATGTGAAGATACACTTAGGTATGTGTGGATGTTGAAATTGTTGCTAGTGTCAATGTTAACTTCATTAACTCTAGGTAGGAAGCTTCTCACCATAATTTTAGAGGAGGAAGACAGATTCTCCACACGTATAATGGCTTCCCAATAATAAGTCACAATAACATAAAATAATGTACAATAAAGGTCATTTATAAACTTTTCTGAATTGGCTATGACACTATCAGAAATAGGAAGTGAACTTTTCTATTTTCTCATAAGTAGCATGGACCAGTGTTTTGAATTGCACAATTGCAGTGAGTTTTATTCCTGTCCTCCCTGTAGTTCAGGGCTTTATTCTCACCAACATTAATTATAAGAGCCCCTAACTTTCTTACCTACAGACTTTTTCTTCTTTGTGCTTCTCCCTGTACACTGATTATCTAAGCCTTTATGGCCTAGATCATCACTGTTCAATAAAAATATTTTGGGGGACATAAGGATCTGTATATTTACCTATGGTTAAGTGTAAGTGAGGTTTTGTTCATTCAGATGTAATATACTGCCAGGTATAATGGTACACACCTGTATTCCCAGCTACTCAGGAGGCAAAGGCAGAAAGGTGAGAGTTCAAAGCCAGCCTGTGCAAAGTTAGCAAGACCCTGTCTCAAAAACAAAATGTACAACTAAAGGGCTGGGGGAATGGCTCTTACCTGGCATATGTAAGACCCTTTGGTTCAATCCTCATCACCACAAAAATAAATAAGTAGATAAACAAAGAAATAAGTGTGGATGATGGCTAACTTTATAGGATAATGTAGATAGATGTTCCAGCCTGTCACTTTACATCAGCCTCCCTCTAGTGTTTCTTGTGCATTTCATTCTTCATTCATACTATTCCTTCTGCTTACGTTTTGTACATAAATGTTTTTGGGCCCTGTGATATTCCAGATTGTCCTGTTCATCAGCACTTCATTGAATGCCTCTTGTATACATTTGTCTTCTTTCTTCCAATGCATTTATCTCTTTTATGGAACTAGTCAAACACTTTCACCTGTGAATCATACATACTTAGAAACACTCTGTATCCTTTCATGGAATCTAAGCTCCTTGGATTAGAGACTTATGATTTTGATTCTCATATTACTCAGTTTCCTAGTACGATGTCTGATATTTAGGCTGAAAAAGATTTGAATATGATAATGTGATAGATGGCTAAATATTTTAATAATAACACTTTCTCAACTATATCTTCAAATATTTTAAATTAGAAAAATATTTATGATAAGAAGAAATATATTGTAGTATATATAAGGTAATCTCAAAGAACGGTAAGACCATTTTTTAAAAAAAATTCTTTATGTTTAAGTCATTCAACTTAACCACATATGAATTATTATTGGAATAAAACTGCACAGAATGCACTTTTATTTTTTTTTAAACAATCAAGGTAAGGAAAGCTATGAGTAGACTAGTAAGATGTAGCAGAGGAAAAATAAGTAGACATAAAGTCATGCTGCAATATACAGATATAAGTAACTAGCTTTTAGACCACAAAAAAGAGACCTATATTTAAATGTTCTTTTTAGAACCTTAGTTTAAATGAGCTGAAATCCAGTGGAACAAATTTTATGGGATGATCAAAACTACTCTATGATAATAAATTATATGTGCATGGTATGATTTTCTAATTAGAGCCCATGAACTCTTTTTTGTTGCACAGAAACTTCTGTTTTGCTTGTATGACTGGTAATAAATTTTAGTTCAAAGTTCCAGTGTCCTAATATTGTAAATACTACAAGGAACCATGAGCTGTTTCATAACCTTCAGTGATGTTTTTCTGGAAAGACCTGGGGAGGTAGAAAAAATTTGCATGGGGGCAATTGAAATGTATGTGTTTGTGTTTATTCTCCAGCCACTTGAAAAAAATAGATACTATTATTATCAGAGTCAGCGACCTGCTTGATAAATCCTGCAAATGAATTTATAAGCAGCAAGAGAAAATCAATCATTGTTTTTGTCTGATACAGTGTGTTTTGATTAATGAAGTTCTGCTGTTGATATTGACCTTTCTTTAAACACAGGTGAAGATGCCTTTGATGCCTTCCCCCCCTCCCTCCCACCTCCCCCACCTCCAGCAAGGCACAGTCTCATTGAACATTCCAAACCTCCTGGCTCCAGTAGCAGACCATCCTCTGGACAAGACCTTTTCCTTCTTCCTTCAGGTAGGAGGTTAAAAAGCAAAAGGAAACTTCACTTAAAAATATTTCTAAGCTCATACTATCAAATAGATGTTAATAATCCCTGGTTTAATACCACCCTAGCAAAAATACTCCTGGGTGTTAAGAGTAGCATTGGAGTGCAATTTGTTTGTCAGTTGATTGATTTACTGCCAAAAATGTTACAAAGATAACAAGAACAATACAGAATCATAGGATTTAGAAATGATGCAATAGAGATAACCCAATGCACATAATCCCTTTAGATTACAAAGGGCTCCCTAAAAACCAGAATGGCTAAGTAATTGGGCTAACAGAAGGGGAGAGAAAATTTGGGCTATCACTGTTCCCAATGTAATTTTGTTCTAATAATAGCTTTTTTTTAATTTTACAAGATATGCCTCAGTGTCACAATTTTATTCAAATCATAATATTTTGGTAAATTATATTATCATACATGAATAGATCATTTTTCTGGAGAATGAGCTTTTTATTTTTGTTGCTATTAATGCTTCATTGCATATACTCAAATTATTTGTTTTTAAGGTAGAACTAATATATTTTTATATTAGTATACTTTTAGATGTTTGAAATGAGAAATAGAAATAAAAATGAAGAGACAAGTTAACTATCTGTTTATGTTAGAATTATCAGGGAAAAGAAAATATATTCATACATTCAGTTGTGTTGGATCTGCTGATACTAATATTTCCAGTCTTTTAGTGATAATATAATCTGTGCTCTAAAATTTTTGCCTCCTGGATTTGGTTTGGTAACATGAGGTAGAGACTTTATAGCCTTGTATAATGGTGCATGCCTGAAGTCCTAGCATTCAGGAGGCTAAGGCAGGAGGATGTGGAGTTCTAGGACAACTTGGACTATGTAGTGAGACCCTGTCTCAGGCAAAAAAAAAAGAGAGAGAGAGAACATTTACTTTTTACACATTTCCACCTGAGATAAAATCACAGACAACCTTTCAAAAGTGCTCAGTTTCTCCTTTGTCTACCTATATGCCTCAGTGAAAACATGGGACTCTTAACCATTATCATTTTTCTCTATTGATTACTAGTCACTTTTAACATTTGTTTTTTCTGGGTTTTTTTCATTTGGTTTGAGACACAGTTGTGATCATATAGCAACATATACGGATTCACTTTTTTAAGTGGTTTATTTTTCAAGAGCAGTTTTCGTTTGTTTTATTAACAGCATCATCTAACCCCTTTTTTAGATAAGTCCTGGTCCCTGTTGCTTAGGAATTCTCTGGATGCCACCAAAGAACAAGCATCACAGCCCTGCTGAGACAAGTAGAAAATATGAATAAGTGCTTAGGCTTTTATTCACGTAGCTACATATAAACACTGGTGATATATTTTCCTATTTTTCCCTTACTCAAGTCTTTGTTCTATACATGAACTTTAGCATTATTTTTTTTCATAAATGAAACATTCTCAATCTTAAACTTTAAAAAAAAGTTTTTAGATGCTAAGTTCTAGTTTCTGAGTAGATCCCCACAACATACCTGTCACCTTTTATAGATGCTACATAAGCCCCAGTAGATAAAACCTCAGTATATCAATTTTTTTTACAATAAAGCTAAGCTTTGCAAGATTCAGAGGAGAATATATTGAGTGTCATTTTGCAATGAATTGAATACATTATGCTGTCTAAAGAAATACAGTGGAAGATTCTTGACAACAGGTCTTCATGCTAAGAATTAAACTTCATGAAAGAATACAGGTGCCAGAGTTCAACTCATAGTTTTAGAACCTTAAGCATAAACAAAGATGATTGTCCAGCTTAACCACACTCTGTGGGCATCTGCCATTGCTGTTTTCTCTGCTGTCAGTCTGTGATATATTAATCCAGTACAGTGGTAAATGGTTTCTAAATATTACTGAGGTTAGGTTTCCTTGAGGAAATAGTTAACCCTGATTAAAGACATAGGGTTATCTTAGAAAAAGATGTTGCATTTTTCCCATGCTATTACATTAAATACCTAGTCAAACCTATCTCTTTATTCAAGCACTTCTTTGCACTTTATCCAGTCACTTCTTTGCAGTCGCAGTTTTCAAATTGCAGGTCTGTTTCTACACAGGAGCCTCATGATTCCCATAGGATCAAGGAAGGAAGCCAAGCAGAGCCATGCCTCTGGTTCTTCTTTTATGTTTCCCATTTTAGCCTTTTATACAAGATTTCCTTTGGCAAAATAGCAACTGCTGTACATGAGCCATCTATTCTGGACAGGCCAATCATATCTTAGCAAAACCTGGAGTCCTCAACAAAAGCTTTGTGATTTCTTGTCTCCAAACTCAAGGCAACTGCTAGCACATATGTGCTTTCTTCTATATTACAAAAAAAAATCCTTTTATCCTGGTTGGTTGAAATAGGTTCCCCTCCTACAGCTTCATGCCAGGAACCTGAACTTGAGTGAGAAACAAAGCAAGGGCAGCATTTCTGTCTTGCTCATACCCTTTACTGAATGTCTATGCAATGCACAAAATATGCAGCCCTTATTTCACTTTTCTTTCACAACTTTTCTAACCTAGAATCCCTTTTGAAGTTCCTATCCAATCTTAAAGTCATAATTCAACTCTAAAAGCTAGGAAAATTGACTTTATTAAAGGAAAATAAATTTTTCCCCTTGGATTTAGAAATTATCTTGCCTAAATAAAATGCAAGGAAAAGCTACATCATTATAAACAGTTTTTGAAAGGATTTAGTGAACTTTTTAAATACAATCTTCATGAAGTACTGTCATAATGTGACAGAGCTCCCTAGTCAGGGAACTTGTGCTGTTTAGAGGTAACACAAAATGAGAGGAGTGGAATCCTCAGCAGTGTTCATCCGCTGTGGAAAACACTGCATTCAGGTATTGAAGAATTAACGGGCAAGAGTCACAGTTATATTAACTGTCACCTCCAGATCAGCAGCATCTGCAGCAGCTAGGGATTTGCTTTAACATGAAACTCAGGGAGTAATATTCAGCAATATGTCCTCACAATCCCTGTGCTTATTTTGTGTCTGATACATGTACACATTTTAGTAGCGCTGAGCTAGGGCGTTAGAAAGAACTGTAGCCAGGGTTGTAAAGGAAATTCATACTTCCTCAAGGAAGCAACAGTGGATTAGAGGAGCTCAGGATGCTTAGCTCAAAGGAGAGAATACAAGAACCTTGGATGTGTGTTAGAATTGTCCTATCAGTACTGTCCTTAATTATAGTATGCCCTAAAGAAAGATGGGATTTGTTTTCTGTCACCTGAGAAGGTAGAAATAAGACCAGGAGGAAGTATTGAGAAGAAAATTTCATTCATCATATGAAGAAGTTCCTAAATTATTAGGAATTGTACTTTGGGATTAGTGAGTTCCTAACCCTGGATGATTTCAACCAACAGTAGATAACTTTTTATTAGATATTGTATGAACATGAATTAAAGAATGAGGGTAGTAAAGAGGGGAGAATTTTTGTCACCTAAAAAGCTGACTGAACTACTCTAGCAATTAGATTTTATGTGGGTATATTCTTTTAAAATCTGATAGACAACTGATAAATTTTGTAGATTATATGTTACAACAATGGCACATAGTTTTAATTGTTCGATTTTATTTGCCTCTTTTTCTGCACCTGACTAAATTTTTGAAAGTCTTTCAGATAGTCAATAAAAAAGGAATTAGAAAAAATATTCCATATTATCTCCTCCAAAAGATAATCCTTGATTATCTGTCCAATTTTTTGCCAATGCATGTATGAGTTTCTACTTACGTAAAATTCATTTCACATAGTATATGCTACCTGTAACCTTTTTCCATTTCCTATGTCATGAGCAGCACTAATGCTATTAAATATTCTTACACAATATAATTTTAATGAATGCATGGTTTCTTATTTACTTAGCCAACACTTTTCTCCCAGTCTTTAATTGTTTTTATAATCTCTAAAATAAACATTAAATTTTCAATTTTGCAGTACTGTGCTGTAAATCACAGGTAGTAGTACTTTGTCTTTTAGAACCGATTGATCCCATTGTATATATTCATTTCTCAAATGTTTATTACCTTATAAATGATACATTTACGTTTTAATCCTAAATGGGGACATTAAACTTTGACTAGTTTTTGAAGAATTTAGTTTTGAAAAGCTTTACTGCTTTTCAAAATTTTCTTATCAGGGGACAATTGGTAATTATTGCATCCTGTGTAGTTCTTGTGCTATATACAATGTCTTTCCTTCAAAGCGTAAATTCTTCCAACCTTATAACTTCCCAGTTTACCCTGTACCTAACCAATAGCATTGTTAGTATAAGGCAAGACAGAACTACATGGTGGTGATTGAACTGAATCATAAGTATTTTTGGTACTTATAATAATATTTTTAGTATACCTAGTGACTTTTTAAGTAAAATAGATTAATGTAATGTAGTACAGCTCTGTATTTTGTAGTTTATGGTGCTGGTGTGTCTCCACACTTTACTTTTACAAAATGTAGATGATTTGAAATGGTGTAAGTATATGTGATAAACCTGTAAACTACCTCTAAGGAAATAGCAAGTGTATGTATTGTAAAAGACAATCTTTCTTCTGACTTAATGTTATATCAGAGGCGTTCAGAATGCACAATAGACTACAGTACATTTTACTGACTATTTAATTCTTAATGTTTGGGATATTTAAGAATTTATACAGAAATTACCATATTTGGTTCTTTTGATTGTTCTAAAAACCCAAAAGATCAACTATTTGTCACATGGAATTTGTTTTACCTTCTCAGTCCTTCCTAAAATATTTCAACAAAATGAAGCTGGTCCGTTGACTCCAAATATCAAAAGCTAAGAATCTGGTAGTTATTTTAATATTGAAATTAATGAAAGCAAGTTTCTAGCCTGAGTCAGAAAATCCCCAGCAAAGCTGGTGATAATTATTTTGCTCTAAAGGGGATTAAAAAAATGTAGTAATTAACTAATAGCTTTGAATCCTGCCTTACATTACCTAGTCAAAAATTAGTATAAAAAATAGGCAAATTTTGAGCATGTATTTTCTCTTAAATATTCATATTCTTATATATCCTTAATGTAAAACCCAAATGAATAGTAAACCAAGAAATAAAATTTAGGTGTTTTGTTTTTTAACAGTATTAGTGCTTAAATTCAGGGCCTTACACAAATTTAGTCTATTTAATACTTACAATCTTAGTCTTAAGTTAATATCAGTTTCATTTGCCTGTTTTTCTACATTTAAGTTCATTTTGGAAGTGTTTTAGATAATGAAAAAATTCATCCTGCTGCCTCCAAAAGATAAGCATTGATATAAATTGATTTATGCAAAATTTGTATCTGCATGTATATATTTTAATTAGCAAAATATTCATTAAATGCAAGCTATTTGCCAAGCAGCATGCCGGGTGCTATCTTTCCCTTAAGAGATATTATTTTAAAGTATATGAATAAGTTAAGATCCTGCCCTGAAAAGAACTTAGGGAAATTTCAAATAGCATTGAAAGAAGAAAGTAAGATGAGAAAGGGATCCAAGGTGGAGGTAATGGCCAGATAAATTATTAGTGAGCCAGAGAGTCAGAAGTAGTGTTCATCTATTCTTTAAACAAGTCACCTCTCATCTTTAAACACATATTACTAATTTTAAACCAAGTAAGCATATGCTTCTAGTTTTTAAATAGAGCAACATTGAAAAAAATCTTTGTGTTCCTTTAGTTACAGTTAGTAAACATTGCTAGAAGTAGTAAAATATTTTTTTAATTTATCTACAGTTTATATTCCAGTGATCCAAGTAACAATACTGATTTTTACCATAGGATGTGTAGCGTAGTACTTTTTATATAGATACCTTATATGTACAGAAGATTTTTACATACATAGATTCACTTAACCTATGTAATTCCCAAATTTCAGGTCTGCCTAATGCTTAAAGAGAATAAATGATTTGATAATACTCATGAGATTATGATATCAATCATGAAGTTCCTTTTCTAATTTATTGTAGAAAATTCTTAGAGTAGTTTTCTTCAGCCAGTTGACAGAGATCATCCTTTCATTTGCAACCCTATCTTTATTTTTAAGATCCTTTTTTTGACCTAGCAAGTGGCCAAGTTCCTTTGCCTCCTGCTAGGAGATTGCCAGGAGAAAATGTCAAATCCAATAGGACATCACAAGACTATGACCAGCTTCCTTCATCCTCAGGTGAGTTGACTAATAGCAGTAATAATAATAATATCTTATGTTTGCATAGTGCTTTTTGCTAGTCAGAGGACTTTTTTTCTTTACTTAACTTATTGAGCACTGCTTGCCTAAGAAAGTATATTTTTATCACCTTTACATTTCGCTTATAAAGCTTGTATTATAACAGGAAAGCCCACACCCTCAGGCAGAAAAAAAATCACAGTATTATTTCTGATCATTCAATAAAGTCACTTCATTCAAAGTCATTCTTTGAAGATTTTTTCAGTCTCTGACTTTTCTTTTGTCTTACGAGATTTGAGAAATGGGATGATCTTTATGTACTGAAGTGCCATGTTCTGTTATTTCTCCACTGAGGCAGAAATCTCTTTAGAATTAATACTAGCCCCAGACTAATATTATTAAATAAGTCATTAACTCTTATAGCTTACTTAGAGGTTCTGTGCATTGCTTTGCCACCATCTATCAAGTAGAAGACGTTGCATTTTAGTAAATGCAAGCCACACGCAAACAATTGGTAATGAAATGCTGCTGTTTTGCTTCCTTATGAGAGAGGTCTTCTTAATAGCTCCCAATCTTCTATAGTACCTTTATACCCTCGTTTTCATTATTTTTCATAGTACTTATTGCTACCCAAAATTCATTATTCATTCATTTCTTTTCTGTTATTTGTCTGCTCTGATGGTGTATTAAAATTTTGAAGATAGACTAGATAGTTTGGGTTCATTGCTTGCCTTGAGTCAGCTCAGATTGCTATTACTAAATATCATAGTCTACATATCTTAAACAGCAAACTTCGATTTCTCACATTTCTGGTGTCTGGGAAGTCCAAGAGCACTTGGTGTCTGGATGAGAGTCTTCTTCCTCATTCATAGGTGACCATCTTCTCTGTGTCCTTACCAGGTCAGGGGAATGCTCTGGGATCTCTTTTATAAGGATATGAATCCCTTTCCTGAAGGATACATACTCACTCGCTCCCAGATGCCATCACGTTGGGCATTATGTTTCAGGTGGCGATTGAGGGGAGAGTAGGGCACAAATATTCAGCCCATAGCATTACTTTATCCCCAAGTACTTAGAAGAATGTACAGCATACTTCTTAGACAGACTGGTGGACGATAGGTGGGTAAAAGAAAAGAAGAGAATTTGATGTCTGCATTAAGTTTGAATACATGCATTTTATGAGCAATATGTTTGTGTCATGCTTGTAAACACTAGAACTCTTCGCTATGTAGATTTGTATCTTATTGCAGGATGTTGGAGTTTTAAGTTCAAACTCTGGTTTGCAGATTTGTGCGTTAGTAGACTACATTCTGTTAACTTCTGAATCCAGCTAATTAATGAGCTTCCTTGAGAATTGTCAGCATGTTGGTTCTTACTTGATGCTCTACACGAAAGATGCAAAATTCCCTCTATAGCTTTATGAATTTTGACGTTCGTATAGCTCAGAAAAACACAGAATATCTTATTAACGTTCTGAAGTTTTGTTCCGTGCTCTCTTTTCAGTTCACTTCTAGTTGCTTAAACGTTTCAGATATGTCTATGGTAGACAGTAGTTGTACCAAATGGATAGACTTGATGAAAATCAAGAAAAGACACTAACAGCCCCCATGTAGTATAAGGAAGCAAATCTTTATATTAGGACAGCAAAGCAGTTAAAAGGCAGCTTTGAGAAAAGTGCAATGACTGATTTAAAATAATATATTCAGTACCATCAACTCTGGATTAAAATAAACATTTTCAAGTTACAGGGAAAATTCTGGCTTACACACTATTTTCACAGCTTCTTTACTGTTTTCTCTATAATATGTGGGTATTGTAGAGCCTAGAAGAACATCACTCACATATATGAGTTTAAGTGGTATGAAATCCAATTAGCATTACACAAGAAATTTCAGGAAGAACTATGAGTCACAAATCTTGCTGAAACACCCCAAATTGCCACTTACCAGGAGCCTGAATAGTTTTTTTTCCTAAGGAATAAAATAGTACTGATTACTACTCTGAGGGCCTTAGCTAGTTGTGACATCTAATATTTCAACCTACTCCCTAAACTTTCTTTACAAACACAGACCACAGGAATAAAATACCTTCTTTCTACCTTATTGTTCACATGCAGCTCACTGGCTTATTTCACATCAGCAGAGACTGGTTTTGCCTTCTGAATCAGGTCATCTTTCCATTCAAAACCTGAGGCTGGATGCTATGTAACTTCAGGATCCTAATAGCCTTATTTTTCAATAAATAATCTTTTAATTTAAGCCTTTTCAAAATGACCTAATAAGATATCTGGTATACCTTAAAAGTTAAATTTCTATTATCTTTCATGGCTGTCTACATAATTTAGAGTAACTTATTTATGTACAAGCTTTCTGAGAAAGAGTAATTCCAAAGAATTCAGAAATACAGTTTCATTGATTTAAAAATATCTTCCTGTTCCTCTTACCTAAAAAGATTCCGTGTGTGTGTGTGTGTATGTGTCTTCCTGAATGCATAGATAGACAGATGATAGATATGTAGATATACATATTTACATATATCTACATACACAAAGAGCCTCCCAAGTGTTTTATTCCTCCCAAAGAAGATATTTTATGATTTCTGTTAAGTTTTTTAAATGTAACAATGTAATTAAATGAGTATGTCACAAAAATAGTTAACGAAAAATAAGATGCTACTGGTTTGTGTTAAATTCACATATACCTGTATTGGGACAGATTTTTCACTAAAAATCTACTTATTTCTTTATATGAAATTACTCACATGTAGTTTATATCTATAATAGCAATGTGTGAGTTTTAAAATTTTGTCAGTTTGCTTTTTCTCTTTCAAGTGTTACACTTGAAAACAATCCTGATTTTCAAAATGGGGATAATACCTATTTAACATAAGATAGAATATTAAAGACTTTACTTATAAATATAATAAATAAAAATAGTATTGAACATAAAATAATGAGCTATTACTGTCATGTTCTTATGTCTTCATTTTTGTCTCACTGTTTCAATGCTATCTTTCTTTAAAAATCTGCACAGATGTTTCACAAGCACCAGCCAGACCCCCCAAACCAAGACCTCGCAGGACTGCACCAGAAATTCACCACAGAAAACCCCATGGGCCTGAGGCAGCATTGGAAAATGTCGATGCAAAAATCGCAAAACTCATGGGAGAGGGTTATGCCTTTGAAGAGGTGAAGAGAGCCTTAGAGATAGCCCAGAATAATGTCGAAGTGGCCCGAAGCATCCTACGAGAATTCGCCTTCCCTCCTCCAGTCTCCCCACGTTTAAATCTATAGCAGCCTGAACTGCGAACACCAAAATGTAAAGGAGTTGACAAATATTCCAGGAATATGGAGAAGAGAAGATTGAGGTGGAATTCAAGAGCAAAGGAGTCTCCTCATGTGGCATCTTGAGAAGCGGGGCCTTCGAGTGCAGCTTCTGAGAAGACTGCTGCTCAGTCAGGATGTCGATGCTGTGACTTCCTTGTTTTTGCTAGCCATACTTTTAAATCAGGGTTGAACTGACAAAATAATTTAAAGACGTTTACTTCCCTTGAACTTTGAATCTGTGAAATGCTTTCCCTAGTTTACACGTTGGCAAATGCAGTTTTTGTTTTTGTTTTTGATACTTGTACTGTGTTCTTGACAGACCCTTTGTAGAGTGGTCAGGTCTGCTGTGATACTTCCTGTCGCCTCCCTTGCGAGGCACCTTTTCATTTTGATCTTTCCTTCTGCATCCCAACACCCAGTCCCAGGTCCAGTTCCATTTCTTCCCTTCACAGGATGCTCTGAAGGTTCTGATTTTCAATGTATCAAACTAATGCAAAAAGAAAAAGATGTGTGTGGTCTTCACTACTGAGTCTTTGGAAATGATCACTGTTGAGAGATGGGAAAAAACCTGAATGTAGAAAGCATTCATTTGTCAATAACGATCTCTTATAAGAGGTTTTTAAATAATGTAAAGGAGCCTCCCTTGCTAAAGTTTTGTAACTTTTAATTTTCCATATTTTCCATCTCTGTCATCCCAGGGTGCCATGATGCTATAAAAATCTGAAACATTAGAAAACAACTACAGATGTGGGAGAAAAACACTTGCACAGCACAGTGCCATCCTGAAGTAATATAATGAGGTCCCTGATAATTATGCTTACATTACTTTCAGGCATGCTGTAAAAGAGGACCTTTTTCCTAAACCATATTAATAAACTTCAGGTACAATCATCGACATGTCTTTCCCAAAGTAGAATAGAGTTCATTTCTTGTTTAAGTGATTATACCCTAGTTTCTAAGAGCTGTGAGAACAACTTCATAGCACAATGGAAACGTTAAATTTTTGATGCACTGTTAAGTGCCAGTGCTACTGTGGTGACATCTTTTTTTTTTTTTTTTTGCAAAGTTCTTAGTAATTTCCTCTCTGCCATCAAATTAGGGTTCATATTTAAATTTGTAGATATTCCCATTCATTGCTCTATTTTGCTCCATTCAATCAAGTGAAAAGTTAACATAGTTTTGCCTTTTTTGCAAAGTGGTGGTTGGTTCTTCAGAAACTGTGTATTACTTTTAATAAATCTGAAAATTTTTATTGAGCACCTGCAGTGCTTGGCAATGTTAGACACTGTGTTTTTAAAGCACAAACTCTTACATGCTGATTGTAGCATATTTCGTTATTTTCATATGCATTTTGTTATGGTAAGAGTCTCTGATGGATGAAGCCTAGAAGGTTTCCACCACAGCTTCAGAATTTTCCAGCATCTTGCTTTTTTCATTCAGTGTGTCTATGCAAAATGATTGAACCCACAGATAGTTTTCTAAATGTGGACTTAATTGTGGGTTTGTGCATCCTTCTACCACTCCTTTTTTCACACCCAGTGTGAGGTGAAAAGATGCTTTAGATAATGAGTCTCTCATCATACTTGAGAGAACATGGCAGAACATCTGATAGATTTGATAAGATTAATGTTGTACATGACTCATGCAGATAACCAGGTTGACCCAGGGAGGGAAACTAATGTATTCCTTTGAAAAGTGATACTTGACCTTTCTTTACTGGCTTTCATGGGATGAGATGATACTTGAAGACTCACAGGCTTTGCTTAGTTTGTGCTCTTATATGAATTTGTTCAGGTGATTTAGAGCTGGTTTTGTCCCTAGAAGGGAAATTTTAATTTGCCTTAGATGATCTTCCTTTGAGTAGGTATGAGTATAGTTTTTTATACTTTTTTAAATTGTACTGGCCAATTGTCTATTTCTTTATGAACTCTGTGTTAACATCGTCATGATTTTTCATTTGTTTTATCAGTGTCTGATGTCACATTGGGATAGCCTTGCATATTTTGGCCTTCTTGTGACTTGCTAATGATAGGTACAATTTAAGAGCCAAAAATTACCACTTCGTTGTGATAACATTCTTTATAGATTAGGCAGTGATGTAAAATAAGAATATTGGAAACATAGCACCTTCTCATCCAGTTTTCAAACTATGTGAAAATTTTTAGTGAGAATTAGAAAGGAGAATATAAATATATAGTGAGGTTTGAAAAATAACTTTTGCAAAAACTTTTTTAGCCTCCACCAAATCCATGTCTTAAACTCAAGAGCATCCTTCTGTTTTGTCATTAGCAATAGTGAAAAAAGTCCTACAGCATTCAAAGGAAAGAGGGACACTTTGTATCAGACATTATCATGAAAACTCATTGCTATCCACTGCTTATGATATCACACAGAAAAAGAACTTTTTCAGGAAATAATTAAACCAAAATGTTTTTATTATAAAAGTGACTACCTGTTAATACTTAGAAATGATCTAGACTTTGTTCACTGTGATCCAAACATTTCTCCTATTTCTCAAGATTCGCTAAGATGATTGTTTTTAAGCCAATAGTACAATCCCTAAGATTACAACAAATCTGGCCAAAATTAGCCCTCCCATATATTTCAGGTATATAAAGACATGGATTTATCCTCAGTGATATTCCAGTAAATATATTTCCAGAATATTTTTGGGTATCTTTGGTGGTTTTTTTTTTCACCCATGATATCTGACATAGCCAAATATTTTAGAATTGAATTGGAGCATTTTATGCTGAACTTGGACTTCCTTCCGCAAATACAACCTTTGCTTCTTTGTTTCCTCTTGCCCACATTGTGGTCTTAATAACCAAGCCCTAATTACAACCTCAAAGGGCCCATTTGTTAAGTCAGTATTTCGCACACCAAGAACACTTGCAAAGATTTCTTCATAATGTGAACTTTTAAATTTTTCAGTTCCAGAAGCATTTCCTAAAGGTTAGATACCACGTTTTCTTTCAGATTTTCAACTTGAATCTTTAGTTTGCACTGAATTCTCTTAATTTGGTTTAAAAAAAGAAAAGCATCTCTTAAACTGACAGATTCAGAAGTAAATTACAGATATTTTAAATAATAATACAGGTACTTCCTGTTAACGTGGAAATTTAGTGCTTCTAGGAAGAGTTTCCAGAAAAAAAGACAGCAATAGAGTGAAGTGTTTTCTTCCCAGTTCTATTTCATTGTTTTTTAAATGCCTTTTTAAAACTTGTCTAATGTGGCAAAATAGTTATGTGTTCAATTAATTTATATTTTATTCATTCTTTTTTCAATTCTGGTTATTATGTAACCTCGAGTACTTTATCTGTTCTTTTAATGTATTTTATAAATGAATGTTAACAAAATAGAGTCTGTACTTTATTTTTCAAATGAACACAAATATTTTAGAGCACTTCTATGATGTAATTTTTCTTCTTCATGTTAAGAAAAAGATAATACTAAAGTGCAGAATGGCTATCCTAGATGATTTTGTTATTAAACACCAAGACCATATGTCTATGAAGATAGTCTGAGAAGCAAACTATTCTCATGATATAGAACTGAAAGTCAAAGTTTTATTAAGGTTTCAGGTAATAAATACCATTATCTGAGAAAGGTTGAAGGTCTTCAAGATGATAATATTAGATAATTGATAATTCCTGGTTAACAGTAACATCTGTTTCTGTTTAAATCCTTGACTCTTCTAATCATTGGTTACTGGCCAGAATATCCTGGAAAGATAACAATAGATTTAAAAAAATGTTAATAATTTCTTCTAGGTCAAGAATCATAGCAGAATGTTGTGAAGTTAGTTGGAACATGCAAAGGTCCATGTGTAATAAAGATAACAATAATTGTTCCCTCAAAGTACAGGCAGGGAAATGGAAGATACACATAAGCAAGTAATTCCATACAACAAATGTTGCATGTAAGTTGCCACATTGTAACCCCTCTGGCTTTCTACAGCTGGGTTTCCAGGCCTGCATACCTCTTTATACTCTCCCTTTGCAGCCCCTCTTTGCTTCTGCTGAGCCTGCAATTGCCCAGATGTGTCCCATGTCGTCACTACTGCTAGCCCTTCCTAATATTATACTTTCCCTTTTTCCAGCTTGGCTAACTCTCACTTCAGAAAGAAGCTCATGTCTTGCCTCTGTGAAGCACCTTCTGACTTATCCTACAAGCTGAGTTGAGTATGCCAACTTTTATGTCTCACAACACCAATATTATAACACTATGTGATTATGCAATTACTTCAAAAATGGGCCCATCTAGCATGAACTCTAGAAGAAGGAGCTTATGAACTTTATGTATGTGTACCAATCTCCTAACATACAGTCCCTCACATAGTACAAAAATAAAATGTTTCTAGTGAATGGACAATTGCCCTCTTGAGCAGCAGCCCATAATAGAAACAGTCCTGAGTCCTAGTCCTAGCTATCTGTTTGGAAAGACATCTTTTTGCTTTAATCTTGCTTTCTTCACTTATAGACTAGAAGATAGAATAAAACAACATACTAATGTGATTACATTAGATGCTTTAGTTTTCATTCATTAAATGGGGAGCAAAAATTAATGACAGATTCACAAGGTAAAAGCTAGATTCAAATACATATTTTGATAAAAGCTTAAATCTACTTTTTGCTAACTTAGGCTAAGAGAATATTTTCACCAAGAAGTTATGGCAAACATTTCTAGTCAAATATGACGACTCAAATTCCCAGGGCAATGTAAGAGTACAGACTCTGGGATTGCCACCCTACCATCAGTCCCCACCTCTGCCACTTCCAGGATCTATGGCCTTAGGAAGCATTCTAACCTCTTTGTGCTTGCCTCATCTGTAAAATGGAAATAGCAGCCATATCCATAGTAAATGTTCAATGAAATAACTGAGTGAATACATTAAAAAAAAAAAAAAACTTAGAGCAGTGCCTAGGTTAGCAAATGCTTAGTAAATAATAGCTGTCATTATGATGCACCCTGCCCAGGGAACTTAGGCCAGTTTCTCCCAGAACTGACAGCAATGATTTCTCCAATTCACATGGCAAAGGGTTGTTCTGGCAGTTTTTAAGACCACACTGGGAAATGATTATTATGGTTAAACTGAGGACATTTGAGACCTTAAAAAGTAATAAGCTATCCATCCTGCCAATTGATTGTAAAGTTCAGTTTTTTACTTTGCGCTTGTATTACCATCATGCACTCAACCTGTGCTTACAATTCAAACCCAAGACAAGGAAAGTACAGATTAGAGATGGATGAGCTGGCAGGAATGCCAAGGGCAGTCTGGAGTGCTCAAGAGCTGCTTTCAATTTGGAAATCTAGTTCAGGTAAAATAGTAATTTTGTTCTTGGGATGTGGAGACAAGTAACATAATGAGTGGGTCACTTTAGATCTCTCAGACCAAATGTGACAGAATATTGAAGAGGACCTTTCCTTTATTGATGGAATGAGGCTAAAGCTCCAGTGCTGCAAACAGCACGATATCTTACTGCTTCCATTTCCAAAAAACCCGCATAGTAAGGATATGTAGTACTCATTAAGAGGATGGTGACAGAACCCTGTCTCCAGCAGCACCCCTGTCCCAAGATAACAAGCAGAAAATTATGGGCTCATGGCTTGACCTGGCAGAAGTGAATGACAGATTGAGTCCCCCTCTTCCAATCCAAGTAATGACAGTTCCAAAAGAAAGCTGATGGTAGACACTAGAGAACTGGCATCCCATTCCATTAATGTACACAATGGGCTTACGGATATGCCATCTATAAGCACCCGAATAGAGTGGAGCAGTACCATAGAAGGTCAACAGTGAACAAGGTGGCAGGCATCACCACCATTGTAAAGCTAGATCATATTTCCCTGGGACACATAGGCCCATGTGAAGGAAGCTGAGCTTAGAACCACCTTGATAGGACCTGAGAAGACCACCTGCCGGGAACACAAACCCAAGCAGCTTTGACGTGCACTCTGCTGGCCCAGGCACTAGGGAGTCAAATCAGTGGATATTTACTATCAGACAATACAATGAGTGGTCCACTAAAGAACATAAGCATAGGTTCAGTGGCAATGGCGCCACACTTGGGAACTCAGAATATAGGCAAAAATGACAGTCAAGGTCACACTCCAATGACACCTGTGAAGTTAAAATAATACTACTTTCTTTTATAAACGTTTCTTGCCCTGTCCCAAATCTGAAGAGGCAACAGCTTAGAATGAAAAGTAGTGAAGAGGAAGGAGTAGATCTTGCTCATTCTCTGCTCTTAGTTCCTGAAATAGAAGCCCAGTCAAGACAGGACTGTGGACAGGCTAGGCTGAATGTAGGTGACTAAACAAGGACAAAGAGAGTTAATAGTCAAAAGCAGCAATTAGAGAACAAGAAAACAATTTTGTTGTCAGCCCAGATTTTTCAGTACATTGGTTACTAGAAAAACAAAGAACATTACATTAAAAATAGACTTTGGTGGTTTCCTTAAGTTATAAGAAGTTTGCAGTTTGAGACCCATCACTATAGGGTCTTCTCTGGTAAGATGCTGTGGCCTGGACACATACAGGAAATTCTGCCTGACAGGCTCAGTTATGTCCAGCCCTCAAGGGGCAAAGTCTGGCTGGCCTCTGCCTAGTCACTCAAGCACAGCCCCTCTCCTGTCAGCCAATAGTGTAGGACCCAGTCTCTTCCCAACTATCCCTTCACCGCTGGCATTTCTTCTCCCTTAATGAACTACTCAAATCTTGTTGGTTAGCTTGTTTATAAAGTAAATATGTGTGTTGTGAAATAAAGCAGCTGGCAGCAACTTACCTATTACATCAATGGCTATCCCTAAATTACTCTCAAAAGGAACCAGTGTCCCTAAAGAACCATTCCAAGTAAGACACAAGGAAGTTAAACTTAACTACAGGTGCCTAGGCTTTAAGCTATTAAGACATGAATCAAAAATAGCAGTACCAAGGTGTTTATTTGTATAAATATTTAATCAAGCAATGTATAATGTCTATCTGGAATTTCTTACAAAATAAGGAGGAGTAGATGGTTGGCAGCAAGACTAATATATCTCTATTGCACATTATAATCAGCACTAACATAATTAAACATTTATATAGCATTTTGGACTTGGGAAAGTTTTATATTTTGTTTTCAAGACTGTAGATCTCAAAATTCTTGTGAAGCAGATACATTTCACTTAATACCTTTTCTTTGCAGATAGAGAAAATTTACAAGCCAGAGATCATAGATAATTTTCTCCAGGTCACTCAACAATTGACAAGAGACAGATTTATAATCTGCCAATTAGTCCCATTGCACATTAGATATGAAAATTAGACCTAAACACAATCAGGCAAGATCTAAACAATCCTTTCACAGCAAGAAAGGAAATTTAAAATGAGTGACCTTCCCCTATTACCACCATTGTATATGGGAGCAGACCATATACATTTATGTTAGAAACATGATACGTTTACCTATTGACCAGTGTCTTTTTAAAGAATACTTTGTTAATTTGTCAGCCCTATCCTATAAAGTAAACAGAATTATATAGTTGACGCTGGACTACACACTGCAAATTTTGCAAAGCAATCTATGACTTGAAAGTATGAGTGAGTTAAGTGATCCATATTCCAAAATGGCTGAGTACCACAGATCTTTTTGGCTAGCCAGTTTCAATGCATATAAGTACCTATATAAAAAAATTATTTACTGCTTTTATTAAAAAGTGGGAAAGAAACAAACCTATGTTACAGCCTGCTATTTCTCAGCAAAAGTAAAGAGGTCTAATTGCTAGATAGAAGGAAAAGCTAGTAAGTAGAGATGGGGAACAAATAATTGTCTCACAGGTTAAATAAAAAAACATCTGTTTCATTTGAGAAGCTTCAATGTGGAGCACAGAAGCACTTTTGGCAGCCGTGCTATTAATCTCTAAGAGGCTATAAACTTGTCATGGTAAGGGCACTGCAAATTCTGCTTCAGTATACTTTGCTTTTCACATTAATGACATTTAAGGGCACTTATACCTCTCATCATCACTTCAGTGTTTGAGAAGACCAATGTTCCTGTTTTCATCTCAAAGGACCACTACCACTTCAGCATATGACTCATCAATCCTTTGTGATATTAGCCCCTTAAATTAAATTTTCTTGGAGTTGAAGATGACAGCAAGAGCACTTACTTCCCTTTAAGGATCACATACTTTCTTTCCACCTGGAAAGTTCAAAAGTAATCAAACCCTCCACTGTTGATTAAAAACAATTCAGATATCAATAAAGAAATTCAAGCTTAATTTTCCTTAGGAGAATGGTCAGGATGTTTGGTAAAACACACTACAGAAAAAGATATGCTAAACTATAAAATAGTTTTTGCAGTGCTTAATGCTCTGGTTGCTTTTATGTTCATTTCCTAAGTTAAACTCTAGCATCTTCAGAAGTGACAGGCATCAATTCTAAACTGATGGATACATAAATTGCTTCCCATAGAAAGAATTACATATGCCTCAAGATCTTGTGAAAATCCACAAGTGACTTTAAGAGATGATGAATAGCTTTATTAATGCTTTCTACATTAAATACACACACACACACACACACACACACATTCTTAAGGTGGCAATCCAAGATAGCTGAATAGAGATGCCCTGAATGCAACTCTGCCACAAAGATGAATTTAAGCAGCCAAGGAAAATCCATTGTGAGAAGGGTGAGAGAGGGAGAGCTCTGGAAATTAGCAAAGTGAACCCTGCAAGCAAGTAGTTGAAAGGCTACCTAGAGAAAAGAACAAAGAAATTTGTAGCTTCAACCCAGGCTTCCTGACTGGGGGCAGGGAATCCACAATGCCATCATAAAGTGAGTGGGAAAGTGACAGCACCCACAATCATAAACACAGACCAGTAGTCTTAACTACAGAAATCATGGTATTTAAAAGCTTTAAGTCCAGTTGAGGGAGCAGGCTAGCCTAAAAGTGACTCCTCTGCTCCAGTCACTTTGGACCTGCCCCAACCCCAAGAACTCAAACTACAATTGCCACTGCTAGATACTATCTTGGCTGAGGAGCAGGCAGCATAACCTTGCCAAAATTCTTCACCCGGTGCATGCCTCACTGGGTGGAGGACAGTCCCCTCGGCATCCCGCAGCTTCAGGACCAGTGGCTGTCATATCAAAATATTGGGACTTTAGAACAAATTTCAGTGCTTTTTAACTATTTTTAAATACTGAAATGAAAGGAGCTCAGCCAAATCCTTTTTTAAAAACCTTGTATTACTCTGATATTAAGCTTGGTAAAGATTTGAAAAAAAAAAAAAGTTAAAAGAGAGCTAGAGATACACACCCCTGATGAACACAAATGAAAATTTCTTAGCAAAATATTAGCAAACTGAGTTCACCTCAAAAAGATCATACATTCTAACCAAGTTGGATTCATCCAAGGATGCAAGAATGGATCAACATGTGTAAATTAATAAATGTGATACAACACATCAGCAGAATAAAGGACAAAAATCATATTATTTCAATAGATGAAAAAAATCACTAAAAAAATTCAACATCCCTTCATGATAAAAGTTCTTAACAAATCAGATATAAAAGGAACATACCTCAAAATACTAAAAGGTGTATGTGAAAAAAAACTCACAAGCAATATACTTAATGGCAAAAAGCTGAAAGCATTTTCTCTAAAATCAGGAACAAAACAAGAATGCCCACTTTCATCACTCTTTTATTTAATATAGTACTGAAAAACTTAGCAAGAACAATTAGGCAGGAGAAACAAATAAAAGACATCTCAATGAGAAAGGAAGATGTTAAATTATTCACATTTTCAGATGACATGATATTACACATAAGAAAATTTAAATACACCATCACAAATGTATTAGAATTATAAACTAATTCAGTAAAATAACAGGATTTAAAACCAATATAGAAAAAATATTAGTATTTTTCTATGCCAGTAATGAACTTACTGAACAAGAAATTTAGAAAGCAACCCCACTCACAATTGCTATAAAAATAGAATATTTATAATAAATTTAACCAAGGAAGTGAGATTTCTACAATGAAAATTATAAAACATTGATTAAAGGAATTTGGGCCAGGTATAGTGATGCAGGCTTAAAATCCCAGCACTTGGGAGGCTAAGGAAGGAGTACCTTAAGTATGTGGCCAGTCTGGGCTACAAGAATGAGTGTCACTCACACAAAAGAAAAGATATCCCATGTTCACAGACAGGAGAATCAATATTGCTAAAGTGACCATACAACCCAAACCAATCTATAGATTTAATGCAATTCCCATCAAAGAACCAATGACTTTCTTCACAGAAATAGAAGAACAAAAACAAAAACAAAACTTAAAACTCATGTGGAATCACAAAAGACCCAGAATAATCAAAGCAATCCTGAGAAAAGAAAAAGCAATGCTGGGGACAACACAATACCTAACTCCAAAACATACTAACTAAAACATAAAATACTGGCATAAAAACAGCCACATAGACCAATATTACAGAATAGATAAACCAGAAATTTATCCATGCTCATAAGGGTGACTGATTTTAGACAAATTTACCAGAACATACATTGAAGAAAAGACAGTCTCTTCAATCAGTGGTACTGGGAAAATTGGATGGACAAACACAGAGGATGAAACTAGATCCCTTTCTCCTCACCATATGCATAGCCAACTCCAAATGGATCAAAAATCTAAATGTTAAATATTAAACTGTGAGGCCACTACAAGAAAATATAGAAGAAACACTTGAAGATACTGGTGGAGGCAGTGATTTTTTTTTTAGAAAGGACCGTAAAGTCTCAGGCAACAAAATAAAAATATACTGATGTGATTGTATAAAATTAAGAAGCTTCTGTACAAAAAAGGAAACAATAGAATCAAGAGGCAACATACAGGATTGAAGAAAGTATTCACAAACTAGTCATCCAACAAGTGACTGATGAATAAAAGGAATTTTAGAATCTGTACACCAAAAAAATCCAATTTTGAAAATAGGAAAATGTACTAAACAGACCCTTCCTAAAAGACAACACATAAATGGCAAAAAGTACATGAAAAAAATTCTCAATCTCACGTATCCTCAGAGAAATACAAATCAAAACCATAATCACCCCAGTTAGAAAAGCTACCATCAAAAAGAAAAGAAAGAAGGCAGGACTCATGCCTGTAATCATAGTTACTCAGTAGGTTGTGATCAGAGGGATCACAGTGTGAGCCCAAACCATGCAAAAATGAGTGAGACCCTCATCTCAACCAATAGCAGAATGTGGTGGCACGTACCTGCCATTCCAGCTATATCGGGCAGTACAAATAGGAGGATCAGGGTCCAGGTCAGCCTAGGCATAAAGTGAGACCCTATCTCAAAAATGAGCAATGCAAAAAGGGCTGGTGGAGTCACTCAAGTGGTAAAGTGCCTGCCTAGCAAATGTGAGAGCCTCAGTTCAACCCTGTACTGCCAAAAAAAGAAGAAAGAGAAGGAGGGAGAGGGGGTGAATAGGTCGAAGAGGAGGAGGAAAGGAGACAGAGGAGAAGGAGGAGGACAGGAGAAGGAGAAGAAGAATAAAAGACAAATACTAACAAATTCTGGTGAGAATGTGAGGATGTGGAGAAAGGGGAACTCATACACTATTGGTAGTAATATAATTTAATATATTCATTATGGAAAACAATATGTTGATTCCTCGAAAACTAAAAATATAGAACTGCCATACAACCCACTAAGTTCCCTTATTTCAATGTTCCTACCTATAATTCCAACTTCCCTTATTTCAATGTTCCTACCTATAATTCTATGCAAGTTCCAAGAGGAAAATTCTAACAAGCTAGTTGTCTCAGTGGAAAGCCCCCAGAAGGTCTGTGTCCACTAGTATATTTTCCCATAACCTTGGAAGTTATTGGTTTTTTATATAATTCTATTAACTTCATCATCACAAAGCCACAGGAATAATGTCATACACTCAGTGAGATCAGATCAGTGAACTACAATACTTGATGATGTAATCCCTCCAAGGTTCAGTTCCACATCCAAACATAAGAAGTTTTGACAAACATTTATTTCAAAAATAGATACATGTGGGAAAAATTAGTCTACATAAAACAATCTCTTGATCAAGACTATGAGCACAATCAAATCTTATAATCTGCCCACATTTGTAGTGGTGCATTTTTTTAAAAATGCATTTAAAAAATTTTTATTAGCATTTATTAGTTGTATAGGGGGGGTTTCAGTGTGACATTTAGATATGTGTTTGCAATATATCTTAGATTCACCCCCTCCATCATTGTCCTCTTCCCAACACCCCCTTTATTAGTGTATATTAATTATACAGTGTGGGGGTTTCATTTTGATATTTGCATACATGCATATAATTTATATTCATCATATTCACCTCACTTGCTACTCTTTCTTATCCTTCTTCCGCCTTCCCCCTCCTTTTTAAAATCTTTCTTTCAACTTTTTAAAACGGATTTCATGACGGCCTTTTCATAAAACTTGCATTTTCCTTCCACTAGAAGATATGTGGGGCTAAGCTAATGACATGCAGCATACACACCTAAATCTGATTTTTGGTACCCCTGCCAATAATAACTCAGATACATTATAAGCAAATCTTTTTAGATAAGGATATACTTTTCATTCAAATTCAGCAATGCAGGAATTTGAAAGTCAACACAATTTAAGGCAGAATTTCTAGACTTCTAAACAAACTTTCTGTTCAACACATTGCTGACTTCATTATGTTATTAGGGAGATTAACCTTAAGCACTTACTGGTTTAGTTCTGAGAAAGATGAATGACCTTTTATTTCCATCAATACTGTGGGTTTACTCTAAATCCCTCAGAGTTAAGTTCTGGAAACCTAGAGATTAGGTTCTGGAAACTCTGCAGTCTCTCCTGTTATCTTAAGACACCCACAGGATAGACTACAAAGTCTTTCTGCTGGAAGAAACCTTTAAAACCCATGTGCCAACTGTGAACTTTTTTGGGGCATTACTGAAGAGATATGTTCATAGATGGATAGATCTGGAGGGGTGTTCAAGTGGTCACCCTGCTCGTCTTCCTGAACTCATTGCTTTGTCCTTCTTATGTTAAGAGATATGCACACCATGTGCAACCCAGGCCCATGCATGCCTAGATTTCTAAGAGCTGTTAGATATTCTCAGTCAACTTCAGAAAAGGAGTTCAAAGCAACACAATACTTTTAGTCATGTCAATTGAAATCAAAGACACATTCTTGACATCTTTCGAAGCTAGCTAACATGCAAGTCCTGTTCAAATTCCTTAATGTATATTTAGACACAATTAAGTTTCCCTTAGGCTAAAATATATAGTGTTATGACCTATAATTCAAATATTATCAGAGCATGTTCAAACTTTGAGTTCAAACTGTAAGTGCAACAAGATGACAGTTACAATTCCATGCTTCATTTTTGCAAGTGCAACATCTACTGTTGAGGGCTACAAAGGCAATTGCTTCACTTAAAAATATATGCCTTCCTGGACAGAGGACATCGTCTGATTAAGTTCTAGGGACAGCAACAGGAGTAGGACAACATTCCTGATACATAGTGTCTGCAACCCCTTGTCAGCTCGAAGAAGATACTGGAGATGGACAGCCCTCCTTCAGCAACCCCCAAAAAGAATTTTTTTGGAATATTGTCTCTCAGGGGGAATTCCAGGCAGGCTAGAATTAGGGAAAGTTTGGGACTGAGACCCTGACATACCTTAAGAGCTCCACTGTAATTACAGTAAGTTAGAAAGAATGGGAGCATCCTCCCTCATGGGTGAGGCATGTGAGAATTAACATAGGAGTATACAGGACTCCACACAGCTCCTCCCTGGGCTCAAAGGCCAAGGAAGCCCAAGTAATTACATGCCCTGTCCCCACCCCATGGCTCAAAGGTCACTGGAGCCAGGGAATGACATGCCCTCACCTAGCTCAGGAGCCACCCATTCCCCTCCTCACTCATTGATTATTGAATGGAAATCAACCTGGTTTCTCACAGGTTATCATAGGTTTTTAAAGAAAAAGAGAAGGCTGCTCATTAAGACTCCAGATTCCACCTGGTCCCCACCATGCTACCCTTTGTATTTCCTTTTCCTAACTTTTAATAAACTCCATTCACACACCCCCTATATCTGTGTGTGTGTGTGCCTTAGAGTTTCATTGTCTAATGGAATCGATTGTATGCACTAGTACAACAGAACTCCACACTAAGTATCTTTATTGATAAGTATTAGATCACTATTGCAGATATATCTTTATAAATTCTCCACTAATATGTGGGTTAATTAACTATGTGCATGGATATGTGTTGAGACATGTATCGTCTGAAAGTGATTTAATGGAAAAATACCCTACAATTCTAGTTCTGTCACCAATTATGATCCTTGACTGTAATTGTAAGATAATTGAAATACTTGTGACTTGTTTCCTTAACTGTTAAGAAAAAAGAACACTATTGCTTTTCCTTTATTTAAAGGAACTTGGGAAAAACTAAATAAACATTTAGTTGAAAAGTTATGAAAACATTTAAAACCATCTAGTACTATATTGAAAGATGCATTACCTTGACCATTGTGAATGAGTGTTCTAGTGTATGGCTGGTGAGTATGTATTTTAGAGGAAAGGAGGCATTTTTGGAAAGATAGTCACTTCTTCATCTGAGACATCCCCCCAACTAATCAGCACATAGCAAATCTGCTCTTTCATCAGTGTTAAAACTGTGGCAGCCTGAGGTCGTGACATAGCAATTATACTGCAGGAATGAGACATTACTATCACTAGATGCTGAAGCCGTAACAGTCCCACCCAAAAGGGAATATATCAAAGAAAATGACATCGAAACCACTGTGCAATGAGGAAGGGAGCAGGAGGATCCAAGAAGCAAACATAAAACAAAGTTCAGGAGGAGGATAAAGATACATATTTTTTAATTTTTATTTTATTCATATGTGCATACAACGTTTGGGTCATTTCTCCCCCCTTTCCCCTGCTCCCTCCCTTACCCCCCCACTCCCTCCCTTACCTCCCCAACACCTCACTACCAGACAAAAACTATTTTGCCCTTATCTCTAGTCTTGTTGAAGAGCGAATATAAACAATAATAGGAACGACCAAGGGTTTTTGCTAGTTGAGATAAGGATAGCTATATAGGGAGCTGACTCACATTGCTTTCCTGTACATGTGTGTTAACATCTAAGTTAATTTTTCTCAAACTAACCTTTGCTCTAGTTCCTGGTACTCTTCTCCTATTGGCCTCAGTTGCTTTAAAGTATCTGCCTTAGTTTCTCTCCATTGGGGGCAACAAATGCTATCTAGTTTTTGGGTGTTTTACCTATACTCATACCTTCCTTGTGTGTTCTCACTTTATCATGTAATCAAAGTCCAATTCCCTTGTTGTGTTTACCCTTGATCTAATGTCCACATATGAGGGAGAATATACAATTTTTGGTCTTTTGGGCCAGGCTAGCCTCACTCAGAATGTTCTCCAGTTCAATCCATTTACCTGCGAATGAAAACATTTCATTCTTCTTCATGGCTGCATAAAATTCCATTGTGTATAAATACCACATTTTCTTAATCCATTTGTCAGTAGTGGGCCATCTTGGCTGTTTCCATAACTTGGCTATTGTGAATAGTGCCGCAATAAACATGGGTGTGCAGATGCCTCTGGAGTAACCTGTGTCACACTCTTGGGTATATCCCCAAGAGTGGTATTGCTGGATTATATGGTAGATCAATGTTTAGCATTTTAAGAAGTCTCCAAATTTTTTTCTAGAGTGGTTGTACTAGTTTACATTCTCATCAAAAGTGTAAGTGGGTTCCTTTTTCCCCACATCCTCGCCAACACCTGTTGGTGGTGGTGTTGCTAATGATGGCTATTCTAACAGGGTGAGGTGGAATCTTAGTGTGGTTTTCATTTGCATTTCCTTTATTGCTAGGGTGAGGAGCATTTTTTCCTGTGTTTTTTTGGCTATTTGAATTTCTTCTTTTGAGAAAGTTCTGTTTAGTTCAGTTGCCCATTTCTTTATTGGTTCATTAATTTTAGGAGAATTTAGTTTCTTGAGTTCCCTATATATTCTGATTATTAGTCCTTTGTCTGATGTGTAGCTGGCAAATATTTTCTCCCACTCTGTGGGTGTTCTCTTCAGTTTAGAGACCATTTCTTTTGATGAACAGAAGCTTTTTAGCTTTATGAGGTCCCATTTGTCTATGCTATCTCTTAGTTGCTGAGCTGCTGGGGTTCCATTGAGAAAGTTCTTGCCTATACCTACTAATTCCAGAGTATTTCCTACTCTTTCCTGTATCAACTTTAGAGTTTGTGGTCTGATATTAAGATCCTTGATCCATTTTGACTTAATATTGGTATAGGGTGATAAACATGGATCTAGTTTCAGTTTTTTGCAGACTGCTAACCAGTTTTCCCAGCAGTTTTTGTTGAAGAGGCTGTCTTTTCTCCATTGTATATTTTTAGCGCCTTTGTCAAAGATAAGTTGGTTATAGTTGTGTGGCTTCTTATCCAGCTCCTCTATTCTGTTCCACTGGTCTTCATGTCTGTTTTTGTGCCAGTACCATGCTGTTTTTATTGTTATTGCTTTGTAACATAGTTTGAAGTTGGGTATTGTGGTACTTCCAGCATTGTTCTTTTTACTGAGTATTGCCTTGGCTATTCGTGGCCTTCTGTGTTTCCATATAAATTTAACGATAGATTTTTCAATCTCTTTAATGAATGGCATTGGAATTTTGATGGGAATTGCATTAAACATGTAGATTACTTTGGGGAGTATCGACATTTTTACTATGTTGATTCTACCAATCCATGAGCATGGGAGATCTCTCCACTTTCTATTTCCTCAATCTCTTTCTTTAGAAGTCTGTAGTTTTCCTTGTAGAGGTTGTTCACATCTTGTGTTAGGTTTACACCTAGGTATTTGATTTTTTTTGAGGCTATTGTAGATGGAATTGTTTTCATATATTCTTTCTCAGTTTGTTCATTATTAGGGTATAGAAATGCTAATGATTTTTCTATGTTGATTTTATATCCTGCTACCTTGCTATAGCTATTGATGGTGTCTAGGAGATTTTGAGTAGAGTTTTTTTGGGTCTTTAAGGTATAGGATCATATCATCTGCAAATAGGGATATTTTGACATTTTCTTTACCTATTTGTATTCCTTTTATTCCTTCTTCTTGCCTAATTGCTCTGGCTAGGAATTCCAGTACTATGTTGAATAGGAGTGGAGATAGTGGGCATCTTTGTCTGGTTCCTGATTTTAGAGGGAATGGTTTTAATTTTTCTCCGTTAAGTATAATGCCGGCTGTAGGTTTGTCATATATAGCTTTTATAATGTTGAGGTACTTTCCTTCTATTCCTAGTTTTCTTAGAGCTTTTATCATGAAATGGTGTTGGATCTTATCAAAGGCTTTTTCTGCATCTATTGAGATGGTCAAGTGTTTTTTGTCTTTGCCTCTGTTAATGTGGTTTAATACGTTTGTTGATTTTTGTATGTTAAAGCACCCCTGCATTCCTGGGATGAAGACTACTTGGTCATGGTGAATAATCTTTTTGATGTGTTGTTGTATTCAGTTTGCCATTATTTTCTTGAGGATTTTTGCATCAATGTTCATTAAGGAGATTGGCCTATAGTTTTCCTTTTTGGGGGTGTCTTTGCCTGGTTTTGGGATAAGTGTAATACTGGCTTCGTAGAATGTATTTGGCAGTTTTCCTTCTTTTTCTATTTCTTGAAACAGTTTAAGGAGGGTTGGTATCAGTTCTTCTTTAAAAGTTTGATAGAATTCAGCAGAGAATCCATCAGGTCCTGGACTTTTCTTTTTAGGGAGACTCTTGATTGCTGCTTCAATTTCATTTTGTGTTATAGATCTATTCGGGTGATTAATTTCCTCTTGGTTCAGTTTTGGATGATCATATGTATCTAGAAATCTGTCCATTTCTTTTAGATTTTCAAATTTATTTGAATATAGGTTCTCAAAGTAGTCTCTGATGATTTCCTGGACTTCCATGGTGTTTGTTGTTATCTCCCCTTTTGCATTCTTGATTCTACTAATTTGGGTAATTTGCGTTTTTTCTCTCTTCATTTTAGTCAGGTTTGCCAGGGGTCTGTCGATCTTGTTTATTTTTTCAAAGAACCAACTTTTTGTTTCATTAATTCTTTGTATGGTTTTTTTGGTTTCTATTTCGTTGATTTCAGCTCTTATTTTTCTTATTTCTCTCCTTCTAATTGTTTTGGGATTTGCTTGTTCTTGTTTTTCTAGGAGTTTGAGATGTATCATTAGGTCATTGATTTGGGA
Organism: Castor canadensis; assembly: GCF_047511655.1. Lineage (NCBI taxonomy): Eukaryota > Metazoa > Chordata > Mammalia > Rodentia > Castoridae > Castor > Castor canadensis. The sequence continues at coordinate 54,662,615 of NC_133390.1, read as the reverse complement.
TCTTTCAGTCTTTTTAATACATGCACTCATGGCGATAATCTTTCCTCTCAGGACTGCCTTTGCTGTGTCCCATAGGTTCCAGTAGGTTGTTTTCATTTTCATTGACTCCAGGAACTTTTTAATTTCCTCTTTTATTTCATCGATGATCCATTCTTCATGAAGTAATGAATTATTTAGTTTCCAGCTGTTTGCATGTTGACTTTACTTTTGTTGTTGAGTTCTAGTTTTATTGCATTGTGATCAGATAGAATGCATGGTTTAATTTCTATTTTCTTATATTTATTGAGGCTTGCTTTGTGCCCTAGGATATGATCTATTTTGGAGAAGGTTCCATGGGCTGCTGAGAAGAATGTATATTGTGTAGAAGTTGGATGAAATGTTCTGTAGACATCAAGTAGGTCCATTTGATCTATTGCATATTTTAGATCTTGGATTTCTTTATTGGTTTTTTGTTTGGATGACCTATTTATTAATGATAATGGGGTGTTAAAGTCTCCCACAACCACTGTGTTGGAGTTAATATATGCTTTTAGGTCTTTCAGGGTATGTTTGATGAAATTGGGTGCGTTGTCATTGGTTGATGATTATTATTTCCTTTTGGTCTATTTCCCCTTTTATTAGTATGGAATGTCCTTCTTTATCTCGTTTTATCAATGTAGGTTTGAAGTTTATTTTGTCAGAGATAAATATTGCTACTCCTGACTGTTTTGGGGGGCCATTGGCTTGGTAAATCTTCTAGCCTTTCATCCTAAGCCTATGCTTATTTCTGTTGGTGAGATGGGTCTCCTGTAAGCAACAAATTGTTGGATCTTCCTTTTTAATCCAGTTCGTCGAGTGGTGCCTTTTGATGGGTGAATTAAGTCTGTTAACATTAAGCGTTAGTACTGATAGGTATGTGGTGATTCCTGTCATTTAGTTGTCTTAGTTGTTTGAAGGTTTGATTGTGTGTACCTAATTGTGGGTACTCTCTACTTTCTTGCTTTTTCTTTTCCTGTGGTTTGGTGCTGCCTGTCTTTTCATGGTTAAGTTGGGTTTTACTTTCTGTGTGCAGAATCCCTTGCAGAATCTTTTGTAGTTGTGGCTTTGTGGTCACATATTGTTTTAGTTTCTGCTTATCATGGAAGACTTTTATTGCTCCATCTATTTTGAATGATAGTTTTGCTGGATAGAGCATCCTGGGGTTGAAGTTATTTTCATTCAGTGCCCGGAAGATCTCACCCCACACTCTTCTTGCTTTTAATATTTCTGTTGAGAAGTCTGCTGTGATTTTGATGAGTTTACCTTTGTATGTTATTCGTTTTTTCTCTCTTACAGCCTTCAGTATTCGTTCCCTAGTTTCTGAACTTGTTGTTTTAATGATGTTATGTCGTGGGGTAGTTCTATTTTGATCTGGTCTGTTTGGTGTCCTGGAGGCCTCTTGCATCTGTATGGGAATATCTTTCTCTAGATTTGGGAAATTTTCCATTATTATTTTGTTGAATATATTACGCATTCCCTTCACTTGCACCTCTTCTCCTTCTTCGATGACCATGATTCTCAAGTTTGGTCTTTTGATGGAGTCAGTGTGTTCTTGCATTTTCTTTTCACAGGTCTTGAGTTGTTTAATTAATAGTTCTTCAGTTTTTCCTTTAATTACCATTTCATCTTTGAGTTCTGAGATTCTGTTTTCTGTTTGTTCTATTCTGCTGGATTGGCCTTCTGTTTTGTTTTGCAGTTCTGTTTCATTCTTTTTTCTGAGATTTTCCATATCCTGGGTGATTTCCTCTTTAATGTTGTCTATTTTCATCCTGAGTTCATTTATTTCTTTAGGAATCATGTTCTTTGTTTCACTTTTGTGTTTATACAGTGCTTCTATGGTTTATTTTATTTCTTCTTGTGCTTTCTCAAATTCTCTATTTTTGTTTTCTTAGAATTTCTTGAGTGTCTCCTGTACATTTTGGTTGACCCTATCCAGTATCATCTCTATAAAATTCTCACTGATTATTTGCAGGATTTCTTCTTTTAGATTATTCTTGTGGGCTTCATTGGGTTTTTTGGCATAGTTTATCTTCGTTTTGTTGTTGTCTGGATATGAGTATCTGTTTTCTTCATTTCCCTCTGCTTCCTGTACTAATTTTTTGCTGGGAGGAAACTGGTTTCTCTGTTTTTTCCATCTTCCCATCATTGCCCTTGGTATTGTTACTGTCCCTGTACTGTGTGCAATTAAGTATTTTCTAACTTGTAATAATAACAATGGTGACATTTAGAATGGAAGGGTGAGAGGAGAGCAAAAGCGAAGAAGGTAAAGAAAAAGGGAAAAACAAATAAACAAGTAAAAAACAAAAAACAAAAAAACAGTGTCAAGGAAATAAACAGGGAGAGATAGTATACTAATCAACAGTAAGCTAAACAGTCATTAGAGAGACAGAGAGAGGATAAAAAAAAATCCCCAAGTTCAAATGCAATAAAGTTTCAGTCTTAATAATTTTGGTGTTAGTCCCTCAGCCTCCAATCCTGGAGATGGTGTCTCAGAAATAGTTCTGTCCTTGTCTCATCAAAGGGGAAAAAAAACAAAAAAAACAAAACACAACAAAGTGTCCCAAGTTCAAATGCAATACAGTTTCAGTAAGTTTTTCAGCATGCAGGTGTAGTTCAGTTGTTGTCTCATCAAAGGAAGAGGGAAAAAAGAAAGGGTCTGGAGACAGTTCTGTGAATGTCTATCTGAGGCTGTGGCTCACCTGCCTGCTGCTGTCAGCCTGCTGCTGCTGGAGGCTTTATTTATGCAGATCTCAGGGATGAGCTTAACACCCACCTATCCCCCCCACAGGCTTTGTTTATTTAGAGTTTTCCTGGGCACAACCTCCACTGTTACAAGCTTTCCCCTTTCCAAGCACACTGGAGGAGGTGGTGCTACACCCGCCTTCTCTGGCCAGCTTGTTTATTTACAGTTCATGTGGGAAGTGTCCCTTCCCCCCTCTCCAGTGGAGTTTTCCTCACACCACAACTTTTACAGGCTTTCCCACTCCAAGGTTGCTGGGTGGGTACCACCACTCCTGCCTTCTCTGGTCGGTTTGTTTATTTACAGTCTGTGAGGGATTGCCCCTCCCCCCATTTGGTGCTCAGGGCACCCTGCCCTTTTTCCTATGTCTTTTTGTTGTTGTTGTTCATTATTTAGTTTGTTTTCTTTCTCTTTTTTCCCTGGGTATGGGTCAGTCTGTCCAGGGGGCTATGCTGATCTGGCCCAGGGTTGTCTGTGGGAGTACCATGTGCCACTTAGCTCACCTGGTGGTCTGCATTCTCTTGCTGGTAGGAAATGGTGTCTGGAGGTGTGGGAGCCCTCTTGGTATCTCCATTTACTAGGGAGTGGGAATGCTATGCACAGGTTGGGGGTTTGGAGGAGTCAGAGTTTTGCCTCTTCTCAGTGGTTTTTCCTGCCAGGCATATCTCCAGCATCTCTCCAAGATTTTATTTTAGGAAGCACTCTTTTTGCTTCCTCCCTCTAGTCACCATCTTGGAATCCTCGAGAATAGATATTTAAATGACAGAAAATATATGGCACTAATCACCACTGGATCACATCTTACTTTCAAAAGGCACTTGTGGCAGATTTAGCATATTTGATTAGCTTTAATAAATAAAACTTATTGTACTTGGGAAGTAGGCTGTGGGCCTATAATTTAGTTTTGAGTGTGAGAGGTTTAAGATGACAGTAGGACTGGTGTCAAGGAAAAACATGAGAAGGAAGACAAGGTCACTTTGGAAGATTTGTCAGTCTTTTCTATTCAATTCCTCAGTGTCTCCTCAGTGTCCCAAACTGTTTTAGACCATTTTCCACTGCAAATAGCACAATATCACAGACTGGTTAAGTTTTAACAAAAACAGTTTTACTTTGGCTCATGATACTAAGAGGTACAAGGGTGACGGGTAATACTGAATGATGATCTTCTTGTCTGGAGGTGGTGTGGGATATCAATAGCAGGAGAGAAGGAGGGACATGTATGTGCCCTCTAGTCTTTCTTATTAAGCCACCAGTAGCCAATGATGGACACTCTACTGTAACAGCATTATCTAATCCTAAGCACTTCCCAAAGGCCCCATCTCTGAATATCATAGTTGGGTTGAGTTGTCATCCTCTTAATGCCTCACAGTGGGAATTCAACTCCACTGAGAATTTTGAAGGGAGAAAATCATATTCAAATCACAGCACATATCACGTAAGATATGTGCTATGTGAGTGAGATATAGTCCCTGCCTCAATATTTTATGGTTTGGGTTGTAAAGGGACACATTCATAGCTATGTAGAATGGAAAGAATTGGACATCTTACAAATATGAACAGCTTGTTCCTTATTACTGACACTTAAAAGGTACTCATCATCTCCCCCCCACATTTTTATGTAAGAGGTTATTTTCATGGTGCTATTTTCCATACACATACTTTGATTATATTCACTCTCTGTATTACTTTGTCTTATCTCCTCTTCCATCTCACCTTCTGCTTACAATTTTAGTGAGTTTCATCAATACTATTTTCATGCATGCTTGTAGTGTACTTTGATTGCATTCATCTCTCCATCAACTTCTCCTTTGCCCTCATTCCTCCCATTACTTTCCCCCCAATCAAACCCCCTTTTACATTATTGTCATATACATATATATTCATAATATGTGCATCTTTGTAGGTCTTCATTCTACATATGAGAGAAAGCATGCAATATTTATCTTTCTGAGTCTGGCTTATTTTGCTTAACATGATGACCTCCAGTTTCATCCATTTTACTGCAAATAATATAAATTCATTCTTCTTTATGGCTGAATAACAGTCCAATGTGCACACATACATTTTCTTTATCCATTCATAGGTTTATGGGCCCCTAGGCTGATGCCATAGCTTAGCTATTATGAATAGTGATGCAATAAACATGCAACTACTTTCTTTGATGATGATAGAATTTTTTTTCTCAATGCTCATGTCCAAGTACTTTCCTGGAAATATATTTAGCACCATTTCTCTCTGCTAGCTAACTGCTAAAAAGAAATTGTGTGATGAATATAATCTGGTAATTAATTAATACAGATTTGGGAGTCAGATTGTTTACAATTAAATTACTGGACTACATATTGCTTGCTATGATTTGGATCTTTTTTTACTGTTATCCTGGGTGGGAGTACATTGGAGTATTCACAAAGGTTCTTACAATATATCAAATATATCATGCTTGAATTCACCCCCTCCACTGCTCTCTTTCATCCCTCCTCCCAGATTCCTGGAAGCTCATGTGTTGAAGGCTTGGTCCCCAGCTGATGGTGCTATTGGTAGATGGTAGAAATGTTGAGAAATGGGATCTATTTGGAGAAAGCAAGTTACTGGGACTGTACCCTTGAAGGAGATATTGGGACCCAGGTTGATTTTTCTCTTCTTCCTGGCCACCATGAGGTGAGCAGCTTTATTCCACCACACATTCCGTTTTGTGATGTTCTGCCTCTCCAGAAGCCTAAAGTGATATGGTCAAGTGACCATGTCTGAAACCTCTGAAACTGAGCCAATATAAATATACCCTCCTTTTAATTTAATCTTTTCAGGTATTTTGTCACTGTAATTGAACATTGACTAACACAGGAAAGACCTTTCTGATCTTTGACAAGTTATTTATCCTTTCTAAGTATTATCAGTAAAGTAAGGATAATTATATCATAACATTGTGGAATAAAGTGAAGACAGTTGGCTTTCCATATCCTTAGGTTCCACATCCATAGATTCAAACAACTGTGAATAGAAAATATTGGATTTTAAAATTGCATCCATACTGAACATGTATGAACTTTTTTCTTGTCATTATTCTCTATGCTTTATGTATAAGGGATTTGAGTGCTTGTGGATTTTGGTGTCCACTGGAAGTTCTGGAACTAATCTCCCTTGGATACTCATGGATATCTATGTATAACAAGCACTGAATTCAAGTATGATATATTTGATACATTGGAAAAATCTTTGTAAATGCTACAATATACTCCCACCCAGCATAACAAAAAAGAAAAAAATACTAGTTACTATTTTCTTTTGTGGGTTTTATGTTAGTTTTCCAGTCCTTCTATAACAAATTACTGAAGGCTGTGTGGCCTAAACATCAGAAATTGTTTTCTTACACTTCTGGAGGATTCAAGTCCAAGATCAAGGTATCACCTCTCTTTGGCTTAGAAGTAACCACTGTCTTGATGCCTCTTTACATAGTTTCCCCCTATGCCTGCACACCCTTAGTGCTCAGTGTGCTACATTTCTTATTCTTATAAGAATATAAGTTGGATTGAAATAGGATCTCCCATATGACCTCACTGAACCTCAATTACCTCTTCAAAGGTATTTACAGATCTAATATAATCACATTTTGAGATTCTAAGAATTAAAACTTCAACACATGAGTTTTGGAGTGGGCACAATTATGTCTCTAACACGATATAACATACTTACCCTAAATTTCACATACAAATTTGTGTGACCACATCCTAGAAGATGGTGTTAAAATTTTTTCTACACCTCACATACTCCATCATATGCCTTCCCAAACAACACCATCTTCTTTTCCAGAAGAAAAGATTTCTATTGTGAGAGATAAAATATGCCTGTTCTTGAATGTCATATAAATGAAATAATATAGTATGTCTATCACTATAACTGGCTTATTATAGTGAAAAATATATCTATCATATCCATTCAGGTTGTTCTATGTAGTAGTAGTTTGTTTTTTATAATTGTTACATGTTGTTACACCCCAATTTGTTTAATCACTCTAGTGAAAGGTATGTGTGTTATTTTCTTTTGAGAGTATTATGAATAAAGTTGCTATAAATGTTCTTACATAGGACTTTGCTGAAAATATGCATTCATTTCTTTTGAGTGGAACTGGTTATGTAAAGATATGTTGGTTAAATTGCAAACAAATGAAGTTTTCTAGGTATCTTTTTCATATTTGTTTCTATTTTAATTCAGTACTGTTGGAAAACATACTCTGAATTATTTCAATCCTTTGCAATTTGTTCAGATTTTCTTTAATGACAATGTATGATTTATTCTTGTAAATATTCTATGTGCATTTAAAAAGAACCTAGTCTTCAAATATGTAGTACAATATTCTATAAATATAATTGGATCCAATTGAGTGAAGTTGGTTCCTCACTTTTTAAATATCTTTTATATTTAAAAGGGTAATGTTTTGTATTGTTAAAGTCTCTAGATGATTCTGTTTTTATTTTCCTATTTCCTTTAAATAATTAATTTATATATTTTGAAAGTCTGATACTAAAAGCACACAAATTTGGACTATTACTTATTCCTGTTGAGTTGACCTTCATTATTATGGAATATTCCTCATAATCTCTAGTAACATTTTTTTAAACCTACCTTCCTTATATTACTAAAGCCACACTTACTTTCTTTTAAAACATGTACTCATGGTATTTTTTTCAACACTTTTGTTTTCAATTCTTGGTTCTTCACATATTTAAAGTGTTTCTTGTAAACACATGCAGTTGTCTTACTAGTCAGCTTGCTGATCTTTGTTTTTTAACTGGAATATTTAGTCCAATGAATTTCAATCAATTGCTCATATACTTAGGTTTAAGTTTATTCTCTTGCAACTTGTTTTCATTTATTTTTGCTTATGTGTTACATATTTCCTTACCTTCTTTTGTATAAATCAAGTTTCTTTATTATTCCATTTTTCCTCCATTATCAGCAAAGTGATATAGTGCATCAGATCATTCTATTGGTAGTTACAATAATAATTTAGAGAATGTAATGTACTATTACAACTATTGATTAACTGAGATTTATATTTTTCTGATTTGAAATTGAATTTCCCTGGAACTGCTTTTATAGAACCTAGTTATCTTCTGAAGCAAGTACAATCTATTATTTTCTTAACTATATTAATTCATTCATTTAAAAATTCTCTCCTGAAAATGCATATATTTGAATCATCTATGAGTTTCTTTTTCTGGTCTCTTATTTATTTTGGCTTTTTCTTCTTATTTATTTTGACTGGAGATTACCTTATAATTTCTGAATGGTTGCCAGACATTGTAGATGAGAAACTGTGGAGGGTTTTGATATAACCTTTCTTTAAAACAATCATTTAAAGTATATTAAAGAAATGTTGAGTTTAGGTGGATCATTTATTCTTTTGAAAGTTAAATTAATTCTTTCTTAGGTTGAGCTATTTGGGTGTTATTGTAAATTCTAGGGTGTTATTGTAAATTCTAGGGTGTGGTCTTCCAGGGCCTTAGTTGTTTGCCTGATACTTACAGGAACCATTTAACTTGACAGAATTTGGACATTCATGTGCATGTCATCTACATAGTGTCCAAAGCTGTACTCAGCTGTTTAACATTTGGCTGCTGCCATTTTCTTTGTTTTGTAAAATCTTTTTCTCTATATGTGCAGTTTAGAATTCAATAACTTGACAGAAATTATACATGAACTTTCATCCTCTCTTTTCATGGCCCTTTTCCTTCTGGGATTTTACCCTTAGCATCCCTGTTGGCTGAAGGCTCAGCTCATTTGAGGACTATTACCCTGCTTAGTTATTCTTTAATAGTTATTAAACACATGTATATACTCATGTGCACATACACGCACGCACACACACACACACACACACACAAACACAGTTTAGTATTTCTTGGCCAGTGAGTTTATCTAATACCAGTTACTTCATCAGGAACAGATCAGGTACTCTGGGCTAATATTTTTAATGCATCGATATGGTTTCTCCAGAATAGATTTTAAGTTTTAGAGAAAGGTAGACTTTATCACCTCAGTTAAATTGTGTCAATGAATGTAGATTTCTGGTATTATGACAGTTTTGGGGAATTTTTTGTGCTTTGTGGACATTACAGATAGTGAGGACCACAAGGAAAGTGTTCAGGTGATAGTTGCATGAAAAAGCCTCTTGATAGTCATACATCTAGGGTTCTGAGAAGTGTACCATGAGAGAAAGGATGAACAAATGAAATGGGAAGAGAGAAAAGAGTTGGGAATTATTTAAAAAGTGCATGTCAAATAAAGACCATAGAACCAATGAAACATGGGATGCCCTGCATCGAGCACTATAGCAGATACAATGGCACAATTTTTAGGGATAATTGAGGATATTTTGTCCCAATAAATGTATAATATTATAGTGAAAAAAATATTGAATAGAAAATTATAAGCAGCAAGTCAAATGTTACTTAGCTGTTTAAGACAGCAATATGATTTCTGAAGACAGTACAAAGTAGAATTCAGCATGCATGTATCGAGCTTAAATTCATCATCAGTTAAAATAGACTGAAGTGAATAGAATGATCAACAAGAAGGATATAAAGTTTCAATTATTAGCAGGAGAAAAATTTTAAATTTATGCATCTTCTAAAAAGTAAATGTAGCCAACTGACAATTTACCCCAGTGTGTGACAGGATCCAAATTCCCAGTTTGCATACCTTATCTAAAAATGGTGTTGTCCTAAGGAATGTCTTCTTTTTTGTTTTGGCCTTCCTATATCCAAATTCTGTGGCTTGCTAAATACTGGATGATAGTAATTAGACTCAAAAAATCCCAAGTGTTTTTTTAGAGAATGAGGAATTTGGAGTATGTTATTTGAATGGTAGTAAAGTTTAATTCCATTTGCACATGGGTATAGCCCAAAGTTTACTGAATCATAATCTCCAATTATTCTCACCAAACCACTGTTTTCCCTAGGAATTAAATTATCCCCCCCTTAATTCACATAGCTGTGTTCAAAACCTGAACACAGAATACCCTGACCTTTATAGCTTATTCAACTTCATTTTTGTTCAACTTTATAAAATACTTTGTTAATCAAAAATATAATGAATTTGATCCTTGAAAATATGAAATTAAATAGTTATTCTAAAGATAGGAAGGAGTGTGTGTGTGTGTGTTATACTAAAGTTGGAATTCAGGGCCTTGCAATTGCCAGGCAAGTGCTCTCCCACTAGAGCCATGTTCCCAGATCTTTTTGCTATAGTTTTATTTTTCAGGTAGGGTCTCATGCTTTTTGCCCAGGACCAGCCTCATACCATGATCCTTCTACCTCTGACTCTTGTGTAGCTTGGCATATAAATATGTACTACCATGCTTGGCTTATTTTTGCGATAGGGTCTCACTAACATTTTTTGCCCTGGCTGGCTTCTAACCACATTTCTCCTACTTCTGCTTTCCATGTAGCTATAATTATAGAGGTATGTCCACCAGCCCACCCTTCAGAATATCTTTCTTGATCATTGTGAATCTAGTATTTATATTTGATTCATAGCAGAAGCAATGTCATTTTTGATTCTTTAGAAAACACAGTATTTCTGGTTAAAGAATATAATTACCTATGAAATCAAAACATGTCCTCCTAAAAGTAAGTAGAGATATTGTGTGCAATGAAACAAAGATTCATTTGAATTCATAACAGAGCTTGCAAAAAAGAAAAGAAAATCTCAAGATGCAAGAAACAAATAGTTAAGAAAAAACTAGAGTAACGAATATGTGAACTTCTGCGGTGGCTGCTCGAGGGGCTGGTATTGTTTTCAAGTATAGAAGTGTTTTTTTTATAAAGCTTGTGCAAAGAAAGTCAATAGGGCAGTGACCATGTAAAGTATAAAACTAAGATCTCAAAGGACTAAAAATTCAGCCAAAGGAAAATTAGGAAAAATCCCATGCATAGGCACAGGGAATTGAAAAAGAAGCTTACTTTTATTAACCTGGACTCTAAATAACAACAAGCATCCCTTGAAAGTGTGAAGAGAAGAGTTATGAAAATCCTGCTTATCTGAGTCTTGAAATTACAATGCCATTGGGTTCCAGGGCCTTTAAATCAAGATCAATCAATTCACCAAAAGTGGTTGATGGCAGGTAATGTCCCTTTAATCCTGAAAGAAACATTACATACCACAATGATAACTATCCATCCTTTCTACAGAAAATGAAAGTTCATTACACATAATGATGTTATGAAATCCACAGGAAAAATATTCACCAAAAGCAAGATTTAGAGGTATAAAAAGCTTAAGTATTACATGCACAAGAAGTATTTAAATTGATGGAAAATAAGCTGAAAACTAGCATGAAATAGATATGGCTGATATAATTATTGAAATATTAAAAAAACTCAAAGGTGAGATACAATAAAAAGGACAATAAAATATTTGAATAAGGACTAAACATAATACATAGAAATACAGATTAAATGACGAGAACATGGATTTGATGAACACAAACAGAAGGCAACAAAAAATAATCAATTAAGGGACTTTGGAGATATAATCAAAAGGCTAACATAACCTTTTATTAAAGGAGTTCCAGATGGAGGAAATGAAATTATGGACAGCCAGTTCTCAAAATACAAGTCTAAGAGCATATGATAGAAATGGTGAAGAAAATGAATGCTTCTATTTGAGAAGTACAAAGTGCACAAGCTAGATAAGCAAAAGTCCATATCTAGACATAGTATATAAGATACCTAAAAGCCAGACAAGGATCACATGCAACTGGGTAAATAAGCAGAGTTAGAAAATTTCCCAAGAGTTGACTTCTGTTCCTAATGATGAAAATGTAACAAGAATCAGACTTAACATCCTAACATAAAAGAAACAGAGAACTAAGTCTGCAGGTTTGAAAAATATCAGAAAATGTTTGAAAAAGCTACTTTTTTCAGACATTGCAGCACAGGAAGTTTCCAAAGTTGAGGAGTTGAAAATCATAGTTAAGGGAGACCAATGCAGATGAAATATGTAGGGCAGAGTTCCAGAAAGGAGAGAGGTAGGAGGAAGGTGTGCCATAGATGCTTTAATTAGTTTCTCTTTGAGTCTCTACTAAGAACTATGTCACACATGCATAGAATAAAATTCCACAAACCAGAGTAAAGAATGACCAGGAAGCTGAAAAAGAACAATTTCCAGAGCTCACAATGGGTTGGGGTTATTTGAGTTCCAAGTAACCAACTTGGAAAGTTTTCAGCACTCATGGATGAAACACCAAGCTTTAGCAGCAGGATAGACCGATTTGAGGTATGTTACTATGAATGAGACTTTACACATAGATCACCGTGGAACCCCAGTCACAAAACTTAAAAGTCAGACTCAAAGGGAGCCAATTGACCTATAAATAACTGCATTCCCTCTTAAAAGAAAGCCTAGCATTCTTACAAGTTAGACACTAACATCCAGACCCTCAATAAAGTAACCATCATAATGTCCCACCTCCTGTCAAAATTACTAGATATGTTAAGAAGCAAGAAAATGTAATTAATTAATTCCATTAACAGAAACAGTCATAAATGCCAGAAATGATAAAATAAGCATACAATGCTTTAAAATAGCTGTCATAACTACATGTGTGTATAAAGGAAAATATGAAGCAAATTTGAGGTGCATTAGACTTTAAAAAATTGAAAGTGCCAGATGGAACTGTGTGTGTGTGATGGAACTGTGTGTGTGTGTATGTGTGTGTGTGTGTGTGTGTGTGTGTGTGTTTGTGTGGTACTAGGGATTGAACTCAGGTTGTTGCACTCACTAGACAACCACGCTACCACTTGAGCCAGGCTTTTTGTTTTTACTTTGTTTTTTGAGATTTTGTTTTGCGGTATTGGGATTTGAACTCAGGGCCTGCACCTTGAGCCACACCACCAGCACCTTTTTGTTATTTTTTTCTTTTTGAGATAGAGTCTCGCAAACTATTGTGCAGGCTGGCCTTGGACTGTAATCTTCCTGATCTCTGTCTCCTGAGTAGCTAGGATTGCAGGTGTGCTCACTTTGTCTGGGCAGGCTTTGAACTCACATCCTCCTGCTTCTGTCTTCCAAGTAGTTAGGATTACAGGTGTGTCACCATGCCTGGCTTAAATGGAACTTCCAATGATGAAAAATACAATGTCTGAAGCAAAAATTTCAGTGGATTGATTTATAGCTGGTTGGACACAGTATCTGAAGATATTTCAATAACATATTCCTAAGTGAAACAGAGACAGACTGAAAAAGAAGTATTAATGACCTATAGTCTGAATCAGGTGTTCTAATACACCACACACACACACACACACACACACACACACACACACACACACACACACACACACAAGAGAGAGAGACTGAGGAGGGGGAGAATACATAAAATAAATACTTAAAGAAATTTTGTGTGAACATTTTAAAATTTGGTGAAAATTATCAATACTGATCTAAGAGGCTCAGCAAATCCTAAATGGAAACTAAGAAAACCACACTGACACATAACTTTCAACTCTAAAAAAAAAATACTGAGAAAAATCTTACTGACAGTTGTCCTGCCCACTGAAATGAACATATACAAACAAATGATATTTTCAAAATGATGAAAGTAATAAACTCTCAATCAAGAATATATCTCTCTGTGTGCATACACCTTTATTTTTATTTTTTTTTATTTTTTTTTCATTTTTCTTTTATTATTCATATGTGCATAAAGACAGATGAAAATTAGCATGGCTACTTTTAGGATTATGAAGAAATGGAGATAAATCTGAAGTAGTAAGAAATGAAATGGTATGTAAAATACTGCTACAAAAATATACTTAATCTTTTGCAACAAAAGCAATTGCCCATAATGGAATTGCAGTGTTAAAGAAGGCTTCTCTAGTTTCAGCACAATGAAAGAAAAAAAGATACTGGAGGGCAGCCATTAACAATATTCTTTCCATGAGTGAGGGAAGGCTGAAATAACATAGCATAGTTTCAAGAAGGAACAACGATGACTATTATTAAGGGAAAGAAGATTTGAAAATAAGAGGTGACTACTTCAGGAAAGCAGTGGGAGGCACAGCACAGATCACTCTATTAGGCCAAACAGGGTCAATGGAAATCTTAGTAGCACAAGTTCTGAAAAATGTAAAAAATGTAAAATACTGAAATCTAAGAAATTACAGATGGCATTAGTTGGGAACAACTGTACGAGTTATGGACACCTCTGAAGTGGCAATAGAGGCAGGTAGAAAAGTGATACCTGCAAGTTCTCGAGTTGTGGGAGATGCTGGTATTTAATAGGAATTTGGGATGTCTGAGGAGTTGAATACATATACATAAAGCAAAGACAGCAGCATAACCAACAGAATCTAATTTTTCTTATTAAGTTTTATATCTATCAATTTATCATTTTCAGTCATTATATTGAAAGTTGTTTCCTAGAATAAAATTTGTTTGCAAAAACTAACAAATTGTCATTTTGTTGATTTTTGTTTGTTCTGGAGATGAGTCTCCCTATGTAGCCTAGGCTAGCCTGGAACTCCTGCCTCAGCCTTCTGAGAATGAAGATTACAGAAGTGTGCCACCATGATCAGCAAACAAATTTTTTCAAAAATTTTAATTACATTACCTCTTTTTTATAATTGTGGTCTCCAAGAATCCATTTGCTTTCCTTAAAATAGATCACAATAATACTAAAATGGCTCTTTGAAAAATACCACAAATTTCATCAGAATTAATGAAACATTAACTTAAGGAAACTTCTGGCAATTTTTCCAAACAGTGGGAACTAATAATTTAGCAGTATTAAAAAGCACATATAATGCTGTTATAAAATTGTATTCTAGACATAAAAACAAAAACTTTCCACTCCATAATAATTCCATCTAGTAAATAAGTCATTAATTGTAATTGTCCATGATCATCAACAATCAACATTTGTTAAGATTATACTTCCATACCGACAAAAGGCAGTGTTCAGACATAAAAAAAAAAAGGTATTTAAAATGGAAATAGGTCAACTGGAAACACTATAAAAGGAATGAAATGTAGTCACATTTGTAGTTGTACCTATTGAAAGTACTCAAAAAAATTTAAAAATAAACCACAATGCCAACATAGCTTTTCCATATCAATAAAAACACAGAAATTGCACAGCCATTTTTGAAAGTAGGCAACAAATAAAACCTCAACATGTACTTACCAACAAATAATCAGATGATTTTGATCACTTTTGATGATCAATACATCGTAAATGTAACTGTATAATACCATTGAATATAATACTCTCTAAATAACTGAGGACAACAGAAATTCTAAGAATTCACCAACCAATAAATCAAAACATGAAAAGCCTATAAAGATTTAGAAAAATGGATGATTTTGAAGATTAGTGTTATTTAAATAATTATCAACAGAGTATAGTTATTTTTAATTTATTCTACTACATCAAAACTTTTGATAGTTATGAAGTATATATATATAGAATAATTAAAGCCTAAAGATTTAAATTGAAAAAGGTAAGGTCACTTCCCTTGTGCTATTAATTGGTTAGAGAAAATGACTACATCAAAAAAACTACAGTGAAAAAATTGTTTCAATTCAACTCTCTCTGACATAGTTTCACAACTGCACCCACCAATCTGCAAATAGAAATCCTTCCGCTTATAAGCAATTATATAGTAACTCCACTGTGCTTCAGGTTAGGTAAAAATGTAGATATAAATTAACTAATTCTACCTTCACACATTAACTAAATATGATCAACCAGTGTAAAACCACTTGAAGAAAAAAAACCTGCAAGTATAAATATTTAAGTTACATCAGGAAGTTTCTCCGAAATGAAATTAATAAATCCATTAAATTGCATTATGGGCTGAAAATAGCATATATGCAGAGACAATTCAACTTTCTCAAAAATAATAGTACTGTTTTGTTTCATTTGTGTTATTTGTTATGTTCCTGAAAATGTTCAACCCACATTAATTGAAATACAGTATCATCTAATATTATCCTTAGAGCGACATCTACACTTACCCTAAGTCCATTAGAATTAGCGAAGAAGTCAGAAGAAAGAGTTAAAAGAGAAGATTTAATTTGAATCTAGGAAAAAATGTGTAGTACAAAACTGAACAGAATGGCCAAGGTAAAGCTCAATCTCACCAATTCTGAGTTCTATCAGCCACTCATCTGTTGGTGCCTAAGGGAAATAAACTGCTGCATTTCAGGAGAGGGAACACCAGGTATTTTGTTTTAAGCCCCTCCCATAGTTAAGTTGTATGAATTTCAAAAGTACACATAAAATAAAATGTAAAACTGTATAGAAAGAAATTCTTTTGGGATATTTTTTAAGAATTTCATACCATAAAAACCAATAAATATACATTCAGAAAAACTAGATTCTGCCACAGTATAAAGAAATGACTAGAAATGATAGTATAAATATTCATTTTCCTTCAAAAGTCCTAGGATTTTTATTTTCTATCTCTGTTACTTTCTGCTCCATTCTGATCTTTATTAAGGAAAAATGAAATTTTAAGTTTATAAAAGCTAAAACTTCAATAGTATTAATGGGAGTTCTTAAGATCTGGCTTAAAAAGAACATTTTACTATACCTTTTAAGGTAGAACACTGAGTGGTGTTTATAAAGTACCACAAAACACTATGATCCCAACACATTTTATGCAAATGCCAAATAGGAAACAAAATCATATTGTTTCTATAGTCATAATTTTATGGGATGAAGAAAATCGATACAGATGCTTGTTCTGTTTCTTATATCCAAACACAAAATACATCTGTACACAAATAAAGTGCCCAGTCAACATTGTTCTATAATCCTAGTCCCTTAAAGATCACATGTGTATAATCTACTATTCAAATGGAAACACACTGGCCTAATCCAAGGTCAAATAAATAATTAAGGTTAAAATATTCACCTTCCTTAAAAAACACAAGTATTGGACCAAATAATGTAACCAGTAACTTCTTTTTCATCCTAAATAGTATCCCATCACAAAAGCCAGTCCATAGATAGGATGCTAAAATTTCACAGTAAGAGTACAGAGTCACATGAATGTCACTAACAAAACAAACATTCAAAAAAACCCTTTGCAGGGCAGGTAGGAAAAGAACCTGATTACAAAAGAAGGACATTTCAGAAGTGCTGGTTCCAAGTGCATTTGTACTCTGTGACATGCAAGCC
Source organism: Castor canadensis (assembly GCF_047511655.1). Taxonomy (NCBI): domain Eukaryota; kingdom Metazoa; phylum Chordata; class Mammalia; order Rodentia; family Castoridae; genus Castor; species Castor canadensis. Next base: position 54,645,675 of record NC_133390.1, on the reverse strand, counting down.
AGTACTGAAATCATCCAACCTACAACCTGGCACTAAAATGTATAAAGGCAAACACAAGATTTGTATTCATTTATTTCCCTTCCTTTCATCCCTAACTATTTCTTCTATTTTCTTAATATTTCTCTATATCTTTTTTTTTTCATTTTTCTTTTATTATTCATATGTGCATACAAGGCTTGGTTCATTTCTCCCCCCTGCCCCCACCCCCTCCCTTACCACCCACTCCACCCCCTCCCGCTCCCCCCCTCAATACCCAGCAGAAACTATTTTGCCCTTATCTCTAATTTTGTTGTAGAGAGAGTATAAGCAATAATAGGAAGGAACAAGGGGTTTTGCTGGTTGAGATAAGGATAGCTATACAGGGCATTGACTCACATTGATTTCCTGTGCGTGGGTGTTACCTTCTAGGTTAATTCTTTTTGATCTAACCTTTTCTCTAGTTCCTGGTCCCCTTTTCCTATTGGCCTCAGTTGCTTTAAGGTATCTGCTTTAGTTTCTCTGCATTAAGGGCAACAAATGCTAGCTAGTTTTTTAGGTGTCTTACCTATCCTCACGCCTCCCTTGTGTGCTCTCGCTTTTATCATGTGCTCATAGTCCAATCCCCTTGTTGTGTTTGCCCTTGATCTAATGTCCACATATGAGGGAGAACATACGATTTTTGGTCTTTTGAGCCAGGCTAACCTCACTCAGAATGATGTTCTCCAATTCCATCCATTTACCAGTGAATGATAACATTTTCTTCTTCTTCATGGCTGCATAAAATTCCATTGTGTATAGATACCACATTTTCTTAATCCATTCGTCAGTGCTGGGGCATCTTGGCTGTTTCCATAACTTGGCTATTGTGAATAGTGCCGCAATAAACATGGGTGTGCAGGTGCCTCTGGAGTAACATTCTTTTGGGTATATCCCCAAGAGTGGTATTGCTGGATCAAATGGTAGATCGATGTCCAGCTTTTTAAGTAGCCTCCAAATTTTTTTCCAGAGTGGTTGTACTAGTCTACATTCCCACCAACAGTGTAAGAGGGTTCCTTTTTCCCCGCATCCTCGCCAACACCTGTTGTTGGTGGTGTTGCTGATGATGGCTATTCTAACAGGGGTGAGGTGGAATCTTAGTGTGGTTTTAATTTGCATTTCCTTTATTGCTAGAGATGGTGAGCATTTTTTCATGTGTTTTCTGGCCATTTGAATTTCTTCTTTTGAGAAAGTTCTGTTTAGTTCACCTGCCCATTTCTTTATTGGTTCATTAGTTTTGGGAGAATTTAGTTTTTTAAGTTCCCTGTATATTCTGGTTATCAGTCCTTTGTCTGATGTATAGTTGGCAAATATTTTCTCCCACTCTGTGGGTGTTCTCTTCAGTTTAGAGACCATTTCTTTTGATGAACAGAAGCTTTTTAGTTTTATGAGGTCCCATTTATCTATGCTATCTCTTAGTTGCTGTGCTGCTGGGGTTTCATTGAGAAAGTTCTTACCTATACCTACTAACTCCAGAGTATTTCCTACTCTTTCTTGTATCAACTTAAGAGTTTGGGGTCTGATATTAAGATCTTTGATCCATTTTGAGTTAATCTTGGTATAGGGTGATATACATGGATCTAGTTTCAGTTTTTTGCAGACTGCTAACCAGTTTTCCCAGCAGTTTTTGTTGAAGAGGCTGTCTTTTCTCCATCGTATATTTTTAGCTCCTTTGTCAAAGATAAGTTGCTTATAGTTGTGTGGCTTCATATCTGGATCCTGTATTCTGTTCCACTGGTCTTCATGTCTGTTTTTGTGCCAGTACCATGCTGTTTTTATTATTATTGCTTTGTAATATAGTTTGAAGTCAGGTATTGTGATACCTCCTGCATTGTTCTTTTGATTGAGTATTGCCTTGGCTATTCGTGGCCTCTTGTGTTTCCATATAAATTTAACAGTAGATTTTTCAATCTCTTTGATGAATGTCATTGGAATTTTGATGGGAATTGCATTAAACATGTAGATTACTTTTGGGAGTATAGACATTTTTACTATGTTGATTCTACCAATCCATGAGCATGGGAGATCTCTCCACTTTCTATAGTCTTCCTCAATCTCTTTCTTCAGAAGTGTATAGTTTTCCTTGTAGAGGTCTTTCACATCTTTTGTTAGGTTTACACCTAGGTATTTGATTTTTTTTGAGGCTATTGTAAATGGAATTGTTTTCATACATTCTTTTTCCGTTTGCTCATTGTTAGTGTATAGAAATGCTAATGATTTTTCTATGTTGATTTTATATCCTGCTACCTTGCTATAGCTATTGATGATGTCTAGAAGCTTCTGAGTAGAGTTTTTTGGGTCTTTAAGGTATAGGATCATGTCGTCTGCAAATAGGGATATTTTGACAGTTTCTTTACCTATTTGTATTCCTTTTATTCCTTCTTCTTGCCTAATTGCTCTGGCTAGGAATTCCAGTACTATGTTGAATAGGAGTGGAGATAGTGGGCATCCTTGTCTGGTTCCTGATTTTAGAGGGAATGGTTTTAATTTTTCTCTGTTAAGTATAATGCTGGCTGTAGGTTTGTCATATATAGCTTTTATAATGTTGAGATACTTTCCTTCTATTCCTAGTTTTCTTAGAGCTTTTATCATGAAATGATGTTGGATCTTATCAAAGGCTTTTTCTGCATCTATTGAGATGATCAAGTGGTTTTTGTCTTTGCTTCTGTTAATGTGGTTTATTACGTTTATTGATTTTCGTATGTTGAACCACCCCTGCATCCCTGGGATGAAGCCTACCTGCTCGTGGTGAATAATCTTTTTGATGTGTTGCTGAATTCGATTTGCCATTATTTTGTTGAGGATTTTTGCATCAATGTTCATTAAGGAGATTGGCCTGTAGTTCTCCTTTTTGGAGGTGTCTTTGCCTGGTTTTGGGATAAGTGTAATAGTGGCTTCATAAAATGTGTTTGGCAGTTTTCCTTCCCTTTCTATTTCATGGAACAGTTTAAGGAGGGTTGGTATCAGTTCTTCTTTAAAGGTCTGATAGAATTCAGCAGAGAATCCATCAGGTCCTGGACTTTTCTTTTTTTGGAGACTCTTGATTGCTGCTTCAATTTCATTTTGTGTTATAGGTCTATTCAGGTGATTAATTTCCTCTTGGTTCAGTTTTGGATGATCATATGTATCTAGAAATCTGTCCATTTCTTTTAGATTTTCAAATTTATTTGAATATAGGTTCTCAAAGTAGTCTCTGATGATTTCCTGGACTTCCATGGTGTTTGTTGTTATCTCCCCTTTTGCATTCCTGATTCTACTAATTTGGGTTTTTTCTCTCCTCATTTTAGTCAGGTTTGCCAGGGGTCTATCGATCTTGTTTATTTTTTCAAAGAACCAACTTTTTGTTTCATTAATTCTTTGTATGGTTTTTTTGGTTTCTATTTCGTTGATTTCAGCTCTTATTTTTATTATTTCTCTCCTTCTATTTGTTTTGGGATTTGCTTGTTCTTGTTTTTCTAGGAGTTTGAGATGTATCATTAGGTCATTGATTTGGGATCTTTCAATCTTTTTAATATATGCACTCATGGCTATAAACTTTCCTCTCAAGACTGCCTTAGCTGTGTCCCATAGGTTCTGGTAGGTTGTGTTTTCATTTTCATTGACTTCTAGGAACTTTTTAATTTCCTCTTTTATTGCATCGATGATCCATTCTTCATTAAGTAATGAGTTATTTAGTTTCCAGCTGTTTGCATGTTTTTTGTCTTTACTTTTGTTGTTGAGTTCTACTTTTACTGCATTGTGGTCAGATAGTATGCATGGTATTATTTCTATTTTCTTATATTTGCTGAGGCTTGCTTTGTGCCCTAGGATATGATCTATTTTGGAGAAGGTTCCATGGGCTGCTGAGAAGAATGTATATTGTGTAGAGGTTGGATGAAATGTTCTGTAGACATCTACTAGGTCCACTTGATCTATTGCATATTTTAGATCTTGGATTTCTTTATTGAGTTTTTGTTTGGATGACCTATCTATTGATGATAATGGAGTGTTAAAGTCTCCCACAACCACTGTGTTGGCGTTTATATATGCTTTTAGGTCTTTCAGGGTATGTTTGATGAAATTGGGTGCGTTGACATTGGGTGCGTACAGATTGATGATTATTATTTCCTTTTGGTCTATTTCCCCTTTTATTAGTATGGAATGTCCTTCTTTATCTCGTTTGATCAATGTAGGTTTGAAGTGTACTTTGTCAGAGATAAGTATTGCTACTCCTGCTTGTTTTCGGGGGCCATTGGCTTGGTAAATCTTCTTCCAGCCTTTCATCCTAAGCATATGCTTATTTCTGTCAGTGAGATGAGTCTCCTGTAAGCAACAAATTGTTGGATCTTCTTTTTTAATCCATTTTGTCAAACGGTGTCTTTTGATGGGTGAATTAAGTCCATTAACATTAAGTGTTAGTACTGATAGGTATGTGGTGATTCCTGCCATTTAGTTATCTTAGTTGTTTGAAGGTTTGATTGTGTGTACCTAACTTGATGTTACTCTCTACTGTCTTGCTTTTTCTTATCCTGTGGTTTGGTGCTGCCTGCCTTTTCATGGTTAAGTTGGGTGTCACTTTCTGTGTGCAGGATCCCTTGCAGAATCTTTTGTAATGGTGGCTTTGTGGTCACATATTGTTTTAGTTTCTGCTTATCATGGAAGACTTTTATTGCTCCATCTATTTTGAATGATAGCTTTGCTGGGTAGAGTATCCTGGGGTTGAAGTTATTTTCATTCAGTGCCCGGAAGATCTCACCCCACGCTCTTCTTGCTTTTAATGTTTCTGTTGAGAAGTCTGCTGTGATTTTGATGGGTTTACCTTTGTATGTTACTTGTTTTTTCTCTCTTGCAGCCTTCAATATTCTTTCCTTAGTTTCTGAACTTGTTGTTTTAATGATGATATGTCGTGGAGTAGTTCTATTTTGATCTGGTCTGTTTGGTGTCCTGGAGGCCTCTTGCATTTGTATGGGAATATCTTTCTCTAGATTTGGGAAATTTTCCATTATTATTTTGTTGAATATATTACGCATTCCCTTCGCTTGCACCTCTTCTCCTTCTTCGATGCCCATGATTCTCAAGTTTGGTCTTTTGATGGAGTCAGTGAGTTCTTGCATTTTCTTTTCACAGATCTTGAGTTGTTTAATTAATAGTTCTTCAGTTTTTCCTTTAATTACCATTTCATCTTCAAGTTCTGAGATTCTGTCTTCTGTTTGTTCTATTCTGCTGGATTGGCCTTCCGTTTTGTTTTGCAGTTCTGTTTCATTCTTTTTTCTGAGGTTTTCCATATCCTGGCTGTTTTCTTCTTTATTGTTGTCTATTTTTGTCCTGAGTTCATTTATCCATTTATTCATTGTGTTCTCTCTTTCACTTTGGTTTTTATACAGTGCTTCTATGGTTTCCTTTATTTCTTCTTTTGCTTTTTCAAATTCTCTATTTTGCTTTTTCAAATTCTCTATTTTTATTGTCTTGGAATTTCTTGAGTGTCTCCTGTAGATTTTGGTTGACCCTATCCAGTATCATCTCTATAAAATTCTCATTGAGTACTTGTAGTATGTCTTCTTTTAAATTATTCTTGTAGGCTTCATTGGGTTTTTTGGCATAGTTTATCTTCATTTTGTTGGAGTCTGGCTCTGAGTTTCTGTTCTCTTCATTCCCCTCTGGTTCCTGTACTAATTTTTTGCTGTGGGGAAACTGGTTTCCTTGTTTTTTCTGTCTTCCTGTCATTGTCCTTGGTGTTGTTACTGTCCCTGTACTGTGTGTAATTAAGTATTTTCTAGCTTGTAATAATAACAATGGTAATATTGAGAATGGAAGAGTGAGCTGATATGGAAAGCAAGAAGTTAAAGAAAAGGGGAAAACAAATATACAGACAAGAGGGAGAAAGCAGAACAAGGTATCAGACAAGAGAGTTTCAAAGGTATAAACAGGGAGTGTTAGTGTACTAATCGACAGTAAGCTGAACAGACAATAGAGTGACAGAGAGAGGATTGAAAATCAAAGATAAAAAAAATAAAAAATAAGTATATGAAAGTAATATCTATTTATAAAAATGAATTAAAATAAAATGGAAAATAGAAAATTAAAAAAAACAAAAAAAAACCAAAAACCAAAAAACTTCCAAGTTTATATGCAATGCAATTTCAGTCTTAATAATTTGGATATCCGTCTCAATCTCCAGTCCTGGAGTTGGTGCCTCAGATGTTGTTCTGTAGTTGTCTCATCAAAGGGGATGCATAAAGTAGAACAAAACTACACTCACACACACACAGAGGAAAAAAAAAAAAAGCCCCACCAAGTGTCCCCAGTTCAAATGCAATACAATTTCAGTAAGTTTTTCGGCTTGCAGGTGTAATTCGGTTGTTCTCTCATCAAAGGAAGGGAGAAAAAGAAAAAAAAAAGCATCTGGAGGCAGTTCTGAGAGTGGTATCTGCAACTGTGGCTTGCCTGCCTGCTGCTCTCAGCCTGTAGCTGGAGGCGTTATTTATGCAGATCTCTGGGGTGAGCTTAGCACTCACCTGGTCCCAAAGGCTTTGTTTGCTCAGAGTCCTCCTGTGCGGGGCAGGGGGGCCTCTGCTACAGGCTTTTCCCTTTCCAAGCACTGGGAAAGGCGACACTGCCCCGCGTTGTCAGGCCTGCGTGTTTATTTACAGTTCACGTGGGAAGTGGGTCTTCCCTCCTCTCACAAGCGTCCCCACTCCTGGTTGCTGGCGCGCCCCGCTCCCGCCAGAGCCTCTCCGGCCCGCCCGGCTCGTTTATTTACAGTCCCGGGAAGGGTTCCCTTCCCCCAATCTTCAGCGCTCAGGGCGCCCCACCCTCTTTCCAGCGTGTCTTTACTGTTCTTATTGCTTAGTACTCAGTTTCTCTTTTTTTCCCGGGTGGAGGTCAGTCTGTCCAGGGGGCTATGCTGCTCTGGCCCAGGCTTGTCTGTGGGGGAACCGCGGTACCGCGAAGCTCACCTGGTCCGCGTCTTCCCAAGCCGTATGGGCGCTGGCCACTGGCGGCCCGGGGGCCTCCTCGGTTCTCCGTTTAACGTGAAGTGGAGATTCTCTGCGCCGGCTGGAGATGTGGAGGAGTCAAAGTTATGCCTTTTCTCGGTGATTATGCCTGCAAAGTGTGTCTCCAGCGTCTCTCCAAGATTTCACTATAGGAGGGTCGCTTTCTGCTTCCTACCTCTAGCCGCCATCTTGGAATCTCTGCATACACCTTTAAATAAAAGATGACGAAGCAAAATCTTCTTTCATACCATAGTGGAGATAATTCAATTTAAGCTCTGTATGACTACCAAAACATAAACTTCCACGAGAATATCCAAGAGAGTAAAAGAAATTATACATTTCTGCTTGAAAACCATCTTATTTGATACTCAACACACAGCATGAACTTACCTTATATCTGGGCTATATTCCTTATAATTTTAAATCATCAGAGGAAATCTAGGTTATTCAGGAAATGGTTTTGGAAAAACTAACTTTGAAAAAATTTAAATTGCTGGTTCACACAGCAATAAGTTTGGGATGGACAAGAAACTTAAGCATGAAAGATGAAACCATAAACATGCTATAATATAATATAAGAAAATATATGACCTTATCATGAGGAAGACCATTTGAAACAGGACATTGAAGCCACACATAAAGGTTGTGTGGGGGATAGAATGGAAAAATACCCAATTCCCTTGCTTTTCCTTATCATTTTCAGAGATGTGCGTGAAATAAGACTCATGATCTGGGGATCAAAGGATCAGTTTTATGACTTGTAGAGTTGACTTGGGAACATGATTTTTTTCCTTGGTCAGTTTTCTCTCCAGAGTGCTGTATATTGGTCTGGTCAGTCTCTATTTCTGTAGGGGAAACAGGTGCATGAGGAACAGACATTCTTTCCAGCAGATGAAGCACATAAATCTGATTCCATAGAAAAGATAAGCTACAGATGCAAAAATATATTCAGTGCATATAACGAGGGATACAATACCCTGATTCTCACATGTTGGCTCCAATAGATTTAGAATTGCATTTATTGTGCTGGAGGAAGAGGTGTCTGAACTGCTCTGGAGTTCCATGCTTGAGTAACCCCCTGAGGGAGACTATCTTCCCAGTTCCTCTTCATCTCATCACTCCACAGTTGTTTTCCTCACATCACCAGTAGGTGCTTTGAAATCTCTATCAAGGTACAGAGGGCAGCAGACACACACTGACTCTGTACTCTTTCTAGTCAGTATGAATAAGTATCCAAATGTTGACAAAATGCTATCAATTCCAGGTGGTAAGATAATATTTTGTTCTTAATTTTTTCCTATATCTCTTTATTTCCATCAACAGAGGTCCAAAAGGGCCCTCAGATTCTGCCATCTGTGACTCAGATTGAAACAGATTAAATCTCAGACTAACTCCATTGTGCAGGATCATTTTCCTTCATTGTTAGTATGCTAATTCCTGGATAAAATTCTCACAAACCATTACTGTTGCAAATCTCAGTGAATTTTTATTAGCACTTATTAATTGTACAAACTAATGGGTTTCAGTGTGATATTTCCATACATTCATATAATGTTCTTTGTTATATTTACACATCTATTACTCTTTCTTACCCCCTCCCCATTTCCTAGTAGACTTAACATGTAAGTAAATGGTCCTTTCAACCCAGTAGCCTACCACCACTTATAGCCACTCTACTCCAGCTATCTTGTCTTCTACTCTACCTCAACGACTCTCTCCAAGGTCTCTCTCTGGACCTTGTCATTTCTGACAACTTCAACCCTCATAGCAAGTTTTCTCACTGCTATCTCTTATCTTTCCAGGTTATCACCTCCAGTACCCTGACTCCTGATCCCTCAGCCCTGCCCATACTTCCAATCTAGTGATCCTACTTCCTGCCATCCTCTTTCATAGTCCTGATGTTCTCTTTTCCTTCCTTCACAGCTTAAATCCTAAATCAACCATTAAAATTCATTCATTATATGCCCCTTGTTGTCATATTCTCTTGGTAAACTAATTCTGATTAAAATAAACACTGGTTAAATCAAATTCTCTATCTACACCATGCATACAGCCATGTCACTGAACATGAGAAAAGAGTCTCACTTTAAAAACACGATCACAAACCTCAGCAGGGCCTTTAACACCAGCCAGAAATCCTGCCATGTCTCCCCAGCCCACTTATTCTCCCACTTCCTAGATAATTCTTTCACAGCTTTTCTCTCTCATCAAACTTCCCACACCTCCTATGGCACCTTCACTCTTAGCTGATTATTTTGCTCACACTTCACTGAGTAAAAGAAAACTGGAGAAATTTATATATGCCTTCTTAAGACTACCACAATCCACCTTTGCACATATATACACTCATGTGATCCTGCCCTCCTATGAGCATGGGCACACTTAGATTCAGCCTCCTCACCTGATACCCAGAAGAAATCTCCTTTCCCCTGCATAATGTCACACATTCTGCATGTACACCAGAGATCATCTTCTTTCCAGGCCTTTCTCTTCCAGGGCAAGAGAACAAATGGGAACCTTCCCTGTTAGTACTTATGTAACACATAAATATTCTGTTGGTGTATATACATCATAGATTATATACTTAAACATATATATGTATATATATATGTCTTTACATAGTAGTAGTATAGTAAGGAAGACTGAAACACTGATAACAAATTTTGGTACAATTATCCCTTAATATCTATGGAGGACTGGTTCCAGAACCCTTTCTGGAGGCCAAAATATCAGGTTGCTTGAGCCAAAAGGCATTGCATTTGCATATAACCTACAAACATCTTCCTGTTACTCCAAATCAGTAGATTACTAATAATATGTAATGCAATGCAAACTCTATGTTGCAATTATTAAATTGCATTGCTTAGGGAATAATGACAAAAATTATCTGCAGATTCAAAGTGCATGTAATTTTAAAAAATATTTTTGATTTCAGTTGGTCAAATCCATGGATATGGAGCCCAAGGAGATAGAGAGCTGACTATATAAGAAATGGTGAGGAAGACACAAACCCAAATAAAATCTAATAATATTTAAAAAGAAATGATACTTTTTTCAAATCAGTAGTGAAAGAAGAAAACAAGCATTTATTGAAAGTCAACTATTTCCCAAGGAACAAGTCATCTCATTTCTACAAAAATAAATGTCAATAAGGAAGCCAAGACTTTGAGCAGCTAAATATCTTGCCCAAGGTCACATTGTCAATAAATGGCAAAACTGGTTTTTCCCCAGGATCATCCAAACCAAAGCCCATTCTCTATTCATTATATTATGAGAGAAACACCATAATTTCTAGGGTGAATGGTCCCAATGCAATTTCCTAGTACTTTTCATTTCAAGACCTTTCTTTATAATGAATGCACAGCTCTGTGTCACTGCGGCAGAAGCCAGTGTATGCTTGGTTAGGTCTGGGCTTGCTTTGCACTGTCCAAGGGCAGCATTCCTGCCTTTTGCTAAGAAGCTGCCAAGACGGGCCCCAGTGGCAGAGGTATTTCAGTTGTGGGTGAGCTGATTCCTCAATGTGTGTTCCCTAATCCATTTATAAAGTGCTTTGGGAGTCCTCTGGATGAAATGTGTCCTACAAATGTAAGTTATAGTTTCATTTGCCCTATAGTTTGGAGCTGCCTGGTGATTTAATTCTCAGTGCACTGTATTTTTTAAAGTGTATTTAAAGAGCATCTTTTATCTAGTGGTAAACTTTCTAAACTGCTCTTTCAGAAGTTTCCAAAACAAAGAAGTTTTACAGAAATTTTTACAAATAACCACTTGTCACCTCTGGACTCCTTTGTGCTTGTTGCTTTATATATTCCTGAGCTATTCCTCTCCTCCTTTGAGCATAATACAAGGTAAAGAGTTACGTTCTACATTCTACATTCATCCTACATTCCTAAATCCACAATTGAAAAATATAAATACTTTCTGCAGTGGCAAGAGGAGCAAAATCATATTTTAAGCATATTAATTTTCTGAAAGCATAGAAAGTTAAATAAACATGGTCTCTTTCCCTCAAAGGACCATAAGGTAACATGCAAGACAAGGCAGTAGAAAAATTGCATCTCCAATATTACAATCAGGAGATTTGGTCTATGCTCTCCATTGTGACTGCACATGATTTCACAGCTTGAGCAAATCATGCCATCATCTCAGACCATGAGTGTGGTGATGTAAGGCTGGAGCAAGTGGTTTCATCATATGTAAATGAAAGCATTGAACATCCCACAATTCTATGAAACTCATAAATTGATGTCAGGTTTTTGTAGAAAAATCAGAAAAGTTTATGGTACACTTGGATGGATACTATGATACAGTCCATTGACCAAAACATCCATCATGTATGTGCACACACAGATAGATTTTAATATTTTAATGAACATGAGGGCTTTATAAATAGTTTCATTCAACCCCTCATCTAACACACACCTAGATGACCCCCATTCAGTGGAGCTTCAGCCTAGGTAACTTGGCCTTATAATTTAGGTATATCTTTTGTTAAATTTCACCTGTTTTTCATAGATGTTCCATAATCCAATGCCTCTTAATCAGTCACTATGATCTTTGCAGGAGACATAACCACGAGAAATAGCTATTGAGCCCACAAGCTGAATTACTTCAGCTTGTGAAGTAATTCACTTTTGAAAGCTAGTTTTTTGTTTTGTTTTTTCACAGATGAGCCCTATTATGCTCCACCCAAATTTATAATTATCCTAAAACAAAAAGTTTAACTAAAAAATTTCTTTGTCACTTGGGATTTGCAGCACAGTTTACTTAGAATGTCTCTTACATATTTATGCACACACTTTCAGAGTAGGCAAAGTTCTAGATCATCTGGTTCAACCCTATTATTTCAAAATGAGCATGCAAGACCAACAGAAATACTATTTATATACATAACATCTAAACAGAATGGAGGTGGAAACACATTTATTAGGTGACTATTTTGTGGCATCAAGAGTGCTAAGAGGACTTCTAAACACAAGCCCGGTTTACTTTCTAAGAACTCTTATACGTATTTTTCCAACTTTCCATTTGAAGAAATTGAAACTTGTTGCAAGTCACAAAATTAACAAGTAATAGAGCTAAATTCAAACTCCCCATGCTTTCCACAGCAGTCATCTCTCTGTCATCTGTCTGATTCTTAAACTCTTCTCATCATAATTTACTATAAAAATATTATGCTGTAGCCCTAATACATATAGACACATGTGTAATAAACCTTTAAAAAATGAAAAAAGCTAGTATTTTCCTAGAAAAGTGTTTCAGATCTTACCTAAAATCTTTAAATTGTGATGAACTGATAAATTTGAAACTTGAAACAATATCACCAGTAGCTATTTCTAGGCTCTTTTTTTGCTCTTTGTACTATATACTTTTGAAATTAATTGTAAGCTATCATTTCATTAAATTTCTTTCCCATCATCCTTAAAGAAATTCACAGCCCTCCATACATCACAGAAATTCAAAGAAAAGCAAAGAGGACCTCAGAAAATGTAATTATTTAACAGTTTTGAATGAACAAATGATCTCAGTTGTAGTTATGAAATCAGCAGGCTGTTTAGACATAGGGGCAGAAAGTCATTGAGGTAGAAGATTTCATCTTCCCAAGTTTAATGTCTCTCTGGGAGACATCCCTGATTCTTTCCACAATTGAAAAATTTTCCAAAATGCTTCTCATTTGTCTTAATAATAATAAAAATCACTTCAGTATGTTTCATGTGTCCCATTTTGGGGGTTTTATTGTGTTCTTAGATTAGATGTGAATAATATGAAGGTTCTTTACCATAAGTAAAAGGCAGACACATTACTATATAGAGACCCAGGATAGATTTGATCACATTCAGTATTTTAACATCTGAAGTAGAGTGATGTAAAGGCATCTGACTTATAAGGAAGATTTACAAGACATATATTTATCTATTTAACAAAGCAAATGAAAAGTACATCTCTATTTAATATTGCTCACAAAGAAGAAAGAAGGGTAATTTAGTTATTTCATTATAACATAGTCAGACTTCACGTTAAACAGAGAAATTAGGAGGGCCCCCAGGCCGCCAGACGCCTGCGCCCAGATGGCTTGGGAAGACATGGACAAGGTGAGCTAAGCAGTATGCAGTACTCCCACAGACAACCCTGGGCCAGAACAGCATAGTGCCCTGGACAGACCGACCCCCACCCGGGGAAAAAAGAGAAACTGAGTAATAAGCAATAAGAACAGTAAAGACACATTGCAAAGAGGGTGGGGCACCCTGAGCGCCGAAGAGAGGGGGGAGGGGAATCCTTCCCAGAACTGTAAATAAACAAGCCAGGCCTGGCCAGAGAGGCTTCTGCAGGAATGGGGGTGGGGTGCATGCCCAGCAACCAGGAGTGGGAAAGCTTGTGAGAGTGGTGGAGGGAGGAAAACTCCACAGGAGAGGTGGGAAGACCCACCTCCCACATGAGCTGTAAACAAACATGCAGGCCTGAGAAAGCGGGTGCAGTGTCACCTCCCCCAGCGTGCTTGGAAAGGGGAAAGCTTGTAGCAGCAGCTCACACAAAAGAGAACTCTGAGTAAACAAAGCCTGTGGGGCCAGAAGAGTGTTAAGCTCACTCCTGAGATCTGCATAAATAATGCCTCCAGCAACACAGGCAGACAGCAGTGGGCAGGCAAGCCACAGCTACAGACACCATTCACAGAACTGTCTCCAGACTCTTTTTTTTCTCTCTCCCTACCTTTGATGAGAAAACAACTGAACTATACCTGCATGCTGAAAAACTTACTGAAACTGTATTGCATTTGAACTTGGGACACTTTGTGGGTTTTTTTTTTGTGTGTGTGTGTGTGTGTTTGCAGTTTTGTTCTACTTTATGTGTCCCCTTTGATGAGACAACTACAGAACAACACCTGAGGCACCATCTCCAGGGTTGGAGGCTGAGAAGGACACCCAAATTATTAAGACTGAAACTTCATTGCATTTAAACATAAAGGTTTTTTTTTCTGTTTTTCATTTTGTTTTATTTTAATTTATTTATATATATATATTTTTTCTTTCATTTACTTAGTTTTTATTTTTATTCTTATCTTTATTCTTTTTTTTATTTCAATCCTCTCTCTGTCTCTCTAATGCCTTCTCAGCTTACAGTTGATTAGTACACTGTCTCTCCCTGTTTATATCTTTGAAAGGGAATGCATAATATATTCAACAAAATAATAACAGAAAATTTCCCAAATCTAGAGAAAGATATTCCCATACAGATGCAAGAGGCCTCCAGGATGCCAAACAGACCAGATCAAAATAGAACTACCCCACGACATATCATCATTAAAACAACAAGTTCAGAAACTAGGGAAAGAATATTGAAGGCTGTAGGAGAGGAAAAACAAGTAACATACAAAGGTAAACCCATCAAAATCACAGCAGACTTCTCAACAGAAACACACAGAAACATTAAAAGTAAGAAGAGTGTGGGGTGAGATCTTCCGGGCACTGAATGAAAATAACTTCAACCCCAGGATACTCTACCCAGCAAAACTATCATTCAAAATAGATGGAGCAATAAAAGTCTTCCATGATAAGCAGAAACTAAAACAATATGTGACCACAAAGCCACCACTACAAAAGATTCTGCAAGGGATTCTGCACACAGAAAGTGAAACCCAACTTAACCATGAAAAGACAGGCAGCACCAAACCACAGAAAAGAAAAAGCAAGACAGTAGAGAGCAACCTCAACTTAGGTACACACAATCAAACCTTCAAACAACTAAGACAACTAAATGACAGGAATCACCACATACCTATCAGTACTAACGCTTAATGTTAACTGACTTAATTCACCCATCAAAAGGCACCGTTTGATGAAATGGATTAAAAGGGAAGATCCAGAAGTCTGGCAGGCAAAGGGCGGAAGTAGAGTGCCCAATTCTGCCATCATGGCTGAAGAAGAGAAAGATGTTAGAGATTATAATTTGACTGAGGAGCAGAAGGCAATCAAGGCCAAGTATCCTCCCGTCAATCGGAAGTATGAATGAAGTGAAAGTACTTAATATTGATCAAAGAAATTTCAAATCATGGTCAATTGGGTGGGGAGAAGAATTTTCACTGTCCAAGCACCCTCATGGAACAGAAGTCAAAGCAATAACATACTCAGCAATGCAGGTCTATAATGAAGAGAAACGAGAGGTTTTTGTGATCATTGATATTTAAGACACCGAAAAGAAAAAGACTCCTGTAAAAAAAGTCCAATAAAGAACTGGGTTGTGTTTTTTCTTCAAAAAAAATAAATAAATAAAAAGGAAGATCCAACAATTTGTTGCTTATGGGAGACCCATCTCACCAACAGAAATAAGCATAGGCTTAGGATGAAAGGCTGGAAGAAGATTTACCAAGACAATGGACCCCGAAAACAGGCAGGAGTAGCAACACTTATCTCTGACAAAGTAGACTTCAAACCTACATTGATCAAACGAGATAAAGAAGGACATTCCATACTAATTAAAGGGGAAATAGACAAAAAGGAAATAATAATCATCAACCTGTATGCACCCAATGTTAACACACCCAGGACCTGATGAATTCTCTGCTGAATTCTATCAGACTTTTAAAGAAGAACTGATACCAACCCTCCTTAAACTGTTCCAAGAAATAGAAAGGGAAGGAAAACTGCCTAACACATTTTATGAAGTCAGTATTGCACTTATCCCAAAACCAGGCAAAGATACCTCCAAAAAGGAGAACTATAGGCCAATCTCCTTAATGAACATTGATGCAAAAATCCTCAACAAAATAATGGCAAACTGAATTCAATAACACATCAAAAAGATTATTCACCACGACCAAGTAGACTTCATCCAAGGAATGCAGGGGTGGTTCAACATACGAAAATCAATAAATGTAATAAACCACATTAACAGAAGCAAAGACAAAAACCACTTGATCATCTCAATAGATGCAGAAAAAGCCTTTGATAAGATCCAACACCATTTCATGATAAAAGCTCTAAGAAAACTAGGAATAGAAGGAAAGTACCTCAACATTATAAAAGCTATGTATGACAAACCTACAGCCAGCATTATACTTAATGGAGAAAAATTGAAACCATTCCCTCTAAAATCAGGAACCAGACAAGGATACCAACTACCTCCACTCCTATTCAACATAGTACTGGAATTCCTAGCCAGAGCAATTAGGCAAGAAGAAGGAATAAAAGGAATACAAATAGGTAAAGAAACTGTCAAAATATCCCTATTTGCAGATGACATGATCTTATATCTTAAAGACCCAAAAAACTACTCAGAAACTTCTAGACATCATCAATAGCTACAGCAAGGTAGTAGGATATAAAATCAACATAGAAAAATCATTAGCATTTCTGTACACTAATAATGAGCAAACTGAAAAAGAATGTATGAAAACAATTCCATTTACAATAGCCTCAAAAAAAATCAAACACCTATGTGTAAACCTAACAAAAGATGTGAACAACCTCTACAAGGAAAACTACAAACTTCTAAAGAAAGAGATTGAGGAAGACTATAGAAAGTGGAGAGATCTCCCATGCTCATGGATTGGTAGAATCAACATAGTAAAAATGTCTATACTCCCAAAAGTAATCTACATGTTTAATGCAATTCCCATCAAAATTCCAATGACATTCATTAAAGAGATTGAAAAATCTACTGTTAAATTTATATGGAAACACAGAAGGCCATGAATAGCCAAGGCAATACTCAGTCAAAAGAACAATGCTGGAAGTACCACAATACCCAACTTCAAACTATATTACAAAGCAATAACAATAAAAACAGCATGGTACTGGCACAAAAACAGACATGAAGACCAGTGGAACAGAATAGAGGACCCAGATATGAAGCCACACAACTATAACCAACTTGTCTTTGACAAAGGAGCTAAAAATATACGATGGAGAAAAGACAGCCTCTTCAACAAAAACTGCTGGGAAAACTGGCTAGCCGTCTACAAAAAACTGAAACTAGATCCATGTATATCATCCTATACCAATATTAACTCAAAATGGATCAAGGATCTTAATATCAGACCACAAACTCTAAAGCTGATACAGGAAAGAGTAGGAAATACTCTGGAGTTAGTAGGTATAGGTAAGAACTTTCTCAATGGAACCCCAGCAGCTCAGCAACCAAGAGATAACATAGATAAATGGGACCTCATAAAACTAAAAAGCTTCTGTTCATCAAAAGAAATGATCTATAAACTGAAGACACCACTCACAGAGTGGGAGAAAATATTTGTCAGCTACACATCAGACAAAGGACTGATAACCAGAATATACAGGGAACTTAAAAATCTAAATTCTCCCAAAACTAATGAACCAATAAAGAAATGGGCAACTGAACTAAACAGAACTTTCTCAAAAGAAGAAATTCAAATAGCCAAAAAACACATGAAAAAATGCTCCTCATCCCTAGCGATAAAGAAAATACAAATTAAAACCACACTAATATTTCACCTCACCCCTGTTAGAATAGCCATCATTAGCAACACCACCAACAGGTGTTGATGAGGATGCAAGGAAAAAGAAATCCTCTTACACTGTTGGTGGGAATGTAAACTAGTACAACCACTCTGGAAAAAAATTTGGAGGCTACTTAAAAAACTAAACATTGATCTACCATTTGATCCAGCAATACCACTCTTGGGGATATACCCTAAAGACTGTGACACAGGTTACTCCAGAGGCACCTGCACACCCATGTTTATTGAAGTTCTAGTCACAATATCCAAGTTATGGAAACAGCCAAGATGCCCCACTACTGACGAATGGATCAAGAAAATGTGGTATCTATACACAATGGAATTTTATGCAGCCATGAAGAAGAACAAAATTTTATCATTTGCTGGTAAATGGATGGAAAGGAGAACATCATTCTGAGTGAGGTTAGCCTGGCCCAAAAGACCAAAAATCGTATGTTCTCCTTCATATGTGGACATTAGATCAAGGGCAAACACAACAATGGGTTTGGACTTTGAGCACATGATAAAAGCGAGAGCACACAAGGGAGGTGTGAGGATAGGTAAGACACCTAAAAAATTAGCTAGCATTTGTTGCACTTAATGCAGAGAAACTAAAGCAGATACCTTAAAAGCAACTGAGGCCAATAGGAAAAGGGGACCAAGAACTAGAGAAAAGGTTAGATCAAAAAGAATTAACCTAGAAGGTAACAGACATGCACAGGAAATTAATGTGAGTCAACTCCCTGCATAGCTATTCTTATCTCAACCAGCAAAAACCCTTGTTCCTTCCTATTATTGCTTATACTCTTTCTTCAACAAAATTAGAGATAAAGGCAAAATAGTTTCTGCTGGGTATTGAGGGGGTGGTGGGGAGAGAGAGGGGGTGGAGTGGGTGGTAAGGGAGGGGGTGGGAGTAGGGGCGAGAAATGACCCAAGCATTGTATGCACATATGAATAATAAAACAATAAAAAAAATTATAACATAGCCAAAGATACACAAGGAACACCTAAGGGAAGTTTGTGGATCTAGAGTTGAATCAAAGAATTGGTATGCAGTATTATGTGTTAACTATTAGTCAGCAAGTATTTATTTAATATTCTTCCTATGTGTCAAGTGGGTGAATTTATCAAGCATCGAGAATACAATAATGAGCAAAGCATATAAAGTTCCAACTTTCTTAGATTCGATATAGAAAGATCCTAGTCAGATATTAATGCTAATGAATATCAAGAACAAACTGATGCAGATTGGGAGAAAAATCATAGCTCTAAGTTTAAGGCTAATCAGATCTCTACTGCATAACTTTCCAAATGTGCCCAATCAGCCATTCTTGGAATTCCAGACTGATATATCCTTTATCCCTTTGCAGACACAGGCCACAGGTTGGCTCAAGCACTTGGAATTAAGCACTACTGCTCAGCCTCCTTGCCTTCCTCAGCCTGACCTGAGAGTGTGCACTACATCCCCAGTCAGCTCCAGGGTGAGGCAAAGAATGTCAGTGAACACATCCTCCTCTCTAGGAGGAAGCCAAAGGCCCAATAAGGAGCCCATTCTTGAAGGTTTCAAAGAGTCTAGTATGCACATCACTCCCCTTATTCAGTGACAGCATGTTAACACCTGAAATAAGCCATGCAGGGAGAATTACAACTGTTAAAAACAATTAGCGCTACAAATCAGAAATGATTCCACCCCCACCAAGAGCTGCTTTACTCCTCTACCACTACAAAGGTCCCCCAAAATCTTACAACTGTCTTAGGCTCCTGAAAGAACTATCATATATGCAGTGCAGGTAAATTTCCTACTACTAACATAGGAAAATTTGCCTTGGCTAGTCAATTTAGAGTGTTAAATACACGAGGATGCCCCTAGGAATGGACTGTGTCCCTCAGAACAGTCTTTCCTTCAGTCTGCTGCCCTGTACTTGCTGGCAGAGTGAGATGGTATCACTCTCAGAATGAGGTTCAGGCATCCTGTAATTTATACTAGAACCTGAAGGACATTAAGTACATAAAACTCTCACATAGGCACAAAAGCAAAGGGGACAGTTCCTTAGCAAAAATAACTTCACAAAACAGGTATACACTCCACAAAATTTTACTTTTGATAAACATTGTGGAAGAAGGCTGGGTACAGTGGTTCACCTGTAATCCACGCTACTTGGGAGATAGGGATTGGGAGGATTGTGGTTCCAGGCCAGTCTAGGCAAAAAGTAGAGCCCATCTCAATTCTTAAATCTGGACATCATGGCTCATGCTTGTCATCCCAGCCAGGGGATTGCAGTTCAGGCTCGCTGGGGAACAAATGCAAGACACCTAAAGCAAAAAGGGCTGGGGGAGTGACTCTGCTTGGTGAGCACAAAGCCCTGAGTACAAAGCCCAGTACTACCAAATAAAATAAAATAAAATTGTGGAAGAACTCACTCAACCTTATTGGTAAAATTGAAAAGCTGAAATCTGTATTTTCCAAAGTTCTTTGGAATTTAGATTATTTAATTAATTTTCACATTACGTGGATTTCCACTAAGACTTGAAAGGCTTAAGACAGGCAGATTTTGTGGAAAAATGAGATTTCTATGGAGCAGTTTCCAATATCTAATCTCTTTCTTCCAGTGTTAAGATGCAGTTTTCATGATAGCTTCTTATTTGCAAATTGCTGAAGCTCGAATCAGAGCCCAGGGATATTTTTTAACTCAGCTCTAGTAATGGCCAACAATGGAAAAGGATCTTGTAGTCAAACCTGTATGGGTGCGGACATCATTCATATAGTTTAAGTCTGTAACATTTACCTTATGTTCTTCTGTGATTTTCTTATCACCTAATTATTTGTATTAATCTTTTCCTTCTGAAAGTAATTAGAGTGGTGTCTGTTCTAAACATTGAGGAAATATTTGGAGCAAAAAGCTCACACTTAGGAATGTGCATCTTGGATTTTTTGGCCTAGTTTGGATTAATGAGAGTAATGATTTAATATCACAAAGAAAATGGCATGAAATGACCAAAAAGTTATATAAATTTTACCCCCCCCAACAATAGCCTTTTATCTTTTACACTCATATCATTTAAAAAATTTTTTTAGGTCTAGATCCCACAGGTGAGAGAAAACATGCAATATTTGTCTTTCTGAGTTTTGCTTAGCATCATGCTGTTCAGTTAAATCCATTTTCCTAAAAATACATAATTTCATTCTTCTTTATGGCTTATAACATTCCATTGTGTACTGCTGGAGACCTAGACTGGGTCCATACTAGTGGACCCAGTGCTGCCAGAAACAAGGGTTGTTTAGGTGTCTCTATTGTATGCTGACTGACATTCCTTTGGATATATACCCAGGATTGGTATGGTGGGATCTTAATAGTAGTTCTATTTTTAGTTTTGTTTTTAAAGTTTAATCTCCTTTAAAAACTTATTAACATAAATTAATTGTACAAATGGTTTTCATTATGATATTTGCGATATGCTTATACTGTACTTTGATTACCCCATCTATATTACTCTTTCTTAACTACCCTTTTTCCTCCCCCATCGTCTTTAACAGTTTTTGGGGGGTTCATTATGCTGTCTTAATACAATTTCTATAACATTCACCCCCTGACACCCTCTCCTTTACCCCTCCTCCCACCTGCTGCCTTCCCTCTAACAGTCCCCTTTTGCAATCATGTCATATTTTAGGTCTAGATTCTGCACATGAGTGAGAACTTGTGATATTTGTCTTTCTGAACTTTGCTTATCTCATTTAACATGATGGTCTCCAGTTCATTTTCTAGATGAACAATTCTCCATTTATTGAGGTGCTATAAATATGGGTGTGTGGGTATCTCTATGTTGATTTATGTTGCTTCAGATAGATGCCCAAGAGTGGCAGGATCATATGGCAGATCTTTTTAGTTTCTTGAGGAAGCACCATACTGATTTCCATTGTGGTTGGGATAATTTACATTCCCACCAATACTATATAATTATTTCTTTTTCCCCACATCCTCATCAGCATTTGTTGTTTGTTTTCTTGGTGATGGCCATTCTGAGTAAGGTGAGAAGAAATTTTTATGTCATTTTGATTTGCATTTCCTTTATGGCTAAGCATGTTGAACATTTCCTTATGTATTTACTAGTCATTTGTACTTCTTTTGATACCTCTTCCATTTGTTTGCTCATTTATTAGTTGGATTATTTGTTCTCTTGCTATTTAATTTTTTGTGCTCTTCATATATTTTGGATATTAATCTTTTGTCCAATGAATAGCTAGCAAATATTTTCTCCCATTCTTCGAGTTGTGTCTTGATTCTGAAAAATATTTCTTTGGATGTGCAAAGCTTTTTAATTTGATGCAATCTCACTTGTCAGTTTTTGCTTTTATACCCTGAGCAATTGGAGTCTTGTTTAGGAAGAGTCTATGCTTATGTCTTTGAGTGCTTGCTCTATGTTTTCCTATAATATTTTCAAGGTTTCAGATCTTAAATTAAGGTCTTTAATCCACTTTGAATTGGTTTTAGTACAGGGAGACAGGGATTTAGTTTCAATATTTTATAGGTGGATATCCAGTTTTCCCAACACCATTTGTTGAAGAGACTGTCTTTTCTCCAACACAAGTTTTTGGCTCCTTTGTCAAAAATCTACTGTAGTTGAGTGGATTTATTCCTGGAGCTTTGATTTTATTTCTTTGGTCTGTTTTTGTTGCAGTCCCATGCTGTTTTTGTGACTGTGGCTCTGTAGTATAGTGTGAAGTCAGGTATTGTGATATGTGGCATTGATCTTTTTCCTCAGGATTGCTTTTGCTATTTGGGATTTTTTAGGCTTCCATATGAATTTTTGTCATTCTGTGAAGAGTGATACTGGGATTTTGATGGGGATTGCATTGAATCTGTAAATTTCTTTCAATAATATGGACATTTTCACAATATTAATTCTGAGGATTCATGAACATGTGAGGTTTTTCCATCTTCTAATGTCTTCTTCAATTTCCTTCTTCAGTATTTTGTAGTTTTCATTTTAGAGGTCTTTCCTGTCTTTAAATTTATTATTAAGTACCCTTTTAAGGTTATTGCAAATAATATAGTTTTCTTATTTGTTTGTTGTTGAAATATAGAAAAGCTCCTGATTTTTTAATGTTTATTTTGTATCTTGCTACTTTACAATTTTTGGTAGAATCTTCAGGGTCTGTTAAGTATATGATTATACACATATATATTATGAAAATAGATGGAATTTTGTCAGAAGCTTTTTCTTAATCTATAGAGATGATCATGTGATTTTTGTCCTTTATTCTGTTTATATGCTGTATTACATTTATTGATTTGGGTATGTTGAACCATCCTTACATTCCTGGGATGAAACTGACATTGTCATGGTGTATGATTTTTTGATGTGTTGTTGAATTCAGTTTTAAAGTATTTTATTGAGAATTTTTGCATCAATGTTCATCAAGATGTCAGTCTCTAATTTTCTCCTTTTGTTCTGTCCTTATCCAGTTTGCATTTCAGGGTAATACTAGCTTCATAGAATGAGTTTTGTTGTATGAAATTGTGTGTGATGTTTGGTACATAAATGTTTTCTGTAGACCACAAGAGGTCCATTGTTGTTTCATTCCAACTCACCAATCTGTGTCTTTTAATTAGAGAATTGAGACTTGAACATTTAGAGTTACTGTCGTAAGGTGTAGAGTAATATATGTCATTTTGGTTGTTTTTGTAGTGTTTGGTTCTTTCTTAATCCTCATTTGCTTTCAACTAACTAGTCTAGAGATAGTTTTTCTTACCCATATTTTCCTGGTTGTGTTTATCTTCATTTTTTCTATGTAGGATTCCTTTAAATATCTTCTGCAGTGCTGGCAAAATGGCCATACATTTCTTTAGTTCTTGTTTAGGGTTTTATTTCTCCTTCAATTATAAATTATAGTTTTGCTGAATACAGTAATTTAGGCTAGCAGTTATTTTCTTCCAAGACTTCAAATACTTCATCACATGACTTTTTTGCTTTTAGAGTTTCTGTTGAGAAATCTATTTCTCTGATGGTTTAGTCTTTATAAGTGACTTGTCCCTTCACTCTTAAAGTTTTCAATACTCTTTCCTTGTTCTGCACATGTAATGTTTTAACTACAATATGTCTTCATGTTGTTTTTTTCTGGCCTTATCTGTTAGGTGCCCTAAAAATCTCCTGTATCTGAACGACTATTTCTCAAGGTCTGGTAATTTTTCTCTCATTACTTCATTGAATATGTTTTCTATCCTGTTAGCATGCACCTCTTCTGCTTCTTCTACATGATTGACTCATAGGTTTGTTTTTTAAATAGTGACCCAGAGGTCTTGTACTTTTGTTTTTCTTTTTTTCCTTTTTCTTTATCTAACTGTCCTAATACATGTACCTTATCCAGAGATTGTATCTTACCAAGACAACCTTTTCAATTTGTCTACTCTGTTGCAGAGGCGTTATTGAACTTTCCTTTTCCAGAATTTTACTTCAATTCTTTTTTGGGATTTCTGTATCTCTATTGAATTCCTCTTTCACATTCTGCACTTTTGTCCTTATTTCATTAAGCTATTTATTTGTAGTCTTGAGTTCATTCTGCTATTTATTTATAGCCTCTTTGAATTCACTCAGGTTTTTATTCATGTCCTCTTTAATTTCATTGCTTATTCTTACAATTATGCTTTTGAGTTCTTTGGGATTTCTTTTCACTGTCCTTACTTTCTGTTACTGTGGGGTTGTTGGCCTTTGGAGGTATCAAGTTGCCTTGATGCTTTCTTTCAATATTCTTTGTGGCTTTTGCATTGAAATTTTTATGTCTAAGGTCAAGTCATTGTTGAAAGTTTAAATTGCCTATAGTCTTTCAATAGAAGTTTTCTCAGTGTTCAGGCAGGACTGTGTGATGGGAGGGTTGCAGTGTGCTTTCTTACCACTGGACTGAGAGATAGTTCAATAACCAACATTTTGTCCAGGTACCCATGGCCCCAAGCCTGGTTTCTAGCACCACTCAGATAGACGAGAGGTAGCTGGAGTCTCTTGTATATCATTGAGTATGGATTAGTGTTATATATGGGTTGAGGGTGGGATGGGTCACAGGTCAGTTGTCCTATTCTGCGCTGCTTCTACCTTAGAAACTGTCCATCTTTTTGTACTGTAAGTCACTGTTGGCCACAAGTCCATGGGTCAGGCCAGTTCCCACTTGATGCACAGGTTTCCCCTTTATGCCTCCACCGACAGAACATGTACACACTCAGAGGCATCTTATAGTGGTGGGAACAAACGGAATACTGAGTTCTGCATCAGTGGCAGAGAACTGAGGGAACAAGGTGCTCTGCCTGTAGGTCTCAGTTCTTTCAGACCCTGACCAGTGGTTCATCAGCCTGGAGAAGGGAGGAGGCTTGGGGGGATATCATGTGATCCTATGCTCAGAGCTCTCACCCTCACCTGGGCATCAAGCTCCCACAGCCATCAGATAGCTTCTGAATTCCAAACACTCTTGCCAGCCTTAGGCTTGGTATTGTTTCTGCAGTGATCTTCAGGTGGAACAGATCTTGCTCTCACCAGAGAAGGCAGACCACCAACCACCATGTCCTTCACTTCCCAAGCTCCTAGATGCTTAAATATCTCAATGGTCCACACTTGACCCTCTTCCCTTCTCTGACCCTCTCTTCTGGCTGTCTACTACCCTGACCCTGTAGGAGGGTGTCTCATGACTTCCTGAGCCATGGTTTTTCTTGTTTTTCAAGTTCCCAGAGCCTAGACTCTGCTGCAGCAAATGCCTGTAGATGGGAGGCAACTCCTGCAGCCACTGCACTCCACTTGGAATGGGTTCAGTGCTCTGCTTCCTCTGTGATGCTCAAGAAATGGGACTTGATCTAGACAAGGAAGACAGGGGAACTACTCTTCACTGTACCTTTCACTGCCCAAGTTCCTAGCTGCTAACTTCTCAGTGGATCCACATGAGACCCTCTGCCTCTCTACCTCCATCTTGTATGGGCATCTCCCCTCTCACCCAGATACTGTAACCTGGTGTCCATGACTCTCTGAGCTATGATTGTGTGTTGTTGTCAAGCATCCAGATTAGCTCAGTTTCAAATCATGCTTGGTAGCAAACCCCCATGGCCAGCAGTCAGCTCCTGTAACTGAAGCAGTCCATTAGCTCTGGGCTCAGTGCTCTGTTTGTGCAGCGATTCTCAGGCACGGGGACTTTCTCTAATCAGGGAAAGTGGGGCTATTGACCACCAGGCCCTTTGTTGTCCAACCTCCTGGTTACTTAAAATTCTCTGTGGGGTCATGCCAGTCCTGTTACCTCTCATGGATATCTCCCTTCCAGACATTGTGGCTAAGTGTCCCAAGATACCCTGAGCTGTGATTGATTGTTTTTTTCAGGTCCCCAGAGCAGCTCAGTCTCAAACCCTTCTGGCAGTAGACCTGACATTTGGCAGCTCTGGGAACCTGAGCAGTTGGCTTGGTGCTATGTTTTCAAAATGATCCTCAGGCAATGTAACTTGCTCTTCTCAGGTATGGACTGAATGCTGAAAACCAAACCCTTTATCTCCTCAGCTATTGGCTAAGTAAACTTATCTGCTCATCTGCATTGAATCTTTTCCTCCACAGGACCACGTCTTGTTTTCATCTTCTTCTCAGATACTGTGGCCAGGTGTCTCAGGACTCTCTGAGCTGCTGTTGCTCCTTGCTTTTCAATCTCCAGAGCAGCTCAATCTCAAATACTGTCTGGCTGCAAATCCCACAGCCAGCTGGCAGCTACTGTGTCCTAAGCACTGTGCCAAACATGGGCTCAGTGCTCTGTTTCTGAAATGATCTTCAGGCAATGAAACTTGCTCTTTCCTGATAAGACTGGGCTGGTGACCACTGTGCCTTTCACTTCCTGAGCTCCCTAGCAAACCCATGTCAAACCCTCTTCTCTCCACAGCAGCCTCTCATGACTGTCTCCTTCCTAGATACTCTAACCAATTGTCCCAAAACTACCTGGGCTGTGACTGCAATTTGTTTTCAGGAACTCACCCTCCCACACACACACACCATACCTCAGTCTCAAACAGTAGGCCTTCTATCAATATGGCACCTCACTATAGTTCTCCAAGCTATGGGGAGCAAAACATTGTCTGGTCTGATGTTACCCTTTCATGCTGGAGGAGTCACTGTCCTACCAAATCTCCACACAGGTTTTAAAACTTGAGGGTGGTATGGGCTTGCCCTACAACTAAATCTGCCAGTCTGTCATTAAGTATACAGACAGCTTTCCTTATGGTAGAGGGTTCTGCTTCCTCTCTCCTTGGGGGATCCTAGAGCTGCAAACTGTTTGCTAATTTTCTCTGTCACCTTTCTCTTTTGTCATATTTTTCAGCTGTCCTGTTTGTCTTTTGGGGTTGCCAGTGTTCTTCCTCTGTTTCTGTCTTCAAAATATAGTTTCTATTTTCTTATCTTGACTCTTCTCATGCATGGAGTCAAAGGATATAGCTTCAACTCTGCCATCTTGCCAGAACTCCTATTTTTAAAGTTTTTTTTTTTTTTGGAATCCTCATACTGATTTCCACAGTGGCCACACTTTCAACAGATCAGATTGTAACTTCCATTGGAGTTGCTTTATCAAATATGGACACTTGACTAAAGCAAACCTACAAAACTTTTAGCAACTTGTATGAAGTTATGGACATAGTAAATGATTTTTTTAAATACCATTAAGCCAAGATTCTAAAAATCAGTTTTCTTACAGATTGAAGAACCAACATTTTTTTTCACAATCTTACTCATTTATTTGTTATCTCTCTAATTCTTTATCCTGAATCCACAGAGATTTTAATCATGTTACATACATACCATGTTATACTTGTTCACTACTTTGAAGACATCAGGATTATTAGACATGGAGAACATAATATGCAAAATACCTTGGGAAGAAAAATGCACACAAGTCACTGAAAGATAATCCTCCCTTAATTCAAAGGCATACTGGTTCAATAAAACTTATGAATGTCTGGTTTTCTGGGGCATGTCTGGCTATACTCTCCAAGGAATGCCAGTTGCTTGTACTACCAGCCACAGGAAAAGGTTAAACATTAAGGGGTCATCTTTGGTTTGGAATGTATCATTTTGAGTTTGCTTCCTTGACATTTACCAAGTAAACTGTGCAACTTACATGATCTGCAGAGGACTACCAGATTTCCCAGGTTGAATTATAAGTATTCTATCATTTGAGCTCTAACATGCAACTGATTGACTGATGCTTAATTTTTCTGTGAACTATTGGAATGCTGGATAGGGTGGAAGCTACAAAAAAAATCCTTCATATGAGTATTTCAGATTTTTGAGCAATAAAATACTTTTATCAGCAATGAATCTCCATTTTAGATACCCTTTTTTCTTGTCCTGTTAGTAAATAAATATGTCAGCTACCATAGGACAAGTAACCACACTTAAAACTACTCATCTCACTTTGACGATATTCTATTCCACTAGAGCATGTATGGAAGCAGTCTGTCATTCAATGACAGTGGTATTGGAAATTTTGAATAAGCAAGTGGTTGATACAGCCCAGATAAACCTGGTACATTGCCCTTTTCTCTCTCATCCCACTTTTTTTGGTTCTAATGATAGCTTGACTGAAGAATAAAAGTTTAGAGCCGGGTTTGCCAATCTTCTCCTAGATTTGGAAGATTTGTAATTTTCTAGAAATAGATCACTATTTCTGTTTGCACAGTTGCCATTAAAATGGAATTGTTTATATTTGAAATGGGGTAGAATCCCTCCTCAAACTTCTAATTTGAGCCATCACATACATCTATAAACTAGCCTATAATTCATCTCCACTTTAAAGATAGTGTCATAGTTTGCTTCTATAACTGAGGGCAGGCTGTAGTCATGGTGCTTAATTTTGACAAATTCACAGATCACTCACAAGGCTGAAGGAGTCAGAGATATACTGGAGAATACAAAGCTTGGTATAACAGTTTAAAAATAAAATTTGAAATGCAAACCTTTAGCAGATAATACAGACAGATGCAGAAGTGAAGACAAATGCCACAGATGTTCTAAGCACATGGAGTCAGTGTGACAGATTTGTGATTATTTTGAGAGCATAATAAAGGGAGCTTCAAGCAGGTAACATAGGGTTGACTGGGAAAAAAAGAACATGAAAAGAACATACCAGAGGGATATTTCAGAAAACATTAGTCAGACAAATATTTGAAACTTAAGATTCAGTTGGATATTATTGACTATGTTTTTTCTAATAAAGAGATCACCTTATCATTCACAAGTAAATGGATGGAACTGGAGAACAGAATTCTGAGCGAGGTTAGCCAGGCTCAGAAGACCAAAAATTGTATGTTCTCCCTCATATGCGGACTTTAGATCTAGGGCAAATACTGCAGTGTGGTTGAACTTAGGTCACATGATAAGGGGAGAGCACACATGGGAGGTATGGGGACAGGTAAAAAACAAAACACCATAGTTTTTGATGTCCCGCCTGCAGAGGAACTAATACAGAAACCTTAAAACAACAGAGGTCAATATGAGAAGGTGATCAGGTACTAGTGAAAAGTTCAATAAGAGATGAATTAACTTGGAATGTAACACATCTGTACATGGATGCAATGCTAGGAATATCCTGTATAGCTATCCTTATCTCAACTAGCAAAAATGCTTTGTCTTTCTTGTTATTGCTTATACTTTCTCTTCAACAAAATTAGAGATAAGGACAGAACAGATTCTGCCTGGAAGCAAAGGGAGGAGAGGGAGAGAGGGAGGGGGTTTGGGGGAGGGGGGAGAAATGGCCTAAACAATGTATGCACATATGAATAAATGAATAAAAAAAAATTAAAGAAACAGAACATTTTTAAAAAAGAGATTAAATATGGAACTATTTGGTCTTTCCAAAAAGAACTGAACCTTTATTTCTTTTAAAAACCTGTGAAATCTTTATTGTAATTCTAACACACACATGTAGATATGGAGAGAGAGAGAGAGAGAGAGAGAGAGAGAGAGAGAGAGAGACTGTCTAACTAAATAGGAGAGATGGGAGAAGCCAAGCACTCTCTAGTTTTCCTTCCTACCTTTCAGCTGCTACAGTTTGAAAGCCATCAGTGTTTGAGTTTTTATTAAGAGCAAGGTAACTCTTACATTTAAAAAAAAATTAGTAACTTGAAATAAAGGATAATCTAGATTTTCTCTAAAATGCATTTGAGAACTAAAACTAGTTGTAATAAATTCTTCTCCTATAGCATTGACCACTTTTCTAAATATCTTGGTCATTTTTTTGACAGCCTTATTGTGATTCTAGAAGAGTAGGATAAAGTGAATGCCTGAAATGGTTGGAAATGTTTTGTTTATCAATTCATCCTAGCTCCCATAGGGGCCTAATTATTTTACCCTACATCTAACTTGAGGCAGGACTCAACATTTCAGCTAACTCTGCAGTAGTTTCTAAGCAAAGTAATGTTTGCTTTGGGAGATGCTGTCAAGATTTTGTAGGAAAAAAGAGGAGGGGGTTGCATCTGTATGCTCTACAAAAATACATAGTACAAATTCAAATTAGACATCTCAGTTCTACACCTAAAGTTCTAATCTGTGTATAGTCACATCATTTCCCTCCAACACTTTTAGTATCTAACTTTTCCAGCCTTCTTGGCTTTGGGGTTTCCCACTATTTCTACTCTCCAATCTTGCTCTGTTTCTTCCTTTCCATCTTCCCTATATACAGAGCAATTTAGTTAGCAATCATTTTCAATTCATCATCAAATCACCATTTGGTCAATGTAGAATAAAACTTTCCATATGCTCAGTTCCTCTGGATAGTCAGTAAATAATCAACTTTTTCCCTGACATAATTTTTCTATCATATATTTAACTTACTTTGCTTTACATAGCTAGAGCAAATGTCCATTATCATCCAATTATTCATATTTTTATAACACCATTATTAAGTATGTAGTTAAAGTCCTGCTTCTCCATATGGCCTTACCATGAAGAATATGGCAAACTTTCTAATATCATATAGATTAATCAGGAAAGGCCAGATTATGTTGCAGTGACAATGAAATCCAAAGTGTCAGTGACAGAAAAAAGAATCAAAATGTATTTTTCATTCTATGTGCCTTTAACCAAGGTCAACTGGGATTTTGTTCTCTTTTACTATATTCCAGAACCTAGTTAGATGTCACAACTTCTATTTTGAACATGGATGGTGACAATCTGGAGGGAAAGTGGGGAGGCCTGGTAGCACAATTGAATGCTTGGGCTCAAAAGTGACATATATAGTCTCACCACCCATCCACAAAGGGCCCCCAAAGCACATTATTCTCCATGCCCAGAAGGTAGAAAGACAGAAATACTTACAAACATCTCTATCAATTACTACACTGTGTTAGTAACTTCTCAGTCTACCTCTTTGTCCATGCTATCTATATAGAAGACTAAGGTTGAAATAGAAAATTTTGCTAAATTCACTCTAAAATTTGGTTTAAAAGTTTTCTGCATGAAAATACTCTGATAATCATCAGCAGACTCTCAGTCTCTTCCAGCCAATTATTTCAAGGAAAGAAAAAGGTTAACCACACACAGATTTGTGACAGAGAGAAAATAATTTTTTGTGTGTGTGGTGCTGGGGCTTGAACTCAGGGCCTACAGCTTGAGCCACTCCACCAGCTCTATTTTTGTGAAGGTTTTTTCAAGATAGGGTCTTGGGAACTATTTGCTCAGGCTGGCTTCAAACTGCCATCCTCCTGATCCCTGCCTCCTGAGTAGCTAGGATTACAGGCATGAGTCACTGGCATCCTGCCTGAAAATAATTTTTTTTTGTTCCTAACATTTAGTCCTTTTTGAAGAGGAACAGAAGTAATTCATGGCTAGGTTATGATTGACTTTTCAAAAATAAATACCTTTCTTCTGTTTAGGTCAGAAGTGATTGTTGGCTGCCAACATGTTTATTTGAATACTAATTTGCACATTGTAGGTGATCCTAATTGTCAGTTAAATTGTATCATGAGACATCAAGTGATTGCTTCTTAGAAATATTTAAATAGACCAGCAGAAGCAAAGTTATTTTTTTGGAAAGACCTCCCCCTATAGATTTATAATTACTACCAAGAGTCTAAGATAAATAACAGTTTTCATGTATACATAATTCCCATAACTTTACAAGTATATATTATTTTCTCAAATCTTAAAATGCAGAAAACAGATTCTCAGGAAGATTGAATTACTCTCCCAGCTGTAAGTGATAACAGTTGTCAGGGAAACCTGCAACAGGAACTCATGTTTTCTGAATATAAAGCCAGTATTTTTTCCAGTAATAACCTATTTGCTAATATATTGGTAGCATTAGGTTCAACTGCAGATAATGTAAAAAACAGGAGAGAGTCTTTTATTTATGCCTTTATCTGGAGGGGGACAACCTTGATTGCTATGGTGAAACCCTGGAGTTGTTAGGAGACTGGGATCCCAACTTTCTGTCTCACCATGCTAATTCATCACTGTAATTCAACAGTTTCATCTTATGTTCTAAGAGAACTGATGGCTTCCAAAGGTTTCCAACCATCACCTCCTAGTTGAGGTCTGGTTACATGGAGAATTGTGGAACACTGCTGAAAATGAGCTCTTCCCAGCTAAGAATCTCTTTTAACAATCCTTTCTGAATTTGCCCACAACACTCTTATCTGTGTCTTTTGTGGTCTCAACTTAGTCACATGACCACATCTCTCCATAAGAATGGCTAGAAAATCTGGGAAATGTGGTTTTTAATTTTGAGAGGCAATATGCTCAAGGTAAAAGGGATTTATTAGAAAAGTAGCTATTGTATAGGAAAGTAATAGTCTGCTACAGGTGAGTGTCTGATTTCCACCTGAATTCTTTTTCTCCATCTTTGAGCTTAGGTCAGTAATAATTAACAAAAAAGGATAGTTATGAAATTGATAAAACTGTACCTTATCAGTTCTAAATTATACTCTTCCATATAACCTCTTTATGTGACATGTCTTAATATTGTAGGGACAAAAGGATTTGTCTTTCCATTCTTTGCATTTGATAATTGAATTTTCTGAAATAAAATGACAATAGAGTAACACGAACAAAAGGCATATAAGCTTATTATATTCATGGGAGCATCACAGCAGTGTGAGTACCTAATAACAGAATAAAATTCAGAGGCCTATATATCTTGTTCATAAAAAAGAGGGGCATGAGGGATTTTTGACAGTTTAGAGGAAGAGTAAATAATTTGCAAGGGAGATGAATGGGCCTGAAGAATAGACAACAGTCTGGGAAACAGTTTGCCTAAGCATTTGGTCTGATAGCAACTCCAGCCTTCTTTCTTTCTGTGTGTATCATTCAGCCCTGTTGATAAGATATCTGATTCAAAACAGCTGAATGTCATCTGGAGGCTGTGTCCTTTAAAGTAGATGGGGGAACTTCCAAAAGAGCCCTTCACTATATTTACTTCTCTCCAGGTGTTCCCATTGTGAAGTCAAACTCAACACATATTAAAGTATCATTTTCTCACCCCTAATACTACCAACAGTATAAAAGCTGATGGGTAGAAATTTTCCTATTATTACTTCTCAATTATCATGCCACATCCCAATTCTGTGTGCTTTAGTTTTTCATAGACAAATCCAGAGGTGCTGCCTACATGTAAGTTGCAAGAACCCCAGCCTAAACCACTTGTAACTGAGGCAGAAGAGAGCTCCATGCCCTGCTCTGTTCTGTTCATTTATACAGTAACTTGCTGTTTTCAGTTTTGCTTAAAAAATCTAAAATAGTTACTGAATACCTAAGAAATTACACTGGGACCTAGGGTCACACCAGGAAATCCATGCCGTTGTTGTCATGGACATTTTTATATTCTTCTGGGGACATTATGACAGAGAGAAATAAGCAAATTACATAATATATATATCAGAAATAAAAAGTGCAAAGAAAAATAGAGCAGAGCATGAGATAAGAGGTATGTCTGAGAGGAGTGGGGGGCATTTTAGAATCTATAGTTGAGAAAGTCTCTGTGATAGTTATCATTGGCGTGACTACTTAATTGAAACAAGAGTGACGGTGACCCCTGTGCATCTACAGAGTAAGGACATTCCAGGCAGTGTGGGATTTAGTCTCGGAATGATGATATGATCTAGTGACTCAGTGGGTAAGCTTTTATTGACTAGGATACCTTATCACCAGCACAACTCCATTTATCTGCCTGTTAAATGTGTATAGGTTTTTCTGTAACCAGGCTCAGTTCACTTGCCATGATATCAAAAATGTCCTTCTTAGACTTTCTCAACAATTCAAACCTACCTTCCTACAACACCAACTGAGCTGTAATCTTCATTATGTTCTCTTTCCACCAAGTTCTTCCTGGCTTATCAGTCTCATCCTGTGACTGAGTCTGCTCTCGCCCAAAATGTTTGTCAGGTCTCTAAGAATAAATTTTTTCATAATACTTTTCACACTGATTTCCTGACTTGAGAACAAAGTTTGGGTTCAAGGGTAAAGTATGGTAGGCATTTCAAACATTCTTGTGTCTATACTTTCATAAATAATACCTTACGCTGGCTTTAAAGTATTTACTTCCAAATGAGCAGAACCCCTTTTGGGAAGAAAAATATTGGTCAGTACGTCTGCAGAAGAATCATGGAAATAATCTTAACATTACATAGATCTATATTTCTTCTAGAATAAAATGAGATTATTATTTATAGAGAACATTGATATTGGCATATTTTTCTATTTAACAATGATGCACTATATTAAATAGAATGAAGAAATAAATAAATGAAAGGAACAGTAAGTTGATGGCTGAGTAAGATCCTCCAGCAATCATCTTCCTACACCAACTTGAACAACTGTTTATTCACCAATCTACTTCCATGTAAGCTAAGGAAGCAAGGCGATAGATCATATTACCTGGTTTTAGTATTAAAACCAGGAAAAGATGCATAGGAGAAGACAGGAAAGAAACAGTTACCCAAGTCACCTCTCCTCAAACTCTGAGCAGTTCAATGTGGAAAGAGATATCTCTCAGTTGGGTGAAAGAAGGAAAATTAATTCCAGGCCTTAGACTTCAAACGCAGTGCCAAACAGAGTCCAGTGGTGCCTCCCTCAGGTAAATACCCACAAACTGAACCTCTGCAACCACAGTAGCCCACTAACCCAAGGACTACTTCTATCAACCCTCCCCCAATTGTGGGTAACAGAGCATGGAGAAAGATTCCATGGTATGGGAACATAAGCACTGTATTGGATGTTACAAAGCACAGACAGACATACATTATGGTCTTATGACAAAGGGAACTAAGCAGAAGTATCTGTCACTCCATCTTTCAAGTTCAGTCCTAAACCAAAAGGGATTTTGTGAGGAGGACTTTGCTAGTCTCCACTCCTGCTACCTACAACTAAGGCATTTACTGCTAGAGAAGCTTGCAGCTCTTATAGGACCTGTGAGCCTACTTTGGGGAGTTTCTGGGTTACATCACACAGGAGCCCAGTCCATATTGTGCCTTCTCCATCCCAGTCATCTGTTGCTACATAGGGACATCTTAAGATCTTGCCCATCTAGACCCTTGTGAAGCAGCCAGGCAGCTGCCTTTACAATTTCTGCCTATGAAGTCCTACAAATCACGCAAGAGGTCTTGCTGATGGTCCTATGACCCTTACAAGAGTCCAGGTAACCTAGTCTCTGTGGCTTGAGTCATAGAGGCCCAAAGAAGAAAATGAGTGACTATGCTCATTCACAATGGCCTTGGGAAATAGGCAAAAACTTTCCTGTGTGTCTTGGGCCACTTGGGTCTCTAGGAAGCAATAAGGCAGCCCTACCTTCTTTCAGTGGGCCCCAAGAAGCAGTTGAGCATCTGTATTCAGAAGCTAAACCTCCTGAGATCCTGAGAAACAGACACTCACCTGCACCTACCCACTCTCATCCCCAGGAAGCAGGTAGGCAGACCTGCCTCCCTGAAGCAGTTTGCATGTGCTTGCTGGCAACTGGCCCAGCTAATGGACACTTTGTACTGAATCTAGTCCCACACAACTCACAGAAACTGATGGGGTGCCCTACACCTGCAGGCAAGTGCATAATGCCCAGAGCTGCCAGCAAACTTACCCCACCTACAGGAGCTTCATGCCAGCTGGCAGAGGAATCCTATAACACTTGAGCCTAGGCTGCTAAGATACCTGAGGACATTGCTAGTATTGCCTACAGCTGAAAAAGCTACATAAACACTACACTAAAGCCCTCACCTGGAACCACAACCAACGCAGAATATCCAACCAAATTCCAAGGATGCATCACCAACAGAAAGTCTTACTATGAAAGCCACCCCATAAATTAGTAGAAGAAACTCCCACCATTTGTACAAAAACAATAAGAGGGAACAATAAGCATGAAGAATAGGGTAATATGACACCCTAGAAGGACATGGTAACTCTTAATAACAAACCACAAAGGGTTATTCATAAATTGCCTGACAAAGAATTCAAAGGAATTATTTTAAGAAAGTAATGAGATATGAGAGAATACAGACAATTCATGAAATTAAGAGAACAACTCATGATATGACTAAAAAATTGAACAAAGAAAAATATGATAAGAAAATTTGGAGTTGAACTCAATAAATAAAATAAAATAAAAATACAGTTGCTATTGTCAACAGCAGTATCAAGATGACAGAAGAAAGAATTTCTGGCCTTGAAGACATTTTAAAAGTAAAATAACCCAGTCAAATTAAATAGTAAAAAAGGGAAGGAAGAAAGAAGGAAAAAAAGAGGGAAGAAAGGAGAAAATTTTATAGTGAGAAAAGATAGCTTTCAAGATATATGGGACAATTTTAGTACAGAAATTATTGTATTGTGGTGTTCCTGAAGGAGAAGAGTAGGGAAAAGGAATAGGAAACCTATTGATGAAAATGATGGCTGAAAACTTTCCAAGCCTTGGGAAAGATATGGACATCCAGAAAATTCAAAGCACTTGTAATAGATTGTACCAAAGAAGATATTCTCTGAGGCATCTCGTAGTCAAGCTATCAAAAATACAAGAAAAGGGATTCTAAAAACAGCAGGGGAAAAGCATCAAGTCACTTATAAAGGAATCCTCATTAAACTAACAGTAGTATTCTTGGCAGGATCTTTACAGGCTGAGAGAGAATGGGATGAAATATTCAAAGTATGGAAAGAAAAATAATTGCCAGCTAAAAACACTACACTGAGCAAAGCTATTCTTCAGACATGAAAGAGAGCAGGAAATGTGGCTCAGGACACACTATCATCCATGAGTCCTGGGGTTAAATTCCCAACACCACAAAAAAAGAAAAATAAATAAATGAAAGTGAAATAATGACTTTCTATTATAAATAGTACCAAGAAATTCATCAGTACCTGAAAGGG
This sequence comes from Castor canadensis, assembly GCF_047511655.1. Taxonomy (NCBI): domain Eukaryota; kingdom Metazoa; phylum Chordata; class Mammalia; order Rodentia; family Castoridae; genus Castor; species Castor canadensis. The sequence continues at coordinate 54,608,877 of NC_133390.1, read as the reverse complement.
AAATAAATGAATTGCCTAACAAAAACTTCAAAGCAATAATTTCAAGAGAAAAATAAGATACAAGAGAATAAAGACAGACAATTCAATGAAATTAAGACAACCAGAATAGCCCTATAAGAAATCTTTAAGGGAATCCTGCATTAGAAGTGAATGGATAACTACCATCATGAAACACATGAACATATAAAACTTGATAGTACAGCAGATACTTGAAAGAGAAAAATAAGAGAATCAAATATCAATATAAGAAAACAGGCAAGGCATAGTGGCTCATACCTATAATCCCAGTTTCTTGGGAGGCAGACCTAGAAGGATTGTGATTTGAGGATAGCTCAGGAAAAAAAGTGAGACCATAGTCATAGAACAAAACAGGCATGGTGACACATGTCTATAATCTCAGCTCCATAGGGAAGGATAGATAGAAAGACCATGGTCTGAAGCCAGCCTGAGCAAAAAACATCAGACCCTATCTGAAAAACAACTAAAGCAGAAAAGGACTGGAGGCATGTCTAGAGCACTTGCCTAGTTAGTACAGGGCCCTGAGTTCAAACCCCAGTACAGCCACCAAAACAAAACAAACAAAAGACAAGAAAACACCAAAGATAAACAACAAAACAGGAAGAAAAGAACACAGAATATACAACACAACCAGAGGGAAATTAGCAGAATGGCAGGAGTAGTTTTTTACATATAATAACCTTGAATTAAATTTCCCAGTTAAAAGATATAGATTGGCTGAATTGAAACAAGAAAACAAACAATAAAGACTTGGTAATATGCCACCTAACAGGGAATTTTTTTCTCTAGGAAAGATGCACACAAAATGAAAGTAAAGGGATAGAAAAACATATGACATTCAGATGGAAACCAACAGTGAGCAGAGGACATAGAATTTAATTTAAAAACTTAAAAAGAGACAAAGTCACTGCATAATGATATGATACCAATTGAATAAGAAGAAATGACAATTATAAATTTATAATGCACCAAATTATTTGAAGCAAATATATTAAATCTAAAAGAAGAGATAATGGTTTATATAATAATAGTTGAGGATTTCCACATCCCACACCCCACCTTCATAACCCAGGTGAAATATCAAGAAAAAAGCCTGGGAATTGGAGTACACTGATGGACCCAACAGACATTTACAGAACACTTCTTCTGACAGCTGCAGGATCCACATTCTTCTCATCAGCACATGGAACATTCATTCCACCCTATGCTGGTCCACAAGACAAGTGTTAGTAAGCTTTCAAAAAATGCTCTGGGCATAATGAGATAAAACTACAAGTCAGCAAGAGGAACTTTAGACACTGTACAAACACATGCAATTAAACATTGAATTGATTCATGAGTAAGGAAATGAAAAAGGAAATTAAAAAAAAATTCTTGAAACAAATGACCAAGAGACTACAACATACAAAAATCTGTGGTTCAGCAATAGCAGTATAAAGAGGGAGGTTTATAGCAAGCAATAAGTGTTTATATCAAAAAAGAGAGAGAGAGAGAAATATCCCAAATAAACAGCCTAATGATGCATCTTAAGGACCTAGAATATCAAGAACAAATCAAATCCAAAATCAGTAGAAGTAAGAATATAGCAAAGATCAGAACAAAACTAAATGAGATGGAGCTTAAAAATGACAAAGAATCCATGAAACAAAGTTTGTTTTGTTTTGTTTTTAAGATAAAGTTGACAAACCTTCAGCTGGATTAACTGATAAAAATGGAGACAAATATGAAAAGGAGACATTACAAGTGATACCACATGAATAATAATAGTCATTAGGAACTATTATGAACAACTGTCAGCAAATTTGAAAACCTGGATGAAATAGGTACATTTTGGTACTCAAATAATCTACCCAGATTGAGTCAGGAGAATGTAGGAAAGTTGACCAGACCCATAATAAGTAAGGAGATTCAGTCAGTACTTATAAAGAAGTCTTCGGACAAACTGTAGCCCAGTACAGAATGGTTTCACTGATGAATTTCATCAAACTTTTAAAGAAAAACTGTGGATTCTTCTCACACTATTTCAAAGTACTGAAAGAGGTGGAAACCCTTTCAAACTATTTTTTATGAGGCCAGCATACCTTGACAGCAGAACCAGACAAGGATCCAGGAAAACTACCAATACCCTTAATAAGCATAGATGCAAAATCCTAAGCAAAATATTATCAAAGTGAATCCAACAGCACACAAAAACAGTTATACACCATGACCAAGTGGAATTTATTCCAGGGATATAAGGAAGGTTCAACACATGCCAATTGATAAATACAATACAATGAACGCATCAATATGATGAAGAATAAAAACCATATGATTATCTCAATAGATGCAGAAAAAAATTCTATAAAATTAAATAATGCTCCATGAGAAAACTGTTAGAATTCAAACAAGCTCAGTAAATTTGAAGGTTATAAAATCAATGTCCAAATTTCAGTAATTTTTTATACCAATAACAAAATGGCTGAGAAAGAAATCAGGAAAACAATCCAATCAACAAAATCAACAACAACAAAAAAAGTAAAATACCTAAGGATAAATTTAACAACGGCAATAAATGGTGTATGCAATGGAAATTACAAAACATGGATTGAGGAGGAAAAAAAAAGGAAAAATATGTTCCATGTTTATGGATTAAAAGGATTAACATCAAAATGCCCACACTGCCAAGGCAATCCAGATTCAAAGCAATTCCTGTCAAAATACCAATAATGTTCTTCACAGACCTTAAGGAAAGCCACCAGACTCATAAGGAACCACAAAAGACCTTGACTGGCAAAAGCCATTGTGAACAAGAACAAATCTGGAGGCATTATTACCACCTGACTTCAAAACATGGCACCAGCTACAGTACTCAAAACCGTGGGATTCGGACAAGAAAGCACACATAGGCTAATAGAGCGAAACATAGAATTCAGAATTCAAACCACCTATTTGTAGCAAACTGATTTTTTTTTTTTTGGCGGTACTGAGGTTTGAACTAAGGGCCTCACACTTGCTAGGCAGGCTCTCTATCACATTCCACCAGCCCTAGCAAACTGATTTTTGACAAAGGCAGCAGGAACACACAGCAAAGAAAGGTACTGTTCTTCAATAGATACTGCTAGGAAAACTTTGTATCCATATTCAGAAGAAAGAAACTGGATTAGACCCCAAGGTCTCACCATATACCCAAATCAATTCAAAATGGATGAGAGACTTAGATGTAAGACCTCAAACTTACATATCAGCTAGAATAAAATACAGAGGAAATAGTTTAAGACAATGGTCTTGGCAAGATTTCCTGGATAAAACCCCAAAAGCACAGGCAACAAAAGCAGAAATTGACAAATGTGATTACATTAAACTAAAAAGTTTCCATACAGCAAAAATGATGATCAAGAGGGTGAAGAGACAATCTACTGACTGTACAGAATAGGACATAATTTCCAGAATATATAAAGAAATCAACAGCAAAACCAAAAACACGACATATGGGAAATGCCAATCAAACCACAGTGAAAGAGCTTTCCACCCCAAGTAGGACGGCAATGATCAAAATGGCAAAAAGTAACAATTGCTAGTGAGGATGTAGAGAAAGAGGGATTCTCATACATTTTTGTGGAAATATAAATAGCCATTTTGGGAAACATAATGGGGGTTCCTCAAAACTTAGAAAAAATAATAAATATTGTAATTAGGAACTTACCATTTGATTCAGCAATCTCAACACTGGCTATACATCCAAAGGAAGCAAAATCAATATATCAAAGAGACATCTGTACTCACATGTTTACTGCAGCACTATTCACAATAGCCAAGATAAGATAATCAACCTAGGTGTCCGTCAATGGACATAGAAAAAACTGGAGGACATTATTTAAGTGAAATAAGGTAGATAAAAAAGGACAAATATCATATCATGTCACTTCTATGTGGAATTTAAAGTTAATCTCAAAGATGTAGAGAATTCAATAGCTACCAGAGCCTGGGCAGAGGAAGGAAACAATAAGGGGTGGAACGAGTTTGATCAATGGGTACGGGGTAGAGTTGGCTAGGAGAAATAATTTCTTATGTTCTGTGATACAGTAGGATAACTATAATTGACAATAATTAGTTCCTTGGAAATAACCAAGAGGGTTTTGAATGTTGCAACAAGTGTTCGGCTCACTCTTTTAATCCCAGCTAACTTGGGAGATGGAGGTAGAAGGATGGTAGTTTGAGGCCAGCCAGCACAGAAGTTAGCAAAACCCTATTTCAAAAACAAGCCAGGAATGGTGATTCATGCCTGTAATTTCTGCTACTTGCGAGAAAGAGGTAGAAAAATTGCTGTCTGAAGCTGACGTGGACAAAAGCAGAGACTCTATCTGACAAAAAAATAACTAAAATGTAAAAAGGACAGGGGGTGTGGTGGTAGCGTGTTTGATTGGAAATGAGTGATGATGGCCTAGGTGATATATGTGTCAGATATTCTTTTGTGATTATTATAAATTTTATACATATATTAAAATGCCACACTATTACCCACAAATATGTACAATTACTAGGTGCGAGTTAGAAATATATTAATATAAATGGATAAATGTTCTTTTCCATAGCCCTTTCTGCCTCAAGCTCTAATACCATTTATCTGACGATTATCCAAAACTTTTGATCCTCATAACTTCTCCTGTACACTAGTGACAATGGCTTCCTAAATAATCTTCTTGCTTCTGATGTCTAACTTCTCTTATTAAAATAGAGACAAGTTCACATTCAGCATGGTTTTGGTATGCTAGTTGTCAATGGAAAACAAAGTACCCCAAAATTTAATGACTTAAAGTAACGATTTATTTGGCTAAGCAATTCTAGAATGAGCTGGGTTGCTAATCTGTCTTGGTCTCATGTGCTTTTGGTGAGCTGGCAGGTCACTCTGCAGCTGGTGTACAGGGTAATCTCACCAGCTCTCAGCCAAGACTACCAGGAGCATCTGGTCCTTGTATCTCGTCATCCAGCAGATTGGCCTGGGCTTCTGCACACTGCTGTTGCAGGTTCTATGAACAGCAAGAAGTCAAGTCTCAGTCTACATTTATCATGTTTCCTAGCTAGTCATAGGCCTCCACTATTAAGAGATTAAGCCTGGTTTGAAGAGGTAGAGAAACAGACAGCCATCATATGTTGCTGGAAGGAACTACAAAGCCACTTTTAAAAAGGTCATGCATCAATATTTATAGCAACTTTATTCGTAATTACTAAAAATTGGCAGCAAGAAAGATGTCATTCGATATATGGATATCTGTCACTGGATAACAAACGTGGTACATTCAGATGGCAGCACATTATGCCGCATTAAAAAAAGAAGTGAGCTATCACACCATGGAAAGATGTGGAGGAAAGCTAAATGCACATTTCTAAGTAGAAAAAGCCAATCTGAAAAGTCTTCACATATTGCATGATTTCAATATATGGCATTCTTGAAAAGGCAAAGCTAAGCTGTCTGGAGACAGTAAAAGATCAATGGGTACTATATATTTGATGGAAGGAAAGAGTGAGGAATAGGTGAAGCATGGGAGAATTTTAGGGCAGCAAGACTCTTCTGTATGATACTGTAAAGGTGGATACATTCATCAAAACCCATAGGTCATACAACACAGAGTGAACCCTAATGCAAACTATTGACTTTAAGTCATAGTGCGCCAATACTGGTTCATCAATGTAATGAATATGTGTCACTAATGTATGGTAACAATATGAGAAACTGTCCTAGGGCTTTGGAAAGGAACGTAAATGTATAGGAAACCTCTGTACTTTCTGCACAATTTTTTGTGAACCTAAAATGCTGTACAAAAATAATAGTTTGTTTTACAGAGGAAAGAACCATGTTCATAAGTGACTGAGAATTAGTGATGAGTTTTCCGATCTACCGGGCATCTAAATGCATTTAAAATATATCAAACCTAAATATTCAACTAACCTCCTCTTACCACCTGATGCAGGACCCATCAAGTGATGTCCCCTAGATACAACCACACTGCAGTGCCCTTTATTTTATCCCTTAGTGGGGAGAGATTCTGACCTCCCCTTCTTTGAATTTCTCAAGAATCAAAGTTCTTTTCATTCCTTAGCCAGACTCCACTACTTTTTTTTCACGAACGGTCTCACAATTGTTTTTCTAAAGCAATCCCTCCTTCCTCTGTATTTGAACGACATCTTGCAAGGACCTTATTATTTATCCAGAATGGCTTCTTATTATAGTCAATTTGCACATCTGTTTCTCTATTTTTCCTTCTTCATTTTTTTTGACAAGGTCTCACTGTGCAGCCCAGGCTGTGTTCACAGCCCACAATCTTCAGCCTCCTGAGAGCTGGGATTACAGTTGTGTACTACCAATCCAGCTTCATGGTTTCTATCTGTTCTCTGGAAGCACCAGTCCCTTTTATTGATTTTCATTGATTCCACCATAATTCTAAGGACATTTCAAGGCATATAATTGGAACTGAGTGAATGTTGCTTAGAAACAGCAAATGCAAAATGAATTGCTAATTTAATCATGAAGTTTTTATTTTTTGCCTTTTTCACTAAGTAATTTGGATTTTCTGGTCTTCCTCCACAGTAATGATCCAAACACTATTTTATTTGTAAAACATACAGAACAGTGTAGAGTGGGGTGGTTATTTAAGTACTCAAAAGGTAAGAATAAATGGTTTCAGGTAAAGTGTGTGGTAGAAACGGGAAATCAGACCTATTGCATACAAAGAATATCGCATTTCACCTATGGCTTGTGGTAAAAGTAAAATACATATAAATTATTAGCTATTGCAACCAGCAGATTTCCAGTGTAATTGACAATGCTAATCGTATAAACATAGCATTAAACATAGTTTAATAAGAATGCATTTGTTGGTCAATACTGTACTGTTTGCTGTACATTTTTCTTTATTACTATGACAATTGGAAACTGTGGGGACTTGAGTTTCTAATTTTAATTGATAAGCAGATCACTTTCTGCTGAGTATTGAGCTCTAATGGCCCAAGGTCTGCTCACTTTCCCAACATCACTTCTGTGCAATTGAAACAAAGTGATCAATTTGTCTTTTAAGCACAGCATCTGTGTTTGGAGGGCAAGTTGAGAGTGGAAGTAAAAATCAATTTCATGGATGAATCTCAGAGGGGTGCTGGCTCTTTCCCTTTAGGAAAGTTCCAGTTTCTGAGCAGAAGGCAACTGCTAGAGCAGGACAGAAGTGACAGAAATGTGTAATTGTAGTTCACAACCTGCGGCATGGTTTTAACCTAATAATATTGACATAACTGAATGCAAATCTAATGTTCAAGTAGTTACAAATGAACAACGACCTAGGAGAGTAGTACCTACTCAAAAGGTTACACACCCAAAAGGAAAAGAAAGCCAAGATTGCATTCTGCTGCTATGGAAGATGAACCATGTTAAGACAGAACTGAAGAGGAAGACTGCATTTATGGGACTCTTCATTCTCCAAAGCTCTGTAACAGCTTCCACAATGCCCCAAGCTTTGTAATGCATACTTGTTCTTACAGATACTTTTAGGATAGTCCTTCATAAGTGTTGTTTATTTGGAAAATAATCTTCAACAACATATGTAAAGTATATACATAAATAAACACTGGAACCACTAATCTGTTGTAATAGATTCTTAAGGTTAATGGAGGTAACTCAGAATGTAACAAAAAAAATGAGCAGAATCACAATATATACAGACCCAAATATGCATTTTTCAGGTAATGTCAATGTCTTATATATCAACTGTACCCATAGAGTTTAAGCAAGACCTCCAGAGATTCATCGACACTGCAAATTTTGAGTAAATCATGCCCTCCTTTTTTTTGTTTCAGTGATGGAGTCCAGTTTTTCAGATCCATTCCAGCCTCGTCCTGCCACTACACACAGACACATTCACCTTTTTCAGCTTTAGGGGGATGAAAAGATAAAATTCTTCAAGTCTCAAGTCATATGTTTTAAAAGTACCTTATTTAGTTGCTTTGATTAGTAAATGAAGCAGTCTTTAATACATGGAAATCTGGCCAAAATGCTGTATGCTGATCCTACTGGTCATTCTACCACTGCTACTGTGTGCCTACAATGTACAATCTGGGAACTAACAATGCTGCATAATCAATCTGGTATGGTGAACTGATCTCAGAATGGGATCAACCTGCATTTGAAAGCCATTTCGTGACAACCATGAGAGTTTGCCTAACTAACTCCCCTTAAATCTTCATTTCTTTGTCTGTAAAATGGGGTAATAATATTTGTCTCATGGGATTCTTATAGGGGATTAATGTAATGTATCTAGGAAACAGTAGATGATAAATAAATGTCAATGCCTTTTGCCATTTCCTCCCAAATCACCACTATAGGAAACTCCAGGCTACACAAGAGGATGCCACACTTGAATGAGTAGGTTGTAGTCACAGACATCACTTCCTACTCTGGGTGATTGATGAAAACTTTTTATCTCTTTCTAAACAGCAGCTGCTGTTGATTGCCACACAAGTGTTCCCTGGAATGTGCTGTTAGCAGATAGTGATGCTTTATTGCCCTCAGCCAGCTGACCATTCCTCTGGAGAAGAAAAGCAAAGCAAGTGTCTGAATTGGTACTGCCAGCCTATTCAAGAGAAGCCCTGGGAGGATACAAACACGATCACATTCTTAACTGCACTGTTTCCAGCAATTTTTTTATGCTCACACAGTTCTGAAAGTCTCAGTTGTTATGGCTCTACACCCAAACTTGCCTACCATTTGTGGTTTTCTTTAAAGCCAATTACATTCTTAAAGTCATTTTGCAGGTTTTCTTCCAGGAAATTTCCAGCCACTCTCTGGAAATGTCTGATTTTTATCTCTTTCTCTCTCTATTATTTGTCCCAGATGTTGGCCATGAGATTTTTAAGTGAATGATAATTTAAGTCCTTTACTATTTCTCTGAAGAGGCAGTGACCTTAGAGGCCAGGGCGTGGGTTTACAGAATGGTGTGGTTCTTATTGTCTGTCCATATGGACCCTACGTTTGTTAAGCCTCAATTCTCTCAATTGTTAATGGAGAGAATAATGCACAACAGTAAAGAATTATTAAAAGTTGAGAGAATGCATGAATGGAAGTGTCTACCATATGATTGGTGCTCAGTCCCGTTTAATACCCTGTCTCTTTCACTCACACAGACTGACTTAGTCTAGTTTCTGGATAGCTTTTGCAAAAGCTCTTACTCTGAGCCTTTTGCCTACTTTCCTGCTCTTTCTGCTGTGTGTTTTTGCTTCCCCTGACATTGGTATACTCTATCCTTATTAGCCATGTCAAACTTCAGAGCAGTAAGGGGCTGTGGAAACTTCTCCAGCTACTGAATTAGAAATTCTTAGGGCTTTGTGTTCTCAGGGACATGGACAGAACGGAGCCTTGCTATGGAGGAGAGGCCATACACTGGCCCTACCTTCTGGGAGACCACTGGTAGCCTGACAAACCAGAACATTTCATGTCCTCCTTTTGGGCTCCAGGCACCTGATTAGGCTCAGCATGAAGGATGACAAAACAAGGAGAAAGTGGATTTCCTCCCTGGTGGCCTACTGTCAGCTTGTTGAGAACACAGGGTTTGAGAGCACAAGGAATCAGTTAGATCCAGGATGTCACATCACAATCCATCCTACTCAAGAAAAGCTAATTTTAGGCTGATTTATATTCTGTTAGCAGACAATATTCATTCCTGGAGTAAAAGAATTAAGAAATAACCAGATCGAGGGCACCCAGAGTACCTTGTGAATCACAGAGCTGCTGGGCAACCTGAAAACTCTGCTGAGAACAGTGAGAGTAAGAATTCCAACCACAGAGGAGCACAGAAGCCTTTTGTAAGCCCAGTGAAGGTAGATGCTGTGAAATTGCTCCACAGAGGACAAAATCTAGGACAGCAGTTACAATGAAGCCATAGCTTAAAGTCCTTCTGTTCCACTCATTTACTCCAGACTTCCTTTAAAATTTTTCATTTGTTATTTGTGGATATTGCCTGATTAAGAGGAAAATCTGTTTTAGCAAGGTGGGGGCTGGGGCTGGCTAGGGGTGGCATGTGGCCTGGGAAGGCTGAACATGCTCCCCTTCAGCTCCTTTATGGATCCCTTCCTGTGTCTGACCAGAGAAGAGCTCTGAATAGCAGGTTGTTCCACTCAGAGATAATGCAGAACATGATTTTCCCTTGCTGTCTCAATTATTTCTGAAATGCAAACTTGGAAAGGCTGATGCACATGCTTAAATTTAGGAAAAACCCAAGCTCTCCCACACAGTCATGGGCTTTGTTCTCCTGGTTTCTGCTGGGAGTTTCACTCTCCCTAGGATAACTAGATTCTTACAGAAACAAAACCAAAGCTACAAGATTAATCTAGGTGTGTTATATATCAGTCACTTCATACAAACCTTTGAAGGCAGGTGTGTGACAGACATGTATAATTATTTATAAAAAACACTTTTATTACCATGGCTCTTTTATCCAAAGTATTTTCTGATTTCAGAGTGCTTTAGAAGGCTATTGCTATTCATCACAGTTTATTTATTTAAAAATTAGAATGAAGTAATATGCAAACAAGCAATCTAAAACTTTGCTTTTAAATTACATATATACATGTTTTCATTATTGCATTTTTATTGCCAGCAGCAAATGCTTTCTTGTATTAGCTGACTTATATTTATTATCTGAAAGGAGAATTTCAAAGTTGTAACTTAAATAATAATTAAATATACCAACAGATTGAATACCGCTTAGTAGCAACTTTAATGCAGGAGAAAGCACTCCAGATTTGAGATGAAAATACAAAGTTATTTTAGATACACTGCTTTATAAAATATGATTTAACACTTCCAGTCTCAATGTCCTTAGAAATATATCAAGAATAATATATAACTGAATGTGATCAAATAAACAAAAGCTATCAAGTGAAAATATTTATAATATTTTCCTGGGTAAATAGAGGTTCAGATTTGAGCTCTGCAATAAGAGTTCAAAGACGCACCTCTTCAGAAAGCCCATACGTCTCCATAACAATATGTAAAACTTATGTGCACATGTGTGTCAGGGCTCTCTGGGTTGCAGGTGACAGAAACTGAAGTCATGCTAACTTACCTAAAAGGGAACTTAACCAGAGTACAGGTGGAAGTCTGGGTATCTCAAGAACAGGTAGAATCAGGGTCTAGTGGCTTTTACATAGCTACTAGCTATGTCTAGTGGCTTGCCTTTTCCCTTAGGTGGGCATTATTCACTTTTACACAACTGATCAGCTACCATACACTGGGGACGTAGTCTCAGATGATTATATCACCTGTAGTAGTGTTGCAGGATATTCGAGCTGGGAATCTGGACAATGAGGCTTTTCGGAAAGCATTATTTATTAGTGTGCCAGCAGCAGCTCAGCGGACTCCCATCCAAAGGCTGAGCCCTAAGAACAAAGGGGCTTTGCCTTATATACCTTTGCAAGCAGGTTACAGAAGCAAGAAGCAAGGTTAAACCCACATATGGTTGTATGCATCTCTATTGGCTGCTTCACCCCTCAGTGTTTGTGACCTTCTTCACATTCACATTCTGTAAGTTTTATCTCCCTGCTATGTTGCTCTCCTCGTCCCTGCTACATTTTTCTCCCCTTTGATGCTCAGACCCATCTAGGGTCAAAGAGCATCATCTTGGTTTAGGGGTCTGTATTTCCATAGCATTGTTACATAGGCGGTTGTTTTCCCTTCTATAGTGATCTCCATAATGGTACTGATTGACTGCAAAACCAAGGGAACCAAGCAGGGTTCTATTAAACACGCTCCCAAGACAAGAATCATCACCCCCATCAGGGTCTTGAATCCTCCCAAGGCAGAGAACCAACCTCCAAACAGGTCATTGGGATTCCACGCTTTCCAGTCTGGATGGGGACATGAGCAATCTTTCTCATTCTGTCTGTTATTTCTTCTATGACCTTTCCTTCATCATCAATCTGTAGATAGTAGTTACTTAGACTGAACTTTCCACATTCACTTCTCTCAGAAGAAAGTAAATAGTCCAAGGCCCGGTGGTTTTGGTATATTGTATTGGGCACCTTTGTGTGCTGTTTGGCTGTATGTTAAGAGCCCTTGCAGTTTCATTAGTTATAATTTCAACTACTGCCTAGAGTTGAATAATGCAGTTAAGCATATAAATTGGGGTCTGATGGCCCCAGGACCCATCTTCTGCCCAAGTGGCAGGACCATTAATACTGGATGATTCACTTGGGAGGCCACTCATCATCCTTCCAATTACCAACTTGAAGGCACCCCATTTCTTTCTATTTGCCTTTTCTTCATATATGGAGACTCCCAATTTTTCACCTTGTGTGAGTGGGATCAAGAAATGGAAGGCTGGATTGTGCCCAGTACACAGGATCTGAACCAACTTTTGAGTAGCACCATATAAGCTTGTTTCCCACAAATCCAATATAGCACCCCCTGGGGCATCCACCAATCTATGTTTGTAGTGAGATTGTTCCAAGCTTTTTGGAGAGCAGAGAAGTTGGCCAACATGTGGGGCAGTGGTTCTGTGTGGTTTGGAGTTCCCCACCATTAGGTCTCTAAGGTGGTATCATTGTAAAACTTCTGTCCTAAACAATTTAAATCCCCCACTGGGGTGGAGACCTGGCCTTTTGGGCAGGAAATAGCGTAATTTCCGATGATGGAAGTTTTTAAGAGCCAGAGATGCTTTTCCTGTGGCTTGGGAAGGCAGTTTCATTAAAGGGCTCCCATGGGTTTAGATCCTTAGCTTCCCATGGCAAATTGTCTCCCAGGTTGGTTCCTCCACAAACATAGCAACATTGAGTGTCTGGGCTATAGACTCGGCTAGTGAGAGGAACAGGTTTCTGGCCTTGATAGAGATAGAAAATTCACTCTCATGAAAGGATTAAAAAATTTGGTATGAGGAACTCTCATAAGTAACAGTCACTAATTTGGGGTGCATCAGAATCCCGGGGGTCAAGTCCCTTTCCACGTATCCTTATACTAACTATATTATAGTTCCTGTTTCCATGCAGAGGGCTTAAGTATAGTAAAATTTACAGGGTTACAGGTGCCAGGGGCACATGTCTCCTTGTGAAGGAGGGCTACATGTCCTGCCTTTTGCCATAAAGCCCATGACATACAACCCTAATAAGGGCAATAATAGGAGCTCACATCATCACATGGTCAAGAGTTGTCTCCCTGGCACAAATACTTATCATTTGGCTTATAGGCTCTTTCCCAAGCTAGGCCCCACAGCCACAGCCTATACCTCCACGTCCACCTTGGTCTATGGCCACATGTGCATCAAAGAACATTGACATTGGTTTATCAGGGTTAAATTCCTGGATGTGGCTGACGAGGTTCCCAGGGTCACGGATGCTCTGGACCCCTAACCATTGCTCCCAAGGGTGGTAGGTAAAGTTGAAGCAGATATGCTGATTACCATGGGAGCACACCAAATAGGTAGTATGGTTGTGAGTGCATGTCCTGATGACAGTGCCTGCACAGGAATAATAAATATGGAAAAGCAGAGTTCTGGGTGACAACAGTTCCTGCTTGGGTAGTATGCATACATAAGTCACAGCTTCAAATCTGGGAGTTCCTGAGCAATGGGCTGATTAAATTTTAACAAAGGGAAAACATGGAACAGACCCATCCCTGGAGGGAGAAGAGGCTGACTCACCAACCTTCCACTGTGCATAGACGAGTCAGCTTTCAGAGTGACTAGAGCAGGGCTGTTGTCTTGCTTCTTGGAAAGAGGAGTCCTGCTGGGGAAGGGCACAGGTGTTCTGAAAGGTGATCTTGCATGGCAAGACTGGGTCAGGAATGCATTCCCACTTGAGAGAGGCTGGCTTTACTTGGCTGTGGTAGGTACAAGGAACAATCTCTGCTACTTTAACGGCAATGGGGGTAGACAAAATAACAACAAAAAGGGCTTCTCTAATGAGTTTGGCATTCCATTCCTTTACCCAGACAGCTTCCCCTGACCTGTATAAGGGTATGTGGGAGTTGTCAGGCTAAAAGGAAGTCTCTCCCAGACCCAGTCATTGATTTTTGAGAGTCAACCTGAAGGCCTGCATCTGCTGTCTTAAGGTGAGATCCTCTATTTCTTTGAGGGCCCCCCATATGCCCTTGATTAAGGGGGGGGGATGGGCATCCATCCATAAAGGACTTCAAAAGGTGAAAGCCTAGTCTGCTTCATGAAACAAGAGCTAATCCTCAGTAATGTCATGGTAATAATTGATCCCATAACAGATGGGTCTCTTGACATAGTTTTCCCAACTGTAATTTTAGGGTTCTATTCATATGTTTCACTTTTCCTGAACTCTGGGAGCAATAGTCTGTATGCAATGTCTAGGCAATTCCTAAGTCCTTAGCCATCAGCTGTACCACCTCAGCCACAAAAGCTGGCCCATTATTCAAGCCAATAGACACAGGTATTCCAAACTGAGGGATGATTTCCTTTTTTAAACATCTGGCCACCTCCCAGGCCTTTTCAGTCCATGTGAGGAAGGCTTCTGCCCATCCTGAGAAGGTGCAGACAAACACCAATAGATATTTGCATCCTCGAGCTTGTGGCATTTCAGTGAAGTCCTTGAACAAGTTTTTAAGAGGAGTTCCACCAATGCTTTATACCTGAGGAGGCACCTGTGGCCCTTGCCAGGGGTTGTTTTTGGTACATAGGCTACATCTTTCACATACTGCCTTACTTATGCTGGAGAATTTGAGGACATAAAAGTGCTAGTGGTCTCGAGGGCTGTTTGCCCTGAATAGTTCCTTCATGGAACTGCTTAACAAATGTAGGAGCCAGTGACTCAGGGATGGCAATGTGGCCATCGGCAAACTTCCACCATCCATCCGGTAGAAAATTTCCCTCCTCATTCTTCAACCAAGCCTGTTCTTGCGGTATGTACCATGGGTCCCATTCAGCTAAGGGGTATGGGAACAAGGCAGCTGTCAGGGCACTTGGGGATGGTCCCCTTGTGAGGGCTGCTTCTTTGGCTTCCCTATCTGCTTTCTGCTTTCCCTGAGCAATTGTTGTATTTCCCTTTTGATGCCCTCATCAGTGTATAACTGCCACCCGTTTAGGGGCCTATATAGCATCTAGCAGTTCGAGGATTTTCTGCCCATACTTCATACTTTTTCCTCCCAAATTAATGAAGCCCCTCTCCTTATATAGGACCCCATGGACATGAATTATTGTGAAGGCATGTTTAGAGTCAGTGTAGATGTTTACCCATACTCCTGCTGTGAGCAGGAGTGCCTGTGTGAAGGTGACAAATTCAGCCTTTTGTGCAGAAGTTCCAATAGGCTGTGGGAAGTCCTCAATGACTGAGTCCAGAGTTACTATTGCATACCCAGCAAAGCACATGCCATCCCAGATAAAGTTGCTTCCCTCTGTGAAATAGTCAATGTCCAGATGGCCAATAGGCTGATAGGTTAGATCTGACCAGCTTGAGAATACCTCAACCATAACCTTTAAGCAGTCATACTCTGGGTGGCCCCAGTCACCCAGAAATAGGGTGGCCAGGTTTAGAGTCTTAACAACCTTTAGCCAGATGTGTGGGTTTTCAAATACCATACTCTGGTATTTGGTCTTCCAAGAGTTGGTCAGCCAACAATTTCCCTTATACTCCATGAGAGTTAGGATGGAGTGGGGAATTTAGACAGTGAGTTCTTGTCCCCAGGCAAGCTTGTCTACCTATGCCACCAGGGCAGTGGTGGCTGCTAAGGCACACAAGCAATGGGGGCCTCAGGCAATGACATTGAGCTGTTTGGACAAATAAGACACCAGATGATGCCAGGAGCCCAGTTGCTGAGATCAGACCCCCAACAGCTGTCTTCTTGTTCATGGATAAACAGGAAAAAGGGCCTTATCACATCTGGAAGGCCTATAACAGGGGCATTTGTGACCTCTTGATTTCTCTAAAGGCTTTCTCTTGTTCCTCTTTCATACTAAGGGTTCCTGTTCTCCCCACTTGGTGGCTTCATAGAGGGGTTTGGCTAAAAGGAGTAGTTAGGAATCCAGATTCAGCAGAAACCTGTGGCTCCCAAAAACTGATTTGCCAGTGGGTCTGGGGGACTGGGATGGAACTGGCAGCCTGTTTCCTCTCAGGGCTGAGTTGTGCTATCCCTGCAACAGGTGAAAGCTGAAGTATTTAACAGTGTTTTGGCAAGTCTGAGCTTTTTTCTGAGAGACTTTGTATCCTGCCTCCCATAAAAGAGAAAGAAGAAGGCAAGTCCTTTCCATATAGTCCTACTGAGTTGGTCCAGCCAGCAGGAAATCATCTACGTACTGGAGGAGTATGCCGCTATGCTGGTTGGCTAAGAAAGCTTTGAGGTTGGATGCCAAGGCAGTTCTGAAGATAGTGGGGGAGTTTTTGAAACCTTATGGCAACCGAGTCCAGGTTAGTTGTCCCTTTTCTCCAGTATTAGGATTTTCCCACTGGAAGGCAAAAATAGGCTGGCTCTGTGAGGCTAGGTAGATGCAGAAAAATACATCCTTAAGATCTAGGCAGGTAAAAATCTTTGCCTCAGCTTGGACAAGGCCTAAAAGTGTGTATGGATTTGGGACTATGGGTTGCAAAGTGACAGATGCTGAATTTACTAGCTGGAGGTCCTAAACTGGCCTGACCTTGGTTTCTGGACTGGTAAGAAGGGGTGTTCTAGGATGACTGACAAGGTTGGAGGATCCCATATTTTAGGAGTCTGTCAAAGTGTTTTTGAATTCTGACCTGGGCCTTTCAGGAATGAAGCACTATTTTTGTCTGACAGGGATGGCTCCAGCTTTAGTTCCATAACTACTGGGGGCATGTTTTGGGCCAAACCTGGGGGGTTATCTTCAGTCCATACACTCAGGAAGCTCAGGAATCTCAGGAGGACTTCCCTTAGGAGACTAGAGCAGCCATTCCTTTTTTTGTGTGACTGAGGATTAGAGTCTTTGCCTCAAGTCTTCTCAACTTCAAGGCTGCTCTGAATCAAAGGTTATATGTGCCCTCAGTTTGCATAGGAAGTCCCTGCCCATCAGACCCACAGGGCAATTGGTGAGATAAAGGAACTTATGCCTTATTTCATGACTCTCAACATTGTGTTGTCTGGACACTAAGAAGGGGTTGTGGGCCCCTGTGGCCCTGATAATAGTTGTATGCTTCCGTGAAAGGGGGCTCACTGGTTGGGTCACAACTAAATGTTCTGTGCCTGTGCCTACCATGAGATCAACAGGCTGGCCCCCTATCCTTATTCTGACCATAGGCTCCCAGGGGCCTACTAAAATGAAGCCGATCTGTTCTATTCCTCCTCATAGCCTTCCAGGGCTGCCAGTCTGACAATGTTTCTCGCAGGGGCTGGCTTCCCTGAAGGTGGGCTGATATTCTCCCTTGACAACCTGGCCTCTGTCCCTGGTCTGGGGTGCCTTCAGGGAGTACCTGGCCCATTGGGGACATTCATTCTTCCAGTGCCCTTCCTGATGACAGTAGGCGCATTGATTTCTGCTCTAGTTCCTCCCTGGCTTGAGGGTGTACCAGGGATGCTGATCTTCATCTGTGGTGATTGCCTCTGCCTCTGCCTGGATTAGTCCACCAGGGCTGCCTGACTGTTCAACAAGGGCTGCAGCAAGGAGATCTATTTTCTTTTTCATCTTCCTGTTGGCTTCCCATTTTGCCTCCTGATCTCAATTGACAAAAACCTTTGTGGCCACCTCCAGAAGCTGGCTGCTTCTGGAGCCATTCCAGTGAATCCCTCCAGTTTCTTCAATTTTTACCTTATGTCCTCCTGGGCCTTGCCAATGAAAGCTGTGTTAGTCATCTGCTGTTTTTTAGTGGCTTCCAGGTCAAAGGGGGTGTACAAGTGGAAGGCCCACACAAATGCTCATTAAACTGGTTGGGACTCTCATCTGACCTTTGGAAGACCT
Organism: Castor canadensis; assembly: GCF_047511655.1. Taxonomy (NCBI): domain Eukaryota; kingdom Metazoa; phylum Chordata; class Mammalia; order Rodentia; family Castoridae; genus Castor; species Castor canadensis. The sequence goes on along the minus strand of NC_133390.1, from coordinate 54,590,977 downwards.
CTGATGTTTTTCTTGTATTCATAGCCTTTTTCCCTCCTTCTTTCATGCCCCTAATCATGCCTTCTGATACTGGTCAAGCTGTTGGTAGCCTCATTCATCATTAGGGTCCCAATGGGGGGTCTTCCTTGGGGAATTGAGCTTGAGCATATGCTTGGGCATTTAGAGTGCCCTCAGGGGCATGAGCTTCCAACCACTTTAGAGCCACCAACATCATACAGCACCACTCTCTGGTATTGAGTAGAGTCAGAAGAAGCTATCAACAGTCTGTCCAAGTGGTTTTGTGAGTTTGGATGATGGACTGCCTCAAATCAATCAGAACCTGAGGTTTTTCCATGAAGGAGGTGTGTGATGTTTCCAGTTTAGGAGGTCTGTTGTGGTAAAAGGCCAGTAGACAAATGTTCACCCTCTTCCTTGTCTTTGATCATTATGGTCATAATACATTGGGTCTTGGACCTCCCTTAGGGGTTTCTGGAGGGCAGTGGGAGTCTGAGGAGAGGAGGGGTCCTTATGGAGACTGGTTGGATGACCCTGACTGAATGGGGGATGTGAGGTGAGAACTGACAGAATCAGAGTGGGCATGGAGCCCATAGGATTCAAGGAGGTCAGGGGAATTGAGGCTCTAGAGGTGTCCAGGTCAGATTTTACAGGTGTGACTGTCCCTCCAGCTTTCCCATCTGATGTTGGAGGCAAGGGTGCAGAACTGGGTGCCAGTGGCAGAGGTGGATAAACTGGCAGACAAGGCGGTGGCATTTCCTAGGGTTCCTTGGCCAGGAACTCACAAATGGTCTCCTTTGTTTTCTCTCAAAGTTGTGGCCACCCTAGCCACCATAATCCCACAAGTTTCTTCCAGACAGGACCTTAGCCATGTGAGTTAGCTAAGGACAGCATCCTGCCATAAATCAATATAGAAAAACTGATCCGGGTGCCTAGGATTCCCTACAATTACCCTACAAACTTCATTAACCACAGTTTTGTCTAGTGACCCTTCCAGGGGCCATCCTATGCCAAAAGTGGGCCAATCTACTTCAGAAAGGGCCTTAAGCTTGTTAGGAGTTAACTCCATAGTCTCCATGGAGACTTTTAAACACTTTTATAAAGTGTTTAACCATACACTCCAAGGGAGTGTTTTTATCTGATTTTCACCCATTATCAGATGTCAAGACAGACAAGGAGGGGTAGGGGTTTTGGGAGAGTTGTAAGGGGGCCCACTTCTGTGACACACAAGGGAGAACAATATGTGACCCTTAGTGACCTGGATGTGATTGCCTAGCCAGGAACTGTACCTACACAGGTTCCTCACTTGCTTCATCCATCTCTGGCCACTCCCCTCATGGGGATTTAGGTGTTTCTTAGCCATAGTGAGTCCATATAATTCCCAGACCAGAGGTCCTGTTTGGGTTCACCCTAGACCAGACGAGTTATCTGTGGACCTGCATATGGGGACTCCACACTTGTTTCGTAGCCAAGCTACCTCTCATTCACATACACTCGCACTCAATCATCCAGTTTTCTGCCCCATTCCCAGTGCCTATGAGTTATGGTTTTGCTTTCTCCAGTTACTTGAGTGGCTCTGGGAGGTGATCAAACTTCCCTTCTGCCACTTAGGGACAGGCTTAATATCTGAATGCAGGTTCTTACCAGTCTGATGGGTGATGCCCCCAATTGATTCCTGGGCCTTCTCCCGGTTCTTTTGTGCAACTGAGACTTCCTCTCTGCTGTGCCAGGTGAGTCTCTCCATTGGATTAACAGGTCTGCTGGTGCCTGGTGGGATAGCTGTCTCAACAGGCTGGGGACATGGAGTCCCAGCAACAAGGAGGTGAAAACACTGTCTGAATCCCAGACTGAACCCCCAGAAATACTGTGGGATATTCAAGCAGGGAATCTGGACACTATGGCTTTTCAGGAAGCAATATTTATTTGCATGCCAGCAGCAGCTCAGCTGACTCCCATCCATAGGCTGAGGCTCAAGAACAAAGGGGCTTTGCCTTATATACCTTTGCAAGCAGGTTACAGAAGCAAGAAACACAGTTATACCCATATATGGTTGTATGCATCTCTATTGGCTACTTTGCCCTCATGTTCGCATTCTCTAAGTTTTATCTCCCTGCTCTGTTGTTTCCCTCCTCTCTGCTATGGTAGAGATGTGCTGAAATTGATCTCTCTTCCAAAGTCAAAAGTTTTGGGGAAAGATCCAGATCATTTTTTCTTGACAAGAACTTCACCAAGGCCAGAAGACAGGCTATATGGGATGACAGTGGTGACCACATGTACATTATACAGTACAAAAAAAAATTACCTAGAAAAATTGGTGCTTTGGTGTGGTTCCATAGAGACAAAATTCAAATATAGGGAATATTGCATGAGAATTCTTTCTCAGATTTTAAGGAGAAGATTTTGATTTGAGAATTAAAAGAATGTTTTTAGTTCTATTGTGACAAATATTTGTTACATTAAAGAAATTCAATATTTGGTATATTGTAAGAACTTTTGTAAATACCACAGTGTACTCCCACCCAGCACAACAATAAAAGTAAACAAGTAAATAAAATAAAAAAAGAAATTCAATGTTTCTGTGAATATGTAATAAATATTGATTTACCTCAGTTCCATGATTATATAAATGATGCAAAGTGTTATTTATTAATAAACTTCACAAAATCACTAAATAAAATCATAACCAGTCTAATTGAGTAGTTTAGAAGATTCTAAGTTTTAGAAGTTCTCAGTAGGCTCTGGAAAATGGATTATATTAGTACATGGATGTGAATTTAACTAAATGAATAATTCAATATTGCATATAAAATACTTGAGACAGACAATGTGAGAAGAAAGTTATTAACTTAGGGAAAACATCTTTATTATTTTTGATGATTAACCTCATGTGTCCATTTGACCGAGGTATGGTGCCCAACTGTGGTAAAATACGAGTTTCAATGCTGCTGTGAAGGTATTTTTTAGATGTGATTAACTTTCAAATCAATAGATTGAGTAAAGTAGCAGGTGATCTTCCATAATGTGGGAAGATTTCAACTATCATCCAAATAGTTGAAAGTCTAAGAGCGAAGAGTGAGGTTTTCTGACTAAGAAACAATTTTGCCTCAACAACACAGCAGAGAAACATTGCCTGAGTTTCCTGCAGTCTTCAGACTCTTCCTTGAATTTCCAGCCTGAGGAAAATCTACAGATTTTACAGTCTCCCACTTTCACATGAGCCAGTCCCTTAAATTGTTCTTTCTCTCTAAATATGTGTGTGAGTATTAGATTCCTTATACCATTGCTATTACAAAAGATCAGAGATGATCAACTTATAAAGACAAATATTTATTTTGGCTTGCAGGTTTAGAGTTTCCAGTTCATGATCAATTAGCCCCATTGCTTTTGGGCCTTCTGTGAGGTAGCACATCATGGTAGAATTGCATAATAGAGAAAAACTGGTCACCTCATGAGCCAGGGAACAAAATAAAAAGGGAAAGAGGAGGGAGCTGGAGTTCCACAATCCCCTTTGAGGGTAAGTACCTAAGGACCTCCCACTAAGACCCACCTTTCAAATCTTCTACCACTTCTCAATAATGGCATCCTGAAGACCAAGTCTTTAATTTGGTCCTGGGGGACAATCAAGATGCACACACACACATGCACACGTGCGCGCGCGCGCACACACACACGCACTATTGGTTCTGCAAAATGAACAAAAAGGAATAAAATGAGCAAAAGTTACAAACTTATCACTAAAATAAAAAGGCAGGGCTGGGGGCATGGCGTAAGTGGTAAAGCACTTCCCTAGCTTGTGCAAGGCCTTAGGTTTAATTTCTAGTATCACAAAAAATAAAATAAAACAAAATAAAAAGGCAAAAAATGTTTAATTTTGCTCAAAATAGAAAAATTTCCGTTTAAACTAAATTAAGCTATATTCCTTCCACATTACAATGGCAAAAAGTTGAAATGCTTGCTCACACACATTTTTTAAACTAAGCCAAAAACAAAAGAAACCAAAACCTTGCAATCTTAACTTTGGATTCAGTAATTGATTCTCTCTCCTAAAAACACATCTTCTAACTGTATTCACAGAAAAATCCCAGTAGCAATGAGAACGCATGTGGATTCTAATATAATTTTCCATCAAACCATTCTAGTACTCTTGATGAAGCAATTGATTCATGTAGGCCTTAGACAGAAAATGAAAACATGATCCTGGGTCATCTTATCCTAATAGGAAAGAAGGAATTTATGTAAATCAGTGACCTTCTGTCACAGGGAAACAGAAACTAAATGAAAAGGGATCCCTTCTATTGGTTTAAATGGGACAATTTGAGTATCAAAGAGAATAGAGACTACAATGGATTGCAACACACAATATATATTAAAATCCCATTAGTTCATTACAAGTCAAAAGGACAAAATATCTTTTTCCTACCTATTAAAAAAGGTCCTCTGGTATTTTTTTTTTTTTAAGAGACAGTCTTGCTGTGTTTCTCAGATCGACTCCAAACTCTGGGCTCAAGCAATTCTTCTGCCATTGCCTTCTAAGTAGCTGGGACTACAAGTGCACTAATGTACCTTGTTGGACATTAAGTTTTAATCATATGTCACTATTCATGTTCATAAATTCAACATCAGCAGATTATGCTGTCCTAATAGTTCCTAAAATTCCTCAGTACTCAGTTTATGGATTTTCCACATTATTTTTCAATATATAATCATCAAGATCTAAGTTTATCTGAACATTTCTCTTTGTCTCATCAAAGGTCAAAATATAATTGGAGTCCACTGATGCTGAGCTCCTCAGTCAACTTGACAATAACACAGAGGGATTTTACCATTGAATTCTATCTGTCCCCATGCTCAGTACATTAGAAGATTTCTACTTCCTCCTATACTTGTCTGTATTCCTTCAGTTTAAAAGAGGGTTCTGATTTTCCTCCAAAATACTGAAGTTTTGTTTTGTAAGTTTCAATACTGAAACTTGATATTTTCTTATTAAATGGCAACACTTCATGACTGCTATCAGACATATGAGGAGTCATTGGGTATAATATGTATCTCAATCACAGGACATTAACATAGGAGAAAGAAAATGCAGACTTTAGGGTTGCTGAAATATGAGAATTAAAAAGGTTTACCTAACATCATAAAAATGTGGGATACAATCATTAGTAGATTGTCCAAATTATATTCTTTTAGATTACTCTCTCCTGTAACAATCTATTCCTTCCCTCCCATTTCCTCTTCCTCCTTCCTCTGCCTTTATGTATTTGCTGAGTGTCTATTATGATCCAGACACTCTTATAGAGGTTTGGAAGTCATTAAAAAATAAAATAAAGATCACAATTCCACATTTCTGGATTTTAAGTAAAGAGAAGCATTTGGATAGCAATAGGGAAAAAGAAAGGCATTTTAGAATGAAATATCACAACTAAGTCAACAAAGTTGAAATAAAAGTGTATCTTTATTTACTATTGATTTGGACTCTTCAGAAAGTAATTTTCTGAACTTAAAGTTCTTTATTTGTGTTTTAACACATTTGTACATGGAAGCAATGCTAGGAATCTCTCTGTATAGCTATCCTTATCTCCACTAGCAAAAATGCTTTGTCTTTCTTATTATGCTTATGTCTTCTCTTCAACAAAATTTGAGATAAAGGCAGAACAGGGGCTGGTAGAGTGGCTCAGATAGCAGAGTGCCTGCCTAGCAAACATGAGGCCCTGAGTTCAAACCCCAGTACCACAAAAGGCAGAACAGTTTCTGCCTGGAAGCTAGGGGGGTAGGGAGGAGAGGGTGGGGGCGGGGGCCAGGAGGGAGAAATGACCCAAACAATGTATGCACATGTGAATAAATGAATTAAAAAAGTTCTTTACTTGCATATTACATGAATAAATTGTATGTATGCATATGTGTGCATTACTCTTCAAAATAAAAAATGAAATTACCTTCTATAAAATAGCACATTCTTCAAGGTGAAGAAGAAAAATGTCTATCTAAAATGATGTTACCAATCTGGGCAAAAAGTTAGTTAGACCCCATTTCAAGCAACAATTGTAATCCCAGCTCCACAGGATAGATATAGGAGGATTGTGATCTAAGATATAGGAGGATTTTTCCCTTGGGGAAAAATGTGAGACCCTGTCTGAAAAATAACTAAAGCGAAAAAGATCTGGGATGTGGCCCAAGTGATAGATTTTTCAGCAGAAGGCCTCGAGTTCGAACCCCAATCCCACCACCAAGAATAAAAATCTATTATCTTGCAAAAAGAGTATTTTCTCCTTTGCTTGATATCACAGGTTAAAGAGCATATCATTTCTCAGCAATTTAAATTTTAATGAATCACTGTACTAACTTTGACTTGCCAGTGTTCCTCCACAGCCATATATGATAGGTTGAATTAATCAAATTAAAGATAAAGAGATTAAAATTGCTATCTTCTAAGGGAGGGACATGTGAGTGGTAGCGAACATTGGATTTGAGATGATTGTCCGTGCATATTAATTACAAGCTGTCTGAGATGCAGAGGAAGTTCCAGGAAATGACACTTTAACCATGTGTTATTTTAATTTTGAAAAGATCCAATAAAGGTTGAATTGCCTTATAATGCATTTTCTAATCAGACTATACATTGGTTTAGCTTGATAATGGCCCCAAATCCACTACCATTGGCAGTAACTGCAAGATTCTATAAGTCCGTTTACTAAGTTACACATTAAGACACAAGAGAAGATGGATTTGATTACAAACTTGAATTTGTAATGTGTATAATAGAAAACTCATCTCATTAGTTGTAATGGTAATCAGATAATTTGTGTCATCGTCTATTTGGTGTGTGCATAAGACTTGCTGAAGAGCTGAGAAGTGAGAGGAAAGGTAAGAAAGAAACCACTAATAACAAATTTTTTGGCTGCCTACTATTTTCACTTATGGACTCCATACTGCAGATGATCTTTTGTCCTTTGTTAAATTTAGGTGTGACAGTCATAATGTGTCAAAATTAGTAATTGTTTTGGTTGTTGTATTGTCTACTCAATGATTTTCAGTCGAAAAAAGGCTTGGTACCTGGATACCTGAGCAGGAAAGAGTCCTACTTTTAAGTTCCTTATCCCTGGGTGGAAATTTGGGCCCCTCATAGATAATAGCAGCTCTATGGTGAGATGAAATCATAAAACATGGCCTCAAATCAGTGCCCAGTTCAAGACACTAATCAACAAGTCAGTATTCATTGTCAGGTAAGGCTGATCTTTTCCATATTGCTCTAAGTCTTCAGCACAGAGGTGAAACATGACTCTTTCTAATCCTACCTCATCCTTCTCTTGTTTCCATAGCTTCAATTATCTATAGTTGGAGTGAGTGAAAAGAACAGGAAGTTGGGGGATACTTATTTGCTTATGCATTCAATATTTTTGGTTTGGGAGGTTATTTAAATCTGTCTTATTTAATTATTTAATTTCTCCCCCAACATAGCATACCAGGTCATGTAATTGCAATAGACTGCAATTCAAAGGAAGCAAGTAACTAAAGTGATTAAATTGGAAGGGACAATTTCCTACCAAATGTCCTTCCATTAATCTTAGCTGTCCTGAGTCACCTATGTGCACATGGCTAATTGCAGTAGACCAATGAGCTGAGATACATTTTGTATCTTTGACGGAGGAAGCACTGCCATCCCTTTGCCTATGACAAACCTTGACATCACCATCTGACTGCAATCCAGTCTTGACTTCAGCTAAAATTAGACATGTCCAGACATCAAGATCATTTCTAGGAATAACCACAAACAGCTAGGCCAATGCTTGCACAAGGGGATGCTACCAGCAAGTCAGCAGCTCCCACAGACTTTGCTTCCTCAATGTGAGAAAAAATACTTCTTGTAATTTTCAAATTAAATAAAAACAAATCTGTATCTTTCTCACTGTTCTCATCTTTGAACTTCTGTTTCTATTGAATGGAATTATCCTACCTTTCAGTAATCTAATCTGTACTTGATAGTCAGACCCAGAGCTATTTTCTCTTCAATGTGCACATTTTATTCTTAAGAACAGGCTCTCGTGTAATATTATTGCTGCCATTTTACAGATGAGGTAACTGAGGCTCAGGGCTTTAGTATGCTGCTAACAAGTAGTAGATCCGTAATGTTCATTTAAAAGTCCAAACGCTGCTCATTTCTACAGGCCACACCTTTCCATTAAACCACTAAGTTCATCTGCCCCTTTAGACTGTCTGGGGTCATTTGAGAACACATCAAAACCAAGTCCCCTACTCTCCCCTCACAGCATCACCACTATTACTTCAAAGATGTGCTAGATGTTCAGGGCACTGCAGAGCTGGCAGGAAAATTTAGTGAGGGCTTATGCATGTGCAGGCATGTTTCATAGCTCCTTCACAACGGTTTGCCATTTAAACATTATTTCCATCTCTACACTGAACCTTTCTGGTGAGCAATTTTATAGGTCTACAGAGCTGGTGCCTGAAATGTGCAAACATAAAGAAAAGGTTAATGAAAGCAGTGAGAAAACGTTTTAGATTTCTTTTAGGATTGTGGCCTGTGATGTTTTAGATTCACGTCTCGATTTAGTTCTTAGGTATCTGAGCGCTTGCTGATTTGTATGATTGTTCTAATGACCAATGACATGAATTACTGAAAACCTAATTAGGCCTTTTGAGCTGAGAATATTTTTTAAGAAACTGACATTTACTGAGGAATGTGGTGTCAGCAAAATATCTAGGCTGAGTATAATTTCTAATTTGAGGAACAGAATGGCATGTAATTATGTGGGCATATATAGAGAAAAATTATATGAACTTATCTTCAACAATAAACTTTTGAAATAATGAAAAAGGAGAAATGCAGTTCAGAGCCAAGCAAAACACATATCAAGCCCACTCTGTCAAGAGACTTGTATATAACATATGTTTTTAAGAAAGATCTCATGATAGTTACCTGGAATTAGTACAACTGATTCTTAAATGTTAATACAAGAGCATATTTAATAGCATCTTGAGGGGTGAAGTCTGTGGGTAGTGAATATTGGTTCCAGAAGGTCAGGAAACAGATATTTCAAAAGCTCAAAAGGACTAATCATTGGGACTTTAATAAAATGTATCTGAAGTTTTGTGAAAAGAATGTTCTTAAAATTATGTGATCTAATAAGCAAAACACGAAAACCAGTTGCCCCTGAAGGGGTATACTAGTTAAAGATTGTTGATTAGCAACAATCCAAATACTCAATGGCTTGAAACAATAAGCATTTGTTAATGTACTGCCTGTGTCCATGGGTCATCTTGAGACAGCTGATCTGGATTGGGCTCAAAAGATCTTGGCTGGATTTTCTCATGTGGCTGAGTTGGTTAGGAACTCTGTTCTAGGCTAAGTTAGCTGAGGCCTCTAACCTGTGACAGAACAAAGCTCTGTGTCTCTCCACCCCTGATATTATCTGATTTGCTGTAGTGTGTTCTTATTGTGATAACAGAAGTAAAGAAGAGCAAGGAGAAAAGTAATAGGTGGCCTGAAGCCACACTCAAAACTAACAAGCTCTCATTTTCACATGATTTTATTTGTTATAGTAAATTACATGGCCTGACCTTATGCCAAGGTTTGGGAAAATATGCTCTGATCCTTCTGAAGGAAGACCTATAAAATCATATCATAAAGGGTACAGACACTGAAATGGTAACTAATGCAACACAACGATCATAGAAAAACCAGGATTGGATGCTTTTTGAAAAAGTATCTGGGCAGATATTATTTGATACATGCACAGAGGGTGATGAAAGGGAGAGAAATATACTATGCGAGTTTCTTCTAATTAAAAAACGTGAGTCAGGGGCAAAGTCAAAGACTGTGTGGACTGTTGCTGACGATGTTGTTGCATACTTCATCATGCAAAGTCATTTTATAACAAAAGCCTCGCAGATAGCTGTGTTATAAACTCATGTGATTTACATGTGAAACTCAACCTGACTGGGTGACCCCAATTGTAACTGGGCAGCTCCTCTGTCCTCATCCAAGTTTCTAAACCTTGGCTGTCCCACTCTGGTCTATAATTTCTGAAATGAAAGGCAAACTTTTCTGGTAAAGTCCATTTGACTTTGCTTGCAACCATATGATTTCCCCATTGGATAAAAAGCTGGGAAAAGTCATTTTTAGTGGAGATACTAGAAGCAGCCCATCCATATGTCTACACTCTATTTCTAATCATGAAAGTGGTTAATAGCATGGTCAACCAACAGAAACTGCTTCTTCTCTATGTTCTCTCCAGAATAATATCAGAAGCCACTGAACAGTGATGCTGAGGGCACCAATGTAAATTTTACCCCTCAGTGTCACAGGGACCTCATAAAACAATAGTATTTCTAAATCTGAACAATTCTTTGAACAATAATAACATGCATTACTATTACTATTATCATCAGAAATATAATGACTATATCAAAATATAATGACTATGGTAATGATAATTGTAAAGTACATATTTAATATTTTGAAAACTGTATTTTATTACATTAAGGGAAAATTAAAGTCAAACAAATGGAAGAGTAACCATGCCATTGCAGGCAAACTCTTAATCACATTTCTCTGAAGACAGATTCATCCCTTAGGGATGGGTGGGAGATGGATATGTTTACCTGATGTTGTTACCAGTGTGAACAAAAATAACTGTGTACAATTATTAAATAAGAAAACAAAATTTTAAATTAAGGTAAATTATAGGAAGATGATTATTCTAAGTAAACCTATAAATGTTCAAAATATTAGTCCCTCCCCTTGAACTTATATTAAAAAATAAGTTGTGACTATTTGTCTTTCCATACAAGACTTTTAAAGTTGGTGGTGGACAATTTTAATAAATCTAAGAAAAATGAACTGAGTTGTTATTGCTAGTAGTTGTAGAAGTCCAAAATTTTAGAGTAAACTGAGTTTTCAGTTATGGTTTAGCTCCAAGGAATGACTCTAATGCTCAGACATATTCTATTTCTTTAACAAGCCACTCTAGGGAGAGTGTTGTGAATCAATTTTCAAGCAGTAACTACATCCTATTTCAACTGACAATGTGGTTTCCTTTCTGGTAAGAATTCAAAGAATCATACAGGGCTCTCTCAATTCCAGCTTCTGTTTTCTGTGGAAGTGAACTTTTCAGATGTTTTGTGAATCAAGCCACCATCAATTTAAACCACTAATTGAAGCTCCATTTATCCAGGCCTACCTGGGAAAGAAAACTCAAAACGAAAATATTTATGAGGATATTTGAAATTTCATTTTTATTATTTAGCTCCCAAATAGTCCAAATTGAGTATTGACAACTTCTAAAAGGACATTATTAGTATTTTTTTAATCAAAAGCTGTGCTTTTTGGAGACCACAGTCTCTGCTCTCTGAGAATACAGGGTTTCTTGAAGGATTTAGTAACTAATTTTGAACCTTTATGATACTGAGTTCCTCATTTTTTTCTTGGTAGTAGAGAGATTACACAACTAGGTTTTATTACACAAATTTCATTGTAACTATTGGCTGCACTTCTCTTGCAAAAGTTTGTCAGACTTAGGAATGCCTTCCATCAGAGTATCATGGATATTTCTGTTCCTTAGCTGATTCCCACTTTGTAGTCCTTCAAACATTTCTTTACTGATAAGCAAATACTATTACCTCCCATCCAGGAAAATGAAGTGGGATAAAATGTCCCACTGTGTGTGTTTATCTTCATGCATATGTGCATGCATTTCTATACATGACTGCTCACATTCTATTGCTTGGGCATTACAAAGAAAAAAACCTTTTCCAAAGAAAAACATCAGGTTTTGGGCTGTACAGTGGGAGACATTTAGTACTATTTACAACTCTTAATGATTTACGTAATGTGTGAATGTCTTTAACATCTGACTTGGGCTAAAAGCTATTGACTTTCACTTCTCATGTGCATTATATTATTTTATTTTGAAGGGAACATGAAAGCTCATGCCTAAGCAATTCCAAGTGATAATCTTAGTGGAGTGAAAGTGTCCTCTTAATTAGGCTCTGCGGATAGTCACATGGGCACCAACAAGTGCAATCCTATCAACGAAGACAGACATTTTACAGAAGCAATCACAGGTGAAATGAGGGCTGGAGGCACTGGTAAAATTGGGGCCACGTAAGGTAGCCTCCTGACTTACGAAGAAATCATGAGCAGTTTTATTTTTCTGTATTCCTCTTCTAGAGGGATAGACAGTCACACTGAGTTTTTTAATTTTTCATTAAAGAAAATCACCTTTTAAGCCCAAGCATCCTATTGTAGATAAAATAAGAGGCAGACATCTGTGAGAGGTATGTGAAGACATATTTCATTTTTATTATCTTTTAGGCATAGACGGGTATGTTAATCCATTTCCACATACAGTTCCTATAATCACATAGAGGGAGTGAACCTTGAACTGGTAAAACCTATCTTCTGTTGCCAAGGAGTGTAACTGGAGAGACAAAACCTCAGAAGTTGAAGGCTGAATTATCCTTCCTTCCTAGTATCCCTGTGCATATGGTTGCCATTATACAAGTCTGCGTTCCTCGTTATCCAGGCGTTGATTCCATGGTATTGACATTGTCGCTTTTCTTCCTTGTCATCTTTCTGCCCTCAGTCCAGAGCTCTGAGTTTCTCATGTTCTGCTGTCTAGGTTCTTTGTATTTAGTTAACCATTGCAAGTGGAAGCCAAACCATAATTGTAGTATAACCCTGTCTTTCTACTGCACGTTGCTTCTTTCTGCAAACATATCTTAGGAGTAAGACTTAAAACCTTTGATGTCCCACACCAAAAGAAAAAAGAAAAAATATTAGTATGGGAATAATCTAATTTTAGTGTTCATGGTTTATTGTGGAAAGCAGGTATTTAAAACTTTTAGAATTTCTTTAACAAAATTCTAAAGAGAAAAAGAAAAAAAAATCACAGTATTTACAAAGATAACAGAATGGCTTAGCCATGCAAAACAAATAACTTTGGTTTTTTTTCCCCTTTCACTTTGGTTTAAATATTGACCAAGATTCAATTTTTTCCTGCCAAATAAAACTTTAATAAATCAAAGTTTAGAGGCAAAATAACATATTTTCTTTTTTTCCCCATAATATTTTATACAGCATCAAGTCTAATACAATATTTTATGCATTTAATTCATACCAATGCACTACATGAAGCTTTTATTAAACTGAGTCACTATTGCTCAGACAATATATGGTTTACAAATATACAATCACATGTGTTTCTAAATAATGCAGAAGTGGCAAAATATTATCTTCAATCTCTGTCTGACATCAATTAGTTTTTCATTGCCTTAGTAATTTTTTAATTCCATGAGTCTAAAAAACAAACACCAGTTTTCCTTTTCCTTTCAAAGAACATACCTGGAAATCTAATGTTCATTTTTCTTTTTTCAGTTAAAGTTACGTAAATCCTGGGACAAAAATGGCTGGGCAGTGTACTCCCAGAAACCAGGCTTCTGCTTGAAAGAGCAAAGTTTAAAAGTCTAATCACAAGTAGCTATTGGCCAATATCCACTCTACTTCGAAATGTTTCCCTTTGTACTACCACCTTAAAAAGTTCCTCACTCATAAAACATGTTTATAAAGTTACAAATCTGAATGTAACTAAAGATACATAGACATTTTATTATTACACTTTCATGTACTGCTTGATAAATTATGTACCAGTTAAAAACACTAAATTATCTCAAGGTGCACTCAATATCTGTAGGGTAGTTAACAAAAACACATACAAAAAAAATATATATTCTATATTCTGTGGAAAATAACACCGCTTTTGATAATGACCACTGTTAAAAATTTCCAATTCTGACTGATATCTTTTTAAAAGTAAATAGGTATAATTTTAAGGCAGTGGATAACCCAAAGGATTTAACACCAATTTTTAATTACAGTGATTTACATTGTGATTTATGAAAATGAGAATGTTATCCATGATTTTTCCAAACTGTCTATCGCACATTTTGTTTTTTCCCTTTGACAGAAAATAATTTACTAGCAGGTGTCTTTAAAGGTAAGTGTTACCCAAATTCTATGTTATGTCTTTTTTCAGAAAGGCAAAATTGTCAGTTTGGGAGTACCATTATCATGCGTGTGTGTCCTTATGTGTCTGTGGTTTGCTTCTGAGAGTCAGCTGGTGGCACTCATGCAGAATCAGCTTGAGAGTGCTTCTCAATCAGACTCTCTGTGATAAAAAGACCAGGTTTTGAATAGGGCAATGTGTGCGTCCCCAATGATCACAAGCTGCCACCTTTGGGTTTTAGGTGCTTGTGAGAATGTCTGGGACATTACTGATAGCAATCAGAATCAGAAATGTACCTGCTCAGATTATCCATATAAACAATTGAAATAAAAACATTACATTATACATCAGACTAACAGCAACTCCCAGAACAAAGCTTACAGTGTATAAAAATAGCTACGTAAAAAATTTACATAAAAGGCAAACCAAAAAAGAAATCCTCAGTGCAGACATTTACAGAAAAAAAAAATCAAACCAAACACAACATATGACCTATTATCATGGCTGCCAAAACTTGTTATTTTTTTTATAATTTCATTTCATTGTTTTACTTGAGATAATTCTCTAAAATCCTGTGACAGCTTGGTAGAATGAACTGCTTAATACTTGAACCATGAATTGCTGTCAATGTCTTTGTTTATGTCTTAAATACAATCCATGTTCATGCTTCAATTGGTTTATATGGTTTTTTCTCTGAAATGATGAAAAAACATAATTTAGATAAGTAACCATAGCAATCATTATCCACCATCAACAGATGCTTTGTACTAAAAATGATGAGAATTACTTCATGGGAGGAATCTTTTACAAAACTCCATGGCCCTGCACTTAGAACCCAAGTCCTGCAATATCACTTCTATATATAATTTTTAGGAATTGTTGAAAATCTTTCTTTTTTATGCTTCATTCATATAAGATTATAAAGTATTTTGGGAAAACATTTCATTACGCTTCTTTTCAAGTATAAAATACATCCATCTCTTCAAATCACAATTTAGATTTTGCTATTTGTCTTCCAATTCAATTTTCCTGGGAGATAGTACTCAACCCAATTTGGAAGAGAACAGAAGATAAAATTCTATGTTTACAAAGGATCAAGGAATGAATTTAAAAGTAGAACAGAAAAACAGTGAGAATGCTTCCGTGGGAGGCAGGACGGGACAAGGAATCCAGCTCTGACTCTTGTACCCAATCAATTTGAAATCCAGGTTTCCAGATTTTAAAAATAGACCTTACTTCAATTATTGTGTTTTTCTTTACTGTGTACATTCTTCTGAATACAATTCTTTCCCATGCCCCCAATCTTCACTGTGAAACCCATTCAGAATGTGATGTGTGGTTTATTTATAATATGTGCGGTTTATTTATGCTTTGATGTACAAAGCAGTTGGGGCTTTTGTACATCATATTAGTATGCAACAGTAACAGTTATTCTCAAGGGCACTCAAAATAATTAGTCCAAATGGCTCCTTGTTTGGTTGGCTCAAGTGAACACAAAACAAAAAGCTCAAGTTGCAAGTGGCAAGGCCATGGAAACATACCCCTTTTCAATATTGTCTTTAAAATCACACAAATGCAGCTAATACATAAATATATGCTATATATACAACATTGACATATGCATTACACAAATATAGATATATGTGCATACATAGATACCTGCATACATATACGCACACAGCATACATACAGTATGTATAAAAGTGTGTGTGTTTGTGTACATACACACACACAGTAGTTTATCAGTCTTTTTATTAAAATGACTTGGGAGATGGTTGTATCAATACACTCACAATCATATGATATTCTTAGATTAAAATATTTATATTTATAAATTTATTCTAATTGCTTTTAAATATAAATTTATAGCCTGAATTTAGTGAACCCAATAAAATAATGCTTCTTTGTATTCAGCAAAAATTTTGGCATTAGAAAACAAGATACAAATTGGATGTTAAAAGCTCAAAAATGACTTTTATTTTTTATAGGATAATGATTATTTTGGGGACCTGAGGAGACCTTTAAGATTACATTCTTCTGAGATCACTGTCTGAGTCACCAAAGTCCCTTTTGAAAAGCTGTGTTCCTGGTTTGAAAGCTGTAACTGAGAAATACTGAAACTGAAGCCTTACCCTGTCATCTCCAAAAAGATTCCACACTTCCTGAGAATTATGTCTATAAATCTTATTCAGCTTACTCACCTGCACAACTACAACCGCTTCTCTCTTAGGCTTCTGTTTTGTGATTGTTTTCTTCTAACTTTTTGTTTTCCTCCATATTACCAAGGTCCTTGTTTACATGTTTTGATGCAGTCCTATACGAGAATTAAATAAACATTGACATATGAGTTAAAAATTTAAAGCTCAAATTAGTGCAACTCTGAAAAGTAAGTGTTTCACAGGTTTGATTAGGGCAAACCATTTCCCATCTGTGAGCCCTGACTGATAACAGCACATTCTAATAAACATTATCTTGGTAGTGATGTTGCATTAAATATGTGATAAGAGAAAAAAATCTAGTATTTTTTCTTGTGCTTGGTTTATTCATTGATTTAGCTGGTTATTTTTTTTCTCTCTCTCTGCTTTAAGAGTAGTAATTGTTATCATTTGATTAGTCAGCATTTTTGTTCTGGGTAAATATTTGCTAGTCCTTTGCATGTATCCCTGTGGAGTCAATGCCCTATGTCTATGTTTGTGAATGCTGCTTGCAAAAATAAATCAAAAACAAGATTGTAGAGACTTATATTTCTAATAACATGGGCAAGTGGAACTAGAACAACCTGATGAGATGGTTCTGAAATTGTATTCTCTACACCAGAAGCACCAGCATCCTCTGGGAGCATGATACAAATGCAGATCCTTAGGCTTCACATCACAACTACAGGTACCCAAACTCTTGGGAATGGGCCTCAGACTCATAAAATAAGACCTCCTGGTGATTCTGTTACCTGCAGTATGAAAATCAATGCCCTAGGGGTTGTTGTGGCTGTACATGAAATAAGGCTTTCTTAATTGTCTAAGTTCCTTGATTTGGGAGCCAACCAGAAAAAAATTGGAGTAAACACTAACTATATTGCTTAAGATGTATCCTTCCTTTCCTTCTTTTCTCCTCCCTATGTTCCTCCCTCCCTCCATTGCTCTCTGCTATAAACACGTCAGGGAACTAGAGAAATATGGTACTTTAAAATAATGTCTGTAACTCCTGCTTCCCCAAAGTAACACAACTTCATTCTTCACAGAATAATTTTACCTGCTTGTGTTATTTATCTATCAGTGGAATCTAACAAAGTTCTCACTGGTGTATATCTTTTATTTAAACTCAACCTTAACATTGGGACGTTCATATATAATGGGGCATGTAATTATAGGGCTATACCATAATTTATTTAGTGCTTTCACTGGCGATGGGCATCTTGTTCTTTGTTCCTTCCAGGAAAATTTGATTTTAACATATTTTAAAATATTTTTAAGCACTATTGCATTCATCTCCTTTGACTATCTTTTCTTCTACTTTAATATACTATTTATACTTAAGCTTTTGGTCTGTTATCCATAATATCCATACCATCTAGTTGTTTGCTTCTCTTTTCTATTTTATTCTCTTGATTTTTAATTATATTTTATTACTATCTGTGTGTCCAATCCTTTTAAATTTTGCTAACACTGTGTACTAAAAAACTGTAGCAGCTCCATAAAATATTTTGTATACATAACCCCACTTCCTTTGTTAAACAGATAAAGTGAGAAGTTAATCATTTAAATTCAATGAGGGATTAAGGTAGTATGGGGCTCAGCTACAGTTTTAATAAGATCCAGTTCACCTTTGGTTTGCCTCTATTTCTAAGGCACAGTCCACTCAGGCTTCTGATTAAGAACCTGCATGTATACTTTTCTTTTGTCTTAAAATACAGAGAACTTCAGCTTTTCTCTTTGACACCTCAGCTCAGCCCTGCAGCATCTACCCAATGAAGCAGCAAATGTGATCAATGTCTAATTTCTTTGGTTTAACTGTAAGATCTTTGAGAACAAGGGCCATGTTTTATTTATATTTTACCCATAGAACTTAATACAATGGCTAAAATATGGTAGGACTCCAAAATATATTTATTTTACTATATCAAACTAACCTATCTTATTCTACCTCAATCTATTTCCTTGTTTTGTTCTTTATGATATTAGTGTTCACCAATATGAAGTCCATACAAACCCAGACACTTTTTTACAGATAAAGTAGAGAAAATACTACATTTAAATGACAGAACTTGACTGATGTTTTACTTCAGCCTTTTCAAACAGTCCTGTTGAAAATTATATACATAAATGTACTGTGATTATTTTAATAGCTATTAACTATATAATCTAGTAATTATAACCTTTATAAATCAATGAGATACTGTGACAACTGGAGAAAAACACTAGATCTCCAAAGCTTTTCCTCTCCTCTTCCTTCCTTCTTCCTGCTTTCTCTCACTCCCCTGATTGTATCTCTACTTCCCTTTTCACTCTCTTTCTCCCTTTGCCTTTTTTCTTTCAAACTCTAGTTATTAACTACCATTGTTACTTCTAGAGTGAAAATTTTAACTTGTTTGGAATCAGAAGAGAGTGACAAATAAACCAGTCAATGTTCTGTAAGCAAATTCTAGAAAACAAAATTAAAAAAATAAATCAGAGATATAATAAATCAAGACAGTAACTATTATGATGTGGGTTGAAATTTTGGTTTTTGATCTTTTTTTCAACTTGCCTTGACCTATATGGGAAGAAGGAAGTCATTTTCAGTACATGAATTATTTCACAACCTTGAAATAAAGCATGGGCTAGGAGGAGTTTTAGTTCTAGTAATGATGAAAAAAAGTCCAATGAACTATTTTGTGAACTCTTACACTTATAGCAATAATAAACTGTCAGAAAAATATAAATGAACTACTTAATTATATTTGAGAGTAACAAAAGGAAGGTAGAAACTGAAGGAAATTTTTGCACAGCTTTTCCTACAAGGCTATATCCCAGTTTGGGAGGCATGGGAGAGCTACAGAAAAAGCTAGAATTCAAGGGGAAAAAAATCATAGACAGGAGAAAGTCACTGATTAGTGATTGCTCCAAATTTGGGGACAAACAACAAATTCCTTGGATAATTCTTAAGCTGAATATGTGTGGGAGAATTTTCAAAGAGCCCAGTAGAAAGCAAATGCTCAGAGAATTAAAAACCTGACACAGAATTTTAGCTACTACCCATAGAAGTAGAAAGAATTTTAAGTTGAATTTCATGAAGTCAAAAGTGTAAGCAAAAACACCAGTCTTTGAATTAAAAGCTCTAAAAAGCCGAATAAAGACTACAAAAACACATGAAAAAATGCTCACCATCTCTAGCAATAAAGGAAATGCAAATTAAAACCACACTAAGATTCCACCTCACCCCTGTTACAATAGCCATCATTAGCAACACCACCAACAACAGGTGTTGGTAAGGATGCGGGGAAAAGGAACCCTTGTACACTGCTGGTGGGAATGCAAACTAGTATAAACCACTCTGGAAAATAATCTGGAGGCTACTTAAAAAGCTAAACATTGACCTACCATTTGATCCAGCAATACCACTCTTGGGGATATACCGAAAAGACTGTGACACAGGTTACTCCAGAGGCACCTGCACACCCATGTTTATTGCGGCACTATTCACAATAGCTAAGTTATGGAAACAGCCAAGATGCCTCACTACTGATGAATGGATCAAGAAAATGTGGTATCTATACACAATGAAATGTTATGCAGCCATGAAGAAGAACGAAATGTTATCATTTGCTGGTAAATGGATGGAATTGGAGAACATCATTCTGAGTGAGGTTAGCCTGGCCCAAAAGACCAAAAATCGTATGTTCTCCCTCATATGAGGACATTAAATCAAGGGGAAACACAACAAGGAGATTGGATTTTGAGCACATGATAAAAGCAAGAGCACACAAGAGAGGGGTAAGGATAGGTAAGACACCTAAAAAATTAGCTAGCATTTGTTGCCCTTAACGCAGAGAAACTAAAGCAGATACCTTAAAAGCAACTGAGGCCAATAGGAAAAGGGGACCAGGAGCTAGAGAAAAGGTTAGATCAAAAAGAATTAATCTAGAAGGTAACACACATGCACAGGAAATTAATGTGAGTCAACTCCTTGTATAGCTATCCTTTTCTCAACCAGCAAAAACGCTTGTTCCTTCCTATTATGGCTTATACTCTCTCTACAACAAAATTAGAGATAAGGGCAAAATAGTCTCTGCTGGGTATTGAGGGGGTGGGGAGGAGAGGGAGGGGGGCAGAGTGGGTGGTAAGGGAGGGGATGGGGGCAGGGGGGAGAAATGACCCAAACATTGTATGCACATATGAATAATAAAACAATTAAAAAAAGAGAGTACAAAGATCTAGGTGACATGTCAGTGATCTAATTTGGGGAAAAAATACTACATCTTCTAGAAGATACAAAATAATCTAGACTCTCTACTATATGTTAATAAATATACCACATAACAGAAAGACTAGAGAATGTCCTTGTATAACACAGACTTTGGGATTAGCAGGTAAAAATTTTAAATAAGTTATTATAACACCAAACCAATAACTTAGAAGAAAATATGGCAACAACGAGAAGCCAATGGAAACCTCACAGGAAAAAGTAGAAACAAAAATAATTGTGTAATTTAAAGGTACGATATTGAAAATGAACAATTCACTTAATGGCTTTAACACCAGATTTTATGGGGCACAGTAAAGCAGAGGTGAATTTAAGACAAAAATATAAATTACACATTTTGAATAATAGAGAAAAGATAGCAAAAACAAAAACAAATCTTTAGTGGCCTTTAGTACAATATGGAGCAGTCTAATATATGTGCAGAGGAAGTCCCAGTAGAAAAAGCAAAAGAGAATGTGACAGAAAAATACACATACAGAAACAAGAAAAAAATTTTTTTAGGTTTCATGAGTTTTGATAAATTTCAGAACCAAAAATGCTCAGAAATCCCAAACAGGAAAGACAAAGAGAAATACATACCTAGGTATATCATAGTTAAGTTAATCAAAAGCAAATATAAAGAGAAACACTTGAAAGTACCCACAGAAAATGTATTCAGGGGAACAATGACATAAAAATAGAGGATATTGTATTAGAGAAAATTGCAGACAAGAGAAAATGAAACACCTTTAAAATACTGAAAGGAAACTCTCAATCCAGACTTTTATATCTTATAAAAAGATCTTTTAATTGAAAGGCAAAGTTGCTGGGCACAGTGGCTCTGGCATGAAATTCTAGCTACTGTGGAGGCCAAGATCAAGAGGATCGTGGTTTGCCAGTCCAGGTAAAACATTAGTGAGACCCCATCTCAACCAATGGCTGGGTGTGGTGGCATGCACCTGTCATCCTTGGTAGGAGGGAAAGCATAAGTAGGAATACTGCTGTCCAGGCATAAAGCCAGACCCTATCTCAAAATTTCTAAATCAAAATAGGCTCGTGGTGTGATTCAAGAGGTAGAGTGCCTGCCTAGCAAGGATGAGACCCCAAGTTCAATCTCCAGTACCACCAATAAATAAATAAATCACAAAGGCAAAGCAAAGATACAATAAATTAAATGAAAGGAAAGTGGAGGAAATCATCATCAGCATGCCTTCCCTAAAGGATATAGCAAAGGAAGCTCTCTGATTGAAGGGAATGACAACAAATTAAGATTCAGAAAAAAAAAAGAGTAAAAAAATTGCATATCGTGTACACACGGTTAAAATAAGATACTTTAAACATTTTAAGAGATATCTAACTATGCAATTATTTATTATAGTGCTATTATAACATATACAATTGCAATATATGATTTCATTAAACAATAGGCAATGTTTTAAAGTTTATGTTTCTATGTGCAGGTTAAGTTTCCCTCTTCTGAAATGCTTTAGAGTAGAAGCATTTTGAATTTTGGAATTTTTTTCTGCTTTGGAATATCATATATATATATATATATATATATATATATATATATATATATATATGATATCATATATATGAGATATCTTGGGAATGGCCCTGAATCTAAACCCCAAATTCATTTATGTTTCATACACACCTTATACATATAAACTAAAGATAATTGTATATAATATTCTAAATACTTCTTGCATGAAACAAAGTTTCATACTGTGAATGTTCACTGGTGCCATTGTGTCTGCTTAAAAAGCTTCAGGTTTTGGTACATTTCAAGTTGGATTTATGGATTAGGGATGCTCTATCTATCTATCTATCTATCTATCTATAATCTATCTATCTATAATGTCAAACTATACTAAGCAAACCTGAAGTAAATGCTCTATGACAGAGGTTGATGAACCTTTTTCAAGGTCTGAACTGTAACTATTTTATACTTTCAGGCCATATGATTTTGGGTTCAACTATTCAACTCTGCCATTTAGCATGAAAACAACACAGAGCACATATAAAGAAATAGGCATGACTGTGTTAGAATAAAACTTTATTGGAAAGTAAGATAGCAGCCTGGGGAATCCCAGTTTGTTCAGGCATACTCTATACTCTACATAAGAGATGCACTCTAACTGCAAAGAGACAAATAATTGAAGAAATATGGAAAATATTATATCTAACCATTATGCAATGAAATTAGTGAGGCACTGTTAGAATCAGACAACATAAAATTCATGACAAGACTGGTTATGAGCAATAATGAGAGATATTTTATAATCATAAAACTTTTGATTCATAAGAAAGTCAAACCAAGTGAACCTGTATGAACCTGTATATACACTTGTATGTACCAAATAAAAGCATAAGGCAAAAGTGACAGAACTGTAGGGAGGAATAGATAAATACACAATTTAATATTCTTTTCTCGGTAATTGATAGGACAATTAGAATAATATTCCTATGTGTGACCATGGTAAAATAACTAACACTAGACTAGATTTCTTGTCAAAATCATGTTAAAATAAAAAAAAAAAAAGAAAAAGAAAATGAGTACTTTTTGGCTTTGGAGAACAGAAGCAAAGTTCTGTGATTTTTAATAGAAAAGAAAAAAAAATGAGCTGTATTCCATGATTGCACAGACTTTGCATCTGGAGACATTTTCTGGATTGTGGTTCCAAAAGTGAGGAACCAAACAGAGTACATGGATTTCACTGAGTTAAAGAAGAAGCGATCAGTTCTTGGTCAGAATAAAGTAATTGGAATTGCAAGAGAATGTAGAGAAAGGACACAGGAAACTCACAGATTTCCCTTGTTTCTCTCCCTGACTTTTAAACTGGAGATACCCATCCTAATTAATTTTAAAATGAAGTTCAAAAGGATTAAGTTGACTCATGAGTAATTAAGCTACTAGACAAAACAAAACTCAATACATAATCAAAATTTCCAGCATCCAAACAAAACTTACTAAACTTATTTAGAAGTAGGACAGTTTTTACAATAATTAGATGAAAATAGTCAGTGAGTACAACCATACCTACAGATAATTAAATTAGTAGCAAAGATTATAAGCTAGGTATTATAAATATCTACATGAATTTAAAGGAAGATTAAATTAAAGTCGGATATCTAGAACCAAGAGACACAGAGCGGAAATTATAAATTCATTACATGGGAATATTAGCATATCAGATATTGCAGGAGAAAATAATCAGTGAAAATAAAGATATAAATATAGATATAATTCAACATAAGTTTTAGAGGAAAAAAAGCAGGCTTCAAAAATTAGTTGAACCTGTCTTGTGAGACAATTTAAAGTGGTCTAATATACATATATTACCAGTCTCATGAAGAGAAAGTAGACAAAAATATTTGAAGAAATAATTGCTGAAAATCCAAATATTTGAAAAGCAGTGAAAAATATTGTAATAATTTCTCAAAAATGCCAAAAGAAGCCTAAAAACAGTGTGGTTTTCAAAGTACTCAATATTCTAAAAATTATCAACCTAAAAATCTATACCAATGAAAATATACAAAATCTTGAAAGTGAAGTAAGATTATTAGCATAAAAACAAAATCTCACATGACTCATGTGAATATATATGTGCTTCCCATAATGTAAATGAGTTTTTTTAAGACTAAAAGTAATAATAGACAAAAAGCCAGATACATTAAGAATATGTGCCATTCTGGAAAGAGTAACAATTTATGAAAATATGAAAGATAACTTTCTTGCTATTTTTCATTTTTTAAAAAATAATAGACTATAAAACATAAAATAATACTGTATTGTTAGACTTCTAAGTATGTAAAAGTAAGACAGCAGTAACATGGAGTACGCGAAGGGGAAAGGAACACATATACTATAACCACTTTACATTACAGTATGTGAAGTGACTTTATATATTTGAAAAATGTGTAGGTATTAGAGACTGAAAGAAATTATTATTCACCCTAACCTGACAGTTATAGAATACTGTACCCACCAACTACAAACACACATTTTTAGTATTCTTAAAGGAATCACTAGAAAAGAATAAATCTCAGTGCAATTCAAAGGATTAAAAGTTTATGTGAGTAGGTAGTGTTAACCAAACAGAGTTAAATGTGACATATTTGGAATCAAATAAAGTTCTAGTTATGTGATTCAAAGGAAGAAATCCCAGAGAGATTAAAAAATACTCTGAGCTGAATAAATAGGAAAGTACATGTTATTGATATTTGTTGAATATGCAGTACTAAAAGTTACTATCTGGCTGGTGTAGCAGTTTAAGTGGTAGAACAACTACCTAGCAAGTGTGAAGCCCTGAGTTCAAAACCTCAGTACCACCAAAAAAAAAAAAAAACTTAAAAGCTTCTATCAATGATCTAATTTTTTTCAAGAAATTAGAGAAAAAAGAGGAAGTTAAAATCTAAATAACAAAAAATTGTAATGATAAGTACAAAAATGAATATGTTTGAAAATCAACAGAAGACAACTGAGTTGAAAGAACCAGGGAAAAAGTACACTGAGCAATGAGATGCTATTTTTTAAAATTTCCCATCCTATTTACTTTATAAGTGGGTATAGTTGTCCAGAAATTGAGAGTGAATTATGTGCTCCCATAAAGCACAGAACAGAAAGAAGGACTGAGAAGAACAGTGAGTAGAGTTCTCGTTGGGGAAGTTCAGGATGAACCAAGTATGCTTCACGCATGTGCACAGGAATAATCTCACTGAAATGATCACTGCTCTCAGGTTGGAATTGGAAAGAAGGTGTTAAGTGGAACATGAAACCTGAAATATATTTACAGAACATGTGTTGGGTAACATCAAACTGATTATTTTTCTTATTTAAGTTTATAAAATGTTTGGAAACAAAGGAATTAAGACACAATAAAGGGTGAAAATTGTTTCTTAATCCCATTTTCCAACAGTCATCACTAACACTCATATAATATCATTACTTGTAGACACTGTTTTAAGTGCTTCAGAGATACTATTTTATCTGCACTGTATCTCTATTTTCATTGAGAATACTAAGCTTGCCTGGAGCCACACAGCTAGTATGTAGCAAAGTCAGAGTTCCAGCTCTAGCCACAGGGCTCCAGACTCTGTATACCATGTTACACAGCTCCACAAATATGCTAACTGTGAGCTACTGGGAGATGTGCTAAACAGGAACACTTGCTGTTGGCAAGAGTAGGAGAAGGGGTGGAGTGAGGAGGAGTGACTATTAATTGATTGAGTGCATGTAGATAAGATGTACTTTATTTCACATTTCTCCATTTTAGTTACTGACAGTCCTCTTTCTTTAATAGGCAAAAGACTTTAAAAGTTATTTAGTGACCTTTTGTTTTGTTTTTGAGATGGATGTTTAAAAATACATACAGTGTTACATATTGTCATATTTAATTTTGGAAAATTCCAGAGATGTGAAAGAATTATATGGGTTAGAACTCCATTTACAACTAACAGTGACAAAATTTTCTCTAAATCATTCCCTTCAGGAAAATGTTTCTCAGTCAATTGATTTGAAGGACAAGGCATTTATAGAGCACTCTTCATTCTTTATAAGTGAACTACAATGTAAATTATGATGGTCATTTATCTTAAATTTTCTTCATCAGTGCCTCTTTTGTTAACTGTAAATATGAGAGAAATATTAACTCATAGAGTTATAATAAGTTAGTGAGGAAAGAAACCCTAGAGGTGGCCCTTTGCCTCATGTGTGAGGCAGAGAAGGGAAACTTGGCCTTGAGGTTAGTGACCTAGGCTTTCTCCTCTTGTGTCAAGTCTGAGCCATAAGACTTTGGACATGTTCTTCCTCTTAAGCACACCTGCTCATCTATAAATAAGGGAAACAACAAGAGCTACTTACAGGGCTGGTGTGAGGATCAATGTGACTGTATTCCTAAAAGCACCAGGAACATTACAGGGACTCAACAAATTGAAGTCAGGGAGCTGTTACCCGAGGTCATATAGCTACTGAGCTGGAGAAGGAAGTTCAAATAGAAGTCTCAACTCATTCTGTGCTATTTCCCAAAGTGTAGTGCCTTTTAGGGGCCATTGCTTTCAAGAGACTTTTTGGAATATTTTAAAATTTTTTCTGGAAATTTTCTGAATTTCTTAATTTCAGCTCTCTTAGAAAAAAGGTATGGAATTACTCGCACCTTTATTTTAACAATAAATTAATGAAAGAAGGTGGAGGAAGTAGGAAAAGTGAAGGGTGGTGACAGTGATAAGTATGACCAATATATCATAGGCTTGGGAGGTAATATTTGGAAAGAAAAGACAAAATGTTATAATAGCATTTTATATTTGGAGAAAAATAATACCAACTTAAAATGATTAAGTCTTGAAAGAATTTGAGAGTTTGGGTTTTTCAAAAGGAGCCATGAATATAACAAATTAAAGACGCTCTGACAAATGAGACTCTTCCTAGTTATAAGGGTACTTCTGTGATTTCTAACTTATAGCGTGCACACCTTACTCTACAGAAAGGTACCAGGTCTATAGATGCTGCCAATTCTAGCACTGGGGACTGACACCTGTAAAGGTAATTGGATTATTGGCCTTGTTACTACAACTTTCAAATTTTCTATCTTAAAATTTCTAAGACTCTACAAGGAAATCCCTTACTACAATAAGAAATGCTTTTGTCCTCATTCAAAACCAGAACATGGCCTTTCCATCATAGCTGGTAGTGAATATAAGCATCATTCATTATGTCAAAGATTGAAGGATCAAAATAATATAGGAATACTGAGTGTACATGAAAGAGGATGTTGTGTGCGTGCATTCTGCATCGCAATGTCAGTGTTGCCTTAAGACGCATAATGCCAGCACAGAACACAGCCTGGTCCATGCTAAAGAAGGAAATATTTTCCCTTTACTGATTAAAAGATAAGGAAAACAAATGTGATTTAAAAATGAATATATATTTTGATACATGCCCCTCTTTCCTCTGAAAACTCTCATGTCACCTGCAATAAAAGAGGACAGATCCATGGATGGTTCTGTCCTTTGAATGGCCAACAACCCTGTAATTAATAGAAGGAAACTCCATGTCTACTTTATCCTATTTTCCCTCTACTCTATTATTTATGGTTTGATAGAACAATGGGCCATTTTATTTTCTTCTTTTTTTTGGCAGCATGCCAGGCTATGGATAGAAAAACAGAAAGAAGCCAAAACTTGGATTAGTCTGAATTCTAATACAAGTGGAGCACTATATTAAATGCCAGTAGGCAAAGTCAGAGCTGAAATTTTAATTTCAAAGATGTTCTGGTAAGGTAGCAAAATAGGTTTGAAATGATAGGGGATTTGGAAAAAAAATACTACTTATTTCCAAGGTAGGATAGTCCCACTTAGATGCTATAAAATGGGGCTAATTCTATTACTTTATTAAGTTGTTGAAGATTTCAGTAAAATGAGGGATGATGGAGAGACAGAGAGAGACAGTGAGAGAGAGAGAGATGGAGAAAGAGAGAGAGAGAGAGAGAGAGAAGAATATTAGGTGCTCATGTTGCAATAAGTGAGGAAAGTCATTTAAAATGTTTTGTAAGTGGTCCACCAACACTATATTTACTATTTTTTTCAATTCATTCTGTGGAGAATTCTTCCTCTTTCATTAGGATATGTATTTAGTTTGAGAGTGACTATTGATTAGAAAATAGACTTTAGTTAATATCAACTTTCTTGCAAGATCTTGTTGCATGTGTTAAGAGATAGTAACAGGAAGCGTTCTGGAAAGGCTGAGTGCTACTTCTTAAAGTTTCAGTATTATTAGGCAAGTACTCACTCACTCTTCAACTTTTTTAGCACTGTCTCCATTTCTTCTGGGAGGACATTGGAATAATATACTATTATGTAAGGCTGAACTAGCATAGCATGTTTGTAATTTCTGGATTGTCTGTGTATTACACAATGGCCTCCATGAAACTGGTATTGCATTCCAAAGTTGCAAAGGTAAATCTGCTGTTAAGTTTCCAAGGTTCACAGAAAGGGTATTTTGAGGTTACCAGTGTCTGGTTAATGCTTGCTTCCAGTTCAGTGATAAGAAGTATGGTCCAGGGTCTCTTCAGTGCAATCAATGTCTTTTAATAAACTTTTGAAGATTTTCAGGACTATATCATGTCACCTTTATATTTTTCCTTAATTTTTAGCTCTTTTAATTTTTCATTAGTTCTCATAAGATATGCAGAAGAGGAATTGGATGTAAAATAGTAACATTTAATTTCCCGTAGAACCAAAAATAATGTTTGGAGGACAGAATGGAGAGAAATAGGGAAAATAATAAAAATCACCATCAAATTATCTGTTTTCTAATACTCTTCTTCCTGCTCAACAAGAGCAGGATGTGAAGTGGACTTAGCCAATTAAAGTCCTTTGCCTGATGCTGTCAGTTTGTGCCTTACATACATCGGAAGGAATCAATTATACATTATCATTATCAAAATTTATCATCAGCTTAAAAAAAATTCCACAAGCATCTATATTAAAACAGCATACCATGGGTCCTCTTTCAATGAATACACCTTATCACAGTGAGAAAAGAGCACAACTGCTGAATAGTTTTTACAACTGTTTCCATGTTGGAAGTCTATTTCAAACATGTGGTTCCTATTAGTGCAATGAGGAATGCATGTTAGCTGAGTAGTCACTATGTCTGCAAACAAATGTATTTTTAAATACTACTTAGAAATAAAAGATTGTTTCTCTCTTTTCCAATATTTTTGTAATTAGCAATGCCAAGAGCTTTCTCTAAATGTTGCTAAAACTCTACTGCATTGTCAGCTATATCACAAAATATAGTCCTAGGAGTTCTGAACATGAAAACTCTGAATATGAATCTGCACTTTGGACAATGGCTTAAGTGGTTAAGAGCACTAAGTCATATTGCAAAGATACCAGCTTACTTCAGAGGATATAGCAAAGGAATAAGTAATCAGGATTGCAAAGCACTCAGCAAATCTGAAGCATTCCACACAATATTAATAAAACCCTTTGGTGATTGGGATGAGAAATGCAATTTATTACTTTGATTATCAATAATATTAACTATCAAATGTAGTGCCCTTTTCAATTAAATGACAGTTATTTAAATGAATGTTGAAGTCAGATGGTAAAAGATGCACTTAATTTAATGAGACACTTTAAAGGAAATACTTGACACCTCAGCCTAATGACACAAAGAAGCTAAATGTCCAGAATTTATTTATCTATGGTTTTAATTTTGGGTCACCATATGTTAACAACTAATGAAGTAATACATACACAGTTATCTTCTATTTATAGGACAAATATGTCTAATGATATACTATTCATCAGAATGAGATGTTTAAGATGCTGGAGGTGCTTCAAGAATTCACATTCACCTCAATGCAAGGACCATTTTCTATTTTCCAACTCATTTTTAGGACATAGAAATTTTACTTTTATCCTTTTAAGAAAAAAATTTTTGTTGACATATATCAGAAATCATACTAAAATGAAAACATCTTAGACTTCAAGGTGTTACATTCATGTCTTATCATGGATGATAAAGGGATGATAAGATTTTTATCTTCAGGAAACTTGTACACATAGAGGGAGAATTCTATAAGATATTGATATTGGAGTACCTACTTCCTCTGGAAAACTAGTTGTATTTCCTTTCAGTTCTTTAAATTTTCCATGGACACCATGGGCACAAACCCATGTAATATATTTGTAGGTAAAATGTTCATGGAGAAAAGATGTTTGTTACCAAGTGTGACGGTTAACTTTACGTGTCAATTTGATTAGGCTATGTGGTGCCCAGACATTTGGTTAAACATTATTCTGGCTGTGTCTGTGGAGTTAATTTTGCATGAGATAAACATGTCAATCCATAGACTGAGTAAAAGAAGTGCCTTCTCTTATGTGTATGAGTGCCTCTTTCAATCAGTTAAAGAGACTAGGATGAAAGGACTTAGAGAAAAAAAAAGAACTTCTGCTTCACCACTCAATCTGGGCATTTTTTTTCTTCTTCCCAAGTCTTCACCTTGCTTGATTTAATATGGGAACTTACAATATTAATTTTTCTGATTTTCAGACTTTTGGACTAGAACTGCATATCTGCTTATGTAGGAGGACTTCTAGCATCCTCCTACAGATCTTGAGACTGCAAACTCCATAATATGTGAGGCAATTCCTTATGATAAACTTTATTCTCTCTCTCTCTCTCTTTTCTTACACACAAAGACACACAGTCACCCTGATTCTCTGGATAACCCTGAGTAATACATTAGGTATTGGTGAGGAGTGCTCAATAAAGAGGAATGAAATGCCAAGATCAAGAGTGACTAGGCCCCAGTGTGGGAACAGACATCATGTACATCAGAAACAACAGAAAATAAGTTTTTGACTTATGGAAAAAGGATAGATAGAAAGTAAGGCATTGTGGTATAAAAATAAGGCCTAACACACCTTGAAACTACTGCAGGAAAGAATAAGAAGTACACTGGAACATACAAGCATAGTCAATATATTATTAAATAGAACTCCAATGGCTCAGAAATTAAGACAAAAGATTAACAAATGGGACTTCATGAAC
Organism: Castor canadensis; assembly: GCF_047511655.1. Classification (NCBI taxonomy): domain Eukaryota; kingdom Metazoa; phylum Chordata; class Mammalia; order Rodentia; family Castoridae; genus Castor; species Castor canadensis. The sequence continues at coordinate 54,559,963 of NC_133390.1, read as the reverse complement.
CTAAAAAGCTTCTGCACAGAAAAGGAAATGGTCACCAGACAGAAAGGGCAGCCTTCAGAATGGGAGAAAATCTTTTCCAGCTATACATCTGATAAGGGATTAGTAACCAGAATATACAGGGAGTTCAAAAAACTAACTCCCCAAAAATCAATGACCCAATGAAGAATTGGGCAAATGAACTGAATAGAGCTTTTTCAAAGGAAGAAATCCAAATGGCCAAAAATCACATGAAGAAATGCTCAGCATCCCTGGCTGTAAAAGAAATGCAAATCAAAAGCATGATAAGATTCCACCTCACTCCTGTTAGAATGGCTATCATCAAGAACACAAACAACAAGAAACAGTGAGGATGTGAAGAAAAAGAAACTCTCGTAAACCGTTCGTGGGAATGTAAGTTAGTATAACCACAATGAAAAGCAATGTGAAGTCTCTTCAAAAAAGCTAAAACTAGAACTACCATATGATCTAGCAATACATTCCTATATCCAAAGAAATACAGGTTGGGAAATAATAAAAACTCTTGCACACCCTTGTTTATTGCAGCATTATTCACAATAGCCAAACTATGGTAACAGCCCAGATGCCTTACAACTGATGAATGGATTAAGAAAATGAAATGTTATTTAGCCATAAAGAGAATGAAACTTTTTCATTTGCAGGTAAATGCATGGAACTGGGGATCATCATGTTAAGTGAAGCTATCCAGTTTCGGAAAGACAAATGTCGAATGTTTTCTCTTTTGTAGAAGATAGATACAAATACAAATACAAATACAAGCATCATATATACATATATATACACACACATACATAAATACACATATATATACAGAACATGTCTTCAAAAACAAAGGAAACTAAGAGAGGAGGGAACAGAGAAGAGAATGATAGAGAGTGAATAATAATGAAGTACATTACATCTGTATAGGAACAAGATACAATGAAACACTGAAAACTGTTGAATGATACAGAATGGGGTGGGGAAGGGGGAAGGAATAGAAATGAAAGGGGATAGACTGATTAAGTTACAATATATTTACAGGTAAAATACCAAGTCAGAACCCCATTGAACAATGAAAAGTCATTTAAGCAACGAAGGACAAGGAATGTAAAAGGTCATATTAAGCGTGGGGGGTGTGGTTAATAAGGGACTGGGAATATAAATGAAGAGGGTAAAGGAGGATAAATATAGTTGATGTACTTTCTATATATGCATAAATAGAGAACATTTAAACCTGTTAAAGTCATTTTAAGAAGCTGAGTGTAGGAAAAGAGATTAAGGGAGGGTATGAACAAAAGCAGGGTACAATCTATGTATATATGGAAACGTCACAATGAAATCCCCTGTATAACTATCATATACTAATAAAAGGGCTTAAAAATAAAATAAGACCTAGAGATTAAGCTAAGATTGTAGCACATCATTTTTTAAATCAAACAATTCTATGCATTGTGATCTGCATAGCCATAAGTTTCTCAACAATCTACCTTATATTTTCAAATACAAAGCATGAATAATGGTAACTATTTTGTAGATGTGCCATGAGAATAAAAAAGCTCAGTACATGCTCATGTTTTTATGAGATTTTAAAACTTCAGCTATGCCTCTCTTGCATGGCAATTCCAATCAAATATTCCATGAGTGAAATTGACATCTTTACAGGATGAGATCATGGGTTCTGATTAGAGTCTGTTTTGTCTTTTGATTTTCTCTATGTTAGATTTTCTGAAAATTTCAGAGACTCTATCAGATATAAAGAAAATACAAAATTATGTCCAAAATTGCTACTAGTTATAGATATCCCATTGCAAAAATTAATTTCCCCATTTATAAGCTGGAGGATTTAAAACACATGTTTGAAATCAGGAATATGCTAAGAATCACCAATGGACTTTTTAAAAATGTAGATGCTGTAGCCTCATCCTTGCCCAGTCCCCTCTGAATTCAGGGTGAAGAGCTACTAGACATTGTATACTAACAATGTTCATTATTCATGTGGACTTTCATTATAAACCTGTTAAATGATCCTTAAGGCTCATACTATATGCAATATTTTATGATTCCAACTTCTTTTTTGGTACTACTGTTTGAACTCAGGGCTTCATGCTTGCTAGGCAGGTGTTCTACCACTTGATCCACGCCACAAGCCCAAATGCCTTCCTTCCTCCCTCCCTCCCTCCCTCCCTTCCTTCCTTCTTTTTTTTTGCAGACTCTAATCATTTTTAATCTAACATTATCTAAAACACTTTAAACATACTTTCATTACTTTGTGTAATCAAATTTAAGTTAAAGCCAAAATAATGCTTTTTTTTTCTAAATTAGGTTTTTAGATGGACTAAAGTCAACTAATTAGAGTAGAGGTGTAATGACAATGAGACATTACACCATCACGTCAGTAGTTTGCAGTTTCATTACTAGACAGACTTGCCACTGCAAAACCACCTAACAGTTCGTCAAATATGTACAAGCTTTGAAAATTAATCTTCCTAACCCCAAGCTGTAAGTTTAGAATGGTAGATCTTCAGGAAACATATGCTTTTAAACTATCTACTCAGGCACTGAAGAAAATCAAATACTTGAGTTCAGAATACTACGAAAAGTAAAAGGACACTGTAAAATCACACCCAAAGCCACGTGCCTGATGTTGGCAATGTAGCCACTGTGAGCTAAACCAAACTATAATCAGCCTGATTTGGGGAGTATGTCTGTCTTATTATATAAATTACACACACAGCTGGAGGGAGCACAGTCATTACATTGCATTTCCTCCCAATTAAAGTCAATGAACAAGGGTGATCTTGTTCCACAACTTACTTTGATTTTTTCATGTACAGCCAGTAGACGACACCAGCAACCAGAGCAGCAAGGAGGAGACCAACAACAATTCCCACAATGAGCTTTGCCTGGTCGTTCACCTTTTCTCTGTTTTCATCTATGACAAAGAAGAAAAACCCATGCAATTACAGACAATGCTAAGTCAATCTAGTTATAACTGCTTATTAATAATGATCGACATGCAAACTTGTGATTTTAAAGGGTAAAATTCTGACTATCTTGTCTCATTTGGTATTTTAATTCAAGTCAAATTTTGGACAGGTAAGAAAATTACTTATATAAGGACACTTCGTAAATCTTGAGCTGACAGTCAAGGAAGAAGAGTCGGCAGCACAGTACCTACCACTTCTCTCGTCTGCCTCATCGTGCTCTGGGATACTTACTGAAATGAAAAATGTTAATATGAAATTAAAAACAAAATTTGTTGATATATGAAAGTCACCTTTACCATTATAGTATGATGTAATAAAACTCAGATAAAATATCTATTCTACAGCTAAGGGTAAAAAAAATTCATACTTAAAAGAGCATGAGCCTCCTATAAAGAAATTAATCTTGTTTTAAGGAAAGGAGAGTAGTTAAAAATGCAAAGATATTAGTCTACCACACAAAATTTTATTACTTATAAGCTCTATAGTATTAACCTGAAATTCTTATTAATTTTCCCACTGTCTACTACCTTTTAGAAGCACTTTTCTTTCTTTAGGAGAAATGAGTTGGCACCTATGAAGTCTATGATACTGTGTTTCTCAGGTTTCCTCAATTTTTCCTATCCAGGTAGGAGAAATCATTTTCATCCTGTAGTGCCACTAGAGATGTTCTCAAGGTGGGGCTTAGGGTGGATATCAAAACTCAGGATGCTCTGGAGATTAAGCAGCAACATATGTGGTGTTGACCAAAGCCCTCCAAAAGATCCTCAGAGGTGCCATGCTCTTGGTCCATTTTAAGAACCACTACTCTTGTGGATAGTTTTCTAATATTTAACTATGTAAATTGTCTTCAGAGTGCATGGGACTGCATCAGAACCACCCATGATGTTTGATAAATTCTGATCCTCACACTCTCCTCATATATACTAAACTGGAATCTTAGGAGGTACTCATTGAGTTTCAAAATGACTAAGTCAGGTGTTGATCAAGCCCATTGCATCATCCAGAGAACCAAAGCACTTCATTCAGTGGGTTAGAGTAAAAAAGACTTATGCTCAGCAAGAAAGGATGGGTTCTTTTTCTAGGTAAGACAAATCAATACTTGCAGAATTGTATTCTGAGAAGTCAATGCTTCTATTTTAGAGATAAATTTGTTTAGTTCTCTCCTGCTAATTCATCAGCCTTTATAATCCAGTTATATATATATATATAATTTAGTAGGGACCATTATGTTAAACAATTATTTTTTTTCGGCACCCAGTAATTCCTAGCCATTAAATTCATGAGCCTGCTAACGTCACACACAGGATTTCAACTGAATAAAGAACAAAAGTTTGGCAGATCAGTTAGCTTCTTGTCCAAAACAGCCTTGCTCTAGACCAGCACTGGAAATAGTAACAGAATTGAAGATGTGGGTAATTTCACACTAATTCACAACTGCTTTCAGAAGAAACTACTACTGGTAGAAATATATTACCTAGATTTCAGCATTGACAGATTCTTTTATTTTCTCTGGGATAATTTCTTATACCTGCTTTTGGCTGTGATTAAAAAATGATACAGAAAAGGGAGTAATTTTTGAAACTTGATTCTATGAATTCTACTTGCAGTTTTAGTTACTAATTTACTTAATGATTGTAAACTTGTAGCATTTCTGTATAAAATATGGGCAGGATAAATAGACTGCCAAGAATTGGAATGCAAGAGAATAAGGGGGATTTAAAATTTACCGAATTTAAAACTATTATCAAAACGTTTTAATATAATCTTTGAATAGTCTCTACTCTGAGCAGAAAATACGGATTCGATAAGAGCAAACTTAGTTCTTATTCTCTATTGCTCTTGGGAACTATTCCTGTAATAGAATAGCTCTCTGAGCCATAGATGCGAAATGATTTAAACTGTCAAGACAAGGATAGTGCAAGAATGGAAACCAGGAAAAAAGAAAAAAAAAAAAAAACCTTATGATGATGATACCAAATGCAAAATAAATAAATAAATAAAACTTACCATAATGTAGTACAGGAAGATGGAATTGAAGATTTTTAAACTAATGAAGAATAACTTCAAATTTTCTTACTTTTTTTAATGCCAGAAATGAAATACTCACTAGCAGATACATTCAAGGAGTTTACTGTTCTCTCCAGCTGGTTTTCTGCTGTGCAAGTTAATGTAACATTCTCTTCAGGGGAAATGATAATTTTACTATAATACCTGCCATTGACATAAGGAGACTCCTCTGTCTGGAAAAAGAAGAAGGATGATGGGTTTAGAAGGAGAAATATAGTTTAAAGGCATGGGAAAAGTAATAGTGATGAAACAGGATAAGTGTGGTTGTCCATGGTGTGGTCTGGTATTCAAAGGAATATGTAAGACCATACAGACTTATACCTGAAACATGTAGGAAAAAGATTAATAAGGCCTAATGGGATTTCTGCTTAAAATTCTGTTGTGACTTCTAATAATTAAATCAATCAAATTTTTCTTCAGTTGATGTTCAGTTTTAGTCAACACTTTGACATGATGGGATTTGTTTCAAAATGAGTAATTGATAATTAGTAATTTCCTTCAATAAACTTTAAATTTAATTACTTGTGAAGTTGACCACTGTTCTTTACTATTGGCATTATTATTTCTCTTATCTTAACCCATTATATCAAAGTGCATATATCTGTACAATTTGTTCATGGGTAAATAAAACCATTTCCCCTCAAGTTTTCCTGAGCTATGTGTGGAAACTGGATTCTTCTTCAGTGACTGCTGCATCCATTTGATTTTTGTGAGGTGCAAATGAGGAGAGTCACTGCATTTAGTGCCTTCAAACATAAGAAAGGACCCATGTTTGTCCCTCCTCAGGACTTGACTCCAAAATCCAACATAACTCAACCAAATATGTACTTGTAGCCTTTTCTTTCTCAGTTATGGCATTTTCATCATGTATGACATTTTTTTTTCTTCTTCTCCTCTTCCTCCTCCTTCTTTGTCTTCTTTTTCTTCCTTCTCCCCCTCCCCTTTCACCTTTCCTCCTCCTCCTCTTCTTTCTTCTTCCTCTACCTCTTCTTCCACCTCCTCCTTCTTTTTCTTCCTTGTTTTGACAGTACTGGGATTTGAAATCAAGGCTTCATGCTTGCTAGACAAGGGCTCTGCCATTTGACCCATGCCCCAAGCCCTTTTTGCTTTTAATTATTTTTTCTGAATAGGGTTTTGTGGTTTTGCCCAATCTTTTTTGGGCTGCCATCCTATTTAAGCCTCCCATGTAGCTGGGAATCTAGGCAAATACCATCACACCCACCTTCATATTGGTTGAGGTGGCTAGCTTTTTAGCTTTTTTTGCCTTGGCTAGCCTTGAATTGTGATCCATCTAATCCCCACCAAGCAGATGGGATTTTCAGATATGAGCTACTGTGCCCAGCCATAGTTTCCTCTGAACCAAGTTGTAAGTCCTTGAGGCTAGGAATGGGATATTCTCTAGTCCTTGTGGGGTGGAAGAAGGGCATAGATAGCCCCTACTTGTAAAAGAGTAGATTTATCATGTGTTCAAAGTGGTAACAGCTAAAAGATTATGAATGGATCAGCACAGACTTAGAACAAGAAAAATAGCATATCATGTGTGGGGCAGAATGAATCCTTCTCCTTGATGTTGAAGAATGGCATTATTATTTTCATCCTCATAGCAAGTTTACCTGCCATTTTTCTACTTCCTACTAGGATTTTTCATGACTTTCTCAGTCTTTGTGCTTGCTACTTCAAACTCTGCCAAGTATACTTGTTTGTTTTTCAATTTTTATATCCATTCATTCATCAGCTATTTATTGTGTGATTGGTTTTCTATGTTCTATGCCTGCATTACTAGTACCTAATGGTTCTTTTCTTTTGGACTTATCACTTAATTGAAGTGGAGACTAAAAGGAATAGAATAGGAAAGAAACATTTCTAATGTTTGCTTTCATTTTTAGCATTTGATGCTAAAAAGTGGATTTGTACTTTTTCAACAATTCAGGTGAATCAGATCTTTAAACTGAATAAAGAAAACTGCATTTTCTCAGGCTTGAGAGACCACTTGCCTTTTTGCTCTCCTCTGGCCTGGCCTCTCACTCATGTGTCTCTTACAACTAACCCAGTCCAAAGCATTTGCTTCAAAAGGGGCTACTCCTTTTCAAGTTGTCCATACCTGAACTCATGCAAATTGTACATATTATCCATATGTGAAGTCCCAAATACACCCTGCTTTGAAAATTATATGAGTTGAATCAGTGGTCCAACTTCCCTGGACAGAAGGAAAAGTGAAGATAAATGCTTAAAATCACTTTGTAGCTTTTTGCTTTACATAGGTCTTTGCAAATTTTGACTGGGTCCAAATTTGGGAAGAAGGCAGGACAGAAGAATCTGCACTCCTGAAGAATCCTTCACTCATTCTAATGAGATGAGGAGACAATAGAGTTACATACAAAATGGAATTAAAAGTATGTAAGTATCCCAAGCACATTGGTAATTTAGTGGGATTACAGTTCTGAATCCACAGTGACAGGCCAAATTAAAATATTTTTTTTTCTGATCAAAGATTTACTTTTAAGAGAAAACTACTGGTAGTGTTCACAAGTTCTTAGCTCTTCAGTATTACTAAAACTTCCTACAAAGGGTCCAAATATTAAAGTTGGTTTATGTCCTATTTGGTCCCAAAGGGCACAGCCTAGACTATATGTTGCTTGCATTATTCTGGCCTTAGTCCTTCACAGGCTAATCAGATCATATTTTCACAAGTAGTGACTATATTCATCACCACCCTTAGAGCCCAGTTCTAAGAAGAAATAACCTTTAACATGCATAAGTAAGCAAATAATGAAGGCTACTTGTACTCATATGTATAAGTTCATGATGCAGAAATATTTATATCTTAATATTTTAACCACCAAAGTTTCAGAAATTAATCACTGTGGAGCAACATCCAATTTGAATTCTTTTTAAAAAACAGAACATGACATAATAGTCCTTCCATTCTCCATGGCCCTGGGATTTTAAAATTAGACCCATAGTCTTCCTTTGGGAAAATTAAGGTATCAAGAGCTTTCTCTGAGTGTACACTGAAAATGTTCATGTTCTAGCAAACCAGTGTGCACTTTTGGTACCTAAATAAGACTCCTCTTCGGGCAAAGGGACCATACAACAAGAAGACAAATACTTGCTTGGTTTATGACACTTCCACTGCCGGTAATCGTCCACTGTATAGCTGGCTTTGGAAAGCCTTCCACGTGGCAGATGATTGTTTTAGACAATCCACTGGGATCAGTTTTCTTTGTCATTTTGATTTGAGGTTTACCTAAAATATCATTATAATTAAAATATTACAATGAACTGAGATAGTAAAGAGACCAGACATCAAATTCTTAAAGAAAAAATTGAATTAGTGCCAAAGCATTCTACTACCTTCTACAATGAGAGTCAATGACTCTCTCTTCTTTAGTCCCTCAACCTCTTGCAAAGCAGTCTCACACACATAGTTCCCAGCATCCTGATAATGGAGACTAGAGAATGATGGGCTCGATCGAAGCCTGATGTTATCCTGGTTAAATAAAAGGAAATTACTTCACAGGGCACAATTAGAACTTTAAATGTATTTAGTATATAATAATTCAGCCTAAAACTATTCTTCTGGGTCTAATGAAAGCACAAGCATCTTTTGTTTTTTTAACTTCAAATGCTTTGAAAATGCTTTTTTTTTTATTCCTTATTGTTTTAAAGCCAGAAAAAGCAGAGTTATATTTCAGACTCTTCTGGGAAGGAGTTAATTTGGAACAAATTCATGAACTTCTGAGACTGAGTTTCCTTTATTTGTGAACAGCAATATATTCTTACCATATTGCATTGCTATGAGGATTTAATTATATAAATAATGCCACATTTTTACATTAAGGAAGCTTTAATAGTCCCTACTCACTGTAGTAGATGACAGATTGTTAAACATGGAGACTTGTGGTTGTTAATCAATGATGGACATAAATGACTGAAAATCATCTTATCTAATACAGTTATCAACACAGGGGATCCATTACAGAACTATAGCAATTATGACAAAGATGCTTTTAATAAGAAACTCTTAATCACATGTTACCACTCTAATTTCTATGAAAAAAGAGAAGTAAAACATTTAATTGAAAAAAATCAACTGATGTACAGAAAATATTCTTATTTTTCAGAAACTGATATTAAAATGCAGACAACTAATCACAATCCTAAGATATGTTATCTTTATCCACCAGGATATTTTTCCTCACTCACATCAATTAACCAATGGCTAGACAACACTGACATTATTATTTAGTCAACAATACTGACTGCAGTTTATGTAGAAACTGGTTTTTTGTAAACATATTTCTCTAGTCCCCAAACAAAAACATACTCTTAGTATTCATACAATTATTGATTACTCTAGGTGCTTATAACTTTTCTACTTGTGTGACCATTGACTACTGCAAACAGATAATATTAAATATGGTGACTATCAAGGGACATTTTAATTATCTGAATGAACAAGAAGTTGTTATGAGGTTTTGGCTAAAAGAAAATGTAAGAAAAAACTGAGCTCTAAGAAAAAGGGAGCAAGAAACAGAGAATCTAGAATTATGAGAGATCAGAAAGCAGACAATAAAGCAATATAATTTGTATTTTTATCAAAAAGAAACTCTAGCAACAAATTTCACCATGTTTTTAAAAAGATGATTACTTCCAAGGCTTGTTTCAGGTAGTGTGTGTGTTTTCTTAGAGCATCCCTGATTAACTGTCCATTTCCATATTGTGCTCTGGTCATAAATGCATGAGGTGTTTGGAAATGCTAGCCAAGGACTTCAGTGGAGGGATCATAGTCATAACCTTTTCTTTCAGTAAGAACCTGATCTCAAGTCACCAATGAAGAATTCTATTTTCTAATTCCAAAAAGATAGCAATGATTAGGGTTCCCAAGTCATAGTCTAAATTGCAGACAATTACATTAATATAATCACTCACCCAAAAAATACTCACTAAGCTTCTAGCATGTTCTGGGTGTTTTGTGATGCTCCAGAGATGAAAAGGGATCCCTACCATCAATGGCTCCTAATCTAGCAGAACCTGTTTTCAGAAACTTAAGAGTTCAACAGCACAGGTGCAAAAAGTGCATGACCAGAGAGCAGTGTTTATACCCAAGAAGATGTGATCTTGATTTTCTACTCTTTCCCTTATGAGGTTTGTTTATTTTGCCACAATTTCTTTATAAGTAATGGGGAAAATATGACAGGATTGTTATAAACATCATGTGAGAATAACATGATTTAAAGCACACTATTAATTGCTATGCCTTAAAGTATGTAACTATGTATGTTTGTGTGTATACGTGCATGTCGTGCATCCATATTTAGCATATATGCATAAAATAATGCCCCAAACTAATAAGTTCCAGTGCAACAATTATGAATGCCTCACTATTGTTGGATATCTCTAAAATTATGTTGTGGTTTGAACTGAGAGAGAGGGAGGGAGAATGAGTATAGATATATAAACTTATTATCCATAAAAATACATATTTGGATAAGATACAATATGCAAAATGAATCAGTCCAAACAGCAGGATAGTTCCAAAAATTTAACTTACTTTCATCCAAACCACAGTTGCATTCCTACTAGCAGATGTTGTGCATGACACAGGCAGGGTATCTCCAATCTGCTTGGTCACTTCCCCACTTGGGCTTAAGGATAAATCCAAATCTGTGAGACAGAAAATCTGCTTGAAATACAAACTCTAATAAAGTGAGATAGTAAAAATATTTTGGACATATGAAAGAAAAAAATTCTAACTGCACTTGGAAATTCAGAACTGATTTATATACTAAAGTAACTGGATTGTAGCATATACAGCCTAGTTTTCAAGCCAGCTTTGAGAATAGTTTGGACAAATGAATAGTCAATCTAATTGATTATGCATTTATTTGTAGTTAACAGAATTGATGCTTTAAGTGTATGCATGTGTGTGCACATGTGTATATATACATATATGTATGTATATATGCTATCACCCTTAAAAAGTTTAAATCAATTCTGTGAAGAAATAAAGATGATTACTAAGTAAATATTATAAAAATAGTATCTAAGGTATAACATTGGGCAATCAAATATATTTGGACAGCAGATGATAAACTGAAAAACGAGGTATCTATGTGTTTCTTCAAAGAAAATTCATAAATATTTTTTGGAAATTTAAAATAAGATCTATTACTAGGTACACTGTCAACAAATATCTTTTTTTTTAAAGGTAGTATAAACACATATAAGGATGCATGGTGTTCCATATGAAAAATGATTTTAATAAAAATCTTCCTGTCATAGTATGATCTGTATGAAGAAAATTTAATTCAAGTGAACATTTATTGTACAGATGCAATGTTCTAAGTGTAGAGATGAGTAATGAGCTTACAGCTTAATAAGACAGAAGTAATGCCACTCCACTGATTGCAATGCATGGCTTGGGAAGTCTTCACCCAGTATCAACCCTACTACATAATCAGGAGCTTGGTAAATATTTGTTGAAAGATTAAATAGAGATACAAACAAAGATTCATGGGAGTGTATATACCAGAGTCAGATTTCTTTAACGCACTAGGGAAGGCTTTGTATAAGAGGGACTATTTCTTTGTGGCCCCCTACAGTTGAGAAGGGCTTTGGTAGGAGTAAATGTAAGGGAAACTTTTGTCACATAAACAAAAGCAAAGCAGTGAGAGAGTGTAGCAGATTTTGCAATTGTGATAAATCTGGTAGCTAATGGTAGATCTGTACAATTAGTTGGGGCCAGATGCAGAGGACCATGCTTGCCATATAGGAGTTGGGACTTTATTCTAAGATATGGAGATTCGCTTGTGTACTGTGTTTCTCTTTAGTTTTACATGTTTTAACTGCAACTTCTTGTTTGCAACACCATTTTTTAATGGGTATCTTTCCTGTTAGACTGGAAAGCATTATGAAGATACTGACCATGATTTGATTTTTCTGATTCCTCTACAGCACCTGACATGTGGGAGGCTCTCAAACATTACAGTTGAATAAGTAAAGGGAAGGAGCTTACTTTCTCAGATTCTTCTTAATATAAAAGGCTGCACCATCATGTAGAAAAGTGGAGTTTCCTCAGAATATAATAGAAAAATTTAAATTTTTTTTTAAATTCTAGTTTTTTATATTCTAATTTAATTAAATTTAAATTAGAATATAAAAAAAATTTAGAAAGTTTTTTTCTTTTTTTGGAGGCACTGGGGTTTGAACTCAGGACCTCATACTTGCTAGGCAGCTGCTTTTTACCACTTGAGTCACTTTGCCAGCCCTCTCAGGATGTATTTAGTTGAAAATTTTATTCAGAATGGTTAGCTAGATAGTTTTCTAGTGAAAATATAAAAGAGTTTAAAGGGCAATGGTAGACTTTGAAAGTTCTGAAGAAGAATCTCTGCATGCATGAATGGGCAGACAAATAGCAGCTGTTTCCTCAACAACTAGGAGTCGGCCTTAGAGATTTGTGATGAGAGGTCTGTTCTACAAACCTGTGCATGTAGGGGTCGTTGCTTCTCTATCCACAATCCCTTTAGTCATCTACAGAAGGAAAACAAATTCTATTTTTTGGAAAACAAGGAGTCGAGGATAAATGGGCAAAAAATAGGATTTTGATTTTTACGTATAAAGTAGAATGAAATGTTAATTGGATTGAAATACCTTTTCTTTAGCTTTTGAAGAGAAATGCAGGCATTAAAATCCAATGTTGCAGCCTAACCTGTCAAAACTGAAATGCATTTAAATCTAATTAACTGCACTGAAGTCCAAGTAAACTGTTCCACACACATTTATTTTTTTTCCTATCACAGATGATCATTGATGTACAATGTGGCTAACACCAGCTCTTCTGCCTACCCTTTCTGCTTGATCTACAAGTAATATGCATAAGAGCTTTCTTCTTTTAGGGTCTTGGGTACATAGCATCTTTTAAACATATGCACACAGCACCATCTCTAAGCAACTAGATTCTTGGTTATTGGCCCAAAGATGCCATGAACAAGGATATCAGAGAGCTCTTGTACAGGCAGTTCTATTTGCTGGCTATATTCTCTTACTTTCCTTTTTTCCTCTCCATGAAATAAGCCTAGATAAATGGTTCCATGACTGACTGGTCCTCAGAGAAAAATAGCACTGTTGTTACACTGAAAGGTCACTGCTTTCTCTCTAACTGGCTCCTATGGCAGATGAGCTCAAACCCATGAAGCACAAGTACAGAATAAACAGAAAGTACTCATCTGTGAACATTTCTTAATACTTCACTGTTTCTACAGGCCTCCCCAGGGTGCACTTCCAACATCAGATTATCAAAAGAAACCATTTGGTTGTTTTACTCCCCAGTGTACTCTCTTGGATCTCCATCAAAGTTTTAGCTCCTATCCTACATGTTTTCCAAGCATTATGGATAGAGTAAATGATTTAGAATCATGTGTTTAGGACAGTATCTAAAGTCCCTTTTAGAAGGAAACTAAGAACTGTAAAGGGGTTGATGTGCTGTCTATACAAGGGTGAACATAGAAATCTTAAACTGGCTGGGGCCACCAAGGAAAGGGTCTAGGGAGGAGTGAAGAGGATTAGGGAAGATGAACCAATTGGGGTTGGAATACATATGTGCATGGAAATATAACAAGGAAACTCCCTGTGTAGCTATCTTTATCTCAAACAAGCAAAAGCATCATGTTTTTCTTTTAATCTTTTATCTTTTGTCTTCTACAAAATCAGAGAACAATTGGAAAAAAAATGAAGTCCCTTTTAATATGTAACAAGAAAATATCTCATGCTCAATGAGATCAAAATGGATGATGTCTAGAGGAAATCTTACTGATGGCATTGCTGGGTGGAAAGAACATATCAGAAAATTCAGCCTGTATTTCTAAGCAAGATTGACACTTGTCCAAAGTACTCTGTGACTTCAGTTCTCACAATGGGTAGGTTGGATGAATAAATTTACCATTTCCATGATGGATCAGAAACATTAATAAGATAAATTGTAACCAATTACGAAATAAGGAACTCAAGTTATATGTTGGTTTTCTATGTATCTTTTTCCCCCTATCACATTCATAGGGGCCAAATATAACTTTTGGAATATCTGAAGAGCAAGACAATTAAAAGTTAATAAGAAGTTATGTTGAAGGTGATCTGAAGAGTTTCTGTTTCCATAAATTTGCTATCCTTTTATACAGAGTGAGTTCAACCAATTAATGGGTTTTAGTTGTCTCTACTGCCTTTTCCAATAATTAAGTCTATAGTAACTTTGTGTTGCCTTGGTTTGAGTTTTCATACTTTTGTAATTAAAAAAAGATATTTTATCTACATTTTTCCTGACCAACTTTCAACCTTGTGAAATTCAAGAATATCTGAATAGGGACTGGGGTTGTAGCTTAGTGGAAGAGTGGTGGCCTAGCATGTGCAAGGCCCTAGGTATGAGGTCCAATTTTTCTTTTCAAAACAAATATCCAGGTATGAGTGTGTGTGTGTGTCATTTTTCTTAAAATATGTAATGAGTTGTTCCTTAAGATCCATATGAGAACTATTTATCAATAAACTGAAGACATTTAGAAAGAAGAGGGAGGTTTACCACTGACAAAAATTACAATGACCAGATCTATGCAAGGTTTCAATATTGGAGTGCAATCTAGATGAACAGTGAGTTTATTCTGATGCTCTTTACTAAATCTATTGAAAGCAACTTATTTAAGAAAGATATACCTGCACTTTATTAGAAAACTTCTGCACATTATACCATCAGCTGATAAGGAAGAAGTTGACTTACAGTGAACTGTGATAGCTGTTGAAGCAATCATGCTTTTTTTGTCTATCAGGGAGCATTTGTAGTCTCCTGTTGCATTGCGCCTCACATCTGTCAATGTGTAAGTATTTGAGCTTCTTATTCCTTCTGGCTGTCCCTTTTGATAGAAGCAAAATGTCACATGATTATATGTGGTAGCTACAATGAGAACAGTTATTTCTTGATGAAGATGACACTTCCTCAGATAAAGAAAAAAGGGAGTATGCACTTTGATTGGAAAAAAAAGAGTACAGTTTGTGCTATGAACTTCTATTCCTAGAGAAATTGTTAATATTTTGGTTCTAAGGAATTTTTAAAAGCTAATTCATGTAGTATTGATGACATCTATTTTATTGACAGCATGGCTTATGTTTTATTTTTGAGGCAGAGTTTTTGTTGTCCAATAAATTTTATTTTTATGTAAATGCCTTACCTAATCTGAAAAAAGAAATGAAGCAGCTTAAGAGAAAACATGTCATATATCCAAATAATAAGGAAAGACATGGAAGAAGGAAGCAAAGAGAAGAGTGAGAAACAGAGAAAGGGAAAAAAGAGGGAGAAAGAAAAAGAAAACACATCAAGAATGAGAAAAATATGGGTGGAAAAGGTATTTATGTTACCGAAAGAGATATTCAGCATGTATTTCCATAAAAACTGAGACACACTTTAGGCTCTGTTGTCTCAGATAGTCAAAATGGAAACCTAATTAGTTTCATAATTTCCATTTCCATTTGTAAATGAGAGAAAAGCAGTATGCCAATTTAACAGGTGAAATAGTTTTCTGTAAACATTTAAGTTTATAAGAAATTACTTATACTAGACTTCTGGGCAACATACAGAATGATGTTTTAACTAACAATAATGTGGCAGGTAAATTCACAAGCACACTGCAGCAGGGTATACAGTATTCAATAGGATATAGCTTTCCTCCATTCAAAGGTGATGCCAGAACACCAAGCGAGGGGAGTGCAAAGTATCCTCAGACAGAGCTGTTTTTCAGTCTGGCTCCATTTTACTATGCATCCAGAACCTGGCAGGAAATTTCAAATACTTCTTCCATGCATATACTTTCTTTCAGCTGTGATATAGATAGAAGTTGAGGGATTAATATTTTAAGATTACATATGAGCTGTGCATGTAGCTCAGTGGTAGAGCCCTTCTAGCACGTCAAGGCTGTGGGTGTTTCTAGCGTGGAAAAAAATCATATATGATAAGATGAAAGAGCCTACAACATTATATTACCAAGATAAATAACATGTAATAGAACAATCCCTACTTCAGAAGCCCAAAGATACATTCAGGCAACACCCTGGTAGATTTAGAATTCATATCAGACCATTTGCTGTCATCAGTTTTTATTTTATAGTTATTTGCTTCTAAAGAGCAGATTTTTATAGCTTATTTGGACAACTAAACCTAGAGTTTTTGCAGTTATGATTTCCTGTGGTAGTTCTTTATTTGTGTGTGTGTGTCTGAAGTCTCTAAACCTTAAGGGGAAAAAAAAAAGGCAAAAACATTGGCAGGTGCCACAAAAGCTTTCCAAGGACATTCTAAAGGCTTCTCTGTTTTTTGGTTTTTTTTTGTTTTTATTTTGTCTCCAAGAATAACTAACATGCTTTCACGCCTACTCTACCCAAGTAAATGTAATCCTTAATGTCAGCTAGAAGTCAAACAACAGGACAAAATGATACATAATACTTAAGCACTTACAGGTAAATAAAACATAAACTCCTCAGGAGGAGGGTTTCCATTCCCCAAGCATTTGAGAGTGATGTTGTCCCCTTCTTTGATGGCAGTTTTTGGTGGTAGCACTTGCATTGTCACCTGCTCTGTAGGATCTGCAAGAGTCACAGGCCCAAGATAACAATTTTTGTCAAGTACCAAATTACTCTCTGCATACAATGCAAATGACTAAATTACACACAATTTTCTCAAGAAGCTAGTAACGGTAATTACTTAAATGCTTCTTTTTATAGTGGGATTGAAGTTAATAGCCACTTGCTATACCAAGCACTAAACTTAGTTAGAGCAAACTACAAAGAGACTCTGTTACATAAAAATCAATTTCTTCTTAGCTAAATGTCTTTAGTGGAGGTAGGAGAGACTATAATTATTTTATGTGCAAAAGACTAGCATGAACAATCTCACTGTAAGACTTCATTATAAGGAAATTAAATGATGTTATATGAATCTTATAGTTTGGAAAGACTAAATCAGCTATCAAAGTCACTAAAATTATTAGGCACCACTGCACTTATATTACAAAATAGTACCTTATGTTAAATGAAAGGATGCATGAGCTAACCAGTACCAGCAAGGTTTAGGCCATGCAGGAGAGTAGATCTGTTTAAAAAAATGAATCCTATGTACTGAGAGAGACTCTTAACACAATCAACAGGATGGCAAATGTATCGTAATTCTGTCCTGTTCATTGGAGCCAAGATGCAACTTCCATACTTTCATTCCATTTTGGTCATTGTTGTGGAGAAAACAGGACTAAACAGTATTCTTTCGTACAGGCTACTGCTCAACAATAGAATGCTAAATAAATTCAGGTGGACACAGTGGGACCATATCTAGCAAGCAGGAAATAAAGCAAGGTAGTGGTAGTAGTTATAAACAATTCACTTTCTAACCTATCCATTTGTTACACAACTGGATAGTACAATGAACAATGAAGTTTGTTTTAGGAAACCTTTACAAAAAATTAATAATTATTTGAGACAGGTGTTTATGTGTTCAAAGTGATGGCACTAAAAATTATCTACCACAAGACCTATTTTTTTATTAGCTAATAATGCGAAACCAGTAAGTTGCAATTTTGGAGGCTTATTAGTTATTTATTTACCTTTCTCCAATTGAATTGCAAAGGACACTTAGAAAGATTATTACGGATTGCTCAGACATCGCTGAGCTCAGAACGTTCTGAGACTAATCAATGATTACTTGTCTGTGATAGTTCTCTAACCATCACTTCACAATAAGTTTAAAAAGCAAATAAAGTTTGCTTTAGGCATCCCGCTGACCTCCATTTCTGGGTCTCCTTCACTTTTGGACATGGCTCTTCTCTAACTAGCACTGAGGTTTGGTCAGCAGCATGTCTCTGTGGCACACCTCTGGTCAAGGCTGACATTGGAACAGCCAGACCTAATGGCTGCTGCCTTCCCCTCTATCTCAGAATGCACCTTCTCTGCACCTCCTTTCAATATTTCAATACATCCTTTCTGTATTTAAGTGTTGAAAGACCAAACTATGATTGGGGGTTTTGCAACATATTTGCATGTCAACGTTCTGGATTAACTCACGTGGCTCATACCAAAATTAATGATCAAGTCTCAATGATTAACACCTCATAATATATTTTGTATCTGAGTCTCCTCTCTGTTCCCACTAACACTTCCCTAGTTTATACCCTGATTAACCCACACCAGAAATGTTGCCATTAGTTTCATTCAATCCCTCATCTTAAATCTTTCTCCTTTTGTACACTTTCATAACATTTCATCTGGATCAATTTTATGAAGTAATGCTTTGAATATTATAGTGGTATAAAGAATCCTTCATATATTTCCAATATGTAAAGATTTGAAATAAAAATTCTTTAACCTGGTGTACACAGTTTGGTACACCAGGCTTGAACTTGGCTTGAATTTAGCTCAAGTGAGACTGCTATATCTTACTAGTCTACATAAGCTCTACATAATAACTAAAACAGTGTACTCAAATATTTTCCCTTCTATCTATTCAGTTATCCTTCTGGCCAATCATTGGTTCATTTGTTCAGTGTCTATACAAGTACTAAGTGCTGAAATAATAAAGTTGAAAATAGCGTGTTTCCTGTTCTTAATCATTAGATTTATCTTGGCATTTGTCTTACAAGAAAGAACCCAGAATTGGAAAAAAGGATTCTATTCCAACCTCTGCAGCTTATTTATGGCATACTTCTGTGACTCACATTTACTGCTAAATAAAACAATGGAGTTAGAAGAAATGTGCAGGAAGGTTCTTTTGTAGTTTCATATATGTTTCAAAGCTATAATTTAGTTAACCAAAATATCTTGAATACAACATCCTATCTAAATTAAGCAACTGATCTCATTATTAAATCTCTTCATGAAAATGGTAATCCTATACTCTGGAAGCTAGTCAGTTATAAGGCTGTTATTTGGCTATCATGCATTCAGAGAATGGCCAGAAGGCATTTTGAGTTCCTACAAATTTATGGAAGTATGTTAGGGCTTAAGGACTTCTAGAAGAAATCGATCATGTTAGTGATTCTGTCTTTAAGGAATTTGACATCTAGCAGAATACAGAAGAGATACTCATAAAAAACATAATAGAAAGTGAAAGAAATTATAAGATGGCTTTTTTTCTATGGATTTCACTATGAGGAAAAGATTATTTGGATGCTGTAGGTTTGTGGTGATGACTGAAAGCAGAATCCAAAGAACAAGTAGATTGAGATTTCAAAGATTAATAGTTGAATATTGTTTCTAGTATATTAAAATTACATAATTATATACTGATTTACTTACAATAAATATCAAAAACAGCTTGTTCAGATTGCAGTGTTTTCTGGCCAGTGGGTCCATAATATATCACAGAGCAGGCAAATGGCATTTGTATATCTGCTTTGGTTGTCTTATACTCCAAGGATGAAGTCATGGTATACAACTGAGTAACTGGATCCATTTCCTTTTTAAAAATTATGACCACCACTGAAGAAAAATAAAGAATAATGATGATAAACTATTTCATTGGAAAAAATCACAATCTTTAATTAAATATCATAACACCCTTGAGAAGTGTTTTTGTCCTTCTAATTGTATTTAGCAAGAAGAAAAATTGGTATACAGTGAGGTATGATGTCTTTTTAAAACCACGAATCAGAAATATTGATAAAATAAAATCCTGGAATTCTTTCTCCCATTCGCTTTAATTAACTTCTAGAAAATGTCACTTGCAGAAATACTTTACTCTTGATTCTTCTGTACAACAGCTAAAATGGTATTTCAGAAAATCACTTAAGGATTTAATGGATAAAGTAGTAAAGTATATAGAGTCTTTTATAAGAAGAAGACAGCATGTTTAGATCCTGAGTAGCCTGCAGTATAGCTAGACAGGAAAGAATCAAAACAGTTCATCTGAATTTATTGCCCACCTCATACCTACCTCCTTCCACAGGCTGTAGAACTTTTCCATTCCTGTACCATGTGATGTTGCCATCTGGGTAGCTGTCTTTTGAAATGCACTCACCCAACTACAAAATAAAAAGGAAATGATATTTCCTTGCTTCAATATTTCTTTTGAATAAAAGTTCATTATTTCAAGTATTTCCTTGTTTCAATCAGGGACTGTTGACTAGGAAACCCCAGAATACTCAGGAAATGCAAAGTACCTTGAACCTTTCATTTTCCAACACTGACTAAAAAACAATATCTGTTATCTTATATAAAAGCAATGCTTTTTATTTAAAAATATAGTTTTGCCCATTTAAAAATGTGCAATAGATTCTACACTATTAATGAAATTACATTCATCTAAAGTCATTACCAGATTAATTTTGTCACTGTTTATTTTTAACACCACTATATAACTATGTTGACTTACTACGGTTCATAGATTTTTATCAGTAAGAATTATTTAGCATTAAAATGTGATTCCTCTCTAATTTCGTACTATATATATTTCAGACTACATATCCTTACCATATTCTACAATCCCCACCATTTGGCTCAAATGTGTTTTAACTTTAATATTCAATGTTTACCAAATAATGTTCAGCAAAAGTAAATTTGATTCAAAGAACTTGGCTCCACCACACAAATAAAGGAAAATTTAGATATTTTAGCTACTGAAGATGAGATTCTTACTTGATGTGCTCAGATGTGGAATTCAACTTTGCCTCCCCCTTCAAGAGAGCTTCTCTTTTTGTCTTTGTTAATGTGATTGCACAAACCTGTTTTCACACCTATACCTCAAACTTTCACTAGTGTAGTTTGTCAACAGAACAAACTTGTAGCTTTGTGGCTACAAGGCTTGCCATAATCTAGCCTCTCTTTACCTCTCCAGATTTATCTCTTACTGTAGTCTCTCACCTTCTATCCCAGCACTCAAAGTTTCCAAAATGCCCCAAACTGATGTTTCCCAGGCATGCCATTCTCTTTCATATCCCATTATTTCATCTTGTTGGAGAGCCCTAACTACATTTGGCCTGGAGAAAATTTACTCATCTTTCACTGGTTTTATCAGACATTCAGTTCATTCAAATATGAAAGACTCCTCCCTTCATAAATGACCCTATCTGCCTACACATTCTCATGGTCAAAGGGAAGTAGGCATGGTGTTCTCACTGTGCCTTCTGATTTCTCAGATTAGAATCGCAACACTGTGAACTCCACCAAAGCAAAACCCATTTTATTTTCTTGGCACTTAATACAAAGTAAAAAGTAGTTGATCAAAAACTATGCTCTCACCTTTTTTAGCTGCTCTGTTTCGAGAAATGGTGCTTTGTTTACAATTTCAGGTGTAGATGGTTGCTCTAAGGTTAAGTAGAGAAAAGTTTTGAATACACATGAAAAGGGAAAACAGGATATCTGTGATTCAGTTTACAGCAAATATAATGCACATAGTCAAAGAAGAACAAGCAACAGAATAAAGAACAGATTTCCCTATGTTTAAGAAATTTCACTATGTATTTAAGAAATCTGGTAGGTAAAGCCCTTCCAAAGGATAGCTTTATGATTTTAAACACTGTTTCAAGTTCTTATAAATCTTTTGAATATAATATTTTCAATTCTTATGCTTTATGAACTGAATGTGGGTTTGGTAGTAGAACAGAAGCTAATGTACTAAATAGGATACATTATTTCCAATTGATTATCACAGACACTTACTACTTATCAGGAACTGGCAACTCATTGGTAAGGACATTAATTCACCCAAATAAGAATCACAGAGGTTCTTGTTTAAAATGCATATTTCTAAGTCTTAAGCATTCTACTGAATCAGAATCTCTGTGGGAAAATCCCATCAATCTATATTTTTAACAAGTTCCTAGGAGATTCTTGGGCATAATGAAGTTTCAGGAACACTGCTCTAAAATCATGGGAAAGCTAGTTAGGGATATACAAGCACAAATTTGCTAAGTATTTCAAACTTTATCTCTGAAGTTGTCACATTATGAAATTATAAATATGGGGAAATATTTCAAATTTGTTACCTGAGATGATGGACAGAAGTATTTTAAATATAGTTAGTTCTATATATATGAATTCTAATAGAGGCTTCAGGAGCAACTGATTAAAAATTATAGCAACAATTTCTTACTGAAATTAATTGGTTTTATTCTTATCTGTTAATTTTCTATCATGGATGGATTTTGTACTTCAAAGTACTTCAACAGTTTGTTAGAAAACATAAATAGCTTCATTGTATTAATTTTTAAGTCTTATGGGACAGAATTGTTCTATTCTGATATAAACAAACAAATGAAAGCTACCAGCTATTGTTTCACTTATTGTATTATTCACAATTTTCAATAATTCTAATTTTGATTACCAAGCAGCTAAATTGGCTTTTGTGTAATGATTACTCAATTTAGAATTCAGTTATCGACATGTTATCTATGTACACCATCATAGAAAACAAGGAAAAAAGAAAAAAGCCTTTGTAGTAACAAAATGAGCATCACTAGAGTGTATTGAAAAATATAGCTTTCTTTCAGTTAAATTAAAATTATTTACCTTTGCAATTGTGTTTTATTTTAGAAATTAAAGTAATAAATATAATAAATCTACTATGACTGGAGTTCATGTACTTTAATTATAGGAGGGCCTGTTTACAATTAATTCTAGAAATACAATTCCACAAACACAATTTTCACAATGATTATTGTCTAGCTTCCAAATACATCAATTGGAAACAAAACAAGAAAAACAGAAAAGTAGGGAGCAAATAAATGTAGAGGAATAGAAAGGTACAACAAGGACAATTAAGATTAATATAAAACCAGAAATGTCACCCAACTGTCTATTGTCTGTTAGGAAGATGACTACAAGATAATAAAAAAGTTGATCAAAAATCTCCTCAAAATAGACATCAGTTTCTGGGAAAGGTGATATTGGGGGTAAAGCCTGTGCAACCTGATGTTATTATTAGTTTGATAGAATGCTATAAAAATTAAAACTGAGCTACGGAATTAAACATTGAATTCTGTTTGGAATTCATGTTTTCAAAAATAAATATCTAATACATTTGAAAGAGAAATGCATCTATAATATTTAAACAGAATGCAAATTTTTAGGGCTTAAATAAATAAGACAAAGTTTTCTGAGCATTAAAGTCAGTTATTTAGTAACTCTCTATGACCTCAAAACACAGAAGATATTAAAATAATTTATGTGATCAAACAAGAGTCAAAATTAACAGGAAGAAAAAGACAAATGTTTATTAGTTTTTTTCTTCAATAGAATTATGCCAGGTATATATGGAGAAATTTGAAGATCTCAACATAACTTTAGGCTCTAAGTAGAAAGATTTTCTGGAATTAGAGAAAAGGGCAGAACAGATTCTGCCTGGAAGCGAGGGGGGTGGGGTAAGAAATGACCTAAACAATATATGCACATATGAATAAATGTACAAAAAAAGAAAGATTCGTTGGGCAGTTTTGCCAAGTTTTACTATTTTCTAGTTCATCGAAGTAAAATGACAAAACAGTTGTCCATACTCATTTCCTCTAACTATACAGAATGTATATCTATACTTTTCCTTTGTCAATACTGATGTTTTTATCAATGCAGACATAAACGGTGATGTATTACAATCTTTTGTGGCAATGTACACTGTTTCCATTAAATACCTTCTAAAATTTCTTATTTTAATGAAATGAATCTGTAGCAAACCTTAAAAAATTTGATGAAAGGATGCTTAAAAGTTAACCATCTTCACATTTTTATTCATCTTTCCATTTGGAAGAGAATCACAGTGAATACTGTGAAAAAATGGTAATACGTATTGCATTTCCTTGATTCATTTTTTTCCTTGTAGTTTTGTTTCAAGCCCTCTATATTAACTACATATTTTGTATGCAATTTTCTCTTATATTAGGTAGCAACAATCGATAGATATTAGTTGGAAGACCATAAAAGAGGACACATACTATTTTAGCAAAATTGCATATTGATTTTAAAGTGTTTTTTTAAAATTTTATGTGAATTATGTCTTATTATGATTCAGAGACTCATAACCAAGTATAAAGTTGAGAGAAAAAGCAATGCCACAAATTTACTTACATTGTTAAAGTAATTTATTCAAGAACACTAATTTAAAAATAAACCAAATTTGGTTCTGAAAACTCCTAAGTTCTGTAAAATCACTCTGAAATCAAATGGTAGAATCATGCCTTAGTTAATTTTCTTCTTCCTTGATGACCTGGCTATTTCTATTGAAGTAACTAGGAGCAGTATTATCACAGGACCACACTATGATAACTTAAAATTATAGAATAGAGAGATTTAAAAATGAATTTTACAATATTCATTATAAATGAGATAGTACAGTGTGTGTGTGTGTGCTGGGGAAAGGGCAGCTAACATCTTTAGTCTTATATAACTAGAGCAATGGCATATAATACGAGGACTCAAATGATTGATTTTTTAGATACTAGATTGTGAAGTTTTCCACTGATATCCTTTCAGGTCTTATTGTAAATAATTAAAAATCAAGTTACAGTTAATGTTTACTGCAATTTGAAATATTTCATAAATGGAAGCTCTACTTTCCTTACTGCCTTTTTTGTAGTATATCAGCTGGAGAAGTGATACAGAAGATAATTTTGCAGGAAAAGGAAATTAAGTTAAGAAGATGGGGAATGAGCTGGAAGAAATATACCAGAATCAATATCTCCTTTTGCTCTAACACCCAGGTTGTTAGTGAGTACTCAGTATGAGCCTTCAAAAAAACGGAAATGAGCAACATACTAAACTTTGTATTTTCTGACCTCTTGCTGTCTCACCAGCAGGTGAAGATGAAGTAACAAATGCAAAACTGCTTAATATCACCTACAGTGTCCTGGTACTGCTGTCAAAACCTCCACAGAGGATAGCTCAATTTGATTTTGGAGAACAAGAAAAGGCAGATGCACTGGTTGGGTTAACTCAAAAGAGGTCCCACCTCTTCTCAGCAACTAGTCCTCACAGACCATGCATACTTTAAATCTACTATTGTGTTCATGGAGTCATGTTGAATATATCCTCATTAGATGGGGGAAAGGATTATTATTTTTATGTTTAAAGAACCAAACTGAAATATATAGTTTAGGTCTCTTGTTAAATAAACCATTTTCTGCTTCTTTCACCCCTTAAAGTATTAATTTCAGCTTGAATAACTTTCCTCAGGAGGATGAGGAAAGGTATGCTCAATTGTAATAAACCATTGGGAGCAGTATCCAAATAGAAACTCTGAAACAACTGTGTGAACCCAACAAACACCACCAGACACCATGAGAAATGGACTACCTGTACATCAGACTGTGTCATGGGAACAGTCTTTCTTTTAGCACTACCAGAATAGAGGAAACTTGCAAATTAGGATTGTGATTTCAAGTATTTTTGTAGAGCTAGACCCCCCCAACCTTTTTATTGAGACTGGATCACACAAAATCAGGGAGCATCTGATTTTCCTGACTCCACTTCATGAACATCTTGGACTAGCTTTCTTTCCTGAAGAAGTTACCATGAATAATGCCAAAAAAATTAATAGAATTCTAGCTAATTAAGTAGCAGCAGCTTCTCACCTTTCCAAGCCCTCTACATTAGCTCCTGAGTAGGGTCCTAGTAAGAGAATGGAAAACCCTCCCATGGAATCTAGAGCATTCATTTTACTGATGAGGTCATCTCAACCCCAGAATGGTAGAGACTTGCCCAAGGTCAGAAATTAGCAACAGTACTGAGAAAGCAAGGTCAGCCAGTGATCAGCTCAGTGATTTTTCCATTTCACCACTGACAGTCATCTGGCTCTCTGGGTACCCATTTGACCTCTAAGCCTTTTGCACAATCACTGAAATGAATCTTTGGAAACATTTAAAGGTCTACTAAACAAATAGTTTCATTAACCTCGAATGTGCACTAAATGCAAACATTGTTTGATTTTCATGCTATTCAACTTTTGAAAATAGCTGATCAGTGGTGCTAAAGCACGTCACATATTTGGATCTGGGATGGCTTATGGGTATGTTTTCTTACATCTGAGGTATAATTTAAAACTAAACAAATAAATTACATTAAAGGTAAAGTCACCAGTCAGGTTCTCTGGTTTGAAGAAACAGAATTTGACTTTGCCTATGAGCTCTGCAATCTGCAGCAAGAGAATCTGGGATTGACTCACATGACTCTATGATACATGGTGCACGTTGCTAGGTGACTCAACAGTGGGAAACAGAGGTCTGATTGATGAGTCCAGTAACTCTTAAGTGACTGCAATACATACATGCCCAGAAGAAAGTCTCCCAGTCACAGCTGCTGTTTGCTTCACAAAAAGTGACCCAAAGTAAAATTTTTTTTAAAAGCAAAGACCCTGCATCATCATGTAAACACTGTCTTTATCATGAGCTATGCTGCTCATTTTATTGGATTTGGAGGATCTCACAATTTCTAGTATAAAACACCATTTTCAAGAGTGTGTAACTTGTCTATGTAAATTTTCTCTGGCCCACAGCCTGGAATGCAAATTTTGTTTCTGAGATTGGCTTTGTTTTCAACAATATTCAAGAGAACGGGGAAGGGGTATTGGTGGTGTGTGGGGTGTGAGTTTGTTTTCCCAATCACAGGAATCCTCTGTATTCCAAAGCAGCTTGCAGATTTTATTGAATTAGATCAAATGAATTTTTAGTTTCAGATTTTTTTAAGAAAGGCATTCTGAAAAACATCTAAATGTGTAATAACCTGAATTTTTCTCAACTTCCTTTTATGCTAGCTTAATGTTCAATAATTTTAACACAGTATAAAAGAAATTTGAAAATGACAAATTAACATAAATAACTATTAGTGTGCTGTGACTTATTCTACCTACTATGGGACATTCTTAATATCATAGACTATAATAAAAAAATTTGGTTGCTGTCTTCAGAAAAAGTGTCATGAGCAGTGTACCATACATCTTTCTAAGAATATCAAAGTAAAATTTAAAAAGAAAGATACATGGGCCCTTGGCAAATATGAAATACCAATTCTTTATTTCATGTGCTTCATGGAAGTAGACCTGAGTGGCACACACTTGGTACTTGTTTGATTCATAAAATGATTGAGAAGTGTAGATGATTTCTGGAAAGTGCCTTCTAAGCTGAAAGTAATCAACTGAAACATGTAATAGGCTTTTACAAGGTTCTTCTGGAGAACAAAGGTTTCTTTTGATTGTGTAAGCACTCTTTGAGTCCACATAATGAACCCAGAGGAGCTTTGAAGTCCATATAAATACTTAAGGGACAGACCTACTTAGTTGCATAGGTTATTACAAGAGAAACAAGAAAAATCCATGGTTACGTGCTTAGGTGGAGCCCTCTGGGTTTCTTTCCTCACTATTTATTTTAATAATGTCTAGGTGGTATCAAATTCTCAGAAAGCTGAAGAAAAAAAGGTGGAGAGTGAGGGCCCTTCTTTCCTAATTAAAAAAGACTTGCTTTCTGAAACTTTTGAGACCCAGTTTTCCTCCTACAATTTTCATGATGTAACTGAGGTAGTATTTTTTATTTGAATCTTAAAAGATGAAATGCCTTAATTATAATGTCTCAAATCATTCATTTGCACAACTATTTGCACAGTAACATAAACTATATGTTATTATTAGGCAAAGTAACTTTGCCATAGTGACTACAATTTTCCTATCTTCTAACTCCATTCTCTACCCTTGGTGTGTCCCATACACACATTCAGGATGGGATGAGCTTTTATATTTAGGGCAATTTACTTAACCAAATGAACATTTTAAAGTCTAAATCAATAAGCATTAAAGGTCAGGATGCATATACATATATATTTTATTATATGTATATATATGTACAAATTAAGTGCTTACATCTCTAAGTAATAAGGTGAATTGAATTTATCTCTATTTTGTTTTTATATATTAAAATAGCAATTTCATATGGTTCAGTCTAATGTATATGTACATATGCATGGTTATATATGGAACTTGTCTATAACACAGAACATTTATTTAAGTACTTACCAGTGAAAGTTAGAAATCATGTCAGTTATCACTAATAGTACTTCATATCTCAGAAAATTTTACATGACAAAACAACGAAGGATATTGTTTTAGTTCCTCACTGTAAATCTCCTATTTAAATTTCAGACTTTGTTTCCCTTGCTGGCTGCATGCATGAGCAGAAGATTTCTAGAAATCCTCTTATAGAGAAGCCTGGTGTAGTTACATTACAGAGAGCTCAGTCCTTTTTCAAAAGAACATGTTCTTGTACTGCCCATCAATCCCACTTAGCAATTATATTGCAGGCTACTTACTGAACACCTTGACTACTGTAGGTGCCTCAAACACGTTGTCCTCCGTTACTAGCATGCACACAAATCTCTTTTCATCACTGATCTTCGCATTACTGATAGACAAGGTGTAGTTTTCTGAGAGGCTCAGTCTGTCTTTGTATTCTGGCACATCGTCGTACTGCACACTTTTCTTTGTAGAGGACCTGAAGGCAATAAATACTGGGGAGCCATCAGGCTTTTCCTAAAAATTAAAATAATAATACTTTTTAAAAACAAGCATATTCAGATGCTTCAGGATTGCATTGCATTCAGAATAACAAAATTTGTTGGCTACATTCTTCAACCAATATTTATAATTTTTTTGTCTAAGAGCAATAATTTTGGATAATAGCCTCACATAAATCTTTGCTTACAGAAAATCACTCTTTATGAGACAGGAAGCTATAAGCTCTTTTATAGGTTGGTTTAAATGTGTGAAAATGAAAGGATAGAGCTCTTAGAAGATGAGCTTTCCTCACATCTGGAAAATAGAATTAGTGACTATTTTGAAACTGACAAGGACTGGTTTTGTTCAATATAAAACAAAAAGTACATAAAAGCAAATATATAAGTGTACAAGATGACATTCAGATCACCATTCCAGCAAGCTTAAACTTGAGCTGCAAACACTGATTTAGATATCTTGTGCAGTTGTCTTTGGCCTCTTCCTTACTTTAATCTGCATACTTTTAATGTCCACATCATTCAAGCAGAGTTGCGATAGCTGACCTTTGCATGTTAAATCATTTTATCACTCTTCCTGGAGAAACAGTATTCACCCTTGTGAAACAATGATGTCCATTAAGCAAGAGAATTAGATTAACCATTGAAATTCAGCTTTACTATTTGAGTCATAAAACTTAATTCAAAAGGCTTTCATATAAAAGCTTATCAAAATAAGATAATCTGGCCCCTGAGTCACATGATGCATTTCTTCCTCTGGTTCCATGAGAATTCTCTTATCTAAGAAGCAATTTAGTCTAAAATAGGTGCCAATTCCTCTTTTATTTACTTCTCAAGGCTTTTGAGAAAATAAAATATGATACAACATGTTAAAATATAAGGCAAATTTTAAGATACTATGCAGAATTAATTAAAAAATTAGTATTGATTACTAAGCTTATCTTGCAGTCCCGAAGTTTTAAGCTCTTACACATTCAGAATACACCAGCAATATTCTTCTTAAATCTTTTAGCTTTATCTCAGGTTTACAATGTAAATCCTTGCCTTATGTCATTTCTTCATTATGGGAAATATGTTAGACCAGTACTTAAATTTTCATACTCACTTCCTTATGCAATAAATAATAGTTATTAATTTTTGAGCACTTAATTATGTGGCAGGTTCTTTCCTGGGACTTTCTATGCAGTGATTAATTGATTTAAAACTCCTAACAACACAGTAAGTTAGACTTACAATTTAGTTTCATTTACAGATTGCACAGTGATGGTAGCATTTGGTAAGTAAGATAGCTTCCCAATGTCTTGGCTGGTAAGTCTCAGCAGAGTTGAGATTTGAGCTAAGCATCCTGGTCCCATCATGACTACACTGTTCCGCTCTTGATAGTACTTAGATTTATGTATCTCTTCCTATGGGCCCTGTGGCAGATGCTGATGAAGAGGCTGAGTGAGTGAGGCTGGGAGGAGTGAAGAGCCACATTCTCCACTCACAGGAGTTTACAGTGATGGTAACAAGCCAGTTCATCCTCTCCCTAGGTTTGCTTCCTTCCATTTCTCCCACATCCTCCACTTGTCTTTTGGGTGTTTACATTAAATTGGAGGATGTGTACTATTTCTGCAAATTGCCACTAACAGTGAAACTGAAATGTATCTCATCAGTTTATTCCTGGGGCTTTTTGCTTAATCACAGTTGGAAATTTGCCATTATCAATCAGTTTCCAGTACTGTTGTGCCAGCTCAGTTTAGATGAAAACCATTCCTTGTGTTATGCTTAGAATTTTCTATGATTACAGAAGATTTTTTTGTCACATGATTCCATTTATTTTGACAGTGAATTTGATTCAGCATGAATTGTGTGGTAGACTCTTAGGCTCTTGGAATTTGGGAGATGGTAAAAGACTGTCCTCATAAACCTTAACTTCACCTTTCCATGTTGGTAGAGAACTATTCTGGGACTCTAAGGATGAATATTTCAGACTATTGTCACCTAAAACTTATGTGCTTATTTTTTTTAAATAGACTTGTTTTATAAACTTAGAAATTTTGTTGACATATTCAATGCACTGATTATACCTTCCTACATTAGTATCCATAGATGAATATTGCCATCATGTTGATTTAACATTCATATTTACTCACAAAAAAGAATTGCACTTTTAAAACTGGAGGCAATTAACCAAATGGCAGGTGGGTCACTTACATATTTCCATTTGCCAAACATGAGACTCTGAGGCACATCAAGCCGGCAAGGCATGGTAATGGTATCTCCGTATGCTGAATTTACAGTGTACCACCCAAGGCCTTAAGGAAAAAGGGGGAAAGAAAGGAAGATTATAAGTGTTTTAGGGAAGTTATAAGAACATAGTAAAATCTGCAAGAGAATTATCTAATTCACTATATTTCATAGGAATCTATTTCACAGGAATATATTCACAAAGAATAATGTATTAAAAAAGCTCAAACTAGCTTTACATATATCTGCATTTCTCATTTGAAAATATTACCAGAGTTATCTTATAGAAAATTTTTAAAAAGCTATCAAAAATTGAGAACTAATAAATATAAGACTCAATTTTATTAGTACGGGGGAAAATGAGCATTTGGAGGCCTTATTTTATAATAGTATAGGTCGAAATACTAATTTAAGTATTAATTTCCCATAAAATATTAACATGGTAATAGTTAAAATATGAAACTTATTTATAAAGTGTTGTTTAAAAAGTGGTTAGCTGCATTTTGGGGTGTCAGTCTCATCTAAATCACAGTTTATTGTTATGGCAGAGAAAACTTCCTGGTCTTATTTGACTCAATATTGACAAAGATAAAAATAAAGAACAATTAAAATGTAGAAAGAATAGTTTTGTATAAGAATGTAAAATATTATTCACAGTTGTATAAAACAAGGACTAAAAAGTCAAGCATTAAAAAAAGAAGAAAAAGAAAAAATTCAAGCATTTAGGGATACAAAATGACAAAAACCAATTTTTTCTCTAAAAAACCAAAACTAAGAGTAGAATAGTAATTACTAGGGATTAGAAAGAGTAGAGAGAAGAGGGAACAGAAAGGGGGGCTTAGATAATGGGTCCCAAAACACAGATAAGAGAAATAAGTGCTTGTACTCTGCTGCACAGTAGGGTGACTATAGTTCACAATATTCTATTGTGTATTTATGAAGAATTAGAAGAGAGGAACTTGAAGGTTTCAGACATAAACAAATTATGAGGACATGGAAGTGAACACCACACTGATTTGATCAGTACATACTGTATAGATGTATCTCATAAATATGTACAGCCACCAACTACTATGTGCTAATTAAAAAGAAAAAAGCTCAGGCACTTAAATTTGCAAGAGTAGTTAACTTGCTCTGTTTACATAGATATTTAAATTTTAAACCTTTCACAATTGATTATTATGCTAAGTCATAATTGGGTATTAGAGTCTGGAGGGGCTATAAAAAACTGCAGTGAAAAATGATATTTTGTCCACCAGGTGGTGCTAAAGGGCAAAACTAAGGCAATCTGCAGCACATAAATAAAACCATTTTAGGACTTTCTGAAGAAACAGGGCTGAATGGATGCTATAGTTCACTGCTATCCATTAACCACAGTGTAGACACAAATTTCATATAGGGATAAAATTAACCTTATTAAAGAGAAAACATAATATAATTACTACTTTAAAATTCTGTCAATTGAGGAGGCTACTTCCTCTTTAAGCAATTTGTCTCAGTGAACAGAAGCATAAAAACAAAGTTAATGCAAATATGCAAACAACCAGCTAGTTGTTTCCAATTTTTTTAGGATTGTTAAGATACAGAATACAAACCAGAAGTGAGGATGTTTTTTCACTTGGGAATTGAGACAAGAAGTAAATTTAAAACTGTTTATCATATGTTCAGTAGCATAACAAAGAATTGCCTAATTTATTTTATTTTATTTTGTTTAGTGGGACTGGGGTTTCAGTTCAGGGCTTGGTGCTTACAAAGTGCTATATCACTTGACCTACATCTCCAGTTCATTTAGTTCTGATTATTGGAGGTGAGGTCTCACAAACTTTTTGCCCAGGTTGTCCTCGAACTGTAATCCTAGTAATCTCCATCTCCTCGGTAGCTAGGGTTACAGCAGTGAGCCACCAGCACTACTTTTTAATTAATTTTTAATAGTTATTTTCTCCATAATGTAACCATAACCTTTTTAAATTCAAACCATCAAAAATCAGACGACTGTAAATGAAGAAATGGTCCCTTCAGCCTTTTAAAAATAAAAACAATGAGAAGCTATTGTTTAATGTATTTTTATTTTATGTATTCATTTTGCATCAAACCTTGGGTCTTACACATGCTAGGCAAGCATTCTGCCAATGAGCTACATCCCTTTTCCCTGATAAGCAGGTTCAGATCAGTGGTCACGGATATGCACACTAATCAGTCTCATTCAGGAAACTGCTTTATTTCACATTGCAATACATGTATTGTATGATATTTGGTTCCTACAAGTGGAATTTCTATCATGTGTTTTAAGACCTGTTTTACACAGGTTCAGGTCTGCTAAGCCAAGAGAACCATTTTGTGATTTTATGACTTGTTTATTTTCACCAGTTTGTATTAAAGCACTTGGGCGTGTAATAATCTGATATCCTACACCTTAAATTGCTGCAGGACATGCACCTCCCATTGTCTCCTATCATGAAACCATCTTCTGTTGATAACTGATGCTGCTTCCAGATTCCGTGGTAGCCAAGGAGTGGAAGGGAAGCAACTGAAAGAGCTCAGACACCATGATGTGAATCCTTTGTAAGGTAAAGAAGGTAAAGAAAACTTTAAGAAGTCCTTTTCCAAATTGTTAATACTGTGTGCATTCTGAGAGACCATTTTTCTTTTCTTTTCCATATATATATATATATATATATATGCCAAATTTTATAACAGGTTTTAAAGCTGTATGAATTTCAAGTATATAGTGTGTTATTACCATGAAGAATGCACAATTTCAATAGGGAAAGGACCATATATTTAAAATCTTTGTGTCTGTAAGAACAATGCCTGGCATTTATTGAGTGCCTAATAAAATGATTTCTCATTTGAATGTTATAAAGTTCTTTCCATTTTGATTATGAAATTAACATCTTTGAAAATCAGAGAGGAATTGAATACACTGGAATTTTGAGAGATTTCTTATTCCTACTTCATACTCTAAAGGCTGACATATATTGTCTTGGATAGAGAACTTGAATTTTGTTGTATATGTCACTCTCTGTCTTAAGGAAAATAGAAAACAAACACATTTTACAAGAGTTCATGAATAGAACTACAGAAGGGAATATGCTCTCTACCTGTCAAGTGAAATTAAGGGTCATTTGTGCTTTCTGATTTGCAAATGATGCCAGGAAATGCCCCCTTTCCTCATTTGTGATAACTATAAAGCAAAGAGTTGTTTCTGCTATTTTGAAAATTTATGAGTTGCATCTTTTAGTTACAACTCCAAATATGAAATAAGTCTGGACAGAACTCTGAAGATCAGAACAAAGTCAAAGAAAGTAAGTAAGACACATGAGAAGAATGAGGGTAACAGGAAAAGGCCAATAGTTCCAGACAATAGTGGTTTCGAGAGCAGAATGCATGGTAATGTGGATGGAATCAGAAGCCATAATTATTCTTGTTTCAGGACTAGTTTTCAAATTTGGTATAGTCATAGACTTTCCTCCTCTGGCAAGAGTGTATTCACTCTAGGTTTATCCAATAGATAGATTAAAAGCTTCCTTCTATGGGAGAGCTAACATCTCTAACCTCTGAGGGATAAAATGGCTATAAAGCCCATGGTGATTCGGTGCTGAGTTGGAATCCTAATTTGTAGAGATGTCTTTACCATTGAGATGAAGTGCTAGGAGACCCAAAGTAATTCAACCATGATGACTCCGTTTATACTTTTCACAGAAGAGAGAGCTTTTTATCTTTGAATTAACAAACCTGAAAACTGAGTTTAGCTTACTAGAATTCTCCTGCATATTTTCTTCTTATAAATTCATGGATTGGTAGTCTACAGATCAGTGTGCATTATTGCAATATAAAATGTGTAGGATGCCTTTCCTCAAGGATCTGAAAACAGACCGTAAACCAATGTACAGGTACACAAGTATATGCTTTTCTATGCAGGACATGTGTCTGTATATGTATATGTATTTGGGCTACATCCTTCTATATTAAATGAGTTCTATGTATTTAAGATACTTTTGTGAATTATTATTGATATCAAAATGTCAACATAAAATAAGATGTAAAAATATTCATACTTAAGAAGTAGTGAGCAATTAAAACATTTGAAAATACAGGGTGTCTAGACAGAGGTAAAGAATGACAGAATTAAGATGGTTATATTGGAGAATTTAATGGAGACCAAATGGGCAAGCAAAGATAAGAAAAATCACTTGGCCAAAAATTCTAACAAGTGGAATCTTAGGCAAGTGACTAAAAAATACAGGTTAGTTCCAGCCATACATATTGTGCAGCAAACTATTTAAAAGAAGCATTGAAAACAGATTCATAAAGTTTTGAATTTAGGTGATCACTTTTGATCTCTAAGTGAAATAAATAAAAATGCAAAGATTTTGATCTCGGTGGTGACAAGTGATTTCTCCATGCGAATTATCTGTCAAGTTCAGAGTAATCATTCTTTGCATTGCTGCCATACAGGCATGTGAATTAGAATAGCTTAAAATTCAGAATATGCTACTGCATTTCCAGCAGCAGCAGTAGCAGCAGCAGAGTACGTACTACAGAAAATCGGCTGAGAATCAGACATAGTTTACATTTACATTCTGTAATTCAACATTGTTAGTTATTACTTATTGCATTCATACCATAATAGCATCACCACCCTTAAAAGTCCCTTTTGAGATCTGCTAGGTGCCATAAAAGGGTTAATTGCAAGTACAACTGGCTCAGAATTTATGATGTAAGAATAAATTCTAGTTTCGTGGAAATTTCAGAGACTTGTCTGAATAAATGAATTATTGTGGAGGGCCCAGGTATAAGTTACTCTCATATTTATTTTAATAATTTTGACAGAAAAACATACTAGTGTTCCTATTTATTAATGAATTAGTTTGCATCAGTGTTTCTCAATTGATCACCACTGACATTTTAAGCAAATATATCTTTATTGTTAGGGGACTATATTGTGTGTTTTTAGGAGGATTAGCAGCATCCAGGCTATGTCAGTACCACCCTTCCCCCACTGTGATAAGCAAAACATTTCTAGACAATTTAAAATCTCTAGACATTAACTGAAAAGTCCCTTTGCAGGAGAAATTGCCCCCAAACTCCATCCACTGAGAACCACTAGTTTAGATCTTCACTTATTGTCTTCTTACACTCAGAAATGAAGCTGTGGTTTCCAATGAAGGGATTTTAAAGTGAAATAGAATCTTCATGTAAGACATTATTTAATGTAGGTGGAGGGACAGAAGCAGAAATGGTAAGTAATAGCACCTGGTTACTATCAAATTTGTATGCCTTGCATAAATGTCTTATTTATATTATACTATAATAAGGGGATAGGATGCAGATTGGGATTTCATTCCCAATCTCTTTATAGATATGACAAAGATATTTTGTTTTAGCAAGCATACTTTACACACCACAATCAAACTAATTATACATACTGTATAAGTTTTCTAATCTGTAAATATTGTATATATTTTATTTAATATGACAAAATATCATAGTTCTACTGATACAGTGAAGTACATATTTTGAAAGTGTACATATTTTGACTGTGATTTTGTGATTCAATCGCAGGAAGTTACAATTTCTCCCATACTTTTATCATATTAAACAAGAGCTTAAGATTTTCATCAAGGTTGTGATATATATGTACATATAATGTATATTATGTGTGTGTACATATATATATACACAGGTATGTGAGGTGCATGTGTGTTTGTGCATGTGGAAGATGTGTTACAAGGCTATTATTCCCAAGAAATTTGGAATAGATGGTGTATAGGAGAAGCCATCTGATAAAATCCATTAGTATCTTGAAAAATAGAGAGAAAAGTTTTTTTCTCTGCTTTTTCTTCTTTATCAATTTCCCTTCAACTAACTTGAACACTTGGAGGCCACGCTAAGTCTTTGCTATATGTGAAGTAGGGAGACTTTAGTTCAAAGTTAACTTTCTGCATAACATTTCACAAGCATCATATAGTATAATGAAGGTATGCTTGAGTAATGCCTACAAGTAAGAAAAATAATAATTCTTTTTACTTCCCCTCACCATTTCCAATAACTTTAAAAATGCATTCATTATATTAGACATTTTAGATGAATGGTGGTTCCACAGTGGACCAACTTACTAAACTATAATGCTAACATTGTTTTAAGATATAAGCTCTTTGTTTTACTTGCAAATTTGGTATTTTATAATGCTCTAAATATTTAGTATTTTATTAGACTATAGATCAATATAATAATATCTATTATTTGACAGATTTACATAAAAAGCTTAAAAATACTTTATCAGTAATTGCATTGTTATGCTGAAAATTAACTTTTTAGTTTACCTTGGGATGGTCTATGAGGCTAGTAATTCTCAATTCCTCCTGCTTAGTTTAGGCTTTTCCCCATTTCTACTTCACTTTTTATTATTCCTTGGGTCTGTCCACTATGATTGATTTCCTATGTCCTTTAAGGCCTCTCTCACAAATCATCCGTTTCTATACTAAATCATGCACTGAGTATTTATTGAACACCTACTATAGGAAGATAGTCCATTTTACTTTGTGGGGGGAAATATATAATGAAATACCAAGGCCTTTTCCTCAAGGAATGTGGTAGGATTGGGATAAGGTTCATAATGCCCAAAATAAGTACTGTGCGGAATGCACAAAAAGGACTCTTAGCAGTAAGCCCAAGGATATTGGTAAAGGCTTCTAGGAGGAAACTATATTTGGCTTGAATCCTGAGTTAAGGTTTCTATAGATGAAATGATAAGGGCTGCCTCAAAGGTGTGTCAGGCAAGGCCAAAGAGAAGCACTGAGTGACACTTCGGTTTCTCTTTTAGGGTAAACTCAATGCTTTATTACAGTAATTACTAAAGAGAAGATCTTTGATCTTCATCAGATACATGTCCTAAAACTGGCATTTTTCCAAACTTAGAAACACACATAAAATTGGTCTAATAAAATGTAATTAAATGTTAGACTTCTTTACTTTTCTCTTTGCTTTCATCAGCAATGTTAATATTTGGATTTCTTTTGGGGCATGTAAAATTATAAGCAAAAATTTTACGTAGAAATTATCAAGAAACATTTTTTCAAGTTGTGTACCTTTACTTTCATTTTTGAGCAGTGCCTCTTGGACTTTAAATCAGAAAATGTGTAGATTCCACTGTACTTGTTAGGATTTCTTAACTCAGGATCCATGAATGAACTTTAAGCTTTCTGTGTCTCCTCTAAAATTATATTTTAAAATATTTTAATTCAAGCATGATATATTTGATTCATTGTAAGAACCTTTGTAAATGCTATAATGTATCTCCTCCACAAAGCACACAATAAAAAAAATTTTTAAAAATTATAGATTATGGTGTACCAAAGGACTTGCTGGTATACAATGAGAGTACAAAGATTCCATCGGATTGTCTAAGGTGACTATAGGTTAAAAAGATAAAAAGTTTAAGGGTCACCCTTAGTGGAATAGAATTTATGGAAGCAAAAGTTGGTGGCATCAAATATAAAAATTCTAACATCCTCCCACCTAGCAGTTCCACCACTGGGAATCTATCCTATAACAGTTTTTGCATATAAACATAATTACATGAGGTATCATTTTAAATAATAAAAAACTATAACCAAAGTGTTCATTAACAAAGGAACAGGTCCACATATAGCACATGTCCATATAATTCTCTACATGAACCCATTGGAAAGAAGTGATAACCAAACACAGCATTTTTTTCTTTGTATACTTTGATATTAAAAATTTGTATCATTCATTTAGTGAAGGCTATGGTAGTCTGATAATAATAGGTAAACTAAAGCCCTCTATGAAACATTGAAAGGAACACCATAGGATGAATCTGCACATATCTTATATCCACATTAAACATTTCAGGAAATTGTATGATTCATTGAAATTCTAAGGAATCCAGCTGCACAGGGTGTGGAACATGGAGCACTGTGGTGACTTGAAATGAATGCCTTAATATGGTCCCCTAAAACCAATAGTTTTTCTTTAAGAATTATTTAATGAAATACAAGGTACACACAAGGATACCAAGAGACCTAGATTTATGTTGAAATGTCACTAACAGCACTGGACTTTTAAGGTTCCTTTGGCAACTATCCACACAATTTTTTGTTCTGAGGAAGAGACTGAGATTCCCACACTTGTTCCACAATGGGATCCCTGTGTTACCAAGTCATCATTCCTAAGAGATGAGTTTTAGACTAAGCTATGGAGTCTTTGCCAGTGTGCCAAAGCACAGGTCCCTAAGAAGAGACAAACTTAAATAAAAATAATTAAAAATACTTCATGCACTTTGTCTTTGTGTATGTGTGGGGGGAGGGTAGTAATAAGCTGAACCAAATAATTTAGATGTAGTGTATGAAAAGAACAATAGTTTCAATTTTATTTTAGAGTAGATTCTCATAGTAAGAGACTAAATAGAAGAAATATTTAAATATATTTTCAACATACCACCAACTACTGCATGCTACTACATATTTTTCTCACAATAAATATTAATATATATGTAATTAGTAGCTTGCATTAATTGAACTTCATAAAGTTGACTGTTTTCTACTACCATACTTCTAATTCTTGAGGACTTGCTGTTCATCTTTAAATGCTCCTATAAGGAGAATCCTTCACTTAGTCAATATAATGAAGATAATCAGCAAAATGTTATTTTCCTTATTCTTCCATCCCCACAATTCAATTTCTCCTATCAGTTCTTGAATTCTGTCTGCCTAAATCCTAAGACTTCATTGGGGACTAGCTTAGCTAAAGAGGCAGGAGGAAGGAGCTCATGTGTGCATGCTCCTCAAGTTAACACAATGTAAAGACTCAGGTTGTTCCTCTGAACATTTTCTCAGCGTGAAAGTTCAGGCTTAACTACTTAAGAGTATCTGGCTCTGTGTAAGTGTTGTGCATTTTGCTACATAAATTGCATTGAAATTGTGGATATGGTTAAATTACTTTAGCAAGAAGAATAGTGATACTGTATTCAGGAAATCAACAGAAAGGCAGATACAATGTTTCACAAAAGATGATTGCAACATCTGAAGTAATGGAAACTTCTGGAATTTAGTCAACAGGCTGACTTTAGAAAGACTTCATAGTTATTGTGACATTATTAAATTTGTTTTCTGCAAATAATTTAATGCCATGACAGCAAAAAGACATCTTGATATGAGAAATTAAAGCTGTCCTTTATAACATACTCCAACCCCCAAACGACAAATTCCTAACATCTCTAATATTTTTCAAAATGTCTTCGAAAAATTATATTGCAAACACTTTTAACTATAAAATCATTACTTTTTAGATAGCATATATTAACAAAGACTTGTTAATTGTGTTGCTTTAGCTTTCCAAGAAATATTCAACAGCATTAGTCTGACTCATTTCTTAACTTTCCTTTCTTTTTCCTCCCTCTCTCCTCCCTCCTTCCTTTCTTCCTTCCTTCCTACCTTCCTTCTCCTCCTCTCTTCCCTCCCTTTCCCACCTCCCTCCCTTACCTTTCTTCTCCCTTCCTTTCCTTCTTTCTCTTTTTCCCTCCCTCCTTCCCTTCCTTGTTCCTTTCTTTGTGGGACTGGGATTTGATCTCAGGGCCTAACATTTAGTAGAGGTGGTCTACCACTTGAGTCCTTACGTTTCAGATATGGTCTTGTGCTTTTTACTCAAGGGCCCCAGATCATGATCTTCCTACTTATGCCTTCTGAGTACCTGGGATCATGGACTTGAACCACAAAGCTCAGCTTGTCTGCTGAAACAGGGTCTTGTTAACTTACCCTCCCCACCCTCAATCTGGCTTTGAATCTCAATCCCTCAGATCTTTATCTTCAGAGTAGCTGGTGTTACAGGCATGTGCCACCACACCTGGCAGAGGATTTTATTTTATAATTGAAATAATAAATTGCCAAAGTTAGTGAGTAAACTGTCAGGGCTACTCATGAGCATAGTATATTTCCGCTCTTGGGTGGACTGAGTGATCTTGTTCAGTACACTAGCTTCTGGCATGCCGCACATTACATACCTAACATAGTACAGAGAAATGTTTATATTGGTAGAAATATCTTTTTGCTTTTCTGCAGATGCATCCCAATTAGTATTGCCTATGTCTCCTGAGGATGTAGATTTGTACAATCAAGCATAATAAGCAATAAAGGTTAAAAAGATATTTAATAAGGTTTTCCACATATTTGGTACAGCTTGCTAGCTGATTTCAGAGATGTAGATTTGTGTAAATTCCATGCTTTTAATTGACAGCTCTCAAAGGGATTGCAATATAAGTTAAGGTCATAGGAAGAAAATTATGCTTCTCTGACATTTTTCCTTTTCTTTCAGAACCAAACTCAACTTATCATACAATCTAATTCTCTGGCTTTGAAGGCAGAACATTTATCCAAGATAAAGTTTTGAGAGATTAAAGCATGAAATTTAAAAATAAAAGCATTGCATACACCTGGGAAACCTGCACAACCTGTTATATAGGGCTGACATCACTTGTCTGTCTTAGGAGACCTTGCGAAGACCAGGCCTGAGTGGGCATGGGAACCATGCCCATTGCAGCTTGTCTACATTGTAAGCTAGTGGGGTAACTCTGGATGCATGAACTTAGAGAGATAACACTGACATCTATTAATATTCAACAATAACTTTTCATATCTTCCATTTGCTCTGACAGTCATTATTCTTAATTGATGAGTGGGAGGAAAGGTGGGAAAGAACAGGATAATTTAGGGAAGCAACGAGTAGAGATGAGAAATATAGGAAGCTGTATTGAAAGGTAGTTTTACCATTTCTAAAGGTGTCAGAGTGAAAAAAACGCTGTAAAGATCTGTGAAATCTGTACCTGAAGCTGCCTTCCATTTTGAAACTTTTCCTTACTCCCAAAGATTTTAAACTCTCTAAAAACTTACAGCTCTGGAAGCTAATTGTAATTTTAAGTGTTGCATATATATGCTATAATTTAGGAATTGGTTTAATCTCCCCCTGAGGAAAGTTTGAAAAATTAGCTATCATGGACAAGGTGGCAAAACAAATGCAAATAAACAAAACTGGATAGAGACAACAAGTTCTTAAAGCAGGTGCATGGCTCTTCTGGAGTCTGTGATTTCACAAGAACTTCAGTGGTAAGCAGTGCTATTAAACTTCTTCTGAGAACATTCCTGCATGCAGTTTGTCTTCCGTGTTTGTTGAAGTTTGCATCTTATGTCACCAGCCTCTGTGTGACATTTTCATGGCACTATTCAAACATTAACCAAATAAAAATTTCATATTCTTTATTTATTATTAAGGGAAAAACTCTCTGAGGTGTGGATGACATAAAAATGCACCCCACAAACCTCTAACTACAGGAAATGAGCAAGCCAGGGGCCTCACTGCTGCAACTTTGCCTATCAACAGGTTGTGCTAATGTCATATTTCTTACTGGCTGTTCCTAGATATCCAGGTGCTGCAGCGGGGACACTAAAGCATGCCAGTCTCTGGGAGTCACTTCTGTGAGGTCTGACTGCCTGCTTATTCCTCCATGCCCTGACAGACCTTCCTTAGACTGCATGGTATTTGCTTTGTAGTCTGAGGATTCTCCCACCACCTCCAGCTCATTGGCCTTGGCCAAATTCTTTTTGGATATTCTTTTTTGCAACAAAAGCACAAATGAGTATGTAGACTGCATCAAACTGGAAAGCTTCTTAAAACACTTCTACAGAGTTAAGGAAACAACCACCATAAAGAAAAGGCAACTTATGGTTTGGGAGAAGATATTTCAAATTGTATATCTAATAAAGGATTAGAATCCAAATAACTTAAAGGACTCACACTACTTAGTAGCAAAGAAACAAACAAGCAGATTAAAATGGGCAAAGGTCCTGAATAAACATTTTTCCAAAGATGACATGCAAGTAGTCAATAAGTATAGGAAAAGATACTCAACATCACTAATCATCAGGGAATTATAAATCAAAACTATAATGAGGTATCACCTTACACCTGGTAGGATGATTTTTATCAAAAAGAAAAGAAATACCAACTGTGGGTGCAGGTATGCACAAAGAAAAAAAAAACTCACATACAATGTTGGTAAGAATGTAAATTGCTATAGCCATTATGGAAAGCAGTATTGAGGGTCCTCAAAAAGTTAAAAGGAGATGGATATGTTGATTTGCCTGACTATAGTAATCATTTGACCATATATATGTATATCATACTTTATGTTGAACAACTTAAATGTTTAGATAAAAATAAATTAAATATATCTAAAATAATTAAAACAATATCTAATAACAATGATAGATGTTTTACATTTTGCAATATTCTCATGTAGATGTTGTTCATATTTTTATATTTGGGCTTTATAAAAGTCCTGCATGATGAGCAAAGACACCCATATATAAGCAAATAATATTATACTTCATTTTGTGGATAATATATTATCCACCCTACCAATCCAAGAGACTATGTCAATGTCATCAAGCCAGTACATGAGAGAGTCAGAACTCAAACTTAATTTTCAAGTCCAATTCTTTTCACCAGCAGATATATAGAAAATGACTCAATGTATTACTTTATTTTATATTATGGAGAACTCAAATATTGTTTGAAAATTATTATAAAGCTCTGCATATTTACACTAGTATATTTGAATGCTATAGATTACAGAGAGTAGGAATAAAATGAACTATAATACACAATCACTTCTTTCACAGTGGGATGATACATAGTCCAGTCCACGGCAAGTCCTCTAATTAATGAAATAAAACAGAAAACCATAAAAAACACCCAATGATGTAGGTATATTTCAGGTCAGGAAGCAGAGGGTAGAGGTTGATAAGGTCCTGTCATATGGACAGAGTGCTCAGGTAACAAGCAGAGTAGCCCTTTATGCATTTCTAACACCTAGAAAAATAGAGGCTGTACAGTAGATATCCAAGAAAGACGTACTGAAGGACTAAAATGACAAGGTTGGGATTCAAGTATATCTATCTTTAAAACATGTTGTCCTTCCTCTTCATCAAAAACATTTCTCACAGTTATGAATTTTAAAAGCGTGGAAAATTTACATTTATACAAAGAACATTCATAAAAATTTTATTTATTATTGCCAAAACTGGGAAGTAACCAACTTATTCTTCAACAGGTGAATAGATAAACTGTAGTACACAAGAGTTGGAATATCATTCAGCAATAAAAATAGCAGTTACAAAGCCATAAAGAGACATGGAGGAATCTTAAATTCATATTACTAAATAAAAGAAGTCAATTTGAATA
The DNA here is from genome assembly GCF_047511655.1 of Castor canadensis. NCBI lineage: Eukaryota > Metazoa > Chordata > Mammalia > Rodentia > Castoridae > Castor > Castor canadensis. Next base: position 54,515,921 of record NC_133390.1, on the reverse strand, counting down.
TTTTGTGACTCTAGCAATTATGGAAAAGGAGAAGCTATGGAGAAATTTTAAAAATCCATAGTTTTCAGCAGTTTAGAAGAGGAAGAAAACCATGGAGAACAGGGAATGTTTTAAGATAACAAAATTACTCTGGTACAATAATGGTATGCCAATGGTATTAAACACATGTGAAAACCAGTATCAAGTTCAAAACAAAGAGGGAAACCTAATATAAGCAATGGAATTTAGCTAATAATAGTGTATCAATATTGGTCCACTTGTTGTAACAAATGTACCATCTAATGTAAAAATATCAGTAACATGGGAAACTGGGTAGAGATGGGGTGAGCAGAAAAGAGTACATGGGAACTCTTTATTTCCCATTCAGTATTTCTGTAAACTTGGAACAGATAGAAAAATAAACTAGCTAATTAAATTGAAATATTTTTAGTATGTATAATTTCTTTAGCCTATAGAATGCACCCTATATTTAGCTTCATTTAAGTTCTCTAGGTATAAGGGGGAAGGATATAAACATCTTCAAGAGCAAAGTTTTGGCATCTGTCAGCAAGGTGGTCCCAGTCCTGGCAGCTAATCCCAGGGGTTCAGCAGGTGTTGACTTTCCACCATCACCAAGACTTCTGATGAAGTGGGGCTCTCTGTGCCTGTGCTGTGCTGGCTGTTGCTGCTTTATCGTTATGTTTTCCACATATCCGAAATCACACCAAGGGGCCAGAACATTTGCTTGATCTTTCCATTTAAAAGAGACATTGTTTTTGAAAATTTTTTCATAGTTAGTGCTTAGGGAGATAATGACACTTCAAATTCCTCTAAATGGATATTATAATATTACCTCTTGGGATCTGCTATTTTTAACAGCTTTTAAAGGCAATGGTGTCATTTAGGTTAAAGAAAAAATGTTCACTGTTCCTACATATTTAAAGAATACCAGGTTATAGATTTGAACTGTTAAGCGTCCCTAGCAGGGCTTCAGATTACAGCACGTGTTTTGTTTATGCATCTAGAATGGAAAGAACACGTAAAGCTTCCCCCAGGAAGTGACTAACTGGAAAACCAAACAAACCAAACAGAAAAGGCCAAAGTGCTTTGAATTTGTCACTGTTTGAAAGTCCAGTGGTAGTTTTCAAGTTAATTCTGTCCTTCAAATTCTGTTCTACAAAAATATAATCAATGTGAATGTTCTTTATCTACACTTTGACCTCTTTCTGTGTATAGACAGATGGTCAGAAAATCCCTTAAATCAATTTCAAAATGTTTTCTGAATTTATGGAATTCTCAACATATAAGTATGATAATTAGTACATGTTTCACCAGCAAGGATGCATTAAGTACCTTCTAGGTAATTAGCATGACTTTAAGCATTTGGTTATTCATAAATTCATACCTGTAATTTTAAAAATTGGGAACTATTCTACAAACAAAAATTTCAATGCAACATCTCTCCTAATAGGTACCAAACTTAATATATATATATGGTCAATGAAAATAACTGTTACAAATGTAGTTCAGAAGGATATTATTCTGTTTACCATTCTTAAATCTTCGTAACTAAAGAACAGTTTCCGATGATGTATTTGATAAAGCTAATTCAATCTACTAAAAATGGGGAAAAAAAGATGTGCTAGAAGAATAGACTAGAGTAAATGTAAGTTAAATGTTTGTTATTGTTAATGTAATCAAGAAACAGTAAATAATTATGTTAACTATCAAGAGCCATGGGGCACATCTGAGAATCAAGCTTTTCTTTTATATTATTGACCTGTACCAATATTCCTTTTCTTTCTTTTCTGGTACTGGGGATTAAACTTAGGACCTTGGCTTAATAGGCACCTATTCTACCAGTTGATCTACACCTCAGCCCTTCGGCTTTTTTAGTTTGTTTTCAGGCAGGATTCACCATGCCAGACTTCAAAAGGTGATCTTCTATCTCCACCTCCTGAGTAGCTGAGATTACAGATCTACTCCATCAAGACAGACTCAGTATTTTTTCTATAGAGTTGATTTGACTTAGAAATCAAATATCATTAATTTAAAAAGTTCTGGTTCATGTTAATTAAAATAAATTGGACATAAAACTATTGGTTGCCTACAACACATCAGATACATAAATAAGCTATCTCTCCCAAGGAAAACAAAATCCATAAGACAGAAATCAAACAGCATTAGCAGCACAGCACAGCAGTTAAAGCATGGTCTCTGGACTCAGACTGAGCCTGACTGCAGCTCTGTTTCTCACAAGTAAGGTGACCTCCAGAGTCACTTAACTGAAATGTGCTCATGTTTTCTAACTGTAAAATTGAGGAAAATAATAGCATCAAGCTCATAGTGTTATGAATATCATAAAGGAATATGTACAAGTTGCTTTAAAAAGTACTTTTAGTAGAATAAGCATTTAATAAATCTTGGCTATTATGTCCCTCTGGTTTTTACTTGTTGGAATCATAAAGGCTGTGCCAAGTGTTTTAGGAGGAGAAGAGAGATTGATAATAGCATGCAGAAGGTTTTGCTCAAAAAAGGACATTTATACTGAATCTTCACAGATGAGAATGTCTTCCAGTGAAAAAGAAAATAATGGAAACTCTATACAGAAGAAAGATAGGGAGCAAAAGACCTGCTTTTGTATTACTAATGGTGGATGAAATTTAGGGCCAATGGGAGACAATGGAGGGAATGCAGCAGAAAAGGAAGTTCTGAGGGTAATAGATAGAAAGTTCTTAAACAAAAACTTATACAATCTGGACTTTATCCCCTAGGGAATGTGGAGGTAATAAAAGGAATTTGGGTTTATTTTAAGAATAGCAGTGAAGTGGTCAGATTTTTAGTACAGAAATTATTCCTTGCAGCAACATAGACAAAAACCAGCTGGAGAAGTGGTGAATAGGGGCAGGTAATATTTCTAGGAGGTTAAAATATTAGAAGATTAGGGATCATAGTGAACTAGGACAATGGGAATGAATAAGAAGAGGCATATGAAAAAGAGGACACCATTTCCAACGTGAAATCGATCGAGTTTCTGTGAGTTGGCTGCATTTTGCAGCTACAAAGTTCACATTTCCCAGCACAGCTAAGTACACCACTCATGGGACGAACAGCTAATACTTAGTCTCGGTAGAAGTAGATCATACACTATGTGTGAAATCACACACTCGCTAGGCAAATAGAAAGGCTGCCTTTTTGTGTTAGCTTTCTGGAAAAGCTTGAGACTAAATAAGCAGAACAGTCCAAAGCAAATATTAATTCTGCTGGTGCTAGTGGCTAGATTTCTAAACACAAATTGTTAATGTAAAATGTAGTTGGGTTTTTACATATTCAAGCCCTTTTTGTTATATACTACAAATTACAGAAAGAAAAACTCAAGGCCAGAATTTAAATCCTTCTCAAGAAACACCACTGTTTGTTTTTAAAGCTTTGTGCTTAGCAATTGGGGCTGTGACAAAAAAGGACAGGGCGGGGTGGGAGGTGTAAAAAAAAAAACTGAAATGTACCATAAAGGCCTAGCATATTGTCGTCTATAGTCACTACTAATTTTTAAATTCATTTGGGATTCCAGATGTGTTCTGAAAACACTGAAGAAGGAATCAAGGACTCCTTGAAGCTCAGATGTGAAGTGCAAAGTCACGGCTGGCAAAGTATTGTTTAAACATTCCAATTCAAGGTAGTATCACCAAGATAGTTGCCAAAAAGAATCACTGCTAACTTCACTTTCTACTGAATTCCAATGTAAATAACCTATAGAGAAAAAATAGAATAATTAATTTTATGTCCTTCAAATATCTCTTTAGGTGAAAACATAACAGAGTAAACATAGTAGTTGGCCATTAGCAGTCTCTGGCACACAATAGGGCCATTTGGGTGAACTGTGGTCTGGTCAGCAGGGAAGTCAATCCATCCAACCAACCTGCAGCTGCCTGGCTCATGGCCTTTCTCCTGTTCCCCATTCAGCTGCTTTTGTGCACTGGCCTCAAATGCCCTGACTCTGGGAAATGATTTCCAAATGCATGGCCCCAAGACCTCAGGATCAGGGACTCTGATAACCACTCAGGACTTCATTCTTGAAATGTTGTCTGCTATTGAGGTCAGATGGCATATGATGAAATACCTTTGCTAAAAAATTCAGCATCAAATAACAGTTCTATAACTCATGGTTAATAAAAGAACACTGGCATAGGAAAGAGGCTAGCCAAGTTCTTACCTCATTTTTACCTATAATCATTGTGATTTGGTTTTCCATTTATGTGAAAACATAAATAACACAAAGCTTAAATATTCTAGGATTTATATTTTCCCATTATAAGAAAAGGATATGGTTAATTTTCATTTGGGATCTGAAGCCCTGTTATTATTCTTTATATGGACTAGCTAAATCTTTCTTAAAAAATGTAATTTTCACTTTATGAGTTAATTTGTGGCTAGAATTTCCAATTAATATTTTAGTTACTTGACACTGAACAAACTTTGATTTTGGTTTCTAACCATGTATCTATTGATGAATTTTTTAAATTTTCATTTATATATTTTTAATGAATGTTATATGGCTGTAGGTTGAGCTTCTTTTATATTGGTTACCACTATCACCTAAGAATTATTAAACTATTTGTTTAATAATTTCTTTAGCATTTAATATGGTTTGAATATTGGCATGTACCATGCTTTATATCTTTCAATAGTTTTTTGAATTTAGAAATTATATTGTAAAAAATTCTAGCCCAAGAGTCATTTTTTTTGAAATATGGAAAAAATGAATTAATATTATTTTATCTTAATTACTTGCATTATGGACAATGAAAAATTAACTGCATTTAAAAACTAGAGTAACATTTATTTGGAAGCATACAGATATAATTTTCTAGGCTTCTTATGTACCATTTGGGCTTTTATTTTTTAATTCAGTTTTAGATGAAAAACATTTGGACAATGTTGCATACTTTTCTGATATCAAGCAAAGTTTTATGATAACGAATATTTTAGTAGTGATTAAAATACACTTTCCAAGTACATCATCTCTTAAAACAAATATTATTTGGGATATAAGTAACTCTTTCTTTGATAACTCAGTCATTTCTATAAGCAACACTATGCTATAATTTTATGATGATCTCAGGGATTATTGAAGTGAGTAAACCTATTTGCCATTGTACTAAATAGCCCTACCCCAACAGGATTTTGGAATTCTTGTGGTTTGTCTGAACCAATCCATTTATCTTTTCTCTCACCATTTCTGTATGTTGTCAGTCACTCTTGCTCATGATAACAGCTCACATTTACACAATACTTCAGTGCCTACAAAGCACTTTCCCATATATTGCTTTGGTTTGTGACCGTCTCACAGTCCCCTTCCAATTTGCCACTAGAGTGCCAGGTCTTTGAAAACAAGATAATCAAACTTAAAAAGAGATTCTATTTAAAGAGTAAACAGTCTCTGAATGAGGGCCCCAGGAGTTTCCTTAGAACAAGGTTTAGTTCACAGACATTAGCATTTATTTTGGCCACTTAGAACCTTTGTGTTTCTCAAGGACTCTTAGCAAGGCTCTGAATGGTTGAGGTTGGCAGATAAGAAGTCTCTGGCTTTATAAAATAGTTTTGTTATTATGCTTTTATAAGGAAATGTAATTTAGAGTCATTGTGCTTTGGAATGAGAATTATGTTGGTGGTAATTAATGCAGGTTGTGCATTATATAATAAACGATGAAGAAGACCAGAGAATCTTCAATGATAAAGTCAGAACTGAGTTAAAGAAATAATTCTTTCAATTCTCTATACAATATTATTTCCATTAACAGTTCCAGCATACACATTTTTCTAAATAGTCTTAGTCTTAGTATTTTTAAGTCCCCCCGCCCCTTATCTGGAGGATATGTATTCTAAGACCCATTGAGGGGTGCCTAATCTGCAGATAATACTAAATGGTATATATGTTATTTCTTCCATTACATCTATATCTATGATAAAGTTTATTTTATAAATTAGGCACTGTGAAAGAGTAACAATAATAACAAGGAATAAAACTGAACAATTATAACAATATATTGCAATAAAATTGCCATCAGCATTGCTCTTGTGCTTTGAAGTCATTATTAAGTAAAACAACTATTACTTTAACAGTCATTATTAAGTAAAATAACTGTTACAAGTACTATGATACACATCCAGCAATGGTCAATCTGATAGCAAGACAGCTACTAGATGACTAATGGGTGGGAGGTGTACACCATGTGAATGTGCTAAACAAAGGGATGATTCATGTCCTGGGTGAGACAGTACATCATGGGTCAGGATTCCATCCTACCACTCAGAATGACATGCAATTTTAAGCTTTAGAATTGTTCCTCAAATTTTTAATTTAGTATCTGTGAACCACACTTGATCATGGACATGTAAAACTATGGAAAGTGAAACTATGGATAAAGGAGAAGTATTGTGCTGAGTTTTGGAAACTTCACACAGATGCCATAGTGAAGATAATACATTTGTAGTACAGGTACTGAGACTCCAATGAAGCACGTAATAGAGAGATTACCTCTCCAACCATTAAATTATAAACATTGTAGAAATATTTTCTCCATATTTATTAAAGTTGGAGAGGAAATGTTTTCAAGAACAGGAGAGGAGGGCAGAACATTTCCTGTCTGGAGGTATGGTACCACAGGCAGTTAGGAGGATTTAGGAAAAGGGTGCAGGAGGGTGATTATAGTGCAAATACCGTGTGCACATGTATGTAAACAAAAAAATGAAACCTGCTGAAACTATTGCAGGAATAGGGGAAGGAGGGAATAAAAGAGAATGATGGAGGGTATTAATTCAAGTATGATATATTTGATATATTATAAGACATTTTGTAAATGCCACAATGTACCCCCAGCACAACAATAAAAAAATTGACTTTTTAAAAATGTCATCTAATCACCAATCACACACAAAACTTGCATTTTAAAAGTACAGAATTCTAAAAAAACGAATAGAAAAAAGGTAGGAAAGAAGAAGAAATAGAAGAAAAATTATTCATCATTTGAATAGTAATACTGAAAAGACTTAGTACTAGTCTCCCCAAATACTTCACTTTCAAATCACCAAACAATTAATGGCAAATATTTTGAAATTCACATGAGTGCCACCTTTAATTTGATGTCTCATTCTTCTCAGGAGTTGACAGGAGGAGGGAAATGGTTGCCTCTTGCAACCATTAGTGCAATCTCATATTTGTCATATGACCACATCAGGACAAAAAGAAAACAAAGCAAGTTTCTTAAAATTGTATTTCATTTTTATAACACATACATATTGAAATACAAATAAACTTCTTCCTTGATTGGGAGAAATTGGTTTCAAGATTTGCAGATTTACTCTCTTAACATATCAGTGGTGACTCACATACTCAGCACTGTGAGTAGAATTCTAGAGAAGAAATTCTACTGTCAAATAATATGTAGAAGTTGAAGTGATAAATCATGTATGATATTTAAGAAACAAATTGAGAGATTTTCATTCATATAAGCCCTAAACACAACCTGTAACAAGGAACTTGAGTAGACAGCAAGGAAAGTTAATCCATGGCATATTGACCCACGAATATGATCTGAAAACAAAGTGGTTATTGGATTAAGTAATTGAAAAAAGAAAAGTTGGCAGTAAAGGGACCAGTATTAATTGAGAGTATGGTAATTCTAAAAATCCAGTTGCAAATATAGTTGTTCCTACAGATTCCTAGAATCAATTGGAGATAGACCAAGGGAGACTATAGAAGAAGGAGATAGTAGTATTTGAACTTAAATAGTTCTGAGCAAGCCATCTGTTCTTCCTAGAAATCTTGTTAGTTAGCTTTTCATCAGAAGACCATGAGAAAATGTGCTTAGTGTTATTTGTCATCCAATGTTTATCCCACTTAATCATTTGTATTTAACCTTGACAGAGCAATAACATCAAGCAACTCCTTCCGTACCCCCAGCAGATTTTACTCAATGAACAAAAATTAATTGAGAGGAAGAATTGATAAGACAGATATCAACTGATTTATAACAACACACTTTTTAAGGCAAAAAAAATTTCATTTCTTTAACAAGATAGGATCAAAAGAATCCTCTACACATGATTGGAAATAAAAGGCATGTGAAAGTTATTTGAGACTTTTGGTCTGAAATTTGGAAAGAAATAATAACAATAAAAAAATCTCTGGGTCTATTTACTAAATTGTTAAACCTCTAAAACTATAGTATGAAAAATCCATAGCTTTCCATATTATTTTTAGGTATAATTTAACATTATAATCTGATGTTTTGTCAATCATATTATTTTCTTCTTATTAAGTCAGTTGCTTGTAAAGGATATGAAATACATATACATTTCAAACTATTATTTTACTATTGTAAGTACTAGGGATGGAACGAACTCTGGGCCTCAGGCATGTGGTTCTATCTCTTGTTATCAGATAGGTCTAGTGCTTTTGCCAGGACCAGCCTCAGGCCCTGATTCTTCTACCTCCACCTCCTGAGTAGCTGGAATTAGAAGTGTGCACAATCTTGCCTAGCTAAATTTATTTTCTTGCTCTTAAATGTTGATGAAATAGGGTCCCCACAATGTTTGGGTTCAAAAATTCTATTCTTCTGTTTTTTGGGGTTTTTTTTTTTTTTTTGGTGTTGGTATGAAATTTGAATGCATTTTTGCTAGGCAAGCACTCTACTACTTGGTCCATGCCCTCAGTCCTTTTACTCTAGTTATTTTTTTAGACAAAATCTTGTACTTTGCCCAAGGCTGGCCTTGGACCATGGTCTTCCTATCTCTGTCTCCTGTGTAGCTTGGATCACAGGATTGTGCCACCATGCCCATTTGTTGGTTGAGATGGATTCCTACTAACTTTTGCTCAGGCTGGTCTTGAACCATGATGCTTTTGATCTCTGCCTCCCAACTACCTGGGATTAAGCTGTGTCCACCACATCCTACCCTCTTTCCTGGATCTTTACTGCTATTTGAACATTATTTCTAATTTGGCAGGTACAATTTGATTTTTTGAACTCAGAATAATATAATGATATTGTGCTATTGTAATTTTTGCCATTTATTTCCCTAAAGAAAAGTGAGACAAATTTGATCTTCCTATTGCTAAACTACACATCCCATTCTAAACATGTATTAACATAGTAAACAAACCCCTGAAAGATGTTAATGTTTATCTAACATATTGGAGAGTTTTACTGCAGTTTAGTAGTTTTTGTTGGAATTAAATCTATTAGGAAAAATGATAAAGGTGTAACATAACACCCCATTGTATTTTTGTATCCCATAAAACAAAAATGAATTAGCAAGGAATCATCTTAATTGTCAAAATTTCTTATTTGTACTTTTTTTTTGTTATTGGATCACTCTGTTCCTCTAAAGGTTTTCATGTTGGACTGCTCTACTGGATTGACACCCATTTGCTATTCTTTTGTCCAAAACATCAAAGTATTATACTCTTAGGATCTTCGCTAGTAAATGTGAAAATGGGCAATATTCAAGCATGACAAGAAAAGGTACATCATACTAATAAAGAAATGAGATAATTAAAACATACACATTTGGCAAGCTAACAAGCATAATCTGATGGTTATTAGATTATCAAATTTAAGAAAAATTGCAGTGTGATTATTTTCTCCATTGTAGACATTGGAATCCTGAATTAGTATAGTATTCACACACTTAATCTTTAGAAAACTTCTAAATGTTGATGTTTCAGTTTCATTTCTATGACCAAAAAGTATAGAATATTGAGGCAAAATAGTAGAGACAGTGTTAAAAAAAATGCCATATTTTGCATTCAAATGTTCTTGTTTTGAATGCTGGCACCATGCTGTCTAGCTCTGTAGCCTTGAACATATTTTTAACACCTATGCCTCCCTTCTTCAAAAACTATAAAATGGGAACAATTGTACCTGTCTTTCATCAGCAGATAACTAATGTCCAGATATAAGTCCCTCTGGCACATTGTAGGTACTTCACAAAGGATAGCTTAATCTCCTTCTCAAGCAATAAGATCCAAGAAATTCTGTTGGACAACATGCAGTTCAGTGACTACATCTTAAAATGACAAATGGGGACACAACCTGCCAAGTATGAATGCACTTACAGTGACAGCAGGACAGATTATTTGAAACTGCAAATGTCACTACAGAGCCTTGATGAGCAGCTATCATGTTATGAAGAACACAGACAACAGGAAAGTACCCAATCACAGTTATTTTTAAAGGAATGTTATTTTTTTTTAAAAGAAATTTTGCTAATTTTCATTAAAAATGAGACTAACTGGAGTACAACACATATCTAGAAGGCATTTTCTCTGAAAAAAATACATGCACAATATGTATCATATATTGTAAATTGTAGTGGTGGTCAATTCAGAAATACATACAAATTCAAATCTAAAGGTAAGAAGAGCTGAAAGAAGTTTCTTATAATCCTGAATATCTGGGGGGATGCTTCTCTTCGTTCTGTTTACTGTTTAAAGAGAAATCATTTTTTATCTTCAATACATCCTGTGACCTTTTCAAAGTCCTTCTTTCCTCAAAAGAATGAGTCATTGTTGTTTAAAAAAAATAAGAAGAAACTACCTTCATGATTTTCTTGGTTTAGGTGGAAAGTGCACTTGATACGAATTATTCTCATTAAAGTTTTAACTACTAAAAACAGATAAAGGTAAGTGAGTGAAAAAAGAGATGGAAATACCCTACTCAGCTCTTTTCATATTTCAGGCTTCATTATTTCTTCTTGCCTCTTTCCTGTTTTTTCTGCTTATACAACACACACACACACACACACACACACACAAGCACACACACACTTTGATTGGACAACCAGCATATCTAACTCTAGGAGTCATGGTAAGAAGTAATCTTGTCAGGATGGAAATCTTCCATTAATAATAAATTATCTCACAACTTTACAAGATAATCTTATCTACCTCAGTCACTCTGTTCTGATAATGTGCTGAATACCAAGAATGTCAAAAGACCTTGTAAAGAATAGAAAAGGGGAGGTAGCTTGCTGAAGCTTGTCTGTGGTGACTGCTATACGAAGCCCAACAAAAATGAAGACACTGAGAGATATATAAAATATATATTTCCTCTGAGTGACAAAGACAGAAAGCTTTTAAAAGCCTGTTTAGTGCTAACATTTAAAGTATTAATTTTCCTTCTTTCCCTCCACCTTTATCAAATCTTCCTCACTTTCTTCTCACACATAAAATAAGAAATAAAGCTTTTTTTAAATTCCTTGTACAGATTAAACTTTTTTTTTAATGGCTATCGATCCTTGTGTGTATGTGTATGCATGTGTGATACTGGGGATTAAATCTAGGGCCTTACACATGCTCAAGCACTCTATCATTCAGCTACACCTCCAGTCCTACCAAATCATTTTGAATGGATTTGACACAATGATATAAAATATCGTGTACAATGAAGACAGTAGCGGAGTTGTAATGGCAATGTAAGCTAGAAGCTATGACATCATACATCTAATTTGAAAATTTAAAATACATTCTATGTGACAAATATTATTTAATCTTAGGAAATTACAATGTATAATAATTACTTAACTCAATTAGGAAATTGAGTAGTGTCTCACACATGCAGAAAACCTTTTTCCTGATTATATTTATCTTCCCATAGATAGAAAAAAAAAAGTAGGAATTTTTAAAATCTGCATTTCCAAAGAGATTTGAATGGAAGTTATCAGTACATCTGAAAGCATTTGAAGCTTAAAATCAATGAAGGTTTTTAAGCTTTCAGAACAATGAGCTGTTGAGAGTTAAAAAAAAGCAAGAACGAGAAACCAACTAGATTAGTTCCTCTTTGTACAAAGGGTACATGCATTGTTTATCTTAAGACATATTCTATAATTCTGTGATTTTCAATGCCTCTGATGCTTCCTTTACCATTAGGTATCTTCACCATTCTATCCTCAGATAATCACTTATTTGCAGCAATAATAGAAAATGCCAATTTGATCATTTGCTAATTTTAGAAATAAACAGATTCTAAGTGTTTGCTCTGCAAAATGTATTCTACCTTACTTTTCACCTTTTAAATACAAACCCAAGTTCTTCATTCAAAAATAATTCTTACTTTGTTGTGGTTTGTTTTTTCTTAAAAGATAGTGTCTCACTTTTAGATTGCTTGAGTTAGAGTCTGTCAATTCTCTTTTTAAACCAGGACTTGATCTTTTACAGATTCTCTTTCTATCTTTATGAATATTGAGGTTTTCTCTCCCTTTGTAGAGCAAAACAACTTTCACCCTATTCATTGTCCTTCTTTTCACATTAAAATGTCCTTCTTGTAGTACAATTTTTACAAAAAAAATTATCCTGCACACAGAGATTTTGAGATACTGGTGGTCCTAAAGTGGTTTCCAAGGCTTGCAGCACCAGGAAGAAATCCAAGAACTAAGGCTACTTTTTGGTTGCTCCAGATCTTGGATGTGAAGTGTGGTGTCATGTGCAATGGCAAAAACAACCCACTTAGCTTTCACAAGCCCATCACCTCTGGTGACACAGATAGAACTGTGTTATTTTGGTGAAGAGGTTATAAAATGTTCAAAGCTCTAGGAAAAACAATTGCTCTCAACGTGCATGAGTAAAAAGGGAATAAGGTACCAGTGCAGCAAAAAAGAGAGGCATTTGGCAGTTGTAATAAAAATAAAAAGACAAAGAGATGGGGCATCATAAGAATAAACAATAAGAATACTATTGCCTTCAAACCTATATTTAACAAATCTTTCTTAAGGCTGAGTAAGACTTGTTTTATTTCATGTACATGAATGATTTGCTACTTAACTGGAAAAGGAAGAAGGAAGGAAGGAAGGGATGAAGGAAGGAAGGAAGATTATAAAACAGAAGATATTTGGCTACACTGTAGAGTATTTAAGTAATGACATCAATTTTTATTCTTTCTTTATTAAATACTTGGAAATCATTATGATTACAATAAAATTGAAAGCTGGTGACTTTAGTAAGGGAACTAAAACTAATTTTACACAAAATATATAATAACATTTTTCTATATAGCCTAAAGTCCTTTGAGAGATTTCCTTATTAGCCTTTTTTTTTACAGCATGCAATTAGTAAAGAAAGATGGTTTCATTCTACAATAAAGCAAATGAAATAAAGAAACTCTTAAATGGTTTTGAAATATGGGAGGATTTTAAGCACATTGTCCTAAGACAAAACAGTCTTGAGATCAAATGCTGACTTCATTATTTACAATCTGTGAAGTTAAGAAGTTATTTAAACATTCTAAACCTCAATTTCTTTATGTGTAAATTGGGGTAATGATGACTTTATTTCTTAAGGTTGCTGTGAGGCCAAAATGAGTTAATTTAAAGTATTTAGCAGAAAGCCTGGTACATCTGAATTTTTATTGTTGCTGTAACAAATTACCACAATTTGTTAATTGGCTTAAACAATGTGAATTTGCTGTCATACACCCATGGGGGTCAGAATTCTGACAATGGTCTCACTGGGCTAAAACCAAGATGTCAGCAGGGTTGCAGTCATTTTTGTAGGCTCCGTGGGAGAATCTGTTCCTTGCCCTTTTCAACTTCTAACAGCTGCATACATCTCATTTGTCACCCCTTTCTCCCATTTTCAAAGCATCTGTCTTTTCCCAATTGCAACTGCAGTGCTTCTCTGCTACTACCTGATTAGATGGAGCCCACCTTGATAATCCAGGACAACCACTCCATCTTAATCTTCTTGACCATAACCACATAGGGGAATCCCTTTTGCCTTGTAAAGTAACATTTACTATGTTCTGGGGAAAAAATGTGGGCATGTTTGTGGGGTCATTATTCTGGCTACCAGAGCATGGTGCATCACAATGTGTATAATAAATATGACTACTTCATTTTTCTCATCATCTTTACATTTTTTGATTTTAGAATGGTTGTATGTAGATGCTTATAATTATAGATGCTTATAATTAAGATATTATTTGCTCTGCCCCTACACATTTTTCAGGTGAGGAATCAGACACCATGTGATATGAAGTGCTTTGTCTAAGGCCATTTAGGCCAGGTGCTGATGATTTTCTACAATTCGTATTTCCAGTTACAACAGTGCATTTTTCTGTATTGTAGTGCTGAGAACATAATATAAATGAATAACTAATGCATGTAATTTGAAATTTAATTTGTAAAGATCTTCAAAATTATCAAGCTAAATTACTTAATTTTTCTAATTAAGAATATAAAAAATCAAAACTTTATCCTTACTTTAAATAGAAGTGATTTAAAAATTTAATTAGGGAGAATGCTGGAAATTCTAAAGTACATTGAAATCAGGTCAGAATTTAATTTGGACAAAGTGAATTTTTTTTTTTTTTTTTGCTTACTTTTTCTATTCTTTCCTTTTTTTCCCATTTATCTTATCTGTCTTCTGTTCAGTAGAAAAGTTATCATGCTAAGGTGAGAGCAATTCATTTCACTTCTAATTTCTGATGACATTACATTACTAAACTATGACTACATTGTTGCCTTATAAGAGTTTCCATATTGGTTCATTTGAGCTACTTACCAAAATTGTTTGAAATATGCTGGATTACAGTTTGAAACTGTCTACTCAAAAACTCTGATAAAAGGTGATAAGCACAGACTAATGATATTTTATGAGTTTAATTTAATCTGAGCCAAGAGTTTTACTTTGTTTAGAAAATTATTTTCCATACAGCTATGCAAAACTATTGTATTCTCTAACATACTAAAATAAAGGTTGTACTAAGAAGATCAGTGACATTATATCTTATTCCCCAAATAAGCCTATGAGCATCTCTGCTTTTTGTTGGTTTCTTCTAGGCAAACTTTAAAAATTTCTAGACACCCAATACAATAACAATATTAAATTACATAACAATATTAAATTACACAATGAGAAATATTGATAGAAATGTTCTATCAATAGCCAAATTAATCACTCTTAATCATTATTTATTTCTGTAAATTCTTTATGAATTTTTTATTTTTGTTTTATTTTTTCCTTTTGACTTGATGGGGAAAAGGTTACTTTAACAGATGAGCTATAACTGCCTAACCGAAGTCATTTGGTAATGAATTTAGCTATTTGAAATTTGCATAGGTGATGTCACTTTTGGCTTAGATGTAACTGTTAAATAGCAAGTATGTGATTCTACAACATTGCAGCCAAGTTCACTATATCTTTTCATGACAGTGTTGCATAATATTAAAATGTCCTGAGTGAAATATAGGCATTTGTGATGCTTAAGGTATATATTATTTTGTAATAAGTTGCTTTTCATTGGATAATTTTTCTTCATTAATTTGTGTTCAAATTATAGGTTATTATTAGGTAGAGACTAGAGATAATGAAAATTTATTTTTCATTTGTGGGAACCTACAAGGTCAAAGATGATGGCTACATATCTGGGACCTTCAAAAGAAAGGTCAGGGCCAAGAACATCCAAGATTTAGTCATTACAGTTCAATAAATGATGAAGATTGTAGCAGTCCCATCATAGAATATATTTAATTTAATTTTACATAGAGAGGAAATTTAGAAACCACAATCCTAAATCCTTGCCTATATCCTACTTTCTTCTCAATCATTCATCCCAAACACACACACACACACACACACACACACACACACACACACACACAGAGTTATACTTCAAGTACCAACAAAAATTATACAGGAAATAATCACAGGATACAAGTGTATACTTACCAAATAATAATACTTTTACTTCTATTTTCAAAGGTAGTCTAGGTTAAGAGATTCAGTGTCACAAAGCAAACTTGAACAGATATTTATTTATGATTTTTTTGATCCAGCATGGTCACTTCACAACAATCTCCTAACACAAAGCACCAATTGAATGTTTGTGAAAAGGTACAAACAATGAGACTCAGATCATTGGCATCTGAAGATGTGAGGTAGTGGAAACTGTCCCCAGTCCCTAAATAAGGAAGACACTTACAACCTAGAAACTCTCAATAAAGGAAACTTTTGAAAGAGAGGCCACTTTCAGTCTAAGACATATTTTTGAAATTCACTTCACCAAACTCCTTACTTACATTGGCAAGTAAACAAAATATCTTAAAATACACCTTGGACTGAGATCTGAGTGGCAAGGACTTACAGCAACAACACTAAATCCACTTTCTAAAGTGCTATTTGGCATGGCTGGAATGTGAACAATAACAAAGGTGAAAATCATTAAATGGTGACCCTGCTGAGTTGGTGCAAGTGATAAACGGGCAAAATACCTAGATAAGTTTTAGTTTTTAACAGTAATAAGTTTTTCTCTATGCCTGTACTGTGTGCAGAGAATGTAGCTCACGTTTAGCCCAATAAAGTAGATTGAATTCTGCCTACAGGCAGAATAAACGTGTGTATTTACATTGACACCACTTTTATGTATTTTTCTCTGGGAGGTGAAATGTTCTGGGTAAGAAAAATTTCAAAATACCTCACACATATCCATTTAATTATAGAATTGTATTAACAAAAAATGTTTTGACATATTGTATAGCAATTTTTCTAAAAGTCATTGAACACTACACTGGTCTACTCATAAAACTTGAAAATACATAGAATATAATCTACACTATATGAGGTTCTGACTATTGTCCTACATTTAAGACAATGATCTCCTGATCCAGGGCCAGCTCTGAATAAATTGAAATGCTCCCAAAGCTTGACATATTAACAAATCAGTATACATGGGTATGCATTTTTTACCTAAAGTCATCAAAATATATACTTGAACATGAAAACAAAGTGGTACTTTCTGACATTACATGGGCCCTTGTAAGAAATAAAAAACTCAGTATTCCACCCTCCTAGACCTACTAAATAGGAATTTGGCCATATCCACAGATGATATGCACATTAATTTTGTTTGCACTGATTTAGAGCCTCATACTCCCCAACAGAGGCACTCCAGTGATGGACTGTCATTACTTAAGAAACTAGGTTTTGTGTTCTTGGATCTCATTTTTTCCCTCTAATAGGTTTCAGTTCAGTTTCATGGGATGTTTTTGTTGTACAATACACCCTTAGTCAAAAGTTTGTTGTCTTTCTAAAATCTCATGGTTTAAGCATGCTTACTGCCAATAAATAGACTTGCCTTTCAACTTGGTTTAGAGTCTTGAATCAGAGTTTTTTAAATTATCAAGGGGCATTATATACCATCCAAGTTCAATATAATTCCCTCACTTTGCAAAAGGGAAAACTAAGTCCAAAGACATGAAGTGACTTATTTACCAAATTAATCATGCAATAATGTTCTGTCTTAAGCATTGGCTTAACACCATCTCCTTCCTCAATTGTTCTTCCTTTTTATTACTTGTTGAAATTCATGCATTCCCACTTCTCTCATACATTAATGTAAATACTATTTAATGGATTTCTTCTCCCTTGCATTCTTCTCAAAATGTCTTTATCTAGACACGTGGTAAGGTATCCATTTATTTATGCCTCACATTCAGTTCCATTTTTCTACTGGACCTATGTTTAAATTAAAGTTTCTTTTTCCCTGGATCTCTCTTGGTCTTCATTTCTGACTGTACTGACCTTCACATTCAGGTTAATAGCGTTGTGTTCCAGGCCCTTGATCATTGTTGGTCTAGGACATCTTCATAACGTAGCAATTTAGTCTTTCTCTAGTACTTTCTCTAGTCTAGTTAGGTTTCTTGAGTGAGTTTTGCTTTCTGAGTATAAGTCTTGTCTGAGGTTAAGATAAAAAAACTCGACTCTACCCTCTATTCTTTCTGTCCCCGTGCTCACTCTTAGTGATAATTACTGGAGACAGGCATGGCCAGAGCAAGATTGCTGTGAGGTTATAGCATCTGGTGAAGAAACAAATAGGTGAGTACTCTTTTGTTTCTAGTTCTTCCTTCCTCAAAGCCTTACAGCTCTCAGATGATCTGCCCTCTTTGAATTTTTCTGTTTCTTCTGTGTAGCTAATACAGGAACATCAGGCAGGAAAACCTCATTTCCTTCTTTTAAACCTATGACATACACTAGGAAAAAGGAATCTGGAGTTGGCTCCACAAATTTGATGTAAGTCTACTGGATGACCCTCTATCAGATGGACATTCTGAGAAGCTAGCCAAGGACAGAAACTACATGAGAAGTTAAGGTTATACTTAATTCATTCTTAACAAAAAGTATTAATTTACCTGGAATCTCACTTTGGAATAACTCTATGAGGATCTCAGAGGGAGATAAAGCTGAAAGAACAGAATGGGAGGAGTCTTTCTGATCTAACAGTAGGAACAGTTAGATTTAAAAAAAAAACTGGCTATGCCATCTTTAAAATTCATGACTCTTGAATCTTAAACAGTTTACAAAATGAAAGCTTTCTCTATTTTTAGGGTTTATAGATAAAACTCTTGCAAAACCAGGCAAAAATACTCTTCCTTCACTGGTAACCTATTTCGAATCTTAGTCTAGCAGAAAACTGAACAAACAAATAAATAAACATGTTTTAAGCACTGCTTAGAGAGATAGTATGTGAATAATTCTTTGTTTAAAACAGCCTAATTTTTAATACAAGTGTTTATTTTCAAAATGTAATTCATACAGCTTAAAGTTAGAAATTATGCTGACCAATTTTAAAATTACTATTAAAAGATAAATGGAAGATATTTCTTAAAACAAGCTTTCCAGCCATATTTTTAGGAATACCATTGGATTGGTTCACTGTTAGTAGCTGACCTTCCTAAATGCCCTGAATCCAGAGAATTTAACTGTCTGTATACACATCTAATTCCATGGTAAATTATGTAGTAAAGAACCAATGCAATTATAACACATGTATACTTGCTAGGATGCATAAGATGAAAATTTAAAATGAGGTATTATACATTCTCCACTTATTAAAAAACAAATGCTAACTCCCTCTAATATAGATTTTGTCATACAACTGGCTCTCGTTCTAACCTCTTTCTTTGTGAAGAATTATTGAATCACAGTTAAGAATAATATAAAGACACCAAATGAAGCTTGTTGAAAGCCCATTTAGAAGGTAGAAAAGGTATCAGGTTTTATAAACTAGTATAATAGTCTTATTCAGAGAACAGCAATTTATGTGAAAATTTAGTAAATGTTGCAACAAATAGCTGAAATAGCTGAGTACGGTAAACATCCACTATGCGTGAAAGCATTCTTTTAAAATCAAGCTGAGCTTTAGAAGTATCTATCACTATGTTAAGATCTCCATTCAATAAATTGGACTGGTTTCTTTCTCAGTAGGACTATCACTGTAATAATGACCCAGCAGGTTGCCGTTTATGAAGTATAGGAGGATCAATGTTTTCATCTAAAATCATTAAATTTAGAGAGTTTCAAAACTACTAAAAATAGATTAACCCTCTTAATGACCTAGTTAAAAGTTATTGAAACAACTCTTTAATCCCCCAAATTTTGTTGGTAATTATCTTCTAATCAGAAATTTGATCATATTGTTATTTTGGCAGTAGGCTAACGACAAAGAAGAGCAAACATTTGCTTGACTCCAATTTTAAGAATTCCTCTTCTTCATAAATTCATACAATTTGTGCTAATCTGTACAGCAGGGTTAGATCTTAATTTTGTATGACATTATTTTAATTCATTATAAATGTATGCTATTCTTAAATTGTCTATAAGATACTGAATTAACACTTATGATTAGAGTATTCAGTAACAAATTAAATAACATGTTTAAAATATGAAGTAGACCTTTTGAAATAAAAATGATAACTTATGGGTAATTTTATATTGCTTGACCTAAAACTAAGGTTAGTAAACATATAACTGAGTTAATATCATGATAGTCACTCAATAGTATAGATGGTTAGCTTACAATATATTTATTGAAGGAATGAATAAGTGAAGGATAAGTGACACAACTTCACCTGTTCATTTTGCTCTGTGTGTGTGTCTGTGTGTGTGTGTGGTGCTGGGGACTCAACCCAGGGTTTCACATATGCTAGGCCAATATTCTATCATTAATCTACATTCCAACCTTCAGTCTGACATTTCTGTGTTGCTGTATTTTATCTTGATTTGGGGGGCATTTTGCATTCTAGGAAGAAAATCTTTTGGTGTTTACAGTGGTCTCCTTTTCTTTGTTTCTCTCTCTGTCTCACTCTCTATCTTCCTCTCTCTCTCTCTCTCTCTCACATACACACACACACACATACACACACACACACGCACACTATAGGCCCATCTGTAGTTTTAATAACTAGATTATATACTAGGATTGACTTTGGGACTGTAATCATAAGCTTTCTTTAAAATACATGTTAATGTCGTACTTAAGGCAAAACGCAAGAGCATTTTTTGACCAGGAACAGTCTGTGTAAGTGCAGATGCCAGCAATTTGGATGTACCATCCACGCTTCTTTTCACACTGCATTAGACATGCAGAACTTGGAACTGTCAGACTGTATCTACTTTTATTTCTATACCCATATGTAAAGCAGGGTATACTTTATTTTAATTGCTCAAGATTTGGTAGACAAAAATTGGACAATGAATAAAAAGATTATTGTATTTTAAATTTAGAACAAATATTTATTGGACTCTCTATCAATATTTCATAATGTTTTCAAGATTTCTACTATTTTAAAACTATCCTTTCAATTTTAATTTTGTCTATGGGCTCAGTGAAAAATACTTGTTTTCCTAACGCATGAGCTTGTATCAGTTCATTAACTTTCCAATTGTTTTTTTGGTCAAGCAAAGCTTTTGTTCTGGGGGAACATATCCATGACAGCTGTTTATTCCACATGTTTCTGTTGACAGCCTATTAACCTGAGCACCTGAGGATAATTATTGTTATGGGTGTTAATGGTTCCTCTCCTGCCTTCTCTTGTGATTGTCTTGACCCTGGTATTAGTAGTACTAATATCCTTGGGTCTTCATGGTACTAATGACACTGTGAAAGTCTCCATGTTGATTTGGGTTAAGAAAGCTTGAGTTTGGGTAAATATTTTTTAATTAGATGTGTAGAAAAAAATAGCACATTGTCTCATGGTTATATGTATTAGTATCAACTAATTCTAATGTGAGTCATTGATAAGTAGTATTCATAACTCAATAAAGCCCCAGACAAGCTGTACTGTGGCATTCAGTATATGGTAAATTATTTATTTATATACACACTCCCTTTTTGAACTCTATGGTATCTTTCTTTCCTGCCATTCCTCTGTCTTCTCTGTGTGACTGTTCTCGTTCTCTACCTGCCTGACCCATAAGATTACACTAACTGCAGCCATTCTTGTGGGGATCTCTCTAAGTCTGCATATCCAGCCCTGACCATGCCCCTGTGATCCAGACCCACAGTTTTAATTGATCAGAAGTCCTCTTCATCTGAAGGTCTACAGGCATCTAAAACTCAACATGGTACAGGAACCAAACGATCCGTTTCTTAGTTCCCTCACCCTATCATCATCTATAGGCTTCTCCTCTTATATGTTCTAGTGGTCACTAATTCAACCATAGGTGAGGATAACCAAATAGGGAACTTTAGAATCATCTGGATTTCTCTACCCCAGAGATCCACAACTAATCAGTTACAAAGTCCTCCTAATATCTTTTATTGGTATCTGTCATCTGACCCCTTCTTTTCTTCCCTATTCTTCCACAGCTTATTGTAATGTCTAATGCAGAGTAAGTGTTCTACAAATATTTTATTGATGAATAAATAGAACAGACATGAGTAAATGACTAAGACATAGTTTCAGATTTCATTTAGTTCACTGTAGCAGAAACAAAGTACTATATGATGCATGCTATCTTCCACTAGAGGGCATATATGAGCGGTACCTTACTCAAGCTGAAGCTTGGAGGAATCTAAGAATGAAAGCATAAGTAACAAATGAGTAGGTAGAAAACTAGGTGTTTTCTACTAATTCTCTATACTTAGTGTCACGGAGGAGACTGGATTAAGGCAATGGAAAATTTAGTGGATTCCATAAAAACCAATATGGTTTCTCTTCTTCAGATAGCCATGGTTGCTTTGATGTTTTAGAGCCCAGTATTTCCTAAAGAACCTCAGTTTTCTGATCTTCAGAATTAATGACTCATAGAGAAAGAGTTGATTCCAAATCTTAGTCATAAATCATGAAACAAGTAACTAGAAAATTACATTGTAATTTTCATGTGAAAAAATATCCTATGAACAATGTAATTATATGAATCTTATGTTTTAATATAAAGTATAGGCTGTACAGATACACCAATAAAGCTTTAGTTTCAGACTTCTTGTAAAGTGTAGCCCAATTCTGGCCTGGTCTCAGCCATGTGGGGAGATTCAAATAAACAGGCTTTTCTGGTGGTTTTGAAATGACATATTTGTTCTGAAGAGATGGATCCAATAATAACAATAATAGTAATGACAATGAGGATTCAACTTTTCCTAGTACATCCTCTATTTAGAAAAAGATCTTATTTGAGAATTGAGAAACATTTTTTCGTTATGACATAAAGTAGAATTAATAGAAAATGAATGACCAATTTCTGAGTTCTTTTTTACATTTGTTTTCCATTAAATTTCTTTTCAGAATGAATTTATCTGCAGTTATGAAACCTATTAATAATAAGCTTATTTATTATAGAATTATCAAGTATAATTCAAAAAATAGTGAAGAAGCCAGTAACATTCTCATTTTGGAGTTTAATGTAAAACCTCTTTTTTTTATGTATTGGTCAATTAGCTTAAATTATACTTTATGATATTATAAATAAAAGACAAAGATGTACTTAAACAAAACAAAGAGAAGACATAGCTTTATTTTTCTTCCAATAAGAAAGACTTTCTGGGCTGGGGATACAGCTCAAAGGTAGAGCGTCACTTAGCATGCACAAGATCCTGGTTTAATCCCCAGCACTAAAGAAAGAAAACCTTTCATCTCTGTGTGTCACTCTATGTCTTAATTCACCTAATGAAATATGTGCAGAAATCCAGTAAATAAAAACACTCCTCTTTTTGGATCCTTTTTGCAAAGGCACCATTTAAAAATCTAGATGTGTTCTGGACTTATTATAGAATTATTATTCTTGAAAAACATAGCAAAAACCTGCTAATTCAGAACTCAACACCACTTTCATTTTCAATTCACTTATTTTCAAGTCCTTTTAAAGCTTTTTATTACATCTTTAACTTGGTGACCTATAACCAATGTTATAAATGTCCCATGCTTCAGAAAGGAAGGTAAAGGCATTACTTCCCTTAGTTAAAAATGAAACTAAAATTGTTTCTTAGTGTGGGAAAATGTATAGGATTAAGCTATGGATAATCTAAGTCTATCTTGGTTTCTCTGGCAACCAGGAAGAAACATTTAAAAGTAGATTATGGGCTATAGTTATAGACTTAATTTTTGGTTTAAGAAAGCAAAACTTTTATATGTCTTATGTTAGTGCCAACACTAATGACATTTGCATTTTTAGGCCCTTTTATTAGCATGAATTTACCAATCTTGTCTTAATTTTCTGACTAAAACATACATCCTACTTTTCACCCTCATAGCTGTTGACGTTTCCTATTCTTATAAAACAGTATTTAAAAAAATAAATCAAAACTCTTTATACCCCAAGGTTGTGCTACTTTCAGCCTCTCTGGAAGGTCAACAGAGAGGGCAATGAGAGGAGTTATGCACTGTCACAACCTGAACAAAAATCTCATCCATCAGACAACAGGATTTCACTCTCTGGTGCCTTCTTTCCACTAGAGTGGAAATGAAGGAAAGAATCCCACCAAAAGCAATTCTGCTGAAGTACCTTGTAAGACCAAGGAAACAAATGACAGTGTTTGTCTCTCTAGTAAGCATTTTCCAACATGAATATATCATTCCTAGAAAATACATTTTATGTGAAATTTTATTTCATGCACACAAGGGGCTTAAACTAATAGCACATAAGAGTTTAAAAAAAAACTAAAGTCAGGCTTTCTGCTGTGTATGGGCAAAAGAAAAGTTCGTACCCTGACAAGCTCATTTTGCTGCATGTTAGCCTAGCACGGCCGTCAACAATCCCAGATGACCACAATGCCATAGCTAGGCTTTGGAAGGATTTGGATCTGAGCTCTGTAATTTTCTGTGAGGTCAAAGGCTCAGACTCCTGCTCCTGTTTCAAACCACCACATAGGCCCTACTTCAGATTTTACAGTAAATACATGCACAGATATACACAACACATTATCATATTTTAAATTATCATATCTGGAAAACAAAGAGAAGAAAGTTTTTTAAAAAGATTAACAATGCTTCAAGAACCTGAGCAAATAAAAAGTTCTAATGTAAATATTTTTGAGTTCTAAAGTGAGGGTAGATAAAGAATGGGGTAGAAGAAATAAAGGCTAAATTCTCTCTAATTCAGAGAAGGGCATGCATTTATAGCTTTAAGAAATTTAGTAAACCCAAGCAGTTTAAATGCAACAGTGCCAGACCTAGACACACCATAGTCAAACTTGTGAAAAACAAAGAGAAACTCTTGAAATCAGCAAGAGAAAACTGATCTATTACATAGAAAAAAATAATGATTGAAATCACTTGAGTCTTCTAATTAGAAACAACTGAAGCAAAAAGGCAGTAAATCAACATCTTCAAAATATTGAAAGGGAAACAGTCATTTCAGGCAGAATTGTATATTCAACAAAAAATGTTCTATAAAATGAAATGCTAAAGGGGAATTTTATAGCAAATGAGCTCAAAACTTTAAAATATAATGAACATTAGAAAAGGCAAATATGTGGGTAGATGTAAAAGATATATACATATACACACATGAAACATTTTATACAGGGGACATAAAATTTAAAGGACATTAAAAATCAGTATATATTCTTGATTTGAAGGTTGAATGAGAGGACATAGTAAACAAATGGTTCCCAGGTTTCTAGTTTGTGCAACCAAATGAATGGTGATATCACTTACTGAGATGGGGAAAATGGAAAAGGTAGACATCACAGGAGAAAATAGAGAGTATTTATTCAATTGTATTGAATTTCAGTGCAGAAGCTATGAAACATTCAAAGGAAGAATTTAGGTATAAAGCTCAATATAAAAGTCTGGACATGAGAGATATGTTTTGATACAGAGGTTTAAATAAGAATGATTAGAACAGAGACAACAGGAATTGTGATTGTGAATGAAAATATCTAGAAAAGAGCAAAACTGGTTCAGTTTTCCTCTTACCTGAGGCTAAGGAATTACAGTGTTTGCCAGTGAGGTAGATGAGAATGAGCAGCAAAGGAAAGCCAGGGGCAGGAAAGGAATCATGTTATCAGTGTGGTGGAGAGCAAGAACAAGTCTTTCAGGGAGATAATTACTAATAGTTTGTAGTTTACCAGAGAAGTGATGCAAGATGACAACTCAAAAATCCCAGTGAATTAGTAAAATAGGCTACTATGAAGAGTTTTTTGGGAGAGCTAACGGTTGAAATAAAAGTAGACTCTTGGACTGAGAGCTCTTGGCAAAAAGTCTGATGGTAAAGGAGGATGAAGAAAGAAGATAGTAGTTAGAAAAGTATCCCTTTTTTTTAATGGGAGAATTCTGAGCATGATGAAACGGTCAGGATCCAGTGTAGAGGGAGACACAGAGAGTGCAAAATTCCTAAGAGATCAGGAGAAGCTATGATAGATACAGCAAGAGTCCAATAATCAGAGATTACACTTTAAAAAAGAATTTTTTTCTTAAACTTACCAAAATAATCAAATGTTTTGCTGAGCATGAAAATTTGTAAGGTAGTTATATTTGTAGTTATGTGTGTGTTTAAGTGTTCTGTAGTTAAAACTTATTCCTCAGTTAATGAAAATTTATGGATATATTTTATCTACTCAGCAAAGACTGTTTAAAAAGGAAATGCTAACTTACTAGCAAATTAGTTTCAAGCAAGTATACAACTGAAACAGGTGAACAGAACACATATTGCAATTTACTGTTTTATTTCTATAGATTTACCTGAGTGAATTCTTTCTCAGAGCTATCAGACTGTTTTTCAAATCTCATTTTAAATGTTGCTAGCATATAAACTAAATTCACATGAAGGATATTGTATACGGTTATCTGCACCATTTTGAAATGTATTCATTGAGGAAACTATAAACTTAAACCCTTTGCATTAATAGACTTTGCTGGATGGTTTATATTAAAATCCAGGTTCCCTTCATCTACTGACAATGTAAGCAAACACCCTCAAGGAGGAAAGTAGGTTAGAAAGTGTTTTGCTAGGTTTTTAGCCAGGGGACATAGCGGAGGGTTGTGTAGGTGACCCTGGTATATCTGCAAGGATAAGGCAGTGCTCTGCAGGGAGGAACCATGAACTGCATCGGAATCACACAGTTGTTAGACACTCAGACATCATTTGCTTTAATTGAGCTGTCATGAAGATCTTCTTTAACTGGCCAGTTGAATAAATAGATTAGCTGGAACCTATAAAGCGTTTTATATGTAACAAAAATAAAGAGAACTGAGAAGCCCAAAGTGACTTAAAAACATAATTCTTATAAAGAAATTATAGTAAGTGAAACAGTAAACTCTCTAATTTAAAGGTATCATTATATGTCCATTGTCACTGGTCTTAAATTCCTTTGTTTTCAAGATAGCAGATGGATACCAAATATGTGCAAATATGTAACTACTTCTGAATTATAAAAAGATTATCAACGCTTCCTTTATTCCTTTTTTTTTAACAAGGTAAGGCTTACACCCGAGTATTTGTATTTGTCATTGAAAGCAGTGCTTATCAAATTAGACCAATTATGAATAAAGTTACATGTGGTTGCTGTAAATCTTTAGGGTATAACCTCATGTTCTGGGAATTACTTAATCAGAGTGAATGTACTCTCATGTAACCAGAGAAAATACATTTTCATAAAATTTTTATATAATACCTCAATCTATTTAAAGAATTGCTTTAGCAAACATGCCAGAACACATACATAAACACATGAAGTTGCTTCATCATATTAGAGAAGAGTTGACATGCAGGGTGCATGCAAGCAATCTATTCAGTGCCTAATCACAATTTTAATTCAAAATTATGGGAGGGCAAGTAACAGAAGAGCATCAAGATTCTTGTAAGAAAGTCTGCATAATCTATTTGATGTTGTCAGAAAAAATAGCATATGCTGCAGGTAATTATTAAACTCTCAAAGAATACTTTCCCAATTACTGACAGTGAAACCAAATGGTTCAAAACCTAACTACTACCTGTGATACTGATAGATCCACAGGTAGTAGTGATAGGTCCACAAGTATATATTCGTAACAGAAGGATGGAATTGGTAATTAAGTAATCATTGATCCTTAAAAGCATGGCTTTGACCTTGACAGTAACCTTTTGAATAATTAAATACAGCATAGAGTTGAAGATAGTCACCTTAACTTTTTGAAGAAGAACTGTTTTTTCCCCCTTAATGTCAACAGCCCACATTGGTCAGTGGCTTTGTTGATCTAAATGCCTTATAGGTATTCAGTTAGGGGAAGGTGTAGGAGTTAGAATATACTACAAAATTCCTGCAGATAGGGTATGTGTCGTGTATATACACTCTTTAGTCATTAATATGCTTAAGGGAGAAAACATGTGCTTACATGAGAAAGGAATTTCCTAGAACTAGAATATAGCATTTCTGGTCACTGGTGAGTACTTTGCTGAGATTTCTGATTATGTGCTTTGCATGAGACTGGTCATATAGTTGTATATTTTTCTGTAGCTCTGCTTACCACTTTGTGTGTAAATCTGTAGTAGGAAAGTAGCTGAAATCATGCAGTTTGGGTACTTGCTAAACAAGAAAAATAAAGGTAAAATGAAAGAGGAAAAAGAGTTATAGATCATGGGCTATAGGCCAGAGAGGAGGAAGTCAAGCAAGGAGGAGACTGATTGATGTTAAAGAGAACATGTTATTATGTCTGGGTACTTTGGAGTAAGGTAATTAAGGAAAGTAAGCTAAGGAGTATACATTGTTGTGGTCAGATAATTGGATATACGAACCAACACTGAACCTAAATTGAAATTTTTATTGAGTTAGTGTAATGTAAAAATGTTATACCTTTTAAAATATATTTTGTTAATAAAATGAAAGAGTTATTTAAAACTTTCTGTGGGTTCACCCTATTGATATTAGTATTCTACACTTATATAGTAACATATTTTATTAGTCATTTTTCATAAATTGTTCCATTTAGTCACTCTCATTATAATTTAAACATTCTCATTATCGCAGATGAGAAACTTGCGGAATATTGAGTAAACCAGAACATATTGGTGGTAATTAAATAGCACAGTACTTGAGGTCCTATGTTCTAGTTCTTATTACTTGCAAAATAGATTTTGACAAATCACCCAGTGTTTAATCTGTACAGCAGGGATGTTCCTTGTCTGGAACAGGAGACTGAAAATAATATTTTAATGTTTGTTATTTTGTTTGTTTCTCAATTTCTAGATCCATAGAACAGGTGTATTGCACGTTGTTCTCCTTTGTTACCAGAACTTTATTCCAGACAATACCACTAAGGTTCAATTCTTCATGAATTAAATTCTAGTACCAGTGAGAGTAGTGAGGATATAAGGAAAAGGTGAAGGAGGCCGAATGTAGTGGAAATATCATGTACGTATGTATGAAAATGGGAAAAAGAGACATGTTGAAACCATTCCAGGAATGGGAGGGAGGGAATAAAGGAGAATAATGGAGGGGGTGAACCCAATTATGATATATTATAAGAACTTTTGTAAATGTTACAATGTATATTGAGTACAACAATAATATAATAAAAAAGAAAAAAGATTTCAAACAAAGAAATGAATACCATAAAACCGAGAGAATATTATAGTTACAAAGGTTCTAGCTTATATCCTACTTCACCACAGAAATGCTAAATCTCCTTTAGGATGATCAAACAAACTTTTTTCCTATTAATTCCAAAGAGGTAGATGATGTTAAAACAGACTCTGATAGATTTAAATTTTAGTATTCAAAGTTTTCCTGAGATGCCTTCTTCAAAAGCAAATTTCAACATTAATTCTTACTCAAGTATTAGTGATTCATATGTATTTTGCATCTTCCAAGCAGAAAAATTAGACAAAAGAAATTAATTCATAAGAGAAGGGCCTGCCAATAACTTGAAGTAGGTATGAGATTTGCTAATTAAATGTATGTTAATTCAATTGTCATAATTTTATGTCATATCTAGAGAACATTATGCTGCATATGGTGTTATAACATTGTCAGATAATGAGTCAGACATACATCAGCCTTCCCTTGAGGTAGGTGAATGAACCTGCATAAATAAAGTTTCTTTTCTCCAAGGATGACTTTGCGGCATATTTTGGGTAATACTCAGTTTGTGAATATTATGTAATTAGAAATACTCATGACGTCTTGTAAAATTTTATTTTTGCCTCTTTTGTTTCTGACAATAATTTCCTATGAAAGGAAAAAGATCTTTAGGAAAGAAAAATATAGCTTTTTAAGTCTTTCTTTGGTTTTACAGAATCTTTTTTTATTAATCCAATTACATCACTAAAAAGCCAAACTACTAAATTGTATTATTAGTATTATAAAATTAACTACTACTATAATGATTAAATGATATTACTAATATGAAAATGAATCCCTTTCTTATAGTATCCTGCTTTAAATTTCAGCTGACAAACCCCAGCCCCAATCATGTGTGCTATCTTACCCCAACATACTTCACCCTAGAAAATAACTACTCTTCAAGTAAGTAGTACATGTATAGAAGTTCTTGTCACCAAATTTATCTTTCTAAAGCTGATTCTTTTTAGACCTCTTTTCCATTTGGTCACTTTTTTTCTAGGATAATAATCAGACTTTTTTACAGTCAAGGAATTTTTAGAAAATGATATTTTTTCCTTCCCATATATTTATTTTTTCTTGGATTTTTTTCAACAGTTTGGCAACAGTTTGGCAAGATAAAACTCTGCCATCAAAAAGGAGTATTTAATAATTGGAAAATAAAGAATCTTATTCCCCTACACTATTAAGTTTGTCTATTCCACACTAACAAAATTATAAGATAATGCAATAAATAAGCACAAGAATAAACAACTCTCACATTATCTTTCTTCTCCAGTTTTCACTGTCATCCTCTCTGACAGTTAAAGTTGAGTGCCAGGACAGAAAATTAGCATAAAATTAAATGTAGCCTTTCAAAGATCAGCTTGGTGGATTAAAAAACTGTGTATAATAATAAATAATAAAATGCTTGGAGAAAGTGATGTTCTGACTACTTGTATTTCCTCATGAACTTGAAATGCTCTAGGAGAAAAAGCATTTTCTCAATGTTTCTTAAAAATCTTTTGATTTGCTATTGTGTTTTTCTTTTTTTTTTTTTTTTGGTGGTATAGGGGTTTGAACTCAGGGCTTCATGCTTGCTAGGCAGGCACTCTACCACATGAGCCACTCCACCAGCTCTATTAAATTATTTAACTTAAACACATTAAAATTACTTATGTTTTAGTCCATAAATATTTGTGTCTCCTAAAATATTCTTTTGAAAATAATCCTCTTCTTTGTTTTTAATCTATAGAGGAGAATGAACATATTTGATGAGTCAGATTGTCTGACTCAGAATTATTATTATGAATAACAGTTCCCATTGTACATTCATGGGATGTGAGGGAGTTTGGATTGATTATATCCAATCTTCAAGTTATGCCGTTGTCAGTTCTCTTGTGAGTAAATCCTATTTGTCATTTGCTTTTTTTTCTCCATTGTTCTCTTTCATTGAAAGCTGAGTGTTACATAATTCTGATGAACTGAGAAATATAGTTTGTCATACTTACTATATTTTTAAACCAACTTTAGATGTATGAGTAATTTTTGATTATTAAGAGATTAATTATTTTGATCATTTTTAACCCCTAAACACTTCTTTCCTAACTTCTACTGCCATGATTGTTTATCCTACTAATTAAATCATTGCTTGACATAAATACGCTCATTATATACTGTGGCAGAAAAAATTATGTACCATGATTATTTACGTGAACTACAATTAGTTACAAAAGTTTTTTCTTATCCTCTTTGTTACAGTTTGGATTTACTTGTCCTCCAAAGGTTTATGTGTCCTCAACATGAAGGTGGCAAGATGAATTTTAACTTTAAGAGGTGAGGCCTAGTAGGAAGTACGTAGCTTAGTGAGACACTGAGTCAGCTCTTGTGAGATCTAGCTGTTATGAAAGCCTGAGTTTCAACCCTGAATTGTTCTGTAGCTTCCTGTTCAGCAGTGTGATCTCTAATTCCTACACATGCTTCCACCATTGTGATGCCAGATGTCATGAGATCCTCACAGGAGCTGTGCTGATGCCAGAACCATGCCCTTGCAACTCTAGAACTGTGACCTACCAAAAGTTTTTTTTATATATAGTTAACCTCCTCTATTTATTCAATGATATTAGTAACCTGCTATGTATAAAATACTTTAATCTAGATAACTGATTCCAGCACTCTTTAAGGCTTTAGACAGCAATTGGAATGGCTTTCAATAATATAAAAATTGCAGACAGAAATTAAATATATAATTTGCCAAGTGCCAACCCTATTCAAATGTATATACATGCATTATTACATATGTGTATGTGATATATGTGGCATTAATATTCCCAATGTCCCTAACAAGTAAGAATTACTATTTCTGCATTCATAAATATGAAAATTGAGGCTCAAAAGAGATAAGTATGGTAGAGAATTTAAGCTACAAAATAAAATGGAGAAAACACTATTCTTTATAACAGTAAGGAAAGGATTCCTTTAGCACTAGAATTGGGTCCTAAATATTTGATAAATCAGGAGAATATGAAATAAATTAGAAGGACATTAAAAGGAGGCATCCCAGATGAATATAACAGTAGTTTAGTTTGGAGTGGAATTCTCTTTCCAGAGTTCTGAACACACTGATTTTCCCCTGCATAAAAACTATAAATTATATAATAAATATTTATACATAGCATTTATTTTATACCCAGCTTTCCTCCCTTCTGCCCTCCTTCCTTCCTTCTGTCCCTCCCTTTCTTCCTTCCCTCCCTCCCTTCCTTCCTTCCGTCTTTGTACCCTCTGCCAAAATCTTATAAAACCAGGAAACAAGTCCAAAATGCAATTTCTAAGTTTTGATGCTCAACAACTCTCTACTTTCTGTTTGCTTTGTTTTGTCTCCAGTGCCTTCAAGTTACATAAATAAAAGTAGAGCGCATAGTCTCACTGGCTTAAAAACTTGTGTTTGGAAATACCATATCATCTGCAGAGCGAGAAGTAAAATTCCAGAAAAGAGAGAACTGGGGAGAGAATTATAAATTCTGCCTAGTATCCAGAGCTGTGCAGTACAGATTCTCCGTAAAACAACTAAGATCTCAACCACAATTACATCCGCCTATGGCAATGGAAGCATATTTTGAATTAATTTCCTCATAGAAAAAGCAAGCAAGCAAGAAAACAAACATAAAACACTCTTTGGAAGAATAAACCAGAACTTAGATCTCTTCAGTAATTCACACTTTGTACACATATAAAAAAACAGGAAATTGGTACTCACATTTAGAGATAAAATCACTGAGATTGGTTCTTTTGAAACCCATATGCTCAAATTAAAGCAGCTTTTATAATGACATTTAAAGACATAAAAATTTATATCCAAGATCAATAATCAGGAGATGACATCAGAAAAATTAAAAGAAACTAAATCAATTCTAGTATTGAAAAAATACAATGTCTTAAATTTTAAAAGGTTGCAATGGACATACTGCAAATGTTTAAATAAACAGTAATGCACTTACATATTCCAACTTCACGTTTTAAGCACAAACATGTTACAAAATTAAACTGAATATTCTTTTCTTTTTTTTTATTTGCCCTAGCTCTAAAGTCTGCATATGAGGGAGAACATACGATTTTTGTTCTTCTGACATCTGTAGTGCTCTTGATCATTATTTATGGCCTTTTTCAGCCCTAGTAAGGAATTCTTTTTCAGACAGAGAACAGAGATGACAAAATAAATTATATCAGCTACCTTTTATATGTACTTCCCACCACATACATAGGAACATAGTTTTCTTCATGACATTCATGGGTTGGATTTATTTTTCTGTAGTGCTGACAAGTTACAAAAATGGCATATACCTTCTATTCTTTTATGAAAAATCAAAATAAATGAATGGTTATGGGTCAAGGTTATAGATGCAATCTGATCAAAGGGTGGGAAAGGCATATAGTATTTGGGAAGGGTATGGAGCAGTAAAATCTGTGCGGTGAGATAAAAGCATTACTATCTAACCAAGCAATAAACCAATGATTGATTAACTGAAGTTCTCACTAACTTGTCTTTATTAAGTGGAAATTATGAAGATACTTTTTACTACATCTTTTAAAGTTATCCTAGTCTGTAGTAATATCAGAAAAAGGGAGCAGGAAACTCAAAAGTCTGGCAAAAGTTCATTTCACTTTTTCTGGACTAATCTTTGGGTCATTTTCAGTCTGAATCAAACAGACTTTTTCCCCTAAACTCCAAATTTGTTCTATCACACCGTTTACATAGCTCAGTGACAAAACCATCACATCCTATTATAATTACTGTTTTATTGCCTATGCTCTGCAAAATATTTAAACTTCCTCAGGACAGGTATAAATTACCACTAATTTTTCATGAGGAAATAGACATTAAAGGAATCCCTTAAATTTGATTCCTAGTCCCAGACCTCAACAAAACTAAAATATTGAAAGGAAAAGATATAAAGGAAGGAAAGATGTTCTACAAGATCTCTAAGGCACTCATTTTCTTTTCCCCCCATTTTATTAGTGTAAATTAATTGTATGAATGAGATTTCAATGTGATATTTACATGCATGCATGTAATATACTTTGTTCAATTTACCCCCTATATTACTGTTTCTTAATTTCCTCTTCCCCCTTTACAGTTTTTAGTGGATTTCATTATGCTATATTTTATATGTGCATATATATATATATATATGTAGATAGACACATACAGAGATAATGTACTTTGAACATATTCATCCTCCCTTTTTTCCTTCCCCCTCTTTCTGGTTCCCCTCATGATTCTCTCTTTTACAATCATGTATATTATTATTATCATTAGTATTATTTTAGGTTTAGATTCTGTATATGAATGGAAAATTGCCATATTTTTCTGAGCTTGACCCATACAACATGATGATTTCCAGTTTCATCCACATCCATTTACCTACAAATGACATAATTTCATTTTTTCTTTTTTTTACTGAATAATATTCCATTGTGCATCAGTACCATATTTTCTTTATCCATTATTGGCTGTTGTGCTAAGGTGGTCATTTTCAATTATGTATAAAATAGAAGAACCACATACTAATTGGAGAAATTAGATACCTTGTTTCAATTGTTCATAATGCAACTTTAACTGATTTTGCTGCAGTCACCAAGTAAGTTTAGTCACTTCTGAATCAGGGTTTCAAAATCATCTGAAATTAAGACTACTAACAACCAATGTAAAACTGCAGAAACCCAACTTAATCACTCCTGATAAACTTCAGTATCACCAAACTTCTCTGAAGATCCTAAAATGTTCCTTATCAAAAATATGTCACAAAAGGTTAAGAGCCAAAATCACAGGGAATGTCATTTTATAAGCAAGACCATAATATGAGAAGTTAATAACTAATGAGGAATATTGAAAAAAGGAGTAAAAATTTCCCTGTGGTTCTCTGACAGATGGATGCTACTTAGAGCTAATGTTCAATGCTAGTTATTTACTCAGGAATAGACCTACGTTGATGAAGCTCAATTCATTAAACTTGAACTATTTGAAAAATATCACCATTTTTATAACACTATGTTTATGAAATAAATGTTCAATCTATACAGTCTGAAAGTCATATAGTCTGAAATGCACTGAACTTTTTTCTAGATAAGCATTTCTGTTCTCAACAGGATTAAAGTAAAAAAAAACTAATATTTACTCATCATGCAGTACACTGTGCATTCTAGGCAATTTCTTACATACCTTCCATGCATAACCTATGCTTGTCCTCACCAGAGTCCTGAATAAGGATTATATTCACTTTACAAATGGGAAAATTAAATTCAGAGAGATTAAATTACGTCCCCAATGTTACACAGCAATTAAATAGTGAGGATGAGAATTAAACCCATTCTATCCAGTTCAGAAATCCATTATCTACAAAATGGTAAAATGCCATTTTGCTCTATAAATCAGTTTCTGATGAGCTTGCTTAATGTAAATCACCTCTGATGAGACTACTCACTGTATGTGGAACTAATAAAATCAAAAGTCTAACTTGTTCAAGCTGTTGCAACTAGACACTGCAACTTCTGATGGAAAAATCCAACAGCCAGGCTTCTGGCATCTGAGGCTACAAGTCAAATATCTCTTGGCATATTTGAACTGGATCTTGACAGAATCAATTCAGGTCATTTGTCACTAATTAATATATGCTGAAACAATGTTCTAAACATTCAGGGTTCGTAGCCTTTCATTCTGCATGTCTGAGGATACCAGAGTACAATCACCTCTTGATTAAGCTGGATGGACGAGTTAACCTTTGGGCTACATGTGGCACATGAAAAAGAATGGCTTTGATAACTAATGGAGCTGGGAAGAGAAGGGGTACTTTTTTTTAATTCAAAAAGAGCAAATGGATATAAGAAAAGCACTTAAACACTTCTTGTACAAGGAGCAGAATCATCAGAACATATATAGCCTTAATAAATGAGTAACCATTAAATAAAAATGTGAAGATGGTACAGTGATAATGAAGCCTTTTGCTGATCTCTGGCCCCTGATTACTGAAATGTCTGCTATTTGTACGTAAGAGCGTAGTTTGGCCTATTCATCCATGCCTTCTTGGAGAACACTGAAGTTGACCAGAAAGGCACTTACTAGATGGAGAAAGCACTGAAAATTAGGGGAATTTTAACCTACAAAGTCAGGAGTTGCCTCTAAATGTTGAGCAGTTATAGCATAATCATGGAGCAGGACTAAAAAGCAGCTGTCATCACATTCTTTGAGTAGAACTTCAGAGTGAAGAAATAAATGATGAAAGAAAAAACTGAAAAAATAAATGTTAGGGTCTGTACAAAGATTGCTTCCAATGAAAGAAAAACACAAAGTTAGTATTTTATGGAACACAGAAACTGACATCATCAAGAGCTGAGTCTCTATAGACAGCTGTCTTCTTTTGGCTGTATTTTTCTTATAGTGCTTAAACTCAGCACACGGTTACTTCTGGTAACATGCAGTGGGCAAGTTCCTGATCTGGCTTATTCTTAGATATACATGATTTTGTGAAGGATTAAAAGCTGCAAAAAAAAAATCCCTATGTTTTGAAAGATTTTATTAACAAGTGCATTTAAATGCTTACCTAAAATAACAGCAGAAGAAACTAAAATGAAGCATTTCTTAAATATTAGGATTGTCAACAATGTTGCATTCAGATGAATAAATTAATTCTTTATAGTTGGAATAAGAAATGAGGTATAAAGTAGAGAACGCTACATTCAGACATTATTCTAAACCTGCTAACAAGATCATTAATCCGTAAATAAGCAGTGGATCTACTGTTCTGGTCATAATACCTGCCATTCTTTTGATCTTCACCAATGTGACTTTTCTCTACATATTTTACTGTTCTCTAATTTTCATTACCCTTTTGGTGATCTGAACCCATCTTGCCCATAACTGAATCTTACTTTACATTGTCTTCTGATTCCCCTATATAAATATAGTCCTTAGCTACTCAGTATTTTCTGGAAAAAGTCATGTAATAGTGTTAATTGATACCACTGTGGAACTGTATTTACACATTTTTTTTTCCTGACAACTCAGAAAAGATATGTTTCTTGTCTTTCAAAATCACATCATTACTTATATATACCCTGCTTTGAATCTTAGGTCTTTCCACAGTCTCTTTAATCAAGGTTATAACTAAATTAAACAAACAATATTATAAACAATATAAGCAAGTCTCATACATCTTAACAAAATTTTCCTTGATTCTTCCCACTACTAAGTGATTCTGTTTTTCTCATTTCTTTCATTGTCTAGGTTTCTAAGCCTATGCCATGTTATTTCATTTACATGTAGTATGAAAACTAATCTATGATACTAGAAACTGAAACAGTATCTATAGACAGGAGATGGTAGGGGTAGGGAGGTGACTTACTGAAAAGGAACATGAGGGAATGAGCCAGGTGATAAAGATGTATCTATTGACTGGTTGTTGTTTTTACTGTTGAATGTATCTATCACAACTTGTTAAACTGTACAATTAAGACCGACATGCAAATTATATCTCAAAAATATTTGAAGGGGCAGCATGCATTTCTCCACCAAACTACTGTCTTATACATTCATGTCTTGTCAATATTTCCACCATAATATTGTTTGTAGCTATATTTACAAAGACAATCAGAATCCTCATGTTAAAACCTAGGAATAAGAAAATGGAGTCACCTCTTCCAGGTAGGATTTTTCCTTAATAAGTCTTTCTTTTGGTGATAAAATACAGTTTCACATAAAGTAGAAAAAAAGCCACATTATTCCAAAGTTATCCAATGCAATGAAAACTTATCGTTAGCCCTAGTGGTCTCGTGAGTTATGAAAGAAAAAATACAGAGGAAAAGTCAGCTTCCTCATTCAAAGACACTTATGGTCTCTTTGTGGATTGAGATTTTCTTGCCTTGAGAAACCAAAAATCACCTATACATCTTTACTAATTAGAAAACATTCCTTCCTAAAATGTTCACCATTCTCTACCTAACCGAAAGTTATGTGTGCAGAAATGTTATCTGTTTAGAAATCAGGATTACATATATATAAATATGAACTTATTAATGGTTTCAGTATTGATACTTAAATCTCATAGTCAGGCATTCCTTCAAGTAGGAACTTTCAGTGAAAGGATTTTGTTTGTTTCTTTGATGGCACTGGGGTTTGAATTCAGGGCTGTGCCTCCAGCTCTTTCTGTTCTGGTTGTTCTGGAGCTAGAGTCTCACTCATTGGCCAACCCCTCCCATGGCTGAGATGACAAGCATGCATCAACACACCCAGCCTTTTCTGTTCAGATGGGGTGTCAAGAACTTTTTGCCAGGGCTGGTCTCAACACACTGTACTTCCCATCTCATCCTCCCAAATAGTTAAGATAACAGGTATGAGCTATTGGCACTTGGCTTCAGTGAAAGTTTTTATGAAAAAAATAGGTAACTTTAGCAATGGTTTCTAACAACATAGACAGGAAAACATATATTCACCTTTCTAAATCATGACTGTGTCCTGTTCTGTCACTACTTAGCACTGATATGAAAGTTGTCAGATCAGTTATTTGAGAGCAGCAGACATTTAACGAGCACTAATTGTGAAAAAAAATCTTGTGTATTTTGTTAGCTTATTTTAATTTTGCTGTGTTAGACAAAATATTTCTACATTACAAAAGCCTTCCACAGGAAGGATGTAAATTTTACAAATTGTCAATCATCTAGATGAAGTAATTTGTAGTCCCTGAAAAATTGTATGTCTTTCTTTGACTGAATGACTTCAAAGAAAATACCTCAGTAACAAAAGAAAAACTCACAAATTTCTCAATACTTTTATTGTATCTCTGAATCTACAGCCTCTGTATTCCACAGTTAAATATTATTGTTCACATTCAGTGTGAAAAATGTAGTGAACATCTGTTATCTCCCAAGGTCAACAAAAGATTTCAAAATGTAATGGCAAATTTTAACTTTTCAGAAGAATTAGTCTAGCCTTATTACGCAAGTACCCATTGAAAAATCTTTTTTCTAAAAACCCTTCCAATTTCAGGTTCTTATAAATTACAAGCCATCTAACAAGAAAATATGTCAAGTTGTACACACACTGTATTTTTAAAGTATGTATCCTAAATATGGCTATAACTTTAATGTCTTAGCATATAGACTAAAGTTTACTGGACACAGAAGTAGACAAATTAGGAAACACATTTGTGAAGATAAAAATTCCATCAGAGTAGGCAGTAAAATGTATGCAAGGGAGCCAGCAGTAGAGCGAAAACATACCCTAATGGCTGCAGCCTGAGATAATGTTGTGCTGACGCAGGAGAAATTGGACTAGGGAGGTGAAATATTACTGAAATTCAAGTACTGGGATATTCCTTTTGGGTATACACTTTTTAAACAAAACTGTTAAGTGAACATTGATTTTTATCTCGTTTCATGATTCAAGCATGGTTTTTCAAAAGGTGTGCAACAAAATAATTTTAAATTGCATCATGTTTTTATGTACATGTCAGTTATGAAGTAGCTTTTAAAAATAATAACCAAGAACAGAGTCAAGATGGTCATGCTGACACTTTATTTTTCTTGTACATATGGATCTGATCTCTCTCAATTTTCAAGTTAAATTTAGAGAGTGAACAGCTAATATTCTGTGTGTCTTGGAATCAAGCCTAGATAGAAGACTTGAGGAGGGGAAGGAAAGGTTAGGCTAGCAACATAGTATTTTTTTAATGAATGTCACCATGCAAAGCATGTTTTCTAAGTACATATTTTATATTAAGGTACCTAGACTTAAGTGCTTCTGGCATGACTTCCAACTGTTTGATCATGTTTCAAAAGTAATACTGGGTTTGATATATTAGTATAGTTATTTTGTTAACCTTATATTCTGCAAACTAATTTGATATAGGCAATGAACACTTGAAAAAAGTTTTCCTCCCAGTACTAACTCATCTAACACATTATACTTGTACACGGTGGATTTTGAATCCTTTGATATGTTATATACTTCAACTATAGAGCCGGCTGCCATGCTCATGTTTTTAAAAGACTCTACAGGCATTTGCTAACGTTAAAAAGGCCACTTAAAATATTTATATGTGTATATTATTTCTTTATAAAAGTGAATGTTATTTACAATATATATTCAAAGACCTTTCTGAGGATATGCCAGTATTGTTTTCCTGAAAATAGCTGACCTTTTTCTCTTTTACTCTCTCTACCTTACTCTTTACAAATCCATAGACCCTATCAAAGGACATAATAGTGAAGGGTGCAAAGTATCAAAATATTACTTGTGTTGATTTTGATATATCCTCATGATAAATTTTCATTCAATGGCTGCTGAGTGAAATGTATTTAATAACTGACAAATCACAAGTATAGTTTGGCTACCCCTAATTTTTTATAAACTTTTGAAAAACATGACATTGTCTTATACTCACTTGCTTCTAGAGTATTTGACATAGTATTTGACATTGTATAGCATGCTCATTTAAAATTTTATTTTTTCACTGTGTTTCCCCAGGATTACGGGAATTCTCAAGTAACTTCATTTCATTCTAGAAGAATTAAAATGTGCCTAGTGTGAATATTTGTGTAATTGATTTGTAATGAAGTTGGGTCTGACCTGTGTTTGAATGTAAGAGGTAGCATGTATATAAAATTGACTTTTACTGTAACCCAGAACCTGAATTAGTAATTGACATATAGCATATATTCAATAAATATTTGTTTAATGAGTAAATATCCTTATTTTATCACAGGTCAAATAGGAGGTGGTGAAGCACAATGGATAAAACAATGGATTAGGAATTAGATAAAATAAATCCAGTACTTTTTCTTGTTTTCAATTAGTATAAGACCTCCTTGGTCTGCTCATATTATTTATTTATTATTTCTCTATTATTTCTCCTGTGTATATTCTCACTGATAGCCACCTGTCTTTCAAATTTCAGGTAAATCCAGCATTCTTCAATTAATTCTGGTTATACCTCAGCCAGCACTGCTCTCCTCTCTCCCAGAACACTTATAAGTTTGTCCATTTTATTTAATTTGACATCTAATTATGCGATAGCTTATACTACTCCTGAATGTGTTAATGGACGTCTTTTTTCCTCTAATACGACTATAAACCAGA
The DNA here is from genome assembly GCF_047511655.1 of Castor canadensis. Taxonomy (NCBI): domain Eukaryota; kingdom Metazoa; phylum Chordata; class Mammalia; order Rodentia; family Castoridae; genus Castor; species Castor canadensis. The sequence goes on along the minus strand of NC_133390.1, from coordinate 54,475,025 downwards.
AGTTTTAAATTGGCAGCCTATAAAAACAAATTTTTCCAAATGTATGTTTTATTTTGCCATCATAAAATTTCAACTTATAGTTGCAGATATTCATGTGTGATTGTATGAAAAAATTACAATTTTCTAATTTCTCCCGGAAAAGTATAAGGTTTGGTTGCATACTGGACCTGCATTCTGGTTTAATAGTAATCACCAAATTTGATAAACAGCTACTGTGCCTTTTGTCTAGGCAAATATTTCTGTCCTGGCTTGCTTTATTTTTATGTTTTGTGTCTGGAACCTGTAGGATATATGAGAGTTTACCATTGCACAATAATTCACATTAATATAACTACCTCAACACGCATACACACTCTAAATTTATTTGAAATCTCTAAAAAGAGCTGAGGCTTGCATCTATATATCTCCTAGGCATTTTATATTCAAGATGTTTAAATATTTTGAAAGATGTAAATGGTCAATTTATCCTCCCATTTCCTATATATCAGCAAAATAGAGTTCAAAGAATAAAGATGTTAAAACTACTCCTTTTTTAATTCTTTGCTTTACTAATGGTATATTGGGTAATTAGAAATTGAAAAGCCACTGACTTCTCTTTCTACATCTCTGTGTCTGCTTCCCAAGTTCAGTTCCTTGAAATTTATTGGCAGAGAGAAGAGTTAGGGTGAGGGCAGGGGATGCGCATTTACTGCTCTTCATTTCTATTGCTTCTTCCCTTGGAATCTGCATTTGGTGAAAGTGCACCCCTCTGTCTGGGAGGGTCTCTGTCCTCAAAATTACCACAGCCCTCATAGGAGGCCATTTCTCTTTGACTCCAGATTCTGAAAACCCTAGTCAATTTGTTATAGTCAATAGTGAAGGAGTTGCTGTAGAGTCCAAATCCACTTTCATGGAGCCTGCAAAATGGCACTTTGAAACATTTACAATGATCTAAAGATGATCAGGGAGAAGTTTTGGCACCAGTAAGTCTGGCATGCAGCCCTCAAGACAAGAAGCTTTTTAACCCATATCCTACATGACTTTCTGTCTTAGAAGCACTGTCTGTGAGAGAAACAGGAAATCTGTGTGGCACTTTTAAAGCAATGTGGTGAATTATAAATTAATGAGGGTTTAAACATCTATAGAAGAGTGGATTTCATAATGACAAAGGGGAAAAGAGGTTTCCCTTAATAAAACATAACCTTTCTGCATGCACAATCAATTCTCAATTAGATATACCAGAGAGAGTACCCACCATAAGTGGTTCAGCTTACCTCACTTTGACTGCTCGCTGCTCCCCTCCCCCACCCCACTGCTCTGATTCTCACTCCTCTTACCCAACTTGCTTTTGGAATTAATGTTTCAAACTATTTTCTTCTTTTCTTTCCTGCCATCAGAAAATCCAATTTGTTTTTCATATCTATGGAGCTTCTTATACCTGGTATAGTTTACCTCCTGCAAGTTACTGTTCAAGTCTAATGATTAAGTAATTTGAGTGAGGAAGAAGCCAAAGAAGAACAGGAACTAAAAGGAGAAATGATTTTCCTAAGAAATTATCCAACTCTTTCTTTATAACTCTTTAATGATCATACAGCAATGCAGTCTACATTCTGGAAGTTCAGATTATAAGAAAATTTGTTGGAGTGCTTTTAAAATTCAGCGATTGTGGATTGAGTACTTCCTATATGTAAAGTATTTACTAGGTACCACTTGGGCTAGGATCTTATTGGAAGGGAAAGTAGAAAGCAATTTTGTAGATAACCATGACATATAATGGGACTTGGATCATGGTCAACCATCAATTTCCTGCCCACAGAAAGTAGGCAGTCATCAGGAATTTCTTCAGTAGACCTTAACCTAGCATCAACTATTTGTCACTAACAAAAGATGAGCAAGATGATCACTGCCTTACCAGTCTCTTAGGTAGGTTGTGCAAGGACACAAATAGTTACAAACACCACAGTCAAAATGATTGTGACAGTATAGAAGATTTGGTCAGATGAGCAATATGCTATGTAAGATGACATAACACCCAAATAAACAGGCAGGAAAAAACCTGAAACAAAGATATTTCTGAAGTGAAATCTTATAGGTTATTGAATAACTAGATAATGGGAGCTAAGAAAGAGCTCAAAATTAAAGACATTTTTCAGGCTTGTGGTGTGACTAACCAAGTAGTTAATAGTTCCTTTCAAGAAAAGCAGGTTTAGTATCAACTTTAAGTACCACATGAAACATTCTCAGGTTCTGATGGGAGATACATTTTAATTTTTTCAACAGGCTTCATTTTTCTATTTTCTTACATGTATATAAAGTACATTCATCTTCTCCATTTACCCTTAACCCTCCCATTGATACTCATCCCCGGGCAGAACTTGTGTTATCTTCCTGTTCTTTATTTAATTTATTGATTGTTCAAGAGGGTTTTTTACACATGTATACATCATACTTTAATCAGATTAACCCCCTCTGTTACTTATTCTTATTCTATCACCCTGGATTGTCAATCCAATTTATACTAGAATTTGAAACTTTTAAGTACAGAGGCATATACAAAGCAGTAAGAGAAAGCCAATAGTTTAATCAAACAAAACCCAAAATACACACAACTAAAAACAGAAACAAAATGACCACGTAAAGCAGTCCTCACAGCGGCATGCTTAATGACATTTAATATTGCTGTCCGTGTTGGAGTAGGATCCTGCTGTGGCCCATGTAAAGGTCCATAACTGGCTTCCTTACAAGAGCCAGTGCTACACCCACTCTCTGCAGCAGTGAAATACATGACTCTGTACATAAAGGAGCAACACAGGATCACTGCACTGAATGTACTTTACAGTAAACTCAAACTCATTATTTCTTAACATATGCATACCAAGGATTTAGTGGACATAGCTTCTTATGGTTATGTAATGATCTGCAATCCATCCCTCCAAAGTTTATCTCTGAATTAAATGAGTCATCCAGTTGTAGGTGTTTGAATGCATTATGTTGGTTCAATTATAAAGTTTTGTGCTTTGTTTGTTTTTCTAAATTTAGTTTTATTTGTGATTTGTATGCTTAGGGGGATTTTGAGCACATTAGCAGTATCCGTTCGAACATGTTTTTTTTATGGCTTATCTATAATTCTCCAGATATTCTGCTAGGTTTTGGAGCTACAAGGATGAACATACACATCTACTGCTATTAGGAGCCTTTGAAGATAACTAGACAAATAATTATAGTGCAGTATTATAAATGCAGTGATGGCAATATGATTCAAATGATAGTAGGAGAGTGGAGAAATACCCACCAGTGCAATTCAGGAAAGAATGAGGGATTTCTGAGCAGTGAGGAGCAGTAGGATATTTTAGGTAGAATAAAGAGCCTGTGAGAAGACTTGGGAACACTGGAAAGAATGCCCAGTGCCAGAAATACTTTTGATTCTTCTGCCTCTTTGAACATGGCCATCTGCAGTGCATATGACACCTCCCTGCTCAGGGACTTACCCAAGCTAGCCAGGTGCTCTACCACTTGGGCCACATCCCCAGCTCTGTTTGCTTTAGTTATTTTTCAAGTAACGTCTTGCATTTTTTCCCCAGGCTACCCTCAACCATTGATCCTCTTGCCTACAATCTGCTGCATAGCTGGAATCACAGATATGTGCCACTACTACTGGCTTATTGATCAAGATGGTGTCTTGCTAACTTTTTGACTATGCTGGCCTTGAGCTACAATTCTTCCTAATCTTGCCTCCCAAGTAACTAGATTACAGGTATGAGCCACCATGCTCAGCCAAAAATATCTTTTAAGATCTATTTGTTAAGGAAAATTAAGTCCATTAACATGAGGCAGAATATAAGCAAATGAGTCTCCTGGAGAGGTGGTCACAGTAGAAGTAACATCATCTAGAACAAAGGCAAATAATACTAAATGACTGAAATAGCCCCTGAGAGCAATTAACATTCATGGTGACCACCCCTAAGACATAAAGCAAAGGGTAAGCTTTGTACACTGTATATGAGATACATATTATTTTCAAATATTTAGGTTATTTAAAATGATTAATTTTGTACATATTTATGAACAAACTTACAAACTTTTTGATAAAGAAAAAAACTTGCCTAAGTTGATTTGTTTTCCTGAAGGTCACAATAAGCTGAAGTTTTCACGTGTTATTAGAAATACCTGCATTCTAATATAATCCAGCTGAAAATCTACCCCTAGATGCTACTGTATTCACTGTAGAAAGAAATAGCCCTCCTTTCTGTACTTGAATGAGTTTGAGGTGACTGTATATGCTAATAGGCAAAAAATAAATAGAAATCCTAGGAAACTCTATGTAGTTGCTTGGTAAGCCTTCTTCAAGCTGGGATTACAAATTATTAAACAAAATGCAAGTATTGTTTAATAAATAAATATTGTTTAAATATTGCTAAAAATACATAGAAAAACATTAGAAAACATATTGCATTAATATAACATTGAAATCATTTCCAAAGTCTCAATTTAATAAATAACAATATCAATTGTATTTTGTAATTAAAAAATGGTAAAATTTTAACCATTCCATGCATGCTTTCATATTTATTTTCTAAATTATTTTTTAAATTTTTTATGTTTTCATGTTATATCTTGATATTTACATATGTGCTTACAATATATGTTAGTTAGATTTACCCCCTCCATTGTTTTCCCTCTTTCCTCCTTTTTAGAACAATTTCAACAGGTTTCATACTTCTATTTTCATATATGGATACAAAAATACATCCACCATATTCACACTCATTTTCCCTTTCTTATGCTCACCCCCTTCCCACTGGTACCCACCCCTGGAAAAGACCTGTTTACTATCCTGTCCTTCATTTTTTTCATATTTATTTTCTATGCATGCCATTTCTACATTGCATTCTTATGTTTTGGTTTTGCTTTTTGTTTTTGGAGGTACCCAGGTTTGAACTCTGTACTTTGTGCTTGGTAGGCAGGTGCTCTACCACTTGAGCTACATAGCCAGACTTGTTTTCTTATATTTGGAATTTACTGTCTGTTATAAATTTTTCCTTGTGAAAATAAGACCTTGGTAAAATGTTACCGTATATTTCACCAAGCACATGTATAACATTTTAGTTTAAATTTCTTAAAAGACAAGTGTTTGCCTTAACCTCTTACATTAATTGAACAGAGTTTGTCTTTATGTAATGGGTCATTCATTCGACAAATTTTAATGAGTGTCCATTGTGTGCCAGCGCAGTTCTAGCTACCTTCTAGCAATAAACAATGAGGAAGAGCTTATTCAGAGCTTCTGTTTCCAAATGGTTATCATTATGAATTACTATCTGATAACTGAAGATGCCATGTATGGAACACAGGCAGACTGACTCAGGATCCACTTTCTAAACATCTGAGAAACTCAGTCTGTCATGTCTAAAAATGAAGCTAACTTAGAGGAAAACATGCTTAGAATTGGGGAAAGAGAACCGTCTGATAGCATATTTTAATACTTGGATTGATCCAGGTCTCAGGCAACATGTATCCTTGTACTTTATAGTTCTCAAAGCCAATAAACTCTCTTGCTTGAAATTGTTTATTAATTGCCACTAAATGAGACCAATCTAACAGATAATCTCAGATAATTATGCACAATTTTTTCTTGGTATGTATAAGTTAAAATATTATTTAATAAGGTATTAGCTGATAATGAAAGGAAAACACTTGTCAAAAGTCTTCTAGTGTTTTCAGAATTATGATTTAAAATTATAGATATACTCCTATCTCCTGTTTAGCTGAGTCCTTTGGGTCAAATTACTTAATCTCCCTCTCCCTTGTTTTTCTCATCTGTGTAATGGGTAAAATAGGAATAACACATAAGAGTGATTTGGAGATAACATTACATGAAATAATAAATATTTATAATTTAAAGTTGTACCCACTATTATATGAGTACTCAACTACAAGGGCTGTGGGTATGGTTTAAACAATAATGTGCTTGCCCTGCAAGAATGAGGCCCTGGGTTCAAACCCCCAGTACTGCTAAAACAAACAAACTTGTTATGTACCCAACTGCATAACAAGTGTTATTATTACTAACTGTTGTCTCAAAATGGCTATGGTACACCCACAATTAAAGAACCACAATCCTACGTGTTCATGGAGATTTTAATTTAGAAATTATTTGAGCTAACAAATGCTTTATTCAAAGTCCTACAAATCTTTCTTGGATAGCTAAGTGTGTGTGTGTGTGTGTGTGTGTGTGTGTGTGAGTGGGTGCTGGCTCTGAGTAAGTGAAGGAGATGTTTTGAGTCCTGGGTTACAACTTCTACCAAAAGACTCTGTTTCTGTGCAACAAAAGGGAGTAACATGGAGTGACAACAGGGAGTTTCAAGCAAGAGTAAAGGAGGGCAGAAGTAGAAGAGAGAGAGATTCCAAACTAAGGAGACAGATAAGAAGAGAAAGATCCCAGGAATCTGTGATTAAATAGTGGGTGTCTCATCCATATCTTGAGGTGGCTACTCTAGGTTATGTACAGAGCACCTTCAAGCTGGTAAATATTCATGGAACTGCTATTGGAGCTATTGATGGCATTATGGAAGGAATAAATTATTTCCAGAAGGCAGTAAATATATAGATCACATTTTTGCTTTAAAGACAACAGATTTGTATCATGCTTCATTTGTTAATAAGGGGTGTGGTGGTGCAGTGTAATAAACTAGCCTGAATGCAATTAGCAGTATGTTTTAAATTCCTCACCTGGAAAAGCAGTAGAAGACAGTCTGTTAAATAAAAGCAGTATACTTCATTGAGGTGTACAAGCACTGCCACATTTTTCTTGGTTGTTTGTCTCCTTTATTTCTAATTAGTTTCAACCCATTAGAATTTTCTGACAAATGTAAATCCTATAAGGTTGATTGGTTTGATTAACCTGATAAAGAAAAAAAAAAACAGCCACTTATCAACCTTCACCTGACATTGACATAAAGTCTTTATGTGGCACCGTTCCTGGGCTTTGTCATTTGAAAAGGGTAGAGAGATTGCTAGTAGAATGAATCGGGCTGCAGTGCAACAGATTAATTAAGCAACTCTCAGAAACGATATTGAAAGGCAACTGATTAATTGAACATTGAAGCCATCTAATCAAATAGCAGACACAATAAATATGTTTCTTCAGAGATAAATTATGTGCTGATTAGCATATTCATTTATAAAGTTGGATTAACTCTTTATGTGCTTTTTAAGTTTGGCCTGCTGAAAATAGCCACCTGTTATAGATTCTCTTTTGTGTCATTTTAAAAATGTCTGGAAAACTTGCCTGTATTCTTTCAAGATTTGAAAAGACTATTCATTACATATGTAAACTTTCTGTTCTCAAAAAGTTGAAATAAATCCACTAAATCAATAAGTTGTCATCCCATACAACCTGCAGTCAAGCATAGCATACAAGACCACTGATGATGAATCAAGTATTTTTCGCTGAACTCAGGGTTTAATAAGAGAGAGAACATACAGTTGTAAAAACACTAATTCCAAAGATTCATCTAGATCTAGTCATATATGGAAATGCATCATTTGTGTTATAGAAATATGGTTATTGTTATTTTTTCTGTATGAGCCTACAGAGAAGATGGCTGCTTTACAACTCTGAAATTCCAGTAAAATGAAGAGTGTATCTTAAATCTCAAGGCTTTGGGGAGAAATTAAATTCAAAGAGCCCAAGCTGATCATTTGTAGTGGAACTGTCTTCCTTTCTGCCTAAACTGAAACCCCTCCCCCAAGGTTTGACACCAGGACAAGACCCAGTTGCCACAGCTGTGCAGCTCAGTGAATAGCAAGAGTCTGCTCCCTGTGCCTTTTGAGGCTCATAATCAAAGGAAGTCTGTCACCCTGTTGTCCAGTGACCAGTTCCCTGCCAGCCTGTAGAAGAACAGCTTCATGGGGGAAGGGCATGAAATCCCAGAGATAAGAAACATAGCCTTGTCAGAATCCCAGCCCTGGCAGTTTTGGGTCCTAATCAGAGTTCTGTGTCAGTGACTTTCTGCAGAGACCGAAGCCCTACCTATGAGAGAGCTCTCCAGGAGAGAGAGCCTGTTACTGCCTCTGCTGCCACAGACGTCAGGTGGACAATTGGATGGAGCCATGGTTACTCATTACTCCGTGTTGGAATTAACTAAAAAGGCAATACCATGTGTAAAGGCAAGCTGTTACTGAAAAGAGATTCAGAAGATTAGTGGATTTAATTAATGGATACTAAAAAATACAAGGGACATTTTTCTTTTAGTTGAAGAGAATTTCATTTTTTTTTAGCTAAAGGAATTTTAGCTTAAAAGTATTCTAGATAAGTCACTAAACAACCAATGATACGCTCCATAATATAGTTTAAATGACTTTCTTCCATTTAAAGATCCTTAATCAGGACTAAAATGATCGTAGAACTTTATGGAAATAATCATTTCAGGTTTAGATGAACTTTAAGTAACTAACAAACAAAAAATTTATCAAAAGAAAAAAAAAAGTTCTCCACACCACTGGAATCCCACAATCCCAGTTGCTTTTTCTCTTATCTATCAAGGCTCATTGTAAACAAGTCCAAATGCAGAAATCTATGCAAAAATATGTAATCAGAAATACCAAACATCTAATGTTTCCTTCCTCAAATGTTTGATCTTTACTTTAGAACATTAAAAAAAAAAAAAACAATAAACGTAGTCATTCATAGTCATCCATTCTTTTTATGTGATTATTAGTAAGAATATCAGGAAGCAAGAAGGTTGAGCCTTATTCCACTGCTAAATACCAACATTACTTGATAACAAAAGCACAGTACATTTCAAGACCCTGCTATAGTTTTCAGGATCATATTTTTAAAACTATAAACATGAAATAATCCCCCTTATAACAGAAGAGGTGGTGAACTGTCTTTAAAAACATAGTCTCCTTAACCCAGCACGGTGCTTACACTGTAATCCTAGCTACTCAAGAGGCAGAAATCAAAAGGATGGCAGTTCCAGGCCATTCCAAGCATAATGTCCAAGGGATCCCATCTCAATCAATAAAAACCTGAGTGCAGTGGCACATACCTGTCATCCACTCTACTAAGGAAAAGTAAATAGGAGAATCACAATTCAGGCTGGCCAAGGCATAAAAGCAAGACCCTGTTCAAAAGATAACAAAAGCAAAAAGGCCGGATCTGTGGCTGAAATGGTAAAGAGTCTGCTGCCTAGCAAACTTAAGGCCCTGAGTCTTAAGGGCTAATAGTCTCCTTAAAATTTTGAAATCTTCTGCACCAAAACTACTGCTTTTAATAAAATCTTGCCTTGTTATGTAATTTTTCCAAATTTAAAAAGATAAAATGATTTGTTTCTGTATGAAACAATACCTGAACATTTAGAAGTTGCATAGCCAAATGACTTCATCCTTTGATATTTCAGTATTAATTTTTTCATTTTTTGTCATTATTCCTCTTTGAGCAGATTATAAATACTATTAGACTAAGGTAAGATATCAGACTTATTCTTACAAGTAAGATAAAGGAAGTTCACTTTTGAGTTGTTTCATATATCATACATCAATTAAACAGTTGATCGTCTCCTGGATATACAGGGAATGTATAAGCCATTGTGTATATGTGCTTATGTTTAGATATGATTTCTTTTTAGGTATGTTTTCAAAATATCCTCAAATGGGCCAGGTGTGGTGGCTCATGCCTGTAATTCTAGCTACTTAGAAGGCAGAAATTGGGACGATCTTGGTTTGAGGATAGGCAAAAAGTTAACAAGATGACATTTCAACAAAAAGCTGAGTATGGTGATGCATGCCTGTGATCTCAGCTACTCATAGGATGTGATCCGGACAGTTTGAACAAAAAAACATGAGACACTATCTGAAAATAACTAAAGCAAACAGTACTGGGGGCGTGACTCAAGTCTGTAAAATTACTGCAGATTCTTTTTATCACATTAGAGCATTACTAAAAGTTCAGTCTATGTTTTCTGGCACTGAGACAGCAGTCCTCAAAAATTGGGTGTGGACTGAATGAAAGTAGGCATTAAAGAAATATTTGATTTATATCTCTAATACTGTGAAAATAAGAGTTTTGAATTTAGCTCAAAGAATGAAAGCTATAACTCACCTGATTTGAATTTATGCACATCAGCAAGTTCATATGCAGAAACATTTGAAACTTGTCTATGCCTTTTTCAACAGCAAAGAAATTTTGTTCTGTGTGTTTCCCAGTATTTAAGATGGAAGGCTTTATGTCTAAGTTTTATCATAATTTCAAAAGAAACCATTTTAAGTTCCTGGTTTAAAATGTCTGTTATTCTAGAAAAACCCCAGAGTAGCTTTCTGTTAATGAATAATTAAATCCTATTGTGTTACCTCTTATTATTACTCAATGTCTTTTAGATAACTGTTTTAATACATTGGTTCTCAATATTTTTTCAGGTTTTAAAAGCTCACTTGCATGCAGATATTATACCCTGCAAAGTGTGGTTTTCAACACAATGGAAGTGGAGAGAATAGGGAAGTAGGCCCTCGGGACCTAAAGGAGGCTGGGGAGGTAGGAATGGAGTAAGAACAGTGATGATCTGAGGATGGTCATTCAGTCCTTGGAATAAACACTTGTTCTCATGTGAGAATTAGTGGACAAATGGATTGTGTTTCCGTTTCATTTCTCAAATAACACATATAGCATGTTAATGGTTATACTTGACAGAAAGGGTACACTGAAAATATAAATAAGAAAAGCATCTTTAAAAGTGAAAGAATCACTTTTGTTAAACTGTAATTTCTACCTCAACTATATATTTTGATATATTAACTACCTCTTCTGATCTCAAAACAGAATTCATTGATCTTCACAGATGTAATTCTTAAAAAAAAATCTTTTTCTCTCAAATATTTGATTTTTTTTCATTTATTCTAAGGAACAAAATGAAAAAGTATTTTCATTCTCACTGAGGTTAAAAAATAAGTGTAAAAATTCACTTGGCCAATATCCTTCAATACCTTAATACACTGTGACAATAATAAAGATCATACCACTTAAACTATGTGTCTCTGAGAGATAGGTTTACATTGATACCTCAAATCACAAAAAAAAAAAAAAAAAAAAAAGGATAAGGCCCACAATAGATTGGTCTGGCCACTTCTAATACCAACAATATGACCTTATCTAGTCTCAATTCCAGCATTGACCCATTTCCAGTCTTTTACTCTTCCCAATAAATTTACAAATGCATACAAAAAAGAAAAAGAAATGTAGTGGTGTATGTTAAATACCCTTGGTTATTTTTGGAAGACTGATAACAGTTTATTTTTTTAAAAATTCTTGAAGGTTGGTTACAAATGTCTTTCCAAAGGTAGAGCAAGAATAACCTTTGTAGAAGACAGCACACTCTGAAAAATGCACTGTACTCAGGGTGACCATGTGGAAGGATATAGGACTCAGGCAGATATTTAAGGAAAGTCAGATTTCTTAAAATGTTAGTGTGGTTAACTCATTTTATAGTCATATCTCAATAATGAGGACAAATGTTTCATTCTTCTATGAAACAGAGAATACTGAAGCCTGTTTCAAGGGGAAAATATTTTACAGAAACTTACAGGATGTTTGAGAAAAACAGACATGTGAAGGTGAACCATGAAGGGATGGAATACTGTCTCATTTATTGATCACAGGATTTATAAGAGGCAACTTGGGAAGGATGCACAGCCAAGGTCAGCTGTACCTTTAAATATAAGTTCACACATTACTGATGGTATGTTTCCTACTAAAATTCTGTGAAGCCTTTTTCTTCAATTGATTAAAAGCAAAGGAAAGTTGACAAGGGAACTAATGAGCTATACATAATAAATAGGGTGGTAATGTTCTCATCTAGTCAATCTTCACTTTTATAGAAATGAAAGCAAGAACCTTATTCAGTGCTTTAATATAGACACTGATCCAGGAACTTCAGCCATGGTAGCAATGTTACTGAGACGTGTAGTTACCATAGTGAAATGTGATGTATAAACATGAAAAGCCAAATCAATTGCCTGGTTCAGAGCTAAGGAAAATAGTTAGAGACCCACAAGGAAAGTCAGACATTGAGAACCCATATATTTCTACTAATGTATATTTGGTCACAGAGTGTGACAGACCTTCTGCAAATGCTCAAATGACATTTGGGTCTCTTTTCACAATCAAATTATTTTGATTGACACAGAGAACCAAGTCAAAAATTCAAGTCTAGTTATTTTACCCGAATTCAGACATTAGCACTTGCTCTTGAAAGGGTTTATAAACTTTTAGAAATATCCTAGGTAACAATAAAGATCATAAGATATTTTTTTCCTCTGCTTTCATTCTGCTCTATCTTCCCCAGTCTCTTTTGTTTCCATGCCCTCATTCTGTCCTCCAAGCAGATTCACCAAAACCCAGAGGGCCAGGACTCCCAAAGAAAACCACACTTGTCCTCCATAGCCGGAAAAAAAAAAAAAAATCCTAGGGCAGAAGATATGAGATAACTTAAAAAGAAAAGCAATTTGCTTGGTTATTTGATGGAGGTAATTTATGTAGAAGTGTGAAATGACTTAAATTTCCTGCTTGACTTGCTTTTAAAAGGGGCATTATGAACTTAAACAGATCTTGATTGGTGACTAGAGGTGGTGGGTGCTTCCTGCTAACATCTTCCCCAGGCATGCTGGAGATCAGAGGCAGTAACTCCAAACCCCTAAAAGATTACCGAGCACCACAAGAACATTTTTGTTTTTAATTGGAAGTTTCTCATTTGATGGGCTCTGAGCTTCTTCCTCAAGGCAGGGACATTTCTGCCTTTTAGAAATTACAACTTGGGGATATTTTCTCTCAACTCTTCTTCCCTCCCTCCCACTCCACATCACCTCAAGAGACAAAGCAAAAGTAAAACAAGTTTGAAAAGATCCTCTGTGCTACCTAGAACAGGTATTAGATAATCAATAAATATTTTGCTCTTCTATGGTAAAATTGATCAATGAATGGTTTATTTTTTTTCCCTCTCTCAAGTACTTCCTCTTTGGAGTTTTGTCTTCTTTTTATTTATTCTCTTGACATACTTGCCACTCATTTTACTTAGGAGCTATTTCCTGTGTTTCCACAGCTAAATTACCCCAACTTACTTTCATGTCTTCTTCTGAATTGTTTTCTTCTTATCCCCTCAAGAGTATTATCTGCATTGATTCCTAGAGTTCTTGTAAATACTAAGTGGTTTTAAGTATTCTGAATGGATGATATATAACTGACATTTTTCCCATAGGAAATAATTGATATTGTTCATCCAAGTAGTTTTTAGAAATAAAAAGCTTATTCAATACATCACCATATCTTCTTCTTATTTTGAATGCAAAGCAACTGCATGCTGTTATCTAAACAAAAGTTGTGTTGTAATTCATATAAGATGGAAGAAAAAAGAATTTAAGTTATTAGAGGAAGTAATAAGTCAAGTTTTACTAAAAGTTTGACTCTGAAAATTGGCAAAAATTGTCTCAGAGGCATTGCTGTTTATCTTCACAAAAGCTCTAGTGAAAAAGGATATTTTCCAATTTTTGTCAATTTTATTTGCTTACAAATGAGACTAATGGACAGCCCTTCAATCATTAGTGACAAGGTTTTCTGCTAGAATTCATTAAAAACCCATTAGGAGTGCTACCACAAGGATTGTTTTAAAAACTTTTAAAATGTCAATAATGAAGTATTAAGAAATTATTTCTAAATATTTGCTTCTATAGGTAGAATTTATGATTATAAATGTTTAAAACCCATAGTATGTCTCACATGGTATTTTGAACTCTAGGCTATACAGGAGAAATAACTCATTATTATAATTAATAAGGCTGTGAGTTTAGTTTCCATTTAAAATATAGATTTATGCCTTAAGTCAGCAATGACATGAGAGAAGAGTAATAGCATGCCTATTGAGAGATTACTAAATTATTAGAGAACAAAACTATAAAGATTGTAAAACAAAATGATTTTGTTTTTAGGATATCAACTAGGGTCATATAAAACCTCACTTTTCAAAAATTTCAAAAAAGTAAGTACAGTTAGGCATTTCTTAAAAAATTAAAAATCAAACTAGATATGATCAGCAATCCCACTACTGGTATATCTCTAAGCAAATCACATCAATGTGTTCAAGAGACATCTGCATTTGCATGTTTATTGCGGCATTTTTCACAGTAGCCACACTGTGGAATCAACCTGAATGTCTGTCAATTGATGAATGAATATTAAATCAATTATGAATTCAGCCAGAAGAAGGATGAAATCCTGTCAGTTGCAACAACATGAAAAGATGAGGAAGACAGTATGTGAAGTGAAATAAGTCAGATATAGAAAAATACCACATATTCACTTATGTATAGAAACTAAAAAAGTTTATCTTATTGAAGTTGAAGATATAATAGTCATTCCAGAAGTTGAATGGAGAAAGACTGAGGTCGGTCAGTGGGTGCAATGTTCTAGTTAGGAGGAATAAATTCTGTGTTCTGTTGCACAGTAGGGTGAGTATAATAATAATCATCGTATATCTCTATATAGTGGAGAGGGTTGTGAATATACTTACCATAAAGAAATGATAAGTTTTTAAGGTAAAGGATACGTCAACTACTTCAGTTTGGTCATCATACAATGTATACATGAATCAAAACATCACACTGTATCCTATAAATATGTACAATTATTATGGGTCAGCAACAATTAATTTAAAAATGTATTGAAACTTGAAAATATTGAAGTTTAATGTTACAAAGTTAAATGAAACATCTTTATCTCTTTTCTTCTTTTCAAAAAAGAATTAGGACAATTGAAATTGCTCATGTAAACTCATATAGTTTCCTTTTTTATTAATGCTACTTTCATAAACAATTAGCCATGAAAACTGATTGAAATTTTTATTTCTAATTTTACTTCTAAAGCCATAACTATTGGTGTGCATTTTTCTGATGATGATATGTCAAAGCATGGAAAAGTTATAGAAAAACTAACAATGAGGACAGACTATGTTCTACAATTTCTTCTCGGAGTTTTCACATAATTTTATGTAATGAAAAAAATCAAAGTCAAGAGGGAAAGTTACTGTCATGCACAAAGATAGATTCAGGTGGCCCTTGTATCTGAGAGTTTCATATCTGTGGATTCAACCAAACACAGACTGAAATTCCTTGGAACAAAACTGCATCTGTACTGCACTGTACAGAATTGTTATTCCTAAATTATACAATATAATAACTATTCCCATAGCGTTTGTATTGTATTGGGTATTACAAGTCATCTAGAGATGATTTAAACTGGTCAAGATATTCACAGGCACATGCAAATGCTGTGCCATTTTATAAAAGGAACTTGAGCATCCACGGATTTTGGTATTTGAGAGTGTTCATCCCAGAACCAATCCCCAGGGACACCAAGGGCTAGCTATAAACATGAGATTTAAGAACAATAAATTACAATATTAGAATGATCATTTATAAAGTGAATTTAATGACAGTCACATATTAGAATAGAAATATCTCTATCCTCACACTTTTTCTCTCATGTTATAGTCAAATATTAGCAATAACAAGAAATGTAACAGATTCTATAGCCACCGAGACTCTGCTGTCCATGAAACAAATGTGCCTTTGTCCTGATCTCCAGCTTAGAAGACTCCTTCAGAAATATAAGAGGTCACAGAAGTTATTCCCTCTGCCTGTGATTGGCTTTATTCTGTGTTCTGAATACTTGTATCCTGATCTCAGTGCACCTAACCTTTGAGATTCTACATCAACACTTGCTCCATTTTTCCAGTTTAGAATACAAGAACCTCAAAATTCCATATAAAGCCAAATTCTTCACATTTCCAATTGTCATGCATTTGTATTGTTTATATTACAATGTTCTTTCCAATAGAATCATAACCTTATTTTAGAATTAGACCATTTTTATCCATATGGTAATATCAGTGATTTGTTGAGCACTTGCAATATAGCAGGAAAATTCTCTCTCTATATATATATAAAGACCCACATGTAAGTTGGTTGGTTGGATATATATATATATATGTATGTGTATATGTGTGTATGTGTGTGTGTGTGACGATCCACTCTACTAACCTACATAACTGATCTAGGATTCCAATCAGGTCTGAGTTATTGGTACAAGACTTTGCACTTAACATATGTTTATAATTTAAATGATCAACTAAAATCCCTTAAACCTGCTTACACTTCCTATCCTTTGGCACCTGATTTGGATTTAACCGAGAAATTCAAATCCTCTACCATTTATCCAGCTTCCTCCATTGTACTAGGTACTAGCAACTGAAGAGCTATAGCTTCTGCTTCTCACCTTTAACTGCTCACTATCCAAGGCTCCTCAGCCTTTTCAACCTGGCATGAAGAGCAAACAATATTTTTCAAATATCATATAACATCCTAATTTCATCTATCTTGGCCCATAACAATATAACATTATTTATCTACATATTTTATACAGTGTACTTACCAGTCTGAAAGATTCATTGGTGAGAAGAATATTTGAAAATTTTATCATTAATCAGCACTAACCAATAATACCCACTGTGGCATTAAAGTAGTCAGAATGTCAAGAAAATGATAAAACCTATATATCTAATGAAATGTTTGTATAATGCGTAAACAAATTCATTGTCATATAGTTTTGACATTTATTCCAGGAGGAAACATTTTCTTTCTAACATTTATAGATAAATACTTCATGGTAAAGACTGAATATATATATTAATGAATTATAGGGATTTTCATAGCTTCCTGAACAATTTTTAAAGTTTGATTAACATTTAAAAGAATGGGATGATTTGTGTCTACTGTGTATGAAGATAAGTATATAAAATGCCTAGGAGTCGCAATGTTGAATAAATAGATTATACCAGCAATTTGGGGAAATTATGCAAAACTCACGCATATTAAATTAAGCTTAAATCAGCATACAAACTATGGAAATTAATGATTTTTCATCAAGCCTTAGAGCAAAAGGTCAATTAGAATATCAAGCTCATACCTTCAGGAAGGTCACTTTCTTTCTAAAGGATATGGTAGATATGACTAAATATTTGGAAAAGAAAGGCTATGAGTAGGCAGCAGAAAGTCAATCCATTCCTTAAAGATGATTTTCCATTATGTAAGAGGTTATTTTGCACATTTATTTATTTATAAGTAAGTTTGACTTTAGGTTATACCTCTTCCTTTAAAATTTAAATATGAATTAAGTTTAACATTGAGAAAAAGATGCATTTTCCTACTATAAAATATGAGAATTTAGGAATTTCTTTATATGTACAGCTGTTAAAAATAAGTTGCTTCGAATTTTGTATAGAATACCTCAAGTATGGTATTTTGTATTCATTTAATTTGAAAATGAGTTTATAACATAACAATGAATTTTGGGAAAGATTTTAAAAGAATTTTTTAATGTTAATTTACCTCCTTTGGAGAAAAAGAAATTGTAAAATCAGATCCTGGAAGAACTTATTGTCCCAGGACAATGATACACCTGTTAGGGCAGCAGTCCCTTAAATGTTATAACTAATTGGATCTCTCCAGCAGGTACATACCAAAGGTTCATGAATTAATCAGAATGTCTTTGTACATTAAACTTTTCTTCCTTAATAACTATTGTGGATGGAATGTCCTAATGTTTTAACATTTAAGAACCAGGCAGCACTTCTTTCACAAAGCACCTAGGACTTTTTAAAAAATCATTTTTGTTTTATTCCCTCTGAGAAAGTGGGGCAAAAAAAGAATAATACAAAGAACACTAAGGAATAATATTTTTTAAATGTTCTTGCCTCAAGAAATACTCTGAGGAAGTGAGAAGCAGGAGGGATAGGAGAATACAGCTCATTTTGTCTTTGTTATTAAATCATATTATTATTATTATTATTGAAGCAGTTGGTACTCCAGAAAGGGAGAAAAGCTGTATAAAAAACTGGTAAAGAGTTATTAACAGGTATATGAAAAAATAATCATTTTTCTAATGAAAAACAAAAGAAAATGTATTATATCGATTTTAAAATTCTGTAACTACATTTTCACAGATTTGTTGCCTATTATAGGTAATGATCAGTTATAAGGATAATACAGCTTTGTAAAGAGAACGCAGAATTGCTAAGAATTGTCCTAGGATAATTGGAAAGGACAATCTTTCACAATATCATGCATCTTCAAAATTATAGTGGCTACAAGTAAGTAAGAAATGAAATAATCCAGCAAATCCGGTCTTGGCCCAAACTTGAATCTAAATAATTCTCAGAATATAAGGTATATTACACTAATATTTTTTCAAAAGTCAACACTCTATTTCTTCCACCAAAGAAAGCAATACAAGAACAGTGATTTTTGCCTCTTTTGTTCACTTCTGTATTCTCAGTGTAGAAGATACATAGTAACACTCAAAATACTGTTGTTGAAGGATATTTCTATTTCTGACTCTCCTTCTATTCTTTTTTGCCCCTTACTTGGAATATATATCTATTACTAGTCACAGCCTAGTGACATCCCTTTTGGGAACAGCATTGTTACATCAACTGGGTATGGTGGCACACACCTGTAATCCCAGCACTCTGGAGGCTGAGACACAGGAGTTCAAATTTGAGGCTAATCTGAACTACATATAACTGAGTTACAGGGAAGCCTTGGCTATGTAGCACGATCCTTTCTCAAAAAAAAAAATCCCTGCCAAAATTATTATTTCATCATTACTCTTCTCCAATACTCAAGGTATGCAGTTCAGGAAGGTGACCTTATTTCCATCTCCAACCCTGGAAAACTCTAATGACGAACACATGCTTTATTTGGCCCCTTGGAGGAGCCCATCCTACTGAACCATATCATTGGTCTAGAAGGGCATTTAACCTGTACCTGGTCAAAGACAAAGATAAAGAACTTTTACTGAAACTATTAAGGAAGAGAGACTGTTTACAATGAAGTTGCCCAGTGTATATATTGTAACTCTTACCAACCCAAAACACATGGCAAGAAGTTCTCCAAATGAGGTCAAGATAAGGGAAAACCAAGTCAAGTGATGGTGTGAAGTACATCTTGGCATCTTATAAATTCCAGATTCTAGGCATAGAGCCTCTCTTACCTCACTATTTTGAAGTTATGGGACCCAACAAATTTCATTTTTATATAATTGAGTTTGGGATAGGTTCCTGTTACTGGCCACCTAAATAGTCTTTCCGATGTATTACTTCTTATGGCCCTATACATAACAGAAATGACAAGTGCTATGCTAACACTGAGTCAGATAATAATAATGGAAGGAAGCAGTGATAGTTCTGGTGTATTCTCTGAAATGATCGGCACTATGTGTGGCCTTCTTTTCATTTACTCAGATTAAATTTAAGAAAAAGATGCATTTATTCTGCTGTTAACAACTGATGGTGTATTTATTCTTGTGTAACTTGCCACTGGTTATTTCAGCACTTCTGACCAGAAGTGAAGTAAGTTAAAAGTAATTATTATGTTTTTTTGCCAAAAGCTAACAACCATAGGCATGTTTTGGAAATAGAGCAAAACAATCAATATTTTAGAAAGGGTTATAATGTGTTCTTCATGTGATTATTTTGTAGTTATGGAAGCTAAGGAGCTTGCTCAATGCCACATCATTGATTAATAGCAGAAGCAGAGACTATAATAGAAGAAACCCTATTATGATTTTTACCTGTTTTGATGGTATAATATTTTTGCAGATTTGCTCTTAAATCATGTACACAATGATTTTAAAATGATTTAACATTAAAATTCCATTCACATACAGAAAGCCAATTCAGTTTCTGCATACTTGTGATAATAAATGGGAGAAATAGCAAGAAATTTCATAATGCACTCTACCAAGTTAGAGCTAACTAAACAATGATTTTGTTAGCATCCTCAAAATTCCAATATAAACTCACACAAGAGTTAAGACATAAACTGCTTCATTTCTAGAGAATTGCCTATCTTTTAGGTCATTTGAATATAATTTATCTAATGCTACTTTAGTGTCCTGACAAATTTAATTTATCCCTACTTGCCAGTAAGAACAGGTCTATGAATTACTTTAGTAATTGCTCAAAAGGATAAAAAGGCCAATGTGGAATACATTTACATATATTAATACATGAAAACTTTAGTGAAGAGAACTCAAAATCTGAGGAATAATATTCTCTGCAATATATTTTTAAAATAAGTCATTTTAAGTTAAAGTCAATTTAAAAGAAACAGATGTTATAGAAGCTATTTCTTAAGTGGAAGCACATTTCACCCTAATTTACCATGGACTATAAAAACCTAAGACAATTATTACGATGAAATCTTATGTGTTTGAAAGTTTTCCTGAAATCCTACTTTGTTTTTCTTAATGTTCTCTCACTCCACTATCAATCATAGAAACAATTTGTAGCCATACTAAATAACCATAAACAAGTGACAAATAAAGTACTTTGAAGTTTCCTGGATGAAAGGCTTTGTGTTAATATAACACATTATTAATTCCATAAATGCCAGAGAACATAAAAGAGAGAGTCACTTCATAGTGAAACTAGCCACGATTTTAAAGTTGATGTGAATCATGAGGAATTCATAATATGAAGGAGACCTCAGTCTTATACTTTAAGACAAGTAAGTCTTATAATTATGATCTTTTAATATATCACTCTAGGAGGAACAATGAAGTAGGTGATATTTTGAAGAAGGGAAATGGGAACAAGCAAAATACCTCCATTACTCCTAATAGCTCATTTTCCTGGCAACAGACCTAGGAGCGCCTTTGTTCAGTGGAATAAAGACAAGAACTGGTGGTTTCACTTTGTCCCACTCATCAGATGTCCATCACAAAATGTAAACACTGTCTTAACCCAGATCTCAGTATGGCAGTTTGTCTATAAGTGCGCATGGATTTCTTTAGGTGATTAAAGCAAGGTCAAACTCTATTTTAATATGCACGTTTCTCCTTAACATCATTTAAAAGAAATAAAGGAGGAATTTGGTGTCTTGGACATAGCTTATTCATGGGAATCTATGCAATGATATCCAGGCTGTTATAGAGAAAATCTCACTGACTGGACTACCAGAATATGTCAATGAACCAGGGGATATTTTGATTGAAAAACTGCACACCAAACATCTACTGATCAATCCAGCCTGGGCTTCTTTACTAACACAGGTTTCAAGGACTTCACGTAATCTATGATACCTTGTGACAAGCACCTGGCTTTGCAGAAGAGTTAAATTAAGAACAATTTTAGAAATTTATCTTGCACTGTAGATCATTATGGCTATAAACAAGAGCTTTCACTGTCTCTGCAAGATAAAAAAGTGATTTGTTAACAAAAGTTTAATGTTTCCAATCCTGTTTGATTTTTTTATACGGCCATTTCTTAAAGTGTTTTGAGCAAAATTCTCCAGCAAAATTTAGTATACTCAAAAATATCTTAATGCTGATACTAGTTGAGAAAATTAGTTATACCAAGCTGGTTAATATCTATTCATATTAATCCCTGGGATAACACACCATTTTGTAGCAGTCATTTATTTTACTCATACTGTGCAGGGCCATTTCCTTCCAAGTATGCAAAAGCAGCTGTTAGAAAGTAAAGCATGAAGTAAGCAAATGTAAAAGTGTGCCTTGAAGGTAGTCATATCTATTAATATTTTTGTATTAATAGAGAGCTTATTATGTGTGAAACATTTTGCTAACATTTATTCATCATTCACTTCACAGGAAAATCATGAGCTAGATTTATTACTTCATTTTTATGATAAATATATAAGCTTGCAGAGGTTTTAGAAAAAGACAAACTCTCTGAACAACTTTATAAAACAGAGAGAACAATATTTCTACCTAAGTTTCCCTGAATCTGAAGATCAAGTGTTTTTCACCACAAAGTAATTTCTCAAACATAAGCAGCTTTCTAAGGGAAGTGTAATAGAAACTGCTTCTTTCAGATTATATTTAGAACATGAGTTGTAAACATTAAAGTTATGCTTAATTACATCTTATATATTATCTTCAAATGTTTTGAGAAAAGGGGTTTATTTCAGTTCGAGTTATTCTACATAAAAATTAGGATTTGGTATGCATGAATTCTTAAAGGCTTAATTCAAACAAATTCTAAAACAACATATTTACAAGTTTTATATTTTTCAATTGTCAATAATTCTAGTTGAAAGAGCATTTCCTTGGAGAGCTCTTTGAAGTAAGAGTTTATTCTTTATTGACTTGTTCACTAACAACAGATTATTCCTATGTCTAATTCTTGCATAAATGTACTTGGAGGAGATTTATAAGCTTAGCTGACTCTTTCATTTTACAGACCTGTTCATTGTTACTGTTCCAGTTTTGCTGCACGAACTCATTCATATTGGAAACACATGCTTATTAATAAGTGTTTGCTTAATAATATTTCATTATAATCCAAAATGCATGCAGACTTGAAAAGTAAATGGCTATCTTACATTTTTAAGTGATTTGGTCATCAGTTTGTAAGAACAGCTTCTGAAATATGACAGAGCTAACGATAATGCAGTAACTCCACTCACTGTCATAAGTCATAACAAAAACGGGTGAAAACATTTCAAAAGCAATAAGCGCACCCATGAGAGCTTTGACGTTTTTCCTTACACAGTTATGCATGGTAGATTGATTGTTTTGGTAACCTATTTCTAACTATTTTCTGTGGTCACTACATTTGCCGTGTGACTTTGTACCTCCTCTCCCTAAGGAGGCACAGGCCATAGTCCCACTTTTTGAATTTGAGATCACCTGCCTTGCTTTGCCTATTGGAATGATGAATATGTTGCAAGTCAAGGCTTGAGGAAAGTACTTGCTCACTCTCACCCTTGGCCATCACCATGAGACTATGCTCAGGCTGTCCTCACAATGAGCGGCAACCTGGGCCCATTTGAGTTTCTCCAGTTGCCACCAGAAGTAGCACTGGCTGACTCCACCTGACCACTATACCCATCCTTACCATGCACTCATGAGTGAGTCCTGTCCAAACCTAGCCCAGATCAGCTGATTCCCACAATAAATGTTTATTATTGTTTGCTGCCAGACTTGGTAGTTTATAATGCCACACTACTGGGACAATATCTACATTACATACTGGCTCCTTTCTTTGTTTTTCCCTAGAGTATAAGTAGAGATCTGCAATTAATGAGCAAGTGCATTTTACTAAAGTTAGTTTGCTATTCTTAATTAGGAAATAGTCCACGAGCCTATTTCTACATTCAAGTTTACTTTACCATTCATTGAACACTGACATTCTTTTTGTCACTATGCTAGGAGCTTTGAAATACAAACAAGAACTTCAAATGAAGTGTTAGAATGAAACCCTAAATATAAAAAAAATCCATCAGTCCATAGTGACATAATTAAATAGTACAATCTAATTTAAAATGGGGAAGAGGAGATAAATTTCCCATGCAAAATAATTTCAAATAATTTCAGTAGATAATCTATCCTCAAGGAAGTGAATATAAATACTCCCGCCTTGGAAAGAACAGTTTCTGAAATAGGAGATGTGGGCTTCATATAGTGTGATCTGAAAAGTAGGTTCTTCATAGTGACTTTATTTTCATATGTACTACATAATGAAAATGGAAAAAAATAATAACTTTAGAAAAATATGACAATCACACATTTGCCAGATGGTATAAGTTAACACCAACAATAGGAAGAGATGAAGGTAGTAAGTATCCTTGGTATTCTGTGATAAGAATGGCGTTTCACCTCTGTAGTTCTCCTCCCCAAACTTGGTAACTCTAATCCCAACATCATAATCAGACAAATTCTCAATAAAAGAATATTCTACTAAATACCTACCCAGTAACGTTTGAAACTGCCAAGATGACAAAAAAAAGGGAAAGTCTGAGCAATGCTTGCAGCCAAGTAGAGCTTAAAGAAGCGATGACTAAATGGAAAGTGGTATCAAATGTCCCAGAAAGAGGATATTAAATAAAAGCTAAGAAAACATGGGTAAGCATGAATTTTAGTTGACTATAATATATCAATATTGGCTCATTAACATAACAGTGTATCACAAACATGAGGTGTTGATAATAAAGGAAAGTGGGTTGGAGTAGAAAGAAACTCAGTGTGATCTTCACAACTTTTCTAAAATCCAAAGTATTCTAAAATTAAATTTTTATTTAAGAATAATTTCCATGAGCACAGGGGTTAATAAGGTATGTATATCTTCAAATTACATTCAATAATCTACTTCATAAATTTAAAATTTTGAAGGATTGGTCATATGTATCTATTTTATGTATTATGTATGTATTATGTATTTGTGCATTTTAACTTTTTTATCTTTAATTATCTAATTAGATTGTCTTGGGTTTTTGAGTATAGTTTTTAAAAACTCCTTAAATGACTTACCAAACTATTCAATAGAGAAATGAATTTTAGCAGATTGCTAACTTAATATAGACAAATAATAATTTAGTATTTGTTTCTAATCATAAGATAAATTTTGTAGTGAAATAATTGTAAAACTAAAATGCATTTAATTGAATAGATTACACTCTATTTTAACTTAATTTTTGAAAATGAAATGCAAATTGCATCATCAGTTTGGTTTTGCTAACATTTTCTAAAATTATTGTTAAATATTACTTGTTGTCATACTCTCTGGAGAAGATCAATGGTAGGATCACAGACACAGCAGCTGTTTAAATACTTTTTTATTTACAGTGCTAGCTTAATAAATCACCAATATGCTTAGCAACTGTATTCTTTACACATGGAACATTATCATTTTTAAATACTAGTCCATTCATTATTGTACAAGTTTAATATCAAGAGAGAGATGTTTAGTACAGCTACAAAATAACCACTAGCTTACATTCATTACGGATTTAAAATGTTCAGGATATTCAAAGGGCTTTGGTAAATAGGTTTGAATCATAATGGAAGCAGGTGTAGAAGACATTTAATAAAACTTGTCTCTCAATTTTACTCCATTTCTGTTTGGTTTCTTGGGAATCTCTGTTTGACAATTAACTCCAATGTATTTGCTTCAAGGACATTCTTTTATTGTCAGAGTCTACTGATGTGGCAACCAAAAGAAAGTATGGTAGAAACCTGATGTTAAGTCTTAAAATCCAAGAGTAAGTTCTTGAAGCTAGAACTTTACTTATAATTTAACCTGGTTGTGGTACTGTTACAGATTCTAACGATAGGTTAATTTGATTTTTTTGTCCTGTAAATATGACTATCAACATAAATTCACTGACTGTTTCTTTTGTGTTCATGTAAAGCTAATATTGAAGATAAATGAGAAATATTACTAAGTCATGAAGTTTAAAGATTTCTTTCTTTCTTTCTTAAGGGCATATTTGCCAGTTCCAGAGGGGAACTAACTCTGGTGCACCATAGCAGTGTCTTATTTTCTGGCATGCCCCCACAACCACTTTCTAGTGTAATACATTTTTTTAAGTTAACTATGTCAGATACTAGTAGTATTAAACTATCTTAGTTTTATATAACTGTCCACATATCACCTTTCATATCTCAACTGGAGTGATAAATAATGGATTACTAAGATATGCATATATATATATAAATTGTCATGTTTCATAAATTATCTTTAAAAAGTACCAATTCTGAAACATTCATCAGAAATTAGGACTATAATGTTTTTTCCTTGCACTTTGCTCAATATCTAATTTTCTCAATAATGAGACTAGCAGAAAATTAAATAATGAAGTATTTATCTATAATACACAAATTGAGTATTATAATTTAAACACTACTTCCAAAATCTTCAAATAATCTCTGCCAGGTCTAGAAAATAAAAATATCACAATATCTTGGTAAGAGGAATTTTTCATTTTTTTCTTTTCAAATCAGTGGTTCAGTTATATAAGGGTGAAAAATTAAAGTTAAGAGAGAAAAACAAAACTCAACATGCATACTTTTCTTTTTTAGATATTACTGTTGCATATTGGTTAAACCTTATGAGAAACAACTGTCTGTTAAGAAGGCCTTTTAAGTGTAGAAAATCTTTAGGTCAAACAACAATCTTCTAATGGTAAAACTGTGTAGTAATATGTATTCTGTCATGGGGAACTTACAAAGGTGTGATCCCATGAACACATAGCAACTCCAGGCCTGTTTAGACATTCAAATATTTAATCTGCATGCTTCCTGGATTACAGATGAAGTTAAAATATTTTTCTTTCTGCTTCTAAATTCTTTGTGTGTATTTGCGTGGGAAAAATACATGTTATCTCAATCCAGTATTTAATGTCCCCACTATTTGATTTTAATGAATAATACAGGTTATCTCTAATCTTGATTTGTCAGGAAATTTCCTTCATGTATCTTTTGTAGGCATTTTTCAGGGAAAGAATGTTGTGCACATGGAATTAGGCTTTCAGAAGAATTTATTAAGCAAGTTAAAGGTATTAGAGAGGTCGAGAGAAGAATTTAAAGATCACATTGAGTTAGAGGATTTTAATCCAAAATAAAGTCCAGGATATATAACAATCTGATACACTCTAGGAACCCTGCAAATACCTAAACTTTCCTTTTAGTTTCACAGAGAAAAGAACCATGTGCAGCTCCTTTAAGGACTAGCAGCAGGTAAGGAGTTTAGGGCCCTTGTATCAGGCAAGGCAGGAGACACAGGGGAGGAGCAGAGGATAGGGAAAGAAACGCTGGTGTTTCTGCCTCCAGATTCCCTTTTCTTTCTTTTTCTAAAGTTAGTCTTCAACCCATTGTGATGAAGTAGTAGGGAGAGAAGGCAAAAAGTAGCAATAATGGAAGACATTTTCAAACTTAAAGTGACTTATTTTATTTGACAAATAATAACTATGTCTATTTATGTGGCACAATGTGGTTTTTTTTGTTCTATGTATGCATTGCAGAAAAGTTCAATGAAGCTAATTAGCATTCACTAGCTCTTCAACTGACCATTCTGTCGAGATGAGAATGTTAAAGATCTATTATTTTAACAATTTTGAAATACACAATAAATGATTACTAACTGTGGTTACTCAGTAGTATAATTGATTACGAAAATGTGTCCCTCCATGCTAATTGGAACTTTAAACTTTTCAATCAACATACCCATGTCCCTTCCCTGTCCTTCCCCACCCCAGCCTCTGGTATACACAGCTCTCTGCTTCAATGAAATGGACTTTTTAAGATTGCACATATATGTAAGATAATAAAGTAGTTAGCTTTTTGTGCCTGGTTATTGCACTTAACATAATGTCTTCCATTTGGATACATATTGTCTCAAATGTAAAAAATTCTCTTTATTAAAGACTGTACATTATTTTATCATATATATGTATATGTACACCATATATTATATACCATACCAATATATATCACATTTTCTTTATCTGTTCATCTATGAGGGACATGGGTTGCTCCAGGAAATCTCAAAGTTTCTTCTTCTCCCATCTTTTTCTATTTTCTGTCTTTCAGCTGTTTCTACTCCCTTGTCCCCCACCTCTTAAGTACAGATGAGAAAAAGACAGTAGTGCAGGGGCAGCTGAGGCTTCTCAGGAAAAGGACCAGCACAGCCAATGGGATCCCTTTGGTAAAAGGAGGGTAAATATCTTTTTTTGTGTAGTGCATTTTTGAGATAGTTTCCTGAACTATTTGCAGGGGCTGGCCTCAAACCATGATTCTCCTGATCTCTGCCTCCCAAGTAGCTAGGATTACAGGTGTGACTCACAGGTGACATGCCAACACATCTAGGAATTGAATATAAATGTTGTGAATTCTGGGTGAGCCTGAGAATTTTATAGTATTTCATTCAATGGTTCTAAACTCTAATTCAAAAGAATCGGAGATGCTTAGGAAATTAACAATCCAATCTGCATAAGTGGAAGGCAAATTCAAAATTTTTCTTCACATCAGAACATTGAGGATTTTCTTTAAAATACTCAAATAAATTTTTTATTTCCAAGATTTTAGTGAAAGAACTGAGGAACCATGAAATTTCAAAAATAGAGTGAATATATAACTATAATTCTTTTTATTTAACACTAACTATAAAGATCATTTAATTTAATCTCCCAACTTTATCCATTAGAAAAGTTAAATACTTGTCCAAGGTCACTCAGCAAGTTAGTATCACTAAATATAATTCTAAAATACTATAATTTTTATTTGTGTTATGTTCCTAGTTCACAACAGTGAAATGCACACTATAGAGGAGACAGAAAGAGCAAAAATGAAGCCTAATTTTGCTATGATCCTACTGCTAGCACTTTCTTCAACTAAAGGAATAGGTCTCTTCTGAAAAGAGGAAAGAGGGCACAAGTGAAATTATACAAAGATCTAGTCTTGAAAAACAGACTCCTCATGTTTAAAGAGATGAACAACAAATCACCAGTCACATGAACAACTAGGTAAAAGATATTTTTCCAAGTTTGGAAATGATATTTTGCTAGTCCAATAATTGTGAGAGTGATAACCAACTCTATAGAATATACCCCTTTTAGAATAAAAATCTCAAAACTGTGCCATTAAAAATGCGTAGTAGCTGTGGTACTAATCTATTTTTTACAATGTACATATTAACGAGTATTTAATTTATGCCTACTTATTATAAGGTACTGCACGGTACATTTAAAACATAAGCTTACAGCTAATCAGAAGTTAATTAAAAACTTTGCACCATAATTTTCTGTATTTGCTATCACCTGTAGTTTTACAGGAGGAATTATATGATTTTTACAGTGCAATTTGTTTAAATTTTGTAATAAATTATTTTTCAAATAATTGTTGAAGAAAAATCAGTGCAGTTCCCTAGTATCAGAAGTGGCTAGCAGATGTAAAGTTCATGATTGCTCTAGTGCAGGGTTCTCCTCTGCAAATAGGTTCTACTCTGAAGCAGAGGGAACTGTGGCTACCTTTCTCTGCTCAAGCCAAGCTAAGATGCTACACGTGCGCACACACACACACACACACACACAAAGCAAATAGAACCAATGATTATCAAACATATGACACAGCCTGAACCCAAGTAAGAAACAAATTTTTCAGAGAGATTAGCACTTATGCTAAAGAACCACAGAAATATTTAATAATCTTGAATTTCAAAAACTGTGAATTTTAACACTGATTCCTATGTTTAGTGTTAAGGCAACTTGAGACATCTCTGAGATTCATTCTCCCCATCTCTAAAATGAGAATCAAAATAGCTCACCATGCTGTCATGCATGGGGTGGAGTCTGTATAGTGATATTAGGAGGAAGGACCTTCATGCAAAACACCCCAGTTCAAGTTCTAGTTCTACCTAATCCATGATGCAAAACACAATGGCAGACACAAAGCAAATAGAAAATGGCATTTGTTTATTAAGTGAATGAAGTCAGTCTCCCAGTTCTGCAAGGTAAATTACTTTTTTTTCCTTCATCTGCCATAATGAATTCATTCACATATCAATAAATCATTTTTTTCTTTGAAAAGGCTGTTATACTCATATACAGTGTCATTGCCTAATGCCATTCTAGTCTGCCTGTGTCACCTCACACCCAGATTAGCATAAAGTCATCTTCACTAATTTTGTGCCTTTCTAAGCAGATTTGCCAATTTATGCCATGTTTAGATATATCCAAATATCATTACTACCTTCAAATAACCACCTTACCAAATCCTAAATACTAATGCTTATTTTTAAAATATTCCCTAGCTAGAGTTAAAATTATACAGCATTACTTACTCACAACTCTAAAGTAAGACAAGAGTAATTCCTCAGTGTACTACCACACAATATTCTCATCCCAATGCCAATAGGCTTTTGCTCTCATAGTTATTTTGCCTGAAATGTTCTGTCATCAGTGTAGTGGAAAAAACATGATTCTTGGATTCAGAACATTCTGAAGGCTAATTTGGATCCTAATATTTTAGGAAATGTATAATTTAAGATATCTTGACTTCATAAAATGATAATAATAATGTTTATTATTACAATGATAATATGTCCTTTTGTATTTTGAAAGAATATATGTTAAAAGTGTAGAGTGAAAAGTTATTATTCTCCTCTGTTAGAAAATCATTCAATGCTGAAATTCTAGGCAAACTAATTAGGCTTAATGTTTCTATTAAATCATTACCTCTTTTTGTCCTCCACTAAAGAAACCTGGGTACAATTGAGACAGCATATTTGTCAAAATATTTAATTTTTTATAGGCCTTATAAATGTATAGGATAGTATGTTGAATATGGGGATGGAGGAAGATTCCACAAAGTACCAAGGACATTATAGTAAAGAAAGAAGGATACTATAATATTTGTAATAAACTATTGTAATAAAATTCCTACTCCAAAGACTTTTTGATTCTCCATCTATAATATGAGAATGCAGATTCCACTGAAATTTTCTATTTCATCTTTCTGTTTCAGAAAATGCCCTAGTGACCAGTTGTTTCTTTCACTGGTAACAGTAAGAGCTAACATTAGAAGATTCCACTAAAATTATATGATTTTACTATATACTATGCTATAAAATGAAATAGCTACTATATTTTCAAAGCAGAACTAGTACAACTGTTAGTTACGAGTTTAATCATTTCTGAAAAGTGTATTCAGTAGTTGAGCTATGTCATTTCATAGAGTAAGGACTGCACTTGCTCTCTCTGCC
This sequence comes from Castor canadensis, assembly GCF_047511655.1. Classification (NCBI taxonomy): domain Eukaryota; kingdom Metazoa; phylum Chordata; class Mammalia; order Rodentia; family Castoridae; genus Castor; species Castor canadensis. The sequence goes on along the minus strand of NC_133390.1, from coordinate 54,444,444 downwards.
CATTACTGTTTCTCTACAACCAAACTTTTTTTGTCCCAACGACTCTCTAGGAAATGGCTAGAGAAAAAATAAATTCATCTGGCATAATTTCGCAGTTATCAGGTTATCAGTAGTTTGAACACAGGTTATTTAAAAGGCTGTTCTGTCTTACAGTTGTTCAGTATTCTGCTCCATAACACACCAAAGAAATCCAATATTGCACCATAATGACAACATCCAGTAGGCTGCACACATTAAATGATTGCTACAGCTCCTATAGGGGAAAAAGGTAGCATTTTCTCTATCAATTGTGGTCTGGAAGACTATATTTTTTTTTGCCTGAGGGCATAAAATATCTTATGGAAAAGCAAAATTCCAAAAGCATTCATTAATTGCTGTCCAATAAAGTACATTGATTCAAGTTAAATGAATAAAGTTAGACAAATTCTGTGCCTGAGTGCTTTACCAGTATCATTAGAAATAATGTTGGAATCAATAGCTGTTTTTAAGTATTTTTACCCCAGGGAAGCCAAAGTTGCCCATAACTAGGCCACTAAAAGTGGAGTAAAAGTGTTTTAACCTCATCAAGGTTTTGATTCAAGAGTGAGCCATAATCTTCCTGGAATTGTCTTAACTAGAGCACTACTTGGAAGATCTACTTTGAATGCCTGGACTGATCAAAGTTGTGGAATCTAGGATTTTTATGGGTGAGAAGTCATAATCCACTTTTCTGAGGTGGTACTTTTCTATCATAAACTATTTCCTTCTTTTTTTTATTGTTGTGCTGAGTGGGGGTACATTGTGGCATTTAGAAAGTTCTTATACTATCAAATATATCGTATTGAATTTGCCCCCTCCACTATTCTCCTTTACCCCCTCCCCCATTCCTTGAAGAGTTTCAACAGATGTCATTTTTCCAATTGCATACATGTGTACATAGTATTTGCACCATATTCACCCTCTAACACCCTTTCCCTACTTCCTCCGTCACACTGGTTCCAACCCCCCCAGGCAGGACCTGTTCAGCTCTTATTCTCCGATGTTGTAATGAAAGGGGAAAAAAATGACATTTTTTTCTTATTTAAGATAGCTGCACAGGGAGGTTCATTGTGAAGTTCCCATGTATATATGTATTATAGCTCAATTTGGTTTATGTACTCCATTTTTCTTCTTTCTACCTTTGTATCTTTCTTATTGTGGTTTCAACTGGCTTAAAAATTCTATATTCATTCTTATATAAAGAGTACATCAACCACATTCACCTTTTTAACTTCCTTCTTTTACCCTTTCCCTCTTGTTATGTGACCTCCCCTTAGTGTAACCTGTTTTTCAAAATATTGCTGTATTTGTATTAGGTCTATTTTCCTCATGTGAGAGAGAACATGTGGCTTTTGACCTTCTGAACCTGACTAACTTCACTTAAGATGAAGTTAGTCCATCCATTTACCTGCAAGAGAAAAAATTTCATTCTTCTTTGAGGCTTAATAAAATTCTATTTTATATAAATATACCCTCTTAATCCATTTATCACCAGTGAGGTATCTTGGCTGTTTCCATAGTTTAGCTATTGTTGAAAAATGCTGATAAACATGGGTGTGCAGGTACCTTTTTTGTGACCTGACTTATATTTCTTTGGTTATATCCCTAGGAGTGGAATTGCTGGATCATATAACAATTCTATTTTTAGTTTTTTGAGAAGCCTCCAAACTGTTTTCCATAGTGATTGTACTAATTTACATTCCTACTAGCAGTGTATGAGGGTTCATTTTTCCCTACATCCTCACCAACATTTGTTGTTTGTGTTCTTGATGGTAGCCATTTTAACAGGATCAGATGGAATATTAATGTTGTTTTGATTTGCATTTCCTTTATAGCCAGGGATGTTAAGCATTTCTTCACCAAAAAATCTCTTAGATACCATAAACAGCTTCAGGATACAAAACAGCAGTATACAAAATCAATTTACAGAAATTAGTAGCCTTTCTATAAATCAACAATGAATAGACTGAGAAAGAATATAGGAATATAATACAATTTACAATAGCCTCAAAAAAATAAAATACCTAGGAATAAACATAACAAAGGATGTGAAAGATCTCTACAAGGAAAACTATAAACCATTAAAAAAAGAAATCAAAGACTACAGAAGATGGAAAGATATCCTATGCTCATGGATTGGTAAAATCAATATAGTGAAAATGACATATTACCAAAAGCAATTTACATGTTCAATGTAATCCCTTTCAAAATTCCAATGACATTCATCATAGAGATTGAAAAATCAACCCTATATTTCATTTGGAAGAACAAAAGACCATGAATAGACAAGGCAATACTAAGCAAAAAGAGCAATGCTGATGGTATCACAATGCCCAACTTCAAACTACACTACAGAGCCATAGCAATAAAAACAACATGGTACTGGCACAAAAACAGATATGAAGACCAGAGGATCAGAATAGAAGATCCAGATACGAATCTACACAGCTAAGTCCACCTGATTTTTGACAAAAGCACCAAAAACATATGATGGAGCAATGACAGTCTCTTCATTAAATGTTTCTAGGAATACTGGATATCTGCATGCAGAAAACTGAAACTAGATCCATATCTGTCACCCTGTACAAGTATCAACTCAAAGTGGATAAAGGACCTTAATATCAGACCTAAAACCTTGAAGGAATACCCTGGAAGCAATAGGCATAGGTAAGGACTTCCTCAGTAGAATTCAAGCAGCTCAGCAACTAAGAGAAAAGATTGACAAATGGGACTACATAAAATTGAAGAACCTCTGCATAACAAAAGAAATTGAAGAGACCACCCACAGAATGGGAGAAAATTTTTGCCAGCTATACATCTGACAAAGGACTGGTAACGAGAATATACAGGGAGGTCAAAACACAAAAATCCTCAAAAATCAATGACCCAATGAAGAAATGGGCAAAAGAACTGAACAGATCTTTTTCAAAGAAAGAAGTCCAAATGGCTAAAAATATTATTTCTTTCTTGATCCTTCATCAAATCGAGAGGCTGAGGAAGAGAGTGGAGATTATTAAAAGTAAACTACTTGTCCTCCTATTTTCAAAATATAGAATGAAGTATTTCTTCTGATAACTAATTTCATTGACATCTTATAGTGAAAGTTCTTTATGAATAGAATATGTGATCACTGAAGTATGGAACTTTTACAGTTTGTTTGACACAAAGACTTAACTAATTTGGTCTTTTTTTTTTTTTTTTTTTGGCAGCACTGGGGTTTGAACTCAGGACGTCACACTGGCTAAGCAAGAGCTCTTACCACTTAAGCCACTCTGCCAGCCAAGACTTAGCTAATTTATTATGGACGTCAAAAGAAAATAGTACAGATGTCATTCTCCTTTTCTATCAATATCATCATGTTCCTCCTCATTTCTATCTGTTCCTCTTTTCCATTTAATTCACCCAGCTAGATATTGGTGATGATTATTAACTATGTAAACTGAACCATTTGTTCATTCTATTTGAAGCTATTTCTTCATCTCTAACTAAGAGGGCTGTTATTAAAGGAGATCACATAAGTAAATTCCTAATACCTAAGAACTCTGCTTTAGAGCCTGAGGAATGAAAACAAATGTGTAGTAGAGAATATTTCCTCATAGATTGTCAATACTAAAATACTTTTTAAAAATTTTAAACTGGCTCTAGAGTAGTTTTTACTAATCCATTGCTCATTTACTGGCCTAAAATACAGTTGAATTGTGTCTAAAACCCCTGAGTCCCCTTTATATTCCTTAACAGATGATAAATCCTCTTCTTTTACTACTTTTTGTCTTCAATAAACAAATGTACCTTTGCACTTCCACCAATACAGATTGCACCCTCATTCATGTCCCTATATAGCAATACCTCCATTATAAGCTTCAATCCCTGTGTGTGAGGATTAGTTGTGAATAGGTCTGTCATTTCTACAGCTCAGTTATGTGAGTCCCACAGAGGAGGAATCTGTTCTTATTTGTCTCTTGATTTCTAGAAACATGGAACATGGTAGAATTTCTCTGAATAGTTGCAGTACTAAATGTTACAGAAGTGGCATTAATGGATGATATTATGACAAACATTATTTGATGGGGTTCATAATTTCCAAAAATCAAACATATAATTCCAAATAATTCTTCCAACAAATCAATTATTTCAAGTACATTTTATGGCTGTCTCATATTGGGTGATGTTTAGACACAATGTTTCCTCAAAACGAACATTATTAGAGGCATAATTGGGTTCTTAAATGTTGGAAACCAGAGTATAGTACCTGTCCTTGAATTTTTCTAACTTACAATGGTTTTCTCAATATTTCTGCAACATAGACCTGTGAAACAAAGGACATTACTTATTTTGGCACTAAGCACTTTTAAACCTCTTTATTTTTTTAAAGAAAAGCATGTGGATGGTGGATGTTCTGTATGTGATGACTGGGAAAGTAGAAAGTTGTCCTTCTGCAGCAAAACAAAAGGAAAACATCTCATTTTCCATGCTAAGGTCATGAGTATCTTCTCCCCTTGAGTTTATGTTCTGGGTTTTGTGCTATTCGTACAACACAGGAATCCTGTGTTCATTTTTTGATCTTGTTCAGAATATAACTATGTGATACCATAATTCCTTGCATACCACTATTATTTTATTCATTCTCCAGGGAAATTTAATTTCTCACAACCACCTGCTTATTTTGACTAACATACCATTATGTCTCAGATTAGTAGTAGCTACTTCAACTGGAAAAATAAGACTCCTTTGGGACTACTTATAATTTCCAGTCTGCTATATATTTTTTTAAATTCCCTATGGGAAATTTTATTATTACCTATTTTAAAACCTTCAAAATTTGGCTCTTTATATTCATTTCCTTCTTTGCCTCTGGACTTTCCCTGTCAAAACGAATCTTGGAACATCACAGAGTTATTATATTCTCTGTAATGCAGTTTGGTGCATCACCTTTACCAGCTATCAAGGTGAATGTAATGTAGTTTGCTCTTGACATGCTACTTATTTTTCCCACTAGTGCCCCAGGACCATTAGTGCTTCCCTGGTCTTTGTTTTCATTTCTACTGTTATGTCTTAACACAATCTGAACTTCTAATTTTATTGTTTGGTCAAATTTAGCAATCTGATTGTTACTCATCAATCATAGTTGTCCATTTAGCTTACATGTGCTCCAGTAGTATTCCTTAAATTCAATGCTTCACTGAAGCCTTTGAAGAAGTCAACAAGGAGTACCTCCTTTGAACTACAATATCCCCTTATTTTTCACTTTTCTGAAAAAAATGCAGAAAATTAACTATTTTGTCCATAGTTAGTACATGGTAATTTTTCCCATAAAATAAAACTATAAAAATCAGAGACCTTATAGATTCTCTGGAATGTGGAGAGAAATGGAAGTGATCTGAACAGAAAAGAAGGTTGAATGTATCAACTGTTCAAAGAAACACAGACATGGAAATTAATAAGGACAGCTTATTTGTAAGAAAAGAAGAGAATGGTAGAAATCAAAGAGTAGGTGAATCATGGCACATGAGAAAATCAAGAAAAGGGTTTGTGGTTTAGTATTTAAAAACCAAAAAGTAGAATCCAAGAAAAATTCCATTTGTGATCCAGTAGCACTTGCTTTTGTATGGTGAATACCTAGGAAGCTAAAAAACTAAAGATAAAATTGGATATCTGTAATATCAAACATTACTTTTGTCCTAAATATATTCTTTTTTTTAAAGAAAAAACTTATGCCTCATTTGTATTTTGGTCTTAGCCTTCAAATGCTAAGCTTCCCCAAATTCTGAGGCAGATGAGTCTGGATGCATTAAGTTAAAACGCATCATTTTGTTAGGAAAACAAAAGAGAAAACACGTGTTAGAAGTGGACAATATAATTCCTCATCCATTGTGGTCCACCCTTTTAGGTACTGTTGTTCTATGAAGTGAATTTGAACTGTCATTAACTAATTGTTTTCTTTATAACCTCATGGGTAGTGAGTGTGATTGAAAAAAGACCATCTGCGGCTGAAGATTCAAGGAGAAATGGTATCATACTCAAACTCTTAGCCCTTTCTTAATGGAGAAGTAACTTCAAAGCTTTTGTGCATTTAAGTTCTTACTCTACAGCTAGCCACCACCACAGTGCCCTGTGTGAGAAACTGAAATATAATTTATAAATGGACAGCTGGTGAAGATTGCATTTTAATAGTTTTAAAACCAAAAGAATCACCTCTTCAACTCCCTATTCTCTGTCTTACCTTTAAAAAAAATCAAGTTAAGAGACATTTTAAAAACACACAAGATTTGGACTAGAGAGTATATGTGATTATTTTAAAGACCTTTGGTAGGAAGAATGAGCACAAGCATACATGAGTAGGAGGAAATGAGAATGAAACGTTTTTTTTACTCAGAGTGAATCAGCAGCAATGAAGCACACAATTAGACTCTTAAATTTGTCAGCAAAAGGACATTTTTTGTACTTTTTTTGCCATTAGATCAACCATCTGCCCAAGCTATAGCAAAGAAAATACTCATTCCACCATTCCCTGAGATACTAAAGTTACTCATTATCAGTCACTCAAAGAATAATTGACAAAAGACAGCACAAATTATATTCTGCATGTCCTAAAAGAATACATAATAAAATGGCATAAATGTTTCATACTGATCAATGTTACTGCTACAACTGCAAAAGAACAAGTTTAAATATAAATGAGAAAAGAGGAAGTAATACAAAATACGTTCTAAAAATGTTAAGTACTTTACATGTTTCCTCATTTAAGTCTCACAATAAATAAAGGCAGAGTATAATTATCTTACAATTTCCTGATTTAAAAAAAAAAGCAGGTTAAACAACTCGCTCAAGTTTACAGAATTATTAAGTGGTTATACCAGGGTTTCAGATGAAGCCTGAATGGTTAACAAAGTCTACCTTCATCTCACTCAAAAGTTATTTACTAAATATGCGTCTTTCATCTATTTTGCTTGTTTGGTCCAAAATGGCAAACACAATGAAATTTTCTCTGTGCTCATGGAACTTAATAACTGAAGAAGACCAGACCTTGAATAAGAAAATACAACATACTGAATGTGGTGTGTGAGTAAAAAATTCTAGTGATTTAACAGGTTGGCAAGGGGTGAGATGGGGAGGGAGGGAAGTATCAGGAATGCTCTGTGAAAAGTTACTAGACCCATAATGATCTAAGAGCTGAAATCTATCAGAGGTACCTTCCAAGCAAAGAAAATAGTACGCAAAGACCTTGGAGGGAGTAAGGCTGGAGGACTTTTGGGAAATAAAGGGGTCCAGAAAACCTGAAGCTGGGGACAAAGTTGATAAGGAGAAGATGAGTAACACTGGGAAACTAGGCAAAGAACACACATGCTGTACTTTTAATACAGCTCATTTCAAGGACTTTACACCTTACATTAGAGCTTATGAGATGTTACTGAAACACATTAAGCAAGAGGTATCAGGATCAGATTTAAATTTTCTCAAAATTGCTCAAACAATATTATGGAAATAAATTATAAAACATTAAGAGATATGTTTGGAGATGAGTAGGTTATTGCAGTGGTTATTGAAAAAAATGTTGGCTTGAACTCGGATCAATGGCGACCTATCGTAATGGAGAAAATGTGTTGAGATGAAAGGAATAGGCTTAGAATTTGCTGAATGATTGTACGTGTGTGGGAAATGATGGATAAAGATAAGTGGAAGATAATACAAGACACTGTTTAAAAATTATTTGGGTAATGGTGTTACTTATCAAGACTGGGAACAGAGAAAAAGCAACCTGCTATTATAAAAAAAGAGACACTGAAGAAAAGAGCCATCAGAGACTATATATATTAATAACATTGTCACTATCAGAATTGTAACAATGATGATAACTGATTGCTTAACTCTTACTGTATGCCAGAAACTGAGCAAAGGGCTTCATATACATTACTTATGATATAAATGTATGTATATATAAGTATACATATAAAATTCTTTCATAATACCACCTGTGAAGAACTTATTATCCCAAATATTACAAATAGAAAAATTAAGAACTGAAAAGTTTAGTAACTTGATCAATATCATGGAGCAGGTATGTGGCAATGCCAACTAGAAAAAGTATAAGAAAAATGCATAAATGAGAAATTAAGTATTCCATTTGGAAATAAGATAGTTCAAAAATATGTAAGTCTCCCCTTAGTGGTCTAACATTGTACAGAGATAAGAATTTATTCTTCGATGAAAACAGTGGCAAGAATAGTCCACATCCCTGAGAGAGAAAGTGTAACATCACATTGATAGTGACTGATAGAGTAAAGAATGAAGAACCAGGTAAAAATAACAGAAATGGGCTCAATTTGGGGACAAATAAAAGAGTTTGAAGGTTGAACCAAGGAGACTTGTCTGTTGACAGGTAAACAGTTCATAATGTAACTGCCTTACCTGGTTGTCTTAAAGTATAAAGACACAAAAAAGAAGTAAAAAGACATACCAAAACCAAAATATACTTGCTTCAGGCTCCAAAATATTTGAGTTACTCTGACTTCTTTTTAACTATAGAGCATACAGTGTGACGGTAAATCCTGGAAGATGAATGTTCTCTGTAAAGTCTACTGATGTTTATTAATCACTGCATCCAAGACTAGCCATTGGTAAAAATATGATGAACAAATATCTATTGACATAAAGAGAAAGAAATGGCACAGAAAAAAATCATGGTAGGAAAAAAACAATACATAATTCTTTCAGTGATAAATAGAAAGTTATAGATTCAAACAAAACTAACTTGTATATGACAATTTCCATTCAAAATGCTCATCTTTATGGTTTCCAGAAAAAACAATAAATATTTCCATGGCTGACACTAATACAGCTTTGGAGCCAGTCAGCAGGTTGTTTTCTTATAAAAGAAGGACACTGTCAGTAAAAAGAAATGTTTATTTCTTATAGAAAAACTGGTCTCAAGGAACTTATTGTTTGTTGTTTTCTGCTTATCTTTAACTTTACAGAGTTTCTGCTTTTCTTTCATTTACTTCCATGGCACAGACTGAGAAATATGTGTAAGATTTATTTGTTTCAGAAAAACTGAGCAATCCATACTTCTTCTTTTCAAAGAATATCATTTCAATTAATTAATCCATAAAACTTCTCTGATACCAAAGTAATGAAGGCAAATAATTCATGTTTATTGTGAATGAGCAAATTGAGACATCTTGCCTGGAAGTTCTCAGAAAGTAAGCACACACAAGTGGAGAGCCATCAACTTTCCTGACATGCTTTCTACACACACTGTGCAACATGTTCAGGCAACCTGCACGACAAGTCACACAAAACAATACTTTGCAGAGCAGCTGAAACTATGTAAGCTGGGATGGCTGTTGTTGGTGCTTACCTACAATATCTGAGTCTGCTCTATGCTCACTGCTGAGGTTCTAGGTCAGACAATAACTGCCTTTTACTCTTACCTTTGGCAAAACTCCTTAAATCCTAGCTCTGACTCCAAACTCACTTTCTCTGAACGCATTAAACACAAATATAACAATTATCTTTCTCAAATATGAATTGGGTTATTTCACTCCTTTGCTCAAAAACTTTTAATGTATTCCTAATGTAAACAAAATAAAATCAAATTCCTTGGTCTGTGATTCAAATCTTTTCTTCAATTTAATTATAATTTAAGCTTTTGATATATATCTTCCACTATACCATGCCACCTAGCCTTTTCTTATAAGTAAACACAGCCATATGCATGTAAGTAAGTATCCTGTGTTTCAGTTCCTAGAATATGCTCAAAGCATTTTCATCTCTGAGCCTTTATTTGTTGAAGCTGTTTTGTAGTGTGCCCTTAAACTTCATAACAGGCTTCATATCCATCAAGCTGCATCAGGCTTCTCAATCCATTCCATAACAACTAATCATATTTTTCTTGGAGTCCTACAGTACTTTGATTATGCATCACCTTAAACACTTTCAAGGCTTATCCTAAATTCCGTGTCTTTGTTAATCACTGGATTTTAAATAACTAAGTAGCAGAACTGTGCCTAATTTATTTACATTTATTATCTCCCCTCATCAACATTGGTCATGATGTTTTGCATATGGTGGGCATTAAACTTGCTAAATTGAATTAAGTAACATTTAATAAGTAACATCATAGCACATGACCATTTTAGGCCTAAGAAAAACTAATTATTTACTACTTCATTTTTCCTGTGCTTTGAGTACGAAATTTCTGTTGAAACTATTATGCATATTATTTTCTTATTGCTGTTCTTTGTATTTCTTCAATAAGAGAAGAATTGTAATTACAAGGAAGCCTACAATATCAAACATATTGTAAAAGGGAGAAACTGGACACATTACTTAGTGTATACTAAGTCTGCTCTGTCAACCATGGAGATTCTTGAGAATGTTTTTGTCCATGATTCCAAACAACTTTCAGTTAATTATCAATTCTTTCATATTATAAATGGCAACTGAAGGTTAGAGATGGGATAGGTGACTAATCCGACATCCATCTGCTAAGTTCCAGAGTAAGAAACAGAAGTTTAAATGTGTTCAATTATGGAGTCTACACATGTTCTAAGCTATAATACAACCCCATGCCTGCAAGATTGGAATGCTCTGTAAATGTGTATAAAGAAAATGGAGAAGTTATTTTACATACTTCTTTGCATGTAAACTTTTGCAGAAATTTAACACCAGAAAAAAAACTATACAAATGTATCCCTCTTTAACTGTCTAACCAGTAACACTTAATGTAAACTAGAGGGTACTGATAAATTTTTAAAAGATAATAATTATAATATCTAATCTTCACTGACACATATTAAATACCACTCACCATATGAAATAGTTAATTTATGAATTAACTTAATCCTCACAGAAAACTGGGGTAAATTGTATACAACATTTTACAAATGAAGAAAAAAACAAGAGATGCTAATAACCGGTCATAATATAAACTGTGGTAAGCTTTGATTTTGATTCAAAGCTGCTTGAATGGAACGATATACTTCCTCACAACTTACACAAATTCGTAGAATTGGAGGTAATCTTAAGTATTGGAATAGTTAAATTTAGATAAGCATTTTATTATTGTTTATTATATGATGAGGAATAGATAATATATATATATACAGATAATTTTATGATCATCTACTTTAAAATATACCCTAAAAGAAATTATAGTTAATACCTGGTTAAAATACCCTTTAAAACTGATTATGCATGTAATATAATATGCTGAACATATTGGATGAACATGAAAATATGTTTCATATTTTTATTAATGTTTTAGCATTTCCAAAATTCAAGGGCTAGAGAACATCTTCCTTAAACTAAATACAAACATTTCCTTTATGTTCCTGTTGACTTTTTGTACTGTATGGGAGTCATTTTTCTTCTGAATAGCACACTATTTATGAGTGAATCATCTGAGGAATGAAAGGAATAATGTTCCCATTTCGACATTTCAGCTCAGAATTACAAATTGTGCATCACATAAACACAAAATATAAGATTTATATTTGCATGAGAAGTACAAATGGATCACTAATTTTACTAGTTTCAAGTGTAACCTCTTTCTTTTGTTTTGCCTCTAAGAATGAAAGTAATATATTTGCTTAAATTTTGAATACTGCATTTCAGATTAATTGTGTAATTCTAGCATCATCTACCATATCAATTCACAATGAAAGTAAAGCATATTTATATATAATGCTTTTTGACCTTCACGTTCTTTTGCAACCACTTTCAAGGTTGTTAAGATGGAATATTGAAGAAAATGGATGTCCTAATTATCTGAACACAAAGACTCTTTCCTCCTATTATGAGCACTCTTCTGAGATATTATAATTTTACAAATTATTTTATAAAATTATAGTTCTGAAAAGGACTCCAGAGGTTTATCCCTTCCTTCTCCAGGCTTTACTTGTATCCTTCTTTACTGATGCCATTAGCCCTTTTATTAAATTTCTCCAGGGAAACAGATTCCATTTCTTCCTTCAGCAGTCTGTGTCACTTCATAAAAATGCCCTTACCACTATGACATTTCTTCCCTTTGTTTCTGTTTATAATATAAGTTTTATATGTGATTAAATCACTTCTTAGGCTTTTCATCTTTAGATTAAAAATATTCTCCTCTTTTATTTTACCTTCTATTTCTTGGCTCTCTTAGATTATGAGATTCCCAAACACAGACAGCTATAGACCTTTCTCTGTGTTCTCTTTAGCATCAGAAACTGTCCATGCTAACAGATGCTGAGAGAGAATCTGAAGATTTCTGTTGTTCTTCCTAGCAGAACTGCTAGGAAGTCCCCATTAAGCTGTGTCTCAATAGCTGGCCAGAATCTGTAAACATTGAACACTGTGTACCATTTGCCATTTGAACCATTGCTGGGTTTTGATAAATAATGTTCTCATAGACAATACTGCTTAAAAAGGGAACTGCTATGTTATGGAGGCTATCATGAGAATTTAAGGAATTACAACATGTGAATACCTTAGAACAGTGCCTGGCACAGTTAATAGTCAGCAGCCATTGCCCCTGATGACACTGCTGCTATCTCTGCTAATCCAATGGCTATTGTTACTGCAACTGCTTACTGTGGCTGTGAAGGTACTATGACGTCTACAGCTACCATCACCACGCTGCTCTTCTACTGTTACCATTGATGCTGGTTCTGATGCTTCTGCTACTCTTGCTGTTATTTATATCCTGATAAATGCACTTTCTTCTACCAAATGGGACATCCAAAAGTAAACTGGAATGCCTGGGGAATTGGTATATGCCTCCTCAGTACTCCCAGCTCCTCTTAATTGTACAGCTGAGCTGGGTTCTCCCTGACACAGAGCCCTGAGCCAATTACTACCCACTTGACAAAGACACTGTAGTAGATTTATGCAGATCAGGGACTCTCTGTTTTTTGGCCCTTCACCCTTCCTGACAACTTTCTGAGTGTCTATTATTTTGTGAAATCTGCATTAAAGTTTTTCCATTAACATGAATAATTGAAAACTTATCTAATAGAAATATCTGTCAATATTACATGATGTTTACTAGCAAATGAACTCCTAATGGATTAGGAGCAGAATGGTACAAAAGTATAGAGAATTGTAGGGATAAAATGAATATTAAATTCCTTAAAAAGCCTATAATAAGAAATATTATGATTTTTCTCTGTAAGTGGCTATCAAAAGGCATGCCATAAATAATTAGCTTTCCCACAATTCATATTTTTTAAGTGTCCCATAATCATTTCTTAAGTATTTATTCTTCATGCAAATGCCTAGGAAGGGGGAGCATTCATCAAACATTTTTTTTTTACAGATGAAGAGTCAAAAGTGTGAGCATGAGGCAATTTAAGGATGGGTCAAAATGTTACTCGATTTCATGGTATTTGAGTTGCTTACATGATATTATGTCATTTGAACACTGCCTGCTTCCAAAAGGTAAGCAGAATCAAAGAGTTAGCATTTAGATTCACAAATGAATCAACTGCGGATCATTACATAAGTCAGCAAAGTCTATTTTCAGAGAAGTACAGACAATACCCTCCCCCACACACAAAATAGACATTATCTCTTCTGCCCTAATTTACATTCAGTCAATAATTCTTTGATAGATCTAATGGTAGATGCTACAACAGACTCTACTTCCTTCCCTACAACCTAAGACACCTTGTCTCTCAGGTTCCTAGTTCAGTCTTCCCTTTTCATTGTGCTAATTCTGGATGACCCAGATTAACAACCTTGGTGGCTGAAGCAGCGAAAGACATGGCTTTTCAGGGGACCCTGAATAGTCATCAAAAGGGGACTGAGAGGGTGCAATAAAAACAGTATGTTAAGGTTACAAATGCCAAATTCACCTTCATATGGGTATTACTATTTTTAAAATACAAATCAATGTTATGCTACATTTTTTCTGTACTCATAGAATGTAAAACCTCAAAAGTGAACCTTAATGTAAGCTAGTGATTTGGGGTAATAATGATGCAGTAATGTAGGTTCAAGGATTCTAGCAAATGAACAACTCTGATGGGAGACAGTGATAATAGAGGAGGTTACGCATGGGGTAGGGGAGAGTTATATAGGGAATAATGTTAAATTTTCCTGCCAACCTAAACTTTTCTAAAAAAAATAAAATCTACTAAAATACAGATAAATCTGGTCTAAATTCATTGTAATCCTGGGTCTCCTATTGGCAATGCATGACATAATAGTTCATTTATTGTTAGGACAGGAAATTCTTAATATGACAAAATGTTTTGGTTTGACACATTTCTTGACAGAAATTTTCCATTGAGTGTAGGTTAATTTACTAGATTATTAAACAACGAGGTATTTTGCTTGCTTTCTGTGTGAGGCACATATTTGGAATCTGTAATAGGGATGTTTGATAAAGTTTCTGAATAATTATTCTATCAGTCACTTTTTTGGGTTTTTTTGGTGTTTTTCATTACTCACCATCCCAGAGTCAGACAGCTGTTGCTGTTTCTCTGTTTTTCTTTTTTGATTAGTGGTTCTCAACAATAGGTGCACATTGGAGTCAACGCCAAAGCTTTTAAATAATACTGATGCCTGAGTACTGGAATCTAGGCATTCTTAGTTGCTTGTGGCAAAATTCAGTTTTTAGTATTTTTAAAAAACTGACATGATGATTTTAAAGTTCACTGGGGTTGAACACCACTGGGTCAGAGGCATGTAGTCAATTTCAGGGTACCTAGGTCACCTGATCATAGTCAATAATAAGAAAGGCAGGGCTCATTGAAAAGATTATTGGATGGGAGTGGCAACTTTTACTCAATTTTTTCTACCTAGAATAAACCCTCCAAGAGTAGGAATTATTTATTTTAAAAAGTTCTTAAGACATGCTATAAGTTCTATGAAAGCAAGGGATATAACTGTCTTGATTAATATTGTGTTTATTTCCAGGTATAGTTCCATGCTGATAACATAACAAACATGTTGTAAAATTTATTAGATGAACAAATCACAAACAACCTCACTGAGATGAGGCATTAGTTTTTTTGAAAGGAAAAGACTTTCTCACAAAAATATGTAAAGATTTCTGGGAAGGGAATCCCAACTACTTGGAAGGGAGATAGGAAGATTGCAGTCCAAAACCTGACCAGGCAAAAGTGTCAAACCCTATGTGAAAAACAAAGTAAAAGCAAATGTTCCAGGGGCAAGGCTCAAGTAGTAGAACAGGAAGCCCTGAGTTCAATCCCCAATACAGTCCCTCTCAGCAAAAATGGTGAAGATTATCTTCCTCATAAGGAAGATAATAATACTCTCCTCACCTTCTATGGGAAATACACCATTGTGTAATTGTCATAGCTTGAGTTTGTACTGTTTTCTTTAGTAATACATTTTTAATAATAAGTTTTTAGTAGTAGCTCTCATTCCTGAGTGCCCATTTTGTGAAGTGAACATTCTTAACACTCACTGAAAGTAATTATTCTAATAACTTTATAAAACAGGTATTAATTTCCTCATTTTGCAGATGAGAATCAAATGATCAAATCCCTGAATTAACTCTCTCAGAAAAACATGGCTGGTTGGTGACAGAACAGTAATTCAATCCCTGGCCTAGCTAACCCCTGTGTGTACACAGATACCTCCATTCTTCTCCCCTACCACCTCCACCACAACCACATCAAACCCTCCAAAGAGAATCTTTCATCTCAGTATTTCTTCAGTTTTGTCTAAGAGTTCTTTCTCTTTATGTATATCCAGAGGGTCTTTTACTCACCTCTGAGAAGGGGCTTAAATTTAACATTCTTATTACTACTGCATTACTGTTTCAAATTTCTAATGGTATAGAATGGAGTTAATAAAAACATTATATAAAGGCAAATGATACCATTATATTAGAACAGTCTATTAATCTAAATTTCTTTAACACCTTCAGTGACTAATTTTGGAAGTACTTGGTTTTGTACTGGATTTTCAACTTGCTAGGCAGGTGAGCTACTGCTTGAGCTTATACCCCCATCTCTTTTTGCACTGATGATTTTGCAAATAGGGCCTCCATTTTTTGCCTCCCCTTATTTTAAACTTCTCGCTGTTGTTGGGATGACAGGTGTGTACCACCAAGTCCAACTTATTTCTGTTGAGGTGGGATCAGGTAAATGCTTTGGCTTGGAACTAAAATCTTTCTGATCTCAGCCTCCCAAGTAGCTAAGATTACAGTGTAAGTCTTCTGTGCTAGACTCAATGAAAAAAATATGTTTATCTCAAAATTATCCTAAAATATTTTCTACATATACAAATGACATTTTTGTTTCTATTTATTACTTACAAATTGGATGATACTTAGAGAATTTAGATATTTAGATTTCAAAAGATAGCTTTCAAATCCTAATAAAAGTTTCACCAATGGTAGATTCAAAGCTTTCAAATACCTACAAAAAGGTTATGTGAAAAATGTTTCATTGTATCATTGGCCCAAAAAGGGGGTATAAATTTTTTTTATTCTTCCTTGGTATATTAAAATTTACCTGCATAATTATATCAGCTTACATAAGACATATAGTCACTCCTTTTAGATATTATGATTTCAACCTTAATAATTAAAAACATGAGCAGTGACAACATCTAAAACCCATATGTAAGAACAAAGGTAAATCAGGTTGAGGCTTAGTTCAGTGGTACAGCATTTACCTAGCATGTGCAAGACTCTGGGTTCTATCCCTACCACTGCAATAATAAATAAATAAATAAAATGAAATAAAGTAAAATTAAGGTATCAACAAGGCAATGACAGAAAGTGAGTGATAGTAGTTGGGAAGATGATAAGGAGACTTAGGACTATGTTTAATACTTTTTAAGAAGAGTTTTTACACAAAGGGATACAGGGTGTCTGCAGGTTAATTTTCGCCATTGGGTAAGAATGCTTCTGTATTCTCAGGCCAATGGCGACTGCTGAAAAACAGCCAAAGTTTTTCAAACAGAGTGAGTGTTGTTGTCTTTGTGTGAACTGACTGGCTGATTTTCCAAGAAGGGCAAGGTTTTACTGAGTAATCAGAAAAGGATAGCCTAAAAGATTGGCCCAAAGTCACAATACCATCAAGATAAAGCATTAATTCATTAAGAGATTGTAAAATTAACACTAATGACAGCAACTCAATATAATCTTTTGCTTACTTCATCCACTCTCTTCTTAGGGAAATCCACTAAGAAATTTAAATAAATCAGACCATAAAGGCAATGAGGCCTAATATGAATGTATATTTGCAGAAATATAAATATTTATTGCAAATGATTAGCCTTTATTAACTACTCTGAGTTATTTTTATTGTTATTTGACATATGGATGGAAGCTAAGTTAATATTATGACATAATCCAGTAGTATTATTTATGTTTACAGACTTACAGGTTTAAAGGAAAAGATGACTACCTTAACCTTCAGGAAAATAACAGGAGTGCAATTTTCTTTGAAGCTAAAATGTAAAGAACAAAAATAGTCCTGTCAGCAAATTTTTACTAAAATGTATTGGATGCAATGATGGATACAGAAATAATACAACTACTGTTTGAACTTTATCTGAATAATATTTTTAACCTTGAGGCACAATTATTTTTTAAATGGAAATGACTATCAAGCTCAAGTAGTATTTTGTAAATGATAAAATCTTTGGCTATCTGTTTTAGAAGTATTTCAAATGTGTCTTATAAGAAATTCACTTTTGGAGTTGCACTTCAGGGTACTGTGAGTGAGCTGCCCAAAATCACTTAAAATTCATAAGGAAAAGGTTGAGAAGTACAACAAAATAAGAAAAGTGAGAAGGTAGGTTTTTTTTTTTTTAAACAAGACTTATGAATCCTAAAAGGCTTTTTGCTTCTGCTCTTCTTGTTGGAGGAACAAAGTGAAATGCAATCTCCAGTGCTAAGAAAAATATAGACAGATATTAATGCTGATTAAAAATGGTAAATATTACCAATGTCTTTATAAATAGCTCTCTTAAACAAGCTGTGGTTAATGCTTTAGGGTATAAGAGATATGACTGAAGCAAAGGCCATAAAAGAGGCTTTCATACCCAGAAAATAATTTATACAATAAACACAAGTGTAGTCAGTCCAGCTGGCATGCTGCTATCCATCTTAATTATTGCAATAAATGAACCAGTGGCCATCACATTTAAAAGACTATGGAAAACTGGATGGTTACCAAAACATCAAAAAGAAAAGCTTTATGTTAAAATAAAGTGATGATTAAATTGGAAATCAGGCCATAATGCTAATGATACAGTTTTACTGAGTAAACAAAGTACCTCTGTCTTTGAAAATTATATTTACCTGACCTTGTAAATTTCTGAGCAATTTAATAAGCAGCTATGTAATTTGTGCATTATTTAGAAACCTGATTGCATTTATAGAAAGTTCTTTCCTGCTGGAAATAACTTATAAAGGGCTCCTGCAGTGGGTTTGGTTCAGTAGAGGGGGTGCTAACTGGAGTCCTAGTATTTAGGCAGTACCACCTCCTCTCACACAGCTGTTTTCAAAGTGTGGTCCCAGAGGCAGCAGCAGCAGCAGCATATGGGCACTGGCTAGAAAAGCAAATTCCAAACCTCATATCAGAAACACTGAATCTGAAACTCTAGGTGTTGTCCCCAACAGTCTATTTTTGAATGAAAAATGTGGGTGATTCTGATGCTCATCCAAGTTTGAAAGCACAAATGCTGTACATTGGCTAACCCCATTTGAATCAGTGAATTAAAAAGAAACATTTTTTTAAAAAGTCAGCTTATGAAGATACTTCAAATCATTGGGGGTATATTTAGCACTCACAAATAATTTCATTTATAAAACAGAAGTGTAACTGTTTTACAAAGCTTTATTAACTTAACCCCAGCACTTAGGAGGCTGAGGTAGGTGGATTGCAATTTCTAGGACAGCCTAGGCTATCTAGTGAGTTTGAGGCCACCCAAAGTGACATAGTGAGGCGCTGTTCCAAAAATCCAAAATACATGTTTTTTTAAAGGCTTTATGAAGTTCAGTAAATTCTTATTTGAATTTAGAGTCAAATCATATGTAGAAAACACACTTTAAAATTATGGAATCATTGCATAAATGGTTTTGAATTTTTGGATTTTGTAGAGGTTGGTATTATTGAAAGTTAAGGCAAGGATCATTTGAGAAGACAGTGGTCATGAGATGGAATCAGTTACCTACTATTGTCAATAATGGGCATAATTTTTAAAATGCAGTCAATCATTTAAGCATACACCTATCACTTCTTGTTATCCAACATTACATAATATATTCATATAATTATGTATTTCAAAAGAACTCAGCACCTTAGATTGGTTTACTTCATACATACATGTTGTATGAGTTGCGAAAAATATGCTTTATTTTTTAAAAACAATGTTTATAAAGAATGAACAAAAATCACAATTTAAAAACCTAGGATTTGTATCTGTAAATCTCAATTGATATTGTCAGTCAAATACAGGAACAAATGCCATGAGAAAGTTTCATGAAACTCAAAGGGTAGAGCAATGGCCATGTCAGTTCACAAAGTGTAATTTTAGGAGCCATGTTTTACTGGACTTTTTCCTTTGAATTATAAACATTATTAGAAAATAGGAAGTTGGGCATAATAATACATTTAAACTCTAGCACATTTGACATATCTTCACAAAAGTGTTATCTTTCAAAATTAATTCAATTTATATTCAATAGGAAACCTGTCACCATTAACTAAAAATTAAATAAATGTCCACAAGCAGAAAGTGAACTTTAATGCCTCCTAAAGTTACATGTGCATACCTTTTATTAAAAAAATTACTATTTCATGTTAATTAATAAAAGAATGATAATAATTGCTAAGAAACGTATCTGGTCATAATCTTTGGAAAGACTTGAAAGCCCAGAAGGGGGCAATTTCATTTTCCTAAATTCCATCTGTGGAATTAGCCATGTCAATAATTATCAACACCATATGTGTAAAGGACAGAGGAAAAGAACCAAAGAAACAGAAGATTGGGCAGAGCTAAAGCTTTGTTTCCACAATATTTTAAATTCTACTCAATAGATATTGCCGAGGAATACCCAAAACTTTATTTATCAATAAATAAAGTTTGGAACTACAAATTAGTTCCACTTAAAATCTGTATTTGTATTAATACCTATATACATATTTTGTTCTATCTTTGAGAAATAAGCTGAAGTTTCTAAGCAATCTTACTCTATTTCTCCCCTCCTTCTCTTTGTCTCACTTTAAGACTTTGCTGAACCAATCTTCATTTATTTCCAGTTCAGTTCCCCCCTTTAGCTTGCTCCTTCTTTCTTTTTTGCCCCCCCAAAACACATTCCCAGGAGGATGAAGTCTTCTAGCTTCTTAAACTCCTGTGTTTCTCTTATGTGTACCACCACACTCCTTTCTCTGACTGCATTACACACAATGGTTTATTCAGCTGCTGTATTCTCTTACACATTTTGAACATAGACAGTGTATCTTATTTTTATGCAGCATAACAGTTACAAGCACAACTGTCTAATGAGTATTAGTTTAAATTATTTTGCTAACCTTGTTCTTTTGGCAGTTTTTTTAGAGCTGTATAGAAATCTGTCAATTTTGTTTCCTCCAGTCACAGTTGATTGGTCCTAAGAGGACACTCAACTGAACTGATCCAATCAGAATCCTTTCCCTGTGATTTTGGAAGCAGAACTGGGAAAACCATGCTGGCTAGTTTCTTGAATGAAGGAGAACTATATCCAGAAGGTAAAGGTTGCCATTTTGCCTTAGGATCAAAACATGATAGTATGTAGAAAAACAGAGGAAGACAAAGAAACAAAGGCTGAGAAACAGAGAGAAAAGAAAGTGACAGAGTTCCTGCACTTGATTCTAAATTGTTCCCGAGTCCCAAATTCTTTCTTCATTGACTCTCTTGGTTATAGAGATTCCTGCACACTCATTACATATCTCCCAATTTTTTAAACAGGATCTTATAGACTCCTGTCTCTGTAATAAAATATGCTAAATACACATGTTCCAGAATCATGAGTCATATTAAGTTAATTGCTTCTAAATTACTTGTAGGAGAAAGCATTTTGGGGGGCAAATGTTCTAAAATAGAGAACCTATGTGCAAGAGTCACTTAATATTAAACAGAGCAAATATATCACATGATTATACATAAAAATTAGTTTAAAAATCCTGAATTTGGGAAATAGGAATCTATTTGTTGCTATGAATTTCTATATTTCTTTGTATTCTATAAGACAAGAAGTTCTCCAATCTTGCTGTTAGACTTATAGGATTAAGGTGACAATATATGGAACATCATTCTGGAAAAGTTCCTTAAGGACTGTTTAATCTAACATATTTTGTTGTGATCACTAAATCTATTTTTAATGGAGATATAGAAAATGGTCTAAGGTAATAGTTAAAGAATTTTTAATGCCACAATCCTGGGCTACTAAAGTTAGCAATAAGGTCCCTTAAAAAATATATTTAAGCTTTTAAGATCATCTACAATCACACATAAGTTGTAACAAGCCAATGACTATATTTTGGAAAACTACTTAAAGCTATTTAATTTACAGAGATTGCCTTTATTTTTATGGAATCCATCACAGTGGCCTTGTAAGATTTGGTTTATATAGTTACCTTTTTGTTAGTGTAGGAAGTAGTATAGTCTGAGATGTGTAATTTACTCACTGTGCTTACAGTTACGGAATTATGAAAATGTCCATGAAAATGGTCATTATTATCTAACCCACATTTATTTCACTAATTATAAAATTACTACTACTTACTACACTAATGAAAATGGTAACGACATAAACAAAACTTTACAAAGTCGCTGTGATGGATTCCATAAAAATAAAGGCAATCTCTGTAACATAAATAGTTATAAATGAGTGAAAAAAAAATCATGTCCCTGTGTAAACAGCAAATGGTCATGTCAATAAATTTACAGGTTGCTGAAGATCACAGAGCTATGTAGTTGTAAGTGTATGCAATGTAACTCTGAAATAGGGAATATTATCTTTAGGAGCACTTTCTGGAATATGTTTCATGTCATGTGACTTTTAAAAACTACTGGTAACATCCTAAAATTCCTCTGGGACAAAGGTCTGTTTTATAAACCTGCCTAGACAGAAGGACTAAGGAATTTTCTGAGGCCTCGGTAAATACAATTACCTACAAAAAAGCAGAGATGTTTCTATGGCCTGTTGAAGATGGAACCAGGATTTAGAGAAGCCTACGTATTTATTTGGAACTGAAAGTAGGAGCTTGCAGACACCAACTATGTGTGTTCCACAGTAGATAAATATCTTAGACACTGATGCTTTCTGATCTCTCACCTGGCCACTATAGAAACTAAAATCCCACACGTCAACATATGTAGGTAGTAAATGAGTCATGGGCCACAGGTTCACACAGAAAGTCCAATGGCAACTGCCAACCTTCTGCCCCAAATAATCCACACTTTACTAGTAGGTTCAATTATTCAACAACTAAATTTTAAGTTTTTCAGTTTAGTTGTTTTGAATAAAATCTGTTACCACAGTTAGTGAGAGTAGCATAGTAGTTGACTGTTCATTTGGCACTCCTGAGAAAATGGATTAGAAATGTCTCATAAAAAGTCTTTTTGACTGTTTCTGCAGCAGTTGGACAACTATTGCAATTTGAGTGTATTCGTAATGCCCTTTGTGTACTATTCATCCCAGTTCATAAAGCACTTTTCACTTAAAGCAGACCCGCTTCAATACTTGGCCAGTGACGTAAAAGTGAGTAAAGTCAGCTAAAACACCCTGGGATTCTTGGTTGCCTATTGGCAGGTGTTCATTATATTTTCAATTTAAATATATATATACTTTTAATCCCTGTCTTGATTTTAGCATCTTTTTTTTCAGTTTTTCCCCCTTTGACCTCTTTTTTTTTCTTTTAAAACATGTTGACATGTATTTTAAATTCTAATCTTTTTTAAATTAGCTCTTCACTAACAGCGAACAAAATGTCAGATACAGAGGGCCTAGAAATCACAGCAGTGTGGATTCCTAAATGCCAGGACACAATCTAAAAGTAAGACACCATTTCCTAGGCTGCCATCATCTAAAATAGTCATTTTATAAGTGATATGTCTGAAAAGCACTAGAGATAATAGCTGTATAGAGATTGTGGAATGTCTTTGAATCTTGTCAGTTATAGATATGTTTTGTATAGGTCTATAATAAAAAAAATGCATCCTGTTATTGCAAAGATTTCTAGTCTGGTTAACACTATCTCTCACAATATATAGTCCTCTTAAATTTCTCTAATAGAACTCAAATGAATAAGTAAGATTTAACGTTCTTCTATTTCTCTAAGTCCACAAGTTACAATAGCAAAAATGTTTTGTTACAGATATCTACACTTTAAATTTTTCTATGATTGATGAAAATAGCTTGCAATATAATTTTTCTATATTCAATGTAGTAAGGCATTATTTTGGTAAATCCCTTAGGCCTCAACTTTCCATTAATGGATGGCTAATTATTCAATTTACCAGATCCCTAAAAATTCACAGTATTATTGACTGTTTCCCAAAGTTAGGATTACCTACACTGAATGAGTTTAAAATGAAAATTTGTGTGATATAAGTTCTAAATCATATAGAAATCTTACATGTACCTTCATGGCAATGAATAGTAGGTTACTTTTATTTTTAGTTGTTTTGTTTTTCTATTGTGTTTTTATATATTATACAGAAATGCAGTTCTAGAAGATACCAGCAATAAGAAATCCTAAGTCTGCATACTATGTTTCATTTGTGTAATATCTTTTATTTGTAAACATTGTTTCCAAAACATTAGTTCTCAAGATGCCTCAAGTTAGACAAAGATTAAAAATTGTTTCTTTTAAAAAAATTGTTTCTTTATATTAGGAATTAACAAAACGTATTTTAGTACAAAATGGTATTTTAATTGTTAGAGTGAGTATATGCCATTTACAAATTAACTGGATCATTGGGATCACAATTTGGGAAGAATTTTCTGCAAGAGTATTATGCCATAAACTTCTAATATAATCCTCTCCAATAAACATAGCTAAACTACATTTAGTGTCAGAAAATTATTACAGTGTTTCATGCTTGTAATCTTAGCTGCTCATGAGGTGAAGATCTGCAGGATCTTAGTTTGAATTAAGCCCTGGCAAAAAGCCCTGACAACCAGACTCCATCTCAAGCAATAAAAAGCTGGATGAGGAGGTATGCACCTGTCATCCCAGGTCCAGAACAAATCTTAATTAGGAAGATCTTAATCCAGGTTGGCCAATCAAAAATGCAAGATTCTCCATAACTAACTAAATCAAAAAGGTCTGGGGGAGTGGCTCAAGTGGTACACCATCAGCCTAGAAAGTGCAAAGACCCTGAGTGCAAACCTCAGTATATCCCTCAAGAAAGAGTATTTGTGGTCTGTTGTTAACTCTGTTTAGAGATATTTTAGTAAGCATAACTTAGGTTTACATTTTTCCATTTGCAAATCATGTCAAATACCAAGCAAAAAGCAAATTATTCAACCTCATCTTAAATGTGATTTAACTCAATGCAGATTAATATTTTTAAAATCAATAAAAGCAAAGGATCATTTTAATTACAATAGTTGTAAAATTTTATTGTATAAATTAGAAAGCTTTCATATGCCTAAGCAAAAGAAAAAGAAGTAACACAAAAATGAGTACAATTGCTATCCTAAAATTTCATAAGAACCATATCTAATCAAACACCCTGATTTTTTAATTCATAAATAAATAGATTACTACTTGAGAAAATGTATGCCTTTTATAGTTTTGACAGTAGCACTGTTAAAATATTCTTTGTGCTAATACTTTGTTTACAAATGTCACAAACAGGACTGGGGTTGTGGCTCAAGGGGTGGAGCACTGGCCTAGCAAGTGCAAAGCACTGCAGTCGATCTCTAGTCCTGCAGTAAGCAAATAAATAAATAAGTAAATAGAAAGACACACAATGTCCATATAATTAATATCCAAGTCATGTAAAAGAATATACTGTTAAAAAATGTTTCCATCCTGTTTCATATTCCTAGGTACCCCTTCTAGTAAAAACCATAATTAAATTTTTTTGTGTATTTTCAGGGAAAATAAATCTATGTGTATAGAAGCATGAACATGATGTGCTCAAGTAGGCATTCCACTTTTTATTCAGGGGGTGGCAAATGCAAGCCTTCTATACACATTGCTCTGTCATCTGTTTTCTGTCTGTCCTTATATTTTTAATAAATAAAGATGTAGATATTTATAATGATATAATTTTGTACTTTGCATGGACCTTTTTCTACTATATTTTAATGTGTCATACTTGAACCTTTTTCTTGGAAGTAGCAGTACTCTAACACATCCATCTTAAGATGTTGATAGTGATGGAAGTATAAATAATAACAGCTAGCATTCTTGAGGCCTGTCCTGGTTGTCATTCACTTTGTGATCACTTTCCAAACATTCAACCAACCTCTCATGTAGTTGCTGTTGTTATTTTCATTTTACAGATAAAGAAATAGACTAAGAGACAGTGCAAGACTTGTCAACTTAAGTAATTTGTTTTAAATATTCTTTCTTCCTCCTTTCATGAAATCCTTAGTATACACATTTAACTTATACTATGTAAATCTTGACTGTAATCTTTCATGGTTTTGAATGCTCAAGAATCAAAGAGACACAGGGTATGGTTAAAACCATTTGGAATCTAATGATTCAGTTCAAAATATACCCAATAAAAATAAATAAATATTTGATTTCTTAACCCAAATAAGTTTTCTTAGAAAAGTACTTCTGTGATCAAATATTTAGTGAAACTTCAGATTTGGCATTTTATTTTATTTATTTATTTATTTATTTTTATTTTTTTTTTTCATTTTTCTTTTATTATTCATATGTGCATACAAGGCTTGGTTTATTTCTCCCCCCTGCCCCCACCCCCTCCCTTACCACCCACTCCACCCCCTCCCGCTCCCCCCCTCAATACCCAGCAGAAACTATTTTGCCCTTATCTCTAATTTTGTTGTAGAGAGAGTATAAGCAATAATAGGAAGGAACAAGGGGTTTTGCTGGTTGAGATAAGGATAGCTATACAGGGCATTGACTCACATTGATTTCCTGTGCGTGGGTGTTACCTTCTAGGTTAATTCTTTTTAATCTAACCTTTTCTCTAGTTCCTGGTCCCCTTTTCCTATTGGCCTCAGTTGCTTTAAGGTATCTGCTTTAGTTTCTCTGCATTAAGGGCAACAAATGCTAGCTAGTTTTTTAGGTGTCTTACCTATCCTCACCCCTCCCTTGTGTGCTCTCGCTTTTATCATGTGCTCATAGTCCAATCCCCTTGTTGTGTTTGCCCTTGATCTAATGTCCACATATGAGGGAGAACATACGATTTTTGGTCTTTTGAGCCAGGCTAACCTCACTCAGAATGATGTTCTCCAATTCCATCCATTTACCAGCGAATGATAACATTTCGTTCTTCTTCATGGCTGCATAAAATTCCATTGTGTATAGATACCACATTTTCTTAATCCATTCGTCAGTGCTGGGGCATCTTGGCTGTTTCCATAACTTGGCTATTGTGAATAGTGCCGCAATAAACATGGATGTGCAGGTGCCTCTGGAGTAACAGTCTTTTGGGTATATCCCCAAGAGTGGTATTGCTGGATCAAATGGTAGATCGATGTCCAGCTTTTTAAGTAGCCTCCAAATTTTTTTCCAGAGTGGTTGTACTAGTCTACATTCCCACCAACAGTGTAAGAGGGTTCCTTTTTCCCCGCATCCTCGCCAACACCTGTTGTTGGTGGTGTTGCTGATGATGGCTATTCTAACAGGGGTGAGGTGGAATCTTAGTGTGGTTTTAATTTGCATTTCCTTTATTGCTAGAGATGGTGAGCATTTTTTCATGTGTTTTCTGGCCATTTGAATTTCTTCTTTTGAGAAAGTTCTGTTTAGTTCACGTGCCCATTTCTTTATTGGTTCATTAGTTTTGGGAGAATTTATTTTTTTAAGTTCCCTGTATATTCTGGTTATCAGTCCTTTGTCTGATGTATAGTTGGCAAATATTTTCTCCCACTCTGTGGGTGTTCTCTTCAATTTAGAGACCATTTCTTTTGATGAACAGAAGCTTTTTAGTTTTATGAGGTCCCATTTATCTATGCTATCTCTTAGTTGCTGTGCTGCTGGGGTTTCGTTGAGAAAGTTCTTACCTATACCTACTAACTCCAGAGTATTTCCTACTCTTTCTTGTCAGATTTGGCATTTTAAAACTCAGAAATCATAGGCGATTTGAACCAGAAGAAATCTTAAGTTAACGTTCTTACCACATTATAAATAAGAAAATTGAGGCCTTTGTCACCAAAAACTTATCACACATTTTTTATTCTTTCATACTAATTTCTAAATTGAAAGAGAAATCAGAAAAGGTCTCTGTTCTTAGTGTTGCACATAAAGAATATTACAGACAGGAAAGTGACTGTAACATTTTGTAATACTATTATAAGTGGTCAGCAGGATCCTTCCTCAAAGAATAGAGTAATACCTTTTCTCTTAGAAGTTAAATACTATTAACAACTATCAGTTCACCCTTTTCTACCTTCCCAGACCTACCATTCATTATAGACCTGTGTCCTATAAGTTTAATTAATTTTGTTTTTCTCCAAGCCAAATCCATTTTCCAAAGTGCTTTATTTAAAATATGAAGATTGATTTTGAATGTTTGACTTTTTTTCCTCTCCATTGCAGGTTGCATTTTCCTTATTTGCATGCCTAATGATTTTTTTTAAATAAAGTAAAATAAAATAAATGTGAAAATTGAAATATGACATTACAGTCTCATGAAAAGTTGGGGTATTGAGTAAGGAAGAGGTTGTATCATTTCTTGTAAACTATAATTTCTCATTCTGGTAAATAAGCATAATCAGAATTATATCATTTTCATTTTTATCTCAATTGTTTTATTTATGGTTCACTATCACTGGGGGATCTCAATCTGAAAAATGTTACATGATTGGTCAGAAAAAAATACAAGTAACACTGAACAGAAACATGGTAATGATTATTTTTATTTGGCAATGGAACAAAATCACACATTTACAATCACATGGAAGTAAGCCAATTAAGCCCTGGTATGTCGTTGCCATTGAACAAACAAAGAAATAGAGAACTAAAATATCAAGTGACTAACCAAAATCCTGGCAGAACTGAAACCTGGGCCTTTTGTTCCCTCTCTAGGCTTCTTCCACGTCACTCTGTCATCAAACACTGGTAGTCAGGCTTCACCAACAAGGGAAGTTCCTGGTTACTGTCACTAACTTCACAATGATCCTGATAACCATCATGGACTCAACAATAAACCAATACTCACTATCATATGTTTTCTAGCTTAATCGCTAAGTAATAAAGTTTATATAAATTCTGTTTTTCTACATCTGTTTTAATTTTATTACTTGTCAAGTAGTTTTATTTAATAATGTAGGTCTGTGGTTAACAAGCACACACTGGTTCTATTGTGAGAATCAACATTAAAAGTTAGTAGTACATTCTGTATTCCACAAACAGCTAAAGAGGAAAAGCTAATAGATTGGACAAAGTTTCCAGAGGGCAAAGTAAACAACCAAGAAAAACATACAGTAAAAGATGATCTTGTTTGAAGTACTGAACTTTGTTTGATGATCTTTCTTTTTCTTTCTTTCTTTCTTTCTTTCTCTCTCTTTTGTGAGTGAAGGAATTCTTTATTTTTATTTCTACCTGACATTCCCACATTCCCTATAGCAACCCTCACTTGGAAGCTAGCCTAAGAGCCTTCTACATACTGCTGGGGAAAATACAACTACTCCTCAGTTACTCTACTTCTCATGGAGAAATTACTAAATTTCTATTGAGAAAATGTCCTGGAATAGAAGGAAGAAGTAAACTAAAAATCTGTTAGCATAAAATATTATCAATGTTTAATGTGATTTTAAGTAGAGTCAGAAGGATACTGCAAGAAAGATAATACTTATTGGGCAATTTTCTCAATGTTTGCTTTTATGTTAAAGAGTAAAATTCTGAAGGAGAGCATTCCAAACCTCGGGGACTGTGTTTGAAAAAAATATATATAATGATACTAGCAATTATTTGGTACTTCTGAATTAGTATTTTGTGTCTGTAGGTTTGCTGCTTATAAAAATGCCTAACTTAACAGGAAAAAATATAACATAACTTGTCATACAATTGTAATTTTTAAAAGAAAACATGCACAACTCAGTAAGAAAGCAATTAAAGACATCTATTTATTCTGACATGGTGACAGGCCCATGTCTAGACTGTCAAGAAGCAAAGTCTAAAGTCTAGAGATAAGAATCATGAGAGGCAGGGTAGGAACATAGGGTGGAGAACAAAGTCTGGCAAAAACTAGGTGTATGATGTAACATCCTTGCTAATGACAAAGGATTTAATTGAACTCTATTTGTAAATAAAGCAAGAAAGGGAACCTGCAACTAGTCCCATATCTATAGTTTATGCTGCATTGAGCATTCTATTCAAATGACCTATAAATGAACCATTGCATAGATTCAGAACAGATATACAGGTACCTGTCCTGATGAAAGACTTCATAGGTTCACTTCTGTTTTCCTAATTTTTATCATAAAATGATTATCTCTTTTAACTTCAAATTTGTTTATCCATCAGACTTTCCTTTTCAGAATTTGACTAATCACCCACTTACTTCTTTATTATACTCATTTCTCTAATTTTAACTTCCTCTACCAACTTAGGGAAAATCATTGTGTAAAAGAAACACAAGTTCAATATGCAAGTCTTATCTCAAACTCACTGATGCACAATTTTAGGGCAGATCATCCCTCTGCAGGTTAAAAAACACTGTTTTCCCAAATTCTCTTCAGTGCAGGTATAGAACTGAACCTCTAAGAAAGCCTTCAGTGTACCCTGCAGATCTGAGTACAGTCAGATATGCTCAGTTGGTATACTATCTAATTTATGTAATTTTACTATTGAAGTAATATTCTCTAGCATGATGTAATCGAACTTCAATTTCTCTACAGAATTAAGCAAACTAATACCATTCAGAATTTCTGATATTCCTGCTTTTATGGAATTTAACAAGCATTTTGAAATTTGACCAATAATTCTCTGGATTTCAAGACAGATTTGCATGAAAATTGCCCTGGAGAAAATTATTTTCCAGCCATTACTTTTCCCACTGGCAAGACAGGAAGTGAATTGTTGGTTACTGAGAGAAAAGGATCAAATTTGGAATTACTAAAAGACACAAGCACAGCAAAGAAAAAAAAGAAAGTTATCTTACAGCATGATGCTTCTGGAACTCACAGAGGATATGCTGGGCTGGGGGATGTGGCTCAAGCAGTAGAGCACCTGCCTAGCAAGTGCTATACCTCAAGTTCAAACCCCAGTGCTGCCAAGACCCCACAACTCATGGGAATTTATTTTAAAATAACAAGTTCTCTTTCATGTTTGCTTCTAGTCTTGTCTTCCTTTTCTCTCTGAAGAAAGATCCTCTCAGTCACCCTTCCTCACCAGGACAATCTGCTCCCTCCAGCTTTGCTTTTCAGTCACAGGTTTTACAGAAAGCAGTACTCTCTTTCACCAGATCACGTTTTTAGAGTCATAAAACAAGTTTTTAATCCTATTCATATAGACTTAAACAAGGCTTGCTAATGATGAAAATTATCTCAGCACATTAACTTCACATTCCTTTCCATGGAAAATTAAGAACACTATTATTTATAAATTGTACATGTTTGTAGGGAAATTATTTTGTTCAGTCACAGCATTGTTAATGGGAATCTTATAGTAGACACCAAGAATCCAAGAATACAGGCAATATCTGTCATGAAATAGGATATCATTTTTTCAAGCAGTCAAAGAGATTTAAAAATTTGTCGTGTAGATAGATGGTTGATTAATTCAGAATCTTGCCAGGCCACTGGTGTGGCCTAGATAGTTTTCTGTAGTTCAAAAGAGAGACAGAGAGGAAGTCCCATTTACTTGGCTTGATTTGATAATGCCTTTGCTTGTCCAGACTACTTTTTGCAATCAAAATCCTATATCGAAAAGTCTGAAAATGGGGTTAGATTATTTTATTGAAGAAAAAAGCATAACTTTTTAAACTTAAAATTGGCTATGTAAATATATTAGCCATTATTTTGTAAAGTGCATACTATTTTGAAGGCAATGTAGTATTAATGGCAGCTATCAGTGGAAATGTGTTGCATTTTCCAGCTATGAAATATCATCAAACACTAGGATTCTATGCTAACTCTAATTCTTCACTCTTTTTATCATTAAAGTCCTGTTTGTTAAAATATGTTGATTTCAAGATCTCAAGTTACTTTCAGTAAAAATGAAATATTATTCCATTGTTTTATTAATTCTCCCCCACACACCTTGTTTTTTAAGAAAACAAGTTGACCTTAAACTCATGTTTCTTCTGCCTCTGCCCCCCAAGTGCTGGGATTACAGGAATATACCATCATGCCTGATTTCATGATTTTTATTTGTTTGTGACTCTTCTTCATTATACAGTACATTTATAAAAAATAACACTATATTTTCTCCAAATTATCTATCATATTACATTTTACAAGCATTCAAGGCATGACCCACAGTACATAGTATTTTCTGTGGTATAAACATATTTAATACTGCCTCTGTGGCTGATTTATTTGCTTATGGGCTCTTTCCTACACTACCTTTGCCATATTTTGAGAAATATTCTAATCTGTAGGTCAAATTTATAAGTTAAAATAGTTTGGGTAAAATATGGCAACTACTGTTTTACTTAAGACCACATTTCTGGAGATTTATCATCATCTAAATTAATAAAAGAAACCAAAAAATTATTTTGAAATAGATTTCATATTCATATAAGAATATATGTTGCTATTGAAAATGTGCTTCACTGATAATCTAGAATTCTGATTCTGTCTAATTCATTTATGCAATCTTATATGTGTACTGGGGATATAGCATAAATCAGAATCGACTGTGTGGACAAAGGCTTAAGAAGATCTAATCCAGCCTCCAGGAATACAAAAATGCATGAAAGAGAGAGATAAGAATTAATGGGCCACAAGCCATAAATTAAATGAATGAGCTCTCAGAACCACGAAAAATTAGGAAAGAGTTTCTAGAGAAATGGCACCTAAGCCATGTTTATAAAGATGGGGATACAACTTATCTAGACAAAAGTAAGGTAGTGGGGAGTCTAAAAAGGAGAGAGTATCCTAGAATAAGACAGGAATGTGTTTAACAACTTAGGGAACAAGAAGACTATGGCACATTTCAAAGTATTTGTGAACATGGAATTCTAAGACAGACTGTAGAGAAAATGTAAAACTAACTTTAAATGCTATACTACAATGCTTGGATTTTATCTGAACTCTATTGAGGAACTACTGAAATATTTTAAGCAGAGCAGTTATAAGATTTCCATATCTTCTATAGAAGAAAAAAGAGGTTAAAGGGGGGTGGTAACACTGACATTCAGGAAACATGTTACACCGTATTTATTTTCTTCACTTCCTTTTCTTATTATGGTCATCGTGCTCTATTTTAATCTACAAGAATCTGCTCAAGTCTGTCTTTTAAGCCCAGACATTTTTATATTCCTAAGTTACCTCTGGCCTACTTACATTAATGACCTAAAACAATTGACGTCAAACACTGTGAACTAACTTTAAACTTATTTTAAAGTTTTGATTTCAACCTCAGAATTGCAATGGTGTTTCATTATCAGAAAGGAATTATCATAATGAATATGATACTAATAATTAATGGTAAATGCCTTAGAGTTTGTAAATGACTTATTTGTTTTTAATAAATAGTATGACATCACTCTCCTTCATAGTCCCTTTTTGGAGTGGATAAAAAAGTGAGAAGGAGGTATGGCTGGCAATTTTATAATTTTGAACAACCTGTGGACTTTCTTCTTTATGTACCTATGGGAGCAAGTCAGTTGTATAATCATATTTTTGGGGAAAGATTAACTTATATTAAATACTTGAATAATACTCAAATTTATTGAGGCATATGTATTTGACAACTGCAGTTTTGATGAGTTGTATGTGTATGAATTCATTAACTTTCCCAACAGGCCTACTACTTACTATCCTCCTTGCAATAGGAACTACTACTGTTCTCATGGCATGAATTAGAGGGGCTCAGCAAATTGTCACTTACAAACATAGGTAGTGGAGACACAGACTTCACTGCGTAATTAGGCTGTAGAAGCCACAGCTTCAACTCCAACTTACAATGAGAAGTAAACACAATGAAACAAGCACATACTTTCATGAATCTTAAACCTGTGAAGACTAAAACAACAGACCTCAATCCCCAGTCTGCTTTCTTACAGTTGTCAGGATAACAGTCTAATTTCAACTGGAAATATTTAAAAGCTGTTTCTGCTGGTGGTTATTAAGTATGCCAAAGAACGGGGTGATTTTTTTAACTAATAGCATGTTAGTTATAAATTTGGAAGTCTAATATGTAGGATTATGCAATTTTCTATGGAACTCATTAAAATCATTTTCTAGTTTGAACTTAAAAATGAAGATCATAAAGTCAAGATTATTTTCTTAATTAGCTTTCATGTCAAATTATTGCTTACCATTAATTCAAAGTTATACAATCATTAGTGCATATTCATTCTCTAAATCACAGTGGACTTTTGACTCAGAGCTTTGCAGTAGGAAGAAATCATATGGCACAATATTTCTGTGACAACTGTAAATCTCATAAAGGATAAAGGAATTGCCAGCATCACAGGGTGGACGGTAACTTCCATACACAGGAACATCTTAAGAAATATCACAAATCTGAAATTACTTAAAGTTTTAGATTGTTTTAGTATATTTATGATAAAAATTCTAGGTTTTGTGCAAAAATTCCAGCAACCTCTTTAATC
This sequence comes from Castor canadensis, assembly GCF_047511655.1. Lineage (NCBI taxonomy): Eukaryota > Metazoa > Chordata > Mammalia > Rodentia > Castoridae > Castor > Castor canadensis. The sequence continues at coordinate 54,410,541 of NC_133390.1, read as the reverse complement.
ACAACCAAATTAAAGATAAAGTAGAAAGAGATATCACAATAGAGCTCAACTTAGAGTGAAAATATAGGTACATATTTGAGAAAATAAGAAAGAGGGGCAACCATTACCACAAAAAAAAAAAAACAAAAAACCAGAACTAGGGTTTAAAATATAAATTGACTGTAAAGCAGTTTTTGATTCCCATGGATAAGAGGAGGATAGTGTTCAATTTCTAAAATATCTTCAATATTGAAATTTAGGTTTTAAATAACTTTCACTATTAAAATTAAGAAATCACTAGAAAATTTTAATAAGTGAAAGCACCTTACAATGTTACCACAAGGAAAGTAGTGGAGCTCCCTCTATTGAATCATACTTGAGAAAATGTGACTTGCATTTAAATCATAATTTCATTATTGTGAGACTGTAGTACAATATTTGGAAATTTTTCTTTTCTAGATTTTCAAATTATAGGAATGTGTATACAATTTATCAATTTCTAGTTATAATGCTTCAAATGGCACACTTCCTATAATTTTAGAACATGTTTTCTTTTATTCATAATGATTTTTTTTGTTTGGGAGAAAATACAGCTTAAATCTACAATTTTCTACTTGTGGTTTTCTTGATTTTCCTGAGTTGATAAAATCTTTTTGTGTGTGGTGCTGGGAGTTGAACCTGAGACTTTACACATGCTAAACAAGCACTCTGAGGATCTAAAGCCTCAGCCAGATACATACAGATTTTTCACTGAGTTGAAAAACCGAAAATGTTGTATGACAATGACAATCTTTGGAACAGTAAAATATGCCTTCCAATTTTGTTATAGAAATCTAAATTGTATTCTGATATAACTGAATTGTATCTTTTAATTAGTAAAAATGAAGTACTTCAAAAGTTTTTCTGAAGTGAATAAGCCAATATTAATATAATGTTATGGTTATTGAAAATGTGATTCTTAATAATTAATGGTTTGGAAGTCTACTGTGAGCCAAACACACAGACAGTAATATATACTCATAACCTTTCTGAATATGCATATAAACTTGACAATTGTTATTTTTAATTTACAAATAAGAAAGCAGAGACAGATTCTAGAAAGTAAGCAAATGCTCTGATCCACAGCCCAGGCTCTTGAGCTCATTCAGTCTGGAATCTGTGAGCATTGCCATCTGTAAAAATTAAGCATAGAATTTTTTAAATACCACATGTTAAACCATATTGTTTTTAAGAAACCAGTACTCAAACAGTTCAAATCCTTCCTAACTGAATATTTTGGATGGATTCTACAACATAATAACCTCCAAACCATATCATGAGTCTCTACTCTTTTTTACTGTTTTACCATTTCTTCTAGAGAGGAGACATTTCTTATTAGCAAAGAGGAAAACAACTGATCCAGGGTTTGTTTGAATAAACAGATATGTATTTGCATTCTAATATAATACGAAATGTAATTTAATCGTGCACTAAACAGGCATTTCTCAAAGAAACTATTGAGAACTAGATTAGCATCCATAGAAGGTGAGTACAGTAGGCAATTTATATAGCAGGGTAAATGAAAATATATACTCCACTTTACTCCAAGATCTAATATCAAAAGTATTCACATTTAGAGTCATACCTATCTCTGCAAAAATACAAAACTTGTCTCATAACCACAATAAACATTCTTTCTAAAAAATTCTATACCTATCACAAGGTAGAAAGAATGCTTGTAGAATAAAATATGCATGTCACAAATCTGAATATTTAAAACGAAAGGCCAGGCAGAAACTGCTTATTCATGGAACTCAGTATATGCGTACTAACATTGACTCCATTTTGAATATTTGTTGATTTGTTTTAATAATCTCAGTGTATACTTGTAGAAAATTCTCCATGTTCCTGTTGCCTTGGTGTTTCTATATAAAAGTAGCTATAAAAGTAGACTTTACTCTTACTTTCTATAATAGGTACAACATTTAAAAGGTGAAATGTATTTACTAATATAACACTGACTTTTTAAAAATACTTGTAAAGAATGGTATTTTTCATCTTGAAAGGATTTTGATGAGTCCATTCCAACAAAGCTGTTTGAAAAATTGTTCAAAATATGATTTACTTAAAAATAATTGGGTTATGTAATAAGACCTATTATACAGACTTTACAAAATGGCATTAGTTAGACCACCAACACAATATATACTGCATTTACAATGAACAAACACAAATATTTGGATCCCACTTGTATAATGAAAGCCAGTATCAAATACTCTTAAGGCTCACATTTGATTGCCTCTTAATCTAATCTTTCAGAGTAGCCAATCTGATTTCAAATTATAAATCTTACAAAATGGAAGGAAATATCACGTATAATTATGTATAAAGATGTATGTAAAGAGCAATGATAAAAATTCATGCCAAACAGATTTCTTATATACATTCTTGGTCCCATCTCATAAATAATAAAGCTAAGTGCCAATATATCTGTAGCTTTGCTTAATATATGAATATGTATGCCTATAACTAATTTTTCTGATGTTTAAATAAATAAAAACCAAACTATTACTACAGTTAAAAATATATTAGTAGTATAGAGTTGTCAAGCAAGTATAAGGAAGTGTCATTTCCACATACTTTTCTTGGGATTTTTTAAAAGTGTATGTTGTTTCAACTATAATTTTAGAATTTCTTTCTAAATTAAAAGCATATATTATTTGATTCAACATCTTCACTTCCAAGATATTTTCCTTCCAACACAATTGTTCATATGAACAGTAACATCTATTAGGATGTTCACTGTTGTATTTATTTCCAATAATAAGAGATGGAAATATTCTGTATTTCCAAAGACTGGCAAAATGGTTAATCATGGTGGTACAATAAGATCAATGCACCATTTTAAAAAATGAAGTACAGCATATGTGCTGATATGAGACAATTTCTTCTTATTTTTGCAAATGCAATGCTAAATATAAAAGGAAAAGTGCAAAATAGTGTACATAATATGTTTACTTCCTTATCTTCAAGCAGTTTTTCCACATCGTGAGCACTCAATTAATATTTGTTGAATGCCATTATATATGCTGAAGGGTCAATTTACATGAGTTTTAGTTTGGGATTGGCCAGATATGTGACCTTAAGCAAGGAGGTAAGTACTTTTAAATTTTGTTACAGCTCCAAAACCTTTAATCTATGAATCTAGGCACAAGTGAAACTAAAATTGTTGTCTCAAAGAACTGTGTTAATTTGCTATTGAGTTTTGCATAATCTCTTAATCTATACCTCATGTACCTCAGTTCCTAAATTGGAGACTGAAGAAGATGAGTATTTAAGATCTTGTTTATCCAACAGCTTCTCTTGTGCATTTTAGCTTATGACCATGAATAACTTTCTCTCTCTTTCTCACACTTTTACACTCCAACTGAACTTTCCATAATTTCATATCATAATATGTTATGGTTTTAACAGTAAGACATATTGTTTCTATTGATACCACTTGAACCTCTCCAATAAGTCATACTTTTGCTCACGATTAAAGAAGAGGAGAGTGTAGACTGTGAATGTTGAGCTAAGATCTGCAGTTAGAGTCCTGGCTGTTGTCGCATATCTTACTATTATTTTGAGAAGTAGATTGATAGCAAATAAGTCTTAATTCTCCCTGTCTAAACTTTGTCTATACCATTTGCAAAGTGACCTTTTAGCTCCTTCCACAGTAAGTGAAGATTAGTTCTCCATTCTTGAATTTGTGACTTGTCTTTACCAATAGAATGTGGCAAGAGTGATGGGAGACAGTTCTGAAGCTCAGTCTTAAGGAGACTTTCATGCCTCTTTCAGGCATGAAAGACTTTCAGGACTCTGTTTCTCTCAAGAAAACGGGCCTCGGCAAGACATTCAGAGAATGAAATACCATGGAAGAGAGCCCCTTTTTCCTGGACAGGAGCCAGCCCACTTCAGAAGCAGAGCTTCCAAGGCTGACCCACAGCACCCTTCCATAGAATGAAGACATCTGTGCAAAACTAAGAAAAAAACAAGTTCAGATTTGATCAATAACCTGTGAATAATGAACTAAATATACATTTAAGTTACTGTATTTTTGCTGTTTTAAGTTACTATATTTTGGGGTGTTTTATTATACAGCAATCATTACCACTCTTAGGAATATAAGTCAGGTTACAATAAAAGCACCTGAACACCTATGCTTACCTACAATAAGCTGCTTATTGCAGCACTATTCACAATAGCTAAGCTAATGTAAAGGCCAAGATGCCCCACTACTGATGAATGGATTAACAAAATGTATTTATATACAATGGAATTTTATTCAGCCATAAAGAAGAAAGAAATTCTGTCATTTGCAGGTAAATAGATAGAACTGGAGAACATTATCTTAAGTGAAGTTAGCCAGGCTCAGAAAACCAAAGTATGTATGTTTTCTCTCATATGTGGAATGTATGAGATACTAATACAAATACAAGTACAAGTAATAGTATGAAAAACAGGTTGCATGAAGGAGGGTAAAAGAAGGAAGTTAAGAAGGTGAATAGGGTGATGCACTTCCTACACAAGAATAAATATAGAATGTTTAAACCTGGTGAAATCATAATAAGGGGACTAAGGTAGAAAGAGCAAAAATAGAGGGTTTGCTCTAATTCAGGTTACAATACATATATACATGGAAATGTCATAATGAAATACCCTGTATATTTATCTTAGACAAACAAAAATGTCTTTTTAAAGGAAAAAAAACAGAGAACGGGGAGGCAAAATAGATCCTCTCTAGTGGGTGGGTACCAGTAGGAGGGGAGAGGATATAAGAAAAGGGTTAGGAGGGTGAATGTGGTGAAAATATTCTGCATCCATTTATGTTAAAGTAAAAATGAGACCTGTTGAAACTATTCCAGGAATTGGGAGAGAGGGGATAAAGGAGAATGATGGAGGGGGTGAATTCAACTGACATATTGTAAGAAATTTGTAAATGTCACAATGTATCCCCAGTGCAGCAATAATAAAAACAAATTATAAAAAACATTTGGAACAGCAGCTAGACTTCTTATATTTTTGCTTGATTTAGAGGAAGATGAATTCCATAGCCAGATTAAGGAAAATTCTTGGATATATAGTGACCAGAGTTTTAGCTGTAGAGGCCAAGGTCCTCTCCTTTCATTCAGTCCTATCAAGGATAAAAAAAAAAAAGCCTATGGTATCTTTTACCTATGTGCTTAGACAATACCCTCTCAATTTCCCATACTCCATCCATTTAGGGTAATTTCAGAACACCTGAGACACTGAGGTAGCTGACTAAACTTAGCACCAACTGTCCTACCCATACTGTTCGCTGTCCCCAGACACACCACCATTTTTGTTTGGTATAAGAGAAGCTTACCTGTACAGAAGGACTTAGGGCTTTCATTAACTTTATAGACTTCTCTGAAACTTTTATTAAAATTCAAATTGATAGCTATTGAGAAACTTCATAGAAGAATAATAGATTGGGAGTTACACAATTTTTTATAAAAGGATTTCATGTTCAGAATGAAATAAGCTTTGTGTAAATACTCCATAGCTTAGAGTAGCTCGCAGGTGAATTTCAAACACTTGTAATCCCTTGACAACTCGGGTCAATTCAGCTTCCATAGCAAATCATGGAACTCTCTTTTTATCTCTGTTTCTCTCTGTCTCACCCACACACAGAACTTTGCATTATTTTATTTCACAGGAGGTTAAGATTGTAATAGTAAGAAACAGTATTTTTACAGGACAGCACATTAGTCTCTTCCCAGGTCAATATATTTTTTTTGGCTCAAGGATCTAGAAGAGAAAGGCAAACCTACTATAACATTCTGGAGCTATAGGCTCTAATCCTGTCTTTCTTATACTTCACAGAAAACAGACACGTAATCCTTTTGTGATATTTCACTACAGCTGACATTTAAACTTTAAAAGGTTAAAAATACGCACTTTTTCAGGATGAGGAATGCATTTCTTATAGTTAAGTAGTTTAAGACATACACAAAGAAGGGAACATTACTAATAATTATGTGTGTTAGTTTTCTGTCACAATAATGACAATAATTGAGACAATTTAATTATCTCAAGGCTTACTTTAGGATAACAGTTTTGGAGGCACCAGTCCACAATCAGTTGGCGCCATTATTTTGGAACGTTGGTGAGAAGGCCATCATGGAGGAAGCACATGGCAGAACATCATGGGGCAGGAGCATTGAGGAAGAGGAAGGGGTGGTCTGGCAATCCCCTCAGATCCATTTCCTATATGATCTAAGGACCTCCCACTAGGATTCACCTATCTAAGGTCCCACCACCTTCCAATAGAGCCACCCCGGGGCCCAAACCTTTAAAACACAGTCTTTTAAGGGGGATATTCAACATTCAAATTATAATGTATGGTGACTACATAATTTGTCATCCAAACTTCACTTTTGAAGACAAAGGCGTTAATAGCGGCATCAGAACATCAGGCATACAGTAGGACCATCTGTGTTGGTGATATCTGGATGTATGGACACCATGTTAATAATGTACTTATTAATCCCAATAGCACCAAAAGATAATAAATAACCATAAATGTTTACAACAGGTGAGACGGTTGATGTTGCCTGGAGAACATCTAGCTTAAAAGGGTTCACAGGATGAATTTTCTGTGATTTAATGTACAGCCTTTAGTCTCCAAAGCTCAGAAACCTTTTGGGATGCTTTCCAAAAGTTTTCTGTCTTTCCAGGATGAACTCTCACTCAACAAACTCATAAACCAGCTTATTGGTTTATGTTAAAGCAATTGGTGTCAAGGGAATATAATACTCACAATAGTCTAAATAATGTGCCCTCTCCATGTAAATTAGCTCTAACAAGAAGTTCCATTATAATTAGACGATTTCTTAGTGACCATGAAGACATTCATTGTATTATTTGAATATTAAAGCATTGGGCTCTTATAATGAGTTCTATCTGTACAGAAAAGCAGTACCTGCTAAGGGGGTTGCAGGAGCTGTGTCTTCTACTCAGAGGGGCCACTTTCACCACAAGAAAAGTGTTCACATGTTTAAGTACCTCCCTTAACCACATTTGGTCAACAGCTGTTCTTTCTATGATGTCCCTAGTAATCAAATCCTTTTCCATTCTTAACCACAGGTCCCTTACTAATATGCATGTTCTGTTTTGTTTTGTTTTTTTCCATTAATATTCTGTTAAAGTAAAATCATGTCTTGATGTCTTTCCACTAAGATACTTTTGCATATGCCTGTTCTTTCACGATGGTTGCAATTTCCAACTTATTTCTCAGAGAGCAATATTATAGACTTAATTCCTGAGTTCTTTGGGAAAAAAAATTTGGTAGTCCATGAAAGGAAGGTACTGCCACATAGTTCTTTATATATGCATTAGTTCTACTTAATTCAAAGGAAAAAAAGTGAAGTAGTGTCTGAGTGTCAAGTTCTTTACAGAAATGAAGGATATACTGATAAAGATAATATTTGACATTGCAAAAGTTCATGGTCGATGGAAAAGAAAAAAATAACCAATATTATAATACAATGCGGCAGAGGGTACAGTAGAAACAAGCACAGAAAAAAAAGAAAGGTTACTCTTCAGTCATTATCCACCTTATAAAGTCAATTTTGTCCCCAAAGCAAAAAGTACTACAAAGTTATTTTTATTCATTATTCTAATGAGATAGCCTAGAGTCTCTACATCAAACTGGATATGTAGCTCAATGGTACAGTGCTTACCAAGCATGTGTAAGGCCCTGGGTTCAATTTTTAGTACTGGGAAAAACTATTTATATCACCTTCTGAGGTGGGAATATCTTTGTTATTTATCCCAAGAAAATGTTGAATTGGAGTGCTATCTTAATCTACACATTTGGCTAACTTCTCTGCTGACATCATCAAAATACAGTAATTTAAAATTCATTTTAATTCAATTTTCAATCTTCCCCTAGTATTTATGGACTTGATATTACTGTTTTCCATGGTCTGCAGTGACCTCATAATCCACAGAAAGTAGCATTTTTTTTCCCCTAAAAGCAAGTATGTGAATAGACTGGGGAATCAATCTACTTAGCTGTCAAGTCAACTCATACCATGAAAAGAAATTCATGTAAAGCTATGAAATAATCTTGTTTAAGAAAATGGTCCTTAAGTAAGGACAAAATCTTCTTAAGAGTTGAAAGTGTGGCTTTTTAGAACTAAACATTTAAACGAGTCTTGATAGAAGAGACGGCTCTTCCAATTGCCATGGCCATAGGGTCTTTCCCTTGTGCACATCAATGGTATTTCTACCATTTTCAAAATTACAAAAATTGACCTTCAGCTCACAGGTGTTTTTAGATTTACTTTGGCAGAGAAAGAGAAAGAGAGAAAAGAAGAAGAAAAAGAAAAAGAAAAAGAAGAAAAATAAAAGAAAAAGTTAGAGAGCTTTCTAATTTCTTATTAATCTATTCTTCCACAATTTAGTTTCATTATGTTAAAATACTATGAGTTTTTAGATGATCAGATAAGGCAAGTTAATGAAGGACTGAACTCAAAGTCAGATTAGGTAATCCTTTGATTAGGAGCTATTTTGGAATATGCACAACTCTGATTTCCCCTTCAATGGAATGGGTAATTGAGAACTGACTGGATAAATAAGAGGAAACATTAAAAGCTAATTTCATTCTTGGAACATACACTACAATAATGGGTTATGATAATAGGTTACCATAAAACCATTACTGAACACCACAGCACATTTGGAACTAGTTCTTTCTGAAATATATACGGTATTCCATTCAATGATAAAGGGGAAAAAGAATATGAATTTTGCCATTTAAACAAAGAAGTAGCTGAATGAAAATATTCATAACTCCAAAAATATGATACTTCATATACTATAAGAATAATATTTTAACCTTGTCAAATAGCATATAACATCCCCTTCTTAAATATAGAATGTTTATTTTTAAAATTTTTTTCTCCATAGGGAAAATTCTGTTCTAATAAAAATAATTAAAAGTATAAATAACATTTTTCTGATATTCTCATTTTTTACTGAAAATGAAATGAGTTGAAATCCAGTGGTGGTAATTAAATAAATATGAATTTATCTCCCACTACTCCCAAGAAAAATTCCTTAATATTCCAATGAATTAGTTCATTCTTCAGATGTCACAAACATGTATCAGAAATTAGATAGGCCTTGTGAAAAATAATGAAAAACAAAATTAACACTTTGAGAGGAACTGAATTTAAATTCTGTGCATACACAGAGATTCTCTTCTACCATAGCTGCACCTGTGTAGCTCTCTTGCTTATTGGGGATATAAATTGCATGTGTCTACTTGAGTTTATGGCTTTAGGGAGCTAGAACTCTTTGATGCTGTTTTATACCAAATAAATGGCCAGAACAGAACAAGGCGTGTCTGGGAATAAAAAACATGATGATTATGAAGCATTTAAAATACGAACTTTAAAAATGCTGCTATTATACACCAACTAATGCCAAGAACTCAGATAGTGCTCAGCTTTACAAAACTCCACGTTTAATGGCATTGAAATTTGAGGATGGAAAAAAGAAAGAAAAAAGAATGAAAAGAAATACTTCACAATGCTCTTAATGAAATTATCAAAGTGATCATTATGTGGAATAATTAAAGGGTGTTGTTCTTTAATTATAATAAGAGTCTTAATATATCTAAAAATTTTCAAAATGCTGCTCAAAGGAATTACTAGCCTTGCTACTGTCAGAACCATGCATTACACAGAGAGAAAATTTTACAAATGCAAAATAAAAATAAACAGAAAAATAACTCTCTAAGGTTGCAACATTCTTGGATGGCATGGCTAAAAACTGAACACATGAGTAGTAACTTCACTATAAAGAGTATTCTGATAAGACCTAAGACCATTAAAGTGAATTTTTATTGGTTTTCCACTTCCGAATAAGTCAACAGTAGACATGCATTCTCATTTGAATTTCTATTATAAAAGATAAGATAGCTTGAGTTTTCTAAAAAGTCAGAAAAAGTTTTGAGTCTAGTATTGCAAAATATTTTGAATTTCAGCAGGAATGCTTTAGTATTTCCTGTTCCCTTCTATACTGTATCAACAGCTTTTGGGTGCTCATAGGAGGCTTGCCATGTGAATACTTTAGCACCAACAAGCATTTGTATCACACTGTGGACTCTGCAGGAGAGATAGGTTACACCAGCTGGGCTTTCTGAGACCTACAGGCCTTTTCCACTTTTGAAATTGCTTTTCCCAGGAGAATGTAAGACCATTTGCTTCCATCATATTTTTTTTAGTAGCATTAGTCAGGCTTGGAAGAGTAAGTATAAAACACTATAATGAATTTATTAAAATAGGAGACAGAAAATTAACAATTGGGGTACATTGGCTCTTTTCTAGTAACAAAATTTAAATGAATTTTGTCCAGAATGATACCATTAGAAAAACACTATTTGAAAATCACTGTGCCTGTCCAAATAGGAGTTTTACTTTAGCTAACAGACATGAAGAGTGTCTGAGTTCAAAGAAGACTCAGAGACTAGACTCTTAGTCCACTCTTTTACTTTATGCCTGAGGAAGCTGAAGCCCAAAGAGGTTAAATGACTTGCTCAAGTGCCTGAAGGTAGATGGTCCTGAGCCAAGCCCAGAAAAGCAATTTACTGCAAGTAGTACTCCATTAAATTGTAAATTGCTACTGGATTAAATAAATCAAAGAAACAGCAATATATATTGGCTACTAAGTAGTTTGTAGGTTTTAAATTAATAAATCTTAATAGTGCCTCATGAGTAGTCTGAAACCACATTCAGTTGCTGCGTTTCCCAAGGCCTACTGAGATAAAGTGATGTACCCTGAGCACTCTACCACACTGAAAACAGCTTTATGTAGCTATGCCTTGAAATGAACCTTAATTCCGTAAAGAGTGAAGAAAAATCCCAGAGAAGGGTGCGCACAGATGACCTCAGTGAAGAAACAGTTAACTGCAAGGACCCACCTCCTTGTAAATAATCAAGGAAAGCCTTCTTAAAGCAATACAAAATGTCACCACAGGCTGACGCTCTTTCTACAAGAATAATAATACCGCTACCTGAGCTGCAGAGCACACTCCTCATTGCCTTTATCCACATGTTCAGGTTTTATGGTTGATACAGATTCTCTACCTCTATCCCAAACACTGCATGCCTAAAATACATCAGTGTCTGCTGTAGCCGCCGCGGGCCAAAAGAACTGCAGAAGGTGCTTCACCAACTCGAGGTTTTTCCTCGGCTCCTGGATACACACTATTAAAACTGCTCCGGAAATGAAGGGAGGCAGTCAGGGAAGTGAGCCCCATGGATAAAGCCAGCCATTGGTACCGCACCCCTATCCGGCTCCGCTATGCAGAAGGCTCCAAAGGCGCCGCACTTGCCGCCCAGGACTCGAGCCACGAGTGGAGACACAGCGCCTTCAGTGCCATAATCGTTCCTTCTAAAGCACACCGCCACTGAGCCAGGAAGTCTGCGCAGTGCCAGCCTGGTAATTCAGGGGGAAACCCAGAATCTGAGGGTTTGTGGCATCCGACCCCCAGATCAGAAGTGGTTGGTGGCTGGACGAAAGCGTTTCCCGCTCGCCGAAAGCGCGCAGCTCGGGCGGTCTTGGACACGCGACCCTGGACAGGAGAGCCCGCAGCGCCACAAGAACAAGGTCTAAAAAGCGGAACCTCTCCCCTTTGGGCAGTTAAATGTGAGGGAAAACCTGTTCTCCGACGTGACCAACTGAAAATAAATTCCAGCGCGACCGCACGAGAAGCGAAACCGGGCGTGTGATCTGGGGGTGAGGACGTAAGTGGTATTACACCTTCAAAGTCACGAGAGGGTTAAACAGAACACCAACTGTGGGCGTGTGGCTCTTTACATTTCATAAGCTATTATCACTCTTGTTCTCCCTTCTTGAATCTCCCCCCGGATCCATAGCGTCCTTCTTCCCCCATCAGACTCAGGGATAATGAAAAAGTGAAATCCACAGGGAGCCATACCCCACAGGGTTTTCCCCAACTCCTCCTCCCCAGTGTCTTCACCCTGCCCTGCCTGCTTTAAACTCCTTTCAACCCTGGTTTTATGGTCCCCGCCCCAGAACCTGAGGTTTGCCTTTCTCAGCCTTAGAAACAGCAGGTGAGCTCATTAGTCACCCAGAAATGTAACTTTAATAAAGAGATCTGGAGAAGGGACCCCATCCCCCTACCCTCCCCCATACACAGCAGCCCATCCTTAGCAGCTCACAAGCACTTCAGAGCTCTCTCTCCCTCCTGGGAGAGCTCCAGAACCTCTTCTGTGGCTTCGGCTTGTCAATTTAAGAGATGTACAGGAATAAAAGATGCGAAAAGAAAGTAAGGGTTTTTTTTTTCTTTGATTAAAAACGAAAGAGAGAGGGGGGAAAAAACATGCAGACGCCAAAATATCAGGAAGTAGTTTGACGGGCAACTATCTATGAAGAGATGGAAATCAAAACTTCAAAGGAAAAAAATCCTCAAGTCTGGCGAGGAAATGAACCTGCTGCTCAATCAAGTGACTGAGCGCGCAGAATGCCGGGGTAGCACTACCTCGTGTCAGTAGCCCGGCAGGCCTGAGGCTGTCAGGGCCAGGGGACGTCCCCAAGGGTGAGGAAAGGGATTCCCCGGGAAATATTTTAGCCGTTGGGAATTTTGCCTTTTTTTTTTTCTTCTAAGGCTTAGTACAAAACTGAGAACCAAGGCTCTATGGCAGGTTCTGAAAATCCACAAACCCCTCTCTAGGGTCTCCCAACCTAGCTGCTAATTCCATTTCTCCTGCGTTATTTGCCTGGCGTCACCCTACACTCGCCGCCCACCCAGACAATGGAACTACGGTCGAAGCATTCGGTTTTTTAAAGGGGATGATCAAAGTCCTTCCTTTTCCCACTACCTTTCCCATCTCTTCTTCACCTCATGCCAAGAAGAAGTTACCAAGGGATTTATCACGAAAAAAGTGTGGGATAGTTATTTCAGTCCAGAGCTAAACGAAAGGAAAACTGCCCGGGGCGCAGTGACGTGGACTTTGATACCCAGAGACCAGAAGGATTGTCAGAGGTCAAGAGCCCGCCACCTAGTCGGGAGCCGAGGAGACAAGGGGAGAGAGAGAGATTGGGACGACTCTTGCCCGCGGGCTCTTGCAGCCCCAACCCTGGCTTCCCCCAAAGTTCCTGGAGATTTACTCAATGTTCCTGCTGGCTGCCCAAACTTGAGCCAGAGAGCCGAGGCCAAATGTGCGACACAGGTGACTGTGCCCAGGTCCGGGTCTGTACTCAGACGCCGTTCCTTTACCTCCCCCACTACGCGCCTGGGCGCGCAGCCCAGGACCCAGGAAAACTGACCCGGCCCGCGCCAGTCGGGAGCTGCTCCGAGGCCCTCGCTCACCTGGCCTGAGGACGGCGGCGGAGATCAAGAGGCAGAAAATCAGACGGCAGGAAGGGGACGCTTTGGATGCCATATTTCTCCTCCTTCTCGAGGGCTTGCGACAGAGTCCACGCCGCAGGGGGGGCTTCGTCCCGGGCCCCACGGTGCCCGCACGCTCGTGGGTCCCGACGCACGGGGGCAGCGGCTTCTCCCAGACACACTGTCCCCTGGGATGTGGCGCTGCACCTTCGGGTCTCTGCCACACTTAACTTTCCACCACGCAATGCCCGCAACTCCTCCGCCCTCCCAGTCCACACCCGCCTCGGTCCCTTCGGCTGCTCCTCCCTGGACCAGCGACTCTCTTTCCTGAGACACTTCAGTGATACGGGAAGGTGTACGTGGTTCTTTTTGGCTGCTATCTTCTTTTAGTTTTCTTCTCTTGGAATAAGAATTATGGTACTTGCAGTGTGCACGAAAAGCTCGGTGCTAGAAAGAAATCGCCGAGGCGGCGACGGGTGGGGGGAACGAGGGGGCAGCGGGTGTCCTCAGGTGGCAGCAGTGGTGATCTTGGTAGCAGCAGTAGCAGTGGCGGCGGCAGTGGTCTCTGGGCTGCTCTGAGTGGAGCGACTGGAAGGCGTGTGTGAGCTGCCTCTCTCCTCCTCCCTCCCGCCTCTTTTCTCCCAGTTCCCTCCTCTCGACTGCCGGGGACGCAAAGCCAAGCAGGTGGTTGGAGCTCAGATCCGCAGCCTAGAGGCGCTGCAGGACCGATTCGGAGACTGAGCCCGGCTCCCAATCTCAAGCTGAGTGAAAGAACCACGTGCCCCAGCCCGAGGGCCCCCCTGGTGGGCGTGGCCTCTTCGGGACTCCGCCTCCAAGGACTCACTAGCCAATAAGAAGCAGGCACTGACTCCGCTCTGGGCCCGGTAGGTCCCTGGACTGACATTTCCCTTTGCCAGCGCCGGGGTGATACCGCCTGGCTTCCCGCTGCCCACCCCACCTCGCCGCGGTGCAGACAGACAGATTGCTCTCTTCTTGCAGCTAGACGCCCATCTCATTTGCTCACTCGGATTCTTCTCCACTGTAAGGTTGCAGCCTTGGTGTAAAGAGAGTAGTGGATCAGGGCAGTGGGGGTGAGAATCGCACCTTACGAGGGTCCAAGAACTGGAGCGAAAGGGGAAGGTAGGCCAGGAGGAGGTGGTAAGGATGGAAACTCCTGAAAGTTAACAGGAACAGCTACTGGTTTGTCGAGGATAACTCAAGGACTGGACTGATTACCCCTCCCACCGTTACTTTTTGCACCGTTTCCTCCCCACCCCCACCTCGGACTCGCGCTCACTTTCTTTTCAAGGCAGACCTCTTGAGTCGACTGACTGCCCAGTGTCAAATACAAGATGCTCTTCTTTCTTTCTTTCCGGGGGAAATTACATTCGGAATTTCTACACCACACTTCTTCATACGGATTTTCTCAATGCCTACAAAAAAAAAACCCAGTGTGTCACTTTTATTTTTGTAAGCGGCGATTTTAAGTGACAAAACAGAAAACCCTCAATTTACTCAGACTAAAAGGTAAACTCCCCCTGGCCGGTTCCGGAAAGCCAGGCACCCAGCAGATAGTTAGGGCTCCTGGGCAATTTCTAAAGATTGAACCACCTCCCCGGGGTAACATCTAGAAGCAGTGTCCCTTTCAGATCAGGCAGAGAGCAGGAAGGAATATTTTCCTCTAGAACACTGGGGTGGAGCTGTTGGAGCCCCGAGTGGCTCTAAATCAGAAATGCGGGATCACAGTTCTTATTCTCGAAGCATAATAAAATTGTGGTCCCACTTTGCCAGGGCATTAAATAGCCTTTCGTGCATCACAGGGTCACCCCTGTGTTAGGCTATCTTCAACGGAGAATGCTAACTACTAAACATCATACACTGTTCGTTCATTGAAAAGGCTGCAAGTCACCAGTTAGGTGGGGAGGGTAGGAGTGGTGCAGGCAGGCGAATCTCAACACACATGCACATACACGCCCGTGCCCACGCGAGAGTGCGCGCATACACACGCACACACAAATCCTTGAATTCTTTATCTTTTCTGTCTTGAGACTATTAAGCTTCATCTTTAGCTGTGACTTTTTTTTTTCAAAAGCCTGCGTTTCTTGTCCTCCTGGTTCTCTTTGCCTTAACAATATTCCAGAGAAGTATTACATTTTTTTCCTATCAAAATAAGTAGTTTCTCCCACTTGGTTTTAACATTAACATTTCATTTGCATCTTATGAATCAACAGGAAGGCTAATGCTGGGAGGCAAATGCCTTTTAACTCTATACCAGGAGCTAAGCTTAGCTGAACTGCTCACATGCCCATGGGATCCTATAGGTTTCCTTTAGTGAATTGTTTTTCTTTTAACTGCAGCTCTAAGTGGAGCATATGAGAACAAATCATCTAAAGTGTATGTTTAGCCTGACTTTTTTTTTTTTTTGAGGTGGGAGTTATTACAGCATACTTGTAAAAAAGGCAAAAAGCAGTCTGTCTGATTTAGGCTCTGACACTAGCTCTATGATCCGGATTAACTCAGTCTTCTCACTTGCAAAATGTGATAATGGTTCTAGCCTTACTGGATTTCTGCAAGGATTAAATGAGATCACACAGATAACTGACCAGGCATAGTAGAAGCTTGGGCTATGGGGAGTAGACAGAACCTTGTTAAGATAGCTGATTTACATTTACTCAGTGAGAGACCTTGAGCAAATGTCAGTCTGTAATAATCAAAGTGTGATGAAACATTAATATATCATTTTGAAAGGTGATGGATCAAAATATTTTATATCAACTATGGCTATTAAATACATAGAATTCTGGAAGCAACTGAGTTTACACACATGAATGTATAATACATTTCTCTCATTAGAGATATATAACAATAACTTTTTGTCTTTTTGGATGTAGGGGTCTTAATCTAAATATAAATTCCTTCATTTTCTCAACATTTTAATAAAGTCTGCTACCTTCAAACGTATTTTCCTTGAGGAAATTAATAAGACAGCACACTATCTGTCCCAGCCTAGTGTAATATATGAAATAAGGAGATAATTTCTAAAATGCAACAATGTAGCATAAGTAAGAGCTCAGAGTCAGAAATAAACATAAGGTTGTAAACTCCACAAAATACAAGGTGAGAAAGAGAGAGAGATTGTTTTTCAAAAATATAGGGAAATGGGGCACCTTACTTAATTCCGAGAAGAAGGAAGTTTCCAGCTGCATCTGTGTCACCCCTGCTTTTGTTGTAATTGAGAAAACATAGTATCCTGATGATATTTATCATGCAGTTTAGTCATGTATCCAAGCATCATGATGAGCACTTCTTACTGCAAGGGGTAAAATGAGTAATGCTTAGCCAGAGGGAAAGTATTTTATGTTACCCAAAACATACGAAGAGATTTGCATTTTAAGTATAGAAGAATTCATCATCAGTCATGACACTATGCTCAAAGCAATAAGGTACAAATAGAAGATTCCTTTTTACCCAGCCACAAAGAAGAATGACAGTCTGTCATTTGCAGATAAATGGAACTGGAGAATATCATTTTAAGTAAAGTTAACTAGGCTCAGAAGGCCAAAAGCTGCATGTTCTCTCTGATATGTGGAATATAGACCTAAAACAAATGCAGCAATATTATGGGACACTGGTCACACTAAAGGGAGGTCATGCATTAGAGGAGTAGGGTAAAAGAAGGAAACTAAGAACTTAAAAATGGTTGATATACTCTTAAGAGCGTATATCTCTTAAAAAATCTTAAGCCAGCTGAAACCACCATAAGAAAGGGACTAAGGTAGAATGAAGAAAATTAGAGAAGATAAACCAATTGGAGTTATAATACATATGTACATGGAAATAGCACAGGGAAATTCCCTGTATCTCAGTCAAGCAAAAATGTCATGCTTTTCTTTTTATCTTTTCTCTTTTTTTTTCTACAAAATTAGAGAACAAGAGAGCAGAACAGGTCCTGTCCAGGGAGGGGGTTGGCACCAGTGGGAGGGTGAACATGGTGCAAAAAATGTATACACATGTATATAAATACAAAAATGATACCTGTTGAAACTATTCCAGGACCTGGTCAGTGTGGGGTTGGGGGGAGAATAAAGGAGATCAGTGGAGGGGATGAATTCAAGTATGATATATTTGATACATTAGAAGAACCTTTGTAAATGTCATAATGTATCCCCATCCAGCAGAACAATAAAGGAAAAGGGAAAAAACAAAAAATATATAGAAAATTCCTACTTAGGATCTATTGAGATAATAACTCAGGACTCCACTCCCAAGGCTCAGGTCATGACACTTTTTTCTATATTTGTCACTAATCCCATCAACCTGTGACAAAACAGCCAGAGCAGGAAAGTGTGCATTTAGAGAATAGAGATTATTTTTCTCCCTGAATTACCAAAAATATTTCCCACTGGAGATGAAATTTCACCAAAGATAGTTTAGAAGCTGGAGATATTTGTTCCTTCCTACTGTATAACACAGTATACAGTAATGTGCCTTCCTACTTTTGAACAAAACTGTATACCATTCAAAAGCAAGCAATAAATCTGACACCTCCATTAGTGAAAACACAGGTCTAGGCACATTTTGCCAATAGATTAGATACTCCATTAATATTTATAAATGAATTATTATTCATTTACAAGTGGTGAGGAAAAGTTCTTCTTTATAGACTGTAGACTTTCAAGCATACCTAAATTTACAGGAGTAGTAATTTGAGGAGATGAAAGGGATTTCCATTAAGTCTCCAATGATTGGACTGGGTATGCTAAAGCTTAGAAAAGGAAACAGTGTGAGTCAAGTCCTGAACACCAAAATGAGAACCCTGTAAAATAGAACATTTTTTATCTGAAGATTCAAAATCCTTACTGTCCCCAAATCTGAAACTTTTCGAGTACTGACATGATATCACAAGTAGAAATTCCACATCTGAGCTCAGGTGATAGGCCAAAGTCAAAGCACAAATGTACTTAAAATATTACATAAAATTACTTTCAGGCTATGTGTATAAGATAAATATGGAACATAAGTGAATTGTATGTTCAGACTTGAGCCTATCTTCAAGGTATTTTATTATGTATAGCAAATACTCAAGAATAAAAAAAAAATTCCAAGCTGTGAAACAATCTGTTCCAAGCATTTTTGATAAGAGATACTCAACCTATCAAAGGTGAAGAAACAATCTGTAAGAGGAAAAGGAGAGCAAAAAATATTTGCTATCAAGGAGAATAAAACGAAAAGGCCCATAAGCAGAACAGGAGTCAAATTAGTAAAGGTTCCAATGACCAGGCTGGGCCTGAGCTAATAATGTACTGATGACTAAGGTTGAAATAGAGGACTAAGCAGGGTTTATATTAAGTCTAGGAAGACAGATTTTAAGGATATACAAAGATTACATATACGTAAGGTAAAACTGTTTCATTTCTGGATCCAAAGGTTTCTTGAATTATTTCTAAAGTCATTCCACATATAGACTGGAGGGCACATTGGTATCTGTTTTCCTAAGAAATAGTCCATTCAATCTTACTGTTTAATTTAAAGTTTTGATAGTAATATCAGTCATCAATTTAATAAAATTCATCACCTTACATCTTCAGTAATGCTAACATTACCCTCCTGAGCTTCTGGAGCTCAGGAGGGTAAAAACTTTCAAAGTCTATGGTAAACATTAAATTCTAATTTCAGACTGCAGAATGTTCAATGTCTGGGTACAAAAGGATGTGCACAACTATTCTAGTTGAACTAAAAATCCACTTAGTCATTTTCCTTCCTGTCTCAGACATGAGGAATAGAGAAAGAATCTGGCTAAGTTATTTGACTATGAAACTTCACCAACTAAAATAGATGTCAAAAACTCTCAGTGTGTTAAAAACTAGTAATTCATTAGTGCTTTCAGTTGTATGAAAACTTAATCAAAAAGTCTGTCTGGGAATACCCCCACAACTTGAAAATTTCTCTTCAAAGGCCATTGTAACGGAGATAAGCAACTCTGTTAGATTTGAGAAAAGCAGGCAATGAATCAACGTGGTTACGGAAATGTTTGGTGACTTAAAGAAAATTTCAGCTTAAGTATTTTGAAGTTCCCTAGAGTTATCTTTATTTGTTTCTTTGTGAAATCATAACCATTTTTTATCTATAGTAATTGCATTCAGAAATATGAGGTAGACAAATGACTATAAAATATGAAAATAAATATATTTGATTTTCTAAAGCAAACAAATGGACTTCTGGAAATTCATATTAAGTACTAAGCCTGGCGATCCCTATGGCTTTTCCCTAAAATAAGTAAGATAGTTGGGTTTCTAGGAGAGTATTAGGAATCAATTCTTTGACAAATGTAGAATTCCTGAAGAGCAAAGACCCTGGTATGAACTACCAAAGAAAAGAAAGAAAGATTGATAACACTGAATCAAGGCCCATTAATCACATAATGTAAGCAAGAACTTTAGAATTTGAATGCTTCTCAGGGCCTTAGAAGAAATTTAAGTGAACATTTTTTGATCTTTATTTAAAAGTAGTCCCTATTCTTCCATTATAACCTTACTCTCAAATCCTATTTCCTGTTTTCCTCTTGTTCCATCCATTCAAACTATACTGATCTCTTTATTTTCCCTAAATATACCTGCCATACCCCCACTTCAGGGCCTTCTCACTTGCTGTTTTCACTTCATGGAACTCTTTCCCTCCAGCTGGTATTCAGATCACCTCACCACCCCTTTTAAGGTATTTGCTTAAGTGCTGCCTTCTCATTTAAGCCTTCCATGAACAACTATTTAAAATTTCATCCAACCCACAGGTTCAGTCTTCCTATTCTCCTTTCCTGCTTCATTTTTCTCTATAGAACCTATTATCATGTTTCATTGTGTATATATATGTATATATATATATATACATATATATTTAACTTATCTATGTTAATTATTTTTTGTGTCTTTATTAGGATAAAAGCTCAATGAAGACAGAAATTTGTGCCTTTTTCATTTTCTGCAATATGTCTAGAACAGACAACATATATAGTAGGTCCATGATGTTATTTGATTTATGAATTCATGAATTCTCAAATACATAAATGAATAAGTTGTTTTGCAAGATAACTAGTAACTTGATAAAGGTGGGGTTGAGTTTTTATGTGCAACCTGATCCTTCGCTTACTCTTACAGACATTCTAAGGCTTTCCAGCATTGTTAGAAAACACTGAGCTAGACTGACTTCCTCATAGGACAAATGGGGTAATTCAGGTCCCAGGAACCAGAAGACTTAACAAAAATTCACATAGCTTTAAGTATTATTCTTGTTTAAATGCAAAAGTACCTCTTTCAAGTAGAGCAAATATATAAGACACTCTGAAACTTTTATGTCAAATTCTAGAGATAATAAAAAATCTGGATGCATATCAGACAGTGTTAATCAATTTAAAATACGGCACATTTATCCAAACTCTTCTCAGAGCAAACATTTTGAATAATGTTCTGTGTAACATTTCACTAAGGCAAGATTATAGATGCAGTACCAATATTGCAAAGTCTACAGACTTAGCTTGGTATTAAAGATTTTAAGCCTTAATGTTCTTTATACTTTGTTCTTTACGGAGTGAATTTGGCAAAATTATAATTCTAAGCAACGTATTCCACAAACATAGATGATTCATAACCTGTTCAACTAACAGTGCTATAGGACAAATATTTAATTTAATTTAATGTCCAGCATTTTAACAATACTTGGAGGTGTTTAGTGTGTTTACTTTTCTTTGTATGGAAAGGGCAAGAAATTCACTTAATAATTGCACAGCAAGGTGAGAAGCTGGTGAAGAAACATAATACACATAAAACAACTACATAAACCAACATATACAAAGATTTCTAGACATGCTGTCATTGAAATTAACAGAATCTGTGATATGATTTGTTCTAACTAGGTATGTGATATGTATAGCTAGAATAAATGAATTTTGATGAATGCTTCTGGTTTAAAAATTTTATTTAAACTTGTTAATTGATATACCTGTTAAGGAAAGTCATTTGCCTTGTAATAGAGAATGACATCCAAATTATAAAGTGAAACATTCTTCCAAGAGTAGTTAACATGATAAATTAGGAAAAAATTCCAAAGAGTATACATCTCAATTACTTTTCCTAGATTCAAAGACATTTAAAAAGAGTGCATATTGTAGGATTATTCCATGGATTTTTCAGGATTGAGGTAATACTGAGTCCAGGATTAAATGAACAATAAATCAGCCTGCAAAGGAAAGAAATGTCATGTGGAAGGTTGAAAAGCAGGCATAATATGGAGACCATTGAGCTTGACTGAAAAGGTGGACTTTAGTTATTCAGATCTTTTCCCAGCACTCAAATCTGAATCATCTATTCTCATTTCTTCTCCTTTACTACCCCTAGCTTCTGAGACCTTCCCAGAAGGACTGAATAAAAAAAAAAAAAAAAAAAAATTAAACTCCCCACTTGCTCTACTTGAGGTAGCTCTTCCCATCCATACTATTTCCTGCTATGAAATTTAAGATAAAATGCAGAAAACATATTCTTTTGCTGATTTCTCATTCCAGTTCAAAACGAGCAACATCTTTTCTCTTTTCTTTTCCTTCCAATTTAATAAGTTATCTTTTTCCTGTTCAGTGAATACTTAGCATGTTCAGTTAAATAAGAAAGCCATGATAATTTCTGAATGAAGGTGTAAGGAATAAGTGTATTGTGGTCTGGGTACCACAGAGATGTCCAAAGAGAGGTGAGTCACAGATCAAAGAAACAGACAAGAATATATTACCATAGTTTAGAATATGCCCCAAGAAAGAGAAGTTTGCCTGCTACTTCCTCATCCTCTCTCAACTCACTCACTTTTTTTGTTTGTTTGTTTAAATTAGGAAAATATTATTTGTGTAATCCCAGTCAACCAAAAGAAGTCTGTCGCCAAGACATTTTTTTAGTATGGTTTTGGTAGTGATCAGGACACTTACAGCTTAAAGTAACAAAATTCCAACTGCAACCAACTTAACTGAAAGAAAAGAAAGAAGAGAAGATGACTTACTGATTTAAAAGACTGGGGAGTCTAAAAGTATGTACATGTTTCGGAACAAGACACAGGCATTTGAACAAAGTTGCAGAAGCTCTTTCTCCTTTCCATATCTTTATTCTACCTGCTGTTGCTTATCTTTGACTACTTCCTCAGTTTCCTCTGCTTTAGCCCAGCTTCCTCCCTACTGGAAAGAAAGTTGCCTGAAGACTGAGCCCACATCCACAGAAATTGAAATTCCCAAGAGAGACTCTCTCATTCGTGAAAGAGTTTTGATTGCATCTATCCATTTCTCAAGTAATTTACCACAAACAAGAGTTTTCAGCACCAGGATTGACCACACAGTCCTATCTCCTCCCCTATAGTCAGGTAACAGTTAAGCATTATGTTTGATTATACCTCAGAATCACAGGGACAGTTAGGCATTTCCCAATGAGCAGACAAAAACAAGATATCACATTCATTTCCCCTTTGTATTTTATTGATTCTTAGGGCCAGTATGCCTTTCTATCCAAATTGTACACAATTTAACCATTTGATTAACTGAAGCACAAAGAAATAGACATATCTTTCAACTAGGAAACCTAACTTTATTTTCATCCTTTCCTCTTTTAAAGGACTAAATTACTGGCTCACAAGTATAGCAAGCATTATTTGTGGGTAACTGCTCATGTTTTCTTTCCTGGCTATCTTACGCATTATCTAATTATATGAGGACCTAGGGAAGCATAGTTACTGTTTAACACTTTGAAAGATGTGAAATAAATTGACAAAATAAACATTTTGAGGTATTTGCAAATATATGTATTTCTCCTGCACACAAGGTCACTATAATGTACACTCAAAGACAGTCTAAGAGAACAACCAGATTTTGAAGGTGAGCACTAAATAACTCTTTTCTAAGTTATTTGCTATATTTTTCCTAAAGCATATTTTCCATCAATATACTACCTTCATTGATCTTTTTGTTGTCCTTGACATAAGGAATGAGAAAAGTAGAAAAATAGCCAGAAATTCATATTGATATAATCTCTTTGATTCATCTAGCCTTGATTTTAG
This sequence comes from Castor canadensis, assembly GCF_047511655.1. Lineage (NCBI taxonomy): Eukaryota > Metazoa > Chordata > Mammalia > Rodentia > Castoridae > Castor > Castor canadensis. The sequence goes on along the minus strand of NC_133390.1, from coordinate 54,387,080 downwards.
TCTTTAGTATATTTTCAGTTTTAGTAGTCATTAAAACAAGTACCTGGTAAAAGTTTCAGGTAGAATAAGTAAGTGTTTCGATCTTCTTCAAGAAAACTACCACACCTCAAGAATGGTTATTTTTAAGGAAGTTGCAGCCTAGTCTATAATAAATCAATCTTTTCCCTCATCTACTCACTATTGGCTCAATCTATCTGTCTTCTTTGAACATAACTAAACTAATCCTTACTTTAGCCTTCACTCAATACCTTTATTTCTCCAAAAGTTACCCCAGTCTTCTCTCACTTTGCCTCTAAAATTTTGCTCAAGTGTCTCTTTATCTACATTTGTATGCTAAAGGCTCTTGAGAGCTGATCAGACACATTTTTTCTCAATGCTGCCTCCAGTGGATGTCATGTTGGCAGCTTGAAATTCAATTATTGTTTCCTTACAGGAATTAGAAATTGCCAAACACTAAAGATCAGGTTGGTTTTTGTTTGTTTCTTTGTTTTTTGAACAGCTGGTCCATGACTGACATTAGTCTTTACTAACCTGCATTACATAGTAATGTAAATATCATTTGGGATATTTGGGCCACTGAGCCAGTTATTTCTCTTCTCCAAGTCAGTCTTGTCCAGTCAAATAAAACATTTGAAGCAGGTAGTACAAGAAAATGCTGAATAACACCAGCTATTTCTTCTCTTTGATCCTTCATGTCTCTATCATACAAAGTTATTTATTTATGTTTCTGGTTGCATGTTAGTAAAATTTGTGTTTCTGCTTTTTTTTCATCACCCCCACCCCGACACACACCAGCTTTTAAAAATGCTCTTTGCAACATGTTGCTTTAGTGAGTTTGGTAGACAGAAAATCGTCAACAAGTGTTACTCTAGGGCATTTTAGTGGAGTAGACAGTCAGACAGTAATGTCTGCCCAGTGATTCTTGAAATGTATTTACAGAAGATAAAGGCAGCAATGACTAGATTAGGATCTAGCACTAGATTGGGACTAAGAATGTTTTAAGTTTTTATCTCAGTGCACATAAAAACTGCACAAACTCTGGAATTGGATAACTCTACTTTTGAATCCATTTGTCACTAATTACCTCTGCATATTTCACCACATTACTGACTTTGACTTCCTCATATGTTAAGAGTAGCTTTGTTCTCACCCTAGAGTTGTCATGAAGGTGAAAATGTGTTAAAGGAGGCTATTAAAGTATGTGGATACCAGCCTGTGTATAAAAAGTGATTACCACTAGTCTTCACTAGTTGATTGCATGCCTCTGATCTTCCTAAGGTCTGTAAACCTTATACCAATAAAATAGGAGAGCTAGTTAGTGTTTTCTTAAGAAGACTTATTCTGAATGAAGTGGATGAAAGTCTTAACTTCAATATTCTTTGAAGAACAAAATTCCTCCTTTCCATCTCATTTCTTCTAGCCAGTCCCTTATCCTCTGTGTATATATATCTGGATTTGGTTTATAACCAGCTTCCTACCATTGGGCTACTTTCTTCATTCTACAGACTTCTGCTCACTTAACACAGACAGACAGTCAGACAGACACACTGTCATCTGATTATGTCTCTTTTTTCTTTAAAAATCTCTGCTGGAGTCATTTTTCCTTCACAATGTAGTTACACTTCCTGGTGAGAACTCTGAAGTCCTTGACACTTTTGCTTCTAGTTTTATCTGTGCCCCTCTTTGGTTTCAAATCACATTCTCTCATGACCTGTGTGCTTCGCTCACTGTTTCCTAAACATACCAAGCTGTCTTTCTAAACAGTGACATTACATATATGGCTCTCTCATCCTGAAACATCCCTCCCACTCCTGACCCTTTGTTTGCTTGGGATGCTCATACTCAAATTTCAAGGACTACCTCAGGAGTCAATTTGTCTTTTAAGCCTCTCCTGAACCCCCCAGGCAATGTTAGTCACTGCTGCCTTTGTATTTCTATAGCTCTGGCACTTAGCTCTTTGATATATTTATCTGTTTACATGTCTGACTCCTCCACGAAAACAGTGACTCCTTCTAAGGGAAGTGCCCCAAGTCTGGAGTCAGACTGTCTAGTTTACAAACACCTGCATCAACACTCATTATGTATATGAGTTTGAGAAAGCTGTCCAACTTCTTTAATCCCCAGTTTTCTCATCTATAAAATGAGCTAATGTACTACTGATCTCATAGGATCCTTGTAATAATTAAATGACAAAATGCATGTAAAGCACCTACCCTAATGCTTGGTATATATTAAAGAGCTCACTGAATATTATTAGATGTGATAAGGATGATCATGGAGGAGACAGTAGGGCAGGAAAAGGAGAAAAAGTGATGCAAATGAAGTTCATTTTGATTTTTAGCCTCTGGGACTCTTCCCAGTATCTGACACTTAATAAGTGCTCAATGCCTGTTTGTTGAATGAATGGTTTGGTGATATTCTGTGTGACCTTACAACAAAGCCAAATTAACTAAAATCAGTTATTTTTCCATATGTGAGCCACCATTGTTGAATTAAATTCTAAAATGCCAGAACTCAGGTCCTAGCTGGGAGGACAAAGTAGATGAGGAAAAAGAGGAAAGGAGAGGGAAAATGGCAAGAATTGTGTTAGGGATGCAAACTCCTCTCCTTCACAGCATTGTCTGAGCATTTTGGTTGTTTTTATTACCAGTCTAAAAAAAACATGAGTGAAGAAGAAGAATTCCAGATCTTGAGAGTGGACCCCACCTTATGTGCCAGGTTAGGGTCTAAGGGGAGTCAAAGTAAAACTCCTTTGAAGTCCTCTGACAGCCTGCAGGCAAACAGCAACTCAGCCTGGGGTTGGGATGCAAGTGATATGGGACAAAAATGTATGTTCTTCTTAAAGAGAGCAGATGAAGGGAGGGAGGGAAGAACAGACTTCATCTATTAAGGAAAGCAGGGACTAGAAAGGGCTGAAACATTAGGAGTGGAAGTCCAAATTATCTGACTAGAATATTCTAAAGGCATTTAGGCAGATGAAAACCTAATATATAGGACATAAAAACAGAGATAAGTTCTTTTAAATGGTAAAAGGCCAATGAAGAATTCAGATAGGGTGTGGTAGGAATGGTGTACTCATGAATGGTGTACTTATTGACTTTATTTCAAAGAAGAAGAAGAAAAGAGCTCTCATTTTTAATTAAATAATGGATGTTCCTCAGGAAAGAGTTGTGGCTGAATCCCTTTTGAGCTTAGCAGGGGAAAAAAACAAACGAAAGCAAATACAAAAACAAAACAGGAGAAGAGAATTATTTCCCTCCCCTCATTTTCCATCTCCCTTCCTCAAAGTGAGTTCTTCTTCCAATACCAAAGTCTGCACAGGTGAACACTTGCTTTTGTTGATGGTGTTATTCTTTGTTGCTCAAGGGCTTGTGGCTTTCCTGGCTCCAAGAAGCTTCCAATCGCTTCCATTCTCTTGGCCAGAGTTGAGTAGGAAGCTGACCCAGTCCTCTGCCTTGGTTTTCTTCCTTGCCTTCCCTGGTTTCTCTCCCTGCTAATCACCTGCTCCTAGCATGTCTCAGAACCTGACAGCCCAAGGACAAGCAGCTGATGCTTCTGGGGAATTGACAGGGCCTCCAAAGTTACCTTTTCTCTTCTAGAAGCTGTTTTGATGACCACAGAGTGAGTTTGATGGGATGAGCAAGGGATATTATCCTATGCCTAGTGAGCAGAAAGAGCCCAGTGGTGCTTGACTGATAGGAAGATGACTGGAAACAGCAGGGCCTAACTCCCTATGCTAGAGCTTAGGTTTCTGTGCTCTAGCTTCCCCAAAATTTTAGGGAGGCTGGGGATTCACATGACTCTGGGATAACCCTGGGTCCTCCCTCATACAGAAAAGCTCTTGGGTCATGGTGCGGGCTCTACTAATCATCCTGAGATTTTGTTCTTTTTGACTCCCTTGCTGATCCCACATCCTTGACTCATCATTTTAGGGGAAGTGGCTGGACTTATTTATAAAGATGAGTCACACAGATACATTAAACATATCTGCCTGTATCTTCTCCCATCACTGGCAAGAAGGCCAAGGTTTTCCCAAATTTGTGTCTGGGGAGTTCCTGATAGTCCCTCCTGCTCCCCCCCATTAAAAACCCATCATTATAAATGAAGTTACATTCAGGATAATATTTTCTACAAATGGCAATTGAATTTAAGTCAACACCTTTACCTCTCCAAAATAAACATTACTATTTTTACAGTAAGCAATTTCTCAGCAACCAAGTATGTGTAACTCCTTAAAAGCTACTATTAGAATTTCTCCTTAGAGAGCAGACAAATGATCGGAAAATACATGACAGTACAGCCAAGCCGACTGTGCAAAGTGAAAGATCCACTCAGTCTCACGGCTTCTGGGGATTGTTTTATATTTAGGTGAGAATGCTGATCTTGGCATAATTGATACATAGAAAGTTATTGAGTTGATGTGGGAAACAAAATCATAAGAAATCCTTGGGCAATATCTGAAAAGGAGCATTTAATTCTCTGTCACTCAAGAAAAAGGAGTTCAGCTTTCAAAATGTATCCACATTATACAGTCAGCCAATAAAATATAATCCCCATTCAAGCTATTAGAGTAGATCTTCGGGTTGCAGTTGGGATTTTTAGCTTGGTTAAAGCAAATAAAATACTGTAGAAGGAATGGAATCAAACTTGTTGAAACTTGGATTTACAGAAATATAAGGCAGCTTGGAGAAGATGAATTCAGGTACAAAATGACCTTTTTATTATGTTCAGGAAGGCATTAGAATGTCAGAGAAACGCTGGAAAGGAGATTTATTGCCAAGGGCACAGTTGACAAGTTGCATGTTGTTAGTCTTTAGATTGAAAGAAGGAAAACCAGCATTTTGGGAGGTGATTGAAAGAGTTTGCAATGTCTTCTGTAATCCACAGAGACCTAAATAAGGAAGGAATTTTTGTCCAGATCTGTTCAGAGTCTCCTGGAAGCTTCCAAGTACCTAAGTCTTGAGATTCTACCCTAGACATATTTATCCCTTGTCAGAAAACATGTATACATGGGTTGTAGAAGATATGAGAGGGACTGTACTTCCTAACCTCCTGCCTGTATCCTTCTTACTCCCAGTAGAAAACTTCTGTCCTCCCCACTCTCTCTCTCTCTCTCTCTCTCTCTCTCTCTCTCTCTCTTTCTCTCTCTCCTCCTCTCCCTCTTTTCTCTCTCTCTCTGATTTCTCTAATATTAGGAATTCCATTGTAAAGATGAGAAAATTAGGATAAGAGAAGCAAAGTGATTTGCCCAATGGTCTTTCACATTGCAGAAGACCTTCCTCAGTGTTTGTGATTCATAATCATGAACTAAACCCACATGGCTCTGAGCACTTCCTCTTTTTATAACCATTTCCCTTCTCTCCTTTTTAGTTTAATATTTAGTTAAAATCTTGGACATTTTTTATATATGCTCAAATTTATTCTTCTTGTTTTATTTTTCTCTTCATCTCTTGCAACTAATGTAATTTAAGTTTTACATTGCCATTTTAGTTTTTGTGTGGTTTTCTGACCTGACGATTATAGTCAGTGGATCAAAGAGATTATTTTTGTTGCAGTCCTTTTTTATGCTGTATCCTCAATCCCTAGAAAAGTGCCTAGCAAATCATAACCAGATAATAAATATTTGTTAAAGAGTACATTCATGAATGAATGCTTAAAACTGTCCATATGGAACTAATTACCATCTTTCCATCACTATTTTTAAAGGAAAGAGTGTTATTGAATTACTTGGAAGAAAAATAATGAAAGTAAGCTCATTGCAGAACACTTGATGGGGAGATGATATTCATTGTTTTCCTTAGTTCTTTCTGACTAGTAGCAAAAAAAAAAAAAAAAATGGTATTTGGGATCCCATTTTGGAGTATCAAGTGATGCCCCTGCTAAGGAAAGAACAAGTTTTGTGTGTTAGGTCTTTGTTACTTCCTACTCCCTCATCACCTCATGTGATATGTGCCTAACCTTCAGGAAATGTCTTTTGCATACGACATGTCAGGAATATATTTTTCCTGAACAAGCTTAATATTTTCCCAGAAATTTTTTTCCCACATTAAATTTTACTTACTCCTTCCCCATTTCCACTAGTTTCTTCTTTCTGTATTGTTTTATGCTTCCAAGGAAATATATTTTTAACTTGATAGAATCAAGTAGTCTCAGAATTAGAAAACCTCAGAGTATAACTTCCTTCCCAGTGTAGCAAATCTTTTGACAACATTGACAAGTGAGAAGCAATATGGGTGAGAATCCAGTCTCTGGACACAAGACAGATGTTCTCTCTGCCTTTTACAAACTGTGTGACTTTGGGCAAATTAGTTAACCTTTCTAAGCTTCAGAATCCTCATTACAGAATGATGACAAAATCGTTTCCAGTCCTAAATCCACTGTAAGGATTAAGTGGGAAAATGCAGACAAAGTGCATTGAATAATTCTTTGTCAGTAGTAAGCACTAATAGATATTAGCTATTACTGGTAATGTGGCTAATAAATGATCTTTCAGCTTCCATTTCAATGCCATCAGTATTTGGACAGAGACTACTGCCTCTTCTATAAGTCATATTGTCCAACTGCCTTCAGGTCCTTTGTACCTGGCCTAACCTGACTTTATTATGAATTGCATCCATTGGTCCCTGTGTTCACTTGGAGTATCATGGAGTATATGTATGTATATATACATACATACATACATACATATGTCTATATCTATACATATATATATATGTATGTATGTATGTATAGACCCCCTCTTTTATAGAGCAGCATTTAAATTTTCAAACACATTTACTATTGCCATCCTACATCTTCTCCATTCATTCTAAGTTTTCCTAATTCTTTCTTCAACTGTTGCTTATCTATGGGGGTTTCCCATCCTGTCACCCACCTGACTGCTCTCCTGTGATGAAATCTAGCTTACCTATATGCCTTTTCAAGAGTAGAGCCAGAATAAGGTGCAATAGCCTAATTGTTGTCTAATGAGTACAAGTTATAGGGGAGATTTAACTCCTATGATCTGAATAATCTACTCCTACTGAAAGTTGAGATCTTACTAGATTTCTTAGCATCCTTGCCATAGAGTTGAGATCATGTCTAGTTTACCAACCACAAGTTAGAACGTCATGCCTTTTTTTCACCCGAAGCACTTAGAGACCAGATTGAGGCTGCTATGTACATGAACAAATAAGTGTGTATTTAATAGCAGGATTTAACATTTGCTTCTATTAAATCCAGCATCTGGAGACAATGCCTTCAACCTATCATCCCCACCCCTTTTCTTCCCACCTCAGTACATGTGAATGATAGTATTTACATGAAATACAAATGTCCATGCACATCCCTGATTATTTGCGATTCCCATGTACCAGTTGTACTCTTTATTCTTCTGTGAAAAAAAAAAGCATATCAGAAATGGAGTGAGGGAAAAAGCAATTAAGTGTTAAAAGCATTACCCTAAAGCTTTTAGATGAACATAGATGGATATCTTCAAAATATCAGGGGATAGAAGAATTGCTTACACAATATCAAAAAAGGCAGACAACGCAAATAATAAGGGAAGAATCTGAGATATGTAGCTTTAATAAACCAAAACAATACCAAGATACAACAAAGAGAACAAAAGAATTACATTAATAATATAATTAAAACATTTCTAATGGAGAAAAGACTAGCATGGCCCCCCTGAATTGTTGAGAACTCTTGCAAAGTAGTAAAAGACAACCAGAAATTGGTAAAATAAAATATTTAAATAAGGATTTCCTAGAAAAATTTTGATTGAGGAAAAATGACATAAAAAGCAATCAGGAACTGTATCTTAAAACTCAAGGAGAGCCAGGCACCAGTGACTCACACCTGTAATGCAAACTATTCAGGAGGCAGTGATAAGGAGGATTGCAGTTTGAAGTCAGCCCGGGCATATAGTTCACAAGACCCTATCTCAAAAAAATGCTTAATAATAATAATAATAATAATATAATAATAATGAAGGGCTGGGAGTGGCTCAAAGTGTAGGCCTTGAGTTAAAACCTCAGTACTGAAAACAAAAAACAAAAAACAAAAAACAAAAACCTCACTCAAAGAGATATCATTTTACATACACTAGAGTTGTAAAAATGAAAATGAATGATAATAGCAAATGTGAGAGAGGAGTTGCAGTAATGAGAACTCTCCTACCAGTTATATAATTACTTTGGAATGCATTTTGGCATCACCTACTTAAACACATGAATACACTTGCATTACACAGGATAGACGCTAAGATGACGTAAAATAAAACCCCAGTGGTGCTTGCCTCTCATATAACAGGTCCAAGTGAATGGTGATTTCTTCTACAAAGTCATTTCAGGATCAGTAAGTTTTATATCTCATGACTTAGCCATTCTTCCGTTTTCGGCCATTTTCCAGTTGTACAGTATCTGCAAGCTGAATTGGAGGCACATCAATGTCCCAGCATATGTGAAAGGGAAAGAGTATACAGAGAGCACAGATCCAATTTCTTAAGGCCTAGACCAGGAAGTGTCTTACTTCCTTTACATTTAGATTCCATTAGTAAGAACATAGTCATATGACCACAAATGACTCAAGAAACCTGGGAAATGTTTTCCCCAGCCCTCCATTTTTATGGAATAAGAGAAGAATGAATAGTAATAAGCAGTCTACACCATAACCTATAACAGCAATTTCACTTCTATATGTGTTCCCTAAAGACTTGTTCCTAAATGTGCACCAGGTAATATTGTGCATGAGTACGCATGGCAGCACTGTTTTAGTAACAATAGCAATAATAAAAATTCTGGAAATAATTAAATTATTCATCAATAATCAGCAGAATAAATGACTTATGGTATATAATACTACATAGCCATAAAAACAAACTAATGCTGCAATTAACACAGGTCAATTTCATAGATAATATAAAAATAAAACAAATCACAGAATATACCAAAATGATTCCATTTGCATAAAGTTTAGAATGGAAAACACTAAAAATATAGTTTTTAGTGAGACACGCATGAGTGATAAACTGAAGAAATCACAAAATTCAAGATGAGTAGCTTTCTTTTGTGCAAAAGGAAAGGCATGAGCAAGGGAAAGGCTTTCAATAGTATTGGCATTGCTCTATTGTTAACTGGATTAGTGCCTTTAAGATTACATGAGAGTTTCTTCTGTCTTTTATGTTCTTTATCTCTCTCTCTCCATCTATCTACCATCTATAGATATAGATATATATGTGTATAAATATATGTTCACACGTATATACAAAAGTTATATATATATATATTCTATAACTTCTTGTGCATGCTGTAAAACAAAACCTCTTCTAAAAACCAATTTTAAAATAATTAACTTTTAAAATTGTACTTTCAGTATGTAACTAATTACTTGTGACATCTAGTTTGCAATACATATGTCAAAACAACATAATTATTACTTTTCCCAGAGGATAGATTCATAGTGTCAATTCTAGCCAATCTAAGACCAGATTTCAGCAAACACATGCTGAGGCTCTTACAAAATGCTACTCCTCCTATCACCCAGTACAAGCTCCTAAGATTCTCTGCTGCAAATCATGCAAAAACATGCTAACTCTACTGTAAATATATAACCATGCTTAAGATTTTAAATGAAACAAGCTGCAATGGATTGCATCTTTGTGCCCCACCCCCACCACCAAGTTTCACATATTGAAATCTGAATCCCAATAGGGTTGTGTTTGAAGAGAGGCTTTTGGCAGTCAATTAGTCATGAAGGTGGAGCCTTCAAGAATGGGATTAGTGCTTTTATGAAAGGGATCTCAGTGAGCTCTCCTACTCTATTTTGCTATGTGAGAAAAATAATGAGAAAAAAAGGCAATGTGGAACTGAAAGATGGCCTTATCGGCACCTGTCTGTGCTGGCACCCTGATCTTACACTTCCAGTCTCCAGAAATATAAGAAATAAATGTCTGCTGTTTTTAAGCCACCCAGTCTATGGTTTAGCAGCTCTAATGATGACACAGTCCTACGTCAGTGTTCCCATCAATTTCTTCAATGCAACACAGTGAGAAGAACATGGTTGTAGAATCAGTGGGGCTGAGTTAACATCTGGTCATCATTAATAATCTTCTTAGCATCTCTAAGGCTCTATTTCTTCATCTATGAGAGGGGAATTTTAATAGTGCCTACTCTATAGTTTTGTTGTGAGGATTAAATAAAATAATGCATAGTAATTTTATACATGCCTATTTAATAGTAGGTGCTTTAAAATGTTGAATTGAAAAATATAATAAAGGAAACTTTTTTTTCAGTTAACATTTGGTTAATACCAAGAAATGTAGAAATGTAACACACTGCCTGGCCAAATATAGAATCTTCTAAAATTTACTACATATGTGCAAAAGCTAGTTCCAACATGAAACAGCCCTGGCATGTAATGAATACTCAATAAATCTTACCTTCCTTTTATTTTAAGGTTTTTGGAACTTTGTCCAGTTTCTTTCAATATGTTATTATCCATGAGTTTAGTAATTAGAGTCAGAGGTTGTAATCGCAAAGCAGAATATCCTATCAGAGAAAGTAGATCTCTTTACAGTGTTGTGAGGCTTTTTCTGTCCTGAAATTTTTGCTGTCTGTAGTTAAGACTCTGCAGTGTTAAAGGATGTAAGCTAAAATAAAGTAAGATTTAATGGAATAAGTTTAAGTAAGTTTCAAGTTCTGGAATGGTATATGATAGGAACTTAGGTTTTCTTTTCCTCATTTGGAGTTCCTTTAGATGCTGCTTGAAACATTGCAAAGCATATCCTTAATATAGCTTTGTCTTTGGAGTTTGTGTCTGATTTTTGGAACTAGCTGAAAGCCACTCAGAGCCAAGAGTGGTGAATAATGTAAGTGAACAAGTTGTGTAATACCATTTTTGGTAAAAAATGACTTGTGATGAAACTAATGAGACACTTTCTTGTATGGTTTGTAAAGTACCTCTGAAGACAGCTCTTAAAAGGAGTTCTCTCTGTGGTTTAGGCAGTGACAGTATCTTTGAAATTAAACACATGACTCATCAAGTCATGTTGACAGCAGCCATGAGTGGCGCAGCCATATTAGTTACTAAAATATCTAAATAATTCTATATCTATTACTAATATACCTCCTGCCCTGAGGTTCCCTATACTTTATCAAATTTCCTGGCTGTTCTAACCCCTACAGTAGTTAAAGCAAGAGGTTTCCAACTTTGCTTTATTACTATGTTCAGGGTCAATTCTGACTGGTTGGTGCCACTTCCATTTTGAATGTCACTACTGTCTGTCACACTGTCTGACCATCAGTTCCATGGTCTTGACAATGCTTATTTGGATATTAAGCTTAGGATGTTGGTATGTCATCAACAAGATGTCTCTGATGAGAATAGTTAATTAGAAATTCTTCTTCAGAATACCTGAACACTAATCTTTGCTTAATCAGGTGCTGCACACAACAGATTTAAGACTCCAAATGTCTTTAATCAACAAACAAATGGTTTCTAACTTTTTTGGACAAATAGGAAAGAAATCTGAGGATTTCTGCAGTTGTTTCCATGATCTTATATATGCTAAAGCATAATAATTCTGCCAATGAAAATTACGTGGGATGCTAGGTTGATAAAAATAAGGAGAATAAATTTCTAGATTTTTAAATCTAGACATGTAATAGAAAAAATCTTTGCAAATCTACTTAGGTATGTATGGTCCATTTATTTTCAACATTTTCAGTTGTTCCTGATTATACTTATTTTATTGATATTATTATTGGTCACAAAATGGTGGCTGTTTCATTTTTAGCATATAACTTCCAACGTATTGGCAATTTGATTAGAGTTTCATTTAGCATTGATTCTGGTTGCCAGCTATTACATGTGATGACATATTCAGATTGTAACTGTGGTTTTCATACGCTAATCCCAAAGAAGCTGTACAATGAAATGAACATTATATATGGAAGGTTTTTGACCATTTTCTTGATCTATTCCCTTATATACCTTTGAAAGCATAGTTCATAAATTTTCCAAGAAAGAATGAAAAAGGAAAATGGAATGAAAGAACTTTAAAATTGTTAGGCTCTCCAAAACCCAGCACAATGCATGACACAATAAAGTATTCAATCAATGGTTAGTGAATGTAAAATTATTTGTGAATAGAAATTGCAGCCTGAGGTAGACTCACCAGTTAATTGTGGAGCACTTTAGGTTAGACCTTGTGGCAATCAGGCCAAGAGTAGAGTATGCCAAGAGTAGGAGTAGTCAAGGGCTCCTCTCCAACTTTCCCCAACTTACTTTTTAACTTAAGAGTATGGGATGATATTCCTTACACAGAAGATTTCTTGACTTTGTCCTTAAAAATTTCCTCATTTTGAGAAAAAAAGACTTTTCTTTAAAAGGTATGAAAGGGAACATTATAATAGAGATCCAAAAATCCAGTCTGATATCCATTCCCACAGTGCAGTGTTTGAAATAGCTCAGATAGACCAATAAAATGAGGTGAAGAAAATGGAAACAGGAATATGATTTTATATTTATTACCAAAAAGGCACCAAAATGAACACTTGAAGTTCTTTATTATACTGTCATAGAGCCTAGGTAACAATGCAGTTCTCAATACAATAGCAAGTAGAAATTGTGAAAGTTGTCAGAAATAAAATGGGGTCGCTTGTGCCAAACCCTAAGAAAAACAAAAAAATAAGATGGGACGTTTTGAAGGCATATCTTTATGCTGATAGCAAAAATCATCACAAACAACTCTGCCAGAACCACAACCTTCCACAAAGAACACCACAACCTTTTTAAAAAAAGGTAAATAAATAAATAAACAAATGCCTTCTGCAAGGACATCTGCCCAGCAAGTGCCCGTCAAAACCTTGGACTCACACTTCCTTACTGATACTGATCCTCATAAGAAGGATAATTGCTTCAAAACAACTTTGTAACACTTTTCATTTTACTTTTAAAAGCCCTTGTTTCCCTTTCCCAGTGTATTCATATTGCAAGATTCATTCCTAAATAAATTCATTATCTTTGAAGAATCATTCTCCGTTTGTTATGTAGGCTGACAATGTATTATGAAGAATTGTATAGCTCCAGTGATATCTTCTGTGAGGATAGAAATTTAGTGTTTATTTTAATGGTTTGTTATGGTTTCATTATCTGGAATAAAATAAAAAAGAATGAGATTAGTTATCTGTCATTGCATCGTGAATTATCCTAATACTTAGTGACTTAAAACAAAAGCAAACATTTCTTATCTCTGTTTTGTGGGTCATAGTTTAAGAGTATCTCAGCTGAGCAATGCATGATGTTGTCTGGTGATGAAGGCTTGACTGGGCCTGGAGGATGTGCTTCAAAGATCGCTCATGTACATGGCTGGCAAGTCGGTACTGATTGTTGGCAGAAGACCTTGTGCTTTCCTCTGTTGGCATCTCCTCTCTGCTGCTTGAATGTCTTCATGACATGACTGCTGGCTTTTCTCAGAGGAAGTGATCTCGACAGTATAAGATAGTAACAGCAAGGTCATTGGTAACAGCCTCAGAAATCACACACTGTCACTTTTTCAATATTCTGTTCTCAGACAGACCAACCTTAGTCACTGAAGGAGGTATCTATGTAATATTTTATAGAGGAAGAGATTATGGTTTGGAGATCACCTTGGGGGCTGCCTACCACAAATGTTAAACACTTCAATGTAAACATAAAATTACAAATAAAGAATTAAATATAGAGCCTTGTAATGAGTCTTTGTAAATGAAAGGCCCTAATACTTGAGATTTATATACCTCATGATCCAGTGATTGTCAGGTTAGGGAAAGAATGGAAATATGGTAAATCACACACATGGTGATTATTACAGCTTCAATCTGGAAGAAAGGGAGCCTGAACTTCAAAGTGAACTGGACTGGGAGTTTTTGGTAAATAGTATTTGGTAAATCGCTGCTATCTCTAATCAAAGAACAGAAGCAGGAGAGGCACATGATTTGAATGCATAGCATCAACTTTCATGCTTTGTTGGATCCACCTCTAAAATATATTGTATTCACAAGTTAGCTTTCTTAGGTTTCTCTCCCAAGGAAAGCATGAGGATGGGTATAGACAATGCTCATTCCAGAAGTTTTAATTTCCTATTTCCTTTTACTTTAAAAGTGCTCAACTCTTTGTAAAATCTACACATTCTTAGATATACTACCATCATTTGTCAAAGTATGTTCCAGTCTTGGGAGGGTGTGGGGGGACGTTTCTTTTTAGGTGACCTTGCACGTAACCTATTTTTATTTGTTGATTTCCTGGTTGGTTGCAAAATTGCCTTACTTTCAAATTCTTGGAAGCATACTGCCTAAAATATCTTCTAGCCTTCTAATAATGAAGTCTAGATCCGGATTAGTGAGTATGATTGCTCTGAGTGATGGCTGCAATAGTGAGGGTCTGAAATAATCACTGGAATCTGGTTTGGCTCAAAGAAAAGAGAAGCATATTCATCTAAATTTGGGGTTTTGTTTTTTGGTTGATACTATGGAGTTCAGAGAGAGGACTGATAAACCCATTGTAAGTTGAAATTGCATTATTTGCATCTAACCTACTGAGTACTGTAGTTTAGAAACATGGTACACCATAGAGTACCAGTTGTTTACTCTCAAGCTGGCATAGCAAACTGGGAACTGCAGCTCACTGCTATTAATCAGCATCTAAGAGTATATTGTACTGTTTTTGGCTAGCCTGGGAAAAGATCAAAATTGAAAATATGATTTCTACTAGATGTGTATCACTTTTGTTAGAAAATTGTAGTTGAGGCATTATAAGTTAGAAATATTTTGTATGTCAAAAATTACTGTGTTCATGTTTATGAATGTGTTCATGTTCATCTCTCAAAGCAATTATAATAGGCCATTTGTTTTCTCTAATGCAATTTCTATTACTCAGCTCTCCAACTATCTACTCTAACAAAAAGGGAGCTCTGGCTTGGATAATATTTGAAAGAATGACAACAGTAATCTTAAAATGTATTGAGTTCCTACTAATGTACTGAGAAATGATTTAAATTGATGCTACTTAGCTATATTTCATAGCATTTTATAAAAGACAATTACTTTATTGTTTTAAGTTCAACTGAATTTTAAATGTCCAACATACTACAAGGGCTTAAATAATAATTTGAAAAAATTATAATGTGTAAAATGTATTGAGTATGCTTCATGGTTGGCACCATGTTACTTTGCGTGTTTAATGTCATTGGCTGCATATTCACTCTATGAAGATCTAATTTCTCCCATTTGATAGATGAAGAAGGTGAGACCTGAGATATTAAGGAATTGGGATCACACAGCAAATAAATGATATATTATGCCAGCTTCATTAAGAACTTTAGCATATGATTTCATTAATGACATTATCCTTGTACTCTTCTAGGCCTGAAAAACTGGGTGGTAATTAACAACTGAGAGAGGTAATTAAGAGGATGTAGAATGAGAAAATGCTTCATCTCTGGATAATTTACAAATGGGAGTTCATTATATGTTTAAAGGAAACAAAAGCAAAAAAATGAAAAGAAGGAAAAAAGTACAACAAATAACTAAACAATGTAAATAAAGATCAAATAGAGTTAATGATAGAATATTCAGAACTTAATTTTCATTAAAATTAAAATCCTACTTAAATTCATTCCTAACTTTCTAAGCAATGATTAGAGAGTCTTGCTATTATAACATGGGAGTAAATGTAGCAACTGTATTTTGAAATACTGCTTGTAATTACTGGTAAAGATAGGAATATTAGAAAAAGAAATCTTAAGATGTATGGCTGTTTCTTCATGCATGGAGAGATAAATACAGATTACTTAGAATTTGCCATAAAGAATTAGTGTTATTATAAATTGTTTTTTTTTCTGTGTTCCTCATATCAATATAATGAAAAATTATTCAGGAGGAGAGAAAGAACAGAAGAAAGATAAATTCAAACCACAAGATATATTTTATTAAGTCAATTTCCTTCCCACAAGGTTTACTCTCATATTTATTTAAGTGCCTGTTAGTTACATCTTATAACCTCAGACACTTAGAAGTAGAATATATACAAACTGTAGATTTTTCAAATATTTACTTTACAAGATATGCTTAATGTTATCCAGTTCACCTGCACCTATTCCCAGTATTTTTCACATTCAACTATGCACGTATAAAATATGCACATTAGTTAATTGACTAAAGCACTCTTTACTTTTTCAGAAAATAATTATCTGACAGATTATATGGATTCCCAATTTCCAATTAGCAAAACTTTTCAGTTGCTTTTATTTTGCCCATATTTCTTTTATCATTTTCCTTCATTCAATTCATAGCTGTATCTTAGCTTAAACTCTGGAATATGATTGTAGTACTCATTTGAGTACAACTGCTTTTCATTGAAATTCCCTAAATGAGGCTGCCATCTTTCAAATCATAGGAAGTTAACTGATAAAGGAGAAAGTGTACTCTTAAAGAAATAATTCCCATTGAGCCGCACAATTAGTATTTGCTGAATGGAGTACTAAAATTACAATATCCAGGCAACATAAAACTCCAGAATTCATGTTAGTGTTATGCATTTAATGTAGTAGAAAAGAATAAGCACATGCATTAATTAATCAATGACATTTTTAACCATAAAAATTATTAGCATAAATTAGTAATATTTCTTTGGTACTTTTCCCTCTTACAAATTAAACAAAAAAAGGCATATGCTAAAAAGAACTTCAGATAAATACTTATTAAAATTCAGGAAGACAGCATAGATTATTGTATGGGTAACTTTTGATCAATATTCTGTAAAGCACAAAAACAGATCCTTTAAATAAAAAAGTAAAAGTTGAAAAATACAAATATCAAAACAATTATTTATGTCAAGTTTGAGATTTGATATCTATATGACACCATGCACATCATTAAATTAAGTCATGAGTTCATTTTGAAAATCCATTTTCTCAGGGTTCCACAGATTTTTAGTAGTCAGATTTAAATGGAAATGCATGTTAAAATAGTTCAAATTTATTAAGATGCAGTGCAATTTACCTGAATGCAGAAGAGACTGGATGGAGTGGCAATCTCGGTGTGTTCCTTTGAAAATTGGATTTTAAAATAGTGTAAGGCATCAAGGAAGACATGTCATTTGCCAGATATTTTTCTGAGTGCTTTTTCATGGATTCCCTCATTTAATCTACTATGTAATACTATGGGATTGATGTTATTATATTCCCCATTTTAAATTTAATGAGAATGAGGCCCCTAGAAAGATATTTTCATCAAGCACCTTGTAACGTGTGAGACATTACAAAGTTCTTTTAGGTTTTGTGTTCTGCAAACACATCTATGCTTTTGTTTAGTCACTATTTCCCTTACTGGAATACACTTCACCTGCTGATTCATTATCTGTAAACTTGTATTCTTTCTTCTAAACTCACTGATTTCACCAACTGCCTAGTTCTCCTTCTGAGCATTCACAAGGAGAGCACTTACTACCCCACATTTTATTATCAATGGCATACACTGATTGCAGCTTTCAACATGGCTGTTACAGTGCTTGTTGGCAGGGACTGGTGTCTTACTCTCCTCTGATCTTAGCTGAGATTCCCTATAAAATGGAGTCTATTGTGTGCTCTAGTTATGGAGAAATGTAATTTCAGGGCTGAAGGAGTGAAGGGAAAGGAAAGCAGGGCAGGAAAATAAAAGTAGGGAAGGAAAATAAAATATAAGATTTTTCTGAGCTTTTTAACTGCAGCTCCCAAGACAACACATCTGGATGCTTAGCCACATAGAATATCTTCTAGAGAGGCCAGATGGTAATGCCACATCTTAGAAGTCATGTTGGAAGGAAGGGACATAGTTTGGCTCATCCTGTCGCCTGTCTTCAGTAGTTAAAGTTAGATTCTTTGGGTGTTAACACCACTTCTGACAAACTAGGTTGTTACCTGGCAGCACTTCATCTGATCTCCACGGTGGTGGAGAAACCATCATTTAATATTTTTATCTTATCACTCCTTATGTTTTTTTGTGCTAACTTGGCATACAATTTGTATTTAAGAACATTGCTTAAAATATTCTTTTTATTGATTACTGAGTTTTTGCAATCCTTGAAATTTTATATCCAGAGCTCTCTTGTTTCACCCTAGTTTCAACCCTCTTATGCCAACCAATACTCTCACAAGTCTTTTATGCTCACCACAGAACTTTAGTGGAAATGTTCCTAACACCTGATACAGGGACTCAAATATTACCAGGCTCCAGAGAAAGCTAGAGAGCCCAAAAGCATTATTCTTTCATTCAGCAAATATGTATTAAAGTTCCACGTGCCTGCAAACATTTTGGCAAACTGCTGCAAAAATGACAGGCTGAAATTGATATATAAAAAATGCAATTTCATCTAGGACTGGAGGTACACGCTTATAATCCCAGCTACTCCAGAAACAGAAGCAGGAAGATTGTAAGTTTGAGACAAGCCCATCTAAAGATAGTGACTTCCTATCTCAACAGCAAAATGAAAAACCAAGAAAAACCCTCAAACTCAAAAGGGAGTGTGGCTCCAGTGGTAAAGCCTAACATGTACTGAGGTCCTGGGTTCAATCCCCAGAACCAAATAAACAAATAAACAAAAAACAAAATCATCAATATTTTTTCTAGAAATTAGTATGTTTGCCTTATATAATTAGGCTATCTATAAAATATATATTATTCTTAAAGGAAATTTATATAATTTTTTCATTTGTGTCTTTGTCCACTCCTGGTGCTATAACAAAATACCTTAGGTGGGGTAATTTATAACAATATACATGTGTTGCTCACAGTTATGGAGGCTGGGAAGTTCAGTATCAATGCATCGACAGGTTCAGTGTCTGCTTTAAGATAGCATTTTGAACATGGTTCCTCACATGTGCAATGGACGAAAAGGAGGTGAATGATATATACAGTTTCTTTTATGAGAGCTGTAATCCCATTCATGGTGATGGAGCCTTGGTGAACTTTTTCCTGAATCCCCTATTTCTTATCACTACTACAGTGGCAATTAAGTTTTAATATGAATTTGGGAGGAGACATTCAAACTATAGCAGTTTACTATTCTTTTGTTCTTCGCATTTCCATTCTTTTGTTTTTAAAAAAAACTGTGCATTTTACATTATGGAGAAAATTTTCATTTCTTCATGAACCAAAGTACAATATGCATGCTGGAAAAAAATATTTTTTGTGTACTATTTGTTACATTTCAAAGGAGATAATGATGCAATAGTCTATAGTTTAGAGAATGGTAATGGTCCTTGAATTTCCCTGTAGGTAAACTAACCAGATTGAAACAGTAAGTAAAGTGAGACCTTGCATCTCACTTCCATCTGTACTAAGTACACTGCTAAATTCTGAGGAATAAAATGATTTGAAACAGAAGTTGATTCATTGCTGAAACACATAATTGTTTAAAACTAAACCCCAATTGTTTTTTAGTTGGTTTTGAGGACATGGTATACTAGATAATGAGCAGATGCAGATTTGAATGAGTGACTGAGAACATATGTTAGGAAGAAATTCAGAAAGACAAGATTGATATCATTGGGATTTTTAAATGGATTGGAAAATTTCTGAAAAAAAATCATTGGCTCTTTACAACAAAGAAGTAGTGAACAGGATATTGTGGTGAAATAATTAAGAATACCTGCCACAGAAAGCGTATTCCCGTACACTAACTAAAATCTTAGACATGTATGGTTTTGAAGGCCAGTAAACAAGCTTGAAAAATTGTGGTAACGGATTATGTAGAAGAACACAGAAAACAACTTTTTTCTATGTATTTCCCTTCCAAGACAACAAAGCAAACGTGGAGGCACTGGAAGGATCTTTCTCAAACTGGTCTACCATTTTGTTCTTATGAAAGAGAAAATTATTAAAATGAGAGATTGGGTGTGAACCTTTAAAACATGACAAACAAAATCAGAAAATAGATTATGACCATGGTAAAAAATTCACAGTAATAGCATTTGCTCTGTTATAGACAACATGGCTCAAGAAGACAGAATAAAAACGTGCAGGAGATGTTGCTGACAACCTGTATCTCTTGAGTATGTTTCATGTTTCCTAATTTTCTCTTGTGTTATAAATTGCTATTTATTCTAACAAGACCATGCATGGCTTTTTATCCATTTTTTCTCCTATGATTAAAATGCTTTGTTCATTGGTGATAATCAACTCTGATTAATCAGAGTAATTGGGGAAGTTAAATCTGTTCACATATATCATCCTGTTTCCATATTCATATTTACAGGAACCAAGGAAAAAAATAAGCCTTTAAATTATCTTCAATTTGTTTTTTCCTTCAAAAAAGAATGCTCATCAAATTATGTGATAATTTTATTATTTTTTTCAGAACTATATCTAGTTTTATGTATTATTTTAGGTATATATTAAAAGACTATAATTTAGTAAAATTTCACATTTATTGAGGATTTTTAAATACTTTTATAGCTACTATATTATAAATCAAAGGCATACATGATCTCCTAATACAGCAAATAACAGTGAATGTAAGCATGTGTTACTTCATTAGAAGGAAATATATATTAATTGCAAATATTTATAAGGGAAATATTCAGAATATATATTGCTGTGATTGAATATTCCATAATTGTCATAATCTTTTACTGTTTTCAGATTTTGAGGGAATAATGCTAATTAATTATGATTATTCCTTTAGTCTTATTTTAAAAACAATGTGAGAACATTTTTCTCTATTGCTATGATTTACTTCAAACTTCCTCATATTATCATTTGCAGTAAATACTTTAAAGTTGGAATATTATACCACTGATGTTCATGCTGTAACATGGCTTGCTCAGGAGATTAGCGATAGCTTATGTATGAAATGCCATCCCTGCTTCTCAACATCAGTGTAATAATGGTAAGGATTCAGAAAAACTTTGTTAGAAGAAAAACATCACAATTATTTCCATTTAAATACCAGTTGTCTTACCACAGCTTTCAAACACTCCTTTTCAAAAGATCAATTTTTGAGAAACCATTAACACTAAACCATTAAGCAATTTATAGAAACAGAAATGAATGGGCTATCCCAGGGGAGTTACCCCAGAAGTGGCTTTGTGGTTGTTCAGGAATTATAACATGAGAAATACTACCACAGACAGTATTTTGGAATCTTTTTTATTAGTTTCTAAACTCTAAAACTGGAAATAAATCATGCATAAGAGTTATAAAATCATTTAATTCTGCTCGAATTGGGTGTGGAAATGAAAACCTAGATCACAAAGCTCACGAAAGCTCTAGACTTTGGATTTTGTCATGACCTGTGGAGTTAAATGACCTGCTTCTCCTAAGAAGCAGAATAGTACCTTAAGAATTATAGGAAACAGGAGAAGCATGTCAGATCACCAGTTTCATGTACATACAGTCTTGGGAAGACTAGAAAGTCACTTTTGAAATAGGGATAAAGACTGTTATAAAACATACCTCTATGTTGTTGATAATGTTGTTTTTCAGACCATGTGTCAAAATTCCCCTTTTCTCATGGTGAGGAAGCTGACATAGCCTTTATAGTTTATTCAAATAATAAGAAAAATGCTCATACTTCCTTTCTTGAAATTAGCATCCTCATGTCTCCCCAAAAGATATTACTTTTAGCAGGCCCCTGTTCTTACTGATGGGCCAGCCACTGTGTCAAGGTGAACAGATACTCATCTTAATTTTTTTTCAAATATTATTCTCTAGCAAATTTTGCTATGCTGAACAATTGTATAGTTTTTTTTAACCGAGAAAAAAAAATGGGAATAGGGTCATTTACTTTATATTTTTTACCCTGAGAACATTTTACACACCATTGAATACATAAAACCAGTTCAGAACAAGAGGTTTAAAAGGCAGTCCATGCACACTATTAACCTGTGGGTGGTAAATATGAATAGATCAACCTCATTTAATATCCTCTAATTATCTACAGCCTGCAAAAGTTGTATTTGGTACCAGGAACCTGTGGACATATTGTAAGGATTGATGCATAAAATAAAACATTAGGGCTAGTAAAAAAGTGATATATTAATTATCAATGCACAAAGAGGAGTTTGAGTAGTATGTCTAAATTTCAGTTTTGAGCTTTTGTGAAAGATTTGGAAAGCTCTCATGTATGAAAGTTGCATCTCTCAGAAACATGCTCTTCATTATCTGTTCTCATCTTAGAGTTCTAAATTAGATCTTAATCTTAACCAATCTATAAAACTGTGTTGCTGTTTCCTTCTTGCCAAATCTAAAAAAATTTCTTTTCTTCTTTGTCCTCTCTGTGATCTATTTTGAAAATTGCTTCTTCTGGTAAATATGCCTTCTTCTATTACAGTATGACTGATGTTTTCTTGCTTTATATCTAGCTTTGTTTGAAATAATTCTGTAGTGTATTTGTGGTTCTTTACTCCTTATTTTCTAGCTAGAGTATTAGCAAATGCCCAACTCAGAAATATTTGTTTTCTTCTTTCTTTCTATCCATTTCCATGAAAGCTTTATTTCTTCATTCTCTCATTCTTTCTCTTCCCTCTCTCCCTCCCCTTCCCTCCCTTCCTTCCTTCCATCTTCCTTCCTCTGGTTCCCTCTCTTTCAATCTCCCCGTGAATCTGAAGCATGTTGTTTGTATTGTTTTCAGTGGAAGAGTAATCTTTAAACAAATGTCCTTAATGGATGAACTGTGGCTTATACATATTTAAGCACTTCCAGTTCCCACTATTAGGCCTGTCATATTGGCCAGTTCCAGTTGACTGTGTCAGCATTGCAGCAGTATAAATATGCTTAAAACTAACATTTTCAACATTATTGCTACTATCATACTCTTCAATTTACCATTTTCTCTTGCTGCAGTTACTCATTCAGCTCTTGAAAAGTCTTCTATTCTACTTCAATATGTAATATTTTGTAAATAAGTAAACAAATAAACAAGCACATTTGGTTAATCCTTTCAAGAGTATTTCAGATGTCACTGCTGTCATCTTTGATACTTGTCTTCTCACCCTAGTACCACTTGGTATGGCTTCCTGCTTGTTCTTCTTGCCTTTACTTTCTCCCTTTTTCTAACTGCTTTACATACATTATAGGATATCTTCGCATGGATAATCCAAACACCTAACATGTTTTAACTCACCATCCTAAATAGATGAATTTATCTTGTTATTCCAAATTGTTATATGCTCTAATAATTTCTCTTTGAATACATTCTCTTCAATGGGCCGTTCCAGACTGTGTACCATCTGATCTCAGATTGTGATTTACCTTTATGACTTGTGTCCAATTCTAATCTAGTTTCAAAATCCAGTAATTATCATTATTTTTCTGATAGAATTTTCTTCAGTAGTTCTAGTTTGCATGTTTTTCTGTTTTTCTTAAATCCTACATTTTATGACACACATTCAATACATCTATCCCTCTTTCCATCTATCTTTTGTTTTAAATATTAGTTTAGTAGTTACCATATAATAAATACACATAGTCAATCCTCAAAATATGCACATTGATATTTCTACTCTTAAGTATAGAAAACTAATACTCAGAGTATTTATGTTCTCCAGATCATAGAATAGAAATAAAGCAAGCATTCAAGGTTTTGACTTTAAAAGTATGATTGTGATTTTCCACTGCAACATAGAAGTGTTATACCTTATGTTATTGTATCTGCACTTAGTAAAATGTTTGATCTCTAAAGTGTACCAAAAATGTAACAAATTAGTGACCATTTAAATATTTTAAGATTTTTAATTCTAATGCTCCCAAATGGATAAGAATTTTAAGTTCAGGTTTATGGCTTATATTAATGTATATTATCTCTAATGATGCTATTATTGTGGCAGCTACAATTGATTATGCTTCTTATACCTTTGCTATGTGTTAAACTGTTCATTTATTTTCTTAATCATTAGAAAACTTTCACTAGGTACTTTTTTTTCAAATTATGGATGAAGAAATAGATGTTTAGAGAAGTTAAATAAGTTATCAATGATCACAGATTAAATTCTAGAGGAAATGACAATATGTAGCTGCATTCACCGTTTATTGTTGTACACCTCAGGATACAGCTGCATGATAAATACTCAGTTATTAAATTCAGATGCCCTCTTGAGCAATCATGGACACTTGAAGGAACTGGCTATCAAAAGTTGTCTGGAAAGCAATCTCAGTCACATACTGTACCATGTGGACTGAGGTGGATGATTCTAGTGCTATGAGACTACCTTGGTTCTGTGGGTGTATTTCAGATGATGCTTGAAGATCTCAGTTTCCAAGTCTGTTTCTCTGAGTGAGCATTTAGACCTTTCTCTTTTTCTTTCTGGGATGAAGCTGAAGCTATTGCGGTTCTGCAGTGCTATGAGTCCAGGGTGAGTCAGAAATCACAGGAAAATAAGTGCATTGGAGTCAGAGAGAGAACATTTTGGGAGAAGAGGATAAATGGACAACAATTGCACCTATTTATATATTTATGCATCTAAATCTTATTTGTTACAGTCAAATTGTAAACATAGCCTGCATTTATGAATTTTTATTATACTAAGTTATTACAACTTATTATTCTGTTGAAGGGAATATAGTCTTGGTTGGCTTTTGTTTTAAAGTGTGAGCCATGCAACGAGATGTTGAAAGGAATCAAAATACTGTAAATTACGTAGACTATTTGGATCTTCACAGAAGCACTTAAGAATACCATAATCCTTTGGAATGCAATATTTTTACTCTATTATTGGGTCATTGTAGGTAAAGAATGAGGCCAAACTATTGATCAAAAATAGGCATTTTTCAAATACCAAAAGAAAAAATTGCTTAAGAACCTACTTTGTCAATGTAAGATAAATAATGCTATTCTTAGCAAAATAACTTACTGAAAATTTTGACAAATTAAATGCCAGCAGGTAATTTGCTTTGTTTTCAAGGCCTTTTCCCCCCTGCTTCCATCACAATGAAAAGTGTGTATTTTCTTTTTTCCTATCATGTAACAGTGTTACTTAGTCTTAACAATATCACAACCATTATATCATCAGTTACATTTCTATCTCTAGTTCAGTGAGTAATGAAAGTAAATACTTTTGTGCTCAGCTACTGTTAAAATCCTAAAGAATTATAAAACATGTAAAATACTAGCACATCCAATATTTATGAGCAAACACATTTGGCTAGTCTACATGACATTAGCATTTTTCAGTGATCACAGAATCTCAAGCCAAAAAAAACAAACAAAAACTGTTTAATGCAAATCAAAGGGTTTCATTCAGTCAGATCTAATAAACTTAATATTGGCAGGAAGGGTGAGGACCTTGCAGAGGACACTGTAGGGTGGGATAGATTTGGAAATGTGCATGCAACTGTAGCAATTTTATTTGAAATATTCTGGCACAGTATCAGTTTATTTCAATTCTAACTCTGCAGTTAATGTTCTACCCAGTCATTGTCCAAATCTACATGGCAAAGTGTATGCCTGAGTTTGTTTTCAGATAATCAATGCCAACAAAAACTGCAAAAGAGACACACAGTGAAAATCTATATGTGAACAGATTTATAAATAGGTAATGTACTTTTACTTTATGTTGTGGTCAGTTTCAATTCAAATATTGTTCAGAGGTCTTCTGTGGCATAAATATGACACAATTTAGTAAGATTTATTGTATGTCAGGAATATATAAAAGGTTTAGGTTTTCATTTACTTGTATGCTTTACGTTTCCATTTTGGATAACTGATGAAATACAAGGGATTTGTCTGACTAATTGGGACACCAGGGTAAAGAGTTGCTGGTTTGTCAAACTCAATTTAATGTCTACCTTTAGCCAAAGGCTAAAGTTGTTCATTATCTCAGGCTTCTGTAATGACAAAACAAAAGATTAGTCAATGATCATTCTGTAATCAGTTGTATCAAAGAGGAGTCACTAGAAACTTAATATATGAAGCAAATGATAAACATATATGTGTAAAAAAATAAATGATCTGAAGGTGTATTTTTATTACTGCCAATACGTAGGTATGAAGTAAGTTCCTCATATGCTGCAGGACAACTATGAATTTTACTTTTTATAAAGAAAGGAGCTAAAGTTCAGGGGAAATGAACATTGCTGAACATTGCTGAACATTGCTGATTTTCTGAGTCATATTTCCAATGCAGACCCCACTGCAGAAAACCCAGTGCTGAGTTTACTAACGTGTTTTTCTGCACAAAATGACTTCCCACTCATTTGGGGAATCTAGTAGTGTTAATGTCCTGCCCTGGAAGTGTTAAATATTCCATGGTCATCTTTTCTTTGTTTCTTTAATCCATATCATTACTGCTGTACCCCATGTTCTCCGTACAGGATCAATCCTGGATAAATGTTCTTTATTTTCAAATGCTTAGAATTCAGTACTCTAAATGTTAGAATTTTGGCTTTACTAATAGAAACCATGACATTATTGCTTTTTTTTTCTTGTGTTTTTACTCAAATTGCAGAACATAAAGAGAAGTAAGGTTTATTCCATGCTTCTAAATGTTTTCTTTCTGACTGAGATACTTCAGTTCTAGAAGAGTTTGATAGAAGGTAAAAGATTGCAGATGAAGTTCCTTCTCTCTTGCTCTCCTCTCTTCCTCTGACACTTCCTTATTTAATTATGTAGGGAAGCGGACCTTTAGCTGCCAAACTACATGCATGATTCTCCTCTGAAAATCCAGCCATGGCGCATCAAGTTTTACTCAGTAAAAGTGTCTGCTCCTATCTCTTCACATAAGTAGATTTTCATTTCCTTTCCACTGTCCTGCAAAAGTAGTTCGTCCAAATATGTTTTGTCTTCCTGTTGAAGCAACTGCAGAGCCTTGTTCTAGTAAGAATCTTAGATAAAGAAAATCCTGGTATGGATCCTAAAGCTTCATCAGGTCTTGGGTAATTTCTCTGAAGAAAACTGATTGAGCTGGAAGCTAAGCAATTTTAAATATTTTTTAAAAATATAATAAATGGTGCTATCTCTTACATGTCCCCAGTTCTATTTCAAGGTTAAGAAGGGAGCTTGTCATCCAGCGATTCATACCAGTATATCAAAGTAGGGATGTAGTTTAAAGAGTTGTGATAACAAAACGGTAGAGAACACTGCTTATTATATTGGCTTGATTCATGTGTTCTTTCCAATGTACATTTAATTAATTAAATTAATTAAATGCTCTTTTACAATGTACATTTATTTTGATTGGTTTATAAACTACAAGATAAATTATAAGGGAGTTCACATTATTACAGTTTCTGGCTTCCTTATGAAGAAATGAGTGAGGTTGGAGCTGTGGATCAAGGCATTTTGCTTGAGCCCACAGCTGCATGGAAGAAGATGGGAACCAGATGAAAATGGAGCATGGACACCAGGAGAGTGGTGCTGGTGAGCTGGGAGTCAGGTGATAAATTCCTGGGAAACCCTGAAAACTGTGTTATCCTGACATCTGGCCAATGGAATACACCTAGAATATTATCTCTTACTAAAAGACTAACATTGTTTCTTAATAATAGCATTTGTTTTATTGGGACCAATTTTAGAAAAAAATATTTTAGTCAAGGTTGAAAATAACCACATTCTTTTAATCTTAACCTAATCTTTCGCATTGATGTCCCTGAGTCTGATCAATGGACAAAGGTAAAAATGGAGAAACAGTCACTTTGATTTAGTTTTGCAAGTAGTGTTCTGAGTCCAAGGAATTGTGATAAACCTCTCAGCTGTCTTTTAGAAATAACTGTTGATAGGAAGGTTTCAACTGATATTGGCTTCTCCATAATAAATCATGATTTCCAACCCCATTTCTGAATCAAAACTTCCAGGAAGTACAGAAAAGGTAAATAAAATAAAACATAATTTAAATAATTGGCAAAGCTAAGGAGACAACACCCCAAATGGAATTCAGATGAAGTCACGCCATAAATGTATTAGTTTAAAATCATTTTGTAACCAATTTATTCTTTTAAAAATTGAATTAAATCAAGGAGCGGCTTGGGCTCAGCCATTAGGTTCAATCCAATAATAAAGGTGGAGTATGGAATACTATTTTCCATACAAATATGTTTTTCATATGTATTATAAATAATTGATTAAAATCATTTAGTGATGAGTAGCACATATTTATCTATGTTTTGAACTTTTATCACATACTAATCTGCATTTTCTAACTTCCAGGATTTTCATCTATCTAAATCCAGTAGATTTAGACTGAAAAATTTAAAACTGAAATGAGTCAAACATTTTTTTAAAAAAGAATTTCTCAGTCTCAGCAGAGTGGTTGAATCATATCTATTTTCAAAATTAAAGACATACTACTTAAGATGGTTTAAAAATTTTAGAATATTTTATAATAATGATATAGCCTTTATTTACACCAAATTAGAAAGCCATTTTATTCTGCATATTTTCTTAAAACATAATACTCTCATTTTTCTAACAAATTTTAAGATTGAATCATGGTGCATTATCTTCTACAATGACTATATGCATATAATCCATCATTAACTACTGATGCTCTATGAATAAATACATATAGGAATAGTTTATAATACAAAGGAAATATAAAACTATGTTAAAAGAAATATAAGAACAATGTAAACGTTTTTCACTTCTTTATTAATATGTAGTCAGGGACAATTGGTTAATGTTTGAAATCTTGACAAATGTTAACTATAGAATTTAAGTTAAACTTTTACTTAATCTGTATATTCTTAAAATAAATTTGAATTTGTTTGCCAAAAAGCAAAGAGCTCTGCTATTATATTGAAAGGTTTGTTTTAAAATATGAGGAAGCAAATGCATTGACAAAAGCTCTTGTGTCTCTTCAAATTCCCTACCATTGGCTTCTGCTAATGGTGTCACTTTCACTTAAAGTTCAAGTAAAAGCTATTTGGAGCTCACAATCCTTAATTTAACATGTCCTATAAGATTTTATTCCAAAACTTTCTCTTTCACATTTTCCAGGAAAATCAATCCTCTCTTAAGAAAACATGGTAGTGAGGGTGACTGTGGTTTCCACTGAATATTTCTTTCATATCTTGATCAAATTTTGTTTGAGTAGGCTTATCATAGAGCAGTAACTTTTTTCAGTTACATGGGCCTGGGGACATTTGGAGATGAATCCTCAGAACCTCCTATTTAGTGTATGGAAATGCCTTATTCATTATGGTGACTTTGTAATTTGTCTTATTTACTTCCTGGGATTCTGATGGTACTTTGATGAGTCAATAGTCTTTGGTTATGTTTTGCTCCTCAGCAAGTACTGTTTATCTTACCAGATTTAGTTCTACAATCTGTCCCTTCACAACCTGTCCCATTCAATCTTAGCCTTAGAGTCAAGAGTTCATGCTTGCCCATAGGAAACTAATACAATTAGTATCTGTTTGTATGAGGAGAAAATGAGGCTAAACTCCAGTCAGGCCTGACTCACCTAGATATAGTTTAGGATGCCTCCTTTGCCAAGAATATGACAGGCTTCTAAACTCTTAAAACAGATTTGCCAGCTGCCTGAATGTTTGGCATCTAAAGCAGTAGGATTTTGTTCTAATAAACAAAACATAATATCACTTCTTCAGGCAATGTCAGGAAGTCTAATCAAGAGTTGACAGTAAGCCAACAGTTGCCATCAGCTCTGTTGATATGCCAGTAATAGAGGCTAAGAATACATTAACTATTCATTTCTATAAATTCTGTAAGCTGAGTCTCTACATCAAGATTGGTCAGCTAGCAAAACATACTGGAGAGATATTAGCTTAGTTTCTTTCAGAAAAACTTTCATGGATACCTGATTTAATGCTTTGCTCCTGGCTTTTATATAGGGTCAATAAAAGAAATTTCTACCTGAAAGACAATTTTTTATTGCATAAAGAATAGTAGTTGAAGACATTGTCCATTATGTAACCTAGATGCTTACATAAGTCTTACATGATATAGACCTTAAGTTTTGTATAGGGGGAAAACTGTATTTTGCTAGGCAAACTTGTATGACTCTGTTTATAAAAGCTTTATAAAAGTTTGATATCATTTACAATGAAAGAATGCAAATAAACAAGCATGACAAAATAAACAAACGAAACTTTGTAAAATCCTCAAATAAAGCTCTTCTTTCATAACTTATCAAAAAGTCTACCAGAAAAGCTTCTCAAAGTTATAAACTCTGATTTAAATGCAATCTCTTTACCTAACCTATCCTTCAGGTAAAACAAAACTTTGATAAAAACAAAATGCAAGCAAGGCCTCTTAGACTATGTCCATATTAACTACTCTCTACACAAATTTGATAAGAAGCAGTAGAGTTTTTCTACTGAAGGTTAAGACTGTGGAATGTGACTATCAGAATTTAATTAAATTCATTCACTCAAAGCATTAGTTGGGGCCTTGGGACAAATTATTTTATCTCAGTTTCAGTTTCCCATCTGTAAGTGGGAATGTTACTTGTCTCCCAGGATTGTGGTGTGATAACAGGAGATAATTTATGTAAAAATTAGCACTGCGGCTGGCTTATAAGTTTAACCTTCAGTGGCTATGCATACCACATCCATGAATGTAGTATAATGCTGATGATATTGGTGATGTTACACCTAGATGAGGACAACTGTCTCTTCCTCATGGTCTTCTTGACTTATATCATTGGGCTGCGTTTTTAGCTTTTTGCTAAGGAAGCACTTAATCTCAGAGGTTGAGTAGGCCATAGTAAAAAGAATTAAGGCTTTCTCAGAAGTGATTTTGGACTATGTTTTCATGGAGAAGTGTACAAATCAATAAAAATTTCATTCTCTAATTCTAGAAATAAGACAGTCTAGGTTTTCTTTTTTGAGCCTCTTGTTACCTATGCAAAAAAAAGAAAAGTCTCAGTTAATCTTAGGGAAAGGAAGGGCTAAGTTCTATTTTGCTTTTTGAGGAAGAAAGATAAAAGGGATCCTTTGAGGTTCATATTTGGTCTACTTGGAATTACAAGGATGGATGACCACATAGGTATTTGTGCAGAATCTCCAGACAGAATAAAATAATGTGTATTACCTGGAACAATGGTTCCCAGAATTTTTGGTCTCATGATCCTTTTACTTAAAATTACTGAAGGTGATAGTTATTTTTTAATGTGGAATATATTCCTTGATATTAGAAACTAATAAAAAATAAAAATATTTATATTAAATCACTTAAAAATAGAAACAACCAATCCATTACATGTCAACATATAACTATTTTTATGAAAGTAACTTTACTTTCCAAAACAAAAAACATGAGCTGTGAAATTATTTTGAATTTCTTTAACATTTGGTTTGCTAGCATGCAGTCAAATTCACACCTCTGCTTTTGCATTCACTCTGTTATGATGCATTGTTCAGAAGAAATTCCATTGTTACAAAGATAGGAAGTTGAAAAGGAGAAACAAGTATTTTACGGCTTTTTGAAGCAATTTGGGGTGTTCTTTTCCACACTATTCTAAAACTATAAATAGCTGTTTCTTAAAAGTAGTTGCAATGAGGAAAATTAATCCATGCTAATGAACTTCAAAATTCCATTAAAACTAAATTAAAATCATTCGACTATCTTTGTATATTCTACCATGCTTGGAAAATGTTGGTTCACTAAATTATACAGTTCCTACAAATGTTGAAACATTTTATTATACATTATTAAATAGTAACATTTGTTAATCTCATTAGAAAAGTCTGTATTGAGAAGCTGTCAAATTTTGATATATATGTTCCCAAAAATTCTGGCTTTCACTTGAAAGCTTAAATTTTATCTTTGCCAACAAAGACTGTCAGCTATTTCCTTAAAGTGTCAGCTCACAATATTCATTTTTGAGAACATATCTATCAAATAGCCTACTCCAAATAACTATCATTTACATGTTCATGGTTGCTTCAAGTAAACTCATACACCATGAACAAAGTAGCTAGTTGAGCTTGCAACTCAAATAGTTGCACAAGAGCATTTCCTAGCAATAGCACTTGTACGTGCTATAGCAAAGGTGATTTATATTAAAAAGTCAGGCACTTGAGGGTTGAGATAAAATAAAATTAATAAACTTTACTGAATCATTATTGACATTCCAAAGTGAAACTGACAGTTTTGTTGGAAATGAGTAGCAGTGGAGAATATAATGACTGCTAATGTAAATCAGGGTAAGCTTATTTATCTTCTCAAACATTTATCATTTCTGTGTGGTAAAAACATTATGAATCATTTTGTCTAGCTTTTTGAAATATGCAGTGCATTGTTGCTATCTGCCATTAACCTACAGTCACCTGTGCAATAGCACAGCAGAACTTCTTGTGCCTAACTAACTGCCCTTTAGTACCTGTTGATCAACTTGTCTACATCCCTGTCTTCCCCTTACTCTGCTCAGCCTCTGATATTGACCGTTCTACTCTCAATTTCCATGAGACCAACTCTTTTAGATTTGGCAAATGAGTAAGATCGTGCAGTACTAGTCTCTCTGTGTCTGGCCTATTTCATGTAACATAATGATATCTTGTTCCATCACATTATTACAAATGACATTGTGTATATGTGTCACATTTTCTTTATCTGTTCAGCAGAAAGTTTCTTGGCTATTATGAATAGTACCACAATAAACATGGGAGTGCAGATGCCTCTTTGACATGCTCATTTCATTTCCTTTGTATACATACCAGTAGTGGGATCGCTGGATCACATTGTAGTTCTACTTTTAATTTTTTGGGGAAACCTCCATACTCTTTTTCATAATGAATGTACTAATTTGCATTCCCACCAACAGTGTGCGAAGGTTCCCTTTTCTCCCCATCCTCACCAGCACTTGTGATCTTTAGTTTTTTTGATAATGTGCATTCTTATTGGGAATAAGAATGAGATAAGATGTCTCATTATGGGTTTGACTTGTGTTTCCTTGATAATTAGTGATGTTAACCATTTTTTTGTATACTTGGCCATTTCTAAGTCTTCTTTTGAGAAATATCCATTTAGTTCTACTGCTGATAAAAGTTGGTTTATTATTGTTTTTTGCAATTAACTTTTTGAGTTTCCTATAAATTCTGAAATTCAAACCCGTCACATATATAGTTAGCAAATATTCTGCAGGTTGGCTCTATGCTCTGTAGATTGTTTCCTTCACTGTGCAGAAAAATATTAATTTTCTTAAAATAAAACCTCACCAACACAAATAGAATGCTATTGCTCAAATAGGTTATAAATCTGGCAGTGCTTAGATGTCAGGTGTAGAATATTCATTCTAAAGCCTTGCTATTCAAACTGCATCTCCAGACCAGCAGCACCAACATCATTTGGGAATTTGTTAGAAATTCAGTCTTGGGTTCCACC
Organism: Castor canadensis; assembly: GCF_047511655.1. Taxonomy (NCBI): domain Eukaryota; kingdom Metazoa; phylum Chordata; class Mammalia; order Rodentia; family Castoridae; genus Castor; species Castor canadensis. The sequence continues at coordinate 54,353,807 of NC_133390.1, read as the reverse complement.
ATAGTCCTTCTGAATTATCATCCAAGTAAAAAATTCCATGTGTTCCAAATTCACAATAACATGTGAGAAAACCTGTATTAAAGAAACAGGTCTAGAAACATGTTCTTTTATTGGATTAAAATAATACATAAAAACTCAGGACTTGCAATTTCCCAAATAATTTGCAATGTGTGAGAATTTTCCAAGCCACATGCAGTACACTTGTTTTGAAATCATTTTTACAATGTTTCAGTCACCAGGGTGACAATACATTTTGCTTACATATGACTTCTCTTTTCTAGGAACAGACAAGACATGAGGTGGTCCTGCAGGAAGCAATGACATTTCTCTTTTTGTGTCAATAGTTGATGAGGAAAGGCATTTATTACTACAGTAAGCAAAAGGAATAAGAATGTTTTATGTGCATTTTCAACAATTGAAAAGTTTTCCTTCACTTGCTACTTATTCTATCTTTTAAAATATTTGGTGAGGACATTTCTGATTCTATGATATATACAAAGTGTGTTGAGGACATATTTACTTGTTAGATCATTATGAAGTTGTATGCCTATACTGAACTGTCTCAGAAATTAGTTTAGTGAATGAAGGCTGAAGTTCAGCTATGCACCACAAAGTAGTAAGCAGCTGGACATCTTAGAGATTTTTTTGATACCTTTGGTAGATCAGAATTTAATTTCTTCAAGAAGTGTACTGTGAGATGCTAGGAGTCTGCTGGAAATCTCTCCTGTTAGCAGTAATGCTCATTTTTGACGTATATATTTACTTAGTGAAAAAACTTGTCTGAGGGTAATACCACCAACAACTTGTCAAATTGGAAAAAATATTTTTATGTTCACAAATAGCTGTGATCAAAAGTCCAAAACTTCTGTAGAAGTTGCCAGCAGTACCCTTTATTTGTAGATCCTAAAACATTGTACACAGGCATAAAAGCTGTAACTGATATTTCACCTGCTATTGTTTCTTTAAAATCTTATTGACAATCATAGTTTTTGACAGCAATTTCTACATGGGAAATTTATATCATTTATTTGTCCTCTTAAGTTATTTGTACACTGTGAGGATGAATTTAAACTTAGTCATATATTGGTATCTTTTGTGTTGTAGTATTTATTTATATATTGCAGTAATGCTTAATGATGGAGGTATTCACTGCTAATCCCACATAGCCTGATATCTGTAAATCAAAATAATAATCTTCCCCACACCCATGTACTGGTATTTGGCAAGCCAGCTGGTCTAGTTTATTTTGGAAACCTGTTCATCTTTTGTTTTCTTCCAGATGTTACTAGCAACCATTTGCCAAAACTTGCCCAAATAAAAATGGAAGAACAAAAGAGGCATTCGAGATCTTTCCTAGAAACTTTATTAGAAGCTTGTTTTTATACTTTTAATACAGTTATTCTGAAATGATGCAATCATCAAATGTTTGAACAATAATAGCAATGTGTTGGTAAATGAACACTGGGCATCTTTCAACTTAAGCAATATTCATTCTTCATAAACAGGCATATAATGTAATTATACAGGATTCAATTGGTTGCTTGGTGGTCACAGATGTAGTAGCTGCACCTTTTAATAGCTAAAAGCTGAGTGTAAACTTATGGCAGTAGCTTTCTTTAACAGAAAACCACAACCTTAGGCAAATGCTATTAGTTACACTGAAGTTACCAAACTCTACCTCAAAATTACTGTCTACAGAAAAATCCTAAATGATTAAACAGTACATTTTGTGATTTCATTAAAATTTGCATCAATATGCAACTTAAAAATTGTATAAGTACAAAACTACATGAAGTATAATAAACATCCATTTTGAAGTATCTTTTAAAAAAATAAGGATCATTTAGTTTTAGTATTATATTTGATTAAAATAAATTTCACCCTTTAAGCGAACAGTTTGGTGAGTTTTGTCAAATCTATGTAATTGTATAACTTCTATCACTGTTGTTACATGGTTAATTTTGTTCTCCAAAATTCATGTTGTAGCCCTAATCCCAGTACTGCAGAATGAGACTACTTTTGGAGATAGAGCCTAAAGAGGTAAAGTTAAATGAGATCAGGTGGGTGAGCCTTAATCCAATCTGACTGATGTGATTTTTAAGAATACATAGTTTGGTCACCAAGTATGAGTGTAAACAGAGAGAAGACTATAGGAGGAGCCAGCTGGAGGAAAGCCCTTTGCAAGACAAGGACTGAGGCCTCATAGGAAACCAACTCTAATGGCACCTTGATTTTGGACTTTATCTTGAATCTTCATCTTGATCTTTGTATGAGAGCTTTCACAGTTTTGGTCCAGAACTGTGGAGGAAAATAAATCAGATGTTTAAGCCACCCACTCTGTGGTGTCGCTCCTCATAGGTACCACAATTTGTCTATTCAGTTATTAATTATGTTGTTTCTGCCTTTCAGTTATAAATAGAGCTGCTACAAATATTCTCACACAAGTCTTTGTGTGAGCATCAATTTTAATATTTCTATTCATAATTAGCTAGAAGGCAGATGCTGACTCATGTGGAAACTGTATTTATACTTTCATAAGAAACCAACAAACTCTTATATAATGACACCAGGCCATTTTGTCTTCTACTAGCAATATATGAAGTTCCAGTGACTCTACATCTTCACCAGTCATTAGGATTTCTTTTCAATTTTGTTCATTCTAGTAGATAGATAGTGTGGCATCATGGGAATTTTAACTTTCATTTACACAAAAACTAAAGGTATTAAGCATCTTTATATGTACTTATGATTTCTATATATGTTCTTTAATAAAACATTTGCTCAAATGTTTTGCCCGTTTAATTATTTTTTCTTCTGGTAAAAGATTTTTTTTTTGCTACACTTTAAAAACAAATTACTGGTTATATTCAGGATACACAACATGGTTCTTTCATACCCATATACATACTGAAATGATTACAATAGTCAGCAAAACTATCCTATCCTATTGTTACTTGTGTGTGTGTGTATGTTAAGAGTACCAAAATTGTATTCTTTTAGCAAATTTTCAGCATAAAAATGCTGAAGCCTTAGCTTCTTCACATGGGCATAGTGACAGAAGTGATTAGAGCAGCAAGAGAAGAAGCTACTTGTCTTGGTTTGCAATTTTCATAGTACTAGTTCCAGTGCATTCTATGAATCAAGAAACATCACATACTCACCCTAGAGTCAATAAGTGGGGGAAACAGATTTCACCCTTCAATAGGAGGAGATACAAGAATTGTGGCTAATTTTTCTGGAAATGCAGTTTCCAGTGATGTAGTACATCACTTGCCTTGTATACACAGAGCACTGGATCCTACCCCTTGCACTGAAAAGGAATAAAACAGAAGTAAATAATAAGAAGAATACTGGTTAATTTTGCAACTATTACAAGCACTCAGAAACAGACAGAGGCCAGCCAGAAAAGCAAGTAAGCTGAGCATAGTTCCAATAGGCTTCAGAGGTCTGTGCTAGGTCTGTCTCCAGTAATAGCAGATTATATTCTAGGAGTGTATGACTTCACTCTGTGGTCCTGCTTGAGGAAAGCATTCTGTAGGTCTTGGTGGGGTTCAGGATTTTGCATTTGTAACAAATTTTGAAGTGACTGTTATGCTGTAGGTCTCCAGAGCATACTTTCAGAAGCAAACACCAGAGCAAGTGCTACTCTAGATATGTTTGGTGCATTGGAAGCCCAGTATCAGGAAGTGCAAGTTCTTGTGTGCATTGCTGACCTAATGAATGAGAACTGCTGGGAAAGGCCCCCAAATCTACATCTTGACAAGCTTTCCTAAGGACTCTGATGTACATTGAGGTTGAGTAAGTACTGAGCTAGAGAGCATTTGGTAGGAAATGAAGGAAAGCAGTAGAACAGTAAGAGAATCTTAAGAAATCGAGACCATTGGACATAAAAGATTTGTTCAACCAAACACAAATTCAGGCCTTTTGAAGAACATATAAACTACAAAGAATATTGTTAAAAACCAAGAGGTAGACATAAATGTAATGCTTGCCCTGAAAGAAAAGATGACTGACGGTGGGTGGCAAAATCTATACAAGAATCACCTATGTTTTCTTCCTAGCTAGACAGCAGTCTCATGCTGGCCAGTCTGTGTTATGTTTTTTTTATTAATGCTCTCATAGTGAACCTTGAAGGAAGGCATCTCTGTGCATGACGGTGAGTCCAATCCATCAAAGCTGTGGCATGTTTTACTAGTGTCAGGTATGATTTGTTCTTTTCATTTTCTTGCCACGGAATTCTGATAAATTCATTTAAAGTGGTCCAGAACGAGTCAACTCTACAGCAGCACCATCATAGCTTAAATCTTGTCCAGTATGCCAGGATTGAGCACAATGCCTGGCATGGAACAAGTATTCATAGTATACTTGAAGGATTACATGAAACCTATAGAGTTCTATGATTTGCATCTTTGTAATCTAATCCAAAATTAAACTATTCAGTGAGGAGTTTGAGTATTCAGTTAAAAGAAATTACCACATTATGGGGCAGCTGTGAAGCACCATGGGGAAATACAAGTATACATTTTAATCATTCACTCTTTTTTCTCATGTCTTTATATTTGTCTGTGCACATCATTTCAGCTGATTAAAATATGTCTTGTCTTCAAACTGTTTAAAACTGTTTTTTGTTTTCATTAAACCACTGAGCCACATCAAACATACAAGCTCTGTTGTTATTTTCTGTAGTTGTCAGTTTATAAAACTAATAGTCATTGATTCATCTTCTGTAATTTTTATCCTGTTCATTGACAACAATTTGATACCAAAATATTGACAAACTATTAAAGACACTATCCATACTTAAAACAACAGGGAAGACTGGGTATAAAGTTTTAACTGGCTGTGTGACTTTGTTTATTTATTTTATTGTTAGCTTTACCAGGTTTTATTTATTTATCTATTTATTTTAGATTCAATGAATTTATCTGTTTCAATCTGTACTTTAAGGCAAATGTGTCTATTCTATTCTTTTTCCTTTATTCATTTATTCATATGTGCATACAAGAAAAGGGCAGAACAAGTTCTGCCTGGAAGCAAGGGGGGTTGGGGGGAGAGAGAGGGGTTGGGGGGCAAGAGGGAGAAATGGCTGTGTGATTTTATGCAAATCACTTACCCTTTCTAACCTTTGGGATATTGCCTGCTACTAAAAATAAGCAATACATAAGAAATGTTACTAAGTGGTCTGAATACCTAAAAAAACAAAAACAAAAACAAACCAAAAAAACCTGTCCTTTTCCTGACTAATTGACTGGCACTTATGTCATGGACATGGTGAACACTGTAATTGATTTAGGAAGGTGGATAAGTAAAGAAATAGATAAAATCTAGTGTACTAGCAACCTACTATCTCTGACTCTTATGTTCCTCATCGTTAAGAGTTGTCTTTTCCCATAAAACAAAGGAACAAGACATTTAAAATTTAATGTAAATTGCGGAAGTCAAGTGTGTGGAGTTTTTGTTTCTATCTCTAAACTGGCTGTTCTTTGGCTATTTCAAACTATCTGGGAGCTATTTTTTAGTAATTATATTATATTTAGCTTTGCATAGATATTTTCTCAATTACTTCTAATTTTCTCTCCTGTCCTTGGAAACTGAAAGGCTAAGTGTGAATAACATCATTAACAAGTGTTTTCAGAAGTTGCAGTCAGTGTTGATACCTATTCACATTATATTATCATGTGATTTAGTCTCAAAATTTAGTCTTTCATATAGTTCTTATATTCTATTTTGAAATGGCTAAGATACTAATAGAAGTATGGCATAAAGACGTGATTCTTAAATTTTTCAAATAGTTTCAGTATTTTCCGCTCTAATTCTTATAAATATTTTAGTTTGCATAATTAGGAAAGTTAAGAATGAACAGTATTAAGATCTTCTCCCCACAAACAATCTGTGTCATATGCTCTCACTAGAGGATAGTTCTAATATCAATTACTTCACTCATTAATTTTCATCACTACTAACAGAAAAATTCTAATAGAAAAATTTTACAAAATATTATATTAGTACATGACTAAATAAAAAACCTCTCAATTTTGGAAAGTTTATTTCCATACAACAAGTCTGTGTCATAAATTGGAATAGATGTGTGCATGTGTGTGAACATATGAGTATATATTTCTATTACCCCATATTTTTGTCATACTTTGATATTTGTCTATGTATATTTATTCAGCTAAGATAAGTCTTGTATTCAAACTGTTTAAAAGCATTTGTAATTAAATTATTGGGCCACATGAAATATGTAGGCTCTGTTTGTCTCCTGTAATTACCAGCTTATAAAACTAATGGTCATTGACTCATCTTATGTAATTTTTATCCTATTTACTGACCTTTACTATTCAAATCTTAATAAACTATTAAGGACACTACCATACATAAAATGATAGCGAATACTACATATAAATATATGTGTATATGTATATATATATGTATGTATATACATATATGTATGTATAAATAAATGTAAATGTATCTATGTGTGTTTATAGATGTGTCACAAGATGGCATACATTCCAGAAAATTCTCTAATGCATTTCATGAGTTTTTCCTTTTTATTAAAAAATGATAATAGAAAAAGTATGAGAAAATTCACAAATAATAGCAAAAGATGACTAGATTTGCCTTCTTGGAATTGTTTGTACAATAGTATCAGCAGGATTAGTTCTCACTCTATCATTAGTGAAAGCAATAGGAATACCAAATTCTCATTCTGAAATTCCTACCCTTGTCATTTTGTGTCATTTTCCCTCATTTAAGGATGCTATTGATGGCTCTTTTTGTTATATTTTTCTAGGAAGAACATGTAAGAAAAGATTGAGACAATGGAAGAGACACTGGGACAGGACCTTTCACTACAGTTTATGCTTCATGTTATACACACCTGGGTCTGCTATAAACACAAGTGGTGGAAATTAGCAAGGTATCAGTCTTTACACCTTCACTTTGGTAAACCATCATTAGAATGTTGTAAGATTTCAGCATGGTATGAACTAGAGAAAGTAAAATGTGTTATTCCTAGGTTTTTTTTTTCTCAAAAAGAATTGAGTGCTGATAACAGATTGTTATTTTTAAAATTATCACTATAAAATCAAATTTATTCCATCATTAACGCATGTTTCAGGTTTCATTCATTATCTGCTCTTGAAGCCTTAAGAAAACTCATGTAGAGTGACTCCTATATCACCACATCCTATTAAATGTAAGTTGTCAATAAGGTTCAGCTTCCACTAGTTTCTAAGTGTTTAATAAAGAGGAATAAATAAATCATAAATTCTGCTTTCCATCTGATTATCTGAAAGAGGAGTGTTTATTCTAGCTGTTTATTCCTTCATTTGTCTCAGAAATGCTTCGACACAGTTTCCGTGCTTAGTTCATGCCTGTGTAGCTTTGGTTGCACAGAAATCCATGATTAGATGCAGCTAATGAGAACCCTTAGGTTTTTCCTGCTGTTTTAGCTTTGGGTGGGAGGTAGGGCAAAGTTGGGCACTAACTAAGATCAAGGCACTATTGTGTTTAGGAAGAAGATGTATTATTTACAATGTTTAGCATATTTTCAAAGAGACCACTTGATTTACTTTGATTTTGTCCTCCATGCTGATACCACTCTGTTACCCAAGTAGGCGATAGCAAGGGAGATCCCACATGGTGCATTGCACCACAGCGTGGATGCTCCACCCAGCTGTGTTCTTAGAACATTAGGCTATGGTCCTAGAATTAATTGTTTCTGGAATTAATTTTCTCTGAATAGTGATTTTTAATTAGTCTTAAATCCTTAGCAATGTTAAAACTTTCTCTGGTCATACATGTTATCAATTTACGTGGCTACTTATTTTAGAAATCTGTTGTTTTATTTTAGATGAAAATTCGTACATTTTAGTATGTGGTTGTTACTAAATTACAAATTCAAGCCCTCCATCCTTTAAATTTATTAGTATGAGTACCTAATACCCTTTTTCACTTGGACTTCTTTCATTTTTAATTGTGGCACTTTTGACTTTGCTTCCTGATCTTTGAAATCATGGCTAATATGAAAGGGAAAGGGAGAGCTAAGCCCTGAAACAGAGAAAATACAACCTGTATCTACTTTTCACCTTTTACAGAGCTAGCCAGATTCTAGAATACTGTGGCAGGCACTAACTTTGTTCATATAACCACAACAGTTTCTGGAGAATAGGGTGATAGTTGAAGTATGAGGATAAGCCTTACTAAATGCAAAAGATCACCTCTCTCCTGGAATAAACCTCTTATCAGAAAGAGATGACATCTTCAAAAGAGGGATTAAAGAGAGTTTAATGAAGGCTTGACTTACATTTGTGGACAGAATTAAGGGAAAATAACATGAATGGTGAATCACCCCAGGGTTAGGAATGATAGCAATGAATCAGCAACTGTGGGCCCAAAGGATGATAGAAAAAGGGGTAGTGGTTATGAGAACGATGCTTGACAAGATCTTTGGCCTATGTAGAGAATGTAGGCTCTATTGATGTCTTTCTTCTTGTTTCTGATCTCTTTCTGAAGCATTTCTTCAACTCCGCAAATGTTTAACAGTAAGAGGTACTTGAGTGAACTTTAAAGTTCCAACCACAGTCCTTGCTCTCATTGTGGGGCAATAAATCAATTTCCACTTGGTAATCGGAGCAATAAATCAATTTCCACTTGGTAATTGAGATCTATCACCCATTCAGTAGGATGTCTTTTTCTTTCTATTGGTTCATTGAGGAGCACAAAATGGCCAGCTTTTAGTCTTAGCCTCAGCCTCCATTTTATATAATCTTAAGTGTGTTTCCCCAGTGAACTCTTGTCTCTCTAAGCACAGGATCACCAGATTCACCAAGTTCCATGTATCTAGAACAAGAGTAATTCATTAAGTGAATTACTTGTTATAATCAAGAGAAGGGACCATCCCATCGCCATCTTTTAGTTTTATGTTCTGTTAATTTGGACTGTGATTATACCACATCTCAGTGGTCTATAAACCTCAGAAGCCTCAGAGGATTTTGTACCTGACAAAACATTATCATTGTTTTAATGCAGCAAATTTTAGGAAAGTTCGTTATTTGTAACTGCCCCAAAGTCAGTTTTTCTCTCTCCTTCCTTCCTTCCTTCCTTCCTTCTTCTTTCTCTTTCTTCCTTCCCTCCCTCCCTTCCTTCCTTTTCTTACTTTCCATGCATTTGTCCATGCACTCATCTGCCCATCAATCCATCCACTCATCTATCCATCCATTCATCCATCAATCCACCTATCACCTAATTTACCATTTTACTAGGTCTGTTTCTCTATAGAACCTTGACTGGTTCATGTGCTAAAAGCATATCTGTCCTGCCTGCACCTTTAATGAAATAATATATGCAAGGGTGATGCAAATTTTGTACTTTGCTCACAGGCAACAGATAACCCAACCTAAATTGGCTTACACAATAAATGTAGATTGCTGGATTCTGTAATAAATGTAGGTTGCTGGATTCTGTAATAGATCTTTTTTTTTTCTAAGATGATCCCATGAAAATATATTCCTCATTAAACACTCTTATTATGTGATATTGACACACTTCTATAGATAGTAGAACTTTGTTTCCCATGTTTGAAAAGTAGGCAACCTCTGTAAGAGTCCATAGAAAGTGAAAATGAAACAAGCAATCCTGTGTGTCATAAAAGCCACATAGTCTTTCTCTCTCTCTCTCTCTCTCTCTCTCTCTCTCTCTCTCTCTCTCTGCATAGCTATCATGGTGTGAGAAAGCTTATCTTACATGAAGAGACCATGTGTAGGTGTTTTAGCCAATCTTTCCAGGTAATTCCCCAAATGATAGTTAATGTCAGTCTCCAAATTCATATGTGAGTGAACTTCAAATGACTCTAGGCCATGGTTTTCAAGCCTTCCACTGTTTCAGCTGAGGTATGAAACAGAGATAAGCCACCAACAGTGTGCTGAGTTTTTGACCTATAGAAAATCTAAGAGATAATAAGTGCTTACAATCATTTTAAGCCAGCAAATTTTAGGAAAGTTATTATTTAGTAATAAGTAATGAATATATCTTGACTTACTGAAGATAAATATAAAAAAGATTTTATAAGCTTTAGGAATGATTTGATCAAGGGTTGGACATATTTCTCTGATTGTTTTCTAAGTTTTAGGTACATTTTTATATTGGTTTGTCCACTCAAGAAGGAAAATTAGCTACATTTGTTCCTCAGTTTTATATCTGTGTTTTATATGGTCCAGAGCAGAGGTCACTTTTGTTCAAACATTCCCGAAGGAATCCCAACATTCATTATGTTTAAGCTATTTTAAGTACCACATAGTCACTTCTAAAATAATCTTGGTGTGTAAGGATATGAAATGTAATCATTGACTGTTTTTGATATATTTATTCCATCCTTGAACTTGCAGAAATTTCAAATCCTACATCAGAATTTCTCAGGAAAAGAAGAATGGATGCTGTGGAAGCAACCACAGATTCGTACTATAAGCACTTGTCATAATATTTGATATACAGAGCTCCTTATAGATAACTGTAGTTGTTGCTATCTGCTTGAGATTAGTCAGGGGTTAAATATTTTCTCACATACTACACTGGTAATCAATGGTCATCTAATCATTTTATTACAATATCATTCGAGAAGTTAAAAACAATGGCATTGTTCTATAATCTTTGTCTCTTTAATTTCAAGGTTAAGTATTTTGTAAAGATTGGTAAATTGCCTATCTTGGTCTAAATTAGTTAGAGCATCCACAGGCTATGTTTAAAATCTCAGCCATTCTATACATTCTTTTTGGGAATTGTCTTCAGAATACTTGAGAGTATTAGAAGACAGTATATGTTTAATACTGCTAAAGGCAGAGCTATTTTAGCAAAGTTGTGTAGCAGCTCTTTAAATCTACAAAAGGTATACCCTGCAGAAGTCCTAAAAAAATTTAGTAAATATTGACAGGAAAGAAGTTGTGGTGAATAGAATGAGTAATGTAAAATATGAAAAGTTAGTGTCTATTATTAGAATACTTCATAAATTGTATCATGAAGAATTACAGTTTTGTGGGAAAAAAGATCTAGAAATTAAATAAATTTGGGAAATGTAATGCATTACATTGACCTTTTGGATATTCAAAATGAGGATTGACATTAAAGGTTCTGAGAAGTTCTATGGTAAAGAAATTGTCTAATTTTGATTACCTAGCTATTTCCAAACAGCTTTGGAAAACAAAGATGAATAACATCTTTCAAAGATATGTTCTTTATTTAAAATAGAGATAATGTTATGTATGAGGGATTCAGGTGGTAAAATATGATTTAATAGTAATAAAATAAGCCACAAAAATGCAACAGATAATTTGAAAATTTAGAGTAAAAAAGAGGAGGAAAAAATGTGGACCATGTGATTGTCATCTCAAAAAACCAATTTCTAATTTCAGCTAAGCAGGAATTGACATACTTCATCCAATTTCTCCTACTGAAATCAACTAAAATTCTTGGATAGAGGATACAAAGTAATATCTGATGACTTTGAAAATTAAATAACAGCTGTCAGATTTAGGAGGGAAATCAAAATCCCTAAAATGACCAATACAGTAGAACATTTCCTTGCTTTGTTTTGTTTTTTTTCTCCCCCCTGTATCTCTTCACTTAGATTTTAAGTAGCCCAAGTCATTAAATCTTACCCTCTGCATTTGTAAAAACGTTCCAGGAAAATTCCCCTTTTCATGCTACAGGATCAAGAAGTGGGCTTGATCCTATATATGTATATGTGAGGGGAGATCCCCATATTTTTTGCTTTTTCAAACTCTTCTGACCCCGACCAGGGCAAGGCCCATTCATGAGGCTGCAGCCCTGTGTGGTCATAGATGGTAGCATCAGAGCAGCAGCTGCATAGGTACAAATTACTGTGAGACAAAAGTCCTTCTCTCTTAACAGGGGAATTTTAAAAAAGAGACACATACCCATAGAACATAGTAGGACAGGGATGGGCACGGTGGCTCAGGAGGTAGAGATTGAGAGGATCATGATTTAAGGCCACCCAGGCCAAAGGCATTAGACTCTAATTGAATAATAAGTTAGGCAAAAAGACTGAGAGTGTGGCTCAAGCAGTAAAATGCTTGCCTAGCATGTGCACAGCCCTGAGTTTGAACCCAAGTATAGGAAAAAAAAAAAAAAGCGAGGACAGTCCCATTTCATTTACTTTTATCCTCATTTTACTCAAATTTTGTCCAGAGGATGATCCATTCATGGGAAGTATAGCCAATATAAGGAGGTTAAAACCCTGAATATTTCATGAAGTTACCATGAAAGGAACCCCTGGAAAAGAGAAATTGTGAAGGAAACCATGTAGAAATGGAAACTGAATAAGTAAAATCTGCATATGTCCCCAAACTGTGCTGTGAACTAAAAGTATAATAGCTAAGCTTTGACAACAACACTAGTTCAGGTCATAGACTTGTCTGTGGGTGGTACACATCATGCAAGGGGCTTGCTAAGTACCTTACAAAAGCTTTGAAAACTAAATTGATATTGGAAACATAGCTCATAGAAGATAGGTTGGGAATTGTGGTTGGAACTCCATGAGATTTAACCGCATACTGAAACAGTTAATATTCCTCCAGATTTTTAACCTTACCCACAGTCTTGTCATATTTACAAGGCTCCAGGCCTCATCACAAAATTATTGACATGAAAAACAAGAAAAATCATAATTTTCTCAAAGAAAATATGATAAAAAATGACAACCTTGAGATGTCCCCAATGCTGGAGTTAGAAAAAAATGTTTTAAAGAAGCTAGTTAAGAAAAAATCCTTGCAGCATTATGCTTGAAATGAATGGAAAAGTAGATATTCTTAGAAAAATAAGAGCTACACAAAAGAACCATAATGACATTTTTACTATAAATTTTTATTAGGATATATTCATTATAAAGAGGGGATTTATAGTGATAATTTCAGTTAGACTTATGCTATACATTTACATTGTCCCCATCATCTCTCCCCCTCAGCTTCCTCCTCACCCCACTTAAAGCAATTGCAAGCTCGTTTTTGGTTCTGTTTCATATAGGTATGAAAGATCCATCAACCACAAACCAGCACCCTAAACTCCTTCCTTCACCTTCCCCCCTCTCGCTGGTATTCCTCCTGCACACATACTGCACCTATTTTACAGTCCTGGTTTTCCTTATTAATATTTAAGTTGGTGTTCTAAGGGGTGTCTCAATGTATGCTCTCTGTGGGTGTGCTTCACTTTTGTCTGTTCAATCCCTTGGAATACTCTCTCTTATCCCATTACCTCCCATCCCCATTTTTCAACAGCTTTCAGTGCACATCCTTTTATCCTCTACCTTCACATCTTATGGTATGTGATATTACTGATACTCTATCATTCTCTCTTCCTTTCCCTCTTTCCTCAATTTCCACTGTTTCAAACATGTTCTACATCTGAGTTTGTGTATGATCATGCTTGATTTTTTGTATATGTTCATCTTTGGATCTATCTTCCATGAATGAGAGAACACATCTTTTGTGTTTCTGATCCTGCCTAACCTCACTTAATATGATGCCCTCCATTTGCATTCATTTACTTTCGAACCCCATAGCATTATTCCTTGTGACTGAATAATACTCCATTGTGTATATATACCACAGTTTCACTATTCATTCATCAGTTGTAGGGCATCTGGGTTGTTTCCAGAGTTTGGCTATTGTGAATAGTGCTGTAATGAACATCTGCGTACAAGTGTCTCTACTGTATCTTGTCTTATGTTCTTTTGGGTAGATGCCCAGGAGCAGTATCACTGGATCATATGGCAGTTCTATTTCTAGTTTTTTGAGGAATCTTCATTCTGCTTTCCATAGTGGTTGTACTCATTTGTATTCCTACCAGAAGTATATAAGAGTTCCTGCTTTGCCACATCCTCACCAGCATTTGTTGATGTCATCACCCTTGATTATGACCATTCCAACTGGGTTGAGATGAAATCTGAGTGTTGTTTTGATTTGTGTCTCCTTTATAACCAGGGAAGTATTTACTTTTTCATGTCTTTACTGGCCATTTGTGCCTCTTCCTTTGAAAATTTCCCTATTTAATTCATGTGCCCATTTCTACATTGGGGTGTTGATTCTATGGGGGCTGAGTTTTTTGAGTTCCCTGAAGATTCTGGATATTAGTTCCATATCCTTAGATGCTGAGCCTTTTGATTTCTGTTTAGGAAGTTTCAGTGTATTTCCTACTGCTTCTTGGAGTTGTTTCAAAGTTTCAGGCCTTATATTAAGGTCTTTGATCCACTCTGAGTTGATTTTGGTACAGGGTGAAAGACAGTTATCTAGTTTCAGTCTTCTGCATGTGGATATCCAATTTTTTCAATAGCATTTGAAGAGGCTGTCTTTTCTCCATCATTTGTTTTGGGCTCCATTATCAAAGAGCAGCTGGCTACAGATGTGTGGGTTTATGCCTGGATCTTATATTCTGATCCATTGGTCTTCCTGTCTGTGTTTGTGCCAATACCATGCTGTTTTTACTGTTATGACTCTGTAGTATAGTTTGAAGTCAGGTATTGTGATGCCACCAGTATTGGACTTTTTGCTCAGAATTGCTTTGGCTATTCAAGATCTTTTGTGTTTCCATATGTATTTTAGGATTGATTTTTCTATCTCTGTGATGAATGTTATTGGAATTTTGATGAGGATCTCATTGAACATGCAGATTGCTTTTGGTAGTACAGCCATTTTCACAATGTTGAGTCTACCAATCCATGAGCATGGAGATATTTCCATCTTTTGATTTCTTCTTTGATTTCTTTCTTTAGTGGTTTATAGTTTCCATTAGAAAGGTCTTTGGTTTCTTTAATTTATTCTGAGGTACTTTATCATATTTGAGGCTATTGTAAATGGGGTTGTTTCCCTGATTTATTTCTTAGTCTGTGTGTTGCTGGTATATAGGAAAGCTACTGATTTCTGTGTTAATTTTGTATCCTGCTACTTTGCTGAAAGTGTTTATGATTTCTAGTAGTTTTTTAGTAGAGTTTTTTGGGATCTCTTAGGTATAGGACCATGTTATCTGCAAATAGGGATAGTTTGACTTCCTCCTTCCTTACTTGAATATCTTTTATTTCTTGCTCTTTTCTTATTTCTCTGGCTAAAAATTACAAAACTATATTGAATAGGAGTGAAGAAAGAAGACAGCCCTGTCTCAATCCTGACTTTAAGGGACATGGCTTCAGTTGTTCTCCATTTAGTATGATGTTGGCTGTAGGTTTGTTATATATAGTGTTTATTATGTCTAGGAACATTCCTTCTATTCCTAGTTTCTTCAGAACTTTTATCATGAAAAGGTGTTGGATTTTGTCAAAGGCTTTTTCTGCATCTATTGAGAGGACCATGTGGTTTTTGTCATTGCTTCTGTTTATATGCTGTATTACATTTATGGATTTACACATGTTGATTCATCCTTATATCCCTGGAACAAAACTGACTTGGTCAGGGTGTATGATATTTTTGATGTGTTGTTGAATTCTGTTTGTCAGGATTTTATTGAGAATCTTTGCATCTATATTCATGAAAGATATTGGTCTATAATTCTCTTTTCTGGTTGCATCTTTATTGGGTCTCAGAATGAGTATAATGCTGGCTTCATAGAATGAGTTTGGTAGTGTTCCTTCCCTTTCTGTTTCCTGGAAAAGTTTGAGGAGTATTGGTGTTAGTTCTTCTTTAAAGATTTGGTAAAATTTGGCTATAAACCTATCAGGTCCTGGGCTCTTTGTAGGGAGACTATTATTGCTTCAATTTCATTCATGTAGTAGTACTATTTAGGAGGTTAATATCTTCTTGGTTCAATTTTGGTTGGCTCTATGGGCCTAGGGATATATCCATTTCATCTAGATTTTCCAGTTTACTTGAACATAAGTTTTCAAAGTACTCTGTAATGATTCCCTGGATTTTGTTGGCATTTGCAGTTACATACCCTTTTTCTAATCTCTGATTTTATTAATTTCTCCCTCCTCCATTTAGTTATGTTGGCTAAGAGTTTGTCAATTTTGTTAATCTTTTCAAAGAACCAACTTTTTGTTTAGTATGCTTTGTTTTGATCTCATTGATCTTTATTATTTCTTTCCATCTGCCTGTATTGGGTTTGTTTTGTTCTTGTTTCTCTAAGACCTTAAGGTGCATCATTAGATTGTTTATTTGAGAGGTCTTTGCTTTTTTAATGTAGGCACTTATAGCTATAAACTTTCCCCTTAGCATGGCTTTTGTTGTGTCACACAGACTCTGGTAGGTTGTATTTTCATTTTCATTAGATTCTAGGAACTTTTTGATTTCTTTCTGTATTACTTCAGTCACCCATTGGTTTTTCAGCAGTGTGTTGTTCAGTCTCCATGCATTTGCATATTTTTTGGAGTTTCTTTTGTTTTCAAAATCTGTTGTGATCTGATAAGATGCAGGCGGTTATTTGATTTTCTTGAATTTGTTGAGACTTGCTTTGTATCCTAAAGTATGATCTATTTTGTAGAAAGTTTCATGAGCTGCAGAAAAGAGTGCATTGCCTAGTTGTTGGGTGAAATACTCTGTAGATATCAACCATGTCTATTTAGTCTAATGTGTGGAGTAGCTGTGGATTTTTTTTGCTGTTTTTTTATCTGAATGACCTATCCACTGGTGACAATAGGGTAGTCAGTTCTCCCAGTATCACTGTGTTAGCATCTATCTGTGCTCTTACAACTATTAGAGGTCTTTTTTTTTTTTAATGTAGATGTGTGCCTCTGTGTTTGGTGCATATATAGTAAAGATTGATATTTCCTTTTGATGAATTGTTCCTTTCCTTAATATAAAGTGACCATCATTGTTTCTTCTGATTGATTTTAGCCTGAAGTCTACTTTGTCAAATTTGAGTATAACTACTCCTGCCTGTTTATGTGTCCATTTGCTTAGGAAATTTTTTCCACATTTTGACTTTAAGCCAGTGTTTCGTTTTTTCAGTGAGAAGAGTCTCTTGTAAGCAACATATGGCTGGGTCTTATTTTTTAACCTAATATACTATTCTATGTCTTTTGATTGGGGCATTGAGGCCATTAACATTCAGTGTTAATATTGAGAGATGCCTGTTGTATCCAGTCATTTTTGTTCCCTTGTTGTTTAGTTTTATCTATTTCTTGTTTACTGGTCTGCTTGCTCAAAAGGGTTTATTCTTTCTTGAGTCTTCCTGTCTCATTCTAGTTTCTTTTCTGAATTTAAAAGTCCTTTAAGTATCTTCTGTAGTGATGGCTTGATGGTCACAAACTCCTTCAGTTTTTCCTTGTTGTGGAAGGTTTTAATTTCTCCTTCAGTTAGTAAGGATAGTTTTGGTCTAGGTTGACAATTTCTTTCTTTCAGGGCCTGAATTATGTCTTTCCATGATCTTGTTGTGTTTAGAGTTTGAGTTGGGAAATATGTTGGTATTCTAATGGGTTTGCCTTTATATGTGACTTGTCTTTTCTCTTTTGGAGCTTTCAGAATTCTTTCTTTGTTCTGTGTTCTGAGTGTTTTGATTATGATGTGTCTGAGGGTGTTTATTTTTTAGTCCTGATGGTTTGGTGTTCTGTAAGCTTCCTGCACCTGGGTAGCTCTCTTTCTCAAGATTAGGAAAGTTTTCTGCTATTATTCTATTGAATAGGTTGTCAGTTCCCTTAATTTATATCTTTTCTCCTTCTTCTAAACCCATGATTTGTAGGTTTGGTTATTTCATGGTGTCTCGGATATCTTGCACGTTCTGTTTATATTATCTTAGCATTCTTTCACGATCTTTTACTGTTTGGTCTAATTCCTCTATTTTGTCTTCTGTTCCTGATACTCTATTTTCAACTTGTTCCACTCTGTTCATCAAACTTTTGATTGGGATATTTATTTGGGATATTGAGTTGTTTATTTTGGATTGATTATTTTTCAGGGTTTCCATATTTATTGATTTCATATCCTGGATAGTCTTCTTAATTTCATTCATCTGTTTGTTTATATATATTTTTAGCTCATTTAATTGTTTATTCACATCCTTTTTTAGGTCAAATA
Organism: Castor canadensis; assembly: GCF_047511655.1. Classification (NCBI taxonomy): domain Eukaryota; kingdom Metazoa; phylum Chordata; class Mammalia; order Rodentia; family Castoridae; genus Castor; species Castor canadensis. The sequence continues at coordinate 54,335,790 of NC_133390.1, read as the reverse complement.
CTAACTTTTGTGTTTCTTCTTTGAGGTCATTAATCATTTTACTATTGTTTTTGGAAATTATTTTTTAATAGCTTTTCCTTTATGCAGGTGTTTGGATCCTTAAGGTTGGAATTGGCTTTTGACGGACAGCAGTTGTTTTGCTGTTTCATTCTGTGTTGAGATTTATGCATCTGGAGTTGTTTTTGGTTAGGTTTTTAATCCCTTGTGCTCCTGTATTTGGGGTATTGTATTTTTTTCTTCTGGAGCTTCAGCAGTGTTCCTCAGAGAGGGGTATGCTGGATATGTTACCCCTTGCAGGGTTCTTGTTATGACACTGATTACCTCTTTTCTGTCCCCAGTGAGGGGGCTGGAGTTCCTGCTCTTTGATGGGGGCATGGATCTCTCCTGTAGTCTCAGTGGGGATACCTGGGTCTCTTTCCACTGGGGGGGGGGCAGGCCTCCTAGCACCTGAAAGTAGTTGATTGCCACTCAGAGGAGGATTTGGGGTTCCAGTTCTTGGACAGGAGAGACGTGACTCTCCTGCAAGGAGGTAGTGTGAAGTACTGGGCTTCTGTGTACCTTGGGGGAATAGGGCTTCTGGTGCTGCCTGCATAATAGCAGGTTATAGCTTTTCTCCCCTTAGTGGGAAATCTGGCATTCTCACTCTTCAATGGGGTAATTAGGGGTCTCTTGCTGTCAGGGATGTTGGGAAGTGCTGGGACTCCATGCTTTCTGGAGAGGGAAGCCACCTGGTGCCAGCAGAATAGCAAAGCCTGGAGCCTGGTGTTCACATAGGTGTTGGTGGCAGGCTCCTGCAATGAGTAGCAAGTTGAGGGTACATGTGGGGCATCAAAGCCAGCAGCTTGAATTGTCTGGCACCCACAAAGCAGTGGAGACCCTTGGGTCTATTTGTGTTGAGGCGTGGGCTCCCAGGAGCCAAAGCATCTGCTGCAAGCATGGTTGAACCAAGCCTTCAGGCAGCAGTAGTCCTGGGGCCTGCTTTCCAAGAGTGTGCTCCAGAAGGGTAGTGCAGTAGTGCTGCAACATGGGGAAGCCAAGATTTTGGGTAGCAGGAGATCTGGGGCCTGATTTCCTGCATGGGATTTAGGGTTAGCAGTTCAGTAGCAGTCCTTCTGGGGGAACTGAGCCTGCTGACTTGCTCCTTCTGTTACCCGTGGAACAGCGGGAGTCATGGGCCTTGCTTCCACGGTTGCACCAGTTTCCTGGTGTTTCAGGATGAAGGTAGCAGGTTATGTAATATGGGGAAACATGGAGCCTGAATTTCTGTGTGAGCCAGGAACTGGGACTTACCACCCAGCACCGAGTGATGGAGCCTGGAGCTGCATGGCAACTTTAGGGATGGGGGATCAGGAGTGTTGAACTGTAAGTCATTCTTCCCATTCTTCCTGTGGTTAGTTGCTTCTCCATATGCAGATTTGGAGAGGGCTTTGCTTTGTCGCTGGTTATGGGACCCCATGGGTTCCTTTTAGGATGCTCTGATCTTTCTTATTCAGGGTAGTCAGTCACTGCTGGGCTATCAGGGTATCAACAATCCACAGTCTTGCCCTCTCTTCCCCACAATGGCATTTTAGATAGAAAAGATGTTATAATAAAAAATTCACTGGAGGTGCTCAGTAAGAGAGCAATTATACATTTGAATTTAGGCTAATATAAATTAGCCTAAATAACAAAGGAGAAAACCAAATGCAACCGAGTCTTAGAGATTTACAAAATAATATCAAAAGATCTAATATTGTCATTTAAGATGGAAGAGAGAGTTAAAGAGCCTACTGCAAAAAAAAAAAAAAAAGATTTAGTGAAGCAAATACTTTTACAATTGAGAAGTTTAGTAGAACCAAAGATAAAGTCAAAGAAGCATCACCTGAACACTTGAAAATTAAACTGATCAAAACTCAAGCTAGAGAAAAAATTAGTAATGAAGGCCACAAGGGGCTAAAACAAAAATCTTTAATGTGATAAGTGAAAACCCTGTCAATGCCTAATTCTATAACCAGTGAAAACATTGTCAAGAATGAAAGTAAAATAAGCATACTAAATTGAAGGAAAACTAAGGGAGCTCATTACCATTACACCTGCTCTAAAAGCAATACTAAACAATGGCCTTTGGCTGAAGAAAAAACACAGCATAAGAAAACAGTAATGTAAAAAGGAAGAAAGAGTAGTGGAAATAAGTATATGTATAAATACAATAAGCTATTTTAATCCTCTTAAACTTCTCAAGTAATAATTGTTGAAAGCAAAAACTTCATATATATTAGTGTCTACAATACACATGTATTTAATTCATTAATGTTTTCTATTGCTACTGTAATAAATAGCCATAACTCTAGCAGTTTAAACAATGCAGATGTACTATCTTACAGTTCTATCCATCAGAAGTTTGACATGTGTCTTGCTGAGTTAAAACCACAGTGTTTTCTGTGTTTGTTCTTGGAGGCTATAAAGGAGATTTCATTTCCTTGCTGACTCAGAGTGTTAACAGAATTCCTTTTTTTCATGTTTGTATGTCTGAAGCCCCCATTACTTTTGTGATGTCCATTTACAACTGGTCCTAAATTCTAGAAAATCCAAACAATGTGGATTCCTTGGATCCATAGCCCTTTTCCTTCACTTTCAAAGCCAGCAAGAGTAGGCAGGTCCCTCACAACTCAAATCTCCCTATTTCTTCTTCCATCACACCTCCTTAATGGCAGCAAGGGGAGGTTATTCACTCTTAAGGATTCATGTGATTAAACTAAGCCCATCCAGACAATTCAGATAAGATTAAGATCTTGGTCTTAGTCTATTTGGGCTATCATAATAAAATACTCTTAATAAATAATAGAAATTTATTTCTTATGGTCTGGAAGCTCAAAGTCCAAGATTAATGTACTAGAAGATTTCGTGTCTAGGACGGATTTTACTTTTTGCTTCCAAGATGGCACCATTTACTGCATCCTCCAGAGGGAACAAATGCTGTGTTCTCACAGGGTTTCAGAAATGTAAGTCTCAGAAAGCTCTCTTAAGCCTCTTTTATTATGGTATTAAACTCATTCTTAAGGCTGGGAATGTAGATCAGTGGCAGAACACTTGCCTTGTGTGATAGGGCCTTGGGTTTGGTCCCAAAACCCTGCAAAAAAAAAAAAAAATCAAAAGAGTGGAATATGCATGGTCTGGTCACCTCTCAAAGCCCCCACATTTTACTACCATTTTCTTGGTGTTTATGTTCTAACATATGAATCTTAGGGAGACATACTCATGCGGTTCTTAACCTTCAATTAAAAGAACATCTGCAATGTGAATGTCAAAGGTTTTTGTAACTTAATCATGAAATTGTCATTCCATCACTTTTGCTGTATTCTCTTTTTTGGAAGTATGTCACGAGGTCAAACTCACACACAAGAACAGATTACAGAAAGTTATTGTATTAGTTTCCAATAGTAGTTTGGGAAATAACAAGAAATGTAGTGTCTTTAACACAAATCCAGGAGTTCACAGTTTTGTTGGTAAGAATTCTGGCATTCTGATTTCTCTCCTTAGAGTCTTAGAGTCTCAGATGGCCAAACTCAAGGCATAGTCTGGTTACTCTCTTATCCATAGACTGTATTGAAGAATTTATTTTCAAGCTCATTCATGTTGGTCATATGTACTTCCTTGGAATTTTTGATCTGCAGTTCCCATTTCTTTGCTGGTTATGATCTAGAGACTTTTCTCAGGTTACTAATCCCAATTCACATTCCTTATGTGCCATCAAATAAATGAAGTTATACAATGTTTATGGATTGGAAGACTCAATATAATTCAGATATAATTTGATCTATAAATTGAAAGCAATCTCAATCAAATTATCAGGAAGCATTTTTACAGGCCATGATACAATATGTAGTTGGACAGAGAAAGGAACTAAAGGGACCAAAATTATTTTTTTGAAAAATAACAAATTTAGAGGGTCCAGATTATCTGATTTTAAATTTTACTCTAAATTTATAGCACTCAAGACAAGATAGTATTTGCAAAAGGAGAGGCACATAGATCAATGGGATAGAGAAGACAAAAATATACCCATAAAAATGATTTTTGACAAAATGTTTTTTGACAAAGATGCAAAGGCAATTCAAAAAGAAAGCATGATGTGCTTAAAAATAGCACTGGTATAACTGAAAATACCCATATAAAAATATAAATTGTAATATGTAGCTCATACTATATGCAACATTAACTTAAAATGAATGATATGCCTAAGTGTAAAATACAAGCTATAGAATTTTAGGAATAAAAAATAGGAGAAAAAATTTTGGTATTGGGGTACCCAAAGGTAACCCAGAGGTAACATAAGAAGTAAAAGGATAAATTGGTCTTTACGAAAACTAAAACTTTTTCCTCTTAAGAGATGGAGAAAGTTGAGAAGACTGAAGAACATATTTTCAAATCACATGTCTGATGAAGGATTCATTCAGGAACACTTAGAATCTCAAATAATAAGGAAAAGGAATGCGAACTGAGTAAAATATTTGAAGAATTATTTCACTGAAAGAGATACAAATAAGGTCACAAGAGATAGTCAAAAGCATTAGCCATCAGGGGCATGAAAAACAATGAGATAGTACTACATAGCTATCAAAATAGCTAAAATATACAACCTGAAAATATCAAGTGCTGAGGAGGATGTAGAGAAACTTGGACACTCCTATTGGATCGAAAAAAATTATACAAGCACTTTAGAAAACAGTTTGGCATTTTCTTAAAAAGTTAAACCTATGCTTATCATATGACCTAACAGTTTCACTCTTGGGTATTCAGCCAGAGAAAGGACATGTATATATAGAAAAACCAGTACAGGAATGTCTATAGCAGCAATGTGATGTCCAGCCCAAAACCTGAAAAGAAATTAAGCTGCATATTATAATAAACAAAGTCAGCTACATATTATAATTTAAAATTTCATATGGGGATTTCCAGTTGATATAAGAGTCCTTAGTGGGTAAATGGATAAACAAACTCTGATACCTTCATACTACATGTCAATAAAAAGGAACAAACTACTGAATCTCAAATGTATTATTCTAAGTGAAAGAAGTCAGACACTCAAGGTTGCATTCTAATATTATTCTATTTTTATTACATGGAGAAACAGGACAGGCTTCAGGGAAATATAACAGATCAATATGAACCAGGAATTAGGCATAAGAAAAATGCAAGCTGGTGCAACCAGTCTGGAAAAAAATTTGGAGACTTCTTAAAAATCTAAACAGAGACCTGCCATATGATCCAGCAATCCCACTCCTGGGGATATACCCAAAGGAATTCAACACAGGTTACTCCAGAGGCACCTGCACACCCATGTTTATTGCAGTGCTATTCACAATAGCCAAGTTATGGAAACAGCCAAGATGTCCCACTGCTGACAAATGGATCAAGAAAATGTGATACTTGTACACAATGGAATTTTACTCAGCCATGAAGAAAAATGAAATCTTATCATTTACAGGTAAATGAATGGAACTGGAGAACATCATTCTGAGCAAGGCCAGCCAAGCTCAGAAGATCAAAAATCATATGTTCTCCCTCATATGAGAACTTTAGATCGAGGGCAAATGCAGCAATGTGGTTGGACCTGGATCACATGACAAGGGAAGAGCACATATGGATGATATAGAAATAGGTGGAAAACCCAAAGCATGAAAGTGTTTGATGTCCCCACTCCAGGGGAACTAATACAGAAACCTTAAAGGGACAGAGGTTAACATGAGAAGGGGATCAGGAACCAGTGTAAAGATAAGTTAGAGATGAATCAACATGGGTTGTAATACATGGGTACATGAAAAAAATGTTAGGAATCTCTCTGTATAGCTATCCTTAACTCAACTAGCAAAAATGCTTTGTCTTTCTTATTATGCTTGTGACTTTTCTTCAACAAAATTAGTGATAAGGGCAGAACAGGACCTGCCTGGAACTGAGAGGGTAGGGGAGGAGGGCAGGCTGGAGAAATGACCCAAATATTGTATGCACATGTGAATAAATGAATAAAAAAAACCCCAAAAAACAAACAAATAAAAAAGAAAGTCTGATTACAAAGGGAGAGCATAAGAGCACTGAGGGAAATTTTTGTCATAATTATTGTTTTAAAAGTTTATGCTTTCTTTTAAGACTCACAAAAATGTTATACCAAAAAGGTAATTTTCTTGTATGTAAATCAGAAAACAAATATAAAAAATAATTTTAAAAGAGTACCATAAATGATGAAGTTAAATTTTCATGTGCATTGTATATGTATCTGTGCATATAAAGAACAGTAGTAAGATTTAAATTGTGTGGGGCATTAAAACAATTTTTGAAAATATTTGAAAACTATGGATCATTTTTCCAGATTATGTCCAGCAGTTCTGGACACAGATATACACAAACAGACTAGTAGTTCCAAGTTTGGGGTTTTCTTTGATGCTCCAAAATTGTTTGTTGTACAACTTGATGGTCCACAAACCACAGTTTGGAACTTCTTCCCATGAAATTTATCAATTTAGGATTCTATTTGTGCTCATGACCCTGCAGGATTCATACTCTGTACTAATCAATGCTTCCTTTGTGCTCCTACAAAAAAATTTTTTACTAGCTTACTGAGAACTGCTATACCTTTAATAAACTCTTTTAAATTTGTTTTGTTTTATCTTGTAAATTCACATGTTCTTAAAAATATAAAAGATCCTGTAGACAATGGTGGTTGGTTGCTGGATATTTTACTTTAATAAATGAAAGTAACAGCACACAGAGACTTAGCCTATAAAGGATTTTTATACTTGGGATAAAATAAGGCAAACCTGAAGACAAGTGGGTAAAAGATTGATAAATTTTGTTAGAAGGAGTCCTATTTACATTTCCCTGGAAAAGGATAATGAAATTTTGTATACAGACCCACGAATTTATACCCATCTATCTTCAAACAGATTCAAATGGAAGAAAGTGTGTTTTATGCATTATGTGAAGGCCCTTATTTTTAAATGGGTGACATTGTTCTCATAAAAAGAGATGCACTCCAGGTGATTTATACATCAGGTATCCCTAGAGACATTTTCCTATTGTGAAAATGATAGGAATATTTAAATATTTTGGTTTTGGAGCTTAAATTTTACCTTCTAGCACCATACTTATATTTGAAAGATTTCATTGAAAAATGTGGAGTTTACAAGTGAAGGTAAGAAAATGAATGATCCCATAAACGCATCATCTAGAGTCCCTGTATTTCATGTAGTCACTAAGAACTATTGTTTTATTTTATTCTTTTGACCAATTCTCAAAATTCTAATACTAAAACAGCATACATTCCACACACATAGAGTCACATGTGTGTACACAGGTATTATTCTTGCATGGTGCACATATTTCTTTATGGAGATTTAGTAACTAATGTAACGTGTTAGCCTTGCATTGAGTTGTAGCTGGTTACATTGTGTGATCTCTTAACATTTTGAAATGGATGCAGTCCTGAGGGACTGAACATGTTTCATAACATTGGGCAGCTATTGTACATTCAGTTGACAGGAAAGACAAAAAAATCATCCCAAGTTTCCAGAGGAAAAGTAAGATGGATGGAGGTAGCTGTTAGGGGCATATTTTGTGACTTGCAATGTAATAGACAGCATAAACTATGAAATAGCATTTTGTGACTAAGAAATAAAGTAAAATGTCTTATTATATCTAAGAGGAATAAAAGGCACCAATTTAATATTGCAGTTTAAATGATGAAATTTCTAGTTCATCTTAATTCTTTTACATATTATTTTCTCTTCTAAAATATTATACAAGATTTTTATGTAAGGCAATATCCATACATATACATAGGTTTTTTTCAAATTTATATTATATTTGGAAATTCTTATAAGTTTGGTTCCTTTATTTTCTACCTTCAGAAAATATTTATTGAATGTTTGCTATGTACAAATAATACTTTACTGCTTTCAAGAATCTATTAATTTAAAAGGGATGATAATTTTCTCTCCTTCAAAACCCCTCTTACATCTTTCATAATATGATTTCCTTAATTTCTTAAAGTTACAAATTTCAATACCTTTAGAGAAAGAATTTTTTCTCAAACATTTAGATTACAGTAGTTTTAATACTTTCATTTGCATATGTTATGAAATAAAGATTGCATTCACAGTATTATCATTTCAAGAATCATTGGAAGATGTATAGTCACATAAGGAGGATTGATGAGGACTGGTAGAGAAGAACCAATTGGGTTTGTAATACACATATTCATGGAAACAATACAAGAAAACTCACTGTGTGGCTATCTTTATCTTAAACTAGCAAAAACATCAAAAAAAATAAAGGTGGGAAGAAGAATGACTAAAAGACATATTGCCTTATGATATTAAATGATGCTAAGTGTGCACTACTTAGGGGGAAACAGTAGGGTTGAATCTAAACAGAGTTGTGTGATGGGATATAACTATAGGAAGAAAGCATCTAGAAAGAGAGTGGTTTTAATCAATGGTAAAATATTTATTTTGACAGTTCATTTTATTGTTTATTCACTCAAAACATGAATTCTTATTTACTGTGTGTCTGTCTATATCAGTGTTTTTTATTCTTGGATGCTCATTAGAATTATCTGGGCACCTTTAAAAATTTACATATGCCTGTTTACTAGCCTTTATCTATTAGAAAAGACTCAGGATGCTTGTAGTGTTAAGTCTAAAGTATTGATCACTGTATAAAGATTTTGAGTGATTTTAGCATGCAGCTAAACAACTGGTTTGGACCTTTGAGATTCACAACACTAATGATAGTTTTTGAATATTTTAATAATAGGAAAAGTCATAAGTATCTTCTCCATTTAAATTTCTTTATATAATTTAAAAGTTTGTGTTATATGTTGTGATTTCCTGAGAACACTTCATAAAATAAACCCTAAAGTGAAATGGTTGTTGTGATTCATTGTTTTCTGAGAAAAGAATAGAGTTGATTTTAATTACATTCACACATTTTGCACAGTCTTTACCAGAACATAAAAGTAATTTTGTTTAACACCAGGTTTGTTTTCCATTTGGGTAGAATGGTGCTCAAATTTACTTCAAATTCCATATTAGATGGAATGTCATTAAGTATTAAGCTTCCTTAGTTTTTTGAAGGTTTTTGGTTTTGATAATCTTACCCTTTGTTAATTAATCCTTTATCTTATGTGATTAAAATTGAGAATTTCCAAAATCTAGTGCCATGGTTGAGTTCAGAGATTGAAATAATGTTTTTCTTTTCAATCTGAAAATGTCTACTACGCATTTGAAAATATCATAGGAAGATGTTATGATCAGAAAGAATTTTTACTCAAGTTGACTTATATACAGTGATTTCTGGAAGATCAATTCTGAGGATGAGGCAGCTCTCCATAAGTTTTTCCTGCGGAGCTCATCCATTCAGTTGCCTGAACTAGCAGCATTTGACTGTTCTTCCAAAATGAAAAATACAAAGTGCTTTGAATCTGTCAATAAAGAATGAGGTACATTGTGGTTAGAAATTTCAGTCAATGTATAGTTCATATTAATAATCACTGAGAATTGAAAAATTTGTTTTGTCATTTTTGGTAGTGTATGTTCATGAATTTCTTTACTCATATTAACTTATTGAAGCCAGAGGAGTACATTTAGTTCATTTTTTTCTGTTCTACTGTTAGTTACAGCTATTCCATTTATATTTTTAACCTATCCTGATTTGATATTTGAAAGCTTCATTTAAAAAAACAAAAAAAATGTAATCAGTTTTATAACTTTATTAAGACTTGCAGCAATGGCAAGAAGTTATGATGGTTCACAGCTGGTTTGGACCTTTGAGATTTAAAATTTTAAATATTGGTGTTTCAGTCATCCATCACTATTCATATATATCTCATTTTCACAGATGTCTAGGTAAGGATTTTATATTATTTTTTATTTATTGTTTGTGTCTCGGGGTGCTGACTTTCATGAAACAAAACAAAAATTTTATAAATATAGACTCTGCTGTAATCCCCAATGGTCTAGCTTACAAATGTATACCAAATTCTTGGAAAAGAGAATGGACTAGCCTATATTTTATATACAGTCTTTTCAGTTCTCTACAATTCATTATCCACTACTCAAAGAAGTATGTATTGTATGTCAAAGGAACATTATACTGAAATATTAATCAAGGCTTCTGGGGCATAAGTAATAGAAATTTGAGTTAAGGTACCCTAAAGGGCGTCTTCCTGATAACTCTGTTCAAACAGTCCCAAGGTAATTCTGACTGAGTGTGTGTGTGTGCGCGCACGCGTGTGTGTGTGTGTGTGTGTGTGTGTACCAATTGTTGACTAATTGATCAAGGGAACACAAAATGTTCTGAATAGCAACATAATGGTGCACACCATTATGTGGGTATGTGCATGAAAATCAACTCTCTTTCAAAATCTATGAAACAGATTTCCCTATGATGGATCTGAGATGTTTTATTACTTAAGTAGTAATAAATGAAGAAAGTAAGAAAAAAACAACCATATTCATCACAGTGGAGTTGTGTGAAACCAAAACTAAACCAAAACAAATAAACTATTATTTGTAAATTCTGTTAGAAATCAGTAGAGTCTTCCTCATTTTATAGAGGATTACAGAAATAATTTAAAATTCTATAGAATATATGCATGGATTTCTTAATGCTAAAAATGGATCAGATCCATATAATATTAGCTTAACGAAAAGTCATGAATGCAGAAACATAACAATAGTATATTTAACAAAATGTTAAATAAAATAATTAGATATAATAGTGGTTTATGCAGTCCTACTTTTTGTACATCCCTAGTACATCTATTTCTGCTATTTCTTACTCCTTTTCCTTCTCTATCAGTGTTCTTTGTTCTGTTATATTAGGAAACAATCATTCAGTAGGAAATGTAATCTAGGCTTTTAAAAGTAGGGGATATGAGAGAGTAATATGTGGTTATGAATTATTCTTTTAGGTTGCTTCTGGTTTTATAGATAACTTTTAAACTATTCTGTATTATTGCTAAGAAGCTATGACATCATGGGCTTAACTTTTAAAAGATAGAATGATAAGTGCTCTGAATTGAAGTGATTTCTGGTGACTTTCAAAGATTGAAAAATAAAGGTTTTCATGTAAGGAGTGATCCAAGTAAATTGGCTTTAATGAAGAAAGTATTTAGGAAAACGGGAATATAAGTTAGATAGATCAATTAAGGGAACATATCTAACTATAGCAATATTCTGAAGAAATCTTCAATTCTGGACTTAAATGGTGGTCACAGAAAAAATTTCTGAAAATTAATGAAACTATTCTTTAATGATAACTACATAATATGTATCATATCTATTTTAAAACTAGCATAATATGTTTTACTGATTATATTCTGCAGGACATACAATGAATTATGAGGAAGTATTTTTTTCAATCGTTTTGTTAATATAATAGTAACTGTGTTGGTCTTATCAACATTGTCTGCTGGCTATTCTTTTCCCATGACATCTTGTCTATGGGAATATAACTTTTTCCAGCTATAGAGACCTTATTACTGAAAGCAATAGTTTTAATCTTTAATTATTAACCTCAGTAATAGCTATGTGACATTGTAGCTCTGTCACTCAAATCTGAATACTCTGAATCTAAGTGCTTTTGGGGGATTTCATTCATTTTCTAGGATCATAAAGTTTCTGCTGCCAGTAGAATTTATATAGCTGTGCAAACTGAGAAGGGGGAAGGCTAAAAAGTCCCATTGGTAATTATGAGTCAAAGAGAAAAGGAGTTTTTTCATTTGCATAGCACATCGACACTGTGTTACACTGTTAAACATCCCTCAGGCAATGGAATCTTGGAATATTACTACTATTTAATATTCTAAATCTGCATGTGCTGGTCACACCTTATGTCTTATTAATCCTTCTGGCCTTTAATTGCTTTCTTCCTCCAGGCCCTTTGTGAGACATCCTTCACTAATTATATAGTAGGAAGAAGGTTGGAGAAGAGAACTCAAGCAGTAGAATAAAGATATGGATCTCATGTCTTTAGATTACAATAATAGACTAGGTGCCATGAGTGCCTCAAAATAATACAAAAAAGGTAATTATTACATACATTAAGAATAAATTCACAGATTCCTAATTGAGCCTCTATCCCATAAAAAACTAGATGATCCTTAAAAAATAAGTCTTTATTCCTAAAATTTAATGCTTTGAATTCATCAGATATTCAGTAACTAGAAGAAGGAGCATTGAATGAAGGAATCAATTTCCCAAGCTCATTCTTTGGTTTATTGCTTTAACCCATTGATCACAATTATGATTTTCTTTCTTTCTGGCCAAGACTTTTTCAGTATATATTGTGACTGATACAATTTCTCTTTTTTGTCTTAATAAAAGGATGGTCTTTCCTTGGAGATTTGCTTTTCATTGTCCTATCTAATATTGCTAGTATTTATTTTTGACCTCACAGACTTGAATGTAGAAGCTTGTGACTTTAAATTATTTTTGACTAACATACTCTAGAGCTTTCGCTGTAGTGTGAATCTGTCTTGATTTGAACTGAAATCTTATTGTTCCATTTTTTAAGAAAGCACAGCTATTCTTTTCACTAAGAAGGGAATCAACACATGATTCCCAAATGAATGTTTTACTCCCTGTTAAAGTATTACTTACACAGTGCTCAGTAAAATGCTCCACTATTCTCATTTGTTATTCACAATGTCCCCAGTTCTTTAGAGGGCATGAGATGCTTGGTTTTCACCTTGGGAATATGGTTCCACTGTAAAATGAAACCATGGTTACAAGTAAATGCATTTTATAGACAAATTGGTATTACAGTGCAGACTTTTTCTTGGGTTTTGAGTGACTTCAATTCTCTATTTTTTCTATCCTTAGTTTAAAATTTATCTGAAATTAAACTTCATTAAAATGTAACAAATATCTAGCCTTTGCCTGATAAAAAGGAAAACACTTCTTTTGCTAAGTTCAAGATGATGATTCTATTACCCTAGTAGGAATTAAAACATAAAGACATATCTAATTTGGGGCTGTATTTGAAAATCAGTTCAAATAACTTCTTGGTAACTACTTTAACTAATTAGTGCTGTTTATTGCTTAAAATGATCTATGTGATATAATGTATATATTATATAAGAATTGAGGTTTACAAAACAATTTAATTTTTTATGTTCTTAGCAATAGGCTATTTGTGATTTTTCTATTTAACATTTTATAGACAAAACTAAGGTACATAACATGATCATTTGGCATATGTGGTGCTAATTATCACAACCAAATCAATATTTCCATAATCATGCCAGGGTGTCATTGTGTGTGTGTGTACGTGAGTGCAAGATGAGCACATGGGCAAAATGTCACGAAAATAATACAGTGTTAACATAGTGTCCTTCAAGTCTATGTATGTTGTCACATAAGACAGGTTGGATTTCCTTCTTTTATGGTTGGTTATATTCCATTCTTTGTGTGAATGTCACATTTTCTTTAACAAATCATTTTTCAGTGGTCATTAGGTTGTTTATGTAGCTTGGCTGTGTGAATAATGCTTCTGTGAACATGTTACAGATATATGAAATTTCTGACATTCTAGATACTGATTCCATTGAAAGAAATGAGAGCAATCCATTATTTGTAATGAAAAGTGCTGGAATAGAATCATTATGAAAGCTGTGTAAGCACAGACCAATTTAATTACTTTACCATTTCCTTATCCACAGTTTAGGGATTATAACCTGTCCCATATGAAAATCAAAACAAAGAACATGGTTGAAGTGATTTGCAAAATGAGGTATTTTATAATTTTTGGTCATTATTAAAGATCTTCAATAAATTTGGGTGGAACTTGGATTGTCCTCAACACATGCTTCCATCACTAACCAGAGTCTCAGCAATGAAGAAGCAAGAAATTGTAAAGAAGTTTGAGAGGAACCAGGCATGGTAGTCATGCCAATAATCCTAGCACTTAGAAGACTGAGGCAGGAGGATTATGAGTTTGAGGCCATCCTGGGCTACATGACAAGACCCTGTTTGAAAACAAAATAAAAAAACTAAGTTTGAAAGGAGATAGTATTTCTGCATTTCTTGTACTTATGAAAATCCTGTCCTCAGTTGGTTTCTACTGATGCAGTCCACACAGCTACAGACTTGTGCTAATGTTCAAAAATATGTTAACTTGTCCTCGAACATCAGTACTAATGTTGTATTCTTCTAACTGAAATCTCATGCAGAAAATAATTTAGTAATTGTATTGGTAACACACACAAAGATACCCTATGAATTCCCTGACATTTTTCAGTCTAACTGCTTTAACTGATTTTGTACACATACACATTCACACATTATGTATTTATATGGATGTATAGGATATATGCATTTGAGATTAGTGCAAAGGGTAAAACTCCCTATTTTACATATTTAACAGTGACTGTAATTCAGCCAGATTAGAAATCCTGCATCAATTATGGGATATCTTGCAAGATGAAATTGTTTACATTTTTCTTAGAAAAGAAAGTTTGGTTCACAGTCAAGGCACCTGGATAGCAGAGCCTGAAGAAATTTTTTGTCTTTGTCTTCCCTCTCTGGACCTGGTTCCATGGCAAGGATTATCCTTGAGAATCATTTCATTCACAGAAATGCAGGCTAACAATGCAGTTCAATGGTAGAGCCCTTGCCTAGCACACTTGAAGCCTTGGCTTCAACCCCTGGCACTGCTTTAAAAATTGCCAACCATTCACAAAATGCATAGTCTAAAATTAGGGAAATTTCTTTGGTCTCCTTCAACATGACATAAACTGTTAGGAGTCTAACATTGTATTTTAATAGCTTACTCTTTCTATCTTATTGCATCCTCATGAATGGGAAAATCACAATGTTATTTAATATGATTTTCTTAATTTTAAGTAGCAAATTTTTCTACAAATAGATTAGTGTTTTAGACGAGTGTTAGTCTTCGAGCTTTATTATGGAATTCTTGTTCACTCTTTACATTTCAAATTACAATTTTGGTAGGAATAAAAATTGAATAGGTGATAGTGGGTTTTGAATTTAGAGAACTCCATGTAAATATAGTTTTTCATTTTCTAAAAAGTAAAGAGTAGGTTATTGATAGTCCACTGACATGATATGAAAGGTGTAATTTTAACTTTTACATAAATTACAGGGTATGGTATATAAATTATATTGGATTAAAGGCAGGAAGACAAACTTTTAATAGCATAATCTAGAACAGTGGACATGTTCTGGATCTGTTCTCCCTTAGTGAATAATGTCAACTCAGCACTGTGGTCTGTGGCCCTCATGAATTCTTTCTCTCTCAATCTCTCTCTCTCCCTCACTCTCTCTTCCCTTCTTTCCCCACCCTCTCATGTGTG
Source organism: Castor canadensis (assembly GCF_047511655.1). Lineage (NCBI taxonomy): Eukaryota > Metazoa > Chordata > Mammalia > Rodentia > Castoridae > Castor > Castor canadensis. Next base: position 54,320,438 of record NC_133390.1, on the reverse strand, counting down.
CATGTTTGTGTGTTACGCAGTTGTGGGTGCACTTGTGTGCCCACACATTTATGTACATGTGTATATATGGCGTATTTATAAGTCTTGTATTATAAAAATATATATAGCCACAGTTTATATTCAATCAGAAGAATAAAATAAAACCTTTAAATCTGTTCCAATGATTAAGAAAGACACTTAAATGCATGTATATGTTATATATTTATGGAAAGAGAGGGAGGGAGGGAGAGAGAAAGAGGCACCTGGATTTCAGTGTCATTTAAAATTTCCTTTTCATCACACGAGCGTTCACTGCACACTTAGGATGTTCTCCTTGTTGCACTTTCTTTTGTTCTTTAAATTTCCCTAAAACACATTGGATTACTTTTTCTCTGATTCAGATCACTTTTTCTGGTCTGGAAAAACTCAAGACTGTTAAGAGATGAGGCGAGAACCCAAGCATGCTTGTACCATCCTGTAGGGAGTATGCATGAAGCTTAGAAATAACTGCTGGACAAGGACACTCTGATTCAGATCAGCACCTGCACGCGGTAGGTGAGTGGGTTTGTTCTCTAATGTCGTACAGCACATCTGCAGCCTCAGCTGAGAGCGAATCTTAGAAGATCCTTCCTTTATCCTCGGATGATAAATGGGGTTACACAATAATGTTAATGTGTAGGACTTGCCTTTCCTTTCAGATGGTGATAATTGGGGAAGAAAAAAAGAAATGTAAGTCTATTTAGTAATAGGAACCACATTCCATGGCAAAGTAATTGCATATAATTATCCCTTTCTTTTCAGTTTCCAAATTTGATTTTATGTAAATCAGGTGATTGTCAAACACAAGTTCTCATGATAATAGTGAAAAAAATCTTCCTTAATGTTTTTTCTGGAACAGCACATGCAGGATATATACATAAGCTTAGCTCACAGGCTCAACTTCCTCTGCGTGGCTGACAGCTGTGACTCGGGCAGTATTTACTGTAACATTTCTGCATAATAATTTCCAAGTGGACTTTTAATAAGAAGTAATTTAGTATTGGTTTAAAGGTTACTTCTTATTACTAACTTCCAGTACAAGACTAGCTTTCAGAAATCTCTGTGCATGTGTTGAAGCCTCACTTCCCGGCCTCCTGAACAGACCTGCTCTGTCTGAGTGTATCATTTTTCTTTCTGGGTCAGTCCAGGCCCAACTGGGTGGAGATTCCAAAGTTGCTGTTCTTTACATTTATATGCAAAAATATTTGCTTGTTTAAGTACAAATTACCTACAAGTATTCATAGCTTTATATTAAGGTATAATCCATACACCATAAATTTTCCCTTTTTAAGCTGAGCAATGAAGAAAACTTTAGCATGTTTTTAAAATTATGCCATTATCATACTAATCCCAGAACATCTGTCTCCCCATCACCCTCAAATTCCCTACCCGTTAGCCGTTTCTCCCATTCTCCCTTTAACATGGGCACTTATTTACCTTGAAGGTACTTTGTTTCCATATGTATTTACTCATTATGGTCATTTCCTATAAATAATAGCACACAGTGTATGGTATTTTGTGTTTGGCTTCCTTTAGTTAGTGTCATATTTTTAAGGTTCTTCCATGTTGTAACATGAATCAACACTTTGTTGGTTTTCAATGGTCAGATAACATCCCATTGCATGAATATACTGGGTTTTGTGTGTCTGTTCATCACTTGATGTATATTTAAGTTGTTTTTACTTTTGACTATCATAATTAATGCTGCTGTGAGCATTCATGTTCATGTTTTTGTATGACATATATTTTCAGTTCTCTTGAGTATCTACCTAGGAGTAAATTTACTAGGTCATATGGTAACTCAATTTTCACACTTTTTTGAGATTTGCTAAATTCCAAAGCTGCCACAGCATTTTACATTCCTACTGGTAACATGACGAGTTGCATACATTTTCACTGTACATTTGAATAGTCTGTTAAAATATTAAGGTTAAAAATACTCATTAAATTATAAACAAATTTCAGATTTGATTTGAAAGGTTCTTACAATTACTAGTATATTAGGTTTTTAAGAAAAACTTTGCAAAGTTGTTACAATTAGTCTACAACAAACTAATATTTCCCCCATGTGTTCAAGTTATAGCAAAGCCTAAAACATAATTTTTTAATAAAATGAAAATATATTTTCAGGGGCTAAATATCTGCTGGACCAAATTGATACAAATAATCATATTCAATATGTACTCAAAAAGCATCATTCAGGAGAGAGTATAGAGATTATATATTTCCAAAATCATTAGAAAATATGTTTGCAATGGGTACACTTGTAAAAGTTCACAAGATTTATGTCTAAGGATATTCTTTGTTGCTTGATGTATATCAAAATGCACAACAACAATAGCAAAAGTAAAGTGGCATTCAATATAGTATGCAGTAATAGTACTTCTCCACACAGTTTCATACTGAAGAGTCCTCCGAAGATGAATAAAGTTGCTACATACAGATGGGATCATGTCTAAAACCAGTTTTGTGAAAAGTAGAGAAGAAGATGCTTAATATAAAAATGTAACATCATAATTGAATACATGCATGCATTCATTCAGTTGTGGTGATTTTCCAGGGCTAGCGTTGCTACAAACTATAAGAAAAATTAACCTTGAAGAAAAGGATGAGGGATAGTGAGACGAGAGAGATTTTTACTTTTCATTTTGTACTTTGTGGGCAGTTTGAACTTTTTAACCACATGCATTCATTTCTTGTATTTTTCCTTGCACAAAAATAAATAAAGTTACCTGGATAGTTAAAATTACTTTCCCTCTGTCAAGATGCTTTGTACTTAAGTACAGGTCTATATATAGAAAAACAAAAATAGAAAACAACAACATGGGGTATAGGCTGACACAAAGCTGACATTGTAATGAAAAGGCAATGTAGTGATGCCCTTAGGGTCTGGCTTATTATGATACTGCATGAATCAAATTGCAGAAGGAACAAACACAGTTATGAGAAGGTTCAAGGTGTGTTTGGGAGTTGAGGTTGTTTTTGGAGTTGGACTGAATGCTCAGAACCTGGCCTTCATCCTGCTTTGCTGGTGTCTCAACTGCCTGTGGCTAATATCCAGGGGGTAATTTAGAAATTGTGCAACCTAATTCAACTCAGGCAAAGCTAGGCGCCTGCTACAGCAAGGTTTTTAATGTTCCCCGAGGGTTTTCACATAGAAGGCCCGAGAGAGGAAAATGGCCCTCTGATGCAGGATTCTGTGCCAGAAAATCGTGCTTCCCTGCTGTCCCATAGTTACTCCAACTGTTAAGCATTTGTTATTCAGTATTCCTGTCGGCCTATTTGATGCAGTGGCCAATATACTCAATCCTGAGTTGGTAGGAAGGACCCAAATAACTATCCTGACTGCAGCTGGATACTCTGGGGACTTTACCCAAACTCTAGATAGACCAGAAGTCCAGGATATCCTAGGAAGCGTACAAAGAGCTAAATAATATGGATTTGTGACCGTGACTGAGGGGAAACTGGGATGAATTTATAATTTAAGTGAATTTAATTTCTGTAATCTACTTTACCTGGAAAACAATGATTTCCTTCCCTTTGTGGTCTAACTGTGCAACTCATTGATGCTGATTCAGAGGTGCTCTACAGAGTGATTTTGCACCACCCTTCTCCCCCTGGAGACATTTGGCAAAGTCTGGTGATGGTAACTGCTCCTGGCATTTCGTACACAAAATCCAGGAATTCTAACTAAAATCCAACAATATACAGCTAGTCCTGCCACAAGAAAGAATTATCTTGTTTGAAATGTCAACAGTGCCACAGTGGAGAAATATGAAGTGGAGATTTACACATTCAAAGAGTCTTCTGAAAACCTTGCTTGAATTATTCTTAAGATATTTTTTCCTCCCCATGGAACACCTTTTGTGCTATAATCTCACTAGTCATACCTTGGCAATACTGAGAAAATGTTTCTTTTTCCTAGACCAGTGTGGCTGTAAACTCAAGAGAATATACTCTGGACTACAACCAGTGCTCACTTAGGACTTCAGAGAGAATCGATTATGTTTCTAAATCCACCACTCAAGACAACAGCAGGGGAGGACATGGCAGTTTATCTCTACCTAATCCTTCAGAATCCAAAATACTTTTCGCTGTTACTTCTACTGCACTCAGTCTATTTCAATCTCTCTTTTTTTTCTACCTCTATTTTCTTCACTATTCTGACTTTTCTTCCTTAATTTCCTGCCTTGTTTGGTCTTTTCCGTTTCTCTAATTTCTTCACGTATTATTTTGACCTTTTTATGTGTTTTCTTTTGTCTTCTGTGTTAATCTTCTCTCCATATACATTCCTGTGTTTCTTTTTCTCCCCTTCACATTTTTTTCTTTCTGCTCTACCTTTTTTCCTTCAGTTTTCTGTCTTTCACATACTAAGAGAACTAAAGATTTGTGGTACTTTCTGAATATAAATATAAACTCATTTTATATTCTCCTCACTAAAAGAAAACCTTAAACCCTTTAAGTAATAAGATTTTTTAAATTTCTGATAAATATCACTGTACTCTGCATCCTGTATGAAACACTTTAACATGTATAAGACACATAAATGTATATATTGCTATATAAACATTTATTGAATTTAATTACATGTAATTCTTGGTGTACTGATTTCTAGCTCCTGACCAAATTTACCTCTTAATTTAAACACACACATGAATATAGACACACCCAAATAGAAACAAACACATACCCCATGCATTCACAGTTACTGTGAGCAATGGTGCTCTTAGATCCTGTTCACTTAATGATGAAATTGCTATGGGCAGGAAATCATTTTATTGCCTCCTATTGTAGGAGACACTGGTTGACCATTTCTCTTAAGGTTTGGGTAACATCAACTACAGATTTCTTGAGTTTGCCTCAGCTCTAATCTCTAATCCTGAGTACATTTACAGGTTTAAGCCTCCCAGGTTCTGAGTAGTTGCAAGCTCCTCAAATTTAGAATGCGTTTAAAGCTTTGAAGTTCATTTCACCTTCTCTGTAGTGGGAAAGGCAAACACTCATTTGAAAAGTGACTTTGTGGCAGGCACAGTGCTTTGTCCAGATTGCAATGTGCAGTGCTCTGGGGCTGTACATGTGCTCTTGTGTCAAGAGCTATTGTTGACCTTTCATTGGTTGAAAATGCACTATGTTTATAACAGGTCATGCTTTGACCATGAGTTTAAAGATCAGACAAAATCGCACACTTTAATTTTCCTGATGGTGTGCAAACCTCAGTACCTTGAATGCAGATGGTTTTTGAGTTGACTGTGGCAGCTGCAGAGATGTGTGGAAAACAACCATGGGGGTGCATGTTTAATTCAGCTCCCATTTCAGCAGCACTAAAATATGTCGTGGCTCAGGCTGCTAGGTGGTTAAACTTACTAGGGTTAGACATCTAAAAATAAATGGGGGAAAATGCCGTGTAGGGATGACCTTTCAAAAGAAACGCTCCATGTCTGAGACCTAAAGTAACTGACAGAGCCCATGAACTGTAGGGGTCTGACAAGAAAGCATTAAAAGGAATCCCTGCTGCATGTGGAATGGCTTTCATTTTTTTCTTTTTTTTTTTTTTTGTTGTTGCTAATTGATGACTTTCACTATTGTTTTAAAAGAAATCTTCTTATGGCCCTAGAATTTAAAGGACTGCTTTTCATGTACAGACAGACTCTGCCAGCAGGTATATTCAGAACACAAAGCACATCATGAAGATAACAAGAACTGCTCTCTGTAAAGCTATATCTTACCCATAAAATTTACTGTATGAAAATATGCAATCTATTTTTTTCTACAATTCCTTTTAAAACTTTACTTCAGACATTTTCAAGCCTGAACTAAATGTTCCACATTATAAAGCTTCTCATCTCTTTCCTCTCCCTCCCCAACCCCTCTTTGGAACACTAATGGCAGTTTTTGTTCCACTTTAGATAATGAGCAGGATGAGCTGCTGGTTTCAAGAGGATTTGTGCTATCAGTTGACAAAAACATTGAAAGGGAACCTGGACTCATTCCCTGTTTCCTTTTAACTATTTCCTGGAAAGGGTACCCTCGAGCCATTCACTTATCTCGGAGAGATGTGCACAGCAGTTCCTGGTCAGTGGGGTTAAGGCAAATTAAATAATAATATTTTAAAGGAAATTATTTGTTTCCCCTTTCAGATATTTTTTTTAAAGCAGCATGGGTCTTAGTCTGGTTCACCAGTTCAGAATGCAGGATTCTATTACCAAAATAGAAAGAGTAACACTACTTAGTGACAGGTGCTAATACTGCTTATGGACCTCTTGGAGTTGGACAGACAGACAGATCCAGCCTCCCTGCTCTCAATACAAAGGAAATAACTGTTGTTCATATTTCTACCACACAGAAACAACTTTCCATTTTGAAAGAAAAATTACTATATGTTTTAATAAAAATAATTCAGATTTATTGTAGAGAATTGGAAAATTATAGAAAAAACAAAATTAAGAAAAACTGCAAATCTCCCAGTTTAGGAATAGACTCATTACTCCAGACATACTCCAGATAAAATGCAAAAATAACTTTAACAAATGTTGGCTTGAACTATAGATAACTTCAAAACTAAAAAGAAGGTTAATTTTACTTTTAGTTGAAATCAACAGAAGAAACTGGAATGAAATTACAGAAACAGTTGAGTCTCAAATACATTTGTCTATAATGAGAGATTTTTAAAGGAAATTCCTTAAAAGGACAAAAATTATAAAAATGATTTAAACTCAGAGCCTTTTTGTTTTGTAAAACAATGTGTTTACAATTTTGTACACTTACCCTGCCATGGAAGAGAAGAATTTGACACTTCCAACATACTTTCTCAGCTTTCTTACCCATACATTCTGGTTCTCATTGCTTATGAAATTGGTTCTAAACATTCCAGAATTATAAAATTCACATCCAGTTTTACAACCATAATTCTATTGGGTGTTTAACAACTTCATGTCTAAGCAGTTGTCTAAGTACATCAAATTCACGCACACAGAGATTTTCATTGATTTGTTTTCATTATTCTATCTCCATCATTCAGATGCCTGGAATATAATAGGTGCTCAATATTTATTCAATGGAATTTTATTATTTGAATAGTATTTTCTAAGTTGCATGAATAGCTGTACTTTACAGAATAAATCTGAAATTCATTCCTTTTTTTTTTGGCGGTACTGGGGTTTGATCTCATTGCCTCATACTTGCTAGTCAGGAGCTCTACCACTTGGGCTACTCTGCCAGCACATTTTTGTGTTGAGTATTTTTGAGATAGGGTCTCAGGACATATTCACCTAAGTTGGTTTTAGACCACAATCCTTCTGATCTCAGGCTCTTGAGTCTCTAGGATTACAGGCATGAGCCAGCAATGCCCAGTCAATATTTATTTCTATGCCTTTTAATATATTGCCTCTATTTCTCAAGTGTGTACTTTAATTCAAACCTAAATTGACTGGCTTTTGTTATTTTTTAATGAGACCTATCTCAAAGAACAAGCCAGGCATGGTGGCATATGCCTATAATTCCAGCTACATGGCAAGGCATAGTAGGAAGATTGGAGTCTGAGGTCAGCCTGGGCAAAAGTGCAAGACTATTTGAAAACCAAAAGCAAAAGGCTAAAGGCAAGTTTCGATTGGTAAAACATTTGCCTAGCCAGTGGTAGACTATGTTCTTTTCTGTGTAGGTGATGCTATTTTTTTCTGCTTTGATATATATTCAAAAGTATCCTTCATTTTGCATGTTATCCACTTTTTATATAAAGACTTTCAACATATTAAAACCATAGTTATTTTAAATTCCCTGCCTGATTCTTTCTACCTTAGTGTCCTTTCTGGATCTAGCTGTGTTGAATCTTTTGGCCCTTGAAATGTTCAGTGTGGCTCTGCCTTCTCAATGTTTAGCAATTATTCTTTGACAGTGCCCATCTTTTGTATGACAGCAGAGATAGAGGAAAATAGTTTATATCCATTATGATGGATACACCTTTCTTTTTGGAGGCCTTTAGATTGAGTGTTTGACTAGTCTAGTGTGGAGCTGAGCTGGAAAGCTTTTTCATTGTCTTGGCTGCAATCTGCACACTCTACCTGCATCAAATACCTCTAGGATACGTTGTGTTGAGGACAAAGCTGATATGCCACAAGGTTTCTCTTAGTGTGCCCACCCTGGGCTTTAGGCCAGTTCCTGTGTTTTGCACTTCAGGTAGAACCTGTCTCCATGTTCTTGGTGCAATGTTGTGTTCTTGTTAGTCTGGCGTGGGGTGAGGAGGAAGATGCATTTAAACTCTTCTGATTAAGCTTGAGTCTTAAGCAGGTCCTGTGTCCCCGGATACCAATGCTGTGACCTTTCTTGTGTTCCTGTTGTTCCATCAGCTGCAATTTTGGGCTCAGCATGCATTCCTGCTCCTCCCCTGAGGTAAAGACTCTTTTGTCTCCTCTTCTGAAGCTATGGGGTTTTTACCAGACTACTAAGAATGTGAGAATGTGGTACCTTTCCCCTACAAATTAAATCTTCTGTTCCATAGAGATGAAGGATGGAAGGGTCCCAGTGGAGACTTTCATTACCTACCCCATGAGCAGTTTCTAGTCTCAGCTCTGGGTTATACCATGAAGGACACCTCAGTACTCTCCGCAAGTAGGAACCATGGAACAAAGGTAGTAAGTGAAGGTAAACCTTTGTATCTTTATTCCATGGGTTCAAACACACTCCTGGAAACACATATTCATCTTTACCAATTCATCAGCAGTTCTGCTTGAATTATTCTTGCTGGTGTTGGGTTGTGTCTGCCTTAGTTAATGAAATGCTCCCTGATGTCTATTCATGTAGACCCAACTCTGTGCAGGTCTGCAGCACTGCAGTGTTCCCTGAAGAAACCAGTCTTTATATCCAAACAATTATTATTTTTTAATCTTTTCAGTTCAACTGCTTAATACAATATGTCTTGGTGTGATCATTCTATGTTGAATTTCCTGTGTGCTGTTTTGATCTGAAATTTTCTGAAACTGTGCCATTTTGAATAATGACTGCTTTTTATAATTTTATGGATGAGTTCTTTACTACAGGAACAGCAATTAACATTATAATAGAACATCTTTGTTTTTTTAAACACTATTTCTCTCTAAATTCTTGAAGCTCAGTCATTTTTACATCTGCATTTATTTTGATAACAATATTTCCTCTATCTTAGTTTTTCCAATTCTAAAGATCTCTGGTCTATTGCCTTTTAACTTTTTTGGCAGTTCCATAGAGCGTGTATCCCATTTGGTTCAAGTCAGTTTAATAAAACACCATAAGCTAGGTTGCTAATAAATAAATATATTTGTTTCTAAATAAGTTTGGGGAAGATTTGTGACTTCTTTGCTATATGACCTTAGTCAGATAATTTGAATGATCTAAGCTTTATCATCCTTATTTTAAAATAAGATAAAATAACCTATATCTCATGTTATAGTGAAGTTTAAATTAGGTGATAACTCTAGGCTTTTATTTCTTAGTCTTTATGCCAATTTCACAAAGACTAAGATATTAGTAAAGTTCCTTGTGAAAAATCGTCACTATTATTATGCATTTCAGATTGATTAGTACACCAAAAGTCACATAATGAATAAACAGCAGATATGGAATTTGAAGCTAGGTTGCATGGGTTGTAACTTCAAACTTACTTTCCTTATTGTATAACATTGTTTTCCAGTTAGACTGGAAAGGATAGCTGACTAGAGGGCAGGTTAATGCCAGTTCAGCAATGGGCCAATGTATTTCTGATTTGCATACACAGGGTCTTTTTTTGTGCCACAAAACAAAGAAGCATTCTGTCATCTGAACTTTTAATCTTCTTCTGGTTAAGTACCTATTTTTCTTGACTTCTCATGTCTGTACTATTCACTGCAAAAACAGTTGGCTGAGAACTCATCTCTGTCACCTACAATATATTGATAAATCAGGGAAGTCAAGGCTTGTGGTCACAAATTTTATTTGTCCCGCCTGGATTCATGGGCAAACCATCAAATGCACAGTGATTTCATGCCCAGGAAGCCTCAAGAATCACAGATCGGTTGGCAGACAGACTGTGAAACATGCAATGTTTATGATGATCTATGTTGTACAATCATATGAGATAGATTGCATATATAATGCTCATCAGTGTGGAGTCATCTGGGAAAGCATCTGCTAAGTTTTGTTTGCCAGCTTGAGGAAAAGATATTGCCAAAAGATTGGCAAAGGCATTTATGTTCTTATTGTATGAAGCAAATTTATACTTTTGACTAGAGTGAACGTGAAGCTGCACCTACCTCCACACAGGAGTATCCAGTGGGCCACACCCATCATAGATGTGTCATATGCCACAGAATCCTGCAGGGATTTGATGGCAGAACTATATACTACCGGATTCATTTCCTTGAATGCAAAAGCACAGCTGGAAAATATTCTTCTTAAGCAATGAGAGCATCAAAGTGTGCATATTGCATGTACTTCCAAAGATGAGAGTCTACAGCTGTGGTGCTTGCAGTGATTTTTAGGGGACAACACAAATCTATTGCTAAAAGGAGAAAGAGCTTGTGAAGAAAATACTATGCTTCCTTTCTTCCTGCTCATCTTTCACGTAAATTACAAATACACAAGATAAATGATTGATTATGAAAGTGAATCTCTGGAAATGCATTTTTAAATAAACTTATCAAGGCATAAACTTTTATGACCGGACAAAACCATAGCTCATTAAAAATTGCTAAATTGCTTAATTTCCTCCATGTGATTGTAAGGGAACCTCATGCTCACAACTTCCAGTATGACATAGAACACATAAATTCCTTTGGGTTAAAGCAGCAGCCATGACTAGGAATCTCGCTATCCTCTGTGTGTCATCTTCTCCCTACCATCTTTAAACCAGATGTAATTCAGTGTGAGTGGTGACAAAGCTATTACTCACAGGGACAGCAGTGAATTGCAAGAGCATATTATGCCATTGGCTTATTCTCTTTCTACCCAGTAAGAGTCTGACCCGATAGATCAATTTGTGTGGATCCTCTGTACTTACCTTAGAACTATGGTCTTCCTTTCCTTGTAAGATATTTTAAACATCTCTGAGATGACTCCCTTTAGTAACTATTTGTGATTTCCCTTCCTAGGCCAAGGGATATACTTTTGATCTTCCAAGGCTTTCAGTGATACTCCACACTTCTTTCCTAAATGTGTTTTTTCTTTTCCCCCCTGTATTGGGGATTTAACCTAGGACCTCATATGCATGAGGCACGCACTCTATCACTTGAGCCATGCCCCAGTTTATTTTCTTTTTAAGATAGGGTCTCATTAACTCCAGCTTTGCCTCTACCTCCTAAATAGTTGGGATTGCAGGCATGTGCTATCATGCCTACCTTTTTTTGAGGGAGTCTCCTATGTAGCTTAGGCTGGCCCCCAACTCAAAAAATAGCATTATTCCCATTTACTTTTCTGTAATTAAGCTTGGCTTTATAAAATGTGACTTCAATTCTGAGATATTTAGAGGAACACAGAGTATTTGGAATAATACTGCATTTCAAAGTTTTCTTATTTGCACATATAATTTGTTTGAATGAGTTAACATTTTGGAAATAGGAATTATAATATTGACATGTATTTGTAAAAGACTGGCATATGGATCACATTGAGCAAAAGATTTGGAGGCACTTTAATAAGACACTATCTAAAATAAAAATGATTGTGGGCAACTCAAAGATCTAAAGAAGTTTATTGTCAATGTGGCAAAGTTAACAGGTGCCCTATAAATTACTTAATATTTTAAAGAATTATAACTTCCTGGTTAGGTTTTAGAGAAATGTAAAAAGGTAGGTCAGTTACTACTAGTTAGTAAGCACATGATGATAACTGAATAGTTATTCTAAAAGCAGGAAACTGCTCATAAGGTTTAACATCTTTCTTTCCTGTATCATTACATGCATGCATGCATGTATTTGTATTTTGCTAATATACTTGAAAGTGCTATGGATAAAGTGTTGTAAAACAATAGCTGTATCATACATACATATAAATATGTATATGTACATATACATGCATATAAGTATGTATATATACATATATGTGTGTGAGATAAATTAAAAGAAATGAAAAATTAATGACCAGTGAGAATGTGCTCATTTAAATTGTTTTAATCTAGGAACTTATTAAAAGATGAAGCTTTCTTTTCATTTTTACTACTTCCATTGATTTGGGTAGATTATAATTTGTCTTCTTTGTTCTTTTATTAAAATTCAGGATTCACTAATAATACATGGGGGTTCATGTGAAAATTCCATAATGCATAGGGTACGTTATACAAGTTCACCCTCTCTGTTATCTCCCCTTAGCCATGATCCTCCCCCCTCACTTTTGGAAACACTATTGGCAGGTTTCTTTATGGTGTCTCTGTGTGTGTGTGTTTGTCATATACTTCATCCCCTTCACCCCCAACACCCTCTCCATTTCTCTTCCCTTCCTGTTGAGTTCCCCTGACAGTGTCCCTTTTGTACTCAAGTTCCATTATTATTATTATTATTATTATTTTGGATCTAGATTTTGGTTTTGAATAAAAATGTAAAATTTGGTTTATTAAGCCTGACTTATTTCACTTAATGTGATGATCTCCAATTCCATCCATTTTCCTGCAAATAGCATGATTTCCTTTTTCTTTATGGCTGAGTAATACTCCATTATGTACAGATGTTACATTTTGTTTATCCATTCAGCAGTTGTTGGTCTTCTAAGCTAATTCCACTTATAAGTGGCTAATAAGTATGTGAAGAAACGTGTAACACCCTGGGCCATAAAGGAAATGCAAATCAAAACTACACTGAGTCAGAATGGCTATCATCAAGAAAACAAAAAACAAATGCTGCCGAGTGTATGGGGGAAAAGAAACCCTCATACACTGTTGGTGGGAATGTAAATTAGCCCAGCCACTATGAAAATCAGTGTGGCCGTTCATCAAAAAGCCAAAAATTGACATGCCTTATGACCCTTCTATCCAAGTCTGGGGCATAAATCAAAGGAGAGTAAATCAACACACAAGAGAGATATTGAAATGTCCTTTTCCTTTTATGTAGCTATGATTCCACTAAGAGTAGAATTGAATTTGTAAACAATCAGAGGAGAAGTTGAGGCTTTGGGAGTTAGATTTATTTTATAGCCTCTGACTGGCATGAAATGGCTATAGAAAGAATAGCACCTCAAATGTATGCTATATGGTTATCTTAATGGGTTACTAACTAGATACAAAAAAATCAGATGTCATCAGGATGAATTAGAGTAATTAGGATCATGATAATTCTGAAACTTTTGGAAAAGCTTTGGGATTTCTCATGTGCCCTTGTGCTCCTTACAAATAAAGTTTTTTTTCCCCAGCCCTGTTCATATCACTCCTTCCTCCAAGCCAGAATTAGCTTGAGAAATTAGTTAAGAAATTATTGTTTTCTCCACTCTTCAAGCAAAACTTAGCATTTAAAATATTATGAATTTCAAGTAAGTTCCAAATCTAAAAAGGACTGTTTTTCATGGTACCCTCTGTATAACACCTTGTTTCAATGGAAAGCAAGTCAAGAGATGAATATGATGACAGATTACTAGAAACTATGCTTGAACGTGAGCCTGTTGTTTGGATCACCATCCAGTAAAAAAGCTGTATTAGCATTTTGTGATTTAGAATATTATTTCAGATGGAGATTTGTAATGATAAAAAAGAAAAGCAAAAAGCAGAAGTCTAAAGTCATTTGAAATTTTCTTGAAAGTATGTTTCAGAATATTGAAAATATCTTACATTAGAAGAGATTAAGGGAGGGGAGTTGAGAAAAATAAAACCATATTCAAGAATTTTTGCTGTAAACAGCTAGAAAGAAATATGAGTGTAACTTGAGGGGCACAACAGTAACATGAACATTTATTTCAATATGAGGGATCCAGACAAGAGAATATTTCAAGGAAGACAACAGGAAGTCACTGAAGTAAAAATGTTGAAATATTTTGGTGAGAGAAAGGATAATTGAGTGTGCATGAGAGGTCCCAAATGAGTTGGCAGTAGGTAAGACTTAGGAACACAGATGGAGAGGTGCATTACACAGCTCTCTTTTGGTTACAATGACTGAAATCCAGTTTGAATCAGCCATGACCAAAAAGAGGAAGACTGTTGATGCCTATAACCAAACTGCTCTCTTGCCCTCTCTCTCTCTCTCTGCTTCTATGTGTCTGTTTTATTTTTTTAAATTAATTCTATAAAAGTTCTATCAAAGCATGGCCTGCCAGCTGCTCTTGGACCCACATCCTTGCAAATTTCTATTCTGAGGGGAAAGCTTTTCTTTTTTTTTGAATATTACAAGTTCGGTTCAACTTGGTTCACGTGACTGGAGCAAACAACCCTGAGTTATCCCCAGGCTGCTGGCATATAGTATTTTCTCAGTCCCTGCTTATGTGATTTGTTTACTTCTTTATCCACTGTTTTGTTGTTGTCTGTTTATTTTATTTTGTTGTTTTGGGTCTCCCTACATTGCCTTGAACTTGCAATTCTCCTGCCTCAGCTGGGGTTACAATAAGTATCACCATGCCTGCAAGCTAAACAATATTGGTAAGATGATAAGATGCAATGATTGCTTCAGCTTGGACAAGGTGTCCTCTTTCTAAGCTTATTACTGCATTCAAGACAACAGACGTGCAAATCAAAACCCTTCTTAAAACAAGAGAGGTGGAGAGCTGCTGGATAGTAGAGGCTTTTGGTCTGGCAACTGCTATGAGCTGGCAGCCAAGGTGATCTGTTTATAAGAGAACTGTCTTAGAAATAAATTACATCATCTTATAACTCATGATAGTAAAGAAGGAGAAAAGAATGACAACTGAGACTGGGTGTTAAAGTGTAAAGTAAAGAAAATGAGAACTCTCTAGATTGGACTAGAAAAGTAAAGGTACTGGCAGGTCAATTTTATTTTAAAGATAAATACTGATACTGTAAATAAATGTAAGATTAGTCTCTGGCAGTGTCTGCTTTAAGCATTCTGCATTCTTTATTTCACCTAGAACTTGACGCGAGCATTATTATTATTTTTCAGATGGAAGGACTGAGATTTGGGAAGCTTTTGTTTCAGGTCAGTATGAACTTGTAAAGCCAGAACCAATTCTTGCTTCTTATCACTGCATTCTTCTTCCTTCCCTAAAATCGGAGCAAAACTGAGTTAATTATATTTCATTTTCTTTCTCCATCATTCTTTTTTCCACATTGAAAAAATAAACTTTTATCTTGTGACACTTCTACATGCACAGAAAAGTTGCTGAGGTAGTGCAGAGTTCCTAAGTTAAGGTTTTACAAAACCAGGCTATTTTTACCAAAACCAAGAAATTAGCAGTGCTGCATTATTACTCACTTTACTAGACAGTGTATTTGAATTTTGCCAGTTATTCTCCTAATACTGTTTTTCTCTTCTGTGATTGGATTTAGATCCTCTTCACTTTTTTCTGTTTTCCTCCCATCTCTGTCTCTTTCATTCTGCTCCAACTTTCCAATCCTCAAATCAGATCTTTTTCCTTTTGCAATTTTCCATTCCCAAGCTCTTCCCATCATTTTATTTTATCTGATTATTCCCCACCAAATTGATGTAACTTTAAAAAGTAAATATTTTAACAATACAGAACTAAGTTGGCAAATTTAATAGAAGACTGGAAAAGAATACTTTAGCATAGGAATTTTTGTTTTGTTTTTATAACAAATAGAGAAAAAGTTGGTATCAAATTTATATCAATTCCAGTCCTTTAAACTATGACCTGAAAGAGTACATTTATTCCTGCTGAACTCTAATTCTCTAAAAAATAAACTTTAAAAAAAAAACCCACAAATTTAGAAACTGCATCCTAGAATATAACAGGATTTTAATTGGAAATCGCCATTTTACTCTATAGTCTTGAAAACGATGAGAATGATCTCTGATTATATAGATTTGTCTTTGGACAGAGTATGTCAATTTTGGTAGTCTGCTCTAATAATGAATTAGAATGCCACAGAGCAGTCTTAAGGCTCAAGCAATAGGCATGAAACTCAGACTCTGATGTCAAAGTGAACGCAAAGAAACCTAGGGCTTCAGAAGACAGACATCAAAAGATAGGGCATCTAAGCAGCCTGAAGACAAAAGACAAGTTTTACTGAGGATTTTGAATTTATGAAGACAGAAAGAAGCAGGTGCCTTAAAATGAAAGTGGTTGTAGGAGAGGTTGTGAGAAGTGGACAGAATTGTGAGAAGAATGACTTTTAAGACATCCCAGTTAATGTAAAAAATATTGGAGAAGTAAGAATAATTAGGTTGAGAAAATAGAAAATTATATTCCTCTCTACAGAGACTGAAGAGTCTTCTAATTTTAGTTTGTTAGGATTTATTTGAAAACGGAAGGCAGAAAGTACTCTTGTAACTTTAAAAAGTAAATGTTGCCAATGAGGAAGGCTTGTAAGCAATGTTATTTCCCCTTAGAAATGGTGAAGAAAATCCGTTAACTTGGTAAGGTGACATACATAAGTGATGATGCAGCTCCGACGAGCCTCAAGGGACGTGCTGTACTGTAATTAGATTGGCACCCTTCACAAAATCGCTTGCTCACTCTCTGAATCTTTTAATTCAGTTAGATTATAAGTGGTTCTAAAAATCCCTACACACATTAAACACTTCCTCATCCCTTGAGACCTGCAATTTAATATGCATGAAAATTACCACTATCTTTTGCTTATTTTGTTTTATTTTTTTCCAAGACGCAGAATTTCCTTTGTTTAAACTGATAACACTCACCAACTGCTCTACTACTGATTCTACCACGTGGATTATGTATTTTCTAGTGTCTCTGTGTATTCTGTTCATCCTGGAAGGTAGTGCTCATATGTGTACTTCTGTTGATGTGATGTTTTTCAAGCAATGCTAATTTATAGTAGAGAGAGAACTTTTTTAATGTGCAAGGGAAGGTGCGACAGAAAGAGAAAATGAAGAAGTTCTCACATATGATCAATGCTCAGCTCATGGAATCAAAGAGCAAGCAAAATTTCAAACAAAACATGAAAAGAAAGTCATGTACCTGTGCCTTACTTTAATTACTCTCTTTATACATAAGTAAAGGATATAGAATACCACAAGATATTCAGGGATTGAGAAGAGCTTTGTTCTCTGATCTAGATGTCCATGGGAAATTGTCGGTAATACTACTAGAGAATGAGGATGTGTGGCACTGTTGGCAGCATCAGAAGGATGTGAACATGAACTGGATGTGGCCAGCCAGGCTTGTGGCTTTTATTTTAGTTAACCCTGTCCATTGTGTTGATAATCTTATTTCACTGCTGCAATCTCTAACAGAGAAAGACATGCTTAAAGTTAGGGATCAAGACATGGATAGTAGGTGATGATCTTAGTAGCTTACTTAAGCTGTATTAGGAAAAAAAAAGGTTACTATAGAGTTAAAAAACATTAATAGTCACAAATCAGTAACAGTTTCCCCGCCCCTCCTCCACCCCCCCCACCCTCCCACCCCAGTGCCTGATACATGCCAGAATATAAGTATACTAACCTTGCAACTCTGCCCAGCAGCATCAGCCTCTCTTGGAGTGTCCTTATAACAAAATACCAGGGACTGGGTCTAATAAACCGCAAGAATATATTCTTCACAATTATAGAGGTTGAAAGTGCAAGATCAGAGTGCCAAGCATGATTGGGTTCCTGTATGGGTCCTTTTTCTGGATTGCAGACTTTCAGGTTCTCATTGTGTTCTCACGTGGCAAAAAGCGGAAGAGTCTTCTGGGGTCTCGTATATAGGTCCTAGACCCATTCATAGGGGCTCCACTTTCATGATTTAAAAAGCTCCATCTCATAATGCCGTCATATTCGATGTCAATTTCAACACACACATTTGGAAGAGAGCACACACATTCAAGTCCAAAAGAGGGAGCTTGATAGTAATGCAGAATCTCAGACTCTACTCCTGACTTACTGCTTCAAATTCAGCTTTTTAATGAGATCCTCAGATGATGCATTTGCACATTAAAGTTTGAGAATCACTTTGGGAAAAATTTTATAAAATTAATCTTAAGATTTATTACCCAATTTAGGAGCCCAAATATATCTCTAGAATAAAAGCAAGGCAGGTATGTCTCTCAGAGATTCCAGTGTAAAATTGAATTCACTTGTGAAACTTGTAGGTTTTGGCATATAGATCCTCATTACAAAAGAAACCATGAGCTGAAAAAATTTAAAGATCAGAAATCCTTAGTATTCTAATCCAGTAACTGGTGTAATAGTCAGAGTTAGGGTATAGGCTGGAAAGTGTAGACTTCTCTGTCCTTTTGCCTTAACTTTTTTATTTTGATACTAGGATTTGAACTCAGGGCCTTGTGTTTGCCAGGCAGGCATTCTACCACTTGAGCTATGACTGCCAGCCCATTTTAAGTTGAATGTTTCTAAGATAGTCTTGCTTGATGCTCAGACTGGCCTGGACCAGGATCCTCCTTTTTGAGCTTCTTAGCATAGCTGGGCCCTTAACTGAGATGGGGTCATGAAATTTTTTTTGTCTCAGTTAGCTTCTAAACCTGATCCTCCTGATCTCTGCCTCCTTATCACTGCACTTGTCCTCTGCATTAACATTTTTATACAAGCAAAATTATGGGGATACAATGAGCTAGGGATGGACACAAAGGAGAGATAGATGGCTAAAATGAGAGGAGAAAGGAAATGCTTTGTTTTGTTCCACAGGTAAGAATCAACTTAAGAGCAGAGTATGTATACTTGAGGCTAAAGATTCACTTTAATATTAGCTAGCAGAGCCACTGTCCCTTTAGTGAAGGATTCCATGAATCACTGGTGAGTGTGACTATGTGGATGGGTGGAAGAGGGGCTCTTAGCAGAGTAAAGAACCTTAGTGATTTTTCCTTTTGTCCCTGTGTCTTCTCTGAAGACCAGAATGGTAAGTTTTTATTCTCCATCTGAATTGATGTCTTTGGTTTTGCAGGAAGCAGATTTTTTACATGCTTAGTATTTTTTGAAATAAAAATTCTCTATTTTTTCTTCGAAGGCTTGTTTTTATAAATTTAATGTTTTTCATTTCCAAGATTTAGTTTCTTATGTCACTTTTCCCCTGCATAATAGGAGTTCATTTACTAGGAGTTGAAAGCAAAACCTCACTCTTATCTTCAGATAGAAGAAGTGTGTTGGGATGGGGGATGGAGGCATTATGTGGGAGAAATACAAGATGAAGTTAGAAATGAACTCAAGTGACATGTAAAGCAATGAAGAGAACAAGGATATTCAGCCATAACTGACTCAGGAAGAAAAGAGGGACTATGTTTCCAGTGGTAATTATTTCATACTTGAATGTAAAGGTGTGCATGCTTACTTTGCTTCTATTCCTGATCCTAAACTAGCAGGTATTGCAGAATACCTCATAGTTTTGCTCTAGTTTTCCTTTCTTGCCATGCTCTTCTGAAAGAATAAGCTCAGTAACAGTACAGGGGAGTTTCTTGGGAAAAGTTTATCACACATTTTCATTTTAACTGGGCTCAAGTCTACAATTTGGACCTGTTTCATTCTTCCATCCAAGAACACAGGAAAATAGGGCCAAAATGAGTAAGAATTTGAGTAGTCAGCAAACTGTGTTATGCTCAATTCTTCACATTTATGAAATGGAACCATTTCCTGCATCCCATCTGCCCTGATATAGTGTCATAAATTTGGATTATATGTCAATTATCCAAATTTACTTCTCTGTGCTTTCTCCTTTGAATATGAATGTGATTTTTAATTTAAAGCTTTCTTATGCACAAAACTTCCCATAAGAGCTATATTTTAGCCACCATTCTGGGCTATTTCATAATCACCAAAGATCTTCTCTTTCCAAGGTCATGTATTTCACTACATCACTAGAAATGAAGTGGGATGTATGGTTCAGTTTAATCAAATTTCATGCTCTGCTGCCTCCATCTTATGGCCTCTTTGCTAACTGATCAAGTTTTCAATTAAAGTCTTCCATCTTTGTTTTTATTTTGTTAAGGTTTTTTTGCCATTAGATGATTGCATAATATTTGAGCTGCTGCAAATCCCTGTAATCACCCTTACCTCCTCCCACTCCCATATGAAGAATGTGGCGTTCTTTTGAATTGAGGAAATCCTGCTCTCTGTTTCTCTTTGACTTCACCCCTTTCCTCACATTGAAGTTTTATCCTTGGACTGTGTCTATTACATTCAGAATTAAAAATTTTTTAAATTTATTTCTTCAGGAGAAGATTAGTTTACTTCATGTGTTACTAGGATTTTTTTTTTAAACCCTCATTGTCATGTCTCAGCTGTTGTGTTCAGTAACAGTTAAGCAAATTGGAAGTATAGTTTCTTAGGCAGTAGCTAAAAAGATGACTATAGTTAATAAATGGAAAGCATGTGGTATTCCCTTTTAGGCTGGCACTTTCTGTGAGGTCTGTCTAATGAGTCGTAACGTTACTTTGATTAGCAACCCATTTTATTGTTTCTACCAATTAGTTAAGTGCTAACACACCAAATATGTGTAGCAGCATATCTCTCTGGTTACACAGATTACTCACTTTTATACTTGATAAGGAAAGTTTCATCCCTGAAGCTGCAGTAAATCAAATTTGCCTTGAAATTCACTAA
Organism: Castor canadensis; assembly: GCF_047511655.1. Lineage (NCBI taxonomy): Eukaryota > Metazoa > Chordata > Mammalia > Rodentia > Castoridae > Castor > Castor canadensis. The sequence continues at coordinate 54,299,814 of NC_133390.1, read as the reverse complement.
TGGATAGTGTATTCAAATATAATAGATATTAAAATCAATACATTTAGAAAAGCATGGGAAATGTATGGACAGGATCAATGTAAATATGTTTTGCTCATTGAAAAATAACTCTTAATTTGAAAATGTGAAATTTAACTTGAAGTCTGATACTTTCAACTCCGAGGGAGAAACTCAAACAACAGCATTTCATGGAAAACTTTGCAATGCATGACAGGCTGTATTAAAGGTTTACTATTTAGAGGTTTTACAATATGAAATCCTCAGTTTATGATAATCTTCAAATAAGATGTGAAAGCTTATAAAATATATTTCTTTTTCCTACTTAAGATGCAAACAGCAGATGTATTTTCTTACTATGGTTCCCTGCATCTTTTTTTAATTTAATTTTTATCTTCTTCATATGTGCATACAATGTTTGGGTCATTTCTCCCCCCTTTTCGCCACCCCCTCCTTCCCCCCCACCCCCTCGCTACCCAGCAGAAACTATTTTTCCCTTATCTCTAATTTTGTTGAAGAGAAAGTATAAGCAATAATAGGAAGGAACAAGGGTTTTTGCTAGTTGAGTTAAGGATAGCTATACAGGGAGTTGACTCGCATTGATTTCCTGTGCATGTGTGTTGCCTTCTAAGTTATTTCTTTTTGATCTGAACTTTTCTCAAGTTCCTGGCCCCCTTCTCCTACTGGCCTCAGTTGCTTTAAAGTATCTGCTTTAGTTTCTGCAGAATCTATGCTAAGATTGGGGCAATGGCTCTTGGCACTTGTTCTAAGACATGCTGTTGATCCTGTAAGCTATGGGCTTGAGAATGCATATTTTACACTTACAAATATGCTTTAAAGATTTGTAATCTAGTGATAATTTTGATAAGGGTTGTTTACACTTTTGTAGCTTCTTTAATTTCCACTTGTTGCATGATATTTAGCACCCTGCAGTCTCCTGCCTCACATCTTGAGGTGGTGGTCATTGTTTAGGTGGTGAACTCTAACTCAACTGTACTTCTGCTTTCCTAATAAATCACTCTTGACTATGAAAGAAGCATCAATTTGTGAAATAAAATTTAACCATGTTTATCTTTGCAGAATCAACAAAATCTAACTCCAAGTCAATGTGTACCCAAGTATATTTTCTGCAAAGGACATAGAAACCTAGCTAAGGAGGAAGCAATGCAACCTACTTTAAAACTTCCCTAAACTTCAGATAGACAGGCCCTTATAAAATTAAAAAAAAATTACTAACTGAACCTTTTTCCAAGGGTCTAACTTTCTATTTTATAAGAATAGTCTGAAGTTTCCAGATATAAAAGCCTTCAACTATCCCAGTGGTTGGTTGTCTTAACAAAAATCATTTCATTTTAAAAATTTATGATGTATTGTGGTTGATCAAATTGAACCATACCATACTATAACTTCAAAACCAATTTTGTCTAAGAACACATACTGTTATTTGAAAAGACATATTCCTCTGAATTCATTTGTTTATAAAGCAGGGGCTTCCCTCTTTGAGGATGTAGGAGAATCACTTGGGAAGATCATACTCCTGTAGGTCCAATACTCTAGTTCAAGGTATAGAAGTTGAACTTTACTAATTACTAGAAGGCAGGAGAACCTCAAATTTTTTAGTTGACTTTTATAACTTACATTGCCAAAAACTGTTGAATATCATCTCCCCAATTTTATGGTTCAACTTATTTGTTACCACTATCAGATACAAAGTGTTAAGGGTTTTTTTTTTTTATGGTTCTGGGGTTTGAAATCAGGGCCTTGCATTTGCTAGGCAGGTACTCTACCAATTCAGCCATGTCCCTAGCCCTTTTTGCATTAGGTTATTTTTCAGATAGCATCTTGCTTTTTGCCTGGGAGGGTCTGGGACCATGATCTTGCTTCTTATGCCTCTGGCATAGCTGGGATCACAGGTATGCACCACCACACTTGGCTTGGTTGTTGAAAAGGGATCACACTAACTTTTTGCCTGGATTGATCTTGGATCTTAATCCTTCTAATTTCTGCCTCCCTAGTAGCTGGGATTACAGGCATGAGTCACCATGTCTAGTCTAAAGAGTTAAATTTTGAGTGACATGCTTACATTTTTAATGTTTTAATCTCATTAAAGGAACAAGTTGCCCCAATGAGTCTTCTTTAGTGTTACTTGTAACTTTATTTTACTACTTCACTAAGGCTGTTTTCCTTACATATCTTATTTTGAATAAGGTGACAGACTCAAAATTCATTTGCATTGTATCTGCATTTGTACCCCTACTTGCTATTTTCATTGTCAGTGGTGAAGTACTATTTATTACCTTTGGAAGTACAAGTTGATTAACTGGAGATTAGGTCTGAGATTGCTGGTTGGTAAATAGTCCTGTCTCCTGCCCCACATATGCTGAGATGCATTGTGATAAAAGTGAGCTGGAGAATTCCAGATTGTTAAGCCTGATAAAATTCTTAAATCTGATTGTGCAACACATTCATGTTAGTATCTTATACCTCTCTACTGCTGTAGACAGGTCAACGTCATTGAAGAGTATGCTAGAGTAGGTCCCAATAGTTCTGCACATTCAAGTACATGGATATTTATAGATCTTTGCTGTTAACTGGAGGGGAACATGGGAGCTATGGAAGCTTCCATGAAATGCTTTTTCTGGGTGATGGGGTGTGGAAATGAAGAACTTCTCCTTCAAAATAGTCTGCCTAGTTAATTATGTTCTTCTAAGGAGGTTTCAAATCTGAAATGGCAAGACACTATAAGACAGGAATTGATGATGAATCCATTATGTATTCTGTCTCCTCCAATTCTATGGCAGTGAACTTGGCTTCTCTATTTCTAGCTCCAGGCATAGCAATGTCAATCTCTACATCCTTGACCAGAGTTTACATAGTAGATAATGGGTGGGACATGAATTTGGAAAGAAATATGAAGCTTATTTCCTGAAGTGCTTCCTTAGAGAATTCATGTCCTTATTTCCTTCTCTGATCTTCCAACTGTTTCAATGTCTGAGAGAAAGAAAAGTACATGCATTGATTAGGAAGAGTGAGACGAGAACAACATACTGTAAATATCAGGAAGAACAGTAGATCTTCAGAATGATGTGTTCTGCCTTTGTAAGGACTGTGGTTTATTTCTTCCTAAGGTGTCCATCTGAAGTGACTCAAGAGACTGGTGTTGATAAATAATAACATTAATTAGAAGAAAATTTTAATTCAACAGCTTGGGAAAAGTAAAGAGACTAAGTGCTGCATTATATATCACTCCCATAAGAAAGAACAGATCTTCCTTCTATAATGTACAGGATGGAATTACCAGTAGACTTGGGCTCAGGAACCAGGCCAAGGTTGACTATATGTGAACAGAAATTACTGGAACAGTTGACTGATTTCTGAAGGCCTCACTTTCTTATCACTGAAGGATAGCATGATCTTTCACCATTTTTAACCCTCTAATTCTAAGATCTTAAATAGGGACTGATTATGTTTTTTCAACTTCTGGTGTTTATAAGATATTCTCCGGATAGTTCCTCTGATAGCTGAGTACAGGCATAAATGTCTGTCAGTCTTGGAGAGTTCTTAGTGGTTGAGGTTTATATGTATTTTCTGGGGATTGTAGAGTTACAGTGTTATTGGGGATTTTGTTTGTTTTGTTTTGTATGTTTGCTTTTGTTTTTGTAAATTAGATTCTTAAAAGAGTTTATGAATCCCAAAAATTGTCTTAAAAACAGAAAATATAAGGAGGTTATCCTTGGGCAGGTCCTGAGAGGAAAGCACAGATAGGGTGAGAGGGGAACTAGGTTTATGCTTCTTATCTCTTTTCTGCTGTATTTCAGTAAATAATATAAAAACTTGCAAGAAATATTATTATCTTAATGGAATTCTGAAAAACACACTTTCTTACAAGAAAGTGTTTTAAAAAAAAGCAGAACAAATAAAATAGACCTCACAGTGATGGAGGCATGTCAACGGTACATGTAAGCTCCCATTGGCCAAATCAGGAACAACTTGAACAAGAAAATAACGAATTATTGGACATTAATTCAAAGTATAAAATAAGTATCTATGATTCCCACACAAAAAAATAAGTATTTCAATAAATAAATGAATAAATTATAGAGAATGGACACATTTCCATTGATGAAGTATTTCAAATCTTTTATGGAGGTCATCAGTTGCTGAGGAGATCAACTATCTACCTGGTTAAGTGTGACATTTTCATAGTGATTTTTTTTCCCCAAAGAGTCCACAGTATGGAAAAAGAATGACTTTACAGTACAGAAGCCTGACAAATGCTGTCTTGAGCCAGGTAATCAAGGTTAACATCAATAGTTTTAAGTTATATAGATAGTACGAACTCTTGATATGATGTGGTGAGAATGGCAATTGACCTCTGTGGCCTTCTTCCAAACCACATTACCCCTGTCATGGTGAGAAAACATCAGAAAAATTCCAATTGAGGGGCACACTACAAAATACCTGGCCAATATTCCTCAAAACTGTGTAGGCATTCAAAAACACAGACAGAAATTCTGAGAAACTGTCACATCCAAGAAGAAACAAAAGAGAAATGGAAACTGAATGTAATATAATACCCTGGAAGAGAAAAAGAACACTAGGGAAAAGATGAGATAATTTGAATGAACTATAGTTCATTTAATGTTAGGTGTAAAAATATGTGGAGTATTTGCATGTGTGTGATCACATTCCTGCAATTGCATTGAAATTCATTGAGAATGTGAAAATGACTAATCATAAGGGTGTACTAGAACCTTATTTCTAGGGTTTGAGTTCAGGCTCTGCCAATAATTGTTAGCTGTGTAGCTTTGGGTAGTTATTTAATGTCTTTACTTCCCAGATTCCTTAACTATAAAATTGATACATGTGAAGCTCTGACATGTATATACCACACAGAAGGTGTTATTTGTTCATTATGATTGATTGGAAAAATGAAACAATGTGCAAATATGTGCTTACCCATTAGTCTATTTGGGAACAATTGTACTTGATGATAGTTACAGCTAACATTTGTGTACTGTTTTATAATTTAAAAAATAATGGCATTGCATGAATTCATTGGAACCTCCCAAGATCACATTAACTATTTTGATATATGAATCACATTTTGTACTTGGGGAAATCAATTGAAAGGAGTTCAATTGGAGATCATAGGAAAATGCTGTAGCAGCACAACATATTCTGATTTCAAAACCTTCTACTGTATGAGGCTGCTTCTTGGATAATCTCTATTGGCAAACACTTCAGAGACTTAAGTTAAAAAATGCTACAGATATTGCCTCAAAGATTTGTACTCAAAACTTTATCACATTATCTCTGTCAGCACCCTTAAGGAGACAGAAATATAAACACTGACTTCTACATTTTGCTAATGAAAAAGCAAAGCTTTAAGATTTTGCTTCAAGTAAGGAATTTCTTAGACTCTGAGAGAAAATCTACCTTAAATCAGACTTGGTTTTATTATTTTCTCCAAAAGGAATATACAAAATGTTCTATGCTAGGTGTTACAGAAAGTACAATACTGAATATATTAAGATTATTGTCCTCAAGGATTTGGCTATGTACTATATGTGCCTTTTTTCATCTGAAATTACATTAGGCAATATAGCCCACACATATGTATTTTATGCTTAAAACTTAATGCATAATAATGTGGTTATATTTTTTATAAGCAAATATTAGACAAAAAATAACTATAATGGTTTTGAGTTTTAAAAAGATAAGCGAATTCAGTTTTCACAGTGAACAGTTTGCTTTCTAAAAAAACATAGTGTTACATGAAATCAGGACTCTTCTGAAATTATATAGTCATTCCCAGGTATATGTAGAGCTTGGTTCCAAGATATCTCACAGATACCAAAACTTATGGAAGCTCAAACCCCTTAGATGAAGTGTATGGTATTTTAATATAGCCTATTCACATCTCCCTGTGTACATTAAATCATCCTAGATTACTAAAATACCTAGTAATGTAAATGTTGCATAAATAGTTTTTATACTATATTGTTTAGGGTATAGTGGGAAGAAAAAAAAATGCATATGTTCAGTATAGATTTTTAAGAACTATTTTGATTTGAGATTGGTTGAGTTCATAGACTTGGAATCCCATGATATGAATGGTTTATGGTACATTCATGGCTGTACAATTCAATATAAATATGCATGTGAGTAAAATATGTTTACATGCCATTGTAATAATGATGTATGTGAGCATATGAATATGAGTGTTTTGCAAGAAGGGTTAAAGGAAAAGGGGAGCTTAAGCAGCCAAATAGCACAAGATTATTAGAAAATTATTATTGAATAAAAAGTTACTTCAAAACCTAGTGACTTACACAATAATAAAAAGTATCTCCCGGTTCCTGTGGATGAAGGACCTGGGTGCAAACACTGGGTCAACGTTTTCTTTGGTTTATGGTTTGATTTGAAGGCTCAAGTTCTGGAGAATCTGCTTCCAATTTCACTCGTAGGGCTACTGACAAGATCTCAGTTCCTCACTCTTTATGGGTAGAAATCCTCAATTCTACGGCAGTTGGCTTGAGGCCTCCCTTAGTTCTGTGGCACATAATTCTCTCCAGAGGAACCACACATGACAGCTTACTTCTCTCAGCACTGAAGAGCAATTGAGTGGCCAGGAAGTCAGTTTTATATAGTTTATTCCTGGAAGTGACATCCTATCACTTCTGCCATATTCTTTTTATAGAAGTTAGTCAGTAGATAAAGCACACACCAAAGAAGGAAGGACTTACACAAGGCAGGCAAAACAGGAGGTGGAGATCCCTAGGAGTCACTTTAGGGGATATTACACAGCATAGTGTATGAAGAAATACTAAGAAACACTGAAGCAAAGTTGTCTTGGTCTAGTGATAGAGGAAGGTAGGGGCTTGGGATGGCTTCATGGGTCTTACTGATGGGTGGTATCTTGGTGTGTGTGGATAGGTCATGGGGATATTGTATCTCTTGCTTGTTGCTATACTGCACAGAGTTGAAAGTCATATCAATTGTTTACCAAGGTCATTGTCTCTTGTTTCTGGGCAAAAGTAGAGACCATATTTGCAAGTATTATTTGTAGGTAAATGTAGAAATGTGACATTTCTAGCCAAAGTAATGCAAATAAAAGTTAAGTGCACTTCATTCAGACAGACACAAAAACTCCCACTCCCAATCCTTCATGTTCTTTTCTATCTCACTCTGGAGAAAATGGTGACTTTGAAGGCCCAAGATGAAAGATACCTTGGTATGTGAATATATGACTGGAGAGAGTTACCTACGGATCAAGAACACTCATTTCTCATATTATGTGAGAAAGAAATACAGTTCTAGTGGATTAAGCCACTAGGGATTTAGAGTGATTATAGTTACAGGATTACTTCAATGACCGTATAAGCCAGATACCTAAATGGCAGTCTTGGAGCAAACAATTAAGCTCCAGTACTGCAAAGGAAATCCAGAAATGTAAAATCATGCCTTGATTATCTATTAATTCAAAATGTCTAGCTCAGTTCTTAGTACAAGATGGGTTCTTTGTAATGCTGAATAAAAGATAGATACTGACCCAAGTTAGTTGGGCATTAAGGGAAGCTGATTATATATACAATTTATGAGCTAATCTGAGCCCAGAGCCTACAACCACATCCTAATTTGAACCTAGAGCAATAACAAATAAAATTTCAGACAGTGTTACTTTTGTTTTATTTTGTTTTGCTTTGAAGCATTTAGAAGCACTGACAACAACAATAAATTCAGTTTACTAAGTACTTATCTTTGTCAGTCAACTTTTATTATTGATCCAGATATATTACAGCTCTGCTTCCCCCCAAAGCACCTTAAAGACTTTTGATTTTTTTGGTAATGTCTTGTCAATTGTGTCTATGTTTAAGCTCTTCTATTTTGATTTAGCAGTCATGTCTCACCTATGTGCCAGGCCTTGGGACATCTCCTGGAAATACTGAGATGGAAATATTTGTGCTACGTCTTTGAGGAGTTCAGTCTACAGAATTTAAAGAAAACAGAAGTTACCTATATACAGACATGGGCCACATCTGAGGTGTTAGCACTAACAGCATAACACTTGAAAAAACATACAAATCAAAAATGGATGTTAAGAGCTTGCAGAGTGGCTCACGTGGTAAAAACCCCTCCCTACCAAGCATAAGGCCCTGAGTTCAAATTCCAGTGCCACCAGAAAATTGATATTAATATCCAACTTATTTTACTCATCATTAGTATGTCCCTGGCTCCCAAACTCTGTACATTCACACGCACCAGATACTTTTGTTTTCCTTTTGCATTCTTTTCTAGCTTGTTTTCTCATATTCTTGTTTCATTAGCTTGTTGCTGAAAAAGAAAGAAAATAACACATGCCACATGCAGGAACACTTTTTGTGTTGTTTTGATGGAATGTTTCGATTTTGCAATCAGTAAGCTTTTGCTTCCTTGTATGTGGCAAATGAGAAATCTCAAAGGGCAAAACATCTGGCTGGCAGCTTGGAGCGAGCAAGGCAGTGCAGGATCTCTGTGGCCTGGGAAATGGAGGAGAAGGAGGTAAGGCACTTAAGTAAGGAAGGCTGCTCGCTGAACTTAAACATGTCTTGTGGGTTTGCAGAGTAGTCAGAATCCTACTGAGGAGCAAAATTTAATGGAGTAAAGGAAGGAAGGCAGCCCCAGTTTGAGAACTGATTTTCTATATTTATGCTGCTATGTTTTTTACTAGATGCCGCTGTTTCCTCTACAGCGGTCTTATTTGCCCCTGGTTAACAGCTTCTGCCTTGAGCATTTGTGCTTCAGTTAGCATTATCTCATTTAATCTTCACAGAAACCCCAATAGAAAGGCTCTACTTTAATCTACATTTTGTCAAAGGGGACAGTGAGTGGAGGCAGGTCTCACTGTTGCACATCTAATGATGCAATGCCTCCTTCTAGTACTCTTCCTTTTGATAATTTTACTTTCTGAATATTACTTCTCCTTTTTCCTAAAATTAATTACTTTGTCTACTAAAATTGACAGATATTTATCGAATCACTTGTTTATTTTAAGAACTTTTGTTTTTCTCATTTCAAAAGTAATTGTAGATGATTTAGAAAACACACACAAGCAAAAAGAGAAAACAAGATTAACCCATAACCTCTGTATTCCATAATGAACACTGTAAACCTTCCACATGCATGAACATATCCAACTGACTTTCACTTGGCGTCTCTTATATGACAAGTCTACAGAAACAAAGTTCCTAAGACTTTTTAAAGCTTCGACTTACAGATAGATGCACACTCAGGTTAATTCAGTTGATGATGCTTTATGGAAAGATGACAGAAGAACCAGGAAGCACAGAAAATGTCTTGGTAGCTATATGTCCTGCCCTGGGAAGTTGGGACATTGTTAAGGAAACAAACAATTCAAAATTTAATATTAACTGTAGGAAATCTACTCTGATTTTACTGTTCCCTATGCTTTGAATCTACACATTCTTGCAAATTTTCCATCTTTTCTTCCTCTGCCTTCCTTTTTCTTTTGTCAACAAATAAATGTCTCTTTCTTCTGCTCATCACTGGCTTTTCTTTATTATGACCTCTTTTGCCTCAAGAGGTCCAACTGGAGTCTTTTCTCAGTGTGTATCTTTTTCTCTATGTCCTTCTGTTATAACTTTGTCTGAATGTTGTATAGTCAAACCTTCCAAGGCATTATTGGATTGACTACCTAAATACAATCTGAGCTAGTATAGAACATGCCTAGTAGAGGAAGTCCATGCCAGATTGCCTTAAAGTTATTCTGCATTAGCTCAAATAGTCTTGATCCTGCATGATTATTAATAGAATCCCTTTTGCACTCTCAAAATTCTCCCAGTTTAGATGATAAATCTATGTGATTATGTTATTCACAAGCCATTGGTAAATCAATAAAAGACTGATTATAGGCCAACCATGGTGATGCACATCTATAATCCTACTCAGGAAGTGGAGGCAGGAGGATCATGAGTTTGAGGCCAGTTCAAGCAGAGTTAGCAAGATCCTATCTAAAAAATAATATAAAAACATAAGGGCTGGAGGAATAGCTCTAATGGTAGAGCACTTACCTAGCAGGTGGGAAGCCTTCGATTCAATCCCCAGTAGTGCAAAAGTAAACAAATAAAAAGACTGATTATAACTTAGTAAGGAATAGATAGAAGACACAAAAATAACTGAAACTGCTAAATTAAGATTCTCATAATTAGATTGAAACAAGAAGACAAAGTATTAATTTTAGAAATTCTATTTGAATAATATGATTAGTAGAATAGAATTGACTATTATTTAGAAAGCGCAAACAAGGTGGATATGGAAATGCACCTGCTTTACAAGTGTACTAGAATCTTTTTCAGAAGTATCAGGTTCTGGAACAAAAATGCATCCAAGTGATTATAAAAAGCTGATATCCTATGATCTACATTTTAGGCTATCGTACATTAAAAATAGAAACAAATAATGAGGATGGAATTAAAATGTGTCAAATGCATGATTTTTTTAAAAAAATGTGCTTGAAAAGTGCATAGGTTATGGAAAGAATTCAGAACAAAGAAAATGCAATGAAAATATAAACACAATATATGAAAAACTATGTGGAATACTGCCAAAATAGCACTTAAGAGAAAATTTATAACTCAAAATCCTTCCATGTGTATGGAGGAAAAGAGAAAAACAATGAAACTAAGTCTCTACCTAAAGTAATAAGGAAAATAATAAAGCAGCATGCCAAAAGAAAATAGTAAAGGGCACCGGCAAAAAATAAGAATGAAACATTATGGCAATAATCAAAAAAGGATCCATGTCACAATAAAGCAAATATTAAAAATTCAAGAGCTGCAAATGATGCATGTAACTGCCAATGTTTATTGGAAGACTACTGAAGTAAATGAAGAGGCAAAATGGACTTCGAAATATGAAGATGACAATATTATATCAGATGTTCCCAACTTTCATGATCACTTTGATACAATCTCAATGAAAACATTAAGGTCATTTCATGATTTTCTTTATAAACTGACAAAAATACTAAAATATATCTGGGAGCCAACATGAGTGAAAATATCAAAGTTTTCTAAAAGGGAAATTAATTTTTACTGGCCATATTTGGAGTAAGATGACAAATATAAAGCTGAGGTTTCCATTTTATGGAAATAAAATACTGAATAAATTTTAGATATATTAAAATTTTAAATATAAAAATTTAGGTTATAGTAAAGAAATTAAAAATGACTTTGGGCTAGAGGGTGGGAATGGTTAGTTTCTAGGTAGAGTGGTGATGGGAAGGGCCATATGGAAAATAGAGGCACAGAATATAACACAAATTTTAGCTTTTATACAAAAAATAGATTGTAACTAAATTAAATACTGCAGACATAGTTTGAGAAAAAGTGAAAAACTTTAAATCAGTATTATAAAATGCTCATCTAGCATTTTGAGAAAATCTGAACAGCACAGCAAATAATTAGATTATATTATAAAATAGTTACTTATTTCAATAGGAATTTATTGAACCTCTAAGTTCTTGTGATTCTAATAAAAATGTTATCACTGTCCTCAAGGAACTGATAGCTGTCAGCCAAATAAACATGTTACACATTAGAATAGGTCTATAACATCATTTATATCTATCTAGGTGGTATAATTAAAGTATAACGTAATCCTTAATATAAGTGAGTTTTTTAAAACTGATTCATTGTAAATAAAAATTTTCAAAATTTATTTAGATGTTTGTACTTTTAAAATTTCACCATAATCCACACTAACTTTTCAAAAATCCAGAAATGTATGTTAGCAGTAAGAAAACATCACTTATAACATCCAGAAATAGCTATAGTTAGTATTTTTACTACACAGTCTCAATTTTTCTCTGCATACTTATATATTTTTCCAAACAATAGCATATTGTATAATCTGTCTTAATATTTCATTATATGACATAGGTATTCTCCATATTAATAATATACTTCCAAATTATACTCTTCATTTATTTAGTAAAACCCCATTATAAAGATATGTACGACAGTGGAATTGGTTAATCTTTTGCTGGCTAAGGAATTTCCAGCATTTTACTTCATCCAGTAAATACTGTGTTAATTGGTGTCCTAGGATCTGGAGGTCATCTTATTTTTAAATTAGATTAACATCTACACAAAGCTTACTCAAGACAGGTACGCAGCAGCACAGAGTTACACCCTTCTGTTTTACTCTTGACTTTGCCTCTGGACTCAGATGTCACTCTGTGCCTTCATCCTAAATCCTGAGTGTTTTTTCTAAAATGCTGATCTGAAGTTCACTTTGATTTTTGATTTTTATAATTCTCAGAACTAAACCTTTAACAGAATTTCCATTGCTCTTTGGAGTCTCACCTCCTTTTAATATTCCTTTCCTTCCCTTTGTGGTCCTCTTCCCAGAGGACAATGTTTCTCTTCAGGCCTTCTTTTTTGCAGGCCTTTAGGTTTGTCCTGCTGTTCCATTAACTCACAAGAGTCCCTCTCTGTCTACTACTTTCTGCCTATCTAACTCCTATTTGTTCTTTGGGTCTTAGTTTACATTTTGCTTTTCTAGAAGGTATTTTGTGACTTCTCACTGGTTCATGGAAATACTCCTGGCCTAAATTTTTATAGTTCTCTATAAACTGCCCTTTCTAAAAAGTTGTTTTGTTTTGAGGTTTTTTGTTTGTTTGTTTGTTTTGTTTCGTTTTTTTGCTTGCCTTTGTTCCTCACTGCATTCTATGAAGGCAGGATTCATAGCTGCTCTGCTGGTTGCTATGAAAGATTACAAAACATGCTACAAGTTTCTCCCATGCCAACTCCTTTTCAAAGTTTAATCTGTTGCTTCACTCCATTGAATTTTAGCTGGATTTATGGCTTGGTTTAACTTATGCTGCAGAGATAATACACATGGACCTAAGGACCTACTGTAGCATTTAACGATCAACTATCTCTATCCTGATGCCTGCAGAGATTCTTCATCTAGTTTCTTTGAGGATAGAAGTCCTATAAAGAAAGAGGCTCAATTAGTGCCAATTCCCCACCTAAGGTGAGAATATGTTTCTTCTAGTGGAACGCATGGCCAGAGTTGTCCCAAAAGTCAGGGTGTTTCCACAGTGGAGTGCACTGGACTATCCAGATAAGGGGCTGCTTGGGATTCCAAAGAAGGAAATGATAAATGTCAGAATAGTCAGTCCAAAGCATTAACTAGGGAATTTCAGTACAGGGGAACAGGAACTGTGCCATATCCTTATCATGGGCATGAGATAAGGGATGTGCTACCTAGGAAAGCCAACAATAAGGGGGACCAGTTATAGTGTTTATATGAGGGTTTAACAAATTTGGCTAAGAATAAGGGCTAATGTCTTTCAACAACCAAACACTTTCATCAGAGCCTGGGAATGTTCAAGTTTCCAGCTCAGGTTCAAGCCTGCAGAGTAAAACATGCAGCTGGCAGGGTAACAGAGTAATCACAGGACTACTTTTCTCAGCCAGAGCAGAGAAAACAGTGGCAGCAAGTAGAGGGCTTTACAGATCTGAAACTATCCACACACTCTAGCTTTCAGATGGTTGCAGAAAGGCCTGCTTTAATTGCACAAGTCAATACAATTATTATTGTCTCAAGCCTCTAAGATGTGGGGTTGTTTGTTTTGCCTCAATAACTGTGAGTGCCCTTCATAATTTCTTGCCAAATGGTAGTATAAAAATTGATCAGCATTCTGTTTACTTTTGATAAACTTTGTATCTTCATTCTGTCTCTAAAACCTAGTGCATATTGCCAATGGTGTATGAGTACTCACATACACCCATGACTTCTAGTAGTATCTATTGAGGTTTATGTACTCCTAAATCTGTTATTTTCAAACTTGAGAATGGTGGTTTTGCTTATGAAAATGATTTCTCCAAATACATAAAATGAAAAACTATGACTGTGCAAAAAGCTAGTTATTTCTAAAATAAAGAAAAACAACAACAACAAACCAATTGAGTGGTTTAGAACATCAGGAAGTTAACAATGTTTTGAAAATGTTATAAATAAGATACACAAAAGCCCAGATATCTGGGAGGTGGAGATAGGGAAAATCACCATTTGAGGATAGACTAGGCAAAGTGTTTGAGAGACACTCCTCTCAACCAATAAAAGCAGGTTGAGGTGGCACATGCCTTTCATCCCAATAATGCAGTAAGTGGAAATAGAAGGATCACATCCAGGCCAGCTCAGTTATAAATGCAGACTTTATTCAAAAATTAACTTAAGCAAATATGGCTATGTGGGCTCAAGTGGTAAAGCATCTGCCTAGCAACTGCAAGGCATCAAGTTCATACACCATTGCCACCACTACACACCACCCCCCCTACCAACAATGAAAAGGAACAATAATGATACCTATTAAGGGATTGGGAAAAAATTCCAACATTTTGAAGGACTTTTAAAATTAGATTATAAGTAATTTCTATCAGGATTTCATGTTTTAATGTTTCACTCTTGTCTACATGATGAGCCAGTCTTTCAATACCATTTGTAAAAGAAAGCCTCTAAAATGGATCAAAGACTCCTGCTTTGTACAGTCTTTTCCAGTTAAGAATGGGCTGGGGCTGGCAAGTCATGGCTCAAATGGTAGAGAGTCTTCCTAGCAAGCTCAAGCCCTGAGTTCAAACTCTAGTACCACCCCCCCCCCAAAAAAAAACCCCAAGAGGTAAAGAATGAGCTGAACCTGTGACTTGCTTTAAATCAACTGAATATGAAGTGGAATGTCACTTCTGAGGTTACAACAGAATTGAGACTTCTATCTTGTTTGCTGTTTCTCTTTTCACTCTGGGGGAAACAAGCCACCATGTTGTAAGTTTCTCTTTTGAGAAGGCATGTAGATGACCTGATGTCTAGCTAACAGTCAGTAAGGACCTGAGAAGTTCATCAGCTACATAACTGATCTTGGAAATAAATTTCTTGAGGCCTGCCAATAGCCATGTAATGAATTTGGAATCAGATCCTCTCCTGGTAGTCTTAAGATAACTGAACTCATGAATGATCCCTTATTTTCAGATTTATGGGAGATCCTGACTGAAAGAACTCACTTAAGCTGTACCTGAACTCCTGACACTTAGGAACTGCAAGATGATAAGTGGTTATTGTTTTAAGCCACTAATGTAAGGACAATTTATTATGCAACGAGGGTCCAATATAATATCTACTAATTTAATCTGTCTTTTCTCTATGAATTGTACATAACATTAGGTTATGGTTTGGATAAGGAAGTATCCCCTGAAGACTCATGTGTTGAAGGGGTGGTCCTTAGCGCAGCAATGTTCAGACATGATTGGATCATGAGGCTTCTAACCTCACCAATGAGTTAAAGCATTGATGGTTTCATACTTGAATGTTCAATTGGGTGGTGATGAAAACTGGGAGATGAGGCCTAGTAGGAAGAGGTAGGTCACTAGGGGGATGCTGTGAAGGGTATATCTTGTCCCTGGTGCTTCTCTCTTTCTGCTTTCTTGAAGACATGAGGTGAGTAACCTCCTCTGCCACATGCTCCCTTGCTATGATATTCTACCTTGCCTAAGACCCAAAGTAATGGAGTCAGTCGACCATGGACTGAAATCTCTGAACCCATGAGCCAAATAAATCGTTCTCCTTTAAATTGATTTCCTCAGGTACATTGTCACAGTGATCAAAATTTAACTAATGCACTGACTAATTGGCAATAATTAATTCCTCTCTTATTTATTGCTGTAGAATTTCCATATGCCCATGTATAATAATAGATAGTCTTGCTTTACCTTCTTTTCTAAAAGTCAACATTGGTATTTGCTACATCTTTTCTTTCACATAATTTTTAAAGTAAATTTACTGCATTTTTAAAATACAATTAAAATTTCATTAAAATTGCAATCAATTTTTTGATACATATGCACAATTAGCAACTTTATTTCACTATAATTTCATCCAAGAGAATAGAATGACTCTTTACTTATTTACTTCCTAATTATGACAAGGATCAATAGTAGGAACCAGTATGAAAATTCTTTTCTTTAGCTACTGGTCTACTTGAGTCAGTGTCCAACATCAGTAGGAGACCTGCTTTTCTTAAAACTGAATTTCTACTGCATCCTCTGGAAGAAGCATCATCCTCTAGAATACAGATCTCCTCATTTTAAAGAGAACAAATACGAGAGAACAGGAAGTACAGATTTCACTTAGCTTTTTGGGATTTAAGATAAGGAAGATGAATGGGATCACTCTTCATTCCTTGCCTTTACATCATGGGAACATAACTATACAATGCCCTTTGGGCTAAGCATTCTGAAGGATATTATCCCATCATTTCAAGGTATTAGCTCCAAGATGATGTTTTACCTACAACTTTAAGAGTCCATTTCTCTTTGTGGCTGGTCACTTCTGAGTGGTATCCAGGATGTAGTCCATCTAGATGCCATTTCAAAGTACCAACTTATTCCTAAGTCTTTGATTTTGCCTCTTCAGATCCTTGACAAACCAGTCAAGTTATGAGACACTGCACATAAATTTATGCAAATCCTTAACATTAGTAAATTTTCTCTTCACAAAGAGTAGCTGTCGGGAGACTTTGGGGAAAGATAGTGTAGTAGGAAGCACCAGGCAACTGTATGCCAATCTAGCTAACAACTGAACTTGCAGAATCAGTCTAATATAACTATTTTATAATCAAGAGCCTGTGGAAGGACTGAAAACTTGTGGTGGATGCTTTGAACAATAAGTTGTAGCTAATTTTAGTCAGTTTAATCTCCTACCACAGTTACAGCTATCCATCTCTCACCCAAATTTGTGTAGGCAACTATTCATTTGATCCTAAAGCAGGTCACTCTTATTCTGGATGAAGTTTACTTCATTCAGTTTCACTGAATTTAAAGTACTGGTGAATATTCTCCCCTTTATTTTTCTCTTTTTTCTCCATTAGAGACAAACAGCAAAGAATGAGGTATTCAAAAGAAATTGTACATAAGAAAAAATTTGAAAAAGGAACTCACATGTACAACAAATGGCATAGGTTCAGAAAAAAAGCTGAGAAACATTAAAATTATACCATTATACCCCAGACTAATTCTGAGCATAAAGACAGCCTACAAAAGTATAATAAATTAACAAAACAATCCTGTCAGACCCTCGGGAAGAGGATATATTTAATTTCCAGGGTTACCACTTTGTGAGACCCAATCGTTTCAAATTTTTTGTTTTCAACAAAAAGTCATAAGACATACAAACAAAACCAAATTGGAAAGCACAGATCATTCAATGTAAAAATTCACCAGAAACCATCCTCAAAAAATATCTGAAGGTATAACTGCTAGATAAAGACTTTAAAACACTGTCTTCAGGATACTCAAAGAACTAAAAAATTGTATGGAGAAAATTAGGAAAAGAATATATGAGCATAAAGAAAATATTTTTTTCTTTTTCTTTTTTTTATTACTTTATTATTCATATGTGCATATGAGGCTTGGGTCATTTTAAAGAAAATACTTATAAAGAGACAGAAAAACCTAAAAGAAACCAAATACAAATAGTGAAGCTGAAAAGTATAATAACAAAATGAAAAATTCACTAAGAGTATTCAAAATCAGATATTAGTAAGCACAAGAAAGAACTGGTAAATTTGAGACAGAAAGATGGAATTATTGAGTCTGAGGAACACAAAGAAAAATAATTGAAGAAAAGTGGGCAGAACATAGAGAACCTGCAGGACACCAGCAAGCAGTACAATGTAAGTATTGTGGAAGTACCTAAAGGAAAAGAGAAATAGAAAGGAGAAGGGAGAATATCTGCAAAAACAATGGCTCAACAATTCACAAATGTGATGAAAGACATGAATATAAACATCCACAGACCAACAAAAACTGTAAGGTGACCTTGAAGAGATCCACACATAATGGAACTTTTAAAAAATAAAGAGAAAATCTTCAAAGCAGCAAAAAATGTTACATAACGCAATAGTTTTGTTTACTAATATTACTATCGTATTCCCCATGAGAAATTTTGAAGGCCAGGAGATTGTGGGCAGATATATTTAAAATGGTTAAAAAAAAAAGAATTTGTAAACTAATAATATATCCATCAAGACTGTCCTTCAAGGACTGTCCTTCTTTGAGGGAGATATTATGACATTCCCAGATAAACAAAAGCTAAGCTAATATGTTACCACTAGAACTACCTTGCAAGAAATGCTCAAATATTTCCTGTAGGGTAAAATAAAAGGACACTAAAAAGCAGTTTGAAGCTTTCTAATTAAAATATAGAGATTATTAGATTAGATTAAAATAATACATAGTCCAACTCTATGCTGTCTATAAGTCACTTACTACAGAACCAAAATCATAGACAAATTGAAAGCAAAAGGATATAAATATATCCCATGAAAATCATTACCAAATATGAGCTGAGGCATCTATACTAATATCAGACAAAATAGACATGAAAAAGACAAAGAAGAATATTATTTAATAATAAAGGGCATAATAGAGTTAAAATATAACAATTAAAAGTATTTATGCACAACAGACCATCAACATACATGAAATAAAAACTAAGAAACAGTTTTATAATAATTGTTTGGGGACTTCACAGACATTTTAACAATGAAACTAAAATATACATTCTTCTCAAGTGCACATGGAAGAATTTTAAGAGTTGACCACAGAAAATATGAACCAGTATCTTCTAAGATCAGGAACAAGGCATGATGCCGACTTTCACCACTGCTACTCAACATGGCAATGAAAGTCATAGCCAAAACAATTAGATGAGAAAAAGAAATAAAACATATCCACATTGGAAAGGAAACAAATTTATCTCTGTGGATTATATGATTCTATAAGTAATTAAATTTCTCAAAAATACATGTTAGCACCAATAAATGAATTCAGGGAAGCACCATGATCCAAATTCTATCTATAAAAATTAGTTGCATTTTTATTGATTTATAGTGAAATATCTGAAAAGGAAATTAAGAAAGCAATTCCATTTCTGTAGCACCAAAAATAATAAAATGCTTAATCAAGTAGGTGAAAAACTCATATATTGAAAACTGAGATATCATTGCAAGAAATTAAAGACAAACAAATAGAAACATATCCTATGGTTTTGGACATACAGATCTAAAGTTGTTAAAATAGCAATACTGCCCAGTGTGATCTACAGATTAAATACAATCTCCATTACAATGTCAGTTACATTTTTGGGTAACATTGAAAAACCCATCCTATCATTCATATGGAAGATCCAGTAATGGCAAAGAGCCAAAACAATTTTGAAACAGAATCAGTGGCTTGAGCCACACTTCCTCATGTCGAAATTCTGTACAAACCTATTGTAATCAAAATACTGGGATACGTGTATAAAGACAAGCATATTAACTAATGAAACAGGGTAGAGAGTCATAAAGAAAGCCTAACATATATAGCCAAATTATTTTTACAAGGGTATCAAGACCAATCAGTAAGGAAAGAACAATGACTTCATCAAATAGTGCATGAGAAATTGGACACCCACATTTAAAAGAAAGAAAGTAGCTCAAGTATTCATTAAGATAAATGGATAAACAAAGTTGTGCACATCAAAAGAATATTATTCAGCCTTAAAAAGTGAATTCTAATGTTTACTATAACATGGACAAGCTTGAAGACCTTATGCCAAGCAAAATAAACTTGTCACATAAAGAAAGATTCTGCATAATTCCACTTACATGATGTACTTAGAGTATTCAAAATCATGAAGACAGAAAAAAGAATGGCTATTTCCAGGGGGTGGGGAGAGGGAGAGCTGGATAATTATTTTTAATGGATATAAAGTTTCAAGCCTAAAAATGAAAAAAAGTTCTTAAGATGGTGATGGACACATAACATTATGAAATATATTTAATACCACTGAGCTGTGAAATTACTGATTAAGATGGAAATTTTTATGTTGTGTTTATCATAACAAATTTTTTAAAATAAGTGACTGAACAGGTATACCCCAAAACTATGCATTGGAGAAATTCCTCTATTTGTCTTTCAGGGTTACCTCTTATTTTGGCTTTATTACAGTAGCAATCAGTTTTCAGCTTAGATTGATATGTCAAGCAGATTCTATGTACCAACTTGAGTTTATTGCTTTTTTGACAGATGATCATAGGAAACCCTCCAGAAGTTCATAAGTGTGTGCTAAGGAAAAAACCTATATAGGTTAAAAAAGTGTTAGGTGATATAATTATCTTGACCACTTATTTATGTTGCTGAATTGTATCATCTTTATCTGCTCAGTCTCAAAAATACATATATTTCTTTTGTTTTTGAATAGATTTCTATTGGTTATTACTTAATTATTTACTTTGTCCAATTGGGAATACCCAACTTATCAACATATATCAGTATAAGTTTTATCAACTAAAAATGATGCCAATTCTGATTTCACATTCAGAAACTAGAAAACAGTTATGAGGTGGTACATGTAAAACAGACTTGGATGAGGACTACCTTTGTTATATACTTCCATGTACCCTAACTGTAATAGCTGGGTCATAATAGAGCTTTGTATCTTTCGAATTTCCAGCAACCTTCCAGTATCTGGGAGTACCCTTTTAGCCTGTTTATATTTAAAGAAATCTTTATATAGCAGAGTGAGAGAATCTCTTGTGTGTACACTTGCTTTTTGAATATTAAAAAGGTGATTTAACTTCCTTCTCATCGATAGTTCCTACATATGAAAAATTCATATGTAAAGAAAGTATTAAACATATTCAGTGCACTTTTTCCAACAACTAAAGCATTCCTACACAGATTTTCATAATTGGTAAAATGTCTTTCCAATTCTCAATTCATGATTTTGTTTTCCCCCATTCTAATGCCAAATTTATGATGTAGTTTTGTTTTCTTCCCATTTTAGCTGCATATAAGAAGAAATCCCAACATTTGCAATCTCACATGATGAAATATCCTAATGTGGGCAGCTTTAGAATTCCTAATTCAAAATATAATAAAGGACCCAAGAACTGCCCATTCATCTCTTCTGCTTCCTCAGTATATTGGACTTATCTTCATCTGGTCCCTCTTCTGATCAGAAAATGGTTGTTGTAGTCCAGGACATACACACAGATATGCCATGTTAGTGTATGTCTTCCTTTGCATCAGTAAGGAAATTTTCCTCAGAAGTCCGCAGCAGACTTCCCCATATGTTTCATTAGCCAATATTGTCAAATACACTTATTTAAACCAGTCCTTACAGGGAGAGTGGGGGTTTCTTGATAGGCTTGGTCCAATCAACATTTACTGTTGAATTGGAAGCAAGGCCCCTTCCCCATAAGTTTGACAATAAATAATAAAAAATGCAAATGAGAAACAAAGCATTTAATCAAATCTATATTTATTCAGTTCTTTTCAAAGGTTAGCCTTAATACAATACCAACATCACCAGTGGTTTTTATATCAATACATGAGATAAAACCAAATGACTTTCTACCCTAACATGCTCGTACATGCTGGTATCCAAGTAATTATCATTTCTATGAAAAGACAGAAAATTTAAACCTCAACATTTTGTATATTTTTAGCATGAAACCAAAATTCTGATGTTTTTATACAGTTGGTGGAGACTTCATTTCACTAAACATTCCTAGATCAGTTTCCACAAAGTGAGGTAATCAAGTTAGGAAAGTGAATTTATCTGAGTGGGCGTGCTAGCATCATTGATAACAAAGACAACAACAAAAAGTGGTTTTAAATTGCACAGCAGGTACTGTCATTAATACTTCCTCCATCTGTACATACTCTACTGTATGAAAGTAAATTTTCTATATAAGAAGCCTTAACTGACCAGAGTGTGAGTTTATTTTCAACATGATATTCAGAGATAAGACAGGAGGACACAATAATAAAATATCTTCATTTTCTAAATGCTGCTTTGCTGGTGGTAAGGTGTCAGGCATCCTGAAGATCACTTTCTATCGTCTCCTAAAGGGGGAGAAGATGGGATGTTGTTATTACTGTATTTAGTTTAAGCCATGTGTAAAGTGCATGAATTTGTCATACAAAAGATGCCAGCAGAGATAAAGGAATATTATATTTTAGAAATGACATGTTCTGCCTTTGTGAATAGCACAGAATCTGATGACTGGATCTTTGCAAACATTTTATAAAGACATAAATAAACCATTTGTGACTCAAATTGCAACCATTTTGAAAAACTTGAAAGCTGTTTCAGAAAGCAAATTCCGAGTTTATCGTGAGTCAATACAAAAGAAAACACTGTTGAATATGTTTTACAGACCTGTATAATTGGTAGGCTCTTAAGATTTAAAATAATAGCTTGATGTTGCTGTACAATTTTATTTTGATTGTTGACTATCTATGGAGGTAATGCAAAATCAAGTAAGACTGTGTGAAACCTGAAAGTTTCCAAGCATTTTTCTACTGGATGACCAAAAGGGAAATGAAAGACAAATAAAGAAAAGAATGTAAAGGGAAGTAATTTGAGAATTGCAGGTAGTAGTTAACTATTTTCCTTTTCCATACAGTTTAAAAGACAACCTAATGGTCCACATTTTTATAGATTTCATTTGCAACATACAAAACTGATAGCGTATTATTAGAGAAGCTGGCAAATTGTTACATTTATCACATATGGGGCAAGGTGCTTTTTCTTTTGTGTAAATACATTTCATGAATAAAATCTGGCTTAGATATTAGCCTTAAAGTTCTGCATTCTTGCAGAATACATTAGCAAAATGAAATCTTAGGTTTGTGCCATGAATCTTTATTCAGATTATTATTTGTAGATTGATGACTTGCTGAAATGAAACTAGGATAGTTGTTCAAGATTTATCTACCTGGTTTTCTTTGTGAACTGTGGAACATATGGCATCTCTGTGGCTTTGAGAGGAAAGGATTCTTCTTTGTTTGCTCTCTATTACAGTATCTTTTCTCTGGATACTTGCCAGGTCAAAGAAGTTTAAATTGATTTGTCTTCAAAGCAGGGTTTCAACTAAGTTTTTGCAATAATTTGTTTTTGTGGTTGTTTTGGGTTCTTCCTGTGAGGAGGAAAGGAAAGATGGTGAGAAGAGGATCATTAGTAAGTTGGTTATCTAGAAAAATCAATGACCATTCCTGTGATTTGGGGATAGATTGTATCAGCAACAATTAGTACCTATCCTCACGGATCTTCTGAGATAGAAGAGGAAATCAGCAGGTGGTGACTTTAGGCATCATTATGTGGTCTAATAAGCATTAAAATTACAATGGATTAAAATCAATGTGGAAGATCTCAATGGAGTTAATGCTTAAGCAAGAGGGATAAAATATTAAGAACCAGTACATTAATTAAGGAGGAGCTTGCCTTTTTCTCAATCTCTAGTAAACTTTCTTTACCTCACTTTGTCTTCCTCCTTGTCTGCTCTGCATTCTGCTAAGGTGAAACCATTTATCATTTCTTGGATGTCTGCTTTTCAGATCTAGTCGTAGGTGATCAAGATTATGCTGCTTTGTGAATTGCAGCACTATTAGTCTTGGGAAGCAGATGGGTAACTCTGCATGGGCAAAATGTCATTCTAACTGTACAGCTTGACCCTGTCTCCTCTGAGAATGTCTAGGGTTAGACACAGTTGCTACAGGTCATCTGAAGGTTCATTAGGCTTCATTAAAGACAGAAGGATCTCAGCTATGCAGTCAACTTCAAAGCCAAGTAAGACAATGATAGGAAAGTTACTTTGACTTGAAGTCTGCTGGGCACAAAGCTCTAAATTGGTTTTCT
This sequence comes from Castor canadensis, assembly GCF_047511655.1. Taxonomy (NCBI): domain Eukaryota; kingdom Metazoa; phylum Chordata; class Mammalia; order Rodentia; family Castoridae; genus Castor; species Castor canadensis. The sequence continues at coordinate 54,276,066 of NC_133390.1, read as the reverse complement.
GTGTGCTTTACAGTAGCCTGTGAATAGCTTCCCAGAGAAGTCCTTAAACTCTATGCCCAGAGCCCATCATTTATTATCACAATTTGACCCTGGTCTCCAGTTTCTGCATTTGTGCCAATTACTCTATCATGGTCTGAGTTTTCAAAGTGAGCACCTTGCTGGTGTTCTTTCTTTCTTTCTCTACTTGATATGCATATAGCTTGGACAACTATACTTAAGATCCTTTATATTACAACCTCTTCCCTATTCTTGTTATTAGCACTAGGACCATGGGCCCCAGACTCACACATACCTTGTCCTTCTACTTGGTCTTTGTCTCTGTTCCCTTTTGTTTAACCACATTTACTCATAGAATAGATGCTATGTCTAACATTTGATAAAGTGAAAGACCTTGGCAGCAAGAGATATCCTGTGTGTTTCCTTGTCTTGTTTTATGAAATATTATACAGTGACAGTGGGCCCATTAGGTAACCCTCTGTTTCCCAATTTCCTTGCTATTAGTTGGTGTTAATAATCTATCTCAAGTTGGTCAATGGGCCAACTTTTATTATTATAACTTATTATAAGCATGAACCCATGCTTATAATCCTAGGTACTCAGGGGGCAGAGAGCAAATGGATTGCAGTTCAAAGTCAACCTGGGCAAACAGTTTGCAAGACCCTATCTCAAAAATACAAAACATATAAAAAAGGGCTGCAAGTGTGGCTCATGTGATAAAATCCTGCCTCCAAGAATTATTATAAGGATTTTAAAGTGACTACTTAACCTAACTATCATATGGAAAAGTAGAAGAAAAAATTTCTTGTGTGTCATAAGAAAAAAAAAACAGTTTTATGTTCACTGTTAAAAAATTGTAGTAATTTATTGACAACTACTGAATTCACATTTTTAGGTATGATTTTATAGGCCTTCTATTAAGTCATGCTTCCTCAATTTATCTTTTTAAAATTATTTCTATTCCCTATGGTAAACCTTCAGCCATGGTATTTTCTGTCCCCTCGATACCCAATACTACATTCTAACTTTGTGAGTATTAGCCCTTAGAAATTCAGCCCCCTTCTTTTAGAAGTGGGTTTATCTCAACTGCTTTAAATATTTCATTCAGGTGAATCTACACCATGGTGATTTATATATCTTTCTACAATCTTGCAAAAAATAAGCATATAATTTGTGTTCTAATCCCTAGGCTATCATAGATACTTGTCATAGAATAGCTCTGATTTTTGCATTTATGAAGGCCTTCTTAAATAGATTGTAAGTATCTTGAGGTTAGGAACCATGTCTGCTATCTTCTTGTATAAACCCATACTGCCTAAAATAAGGAAGGACAGAGTAAATAATTAATAAACACATGTTAATTTAGTTGGGCAATGGTTTGGAAGTTTTCCAACTACATCCTTTCTATGTACATTCCTGGACAAAGTCCAGGAAAAAGGGAAAACAAAATTTCAATTCATTTGTCTTAAGAATCTTTCAGAGCTTAAAATAGCTAATTAAAAATAAAATTTCCTGTTAAAAGAAACTGGCAAACTAGAAAGTACAAATTTTGTCAAGATGAGAAGGATTTAGGAGATTTTTAAAAAAAATCTTGAGTGAGGACCATTTTCCTTTTTCTACTTTAGTCCTCATCCTCTTGTATGATCTACTCTTTTCTCCCTAATTTTCTCCTCTAAGTAATTCCTACAAAATTTACCCAATGGTATCCCTTTCCATCTTCCAAATGTATGCAATGTTTTTTTCCTCTCTTCCTTCAGCCAAATATATGATCTGCTTTCTGTTCACTGAACACACTGGGCTCTTTCCACTGCTTCAGGACTATTGGGTGACTGTTCTTCTTGCATGCTTCTTTACTTCCTTTAGCCTGAATTCCAGTGAATCTCCTCAGGGATTACTCCCCATGGTTCCTACCCTCAAGAAACTTATAATCTATTTAAGAAAACCTTCATAAATGCAAAAATCAAAGTTCTACTACAACAAATATTGAAGTTAGTTGAGGGGATTGGGTCACAAATCCTTTGCTTATTTTTTTGCAAGATTTTGGAATGATTCATTTGAAATATTTGTCTCCCCTCACCATTATGTTCAAATGAGGGTCTTGTCTCCTACCCCTCACCTACTGTCATATCTCCCTTTTTATTTCCTTATAGCACAGCCTGAAATCATCATATCTACTATTTTCTCACTTGTTTGCAGTTGTCTTCATTCACAGGAATGAACATTGTATGATGACTTCTCCCTCTGCCTCCCTGTTTATCACAATATTTATAGTACTTAGAAGAGCACCTGGCATCCAGTAGATACACATAATTATTGAATAAATAATAAGGTGATAGTTTAAGCTACAAAATATATGTATTATCTATTGAGGTATAACACAAATATTCTAAAAGGGAGCACAGTGTGCTAGGGATATGAAAAGCTGGTAGCTTATTTATCTTCCACAGAGAGAAAACGGGGCTGAATGAAGTTAGTCTCATATAATAACCCAATTACTTTGATAAAGCAGGGTTTCATTTCTTCCCAGCTGTGAAAGGACTAATGGATCCTAGGTATATGTGTTTTCTTCCATGTATTTCCTGTCTATTGTATAACAGATGAAATGAAGTGAATTAGTTTAATAGCTGCTAATGTATTCAAGCAAAAGTAAAACATGTCTGCCCTCTGAGCTTGCCAGGGTTTCTGACTCACTCTGCCAGTCAGTGTGTAGAGGAAATAAAATTTACCTCTGCAGTTTCAGCAGATGCACAGAGATGAGGAAACAAAGCAATGTCTCAGTTTACAGCATAAGAATATATGTAGTATTTAATATATAAATTATGTGCTCTTTCTAATCTAAGGAAATTTTGCTTTTCCTTCTCTGACCACTCTATATCATTCTTTTCTTTACTGTTATCACTATCCCTATTTATCTCCTGCTGTCATCTCTTTCATCTTTCCGGTATACAGAACTTAATCTCCAACAATAGTATCATACTTATTTTTTTTTCCCTTTATATCTTGGCTGATATTGCTCTTTCTGCCTAGACTGCCAATTTTATTTAAAGGTCTAGTCCAACCTGTATCTTCTATGAGCCCACCCTCCCTTCTGATCTTACTTTTTGTATTTTTCACATTTGTCTTTAATCATTTGCTGTTATAAGAGTTTCTAACACTTTAAAAATATATGTGTGTTTTCTCTCTAATAGGAATTTAAGGATTTTCTAGAGGAGAAAACATTCCATATATTTCTTTTTCACCCTTCATAGTTCCTAAGACTATCTGAGCCCATCATGAGTGAGTGCTCAATAAATACTTACTGGATTGAAACTGGATTGAAATGTATTATAAGATAGTATGGAGAGAATGGAAAAGAGAAATCTGCAATGTCTAGAAAAAAGCTCAATTAGGTCTGTGCTTCCAATCTTCTTAACCACTCAATTTTTGAAAAGAGTTTTAAAGAAGTTAGAACACTAAACTTATATCTCCTTTTCTTTAGAATTGGAGGAGTCCATAAGAATGATTACTGGGCAACAGCCTGTGACAGAAGATGCATAAGTTTTAGATATTAGATCATTTAAATTATTTTTATTTGGTTAAATCTTATGATTCTCTAGAGAAATAGAACAATAGAGGGATGAGGTGAGAAGAGAGACATAGAGAGAGATAGGGAGATAGAGATATAGAGATAGATAAGAGTGAGAGACAGAGGGGGAGAGAAAGAGAGAGAGAGAGACAGAGAAAGACAGACAGAGACAGAGACAGAGAGAGATTCATTAGGAAGAACTGGTTCACACAATTATGAAAACTAAGAGACTTTCTGCAAGATGATGGAGACCCAGAACTGAGGAAAGCAAGTAGTGTAAGTATTATTATGAAATTATTCATTTGGGGACTGAAAGCCTGAGAATCAAAGTAGCTGATGAAGTAAATCCTGGTTTGAGGGTAGGAGATGAGATGCAGTGTCCCAGCTCACACAGCGATTTGGAAATTTTTTCCTCTTTTGTTCTATTCATGCTCTTGAAGTATTGGATGATGCTCACCCTTGTAGGGGAAGAAAATCTAGTTTACTGAGTCACGTGTTCAAATATCAGTCTTATTGAGAAACATTCTCACAAACATACCCAAAAACAATGTTTAATCTGGTCCACTTAAATTGACACATAAAATTAATTTCCATAAATCTCTAATTGTGGTAACTTTGCTTTCTGTAAATAAAATACACACAAACAGTTCAAAAGACAGTGGAAGCTGAGGACATATATATATGGGGGAGAGCTCATATTGAAGAGATATGGTTTAAATGGATTATAGCAAAGCAAAGTACTCTGTTAAATAAGCAGTGTGTGTTTAAGAAGTGTATTTTGTCTCTCTCTGCTCTGGACTCCCAGTGAAACCTCTGTTGACTCAGAATTAATTTGTCTAGTTTGTCCGATACTGGTTCCTTTCAGATCTCATGTGTGGGAAACTTTGTCTCCTAACGGTCAACTTCCTACATTTTGAAGATGAAAACAATGTAATTGTTGACTTTTTCTTTCTTTCTTTTCAGGGACAGAAAATTTTCTTTAATATCATAAGATTTAACTGAGTTTTCAGATATAATATTTTTATTTCTCCATTTTCATTCACCTAATTTAGTTTTGCTGATGAGCTTTTAAAAAACATATTATTTATTTCTTGAATTTCCACCTTTGAAATCTTTTTAGGAAGTATGTGGGGAAAAGAGTATTATCTTTTAAAAAAATACCTGACCTATAATTATAAGCCAGTATTCCATTCTAGGTAATAAAAATATAATGGAAGATTTCTCTCACCTTTCCTGTTCTGGACTATGCACTAAATGTTACTGTTCCCTATGCATGTGTAATTTCAGTAGAGTGTCACAAAATCCCCCAAGCAGGTTTTACTACAGTGGAGACTCACAGGTACTCTTGGCTTGAGAGGAAGAGGGAGGAAGTGACCTAATATTGGCCCATAGCACCATGAAGGTAAGCCTTACAAGTTACTG